>NC_064276.1:19552500-21952500 GCF_003254725.2 Canis lupus dingo
TGATGTGTTTTCCCAAAGAAATAGGGGAGAAAAATATACTACTCCTTTCCTTCAGCTTGGGATGAAGGAAACTGCTTCCATCGTGCCTCTTTAGAGCAGCTGGAGAGGGAAACAAGGGTCTTGAAGCTCTCTGTGTCTTATGAGCAGAAGCTCCAGCCAGCCATTGGACTAGGAGCCCCAAGAGAGGGTGGTGTCAGGACACCTGGGGAGCCCTGAGGTGAGCTTTCAGATGAGAGTCCTGGTGCCATGACCCTGAAGCCTCGGGCTGTCTCAAAGTTGCAGGACTATTGTGCCTGGCATTTTGGAGGAGCTCTTCTGAGACCCTCAACCTTCTAGAGTCGGTCTTAGCAGGAAGGTGACCACCGGCCCCTTCCGAGCCTGAGTTCCTATGCAGTGAATCAGGGCCTGCCTACCTACGTCTTGTCTCACTTTCCTTATACACATAAAAGTTAAATCCCAGCTCTCAACTGTGCCCACTTCCAAATCACTCATGCATCTGTGGAGATTAAATAAATAATAAACGTGGATATATAAAACCACAGCTTTTTTGACTCTAAATGGAGCCAAGACGATTTGCTCTGCTTACATGACAGGGTTATTCTGGGTCTCAAAAGCCTAATTACTGTGAAGGAGCTGCCTGAGGGTAACCTGGTGCATGCAGACGGGTCAGGGCTGGGACATGCTGATGGCAGAGGTGGTTTTCCTGTGATCATCTGACAGATTGGCTTGTCCCTCTTAGAGCCCCTGATTTCTGAGTCCTGTTTGGTCAACACTTTTCTCTGTCTTTTAATATAGATGCCTGTCTTTGAGCACGCAGACCGTGAACTTTTAGAGTCAGACAGACCTGGGTTGGAATTCCGGTTCTGGCTCCGAACACCTGTTGACTTTGGAGAAGCCTTAGAGCTTTACTAAGCCTCAGTGTTTTCATCTTCTCCAGGGGGGCCGTGAATATCTGTTCCATTGTGTCACAGTAAATATTAAATTAGACCTTGCAACTAAAGTGTCTACGATATGGGAAGCACCCTTCTCTTTCTTCTTGAGTTCCATTCCCTTCTTCTTGAGCGCCTTAGCTACCCTAGCCATGTGATCAGCTGAGCGAGTGTCTGAGGAAATTGAGTTCCTTTGTTTTCTGACCTGTAAGCAGCACCCCCCTCAACCCATTTCATGATCCCAGGTTTGAGGTTTTTTTCCTTCTATGTACATTGTATCACTTCTCAGACTTCCACGGCTCCAGGCAAGCACCCATTCTCCCCAGATCCACTGGCTCCTGAGGTCTGGGGTGATGGGAAGCACGGTATCACCGGTACTGCCCATGGATTCCAGAAACAGCCTGGATGTCACTTACATTAAAGAGTCCAGAGGAGGACCTGAAACTCAGATTGAGGAATCATGCCAGTGTTCTACTCTGCCATCTTTCCGGGTCCCACATGGCCTCCATGTGGCCCTCAGCCAAGGGGCTGCCCTCTGGTCTGTGTTCAGAACACTTCCTGTGCCTTTGCAATGATGATCTAGATCAAACACCATTTCTGCTGGTCCTCCCAGCGCACCTGAGTGAGAGAGAGATTACTCACAGAAAACCCAGGTAGAGACAGGTTTAGTGACTTGCCCAAAGTCACCAATAATGGGGAGAGAACTCAGGTTTTGTGAATATCTAGTCCAGGACTCCTACCCCTTGTCCTGGATATCCTTAGCACTGGGCTCCAAGGGAAGAAACTATGGATCCCTAGTGGGTTAGCAAAACCCCACAGGTGATTGCTTAGACTCATTACGGTAAATAGACCCAGTTATTTAGGAAAGAACTTAATGTTTTCCAAAAGATACAGACATTGTTTGAGTTCAAAGTACTTCCATCTTCCGTTCAGTTACACAATAAATTCTGGGAAAACAAAGTAGGGCTTTACCCAGATATGAAAGGGACCATTAGGCTCTATTTGTATAAAGAAAATCCATTTGCCAGAACTTTCAGCAGTTTCGTGCATGTTTATGCTTAAAAGGACATGGATTATGGAATCAAGTGCACTTGGATTTGAACTTCATCACTACCATTTACTCAGCTTTGTGATGCTAGGCACTTCTCTTAACCTCCCAGAGCCTCAGGCTTCTAATCTATAAATACGGAGATTATGACACCCTCCTGGCCAGGGATGGTCAGGGCCTCTCCACACAGCACAGAGGATGCCCTTCCTGCTGGACTGTCATGTGCGTGGTACTGGCTGGAGCCGTACATGACAGAGCCCTGGTTTATGGCGAAATAACATGAAAGAACACCTGACGTGCTTGAGGCACCTCTCTTTTTATCTCTTTAATTGGTTATGTGTCTGCTGTCTTCCCAGGATGTCCTCTCCTTTACCACGAGGTGAGGCTGCTTCCTTGCCACTTGATAGTGCTCTCGCAGGGCACTCCATGAAACGGAGTTTACATTGTAAGCTAACTGGTGGTCTTCTTGTCAAGCAGGAGTCCAACACCACAGCCCCTAAAGAGATGCGTCCCAGGTCTCTGGCACGGTTTCTGGACAGAGGTCTCTTTTTTGCAATTTTTTTTATTTACTTTATTTAAAAAAATTTTTTTAAAGATTTTATTTATTCATGAGAGAGAGAGAGAGAGAGACAGAGACAGAGACACAGACAGGCAGAGGGAGAAGCAGGCTCCCTGCAGGGAGCCCAATGTGGAACTGGATCCCGGGACTCTGGGATCACGACCTGAGCTGAAAGCAGATGCTCAACCACTGAGCCACCCAGGCGTCCCTCTTTCTGGCAATTTTATTTTTTATTTTACTTACTTTTTTTTAAAAGATTTTATTTATTCATGATAGACATAGAGAGAGAGGCAGAGACACAGGCAGAGGGAGAAGCAGGCTCCATGCAGGGAGCCCGACACAGGACTCCATCCCAGGACTCCAGGATCACGCCCTGGGCCAAAGGCAGGCGCTGAACCACTGAGCCACCCAGGGATCCCCTTTTTCTGGCAATTTTAAAAGGATGGTGGGCCTCTACGCATTTTTGGGAGTTTGGATTCTTGTCAGGTAGACCAGTCATCCTCCTCTTCCTTTTTTTTCCTCCTGTTTTCCAAGCATATGTGCCTTTGTTGAACAGATAGTATAAGGCCCCAGGAGACCAGTGATGAGTAGATGGTTCCTGACCTCACCAAGCTCAGGTAGTCAGGGAGCTAGTGTGTGAGAAGGAATGGTCGGAGAATACAGAAAGTGTTCATGGCTTAGAGAGGAAAAAGGGAGTGTCTTTTTTTTTTTTTTTTTTTTTTTTAAAGGGAGTGTCTGAGGCCCGTGGTCTACATTCAAAGCTCAGACTGAGGCTGAATGTTGGCTCCAAGGAGCTGCAGGCTGCGAGCCTGGTGGGAGGTAGACGGGCTGGAAATGAGTCCCTTCACTCTGAATCCATTGCCCAGCTCATTGCCCCCCCTCCTGCCGGTCACTAGATTTTGGTCACATCTTTTTTTTTTTTCCCTCCTCTTACCTTTTTTAGGCTTGTTTTCTACTCAGCACAGAGTGGCTCCCCTGAACACATCTTTCATTATGATTCACACCAACTTGAAGAAAAAGTTCAGCTGCTGCGTGTTGGCCTTTCTCCTGTTTGCAGTCATCTGTGTGTGGAAGGAGAAGAAGAAAGGGAGTTACTATGATTCCCTCAAGTTGCAAACCAAGGAATTCCAGATGGTGAGAGGGCTGGAGAAACAGGCTGCGACTTTGAGCAGCACTCAGAACCCCCCCAGGGCCAGCCAGGCCCTCGGCAGTCCCCGGGGCCCAGTCAAGGCCAAGTCCGAGGCCTCCTTCCAGGTGTGGAACAAGGACAGCTCTTCCAAAAACCTCATCCCCAGGCTACAGAAGATCTGGAGAAATTATCTGAACATGAATAAGTATAAAGTGTCCTACAAGGGGCCAGGGCCGGGGGTCAAGTTCAGTGCGGAGGCCCTGCACTGCCATCTCCGGGACCATGTGAACGTCTCCATGGTAGAGGCCACAGATTTTCCCTTCAACACCTCCGAATGGGAGGGTTTCCTACCCAAGGAGAACATTAGGACCAAGGCTGGGCCATGGGGCAGGTGCGCTGTTGTCTCCTCAGCCGGATCCCTGAAGTCCTCCCAGCTGGGCCGAGAAATAGGTGGGTTCTGGAGTGTGAAGACTCCTCTTATGGAGCTGGGTGTGTGGACAGGACTGGCAAGGCCCCACTCTGGTCCCGTGAGCTAGTGCTGCGCTCCCCGCAGCATCCTCTGGCCTTCTCGTGGACTCAGAGGGAGCAGGGGGCGGCCAAAAGGGTGAGGATCCATCCAGGCCCCCAGCGCCCTTATCAATAGGAACAGCTTTGCTTTTCTCTGTTTTCTCTGTTTTTTTCCCCCCCTTTGGAAAATATATTTATTATTGGTAGTGAGTGTAGTAAAGATGTCAGTATTCATGATCGAGAAGAGGTTGTATAAGCCAAGGTTGCCTTTATGTTGATAAAAAATGCCTTATTTCACTTGTAATCATAAACATTATTCCAGTAAAAGAGGTACATTTTTCTTTCCTTTTTGTCTTACTTACATGATCACCATAATAAGTTAAAATGAAGTAGCTCTTATATAGTCAAGGGAGAAGAGAAAAAGAGAAAACCAACATGCCAGAGCCTAGACGATCGCACCCAGCATTTCTGGGTATAATATTGCTGTTCTACAGACGATACCGTTGGAAAAGTGAAATCTGCCCTGAGTGATAAGCACAACTCTATAATTGACTTGAAAACAGTAGAAGCACTGATTTCTCCTGTATCTTCAGGTTCTGAAGTTCTGTACTTGTACTGGCTAGTCGGGGACTAATTGCCTCTTTTGGCCTCAGCTGTCTGAGTAATTTTCAGCCTTTCTGTTTGAAAATCACTAATTAGAGTGGGAATTCTTAACTTGGGGGCTGTGGACCAAACTTAGGGGGTTCACGAGTCCCTAAAATTGTGTGGAAAATACCTATGGATTAGGTGTGTATAAAGTGTGTGTGTGTGTGTGTGTGTGTGTGTAAGTCGTCCGTACATTGTTCCAGAGAGAAAGTCCATAGCTTCTCATCGATTTTTCTGAGAGTTCTCTGTGACTTGGCTAAAAGCCACTGGTCAGAATATATCAACTTGCTTTTTTTTCTTTCTTTCTGAAATCCTCACAGTTTCATAAAGATGGAGAGTCTGTCCATGTTTGTAAACATGTGTACAGCACAAAGCAATGGCCTTGCTTAAGGCTCCCTAGTTGTGTTTTCCATTATTGTGAAATGAATCAGGCTAAAGGAAGCAAAAAGCACAGGAAGCCTTGCTCTTCTGTCCGGCTCTGGAAGGTACTGGAGCAGGTGAGGTCATATGTCTCCTTTTTTATTCCCTCCTTAAGACTGCCAGGAAAAATGGTCTGAAACCACAGGCTCTCAAAGGCAGAAAGGTAGACCCAAATTGGATTCCCTGGAGCAGAAAGAAGTGATGAGGTCACATCTTGTGCTTCCCCAAATAGGCAGCGCTCACTAATCAAGGCTGCCAAGATAATCCGCCCCACCCCAACTTTGGCGTTTGCCTTTTTGATTTCTTCTGGGTTTTGTTTTCTAGAAGCTCCGTGTGATTGCTTTTTGTTCACCCATAATGGAACTAAATTCCTTTCTTTCTTCCTGACTTTTGCTCTACAATGGTAATGTCTCCAATATCCCAGGTGCTAACTGATCCTCCTCTCTGTGTTAGCTCATCACTGACGGCCTGGCTGGAACTGGCTGAGTTTGAGGCAGAGCCTGATACTTCTATGAATTGGAACTACAGTCTTTATGCACTCCATGAAAGTTTGCAAGTGACTTACATACACAGTAAAATAATTTTTTTCTGTAGACTACAGTTATAATTTCAGGTATGAATTACCCTGGGAAGACTTTGCTCTTGGGATGTAACAAACATTGCATGTTGGACTTCCAGCCTCCTCCCTTTTCTTAGGGCATTACCCTGGGCATTTAGTCTAACAAATGTTTTAAGGAGTTCATTCATTCTTTTATTCATTTGTGGATCTTTCAACAACACAGAGCGGGTCTCAGAAGACAAAGGGGAAAGCTCTTTGCTGAAGGCCTGGGAGTATCAGACAGCGTGTCAGGCCCACGGCCTTCCCACTTTACCTGGAATTTGTTCTGCTTATTGCTGGGTATTGAGTGTACCGAATGGTTTTGAATTGTTTGCTCTTACAAATTGTACTGTTGACAGGGTTTTTGTGCAGGCAACTTAAGGGACCAAAGGGAAAATATCCACAGTCATGGGGCTAGAAGACCAAAGTAAGATAAGTTTTATGGCTCTTTTTTCGTCCATTGCAAGATAGTTTACCAGAGGGATTGTAATAATGTACTGTTATCTCCAGTAGCCCCTGAAACCAGCCAACGGTGGTGGGCACAGACATTTTCAATTATTTTTGTTACATGTATATGTAAGGTGACTTAGATTTGTTTGAGTTTTCATTTCAAACAATAAGCTATTTCTCAAACATTGTAACGCTTATTGTGCACCTGCTGTGCACCCAGCATGTTTTGCTTTCAAATCCTCCTCGGTAATCCTGTGATGTAGCGATGATTATTGTTCCCATTTAACTGATGATTATTGTTCCCTTTTAACTTACTAGCTGACTGTTGAGGCTCAAAGAGATTATGTAATGGATAAATAGTGGACTGGGACTTGAAACTGGGTCCTTCGACTCCAAGGCCTGCATGCTCACTCGCTCTGCTCTTGTGCCTGCAGGGGTTGTAGCTTTTATTTTATTTTATTTTATTTTATTTTATTTTATTTTATTTTATTTTATTTTTTATTTTATTTTATTTTATTTTATTTTATTTTTTATTTATTTTATTATTTTTTAGATTTTATTTATTCACAAGAGACACACAGAGACAGAGACATTGGCAGAGAGAGAAGCAGGTTCCCTGCGGGGAGCCTGATGCAGGACTCAATCCCATGGCCCCAGGGATCACTCCCTGAGCTGAGGGCAGATGCTAAACCACTGAGCCACGCAGGTGCCCCAGTTGTAGCTTTATAATAAAGTTTTTGGTGTGATGAATCCCTTGTCAGGTGAAAAAAAGCAATCCCGTGATATTCTTGCTTAGTTGCTCTCCCACGGGAAGGAGAAGCACACTCTGAGTTGAGGCAAAAGCAAGAGGCAAAGGCTGCCTGGGACAAAATGCAGAGCATGTTGGGGGGCCCTGTAGGGTGAAGGGGCTGAGGAGCCAGGCCAGAAAGATAGGCAAGGGACAGCCCCCACAGGATGTTGACGGTCACAGAAAAGACTCTGGGTTTCGTTCTTTAAGCCATAGAGTCCTAGAAGGGTTTTCAGCAAGCTAGTGATGAGATCATGTGCATTTTGGAGGGATTTCTCATTTCTCTGAACCCCCTTGTCTAGGGGGAGTGCTATGTGATCTATTCTCAGGGATTATTGCCACTTCCAGATGAGAAGTGCCAGGCCTGCTGGAGCAGTGATCGTGGTGGTGGTGGAAAGAACAGGTCTGATTTGAGAAGAGACAGAAATTATTTAACTAGAAATGACCTTGAGGGACAGATGGGAGCCAGAGTCTCTAACTTGGGAGGGTATCTCGAATCATAGGGGAGCATGCTTTTGGAGGAGGGTAGGTGCTGTCTGGGAGGGGCTGAATCTGAAGTGTTTGTGGATTTCTCTGAGTAGATATCTATGCAGTTAGGCTTTTGATTCTGGGGGAAGGGTCAGGTGGGGGGGGAGGTTGTGGGCAGGGAGATCAGATTCAGGCAGGGGTCATTTGTCCCTAGGAAACAGTTGTAGTCAGGAGAGAGGGCTCAGGAGAAAGCCTACGGAAAGTGTAGAGATGTAAGGGACAAGATGTAAGGGAAAGAACAGGGAAGGCAGGCTTTCTGAAGGCCAGAGAGAAGGAACAGGGAGAAGCAGGTGTATGCCTTGCGATGGGAGGCAAGGGGAGCAGAGTTTGGGTAGATTTGGGGCAGATGGGGTTCTGTGCAGAGTGAGGTCTGAGAAGACATCCTTGGATTGTATAGCTCAGAAAATAGGATTGCTTCTATCAGGGGTCAGCAAACACTTCCTGTAAAGGGCCGGACGGCAAATATTTTTGGTGTTGAGTTCATACAGTGTCTCTCGCAGCTACTCCACTCTGCTGTCGTAGTGCAAAAGCAAACTAGACAGTAGTAAATGAACGGGCCTGGCTATGTTCCAGTAAAACTTTGTTAACCAAAATGGAGAACAGGCCAGATTTTTGCCTTCAGGCCATAATTGTCCAGCCCTGATGTGTATTATATCTAATTTTCCTAACCGGGAGCAGAATATAGCCTCCCAAATGTGATTACCTGATTCATGAAGCTAACTTGAAAATCTTAAAAAAAGCTTGGTCTAAATTGTGATAAAATTCCTTTCATTCCAATTTCCAGCTATTTAGAGCTACTATACCTGCAGACCGTGGATTTTGGTGTATTGATGAATTTACTAAGGAGCTGACTCTGTTGAATATTCTAGACATGCACACGGTGGTGCATTTATTTCCGCATTTTCTAATTTGTGTCTTTTTCTGTCCTCTCATTCTAAGCTCAACAGCAGTGGTGGCCGCTGTGTTCTGCAGCCTCCCCCTGGCAAAGGCTCATTTGTGGGGGTCCCGGTAGCTGTGGATTTCTCTGCTGGTGATTTCCTAGAGGCCTGTCTGACTTGAGGACTTCTTCAGCCTCCGATAGCAAAAGATAGTTTAGTGAACAAGGCCGCCATCCTCTTTCTTTAGGAGCCCAATTTAGTAGTCAATTTTAGAGTTATCTTCTTTGACTGATATATATTTTTTTCTCCTTAGAATAAAATCCAGACTTCGTACCTGGCCTCCACACCCTGTGCGGCCTGGTTCATGCCAGCTTCTTTAGCTGCATTTTTCTTTTTCTTCCCCTCACTCACTCGTCTCCAGCCAAGTCCTTACTGTCCTTGGGGCCCCGACGACACTGCCTCCTCTGGCTGGAACGTGCTTCCCGGGACCCTCCCCGTGGGTGGTCCTCCTTTGGGTTCAGCTCAAAGGCATGCTCCTGAATCCTCCCTCTGTCCACAGGAGATTCCCGCAGGATCTCTGTCACACCACCTAGTTTATTCGTGCCATGGTATTAATCACAGACTGTAACCGTCCCACGTGCAGCTGGTTGTGCTTCTTTGTTGGCTCCCTCCTTGCTGTGGATGGCAAGAGCTCTGAGGGCAAGGACCTTGTCTTTCTTGCTTACAGCCATTGTCTCCAGTGCCCAGAACTGTGCCTGACGGGAGTAGGTGCTTAATCAGTATTTGTTAAGTGAACAAATACATTTTTCTTTTCTTATGGTCAGTACCAGGGATGGCTCCTAAGCCTCCCCTATGCTGGATGCTCTCCATTTACCCCTCGGCCCCATGCTCTTCCCTTTTTTGGCTCACTTTGGGCCCTGAGAGGTTAAATTTGGGATTGTGTCACTTGGGCTTCCATGCTCTCTGGATTTTATTTGGGACCAGACAGTAGAAGTCCTGCTCCAAAGCTGAGAAGGAAGAGAGTGAAGTTGGGGTGTCTGTCCCTCACTCCCTCCACCCCCCCCACCAGCTCTCTCACTGCAGAATGCTCACAGGCTGCTTCTTTCTCAGCTCACAGTCTGGCCCCTTTCAAGTGCCTCTCTGCCTCTGAGTCTCTCTCTCTTCTTTTCCCTCAGGCCAAGAAGCCAAGGGAAGGAGGAGAGAGAGGTTGGGGTACCGATTCCATCCTCGCTGGCTGGACATCACCCATAGCCGTGTTTCCCTACGGGCCACCATTGCGCACAAGTGGCCTTCTTCAGCTCGGGCCTCTACTCTTCTTGCCACATCTGGGGCAGGCCAGTAGTGGCCCCTGCTGCAGCCAACCCTGGGGTATTGGCCGTTTCCTGTGGATTTCTTTAAATTCTGCCTACAACTTTGTAAATAATCCTTTTATCCAGTTCTCAGTGACTCCGTCGGAGTTGGTCCTGTTTGGGTACCGGGATGCTCAGATTAGTCATTTGCTCACCTGTGAAATGGAGAAGCTGACCAAGCGAAGCTTCTGATGGATCTTCTTTTCTGGTGTGATTACTGCCAGTCATTTTCGAAGCCAGCGGCTGATACTGACAAGCGTGTTGCAATCTGAGTTGTGTAAAGGTGTGCCTTCTGCCCTATTTGCAGTTCAGGGGGTCTGCCCTGGAGGCTGATAAAGTTTGGACTATGTACATCTCATGGAATTTTCAAACCGTTTTGATGAGTTTTGTCCCAGGATGGAGATAGGGTTGTTTTTGTGACTAGATGATATGTCTAGTCCCCTGAGGCTTAAAGACTATGTTAGAATTTAAGTAAAGAGGGAGGCTTTCATCTCTTAATTCCGTGGGCATTGTTTTTACAGATCATTTTGTGTTGAGCCAAGTTCCTCCCAGCCCCTCACCTTCTGGTGTCACCTTTGTGGATGAAGAACCACTCCAAATAAATTTCCTGCGAGGAGGGAAATAAAACAACAGAAAATTGGGTTGTCCTCCAAACCTTGTGCAGATTGCAGTGGTGAACCCTAAACTTGCTTGAATCAAGTAAGGTTAGGATGAGCTCATGGGAGGTTGGCTCAGGATTGGGATAGAGCTTAAAAGTCATTAGTCCTCTCCCTCAGAAGATTGGTCAAAGCCAAATAGAAAAAATTCTCCAAGTCTTCCAATCTCTGCTGAAACAGCTACAAGGGACAGGGAACTAGAGCCAGGGAATTTTTAAAAACATAATCTGTCTGATTTTGCCTGGATTTAGGACACTATTTCTGACAAAAAAAAATAGAAAATGTGGGATTTAGTTTCGATCTCTGACCTTCTGTTCCATCTCTACCACCACTCAGGTTTGTGAGCCTTCCTGGGCCTCAGGTTCATAATGGAACACTCGGGGAGTTGTCTTGGATACCATAGTAAATCTCTCCAATTTACTGAGCATTGCAAGCTTTTCAGAGTGCTATGCGGACTTTGCACTTGTGGGTTACACTGAGCTTAGGGAAGCGTCTTCATTTTTCTGATGGAGGTGGAAGTGTGACCTACTGGTAACACCAAGAGAATATCTGGTTTGCTCCTTTGGTAACTGGGATAGTGATTACATCTGAGGTAGCACGCTGGCCCTATTCACCTTTCTGTTGTGCCTAGGCCTACTGGAGTCATGGAATGCATTTCAGGGATGCAACAATACGAGCCTCGTTAGGTTTTGCCAGGCAGGTGGGTGGTCATCTCTGTCTACAAACTGTACCAGAATGCCCCATATAAATATGATCCTTTTCTCTTGTGATGGGGATCATGATGGGATAAAGATTAGGAAGTAGTATTCTCTTGCCCCTCCCCTTCTTCCTGCCCTCTCTCCCTCCAGACCTTCCTCTGTTTCTGCATGTTGCTGGTGCTCATCACCTCTTTTCTCTTTCCTTGTGGTTTATAGATGATCATGACGCAGTCCTGAGGTTTAATGGGGCACCCACAGCCAGTTTCCAACAAGATGTGGGCACGAAAACCACCATTCGCCTGATGAACTCTCAGGTAAAATTTCTTCTGTGTGGATCTGGAGTGAGAGAAGGATCACAGTATAGATCCTAATGTAGAACCCACCTACTGGGAGCATAGCAGAACTGCCAAATTAAGTCCCATGACCTTCCTGAGGTCATTCTAAGACCCAGCGTGGTGATGTGTTCATGAAAAAGCACCAGTGGCATCAGATGGCATTAACAGAGGTGTCCAGTGCCCTGAGAAAGCAGAGTTCTGCTGTCTCCATAGCTGCCCGGTTGTATGTGAGTATTGCACGAGGGACAACATGGCAGAGAATATCAGAGTGAGGGATACTCTGAAACGTAAGGGGAGCAATAAATGTGGGTGTGTTTGATAAGCTATAAAATAGTTTACAAGTAACATAAGACATCAGCACCAGATGATGATGTGTTTTATGTCACTAGAAGTGTTGCATTGCCCTCATGAATTCTGCAAGAGAATTAGTTTCCTGAAGTATTTCCAGGTAGCACATACTGATTTCTCAAAACGAATGGGGACTTGAGAAATACTCTTGCCACAAAGTTCTGTTAAAAAATTTAATGAGTGGTAAAAAACAAAAACAAAAACAAAAAACAAAAAAACAAAACGATGACCCGTATACCAAAACTAGCGTGAGAGGTCTACAAACACATTCACCTTGCTCACAACCATCAATGTTTGTTGTTCTCTGTGTAAGCACATAAACCTTGGGGTTTTTATGTTTTTACGTTTTTATGTCAGTGTGTAGACTCTACGTTGCCTGGGACTCTGTGGCTGTGGAGCACATCCTGGGAGTGATCATAAGTGCCCTTTGAACTGTTCCAGTTCTCCACCCCTCTGGCACAAGGCCCTACTTCTGTTTCCCTCAGACAGCAGTCTCTTCGCTGTTTGCCCCTCAGGAACTCACCAGCTGGGCAGAAGCTGCCTCTTGCATGGCCCACTTTCCATCTGAGGCCCACAGTCATAGGAACCTTTCTATGAAGGGACTGGGATTGACGAACTTAACTTCTTTGCAAGTGGCTGCCATTTTGTTTTCTTTTCTTTCTCAAATCCCTTGGTGATAATGTCACTCTTTGTCACTGTAATATCCTCAGTAGACTCTATGCGTTTTCAGTTCCTATTTATTATTTAACCTCATATTTGGGTTTTATATGACTTGTATTATAAACTAGAAGAGGGCAGGATAAAAGAACTAGATTGGTGAACAGGAGACTATGGAGCTCTGGAGCATGTGGCACCAGAGTAGGCTTTGAAAGATGGGTAGGATTTGGAGAAAGAGTAATAGGCATTCTTAAAAGTGGTATCGGCAGGACAGAGATACATAGGCAATGAAGGAGACATCCAAACAGGTCTCACTGGCAAGGGGGTGGGGATGGCTTTGTGTTGCCCTCGAGAGGAGATGAGGCTGGAGCTTCATGGCTGCTTGGACCTGGCAAGTCTAGAAAATCAGGCAGAGAAGGTGGGATGAGCTTTCCCTTCTTTCTCCTTTTCCTTCTCATGCCCCAGTCAAAGAAATCCTAGAGTGGGAGAGCTCAGGTAGTGCCTATAGCTTGACCTCTACTTCTGTATAAGGTGGTACCCAAAGATCCACCTTTGCCTCCCTCTATCCCTCCCTTCCCCGTTTCACAAATATGGACAGTACCGAGTGAAATGCAGTAGTCAGCACATCGGTTTGCAGTTAGCCTGCCTAGGGCTGAGACCCTGGCTCTACTTCTTAATAGCTAAATGATCGTGCATAAGTTACTTATGCCTCCATCTGTTCAGGCGTGGAGGGGAGAATAGTAGTACTTTCTTCATGGCACAAGGTTGTTAGGAGGAATAAGCGAGAAGACCACGGAGAGCCCCTAGTACCTGGCATATACATTAGTGGATGATAGCTACTCTTACATTCATGTGGGGCGGCGCTGAGATGGGTTTGGGGGATACAGTGGTGAGCCCAGAAGGCTGGGTGCCTTCACCTGCCACCTATGGCTGCGATCAGTTGCTATGCAGAGACAGATGGTTGCAACAGAGAACTACAAAGGACAGGATCAAGGTGCTCCCAGAGCCCATTCAAGGAAACTCTCCCTGGTCAGGGACATCAGGAGTCGTGAGGAGGTGAGTCAGCTGTGTGGGTATAGAGGTTGAGAAGAGCGAGGGCCTTGCCTAAAGAGACAACAGCCTATGTGAGGCCATGTATGGACAGGGCAAGGGAAGATAAGGGCCCAGGGGGTGGGGAGCACGTGTGGGGGTGTGTTGAGCACTGAGGCTGAAGGTGAGGGGGAGCCATGCCCTGGTGCTGCAGCCAGGGCTAATCTCTGTGGCATGACCAGACGTGCTCTCTGCAAAGGTTGCTGGCATCCATCTGATAGCCCTGCGGTGCATAGAGACACAGTTAGGAGGCTCTTGCAGGGCAATGCTAACAGTTGCAGCAGAGGAGAAATGAGGGTAAGCATGAGAATGGAATGGAATGGATTTGAGATGGATTGGCATGTGTGGTCCTGAGGCATTAGTGGGTCAGCAGCGGGGGGTGAAGGGAGAGGGGCTGCAGGTGCTACTGGATTTCTGGCTCGTGTTGTTGACCAGCTGGAAGTCACTGGGATTGCAAGTGCTTGAAGACGTTTTGGGTTGTGTGGGCTAGGGTCAGAGAGGAGGGTAGGATTAAAAACTCTGGTTCTGGATGGGGTTAATCTGAGCTGCCTCATAGAGACCTGTGAAGAGATGTCAAGTAGGAAGCTCTACAGAGGGGGTTGGAGCTCAATGGTGACCTCTGGGCTGGAGGTGAGAATTTGCCTTTTTTTAAAAAAAAAAAAAAAAGATTTTATTTACTTATTCATGAGAGATACAGAGAGAGAGGCAGAGACACAGGCAGAGGGAGAAGCAGGCTGCCTGGGGGGAGCCTGATGTGGGACTCGATTCCAGGACCCCGGGATCACACCCTGAGGCGAAGGCCGATGCTCAACCACTGAGCCACAGGTGTCCCTTTGCCAGTCATTTTTATATGTGAGGCAATGAAACAGTGGGGCCAAATAAAAGCATGAGGGACAGGGTGTAGACAGAAGTTCTATGCAGGGGCTTTGGGTAATGAAAACAAAAAGAGAGGGTAGTCAGCAATGTCCAATGCTGCCAAGGCCCACTGAGGTGAGGCCTGAAAAGCATTGTTTTCTCTCTGCCCAAAGGGAGGCCACTGGTGACCTTCGTCAGCAGCTGTTTGGGAGAGCAGGGAAGCCAGATGCCAATTGGAGCCTAGGGTCAGGAGTGAGTGGGGAAGGCCAATGTGTACAGTTCTTTCAGAAAGGCTAGCTCTGTAGGGCAGAAGAGAAGCAGGGCAGGGAGTCCTAGAGAGTCAAGAGTTCCAGCACCAGTTTCTGTTCTTTTCTTTTCTTTTCTTTTTTTTTTTTTTTTTTTTTTTTTTTTAGATTGGAGAGAACTGAGTAAGTTTACAAGTCACTGGGAAGACAGTCACAAGAGAGCATGTGCTGTGTGGGTGCACTTACATGAGCTTCCCAGAGTCATCAGATTCATAAAGACAGAGTGTAGAATGGTGGTTTCTGGGGGTGGCGAGGAATTATTGTTTAATAGGTAGAAAGTTTTGTTTTGGGACAATGAAGAAGTTCTAGAGACGGATGGTGTAATGGTTGTATGACAGCATGGATGCACTTAATGCCACTGAGCGGTACACTTAAAAATGGTGGAAATGGTACATTTTATGGTAGGTATATTTTACCACCATCATTTTCTTTTAGGTCAATGAGGAGAAACCAAATGATGGAGGGAGAAACTGAATATACTAAAAAGAGGGGATGATACCTAAGTGATGGGGTGGAGGGATTGATCCAAAGCCCAGCTGAGAATCAAGCCCCCCACAGGAGGGAGTCAGAAGAGAAGAAGGCTAGGAAAGATGTAGCAAGAGGCCATTTGGAGTGGAAGGATGAAAGGGCTGCTATTTTCTCCAAAAAAGTAGGATGTAGAGAAGTTGTTGTTGTTTGTTTTTGTTTTTGTTTGTTTTTTTTTTGTAAGGAGACTGAGGGGAAGTGAGGTTTCAGTAGAGGAGGTTTGAGCAAAGAAGGCCTGAAGCGAGCAGAGGAAGGAGCCAGACAGAGGAATGGAACAGGATTTCCAGGCCATGCTGGCCACTTTGGGGCTGGAGACTGTGACTTCAGAGAGAATGGGTATGATCTCCAGATCGGTAGGGGCAGCGATCAAGAAGAGGGAGCTTGGAGGAGCCCTGAAATTCTCTTGGATTTGGGAGGCTGCCCCTCCTTAGGCATTTCTTCCAGGTGGTTAGTGGAGAGGTAAGTCTCCATCCTGCGAAGATTTCCTTTAAAGCTGTGGTAGGTTTGCCTAAGAAGCCCTCTTCCAGGTTAGGGAGAGAAAGCCTATGTCGTACGTGGCAACGGGGCGTCCTGATTGGACTTCAACCGGGACATTCCCAGATCACTTACTGAGGCTTAGCCTGAGACCACAGCTGGTGCCACTTCTTTAATACTTCTTCTGTCTGAGGCCCATACATATCTTATCTCACTTGATCTTGGGATCACTGCTGTGAAGCGTGATCAGCAACCACTATTTTATATGAGGATAACTAAGTTCAAAGAGTCTGAGTGAATTGCTCAGGGGAGGGCAGAAAAGATGTGATAGAGGAGGGATTTGGATCAAAGTTTGTTTGCCAGTTTTCTGGAATAGTTTGCGTAGAGTTGGTATTTTTCTTTCTTTTCTTTTCTTTTTTTTTTTTTTGCATGTTGTAGAGTTTGCCAGTAAAGCCTAATTTACCTTGTGGGAAGTTTTTAGCTATAAACTCAATTTCTTTAATAGATTTAGGGCTATTCGGGGCTTCTGAGTGGCTCAGTCAGTTAAGTGTCTGGGTTCAGCTCAGATCCTGATCCTGGGGTCCTGGGATCGAGCCCCACATCAGGCTCCTTGCTCAGCAGGGAGCCTGCTTCACCTTCTGCCTGCCTCTCCCTCTGCTTGTGTTCTCTCACTCTCTCTGTCAAATAAATAAATATAATCTTTAAAAAAAAAGGAAAAGATTTAGGGCTATTCATGTTACCTGTTCCTTCTTGACTAACCTTTGGAAGTTTGTATCTTTCAAGAAATTTGTTCATTTCTTCTAAGTTATTGAATTTATTGGCATGAAGTTGTTCATAATATTACCTCATTATCCTCTTGTAAAAGATTTACTGTATTTCTCTCATTATCCTTTTAATGTCTGTAGAAAATGATGTGATGTCTGATGTGATAGGAGACATCCTTTGGGGTGATTCAAGCAGTATTGGAATTCACAGAGCTTAAAAGGACTTTGAAGATCAACGAGCCATGAATTCATTCCAGAAGTTCTTACTTGATCACCTGCCCTGTGCCAGCCTCTGTGAAGGGAGCTGGAATTGAGCAGCCCACAATAGCAGTAAAACAGACAGACATGCTCCCTGCCCTTGTGGAGCTCAGGGTCTTACTGGGTCATTTCATTTTCCAAACAAGATGACCCAGGCCCGGGAAGAGAAGGTGGCCTGCACAACACAGAAGGTAATGGCAGGCCTGGACAGGATGAAGGCCTCCTCACAGCTGGGTCAGACTCCTCACTGGCTCTCTTCTGGAACCTTCCCAGTCTACGCCTCTCACTCCCTCCTTGGAGTTACCCATCTCACCTGTTGCCTGGCTCTCCCACCATGATGTTCTGTCTCCGAGAGGAGATGTGTTTGTCTGTTTTGTTCACTGTATATACCCAAGTACCAGGACCAGTGCCCAATACGTGGTAGGCATGCAATAAATATTTGTTGAATGAAGCATAGTCTAGAGAACCTTCTGCTCACTCAATGGACTGCCTCCAAACTTCTCTAAGTTCTTAAAAAAATTTTTTTTGAACTTGTTATTTGGAAGTACTTTAAAACTTGCAAAAAAGTTGCAATAATATGTCTAATAGGAAGAATGCCTGTATACTGTTTATCCAGAGGCACTCACTATTTCTTTGTTTTACCTCATTGCTGTATCATCTGCTCTGTTCATTCTTTGTAATATTTTTTTCATTTGAGAGGAAGTTGTATATATTGTAGACATCAATCCCTAAATACTTGGTGTGGGCAGAAAGTTTATGCCCTCCCCCATTCATATAGTGAAGCTCTAATCTTCAGTGTGATTATATCCGGAAATAGGGTCTTTGGGAGACAAATCTATTTAGATGGAGTCTTGAGTGTGGGCCCCCACCCCCGCCATAATCTCTGCCATGTGAGGAAGGCAGCCATTTACAAGTCAAGACGAGCATCCTCACTAAGAACCAAATCTACTAGCACCTTGACCTTGGACTTCCCATCATCCAGAACCATGAGAAGTAAATGTCTGTTGTTTAAGCCTCCCAGTCTATGGTATTTTGTCATAGCAGCCTGAGCTAAGAGTTTTTGGTGCCGAGAGGTAGAATTTTGCTATTACAAAAACCTAACAATGTGGAGTGGCTCTGGAACTGGGTAATTGGTAGAAGCTGGAGGAGTTTTGAAGGGCATGCTAGAAATATAGATACTAAGGGAAATTCTGGTGAGGGTTCAAAAAGAGGAGAGGAGGGCGGGAGAGAGAGTTTCCATCTTTTAAAAGAAGATGTAAATAATCACAAACAGAATGTTGGAGGAAATGCAGATAACAGAGGCCCTTCTGGTGAGGTCTCAGATGGAAATAAGGAACATGTTCTCGAACAATGGAGAAAGAGTGATCCTTGTTAGAAAGTGGCAGAGATTTTGGCTGAACTGAGTTCTAGTGTTTTGTGGAAGGTAGAACTTGTGAGCAAAGAAATTGGATGATTTACTTGAGGTGATTTCCAAGCAAAGTGTTGAAGGACTGGCTTGGTTTCCCCTGACTTCATTTAGTGAAATGTGAGAAGAGAGAAATGAATTAAAAAAGGAATTGTTTAGCAAAAATGAAACAGAGCTTAAAGGTTTGGAAAATTCTTGGCATATCTGTATGGCAAAAGAAAGAAAAAGAAAAAATTGTTCTGAAGAGAAAATGAAGGGGTGGCCCCAAAACCATTTGATAAGGAGATCAGCAAGTGTGTGAACCACAGACCTACTCAGCCACCACAGCAGAAACTCTGCCAGCTTGAGCTGAAGGAGACGGGACCAAGTGGAGGAAGGCTGTGGGCCTCTTAGGTCCTATGAGCCAGAACTATATTCTTGGGCTGCGAATGGGCATTGTTCTTCATGAAAGGAAAAGCATGATCCCAAAGGTGATGCAGAAATCATCAAGGTTGCATCCTTGGTTTCAAAGGTGGGAGGGAGGCCTTGGTTTTAATAGGCCAGATGGTAGCTGCTCAGAGCCCTGGGTGTGTGATTGTGGCCTGGCAGAGCCACACAGATGGGACCGCTGCCCTGGTGGGTCCATAGGGCACAGCACTGAACCAAAGAGGGTTCTTCTCAAGCCTTAACATCTAGTGGTATTTCCTTTGCTAGGTTTTGGACTTTCTTGGGACCTGGCACCTCTTTTTTCCTTCTGATTTCTCCCTTTTGGAATGGGAATGTCTATCCTGTGCCATCCCACCACTGTACTTTGTACATGATTTTTCTGGTTTCATAGGTTCACAGCTGGGGAAGAGTTTTGCTTCAGGATGAACTGTCTCACCCTTATCTGATTTGCATAATATTCACATGAGACTTCAGACTTTAGAGTTGGTGTAGGAATGAATTGAGACATCTAGGAGGTTGGGTGGAATTCATCTGTTTTGCATGTGAGAAAGATGTGATTTTGGAGGATCCAGGGGCAGAGTGTTCTAGACTGAATGTGTCTCTCCTGAATTTATATGTTGAAGCCCTAACCTCCAGTGCAATGGTGCTTGGCTATGGGGCCTTTGGAAGATAACCAGATGAAAAAGAAGTCTTGAGGGTGGGGCCTCTATGATGGGATTAATTCCCTCAGAAGAGAGAAATCTCTACTACATGAGGACATGGAGAAGGCAGCCATCTGCAAGCCAGGAGGTGGGCTCCCACTGGGGAACCAGATATGCTGGTACCTTGACCTTGGACTTCCCAGCCTCTGGAACTACGAGAACTAAATGTCTGCTATTTAAGGCACTCAGCTTCTGGTATTTTATTATAGTAGTTCCTGAATGGACTAAGTTAATACACCACCTTAGGCTTTGTTTCCTAAGAACGAGAATATTGTTTTATGCAATCAAAGTACAGTTATCAACTTTTTATGTTTACACTGATAATACACTTTAATCTGAGTTCCAGATAGGTTTGTTTGCTGATTGACCTAATACTGTCTTTTATGGCATATATTAATTTATTTTGGTACAGGATCCTGTCCATGATCTGGTAGTGCATTTAGTTGTTGTGCCTCTTCAGTCTTCTTTCGTCTGGAATATTTCCATAGCCTTTCTTCTTCATTTAAGGCACTGACATTTTTGAAGAATGAAGTCCTTCTTCAAAAAAATAAATTATTTGAGGTTTTTCTGATGCCTTCTCTATCTTAGATTCGGTTCATATATTCCTGGCTGGAAAAGCACACACATGATGTTGGGTCCTCCTAAGAGCATCACACCAGGAGGCATCCAAAGTCTATCTGCCCTTCAGCTGATTTTAATTCTGATCACCTGGATAAGGTATTGTCTGATTTCTCCACTGTATAGCTATTACCTTTCCCTTATAGTCTATGGCTGAACACTTTAACACTGTGCCACTATTCTGCTCCTCATCAAAATTTCCTCCTATATTTAGCATTCCTGGCTCACTTTTGCCTGAACCAGTCTTTCCTTTGATGCTTGCAAAATGGTAGTCTTCTAACTATAGCTCTCTCTGTTCTGCATCATTAGGTTGGCACTTGGAATTCTACTGTGAGTGAGAGCCCTCCCTTCTCCTCCTCCATGTATCTTCTCCCTCTCTCCTCTCCTTTCTCTATTTATGATTGGTAAGAACTCATGGATTCCTCTTTTTCCAGTGGTTTGTAATTCATCATTGTTCTGAATTACTTTGGCGTTCAAATAGTCTTAGATTTGGCCGGTGGGAGTTCCTTGAAGCTGGCCCCTATTTCCCTGTGACATGCATGCCCTCCTTAGTATTTTTTTTTTAAAGTTCGGTATCTTCTGGCATAACAAGGTAGTCCAACTAATTGTACTTATCTGTTGTGTTTTAAATGTTTCATCTTTATTAGTTTTATGCTGAATGTATATATACACATGTATTCTGGATCAGAGATAGATTTCTGATCTAATACTTTACAACAGATAATGAACGTACTAGTTCTTCCTTGCTCAAGCTCTGACTTCTAGGGCAATGCAATGAGAGCCACATTAGTTGTCCTACATGACTAGCAAGGTACTTCATAGGCAAGGGACAAAAAGTGGGTAGTTCTGCCCTCCCTCCAACACACCACTTGTAAGAGGCAGGAGGTAGCTGTCCCCTCCCTCAAAGGGAACCCTTCTTACTCCAGTCCTTTAGAATATAAACTGGCTCAGATGTGAAACCAGAGACGTCTATAAGTTCCTGGACCTTTTTCCTCTTGCACCAGGTTTCCTGGCCTCTTAGTATATCTCTGTATTAACCTAGATATATCGTCTGAGCTATAACCATTTGCCTTCTTGGGGAGATAAGAGATTTAATTCTGTTTTGAACCAGAGCAGACCAACTAATTAGACAAATAGCTATAGAGTTCATTCTGATGGTATAGAAGAGTATAGGCGTCTAGGGCTTGTAGCAGGAGCACTGAGGTATTGAGGAAAGTTTTATTTCCTCATACTAACCTACCTTAGCTCTGGAATATGTCATTTTTCCAAGGAATCTTGGCTCTTTTAAGTAAACATTGATATTAGAAACCAAGATCTGGGTGCTAGGTGGTTCATGCCTACTGAAGTATCTTTGCTTCTTGGCTCTTATAGCACAAAGAACTAGGAAATAGTACATGTATACACGCATTCCTGTATTTACTGGCATATATGGACCTGCGTGTGTTCATGGACACATCTGCATAGACACATGCATGTTCACACAGATATGCCTGTTTTAGAAATGATAGACCCTGACTGAATTCAGTCTATCCACATGAAGTATCCCTTGCCTTCCGCATTCTATATTTGCATTTCCCCCTCCTTTCACAGTGAGGATCCTGCATCTAACACATGTGCCCATTTATTTATTTGCTCGCATTGGTAATACCCCTAAGATAGTTTGAAAATTACTTTGCACATCTCTCCGTACTCCAAATCTACCGGAGGGAGTTCAGGATGGATTTGCAGTTTTCCTCCACATGCTGCCCAAGCCTGGGGTCGCACAGTCACATGATGCATCTTATACCTAAGTCACCTGGATTCCTCCCTCCGAAGTGTTTCTCTTCGCTGCGATTGTCGAATTCATTTGAAATTCTGTTGTATCCATTTTGTTTCAGTTTTGGGGTTTTCTTTTCCTTCTTTTTAAATCATGCACAATATTAACATGCTCTCCAAATTCAAAACTATCCGAAAAGCTACAGAGAAGTGTTAACCACCCCTGTAACATTCCTCCCACCCTGCTCTACCCCCACCCTTTGTTGGCAGCCAACTGTACTGTGTTCAGATGTGTCCTTCTGAGTTTGTGTTTGTCAAGACAAACAGGTGTATAGGGTTTCTGAAGTCCCTGTGGCTCTTACACAGAAGGTAGTGCAGTGGGCTCTGTGTGCTCTTTTACACTGCTTCTCTCCGAGTGTCTTCTCAAAATCACTCCATTAGCTTGTAGAAATTTTCCTCCTCCTTTGTTATAGTGGCATAGTAGTCCTTTGTGGCTGAATTTCGTAGCTTTATTCTTGTAACCTCTTCAGCTTGGACAGTGAAGTACTTTCCAACATCAATTCTTCTTATACTTGCTGATTCTTTCAATGACTTTCTGGGGTGCCAGGGGGAATTACAGGCACCTCTGATTTGGGATTTGCGGTGGCCTTCCACTTGAGGTGCCCTTCTCTCTGTGAGAGCACCTGCTTCTTGTCCAGGTCCAGTTTACCATGGTCAGGCCTTCAGTTTTCGTATCTGCTCAGGACCTCTACCACCACCCGGTGTGTCTTCCCAGAGTGCTGACTACTTCTGTAACTCTGGCAAAGTTGCCAGTCTGGCAGCTGGAACACAGACTTTTTACTGTCTTGAATGAAGGTTGTCTGGTACAGTGGGAAAAGATGAGACAGTCCTTAATTTGTACCCTAGCTCCAGCCTTTCTTAGCTGTGCGATCCTGGGCCAGTTATATGACCCCTGATAGCTTCCTTTTCAGGCCCTGTTTGGGGCTGAGAAATACTGTGAGGGAGGATTAAGAAGACATGGACTTTGATTGTTGTATGAGTTTAACAAGACAGTAAGTCTAGACTCTATAGTTAAGATATCAGTATCTACACACACACACAAACACACACACACACACACACACACACACACACAGGGTCTATCAGTGTCCTAGGCCTGCCATCAAAATACCACAGATGGGAGTGCTTGTACAACAGAGATTTATTTTCTCACAATTCTGGAGGTCAGAGGTACAAGATCAGGGTGCCATAAAGCCTGGTCTCTGATAAGGGCTCTCTTCATGGCTTGTGGAGGGCCACATCTCTGCCTCTTCACGTGGCCTTTCCTCGGTGCACATGTGGAGAGAGAGAGAGAGAGAGAGAGAGATCTTTAGGGTCTCTTCCTTTTCTTATAAGGATATCAGTCTTATCAGATGGAGGACCTGTCCTTGTGACCTCATTAAACCTTAATTATCTCCTCGAAGGCCCCACCTCCAATATAGTCACATCGGGGGTTAGGGTTTCAACATAAGAATTTTGGTGGGGGGCGGGAAGACGCTGAGGGGAAAAAAGATTTGGGGAGAAAAAAGGCCAACATATTCATACAGATATTGTCTGTTGTTTTCTTACCTTATGCAGTCGTGTGTATTCTTCTCTCACTTTCTGCAGTGAGCATTTCTTACTTTGTGACTGGAGAGATGACTTTAAACAGGTTTCCATGGGCAGCCCCGGTGGCACAGCGGTTTAGCGCCGCCTGCAGCCCGGGGTGTTATCCTGGAAACCCGGATCGAGTCCCACATCGGGCTCCCTGCATGGAGCCTGCTGCTCTCTCTGCCTGTGTCTCTGCCTCTCTCTCTCTCTGTGTCTCTCGTGAATAAATAAATAAAATCTTAAAAAAAATAAAAATAAAAATAAATAGGTTTCCATAATAGCACCTCTCCGTCTCCCTGCGTGGCCTTTTCCTGGCAGGTGTCCCTGGGGGCTCTGTCGCTGTGGCGATGACTCACGTCCCTCATCACGAGGCTCCTGGGATCCCGGACCCCAGTCGGACTCTGCACCAGGCTAAGGGCAGGGGCACCTGAGAAGATGCGCATTCTGTCCCCAGCGCCTTGGCTGGCAGAGATGCTCCCGGCACGGCTGGTGCCCCGGCTGGTCCCCCTGCACCTGAGCCCCGCGAGGGGAAATGGCCCTCCCCGGCCCCGGAGCACTGCCCGCCTCCCCGAGCCGCTCGGAGGCCCCTCGGGTAGGGGGACATCTCTCAACGTCACGTTAGGGCCGCCAGAATGCGGGCGGGCAGGTCAGGGCCAGGTCCGTTTCCACTTGCGGGGTGCTTGCCAGCCGCTCCCCGTCCCCGCCCGGGGCCTGGCTGCCGTCACCTCTGCTCCTGCTCTGGAAAACGAGCCCTTACCTTCCTCTCTTCTCAGTTTCTTGCTTAGTGCTTCCCGCGCAGCAGCTGGGGGGGGGGGGGGGGGCAGCGTGCGCATGCGCGTGAGGACCGAGGCTGCGGAGCCAGGGCGCTCATTATGCGCATGCGCAGTGGGGGGGGGCAGCCTCTCGGCTCCCCTTCTGGCTCTGTCCCCAGCTCGCCCACAGGTCTCTCTGCTCTCTGGACCTCAGTTTACCCATCTAAACTGACGGATTGGGTCCAGCCCCTCGAGGATCTTCCAGCTTTGACTTGCTACGACTCAGACGAAGCAACATTCTCGCGCCGTGTCTGTCTCCTCCCACACCCCGCGCCGACCCCCCCCCCCCCCACCTTGCGGGAGGCAGTGCGGGTCGGTCAGCAGGGCGGACCCTGGAGCCAGGCAGCAGGGCTCCCGTCCAGACCCCCTGCTACTAGCTGTAAGCTGGGGCGAGTTTCTTGGCATCTCTCACTTTATCTCCTTATTTATAAAAAGAGCGTCTTAAAAACAATTACCTCCTGGGGCTGTTGCGAAGATGAACTGAGACAGTGTATGGAAGTACGTGGCTTGGGATGAACCGCACCAGATGGCATCGGTTGCTATCGTTGTTCGCCTTTGTGGCAAAGGGGAAGAGACTTTTGAGCAGCTCCCTTGGGACTTGAGGCCCGCGAAGCCCCAGATCCCAGGAAAGCCTTAGGATGCCAGAACCGGCTGCCAGTGGCCTCCTCCTTGTGCAGAGATTACTGGGAGGAGCAGGAGACGGTTTAAGAATCCCAGTCGTCTCTGTCCTCCTGAGCGCACCTGCATCACCTGGCTGATGGCAGAGAAAGAAGCGGGGCTCAGGAAAAGACTTGGGCTCTCAATACACCAGCTGCTCCGAGGGGGGTGGAGCAGGGTGGGAATAGGAATGAAGTTGTGGAATTCTGTTCCCGAAGTATAGAATAGTGGGAGGTCGCCCGCTGCTCCCTGGGCCTTCCTGTCGCCAGCTCCAGCTCCGTGGCGTCTGCCTTGCAAAGCCCCACCTGCCGGGATGCCTGGCCCGCCTTTGGACCACAGCACTGCATGCCTGTGCCAGGGGTTACAATACTCCCCGGGGACACAGGACTGCACTTAAAGTCAGAAGACGTTCCTAGATCCAGTGGCCCCTCGCTGTGGGACTTGAGGCCAACTGCCTCATCCTTGAACTTCAGACCCCCACCTCACCCACCCCTGGCACATTTGCTTTTCTTTCCACATTCTCATTGTAGGAAACGGCCTGAGGTCTAGGAGTCCCCTTGAACCGCTTTCCTTCACTCTCAGCACGCAGTGAGTCTACAAGTCTCCAGTTGCAAGTTGTAGCTCCTTGTCCTTCCCCATCATTTTTTTTGGCTGAAACCTGGTCTCCCCTTCTCTCTAACTCTCGAGACTCCAGAACACTAGTCAATTTACATCCTTCTCACTGAAAAGCCTTCACCAGTTCCATAATCTACTGAAGAAACCCCGAGCTCTCTGGCGTGGCCCCTGCCTATGTTTTTCTAATACCTTCTAGCTCTCCCCCTGTATCCTAGCTGCACTGGACAACCTGCGTATTCCCAGATAAGCTCCTCATGGTAGTGAGTAGAATTAGGTTTGTCTGTTAGTGACAGGAACATGCTGCCCACCCCTCAGCACTAGGTTAACAAGATAAAAATGTATTTCTATGTCATGTAAAAGAAGGCCAAGGGTGGACATTCCAGAACTGCTATGGTGTTCCAGTGTGTCAGGAACCCAGGCTCCTGCTACCTTGTGCATTTGCCCTTCAGTCATGGGACTTCAGCTTCATGGTCCAAGATGACTGCTCCAGCTCCAGCCATCACATCCACTCTTAGCTGGCAGGAAGGAGGAATGAACAAAGAAAGGCATGAATTTGCCTCTAAGGACACTTTCTGGAAGTCACACTTGCTCACATACCCTTGGCCAGAATTTTATCATGGGGCCAGACTTAGCTGTAAGAGAAGTTGGGAAATTTTTATTTCAGGTCATCTTTATTTTAGGTGGCCATGTGTTGAGGTAAACAGAACTGTTTGTTTCCAAGGAAGAAAGAATGAATGGATATTGGGTGATACCTAGCAGTCTCTGCCACATGTCACAGCTGGGACATCCTCTGTCTCCTCACACCCCATTCTCCTGGCTTGGCCAGCTATGATTTGTCCCTGAACACTCACCTCACGGCCAGACTCATGCTGGCACCCTGTAACCCCCTGGGGACTCCTTTTTCTTTCTTTCTTTTTTTTTTTTTGAAAGATTTTATTTATTTATTTTAAAGATTTTATTTATTTATTCATGATAGACATAGAAAGAGAGAGGGGCAGAGACATAGGCAGAGGGAGAATCAGGCTCCATGCTAGGAGCCCGACTCAGGACTTGATCCCAGGACTTCAGGACTGCGCCCTGGGCCAAAGGCAGGCGCCAAATCGCTGAGCCACCCAGGGATCCCCATAAAGATTTTATTTAAGAGAGAGAGAGTGTGCACAAGCAAGGGGAGCGAGAGGCAGAGGGAGACAGAGATGCAGGGAACCTGATGCAGGATCCAGTCCCAGGACCCTGAGATCATAAC
Organism: Canis lupus dingo; assembly: GCF_003254725.2. Classification (NCBI taxonomy): domain Eukaryota; kingdom Metazoa; phylum Chordata; class Mammalia; order Carnivora; family Canidae; genus Canis; species Canis lupus. The sequence goes on from NC_064276.1 coordinate 19,579,153, forward strand.
CTGAGCCAAAGGCAGACGCTTAACTGACTGAGCCACCCCTCCCTGGGGACTCCTTAGCACCCAGTAGAACCCAGCCAAGGTGGGCCCACTGCTAATAGTTCTTATCTCAATGATATACTGAGGAAGTGGGATTGTAGTCTTCAGGCTTCCAGGCCGTTCTTACCTTTGCGGGGGGGGGGGGGGGGGGGGTGACGAGGTAGCTGAATGACTTCAGAGGCTCGTGGCAAGTTGCCGCTCTCTGGGTTGACACCTTCCCGTAGTCATTCTTGGGCTATTACAGTGACACTGATTAGCTCTCCGCCTCGTGATGGTGAGCAGTCGGGGTGCGGAGGGATTGTGGTGATTCTTGCTCTTCGTTTCAGGGCAGCTCTTGATTTGATTTCTGCCACTTGTTCCTCTCAGTTTCCACCTGGGGCATGTGTGCTTTTGAAGGTGAACGTCCGACGGCTGATCTCACAAATCGCTGAAATTAAGTGCTACACCAAGACAGAAGCCTCACGGGCCCTGGGGCCTCTGGTGGTGCTTGTGACCTGCCAGTCAGTACTACGAGGCAAGCGTTTACATGTCAGCATCCAGGTGACAGTTGGTCTGTTTCTTCCTTGCAGCTGGTCACCACTGAAGGGCGCTTCCTCAAGGACAGTCTGTACAACGAAGGAATCCTAATTGTATGGGACCCGTCTGTTTACCATTCAGATATCCCAAAGGTAGGTGGGCGTCCGTGGGAAAGAGAGATTGAGTCTTCCGTTTGCCTAGAGATGCTCCCAAGTTCCTGGGTTTTGAAAGTCACGGCTGACCTGGGCCAGCCCTGAAGACTGGCTCCTTCGTCATCCGGACGAGCAGCGCAGAAGTATTCCTGTCCTGCAGCCTCGCTGCTGTGCTCGGCCCCACAGGGCCGTGTTTCTCTCTTAACTCTGGCGCGGGTCAGGAGTCGGGGTGGCTGGATTTCTCACTGTTGGGTGGGGCCGTCCAGTACAGTCATTTCGGGTGCGGATCAGCAGGAGTAGACAGTGATTACACATTCCTGGGACAGAATCACCATTCCACTTTCCAGAATTCTTCCCATTTCAACTCATAACAACAGAGGGAAGTAGATAGAGGCATGGCTGTTTCCCTTGTACAGGTGAGGAGACTAGAGTACGGAGAGGGGAAGTCGCCTGCCCAGGACTTTGTTTACCAAGCGGAGGGCTCTGTTTTGGGGTTGGGAGTCTCAGGCCCCCTTGCTCTGCAGCTCCTCCAGAGTGGCACACTTGCTGTCCGTCGGGCGTGTCAACCAGCCTCTCCCTACGTGCCGCAGTGCCACAGGACAACGGTGTCAGGGCGCAAGGCTGGAGGCTGCTGTCCTGGGGACACTGGATTCTGAAGTCAGACCCCCTGGGAGCTGACGGCTCTGGTCATCCATCCCCGGCGCCCTCGCCACCTCAGCCTCCACAGTCTTGCTCTGGTCTCACTTAGAACTGAAGTTTGCCTGGGGCGGGACAGGGGCTCGGGACCGACAGTGTGGCAAGCTGTGCCCCAGTTTTCGCCCCTTTAAAAATAAGAAGTGGGATTAGATGGTGCCAAGGGCCCCTTTGGGCCCTGATAGCATTCCCTGAGTCATGATCCCAAAGTTTGAGGCTGTGCTGGGGTGGCCAAGCTCAAAACTCCCTGTGAGCACCGGCTGTGTGCTGGGTCCGCTGTGCTGTCAAGTGAGAGCTGTGATGCGGAGAAATCTGGAGTCAGCTCCAAGGAAGGGGCTCTGAGGCACATCCCTCTTCTTGAGAAGACCCTCTCCTTCCCTTTCAGTGGTACCAGAGCCCCGACTACAGCTTCTTTGAGAACTACAAGAGCTATCGCAAGCTGCATCCCGACCAGCCTTTTTACATTCTCAAGCCCCAGATGCCTTGGGAGCTATGGGACATCATTCAAGAAGTCTCCCCAGAGGAGATCCAGCCCAACCCCCCATCCTCCGGGATGCTCGGTGAGTCCGTATCTGGGGAAAGACCTCTCATGTTTGTTTCTAGAAGAGATTAGAAAATGAGATCTCATTCATTCATTCATTCATCCAATTCTTTGCTTACCAAACAATTGCTAGGTTTTTGCTGTGTGTGTAGGCTGTGCCAAGTTCTAGGTAAGATCCAGACACCAATAAGAGAGAATCCTTTTTCTTTAGGGTGTTTGTGGGGGAGTTCAATCAGGGGTCAGAAAGCCAGGAGGGAGCACCCCTTCTGTCAGCGAGCTTGGTGAAGGAGTGGCATTGGGCCAGGCCCGGGTAAGGGGTGGATTTGGTGTGGGGAGGGGGCAGGAAAACAGGAAGGGCAGCACTGGGATTTGGAAGAGGAGGGGAGGCAGGCATTGGCCTCCCAATTTAAGGGGGCACCAAAAAATTCAGTGACTGGGTAAATACTATGCATACGGTATCTTTTAAAAATCACAATTAATGTAAGATTTTAAGCTGAGTGAAATATCAACATTTTAAATAAGGACAGGATCAGTGATCATGTTATGCTGAGCCATACTGGAATCCGAGGACAAACAAGAATCAATAATATTTTATTCAAAATTTTAAAAATCGGCCTTAACCCGGTGAGTACCCTAGTCATGGCCCTGAGAAGAATGAGAGGCAAAGCTTTATGGGGTTTGAGGGTCGTGAATGGAGCTGAGGGAGCTGGTGTAGGTGGGCTGCGGTCTGAGGCCAGAGGGTCCTAAATGCGGGCTTCAGACTTTCTTCTTGGACACATGGAAGGGCAGCTCTTTCCTCTGCCCCCCCCCCCCGCCCCCCCCGCAGGATGGCTCTTCTCCTCCAGATAGCTCCAGGACACCACCCTGTGTGATGTGCTTGCTCTCCTGGAATGCAGACTCCCTCAGGGTGGGAGGTGAGACTGAAGCATTCTTTTTTTTTTTTTTTAATTTTACATTTTTTTCCTCAAAACTTTATTTAGATTCTAGTTAGTTAATACATGGTATAATATCGGTGTCAGGAGTAGAATTCAGTGATTCATCACTTACATACAAGCCCCCGTGCTCCTCATCACCAGTGCCCTCCTAATCCCCACCACCCTTCCAGCCCTTCCCCTGCCCACCTGCCCTCCAGCAACCCTCAGTTCTCTGTCTTTAAGAGTCTCTTAGTTTGATGGGTTCTTCTGGGTGCAGAACAGGGTAGCCCCGTGGGAACTGTCCTCTGAGCTCATGAACAACTGAGTGTTCAATGTCACAGGCACTCCTTGGAGAAAGGGATGGGGGCCATCTCAGGACCATATCTTCATACCTTTTTCTTCAACTTCTGTATGTATGCATTTGGGGCTCTTCTGGGAGACCTTATGAGCAGGAATAGTTGGAAAAGCATCTGGGGAACACTCTCCCATCGCCCCAGTGGCTGGTGTTTATCCATGCAGTCCCCTCCACTGCCAGCCCTGCCCTCATCCATCCCTCCTGGTCATGGCCCCTACCGGGCCCCATACCACTGCTGCTGGGAGATTTAATTGAGACCCATAGGAGGTGCTCCCTCCCATAATTTCCAGAAGCCACTTCTGTTGCGCCTTCCCCAGCTTGGTTGCAGAAGTATCTTTTCTCCCCCACTGGACCAGGGGCAGCCAGAGAGGGCTTTTCCCATATCTGATTCCTCTGGAACATAGTTGCTGCTAGCAGTTCACAGTTTGGCTATTAGTGAGAACTGCTTCATCCTAAGGGGTCAGAAGGGGTTGTTAGGAGGAGTCTGAGAGCCATGATCTCACTGTATGCTAGCAACAACCTTTGTGGTAGGAGAAGCGGTTGGATCACCCCTCGGGGCAGATGGAGACCCTGAGGCCCAGGGAGAGACGTGTCCTGCATGAGACACTTGAGCCAGGTGGGGACGAGCGTGGGTGTAGCAGGAGTCTCCTGCCTCTCGTTGGGTTGTGTCTCCAGCACAGTGTTCTGTGCCACCTCCCCGAGAGCGCCAACCTGGCCTCACCCCCTCCGCTCTATCTCCTGTCGGAATGAATGGAGCCCGTCAATATGGGCTACGCAAGTTCCTGTTCCCACCACCCCCCTGGCAGCTGAGGGAAGGACAGCCTCCCCACCCACACTCTTTCTCTGAAGTACCATTAAGAAACAACTCCCCCCAGTCAGCGCCACCTGCGAGGCTCTCGCTGGATACACAAGTGCTAGAAAGTACTATCTACGTGTGATGGTACTGTCTCCTCTGTCCTCTTGTCCTCCCTCTTCATGTTCACACCGATACACTCAGTGACTGATGAACGGAGCACTTCAGTCCTCTAGTGTTTAGGGATTCACAGGTCATAAGCTCAGCAGCCTGCACCCTGAGGAAGCCTGCTGGACTGGCTTACTGGCAGAGCTCGGGCTGAGAATCAGAGCTGTCAACAGAAACTCTAGATCGACATCTCCCCAGGTTTGGGTTTCTGAGCTGCTGGACTCACGGGGCAGACCTCTAGGGTGCTGGAGTGGGTTGTCGGGCAGGACTTACCTCTGCTCTCCTCTTCAGGTATCATCATCATGATGACACTGTGTGACCAGGTGGATATTTACGAGTTCCTCCCATCTAAGCGTAAGACTGATGTGTGCTACTACTACCAGAAGTTCTTTGACAGTGCCTGCACGATGGGCGCCTACCACCCACTCCTCTTCGAGAAGAATCTGGTGAAGCACCTCAACCAGGGCACAGATGAGGACATCTACCTGCTGGGGAAAGCTACACTGCCTGGCTTCCGGAGGATTCGCTGCTGAGCGTGGGCTCCCTGGTCAGGTCCCCCTCGCCATTCTCCACCAAGTCTGGGCAGATCACGCTCCTAAACAATCGCGGCCCGCACTGTGGGCCTTCTGTGAGCGAGAACCACAGGCTGTAGGAGTCCCAACAGCAAGCAGCCAGGTCCAGCCTGCCCCGTAGCTGCAGAGGTGTGCGAGCCCAAAGCCTCCTGCCACACACATGTACACACACACCTAGCATTCTTTCCATACCACCTTCCCACCAGGGCTGCCAAAGCTGGGCTGTTTTCTCCTTATTTTCACAAACCAGCACTCTCCATTGCTTCAAACCTGCACTTTTACACCGATGTCACATTTTAAAGAAATTCTCCCGAATTATGATTGGGCCAGTATTATAGGGTGGCTCTGGGGGCCAATGAGTGGTACTGGGCATAGGAAACATGTCGATTCCTCCAGAACAAAGTTTCTCCCAAAGCCCATGCCCCTGGGAGAGGTGGCATTCCTGTCTCTCTGGCTGGTTTGGTGGGTCCTTAGCCTGGGTGCTTCTGAGCAGAGGGTCTTGATGAACCCACACCTTCTCCATATGGAGAAGAGAGGCACAGAAGGGCACGGTCTCCATCCTCCGGCTGTCCACAGTTCAGTGGGAGAGAGACAGGGAGGATTCAGTGTGCTCAGTGCTCAGGGCGTTCGTGGCGAGGCCGACTCCGTGCTGTCCGCTCTCATGCTCAGAGGGGCCACGCATTTGCCGTGACTGTGGTCGGAGAGGGCTTCGCTGAGCTGCGCGGTGGAGGAGCTTTTAGAGGAAGTGGAGAAACACGTCAAGCAGATGTTTGAGTCATTTGAGTTGTGTTTTCCCTTCTGCCTTTACTGCCCATGTTTATTCTCTAAGGTCTGCCCAAACTTCAAGGCTCAAGTTATTTTTTAAGGAAACCGCTCCCTCTGAGTGCAGCCCCATGGCAGACACCTGGCAAGCCAAATGCCAAAAACCTGACTTGTCCACGCTCGGCCTGGCCTGACCCTTCGCTGCAGCTGGGTTCGCACACCGTGTCCGCTGCTTCCCTGTCAATGCCTGCCCCACCCCCTCCTGCCTGCCACCTTGTTTTTCCCCTCTAAAACAGTAGATTGTTTCCCTCTCTCAAATTACTTTTAAGGCATTTTGTACTTTAAAAGCCTCCCGATCCGATGATTTCTTTGACCTTCATGGGCTTTTTTGCAGAATGTGTCTCAGGGAGTTAGGGATGTGGTTCCCTAGAATTTAAAGTTGCTCTCAGAAGTCAGAACCTTAGGGCAGCCTGGGTGGCTCAGCGGTTTAGCGCCACCTTCAGTCCAGGGCGTGATCCTGGAGACCCAGGATCGAGTCCCACATTGGGCTCCCTGCATGGAGCCTGCTTCTCCCTCTTCCTGTGTCTCTGCCTCTCTCACTCTCTGTCTCAAATAAATTTTTAAAAAAAATCTTAAAAAAAAAAAAATACAGAACCTTAGAGATAATGGTTTATCAGACGGCTATGCCCTCCACCTCTCCGGCAAGGGGCAACGTCAGAGTCTCCAGATAGAGCCCCTCCCACCGTGGTGTGCAAATAAGCTTCCTGGGGAGTTTTGCTACCCCCTTCCCAGGTGAAGAACCACACTGGACTGGTCTGGCCCCGGTGAGGAGAAGGTAAAGGACTCACTCAGGGTTACAAAGTAATGCTGTAGAGCCAGGGCTCCTAGACCCAGGCTTGTGGACTCCTGGCTCCATGTGCTTAAGGGCCTCTTCAGCTTGAGTTCTAGACCAGCGGTCTGGGAGCTGGAGTGCTCTCATGCTGCCAGACCCTTGGGTTATATGGGCAGTAGAAGGAGTCCTGGAGAGAGAAGCCCTGGGTTTTCAAATTGATGTTCCCCTGTTTACTAGCCATGCCACCATGGGCTAATTCTCCTGAGGCTCTGTTTCCACATTTGCTAAATGGAGGTAATGAGCCTACCTCACAGGGTTGTTGTTAAGCTTACATGAAACACCTGTCCCGGGTCTGTACTTGGCACATAGCAGGTGCTTAGTACATAGTGGCTTCTTTGCCTCTCTCCCTCCTTCCTCCAATAAGAACCTGCTCCAAGCTCACACCTGGGCAGGACCTTGCTTTGAGGGAAGCCAGAGAGGGAATCCCATCATCAGGGAATTAACTATGCTACTGGGAGACGACAACTGCCCTGGCTGGAGCACCCAGGAAACCATCCAAGGCAGCGGGGGTGCAAGTGCAGAAGTGTCCCTCCTCCTCCTGCTCCCTCCTTGCAGCTCTGGTCTTTTGGCTTGGGAATAGGCAGAGCATTTGGGCTGCTTCCTGCTGTGTAGAGGGAGTCTTCTCCACCTCTGTGCGCCCAGGAATTCTCAGCTTGCTTTAGGTTCTCTTTCGATGCACTCATTGCAATCTTTGAATCATAAACAGAGGAAGGTGGCATTCCACCAGTGGGAGATAGGCGTTGGTGTGGACACTGAGACTACACTGGGTAGATGCTAGCTTTTAATTGTTATTATTAATATAAGGGATCAAATTAATTTAAGTGTGATTCTGGGTCTATGGAACTTTTAATTCTGTGTTCTCTATGGAAACTAGTAAAATGCAAATAAGACAGGGGTATTATTGTTGGTCTGGTGAGATGTTTAATATTTGCGACAGGTAACTTAAAAATGGTGACTGTGTGCTGCAGGGAAGTCCCCGTCCCAAGGGGTTTGTGTCTTTGTCAGTAGGTGTCTCTTCATCCTTTGTCATGTGTTCCCCCAGTCCTTCAATCACGTAAGCTATTCATTTTGGTTTGGAGACCTCCATCTCAGAAGTGTCTGAAACATGCCTAATCTCATTCTGAATTACCCAAAGATTATGTAAAAATTTAAAATAAACATGTTTTTAAAAAGCTTCTCCCTCTCTTCTTACTCGCTAAGGGAACCACTGCTGCTTATCACCTTTTGTCTCCAAGGAGGACATGACTGGAATCCCAAAGCCACGAAGCCTCCCCCACTAGCTTCTCTTCAGTACTCCAGGAGGAAGAATGGTCTCTTTATGTGGCAGCTTGATTGGTTTTTCTCCCTTTTGCTCTTGCTTGGATTCAGATGACTGAGTTGTCTGCCCCCAGGGAAGGGATGAAGGAGGACAGAAAGCAGAAGGAAGGTGTTCACCTTGGTTTCCAAAGGCCTAAGGACCCTAAGGGAATGATGTCTCAAGGGGATAGCTAAAATGCTTGGATAAAAACCGTGAGAAGCAGGAATAGGAGAGAAAGGAAAGTTCCTTTTCTCTGCGAACTGCATACACCTGCCATTCTGGCTTGAATGTGTCCCCCTAAACCACACTCCATTGCAGTCTGTTTAAGTATGCAAGAGCAGGGACGCCTGGGTGGCTCAGTGGTTGAACGTCTGCCTTTGGCTCAGGTTATGATCCCGGGATCCTGGGATCGAGTCCCGCATCAGGCTTCCCACAGGGAGCCTGCTTCTCCCTCTGCCTATGTCTCTGCCTCTCTCTCTGTGTGTCTCTCATGAATAAATAAATAATATCTTTTTTTTAAAAAAAGTGTGCAAGGGCATTGTGTCTACAAAAACTATGCACAGACCTTAATAAAAAATTTCTTATTGGTAAAAAAAAAAAAAAATACTACCCATCATCTGAGCTTCCAATGAGTCATAAGTAGAGGGTCTTGCCCAGGTGTTGCTGGCTGCTGACTGATCAGGGTGGTGGTTGCCGAAGGCTGGGGTAGCGGTGGTGATTACTTAAAATAAGAGAACGATATGGGGTGCCTCGGTGGCTCAGTTGATCAAGTGTCTGACTCTTGATTTTGGCTCAGGTCATGATCTCAGCATCATGGGATCCAGCCCTGCATCAGGCTCTGCGCTCACATTCAGCATGGAGTCTAATTATGATTCTCTCCCTCCCCCCCTGCCCCTCACCGCCCCTCACTTGTACTCTCTCTCTCTCAAACAAAACAAAACAAAACAAAACAAAACAAAACAAAACAAAAAAACAACGAAGTTTGCCACATTGACTCTTCCTTTCATGAACAATCTCTCTGTAGCATGCAATCTTGTTTGATACATTTTACCCACAGTGGAACTTCTTTCAAATTGGGGATCAGTCTTCTCAAACCCTGCCACCGCTTTTTTTTTTTAATGTATTCATGAGAGACACACAGAGAGAGGCAGAGACACAGGCAGAGGGAGAAGCAGGCTCCATGCAGGGAGCCGGATGAGGAACTCGATCCCAGGACCCTGGGATCACGCCCTGACCAAAGGCAGACGCTTAACGGCTGAGCCACCCAGGCGTCCCTCCTGCCACTGCTTAATCAACTAAATTGATATAATATTCTAAATCCTTTGTTGTCATTTCAACAATTTTTACAGCATCTTTACCAGGAGAGTTCCATCTCAAGAAACCACTTTCTTTGCTCCTCCGTGAGAAGCAACTCCTCATCCATTCAAGTTTTATCTGAAATTGCAGCAATTCAAATATAATAATAATGAAAAACTTGGATATATGGCAACAATTATTAAAATGTGACATAGAGGAACTGAGCAAGTGCTGTTGGACAAAGCATGCCAGTAGGTTTGCTTGACACAGGGTTGCCACAAACTTTCTTAAAAAATGCAGTATCCACAAAGTGCAATAAAGTGAAGTACAACGAAACAAGATATGCCCGTATTTACTTCTGGCACCTGCACCCAGTGCTTTAGTGCTGTAAGCTTCCTGGAACTCAGCTGTAATGCCCTATCAACGCAGACTGGGTTTCTGTCCAGACCCCAGTGGAAAGGGAGCTCAGGATAGAAGTGACAGAAAAATAGACTTCTGGGAACTGAGGTTTGTTCTCGCCACATTTACAGTGGCCCTAAATCTGTCAGGTCCTCTTAGCTGGTGAGCTAGGTGGCCTGGGCCCCTCTATCTGCGTCTGGAGGGGAACTCTGCAGCCTCCTCAGGCTGCCTTTCCCCTACTTCCCACTCTAGTTAATCTGCTGCTTTTTAAAAAGGTGTTTATGTTGGACATGAGGGAGAAAGAACGAGTCCCTGGCTCCTCCTCACCTCACCAACCACTTGGGAGAGCCAGCCCACAAAGGGAAAGGCCATTCCAGCGAGAGATTCGTCGGCCACCCCAGTAGCTCTCCTCACTGACCAAAGCCCAACTCTTAGGCTCTTTGTTCTTACAGAAACCTTTGCACCCTGACAGCGTGCTGAGCCCACACCCCTAGGGTACCAGTTCTGTAGCCGGAAATGGGAGGGGAGAGGGGCACACCTGGACGCCCCAACTGCCACCCCCACCAGTCCTAGCTCCGGCCTCCTGTGTGATCTTGGTTTCTTCTTTCCTTGTGATGCGCTGGGCAGCCCTCTGGGATGTGCTGTGATTTAATAGGGAGTGCATTATTGTCCAGGGTCACTTTCCACTTTTCCAGGCCAGAAAATTCCTCCCCGTGGCCGGGATAATGACATCAGTTGCAGGAAAGAGGAAAAGGCCTGGGGCACCCATAAAAATCCCACCACCTGACTCATTTATACCACCAGCCAGTCCTTTTCAGCACTGACTGGATAACAAGTTTCTAATAGGAAGAGGACTTCAGTCCAATGGGTGGTAGTGGGAGACAGTGACAAATGGCCACAGTGCCTGCCCTCCAAGAAATCAGAGCCTGGGAGAACGGGCCTGCCTTGCCTGTGTGTGGTGTCAGGCTTAGGTGAGAGCAGCGAGGCCATTTTCTGGAGCGCCAGACCTAGGTGGTACACTCACGCTGCTAGGCAGGCATTTATAACTGGAGAAGAGTACCATACAAATGCCAAATAATAAGAAATGGGATTGTACAAGGAAAAGAACGATAATGAAATTATAGAAAAAAAAGAGATTGACTTGACAGGGATTTGGGTAGTCTTAATGGGTGACAGTCTTGAGGGATGGGCAGGATTCCTTTTTTTTTTTTTTTAATGCTTTTTCTGATGATAATAGTAGTACATATTCACTGTTAAAAGCATGAAATCATAAAGGGGAAAAAGTCATCTGCATCCTATCATCCAAAGATAATCTCTGCTAGCAGTTCCCAATTCTATTTTAAAATACTATATATCCATACATACACACACGTACATAAGATCACATCCCACTTTTTAAAATTTAAAAATACATCACAAAAATGTCTCCAGAACAGTAGGGATGTCTTTGTAATTACACTTTTGTGGGGGGAAACAAGTATAAAAAACCGCATGTCCAATTCTAAGGAAAATTGTATAAATTATAACATATTTTTTTTGTAGAATATCTGCAGTGACACAGGCAGAGAGAGAAGCAGGCTCCATGCCAAGAGCCTGACGCGGGACTTGACCCCGGGACTCCAGGACCGCACCCTGGGCCAAAGGCAGGCGCTAAACCGCTGAGCCACCCAGGGATCCCCCGCCATCTGAGGTCTGAGGAGCAAGAAGGATTTGGAAGCAGTGAATATATTTTGTATGTGGCAGGGTTAGGGTCAATAAGGCAGATTGTTGTAGCCAGGCTTCAAAATGAACCCCACTGACCCTCACCTCCTGGTTTCATGTCTTTATGAAATTCCTTCCCATGCTGGAGAGTACTGATCAGTGTTACCAGTAGGATACTGAGGAAATGACAGTTTATTATTTCTGAGGTTAGGTCACAAAGACATTGTAGCTTCCACCTTGCTTTCATCTGGATCACTTGCTCTAGGGCAAGCCAACCATCATGTCATGAGGACACTCCAGCAGTCCTGCAGAAAAGTCCTGAGAACTGAAGCCTCTTGGGAACAGCCAACAGAAACTTGCCAGCCATGTAAAAGCAAGGTTGCTGGCCAGGTCCTGTGGTCAGAAGGGGCCTCCAGCTGTATCCTGCAGTTGGGTGGGGCTAGAGACTGTGCTCTCCGGCCAGGCAGCGCTGACGTCTGGGTTCCTTCATCAGGTTGGGCCCACTATACTCTGCAATCGAGTCCAGTCACCATCAGGGCTCCCTGCCTGTGCAAGGCCAAAGGTTGTGTTCAGCAAGCAGGCAGGATCACAGGCTGGGCTCTGAGCCTGCCAGGGTCACTGTTCAGGCTCCCTGTTTTTGCAGGTTTTGCAGAGGTTATGCTTAACAGTTGGACAGGGGGGCTGGTGTGGCTCTCTGCCTAATCAGGGCTGTAGGATGTGTCAGGCTCTGTTCTGAGGGTTCGATGAGTATTAACTCATGTAATCCTCACAACAAGGAGATCGACAATTTTGTTATTCCCATTTTACGGACGAGGCAACAGAGGCCTGAACAGGTCGGGTACGAACGGAAGTAACAAGTAGGTATTAGTGGAAGAGCCTGCTCTAGTGGTACGAGCAGGGTACAGTCCAGCTCTGGAGCCCACGCTCGAAAGCACTATGCACATCAAAGCTTTCCACACGTTTCTGGATTTTTCAAGTAGGCATATGTAACTGGGGAAATCCAAAGGACCAATCACCAAGACTGAAAGGGGAGTTTCGTGTTTAATACAAAGAGGAAGCAAAATAACCCTCAGGGTAAATTCCTACCTTTTGAAAATGTTTCCTGGAGTAGAACCAAACCTCACTGCCATTACCAATGGCCTCTCCACATGGGGACGACTTCTTGGGGCTTCTGCTGTGTCCTGTGCTCCCTGCCATATCATTCAAGGTGATCTGCACCACCGGCCCGCTGGTCTGCCACTTGCCAGGTGGCCTGCTGACATTTTCATCGCCAAAGTGTCTGTCCAAGTGGATGGTGGAATGAAACACGCAAGCTGCCTCTTCTCTTCCCTTCTTTTTATTTTTTATTTTTTATTTTTTTTAAAAAAGATTTTATTTATTTATTCATGAGAGAGATATATAGAGAGGCAGAGACACAGGCAGAGGGAGAAGCAGGCTCCATGCAGGGAGCCTGACATGGGACTCAATCCTGGGACTCCAGGATCATGCCCTGAGCCCAAGGCAGACGCTCAACCACTGAGCCAACCAGGCGTCCCTCTCTTCCCTTCTTTTTAAATATTTTTTTTTATTTGAGAGAGAGAAAAAGAGAGAGCATGAGCTGGAAGAAGAGAGAGGGAGAAAGAATATAAAGCTCAGCACAGACTCCAACTTGGGGCTTGATCCAACGATCACGAGATCATGACCTGAGCCCAATCCAAGAGTCTGACACAGCCAACTGAGCCACCCATGCGCCCCAACTCTTCTAACCCTTCTAATGTAGTCGTCCGTCTGGGTCTCTGTGGCCCCAAGGAGTTCCTCAGTCTCACCCCTGGGTTATGGGATTTTCACAATAGTATCTTGTCTATGAATAGTTGCTAGTTGGTGTTCTTGTGAGGGAGGCTGAAATAAGGAATGACCTATGCTGCCATCATGATGATATCACCCAGTATATCTTTTCAAGTGCTTATCAGCCATTTGTATATCCTTTTGAAGAAATATCTATTCAAAACCTTTGCCCATTAAAAAAAATGGGTTAATTTTGTCTTTTTATAATTGAGTTTTTTAGGAGTCCTTTATAAATTCTGGATAAAAGTCCCTTTTTGGATATATGATTTGCCAATATTTCTCCCATTCTGTGGGCTTTCACTTTTTCAATGGTATCATTCAAAGCACACAAATTTTTAATTTTTATGAAGTTTATTTTTCTTTTGTTCCTTATTCTTTTGGTATCATATCTAATAAAACTTTGCCTAAGGTCATTAAGATTATTTCTGTTTTCTTGTAAGATCTTTATAGCTTTATTCTCATATTTGGGTCAATGATCCATTTTGAATTAGTTCTGGGATAGGTATAAGACAAGGAGTCCAACTTCATTTTTTGGAGTATGTGGATATTCAGTTGCCTCAGTACTATTTGTTAAGAAGATCTGATATACTCATGACCATCCTTTTGCATATAAGGCTTTTTGGAGTCTCATTTGGTTTTAAGTGCATTTCTTAAAACCAATACATTATTAGATTTTGTTTTCTGACTCAGAATGCTAGCCTTTTATGTTTTTATTTTTATTTTTTAAAAGATTTTATTTATTTGAGAGAGAGAACACAAGCAAGAGGAGGGGCTGAGGGAGAGGGAGAAACAGACTCCCCACTGAGTGTGCAGCCTGATGCAGGGCTCGATCTCAGGATGCTGAGATCATGACCTGAGCTGAAGTCAGATGCTTAACCAACTGAGCCACCCAGGTGCCCAAGAATGTTAGCCTTTTAATAGGGAGATTTTAATTTATTTTAAAATCATTTTAATGTACCATCATAATTATCTTTAACTGTTACCTTTTTTCATTCTGTTTTATACTTCCAACTATTTTTTGTTTTCTCCTTTTATTATATAGGTTTTCCTTTTATCATTTTCAGAGCTTTGTATAATATACATTTGATATAGCATAGTATATATATCCCATATGTCATTCTACTCAAAGCTTTGCAAAAGTACTTTACCCTATATTTCACTCCTTGTCAGAGTCAAAAATGAAACGATATCTTATATTTCTATATAAACAAAGTAAGTTTGACAAACTTTTATTCTCTATTCCCTATCCTTAACCTTTGTTACTATTAGGATTTTAGTCCTATGACCCAGCAGTTGCACTACTAGGCATTTACCCAAAAGATACAAATGCGGTGATCCAAAGGGGCACCTGTACCCCAATACTTATAGCAATAATGTCCACAATAGCCAAATTATGGAAAGAGCCCAGATGTCCATTGACAGATGAATGGATAAAGAAGATGTAGTATATATAAACAATGGAGTATTACTCAGCCCCAAAAAACAAAATTGTACCATTTTCAATGATGTGGATGAAACTAGAGTGAAATATTATGCTAAGCGAGAGAAGTCACTCAGAGAAAGATAATTATCATGTGATTTCACTCATATATGGAATTAAAGAAACAAAACAAATGAATGTAGGGGAAAGGGGGGAAAAATAAAATGAAATCAAAGAGGGAGACAAACCATAAGATACTCTTAACACTAGGAAACAAACTGAGGGTTGCTGAAGGGGAAGGGGAATAGGGTAACTGGGTGATGGGCATTAAAGAGGGCACCTGATATAATGAGCACTGGGTGTTATATATAACTGATGAATCACTGAACTCCACCTCTGAAACTAATAATACACTACATGTTCATTAATTGAATTTATATATATATATTTTTTAATTAGAGGATTTCAGATTCAGAATATTGTATGGAGAATAATTTTTGATGATATCATTCAGTTTAATAACCAGTTACAGCATATTTTAAGGAATATTTCTATTTTAAATAGATTAATTACTCAGCAATAATCATTTTATACTGTAATATCCCCAATCTTGATGCTCTTAATTTGCTCCATTTATCATTCTGTTGCAATACATCTTCAAAAACTTGTTTCAAGGGTACACAAGTCCTTACATATCTGAAAATGTCTTTCTGTTTTCATGAAAAACAAATTGCCTGGCTATAAAATTCTAGTTTCTTTATAAAACTGCACAGTGGAATCATATTCCTATCTAGTTGTAAGGTTCAAAAGTCAGTATAGGGGCACCTGGATGGCTCAGCAGTTGAGTGTCTGCCTTCGGCTCAGGTCATGATCCCAGGGTCCTGAGATAGAGTCCCTCACATTGGGCTCCCCACATGGAGCCTGCTTCTCCCTCTGCCTGTGTCTCTGCCTCTCTGTGTGTCTCTCATGAATGAATAAATAAAATCTTTAAAAAAAAAAAAAGTCAATATAGAAGGCAAAAAGCAAAAAACAAACAAAAAACAAAAAACAAATGAAGGCAAAAAGCACACATAGTGAAACCTTCTCCTAAAATTTTTTTTAAAGCACACTAACCCCAGATCTGGACCCTTGAAAATACAAAAGTCCAAGATTATCTTCTGTGTCTTTCTTTGCTTTTGGCTCAAGTCCCCTTTTCCCTAAAGCAGTGAAGGCCCAACATCTGCTAGCCAAACAGATTGAAAGTGGACTCTGATAGGCAAACCATAAATTATTTTATACAGTCATACAGATTGCTGCCAAAGGCCCAGGCTTAGGGGAGCAGTCTGCCCTTCTAGGCTTAGCAGGCCTGGCTCAAGTTCAGGGGGTCACAAAAGGAGAGGAAAGGGACACAGATTGTTCTATTGCTCTGTTATAGAATTAGGACGAGAGGAACTGTGGGGCAAGTCTGAGGAAAGTCTCTAAATTCAGATTCCCTGCAACACTTACGGAAGACTGAGAATTCAGTGTGGCAGGAGCAGCCTGTGGCTCTCGCAGCAGTGAGGATGGTGGTAAGGAGAGGCAGTGAGAGTGGCTGGTGCCTGGCACTGGTGTTCAAAGAAGAAACAAGAAGAGGAAGACAGTGATGGCTGCCATGGAGGCAGGTCCACTTCACACCAAGGCCTCGCTGTCCTATTCGGGTCAAGGTTCGAGGGAGATGGAGCCTCCAGTAAAGGGCCAAGGCCAAAGCATGAAGCAAGGTCTGGGGAAACAAGATGCCCTCTGACAGAGAAGTCCCTCGTGGAGGGAGTGCACGCGTGTAGCTAGGTCAGCCAGGAAGGGGAGTAGAGGCAGCAAGATAGCAGAGGCGGCACAGTAGTGTAGTTGCTTTGAGTAACTGAATCGGTCAAGTCTGTCGCTACAGAAGTGACCCACTCTTTCCAGACATGAGATCTGGTCTGTCCTTCTGTGGCGAGGAGGTGTGTGTATGTCTCTAATGACAACATCTCTGCTCTGGGGCAGCCTACAGGTGGGCCGCACAGCTGAACAAACAGAGCCAGAACTGCAGCCTCAGACCCTGGCACTGCCCAGAGCTCTCACTGTGCTGCCTCAGATGTTTGTTTCTACCTCTTTCCAAAGACAGATGGAAGGAGCCTAAAAATAAGTGGGGGAAAGTTTCACAAGTTTCTTTATTGGGACGCTCTGAAACCCACTTGCCAAAGGTCTATCGGAGGCATGATTAGATGAATGGAAAGGACCAGTCCCAGGCACAGACATGAACATGGCTGCATGTCTTAAACCCTGCAGCTCACGCTGACACAGAGGCTGTAAGCCCTTATGAATCTCTGCGGAGGGAGAGCAAGGGGGAAGTATCCGCTAGGGCTTTACATGAGTACCTCTTTTCCAAATAGGAAACCTCCTGTTCCTGGAACATATTGCACAGGGAAAGTGTATGGCCCTGGGAACTGAGTAATAAAGTAATATTCAACTGAGAGTTCTAGATGAAAGTAAAAACATGGAGAAACCCTGAGTAGCCACTTTTACAATAAAATAATCCAACCATAGTTGATTCTAATGCTCCAGGCAGTGCTTACTTACCAAGAGAAGGGAGTTAGTGGTTTGGCCTGTGGTGACCACGCTGATCTCACTGTCTGCTCTACTTGGCCAGCAGTTAGTAATCTCAGCTTTTTTCGCTTCGGTTTTGCTCATGTGAATTATTTCCTATCAGACCATGGTAAATTCCATCAGAAGCCACATAGCAATATTCCATGTTTACTAGCTGGAAGGACACCAGCACTGCCGGGCCACTACTCAAGAGTAGGAACACTTTCTAAGTTTATCCTTATGCTGAAGTTTCTACTATTGCCTAACTCAGCAATCTTCACTTGGGACAGACTCTCTAGTGCAGACGTTAAAGTTCATTTTAAACTCTGAATCTAGTGTGCACTAATCCTGCCAGCCATTTCTTTGCAACTTTTTCTTTTAGAACTTCTAAAAAATATTTGTTTAACTTTGTTTAAGTAAATTTGTTCCTCCATTCACCTATCCAACCACGTGTTCATCCAACTGATAAATGCTGATGTACATACATTTTGCCCAATCCTGGTGCCATGTGATCAAGTTACAAAGATTATAATGATAATGATAATGATAATGATGAGGAGAGTGATATCATCAAAATGGTGACACAGGAGACCCCAGCTCCTGTCCCCACATAAAGAGCAATAATTAGATAGCTAGCTATGAACAAAAACAGCTCTGGGGTCCACTTAAGAAATTTTAGCAACACAGTGGAACAACAACAACAAAAAAACTCAGCATAACTGCACGAGGAGGAGGACAGCTTCATTCTGTCTGCATCACCCTGCCTTGCCAAGCGGTATGCTCAGGGCCAAGTGGGAACTTCCCAGTTAGAAAGAGCTCCTCTGCTCAGGAAAGGAAAAGCAGGCTAAGCAACTAGCTTCTCCAGCCTGTCATGGCACCACAGAAAAGACCTGCTTCAGTTCTGCCCCACCCGGACAGGCAAAACTGAGATGTATAGAGATAGCTAGGAACAAAAAGGAAAGCAGGGGCTACTGAGAGCAGCCATGCAGCAGGACCAATTGTGGTTCACAGTGACCTGCTACACAGACAGACCCAGCAGCTTTCACCCTAAAGAAAGAACAAATGGCCAGCACAGCTGCCAGACCCCTCTGCATGGTTCACCAGCTTTGGCTCTATGGGTATCTGTGTTCACTGATGCCAGCCACCTGAGTCCCTGTTGCTCCATCACCACCCCCACCACTCTGCCCCTGCCAGAGCCTGGGATCCACACTGGCAGCTAACTCGGACCTCTGTGACTGCATCAGCCTAGATGTTCACTGTTGACCATCCCCCCCACTGACTGCTATGTGTGTACTCAGGGCTAGACCCTCCAGCTGTTCCCTTGCATGCTGCTGACCAGACAGCCATCACAAGCCTTTACTGTAGTGCACACCCCCCGGTGCACACACCACAGAGACTGTGCAGCCATGGGCCCCCATAGCTGCTTATGTGCCCAGATCAGGCCTTGCATTTTATAACTGGCCTGTACCACTGTACTAATGTATAGCTAGCCCCTCCATCTGTGATCTGTAATCCTCTGACCCAACTCCTGATACCAGTCTCTACTGAAGTACACACATGCAGTGGGAGATTGCACTACAGAAAATCCTATTGACACTTAGGGCCTCTGTAGCTGTCAGTGAACCCAGAGTTGTCCCTGGCCCTTGCTGCCTGCCCTGGATATGTGTATCTGCAACTGGTTCCTGCCATTACATAGGCACCTGCAGCTGGCTCCCACAGCTCAGAGTGTACACACCACCAGCTCTGACCCCTAGGTGCTGGACCTGGAGGTACCACTGAATATCACAACAGCTGTTACAACCATTGCTAACTCCTCTCCCCATCCTCACCATGCACACATAGTTGTTGATGCTGGGGACTCCAGCGGCCTGAGCCGAAGAGATATCATGCCTCCCCCGGACCTGGTATTGCCACATGCTCCCATAGTTGGAGCCCTCTACTACTAGACCTGGGGTCACAGCACACTTCAGCATGCCCCCACCTGCAAGTGAATGTCTTCCCTTACCAAAGTCAGTTCCTAAAGTCTAGTTCTTCTAATGCACAGGCACCTACATGGGCCTCAGGAATCATTAAGAATAAGGGGAACATAACTCCACTTAAGGAATACAGACATTAAGCTGCTAGTAACTGGTCCAAAAGAATGGATATCCAAGAACTGTCTGACAAAGAATTCAAAATAATTGTTCTAAAAATGCTCAAAGAGCTGAAAGTGAACACAGATAAACAATTTAATGATATCAGGAAAACAATACAAAAATAAGTTCAACAACGAGATAGAAAATATGAAAAAACAAAGAAACATGGATTTGAAGAATACAATAACTGAAGAATTCAATAGAGAGCTTCAACGATAGACTTGACTGAGCAAAAGAAAGAATCAGTGTGCTAGAAGGCAGACCAATTGAAGTATCAATCAGAGGAACAAAAGGAAAAAACCATGAAAAGAGCCCATGAGACTCGGTGGGCCATGAGACTTGGTGGGACTATGAGAAACCACCAAGGGAAA
The DNA here is from genome assembly GCF_003254725.2 of Canis lupus dingo. Taxonomy (NCBI): domain Eukaryota; kingdom Metazoa; phylum Chordata; class Mammalia; order Carnivora; family Canidae; genus Canis; species Canis lupus. The sequence goes on from NC_064276.1 coordinate 19,598,570, forward strand.
TAATGCACATCATTGGAGTCCCACCAGAAGAGAGAGAAATGTGGTAGAAAACTTATTTAAAGAAGTAATGGCTGAGAATTTCCCAAATTTGAGGAGAGATTTAAACATGCAATTTCATGAAGCTAATAGGTCACCCCAAAATGTCAGGCCAAGGAGGTCTTACCCTCGACATAATATAATAAAACAGTCTAAACTCAAAGACAAAGAATTTAAAAAGAAGTAAAAGGAAAAACATTCCCTCAACAAGGAAATCCCCATAACACTATTGGTGAACCTTTCAGTAGAGATCTTGCTGGCTGGGCAAGAATGGGATGATACATTCCAAGGACTGAATGAAAAAACTGCCAACCAAGAATACTCTATCCAGCAAAATTGTCCTTTAGAAATGAAGGTGAAATAAAGACCTTGCCCAATAAGTAAAAGCTGAAGGAATTCATCACTGCTGAACCTGCTTAACAAGAAATGATAAAAGAAGTTCTTTAAGCTTAAACAAAAGGACGCTAATTAGTAATGAGAAAATATACACCAAGGTAGATACAAACATAGATTCAGAATACTCTAATACTAATGTAGTGTGTTAACTACTTAATTCTGGCATCGGGGTTAAAAGACAAAATATTAAAAATAACTATAGCTACAAGTTTGTTAATGGATACACAATATAAAAAGATGTAAATTATGACATCAAAAACATAAAAGCAGGGAGTCAAAGTTTAGAGTTTTTTAATGTGATTTGAGTTAAACTTTTATCAGCATAAAATAGAGTGTTATTCATATAAAAATTTTTATAAATGTCTCACAGGAATTGCAAAACAAAAACCTAGAGTAGAATCACAAAAGATAAAAGGAAGAAAATCAGAGCCACTAAGGAAAATCAATAATTCACAAAGGAAGGCAGAAATGAAGAAAGGGAAAAAAGAACTACAAAACCAGCCAAAAAAGAATACAATGACATTAGTAAGTCCTTATCTATCAATAATCATTCTAAAGGTAAATGGACTGAATTCTTCAATCAAAAGATATCAAGTAGTGGATGGGTAAAAAGAAAAAAAACCAAACATGCTACCTACATGCTACCTAGAAGGTATACAATAGGGAAAGGATAGTCTTCAATAAAGGAGCAGGGAAAACTGGATTATCACATGTAGAAGAATGAAATTGGACCCCTGCCTTACACCACTCACAAAACTAACTTGAAATGGACCACAGACTTAAACATAAGAACTGAAATCACTAAACTCATAGGAAAAAACCCATATGAATAAAACTCTTTCACATTGGTCTTGGGAATGATATTTTTGGATATGATACCAAAAGCACAACAACAAAAGCCAAAAAAAAGACGTAGAACTATATCAAACTAAAAAGCTTCTGCATAGCAAAGAAACAATCAACAAAATAAAAAGGCAACCTATAGGGTAGATATAGGATGCAAATCTTATATCTGATAGTTACAAATCAAAGATACATAAAGAACTCCTACAACTCAATAGCAAACAAACAGATAATCCAATTAAAAACTGGTTGGAGGGAGAAGGAACCAAATAGACAGTTTCCAATGAAAACATACAAATGGCCAACAGGTACATCAAGAAGTGCTCAACATCACTAATCATCAGGAAATGCAAATCAAAGGAAAAAGGACACTATTTCACAGAAACTTAAAAAGGCTATCATCAAAAAGACAAGAGCTAACAAGTGTTGGCAAGGATGTGGAGAAAAAGGTACCTTTGGCCCAGGTTTCTGGGGGTAAGTTATGAGAGGTATGTTCATGAGAGAAGCCATAGCCCTCACTACTGCAGTTAGTCCTGAGATTGTAATGTTTGTCATTTTTCTCTGCTACTATCTGCTCTAGATTCCCCTCTTGCCCTTGACTACAATTTCTGGTAGGCTACGTGGCTAGCCTGGTGAGATGATCTAGACCTTCAACCTCAGGGTTCTGAGCTTCTGGTTACCATGCCTTTATTAGGCCATGGCTCTGCAGCTACCCATTCACACTTAATATTGGCCATAGAAGTACCAAGAAATATCCCAGTGAGCCACCTGAGCACCAAACATACACCCCCCACCTTCATTATGAAGCACAGTTCTACTTCCTCAGAGTCAATTCCCCTGATAGTATGGCAACCTCTTTTTGTATCTTTTGGTTTACTGGCAGTAACCAGATGGTAGCCATAGCTTTAAGTTTAATTGAATTCTTAATATATCCTCTGGTGGAAGCATACCTCCCCTGGGTACCAGGACCTTCAGACCCACAGAGCCTAAGTTTGCAGGAACAAGAAGTACAAATTATTCAAGTGGGAGTGAAGGTAATGGGGTCATTTCCTACTTCTGCTGGTTGATTGCCAAATTTCTATGTTCTATCCATTGATTACACAGATTCCATCCTCACAGGGTATAACCTCCAAGCTGGCACTTCAGCTGTGCCTTTAAGAGGCTGTCAACGCTCTATTAGGCCACCAGCCTCTGGATGATGTAGTATGTGGTAGAACTAATGGATCCTAGAGTTTTGTGCCCACGGACACACATTCAAAGCATTGTTGTGCAACATTTCATGCTGGTAAATCAGATGCTCTGTGGGTCTTGGCTAGTGAAATGAGGCTGTGGGAAGGAAAGGCAAGCCCATTCCTGGAATATACATCAAACTGCAATCAGGAAAAATGCTTTCCTTTTCAGAGTGAACAGGGTCCAATGTAATCAACTTTTCACTTAGTGAAAAGTGACTCATTGTTCTTAAGGGCTAACGCTATATTTGGACTCAGTGTTGGTTTCTGTTTCTGATGGGTCAGATGTTCAGCAATACCAGCAGTTAGGTTCACCTGGGTGAAAGGGAGCTATGGGCTCATAAATAGTGTGTCTTCATCTCTGCCTTCGTGGCTGGCTTTGTTCATGGGCTTGCTGGTCAGTGATATGGCCAAGAATGAGGCAAACTGACATCCATTGGAATGTCCGGCTTGTGGTATGTCTCTTCTGCAGGAATACTTACTGGTGGGCGTGAAACACGTGGTACTGGTGGGCATGGAACATATTCACACTTTGAGCCCACTCTCATAGGTTCATCTGTATGCTTCTTCTCCAGATGGCTTTAATCCTTCTCCTTCCAGGTCCCTAATCAATCCCTAAGACATTCACTGCTGTCCATGAATCTCTATATGCACATCCTTACCACAGGCCACTTCTCTCCCCATATAAGGTAGATGACCAGATGCAATGTCCAAACTCTGTCCAGCTGGGGAACTTCCCCTCTCCACTGTCTTTCAGGGCCACCCCTGAGTGAGGATATATATATAGTCCATGGTTGATTTGGGGCTTATACCAACATATTCAATCCATCCATGAATCAGACCTGGTTATTTTCCTCCTTTGTTGGTAGATCAAAGGAACTCTGCCATGAGAGGGGAGAGTTCACTTCATGCTAGCAGAGAAGTTACTGGTGCATGGGTGATGAGTAATGAGTGAAAACAGAGCTGACCTTCCACACAGATTATCTGTGTCCTCTGCACCAGCTCCAGCCACATCCAGAATATACCACTTCTGGATGGCTTCTTGTTGGGCCTGCCCAACATTATGACTTAGGAATTCAGACAGCTCTCAGCTCAAGATGGGGCAGCTCTGGTCCCAGTTACTTGAGTTCCTAAGATCGGATTCTCTGTCTCTATCAGGGCTCAGTATCATGCTAGGAGCCGTTTTTTGTTTTGTCTTTGTTTTAATGGTGTATAATTCTATGCTGCAGATGGCAGGCCTTTCTTGATGTATCAGGAAGACCCAGTGAAAGTTACCAAATTCTGTGGTAGTCATAATTATGAGTTCCCTTGTATCTCTCAAATGCTGCTGATAATGAATAAGTTCATGCATTCCCGTCTACCTCCGTACTGTCTCAGTGAAAGTTTTAGTAATTGCAACGCTAGTGTGTCAGGGCCTATTACCACTAGCAGGGAGTCATTTCCTTCTGGCCAACCTACGATCCAACTCCAGAATCTTATCCTTAGAGGGTACTTCCTAGGACCGTTTCTGGTACCAACTATCTTAAATTGGATCCTCCCAGAATCAGATCCTGAGTCAAGGATTCAGGTGCTAGTGATACATTAAGGAAGAAACTAGTAAGGAAACGCAGCAGCAGGATAGGGGAGAAAGGTTAAGCAAGGCTGCAGTTTCTGATGAAGTGTCAGCTTTCACCTGAATTGTAGATACCTCTGGGAGTAACTGACTCCTGAAAGTTTGTTTCACCTGTTTGTTTGATAACATAGGAGCTATGTGTCTGTGTGTGTGTGTGGGGGGGGATTGGGGGGGCAGCGAGGGGTAGAAGGTAGATGTAAAACACACAGGCACCTCCCACTCTCAATAAGGATAAGCAGCCCTACTGCCTGGGAGAGAAAGCCTGCGAAGGTCACAGGTGTTGGCTGTTAACTACAAAGCAGGCAGAAGCTGGAAGGATGGAGACAGGCTGCGATAAAGGGCCTCGGAGGGCATCTGGGCCGGGGTCTCCTTCTGTCTACTCCAAGGTGATCCAGAAAGAAATGCTCTGAGGTCAGAAAATCAAGAGATCATGAGTGAGATGGAGGGGCTGCATGAGGTCAGACTTTGAGTAAGCTTATGAAGGGGAAGTAAACTTGTGAATCCAATTATTGTATTAACAAGGGCATCGCCATTACATTTGGTGGGGCTATCAGTAGTGCCTGACACACAGAAGGCCCCAACAAATTAGATTAGCACTGTAGGTTAGACAAATTACATTAACACTGTAGTTGCTGTTGAGATTCTTTAGTAATTTTCTCTTGAACCATTGTTAGAATGGTTGTCTGGAGGAAAAAATACATAGCAAAAACACAAATATCTCAAATATCAATTCTTGCTCACTCCTCTCTCCATGTCTGTTTCAAGGCCTCTTCTAGGAAACTTATTTTGAAGGGGTGATGCCAAACACCTTGGCCTTATTTCTCTGCTCCCCAGCCCTTATCAGCACCTTTTTTCCCCTGCCTCATTCTATTCTAAGTAGGCAAGTGAGTATAGTAAGTATGGTAAGTAAGACGCTGCATCCTCTCTTGGATGTCTGTACCTATTGAACATTTATTATTCTCCTGCCTCCTCTGAGGGCTCAGCATTTGCTGCAAATTGCAAATTACTGCTATCTACTAATATAAAACAAAATATGAACACAAAAATAGACACATAGATCAATGGAACAGAATAGAGAACCCAGAAGTGGACCCTGAACTTTATGGTCAACTAATATTCGATAAAGGAGGAGGAAAGACTATCCATTGGAAGAAAGACAGTCTCTTCAATAAATGGTGCTGGGAAAATTGGACATCCACATGCAGAAGAATGAAACTAGACCACTCTCTTTCACCATACACAAAGATAAACTCAAAATGGATGAAAGATCTAAATGTGAGACAAGATTCCATCAAAATCCTAGAGGAGAACACAGGCAACACCCTTTTTGAACTTGGCCACAGTAACTTCTTGCAAGATACATCCACGAAGGCAAAAGAAACAAAAGCAAAAATGAACTATTGGGACTTCATCAAGATAAGAAGCTTTTGCACAGCAAAGGATACAGTCAACAAAACTAAAAGACAACCTACAGAATGCGAGAAGATATTTGCAAATGACGTATCAGATAAAGGGCTAGTTTCCAAGATCTATAAAGAACTTATTAAACTCAACACCAAAGAAACAAACAATCCAATCATGAAATGGGCAAAAGACATGAAGAGAAATCTCACAGAGGAAGACATAGACATGGCCAACATGCACATGAGAAAATGCTCTGCATCACTTGCCATCAGGGAAATACAAATCAAAACCACAATGAGATACCACCTCACACCAGTGAGAATGGGGAAAATTAACAAGGCAGGAAACCACAAGTGTTGGAGAGGATGCTGAGAAAGGGAACCCTCTTACACTGTTGGTGGGAATGTGAACTGGTGCAGCCACTCTGGAAAACTGTGTGGAGGTTCCTCAAAGAGTTAAAAATAGACCTGCCCTACGACCCAGCAATTGCACTGTTGGGGATTTACCCCAAAGATACAGATGCAATGAAATGCCGGGACACCTGCACCCCGATGTTTCTAGCAGCAATGGCCACAATAGCCAAACTGTGGAAGGAGCCTCGGTGTCCATCGACAGATGAATGGATAAAGAAGATGTGGTTTATGTATACAATGGAATATTCCTCAGCCATTAGAAACGACAAATACCCACCATTTGCTTCAACGTGTATGGAACTGGAGGGTATTATGCTGAGTGAAATAAGTCAATCGGAGAAGGACAAACATTATATGGTCTCATTCATTTGGGGAATATAAATAATAGTGAAAGGGAATAGAAGGGAAGGGAGAAGAAATGGGTAGGAAATATCAGAAAGGGAGACAGAACATAAAGACTCCTAACTCTGGGAAATGAACTAGGGGTGGTGGAAGGGGAGGAGGCCGGTGTGTGGGGGTGAATGGGTGACGGGCACTGAGGGGGGCAGTTGACGGGATGAGCACTGGGTGTTATTCTGTATGTTGGCAAATTGAACACCAATAAAAATAAATTTATTATAAAAAAATATGAGATGCCAGAAAAGTGTAATCAATTATGAATATGAGAGCTCGAGGCCCAATTTTGTTCAAGTAAACAGGGGTGACTTGCAGAAGAATATGGGACCTGATTTGAGCTTTAGAGTACAGTGTGATGTAGAGAAGGTGAGGGGAATTGCCTTCAAGGGAGCTGAGGTGTATGAGCGAAGGCATCTAGTATGGAGGACAGGAGAGGGAGAATGTGACCTTTGTGCTTCCTAAGCTTGATCCAGATTTTTATTTTTCAGTTTTTGGAAATTATTTTCTACAATGGAAGATGAAAACTTAGCTATCTTACAATTCACCCTTCACCCACACACACTTCTATATTCCACTCCTAATTCAATCCTAATAATATTATGTTTGGTTAAATCAATATTCAATCATTGTATTTTTTACTATATAAATGTTATTAGGTGAGCCATATTTCATGGTTACATTTTCTTTTAAATTCTTCCTACCCCAGACAGAGTTAATGATTTTTTTTTTTAAGTAGGCTCCATGCCCAGCATGGAGTCCAATGTAGGGTTTGAACTCACATCCCCGAGATCAAGACCTGCGCTGAGATCAAGAGTTGGATGCTTAAGCAACTGAGCCACCCAGGTGCCCCACATTTTTTTTGTTATTGTTATTGTTGCTTGCTTAGTGTTCTTTGGTAACATCCATAGTTTATCCCCAAATTCTGAGGGAACTATAAAAAAAACTTTCTCAATATACTTACTTATAAATATTAGATCCTACCTTCATGTTTTGAGGGAGGCTGTAGGGGAACTGTACCTCCAGAGCTGGCCATCTCTAATCCTACACCACAATATTGTTTCCTTTCAGGAACTCCCTTTGCCCCTCTCCTCTTTGAATTCTGTTCCTCCTTCTTGCCCCTAGCTGGTTCCTTCTTGGTTTACATGTCCTTGTTTTTGTGGGAAGTACCCAAACAGTGGTTGCTAGAAAGAGAGGGCACACAAAGAAAGAGAAGCAAGTAGTGAAGGTGGGGATGGTGCCAAAAAAGCGTCCCATATAAGGAAATGTGAAGTGAGCAAGGATGTCTTATGCTTTTGGAAGCTCTTCCTGAGAAGGCAACAGGTTTCAACCATACAGAATTGGAAAGGTGAGTGCCTACAGATAAAATTATATTCTTCAGCCCACATCACAGGCTTGGATCTTATATGGAGGACAATCCCTCCCCAACCACCAAAAACAAATATTTAAAAAACTGTACTTAAATTGAACTTAAATAAAATATTTTTTTAAAAAGCTCTACTTTGCCACATACTGACAGAAGATGGCACCATTAAACTAAGAATCTTCTAAACCATTCCAAATCCACAGAAAGAATTGAAGAAAATGAAATAAATCTAGGCAAATTTACCTAAAGGTAAAGAAAGAGAGAATCAATACACCTCAAGTGATAAAATCCTCCACTATTCTAAGGGTGATAGGAAAGAAACAAAACAAAACAAAACAAAACAAATCCAAACAACATAAAACCACCATGAAGCAGAAGAAAACTAAATGACAACATTCTAGATTGAACTAACTAAATAACCTCAAAAAGTATTATATAAAAAACTGCCTATAATCAGAAATTAAAAACAAAAGTGGATTTGGAAAAAGAACAGGAAGAGATTAAAAGACAGTTGCCAAAGGGTGCCTGGGCAGTCAGTCAGTTAAGCATCTGCCTTCCGCTCAGGTCAGGATCCTGTGGTCCTGGGATGAAGCCCCACGTCAGGCTCCCTGCTCGGTGGGGAATCTGCTTCTCCCTCTCCTCTGCCCCCCCACTCGTGTTCTCTCTCTTTCTCTCTCTCAAATAAATAAATAAAATCTTAAAAAAAATAAAAGAGTTGCTTGGACTCAAGAAATAAATAGAACAAAAGAAAAATCATCTCAGGACTGAAGAGTAAAATTTTTTTTTTTTTTTTTTTTTTTTTTTTTTTTTTTAGAAAAAGAGAAAGTGGGGGTAGGGGCAGAGGGAGAAGGAATCTTACAGCTGGCTTCATGTCCAGTGTGGAGCTCGATGTGGGTGGGGCTGGACATGGGGCTGGACGCAGGGCTGGATCTCATGACCCTGATATGACCTGAGCCAAAATCTAGAGTCAGACACTTAATGGACTGGGCCACCCAGGCGTCCCTGAAGAGTCAATTTTAAGAAGTTAAGTGCATTAGTTTGCTAGGGCTGCCTCAACAATGCACCACAGGCTGAGTGACTAGAAATAACAGAAATGGATTCTCTGGCAGTTCTAGAGACTGGAAGTCTGCCATCAAGGTGGCAGCAGAGTAGCTTCCTCTGGGGACTCCCTCCTTGCTTCTGGTGGCTGCCAGCAATTCCTGGGCTTTTTGGTTTGTATCTGCAGGACTGTAATCTCTCCCTCCAACTTCACATTCCCTTCTTTTCTACATCTGCTCGCCTTCTTTGCTAAGGACACTTGCCATTGGAATTAGGGCCCACCCGCGTATCTGGGATGATCTCATCTCAAGATCCACAATGTAATTACATCTGCAAAAACTCCCTTTCCAAAAAAAGTCACACTGACAGTTTTTGAGTGGACATATCTATTGGGGAACCGCCATTCGATCCACTACAGCACCCGAGGCAGAACAGCCTCAAATGTAAATTTAGTACGTGGCACTAAAGAAAGGTAAGCAAACAGCTAAGAAATGAGATAGCAAAGTAAAAAGGGTCAGGAAGGAAACGGTTGACACAGAAGACAAGCAAAAAAGCAACATGGGTAAACTTGGAATCCTTAAAGAAGAAATATAAATATGGAACAGCTAGGGTTGCAGAAGGGGAGGAGAGTGGGGGGATGGGGTGACTGGGTGATGGGCTCTAAGGAGGGCACTTGATGGGATGAGCACTGGGTGTTATACTATATGTCGGCAAATTGAATTTAAATAAAGTATTAAAAAATTTAAAATATATATGGAACATCTATACCTGAAGAAATAAACACCAATCTACAAATTGAAAGGATCAAGCAGCTGAAAAAGATGAATCTGAAATGATCAACTCCAAAATAAGCTAATAAAACTATCTCGTTTCTGCCCTTTACATGTCTGTGCTTTCACTGAGCCCACAACAGCTTAATTCCCACGGCTTCACAGTAAGCATCAAAATCAGGCCGTTTGAGGGCTTCAACACTGTTGTTCTTTTTCAGAATTGTTCCGGGGATTCTGGGTCCTGTGCATTTCCATATAAAGCTTATATGGAAACTTGTCTATTTGTACAACAAAGCCTATAATGTTTCTGATTAGAATTGTGTTCAACCTTTAGATCAATTTGTAGAGCAAAGACATTTCAGCAACATTGAGTTTTCCAATCTAAGAACATAGCGTATCTCTCCATTTGCTTAGGGTTTTACTTTTTTAAATCTATTTTGTAGTTTTCAGCATATAATCCTATGCATATTTTGTTAGATTTATACTCAAGTATTTCATGTTTTTTAGTGTATTATAAATGGTATTATTTACAATAAATTCCAATCACTGACTTTTACAATATAGAACTCAATTTTGTTTTCAATTGATTTTTTTTTATATTGACCGTATATTTTGTGGCTGATAACTTCACTTATGAGTCTCAGTATCTGTTTTGTAGAATTTGGGGGTTTTCTACATAGAAGATCATTCATCTATGAATAGAAACAGTTTTATTTCTTCCTTTCCAATAAGTATAAAGTCACTTTTTCTTATCTTACTGAACTCAGTTTGATGTTGAATAGGGTTTTGGGAGTAAACACCCTTCCTTTGTTTCTGACTTATCAGCAAAGCAGTCCATCTTTCATCAGTTAAGTATGATGCTATGGATTTTCTGCAGATATCTTTATCACAGAAGAAGGAGCATTCTTCTATACCTACCTTGCAATATTATTACCACAAGTGCATTTTGTCTATTATCATATTATTTCTATTTGGCACTTTTCTATAGTTTCCATATCTCTGCTAAAATTCCCTCGTTCATGTATATTGTCCACCGTTTCCACCAGAGCCTTTAGCATATTATAGTTATTTAAGTTATAGTTCCAACATGTGAATCATATAAGAGTCTTGTTCTGCTGCTTACTTTGGCATATATTTTTATCTCTTCTTTTTTTTTCTGTGTATTTTTTATTTTGGTTGAAAGGCAGACATTGTGTGTAGGACAGTAAGGACTGAGGTAAATAGTATTTATGCCCGGAATTGGGCACTTTTCTGCTAGGCCGTAAGTATGTGGGAGGTTGAGTCAATTTAGGCAGGAACTAAGATGGGTTGTTTTTGTTTTCTTTTTTTCTATATTTACTTTCAGTTCACCAATAGCTTCCAATTCTAGTGCTTCCCTCTACTTACGGTGGGACAGGTTTACCTTTTTCTCCATGTTTCTGCTCCACTCTCGGCTTTAGGCCTTTACTGTTTACCTTTGCCTGAGTTTCAGAGAGGATGTCTCTCCACCCTCTTGATCCTCTCCTAGAGGTAGGTTGCAAGTGCTTCTTACTACCAGTATTTGCTTGCCTAGTTGGGACAGGATGCCTTGATCCCACCGGTCTTAGGCAGGCCCTATATCCCTGAATTTCAGGGGTGAGACCTCAGTGACCCTGTCCTTCCCCAGCAGACCACCTTTGTTGGTCTGAGCCCATGAGGACTTTTTTTTCTTTCTGCTCCTCCCAGCCATAATCAGTCTTCACCTATGCCCTGAGAGTAACAGGGATTGCTGCCCTTGGTTCAGTGGCTACATTTCCAGACAAGGCTTCCTGCCTTTCCTGCAACGGAGTCTGCTCCCCTCCTCTAGGCCTGTGCCTCACGGATGTTTTCTCCTCTAGCCCCTTGCTCTGCCAATCACACTTATTTGTGAATGAATACCTTGTGGGGTCCATTGAGAAAAGCCTGCAAGTATGAAATCCCTTATTTCTGTGGCTCCTTGGGGATCCTGTTCTTTCAGATTATACCACTTCATATCCAGACTTTAGCAGCTGAAGAAATGTGTTAGCTGGGGATCCCTGGTGGCTCAGTGGTTTAGTGCCTGCCTTTGGCCTAGGACATGATCTTGGAGTCCTGGGATCAAGTCCCACATCGGGCTCCCTGCATGGAGCCTGCTTCTCCCTCTGTCTGTGTCTCTGCCTCTCTCTCTCATGAATAAATAAAATCTTAAAAAAAAAAAATGTGTTAGCTGAAACCTTCTTCCCTACTTCCCTACTTCTGATCTGACCCTATAGTCTTCCTGTGCTTTTCTACAAGTGAGTCATGAGTCAGTTTTTGTGTCTGGTCTCTTTTTAGAGACCTCTATATTTCATTAGAGTTAGGATAACCAGCTATCCTGTAACCTTACCTAATTAGTTCAAGTTGTGATTTTGTAGACTGTCCTCTGGCTTCTTTCAGGATTTTTTATCTTTGATTTTCTGTAATTTGAAAATGATATCCCTAGGTATAGTATTTTTAAAAAATGTATTCTACTTAGTATTCTCTAGACTTTGTGGATCTGTGTTTAGTGTCTGACATTTATTTGAGGGAAATTCTCAGTCATTATTTCATATATTCCTTTTGTTTCTATTTTTTCCTGACATGTCTGTTACATGTATGTTCTACCTTTTGTACTAACCCATAGATCTTGGATATTCTATTGTTTTTTCAGCTTTTGTTCTCTTTGCTTTGCAGTTTTAGAGATTTCTATTGGTATATCCTCAAGCTCAGGGAAACTTCATCTGTGTCCAATCTACTAATAAGCCTATCAAAGGCATTTTTTCATTTCTGTTATAGTGTTTTTGATTGCAAGTATTTCTTTTTGATTCTTAGGATTTCCATCTCTCTGCTTACATTGCCCATCTCTTCTTGCATGCCAGTTTCCCTCTTAGAGCCCTTGTCATCTTAATCATAATCATTTTAAATTCCCTGGGTCGACGGTTGTTCTCAGTATTGCAATTACAAACAGTGCCACAGTGAATATTCTCATGATACACATTGTCATATTATTAGAGGTATAGAGTCCCACAAGTGGGTACATTCCCAGAAGTGGAATTGCTGTACCAAAAGGTAAATGATTGTCATTTTGTGAAATATTGTTATATTTCATCCACAATGATTTTATTCATTTGCATTTTTACCCACAACATATGAGGGTTAGGGGTCTCCTTATAACGTTGCATCAAAATATTATACTATGCAATTTTTCCCAGTCTGAAAGGTAAGAAATGGTATTTCATTGTGATTTTAATTTTCATTTCTCTGAGTAAGATTGGATATCTTTTCATATGTTTATGGACTGCTTTTACATCTTTTGTGTTTGTGATCTGTTCACACCTTTTGCATATTTTTTTTGTCATATTTGTGCTCTGGGCATCAGAGAAGCCTGTGAAAATGAGGAACTTGATCTGATACAAGAAGAAGGTCTCCACGAAATAGAGAAAGCGGTCATTCATGAGACTCAAGATCGTTTTTGGTTTGGAGACAAAGAAACCGCCCTGTGTGTCCTCACAAAGACACAGATATATTTTCCATTTGGCATTGCTTTCAAGGATCTTTTTGTAGTTATGGTCCAGTTCTGGCCTCGTGATAACCACCTTGCTACATGAATGCCCACGTGCAGTGGTGTCACTAGCCTTCTGCTATACTTGTTCATTGTGGAGGACACGTTTCCTCTCACTCTGCCAATTTGTTGACCTTTGTAATGTCCTCACACAAACTGAACTCAACACCCTTTTGGATGGGTGTGGATTGAACACTGGACTTCTGTCTTAACTTGGAAAGAGGGGAAGGCAATTTTCCTATATATGTGGTAAGATGCATTGAAATGCCTTATAGGTTCTTGCTCTAGTTGGTCTGAGCCCCCCAACTTTTCAGAAGTTGGAGTAAACTGCATTTTGGCTGCTATTCAGTAATGATCACCAGAGAGAGAGAGAGAGAAAAAAAAGGCTGATATAGATATTTTACTTACCTTTGCCACTGTTTTCTATGATCCTCAGTAGCTCAAAATAACTGTCAGAGAAAGAGGGCAAGTGAGGGCCTGAGTCTGGGAAGGGGAAGCAGTGAAATAGTCCTGTAGGCTGCAATGCCCAACAAACTAGCAACTGAGGGGAGAGGAGCTCTCTAATGCATCTGTTAAGGGTGGTGCTGGTGCCTGAAAGTTAACCTCAATTTTACAACACCCATTAAAGGAGAAAAGATCTTGACCACAGATTCCATTAAAAGATAGATGTCCTGTGGTCAGAACACAACTTGTCCGAACCAGGAAACTACCTATTGTATTGGGTCTGTATGACAAATTTAAATGTTTTCAATCATCAATGCTAGAGCGTAATCAACACCTTTGACACGTCCAGAAGACAGATGAGCCCAGACTCACCTTCAGAAATGGATCACTCCAAAGCAGAAGTTCAGCCAACCGGGTCAGCTCAACCCAACTCAGGGTCAGGCCTCTGACACTTTGAAACTTGGCGTTTCATGACAAAAAGCATGCTTTCAGTTTACAAAGTTTTATCTCAATATCTTCTAAGACCTGTAACCCAATGAAGAAGGCAGCTTCCTGTTTTCACATGAAACAATTAAGCCTCAGAGAAGTTTACTCCACCTGTCCAAGATCATACAACCAGTGGGAAGAGTCAGGACTTAAAGATACCTGGCTCCTGGTCTTTTGCCTTTTCTTTCTGGTTTTATTCTGGCAGGATTCCTCCCAGAAGCAGAGCCACTCCCATAAGCTAAGAGTCTGTGATTTCAAAATGGAGACTAAAATGTTAATATTATAGGAGTAAAGTTCTGTTTAACTAGCCAGGCTCAGCATCCAGAAACCAATACATGATTTTATAGATGCATCCCCTTCCTCCACCACAGCATTCCCCAGTGTGATGCCACACATCCTATCACCCCGTACAACCACCTTTCCTCATGCACAACCAGGGATTTCCTCCACTGTCCTGCTGCTAGGTTGTCTTTATCCATTCTGTCTTAGCTCTGTGTAACATTGCTCTAAGTCCTGCAGATGCAGAACCTGTTTTGAAAAATTATGCCCTAAAAATATCTATGTCCTAGGCCTTCTTTATACTCCATTTTTCTTAGCTTAAAATTATATCCACTCATGCTTAGGACATTCACCTTGGATACTTTTCTGTGCCTAAGGCAGCTACACATTTACAAGCTTGACCTGCCATTCCATCTTAAGAATAAGGAATTCCCTTCTAATATTACAGGCAGAGAAGTGCTGACCTATAGGACACGTTGCTGCAAAAGAAACAGGTAGGTACTTTTCCTTCCTCTGGGCAGTTGTAGCCTTGCACAAGGGTATGGGTAGACAAGGTGAATTCTGGCAGAGTTTTTGACCCTGTTAGCTCCCTTGGCCAGGCATCTCTGTGCAACACTCAAACTGCACAATTATATCAGGTAGCCCTGGGTCTGGGAATCATGAAGTGTGCTACCTTTTGTTAGTGGCGAACAAGACAGGTAGACATGATCATCTCATGGTTTGTAATCACATTTGTAAGATTTAATCTGTGCTCCCAATCCAGTAAGTTCCATGAGAGTAAGGGCTCTTTTTACTCTATATGCCAGTGCCTACTACACTGCCTGCCTCATACTAAGCACCCATTATTTGTTCAGTCCTTTTCATAACTGTGGCTTCAATACATTGGGAAGAGCAAAGAATTTACCTCATAACTCAGACATGACCACTACCCAAAAGTTTATCTATGGCAAACGTGGGAACCCATATAGGGAAGAATGAAGATGGGCAACCATCTCAAAAGCAGAAAATGCTAACTAGTAGTTAGCCAAGGTTACAAACTCTCAGCCAAAGTCCGAAATTGCCTCATTTACATAAGGTAGCTATAGAAATGACTGGTCCCTTCCTGGTCATTGTTCTTTCCAGTTCTTCTCGTCTCTTCCTCCAATCCATTTCCTATACCAGAGCCAGTGTGAAAACTAATCTGATTCAGCTATTTTTCAGCTCAAAACCTTTCAGTGTTGTGACTTAGGAAAAAAAAGACAAAATTCTATCCTAAGTCCCAAAGCCCTGTGTGATATGGCCTCTGCTTAGCTCTGCAAACTTATCTAGCCATTCTCTGCTTTCTCTAGCCACCATCCTCTCCCTTCCCCAGAACAATAAGGTCCATTGTGTCTTGGGGTCTTCAAGTATGCTGTTTCCTCTGCCCAAAATACTTGTTCCCCTCACTGTAACTGTCATGTATCTGCTCTTCCCCTGCAGTTCTCATTGTAGGTGGGAGTTCTGAATGCTCAGTGTAATGAGGGTCTCCCCATTTGCCCAAAAACTTGACCTCCTAGAAGCCTATTCTTTCATAGTC
The DNA here is from genome assembly GCF_003254725.2 of Canis lupus dingo. NCBI lineage: Eukaryota > Metazoa > Chordata > Mammalia > Carnivora > Canidae > Canis > Canis lupus. Next base: position 19,614,390 of record NC_064276.1, read on the forward strand.
CTTATCCCATTCTATATGTTGGTATGATCTGATTAGCATCTATCCCCCCTACTATAGACTAATTCCATGAAGGTCTGTTTGGCTTCACTGGTATGTTCTCAGCATTACTCAGGGGTTTGGCATATAACTCAAATTCTATTGTTTATTTTGTAAATGAAAGCACACTTTTTAAGCATCAGAGAGACATGTTAACATGGGAGGGGGCAAGGCACCATGAGGAAGTAAAGGCAGATGAGAGAGAGCATCTCTGGCATTACAGCCAGGGCTCATGGCCCCTCAGGTCCTGCAAGAGGTCAAGGAGCAGCTCATGAGCAGTCTGGGTTGTTGACCGTGGTGTCTCAGTAGCAATAGCATGCATCCCTTGGTTCCTGCTGCTCCTGAATGCTCTTCATTTCTCAGCAACAGTCTTCCATTTCTTTTGTTAAATGTCCATCAAGAGGATGTCTTTTCATTTAAAAAAATGCTTTGTTTTTAAAGATTTTATTTATTTACTCATGAGAAACACAGAGAGGAGAGAGAGAGGCAGAGACACAGGCAGAGACACACAGATACAGGACACCTGACATGGGACTCGATCCCCGGTCTCCAGGATCACGCCCTGGGCCGAAGGCTGCGCTAAACCGCTGAGCCACCAGGGCTGCCCTAAAAAAATGTTCTTATGAAAAAGTTAATACCAGCTCATTACAGAAAAAAATAGAACCCTAAAAGCTTGATTATATATATATATATATATATATATATATATATATATACACACATATATATACACATACAGACAGAGATGATCTTTTTATAAATTGAGGCATTTGTAGATTCTATTTGTGGACCACATGGAAGTAATACATAACTTTTTTGGAACTTTGTTAAGTTGTTGCAAATAACCATTTGTATTTGTAGGTCTTAAACCTGTTCTGTTACAAATAATACACTATTATTACAAACAATACAAAGCTGGAATGACTGGCTGAAAATAAATAGGAATCTAAAAAGAGAGTATTAATCTCCACAAAACTTAAAATATGGATCTAAACATTTAAAATGGGTAATGTGTTGTAAACCATATCATGGTATGTTTATATTACTACTATTTCAAAAGCCAGTTTCTGTGGATATTAATTTTTAAAATCTAATTGTCAAAATTAACCAACTTGCTGTCAACTGAATCTGGAGTTTTCAAATTGTATCATCTAGCCATTACTCCATTGGAGGATCTTAGGTCTTCCATTCATAAAAAAATGTCAAGTTTTGAATGGGGGCAAACAGGTATGAACAGTTATTTTTAAAGGATTTAGGTGTAAAAAAGTGTCTAAGTCTCAGATGGTGAGAGTAACTAATAGCAGTGCAGTTCTTCTGCAAACAGTATTAGATATATACGAGCAGTATAGGTCCGTGTGACAAAGGGATTTTTTACAACCAAAGGTGGCAGGGATGGTGGTAGTGTGCAAAAATTATGCAGTGTGAGTTCACACACAGCACCTACCTGCCATATAACCCCGCCTTTTCAAACGTAATGCAGGCTTTTCACTTGGCTTTTCTCACATGGTCATATTGTTTTTGTTTTTTTAAAGATTTATTTATTTATTTATTTATTTATTTATTTATTTATTTATTTATGAGAGACACAGAACAAGAGAGACAAAAGACACAGGCAGAGGGAGAAGTAGGCTCCCTGCAGGGAGCCCGATGTGGGTGGGACTCCATCTCAGGACTCCAGGATTACGCCCTGGGCCGAAGGCAGATGCTCAGCCACTGAGCCACTCTGGCATCCCCCATTCTCACATGGTCATATTGTTGCAAGATGCCAGTTCTATGTCATCATCTCCCCTAAGATATACGCAGGAAGAAGGGTAAGAAAGAAAAGCAAAAGGGCACATGCCCTGAAGTTACCCCCTTTTAAGAAGCTTTATGAGAAACCCTTCTCAACACATTCAGTCACCCCTCAACGGTGTCACACGGTGTCATCCTTACTGGTAGCAGAGGATGGACAATGTTGTTTTTTTGTTTTTTTGTTTTTTTTAGCTGAGCGCATTGCAAATGTGCTCTATTAAAATCAAGGTTCTGTTAATAAAGAAGAAAAGAAGAATGAAGAAAGGGGTAGATAACTAGCAATCTTTCCTATGCACAATTTTGGAAAAGATGCTTAAAGACTTCTGGGAATTTCAGCTCCCCCCCTAAAAAAACAAAAAACAAAAAAGGCGGCGGGGGGGGGGAGGGGAATGAAATGTAAAAAGAGGAAAAAGGAGAGGCTCTCAGTAGAAAGACCTATTGGTCTAGCTTGAAAAAAAGCCCAAAATGATGGGCAACCCATTAATGGTCACAGGAAGGAAATACCAAGAGAAATAATAGAGCTTGTCAACCATAATGTCTGCCCTTCAATCCTATATCCAAGCTTCAGAGGACTGAGACAAATGCCCCTAGAGGAGAGGCCCATGACCCCAAATAAGGACACTTCCTCCACTGGGAACACATGGAAACAGGAGGCTTTTTGTGCAAGTAATAGACCTGTGGGTCTGGAGGGTGGGGTAGATTGGGGTGTGGCTGAGACACAAATGTTTCATAAACACCAAGTCACAAGTACCCTTGCAGGAATCTATAGGCCAACAGAGGTAACAGGACTAAAAACAACTGACTAGGTTATAAAAATAGGAAGGATACGCTATCTCTGCCCCATCCTCTCGTTTCTTTCCTCCTCATACAAAAAAGAACCTTTAGCCACCTATTACAGTTCATCCTAGGTTGACTAAATGATAACTTTAGCTACCTACAGAAAGCATCTAGCTGACCCTGTTCTACTCTATATATAGGGCTTCACCATTCTTTCTATAACAATTTCTACCAGGGGCTATTTGGCTCCAACTACTCCAGAAACAAGCTTGGGAAGATGCAGGGGAAGAACTGGACTGGGTTGCTGCCAAACCAATCTCCCTTGAGGTATATAGACTGTTGTACTGGCTACATTCATGAAGTCATCTTCATTGAAAGTCTTCTCAAAGAAAACTTTATTGTAGTAAGACAAAGAAGTTCAGTAAGTCAAAGATGTATATTATACTATTCCAGGTATTGGTTCCCCTAATAAGGTAAGGAAGGTATGTAGAGTGCTCTCTTGTGGGGGGGACTCTTTGACTTGGAGCTGGCATTGCCCAAAAGTTCAATGCCAATCACATATTGCTATAGCTGGAGGTAACTCTGCTTTTTGAAAGAAACTTTTTTTTTAATTTTATTTATTAATGAGAGACAGAGAGAGAGAGAGAAAAGCAGGATCCTTGCAGGGAGCCCAACATGGGACTCGATCTCAGGTCTCCAGGATCACATCCCAGGTGAAAGCAGCGCTAAACCGCTGAGCCACCGGGGCTGCCCAAGAAGAAACTTTTTGAAAGAAACTCAAAGAGGTCTCTCCTACCTACACTGAAGATGAATTATGGAAGGACTAGCTTACAGCCAATAAGCCAATAGTCCTCATTTTAGTACAAAAAATACTGATAATGTGTTTTACCTTGAAGGAATGATCACAGTCATTGCCCTAGACATCGCAGGTGATTCACAGCACCTGCAGTAATTGACTCTTCTCAGGAAAATACTAAATTATTTGTTTGGATCTATGCCAAGTTACCTAAATGGTCTAGAGGCTGCAGATACAGAATAATACATATCCCAATTGTTGGAGATACATACTTTCCTCTAGAACAATTGAGGGATGAGAAATCATGGTACCCAGTAAAAAACCATGCAAAATTCAGAACTTGGATAGCCTATGCAAAAGCTAAGCTTAAAAGTAATAATAGAAGGCTTTACTGCAGTTAAGAGAGAAAATATATGTGGGGATGGGCAACATTAGACTTACCAAATATCTAACAGCTGGAACAGGGTTGATTGTACCTGACCATTTGAGTGGACCCATGAGAGATGGTCCATTTTCAAACCCTGAGACAGCCTGGCTCCTGTTGTCCTAAGACATAGTCCCAATCCTATCTAAGTATGTTTTCTCTGAGTCTGAGCTAAAGGGAATAGGCACCAGCACTTGTAACATCAAGAATGCTCATAAAAGTCCTATATTATAACATCTATATTAAGTACCAAAAATTGAACTCTGGGTTTTGGCAAAAAGTGTAGGTCCACTCCTAATTCTCCCACCTACTGGATATGAGGACCAAATGTACACCAGTGACTGACTGCCTGAGGAATATAGGGGGAGACGCTATTTGGAACTAACTAGACCAGCACTGAGAGCCATCCAATGGCTCCCCAAAATCCCTATTGGGCTCAGGAACAGAATTTACTATATAATTTACTATAAATATAGTATATTTACTATATACTATATTTCCAAGTTCAGAATGACAAGGATACTTCAAAGATCTGTGATACAGCTACAGATGACCAGCTATACAACATTATTGCTGAAGAAATTGTAGCCATAAGATATATGGTAGTTTCCTACTGCATGTCCTTAAGATTATACTCTAGCTGGAAAGGAAGGAGGACCACGTGCTATTAAAAAGGAAAAATGCCTACATCTTGGACAACTCCCTGAACACATGGGATTCAGTAAGTTATGTTCATATGGAATGGTTAAACTGAGTGGACTTCATGTGATCCTAGTTCACACCTTTTAGTAAAGAAGAAATTTATAATAAGGAAGTTTATTATTTGTGAAAGTGCTATTTCTATTAAGGGATGAATTCTGTGAAAATAATGATGGCATCAAGTTGGTCTGGAGATCAGTGTGTTGGTCCACACAAAAGTTACCAACTAAGGGGTGGATTGTGCTGGGTCAGGACTTTATAAGTATTGTAACCTAAGAAATGTCATGGTTGGAAAGCCCCTGTGTTATATGGAAAGCACCCTCCTCCCACCCCTACACCCGTTATTTGTTATTCTAAAATGGAGAGTTCCTACATCCTGGGGTACAGTTTGAAAGTCTATATTCAAACCATGAACTTTAGATCCAGAAACAAGGTAGCTAGAATTCCAGGTTTACTGATTTAGATATTGATGACATCGTCCTCTTGACTGATAAAGAAAAAAACAGACTGAGGAGACTCAGTGTTCCTCTGACCTGGTAGGACTCTGACTCCCATCCTGCACTAGTGACATAGCCCACGGATTGTGGGCACATTTCACGGAGAAAAAAGGAAGGTAAAGAAAGGTACTGGGGAGCAGCATGCACTTCACTGTCTTAAGGCGTTCTATGCTCTAACTAGCTGAGTCATAGTCTTTATTTGAGATAAACTAATGATTGTTACCATCAGGAGAAATTCTGGCATTTATCTTGACACACAACATATGGGGGTCGTGGGCTCCACTACAACCAACCCTTACCACACCTTCAGGGGATCCTGTCATTCATCAAATGACTGTCAAGAATCCTTAAAGGACTCTACAGATAGCTCACTCCTACCCCTAGCCCAGCCTACACAGATTGCTACATATCTTAATTATCAAGCATCAGTGAGAGTATTTAAGATAAAGTGTCTCACCAAATTCCTAACAATCTCTGACATCTAGAAAGTGTATCAGATTACCTTCCAAATGCACATATGTAGCATTAATGTATTTCCATGTCCAATCCCCTTCAAAAGATACCTAAAGATAAATATAACAGACTCATTTCTATCCAGAAACGATGAATTTTGATTTATCAGCAAGGTTGGGAAGGGGTATTTTCTCTTTGAGAATCTTGCCTATCTCAAAGGAGCAACATGAGACAGGAGTCAAACAGGAAAAAAGATGATATGACATACTATTTGGGGGCGGGGGAGGAGGAGATAGTCAAAATATCATCTATCAAGTGCTTAGAACCTGACAGTAAATAAAATCTGGGGCATTCCACATGCTATCTCAGACAGAAACCATCTTAGGGATAAAAGTGTAAGCCATCTATGCTTCCTAAATTTGGTGTGTCCAGACTGGTTAAAGCTATGGGCAAAAATAAACCTTATAGAAAGTGCCATAAGCTGCAAAATGGATACTGTACTAGGCACATCTTTGCATTTTGTGAGGCTTTCTGAAGTCGTGGGAAGCATTCCTTGGAACCCACCAGAAATATCAAAGCATTTTGGCATGGTTAAAGGTCATAAATATGCAACCCTAGGAATCTTTTCATAAGGAGAGTTTGTATAACAAAACCATATTGTTTCCCCCATGTTTGGGTGAAGTTATAAGCTAAAAACAAAATTTTTTTAAGGATATAAATATCCATAGATTTTTAATGTTTTGAAAAACCATAGTATTTTGAAAAAATGTTGTGCATTAATAATTTATTTTCCAGATTTCCTTTCTGGTAAAGGTGGTTCAGGTTGTTCATATCAGTCCTATAACAAGACAACTAAAAAAACTGGATAAAATATATTTAAAATGATCTTTTCAAAAGCATCAAAGAGATTATAAAATAGTCTGGAATCATCAGGACAAAAGTAAAGAGAAGTCAAGAATCTAGAGACGAGAACAAGCTTGAAGCTACTTTTTCCCCTGATAGTACTAGCTAACCCCAGAAATGTAAGACTATCCATTTTCATGGCCTTTCAGAGTAAAGCAGTGGACAAACTCTGGATCCATTCAAGTTGGGGAACCTGACAGGAGGCCCTCCCCTACAACAGTCTGGGTTCTAGGATCTAAGAGTGAAGGGAACAAGAGTTGGAATAATCTAAAGAGAATTAAAACAGTAAGAATCCCTTGAGTTGTCCAGGAAATATCAAACTTTGAACAGGCAATCACAGACTGATAGTGCCCTCCGGTGCCTGGCAGAAGCAAATGCAAATACTCTTTGGAGCAAAGTACTTTCATTATAGGCCTCACAGTTATTCCAGCAAAATAACATTTCAAGTCCAATGACTAGCACAAGTCAAACATACCCAGCACATAAGAAAATTAAAATCAGTGAATAAAACAACCGGAAAGAGATCATCAAAAACTCTAGGTGTAGGCCCCAGCATCTCTGTTTTAATAGGTCATCCAAGTCATTCTCATACCTGTTAAAGCTTGAGAATCCCTGCTTTATACTTTAATCACATAAGTATACATCCCACACACAAAAATGTGTAAGTGTGTCAGGTCTTGGGAAGGGCCCAAGAATTTGCATTTCTAACAAGTTCCCAGATGATGCTCATGCCAGACCATACTTTGAGGAACACTAGTATTCAAAAAGGACTACTCTACAGATCAGAATACTGGTTACCTGTGGGGAGAGGGCTGCAATTTGGAAGTAACATGTGGAAGGTTGGCAACCTTCCCTTCCTTGATCTCAGCGGTGGTTACACACTGTAATCATTATATTATAGGTTTATATTTGAATGCATAATGAGATCAATGGTTGTTGTCCTTTTTCCATTCAATCATTTAAGTCAAATGCCACTGCACTAATCCTATCTACCACCATCCCACCACCCTCATTTATCATCAACTCCCAAAGCAGAAAGTGTAAAAGATTGCAAAGTTCCAAGATATAGCTTCCAGCACTTTAGTTCCTAATGTAGTTAGCTCACAAAATCAAACAGCTTTAAAACTCAAGACAAGAAAAATTAGTCTAAGTTTCTAAAAACCCTATTTAAAAAGTTGTTTAAAACCCAGAGATATGAGAGATCCCTGGGTGGCTCAGCGGTTTGGCGCCTGCCTTTGGCCCAGGGTGTGATCCTGGAGTCCTGGGATCGAGTCCCACATGAGGCTCCTTGCATGGAGCCTGCTTCTCCCTCTGTCTGTGTCCCTGCCCACCCCTCCATGTCTCTCATGAATAAATGAATAAAATCTTTTTAAAAATCCCAGAGATATGATACTATTTATAGTCTTAGTTCTTTGACCCCAATGTAAAAATACCTGCAAAATCATCTTAAACTTTCAACAAGAAAAAGTACCCAAAGTTAATTTTTCTCCCAAGTTAAAATAAAGGGAGAAGACCCTACCTTTTACCAGTCTGAACTTAATATTCTAAAGATGCTTCTCTCCAAATACAACCTGAAAATAAAATACCTAGTACCGCTTGTAGTAACAATATGTTCCTACTCTTTTCATTACTCCTCACCTATGGAGCAAAGCTATATTCATCAACTATTACATCATCTGTAAACTCTGTAAGAGAAAATACTGAAAATCTCTTTGGGGAAAGGGAGAAATGAGAAAAAAAGATTGAAAAGCACCATATTAAATTGATCAGTGCAAATTGTACTTATAAGTTTGCACTTGACATATTTATACAAAATACTTTTTCTGGAGGTCACATTCTTCGATACACTTCAAAAAACAGTTAATACTTGGCATTTTTGATTCACAGTACCAACATATCCTATTACACCAGCCCTCACCAATTACTCTGTGAGGAAACAATGATAACAGCGATTATAGTTTCTGACTCTGGCAACTAGTCAGTAGCTGTCTAAACCTTGTGTGTTCCAGACAGGTATCAGAACAACCAAATGGTTCCTACAGCTAGGTCTGGAGATAATACCTTATCTTCGGCAAACTACTAAGGCTATGGCCAAAACACATACAGTTGGGTTTTGTTATGTCCAGAAGCACCATGAGAGTGGTTACAGACACCTTCAACACCCAGACATACCTTCCCATTTATGTGGTAGGAACTGACCAGAGTGCTTGGCTTAGCTCCCACTATACATTTGACCACTGCAGACCCAAATTAATATGCCCCTCACAGCTTCCTCTAGAATAATGTCTGATCATTATTATATCAATTGTAGGCAATGTAGCAAGATAATGTTGGTAGCTTAGCAAGGATCGTTCCTGGATCCTGAAGGTTAGATCCAGATGATCTGGCTTCTGAAAGGCAGTTTTTGTAATCATATAATATGCTAGAATTTCAGGACAATGTAGGCTTGGAAAGCTTCTCCATCCTGGGCAGGCAGACCTGAGTATCACCAGCCTTAATACCTGTCCTGGGAGGAGTTGGGGAGACTTGAAAAGCCACATTCGCTAAACACTCCAACCCATTATTCTCTGTGCCCATTATCTACAAGGCATCCTTCACTAAGCCTCAAACCAACTATTTTGTGAGGTCATTTCAATTTAAAAAGTAATTCTCATTAAAAAAAAAAAAGGCATAACCATAGTTTTGGAGTAGAGCTGATCCTAGTAAAGCAACGCTCCCATTTCTACTCATTATTGATATTGCTTTAAATACTGAATTGCCCTTCAAAAGGCCATCTTCCTTCAATTCTTTTGAGCAGAAAATTCTGGATTATCATGTGTAGCTGAGCTTGTTATATTAAGTTCTTGCACTTGTCTTGAAGACAAGTACTATAGTAAAGCAAATACAGCATCCTTTTATTAAGGACCACAAGCTATACTGGATTACCAATACTCTAAACGTTTTAGACTCTGGTCAAGATTAGCTTTAAGAAAACATCCTCCAGAACTTTCACATTATTATACCCTTCAACACAATCTGAGTACTCTCTCCTTATGCCCAGATTGTTTTTGCCTTTATGAGAATATCAAATTCATATGTAAATGAGTGTCAGTCTAAGAGCTGTATAAAGTCATGTAGGTCATCTAGTAGGTAATAGAGAAGATTTTGGTGATTGCTCTCAGGTTAGGTTAAAGATTTCATCCCATGCATAGTTATAGACAATATTTTCTTATAATAACCACTTGACTTGAAAAACCAATCACAAGCCCTCAAAGTATCCTACTTTTTCAAGAAAGAGTCCCTGCCAATAGACTTCATCAAAATTGTGGGCGTACCTGTTGACTGTCCTGCCCCCCATATGTCGTCTGATTACAAGGATTGGTTGGGAGAGATGTTGAATTTTCTAGTCATTTGTAAATCTATGTTTCATGTGGGTTGATAATGTCCATATTGTTACCTTTAAACCAAAGTTCTTTTACATACCATTCACTGGTTTTATTCTCAACCACGAAATCATACATGGAACTGATAAAACTTTTCAGCCTTAATTTCTTCTGTGTGGCAAGTAGCCTTTAAGTAATCTTCAATTTTGAAACTGAAAGTATTCAAGTATCTCCTGAAGAGAAGTAGAGATCTTCTTGCAGGTTGTTTTTGCAGCATTTCTGCCATTACTGGGTTATCTGTGTTACATGAAGTTTAAATCAAATATTTGACCAAACTTGTCAGTGTAATTCATATTTTGTTGTTTGTTGACTTGTAGTGAGTACATAACATCACTTTTATCATTTTTTGAATCCTCTTCCTTAGCATGTCCTCTTTTAGCTTTCCTTTCATCAATGTTTGATACACAACCTAAAATCAAAATGTTATTTGAAAGGTTTTTTTGTTCACATATACACAACTCCCACTACTATCAACCCTCCTGAAAGTTGAAATCATTACCTCTTCTTTATCCTTGTCATAGTGGTTAAAAGAACTCTAGAAACAGACTACATGAGCTTTAGCATCGTTTGTTCAGTGCGACCTTGAACACATTACCAAAACTCTTTGTCCTTCATTTTCCTAATCTGTAATATGTGGATAATACCTAATGTCATAGGATTGTTATGAAGTTTCTATGTGTAAGGATTCAATATGTTAATAGATGTAAAACTCTTAGGAAAATGCTGGACACATGATCAACACTATACATCTTAGTTATTATATCTACAGCCATATAAATCCCACAGCTGTTGAGATTATACATGCTCCTGTTTTACAATTTCCGTTCTTATTTATTCTATTAATCAAATACGACAATTTTAGAAGGAAGATATCATATACAGAGCCTACAAACTCATTGAACGGCTGTAAGTATTTCTCTTGGTTGCTCAAAGATACTCCAAGGAGGGCAGCCCCAGTGGCCCAGCAGTTTAGTGCCACCTTCAGCCTGGGATGTGATCCTGGAGACCCAGGATCGAGTCCCATGTCAGGCTCCCTTCATGAAGCCTGCTTCTCCTTCTGCCTGTGTCTCTGCCTCTCTCTCTGTGTCTGTCATGAATAAATACATAAAATTTTTTTAAAAAGATACTCCAACAAATAACTGGGCAAATGATAGAGCCTTCATCATCACACAAAATATAAAGCATTGCCTTGAGGCTGCCTACCTCATTACCCTTAGTGTTGCCTGGAGGGGTCACAAACTCTCCCAGGCTCCCATGACATCTGAAATAAAAAGCATAAGACCAGATGCATCACCAGTGGCAATATAAATCAAGTATGTTCCCAGACAGTTGATAGCAAAATTATACACACGTGTACATATACATACACATTTACCCAGAGGTGATCAATATTCTTGTTGAAAGCATATTGCTGTACTCAGCCTTCTTATTCCACAAAAGGGCTTTAATTTTTTTTTTATTTCACTAAAAAATGTATAGGAGTTGCTCTCATGCTAGAAGTAAAGTCCAAATCTGGTGCTAGCTGAATATTGAATAGAGTTATAGGAAGAGTAAGTGAGAATCTATCTCTTCATCTAGAGTTTATTTACGTAATGAGATAAATCTGTTGTTGACAGACAAAAGAATGGAAGAGACTGAACTAATTTTGCTTATTCTCTATTTTAGGGATTTCACAAAAAACCCATCTGCCTTAGTAAGAAACAGATGTTTACCAAATATGGCTTTTTACTATCTCAAGAACCATTTTTGTTCACTTTCAACATGTGTAATTATTTCACCAATTTGGCTTCTACCTAGGATGTAGAAACCTAGAAAGAACATCACTCTCACCTAAACAACTAGAAAAACTATAGAAAAGCTTCTCTTGAACCTGTTGGAGAGCTGAGGCTAGGGTGACCTACTGGACTTTTCCCAGTTTTAGTTCTTTAAGTCCCATGTCCTGGGAAACTCCTCAGTACCACACAAGTTGGGATAGTTGGACATCACAGCAAGGGTCGCAGACCAAGCAAGTAACTTGAGATCCAAGGAAAGGCTGGCCCCACCAAGAAGAGATAGGATGTGAGCACTGAAGAGGAGACATCAGGTAGCATACAGAATGCTAAGAATTCAGCTAAAATTGTTAACAGATGCTAAAGGCCAAATGTGGACCAGGAGGAAAGTTCACAATCTCTGTAAGCCTCAGACAAAAAAAAGGAGCTTGCTTCCACTTCTCCATGTTCTCACTGGGTGCTGATGAGGAAAACTAGGAACAAAGCAGGACACCAGAGAGTGAGTGCCTCCTTTGGAGGTGAAGTTCTTGCTGGAGGAGAGTAACCTCCCACTGTGGAAAGAACAAAAGTCTGGTTGTCATACCCTTTCTATGAATGATAAGGCTTCAAGCCACTGGGAAAGGGGCAGCAAACTCTGTTGCCTCCAGGGCTCAGGTAAAGGGCTCTCAGTATTGGGTAAGAATAGCAATAAGAGAAGACTACGAAGAGCTTCAATCCCTGGATAGGGAGGGACAGGAAATGAATATGTAACCCAGAATATAGTGGAGTAATAACTATAAAACACTAAAGGAAAAATACTGTAAACCCAGAATATTGTGCCCAGGGAAAGTATCTTTCAGATATGATGGAAAAATTGACTTCAAAAGACAGACAAAAAAACAACCAAACCAAGAAAATTTATTATCAACAGACCTGCAATAAAATAAAGGTCAAAACAACTTCCTCCAACAGAAAGAACATGTTACTAAACAGAATTTGCATCTATACAAAAAAATGAAGATTTCCAGAAATAGTTAAAATGAAAGTAAAATACAAAAGATATATTTTCTCTTATTTTTTGAATTGCTCTAAAAGATAATTGGTAGCTTAAAGCAGTGGTTCTCAACTAGGAGCAATTCTGCTTCTCAGGAGACATTTGTCAATGTTGAGACATTTTTTACTGTTGCAGTTGAGGTGTGGGTAGGGATGGAGAGGCAGTGCTACTGGCATCTGATGGGTATAGAGGTCAGGAATGTTGCTAGACATCCTACATCCTAGAAAGGTGAGCCCTATACAATAAAAAAGTATTCAGCCCAAAATGTCAACAGTACCAGACTGTTGTAGCCTGACTGATAAAAAAGAGAAAAAGACATAAAATACCAAAGCAATGAAATGAAAAAGGGGCCATTACTACAGGTCTTGGACATTAATATGACAGTATCATAAACAACTGTATGCCCATAAATTTGAAACTTAGATGAAATAGATGAATTCCTTTCTAGACACAAACGACTTAGACTCACTTAAGTACATAACTTGAATAGTCCTAGGTCTATTAAGATATTGAATTTGTAGTTAAAAAATTTTCTAACATGGAAGACTATAGGTCAAGATGCCTTCACTACCAAAAGTCAAGATCAGGACAAGACCAAGCTAGCTCTTCTTAGTACACATCTATTTGATATATGTCTTATTAGGTCCCAGGAGAAATGCTTGAGCTTCAACCTACTGGCAATTGCAGAAAGTCTAGAATTCCAAGTTATTCCAAGGCACCAGTCCTTCCTCCTCCCTGCCCCCCCCCCCCCCAGCCTCCACCCACATTCCCACACTAGGGCCACTTTCCTCTAGGAAACTAGAGGCTCTAGAAGGACTGGGTTAGGACTACGTTCCAATAAACAGCGGACCTCTTCACTTACCACATTGCTTTTTTTTTTTTTTAAGATTTTAATTTATTTATGAGACACAGAGAGAGAGAGAGAGAGAGAGAGAGGCGAGAGGCAGAGACACAGGCAGAGGGAGAAGCAGGCTCCATGCAGGGAGCCCGATGTAGGACTCGATCCCAGGCCCTCAGGATCATGACCCGGGCTGAAGGCAGCACTAAACCACTGAGCCACCGGGCTGCCCTAACACATTGCTTTTAAGAGACATTCAAAACACTGAATATTAAGATATTGGAGCCCACCCATTGTTATTTTCCATAATGAAAAGAAGCTGCTTAAGTGAGAGCGTAAATATAATTTTCTGCTGCATCTATACTTCTGAGCAGTGCACCAGGCAATTTCTTCACTAGAGCTAATTACTTTTTAAGATAGCATGACTGAAAAAAGGGGAGTCAGGCCAAGGCTGCCATAATCCCATAATTTGTAATAACACAATAATTTAGAGCTAAGGTTGGTGAAGTGACCTTCCCTTGCTTAATTCTTCCTTCCCTTGAAGATGGCGGAAGAGTAGGGTCCCCCAAATCACCTGTCTCCACCAAACTACCTAGAAAACCTTCAAATTATCCTGAAAATCTATGAATTCGGCCTGAGATTTAAAGAGAGACCAGCTGGAACGCTACAGTGAGAAGAGTTCGCGCTTCTATCAAGGTAGGAAGACGGGGAAAAAGAAATAAAGGAACAAAGGCCTCCAAGGGGGAGGGGCCCCGCGAGGAGCCGGGCTGAGGCCGGGGCGAGTGTCCCCAGGACAGGAGAGCCCCGTCCCGGAGACGCAGGAGCTGCACCGACCTTCCCGGGGTAAAGGGGCTCGCGGGGAGTTGGAGCAGGACCCAGGAGGGCGGGGATGCCCTCGGGCTCCGGGGACACTAACAGACACCTGCGCCCCGGGAGAGGGCGCCGAGCTCCCTAAGGGCTGCAGCGCGCACGGCGGGACCCGGCGGGACCCGGAGCAGCTGGAGGGGCTCGGGGGCGGCTCCGCGGAGGGGGCTGCGCGGCCCGGGAGCGCGAATCCACCAGCGCAGGCCCCGGAGCACAGGGCGCCGGGACACAGCCCAGGATCCGGCCTCCCCCCGGGACAGGCAGAGGCCGGGAGGGCCCAGGACAGCGAGGACGCTCCTGCCCCAGCTGAGCAGATCAGCGGCCCCGCCCCGGAGCCTCCAGGCCCTGCAGACGGAGTTCCTGCCGGAGCTGAATCCAGGTTTCCAGAGCTGCCCCGCCACTGGGGCTGTTCCTCCTGCGGCCTCAGGGGGTAAACACCCCCCACTGAGCCCTGCACCAGGCGGGGGCACAGCAGCTCCCCCAACTGCTAACACCTGAAAATCAGCACAACAGGCCCCTCCCCCAGAACACCAGCTAGACTGACAACTTCCAGGAGAAGCCAAGGGACTTAAAGAACACAGAATCAGAAGATACTCCCCCGTGATTTTTTTTTGTTTGTTTGTTTTTGTTTTTGTTTTTGTTTTTGTTTTTGTTTTTGTTTTGTTTTGCTTTTTGATTTGTTTCCTTCCCCCACCCCCTTTTTTTCTCCTTTCTTTTTCTTTCTCTTTTTCTTCTTCTTTTTTTTTTTTTCGTTTTTTTTTTCTTTTTCTTCCCTTTTTTTTTTCTTTCTCTTTTCTTTCCTTCTTTCTCTCCTCTTTTTCTCTTTTTCCCAATACAACTTGCTTTTGGCCACTCTGCACTGAGCAAAATGACTAGAAGGAAAACCTCACCTCAAAAGAAAGAATCAGAAACAGTCCTCTCTCCCACAGAGTTACAAAATCTGGATTACAATTCAATGTCAGAAAGCCAATTCAGAAGCACTATTATACACCTACTGGTGGCTCTAGAAAAAAGTATAAAGGACTCAAGAGACTTCATGACTGCAGAATTTAGAGCTAATCAGGCAGAAATTAAAAATCAATTGAATGAGATGCAATCCAAACTAGAAGTCCTAACGACGAGGGTTAACGAGGTGGAAGAACGAGTGAGTGACATAGAAGACAAGTTGATAGCAAAGAGGGAAACTGAGGAAAAAAGAGACAAACAATTAAAAGACCATGAAGATAGATTAAGGGAAATAAACGACAGCCTGAGGAAGAAAAACCTACGTTTAATTGGGGTTCCCGAGGGTGCCGAAAGGGACAGAGGGCCAGAATATGTATTTGAACAAATTCTAGCTGAAAACTTTCCTAATCTGGGAAGGGAAACAGGCATTCAGATCCAGGAAATAGAGAGATCCCCCCCTAAAATCAATAAAAACCGTTCAACACCTCGACATTTAATTGTGAAGCTTGCAAATTCCAAAGATAAAGAGAAGATCCTTAAAGCAGCAAGAGACAAGAAATCCCTGACTTTTATGGGGAGGAGTATTAGGGTAACAGCAGACCTCTCCACAGAGACCTGGCAGGCCAGAAAGGGCTGGCAGGATATATTCAGGGTCCTAAATGAGAAGAACATGCAACCAAGAATACTTTATCCAGCAAGGCTCTCATTCAAAATGGAAGGAGAGATAAAGAGCTTCCAAGACAGGCAGCAACTAAAAGAATATGTGACCTCCAAACCAGCTCTGCAAGAAATTTTAAGGGGGCCTCTTAAAATTCCCCTTTAAGAAGAAGTTCAGTGGAACAGTCCACAAAAACAAAGACTGAATAGATATCATGATGACACTAAACTCATATCTCTCAATAGTAACTCTGAATGTGAACGGGCTTAATGACCCCATCAAAAGGCGCAGGGTTTCAGACTGGATAAGAAAGCAGGACCCATCTATTTGCTGTCTACAAGAGACTCATTTTAGACAGAAGGACACCTACAGCCTGAAAATAAAAGGTTGGAGAACCATTTACCATTCGAATGGTCCTCAAAAGAAAGCAGGGGTAGCCATCCTTATATCAGATAAACTAAAATTTACCCCAAAGACTGTAGTGAGAGATGAAGAGGGACACTATATCATACTTAAAGGATCTATTCAACAAGAGGACTTAACAATCCTCAATATATATGCTCCGAATGTGGGAGCTGCCAAATATATAAATCAATTATTAACCAAAGTGAAGAAATACTTAGATAATAATACACTTATACTTGGTGACTTCAATCTAGCTCTTTCTATACTCGATAGGTCTTCTAAGCAAAACATCTCCAAAGAAACGAGAGCTTTAAATGATACACTGGACCAGATGGATTTCACAGATATCTACAGAACTTTACATCCAAACTCAACTGAATACACATTCTTCTCAAGCGCACATGGAACTTTCTCCAGAATAGACCACATATTGGGTCACAAATCGGGTCTGAACCGATACCAAAAGATTGGGATTGTCCCCTGCATATTCTCGGACCATAATGCCTTGAAATTAGAACTAAATCACAACAAGAAGTTTGGAAGGACCTCAAACACATGGAGGTTAAGGACCATCCTGCTAAAAGATAAAAGGGTCAACCAGGAAATTAAGGAAGAATTAAAAAGATTCATGGAAACTAATGAGAATGAAGATACAACCGTTCAAAATCTTTGGGATGCAGCAAAAGCAGTCCTAAGGGGGAAATACATCGCAATACAAGCATCCATTCAAAAACTGGAAAGAACTCAAATACAAAAGCTAACCTTACACATAAAGGAGCTAGAGAAAAAACAGCAAATAGATCCTACACCCAAGAGAAGAAGAGAGCTAATAAAGATTCGAGCAGAACTCAACGAAATCGAGACCAGAAGAACTGTGGAACAGATCAACAGAACCAGGAGTTGGTTCTTTGAAAGAATTAATAAGATAGATAAACCATTAGCCAGCCTTATTAAAAAGAAGAGAGAGAAGACTCAAATTAATAAAATCATGAATGAGAAAGGAGAGATCACTACCAACACCAAGGAAATACAAACGATTTTAAAAACATATTATGAACAGCTATACGCCAATAAATTAGGCAATCTGGAAGAAATGGACGCATTCCTGGAAAGCCACAAACTACCAAAACTGGAACAGGAAGAAATAGAAAACCTGAACAGGCCAATAACCAGGGAGGAAATTGAAGCAGTCATCAAAAACCTCCCAAGACACAAGAGTCCAGGGCCAGATGGCTTCCCAGGAGAATTTTATCAAACGTTTAAAGAAGAAATCATACCTATTCTCCTAAAGCTGTTTGGAAAGATAGAAAGAGATGGAGTACTTCCAAATTCGTTCTATGAAGCCAGCATCACCTTAATTCCAAAGCCAGACAAAGACCCCGCCAAAAAGGAGAATTACAGACCAATATCCCTGATGAACATGGATGCAAAAATTCTCAACAAGATACTGGCCAATAGGATCCAACAGTACATTAAGAAAATTATTCACCATGACCAAGTAGGATTTATCCCTGGGACACAAGGCTGGTTCAACACCCGTAAAACAATCAATGTGATTCATCATATCAGCAAGAGAAAAACCAAGAACCATATGATCCTCTCATTGGATGCAGAGAAAGCATTTGACAAAATACAGCATCCATTCCTGATCAAAACTCTTCAGAGTGTAGGGATAGAGGGAACATTCCTCGACATCTTAAAAGCCATCTATGAAAAGCCCACAGCAAATATCATTCTCAATGGGGAAGCACTGGGAGCCTTTCCCCTAAGATCAGGAACAAGACAGGGATGTCCACTCTCACCACTGCTATTCAACATAGTACTGGAAGTCCTAGCCTCAGCAATCAGACAACAAAAAGACATTAAAGGCATTCAAATTGGCAAAGAAGAAGTCAAACTCTCCCTCTTCGCCGATGACATGATACTCTACATAGAAAACCCAAAAGTCTCCACCCCAAGATTGCTAGAACTCATACAGCAATTCGGTAGCATGGCAGGATACAAAATCAATGCCCAGAAGTCAGTGGCATTTCTATACACAAACAATGAGACTGAAGAAAGAGAAATTAAGGAGTCAATCCCATTTACAATTGCACCCAAAAGCATAAGATACCTAGGAATAAACCTCACCAAAGATGTAAAGGATCTATACCCTCAAAACTATGGAACACTTCTGAAAGAAATTGAGGAAGACACAAAGAGATGGAAAAATATTCCATGCTCATGGATTGGCAGAATTAATATTGTGAAAATGTCAATGTTACCCAGGGCAATATACACGTTTAATGCAATCCCTATCAAAATACCATGGACTTTCTTCAGAGAGTTAGAACAAATTATTTTAAGATTTGTGTGGAATCAGAAAAGACCCCGAATAGCCAGGGGAATTTTAAAAAAGAAAACCATATCTGGGGGCATCACAATGCCA
The DNA here is from genome assembly GCF_003254725.2 of Canis lupus dingo. Taxonomy (NCBI): domain Eukaryota; kingdom Metazoa; phylum Chordata; class Mammalia; order Carnivora; family Canidae; genus Canis; species Canis lupus. Next base: position 19,633,128 of record NC_064276.1, read on the forward strand.
GATTTCAGGTTGTACTACAAAGCTGTGGTCATCAAGACAGTGTGGTACTGGCACAAAAACAGACACATAGATCAGTGGAACAGAATAGAGAATCCAGAAGTGGACCCTGAACTTTATGGGCAACTAATATTCGATAAAGGAGGAAAGACTATCCATTGGAAGAAAGACAGTCTCTTCAATAAATGGTGCTGGGAAAATTGGACATCCACATGCAGAAGAATGAAACTAGACCACTCTCTTTCACCATACACAAAGATAAACTCAAAATGGATGAAAGATCTAAATGTGAGACAAGATTCCATCAAAATCCTAGAGAAGAACACAGGCAACACCCTTTTTGAACTCGGCCATAGTAACTTCTTGCAAGATACATCCACGAAGGCAAAAGAAACAAAAGCAAAAATGAACTATTGGGACTTCATCAAGATAAGAAGCTTTTGCACAGCAAAGGATACAGTCAACAAAACTCAAAGACAACCTACAGAATGGGAGAAGATATTTGCAAATGACGTATCAGATAAAGGGCTAGTTTCCAAGATCTATAAAGAACTTATTAAACTCAACACCAAAGAAACAAACAATCCAATCATGAAATGGGCAAAAGACATGAACAGAAATCTCACAGAGGAAGACATAGACATGGCCAACATGCATATGAGAAAATGCTCTGCATCACTTGCCATCAGGGAAATACAAATCAAAACTACAATGAGATACCACCTCACACCAGTGAGAATGGGGAAAATTAACAAGGCAGGAAACAACAAATGTTGGAGAGGATGCGGAGAAAAGGGAACCCTCCTGCACTGTTGGTGGGAATGTGAACTGGTGCAGCCACTCTGGAAAACTGTGTGGAGGTTCCTCAAACAGTTAAAAATAGACCTGCCCTACGACCCAGCAATTGCACTGTTGGGGATTTACCCCAAAGATACAGATGCGGTGAAACGCCGGGACACCTGCACCCCGATGTTTCTAGCAGCAATGGCCACGATAGCCAAACTGTGGAAGGAGCCTCGGTGTCCAACGAAAGATGAATGGATAAAGAAGATGTGGTTTATGTATACAATGGAATATTACTCGGCTATTAGAAATGACAAATACCCACCATTTGCTTCAACGTGGATGGAACTGGAGGGTATTATGCTGAGTGAAGTAAGTCAGTCGGAGAAGGACAAATATTATATGTTCTCATTCATTTGGGGAATATAAATAATAGTGAAAGGGAAAATAAGGGAAGGGAGAAGAAATGTGTGGGAAATATCAGAAAGGGAGACAGAACGTAAAGACTGCTAACTCTGGGAAACGAACTAGGGGTGGTAGAAGGGGAGGAGGGCGGGGGGTGGGAGTGAATGGGTGACAGGCACTGGGTGTTATTCTGTATGTTAGTAAATTGAACACCAATAAAAAAAAAAAAAAAAAAAAGTAAACACAACAAAAGGACACAAGGAAGCTTTAGAAGTGTTGGGTATGTCTATTCTCTTGATTGTGGTAATGGCATCATGTGTGCTAGTACATGTCAAACTCATAAAATTGTACTCATTGAATATATGCAGAGCTTGCATATCAGTTATACCTCAATAAAGCTGTGTTTTAAAAATTTCAAAAAAAAAAAAAATTCTTCCTTCCCTTATCTATATTCTCTATAGTTTACTTCTACAAAACTAGACAGTAGAAACAGTCCTGCTGGCATCTGAATTGGTTTTAGTGGCAATTGGTGACCGAAATTTGAGACTTTCCTTTATGAGTGACTATAAGTCTTCCATTCTAGACTACACCAGAGTACTTTCGGAGAGAAGAAGGGCGATGTGAGATTTTTGGGGAGAGGCAGGTTTTCTGAACATTTTTTAAGTTAAGCAGTTTTCAATACTCAGAAATCTTTAGAAAAGTGCTCTCCAAAAGAAATGATGTGAACTACATATATAAAATTTTCTAGTAGTTCCATTAAAAAGTAAAAATTAACAAGTGAAACTAATTTTTTTATTTAACCCAATATATCCAAAATATTTCGCATGTAATCACTATAAAAATATTTTCCTGTAACCAGACATTAAAATCTGGTGGACATTTTACACTTATAACACATTTTATTTTTTAAAACTGTTAACATCTATTTTTTAAGTCTTATTTAAATTTGTTATTTAATATACAGTGTAATATTAGTTTCGGGTATATAATATAGTAATTCAACACTTCCGTACATTACCTGGTGCTCATCACAAGTGCATTCCTTAAACCCCATCATCTATTTCACCCATCCCCGCACCCACCTTCCCTCTGGTAACCATCAGTTTGTTCCCTATAGTTAAGAGTCTGTTTCTTGGGACGCCTGGGTGGCTCAGCAGTTGAGTGTCTGCCTTTGGCTAAGGGCATGATCCCAGGGTCCTGGGATCAAGTCCCACATCAGGCTCCCTGCATGGAGCCTGCTTCTCCCTCTCCCTGTGTCTGTGTCTCTAATGAATAAATAAAATCTTTAAAAAAAAAAAAAAAAAAGCCTGTTTCTTGGTTTGCCTTTTTTCCCCCTTAGCTCATTTGTAACCTAAATTCCACATGTGAGTGTAATCATATATTTGTCTTTCTCTGACTTATTTCACTTAGCAAAATACTCTCTAGTTCTTTCCATATCATTGCAAATGGTGAGACTTCCTACTTTTTATAGCTGAATAATATTCCATTGTATATATATGCCATATCTTCTTATATATTCATCAGTTGATGGACACCTAGGCTGTTTACATAATTTGTTTATTTTAGATAACGCTGCTATAAACATTGGGGTGCATGTATCCCTTTGAATTAGTATTTTTGTATTCTTTGGGTAAATACATAGTAGTGCAATGGCTGGGTCATAGAGTAATTCTACTTTTGACTTTTTCAGGCACCTCCATACTATTTTCCACAGTGTCTGTAACAGTTTGCATTCCTACCAACAATGCAAGAGGGTTCCCCTTTCTGCACAACCTCACCAACACCTGTTGTTTCTTGTGTTGTTGATTTTAGCCATTCTGACAGGTGCGAGGTGGTATCTCATTATAGTTCTGATTTGCATTTTCTGATGACGAGCGATGCAAATCTTATTTTAGACTTGCTTCATTTAAGTGTGCAACAGCCACTTGTAGTTTGCGACTACCGTGTTGGACAGCCCAGCTGTGGAGCCTCTCAGTTTCCTTCCTGAAGTGTCCTCCCCTCCCCCCTTCACAGACACACACCTGCACCAACCCTTCCAGGACATCTGTGAAAGTAATCCCAGAGCACCCATTAACACATCTCATTTCTCACCTGCCTCCACCTTGGGCAAGAAACCAAACATTGTTGCCTTCAGAAGTGTGGCACTTTCACATTCTGTATATTCTTCAAAGGCCCTGAAATATAATGAGGGGTGGGAGGTGAGCTCTGGAACAGAAAGGTCGTCATGATTCCAACAACGGTATATTTAATCAATAGAACCAGCCCTTCTGTGTCTCTTGATGTCTTAGGAGCTGCTAAGAGGTCTAGAGAAGTATCCTTTTTAACTCCATTTTTTATACAATTGACCTTTATCAAAGAAGGCCTTCAAGAAAAGAGGAGAGCTGGGGCCGGTACCACAGGTTGACAATTTGCTGAGCCCAGTGGAAAAGAGAAAATATGGGGCCTTTTGCTCAAAAATTAAGAACTTTGAACTGTGACTGCAGAGCACTAAAACAAGTGCAAGGGGCAGCCCGGGTGGCTCAGTGGTTTAGCACCGCCTGCGGCCCAGGGCGTGATCCTGGAGACCCCGGTGGAGTCCTGCATGGGGCTCCCTGCATGGAGCCTGCTTCTCCCTCTGCCTGTGTCTCTGCATCTCTCTCTGTCATGAATAAATAAAATCTTGAAAAGAAAAAAAAGTGCAAGGCCCTCCTCCTGAGCATGGAGACTTGTGTGACTGCACAGGTTGGACCTCTGTGCAGCTGGTGCCAGTTGAGGCTTATGCTCCCCGAGGAAGCCAGGAAGTGGTGAGACGACCTGGACTATCCTCGAGGACCCCAACCTTCGAGGAGACTCCCCCAAATCATGTGTGCTAGAACTCCCCGAGGAAGAGGTTTTGAGGCCAGTGGGAACGCTTTGGAGAAAAGCAAGCAAGGAGTCGAAGGAGGTGGGTAAGACTCGCCTTTGCTGATTAAACCACTGGGTATCCCGGGCACCCCAAGGTCAAGCTGCTGTGACCCCAGGCTGGGCGACCACGGGCTGACACCTGCAGCGGGACTCGCGGGCCTGAGCAGGGGCCCCTTCCCGGAGACTCCAGGGTCGACGCTGCGCTCTCCGAGCCACGAAGGGGCGCTGCCGGCAGGGAGTTCCGGAGCTGCCCGGCGGGAGCCGCGGGTGACCCTGCGGGGGCGACCCGGTCACCGCCGGGCGAGGGGGCTCGGCTGCACCCGCGCCCCCAGGCCCCGCCCCCCCGCGGCGCGGACGCCCACGGCCAGCTGCAGGGCGGGGCGGGGCGCGCGGCCCCGGGACCCACGGCCCTCCAGGACCCGCCGCCACCGCCACCGCCACCGCCACCGCCACCGACCCAACCACCGCCACCGTCGCTGGAGCCGCGGCGCCGTCGCAAAGGGCGGCCAGGGGCTCGCCACTGACTGGCCGCGGCCGCGACCGAGGTCGCAGGGGCCTCGGTGCCCTGAGCCTCAGAGACCCCTCGCCCGCCACTGGCGTCCGGGAGCCGCAACCGGTCGGGGCGTCTACCAGCAGCAGCTTAACGGAAACCCCGGGGCAGCGCGCGGGGCTCCGCAGGCGGTGGCTTCCCGGGCGGACAGGCCCCGCCCCCGGCGACAGCCCCCGCCCCTGATGACAGGCCCCGCCCCCGGCGACAGGCCCCGCCCCCGGGACAGGCCCCGCCCCCTGGCCGCGCCCCCGGGGAGATGCTCCTGGAGGAGCGGCGCGGGGAGCTGCGGGTTAGGGCGGAACCCGGGCTGGCGTGTCCCTGCGCCCGCTTTGGGGTCTGGACGCTCCCTTAGCACCTGTGCTGCCGCGGCGCGCAGCTGGAGCCTGGCGCGCCGCAGGGCGTCGTAGTCGTGGTGGATAAACGGGAGCAAGATGCGCTCCTTGGCGGGTGGAGGCACCGACCCGCAGCTCAGGCTCCTGGGCGCCGCCGGGCGAGGGCTGCCGCCGCCTCCAGGGGGCGCACCCCCACGAACACCCGCCGGGTGCTCGGGTTCTCGGGTTCTCGGGTTCTCGGAGCGGCTGTCCTGTGGCCCCCTGTCTTCCTTGCTCTCCATTCACTGATGTCCCAACCCAGAGTCAAGATGCCAGTTTCAGGTCACAGATTTCCTGCGCAGCAAAACTCTAAATGACTCACTTGATTTAAAAAAAAAAATATATATATATATATATTTTTTTTAATATTTTATTCATATATATATTCAATATATATATATTTTTTAAAATATTTTATTCATTCATTCATTCATGAGAGACACAGAAAGAAGCAGAGACACAGGAGGACAGACGGGCTCCCCACGAGGAGCCGAGCGGGGGACCCGATGCCAGGACCTTTGGGACACGACGGGGACAAAGGCAGATGCTCAACCACCGAGCCACCCAGGCGCCCTCTTGAAAATAATATTGGCAAGAAGATTCCTGTGAATGTAACATCTATGCTAATCGAGTTCTAAATTGAAAAGAATGTCAAATCTCCTGTAACATATTAGCAGTTTACTTCACCTTTGCAGTAACTGCAATTGAAATCTGTCTCAAAACAAATATGTAGTTGGAGATACTGTAATAGAAGTGGTCCTTCTTTCCAAATAAGTGGATCTAAAAGTTTGAATTGGGTCTAAAATGTTTCCTATTTATACCGATTAAATCATGCAACAGTGAAACCTTTCATTATCCTGGTGCTGTTTTACATAATCACAAATGAATTAATCGTAAAGATCTTTAAATCTAACCATCATACTCAATGTCAGTAGATTTCCAAATCTGTCTTTAAGCCTGTGTTATTTAACTCATGCAAAGATGGAAATTTTGAAAGGTGTTGGTACCTGGGGTTAACACAATACAAATTTGTTGATAAATATCACCATAGGGAGATTTATTTTATTTTCTTCCCCTATATCCATTGTCGGTTATTATCAGCTCTGCTATATCCATTGTAAGTATCAATTTAAGAAGGGCTTTAACTTTCAAATATATTTGAAATATGTTAATTTCACAGCATTTACACTTTTTACTTCTTTGATGGAAACAAGCACTCCCCAGTCATTTCAAATAGCGAACGTAGTCAAATGGTGATTTTTAAGAATATTTTTTTAGAAGTTTTAATTTAGAGAGAGAGTATGTGAGCTGGGGGAGCAGCAGAAGGAGAGAGACTCTCAAGCAGACTCCCCATTGAGCATGGAGCCCAATGTTGGACTAGATCCCTCCACCCTGAGATAGTGACCTGAGCTGAGTTGTTTTATAGTTTCATTTAAGTTTTTGACCTATTTGAGCTAATTTCTGTTTAAGATATGAGACTTAGTATTCATTTTTGTTTGTTTATGGATATGCAATTACTCCAGCAGCAATTAGACTCCTGTCATCTTTTTAAAAAACTTTAAAAGGAAGAACTGTTCGTGGGGAACCTGGTGCTAAAGCATTCGTAGACGACCTGCTTCTAGGTCGGGGTTTCCTACGTAGCAGAGTAGCTCCCTTGCTGCGATCTATTGAAAGTCAGCCCTCCACACAAGGGTTTGTATTTTAAAGGTTTTAAAAAAATTAAAAAATAAATAAATAAAAGGAAAAATTGTAAATTTGGCAAAACTACAAGATTAGCTGAAGATTTGGAAATTAAATTTTATTAAGAAAACAGTATTTAGTTGTAGAAAAAGTAATACTCCTTTTGCCAACAGAAGACTTATTTTCTTCAATAAAAATCAAGATTTCTTTGAGCCAATTACAATGTATCCTTTGTAATTAATCCAAAAGGAAGAGGATGCTCTTTATAACATTATTTTTTTAGACATTTATTTATTCATTTGAGAGAGAGAGAGAGAGCATGTGAAAGCAGGGGAAGGGGGAGGGAGAGAGAATCTCAGCAGATTTCCTACTGAGCATGGAGCCCAACATGGGGCTTGATCTCACAACCCTGAGATCATGATAATCCAGTCAGATGCTTAACCAACTGAGCCACCCAGCTGCCTCAATAGCATTATTTATCCTAATGAACTTATATATCCTTATCCTTATTCCCAAAGTGTAACATTTTAGATATCTTCTCTGCTATTTTATGCAATTATCAAAAGGAGTATATGTGGAATTTCTATAGCAACATGAGTCATGTAAAATGTTTATTTTTATTGAGACATAATGACATGTAACATTGTATTAGTTTCATATAATCTATCATCTTTGAATGCCTTACACACTTAAAGGGTGAGCAGCAAAGCTTCATTGTCATGTATTATCATTCAGGATGCATTCATGCATAGTAATGAAAATTAGTTTGACTCCAGTTTATTTGTGGACATCTCTCACCCTGTCATGGGTTCTTCTCAAAAAATATAATTACTCAAGACAATACAATAAAATACTCATATTTCTTTTCATTGTTACCTTGATATACTACTGTATAGATTGTAAGATGAAATTTTATCCAGTACTATGGGATTTACATTTGTATCTTACTGATTTTAATGAAGATATTTCTAATCTACCTTCATTTCACATAAAGATTAGTTTGGAGATTGAGATAAATGTGCTTTTTTGTGTTAATGATGTACCTACTGCTTACAGTTGAAAAGTTTTTATCCAGACCAGGTATTGAACTTTTTCTAATACTTGTCAGTGTCTAAGGGAGTGACAATATATTTATATACTGAAATATGATGTGGCAATTTATTTAAACAGATTTTCTGATATTGAACCAGTCTTTTATTCCTAGAATGAACCATGTTTGGTCATGTCATGTTGGTCTCTTAATATGCTGCTTTGTTTGCTACTATTTTATTTAGAATTTATGCCTATTGATGTTTTCTAGAGGGTTTTTTTTTTTTCTCTATGGTGTCTTTTCTTAGGGGAAATAGTTCCAAAATAGTTCTTAGGGGAAATAGTTCCAAAACCTCCTCTTTTTTAATATTCTAGAACACTACAAATAACGTTGGGACCAAGCGTGGGTTTAAAAGTCCCATGTGAAACTGCCTTGACAGTATTTTGGAGAAGACAGATCTTTGACAATTTTTAAATATATTCCATAGTGGGGCACCTGAGTGGCTCAGTCGGTTAAGCATCTAACTCTTGATTTCAGCTCAGGTCATGATCTCAGGGTTGTGAGATCCAGCCCCGCCCAGTGGGGAGCCTGCTTGGGATTCTCTCTCCCTCTGCCCCTTCCCCCTCTTCTCCCTGTCTCTAAAAATAAATAAGTAAATAAGTAATAAATAAGTATATTCCATAATAACTGATCTATTTAGACCAATTTTGGTGAGTTACATTTTAATAAAACTAATTTTATTGGGACATTATATATTTCATCCAGGTTGGCTCAGGGACAAACCTTGTAAGGTCAAAAACTCCCCTCCCAACCTGTGGGAAGAGTCCCCCAAATGATTGGAAGCGGCCTCCAATTAGAGACCACCCCACTCACTGTATGTCACAGCTCCTCTCAGCCCAGAGAGACGCAGCAAATATCCAATCCCAAAACAACCTCTGGGAATGTGTCTGCTGCTGTCTCCTTGAGAGGATACTTTCACTTTAATAAAATGCTTTGTGTTTCTACTTTCCTTCTGGCTGTTTTTATTCCAGTTTGGGTCCCCATGTAAATCTCACAGGGAACCCAAGTGAGGGAACCTGAGACCTCCATTCATACAAAGCAGACTCTCCCTTCCGTAGCAGTGGGAGTGTGCACACCATGGAAATCAGCAAAAGCTACAAGTTACGTGTTTTGCTTTGTTTTCCCAAGGATAGTTGTTAAGCACTTGCTAGCACACCGCTGGCTCTCAGTGATACGTTTAGCTTGAGTCTGTCATCCTATTTTACCTTGTGTTTTGTATTTTATATCTATTATGCAATATGTTTTGTACTTTTTTGGAGTATGCCTGTTTATTCTAATACTTTGGAAAGTATCTTTGATCTAAAGATTATTGTTTATAAACATAATTTAGGAAAAAAACTTTTATTTTATTTGTTTTTCTTTTTTTTTCATTGGAGTTCAATTTGCCAACATATAGCATAACACCTAGTGCTCATCCCATCAAGTGCCCCCCTCAGTGCCCGTCACCCAGTCACCCCCACCCTTCACCCACCTCCCTTTCCACCACCCCTTGTTCGTTTCCCAGAGTTAGGAGTCTCTCATGTTCTGTCTCCCTCTCTGATATTTCCCACTCATTTTTTCCCCTTTCCCCTTTATTCCCTTTCACTATTTTTTATATTCCCCAAATGAATGAGGCCAAATAATGTTTGTCCTTCTCCGATTGACTTCCTTCACTCAGCATAATACCCTCCAGTTCCATCCACTTCGAAGCAAATGGTGGGTATTTGTCATTTCTAATGGCTGAGGAATATTCCATTGTATACATAGGCCACATCTTCTTTATCCACTCATCTGTCGATGGACACCGAGGCTCCTTTCACAGTTTGGCTATTGTGGACATTGCTGCTATAAACATCGGGGTGCAGGTGTCCCGGTGGGAAAAAAACTTTTAATCCTATATCTGCTTAGACAGAGTCTATTAACTCCCCACTGTGAGCAGTCACAAATTAGTATATTTGCTTTTTCTTCCCTTTCACCCTTCCATTCAACTTGAACTGCTATCTCTCTTAGCATTTATCTTTCTATTGCTAGATACATTTCCATTATTTTTTACTTGATTTCTCAGTTTCCAGTGATATCGTTTGACCCCCTACTATAAAGGATGAATGAACTCAGTGTTCACGAGTACCCACTTATTCTCCATATTCTTATCTTTCCATCTGGTAAGAATTACCGAAACCGCTATAGAAATGTAAAGATAGATGGAAATGAAGGTGGACGCACTAGTGCTTTAGCAACTGACTTTAAAGTGAGCACATTTCTCTCTTCCTCATTCTTGAAGGCTCCCCTTCCCAGCTTCACCTGTTTTTCTGTAGAATCCTTTGTTTCTGGAGCTCGGTGTTGGTAATGACATCTTGCTGACCTCAACGTATAGTCAGTTGGGAGACTCAGGTGGCTGACTCTGGTGCTAGTCCAGAGACCACCTTTGAAGACATGACAGACCGGGCTGGCCCACTACCAGATCCCTACTGAGGCCACTCAGGTCTGCATTTCCCTGTAAAATTCCTCAGCCTTTCACCCTACGTGGGCTTGTACTCTTGGAGGCAAGCAGCCTGCTGCGGCCTCCTTTGCCTGGCAAAGTAATAAACTATCTTCCTTTTTTATACTCAGACTCTGTCTTCACATCATGTATTTTGACTCAGAAGCACAGAGGTCAGTTCTCCACATTCTGCGTTTTTACCATAATCCCTGCATTTACCCTCATCTTTATCCTACAGCAAACTATCTTCAATCTCAGTGGTAAGCCTGTTGGTTTTTTTCATTTATCTCTTGCCTGAGGGAACCTCATCTTCCAGTGTTTTCTACAAGAAAGGCTCATCAGATATTCAAAATGTTCATTTCTGGCTTTCAACTGGAATGGTATTTTGAGTGAGGAAAATATTCCTTGGTTACAACTTATCTTCCTGAGCATGTTATGATCACTGCTCCACTATTTTTTTGGTACGGGAATTTGCCTTGGGGAAATCTGAGGTCAGCTTTATTTTTTCCCCTTGTAAAGGAATTAATATTTGTGCTTAGCTCCTCAAAGGATTCTTTGTCTTTGAAGTCTAGTAGCTTTGTGACACAGTATGTCTCTGTACTATTTTGTCCTGGGACATTGTGTGTCCTTTCAATTTTCCAAATCAAATCTTCTTATAAAGGATTTTTAAAAAATTAAATAATTTCAAGTTGTTCAAAGCCACTTTTCTTTTCCTGATAAATGTTTTCCATATTGTTTGTTTTTCTTTTCCACATTTGTTTTTCCAAGATCTTTGCACAGATCTTTTGCAGTTCCTATTGGTGGCCTCATTTTTGAGTTGGTGGTAAGTTTTTCCCATATCAGATATTTTCAGGAAGTTCACATGGAGGTGAGGCCACACCTGTTTTAAGTGAGCAGAAATTTTCTTTTGCATCTGGGATTTATTTATTTATTTATTTATTTATTTATTTTAAAGATTTTATTTATTTATTCATGAGAGACACACAGAGAGAGGCAGAGACACAGGCAGAGGAAGAAGCAGGCTCCATGCAGGGAGCTGGATGCAGGACTCGAACCCTAGAATCCGGGATCATGCCCTGAGCCAAAGGCAGGCACTCAATGGCTGAGCCACGGCTGAGCCACTCAGGTGTCCCAGAATCTGGGTTTTAGATATGAGTTTTCATAGGCTTTCGTTCTCCCCAGTAATGGAAAATGGCTACTATAAGGCTTTTCACTTTGCATGTCTCTCTTCTCCCCCAACTACATGGGTAGACTATTACCTAAAATTATTTCTTGTCTGTGTAATTCAACCTTGCCTCATCCACTTTTCACATCAAAACCAGGGCCAAGAAACCTGCCATTGTGTGTACACTCTATCTCTTGGTTACAAACAAAAGATTTTGGTTTTGTACTCAGAGTGCTCTTGTCCTCGGAAAATACACTTGATGATCTCTTTCTGAGCTGTGTAGCCTTCTTTTCACTGTCTGCCTTCATACAGTTCCATTGCTTTTCCTAACCTTTCCTGCTTTTTCCAGTTTTGTGACCAGACTTTTCAGCAATCTCCTTGTTTCTTTTAAGGAAGAGTTTGCATTTCTTCTTCTCATTCTTCTGGTTGCTGCAGAATGATTTCCAAGAAAAGAGAGAAATGGAAACCTCAAGCCCCATCTTCAAGCTAGAGATCCTCTAACTAAATTTTTCATTGGCTGGAGTTTTGTCAGTGGTGGTTTCCATCTTCTAGCCATGAGAACTTGCCGGGGCTTTTTTTTTTTTTTTTTTCTTTTTTGGATGCATGTAGAGACAGAAGTATGTGGGGGAGATGTGGCCAGAGAGAATTTCCAGCAGTGGATATTTATCTTACTGAATATTGCCTCTTGAATATCTGGTATGGTGACACTTCCTTGACCTTTGTCCTAGCAATGAGCCCTTCTAGCCAGATAAATAGTCATAGTCCTAGCCTAACTAGATAGAAGGTGATTTTTCCCAGGTCCCCTCCTCTGTATGTGATACATCTCAACCTTTATTGTCTCCCCATCTCCTTTGTGAACCCCCTTAAAATTCCCCATTGTCAGAAATGCATTTGATGTACCCAAATCTTCTACCTCCTGAAAATACCTGAAATGAAACCTTGCAAAGACACTTTATGTATGTATGTATAAGATTTTATTTATTTAATTGATAGAGTGAGCACTAGCAGGGGAAGCAGCAGACAGAGGATGAAGGGGAAGCAGACTCCCCACTGAGCAGGGAGCCTGTTTCAGGACTGGATCTCAGGACCCTGAGATCATTATCTGAACCAAAGGCAGACACTTAACCAACTGAGCCACTCAGGAGCCCCAGAAATCATAAAAGGGCACTTTAGATTCTGACATAGGAAGCAAAACCCCACAATCTGCTTATTCTGAAGAGATTTATCCTCTTCAGAATCCTTCCTTGGCTGCTTTTTAGGGCAACGGATTTTCCTGTGTCATCAAGCTTAAGAATTCTCTTCCTCTTTCTTCTGTGTCAGATCCTCTGTTTACCATGTGCTCAGACTTTCCTCTTTGATTTATTCTTTTATTTTGGTGTAACAACACTTCCCCTAGTAGCTTGCTAAGAATGAGTGCAGGAGAGGAAAGCAGTATTTTGAGCCATTATATGCCTGAAAATATCTCTATTCTTCCCTTATTTTAATTAGAATATTGGCTGGGTAAACACATCTAGGTTGGAAATAATTTTATTTCAGAATGTTGATGGCCTTCCCGCATCCGCTAGCTTCTAGAATCAAAAAATTGTTGTGGAGAAATCTGATGCCTATTTGATTCTTGAACTTGTGTATGTAACCTTCCTTTCCCCATCTCTGGGAAATTTTATTATCTTTTCTTTATTATAGCTGTTCTGAAATTTCACAACAAGGTCTCATTGTGGTTCCTTTTATAGTTAACGAGCCACAATTTGGTGGGTTGCTTAAATTAAGAAATTCATGTTTTTCAGTTCTGGGAAATTATTTCTTTTTATAATTTTCTCTTTAGGGAATTTTTATTAATCGAATATTGAATCTTTTGAATTAAATTGATTTTACTGTGGTAAGAACACAGCATTAGAACACTGGAGCTTGTTCATCTTGCTTAACTGAAACTTTTTGCCTTTTGATTAGTAACTCCCCCATTTCCCCCTCCCAGCTCCTGGCAACCACCATTCCCTCTTTGATTCTATGAATTTGACTATTTTAGATACTTCAAATAAGTGGAATCAGACAGTGTTTGTTTTTCTGTAATGGGTTTATTTCTCTTATCATGATGTTCCTAAGATTCATCCATGTCGCATATTGCAGATTTTCCATTTTTTTTTAAGGTTGAGTGGTATTTCATACACCACATTTTCTTTGTTCATTCATCCACCAGTGGATTTTAAGGTCATTTCCACTTCTTGGCTATCGTAAATAGTGTGACAGTGAACGTAGAAGTGCTAATATGTCTTTGAGATCCTGATTTCTTTCTTTTCTTTTCTTTTTTTTTTTTTTTAAGATTTGATTTATTTATTCATGAGAGTCACAGAGAGAAAGGCAGAGACATAGACAGAGGGAGAAGCAGGCTCCCACTGGGGAGCCTGATGCAGGACTCAATCCCAGGACACGGGGATCACATCCTGAGCCAAAGGTAGATGCTTAACCCCTGAGCCACCCAGGCATCCCAAGATCCTGATTTCAATTCTTTTGAATAAATACTCAGAAGTGGAGCTGGTGTATCACATGGTAATTAAGGGGTGAATCTTTAAACTATATAAGGAACTCCTATATTTCAGTTAGCAAAATGCCCCTAGTAATCTTTTTTTTTTTAACTGTCAAGTACTTTATTTTTAAAAAATTTAAATTCAATTTACCAACATATAAAACCTGGTGTTCATTCCGTCAAGTGCCCTCCTTAGTGCCCATCACCCGGTCACCCCATCCCCTCACTCACCTCCCCTTATGCAACCCTTTATTTGTCCCAGAGTTGGGAGTCTCTCATGGTTTATTCTCCTCCCTAATTTTACCCCACTCAGTTCCCCTCTTTTCTCTTATAATCCCTTTCACTATTTCTTATATTCCCCCTATGAGTGAAACTGTATGATAATTGTTTTTCTCCGATTGACTTACTTCACTCAGCATAGTACCCTCCAGTTCCATCCAAGTCGAAGCAAATGGTGGGTATTCGTCCTTTCTGATGGCTGAGTCATATTCTATTGTATATGTAGGCCATGTCTTCTTTATCCATTCATCTGTCGAAGGACATCATAGTTCCTTCCACAGTTTGGCTATTGTGGACATTGCTGCTATGAACATTGGGGTGCAGGTGCCCCTTCAGATCACTACATCTGTATATTTGGGGTAAATATCCAGTAATGCAATTGCTGGGTTGTAGGGTAGCTCTATTTTAACTTCTTGAGGAACCTCCACACGGTTTTCCAGAGTGGCTGTACCAGCTTGTATTCCCACCAACAGTGCAAGAGAGTTCCCCTTTCTCCATATCCTCTGCAACATTTGTTGTTTCCTGTCTTATTCATTTTAGTCATTCTCACTGGCGTGAGGTGGTATCTCCTTGTGATTTTGATTTGTATTTCCCTGATGACAAGTTTGCCCCTGAATTTAATCTGATTAAATATAGGCTGAGGTCTTGAATAGATATTTTGCCAAAGAAGACAAAGTTGGCCAACAAATATATTTTTTAAAAAGTTTAGCATCATTAATTATCTGGAAAATGCAAATTAAAAACACAACGTGACACTATTTTAAACCTATTGGGATGGCGGTTATTAAAAAAAAAGAGGCAACAAGCATTGGCGAGAAATTAGAGTCCTTGCATACTGTTGGTGGAAATGCAAAATGGTATAGCTGGTATGAAAAACAGTATGGAGGTGAGTTAGGGACAGGCTAGGTAGGGAACCACGGAATCAGGCTCACAAAAATCCCAAAAATATGGAAATGAAGGGAAACCAGAGATAAACAAACCAGACATCCTGTCCTAGATGTCAGAGGTTCTGTCTTGTTCTAACAGTTACTTGTGATCAACAAAGAATTACCAAACCCAGAGAGGAAGTGAGCCATCAAAGGTGTTTTCACCGGTCCTTACTCAATGGTGATATTAATAGATATGTTAAAAGGACTTAAGTTTCCTGGTTGGCTTTCAATAAAAGACCAACCCTTCAAGCCCCAGAGGCAACCCTTTTGGGACCTCTCTCACTGCTGAGAGCTTTCTCCTCATTCTTGCTTAATAAACTTCCATGGCTTTACTCACTCTTCTTTGTCCATGAGATTCATTCTTTGACTCCGTGAGACAAGAACCTCGCTCCCCCGCTTCATTTGTTCTTCAAGAAATTGAATCTTTTGGATTGATCCCCCGATTTCTTTGTCTTTTCTGTGTTCTCTTTGCCTGTTTGTTGTTGTTGGTCTGATTTCTTAGAAATCTCAACTTTATCTTTCAGTTCTTTTCTTCCCATTTTTATTTCTCCTAGACTCTTAAATTTTTCTTCTTTTTCTTCTGGGTACTCTTTTTACAGTTTTCTTGTTTCATGTATGGAGTAGTTTTTCTTAGTTTTCACAGGGCATTAATTGTGGGCCAACCTGATAGGTAGAGGTGGTGAAGGGATTCACCCAAGGCAGAACAAGGGAGATAGAAGTTTGTTGAATATGCTGCAAGGGAGCTGAGAGCAGGATGGGAGGGAGAATCTGCCTGCCAGGAGGTGGTGGTCTGGTGGTCTGGTTGTTTTTCTCTCTAGTGAGGCGTATTAACATGAACACAGTTGGGAGCTTCCTGGAGGAACATTATACTCTGCCTGCCTCAAGTATTTGTCAGTGGGCTGATTATAAAGATGTTTAATTGTATCTACATTTCCTTCTGGAAGTTAGGTCATTGATAAGAATGGTTTTTCCTGTAAATCACCAAGATATTTATAGACCTAGGGAGACTCTGCTCTTGCAGGACTGTGATCTCTGTAAGTTATGCTTCCGCCTCAGTTTGCCTTCTGCTCCCCCTCATCACTTAGAGTTCCTTTTCTTTTTCTTTTTGGTTTGCTTTTGTTTCTTTGGCATTATATTCTTTTTTTTTTTTATCGAAATACAGTAGACAACCAATGTTACATTACCATTATATTCTTTCTTCAAATGTCAGTGAAACCCAGTGATGGTGGCCTTCACTGCAGGGTAGATGGGCAGCAAGGGACCCAATCATTTTTTAAGGTGGGAGAGGGGGTTACCCCACCCTGTTGAGAGGAAGCGGAAGGCTAGCTGAGGACAAAGCAGAAGATGACACTCTATAAACCCCACCCCATCCCCCACTCCTGGGTGGGCTAGCTGTGACATTGCTCCAGGAAGCTCCCAACTGTCTTCTTGTTAATGCCTTGCTAGAGGGGAAAACAACCTTAGCCTAAGAGAAGCAAGGTCTTCAGTACCTTGTCCTCTACAGCAAAGGAAATTTCTTTTGAAACCTCCTTTTTCCTTACCTCCTCCCAACTCCCAAGTATATAATGGGCTGTCCCTCATAGGCCCTGGGCAGCCCGTCCATGGGTCCTGTCTCCATGTGTTAACAAAACAACCATTTTGCACCAAAGATGTCCCAAGAATTCTTTCTTGGCTCTGAACCTCACCCCACCCAACCTCATCTATATTCCCAAACTACATCAATATCAATGTCTGTAGGCTACTCAGTCTACCTACAGAGGAGTGCTCCCAAATGTGTGGGCAGGGAGATAATGACAATCTTGATTTCCAACGCTTTGGAAGCCAAGAAGCAGAAGGAGCTATTTCAATAAGTAGGCTTTTTAATAATCTCCTTGTTTGGAGTATATGGACTCAATTCTTATTCTGAGCCATTCCTGATCCATCTGCTTCAAGCCTACCGGCTACATCATTCCAAAAGCAAGCCTCTTGTTTGTATGGTCATCTGGCTGATTGAACTGAAAGAAAAAGTTAGGGGTTCTGACCTCTCTTCCAGCAGACTTTAGGTTATTCTTTTGAGGTTTAGCCGCTGAAACCCTGTCCTATAAGCGATAGCAAGTGCTTATAGTTCCTCAAACTCTGGGTTTTACCACCCTGCTTATTGCGGTGCCTTTCAGACTCAGCATGTATAAAAATCACCTGAAAGACCTACTGAATCACAGATACCTGGGGCCCACCCTCAGAGCCTCATCTGTGGTAGGTCTGTGGTGGGGCCAAAAAATTTGCATTTCTGACAAACTTCCAGGAAATGCTGATACCTCAGGTGAGTGATGCAGTCTGCTTTTATTTGCAGGCATTTTACCTTCAGACAATTTAATTTCTTTTAATATTCATCCAACTAATTCTATTTTCCCAAACTGTATTAAAATCTCCTGCCATCTGTAGTCTCACTTCCCATCACTTCTGTCCTTATGGATTTACATATTTTTAAAAGCTGCTTTGTCTTCTATTTCTGTGGTGTGGGCAGGAAGTGGAAATAAAAGCAAGTATTCAGACTGCTGCCTTTTCAAACCAGAAGTCTAATTTGATTATATGGAAGCTTGGGGCATGTCCTGCTGGTGGCCTCCTCACCCTTTCCCAGATGGCTATTCCTTCATTCCCGACAAGGTTCTTTCCAAACATCATTACTTCTCCCCAAACTTCCATCCTCCCTTTCCGTAGAACTTTCTCATAAACTTAACTCAAACTTTAATTTCCTGCCTATCTGAAACTTTAGTTATCATCTCCTTTTTTTCTAGGACAAAGAACTTATTCTCCTGTTCAAAAAAATCCCTTTATTTTATACCATCAGTCACTCCCTTAGAATTCTGTTTTCAACTGCTCCCTCTCTATGGGTGGTGGAAGCTTATGCATGTCTCGCTCATCTATATATAGTAAATAAATTTAAAAAAAAACCTCACCTTCCCCCAACAAATTATCCCTGGAATGTAGGTCTACTTCTTTCTTATTTTAGCTCCTTCTCTCTTGGGTCTGAACTCTAGGGAGTCTTATGCTTGAGGTATTTTGGGATGGAGGGTGATAGATGGTCACTGATACCAACAGGGTCAATAGCTGACAGAGGATCCAGTAAAAAGAAGCATGAAGATGGGTTGAGGTTTGTGGGGTCTAAGAAGGGGTACATGTAGTAGCTATATGTTCTAAGGTATAATTCAGTTATTTTCAAGGGTGAAAATAACATGCTTTTAATTGTAGTGTAAACTAGTTCAGCACAGGCTTAAAGAAACTGGAATTAATTTTCTCACATAGAAGCCATGGCTCAGTCATGTCAGGGTAAGCAGCTGTCTGATGTTTTTGGCCTTTTCTTCATGGTTGCAGGTTGGCTCCAACTCCTGACCAGCGCAGAGGGTAGATCTCAAGAAGTGATAAGCACAGGCAGGGGCAGCCGTGTCTCCCAAAGACTGTCCTCTCCCTGGCCATTCTGGGGATTCCAGTATTGTCTTAATAAGGGAACTGCGTCCTGACAATCATCTCTGGGAACTGTCAGGGCAGCTGTGTTTTTCCTGCTTCTGTCCTGGTTCTCTGCGGTGGGGCAATGCTCTGTCTGCCAACCACAGGCTCTGCTGACACTCATTTTAGTTGTGTTCATTTCATTAAATTCATGATTCTGTATTACCTCACACCAGAATCAATGGCGCACCATACTCCTTGCTGGTTACCTTAGCTACTTGCTTTCTTCAGGACACTACTACCTATTAGCTACCCCTAGGATTGGTAATTATTGAAGCAAGAGCTAGATTCTTGTCTCATGGAGTTGAAGAATGAATCTCGTGGACAAAGGAGAATGAGTAAAGCATAGAGTTTTATTGAGCAAGGATATAGAAAAAGCTTTCAGGAGTGAGATGGGTCCTGACAGGGTTGTCACTGAGGGTTGGTAGGGTTGGTCTTTTATTGGAAGCTAACCAGGGAACTTAAATCTTTTTAATTTCTCTACTGACGGTAACTTTGTGTAAGCAAGACTGGTGATAACATCTTTAGTGGCTTACTTCTTTTTAGGGTCTGTTTATTTTCTGTTGACCACAGGAGACTGTCATAAATGCCCCCCTTCCCCAGCTTGGGACACCTAGGACAGGGTGGTCTGGTATGTTCCCTTATTTCTGGTTTCCTTACACCTCTGCATTTTTTGGGATTTCTGTGAGCCTGATCACATAGCCCCCTATCTATCTCTCCCTACCTAGTCCTGCCTGTCCCTTACCCATTATGATGCAGTGAAGCGCTCATGTGCATTCCATGGGGGACAGCAACCCTCTCCTTTGTGTGTTACATTTGGTCATTGGATACCATGACTGTGATGCTTTGCCCAGAATTTAACATGATACCTAGTGAAATAATGTTTTTATTTTCATTCCACCTTCCATTCCACCCCATTTCCCCAGGACGCATGACAAATGTACTCAGAATGGTCCTTCCCTACCTGATGCCGCTGGTAATCAGGTTGTTCTGTCCAAACTTTTCCCCATTTTCCATGCTCATTGCTTTTAATGAGCTAGTTTAGCCCATTCGCCATTTGCCTGGATATCTATTAATCCAAAGTATAGGTTCTAAAGTCAAACCCCACATTTAGTTCATCAAGGCAGTGGGCTCCCAAAGGTTCCCTTGGGAGGAGATAATATCCAGATGTGCCGCAGGAAGGGCATGAAAGGGACTGGTCCGTTGATGCATTCATTAATCAATCCTACCTACTTAAACTGTACCTTGAGGCAAACTTCTTTATCCAACTGAGCCTTCACTAATCCTGTGTTTCACAATCTACTCAAGGGAGCCAGGGCTGAGATCTCTGATGCCCAAGCAGTGTGATGGTATGGCTGTGACAAGCAGAGTTTATTGACTAGGAATAACACCCTGAAATTAGATGCAGCTCAAAGACGTTAGGGTGGGCTCAGGAGGGTTTTTATTAAGTTCCCAAAGGTGATAGATGTTCATGAGCTCTTCAGTCCACAACACGCCCCTGTGATCCTTCTCAAAGTTGCCTCCTGCCTCATCACTCACTGTAGTGCCATGTCTCAACCATGACTTAGCCTGGCAGTTTATAGCTTCTGAGGTCTATGGAACTGCCAGTCTCACTGCTGGGCGGCAGCTGCTGGCCTGAGTTGCCCAGTTGTCATCAAGGTAAGTTCTTTGCTTTCTCTTTCTCCTTCTTCCACATTGATTCTCTTCCTCCATTTTTTCTTTTTGGTTTTATTTACTTGCTTTTGTTTCTTTCTTGTCCCCATTTTTCTTTTCCTGTATCTATCTTCTTTGCTTCCAAGAATTCCATACCTTTCTTTCTCTGGCAGTCTTTGTTCGGCTTATTTGAGTGCATACAAGTAGGCTATGTGTCAGGGCATGTGTTAGGTGGTAAGGATACAAAGATGAATGAAACCAGGTGAGTTTTTCTGAAACTTGGTTCATTGTTGGCATTAGAACTGTCATCCACAAAATTAAAAAAAATCATTAAGTGACTACAGTATTTCAGGTAGCTTATACACATCATCGTATTCAGTTGTCATAAAAATTAGTCAAGTGAGCATTCCATTTTACAGTTGAGAAAACTGAGACACACATGATTTGAGTTAAATATCTGTGTTCTGTTTCTGATTCAACCCTTTCTCTTTGCTCCCATTGTTCTTCTATTTATGTCACCCTTCACTTCCTTCTTTTGCTTCTTGCCTTCCTAGCTATACTTTGCTTCCCTCCCCAGTTCTTTCTCTCTGTGCTATTGCTCTTCTTCAGCCTTTCCTCTTCCTGGTCCAGTTCCCCTCCTAGTTTGCTCTTTTTCCTCATCTGCTCTTCTCCCTCGCTCTCTCTGGTGCCTTCCGGCCATTCTGATGCTGCCTTCCTTCATTCTCTGCTCCCTTCATCATCTCTGCATCTCAGGGCTCCCCTCCCCCTTCCTCCTGTCTCTGCCTCTCAGGCCCTGTGTGCCCTTCTACCTCTGCTTCCCTAGTTTCCTTCTTGCTGTTCCACCCCTTGGTCTTTCCTGTCCAATCTTTGTTCTTTTTGTCCTCCCTCCTCTGTTTTCTCCTGTTATTCTTGTCTCTGACTCTTTCCTTTGCTTCTCTTCCTCGTCATCTATGTTAATTGCTATCTCTCCCTCTGAGTCTCTGATTAACTTTTTCTAAAGATTCCTTTTTACCCTCCTTTCTTTGTCCTTCCTCCTCCCTCCCTCTTCTTTCCCTTCTCCTTCCTCTGTGCTGCCCATTTATCACTACCACATTTTTTTCTTCCTTTCTATCCACTCTCAGCTTTTCATTTTCTTTTCTTATTCTCTCCCCTGCTATGGCCCTGTTATTCTCCCAGTTGTCCTAGCTTAGGGGCAGAAGGATGCCTTGTGGCTGGTCTCTCTCTCCCTTTGGCTGTGGGTTGGTGAAGCTGGGGCTTCCTCCTGACCTGGAGGATCTCCCTCCTGCTGCCCCCTCTGGGCAGTGTTGAGAGGTCTCTGGCTAGCAAGGGCATGACCTTGGCTACCAAATTCACAATGCTGAGAGAGTCTAAAGGAGTCAGAACCCCATTCCCAGGGAGAAGCATCACTTTTTGGAGCATCCAGAATGGGACCTGAATGCTGGGTGAGGTTATAGGGTCAATATGGAGCAGCAAGCTTCTTTTCCTTGACCACTCCCCTCTTGTCCCATTCATGTGCTCAGAACACCCCCGTGAGCAGTCATGGTATTGGTGAATTCTGTGAGAGGCAGTTGCCCCAGTCATGCCCTCTTGAGGCTCTGGAACTTTGTGTTACCTGGTCCTGGCAATGATGGGGCAGCCTCTCAGAAACCTTCAGTCTGGCTTTATGAAAGCATTAAGACTTGAGCCTGCCTGTACATGCCTTATGCAGTGGTCCCTCATTACCCTTGTTTGCACCTTCTTCTGGAGAATGGACTACACATGTGGCCAGTGGGTGTCCTACATTCAGAATGCACCCTCCACTGAGGCTGAGCCAAGGCTCTGCACTGGGTGGATCCTCTTTTGTGTGTCCCACTTGACCATGTCACAGATGAGGGGTCTCCTTTGGATATCTGCTTCTTGGGTTAGGTGCATATTAATGAGCCAGGGAATATGTGTTATGATTATTAATGTGAGCCCATTAGGATGGGCAGAGTGCTGAGGTCGGAACCAGATGAGTGACACACCAAGAGCTGGGTATGCACCTAGATCCAGCTTTCCCCAATAGGCTCTGTGCATGCTGCTGGCATCATGGGATACTATGCCCCTATCAATGAGGGCTACAGGAGAAAACCATGAAGTGACCCTTGGGGTCAGAGGATAGAGAAACTGTGACTGGGACAATGATGGAAAGCTTCTCGAAAAGACAACATCTGAGGGAGGCCCTGCAGAATGGATTTGCTTTGATAGGTAAAGATAGAGAGAGCAGCAGTGAAGTTCTTTTGGAGATAACTTTAAAGCTGCTCAGTAGACTCTAAGCTTCACGATCAAATGCCTTAGTGGGTAGAAGATCCAGATCCCTGAAATGAAACAGGTGCTGCAGAATGAGGTGGGGATGAAGTACAAGGGGGTTTTCTGGGCTTATGACTTGGTGTGAGCAGTCTATAGTGCTTGTCACTCACTGGTGAGGCTGTGCCTTGTCTATGAGCCCTCTGAGTCCCTGGCTGCCTCCTAGCTTGGAGCACACAGCCCTGGGCTTGGCTCACTCCAAGGGCCGTCCTGGTCCTGGGGTGGAGAGCTTTCAAGGGCTTTGTCACCTGACTTGCATCTTGTCCCTTCATCTTTCCCTTTGACTGAGACACTAGGGAGATGCCAATGTAGGGGATGGAGCTTTATCTGAAACTGTTGGATGTGAGGGTAACACTTTCCAAGGACTTTGGGGGGAAAAAAGTGTTTTTTTTTAAAAAAGATTTTATTTATTTATTCATGAGAGGCACAGAGAGACAGGCAGAGACATAGGCAGAGGGAGAAGCAGGCTCTCTGTGGAAAGCCAGATGTTGGACTCGATCCCAGGATCCCGGGATCACAACCTGAGCCAAAGGCAGATACTCATCCACTGAGTCATCCAGGTGCCCCTCCAAGGACACTTTTCTAACTGTACTTGCATGCTGGCTCTGAAAGGCTCCAAATGGAAAAGACCTAATTGAGAATAATCTGTGGTCGTGATCTAATAGCGCTTTCTTGTTCACCGTCATCCAACTGTGAACCTTTAAAAAAGCAACAAAACAAAAACCTGTAATATTGCACCTGAAAGAGTCTCCAGGCGGCCACAAATTATCTGAGATGGAGGGGATTTTAAAGAACATGTGCTCTAGTCACACCAGGTTTTCATGTAGAAAAACCAAGAACAATATCACATGGTGCGTTTCAGTCAAGGTTGTTAATAAAACCCAGGTCTCCTACCATATACTCTGCCCATGTCATGTCCTCACTCATTTTTATTGGAATTACATGAGAGGAAACATTCTGTAGTGATTTAAATCCTGGGCTACAGGGTCAGACCAGCCTGGGTAACATTTTGGTGTCATATAGTTTTGGTCAGGTTCTCTTTAAGCTTTGGTTTCTTTATCCTTTAAATTCATAGAAGTCTGAGATCTGCTATGTTGGTGTTATATCAGGATTGAATGAGATAATGCATGAAAAGCCCCTCGCACAGAGTCTGTAGATGTTACTCAGTAAAGCTCATCTGGGATCGTTAAATTATACAGATTATTAATTTTTTGCATTGCGTACCTTATCTCCCAAGAATTATTAAATAAACTTACGGTGTTTTATAACCATGTTTGCAGTGAGTAGCTCTTTGCTTGCCATGACTTCTTTTCTATTTCATCTTTCCGCGTCAGACCCCCAGTGGCCCCCCTGCACTTGGTGACTTTGCAGATCTTGGCAGGGTTCCAACTTATTCACTTTTCCCTAGCATTTCCAGATTTTCACAGCTGACTGGTTGGTTGAGATGTTTCTTGATCTCATCCTGCCCGTGCCATCCCCTGAAAAAAATATCTTCAGGTTTCTGCTCTGCTGACAATGCCATGCCTTGTGGCCCAGGGCTGTTACAGATGATAACTTGATCTTTATATACCTTCCTGTGTTTCTGTGAAGTTGGAGTGGGAGGGATGCTAAGAGTGTGGACCCCAAAGAGTACTCGGCCAGGATTCCCGGTCCTGTGTGTAGGCCTCAGCAGATGGTAGTTGGGTTCAAGTTTCTCCCAATTTTGGTTCCAACAGAAGCCCCACTTCCTGCTCAGGACAGTACGTCCTCCTCTGGCACCTCACAAAGCTCCAGATGGCCCTAGAGAGCACATAGGCTGTCTCCCTCTGGGAGTACCTATGCTCTCACTCCTTGGCCAATCTGTTCCTTCACGACTGAAGCCAAGGTTTGAATTTCAGCTAAAATTATAATTAGATTCCTCTAGGAGAAAGGCCTCTCCAAACAAATCAGAGTTGGGATTTGGGTACCCAGAATTGTGCCTTTAGTTAAATTCCCTGTATGGGGAAGGCACGATTCAGCTAAGAAGAGGAGGCAGGGTTAGATAAGAAGTAAAAATGGCAGTTTCAGACTCTAATTCCTGAGAACACTTGAATTTTTCCAAACCAGAGAGATCTTTGTTGCTGAGAAAGCAAATAGGGCTAAGGAGCTGAGGAGGGTTACTGAAGTTCCTGCTTAACTCATCAGTTTACCTACTCATGGTATAATTTTGAGTGAACTTCTTTCTCTGAGCAGTCGGATGGAATGTGCCATGGCCTGTCCCATCTGTTACCCCAACACGGAGACCATGGGTGTCTCTAGAATATCAGCAGTGCGTCCATCGTGTTCGTTGAGGTCCAGGTCTCCTGTAAGCAGGGACAGGAGAAGCGAGGTTACAGATGAAATCTGAAAATAGTCAGGCAAAGAGAGCACTGGTGGAGCTTACATAGAAGTCCCAGTAAGATGAGTACTTTGAAGTCTTGAGTCCATACTTTTGATGGTCATCGAAGATCGGGCTTGGGTGCCGGCCCTGCCTTTCATGTTCCCTTTGAGACGTGATGAGGAACTCTTCCTGACACTGAGGGTCTCCTGGCATCTTTCTTGGGCATCATTGTGTTCTAGTTGCTGTCCATGCAAGATGGGGCCTCCCTAAGGTCCCGGGGCCAATGCCAACCTCTAACCTGGCCAGAGTGTGTGTCCCCTTTCCTTCCTGATAGACTGTTTGAATTGTCCTCTCCATAACTCTTTTAAAAAGATTTTATTTACTTATTCATGAGAGGCATATATATAGAGAGACAGAGATATAGGCAGAGGGAGAAGTAGGCTCCTTGCAGGGAGCCCGATGTGGGACTCGATCCCAGGACCTGGGGTTCACCATTTGAGCCGAAGGCAGATGCTCAACCACTGAGCCACCCAGGTGCCCCCTCCCTATAATTCTTTCTGCATCTTTTCCCTTTTTCTGTCTGTAACCCTCTTCACTGCCTGTTTCTCCCCTCATCTTTGATCTCTTTCTTTTTTCCCTCTTCCCCCTTTCTGACCTTCATTACTTTCTTATTCTCCCTCACGTGTTTTCCTTTAAATATTTCTTTCTGGATGTACCTCGTTCTTTCTCTTTCTCCCCATCTCTCCCTCTTTCTCTTCCCCTCCCCCTTCTGGGCATATCTCTTCTTATCTAATCAAACTTTTCTTTGCTGCTCTATCTCTTAATCTCTCTATTTGTGCCCCATCGCTGTGCATCTCTCTCTTTCCCCTTTTTTCCCTAACTTTCTTTCCCTTTCCTTTTCTTGAAAGCACCTTTAATATGAAATGTAAACATATGTTCAAAGAAGGCACGGACCATTAATGTAAAGCTTAGCAAATAATTACAAATTGGGCACCAATGCAACTCCTGCAAAGGTGAAAGAAACAAATTATTGCCAGGACCAGGAGCCTCCAGTATGTGCTGCTCTGACCATGGGCACCTATCCTCAGTCTTACTTTTGTGACTATAATTTCCTTGATTTTTTTTTTTACAGCTGGACTGTCCATGTATGCTTCCTAAACAACGTGGCTTAGTTTTGCCTATTTTTGAGTGTTAAGTACATGGAATCAGGCCATCTATATTTTTCTGTGTCTTGCTTCTTTCACAGAGTATCGTGTTTGTAAGATTCATCCATGCTTATTCATTTTCATTGCTGCCTAGCACTCAGTGTAGGCACGTGCTGACATTTGTCCTATCTGTTGAACAACAAATTGTAGTTATCATCAGAACACCTGTTTCTCCTTTAGAACTAAGAGCTGGATTTGCTGCCCCCTGGTGTCTTACTGCCAGCATCACAGGATCATCAGGTATCCCCTTTCTTACTCTTTGGAATCCATCAAGGGGCTCCAAAAACCAGCTGGAGTTTCACCAGACCAGCTTGCTCAAATTACACCTGGGAGCTGAGGAGACCACTCATCTCAGTTGCAAAGAGCTCTAATGAGGGAGAGGCTTTTCTTACCTGCAGCAGGGTGAGCTCTGACTTGAGATTTGTGTCACAATAGACTTGGAAGGGCTCAGAAGGCCTAAAAGAATGGTTTTTTAAAATATCTAGTGGGAAATATCATAGAGGGAGACAGAACATGAGAGACTCCTAACTCTTGGAAACGAACAAGGGGTAGTGGAAGGGGAGGTGGGCAGGGGGTTGGGGTGACTGGGTGACGGGCACTGAGGGGGCACTTGACAGGATGAGCACTGGGTGTTATACTATATGTTGGCAAATCGAACTCCAATAAAAAAATACAAAAAAATAAAAAAGAATAAAAGAATATCTTTTACAATATTATTATTCAGACATCAAGTCCTACTGTGAAAACAGGCTGGGGACATTCATTTCAATGGGTGTTTCATTTACCTGATGTTTGCTGAGCCCCAGATTGTTCTAGGCACTAGATCACAAAACTAAATAAATCCAATAAACAAATAATGAAATAACTATTGTATACACTGGCAGTTAGAGATAAACACTAAAAAGAAGATAAATGAAAGGTAAAGAAATAGAGGGAAATGGGGATGGCCCATGGAAAGCCACTGAGAGCCGGTGACAGGCAAAGAAAGACATGTATGAAGTAACAGAGCAAGCTATGTGAAGGTCCAGAGGAAGAGCATGGGGAAAGAAAGGAGCAGGGGCAGAAATGTTGAGGTGGATAAGAGTTTGGTGTGTTTGAAGCAGTGAGGAGGTGGGTGTGACAGGGGCGCAGAGGAGAAAGACGAGAGCAGCAGGAGGCGAGATGGAGACATTGGTAGGGCATTGTAGGTGTGGTAAGAAAACTGGACTTCCCTCTGAGAGGGGTGGGAATCCATTGGAGAGTTTGAGTGCTATCTATGATGTAATTTATATTTTGAAATTGTCTGTTTGCCTGCTGGGCAGAAAACTGATTCTAAGGGGATGAACATAGAAGCAAGGTGGTAAAACAGAAAACCACTACAAAAATCCCAGCCAGAAATGGTATAGCTTTGGACTGGGTGCAATGGTGGGGATTGTGAGAAGTGATCATATGCAAACTGTATTTTGATGACAGAGCCTCCAGGACATGTGGATGCAGAATGAGGGAGATAGGAGTTCAGGAAGACTCCTGGCTTGGGCTTAACTTGAAGTGGAGGAGTGGAGGTGAGAGTAGTGAGGGAAGGAACACCTCTCAAGTTCTACTGGGGTGCATTAACTTGGAGATGCTTATTGCACATCTAACTGATCAAGTCCATCTAACTGGATGTGATCATGCACATCTAACTGATCAGTGGACGGTATATAAGCCTTGGAGTGAGATTGAGGCTGGTGGTATCCATGTGGAATCATCATGGAAGAAATCGAACTGAGCAAGATTGCATAAGGAGTGAGAGTAGAAGAGAAGGCTGAGGCCTGGTCTCTGGGACACTCACCATTTAGACAGCTGGAAGAGGAGGGGGAGCCAGCAAAGGAAATAGCAGGAATGATCATTGTGGTGGAAGAGAAACCAAGAAAGTTTAGTTCTCAGAAGACTATTTTAAAAAATAATTAAAGGGGCGCCTGGGTGGCTCAGTCAGTTAAGCATCTGACTCTTGGTTTTGGCCAAGATCTTCATCTCAGGGTCATGAGATCCAGCCCTGCAGAGGGCTCCGTGCTCAGTGCAGAGTTGGCTTCAGATTTTTTCTCCTTCTCCCCCCTGCCCCTCCCTCTAGTGCTCACTCATATGCTCTCCCTCTCTCTCTCAAATAAATAAATCTTTAAAAAAAGTTAAAGAAGAAAAGTAATAAACTTCCCCCAAAAATGCTATTGAGAAGCCACATAAAATGAGAATTGAGAATTAACCACTGGCTTTTCCTGGTTGGAAGTTATTGAGGACCTTGGCAAGAATGATCTTAGTAGGGATGATGGGATGGAAGTTTGGTTGGGAAAGACTGCATTAAGAACAGGGAGGGGAGATGTAGAAATTGTGACTAAAGACGGTCAAGAAATTTTCAAGAAATGTAATCCATGCTCACAGGAAGCTGATCTTACTAAAGATTGATTAATATTTCAGGGGGCTTCTGTGCCTTTTGAGTTTATATCTGCCAACACTGAAGATAGACCTCCTCAAAAGATTTAAAAATGCCTCTGTGGTTTCCTGGGAGGAAATCACTGAAAAGTTTTAAAGGAATCTGTGTTGCATCAAAATGGCTTAAAGGTTAAATAAAAACACCAAACCCCCCAAGATTATGCACCGTTAGAAGATGGAGTACTAACCAGGTATACAGTATCATCCAGAGTGCTGGCTTGGCTCAAGGAGACTATACCAATGGCTGCGATTTTGTGCACAATCTCCTTTTTAAAACAAAAGTTACTAACCTTACAGATCCATTTTTCATTTTTTTATTTTTTTTATTTTTAAAATGATTTTATTTACTCATGAGAGACAGAAAGAGAGAGGCAGAGACACAGGCAGAGGGAGAAGCAGGCTCCATGCAAGGAGCCCGACGTGGGACTTGATCCCAGGATTCCAGGACCATGCCCTGAGCCAAAGGCAGACGCCACCCAGGTGTCCCATCTTTTCATTCTTAATTATTTTTTGACCACATTGTCTCACCTATTTGATGTAACTTTTTTCCTGTTTAATTATTGAATTATTTATTCTTAGAAACTGCTTTACTATGTTTTGGAATGAGGCTTAGCTGACCAGTGTAGTTATCGAAATGTTTGTAGATTTTCATCCAAATTGAATTCAGAGGGATGCCTGAGTGGCTCAGTCAGTTATGTGCTGGCTCTTGATCTTGGCTCAAGTTTGATCTCATTGTTGTGGGGTTGAGCCCTGTGTTAGGCTCTGTACTGGGAGTGGAGCCTACTTAAAAAAAAAAAAAAGAAAAAACAAAAAAACAAATGGCATTTCAGAAATAACTGACGTATAGAAAACATTATCCCACATCCTATGGATTCCAACATTATAAATAAGCTTCATATGAATGTTTATAGCTTCATGTTATAAAGCAATGAATAGACACTCCTTAATTACAGACTTTATTAGTCAGGTACTCCAGAGGAATAGAATATATGCACATTTATATATATATAAGATTTATTATAAGGAGTTGGATCGTACAGTTATGGAGGCCAGCAAGTCCCCCATCAGGGTGAGTTAGAAAGCTGGAGACCCAGGAGAGCCACTGGTGTTGTTCTGGACTGAAGACTAGTAGGTCCAAAATCCATGAAGGGTTAATGGATTTGAAGGTGGGAAAAAGCCTGTCCTAGTTTGAATGCTGTTTGGCAGGAAGAAGTTTCTCATTCAGGGGAGGGTCTGCCTTTTTTTCTTTCAGACCTTCAACTAATTGGATGAGGCCCACCGACATGAGGGAGAGCAGTCTGCTTTACTGAGTCTACTGATTTAAATGTTGGTGTCATCCAAAAGCACCTTCACAGAAATCTCCAGAATAATATTTGACCAAATATTTAGATATTCGGTTAATCATTGCAGTGAATTAACTGTTACTTAAATAATTAACAAAAAATTAACTGTCACATAAATAATGCCATTTTATCTTAGGGTGTTGAGGTTGAGGATGATGAAACTATTTAGTTGATGCAGGCTGTAATATATAAGTGGCCCTGGAAATGATGAAGGCTTTTGAATATTTGTGCCCAATTCCCTAAATAAATACAATAGGCTAAGGATTTCTTTCTTTTTTTAAAAAAATATTTTATTTATTTATTCAGCAGAGAGATATTATAAGCAGGGGGAACAGCACAGGGAGAGGGAGAAGCAGGCTCCCTGCTGAGCAGAGAGCCAGACATGGGGCTTGATCCCAGACCCAGGATCATGACCTGAGTCGAAGGCAGATGCTTAGCCAACTGAACCACCCAGGTGCCCCAGGCTAGGGATTTCTAAGTGCGTTGTTCAGTCATATGTGTAACTGCATCTAAAATCTGATCAGAGTGAGGATGACCTGGGATCTCACTCAAGGGCTGTGGCAGAGACTGCTGATTATCCCCTGCTGGTCTGTCTCCTGGTATACACTGTCCAGAGCCCTCAGTCAACTCTAGAGAATGAGAATGCTCTGGATGGATTCTGTGGTGGCGGATATACAAAAGTGCCAAGCCCTCAGCTGCCTCAGCCCATCCATCCCGCAGAATGCCAATGACAGGTGGATTCAGGACTGATATGGGAAAAAGTAGGCAAGGCAGGTGGCATCATTGGGTCCAAATTAGGGAGTTGGAGTAGCCTTACCTTATGCTACTCTTCTTTCTGGCCCTTTCCCTACCCCCTCTGGAGCATCCCTGATCCCAATCCATGGGGAATGTTGCTGAGGCTTTTTCACAGCTTGGCACTTGGCAAAGTATAGGATGTCCCCAGCCTCTTCTTCTACCTTGTACAGCCTTTTCCCCTCTCCTGACTTTTATTGTTTTGCATGCCCTCTCTTCCCAGCACTGTCTTGGTTTCATGCAGGGTATGAAACCCTGTTTAAAGTCCAAGAAACAGGGTCTGCATCCTGCATCCCAGTTCTGCCCAGTAGTGGCTGTGACATTGTCTGGTCACTCTACCTGTCAGGATGCCAGGTACGTCTAAGAAAACAATGAAGGAGTCAAAGGCATGGTGTGGGCATGGAGGTCAGATTCAGGAAGTGGATCCAGCTGCCTTCTCCAGCGTTGTCCTGAAGCAGACATAGCCTTGCTCCCACGTTGCTCTTGTAGTTTTGAGTGAAGCCTCTGCTTTCTCTGTTGGAGTCTTTGCATGTATGACATGTCTCTCCAGATTAATATTCATCGTGGCCTTTCAATGTCACCGTACTCCTGCTTCAGCCACCTTGAAGGATGATTATTCCTTCCCTCTATCACTCAGGGCCCTTTGTAACTTTTATACAGCTTCTGACTCAGATCAGACTGTTCCAAACATACCATCCAAGTTGGGTGAAAATGTATCCATTTTGATTTGAATTCCTTAGTGACAAATAAAAATCTTAATTTTATTTTCAAAGATAGAAAAATCTGGCTGGTCAAGTTACTGGAGGTCAGGAGCCTGTTCAACTGATTTCAAACAGAGCTCAGTGTGGAAATCATAGCAAATCAATAGCACGGAGCAGCGAAGCCCCTCTTGGGGTGCCATAGTAATGCGGTCCTCCTGTATTCTTTCAGAGGATGTGCAGAGGACTAGCTATGAGCTCTGCAAGGACCTCCCAGTGGAGAAGAACAAACAGAGTAATCCTCAGTCCAGAGCATTTCAGAGCACAGGGAGGGTAATGAGTAGGAGATAAGTCTACACTGCTTCCCTGGCCTGAGCTGGACGCTGTCCTGAGGGGCAGAGTCTCAGAGAACAGAGAGCTAGATGGTGAAGTGCAGGCCCGGGAGGTCAGTCACGGCCCCAGGGAAGCCTTCCTGGGTTTGTTTTGAACGTGTTGTTGAGGACGGTGCTTTTCAGGGCACCTCTCAGTGGCTCTCTAATGAAGACCCATAGGAGAGGCTTTGCTTAGGACTCGGCCTCGGCAGTGGTGCTGCACCTGAAAGTCTTGTTTGTTTTTGCTGTATAGACACTGAGAACCGTCTCCCTACTCTTTCCTTTTTCACATTGGGGGCTACCACTTTTGTGGCCACTCCCGTAACACGTGTAATAGGAGCACATGGGATTCATTTGTGCATGAACTCCAGCTTCGGATCCACCTTATTTATTTATTCACTTTTTAAAATATTTTATTTATTTATTCATGAGAGACACAGAGAGAGGGAGGCAGAGACATAGGCAGAGGGAGAAGCAGGCTCCCTGTGGGGAGCCCGGTGTGGGACTCGATTCCAGGACCCCGGGATCATGCCCTGAGCCAAAGGCAGATGCCACCTAGATACCCTCATGTGAAGAATTTTAATCAAGAAAGGATGCTGTACTTTATAAAATGCTTTTTCTGCATCTATTGAGAGGATCACATGGTTCTTGTCCTTTCTTTTATTAATGTCTTGTATCACGTTGACTGATTTGCAGATGTTGAACCACCCTTGCAGCCCAGGAATAAATCCCACTTGGTCATAGTGAATAGTCTTTTTATTTTTTTATTTTATTTATTTATTTATTTATTTATGATAGTCACAGAGAGAGAAAGAGAGAGAGGCAGAGACATAGGCAGAGGGAGAAGCAGGCTCCATGCACCGGGAGCCTGATGTGGGATTCGATCCCGGGTCTCCAGGATCGCGCCCTGGGCCAAAGGCAGGCGCCAAACCGCTGTGCCACCCAGGGATCCCGTGAATAGTCTTTTTAATGTACTGTTGGATCTATTGGCTAGTTTTTGGTGAGAATTTTGACATTCATGTTCATCACGGATCTTGGTCTGTAATTCTCCTTTTTGGTGGTGTTTTTGTCTGGTTTTGGGATCAAGGTAATACTGGCCTCCGAGAAAGAGTTTGGAAGTTTTCCTTCCATTTCTATTTTTTGAAATAGTTTCAGAAGAATAGGTATTACTTCTTCTTTAAACATTTGGCGAATTCCCCTGGGAAGCCATCTGGCCCTGGACTCTTGTTTGTTGGGAGATTTTTGATGACTGCTTCAATTCTCCTGCTGGTTATGGGTCTGTTCAGATTTTCTATTTTTTCCTGTTTCAGTTTTGGTAGTTTATACATTTCTAGGAATGCATCCATTTCTTTCAGATTGCCTAATTTGTTGGCATATAGTTGCTCATAATGTTCTTATATTTGCTTGTATTTCTTTGGTGTTGGTTGTGATCTCCTCTTTCATTCATGATTTTATTTATTTGGATCCTTTCTCTTTTCTTTTTGATAATCTGGCCAGCAGTTTATCAATCTTATTAATTCTTCCAAAGAACCAGCTCTTAGTTTTGTTGATCTGTTGTACTGTTCTTTTGGTTTCTATTTGTTGATTTCTGCACTAATCTTTATTATTTCTCTTCTCCTGCTGGGTTTAGGATTTATTTGCTGTTCTTTCTCCATCTCCTTTAGTTTATATATTTGAAACCTTTCTTGTTTCTTGAGAAAGGCTTGTATTGCTATATACTTCCCTCTCAGGGCTGCCTTTGCAGCATCCCAAAGGTTTTGAACAGTTGTGTTGTGACATTCATCTGTTTCCATGAATTTTTAACATTCTTCTTTAATTTCCTGGTTGATCCATTCATTCTTTAGTAGGATGTTCTCTAGTCTCCATGTATTTGAGTTTTATCCAAATTTCCTCTTTTGATTGAGTTCAAGTTTTAAAGCATTGTGATCTGAAAATATACAGGGAATGATCCCAGTCTTTTGGTACTGGTTGAGACCTGATTTGTGACCCAGTATGTGATCTGTTCTGGAGAACATTCCATGTACACTAGAGAAGAATGTACATTTTGTTGCTTTAGGATGGAATGCTCTGAATATATCTGTGAAGTCCATCTGGTCCAGTGTGTCATTCAAAGTCTTTGTTTCCTTGTTGATCTGCTTAGGTGATCTGTCCAGTGCAGTGAGTGGGGTGTTAAAGTCCCCTACTATTATTATATTATTATTGATGTGTTTCTTTAATTTCATTATTAATTGGTTTATATATTTGGCTGCTCCCATGTTAGGGGCATAACTATTTATAATTGTTAGATCTTGTTGGATAGACTCTTTAAATTTTTTTTTAATTTTTATTTATTTATGATAGTCACAGAGAGAGAGAGAGAGGCAGAGACACAGGCAGAGGGAGAAGCAGGCTCCATGCAGGGAGCCCGACGTGGGACTCGATCCCGGGTCTCCAGGATCGCGCCCTGGGCCAAAGGCAGGCGCCAAACCGCTGCGCCACCCAGGGATCCCGGATAGACTCTTTAATTATGATATAGTGTCCTTCCTCATCTCTTACTACAGTCTTTGGTTTAAAATCTAATTGGTCTGATACAAGGATTGCCACCCAGCTTTCTTTCGATGTCCATTAACGTGATAAATGGTTTTCCACTTTCTCACTTTAAATCTGGAGGCATCTTTGGGTCTAAAATGAGTCTCTTGCAGACAGCATATCGATGGGTCTTGCTTTTTTTAATCTATCCTGATACCCTGTTTCTTTTGATTGGGGCATTTAGCCTTTTTACGTTCAGAGTGACTATTGAAAGATATGAATTTATGGTGCCGGGGTGGTTTAGTTGGTTAAGTGGCCACCCTTGGCTCAGGTCATTATCCTTTGGTCCTAGATCAAGCCTCTTTCAGGCTCTCTGCTCAGAGGGGAGCCTGTTTCTCCCATTCCCTCTGCTGCTCCCCTTGCTTGTGCTCTCTCTTTCAAATAACTAAATAAAATCTTAAAAAAAGAGAAAGATATGAATTTAGTGCCATTGTGGTACCTATAAAGTCCCTGTTTCTATATATTGTCTCTGTTCCTTTCTGGTCTGTGTTACCTTTGGACTCTCTCTTTGCTTAAAGGATTCCCTTTAATATTTTTGGAAGGGCTAGTTTAGTGATCACAAATTCTTTTAGTTTCTGTTTGTCCTGGAAGCTTTTTATTCTTCCTTCTATTTTGAAAAACAGCCTTGCTGGATAAAGTATTCTTGGCTGCATATTTTTCTCATTTAGTACCCTGAATATATCATGTCAGTCCTTTATGGCCTGCTAGGTCTCTGTGGCTAGGTTTGCTGCCAGTTTAATATTTCTACTCTTTTTTTTTAGATTTTATTTATTTATTCATGAGAGACACAGAGACAGAGGCAGAGGAGCCTGATGCAAGACTCAATCTCAGGACCCTGGGATTATGACCTGAGTCAAAGGCAGATTCTCAACCACTGAATCACCCAGGTGTCTCTAATATTTCTATTAGAGGTTATGGACTTTGTACATTATGAACCTCCTTTCTCGAGCTGCTTTCAGGATTTTCTCTTTGTCCCTGAAATTTGCAAGTTTCACTATTATATGTTGAGGTGTTGACCTATTTTTATTGATTTTGAGGAGGGGTTCTCTGTACCTCCTGGATTGAATACCTTTTCCTTCCCCAGATTAAGGAAATTCTCCAGTATAATTTGCTCCAATATACCTTCTGCCCACCCCACCTTTCCTCTTCTTCTGGGAACCCAATTATTCTTTTTTTTTTTTTTAAGATTTATTTATTTATTCATAGAGAGCGAGAGAGAGGCAGAGACACAGGCAGAGGGAGAAGCAGGCTCCATGCAGGAAGCCCGATGTGGGACTCGATCCCGGGTCTCCAGGATCACACCCCGGGCTGCAGACGGCGCTAAACCGCTGGCCACCAGGGCTGCCCCGAACCCAATTATTCTAATATTGTTTCATTTTATGGTATCACTTAACTCTTGAATTCTCCCCTCATGATCCGGTAGTTGTTCATCTCTCTTTTTCTCACTTCTTTATTCTCCATAATTTTTCCTGTATCACTAATTCTTTCTTCTGCTTCATTTATCCTTGCAATTAGAACCTCCATTTTCTATTGAATCTCATTAATAGCCTTTTTTTTTATTTTGACTTGATTAGATTTTAGTTTTTTTTATTTCTCCTAAAAGGGATTCTCTAGTGTCTTCTGTTCTTTTTTCAAGCCCAGCTAGTGTCTTCATAATTGTTAATCTGAGCTCTAGTTCTGACATTTTATTTATATCCATACTGATTAGGTTCGTGGCAGTCAGTACTGCCTCTTTTTCTCTTTTTTCGAGATGAGTTTTTCTGTATTGTTGTTTTGCAGAAAGTGGTCACTTTTCTATTTGTAGAATTGCGACTATTTTCTTAGAGCTTCTGTTGAGTTCGCAAGTATTCAGAATGATTTGATAGCTATCTAGCTGAATTCCTAGGACCAGACAAAACTAAGATCTCCTACTTCTCTGCCATCTTGGACTCCTCTGTCAGCTCAAGGTTTTAAAAGTAAATGTAGAACTTCCATATACAGTGGACCCTTAAGTGACATGGGTTTGAACTGTGTGGGTCCACTTACAGGCAGAATTTTTGTTTTTGATAAATAGAGCACAGTATTGTAAATATATTTTCTCTTCCTTATGATTTTCTTAATATATTCTTTTCTCTACCTTACTTTATTGTCAGGACACAGTGTATAGTACATGTAACATACCAAATATGTGTTAATTGACATGTTTAAGTTATTGGCAAGACTTCCAATCAACAGTAGGCTATTAGTAGTTAAGTTTTAGGGGAGTCAAAATTATATGCAAATTTTTGACCATGCAGACATTAGTGCCTCTATCCCTTGCATCATTCAAGTGCCTACTGTATTAATGTCATTCATCCTTACCAGTACCTTGTGAAGCAGGAACACTTATTCCTCTTGTCCCCACCCCAAATCAGCCAAATGAGGAAACAAGGCTTTGGAGGATACAAACCTCTCCAAAGTTATACTCCTAATAAGCAGTAGAACCTTGATTTCAGCCTTGTCTCTGATTCTAAGGTGCATGCTCTTAACCATTGTGTTTTGGCCACCCTGGTCTTAACCATTGGCCACTCTGTTGTTTCTCATTTCAAACTACACCTCCTAAAATATTGCTATCTAAGATAGCATCAGTCTACCCATCCCTGATATGACATCCCCCTACTACCTACCAAAATGTGCCAATAACACACAAAGGACACAACTGCCATAGCACTGGGAATTAAGGATGGTGATTCACCATTTGCCAGTGTCTGGGAAATATCCAATGGAGAGAGATGTGAAGGACTTAAAATGACAAACTTTTCACTTTGACCTCTGAAACGACAGTGAAGTGAGTCATAATGATGCCAGAGAGCAGGTTTGACACTCCTATATCCAATTCCTCTCTCCAGGCCACACAAACTTGCCATCTCTAAGTTACCACATCCATGACCACAGCAATTCTCTGAGGGAATCGGGAGGAGGTGGGGAGGAGGAAAATAGTGGAAGAGTTTGTGCTGTTTTTTCCTGGTACAAGATATAAAATCAGCCAGACAGAAAATCAAAGCCTAGAGGCAGTGCACTCCTGGGCTTGGTTTCCTGAGACAGCTCTGTCCTACTCCTCCCTCCTACACCTTGCTTGAGTAAAGGATAAGGAGAATTAGCAAGTCAACAGGTTTTGGGGGGAGGTACTTAGGAAAGCCAGCAAGGGATGGGTTTCCGTGTGGTTTGTGAGAAAAAAAAAGAAAAAGGTTTTAGAGAAATAGCTGTTATGATAGTGGGAAGTGAATGGTGGTGAGTTTGTTTTGTGTCACAAAATAATTCCCCATTTAGCACCTCTCAGAAAGATGTCAATGAAAATAGACATTAACTTTCAATGCCTTTCTTAACGGTGCATCTTTTTACTGTGGCTCTGTTTAATGAATGATTATAAGGTGATCCAAATTCGTCTCCTCTTCCCAAGCAGGCAGTGGAAGAAATGAAAGAGTCCTTCTTAGTCTGGGTGAGTCACCCCCTGATGCATGTCTATAGGGTAATCACCTCCATCCATGGTATGATCTGAATGGTGGGAATCCATGCCACCTGCCTGATGGAAGACATTGAACCTTCATGGATTTCTTTCAAATTTAAGCAATGAGGAAAACAAACCAAATTAAGCCAAAGGAAAATATAAGCCCAATCCTGATGGAATCTATAAAAAAAGCCACAGAAAAATCACAGTAATATTCTAAAGATGTAAAAAGAACATAAATTTATTTTTTAAAAAGATTTTATTTACTTATTTATTCATGAGAGACACAGAAAGAGGCAGAGACAGGCAGAGGGAGAAGCAGTCTCCCTGTGGTGGGAGCCCGATGTGGGACTCGAACCCAGGACCCCAGGATCACAACCCGAGCCAAAGGCAAATGCTCAACCACTGAGCCACCCAGGCATCCCAAGAGCATACATTTAAAAGAAGTTACTATAGGAATCAGAATCATGCTTTAGAAGAATGTGCTTTCCTTCTTTTCTCTCCAACTCTTGCTTTCTTCTTGTGGCTCCCTTGTCTCTCTCTTCAGTCCTTCACTGATCCATACTCTCTCCTCTTTCTTCCCCTCTGCTTTCCCTTCCTCCCTCTGCATCTTACTCTCCCTCTTTCCCCTTACCCTTCTCTGTTTATGTAGCCCCTGCTGAGGATGACATGGTGGACATCTTTAAATCTCTTCCCCTTGTTCTCTATCTCCTGTTATGGAGGGTCTGTTGGGTTCTGAAATTCTAGGTCCTCTTTGTCCTAGAGCCTTTTGGGGGAAAGCTCTTCCTGCAGCTCCTTTCTTGGCAGCATTTACTTGATGTTTTACATCAGATTCCCTTGGATTCATGCTCACCTGTTGAGGCTTGTTAAAGAAGGCAGGATGCACCAGGTGTGGGGCAGCAGTGACTCTGTGTTGAGTCTAAGGGTGCCTCAGATTGAGTTTCCTGGAAACAGGCTCAGAGATGGGAGAGCTGCAGGCAGAGTTTACTGGGAAGTGCTCTTGGAAGTTAACCCTGTTGGGAGGTGAGGAAGGCGAGATTGGATAGACAAGATACTGTTATACCATGTGGTTGCAAATGAGACTCAGCTGGTCCTAAGGGGAGCTCGGGAACTGAGATAGCCTTTCAGAGTTGTCACAAATCAAGCAAGGAGGGCAAGACTTTGGATCCTTGAATCAGGCAGTCATTGGCACTGGGGAGTCTACTGTGAAGGACAATTCCCAGTGAGCCATCAACATTTTTAATATCTTCAGCTGAGAGATGGGAGCATCCACAGAAAGCGGGAGAATCTGGGGTGGGAGGTCTAGAGTCATATCTGGGGATGTACCTATTATGGTTGTTTTAGGAGCACCTGGTGGCTCAGTTGATTAAGTGTCTGACTCTTGATCTCAGCTCAGGTCTTGGTCTCTTGAGTTCAAGCCCCACATTGGGTATGGGGCCTACTTAAAAAAAAAGGGGAGACATTTTAGAACCATCCCCTCAATACACTCCATTCTCTAGCCATAGTGACGAATAAGACAGAGGGTCAAACATGGATTTGTTTTTCATACAAGGTACAAAGTAATAATGACCAAAATAAAGAGGGATCAAGAAAAAGATTAAGAAGGGAGACATTATCCTCAGAGGAGGATCTGGGAAGTCTCTCCAGGGGTGCAGGTAGCTTTGAACTGGGCCTGGGAGAGACCAGATTTGATAGGTAGATGTGAGGTATAGGGCAGCAAGAATGTAGACAAAGAGAGTCATTAGGAAGTACAGTTCACCCTTGGACAGTAGGGGGGCTCAGGGTGCTGATCCCCTGCCCAGTCAAAAATTCATATATAACTTTTGACTCCTTCAGAACTTAGCTACTGATAGACTACCATTGGCCAGAAGCATTACTGATAACATAGTCAGTTAACACATATTTTGTATGTTATGTGTTTTATATACTGTATTCTTATGAGAAAGTAAACTAGAGAAGAGAAAATGTTATAAGAAAATCACAAGGAAGAGAAAATGCATTCTTATATTTATCAAAAAAATTTGTGGGGCGCCTGGATGGCCCAGTCAGTTAATCTCTTGATTTCAGCTCAGGTCACAGGGTCCTGAGATCAAGACCTGCATCAGGCTCCCTGCTTACTGGGATGTCTGCTCCAGATTCTCTCTCCTTCTCCCTCTGCCTTTCCCCTCCCACCCTATGTGTGCACACTTTCTCTCTCTCTCAAATAAATAAATCTTTAATTTTTAAAAAGATTTTATTTATTCATTGTGAGAGACACAGAGGGAGGCAGAGACATAGGGAGAGGGAGAAGCAGGCTCTCTGTGGGGAGCCCGATGAGGGACTCCATCCTGGGACCCCGGGATCACTCCCTGAGCTGAAGGCAGACGTTCAACCACTGAGCCACCCAGGCATCCCTCAAACAAATCTTTAAAAAATTTGGACGTAAGTGGACCTACACAGTTTGAACCTGTGTTGTTCAGGGGTCAGCTGTACTTTAAAGTCTGTGCAGGTCTTCAAGCCCCGGAGTATTGTGAATAAAGAAGTGCCAATTTCTCAAAGTAAAGGTCTTTTAAGGACTTGGGATAAAGCATAGAAGGGATAGAATGGAGTGGAAGGGAAGCCCAAGAGGCCTTTCCCCAGAGATGTTTTCATGAATTAATACCTCGAAGATGGCAGGAAGCTACAGATATGGAGGTGTTCCCTGGAGACCCTATAACTTTAGCATCCTGTGTTTAATGGAAGTTAGTCATAAAGCCATTTCTGAGGCTTGTGCCTTGAGATGAGGTTGGGAAAGCTCCGAGGATTGTAATAGCTGCTGCCTTTAAGTATCCAAAGAGTGTCATGAAGTGTGGGGTGGGGTGTAGCATTTATTTAATATGGACCCAGAAGGCAAACCTAAGGTCACTGTATGGATGAAACAGGAAACAAATGGCTCTCACCTCACTGAAACAAAGAGTTTTTTTTTTAGATATTTTATTTATTTATTAATGAGAGACACCAAGAGAGTGGGGGGGGGGCAGAGACACAGGCAGAGGGAGAAGCAGGCTCCATGCAGGGAGCCCGACGTGGGACTCGATCCTGGATCTCCAGGATCAGGCCCTGGGCTGAAGGCAGCGCTAAACAGCTGAGCCACCTGGGCTGCCCCTGAAACAAAGAGTTTAATGAAAGACATTGCTTTGTCAAAATCAAGCAGGTTAGGAAGTAGTCAGTTGACTGCAGGAGGAGGAATTCAAGCAGAAGCTGTAAATGCAGACAAGGTTGGAGAGAAGATTCTTTCTTTAGGACTCACAGTTGATCTAGATGATATAGATCATTTCAACTCAGAGGTGGTATCAGAAGGACTAACAGTTATTCAACATTTACTATTATATAACATAGTGGTTGAAAGAGCAGGCAAGGCCATCAGACTGCTCAGGTTCAAATCCCTCCTTTACTACCTGCTGGCTAAGTGACCCCCGGCAAGTTGTTAAATCATTTCAAAGGAATATTTGACTCACCCACCAAAGGCAGTGAAACAAAAGCCTACCTTATAGGGCTGATGTGAGGATAAAATGGAAGCCTTTAACAGGGTGCCTGCTTGGCCTATGGTAAGTGCCCAGCAAATGCTAGCAGTCCTTATAAATGCTGTGGTATGGAAATGTGGGTGGCTATAGAGAACCTAGAGACTCCGTGCCTGGGCCCCAGCATAGGTGAGTAAGCACACCAGGCTGAGTGAAATGGTGCCCTGTGAAGACAGGAGTAAGGCATTTTAGGTGGAAGAGGCATCAAGAACAAAGGAAGAGGTGGGGTTCCAGAGCCTGTTCTGAGTGAAGAGAGGCATCAGTCAGGTGGTTTGAGAAAGGGTAAGGTAGTGGGAACCAGGCTTGGTGAGTAAGATTGAGACCAGATCACGGGGGACCTTGAGTGCCACACTAAGCCATTAACCCAGTGGGGTGGCCTTAAAGTGTGAACACAGGGGTGGATTTCCACATTTATGCATCTTTCTTTTGTAGGCCCTGCTGGGTTTACTTGGAGTCAGAAAAAACTTGGAAGACACATTGCCTGGCAGAGATATAACCTAGAGCTGTCTGGACCAGGAGGTGGTTATTTTAGAGCTCTGGTCATTTAAAAATTTGAGAAGGATTCTAGATAATAATCAGTCTTAATTTATTTCAAAAATCTTTAGTAAGGAAAAATTATGGGCTCCTTGCATATGTTTCTGAGGCTCTAGGGGGGTTTTGGAGAGGGAAATCTTTACCAGAGATACGGTGTGTCATTAATTGGGGGCTCGTAAATTGTTGGGGCAGAGAAGAAGCCCAGACATGTGGTACAATTCTATCAATTTTAGGGACATAGAAATCTAAGACCAGAGAGGCCAAGTCACGTAGCAAGTCAGTGACAGAATGAAGATCTAACATTTCTTTTTTTTTTCTCTCACATTTCTCTTTTTTGTTCCCATTCTTTCTACACAGTTCTTGCTAACACTATTTCTCTCCTGTAGTTTTGGAGAGTTTCTGTATGTAGATATGTACTGAATATCATATTTACAACTAAGATGTGGATATATGTGTGGCACCGCATCATACCAGATGCCGATTGCTTTCATAAGCACGGGTCCCAGCTGTCTGAAATGCAGTTCAGTCAAAGAATGGCAAAGAATCTGCAGAAAATAGTAAAGGTTTCCCCTAAACTGAAAAGTCTATGGATGCCAAAGCCCTAAGACTAGCCAGGCATGGGTGGCTGCCATGTAAGAGGAAGTGTGGGTCACTATGACCCATGAGCTCACTCTGGTGCAGACTTGGCCAGTTCTGGGCTGCAGTGTTCATGCTCTTGGGCCTTCTGCATCTGTCCCCCAAGGGCATGCAGATAAGGCCCCTTGGCCTTCTACCTGGTGTGAAAGCCATCTCGCTTCTGGTGGGGCTTCTCTGGCTCCTGGAGCAGGGGCATTGCTCCTGGAAACTAAAAAATGTAGCTTCTGGTGGCAGTGCCCAGGAAGACCTCCCAGTGAGGTCATTTGGTAAAGACCATAGGGTTATTGGTCTCAACAGAAACATTATTTTATTAGAGAAAGCATTCTGCGATACAGAAGGATATATTATACTGGCCTCTTCATAGCAAGCTCAAGTTCTAAATTAAACTTAATTTGTGCCAATGGGGATTGCATCAGCTGGTTACATACACACATGGGCACATGCACACACACACACACAACTCGGGTGATTCTTACCTTCTGTGTTCTTGTTTTTCATCATGATGTTTATTGTAGCAACACCTGCAAAATACTTCTGGAGAATTCATTCCTGGTATTGGGTATATGCTTTGGTTCCGGGGCAAGGTTTATAAGCTTTTCTCAGCTTCACATACCTTCTGAGATAGCTCCCAATATGCCTCCAAGACTGGTTAAATCCGTTTACTTCTCTGAGTATTGATGCCTTAAATCAGAGGCAAGAATACAGACTTGAAGGATAAAAAGTTTAATGAATTTAAAAATCATTTCCTGTGTTAACATTCAGTGGCTCTGATTTAATTTCTGCCCTTCTTACTGTGTCCAGTACAAAACTAGTGCAGTGACAGCTCTCCAGCATTCTTCAGCTATGTAGTGGCCCCTAAGGAAACAGACCCTGACTCCAGACACTACCCAAAATGCCTCATTAAGAGCTTCCCTCCTCCAGCCAATGACCTCTATCTTACCTCTTCTCCTTCCAAGGATTCAGATTTCTTCTTCTTCTTTTTTTTTTTAAGATTTTATTATTTATTTGAGAGAGAGAGCGAGCACACAAGCAAGGGGAGTGGCGGCGGGGAAGGGGGAGCCTGATGGGGGCTTGATCCCTGGACT
Organism: Canis lupus dingo; assembly: GCF_003254725.2. Classification (NCBI taxonomy): domain Eukaryota; kingdom Metazoa; phylum Chordata; class Mammalia; order Carnivora; family Canidae; genus Canis; species Canis lupus. The sequence continues at coordinate 19,676,720 of NC_064276.1, forward strand.
GGAGATAATTACCTGAGTGGAAGGCAGATAGATAACTGACTGAGCCCCCAAGTGCCCCAGGATTCAGATTTCTAGCTATAAATGTCTTTGGAACCACAAATGGCTATAGTCGCAGGGGACCTTAGTGTTGCCATCTACTCTAATGCTCCACTGAATAAAAGCACAAACTGAGGCCAAGAGATGTGACTTGTCCAAGGAAACAAAGCCATCCAGTAGCAAAACTTGGATATATATTTCTATATCTTGACTTTCAGTTCTGCGCTCTTTCCACCAAACCTGGGTACCTGTCATCAAATGATCATAGCTTCACAGGAGTGGCATGCGCAGAGATAGCTTTATGCACTATATCTTCTTTGGTACGATTTCAAGATGAATATCTTTTTTTGATGGAAGATTTTATTTATTTATTCATTAGAGACACAGAGAGAGAAGTAGAGACACCAGCAGACAGAGAAGCAGGCTCCCTTTGGGGAGCCCCGATGTGGGACTCCATCCCTGGACCCGGGATCATGACCTGAGCTGAAGGCAGATGCTCAAGCACTGAGCCACCCAGGTGCCCCTCAAGATGAATTTCTCTTCCAGCTTTAAAATATTGACACTGAGCATCAGGGATCTGTGGGCACTGCTGCTCCATTAAGTTCAGCAGCAGAGTGGCACCTGCAATAGTAACGGAGCCTGGCAGGTCAGTACTACTCACTTCTCTTCCTGGGGTTGGGGCCTCAGTAGGGCCACAGAAGCTTTGGTGGAAGGATGTGAATGTCATTTCTCAGAGTCTGGAATGGCCATATCGAGAGATGAGAAGGTAGAAAGACATTTATTTGGCAAATATTTTGTTCTAGATTCCATGCTAGGCAAAGCTGATCAAAGTTGGGGCTTTGGAGACTGTCATATGGACTCAAATCCCAGTTCTACTAATTATTAGCTGTTGAATTTTGGGCAAGTTATCTAACCTCTCTGCTTTAGCTTACATATTTGCAAAATGGAGCTGCTGCTGCTGTTAGGTACCTACAGAGGTTGTTATTAGGATGAAATAAATTAATATGTATAAAGCACTTAGGATAATGCCTGATACTTAGAGTAAGTGGTATATAATGATTGCTGTTTCTACGCAAATTAAAAATATATTTACATAAAATATCAACACTTATTTTGCCAGAATGAAATGATACACATTAAATATATTAGAATAGCTACTTATGAGAATATAAGAGAATTACAAAAGCGCATAAGAACAAAACCCAAGCAAGTGATTTCAGAGCCCTTGCTTTTATCACTACAGATATTGCTGCTTCCTCATTATCCCATTGTCAAGATAAATAAACTGAGGCTAAAATGAAGTACTTCAAGGCATCAAGCATTCATGCAGAATCAGGAGGAGCACTTGGAAGATGGTCTCCAGCACCAGATGGGAGATTTAGGCTTGCTTTTTCATCTGTACATTTCAGGATCTGCAGGCTTATCTGATTCATAAGTCACACTGAAGAGCCTGCTCAGATTCTTCTAGCCGCCCTAAGCTCCTGTGGAGAGCGTAGTCAGGAGATGTGTTTACCAAATGCAGGAGGCATCATCTCTGATACCTAGAATGCAGGACCATGAGCTTCATCAGTAAGTTTTATACAAATAGGTGGCAAGAGTGAAATTATAAAAGACTGAAAAAAACCTATAGTACCCCAAAGTAGAGGATTAGTTAAATAAATTATGCCCAACCAGATCAAAGAATATAGGCAGCCTATAAGATGGAATAATATTATTTTCCTAAAAAATATTAATTATATATTTTAACAATTTAAAAGCAGATTACAGTGGGGTATGTATGTGTGTATGTATATTATATATGTATATGTGTGTATACACAATACGCATGTACAGATTAGTGGCAGTCAGGGTGCATATATCATAGTACTGGTAATTACTTTGAGCATGGGTATTAGGAAGAGTATTACTTTTGCTCTATTTTATTTCTATTTTCCAATTTTTCTAAATAAACACGTATAGCTTTCTTTCTTTCTTTTTTTTTTTTTGGAAGATCTTATTTGTTTATTTGAGGAAGATAGCGAGAGAGAACATGAGTGAGGAGGAGGAGCAGAGGGAGAGGGAGAAGCAAACTTCCCGTGGAGCAGGGTCCTTCATCCCCGACCCTGTGATCATGGCCTGAGCTGAAGGCAGATGCTTAACCCACTGAGCCACCCAGGAACCCCAAACCTGTATGACTTTCATAAAGGAAAAATAATTTATTAAAAAGTAGCAGAAGAGGCATCTAGAATAAAGTCTGTTTTCCCCATGGATATTGCCCTCCTCTTCTGTAATCAAGTTGAAAATCCTCTTTTCTGCTCCTGCCAGGCTGATGCAACGGCTCCCACCTTGTGCACAGGTGGCTGTTCCGACAAGGTTGTCAAAGCACAGATCCCGTTGCATTCTGGTTATTGGGTACATATCCAGTTACAACCACCTGGCATAGAGCCTGGCACATGGGTATATTTGATATGAATGACTTAATGAATTAGTATGGACTCAATAGCTTGGATTTAGATACGAGCTCTGCCATTTATAAGCTAGATGAGTACCAGTCTCCCGATCTGTACGGAGACAATAACAATCATGGGTCAAAAGACTTCCAATAGTTTTTGTGAATGGCACAGTGCCAGTCACAAATCAGTGGGAGTGCAGAGAGTTTATTATTATTGCTGCATCTATTAACAGGTCCACATCTTCCCATCCCTTATGCCTCTTTGGCTCCCTAAGGCATCATGGTTACCATAGCAGCCAGATGCTGAAGATGCCTCCAGGGGCAGCAAGGTGAAGCTGAGCCAGCTCCTGGGTCCTCCTTCTGTGCGCCCTTCGCAGGCCAGAGTGAGATGGTCTGAAGCTCAGGCTTTTTTCAAGCCCCCCACCTGTCTCAGGTCATTTAGCCACAAACCCTGCCTCCACAGCCTCGGTTCAGGGCCCCGAAACACCCCTTTGGAGACTCCCTCCTCCCCGCACTCTGTCTCTTGGCGCCCTGCCTGGTTGCTGTGGAAACAGGTTCCACTGCGGACAAAGGAGGGAGCTGGGTCCTGCTTCCTCCTTGTCCTGTCGATGAGGATTTTTAGACCGTGGAGACTGCGCTGCCCTACCCTGCACCTGCCCTCTCTCCCTGTATTCTCGCTCAGGTGGAGCTTGCCCTCCCTCGCCACTGACGAGACCATGTGTAAAAGCGTGACAACAGGTGAATGGAAGAAAGTCTTCTATGAGAAGATGGAGGAGGCCAAGCCGGCCGACAGCTGGGACCTCATCATAGATCCCAACCTCAAACACAATGTCCTGGCCCCTGGCTGGAAGCAGTACCTGGAATTGCATGCCTCTGGCAGGTGAGTAGCCCAGTAAGAAGGGGCCCTGCAGGCAGCTCTGGGGCACCTTCCAAGAAAAGAAGTATGGAGAACCCAGGTGCTTAGGGTCAGTCTCATTGCTGGGCTGGCGTAGCCTGGGAGGCAGAGAAAGAGTCCTTACCTGGGAGATGGGACACCTGAGTTTGATTCCAGTTCTTCCGCTGAACTCCTGGGTAACTTTCCCTCTCTGAATCTTAGTTTCTGCTTCTGACAAAGAGGTGGGATATATTTATTAGTTGTAAACTCTGACATTTTACATCTTTTCAGATTTTAACAACTTAAAATGGTTGAAAACCAAGAGAAGGTGGGGCACTTAAGATCAATGGGGGTTGAATTCTGTGATCTGGTCCTGGGATAGTTCAATGTCAATCTATTTAATTCAGCCTGACTTAACATAAAGTACTAAACACATGAGGTGTGCTAGAAACTGGCTCTACTATTAGTGCCATAGAGCTTGAGCAATTCAGTTTCCTTCTTGAACCTCACTTATCCCATTTGCAAAAGGAGGGGTTGGTCTAGGTCCTTGCCTTGTGGGTCATGGACCAGCAGCATCGGCATCACCTAGAACTTGTGAAAGATGCAGAACCTCCAGCCCCATTCTAGACCTACAGAATCAGAACCTGCATTTCAGCCTGTCTCTCAGTGATTCGGATGTACAATATCTGAGATGATTTTCCAGCATTCTTGTCCGTGGGCCTGTTATGTAAAGACTTCCCTTTGGGACAGGAGATGGGGAGGCTCTGTGGTGCAGTGTGGGGGTCAGAAGCAAGGCCTTCCTTCCCGCCCTGGCTTGATCCATTCCATTCAGGAAACATCTGTTGGGCACCTGGTATGTGCTGGGTACTGGCTCTGACTCTAGCTGTGTGTACATGGATCATTTTCTCATTCTCTGTGTCTGAGAGTAAAAGAAAACATTCATTAGGTGACTTCCAAGGTCTCTCCAGTTCTGACATTCCCCAATGCAAGTTTTATAATCCAATCTCAGAGAGGGAAAATAGTCCTCAAAGGATGTAAGTAGAAGAGAAGAGAATGAGGACATGAAGCCCCTAACCTGGTTGATGGGAGGGGTACCAAGAGCTGGACATTTGCTGGCAGGGCCCACGAGCTTCTTGGAGACCTGGAAGGCTTGTGGCATCTCCAGTCACGTAGGTGACACGTGGTCCCCCGCTGACCTTAGTAACCCACTCTGGCCAGAGACTGCCTCCAATTCTAGGCCTTGGGAAGCATCAAGTCGGGCAGTGATTTGGAGGCTGAGAAGTACTAACAGTGTCATTTTTTTCTCCTGATTTGGGTCTATCCTGCTCACAGTCAGCGTTAGCAGGAAAGATGTGTGGATGGATGGCGCATTTCCCAAATGTTCGGGCCAACTGCGCTGTGAGACCTCAAGGAGGTCTGAGCAGGAAGGACTCATTTAGTGCCCCGCGAACATTTTGCAGATGGGGAAATATGCCCAGAGCCAAAGCCCTGAAGGCGAGGCCTGAGGGCACTGGGATGGAGGAAGCTGAGGCCTCTGCAGAGCCCAGGTGAGGTGGGTGCCAGGTGCACCTTGACGCGCCGGCTTGGTGCTAAGGCGCACGGCGGCCAGGCGCCCCGGGAGCGCTCAGGACGCCCGTAAGCACCCCGCCTTTCCGAGGCTGTTTGCACCATCTCCACCCGGTCCCTTCCTCTTGCCTCCGCCCCTCCCGCAGGTTCCACTGCTCCTGGTGCTGGCACACCTGGCAGTCGCCGCACGTGGTCATCCTCTTCCACATGTACCTGGACCGCGCGCAGCGGGCGGGCTCGGTGCGCATGCGCGTGTTCAAGCAGCTGTGCTACGAGTGCGGCACGGCGCGGCTGGACGAGTCGAGCATGCTGGAGGAGAACATCGAGGGCCTGGTGGACAACCTCATCACCAGCCTGCGCGAGCAGTGCTACGGGGAGCGCGGCGGCCAGTACCGCATCCACGTGGCCGGCCGCCAGGACACGCGGCGCCACCGCGGCGAGTTCTGCGAGGCCTGCCAGGAGGGCATCGTGCACTGGAAGCCCAGCGAGAAGCTGCTGGAAGAGGAGGCCTCCACCTACACCTTCTCCCGGGCGCCCAGCCCCGCCAAGCCGCAGGCCGAGGCCGGCTCTGGCTGCAACTTCTGCTCCATCCCCTGGTGCTTGTTCTGGGCCACGGTCTTGCTGCTGATCATCTACCTGCAGTTCTCCTTCCGCAGCGCCGTCTGAGAGCCCCGCGGGAACTCTTGGGGCCCACGGCCTGCGGGGGGGGGGGGGGGGGGCGGCCAGCTGGGAGGAGGGGGGCATGAGGGACCTGGGTTGGGAGTGGGGTTAAATTCTAGTGCGGTGCCGCCACTGACAACGTGGGGATCCTGGACAAAACACCCATCTTTACCGTCTGTAAAATTAAGGGTTTGGCTTGGATCGTTGGTCTTGCCAGTGAAAGCCAGGGCCCCGAAGGTCTGCATAGGTGCCTCAGCACTTTTGGATTTGGAAGGTAGGCTGAGTGAGCAGGTTTCCCATCCCGGCCGAAGGGCCCATTCCCAGCTCCTACTTCCTCCTCTTGCCTTAATCAGAACAGTTCCATCTTGGGGTTTCATTTAAGAGTTGTGGATGCAAATAGGTTCAACTGCTTTAAAAAAAAAAAAAATTGAAAACTACAGGGCTTGGTGATCGCAAAAAGCCTTTCCACAGGAATGAGCTCATTCTTGCTTTCTTGTTAACTCCCTACCCCTGCCCCTCATTAGCTCCCACATCTGAGGCTGCTGCGTTAAATTAGCCCGTGCCTAGTGTAGACGCCTCATCCACAGCTGGGCCTTCATGCACATAGCAGAGTTCCTTTTGGAGAGAGAGGTGGAGGCCCGAGGCTCTCCTTTTGCTGCTGGGTACACAGGGTCCCTTGCTTTTTTTTCCCAGATCCCCAGCTTCGAGCCGCCCTCTACTCAGGATGGATTCTGAGACCTGCCTTCACTCGGGGAGAAGTCCCATAGAGCTAGGCTTCCCATCCATTGCATATGAACTGACAGATAACTTAGGGGAAGTTTAGAAGGTAGAGTGTTAGATACAAAGCACAAAATCCTTATGAAACGAACAAATATATGATTCTCCATTATTATAATGAAGGGTCTGCAGAGTTCAGGGACCCAGCCTGCTTGATTCTTAGCTGTTCTGATGGCCACGATGTAGGGGCAGGAGCCTGGGCTCCTGGGCTCCTTGCTGAAACTCTACTTGAGACGTTTTCCCACACTGGCCATGCATAGGCTCTCTCTCATCAGCCATCTCCTGTCCACCTAGAACCACAGGGATGGGGTGTTGTTAGCAAGAGAGACAGCATTAAAGGCATGAAGTGCTTTGCCTCTAGGGAAGTGCATAGATATGTGGGAGAACCTTACATCAGTTTAGAATGGGATGCAGTCTGGTTTGGGATAGGAAGAGAGACTTTGATAGTAGGAGTATGGTTGGGGTATGGAGGGAGCCAGAAGGCAGGAGGTGGGATGCCATCCTGCACTTTCAAGGGTCCTCATTCACCTCACATCTGTTAATAATGACTCCTCCCACTCCCCCCACCACTCCCCTTTTTCATGGAACGTCACCACCATCTGTAGTGGTGGAGGGAGGAGGGTCACTTATATAAAGGTGGGATGCTTTAATAAAGACGAGATATCTTCAATCAGGCTTAGTGGTCATTAATGTGTGCTTGAGATTCACCACAGTGTCCCTGATGTGATGGGCTGTTACACCCCCTGTATGTCCACTCCCTCTCTCCCCTTCCTGGGGCTCCCACATAAGGCTTTATCTAGCTTCACTTTTAAGGTCTGGGCCAATCACATCCACGGTCAGGAAGGATGCAGGCAGCCCTTGGTCAGTCATCTAGGGGACTCAGCCTAAGGCCAATCTTATCCCTGCCCTTGCTGCAATTCTAGCACTTGGCTGGTGACTTCCTTTACTTTATGCATGCAGTGCTCCTCCCTTTATCCAGGCCACATGTCCTGAACACCTTCTGTCTGGCAAATCCAGATTTGGGTGCTGGGATCCAGTGGGTTCTAAGGAGCAGACCCTGCCTCTCAGAGATATCTGCTTATTGCAGAACTTTTTGGCCTTGGCTGAGATTTAGAAATCCTGGGGAGCTTTTAGAGAAATACCAGTGCCCAGCCTCCACCTCAGACCAAGAGAATCAGAATTTCTGGGCGCGAGAAATTTGATGAATTTTGAATTTGAATAAGACTCTTGCGTGATCCAAGAAATTTGAGAATTTAAATTCGAATAAGACTCTTGCGTGATCCACCTGTGCTGTCTAGTATAATCCTTCTAGCTGAGGAACAGGTTTGCTTTCGCACTTAGTCTTGTTGTAATGAGCCCTGAGGTCTTCCTTGATGACCTGCCTTGGATTTTCTAGGGCTAGGATTCAGCTTCCCTCTTACTCCCTCTCCCTGTCCTGGGGACTTGACTGTCCTTCAAAACTCCCTATTCCTGCTTGTCCCCTGCTACAATGGCTTTGTTGTGCTCTGAGAATCTCCATTATTGAGCTCTGCCACCCTTGCCAGATGCTTATCAACTTTTGTTATAATTACTTGCCTTTGACTATAAGCCCCCTCCACCACCACCTCTGCCCCAGCGTGTGGCCACAGTGTGTAAGCAAATTACCTTGGGTCCCATTGCCATCTAGTAACAGAGCAAGGAGTCAGACCCTCACCTAGTTTTAGGCCAGATCTCTTCCTCTGCTGTAGGAATATGTCTACAACCTACGGAGGCCTCCACTGTCTCCCATATTGTTCTTATACTTGCTACAGATAGGGGGATTCTAGGTTTGCTCACTAGCTTAACCCTCTCTTGGCAAAGACTTCTCTGGGACAGTCCTTCCTTTGCACATCTTGCCCCATGCCACATGATGAACTTGTTCAATGTGCCCTAGGTATTATAAGTAAACTTCTTGGAGACATTTCAGGATCCCAGAACTCTCCCACTGGAAGTTCTGGGGGCTGGTCTTGATGTTCAAGCCAAGAACAAAACTACAGGCCTTGACTTGTGGTTCCAGGGGCTGAAATCTTCCATGTGGGGTCAGCAGACAGTGCAGTCTTGATCATTTCCCTCAGACTCATTGGGAAAGGGCCAGCCCTGTGGAGGAATGCTTCTTGAAGGTCAGCAGCCCTGAGAACCAAGAAAATCATCAATTCAGGACAATTTCCTAACATACTGAGCCCATAGACTCAGAGCTGTAAGACAGATTTGATATAGGGCCTTTATGTCATAGGTAAGGAACTGAAGCCTAGAGAAAGAAGGAAACTTGACCAGCATTATATGACATGGAGTAGGGGAAGATGATGTAATTTGGGTTTAAGAAACATTTGAATCCTGATTCTTATACTTGGCAGCTCCCACATTCAGGGCATAAATATTCATGATTGTTAGGCCCTCTTGTTAGATATATCCTTTAAGTATGATATAGTGTCCCTCTTCATCTCTTACTACAGTCTTTGGGATAAACTTTAATTTATCTGATATAAGGATGGCTACTCCTGCTTTCTTTCAAGGACATTTGAATGGTAAATGGCTCTCCAACCTTTTATTTTCAGGGTGTAGGTGTCCTTACGTCTAAATGAGTCTCTTGTAGACAGCAAATAGATGGGTCTTGCTTTTTTATCCAGTCTGAAACCCTGCGCCTTTTGATGGGGTCATTAAGCCCATTCACGTTCAGAGTTACTATTGAAAGATATGAATTTAGTGTCATGATACCTATTTAGTCCCTGTTTTTGTGGAATGTTTTCTTAAACTTCCTCTTTCTTTTACAGAGTCCCCCTTAATATTTCTTGCAGAGCTGGTTTGGTGGTCACATATTCTTTCAGTTTCTGCCTATATTTATCTCTCCTTCTATTCTGAATGAGATAAAGTATTCTTAGTTGCAGGTTCTTCTCATTTAGGACCCTGAATATATCCTGCCAGCCCTTTGAATCCTGATTCTTATGAGCACTATGGCCTTAGGAATATAACTTAAACTCCTTGAGTCCCATTTTCCTTCTCATCAAAATGGTAATAATACCTGTGCTTTGTTGGGCTATCATAAGAAATGAATGATGCACTGTTGATAACACTGCCTGATACAGAGCATATGCCCTTCCCTTTCCTCTTTCAGCTGGCAGCCTCTCCTTCGAGTCCTAGGGGGCTCTTTGTCTTTGGATTGCAGCTCTGTTGATAAATGCATTAGGTGGGAAAGAAAGAAAGAAAAAAAAAAAAAAAAGGAAGGCAAGGGTTAAGTTTCTAGCCAAAGGCTAAGAACTATTTATGTTTATTTTAATATATGTGGAGTCATTTCTTTTCTTCCTCTAAAATTTATTTCAGCAGTGACTTCATTTTTCCAGTGGCATGGTAGCCAGCCACTCTTCATTCTTCAAAGATAGCTATTTAAAAATCACCCCAAACAGAAAACACCAGTGATTTCTGGGCTCCATTCCCGTTAGCTGAAATACCCAAGAAGGAATTTAGTTGGATTCCAAGTCCCATTCTGGGTTCTCTGTAGGACTCCCTGAGGAAATTCCTCTGGAATCATTTTTGGGCCTCTGTGGGTACTGTCACATGCACTAGGGAAATGAAACCCACCTGTTGTGTGGCTATTTTGTGATGAAGCTTGTGAGGGTAGGTGAGGGTGGGGGTTGTACTATCGAGAGCTCATTGGCCTGGGGTTTGGGCAATGTAGGTCCCAGCTCTGGGTTAGATGTTATCCAGGCATCTCGGCTGCTGACCTTGGATGACTTAGTCTTTCTCCTCTCCTGGGTCAAGCAAAGAGTGGAGGTGATCTGACAGGTTCCGGCTGGCCCTGACCTCGCTCATAAACTGCTGCTTAGTCTTATGTGTCCTCATGCACTTGGGGTGGCCCCTAATGCTGAACCGCCCAGCAGATTATCTAGGTTCAATACTTCAGTCTGCCTATGTGGGTGTGGCATTTCATCTTTTTTCTTTTTCCTTTCTGGAGGCAAACTTGTAGATATCTTGCTGTAACTAGACCTCTCTGTAGCGATATTCACATTTTGAAAGGCAGTTACCTTGAGAGGTGCTGTCTTATACAGAGACTTGTGTGGTAGCAATGGAATTTCTGTCTGTGTCTTGTTCCCTCACTTCTAAAATAGGCTCAATAAGTCTTCACTCTGGTCTATTCTCAACATGTAGTCAGTCATATTTTGAGGACATAATAAGATTTTCCCTATTTCCAAGATTCATTCATTCAACAAATGTTTATTGGATACATATTATATATCAATCATAGTTCTAGGCATTGCAGATAGAGGGGAGAACAAAGTGACTCAATAGTTTACCTTATGAATAATAGAGGAACCAGACACTAAACAGTCTAAGTAAGATGTGTGATATATTAGGGGATGTTCAGTATAAGGAGAAGAATGAAGTAGTCAAAGGAGATAGAAGAGTAAGGGCTAGCGGTACAATTATAGATTGGGTGACCAGGGAGGGTCTCACTAAGAAAGTGACATCTAAAAAGTGAAAGACCCGAGGAAGGGGAATGGCAAGTGCCGAGGGCATCTGGAATATTCAGGTGTGAGGAGCCCAAAGTGGCTGGGATGTAGTTCAGGCTTAGTAGTCCACAGGGGTCAGAGTAGTAAAGGGAATCAGAGCATATAAGTCATCAGTCCTGGCTGCGACATTGGTTTTTCACCTGAATGAGAGAAGAAGTCACTGGAGGGTTGAGCTGTGGAGTGATGCCATCCAATTTACAGTTACCACGTTGAGAATAGACTAGAGAGGGGCGAGAATGAAAGAGGAAGGTTTACCTGGGATGCTTCTGCAGAAGTCCAGGAAAGAGGGGATAGTGGCCTGGTCCAGCGTGGTGGCAACTGGCATTGAGTCTGGATATATTTTGAAGGTAGCATGAGAGGACTTGCTGATGTCTCAAACATGGGGTCTGAGAGAAAGAGGAGTCAAAGAGGCCCCAAGGTTTTCGGCCTGGACAACCAGAAGAATCTCTACCCCTTTCTGAGATGAGGAAGGCTGTGTGAGGAATAGATTTGGAGGCACTGTCAGGAGCTGGGTTTTGGACATGTGAAATTTGAGATGCATCGTAGGCATTCTGTTAGACTATTTAATGTGAGGCATTAAATTTGAGAAATGCAAGGTGGCTGTGAAATGTTCATGATTGCAGTTCAGAGGAAAGGCCCAAGCTAGAGATAAAATTGGAATCATCAGTATTTAGATGATATTAAATGTCATAAGATTAGCTGAGATGCCTCGGGGAGTGAGGGTAGAGAGAAAAGAGGCTGAGGACTGAGCCTGGGGCTGTTCATGTAGAGACGTAAAAGAAGAAGCAGCCTACCAGGGGCTGCGGAAGCTGAGGCACAAAGAACATGATTTGCTTGAACTTCTAGAACCATCGAGCAGCAGAGCTTGGACTGGAAGCTAGGCCTTTGGGGTCCGGATTCAGAGGGCTCTTTCCACTGTCCCAAAGCACCTTCCCTGTCATGGTGCCAGCTCGCTCCCTGCCTGGGAGTCCTGCCCCTCTCCCTAGCCCGGGAAGTGTCATTTCATCAAGTCTGAGCAGGATATGGATTTTTGTTTCTGTTTTTCTCAGGGTATTTGAAGTATTTCACAATTTTAAAATGCACTAAAATTAAAAGGCTTTGTGGGAGGCCTAGACTGCCACGATGGATTTGAGCAATGGACACACAAACTCGGACCAAAGGGAAATGTTGTCGGAGTTGTTTAAAGGAAGAATTCTGTTGTCTTGGATCCTGTTGGCAGGCCTGGGCCACGTGTGAGCATTTCGATGGTTGTGGATTAAATAAGCCAGATAGTGTCAGGAAATGGGCAAGATGGGATAGTGTCGCAGGATAAACAGCTCAAGGGGAGATGAAGGTCTCCTTTTTCAAAATAGGTCAGCATCTCAGGCCCAGACCATATCTACACTGTGCCCTTCAGATTCCCAGGGCTTGCTCTGCTTGCTTCTGGCCTATGGTGTGAATTGGGGTCATAACTTGTAAATTTGCAGAGGCCTCCACTGGGACTGGCAGACGTTGGTAGGAGAGATGTGTTCCCACCCACGCTGATCTGTTCATTCAGCACACTTGCCCTGGGCGCCATCCGGGCTTGACACACCTTCCCCTTGTCATAATACTGTCTTGTCCTAACACTCCATTCCTCAGAGGGGACTCTCTTGGAGCCTTTGTGATCTGCCTAGGTGTCGAAAGGGTCTTGGCTCTTGCTCCTGTCATCAGAAGCTCATTGCTGGGAATTGAGCCTAGGTTTCTGCATCCAAATGATTTTTCTTAACTTCTTCAAAAAAAGACCAACACATACCAGATGCCGGAGATGGTTGCAAAAACCCTGTGTGTCCTTCCCTCAAATTCAGGGACCCCCATGGATTCCTTTCTGGAGATAAGCACTGATGCCAGCAGCTCAGAGAAAGATCAGGGGCCTGGAAAGCCATTACCGCCCTTGGATTTGGGTCCGTGCCCTGTTTCCTCTCTGCTTCTCAGCTAATTCACCTTGAAGTGTTAACAGAAGCTGGGAATCTCTTAACAGTGTCTCTTTTAGGCTCCACCCTAGATTCCCAGAGCTCTGAAAAGCAGATTCTGTTCCTCCCCACAGGCCTGTCCTCGTTCAGGACCAGCAAGTCCCTTGTCTGATGTCTGGAAGTCATCCTGAGTTCCCTACCTTCTGCGTTTTCTTCCTCAGTTTCTTCTCTGCATTAAGGCCTCTTTTGAAAAGTCAAGTGATCATGTATCTTTCCTCAGTTCAAAAAGCTCAAATGTCTCCCTGTTCCCAAAACCAAGCTGAGCATCTAAGGCCTACACTTCAGATCTTCCTGATGGTGTTCTCTTTTCTCCCAATTTTTCTGGCTCTCCAGGGATACCAGCTTAGTTTCCCCCAAACACCCACTGCCCTTTCATATCCTTGTTTTTGCATATGCTGTTCCCCCATGCCTGGAGTGCTTTTCCCTTCTTCAGTTTACCATAGCAAAGTAAAAAAAGACTATTCTTTCCAAGAAAACACTCATGCAGACACATCTTAATGATAGTTTTGTGGCTAAGTCACAGTTCTGGATTGTGTGCTAGAGCAGCAGGGCTCCTACCTCACTTCTACTTCCCACCAGCTGTGTGACCTAAGTCAAAGACCCAACCTGGGGAAATAGAGGCTCTCAACATTCTCCAGGTCACACATGGGCAGGATAGCCTAGTAATATAGTTCTCAAACTGGATACACATTACCGTTACCTGGGGAACTTTTAATCCCCACTCACCAATGCTCAGGACTTACTGCACACTGGTTATATCTGAATCTCTTGGTGGGGGGTGCCACCCAGACACTGGTATTTCTGGTGCCACCCATGTGCAGTCTACTTTGAACCACCAGCATCAAACTGGTGGAGTAAGACCTCGGGCCCTAGAATCCATAAGAACTGGTTTCAAAATGCAGTGTCCTGATCTCCTGACTGAGAGACCTTGGGTCATGTTTTTAAAGTAGAAACCTTTAATTTTAAAATGGTTTTATATTCATAGAAAAGTTGTAAAGATGGTACAGAAAGTTCCCATAAACCCTTCCCCAGTTTCTCCTATTATTAACCTCTCATGTTAGTATGATTCAATGGTCACAAAGAATAAATCAGTGTTGATACATTATTCTTAACAAAAGTCCATCTTTTATTCAGATTGCCTTAGTTTTCACCTACTGTCCCTTCTCTGTTCCAGTGTGCCATCTAGTATCCCATGTCAAGTCATGGCACGTCATTTAGTTGTCAAGTCTCCTTAGACTCCACGTTAGTTTCCTAGAGCTGCCATGACAAGGCACCCCAAGCTGGATGGCTTATAACAACAGAAATCTATTGTTTCATGGTTCTGGGGCTAGAGATCTGAACTCAAAGCATTAGTGGGGCCATGCTCCCTTTGAAACCTGGTGGGGAGTATCCTTCCTGGCATACTTCCAGTGTGTGTAGTTGCTGGCAACCCTTGGCCTTTCTTGGCTTAGTTGCGTGGCTTCCTTCCGCCTCCAGCATCACATGGTGTTCTCCTTCCTGAGTCTGTGTCTCTGTGTCTCAGCTTTTCTTCCTATAAGGTCACTAGTCATATTGGGTGAGGGGCTCACTCTACTCCAGTATGACCTTATGTTAACTAGTTATATCTAGTTATAACTATTGGACCCTAGTTATAATTATTGGACCCTATTTCCAAATAAGGTCATGTTTGGAGATTCTGAGGATGAGAACTTCACGTATCATTTTTAGGGATACAGTTCAGCCCATTACGGGCTTTTCTTGGCTGGGACAATTTCTCAGACTTTCCTTAGCTTTGACGACCTTAATTCTGAGAAGTATTGGTCAAGTATTTTGTAGGCTATCTTTCAAATGGGATTTTTCTGATATGTTTCGCCTGATTAGGCTGAGGTTACAAGTTGAAGGGAGGAAGAATGCAGCGGTACAGTGCTATTTTCCATATGGCGTGTCAAGGTCACACACTATCATTGAACTGTCATTGAACAATGACTTCTCATTGTTCATATTGACTGTGATCCTCTGGCTGGGGAGGTGTTTTTGTTAGGTTTCTCCACTCTAAAGTTATTCTACTAACCACCCAATTTCCATACCATGCATTTTGGAAGAAAGTCACTGCTTGCAGCCCACACTTAAGGTGGGGGGAGAGTCATGTTCCATAATTAGAGCAAATTACTTACATAAATTATTTGGCATTCTCCATGGAGGATTTATCAGTTCTTCTCCATTTACTTATCTTCTCAATAACTTACTTATATAAGTATACACTCATGGAAATTTAGTTTATACTTTGGGTTATAATCCAATCCTGTTTTCTTTTGTTGCTCAAAGTGTTCTTGCTGTGGCCTTTGGAGCTCTTCCAGTTGGCTCCTCTGTTCCTTTGACATACCCCCATCACTGTGCGTGATCGTTTTACTTTCTGGACCAAGATATTCCAAGATCATCTTATATGTTTTCTGCCCTAGTCCTGAAATCAGCCATTTCTTTAAGGAGCCCTGTTCCTTTTCTTGGAGACTAGTGTTAGAAACAAAAATCTGAACACTAGTGTGCTTGTTGTTACTAGGGTGTTGCTGTTTGTAGGTTAGGCCACATTTTTAACCTCAGTTTCAGTTTTCTCACCTGCAAAATGGGAGAATAATAGTTTTTTTTTTGGGCTAGATTTTAGAATTATGAGAATTATGTCAGGGCTTAGTGTGGTCTCAGTCAGATAGTAAATGCTCAGAAAAGTTAGTGATTATTTCCCATAGAACTTTTTATGTTTGAGCTACATTTAGTTTCCAAAGTTCTTTTTTATCTGCTAATTCATCTGATTCTACAACCCTCAGACAGAGGTGGGGCAAAGATTTTTCTGCCAGTTACTAGGTGGAGAAATTACGTGGATGAGAGTCAAGTCAACCTATGCTGCACTAGAACCTAAGTCTCTTGTTTTAACACCTCTTCTAGACCCAGATTGGCCACCATTTATGTCACATGATTGATATAGGTTTCCCCTCCCTGATCCTAGTTACCTTTGCTTGAAGGGCCTCTTGTTGGTGGTGATTCTTTGATTTCTTGCCATCAGGGAACAAGATTAACTCATAGCAAAGAAAAGTACATACTACAATCTAGAACAGGACATTCATAGACACGGTGCCATATTTTCTGAACCAAACAATTGAACACATGATCCAAAAATATGTTTTTTTTTTCTATTCTGAGTATAGATGACAATCAAGGAATGTGACTTGGGGAGCACCTGGGTGGCTCAGTGGTTGAACCCCTGCCTTTGGCTCAGGTCATGATCCCAGCGTCCTAGGATCAAGTTCCACATCAGGCTCCCCATGGGGAGCCTGCTTTTCCCTCTGCGTTTGTCTCTGCCTCTTTCTTTGTGTCTCTCATGAATAAATAAATAAATTCTTAAAAAAAGAAATGTAACTTGGGTGCTGAAATATTGGCATCCTGGGGTATTTGGGTAATTGATAGGAACAATAGGACAAGGTGTTTAATTGGAACTGATCTGAAAACCCTAAGACATGCTATTGTATTGACAATCCAATCTTCCTCCCATCTCTTTTCATGGTACAGTGATACTAATCAGATTCAGAGAAATGTTGATAAATGAAAACACAACTTACCAGAATTTTTTTTCAGTGCATGAAAAACATACAAGCCAAACAGAATGCTTTGACTCAATGCAGATGTTTATTGGAACAAATGTGTAGTTACTCACAAGAACAATAGCTTCTGTTGCCAATGAAATTGGCATGATCATTATTGCTAATAACAACATTCATGTTATGGAATCACAGCTTTAGATATACAAACTATATTCCAGGCAGGTGGATTTTTATTGCATAGAATAGGCGATCTAAGAGGCAGCACATTTTGAAGTTGGGATGAGCTGCATTTGGAGGTATTGAGTTTCCTGCCTCTAGATAAGATGGTCCTAATAGACACTCCAAGCCTCTGTGATTCTATGACTCTGAGAAATCTGGGTTTCTTGAACCTTTGCAGAACTGCAAGTGCTGATATATCTAATAAATGCTTGCTGACAAGGGTGAGCTGAAGTTCCACAATGCATTTAGCCATTTCCTCAGAATAAGGATAAAATTGTAGATGAGCACTGGGTGTTATGCTATATGTTGGCAAATTGAACTCCAATAAAAAAAAAAAAACTGTAGTTGGGAAAATAAACAAGATGAATTGGGTGCAACCAGAAGTCAGGATTTTTACACAAATTGAAGTCCTGTAGTTGTCTGATTTTCAGATGTTGGGTCTGATCCCAGAATCAGAATAGTGGTCTAGTATATGAGAGAAGCTAGTGTAATCTGAGGAAAACCTGAGTGGACATTTACTCTTGTCCTCCTTTCACCTGTTTTACCTGTGGAAATGCCCACCCTTCTCAATGGTTAGCACCAACACCATCTCCCCTGGGATATCTTCCCGATGACCCCTATTCCAATGTTTCCACACCAGAGTGGCCATTCTTTTGGCTCCATGTTGCTCCCAAGGATAGCACTTAGCAGAGTTCATTCTGTTCATGGTAGTCACTTGCATATGTGTCAGTTCTTTCTATAGGAGACCCTGGAGGGCATGACCATGCTTTCCTCATCTTGGTATTCTCCATAGTAGTCAGCCCAGCCTATCACACAGGAGCACCTAGGCAGTGCTGTGAAATGGGGTTTTGGAATGTCTTAGAGCAACCCCAAAATTTTGCATTGCAATTCTTTGGTGTCTGAGATAGAGCTCCAGCTTGCTTGACATATATCTGGTGAAGCTGGGCACCTACTATCATCTTTCCTCTACACCACAGACTGTAGGGCACCAAGAGGTTCGATGTCTTACTCATGGAACCAGAAGCAGGATGTCAATAGCTATCCCTGAGCATTTAGACTATGCCTTAGTCCATGAGTTCTCACCCCTTACCCCTCTTCCAGCAAGAGATCCTGAATGATTCCCCTAGCTGTAGTGAAGGTAAGGGACTGAACTGTCCCATGAAGACTGATTTTGACAGAACAGAGGACAGGAACTTGGGGCTTCTGATCTCTTGAAGGGTCTAAATCTTAGAGCTCTGGAAGGGATGAGGTCTCTGGAAGCTTCCTGATAGAGGAGGTGGCTTTAGGAGGGAAGAGGCACTCTGCCTGGGAAATGCTTATGACCCTGCAGGGCTGTGGCATTAAGGGTGAGGGACAGAAGTGAAGAATCAGTGGAGTCAGCTGTGGACATAAGGAGGAGAGTGCAGGGGCCTGGTTCCCAGGTTCCCAGAAAGGGAAGGAGCAGATGCTCTGCCTAGGAATGAGGGAAGTTGTCTTGACCAACATTTTGCTGGGCTAAACTCTTGGGAACCAGGGCCTGGTGGACAGAGTGGGGGTGGGGTGAGCATTGCAGCAGATGCAGTATTGGGTCTGCAGCAAAGCCCTATCGAACCTTAAGGTAATTTTTGTCTTTTGGTTACTTATACTTTACTCATCTCATCAGGACAAAATGTCTTTGTTGGATTCTAGACTGTCTTGCATAGAGTCACATGGGAGCTGAGAGCAGAGCTAGTTCTAGAACCTGGCATCTGACTTCCTAGCCACTGTTCCTGGTCCCTCCCTCATTCTCATCCTGCTTCTCTCAGATACTCTCACAGTTTGGTGTCCAGCTCACATTCATAAGCATGTTGCTATGGCACATGCTCTAGGACAAAGAATTTTGTCTCTGCTTTTTTATGAGAATGGGGATTGGGACAGGAAAAAAAAAAGTGCATGATGGCAAAGAAGCATAGGATATTTGCAGGCAGATGAAGGAGATGGTCAAGGTTGAGGGGAAGGGTGCATACTGATCAGCCCTAAGACCCAGTGGAATTTGTAAGAACTTCGTCTGCCTTGTAAACACAATGACATTTTGCTAAGTCATGTTTATTGAGCATTAGGTTATGTCTGTACTGTGGTAAGTACCATGTATATATTAATTAATTTGATCCTCATCAGACGTTTACGAGGTAGGTAAGATATGCCATTTCCATAATATGGAGGAAGAAAGGGGTTCAGAGGTAAAGTCACTTGCCCAGTGATGCAAAGCTAGTAAGTCACTGGGCCTGGATTCAGCCTTACGTGCTGATCACTCAGCTACTGGGTGGGCTGAGATGCCCCCCTTATCGGCCAGTGAAGATGGGCTAAATGAAGTGGGTCAGGGTGAGGGATGGCCTGCATCAGAGAATTATCCTGTGCTGCTGATTGACCATGGATGATGGTGTGAGGGGTGGGGAATTGAATTCAGTTCCTCATCCTGGTGACCCTCTGGATCCAGTCCTTATTGTGGTAGATGTAGGAATATACCCCATAGCGGTCCTTCTTTCCACAGTCCTCGCCCCAGGACACTGTGCCCACCAGGTACCATTGGCCTCTCTCCCTGTCCAGGGTCACCATGGGGCCTCCAGAGTCACCGGCACAGGCATCCTTCCCCCCTAGACGAAAAGGAGATGCGGGTTAAATTTTCCCTTTCTTAGCCCCAAATCCAAAGGAACCTCCTTTTCCCTACACCTGACTTGTAGTTCAGAGAATCGGACGCGAGGGGGAGCAATAGACCATGTGTCCCAAACCTGGGCTGAGAGTGGTTCGGTCCAGCCTCCTCAGAGCTCAGCAATTTCATAAAGTGCGGGCAGGTTCGGGACTTTTCTTCCAGAGGGAAAAACTCGGGCTTGGAGAAGGGAATGATGGGAATTCCTTAGCGCTCCTTTCTCTGATGCAGGGGAATTCCCGGTGGAATCCTTCCTCTCTGACCTTCCTCCTTCCTCTCCTCTGACTCCTCCTTCATTCAGCCCTCCAGACTGGAGGGTCTCCAGCCTTTCCATTGCTTGCCAGTGGTGCCCTGTTGTACGCCTTTCTCTCTCTTTTTAAAAAAATTTTATTTACTTATTTATTCATGAGAGACAGAGGGTGGGGTGGTGGGGGGTGGGGGGGTGGTGGGAAGACACAGGCAAAGTGAGAAGCAAGCTCCCTGCATGGAGCGTGATGTGGGACTCCATCCTAGGACCCCGGGATCATGCCCTGAGCCAAAGGCAGATGCTCAGCCATTGAGCCACCCAGGTACCTTCTTTCTTGACTTACCTTCCTTCTCTCCAGCACAGATCATGTCCCTGGTCACTTTCTTCCTCAGAGGGGCATAGGCCTCTTGGCAGGTGTGGTGGTCCACAATTGGGATTTCGATCTGGAACATAAGGTTACCATTTATCTCCACCCCTGGCTGAGGAGTCCCTCTGCTCTGACACCCCTAGAACTGGCTCCTTAGACCTGGTCTCAGAAAGTACCCTATGGTACAGGTGAAGAAACACTAAAGAGTCAGGAGATCCATAGTGGGCTACAGTCTCGGTTATGAACTTGCGGTGTGACCTTGAGTAGGTTTTTTGCCTTCTCTGGGCCTCTGTTCTCATTTGTAGAATGGAGGTAGTATTTGCCAAGCACATTCATGATTTCAAATGTGGAAATGTATACAAAACCTATGGTCAGTCTTCTTTCCCCACATTCCTACAAATGCTGGTTGCAGGACCTGTGGCACTTAGTGTAATTACTGCCTTTTAGACCTCTGAGACTGCTTCCTCATCTGAAGAATGGAAGTCACAATATTTGACATACTAAACACATGCAATGGTACAGGGGAGATGACTGAGAGATGCTTTGTGAACTACCAGCGCTGTAGAAATGTTAAGTGCCGTAGGGGTTACTCTGCTCACCTTACAGCAGGCATTTACTTACTTTCTCCCTCACTATAGTATGAGCTTTTAGACACTTCTACTTACATAGCTTGGAATATAGTCAATACTCAGGGAAAAAATATATATATTTTTTATATATAAAGACATTGTGATTATTATTGCTCTTGGGGCCTGGGGATAAATGTCGGAGTAAAAGTCTGGAACAAAATGGGGAAACACATGAGTCTCATTTACCCAAACCAAGAACTGAATGAATCACATGCCCCAAAAGTTTAGCTTCTGTTGAATCTCACCCTTTAGGTCCCTCCTGGACCACGGCCTTCCCAGATAGGTGGGAGGAGAGAGTCAGGGCAGGGTGGTCATGAGCACATATCCTCAGCAAACCACCAAGTGCCGGCTTCACCTCTGTTTATCGTTCAGGAACTGATCAAGTGTCATTTCCTTTGGGGAGTCCTTCTGGACCCGAAGACGAGGTTGGATTTCCTGTTATATATTTTGGAGCTTCCCGCACTTCTTCCTCATCACATTTATCATGTTGCTGACTCCTTTTGTCCTTCTCACTTGACTAGCAGCACAAGGAGGCCGGGGACCCAGTGTGTCACCCCCTCTCCCAGCATACCTAGATACCTAGTGGCTAGCGCAAGGTCTGGTACATGGAAGGCACCAAGTAAATACCTGGGAGCTAATGAAGGGAGGGGTGAATGGTTGTCACAAATCCCAAATTTTAAAGTATGTGAAAATAACATGTTGAAGGATGCAGAAATTAGCTGTGAAGTTACCAACCCCAGTCATGTCAGAGCCAGGCAGCTCTTGGGGGACACCTAGCTAGCATCACCCCTAACTTTGCAGCTTGAGATACTATACAAGGCTCTAGAGAGACAAAGGACTTAAGATCACCCAGCAAGTTTGTAGGAGCCAGTACTTGGAGCCACGGCTCCTTACTTCTAGTGCAGTATTCCTTTATGAAATGATGTAAATGTGAACTTGTAAGTGCAACCATCAAGTTCGTTACTGCGAGAACTGTAGCTCTCAGGAGGCCATTCTTTAGCTCATTCTTGGTTACTCCAGTATGTGAATCCTTCTGGTATACAGATGGATCACCTTCTGGGGCAGCCAAGCCTGCTGTTTTTTGGAAGAATTTCCATCACCTGAGCCTTTAATATACTATAGAAACATTGGACAATGTTTAGAGATAGAGCCCCATGTTGAGCAGACCAAGCTTGTTGGGATTCAAAGTCCCAGTGATCTTTGGAGGTGAGATGGGGCCCCTGGTGTCTCTCTTTCACCCACCCCCCATGCCCAAGACTCTGAATCCCTGAGAAGCAACATGGAGCAAGAGGGTGGATGCAGGGCAGACACATCACTCTCTATAGGACATAAATTGAACTTCACCTCCATCAGGGTCTCTGGGAACCTTTGCAAGAACTGCTTCCCCCAGCCACTGACGATGACAATGGCCCCTGGAGGAAAGAAGACACAGTGAGAGAAGAGTGGCCATCTGTGGGGTTTTCAGAGGGTTGCATCTTGCTCCATCACTCTCTGCCTGTGAAGGAAGGACGAAATCTCACCCCTCCACTGAGAGAAAGGCAGCATGGTGGGAGGAGGACCGCTGGGCTGGACCTTACCTGCAACAGAGGTTTGGACTTTTGTTTCTAGGTTGATTTGTTGTCCGTTACCTCGCACTCCCCTCCAGCACAGAACCTAGGCTCCACGAAGGGAGGAGTCTCAGCTATCCCACCACTGCTGTATCCCCGCGCCTACTGGTAGTGCTGGCACATAGGAGGTGCCCAGTTAGTAATTGTGAAAAATGTAAAGGTTCAGCTTAGTTCACAATGTGCTGTGCTGCTTTGGTGAGGCCCCACTCCTGCCTCCTTTGCTGAGCCTTTGCTTCCCTGTCCATGAAACAGAAAAGAAGAGGCTGGATTTGATATTCTCTAAAACCTTCTTCCAGCTAAAGAAGATATCCTTTTAGATATCCTAGAAGTCTGTGAAGTTGGCAACTGTTGGGACAATGTGGAATTGGGTTGAGCACTGATAGAGCAATAATTTCTTCATGGGAAAAAGAGTCTGGCTATTGAAAACAGCATTGAATGTTAAAGTAGGTAAACCTGGCTTCTAGCCCCAGCTATGCTTCTTCCAAGTTGTATCTTGGGTAAGTCGCTTCATGTTGCTAGGCCTCAGTTTTCTGATCTGGAAAATGGGACTACAGTATCGTTTTTCACAAGGCTTTTATACATAGTAAATAAATTAATGAAAGTAGAGCAACAACTGGCATATGGTGGGCACATAGCACCTGATAAATTAGAACCATACCTTTGCCTTTCTTATTGGCTTGGTTCTATTGAGCCATTTTTTGTAACTTGTTTGAACACAAGAAGGTTAGCTCCAACACAGCACCACTGAATTTAGAACAAGATGAAAAGGAAGCTGATATATTTGAGTGTATTATTTTACTTAAATATCACAGCCACCCTATGGGGTGTTATCCTCAGTGTACAGGTAAAGGACTTGAGGTTTGAACACTGCCTCCACATCACCCAATTGGGAAGTGGCAGTTCATGGGGTTTTGAACCTGTGCTGGTGATTTAGCTATTGTCCCTCATCTCCAAACGTACTCTTTTGCTCTGCTTTGTGATGCTGCAGACGAGACTCTGCAGTAGCAGTTCTGCTTCATCAGGGAGGGGGGGTCCCCAAAATAGGAGGCGTTTCCAGGAAGGTTTGCTGTTCCTTTTGGCATTGCCGTAGCCCTGGGGCCGAGTCCCAGCTATTCCCCCAGCATATTAGCATGGGGCCCCTCTGCAGGCTTCTGAGTCCCTTTTCTAATTTCTAGATTCTGTGACTCCATCCTCTTCCCCTGTGTCCCCCTAGCTCCAGGAGAGGTGGTTCTTTCCTGCGGGTGCTATGCATTATGTTAGCATCCCCTTTATCGCCCTAGTCCTCCAATGCCCTGTATTAAATTCTCTCTCTTGCAATAACTAGTCTAGTCTCTGTTTTCTCATCTGGACCCTGACTCATTCAGTATTGACAGCACTGACCAAGCCTCATCTCTACTGTGCACTGCCTTTAACTAGTTCTGACCTAGCTCTTTGAGGGGAGGCAGCTGCGGGATCACGCAGACACTGTCAGCTGGCTCAGTTGGCACCAGAGCCTCACCAGTGCTGGAGAAGTCCCTGTGGAGGCACCTGCTGCTCTGCAGACGTGGGATGAGGGCGGGTGGGGCAGAGTACCTTCCTCTGGGGGCTCCTCAGGCAGACAGATGGGCATCACAAAGTCATTCAGCACCGGGCTCTCCAACAGCTCCACCAGAGCCACGTCATTCTCAAATGTGTTGGGGTCATACAGAGGATGGAGGAAGATGCGTTTGACCCTGAGATGCTGTTCATTCCCATCTGACCGGCGCCTCCAATGCTTGCCTGGGTAAGAGAAGGCATATGAGGCATGGGGATAATGCAGGCACGGAAGGTGAGATCACCCCTTGTTCCCTATTGCCCCTTGTCCCATCCAGGCTGTTTTCAGCCTTGTCCCTTTGCTTCCCCTCGCTCCCCTTTTCCTAACCATCCCACCCTACGTGCCCTTCCCCAAGTATTCCCATGGGTTCCCACCTCTGTCTTTCTTCTTGAGCTGATCCCATTGCCTTATAATACTCATTCTGATGCTCATTGCCATGTGTTCAAACCATATCATCACATTTCAGTGCCTGGGTCATGTGTTCCCTCCTCCACGAAACCTTTCTGATTCCTGAGTCAGATTCTTCAGTTAGAAGTCTCTTTCTTGTGAATTCCCAATGGCACCTTATCTGTTCCTCTCCTATAGAACTTACTGCTTCCTATCTGATAATCCTAGAGGTCTCTGTGATCATATTTTATTCCTTTATTAAGCTGTAAGTTCCTTGGGGACAGGGACTAGGTCTTAATTATAGTATGTTCTTAGATCCTGGCCTAGTGTCAGTAGGCCGAACCAAAGGTACATGCTGAATCAAACTGAATTAGCTGATGGTCTAGATTTCATAAAAGAGAAGGTAAGCTTGGATTGTCTGGGGATGACTTACTTGAAACCATGGATTCATAGAGGTCTGATGTGTCTTTAGAATTATCTAGACTGGGCTTTTATTTTACTATTATAGAAACGGAAGCCTAGACTTCAGTGACTTGCTCGTGGTCTTGCTGCCTGAAAATCATAGCCTTGGGCTTGGACTCAGGCCCCTCAACTCCGGTTCATTCTTCATCCCAAGGGTCCTGCCCTGATAAACGAGTGAGTGGACACACCTCATGCCCAGAATCACTACTGACTTCAGGCTGCCCCTCTCTCACCCATGATGACTTTGAAGTCAGAAGGTCTGAGCAGGTCTGAGTCATGTAGGGCTGGGTATTCTGAATCGAGTGACTGGTGGAGGCAGTGAGCTGCAGTCACGATCCAGCTAGAGCCTGAGAACAGAATTAAACATATGAACTGCTGTGCATTGCCCTGTCCCGCCTCCCATTGCTTCAGACTACTGCACAGTATTCCTTTCCATTGCATTTCAGAGCCCCACATCAGACACTCATATGACCCTAATCTGAAGGTGAGGAGTTAAATCTGTGATTTCATCTGCCTATTCTAACCAAGAGGCCAAGACTGAACATCTTAAACAGGGTTTTAGGGCTCCCTTAAACCTGTGGGCTTGGGGAGCTCCAGACAGCCCAACGTGGGTCCACAGAAAACCTTGGGCTTACTGGCCACCCTTCAGGACTTGTAGTCCCTGGGCCAGCAGGAGCAGCCTCATTTGGGAACTTTTTAGAAATGCAGAGTCTCAGGCTCTACCTCAGATCTACCGAAATAGAATCTGTATTCAGTAGTAAAATCTGACGATTTTAACAAGACCCTCAAGTAATCCCTATTCACATTGAAGTTTGAAAAGCACTGATCTAGCTTGGGGCTGTCCTCACCTGACTCCACTGCTGGGGAGGGCAGTCAGTGAGAGGTGAGGCTGGCAGTCTGGGGGCTGCCCAGACAGATGTGGATGCATGTGGCCTTCTTCCTCTGTGATGAAATGAGACCAAGAACTGTCCAGGGGCTCTAGGTTGCTATTAATTTTTCCTATGATGTCAGAACTTGGATGGCCCTTTGATCATCAGGGCCAAACTGTGGCAGGAAGAGCCATCAGCCATTTCTTTCCCACCCTCGCTCCCACTCCCACCCACACTCTCTCCATTGCAAAATGCTGACAATCTTATTTCCTAATGCTTTTGAATCTACCTTACTGCCATCCCTTGTCCCCTGTCCTTATTCTGAGGTTAATGACTTCCCTCTCCACAATTGCAATAGCCACCTCACTGAAATCCTGGCTTTAGGATTTACTCTCTTTGGAACCTGTTGTTGCCCCTGGGGAGAACATCCTTATAGATCTGCAGCAGCCTTCAGGATAGATTTAAATTCCTTAGATGGTTATTCAGGGCTTTTATAAGTGTCTCTTCCCTGACTTCTCCAGGGTGAGTT
Source organism: Canis lupus dingo (assembly GCF_003254725.2). NCBI lineage: Eukaryota > Metazoa > Chordata > Mammalia > Carnivora > Canidae > Canis > Canis lupus. The sequence goes on from NC_064276.1 coordinate 19,702,701, forward strand.
TTCTGGTTCTCTCTGGTCCCACAGCCTTGGTACACCTTGACTTTGAGCCTCATGTAAGTGCCTTGTAATCAATGTTTCAGGGTCTAATTCCTCAACTTAGTCCTTCCCAGTGCCCGAGACTGACCAGGATTTCATACATGTTTGTTGATGAAGGAGCAACTAGAGCAGAAACACATGTCTTCTAGCTCCACGTAAGGGCTCTTCCTACCACACTGTCCTTCTGGATCTCACTACTAGTGTGGAGAGTGATTCTGGATGAAGAAATCTTGGTCAGTCTCAAAGAAGATGGTTGTATTCTTTGGCTTTCACCCTGCCCGCTAATCCTGGGTTCCCCATCCTTTCCATATCTCCTTACCTAGAAGGGAACCCCCACAGAAGGGCTGCTCATTTGGGTATGACAGCATGGCAATCCAGGGGGTGGTTCCTTTCTGGACTGGGCGTCCATTGAAGATCCTGGCCATCAGCTTCCGAGAGAACTTGGGGACCCCACACACTGCAGTCAAAGGACGGAGGGACAGATCACACTCTGGTTTGTCTTGCTCTTTGCCAGAGCTACCAGCTCAGTACCCTCTCTTAGAAACATCTATTATTTTTGATTTCTTCTCAGCATTCATTGCTCTTTTAAGTAACAGCACCCCAATTTTTTTCTGGGATCCACTCTTCCTCCATTCTTAGTCCTTATGTCCTGAGGTGGAATGATCTTACCTCTGATTCTAGAGGTAGGAAAGTGACTGAGACCTGATAAATTAAATCCTCATCCTTGGGGACAACAATTGCTCAGAGATGGGAATGTAACCCCAGGCAGCCCACTGAAGGTCTGCCTTGGGAGCTTTGCTAAACATATTAGAAAAGAGAAAGTGTTTCTCTGTTTGGGTTGCTAAACTGGTGACGATAAGCCAAGATCTGTCAATGATCACTTCATGGGGAGTCTTCTGAGAATGATGCTACTAGTTGAAAAAAGTGGGTCTCGGTGATGAAGAGTGAAGCAAGAGGGAGATTGTATCCTGATATTTGAACTCCTTGATCTAACCATCCTGAAGCCTTGTGATATGGGCTTTTCAGCTATGTGAGCCTATAATCCTCTCTCTCTCTCCCTTCCGTAAGCTGTTTGTATTGGGTTTCTTTCATATGAATGAAAAAGTCCTGACTAATAAAGAATTTTCATGCTCTACCCACAGAGAAGTCCTTCTTCAGGGTCTTGGGGGGTTGAAGACCCCTACAAGTGTCTTCCTGCTCCATCTTGTTTCCACTGACACACAGCACCTTATAGCTGAACAGCCTTTGGAGACCATCTAGTTCATCCCTCTCATTGTACAGCTAAGGAAACTGAGGCCCTATGAAAGGATTAACTTGCCAAAAGTTACCGTATGAGTTAGTGGTGAGGCTTTAATTCTAGGCCTCCTGACTTCTGAGCTTTTCTTACCCTGGCCAGGACCACTAACTCTTACCTATGTGACTTCCCAGAGCACTCATACCCTAAGCTGGATCCAGGTAGCCATCTGCTTTCTTTGTAGCTATCACCAAGCTGCTGAGTAGGGCAAGGATGCATCTTTAGCATCTCCTAGTAGCTTCATTCTACATGCCCTTGGCCACTGCCTGCTAGTGTCCTGTACCCATTCTCAGTAGAATCTCAGAGCCCACTGGATTGGAACTCCCTCAAGCATCCTCTCTCCATCTGCCCCCTCTGTAAACTTTTTTCTCTTCAGAAGTAATTCTGGACTCTGGATCTCCTCAGTTTCACATTCCTGGGGACCTGGCTTGGGGGATTCTCACCCCTCTGCAGTATCTTGAATCTCTCCTTTGCCTACACCTTTAAAACATAGCCAAGTCTTCTTACCCTAAATGCCATGCTTCCACTTTTCTGGCTTCTCATCCATTCTGTAGTCTCTCCCTCTCCTCCCTTCCATAGCCAAGCTTCTGGAAAGAGGAGTTGACACTCAATCTCCACATCCTTCCCTCTCCTTTGGAAGTGGATTTGGAAGAAGGAAGTGCCGGCTCTGCACACACTTGGAAATAAAGTAGCTATTTGGGTATTTAATAGATCCACAATCATAGATGGAGGTAGAATGGCTCTGGGCCCATACGTGGGACATCAACAGTGATATTTACATGTGTAGGAAGATACTATTTGAGATTTTCTCTCATGTATTCTTCATCTCCAGGAATTTCCCCTTGCCCTCTGGCTCCCTATTATTAAAGCTGGAGTATCCATTGTTTTAGGTGAGGCTGGATGCAAATTTAAGTTTTGAAAGAGCAAAGCAGAAACCAAAGTTGGAAGTGCACATTTTTTTTTTTTGAAGAGTCAGGGATTGTGGTAAAAGATTTGTATGTTTCAAGGAGCCAAAACCCAGAGAACTAAGCATATAATCACATGATTTTTATATTAAGTCATAGAGAAAGGAGGATGTAAGGATAGTTTCCTGCTTCAGGAGAGAGACAAAACCTAGGAGAAGTCTGGAGACAAAGTGGGGAAAGGAGAGAGGGAGGGAGAGAGGGAAGAGAGAGAAGAAAGTGGGAGAAAGAGTGAGAGGAGGAGAGGGAGGAGGGGAGAAGAAAGAAGAAGGGGGAAGAGGAGGGGGAAGAAAGGGAAGAGGAGGGGAAGGGGGGAAGAAGAGGAGGGAAGAAGAAAGAAGGAGGAGGAGGGAGAGGAGGAGGAGGAGAAGAGAGGGAGGGAGAGCTGGAGACTTTAAACACAGCAGGCGGCCTGCTTCCTGGATCCTCTCAGAGTTGACAGTAGAGGCTGGATTCTTGTCCCTGGGGAATGTCCTGACAGAGGACTATTCTTCAGAGTGTCCAGGCATTGGCACTCTTGACTACTTAAGCCCTCCTGATGCTCCCTCCTTGGCTTCTGAGCACTTCTCTTCCTGTGTTTCTGACCTTTCTTTTTGGTCTCCTTCCTGGGGTTTCTCTTCTCTCCATGCCTTCCATGCTGAAATACCCTTGAACAGTACTTGGCCTTCTCTTCTGCACACTTTTGGTAGATACTACCAGTCTTCTCCTGTGCCACCCTACCACCTCTAGCATACCCTGATTTCAAATCCATGTCTCTGAACTTCCCTGTCCTCTGAGCGATTCCCTTCTTGCTTATTCCTTCCTTACATCTCCCCCTGGATTGCTCATGACCTTCTCCCCTCTGACATTCCAGATGTCTGAGAATGCCCACATAGATTGCATCCCTGTTGCCTCTGTTTCCTTCAACCTCCATATTCAATCAGCCTCTAAGCTGGTAAAAAAATCACCAGAGAAGCAGAGAGTAATATATTTCCTCCATCCCATGTCATAGGGTGCTTTCCATGTAGCCATGTAGCCTCATGATACCTCAGTGTCTCCATACATCTTTACACAAAATCCTAATATCTAGAAAGGAAAAATCTGAAACATAGTAGAACTCAAGACATAAGACAGGCTAATCCTCAAGACCAGCTGACGTTTTATGTCAAGCATAATTTGGGATTCTTTTAGTTTTCAATAGTGTAAAAAACATGATGTTTCAATGATAATACAAACCCCAAACAAAGGTAAACCACGAGTACATCCATGGAGAGGCCTCACTAACAGATTAGCTGTGCACCACCAGCTCCCCTCGCCTCCCCACACCTGCACCCTTTCATATGATGTCTATACACCAAGCTCTGCTGAATGCACTACTTGGATGTTTTAAACTCCCCCTGTGCCCACTCCCCCTTAGCCCTAAGTCTGGTGGGTTCTCATCATCTCTCCAGAGTGCCTGCAGCAGCTTTCCCCCACTTCTCACATCCTGCTGCCCATCTTCAGGTCTGCCCATTCAGAATTCCCTGTGGATGAGACCCAGGAATCTGCATTTCTAATGAACATTCCAGGGGATTGTGATATACTCCCAATTAGAGAATCACTGGTTACAGGACAGAGCATGAACATAGTATGGCCTTCAAGACTCTTTCCATTCGCCCCGATTCTCCACTGCTCCTGCTCCACTTATGCACGCTTCCCTGCTTGATTCATCCACCCTGGCTTCTCTCCTGTCTCCTGGTACATTCTCTGCAGCCTCTCTGCAAAGCTCTTGAGATCCCCTTCAGTCCTGTGCCTCTCTCTCACCTTTAAGCCCCTGCGCTGCCACAACCTCTACTCCTCTTATGACACTTCACTGCTTTCACCTGTGTGAGACCTAAATGCATGGGACACTGCCTTGCATGCTTGTTTGGGCTCTTTGAAGTCAAGGACTTGGCTGAAATGGCAGGCACTTCAGTAAGGTGCATGTAGCTTAGGGGGACACATGTCCATAATAGACTCCATTCCTCATTACCCTTTCTTGGATGATGCCCAGATGACAACATTTGTGACTTTTCTGTAATGGGAGAGATAGTAGCTTAACAAGGGGCCAGTTTCTCTTCAAAAAGTCAAAATAGTGATCCCTGGGTGGCTCAGCGGTTTGGCACCTGCCTTCGGCCCAGGGCATGGTCCTGGAGTCCCGGGATCGAGTCCTACACTGGGCTCCCTGCGTGGAACCTGCTTCTCCTCTGTCTGTGTCTCTGCCTCTTTATCTGTGTCTCTCATGAATGAATAAATAAAATCTTTTTTTTTTCAAAAGTCAAAATAAACAAGCACCAACAACAATCAAACCCCAGAATGGAGTCTATTGGCTATCCACAGAGAGTTTATTTCCACTTTAGATCCCTGACAAGAGAAACAGAGCATAGACGCGCCTTGCAGAGTAGTGAAGCTTATGATATAAAGTATGCAAAATACAGTATCCTCTACATGCACTGTTCATAGACAAAGGAGTGTGCTTTCATGAACCGAAAAGTGGACACTTTCCAATCATTCTCTTGGAATCCCTCTCAGGGGCTGCCTTTCTCTGATGGAGAGTCCCCAGAAGAGCAAGCTCTGGGGAGGAGGAACACAATCAGCCTGTGAGGGCTAGAGAGAGGCTGCTGGCAATCAGAAGACTGAATGCTAGAGATAGAAGGACCCTGAAGGAGATCTAATGTCTTCTTTTTAGAGATGGGGAAACAGGCCTACACAAAGGGAGTGTGATTTGTGAGAGGTTATAAAGCCAGCTCGGGGCAGAGCTGAGGCTGGAACCCAGCACTCTGGGCTGTGTCTCTTTTCATTGCCTTTCATGGGCAAGTCTCTGTTTCCCTTTTCTCACTTCTGGAATCATGAGGAGTGGGTCACTCTGAACATCCATGCCGGGTGGGTTCTCTGAAGAGCTCAGACTACAAGTATGCTGGGTCAGGTTACTTCCAATGTCTTGAACCCACTCCTTCTTCCATTTTCCTGCCTAGAAACACAGTGGGGCATGGTGTGGGCCTTCTCTTTTTTCAAGGATCCAGTTGAGTCTCTGTGTCTGAGGCTGGGGTTCAGGTTGTCTTTTCAGATGATACACTTCAAAGTTGGAAGCTTGCTTCCTACTTGTCTGGAGTGGCAGGTGTAGACACCCATGTTGTCAGCTGGTATTGGAGAGTGATATATGAGTCTAAATGATGTGTTCAAAATTGACAATAGGAATTTATCAGGGATGAGGAACCTCCCACTGATAGTCTCTTCCCCCTAGTCACCATAAACCTTCCCAGCTTTCTCTTTTTCCTTTAATAGAGAGATTTCCTTTACTAGAGAACACAGGGATGAGGCTTGGACTACAAGAAGCTTTTGGGAGAGAAATCCAAGGTATTTTGGTAGAAATCCAAAAGTATCCCAAGACATTCCACTAGGAGACTAGATCCCAGGTTTTGGGGGTCTGATCCCTGTCTCCTAAAGCCTAAGCACTTTCCCCCAAGAAGGGACTAGACTTGTCTGTGCCAAGGGCCAATCTGGGAAAATATATGGACTCAGTGTTCAGCTCAACATAAGGAAAGATTGTCTAACAATCAGGTCCATGTACGGCACACTAACAGTGGGACGGAAAGGTTTGATAAGTGAGTAGGAGTGCATAAGGCCACCAAGGTCAAGCACTCCTGGAGAGGAGTGCTGGGATTGGCCAGAGGTCTAGCCCCCTCATTGTACTGCTGGGGAGAGTGAGGCCTATAGAGGGGAAGGGGCTTGCTCAGGGCCATGGACTTAGGCCTCTTGCGTGCAGCCTTTCCCCGTACCACACTGCTGCCTCTCAGAGCCCTAGGGGCTGTCTAGTGAGGATGGGAACAGTGTGTTCCATTCCATTTGGTCTGGTAAGTAACATGGAGTGTGCCATTGGAAGTGTGTGTATAGCCTCACTCAGGCTAGGGGAGGGCAGGTAGGCCCTGAAGAAGTTAGTTGGCTCACCGTTCCACTTGGAGGTCCCCCAGACCTTGTGGGGAGCCCATCTGTTCCCACAGCCAGTCCACATAGTTGGAGACCTTTGTGTAGACCCCATAGACCTGCTTGCTGCCACATTCTTCAGGGCCCCCCCAGGACACCAGGCCTTGGGCCACCCAGCGCTGGCTCAAGTCATCCAGAATGACAAAGGCCCCACCGCTATCTCCGAGGCACGTGTCCTTGCCGCCCTCGTAGTAGCCAGCACAGAACATGTTCTCTGTGACGCTGTAGTTCCCTGACCGGGACTCGTAGCTGGTTTTACATTCAGCATATGGTACCACAGGTAACTTGACATACTGCAGGACATCTGACAAGGTCCGTGTGCCACTGCTGATGATTTCGTCCACTGTCACATTGGGATTGGAGATACCCCAGCCAGCTACCAAGCCCAGCATATGGGGCTCTGGGCCTTCAGGCTCAGGACTTGGCAGGCAAATGGGCATGACGTGGGGTCCAAGGGGCACAGGCTCCCGTAGCTGCACCAGAGCTATGTCATGGTTGTAGTTCTGGATATTGAAGTCAGGGTGGAGCACCACTTGTGCAGCTGAGCTGTTGACAGCCCCCGATTTGTCCCGCACATCATGCAGGCCCAGGTAGACGGTGACATGCTCCTTGGAAACCGGTGTCACTGTGTTGTCTCTTCGCTGGGAGCGCAGCACGTGGGCTGCTGTGAGGATCCAGGACTCAGAGAGCAGGGCCCCACTCCCAAACCACTTGTCATTTGGCACCCTCGAGGTGTCCTCCACCACTATCAGGGCCTGCCATGGAAAGAGGCCGGGCTCAGCATTCCGGCCCCCGATGATTCTCTTGACCAGGTTTGGCAGAGAGCGGGAGGGCTGACCGCACACTAAGGAGGAGGGAATGGGAAGAAGAGACAGAGACTGGTCAGATCAGCCACGTGAAAAGAGCCACTGAAAGAAATTCACATATCATCCACTGTAGATTATGCCACCATGAGAGCCTACCCTACATCACAATGCCATGGAAGCCCGGGAGAGTTCCACACAGGTGTTACCTTTGACCTAAGTCTTTCTGGTTGGCTTATGTGTGGTCTGGCCCTTCTGTAGCCAGTGCCATCTATGGACCAGACCATTTCATGTATGGGCCGTCACCATCCTGATTCATTTCCAGTCAAGGTCACTTTGGCCTGGATGATCTCATATTCCAGAATTGGCTCATGCAGGGGATACTTAGAAAAACCATAGATCATGGGGTTTGGGAGATGGAAAGAAACTAAAAGACTAACAGGTCACAGCAAACACTGGACTGGGTGGGGAGATACCTGGGACCTTGACCTGGCTTTTCTCTCCTAGGTCCCATATGACTCTGGGTAAGTAAATTTGGACTTAAATTTTTGATCTGCTAAATGAGACAGTTGGTCAATATGATCTCTGTGGATCTTTCAAATTCCAAATTCCCTCAATTTTTATTTCATTTCCCCTGGCCACCTCCATTTTATGGTGAGTAAAACTTTCCATAGGTTAAATAATTAGCCCAAGGTCACGTGGCTATGAAGTTAACAGGGGCATTAGAAGAGGGCTTAACTAGATTCTAAGATCAATGTCTTATCCTCTATCTCACAGTTCCTCATTACATATACAAATCATGGTCATGGACTCTGTAACTTTTTCTTCTTTGGCCAAAGGACTCATGCTGTGAGTGCATGCCCAGGCCATCCAGGGTCAGGAAAAGGTGGCATAATCTACAAGCAATGATGCAAAGGCCCAGCTCTGAGGCACCCATCATTGCACCCAGGAACCCTGTAGTACCTTCAGGGGAAGAAGAAAGGTCTGATCAAGCTTCATTCCACTGAGTTGCACCCCGAGCATGCACATGCATCACCAGCCTCCTGCAGCCAAATGCCTTTGGCCCATGAGCAGGGGGTCTTCAGTACCACTCCTCTGCTGGCTAAGAACAAGCTTACATGAGCCTTCCCAGCAAGGTTCTTAGGCCTAGGAGGTAAGCGTGGTGTGAGTGTGGGCTTCCTTTTGGTTGCAAGTGGCCAGGCTATAATCTTTGGTCCCGGACACTTTCAGTGATCCTTTAAAGACTAAGGAACATTTGACTTTTCTTGGCAACTTTGAGAGGTCAGGCTTTCAGCAACCTAATGCTTTTCAGATGCTCTTCTTCCTGATGCCAAAGGCTTCTTACATGATTCTTAAGCACTCTGTCATTCACACCAGGCCAGATGTGAGCTGGCCTTTGCTAACTTTTTTGGGGCCTGGTCTTTCAGAGTTGAAGGCCAGACTCTCAGCTACAAGCCACAGACTATGGAGTGACATCTCAAAGTGATCTGTGACTGGCCCTGCACAATAGTTCATTTAGTGCTGAAATGCCCTCATCTGGTTAAAGCTGGGCCTGTGGCTGAGTCCATGCTTACAACAAAGCTAGTGCTGAGAGGTGTTTTTCTCCACTGTCAGAGCTGGGGAAGCTTGGAGAACCACTAATTTACAGATACAGAAATCGAGGTTCAGAGAAGGCAAGTGACATACTCAAAGACATTAGTGACAGAGCCAGAAGTAGAGCCCATTTCTTCTAGCTCTTGCTCCATTTTCTCCACTAAAGTCTGTTTTTCTTCTTGATATGCTTTTGTCCTTTCAAGAGGTTGAATGATGCAACAGGCCTTGAGAGAGCTCATCGAAATGAGGCCATTCTTTTTGGCTGCTACCATTCTCCATCCAGTCTTTCCTGGAACAAAGGAATCTTCTTGAAAGAAGCCAGATTTGGCCTCTTGAGCACTGGAGGTACTAAGAAGGGCCCTTAAAACAAAATGTGATATTCTAGAATTCTGGGTCCATGAGGATGGCATGAAACATAATCAGAGTCAGGAATGGCTTAGCATTGCTTGTGTTAATTAAAAAAAAAAAAAAAAGTCTTGGCTTCAGCTTCCAGCTCTGCCCCTAACTCTGTGGATAATCTTTGACAAATCATTACACCTCACTGAGCCTCTGTTTATCTCACATGAAAATGAAGGGCAGATATGGTTAATAAGGTTCCTTGGAAGGTGTATATTATGATGCTAGATAAAATGGCTTTCTCCATTCCAGCTTGCTTCTGTGTTCAATTTTGGTGTTTTAGGAGGAAAGAATTTAGAAATCTCTGGCATGGTCCAATGGTAAACCACAGTTCTTTCCAATACCAGGTATTAAAAGAATTTCATGACTCCCTGTATCTAAGATGCTTTGTATAAATATAGAGGGTAATGACCACTATGGGTCATAGAACGTTATGGATCACCTGGTCCTGCTCTGTCACTTCTGAGGTATGGGATCCTAGCCTCAGAGAGGTGAGATTACTCGCTAAAGATCACAGTAAGAAAATGGACTAGGACCGAAGTCTCTGACTCCCAGCTCAATACCTCTTCCCCTTCCAGAGGTTGTAGCATGGCTGCCTAGGATGGAATCCACCTGAAATGCTGTTTTCTTTGGCCCACATGGTACCTAACTCTTCTTATCTTAACTCCCTAAGTGGGAGTTAGGTTTTTCAGTTCACCGCATTCCATCTTCTATGAGGGTTCACCAACTATGCCCTAGGGTATGCTCTGGGCTAAGCCTAAATGAGATGATGGGGATCAGCAGAGTTTGAGTGGGCTGACCTTTCTTCTGCTCCACCTCCTTCAAGTTCTTTATTAGGCTTCATAAAGCCCTCCCAAGTGAAGTCTTCCTAACCAGTCCTCACCCCTCCATTCCCAGATTATCACACACAGTAAATGTCTCCTTCTCTAGGATCTCATAGCAACTGTGATGGCCAACATGGAATGCTAACATTTTCTTTGGTTCTTAAGGATAATGGTAAACAATGCCATAGTCTTTCCATTTTGACATCTAAATCTAACATCTAGAAGCTTACTGAGGGGATATTGAGGGTTACTAAAATGTGCCATTCAGATAATACACTAGCTTAGTTTACCCAACACTCTAATTCAGTAAAATACAAATGCCACCCGACATAGAACTACACTGCAAAGCTCCTGCTGTTCTGCTGAATGTGCAGACAGGACCTACATCGCTCCTCAGTGCTGTCCTAAATGGTTATATCTTTCAGTGAATTCTGTTTGATTAATTAAATCAATTCCAGTATTCTTGCTTTTATTAAAAGTGTAAATTACTATGCCATGACTCTTAAATTTTTTGGTGTGGATTATTTGTTTCATCCTACAGTGTGCATTTGAGGCTATAATTTTCTAGTTAAGTTGATTTGAATATAAGTGTGTACTATGATTGCAATACAAATCACCCATGCTTTTAATGCTAAAGCAAATATCCACAAAATGTCCCCCAAATCTCTATTCACAGTGACACTTTCTATTACCACAGAATTCTTTTTTCATTTTAAAGTAGGGTCAGTAGGTGAACCATGGGGTTGTAGCAGTCAGTAAGACTTGAACACGTTGCTCTTTGGAAGAACTTCTTACTCTGTCCTATAGTTATTTGTTGTCTTAAGTTGCTCATCTCCCCTACAGCACAGTGAGTGTTTGAGGACGAGGTGCCCACTTTCCTGATTTCCCTGGTGCACAGCAGGTGTACACACAAACTGTTGGAGGGAAAGCCTGGTGGGAAGGGAGCAGAACGGCAAAGACAGGAGACAGGAAGGCTCTTGATGTGATAGCACAGGCTGAGTGTAGAGGCTGGTTGGTTTGCAAAGGCTAGAGGCCGGGCTTCTCTATTTTTGGCTCTCTGAGGTATCTCTTAATAAAGAACCAAAGCATCATGCTCCCCATCCCCACCCCATCAACAGCCAGAGAACCTTGGGTGGGAGACCAGGAGGCAGAGGACTGGAGGGTCAGGTACCTGGCAGGCAGGTGGGCTGGCTTCTCCCCAGTACTTCATTCATCCAGACTCCTTGGGCAGAACAGGTATATACACCTGGGAGAGTGAAAAAAGGTGGGAGAAGAGGGAGAAAAGTGTTGGTTTGTAGCACATGGAATATAGATCTGGGTTCTTAATTCTTCTATGGACTGCTGCAAGCCTTCCACATGGTCTCTCTGATGCCATTCTCTAAGCCAGTTCTCCCTGCAATCTGAAGGATCTTTCCAAAATGGGAATCTATGCTTCCTTTCTGCTCAGAATCATCAGTGGCTCCCATTGCCCTCAAAAACAAACAGCATGCTCTTCAGCACGGTGCCCGCGGGTCTGCATAATTGGACTCCTGCCTGCCTGGGGGCTGCTTCCTCCCCTGGGCCAGCCCAGCCCCTGGCAGGCACTTCCTCCCTCTCAGGCACCAGGCTCCCACAGTTCTCTGTGGCACACTTACCTTTCTTCCTTTCCCCACTTCATAAACTCTTTAATAAACCATGCTTATGCCCACCATCTCATCTGAGTCTTATATTAGCCCTGTGAATTATATTGCTGTTGCCCTTGTGAAAAGCAAGGACTTAGAAACTTAGAGAAATTGGAAGAATTTTTCTTAGGAGCAGTCTGTGGCAGACGCAGAACTGATGGGCTTTACCATCTCCCTGAGGGCTCCTTCTCTGCAAGGGGCTCTGGGTGTACATGTGAAGGTGCTGGGATGCCATATGGCTTAATCCCTGGGATGGCAGCCTGAGGCAGGGAGAGGTGAGGTATGGCCCCAAATGTTTCTCCTCCCAGTTTCTCTCAAACTTCAGCCAGTGGCCTGACTGCTGCAGCCCCCAGTCCAACCCTGAGACCCAAATGGTGTGAGGTGGGAGAGGGCTGGTTTAGCATGGAGGGCTCACCTGTGATATTGTGGAGCATCTTATAGTAGGGCTGCTGGCAGGAGTATTGGATCTCAGATTTATATGTGGTAAGGTTGTTCCTGGTGGAGAAGGTGATCAGCCCATGTTTCAGCTCTGCTGGGGCTCCACAGTCCGCAACTGAGAGAAGAGAGTTAACACCTCTCAATTAACCTTTGCTCTTCTTCTTGGGGCCATATGGTAGGTCTGTCTCATACAGATGTGCAGGTTGTGCACTGTGCACAACTGCAGAGAGCAATGCTATAGTTCATGAGAGTAGTACCCTAGAGATTGTGTAGGGCCTGTGTAGCCATGGGTGGCACTGCTTTGGGGGTCTCTTCCATCTACCGTGGCACTACCGTGTGGCCAACTCACTGGACCTGGTGTTGATTCCAGGGCAGGGGCAGGGCTACCGAGATTGAAGCAGACCCTGGTCTTTTCCCCATGTAGCCCTCTTCTTGACTTCCAGTTCTATTGTGCAACCCTCTTAGTCTCTCCTGCCTAAGCATGAAGTCTCTAGCTCAGCAAAAAAACTCTGGCTGACACAAACTGAAGAATCTTCAGTCCTCCCTGACTCGATCACATGCTGAGTAAGAGCAGTTAATGTGCTCACATTAGTGCTTCACATAAAAAAACCCAAAAGCAAACAAATAGAAAACAGCTCCTGCATGAGTACACGACCCCATCCTGCTGTCTCTCTCTGTAAGCATCTTGCTTGATCACAGAAGGTGGGAGGTGGGGTCTGGGGTAGACTAAGTTTTAATCATTCATCTGCTTATGTTCTCCAATTGTTGGGGCCTGGATGTTGGGCTTGGCTATAGGATGGCTGCTCCTCAGAGGTGATCTCAGGGCCGTTGCCAGCACAGAGTCCAGCATGAGTCTGTCAGAAGCCAAGTCACAGGCTGAGGACCCAATTTGTCAGGGTTTCTTCAGGGGCTTCCTTTGGGGGGTGGTGCTCATTTCTAAGGAAATCTTCATCTTAGGTCTAACAGCCTATGCCAGAGCTGGAGAATCATACAAAAATCATAGAACTTTGTGGCTGACAAGGGACCCGAAGGCAGACAATTCAGAGTATCTACTTTACAAACTGAGCTCATAGAGGAGACCTGACTGGCCTAAGGTCACATAGCGAGTTATAATCAGAAAAGTAGACCCGACTTTAAACTCAGTGTTCTTTTAAGAAAACCATCTGACAGTTCTTATGGATCTGCTTTCTAATTAAAATGGCTTAAAAAATCAATATTAACCAGGTAATGATGGACATTAGCTATTAATCTTCTGATAATTTCAGAGGACAACATTCCAAAACCAAGAATTTCCAATTTCCCCTCACCTTGGGAAACAGAGAGAGGGCAATTTACCCCTGAGATGCTACCCTGAACTTGTAGCTTTTGAGTTTAGAACTCTAAATTCATCATTTTGATTGAATAAAGAGTTATCTAATATAAAGCATGGATGACACCAAGGCCCTCCATTGTGGAGGAGAGAAATGAAGGCTGAGAGTAAAAGCAGGTGCCTTCTAGCCACAAGGAAGGCAAAAACCAAGAGGACTGGATAATGTTTTGTCTTGTCCTCTAATCCCCTTAAAGAAATTGTTCCCATTCGTTTTGATGACCCAAAAGTAGAAACATGCTTCCACTCTGTGAGTGAGGGTCAGCACTAGGATCACAAGAGGCAATAATATCTATTATTTAAAGTTACAAAATAGTTTTAAATGTATTTTCCTGCTGAGTCTCAAAGCAGAATTTTCTTCCTTTTCCCAGAAATGCCATTGACTGATGCCTGAATCTTGACTTTGGTCTAGCAGTTCATTTCGCCTAAAGTAGTCTCTGGACCTAATACCTAGTTCTAAGGGGAGGAATTGCAGGGTTGACCTTGGACATGGCTAGATGGTCAGGCTTTTGAAAGCCTGTTACTTGGCCAGCAATAGTAGGGAGCTATTTCCTGAGTAGAGGGCCTGCTTTCATATCACTCCAGAGAAGTAGCTTTGCTGGCCCTACAGCCAAATAGAGGTGATAAGTAGTATAAAATAGAGGGTTGCTTCAGCTTGGGTATGGTAAGTGGGGTGGTATGCTTCTACTCCCAAGTCTACAGTGGCGGATGAAGGGCCATGTGTCTCTGGGACCTGGAGATGACTTCCTTTTCTGAGGAGCCTGGAGCCCTGTTAGTCACAGTCAAAGATCTACACACCCAGAACCCACTTCCTCAGCTGGTCTAGCTTCTTCGCTTTAGGAAGGGTCTCATCCCTTCTCTAATGCTCTCTCTGGCTACTTCCACACCCTGGAATCAAAATGCCCTTCCTTTTTCCATTCCATTGGCCTCACTTTCTCATCATCCTCTGGGATGGGACGCACCACCCCACCCTCTGTCTCTGGTGTCACCTCTGGCTGCCATTTATTTTCCTTCAGATATGTCTTTCTTGACCTGCTGACCTGAGTGTGCTTTGCCACAATCTGGGGCTTCCTGGAGAACTATGCACCACGGACTCCCCCTGGCACTCAGGCTTCAGGGGTGGCTCCTACCCCAGCATCCCTTCATCTCTGCCCTCCATGCACCCATGCTCCAGCATCACAGACGCTGCTCCCTTGCCAGCTTTCCCCGCACAGGAACCACTGTGGTCCATACTCTGGCCACCCTCGAGGCCTTGATCAAATACTGCTTCTTCCTGAAAGTCTTTTCTCAGTATTCTAATTGGACAGGGCACCTCTTCCTTTCTCCTTACAGAGGCCTCTATTCATCTCTCTGATGCATTTGTCTTCTGTTGCCCCGTATTGCCATTATTGGGGTCCATATCGAATCTTCTGCCTAAATTAGGATTCCTTTCATCTCACTGAGTACAATATCTGTTACACTTTGTGGGCTCAGGCATATTGATTGAACCGGTGCTCATCTTTACTGCCCACCTCATCTATGCTCTCGGAGGCACCCCTGCCCTAGGCTGGCACCACAATCTATGCACCTGCCACTGTCCACCCTTGCAGGAATCTACCTCATTAAAGCCCATTTAATCACCACATGGACTGAGTAGTCACAGTGTAATGCAGGGATTCTCTTGATACATCGATTCTGGTTTTGTTCAAGCTGAAGCAGAGGTTCCTGTTGCCACTACAGAGCCCTTTATCGCGTTACCCACTGATGTCCCATGGCACCAAAGCAGAGGACTGCTGCTTTCAAGTGTGATATCTATCTCTCGAAATCTTTAATCAGGGAATTTTCAGAAATGCAAAATTTATAAGTCCAGCCCAGAGGAAAGAACCTCTGATAGTGGATTTTCAGCCCCGAGTTAGGTATAGGTGGAATAGAAACTTTTGTGGTTGAGGATATGCCTATATTTCCTAAAAACCCATGCTCTCGGAGTTATTGTTAGTTTCACCTACTCATGGTTGTTAGAAAGTAACAACAGATAAAAATATTACAGTCCTAAAGTCACAGGCCTTCTGGCCCATTTTATCTTGAAGTGTGGAGTGGATTAGGAACCAGAGGCCACTTTGACCTTGTCAGCCTGGGGCCATGTGGTTTTATATGACATCTTGGGTCTCTAGGACCAAAGTGATTTTTTTCTTCGAGAAGAGTACCAGTCTACTTGGAGTTGCTAAAAAAAAAAAAAAAAAAAAGAATGCCTCTTGTCTTTACATTATTTTCCAGAGTACTGTTTGAATGATGGATGAGCCCTCCAGTGGAGAAATGTTCTCCTTTACGCAGCAGTTTCAACTGCTCGACACTGTGTTGCTTTGTTCAGCATCCACACTAATCCACAAAGAAATTGGAAATGGAGCGTTGGCGGGGTGGGGAGGGGTGCAGTAGCTCTGGGGCCCCAGGGTCTTGTGAGTGGTCCATTCCTGGACGTCTGCACTTTTGTGGGGTCCCGTCATTCATTCTGTCTGTTGCTCTGACCCGGGTTCGTTCTCCTCATCCATTTCAGTTTCTGCCACCAGGGTGAAGATCAAAGAAGGGTCAGGAGGTGCAGAGAAAGGAAGCAGAGAGAGGAAGGGAGAGAGAAAAAGAAGAGAAAGAGAAAAATTAGCAAGCAAAGCAGAAACAGTTTATGCAGGAAATACAGAAATCGCTCCACCAGATTGATTAAGAATGCAGTTTAGGTACAGCTGGTGTGGATGACAGTTGGGGATGGTGGAATTTGTACCATTCTGAGAATCTGCACAGTCATAAATCCTGGCTCGTGAGGATTACAGCACTCTGCCCCTGGAGCAAGCTTTGTATTCATCTGGTCCAAACCTTCTTTTGACATACAGCATTCAGGGTGGAGCAGTACTTGTCTCGGGTCACCATGGCAAGGTGGAGACGGTATAACAATGCATGATTTCCGCTTCCTATTCCAATACAAGTTTCTTCACTACACATGTACACTTCCTGTCTGTTCCTAACCTCTTTTCTCACAATCCCTAGGGACTTGAATTTCTCAGTCTTGCTCATCTTTGCACATCCTTAGGACCCAGCACATGCCTGGGCAGAGAGATGCTTAGTTAAAAACCTGCTCAGTGAATGAGCAGAGACACCAGGAATGCCTGAATGAGGATCCTAATAATTCAAATCTGGGCTATCCTGGGAGAACCAGGTCATATTCAGGAGGGAAACAAAACAAAACAGAACAAAAAAATTCCTCTTCTCTTTAGTACAAAATGGCAGGCGTTCTTTTGTATACTAACAGAAGTCACATAAAATGCTACCATCAAATACAGCTGTGCGTGACACTTATCAGCGCTTCTGTTACAATAAAAAGTGTGCATGCTTTATTAGGGAAAATATTACTATTAAAATTTTCTACCTCCAAAAGCATGAATGAGAGAAACAAAACCTCTGCCTAATGAGGCGATTTGGTGTAGGTGGGGGGGAGGGAAGAAATAAGCTTTTATTAGACTCTCACTTATTCCTGGTAGCCCACAGGTATAATTCAGTTAATTGATCCTTAGAAGAATCAGGAATGCAGGAAGCTGAGGCCAAAAATCTGAGTAAATTGCTTACGGACATTTGACTGGATGAGTCTGGATTTGATCTAGAACTTCCTGCTATTAAATATCCTGTCCTCTCTACACCAAATTCTCTTTTCCTTCCTCCTTCAGAATGTCCCTTTGCTTTGTCCCGCACAGTGCTTCCCACAGAACTCAGTCACAGCACTACTGAGTCGGAGAAGGTGGTGGCTGTGTTTACTGACACTTGAATTCCTCAATTTCTCAACCTGTGTTTTCTATCTAAACTCCCTATAGGCATCCAGTCAATGTTTGTTGAAACCAGTACTTGCCCCCTCTCTTCCCACAATGGGTTCTGACTCCAGCCACATCATTATATTAAAAAAGAAAAATTAAAAAGCAAGAATATCCTCCAAGATTCTGTCTGGGA
The DNA here is from genome assembly GCF_003254725.2 of Canis lupus dingo. Taxonomy (NCBI): domain Eukaryota; kingdom Metazoa; phylum Chordata; class Mammalia; order Carnivora; family Canidae; genus Canis; species Canis lupus. The sequence goes on from NC_064276.1 coordinate 19,720,018, forward strand.
TTTGCCATAAGAGAGTTCACCCTGACGGTGTTCTCCTGGGACTGAGGGAGTGGATCTGCCTGCCTAAAGAATCTGAACCATTTAGAAGAAGGAATGAGGACACCACTTCACAGTTTATACGAGTCATGAAATGAGGATGGACGGGATCAACCCTAGTGCTTGACTTCTTACCTCTCCATCCTAAAGCCAATCCTCCCCTTGCTCCTTCTCTTCCTTCTCTTCTCATCATCATCACACTTTCCTTCCTCACTGCTACCATAATGAGTTTCCTAAAAATGTGGTCTTTACAAGTCTTGACCTAGAACTACCTGGATAGGGGGACAGGGTGGTGACTGGTAATCTATATTTTTACAATGTTCACTAAGTGATTTATATGGATTACATTATTTGGAAAACACCCCAATATATTCTAGAGTATTAAAGCTAGTTCAACTTTTTATTTTAAATTTAAGGTGAAGGATCTTATCCATGGTTGCAGGGTGGATTAGGAGCAGAGCCAATGTAAGAACTCTGCGCTGACCTCACAGCCTTTCCTGACAGGTCCTAAATCATGAGCTGTTCCAGAAACCTTAGTGGGTATGGCTGATGGCCACATAGAGACTGGCAAGGTCATTGAGCTCTGGGCGCTGGTGCTGAAATAGTTTCCTGAATTAGCAGTTGCCAGAGCTAGTTTCAAACCTGGGGACAAACTACTCCTTTAGCAAATTTGGCAACCTGTCTATAGGCAGAGGTAAAATTAGTATTTAGGAAGTAAACTGGAACCGACAAGAAGTTTCTCTTGGAATTCTAATGTCTTAATGCCAAAAGAAAAATTAATAGCCTTTTGGTCCAGCCCTCCTGTGCTTGCTGCATTCCTGCCCCCACCCCTCTTTGAGCCCATCTGTCGGGTTTTCACCCTTGTGTGGTCTCTGGTTGGAACCAACCAGTGCTGGGGAGCTCACTATCCTTGTCACAGACCAATATGGCTTTCTTACTTTTACAAGTGGGAATCCTGTTACTCCATGTCCCATCCTTCAGACACTCGATCTGGAATGTATCCATCTCCACATTATCCTAGGAAGAAACATGAAGAAGATGCAGCAAGAAGGAGGAGTAGGGTTGGTGGTTGTTTCCCAGTACAATCAGCTCAAATTCCAAACCCGGTTGTCCTTGACTGAGATTTTCCAACTATGGGCCTCCAAGGGCAAGCTTGATGATAAGGAAAAGAGAGATGCTGAATTCATAGTCCCTATTCCTACTCTGGAGAGGGGCAAGGACTATGTGGAAGAGAGGGCTTGGACAACGTCTGGGAGGGGAAACCTGTACCCCTGACTCCCTTTCCAGAGCAGTGGCTCTCAAACACAAGTAAGCACTAGTATCCTTGAGGATTTGCACAGACTGCTGGGCCTCACCCCCAGAGCTTCTGATTCAGTGGGTCTGGCCTGGAGAGCAGTTTGAATTTCTAATAAGTGATGTGATGCTCTGGAGACCCCATGTGAAAACCCATTCCTTAAGAGTGTTCCTCCAGCTTGGCTCACATCAGACTCAACTGGGTAACCTAACAGAAAAACCAATCACCCATCCTGCCCCGGAGATTCTGTTTTAATTCATCTTAGGTGAGGCCTGGGAAGTAATTTTGTATCTTTAAAAAACTATCCAGGTGATTCCTAGGAGAGTGAGCAGCGTCTGTCTGCCACCTCTAAAATCTCTGCTTCCTGTCCCAGTTTCCCCCAGTAAGCCTGATCGATGAACTTTATTAAGGTTATGTGTCCTGATAGTAGGGTTGAATGAATCTTAATTTGTGTTTGAAATTCAAATCAGCCCAAGCTCTGAAAGAAGACTTCTGTGCCATTTCCAGAAGTGAAAATCTGGGATGCATGCTTTGGATTTTCAGAGGACTGGAATTTCTGAAGCATGTTGGAGATTTATGGGAAAGTTAGCAAATACTGTGGTGGGATCATGCAAGCTCTGGAAGCCCATCTGCCTTGGGGGGGCACTGGACCATTTCTCTGACCTGATGGCTCTTCTTCCCCCCGCAGGACCCTGTACCTTCAGAACTTTGTAGCCTGTGTCACAGCTGATGAGCACCTGGTCTTTGAAGGAATACGTGGCTTGCAGGGGCTCGATTTTCCCGTGGACAGGAAGCTCTGGATCTGGACACTCATTCCCTGGTGGGAGCAATGAAAGATTGGTGGGTGAGAAAACAAAGAAAAATCTGCAGCAGGCAGCCAGCCCCCATGGTGCAAGCAATGGTGCAGGAGAAACCCACAAAATGAGTTGTTGGGGGCCTCGTACCTACTAGGCCCTGATAACTTATTCTGGAACCTTGAGCAGGTCACTTTTCAACTTAGACCTCTAGTTCCTCAACTGTAAAATGAGGTGGTTGGCCAAATGATTTCATCATGAGTCAGGGTTTAATATCCACGGCAGGATATTAAATGCCATTGAGTGTAACCCTTATCTGAGGCTGCGTTTACAACATGTTCAATAGTAGTGATCAGACATCTATTTGCATTCCTACAGTGACAGAGAGCTTAATACCTCTCAAACCTATACCTTTCTTACTGGACTTCTTTGATCAAAGGAACAGTGTTTTCCTATTCAACCATAATCTATATCCTTGTAATTTGCTCTCACAGGGCAGAGGTTGTCCTCTTGGGCAGCTCAGGATGACTTTAATCGCTCTTTCTCCCCAGGACCATTCTTCAAAGTGTTAGAGAGAGAGAGAGACTGTGACCATATGCCTCTGAGCTCTCCCTTCCAAAGGCCACATTGGACAGGATTCCTAGGTCTGAGTCTATCCCTGACATTTTTTCCTGGACAAACTCTCTTTTAATACCCTCTTTACATCCTTCTCCAGAACTGGACACCAATGTGATAATGCAGGCAAGGCCAGGATATCAGATCTATAAACTGGATTACCCACACCCAGCACCCTCTTCTTTCTTGGCTAACTATAAATCCCTGAGGCAATGGCTCTATCAGGGTTTGGGCCAGGACTGGCTGCCTTGGAGTACTGGGAAATGAGACCTGTGGGCACTGCCAGTCTGGTGCTACAGGAGGCAAACTGCCACGACAAAACATTTTAAGCTATGGGCCCAAACTCAAATTCCTGCCCAAAACCTGGAAAGGGCTGAGTGGGAGGGTTCTCTCCAGGCCCAATGAATCAGTGTAAAAGAGTTGAGTTTAGGAAATAAGCAGTTTTCTTTCTTTATTTGTTTTTGTTTTTTAAATCTCCTTATGTGATTCTGAAGTGCAGCAAGTTTGAAAACTATTTCTAGTCTAAATCCACCATTTTTGCTGCCCTTGCTCCCATTTTATGGATGGGAAACTCAGGGTAAGAGAAGGTACTTGGTCCCACACTCTTCTGTAGCAGAGCTAGGTGTCCTGCCAAATCCCCAGAGGAGTCTCAGGCCTGCACTGCTCATCCCTGAGCCACCCCTCATCCCTCAGCTCATGAGGGCTGAGCATGGTGACCAAGCATGATCCATGGAGGGAGAGGCTGTGTTACCTGTCGCCCTGTATGAGAGCCTCCAGCCCTGGTTCTCCCCTGAGTTGTCGCTGCGGAATAGAATCTGGACGCTGTGGCTCTCAGTGTTGATGGGTTCTGGGGCTTTCTCTCCACAGAAGGGCCCCAAAACTTTTGGGCCAGCTTTAATCTGTGATTGGCAAGATAGAGAAAAAAGGTCACATCTGAGTAGTGGTGGCAGCCGCTGGGACCACCTCTATGGTGCATCCTGGTTTTCTGGAGGCCTCCATGTGAACCCGTAGTATTCACTCATGTTTTAGTGGGCATTGCCATTCACCAAACAGTTCCATTTCCACTCTCTCATTTACAGATTACGACGGCCTTGGAAATGGATGAAGCTGGCTAATAACCCTCTGCTCAAAATGAACATATGGCTCAGAAAGGGACAGAGCTCTGTCCAGGTGCATGGGATAGAGAAGGCCTCTGCTCTCAAAGAACCTACAGCCTAGTCGAGGATGGCTGGGATGGGGTAGCAGATGGGACTAATAATAAAGATTAAGCAAAAATAAATAAATAAATAAATAAATATTAAGCAAAAAATTACATGCTGTGTCAAGAATTATAAAAAATAATCAGGGTGATATACACACATCAGATAAATATATGTTATATATTTTTAATTATGTAGTAAAAGCTATGTAACCTAACTCATTACTCATATAATAAATAAAACTTTATTTTTTATTTTTATTTATTTATATATTTTTAATTTTTGTTGTTTATTTAAATTCCATTTAGTTAACATATAGTATAATATTCTTTATATCTTAGTAATTCATCACTTACATATAACACCCAGTGCTCGTCATAGCAAGTGCCCTCCTTAATACCTATCACCCATTTAGCACATTCCACCGCCCACCGCCCCTCCAGCAGCCCTCAGTTTGTTTTCTCTGGTTAAGAGTCTCTTATGGTTTGTCTCCCTATTTTTTTCTCCTCTATGTTTGCCAGTTTTATTTCCTAAATTCCACATGAGTGAAATCATATGGTTAAAATGCTATTTTTAAAAAATTTAAAGTTCTCTTTTCAAAGAAATGAAAAATTTTTTTAAGATCCATTTTTTCTATTTACCTACATAGTTAGCATTTTTGGTGCTCATCCTTTTTTCCTACAGATCACAGTTTCTATCCGGTGTCAACTCTTTAATAGTGCAATCAAAAAACTTTATTTTTTAATAGATAAAACTTTAAATAGGTGGTCAGGGAGGGCTTCTTTGAGGAGGTGACATTGGATTTGAAACATGTAGGATGAGTAGAAACTTGTTATTTAAGGAAGAGGGGAAAATATTTCCCAAGCGGAGAAAGTAGCATATGTAAAGGTCAAGGTCAAAGGTGGCAAAGGGCTCAGCAAGTATTAAGAACAGGAAGGAAGCCAGAGTGGCTGAAACAGAGGGAATACCATAGCTTGAGGTAGGAAAGGCAGGCAAGTGCCATATTGTGTTGAGGAATTTATGTTGATTTCCAAGAACAATCCTGATTTAATCTGGCTTTTATAAAGATTAGCCTTGATGCCATGGTGAGCAGACTATGTAGGGCAAGGATGGAAGCAAGAAAACCAGCTAGAAGCTTTGCATCGGACCAGGAGATAATGGGCATTGGCCTGGGATGGAGTCAGTGGGATGGAGAGAAGGAAGTAGGTACTATTAGCTGATCTAGATTTCCTGACTCCCAGACTCAGTTCCTTTCTGTGCCTCCTACTCTTTTTCTTCCATCTCCAAGGACCAGGACTCCTGAACCCTCATGTGGTGACTTCTACAATCCTGGATGATATCTCCGTCTTGTCCCCCTTATTGTGGATGGGGGGGAAGTGAAGCCTCATGAGATTAAGTGTCTGGAGAAGGCTCACAGCGTAGCTCCGGGGATACTTTGTGTGATAAGCAGAATTTTAAGATGGTCCCTATGACCTTCACCTCTGGTGTTACTTCATGATGATATCATGTAACATGGCAAAAGAGATTTTACAGGTGGCTGAGGAGCTAGTGTTCAATCAGGGAAGGTCCCTAGGCTGGATCTGATTAAGCTGGTAGATGCTATTTTAACTAATTACCTTTTGGGAAGCAAGAGGCTTGGTCCCCTATCCCGGGAGAAGGCAAAGGGCCAAGAATATCAATTTTCCCAATTCAGCCAAGATTTCCCAGTATCCCCAAGGCCAACATCCACTGTAGGCTTACCTTGATGTAGTCATAGGGGCAGGGCACCTCAGGATGATCCTCAATGTCGAAAATGTCCTCGAACTGCAGGCTGACCATGAAACCCTCCTCTAGCTCTATCGTGTAGAAGCATTCTGAGCTCTTAGGGTAAGGGTTGGGGAAGTCAGGGCTGGTGATCACGCCTGTCCTCTGGGTATAGACGTTGTCACTGCACTCCACTGTGGAACACATACCAGAGCAAAGTGACACACCACAACCATGGCTAGGGCAACCCGTTTCTTATCTGTTACTGTACAATTTTCTCACTAGTCCTGAGCAGCAAGCAGGGAAGACATCACTATCCCCATTTTATTGATGGGTAGAAGCCCTCATGGAAAATGGCCAAAGCCTTCCATTTCTCCATCCCTGCTCTACCTGGAGAGGACATCAGGGTGGGCATATGGATGAGACATGAAACAAAGATAGAAGGAATAGGGCATTTTCTTGCTGTCTCTCTTTGCCTCTCTCCTCCCTCATCTTTCCTTTGGACTGAGGTTCTCTTGATCACAGAGGAACTTGGGAGGCCATAGGAGTGAAAAGAAAAAGAAACTGCTGGGTGAGGCCAAGCTTATGGCTCAGAGTGATGGGACTGGTAAACCCGTGTTTTCCCATAACTTGGCCAGCCCGGGTACCTACAGTAACCAGGAGAGCCGAAGTTGCTGCTATCCAGGGAGAAAGATGGCCTAGAGCCTAGGGATTCTGAAATGTGGTCCTTTGAAAACCTGAACCCGGACTTCCTGGCTGCTAGGCATTTCAGCATCTTCATCCATGTGGTATCTGAGGCAGAGCTCTCTGGCTTCATTTTTAGTTATTCCTATTCCATATGTACCCCTCTTCTGAGCCTCCCCTAATCTTATTGGGAAACTCAGCACAAAATGGTGATATATATACAGTGTCATCTCTGGGGCCCACCTCGGCAAGTCCTGTTGTCTGTGTGGAGGAGGTAGCCAAAGCGGCAGGAGCAGTAGTAGCCGCCAATGTAGTTATGGCAGTAGTGGTCACAGGACAGCTCCTCATCCTCTCGTTCAGTGCACTCGTCCACATCTGCAGGGCAATCAATCCACGGGTGAAGATGAAGACAACAGCCAACATTTACAGAGCATGTAGTATGGGCCTCTCCCTGTGTTAGCCTCACACAAAGCCCAGAAGTAGCCATTACTTCCATTTACAAATGAGGAGACTGGAAATCAGAGCAGCGAGGCAACTTCCCAAGATGACAGAAAGCCAGGTTCAAGGCCAGGCAAGCTGACCCCTGGTGGTGCTAGTGCCCTCTAACAGTTGTGACAATAGCAAGCAGGACTTACCATCCCCATTCCACAGATGATGAAACAGAGACTTGGGGCCTTTAAAGAACTTACTCCAACTCACAGAGATGGTATGTGGTGGAGTCAGCATTCACACCCAGGTAGGCTGGCTCCAGAACCCACTCTTTACTTCTAGTCCATGCTGCCCCTTTCTTTCTATGTCCCACTTCCCTGGGCAGTGGCAATGTAAACGTTAAAAAAAACTATGCTCTCAACCCAATTTAAAGATTTCATGGTACGTTTTTCCCCAGCAAATATAGGAATGGCCAAAAAGCACATGAAAAAGATGCATGACATCACTAGTCACCAGGGAAATATAAATTAAAACCATATGAGGTACCACTACATACCCCACCAGAATTCTAAATTTAAAAAAACTTAAAAATTGACATCAAACTGTCATTTGTTGGTGAAGGAATATAAAATGGTGCAAAAAAACTTTGTAAAAGGTCTAGCAATTTCTTATAAAACCAAATATACACCTGTCCTATGATCCAAGGATTCTGTTCTTAGATATTTACCCAATAGAAGTGAAAATATATTTTCACAAAAAGTCTTCTACAAGAAAGTTCATAGAAACTTTATTAATGGGAGCCAAAAAAAAAAAAAATGGATAGAGTGCAGGTGTCCATCAATGGAAGAATGGATAAACAGACTGTAGTATAGTCATTCAATGGAAAATTACTCTGCCAGGAAAGGAGCAAATTTCCAATGCATTGCAACATGACTGAACCTCAAAAACTTTACACTAAGTAAAAGAATCCTAACTTCCAAAATATATTCTGTGTATGTTCATCTACATGAAATTTAAGAAGACGCAAAATTAATCTATGGTGGAAAAAAATTGGAACAATTGTTGCCTCTAAGGGAGATAAGAGCAGAGTGTGATTGGGAAGGAGCATAAGGGAACTTTCTGGGTTTAACAGTAAAGTTCAATATCTTGTTAGGGGTTTGGGTCACATGCAAATATAAATTTTTCAAAACTCAACAAGTGTGCCTAAGGTTTGTACCTTTCATTGAATGTAAATTTTACATTAAAATAAAAAAATTGTGGGTAGATATTGAACTTTAGCAAAATGATATGCATGCTGAAATATTTAGGAAAAAGTTTACTGTTGTCTGCAATGCACCTTGAAATGCATCAAAAAAGGATGGACTGATGGATAGATGGAGGATAGACAGATGGGTAGATATGTGATAGAGCAAATGCAGTAAGGCAGTAAGAGAGCATAAGGTACTTTTAGTCTTTAGAGAGAAAAGGAGATCTCGGGATGAGCCACCCTCTTCTCCAACATACCCACAGCCATGTAGTGGGCATCAAAGCCCGTGAATCGCTCCTCATTGGAGAAATCTGACCGGAAAGTGATGGACATGAAAGAGCCGGGGGAGAACACGACTTCCTGGCCGGGGGTCTGCTCTGTGTCTGTAGTCTCCCTGCCACAGAAGGTTGCCAGCACCTGCTCTTCAGTTTCTACCTTTGGGATCAAAGAGAGAGGGAACAAGATGAGTTGCTTCCCAAATTAGCTTCCCTGATGGTCTCCAGGAGAAAAGAGGGAGAGTCTGTTTATGAGTAGATCAGGGATAGAGATAAGGAATTCGGGATTCTGGGCCTTGAGGAAAGATACCATACAGGTTAAGTCTCTGGGGCTGTTCAGTCACCGTTTCATTCATTTGTTTAGGCCCATCAGGAGTAGCTTGGCATTTATCATTCCTATTACTGGCTTATTTGTTGAAAATAACTCAATATTAGAATTCAGAAAGAGATCACCTCACTGATAGATTCCACATGCAACAGAAACTGACCACATTTCCAAAGAAGAGAGATAAACTTCAGGTCATTCATTGAGCATTCAGTGTGTGCTGCCCGTGAGCAGAGCATGGGAGCTGTGCATGGGGAGGCAGTGTTCAGAGGGACGCAAACACAGACAGGGCTATTATACAGTGTGACAAGTGCTTTAATGGGAACACAAGTGCTGGGACTGCACTCCGAAGGAGATGAAAGATCCCATCAGAATGGAAACTGCAGGAGAGCGAGACTTTGTTTTCTTTACAGATGTGTTTTCAGTGAGCGGAGCAGGATCTGGCGCATAGCACTTACCCAACAAATGTTTGTTGTCAAGAACTAAAATGCAAGGCTTGTTCTGAGAACAATGAGAAGCCAGGGAGTCTGTGGGGATTATAGCAGGAGAGGTTGAAGAATAGGTTGAAATGACATTATACTGTCTTTGAATGCTATCATAACACTACGCGACTCTTAATTCTGTGAGTAAAGATACTGAAAACTTTTGAGCAGGGAAATTGTGTATTTAGAACTATATTTAATAAATAGTTTTAATAATTCAGAAATGACTGGGTTCATCCCTGAAACAATTGTGTTTGTGTTAAGACTCAGAGGCAAAAATGACCTATTTGCTAAAAGAATTCCCTACTTTGGAAAAGCTAGAGACCCTGTGTAAATTCAGAGACCCAAGTAGAGATCCTAAACTGGCTGCCTAAAGCTGATTTTGTGTGAATTTGGTTTGGGAAACAGTGTGATAGCTGGCTGATCTATTTATTTGACTATGAACGCTTGGCCTACCTACCGCTCTTACCATTTACACTAACTGGGTTCTTTTAAGGTTGTATTTGTGTTTGCAAGCTCTAGATTGACATTTTAGCCAAGATGCATGAGAAAATCTTTTAGCAAGAATGATTCTGCTGCCTTTCAAAGTCATTAAAGGAAAAGTTCTCAAAGCCTCTGCCTATCTCTAGTAGCTTCTAATGCATTCATTGTTTTGTTCATTAGCTTAGTATGTCAGAAGTATCTTGACATTTGACACTTCTGTTTTGAAACTAATGATTTATTTATTTAAGATAAGTGGGAGTTTTAAAGAAAAACAATTTGCCCTGGCAACAAAACACAAGGACAATTAATCACTAACTTTGGGAATTGAAGTGTAAACAGAAGATGAGATCATGGCTTTGCTGTTTATTCCTCTTCTCTGCAGATACTAGCCAAACTCACACCAGCCTTTTTAAAGTAGAATGTACCTATCTGCACACAGTCACTTCCTTGACCACCACGGCTGATTTGTTCTTTCGCTTACCTGAGTTTCCTAGATAGCTGAAGTTTTACCTGACTATAATTAATTTATCATCATCATCATCATCATCATCATCATCATCATCATATTTGGCGTAATGCTTTATAAGGTGCTTTATACAAATCCCTGCTTTCTTAGGTGAAACATGCTAACCCTCTTTGGTGATCCGGGGACCTTTTTATGAATGTCAACCATCTTGGGGATATTGTGTTGTGTGATGTTACTTGCTCTGCATTGAACATCCCCAGACTATAACGCCTTTGCAATTCTTATGTCTCCTTTATGTAATGTTTTATTTTGTGTCTTTTTAAAATCAGTTAGCTGATATATGTTATAAAATAGAATCTCATTGAGCTGCTCTTATTAGAACTTAATAAAGATAAGACTAAATAGTTTTAGTGTGAAGGCCTAGGAAAGGCATGAAATTGGGTACAGGTCTTGGTGACTTCTGCTTTGGAGTAATATAAGGTAGATGGACCTGGCAGTTAGAGGTCATGAGCTTATTCTTGACTACCATAAACAGTTATATGGCCACCTCCTCTCTAGCTCTCAGTTATCCACCTGATAGAACAGAGTTTTGAACTAGCTGAGCTATATGTTCTCTTCCAATTCCGACATACTAGTATTCTAACAAGTCACCATACCCACACATTCGATAGGCCAACTAGAAGATGATGAGCAGGAGTTTCAACACAGTGATTGCTTTCTGTTGAAGAACTTGATGAACTCGAACTTCTTCGTGACCTATAACCATGTAATACCAGGTCAGTTATTTAATGAATAGTGACGCCTTGAGCATTAACACCTCCAGACTCACAATTCCCTTCCTGTACTTTGATATCCCCAAAGTCTTTGTAGCATGGACACGTTCCATGTAGCTACTCTCTGTAGCTTGGACACTTTCATGTGAAAGCAACCAGGGGAGGGGTGCCTGGGTGGCTCAGTGGTTGAACGTCTGTCTGTGGCTCAGGGTGTGATCCCAGGATCCTGGGATCGAGTCCTGCATCGGGCTTCCCTGCAGGAAGCCTGCTTCTCCCTCTGTCTAGGTCTCTGCTTCTCTCTGTGTGTCTCTCATAAATTAATAAGTAAAAGCTTAAAAAAAAAAAAAAAAGAAACCAACCAGGGATAACTTAGATCGGGGGAGACCTAATGAAAGTCTGTGATAATAAACTCTCTTATAAATTCCTGGATAAAGGACATTTTCATGATGGCAGATAAAACAGTCATCCCATACAGAGCCACACTATTGCAGAGAACAGGTAAGCATGTTTTGGCTGAAGCTCATGGGAACATCTGAGACATCTACACCTTTAGGAGCAGGGAAGAGAAGGCCCTGGAATCCTGGGAATTCAGCCTACAGCTCAGAATAGAGTCTTGGAATATCAGAACTGAGGAAACTGAGGTCCAAAGAAGGCCAGTGACTTGCTCAGGAGTAGAGAGATAACCACAAGCATTTCCTGATACAGTTTTACTTTTGGAACTATTCTGACCCTGAAGAAAGGAACCCACCAACCCAGAGAATACATGACCAAACACATAGGCACTTTGCCAAACAAATTTTCTGGCTCAAGGGCCTCTTCAAACTTTATCTTGGGTTCATGGACTGTCTCCCAGAGAGGATGTGGCTCAGTGACAGCTCCAGCCCTAACCCAAACAGAGGGGTCACTGACCTTGGTTAATATTTGCAGCCCCTGCTATGAATTAAAACATTCTACAAAAATCATTTACCTCTGAGTATAGGCAGAAGATTGAGTCCTGGCTTCTGTTTGGACTGTCCCATTTCTAGGGTCATCATATTAACATGATGGGGGGAAGTACCTTATCAAATGAAGACACAAAATTCATAATAGAGAACTATCTGGCCAGGGATCACAGACTCCTCATTTTTCTATTTTTTATTATGGCAACCATATCCTTTCAGGCTATTGTTATTTAGGGCAGCAACACATGGATGCATGTCCTCAATTTGTTTTCTTTCAACTCAATTCAAAAAATATTTATATACCAAATTCTGTCTGGACTACAATGTGGAGGATGCCAAAAATTACTTATTTGTTGCATGAGCTTAAGGAGCAAGTCCCCTGCCTCTGGGAATGTGAAATTTAATAGGAGAGTAAGATAAGTACTCAAATGGGTATGTGTCAGGGCATAGTTATTGCAGTGAAAGATAGGAATCTCCAGGGGTTAAAGGAGGAAAAAAAAATTACATCCAGCTGAGGGAAATCATAAAACATTTAGGAAGAAGAACATTCTTTGAGCTGAGGCCTGAAAGATGAGTAGGACTTAGGGAGATGGAAATAGTAGGTGGAGGGTAGGGGGTAGCAGGAAGAGCTTCCAGGCCGAAGGAATAGTGATGTCTCAGAGATATTCAGAGTCTCAACTGTCCCTTCCTTCCCACTACCACCTGCCATAGGAAGGGGGTTCTATTGAGGACAGGGAGCTGGGGAGAGAGATCTAAGGAGGAGAAGCCAGAGTCTGTTTTCTATGAATTTTCACCTTAGTAGAAACAACAAATTTGGCAAACAACAAACTTTGGCAAAACTAAGGCAGGGCTGAGACACTTTGGCCCAGTTTCTGTGGGAGGACCATGGTGGCTGCTCTCCATGTGTCTATAAAGTCATCTCATCAGAGATTAATACTGACAGCTCTCCACCAGTCCCTGGAGCAATGTATGGAGGAGGTAGCTCAGGAATGAGTGTTCTCATTTTATTGAGGAAAATCTTGAAGCCCAGCTAATTTAAATGAATTAGGCCAGGTTATTATCTATCAAGTGGTGGTTTCAGGCCCGGGATTGTAGCCTAATTTCCTGGCCAATAGCCTCCTGCTCCTTTAAGGCTTGAGGCAAACAAACAAAGACTGTCATACAGATCTAAATACCTCAAGGCTTTGCTTGTCAGTGTTCCCAAGCTAAATCTTGGAGCTTCTCCGATCTTCTTTGGGCCTTTGAAGTGCTTTTCAGAATTAATTTAGTCAGATATTCAGGGAGTGTGCTGGATTGTCCTGCTGTTGATTTAGTTAATCTGGGAACTACATTCCCCAGAATCTCCCTTCTTGTATACTTCCAGGCCAGAAGAGAAACTTGTGTGAGTTTAGAACACAACAATCCTTACTCTCTGCAGGGTGTTTTGTGATCAGATACCAAGATGGACAGGTGTAGATGTGCCCATTAGGTTCTAACCTGTCTCACTTTCCTCCACTCTACATCCAGTGCCTCTTTCCAACAACTGGCTCTAATGACCAACAGTGGCCTAAACATACCACCGCTTGTAGATGGACCCACAGATGTGGGAGTTGCTCAATGCCAACAGCTTCTCACAGAACTCCTCATGGGCCCCCTTCACAGGCCCACTTTGGCTCCTTAGATGCTCTTGAATTCTCACATTCCACTGCAGATGTCAACATCTGCACCCATGCCAGGGCTTCAGGAACACTGATTAGTGACTGATCCTCTTAATTCCAAGCCCTGCCCTTCACAGCCCCAGCTCCTCCTCTAGTCATGTGATTTCTGATACCCAAAATAGCCATTACCTCCCAATCCTCACAGAGGATCTGCCTTCCTCACTGAACTCTGGCTGATACAGTTACTAGAGCCAGAAGTCCAGTGTTGTAGTAACAATTAAGACCTGTGGCTTGGGTTTTGGGATTGTCAGCAAGTAGAGGGTAAAAAAGCAGTGAGCTATAGAAAGCTTGCAAAGGCACTGGAGTCACTTAGTGGTGAAACGTTTGGCACAACTCCCCATGGCCACATAGAAGATAGAAAAACGTACACAATAAACTTGTGGATCTGCTAAGGAGATCTCTAGGCAATGTTGAAAGTGTCAGTATGTATTTCTAGCTGTATATGGCAAGGTACTTCAGGAAGAAGTAGGTCTTCAGTGTGTAAGCCTGTGACTTGCTTTGACAAAAGGCATGTGATATGCAGAGATATGCCACTTCCAAGGGGCCCTGTAGCTCTTTCAGGCATCAAGGGGTCTTGTAGCTCTTTCCCATGTGAAATAGTGCCCTGAAGCCTCCATGTGAGGAAGCCCTGCCAGGCCTACTGGAGATGAATCACCCCAGTTCAGGTCTCTAGGCCAACCAGCTGACAGCTACCACCAACTGCCAGACAAGTGAGTGAGGCCATCTTGGACTTTCTAGATTCTCAAGCCTCTACTGGAATGGCCTTGGGCATATCCAGCAAAAGCACCATCCTGCTGAGCCTATCCCAAACTTCTGATCACAAGATCTAGGCAAACGTAATGGATGTTGTTTTAGCTACTAAGTTTTAAAGTGGTTTGTTGCACAGCAAGAGATATGCTATGGGGTATAGGAAGCAACTTCCGACAAAGGGAAAGATGGACATTTATGAACTGACACTTGGAGAATTTCAATCTCATGGGTTCTCGAGGCCTTGAAAGTTACTTAATCTAATTTCTTATCTTTGTACCACACCTTATAGCAGTCATGTATAATGGTAGAAAACCAGAAACAATGTAAATATTCAATTTTAAGAGAGCAGTTAAATTAGCCTTAACTTAGTAACCATTAGGCACCCATTACTTATCACATTAATGGAGAATTTGCAATGATCTGAAAACTTTCCTAGTAGGTTATATTAAGCAAAAAAAAAAAAAGGGGGGGGGAACCCATGTACATGGTGAAATTACAATTATGTTAAAGGAATACAAAAATAAAAAGGAGAAGGAATTAGAGCTAACTGTTAACAGTGGCTAGTTGAACTACAGGTAATATTTTTTCTCTGTTTTTATATTTTAAAAGTATTTTGAAAAGAAACCTGAACCCCCCCCCCCAAAAAAAAAGAAACCTAGACCCACAACTACTTCCCTCTATAGCATAAACTCAGTTAGTTGGGGTGTAAATGGATGGATGAGAGGAGACAGAAGAGTCCCTGTTGTGGAGTTCATGAAGACTTTGTGAGAAAGAAGAGGGGGGGGAAGAGAGAGAGAGAAAGAGAGAGAGAATGTGTGTATATGAGAGGTGGGAGGGATTGGGCATTTAAGACTGTTTGCGGTAAGAACATCACTGCTCTGTTTTGGTTTCTCAAGAGGGAGTTGAATTGTGAATTGCTTTGAATTTTAAAGTTTTCTTTTTTTAATGTAACCCCTTGCTGAGACTGGATCATGAGGGACATCATCTTTATATGAGTCATACATGAGTCTTCACCAATTATTACATGCTGGGAAAATCACTTAAATTCTCTGTGTTGTAGGTTGAATTGTGTCCCTGCTGAAGTATATACAGTTAAATCTTAACCCTTGGATTTGACTTGACCTTATCTGGAAACAGGTCCTTGCAGACGTAATCAAGATAAGATGACATCATGCTGGCTTGGGGGTGGGGGGACCCTAATCCAGTGATTGATGTCCTTATAAGAGGGACATTTGTTCACAGAGACACACACAGAGCAAAGTGTGAAGGCAGAGGGAGAGATTGAAGACACTGCTGCCACATAACAGGGGATGCCAAGGATTGGAAACAAGCACCAGAAAGCTAGAAGGGGCAAGGAAGGATTCTTCCCTAGAGCCTTCAGAGGAAGCATGGCCCTGCTGACACTTTGATATGAGACTTCGGGCCTCCAGAACCGTGACATAATATATTCTTGTTATAGGCCATCTAGTTTGTGGTACTTTGTGATGGCAGCCCTAGGATATGCAAACACTCTGGATGTAGGTTTTGTCATCCGTGACACAGTGACAGCAATAGTGGTAATATCACAGGACTCTTGTGAACATGACATGAACTAATACTCATAAAATACTTAGAAGGGCCCCTGGGATCTAGTCAGCACTCAGTACCTCGGTGAGAAGAACAGGACTGCTGAGGTTCCATCATCCGAACAGAGCTGCTTCTGGACTCCTTGCTAGGTGGGCATGGGTAATTTCACAATTTGAAGAAGAATGAGAGTCTGGAACTGTCCCTGGATCCCCTCTGGTTTCTAATTCCTAATCTCACTGAAGCCATCAGCATAGACTCCTTTCCTGCGAGGACTCCAGAACCCTCTTAGTCCTGCCACTTCATTTGGCAGGTGGTGTCTGTCTTAGGTTCCTTTAGCCCTCAGGGGAGCCTCCTGGCAATGCTGGGAGGTGGGTGACAGGCAGAGGACAGGCAAATGATACTGATCTCCCAGAGGAATGTGAGGGATCTCTAAAAGCTTTCATCCCACAAGAGAATGTAAGTCCAGGAATCTCCTCACTTCCCTATGTTTCAAAGGATTGCTCTAGATGTGTGAATTTAGGTCAGTGATTCACTCACAGCCCCAGCCCAGGACTTCTGACTCAAAAAGGAGTGCTCTGCCCTTCTGGGGTTGCGCTCTCAGTAAGTCTGTCACCTCCAGGGACTGGGCCAGGGCTCCACAGCCCAGTCTTGCTATTTTACCCACTTGCCTACATTTCAGTTAAAGATCATGAGAAAGAGCAAATTAAAGTTACCGGATTCCAGACAAGAGCCTGGGACCAGGGGAAAAAGGAGATGTATGTGTGCACGCATGTTGTGTATTGCACTCGGGAAGCTCTTGAAAGCAAAGCCATGGAAGTAAAAATAGCACAGCTGGTGGGTTTAAGACTCATGATGGCCCCATCTGAGAGGAGCTGGAGGTTGATGCTTTGATTTTGGCTGAGTCATTTGGCCATAAAGCTAATAATAATAATAATAGTAATACTAGTAGTAGCCATCTCCCTCCTCTGTGTGGAACTTTCCAGCAGACAGGTACATTCACCTTCTTTATTGAATATATTTGCTTCTTTTTAAATTTTTTTTTATTTTTTAAAGATTTTATTTATTTATTCATGAGAGACAGAGAGAAAGAGAGAGGCAGAGACACAGGCAGAGGGAGAAGCAGGCTCCATGCAGGGAGCCCGACGCGGGACTTGATTCCGGGACTCCGAGATCATGCCCCTGGACAAAGGCAGGTGCTAAACCACTGAGCCACCCAGGGATCCCCAATATATTTGCTTCTGATGGAGGCTTGCAATGAATGCACTTCAGGCTGATATTATGCTTCTGGGCCTGAAGAGGTGACATGAGTTCCCAAGGGAACACAGCTTAGGAGTGACAGACCTGAGACAAAACCCTGATGTCCTGACTTCCAGCCCTGGTCCAGTAATTGGAATCAGAGAACCATAGAAGGTCAGAGATAGAAAGGATATGAAAGGCTATCAAGTTTATCTCTTTTCTTTCTTAGATGGGCACAATGAGACTCAGAGAAAGGAAGTAATCGGCTCAGAGTTGCATGGCCAGATAATGGCAGATCCAGTCTCAGAGCCCAAGCGTATGATGGTCCCAGGACAATGTTCTTACTGACATGTGAACCAGAGTAAAAAGCTCCTAACAGAGCTGGGTGAGCCCCTAACAAGGTATTGTGTCCATGCAAATGCTAGACACCGTTAGCAGCAGGGCCTGAGCTGTGCCTGGCAGGTCTTTGGAGTCCAAGATTCCATTGCTCCAGGGAAGGATTGCCGTTTTGCAAGGAGGGCTCTGGACAGAAAAGGGGATGGTGTCTAGGCAGCATGAACACGGGGAGAAAAGGAGGGCTGGCAGGGAGGGGTCTCTGAGAGCCTGGGAAGCGGGCGTCCCGCAGGTGGGAAGCTGGCAGCGCCCACCGTCCCAGCAGGAGCAGGGTTGAGAGGGGGTAGGCCAGACAGTCTGGGAACTGGGGCCAGTTGGAGAGCCAGGAAGGATTCACTCTTTGGCCCTGAAAGACTCCCCACCCCGTGCCTTCTGGGACTCCAGAGCCAAGCTCATTCACATGCAAATCTCCCCAGGGACTGGGAGGCTGGGCCTCAGACCGTTGAGAGCTGGAAAACAGTCCCAGGACAAGAAAACACAGCAGTGTTGTGTTCTTCTGTGGCAGAGGCAGCCTGGTTCAAGGTATGTCATGGGACAGGGGTGAAAGCAGTGATTGAGTAAGAGCTGGGTACAGCGAGGGGACCCGCCGCAGGCCAGTGTCTCCAGGCAGAGTTCCCAGGAATGTGTGAGCTGGCGTGGTCCCCCGCCACTGCCCTGGACCCTGTCTCGCCCCAGCCTCCCATCTTCATGTGGAAGCCCCTGTAGAGCCCTGGAATAAGGACTGGACGACCTGGGTTCTGGTTTGCGCTCTGCTACTCATATGTCATGTGTCACCCTAACCCCCGCAGGCAGAAGTATGCCCACGCTGGCTGGTACCAGTGTATAAGGCCAAATTGTGAACTTTTCAGAGATTCTGCGAACCCTGTTGTTAAATGCAGTCATCATTCGGAATTAGGTTTCATAAAGTTACAATTCATCAAATTATATTAAAGACAAATTACACAAAACCGCGCCCTCTCCTATTTTTAGCATCTGACGACTTGCTCTGCTCTCAAGGTCATTAAGGTCTAGCATATCTGAATGGTGAATGGTGTGCTACTGTGCCTCCCTTCTCCCTGCCAGTCCAGATCCACCTGTTAATCATTCACAAGCACACCACTGTCTTCCGGTCTTGGTGTTCACAGACATCAAGGTGGGGACAGTGCATTAATACTGTCCTCTAAGAGTCAAGAGGTCATGAAACACTGCCATGGGAACAATGTGTAAAGTCTATCATTCATGGCCTGTTGGCACCCAGCAGGGGCCTTATCTCCCAGCCCCCTGGTGACCTGGCCCTCCTTCTTTGCTCCCTACCTGCACCTCTATCTCCACTTCTCATCCCTGTCCTTCCTACTCCAGTCACACTGCTGTCCTTGCTGCTCAGCAGAAGCACCAGCTACTTGCCTACCTCAGGGACTTTGTGCTGACTATTCCCTCCAGTTGGAAGGGTTTTCCCCAGAAAGCCACATGGCTAACTTCCTCAACTTCTTCAAGTCTCTGCTCAAGTGTCACTCTGTCAATGAGGCCTATGCTGACCAACATATTTAAGTCACAGCCCTCACCCCTCCTCATGTAGACCCTCTTTGTCTTGCTCTATTGCATTTCTCTGCCTATCACCTTGCAACTCACTGTATAAGTTAGTCGTGGATTATGCTTAGTGTTTATCTCCTGTTTCCCCCAATGCAACATAAGCGTCTTGCTGGCAGGGATTTCTGTATGTTTTAATTACTGCTACACCCCAAGCTCTAGTAAATAATAGGCCTTCAATAAATATCTCCTGAATTAATGAATAACTCTCATTCCCTACCTTTTACCTTTATGAACACACCAAAGGAAATTCAAGCTCTGCTTTTTAGCAAGGTATATCAGAGAGCGGCCTGTGTCCACACAAGCATGTAGATTTGCACACCAGGTGCAATGCCTCCCCAGAGCACTGCACTTCACACTCCTCTGAGCTCTCCTGTGTGCTCTGCCCCACCACTGGAACCTTCCTTCTGTTTTCCATCACCCAGAGCCTGTGCTGTTTGCACTTCCTGCATAAAATGAGCCTTTGTCACACTTTTCTGGAGCTCATTCCCCCTTCCTGATTTCCGTGTGCCTAGAATTGAAAACCGCTATCTCGGGAGTAGAAGAATCCCCCTGCGGACTACAACCAAACTTCATGAGAAACGTCTCTCCTTTTCTTCTTTCCTTTGGGGACCAAGGCTGCCTGCCTGTCTACTCGCAGAGAATTAGCAGAGCTCCTGCAGTAGCTGGGGTCAGCCACAGCATGAAGGTCGAGGGCATGTTCTGAGTAAACACAGAGCATTGCACAGAAATTAGGAGCCTGGGGGTCAGGGGAGTCAGTCTTGGAGCAGGGCCATGGGAGGGACTTATCTCTCAATAACATAGCAGGATACAGACTGACCCAATGAGGCCTGGGGAAGGGAGCACTGGACTGGGCGTTGTAGGCCATCAGAACCGGAAGGGCTTGGAGAGGCTGGCAGGTCCACTTTCCCCATTGGGCAGATGGGGAAACTGAGGCCTGAGCAGGTTGCTCACGTGTCCAGCATCTCAGCAGGAGTCAGTGGCTGACTTCTAGACCAGAGCCCCTTCCTTATGCTCTCTGCTGAGAGATGTATGCCTTTTCCTGCTTTGCCCCAAGACTGTGCTTGCTGCTGGAAACAAACCTTGACGTGGACCTTGAGGGGCTGATGGTCTAGTAGAATGACCTGGAGTTCACCGTTGGGGCTTGTTTGCCACAAACAGATAAATCAAGCATACTCATGCCTCATAGCTCACTCTCCATTTCTTGTTGTGTTTGTAAAATATATTTCTTCTCAATGTGAGGATAAAAGAGAAAGTTCTTTAACAAAATCTAGACAACACAAGGACCCTCAAGGGGTTTTTGTGTTATTAATTTTACTAAATTACCCCGACAGCAGAGTTGCCTTAGGAATAACACATAGGCAGGGAGCATATCCAGGTCTCTTCCAGGACAAGACCCATTCTAACAGAGAAGGACTAAGGAGACAAAATTATGACGGGGGTAAGCTGATCAGGGGCTGAGAACTGGCTTTCTATAGAGACCAGACAAATTCCCTCAGGTTCTTTGTGCTGTTTCTTTTTCCTCTTTATCTCTTTTTTTTTTAAAATAGGCTCCATGCCCCACACAGGACTTGAACTCACCATCCTGAGATCAAGACCTGAGTTGAGATGGAGAGTTAGCTACTTAACCTACTGAGCCACCCAGGTGCCCCTGTGCTGTTCCTTTGACTGTAAATGAGATGTAATCATCCCTGCTCTTCCTATTCCATGAGAATCAAGCATGGCGATAAATTAGGAACTACCATAAATGTGTGTTACTACAAGGGAAATACACAGGAAAATAAGCTTTTGCATCTGATCAGTCCTTTTAAAGTACTTTTCCATAAATTGCCTGAAAATACTGAGTGACGTGAGCAGGGTCATAGACAGTCAGTTAGTAGTACAGTCAGAGCAGATGAGAAAAATGACGTTCATTAAGCACCTAGTGACCCCAGCAGGCACTTTATTACTCACACTGCTGCCATCGTTGCCGCTCTAACAGTATTGTCGAGTGAGTTACACATGTCCTGGACATACGTCATGAAAACATTTGCCTCGTTTGGCAATATGCCCACAAGATAGGCATTATTATTATTATTATCATCCCCATTTTATAGTAAGAGATGGAGGCAGAACCTACGCCAGGTCTGACTGTCCCTAAAGCCTGATCCTGGAACCATTGGGCATGCTTGCCTCTTGTAGTAGGAATTCCACTTACAGTCAGCATTTCATTTGAATCCTCCCACAACCTGTGAGGAAGGTACTATGTCATTATGAACTTCTTCTTCTTCTTCTTCTTCTTCTTCTTTTTTTTTTTTTTTTTTTTGTACTAATGACAAAACCAATGCTTAGGGAGATAGAGAGGCTTAGGGAATTGCACTGTGATCTCCTATTTACCCTTCAAGACCTGTCTAAACATCCAAAGCCTTTCTTAAAACCCAGAAATGACTACTCCCCGTCTTATGTAGTGCCTCACATCCTTTGTGATACTTTATACAGCTTTAATTTATTAATAAGATATTTGTCTCATGATGCACAGTGAAATCACAAATTCTTTGAGGGCAGGTGCTGTCTCACTCATGTTTGTAGGCCCTGTCTTTGGTGTAGTGTCCAGTTTCCAGTGGGTTTTTACTGGGATTCTTGGACGTCATTCCACAGACAGTGGGGAACCATTGAAGGATTTAAGAGTGTTGCAATCAAAGACATGTTTTAAGATCTCTCTGGACACATGCCTCTAGAGGGTGGACTGGTTGAGGAAGGACTATGGCTCATAGAAACTTAGGAGATGATTGCAGTAGATTAAGTGAGAGGAATAGGAATTGGAATGAAGGCAAGAACAGTGGAAAGAATGGAGGAAATGTTGAGTAGGTCAAGGGTAGACGGTTGATAGGAGAAGTTGTGTGACATTACAAGAGCATCCAACAGACGCCAGTGGAGCTGTGTGCACTCAGTGAGAAAAAGAGAAAGAATAAAAGTGAAATGCAGCTTCTTATTATCTCTTTTTCCAGTGAACAGGTGCTATGATGTGAACTTGAAGATGGGGTATGTGTGGCTCTGGTGTTCCCTCAGTGATTCTGGTTTCTCAGTACATCTTTTCAGTGACTATGACTCTGGGGCCCCTTTCTAGGCACGAGTCCCCACTTCATCTGATACCCAACCAAAGGAACTAATTTGTTATATTCCTGGGGAAAAAGGCCCTTCTGGACATACAGAAAGACAGTGGTCTATTATACTGAAGAGATTCAGTAAGTTTGACTATTGGCAATTTTTGCCTTATGTTACACTGATTTACATGTACATTATAAGATGCAGCTTCACTGTCATTTAGTTTTTTTTTTTTTTTTTAAAGAAAAGGGGAACTCACAAGATGGGATTTCACTGTCATTTAGTCGTTGTTGTTGTTGTTTTTAAAGAAAATGGGGCACTTGGATGGCTCAGTGGTTGAGTGTCTGCCTTTGGCCCAGGTTGTGATCCTGGGGTCCTGGGATGGAGTTCCACATGAAGGTCTCCACAGGGAGCCTGCTTCTCCCTCTGTCTCTGTCTCTGCCTCTCTCTCTGTGTCTCTCATGAATAAATAAATAAAACCTTAAAATAATTAAAAAAAAAACATTTAGAAAGAAGAAGAAAAGACTGAGAGTCTTGAGATATAAATTCTGGTCCCAGTGTGGCCCTGGACAATGAATTGTCTTTCCCTAGGTTTTGGTCATGATGGCCATAGAGTTGAACAGTGATTTCTGAGGTCTTAGACACACAGACTATTGGGGCTGGGGCAACTTCGGAGACCGTCTGCTTCGACTTCCTGTATTTAAGAGAGGAGGAAGTAGAGTTCCATCTAGAAATATTCACTTGCCCAAGGTTCACTAATAGAGAATGACCCCAGGGAACCAGCTTTTCCTACTGCACAGCCAGCATCCGTGCTCTGCCCCTGCAGTGTCAACCGGCTGTGACTCATATGCTACATCTGTGCACTGCAGGAATCCACACATTGCAGCCACATTCCAAGGAAGCAGATGCTGTCGTGCAGATGTGCACATGCCTCGAAGACCAAGGACTGCGGGGAGTCAGGCTGGAGAGGAATTTTCATAAAATGAGAGCATCCGGACCACAGCCTTGAGGTCCTGCTCTTCTTCAAGCTACTGACGTACAGAGTCAGCAGTTCCATCATGGTCACCCCTAAGAGCCGGGGTAGGGAGGGCAGTTGTGAGCGTAGGCGGGGCCAGAAGGGGATCCCTGGGAACTGGAGGGGGCTTTAAATCTCTTCCTTGGCCTGTCAGGGGAATTCAGCCACAGAGTGTAAAAGCTTCAAAATAGGTGATAGGATCCCATCAAATGGAAATCAGTGGTATTTAAAGTTGCTTGGAAAAGGACAGTGGTGGCATAGTGTGGTTCCAAGTTTTCTTGAGATGACATGTTGCCAAGGCATCCCCAGTGGACGGTAGGCTCTTATTGGAATGCTTATGGCCACAGAACTTAGAGGAGTGCATGTTCTAACATATTATTACCATTTCTGGCATTATCCTAGCAAGAATAATGAGGGTTTATTGGGGTCATCTGGACTGTTCTGGCAGGAGGATTAGGATTAGAGTCCAGGAATCTGAGGGACTGCAGGGATCATCTCATGTCACCCCCTCATGGAACAGATGAGAAAACAGAATTTTGGAGAGGGATGTTGACTTATCCGGGAATGACATGGCGTGCTCCTGCTTTATTGCTGCTCTCATTCACAGCCAGGAAAGGCACATATTTTGGTGGCAGAGGGAGTGAGTCAGTTAGAAAAAAGTGAATGGGTTTCAACTGTATGTGGAAGGCTTCTGGATTCAGGAGTTCAGAGGCCAGAGGACTAGTCTTGTGCTTGAATTCTGAGTTTCAGGCCCCTCTTCTGTCCTTTGGTGACAAAAGCAATATTCGTTGTAAATCCACTAAGGTAGGACCTTTTTGGGGGATTGAGGAGGATGAGTGAGCTGAATAAGCTTCAGAGCCACCTTTAACCTGCCAGCTGCTCTTCTGTCTTCTATATTGGGCCTACCAGAAGATTTGTTAGCAGAAAGCCAGGAGAAAATGTTTGAAAAACAATACTAACAACAATGTGGGATTAGATGACTCTCAAGAGGGCTGCTGCAACTTGACCTTCTGTGAGAGTTCATGACTCCAGGACAGGAACCCTACCAGGTGCTTGTGGACAGAGGCATGGGGCCTGTCTCCACATTAGCACCAGTTGCCAGCCAACCAAGGTGCGGCGTCCTGCAAAGAGGGACCTGCTCAGGCCCCATGGCCAGTGGAACCTCTTCAGGGAGGCTGATGCCGATGCTGGGACGGCATCCTGGAAGGGAGTCAGCACGAGCAGAGAGATACATCTTGCCTGCCCTGCCTAATACATTAATCCCTTTTCCCAAAGGACTTAGGAAAAGGTGCCTGAATCAGAGAGGCTAGACTATTAGGCACTTCAGGTAGCAGACGGCTTCTTTGCTATGCCAAGGGTCACAATCTTATTGGGAGTGGAGAGGCTACTCCAAGATTTTATTCATTCATGAGTTAGTGGCAGATCGGAGACTAGCCCAGGCATTTCCTGAATGTCTGGCAAGAATCCAGGACCATGCTACCCTTCCAGGAGACCTACCTCCATCTGCCTGAGCTTTCATGAAGGTGTCTCACTGTTCCTGATAGAAACCATCAATCAGTTTCTAAAACATTCTCCAGCCAGAAAGGCCAAGTTTTGGGTAGAATGTATGCCAGGGTCCTTAATTCAGTTTCAGAAGAGGTCTTCAGTTTCTTTCATTGCCCTTGAAAAGTACCTGTTTGTTTTTATTTTTGTTTTTTGGGGTTTTTTTTTTTATTCTTTTTTTCTGTTACAAAATGCAGCTGATATCAGCTTCTTAATCTGCTTTGCCAGGAGGTTCAGTTTATTTGGGACAAAGGAATGAGTTAAACCCTCTGTTGTGTGTTGTCTCTAGAAGGGAGTCCTAACAAGGTCAAGCTTGGCATCTGTCTGAACAAGAGGAAAACTTGTGAGAAATGATTGCTTAGTGTATTATGAATTGAGAGTTAATTCCTCGGGTAGAGGAAGGATGGGGTGGATAATGAAAGTAAGTTGTTACAGCTAAAGAAAAAAAAATTTCTGTAATGTCCATAGTCTTAAGACCTCAACTACTAGTAAAAGCAAGTGTTTTCTTTCTTTTTTTTTTTTTAAAGATTTTATTTATTTATTCATGAGAGACACAGAGAGAGAGAGAGGGAGGCAGAGACACAGGCAGAGGGAGAAGCAGGCTCCATGCAGGGAGCCTGACGTGGGACTCGATCCCCAGTCTCCAGGATCACACCCTGGGCTGAAGGTGGCGCTAAACCGCTGAGCCACCTGGGCTGCCCAGCAAGTGTTTTCACTAAAAAAAAATCTAGGTGGTTTGACATGTTTGAAAATAGAGAAGAAAGTAGTTAGGAAGTTCACATCTAGCCTTGTCTAAACCTATGGAACTTTCTGTGGTATTGAGCCAATGTTTGATCATTTTCCTTCTGGTTAAGTCCACTCTCTAATCCAAATATTTGAGAATGCCACAGTTTTATGACCAGCATTAGTTGGGGGAATGGGCTGGAGGAGTCAGCTAACCTAATGCTCCCTACCCACAACGCATCTGCTCCTGGAGTCTGGCTCTAATAGAGGCTAGATTATATCCTGGAAGATATAACTAACATGTTTGTCAGGAATTTCACTTTATGATGATGAACGCATAGGGTCTTAGTGAATACTCCTTGCTGGATCCTTGTGACTCAGAGAAGTTGGCTCCATTTTTAATGAATTCACAGAAACTCTATGTCAATCTAGACTGCCAACTTCCATTATCTCCTAGAGCAACTGGCTCTCCCTCTTCTCATTCTTTATCATCAGTCTTTAATTGTTGTTACTTTTCCATCTTATGCAGTGGCTACTTTTCTAGGCTCACTTCTCTTTGTAAGGGATCAGATCTTTTGTATCTTTAAATTCTCATAGTCCCCAGCACAGTACATTCACAGGGGTGCAGCATCCCACTGAACGGTGGTTCTCAAATTAAGAGATTCTGTCCCTCTGGGGATAGGGCCAGCTTCTAGGGATATTTTTGTTGTCACAACTGGAGGTAGAGTGATATTGGTGTCTAGTGAGTAGAAGCCAGGCATGCTCCTAAAAATCCTATAATTCTCAAAACAGCTTTCCTCAGCAAAGAATTATCTGTAGGTTAAAATATCAATGGTGCTGAAGCTAAGAAACTGTCAGAGAGCACCAATTTGAGGGAGTTTTTCATCACAGAAACCTTGTAAATGAGATATTTGATGCATGCCCAACATATAAAATAAGCAATACCCAACATTTAAAATGTGTTTAAGCAGGATGGGGGTTCATATTCCCACTTAGCCCCTCCTTCCTCCCAACAGTAGTCTTACAAGTTCCTGCAGTATCCTGCGGCTCAGTGGAGACAAACTTGAGAGCAGTTCAGTGTAGACAAAAGAGTATGGGATTGAAAGTCAGAAGACATGGGTTTGGAAATTGACCCACCACTTACTAGCTGTAGCTTCACCTTCTTAGGTTTGTTCCTTTGCCTGTGAAGCAGGACAGTAGTACCTGTCTTATAGAATTATTTTAAAGATTGAATGGGATTACAAGTATAAAAGTACATTGTAAACTCACTACTTTGCTGTTGATCCAATATTCTGGTTAATACAAGGTCAACTCCTGTTGAATTACTGGCTGTGGAGAACAGAGATCACATTAATACTAACAATATATGAAGTCTACTCTAGAGTAATTTGATGAGATCTTTTCCAGAAAGCCAGAGAGAGCTTAGAAAGTAGGTTCTTGGACCTCCAGATCTTTTTGAGCCAGATACAGCCTTAGTAAACTTGATCTCTCAGAAGTACTCCAAACTTTCTCAGTCCCACTTTCAAAGAACAGCTTTCCCATCCATGGCATTGTTTGTGGGTTCTCTCTAAATTCCAGAGAATAGGGCATTGATGTTGTAATCATTTCCTGTTTCTCTTCCACATGGTTTTTACATCCAGCTCTGATGGCCCCTCAATCCTGCCAATACCCTTTGCAGAGAAAATCCAAACTTCTTAGCATCGCATTCAAGACCCTTCAGAATCTCACCTCAATCCAACCTTCTGACTTCATCTCCTACTGTCTACTACTCCAACCTTTCCCAAATACTTGGGAACTTGAGAGCAGTTCAGTGTAGACAAAAGAGTATGGGATTGAAAGTCAGAAGACATGGGTTTGGAAATTGACCCACCACTTACTAGCTGTAGCTTCACCTTCTTAGGTTTGTTATGACCAGCATTAGTTGGTGGTCATAACATACTCAACCTTTCCCAAATACTTCCCCTTTACTCAGGGAAGTGGGCAATGCTTTTTAATGCCTCAGCTTTGGACATAATTATGGCTGTGTTTCAGTCTGGTTATCCTTTTCTGGGGTCTCTGCCCTTTTCTTTCTGCTGGTAAAGGATTAGTGGAAACATTAAGGACTTTGAGAACAGAAAGAAAAAGTAGAAGTTATGTTTGGCTGAGTTATACTTCACCAGCCCCAGTTTCCCTTGTGGTCCTTTCTAGATCTACCATTCAGTCTGCACCTAGCATACCATCCCCAAACTTCATCATGTAACTTTGTGCATATTCCTCACTGGACTGCTACCCTGGGGTGGGGGGTGGCGGGTAAGCACAGTATCTAGTTCATCTGCGCTTCTCTAACTCTCAGCAGATTCTCTAGTAGAGAAACTGCCTCAGTTAGGGAACATCAGAGGTCTCACCTTCACATAGTCATATTCACAAAGGTAGGAGGACTCCAAGTTGAAGTGCATGAAGTAAAGCTTGATCCGAAATCCCTCTGGGACAGTGATATTCCAAGTCACCTCTGAATCACTCGGATAGGAGTCTGGATAGCCAGGTGACTGAATCTGGCCAAACATATTGTTAAGCTCCACGGTATGGGCCGAAGCTTTCAACAAGGAGAGGCACAGAACATGATAGAGAAGGAGCCACCTGAAAGACATGAATGGATTCTCTTACATTCATGGACACAGGTCCCCACCCTTTCACTAAGTCAGCAGCCAGGAGACCATGCTATCAGCATATCTCTGCCACTGACCTGCTGCATTTACTTTTCCCCACTCAGGGCCTTGCTTACCCTGTCCTTTCTACAGGGAGATGGTGACTCCATGATTTCTAAGCTTTCTTCCCGCTGTGCTCTTCTTTTTATTATTATTTTTTCAAGATTTTGTTTATTTATTTGAGAGAGAGAAAGCATGTGTGTGCATGTGCATGAGTGGGAGGAGGGGTGGTATGAGGCAGAGGGAGAGGGAGAAGCTGATTCCCCACTGAGTGGGGAACCTGAATTGGGCCTCGATCCCAGGAGCCTGGGATCATGACTTGAGCTAAGAGTAGATGCTTAACTGATTGAGCCACCCAGATGCCCCCAGCTGTGCTCTTCTGAAGATTTGATAATAAAGATTCAATTCTCCTAGACAGTGCCCTATTTGGGACTCTGACATACATTATTTTATTGTTGAGAATGTCAGTTTCATAATTAGGTAAAAGTTGTGTCCTTTCTTCAACTCAGCTTCATTTAAGAATCATAAACTCTTGGTTCAGTTTTGTAAGAAGTAACTAATAGTAACATGGTAATGGCGAGATAAGACTTCTACTCAGAGACGGGATCTTGCATTACTTAAAACAGATTTAACAAAACTATTCAAAGTATTATGCAAAGTTTTGAATTAAGAAAGAATAAGCAAAACAAGTTTTTTCCCCTCTTGGTAAATATTCTTACGAAAGGATCAGAAACCTACAATTTATTTCCAGCTGTAGGCATCAGAGATAATGGAGGGTTAAGAGAATTGCCTAAGGAAGGGGCAAGGAAAACCCAATAAAACTTAGGGAACACACCCAAAGTGGCGCAATAATGAGGCAGGATATCCAAGGCTAATCAGAACCCTAATGGTCAATATGCATAACATCAGGCATCTAATAGACTGCTCCCCTGCAAGACCCAATGATCTTGAACTCGAACCCCCCAAACCTGGCTCATCGACTTCTTCCCTCATTCCTGTTTATTCTGCTTCCTATCTTTTGGAAATCCATCTGCTTCTCTCCAAGTCATTTAATTTAAATGTTCTTATCTGGCCTATCGCTACTGCATCCTAAGTAATCTCCCCTTACTCCATTTCATACCATTCAGCACTTTTCTGCCAAAGTTGATTTTTTAAAACACACGTGTGACCATACTGCTTCACTGTGCCTGCAGCATAAAGCATCTGCTCCCAGGATGGCAGATGAACCCTTTTTGATCTAGGGCTGATCTGCCTGTCTGGCCTCATCTCAGTGCCAGCTATGCCCCGGCATGCCATTCTGAAAGTCTGTCATGCCTGTCCATGCTTGGGCCCCCTTGCACAGACCCTACTCATTCTTCATCTGCTTGCCTTATTTATCCTCCGTTATCCAGCTCAAAGCTTCCGAGGCTATGGAGTACCCTTCACACCTCCAGATTCCATTCTGTGTATCTCATATTGCACTGCTTTTAGACACAGTTCCTGAAGTTAGATATATTGGGTTCAAATCCCCATTCTTCTACTCACTGGAGGTGAAATCTTGGATAATAGTCTCTCTGAGCCCTAGTATCCTCGCATGTTAAATGGGGATTATAATTTCTAATTATTGGACTCCCATGAGCATTAGAGATGATGTATATAAAGGACCTAGTATACAGCCTGGTTTATAGTAGATGATGAATGAATAAAATGAATGGATGAATGAATGAATGAGTGAATGAATGAATGAATGAATGAAAGAAAGTGGTGCCAGTGCCTTCTATAACCTAAATTCATGCTGGGAAATTATACCAGCATCCTCAGATTACAGTATTTCTCCTTATCCACTATTTCCTTTTCTGTGGTTTCAGTTACCCATGGCCAGTCCTGGTCCACAAGCAAGATGATCCTCCTTCTGACATATGGTCCAAAGGTCAGTAATAGCCTAATGCTACATCATAGTGCTTATGGCACTCACCTTGCTTCATCTCATCACATAGACATTTTATCATCTCAGTACCATCAGAAGAAGGGTGAGTACAGTATAATTAAGATTTTTTTCAAAATTTTACATATTTATTCATGAGAGACACAGAGAGAGAGGCAGAGACACAGGCAGATGGAGAAGCAGGCTCCATGTGTGGAGCCCGATGTGGGACTCGATCCCCAGGCCAGGATCATGCCCTGAGCCAAACAAAGGCAGATGCTTAACCACTGAACCACCCAGGTGCCTCACAATTAAGATATTTTGAAAGAGATCCCATTCACATCATTTTGTTGCAGTATATTGCTACAATTGTTCTATTTTATTATTAGTTACTATGATTAATCTCTTATGCCTAATTAATAAATTAAATTCGAGCATAGGTAGGTATACATAGGAAATACATTGTGTCTAAAGGGCTCCCTGTTCTCTGTGGTTTCAGGAATTCTCTGAGGATCTTGGAACCTGTCCACTGGGGATAAGCAGGCATTACTGTAATGCTCATACTTTACTAATCGGAAAGTTGTTTCTCCCTACCCAGACGCATGTATGTGTATATATGGATACGCATGAAGTTTTGAATATGTAACACAACAAGATAACTGTAAACGTAGATTATCTAGCTGTCTCATATGATATTTACATGAAAGGTAAATAGTAAATGCAAAAAGGCCTAGAAGGATATCACCAGTGTATTAACAGTGGTTATCTCTGAAATGGGAATATGAAAGTTTTAAGTTTAATTTTTGTGTATATGCGATGTTCATATTTGCCAAGAAGGACCTTCTACTGTTTTTTCAATAAAAACAAAATAATAAAGTCATTTAATTTTTTTCCAGTGTCCCTACAATAGTAACTTGTGAGATTTCAACTGAGGAAACAAAATGTTTTAATCCAATTGGCAGGGTCAATATTTTTTTTAAAACCAATCTTGTGGGGGTAGGGCCTCCAAGGGAGAGAGAAGGGAAGGCATAGGTCCAAGCTCTCCAGTGAACTCACAGGAAAGCAGAGTCTAGAAACCCCGTCTCTCAGGGCCCACGCAGCCCCAATTTCAAGCGAGGAAAGGTGTGGATGTTACCGGGAGCTGGGAATTCTGGTTCAGTTCTGCCTGGGGGAGGGGAGAGCCCTGGACTTGGATCAGAAGATCCATCCTTTGACTTTATTTATCTGACCCATCTTGGGGAAGGCATATAAGCTCTCAGTGTCCTCGTCCAGTAAGCGGTGATAATAATAAGTTGCCATCGGACTGCTATCAGAGTAAAGGAGGATTGGAAAGTCCTTTGTTAACTGTCCAGCCCTCAGCAAACATTGGTTATAATTACTCCATCGTGCTGCTTCCCGAAAAGCAGAGGTTAGGAAAGAACTTTGGCTCCCAGGCTGGACTTCACTGCAATAGCGACACCCAGATTATGCAAGGCTGAAAGGTCAACTTTCTCCATGCCTGCTTTTTCCAGACCACATGGAGGAGACTCTGAGCCTCCTAATGCTGGGCCTGTCAAGGGCTGGCTGCCGACAGCCCCATTCAGCTCCAAAGGCCCACATGTGGTAGGTAACTGGCCAGTGTGGGAAGAAGCTTTCTGTTCTATTTTGTTTGCATCTCAAAACAGTTTCAAACATATGAAACAAATATCTCCTTGCACATAATGGGCTTGAGCATATGCTTGCTTGCTTCAGGGGCTGCCAATCGAAGAACGAAGAACGTAAGTGGTAGCTTTTGTTTCCCATCACACTCTCTGAATGCTTTTTGCTTCCCATACACCAGGCACCAGCTGTACAATTCCTGACACCTGCTACCTATTCTTGAGCTCATCAAAAAGTTTCACTACATTTGCTTGAAAGGTCAAATAATATAGAAAGCTGGGATTTGATAGGTCCTCCTGCTGGAGCAGGCTATGGGGAGTAGACAAAAAGCCTCCGTGTGTCAAAGATTGTGGAAGAAGTAGCACTTTGTATCCTCTTCATTCCCTCCCTTCACTTCAACCTACACTACACCAAGACTGTTTTTTAGTAGAAGAGTTGAAAGCGACTGTGTAGATCCCTCGGACAATGCGCTTATTTGACAGATGATGAAAAGGATACCCCAAGTAGTGACATGTCATGCCCAACACCATATGGTGAATTAGTTCAACAGAAGAAGGGAATAACAAAAGCTAACAGAGGAAGCCGCTGGGTCCATGCCCATATCATGCCTAGGCATTTGGCCAAAGCAATTAATCCTGTGAAAAATAATTAAAAAACTCACGGCTTTATGTAGAAATATATAAAAAAAAAAGATACTAATAACAAAGCCCCTCCCCAACAAATTCTAGTTTAATTGGTTTGGAGTAAGGTCTGGTCATTGGCATCTTTGAAAGCATCACAGATGATCTTAATGTACGACTAGAATCGAGAGCTGTTGGTATAGGAAAATACACTTAGATGAGAGTCTGGCGGAATGTAGCAGAAAAAATATTGGACTTGGAGTCCAGAGACCCAAGTTTGAGTCAGAACCTTTTCAAGATCATCTGTATGGCTTTGGGCAAGTTACTTAATGGCTTTTATCCTCACTTCTCCATAAATCCTCACCTCATCTAAAATCTAAAGACCAGATGAGAGAGGACTATAAAAAGTGCTTTGCAAACTCTGAAGTGCTGTGTCCCTGCAAGGCAAGACCCCTTGGAGACTTCTAGTGGAGCACTTCTCTACTGGTTGGTTTGCTAGTCAACTGAATTCCATTCAGCTAGCATTTATTGAATGCTTCTTAGGAAACATACATTATGCTAAGTGCTGGGGATACTAAGAAGAACAAGACACAGATCCTATACCTTTTAAGGAGCATTCAATCTTGGAAAATCAGATAGACATTTGAACAGTGAAATATTAAGAAGATGAAGAGAGATGTAGCTCCCAAGAACAGAGATAGCACGAAGGAGAAGATGCTCATTCTGGGGATGCTGGCCAGAGAAGAGGAGATGATGTTTGAGCTGTGGTTTGAACAATCTGGTCCTTTAGGTGGAAAAAAAGGAGGGGGGGCGGGGAGAGCTGTTCTGCGCTAAGGGGGAATTGAACACAAAGATACAGGACTGGTAATCAGCCTGTATGTTGTTATGGATGGGGCCTGGGGTGGTAGGTGGGATTCTGATCTCAACAGACCAGCCAAATTATCCCTCCACATAGATGGACATAAATCCTATCTCTTTCAGGAGAAAGGAAAATGAAGTTAGATGGCAGGCTTAATGTTACAATGGATTTTAAAAGAACAGATCAAATTAACCTTAGAGGCCTGATTATTTCTCTGAACCACAGGTAATCTGAGCTCAAAGAGTTAACCCAGTGTGAAGCCCCCCATTGGCCCCAGACCCAGAAAAGTTGCTAGGTGACTTTGCAGAAGAGAAACAAATAGAAATCCTTTTCCAATTGAGAAGAAAATCAATGAGAAAAGAGGTGCTTAGGGACTTAACACATCTGCAGAGTGTTTTTCTTCTCCTTTCTCTTTTTTGGTATTTTTAACGGCATTAACACTTATAAATAGCAAAAATAATTACAGTGGTTAGGTTTTGAGACTTGCAGAGGAAAACTTAGAAGGAATGCCTGGTAAGAAGGATCAAGTAACTCTAAGTATAGGCTGAGGAATAGGAAATGTTGAAGAGTTTAAAAACAATTAGAATTTAAAGTCCTGGATTTAGAACGCCAGAGACTCCTTTTTAATTTTTTTTTTTTAATTTGTGGTATCCCTTTAAGAGCCATTCAGTGCAAATCATACCCTGATTCATGCCACCAGCTGCCTCTGATTTCAGGGAAAAATGCAGAAATTTATAGGGAACTGTAAAATGGGAACAGGTTTTTACTTTTCTAAATTGAGGTTTTAACGGGCAAACTTCTGAAGGTTTAAGAAACGGCAGAGCCGAGCTGTGGGAAGCTGGTTTCTTTTCCGGTCAGGACAAATAAACACACAAACACATACCTAACTCACAAAGTGTTGGAAGAGATAAACCCATGCTCTTTGCAGAGAGGGAAAACCTAAAGTCGGCCTTGTGGGCAACAGGAGGAAAGTCACATTCGCCAGCAGACAGCACCCTACGCTGGCAGAGGGAGAAACTGAGCTTCAGCAGGAAGCTGGGGCAGGATTTGCACAAAGTCTCCCGTCTCAAGCTGTGGGTCTCCGCAGTCCCAGGGCAGCGCCCAGCCCACATCTCCTTTCTCAAAGCCCCAAGGATTGATGAGAAGCCCCTGCAACACCCGCAGGACGCGCAGGTGAGTCTGCCCAGAGGCAAGGTCAAATGCTCCAGGGCTACTTGACACCTGGTTCCCGAAAGGGCACCCGTGCCCCCTCCTGCCCTAGCACTCACCTCATTTTCCTGCCTGGGGTGCTCCTGGCTGCCTGGCTTTGGTCCCCTCGGCCTGACTTTCCTGTGAGCTTGTCCCCGGTGTGGTGTCAGCGATGCCTTATCTTTGTTCTGAGGTCCCTGTGTGTCTCTGGAATTGGCTGGCATTCTTCATTCAGGTCACGCCTTCCCCTGCCTGCAACAGATCCCCTCTCCCCCTCTCTCTCTGCCTCTTCCTCTCTCTCTCTCTCTCTCTCTCTCCCTCCCTCCCTCCCTCCCTCGTCTCTCTCGTCTCTCTCCTCTCTCCCTCTCTCTCCCTCCTCTTTCTTCCCCCCTCTCTCTCTCCTCTGACTCGCTCTTACACACACTCATAGGAACCTGACAGAACAGAATCTGTCTTCTTGCTTAAAAGATCTGCTCCTCTAGTTCCTTCCTTTATCCTGTGTGGCTAGCTCCAGCTCTTGAGAGGAAACTGAGAGGCTCAAAAAGGTATTTGTATCTGTGTGTCTGTGTGTGTCTGTGTGTGTGAGTGTGTAAGTGTATGTGTATGTGTGTGTGGATGTGTATGAGTGATTTGTATGAGTGAGTGTGTGTCTATGAATGTGTTGAGTGAGTGTGTGAGTGTGTGTGTGTGTGTGTGTGTGGAGGGTGGAGAGAGACAAAGTCTAATTTCTCTTTAGTCTCCCTTGCCAGATGGCCGTAGTTTTCTGCTCTTCTTCAGGACACCAGCAAAAAGACACCAGTGAAGCAGAAACAACCAACTAAGAAGGCAATTCTGACATCTACACTAGGAAAGGAAAAAGGTCCAAATCCCAAAGCCTCAGTCAGCCTGCAAACAGCGAGACAGATTTTCCTGTGCACAGAGCCGTTGGCCAGGAATGTGAGGGAGCCCCAAGTCCTGCAGTTGGCTAGTGGCTCTTCTCCACTTAAAAAGCAATACTCATGCTGTTTTACCAACTCAGGGTGTTGGTAATCCAGCCAATCCAGCCCGGTGAGGATCCCTCACCGCAGGAAAGCCCGCACCCCATGGGTGTAGAAAGCCCTAGGTCTGTACACATGTCTACACTCTGAGATCGTGGAGAAATGCAGCACCAGATCTAAGCCGAGCTGAATAATAGAGGTAGTTACTTCCCCCACAACAATGACAACCAATACTGAATAGGGAGAGAGATGTCTGGGTGCAAAAAATGGATTTTACAGAGAAAAATCTGTGTTAGGCACAATGCTAAGCCTAAGCATCATCTCAAGCACTCCCACAAACTTGTAAGAGGCACACAATTGTACTCATTTTACAAATGAGAAAACTGAGGCTCAGAGAGTTTCGGCACCTCGCCGGGATCATCCAGCTCTCTCCTCTTTTTACTCCTTACTGCTACTACCGCTAATAGTCAACATTTATTGAGCACAGTGGGTCAGGGACTGTTGTAGAGATGTGTTAATTCCTTTCAATCTTCTTTATACCTTGGATAGTTGAGTAGTTGACAGATGAGGAAACTGCCCAGAGAGATTAAGTAACATGCCCAAGGTCACACAGTTGGAAAGTGCTAGGGGAAGAATCTGAGATCCTACCCACTCTGTTGCACTGCATCTCCCTCATATAGTCTAATGCATTTGGTATTTCAAATACAA
Organism: Canis lupus dingo; assembly: GCF_003254725.2. Taxonomy (NCBI): domain Eukaryota; kingdom Metazoa; phylum Chordata; class Mammalia; order Carnivora; family Canidae; genus Canis; species Canis lupus. The sequence goes on from NC_064276.1 coordinate 19,755,952, forward strand.
CACTCATGGAGAAACTCAAGTTGAGGCATCCTGAAAAGAGCAGTAGACGTAGAGTCAGACTTTAATCTTTCCTTTCTGTCCAAGCCAACTCTGCACTCCGGGTCCAATCCTTAACACCTCTGCTCCTGCTTTGCCTCTGGGGAATGAGGGTTGCTATGAGGCTGCAAGGAGATTATGGCTGTGGAAGTGCCGTGTTAGCTGTCTGGCGGTGCACCTGACGTTAGGCCCTGCGTCCAGTCTGACCAACGTAGCAAAAGCATGTGCTACCCATGCTCTAACACTGCTGCTTTGGCACATTTGGGGGAACACTGGTTTGAATCTTGCTAATATTCCCTCTGCTCCCTTTTCTCTCCAGTTTCTCTATTTTAACACTTTCAAATGTCAGTCTTGCCAGGCCTGGCATTAGTAAGAGGCTGTGGTCGATAATGTGGGTGCAAATATATGAGATGAGAGAATATGTTTGAACTCAGGCACTGTTTTAGCAAAATGTTGCTTTCTGTTTCAGGCAGAGTGAAAAAAAAAAAAAACATTTAAAAGTCCCATTAAGAAGCCTCACAGGCTCCTCAGACATCAAATAACTCTCACAAAACAACATTTTAATGATTTAAGTGTAAATGAATCTGAAACACATGGACTACATTTCTCTTGGAGTACCCAAGGGTTTCAAAACTGAAGGAGAAAGAACTTGGCTCGAAGCACAGTGCGCTGTGCAGAGGGCTTTGCCCGTCACAGACATTCCCTCTATTCATGCGGCAGCAGAGCTGGCCCTCTCCTCATTTAGGGCACATACAGGAATATGCAGTCATTTGTTCTGGGCACAGAGGGAAGAGCTTGGGAGGGAAAGCCATCAGCTTCTCCTTGTAAAGTGTCATAGAGCAATCGAGCTTCCCAGAATAATTTCCTGGCCATATTTTTTCAAGGCTGCCAATGTTCAATGGGAGGGATTTGAAATACGTTCTAAGCCAAAGTTCTGCCAATATACAGCAGATCTGATATGTGCTTCCCTGGGAGTTAGCCAAGGCTCAGATGGAATCTGCACGAAAACAGGAACTACATGGCTCAGTGAATGATCTGGGTGAGATTCAGGGCAGTTTCCCACTAGCCTAAAAGACATTGGTGATATTGTCCGGACCTTTTGATAAAGACTCTGAAGGATCATGAATAGATTATGCGAAGTAGGACGAATGTGAGAGACACTGATCTTGGAGTAGGCTCAGTGTCAGTAGGCTGACTTGTATGTGACCTTGGGCAAGTCATCTACTTTCTTGGTTGGAGGGAGGGAGAGGAGGGGCCTCCATCTGCTACTGTACAGTCAGGGGATTGGACCCTGTTGAGATGATGGAGCACATATAAATGTGGGTATGAAAACTGGGGAATGGTATTGCAGTGAAGGTAGTCATGTGGGTTAGTCTCATGACCTGTGAAGAGAGTGGAGTCCAGAGTGGCACTTTCATCTTGACACTTATTTTATCTGTGGTCATAGCAGCATGCTCAGGATTCAATCATAGGCATTCATAAAAATAATTTTTAATAAGATTCAATTAGTTTTTAAAAAGTTTGACAGAAAGGTTAAGATATGCCCACAATGAACTAACAGTATGTCACATAGAATCATAAAATGTAGAATGACAGATGTGGGCATCATACCCCTAGGTTATTGTTAGGGACAAGGATCAGAAATGTAGTTCTAAGAGAGTACATGTTATAACATTCCTACCACTAGAACCGGGTTTGGTTTACATGCTCTACCGAAGTATTTATTATATGCAACTCCTGAACTGAGACTTTCTGGAATCCCATGAATGTGTTAGAAAATGTGAAGTATTTGGGCAATGGGATTTTGTTGGCAAAGTCTGAAATCCAGGCTTCCTATAGAATATCTAAGAAACTGATAAATAGCCCCAAAGATGGCACATTAGAATTAAATTTTGGGTTCTACAACACATGACTATGCTAAAAGCCATTGCTTTGGATCCTGGATATCATATTATCAGAATAATACAGAGAATTAGAAAAAATACCAATCCCTAAGCTTCATCCCAAGAGATTCAGATTCAGTGAATTTGGGGTGGTGCTCCTGAATCTCTAATTTTAAAAGCTCTCATGGCATGATTTTGCCAACTTGGGTACAGAGATCATAATGGTGCATCTTGTAATTGATGTCATTTTAGATTTGATGAAATATCCTTAGCATGTGCCAGATACTTCCATATACATTATTACATGTAATATTCATATATTTTTACAGAGGAAGACAGAAAGTTTCAGAGAGACTATGTCAACAAGAAGATGGTTGATGTGTAGAGCTCAGGCCTTCTGACCCCGGATCCAGGACTCTTTCCCCTCATCTACAGGCTCGGGATCCTGCCTATGGATTTTGAACATCCATGAGCCATGCTATCTTGTGTCTGCAAGATTGCAGGGAAGGAAAAATAATTTCTATTAGAAAATAAACTACTAGGCTCTGTTATAGGCTGTACTGTATCTTTTCAGAATTCATATGTTGAAGCCCTAACCTTACCCAGGACCTCAGAATGTGACAATTTGGAAATAGAGTCTTTGAGAGGTGATTAAGTTAAAATGGGGCCCTGATCTGATGTCATTTGTGTCCTTATAGTAAGAGGAGATTAGGACACAGACAACACAGAAAAAAAGACCACGTGAGAAAACAGTGAGAAAATGGCTATCTGCAAGCCAAGGAGAGATACCTCAAAAGAGCATTTTGACCTTGAACTTTAAAACACATGCCAACATCTTGATTTTGAAGTGCTAATCTCCAAAACTATAAGAAAATAAATTTCTGCTGTTTTACTCCCCAGTCTGTGGTACTTTGCCATAGCCTAGCAAAGCCCTAGCAAACTGACACAAGCTCTCTTACGCAAAGTTCCTGAAAAGCATGAAACACATGTCCCCCAGGGGTGTCAGGCTGATGTCAAGTGCCACACACATGGAATTAAAAAATACTGAGTTAATTAATATTCTGGTAAATAATATTTGGTAAATAATAAAAGAGACCTTCACTAATGCTCGAATAGAATTTATTTTCCTCACATAGCAGGAAGTGAGGAGGAACATAGGTCTGGGGTAGCTGCTTGACATTGTTTTCTTGTTTTCTGCTCCGCCAGCCATAGTATATGGGTTTCATCCTCATGCTTGCCACTTCATGGTCACCAAAAGGCTGCTGTAACTCCAGATGTCAAGTCCACATTCAAAACATAAAAAAATGAGGAAGAAAAAAAGGGGACTGGGGGACTTCTCCTAATGTCTCACAGACCAGAGCTGGGTCACATGGCCACCACTAACTGGAAAGGAGACTGTGAAGTCTGTTTCTTACTTTTACAGCTTTATAGAGCAGAGCCAGGTGGCAAGGAAGACAGGGATTAGAAATGGAAATTGCATGAGTCAACCTTCAATATCTGTCACCACCATATGCCAAGAAAGTCCTGCCTTTTTCATTTCTCTTTCACTCCTGATATTGTTGAGAAGAAAATCTCAAGGTGATGCCATTATGCCACTGATGCTCATTCTCATTTAATAAGGAAAGACTGGTCTCAAATTCAGAGTCTTGAAGAGGCAATATTATTCTGCTAGCATTTAACAATTTTTACTCATTATTTTTATTTTTATATTTAGAGTAGCAACATACTTTCAAATATATGGATTTCAGTTAAAAAAACAAATCCAGAGTAAAATAAAAATATGAAATAAATAATAATAACACAGATGATATTCATGGATACAAAAAATTTATAAATGTAAGTGACTAAATATTGGAAACATTGTTCTAGAGGGTGGACACGGTAAAAGCAGCTCAGCACTTTGGAATAGGACTGGCCTATGAGTCAGTATGCTGGGGATGGGGGTCACATTCCGCCCCAATCTCCTGTGAAGCTTTGTTTCCAGGAAGAATGTTTTCATCCTGAAAACAACTGACGAAGGCCATGCATTATTATCTGTATTTTACATAAATGATTAATAATATTGAAATGAGGTCGTTGAGTCCTAGTGGAGAGAAATGTGTTGCCCAGGGTCTCATTGAAATTAGATGGTGGGCTGAGACCATGAATCAGAGTTCCCTACTCCCATGTTATTTCCTGTTAGGTTGTTGGTCACTCTATTTGAGAATGAGTACTTTGAAAAGAAAACTTACTTGTTTTTCTGAAGGCACCAAATGATCCTTGCCTGGCCAACACAGCTGGCTCTCCATGACACATTTTTATCGAACAAGGAGGTTGATGAGGTGTTTTGACCTCTCTTGAAGAGCAAAATCTTCATGCTTCCTCAGCTGCCAGTAGGCTTATAGCTTCTAGAATCTACTTTGGTAGCTGTGTAAGAGAGGACACCTCTCTCCTTTTCCCACTTTTCAGCCTATCCTGATTCCCACCTCTTTCCTTATGCTTCAGGCCATAATCTAAGCTTATTAGTGGGCAGTGGAAGTAAATCAACTGGCCATACACATCAGCTTCTCTTGCTTTTTTGCTTTATTTCATTCAATGAAAAAAATATCTGGGAACTAGCCTTCTTTGGGTCTTCTGGCTCTCTCTTTGCTCTACTTTCTCCATGCACCTGGCCAAAGAGTGATAGGGGAGGATATTAGGATTTAAGCTCTGGCAGGCAGTGGGCATGCTCTTTTTAAGCTTCTGATCAAAGGAGGTCTTGTCATGGAGCCATTGAGCTCCAGCTTTACTGGACACCCCAAGTCTGTGGAGCCAGGTACTAGCCTAGCTGGTAACACAGGGTACCTGGTTTTCTGTTTGGTAATTGGTCCTCATGGTGATCTTGCAGAAGGAGGGGTGATGTGTAAGGAATGATCCTGGGATTCTTAAATACTTGAGACATATACCATCTGTTTAGGTTGAACTGTGTCCTTCCCAAACTCATATGTTGATGTTCTAGAATATGATTCAAGGAGAGGGATCTCAAGAGAACCCAAATCTCAGAATATGATTATAAGGAGAGAGGTCTCAAAAGAACCCGAACCTGCCAACACCTTGATCTTAGACTTCTAGCCTCCAGAACTGTGAGAAAATAGATTTCTGCTGTGCAAGTAACCCAGTCTGGTATTTTGTTATGGCAGTCCTCGGAAACTAATACACCTTCCATATTTCCCATACCTTTGCTCACCTAAATCCATTTTATAGCAACTATAGTTGCTATTTACTCACATTATGTCTCCTCTCTCCCAGAGGTTCCCAGGTACTAAGGCCACATGGACCAAGCAGATCCAACCATAGGACAGTATTGATTATGCCATAAGAAGCAAATGGACATTTGGGGTAAGACCATGGGGCGGGTTCAGATCTTGGAGGAGTCACTGTCCTTACTTCCTTAACTACCTACTGCTATTTCATGACTACTATTTTTCACATCTATTTCCAAATTCCCTTGCTCTTCTATCACTCTGGCAAACTCTACTTATCCCTGCTACTTCTACCTTCTGACTTCTTGGTCCTATTTTTTGTTCTTTTTTAAAAGAATTTAGGCATGTGGCACCAATGCTTACCTTTCCTTCAGTTCCTCTTGATGTCCTGAGTGACACTAGGCTCTTGTCCTTTGACCTCCTCATCTTAAGTGATGACTTCTTCCACTTTACCTTAGCTTTACCCATACTGCATCCACCTCTGAAAGCTTCAGCTCCTAACACCCCATTATCTCCTATCTTTCTAGGTCTTTTACTCCTTCAAAAACCATATAGACTCCAATAACCCTAGACTTCAATCTCATCAAGACATCCAGTCCTTTGACACCATTCCATTTTAAGATTAACCGATTCTCTTACCTTCACATCTTTTCTGAATCGCACAATCAATCACCAGCACTCCTTTGTGGACTATTTTTTCCCCACTTGCTTTCTCAGCTTGGTTCTTGCTTCAGAGGAATTATTCTTTATCTTTCTAGTGAATCACTGAGAATCTAATGGAAGGTAGATTCCCTGTCTGGAATACACCCAATAAAGCCACATAGCGCACTCCCTCAATTCCTTTGACTCTTTCTAAAAGTGTTACCTTAAAAAAAAACAAAAAACCAAAAATAAAAAATAAAAGTGTTACCTTCTCTGTGAGGTCCTTCCTGACCATTCTATTCCACTACTACTTCTATTCCTACCCACACTCACAATCCCCATATTGGTTTCAGTCTTTTTCATGGCACTAACCACCAGCTAATATACTACTTATTTTAATTATTTATTTGTTTGTTGCTGACTTTCTGTCCCATTAGAATAACAAAATCTTGAAGTGGACAAACAGTTTTGTATTTTTTTTTAATTTTTTTTTCAGTTTTGTATTTTTTATTTACTGTTTTATTTCTAGTACCAGGCCAGTGCCTTTGACTTGTACATAGTAGGACCTTCATAAACATAAACTCAACAACAAAGAAACAAACAATCCAATCATGAAATGGGCAAAAGACATGAACAGAAATCTCACAGAGGAAGACATAGACATGGCCAACACGCACATGAGAAAATGCTCCGCATCACTTGCCATCAGGAAAATACAAATCAAAACCACAATGAGATACCACCTAACACCAGTGAGAATGGGGAGAATTAACAAGGCAGGAAACAACAAATGTTGGAGAGGATGTGGAGAAAAGGGAACCCTCCTGCACTGTTGGTGGGAATGTGAACTGGTGCAGCCACTCTGGAAAACTGTGTGGAGGTTCCTCAAAGAGTTAAAAATAGATCTGCCCTACAACCCACCAATTGCACTGCTGGGGATTTACCCCAAAGACACAGATACAGTGAAACGCCTGGACACCTACACCCCGATGTTTCTAGCAGCAATGTCCACAATAGCCAAACTCTGGAAGGAGCCTCGGTATCCATCGAAAGATGAGTGGATAAAGAAGATGTGGCCTATGTATACAATGGAATATTCCTCAGCCATTAGAAACGACAAATACCCACCATTTGCTTCGACATGGATGGAACTGGAGGGTATTATGCTGAGTGAAATAAGTCAATTGGAGAAGGACAAACATTATATGGTCTCATTCATTTGGGGAATATAAAAAATAGTGAAAGGGAATAAAGAGGAAAGGAGAAAAAATGAGTGGGAAATATCAGAACATGAGAGACTCCTAACTCTGGGAAACAAACAAGGGGTGGTGGAAAGGGAGGTGGGCGGGGGATGGGGGTGACAGGGTGATGGGCACTGAGGGGGGCACTTGATGGGATGAGCACTGGGTGTTATGCTATATGTTGGCAAATTGAACTCCAATAAAATGAAATTAAAAAAAAATAAAAAAAAATAAAAAAAATTTTGTGGAATGGGCTTTCTTTGGAGAAAAATTTAAATATGCACATATTCTTAAAACTTGCTGGTATTTAGTGCCATGAAAAAGACTGTTGTATACTGATTACTTACAAATCTATTTCTTGAGCATGTCTTTTTTTTAAGATTTTATTTATTTTTTTATGTGAGACACAGAAAGAGAGAGAGGCAGAGACACAGGCAGAGGGAGAAGCAGGCTCCATGCAGGGAGCCTGATGGGGACTCAATCCAGGGTCTTCAGGGTCACACCCTGGGCTGAAGGGGGCACTAAACCGCTGGGCCACCCGGGCTGCCCTAGCCTACATGTCTTGCCACAGTTCCTCACTCACCAATCAAATGCCTGTCCCCACCTCCACCTGAAGTGTCCATTGGGTAGAGATTATCTTTCCATTCCAACCTGCTCATCCTCCTGAACCAACAATGTCCATGAACCACCATCAGCTCAGAAACTCAAGCCAGATATTTGAGTGTCATCCCTGATTTATTTTTTCCTCCCTTCTCATATGCCATCAGTCAATCAGTTCCATTGTTTACATGTAAGTATCTTTCAAATCCAACATCAAGCATAGCTTCCATTCCCTCCTGCCCTTGCATTACTGGAAGATTATCTTAACAGCTTCTTAATTGGTTTCTTATAAAAATATAAGTCTCATTGGGATCCCTGGGTGGTGCAGCGGTTTAGCGCCTGCCTTTGGCCCAGGGCGCGATCCTGGAGACCCGGGATTGAATCCCACATTGGGCTCCCGGTGCATAGAGCCTGCTTCTCCCTCTGCCTATGTCTCTGCCTCTCTCTCTCTCTCTCTGTGACTATCATAAATAAATAAAAATTAAAAAAAAAAGTCTCATTAATTCTGTCCTTTTGTCAAACCTTCTTCTAAAGGCCCTCTTTGCTTAAAGAGTAAAATAAAAATGTCTTAAAATAATATTTGAACTCTGAAGCCTCATGTTGACGTGAGGTGCCATGAGATCGAAGTAGCCTGCAGTATTGAGCCAACATGTGGAGGGCAGCTGCCTTGGAAAGTCAACTGGGCCCACAGCACACTTTTCATGAGTGAGAAAAAACCCTGCTGTATGAAGCCACTGAGCTTTTGTTATTGTTTGTTTCTGTGGATGATCTGGCCTATCCTGACTCACATAGTACTTTTACGAGAGATTGTTCTTTCACTTCTTTATTTTTCACCACATTTAGGCACACACACTTTAATGTCTAGAACTGGTTCCAAACTAGTTGCTTAATCCAGATTCCATCATGCTCTTTCACACTTACATGCACTACATACTTGGTTCTCTTGGTCTTTAGTGTTATTCCCTTCCTCATTTGCTTATGGAATTTCTTCTAATTTGTCCTTTGAAATCTTGCTTAAATGTCAGTTTTCTTTGAAATCTTGCTTAAATGTCAGTTTTCCTGGAAAATCTTCTCTGATCATCCAAAAGGGAATTACATACTACCTTGTTCCTTACACATGCTTTAAATTATTGCATGTGTCAAATTACAAAACCAATATTTGTCTACTCATACCCTTCTTTCATTATAGTAATTCAAGAGCCTGAACAATATTCTTGGTACCTTGGGATCAGTAGTGCTTTTTGAATAGATAGATGTTCAAATAATCTTTAAAAAGGCATCAAGATAGGTAAGCACACAAATTAATGTATAATTACAAATTGTGATGATCACTATGTAGGAAGAGGACAGAATTCTATGGGAGAGACCAATAGAAGGACCTAATTTATAGTAAGTGGTCAGCAAAGTCACAGTGACACGGTGGCTAAATAGAATGGGCGTAAGTTAGCTAGTGAAGGTTTGGTGGGTTCAAATGATGGATTATATTACCTGGACTTCAAGACACACATAAATTCCCTATTTCTGTATCTAATCCATAGAAATAAAAAGAAAGATAAATGAGATAAATAAATGAATAGCTGCACTCAGAATCAAGATAAGGAATTATCTGTGGATGAGAAAATAGAAAGGTCTGTACAAGGAGGTCTGTAGATGAGAAATTGTAGCAGTGAGCTGAGGGAACCCATCCTGATTGGGAAACTCATCCTGTGGGAACCCATCCTGACCATATGGGAAACTGTCAAGGTCCCATAGGGAAGCTGGAAGCTGACAAGGCTGTAGCATGAGGTTACTTGGGAAGAAATAGAAACCACCACTACTGAAACATTGACAAGAATCAATAAATTCTTTTTTTAAATTTTAATTTTATTTTTTAAGATTTCATCTGTTTATTTATGAGAGACACAGCAAGAGAGAGGCAGAGACATAGGCACAAAGAGAAGCAGGCTCCATGCAGAGAGCCTGATGTGGGACTCGATCCCTGGACTCTAGGATCACACCCTAGGCTGAAGGCAGGGACTCAGCTGCTGAGCCACCCAGGTGTCCCAACAGATTCTTTTTAAAGATTGTATCTGGAAAAGGGATAATAAATTCAATAGGAGAATCTCATGTAAGGAAATAAAGTTAACAGAAACATAGGAACACGATTTTAAAATAAGCTATCTCCAGAGAACTAAAGGAGGGTGTATCATCTATGAAACAAGAAGAAGAGAAAAATTTGAAATAAGAACAGATTAAAATACAAAAAGAAGCAATTGTATGATTAGTGAAATTAAAACAATAATTTTGAATTTATTAAATATAATTATGTTAAGTATAATTATTGAAATTAAAAATCAAATGCAATCATAAGTATGATAGGTGAATGGTCACAAGTGAAGAATTATTTTTTTAAAGATTTTAGTTCTTTATTTGAGAGAGAGATTGAGCACCAACAGGGGTGGGGCAGAGGGAGAAGAAGGGAGTTGGATGCAGGACTCAATCTCAGGACCCTGGGATCATGACCCGAGCCAAAGGCAGATGCTTAACCGACCAAATCATCCAGGTGCCCCTCACAAGTAAAGAATTAATTAATGATCTGAAAAATCAAGCTAAGGAATTTCCCCAGATAAAGAGATCAAAAGTATGAAAGAGTAAATAGAGTATAGATTTAGAAGATCCTACATGGGTCTAATAGAATTTTCATTAAAAAAGGAATAAAGAGAAATCTTTGAAGAAATATTGGCCTCAGTTTTCCCAGAATTGAGAAAACCCATGAATTCTCAGACTGAAAGGATCTTCCTCGCCTCACATAAGATACACGTGTAAAATTATACATAGATTCCTTGTAGTGAAATTTCAGCGTATCAAGGATAAAGTCAAAATTTTAAAAAATTACCAAGGAGAAGGAATGAAAACTATATTAATATCTAGATTTCCTGCCATCTACCTGGAAACAAGAGGGAAATAAAAAATGTCTTAATGTGCAAAATACCTTTAAGCCTATCATTCTACACTAACCAGAGGATTATGTCAGCATAGTTGAAATAAAGACATAATCAGGTTCTAAAAGCTTAGGATGTGCAGGCCCTTTCAGAAAGAATGATTGGATGATGTTGGAGATGGCTAGTGTTGGTGAAAGTGGGAAAGAGTAAACTGATACAATGCTTGTAGGAATGTATATTGGCATGGTCACTGGGAGGGTGAGCCAGAGCTATTAGTAAAATAAAAACATGCATATCTTATAAATCAGGAATCTTTTTTTTCCCCCTTTTTTTCCCCTGTCTTCCTACCTTGATAGAAGCACAGACTCTTCTCACTGTAGCATTCCAGCTGTTTTCTCTTTAAATCTCAGACCGAATTTGTAGGTTTTCAGGATGTTTTGAAAGTTATCTAGGTAAGTTGGGGGGGACAGGTGACTTGGGGATCCTACTCTTCCGTCATCTTTCCTAGCCTCCTCATAAATCAGGAATCTTACTTCAAGATCTGCCTTAGAGAAATGCTTACATGGGTGAGCATGTTCCTTTTAGCATTGTTTGTCAAGGTGAAAAGTGGGCCTCAGTAAATGTAGTATAGTCATACTATGGAATATGGAGTACCAGTAAGAGAAAAATGGGAAAGATCTATGTACAGCAATAGGAACTTATTTCTAAGACTTATCACTGAGTGAAAAGGGAAGGTCGAAGAATGATATGTATGTTAGGATACCACTTATTGAGTGAAAAAACAATAGGCTCACCAAACAACACATATGTATTTTGTACATATCATAGACATTTTGTATGTATTTTCCCTGTTATAAAAGTAAGTGTGGAAGGAGGTATATCAAACATAACCAGTTACTCATGTGGAGGATGTAGTCAAAAGGCTTCATTCCTATTTATAATAATGCAAAGCCTTTAGAGACACCTGGATGGCTCAACTGGTTAAGCATCTGCCTTTGGCTCAGATCATGATCCCAGGGTCCTGAGATGGAGCCTGGCATTGGGCTCACTGCTCAGCACGGACTCTGCTTCTCTCTTTGTCCCTCCTCCACTGCTTGTGCTCTCTCTCTCTCAAATAAATAAATAGAAATCTTTTTAAAAAAATGCAAAGCCTTTAGTGCCTGGTAGGGGTGCTTAGGCAGGGGAGTGGCACGATCCAATTTACAGTGATAAAAAGTCCCTCTGGGTATTGTCAGGATAATGGATTTGGAAGAGGGGAGGCAAGGAGGCCAGGTAGAAAGCTGCCCTAGTAGTTAGGACTAGGACTCATTCATCCATTTGACATAGTGGGTTCAGAGCCTGGGGCCCATGAAAATGTTTTAATTAAAAAAAAAAAAAAACCCAAAACAAATATATAACAATAAACTCAGCCTGGATTATGTTTGCCTTTATACCAATGTAGTGTTAAAATATAATTTTTTATTTATATTCTAGATGGATGAAGGAGCTCATAAAGGCAAAAGTGCCTAGAACCCATGAAAGTCATAAAGCAGCCCTGATTAGGAGAGACAATGGTTGCATGGATCAGTGTGGAGTCAAGTGGACAAAGGCAAAATGTGTTTTGTAATAAGAAGAGCCTGAACCTGGCCCTAAATTGAGTGAGAAATCTGGGAAGGGAGAAAGCAAAGATAGGTCCCAGAATGCTGATTTTAGGGGGTGCTGGGGCCATTTACTGGGACGGGGACGAGAGGAGGAAGGTCCCAGGGCCCATAGGATCACAAGCCCTGCATGCCAGGCCAGCTGTGGACAAGTCACCACTGATCCAGGATCTTGAAAGGGCTGAGGACTGCCACTGAATCTTTACACAACAGGAAGACAGAAAAGATTTCTTAGCGAAGACTGACATGATCATACGGTTTTAGAAAATGCGTGTTTGATGAGCCCACGGGACATTGAAATGCATTGATGAGAGATTGGAGGATAAACCAGGAGCTAACAATACCTAAGTAGCCAGGCACCCAGATTCTCCTGCCACTCCCAGGCTCAGGAAAATGTAATGAAACTAAAGCAGTTTGGAAAAGAGCTGGAAAGACCTCCCAGCTAGACCCAGCCCAGAGCGCAGCTTGGCTGGAGCTCAGGCTCATGGGGAGCACATGGCCCTTGTGGCTGGCTGCATTCACCGGCCAAACCACAGGGCAAATTTAATCACTTCAGTTGTCACAACACAGCAAACCTGAATGACAACAGCTTTTTTTAAAGCAGGACTTAAAAAACAAAAATACTTCTTCACAAAAAAAAAAAAAAAAAAAACCAAAACAAACCAGAACAAAAAAACCATCTCAGGAAAGCTGGCTATCTCTCAGGCAATTGTTTTAAAAGGTGGGGCCTCTAAATATTTTCAACCCTGGCCCACATGGAAGGGGCACAAAGCCCTGTGGACCTTCTGTTTTCACCATATCTGACCAAGAAAAAGAATGACTCTTCAGAAGACAAGGCAGTAGACCCTGATAGTTAAGTGTCTACACATGATGCTCACCGCTGGATTATTAGGATGGTGGGGCTATGTGGTGGGTAAGTCAGGATGACTCTTTGGGCCTGAGCTGTTTTGAGTTTTCTCTCCATAAATGGGTGGAATGATAACATTTTCTTACATATTCTTTCAAGGACGTAGTTCTTTCTTTAAGATGTATTTATTTATTTTTTGAGAGAGAGAGAGAAAGAAAGAAAGAGAGGAGCGAGACAGAGAATGGCACGGGGCAAAGGGAGAGGGAGAGAGACAATCTCCAACAGACTCTCCACTGAGCTCAGAACCCAATGCAGGGCTCATTTCATGACCCTGAGATCATGACCTGAGCCGAAATCAAGAGTTGACACTTAACCCACTGAGCCACCCAGATACTTCTCAAGGACATCATTATTCTTAAAGTCCTTTCAATAACAAATACCTTTGAGAATCTAATAAATGCTGTTTATCCCAGAGAAAATTGTGTATTCAAATAAAAATTTTCCTATACCTGGGTATTTATAAGAACAGTGATTAAAAACTTGGTAATATCTTTAAACCATCTGCAAAACGCTGTCCCTTTACAGGACTCAACCTATAGTAACAATTATTAGTATCCACGGGAAGTAAGAGTAGAAGGATCATGAGCAGGATATCAACAGGCTGAAGGAAAGAGCAAGGGCTATAGAAACGGCAAATTGTGAAGTGGGAAAACCAGTGATGGAGGGATTGTACACAACCAGTAAGGATACTGACCATTTGTTGAGCATGCGCTATGTGCCAGGCATCGTATGCATTCTCATAATCAATCTTCACAAGTTTGTTAATGCTAGCTCCATTTTAGACATGAGGAAACAGAAAATTAGGGTGTAAATAGTGAGGCAATAGTAGAGATAGGGGCTTACCTTTTAGTCTCTATTTCAATTCTTCATGTAGTTCTCTTTAATTTTGGGTATGCATGGAAATTTTCCTAATAAAACATTTTTGAAGTCTGCTCCTTGCAATTTCTCTACCACAAGATGGCTTAATGGGAAGAGCACTATCACCAAATACCTGTTATCTGTGCAGCTTTGGACATGTTGCTCTCTTCTGAGTTTCATATTTGTTCTTATCTGCAAAAGCAGAGGATTTATCTAGAATGAACTCAAAGTACTCTTCCAACCTTAGAGTCTGATTTTTTTAAAGGAAAAATTATTCATCGTTCAATAAAAAATTGTCTGACATGTTCATGCTCCTACTTTCTCAGTAGCTTTATTTTATTTTTTAAGAGAGAGAGAGGGAGAGAGAGAGAGAAAGAGAGAGAGAGAGAGAGAGGTGGGGAAGGGGTAGAGGGAGAGGGATAGAATCCCAAGCAGACTCCATGCTAAGTGTGAAGCCCAATGTGGGCCTCAGTCTCAAAACCCTGAGATCGTGACCTGAGCTGAAATCTTAAGTCAGACACTTAACTGACTGAGCCACCCAGGCACCCCATGTTATTTTATTTTTAAGACAGTTTTATTGAGGTATGATTGACATCCAGTAAACTATACAAATTGAATGTGTGCAATCTGATAAGCTTTGACATATGTAACTCTGAAATCATCACTATAATCAAGATAATGAACATTTTCATCATCCTCAAAAGTTCCTTGTGTCCCTTTGCAATCACTCCTTCCCCTCTATCTTGTCCCTGCCTCCCTAGGGAAAAACTGAGCTACTCTCTGTCAGTACATCTGAGCTTGCATTTTCTACAATTTTATGCAAATTAAATTGTACATTATGTACTCATAGTTGTCTGGCTTCTTTCACTCAGTGTAATTATTTTGTCATTCACCCAGGTTGCATGTATCATTAATTCATAAGCCATAGTTTGTTTATCCATTCACTCATTATGGATATATGTATTGTTTCCAGGTTTTAGCTATTAAAAATAAAGCTGCTATGAGCATTCACATTCTTGTATTTGTTTGGAAACATGCTTTCATTTCTCTGGGTACATTTCTAAGAGTGGAATGGCTGGGTCTTATGGAAGGTATAAGTCTACCGTTTTAAGACCCTGATGGTTTTCCAAAGTGAACATTCTAGTTGTGCCACGTGCTTGCTAAAACTTGGTAAGGTCAGTCTTTTTAACTTTACCTATTCTCATGTATTTTTAGAGACATCTCACTGGATTTTAATTTGCATTTCCCTAATAGTGATTTTGAGGATCTTTATTTGTTTGTTATATATATATCTATCTACTTTGGTAAAGTGTCTGTTCAAAAGTTTTATCTGTTTTTTCAATCATATACTTTGTTTTTTGATTACTGAGTTCTTTATATGTACCAAGCCCATTATATAGACAAATCCATTATCAGATGCAGGATCTGCAAAAATTTTCCCTAGTTTATGACTTGTCTTTTCAATATCTTAGTGTCTTACAGAAAAAAGCTCTTAATTTTGATAAGTACAATTTATAAATCGTTTTCCCTCTGAATCATGCTCTTGGTGTCATGTCAAGGAAGTCTTTGCTTAACCCAAGTGTTGGCATACTGAAGTACCATATGCTGGGTTGTAAATAATACACATTTATTTTTCATAATTCTAGAAGCTGTAAAGTCCAAAATCAAGGTGGCAGCAGATTTGGTTCCTGGTGAGGGCCCTCTTCCTGGCTTGCAGACTAGGTTTGTTTTTTTTTTTGTTTTTGTTTTTTTGTTTTTGTTTTTTGTTTTTTTGTTTTTTTTTTGCTATGCCCTCATGGGGGAAAGAGAAGGGATGCAAGTTTTATGGTGTTTTTTCTTAGAAGAGCACTGATCCCATCATGAGGGTCCTACCCTCATGATTTCATCTGATCCTAATTATCTACCAAAGGCCCTTTCTCCAAGCACCATCACACTAGAGGTAGTACTTTAACATGGATTTGGGAATGGGACACAATCATTCAGTCCATCAGTCACAATGGTTTTTTCCCTGTTTTCTTCTAGAGTTTTTACAGGTTTAGGTTTATAGTTAGGTCTATGACTCATATTGAATGGATTGTTGTTATATATGGCATGAGAGATAGGTTGAAGTTAATTTTTAAAAATATTCAGATATCCAATTTTTTTTTTTTTTAGGATTTTATCTATTTATTCACGAGAGACACAGAGAGGGAGGCAGAGACATAGACAGGAAAAGCAGGCTCCTCACAGGGAACCCTATGTGGGACTTGATCCCAGGACCCAGAGATCATGCCTTGAGCTGAAGGCTCTGAATATTGCTCTGAAGATTTCTTATAACCACTGAGCCACCCAGGTGTCCCTAGATATCCAATGTTCTAGCATGTTTTGTTAAAAGGAATTCTTTCTCTGCTGATTTGTCTTTGCATCTTTGTCAGTTGTCCTGTATGTATGGATCTATTTCTGCCCTCTCAATTCTGTTTCATTTCTCTATTTGTTGGTCTTCATGCCAATACCACAGTATCTTGATTACTGTAGCTGTAGAAAAAGACTGGACATCATGTAGTATTAGTTCTCAAACCTTGTTCTTTTTCAAAATTGTTTTAGAAAAAGCTTGTCAATTTCTACCAACAAACTTGCTGGGATTTTGACTGGGATTGTGTTGTATCTGTAAATGAATTTGAGGAGAATTGACATCTTAAGTATATTGAGTGTTCTGACCCACAAATATATCTTTTCATTTATATAGTTCTTTAATTTCTCACAATGATGTTTTATTGTTTTCAATAAATAGTTCCTTTCCATGTATTGTCATATTTATCTCTAAGTATTTCATAAATTTTGATTTTATTGTAAGTGATTTTTATTATAATTTCTGATTGCTTATTGTTAATATTCTAAAAATATGATTCATTTTGTATATATTGATCTTATATCCTGCAACCTTGCTGAATTCACATGTTAATTCTAGTAGCTTTTTAAAATTTAAGATTCCTCAGGTTTTCTACATAGATGATCATATCATCAAGAGAATAAAGAGAGTTTTGCTTCTTTTCTAATCCGGATGCCTTCTATTTCTTTTCCTTGCTTTGTTACACTGTCTGGAACCAGAAGTATAATAACATATACATATAATAGAAGTGTGAACATAAATGTCTCACTCTTGATCTTAGGGAGAAGACACCCGACCTTTCACCATAGAATAAGATATTTACTGTAAGTTTTTTATAATCGTCCCCTTATCGGGCTGAGGAAGTTTTCTTCTATTCCTACTGTGCTAAGAGTTTCTATCAGAAAATGGCAGTTGGACTTCATCAATTGTTTTTATTTTCCATTTATTGAGATGATCATATGATGTTTCATTTGTAATTTCTTAACTTGGTAAATTCCATTGGTTTATTTTCTTGATTTTTCCAGAAAATTAGTTTTGCATTCCTGAGAGAAATTCTACGTCATGATATATTATTTTTTTCCATATTTTTTCATATTTTTTCTAAAAGTCTATTGAAAATTTTTGTGTCCATGGTTATGAAGGATATTGCTCTGAAGATTTCTTATAACATTTTTGTCTGGTTTTCTTGTAACATCAGCAAAACATGGCCTCACAGTGACTTGAAAAGTATTCCCTCTTCTTCAATTTTCTGGAAGAGTTTATGTAGAATTGATATTATTTCTTCCTTAAGTCTTTAGTAGAATTGACCAGTGAGTTGATCAAAGCCTGCCACCCCCCCCTTCTCCTTTGTGAGAAGATTTTTAACCACAAATTCAATTTTTAAAAATAGATATAGGGTTATTTAGATTGCCTATTTCATCTTGAGTAAACTTTGGTAGTTTGTGTTTTTCAAGGGTCTATTTTGTCTATATTGACAAACTCATTGACATAGCATTGTTCACAATATTCTGCTATTATGCTCTTAATATTTTTAAAATCTTAAGTAATATCATCTCTTTCATTCCTGAATTTGGTATTTTATAATTTTGCTCTTTTTGTCCTGATCAGTCTATATTAAAATTTGTCAATTTTATTACCTCCTCAAAGAAACTACTTTTGGTTTCATTGATATTTTTCCATTATATTTCTGTTTTAGATTTCACTGATTTCTTCTCTGATCTTTACTATTTCCTTTGTTCTGTCTAACTTTGAGTTTGATTTTGGTTTGATCTTTAGTGCTATAAATTTCCCCCTAAGTACTGCTTTAGTACCATACCACAAATTTCTATGTGTTATGTTTTCATTTCATTCAGTATTTTATTTTTTGAATCCTGGTTATAGAGAAATGTATTATTTAGATTCAAAATATTTGATGACTTTCTAGAAATCATTCTGTTATTAATTTTAAATTTAATTCCATTTTGATCAAATAATCTAGTTTGTATGACTTGAACCATTTTTAAATATATTGAGATTATTATAGGCCTGAAAAATAGTTTATCTTGGAAAATGTTCCATGTATACTTGAAAGGAATGTATATTCTGCTGTGCTTGAGTGAAGTTGTCTTTAAATGTCAAATTGCCTAATTATCTTATTTGAGTGTTCCATATCCTTACTGATTTCCTGTGTGCCTGTTCTCATCAACTATTTAGGGAGGAGTATTGATATCACTAACTATAGTTGCCATTTTTTGTATTTCTCCTTGTAGTTCCATTAATTTTTGCTTCATGTATTTTAAAGCTCCTTTATTAGGTATATAACACTAGGATTGCCACAGCCTCTTTATCAATTAATACTTTCATTTACCATTACGACTTTCTTTATTCCTGGTTATATTCTTGGCTCTGAAATCTACTTTGTCTCATATTAATATAGCCATTCCAGCTTTCTTTTATTTATTGATTGATTTTTATTTTTTTAAGCTCTACACCCAACATGAAACTTGAACTCATGACCCTGAGATCAAGAGTCACACATTCCGCCCACAGAGCCAGCCCAAAATTGAAAGACTGAAATGTCAGTTAAATAAAAAACAAGAACCAAAGTTATACTGCTTATAAGAAACACATTTTAAATACAAAGATAGAAGTAGGTTAAAAATAAAAAGTAAAAAGATATACCACAGGAAAAGATATATATATACACACATGTATATATATTATTATATTTAGATAATTTACATTTTCTAAAATCTTTTTTAAAAAGATAGCATTTATTTATTTGAGAGAGAGAGTGAGAGAGAACATGAGTCGGGGGAAGGAGAGGGAGAAGCAGATTCCTCTGGTGAAGAGGGAGCCTGACACAGGGCTCCATCCCAGGACTCTGGGATCATAACTTGAGCCAAATGCAGATGCTTAACCCACTGAGCCACCCAGGTGCCCTAGATCATTTATGTTTAATGTGATTATCAACATGGGTGAGTTTGAGTGTATCATATCACTCTGTATTCTGTTTATCCCACCTGTTCTTTGTTTTTCTTGCTTTTAGATTAATTTATATTAGAATTAGTGTATGTGCTATAACTTAATTTTATCTCTTTTGTTATTAGCTTATAAGATATAATTTTTTGTTTGCTATTTACTGGTTGGTTTAAGGTTTCACTTATCACAGTTTACCTTCCAGTGGTATCATACAAATTCAAGTATTAGAACCTTATGGTAATACACTTTCATTTTCCTCTTTTTGTCACTAGCCTGCTATTGTCAATAATGTTCCTTATACATATGTTATAAATATACATTGGTATTACCTTATTATTTTATTTTTAAAAGATGATTACATTTTAAATAGATTTAAATAATAAAAGAACTCACTCCCTCTTTTTTAACCGTTTCCAATACTCTTCATTCCTTTGTGTAGATCCCTATTTCCATTTGGTATAACTTTCATTCTGTATGATGGAGTTCCTGTAACATTTCATTTAGTGTGGATCTGCTGGTAATCAAGTCTTTCAAATTTTGTTATCTATTAAGTCTTTATTTTGTCTTTATTTTCATTTATTTATTTATTTAGAGCAGCAGGGGAGGGCCAGAAGGAGAGAGAGAATCCCAAGTAGACTCCCCAGTCAGTGCAGAGCCAAACCTCAGGCTTGATCCCATGACCTCAGGATCATGACCTGAGCCAAAATCAAGAGTTGGACACCTGACCAACTGAACCACCCTGCCACCTCTATTTTGCCCTTGTTTTTAAAATAGACTTTCACTGGAAGTAGAAAGTATTATTTTGAAGGTGAAGAGAGGCACAATTAAAATGACAAGTCACATATATTAGGCACTTACTATATGTCATCCTCTGAATTAAGTATTATTATTATTTGCATTGTACACATTTGGAGACTGAAGCTCAGAGACATTAGGTAAGTTATCCAATATCATATGCCTGTCAAGTGGAAGAGTGACGTTATTCATGTGACTTTAGAATTTCTAATATTAACCTTAATATTCTACTATCTATCAAGAAAAATAGAAGACATGTGGGTATACACTCCTGGAAATGCCTCATGCTTGTATTTCTGAGAAAAGATCAAGTCATTTAAGAGTCATTCCAGATTCTTTCCAGGACAATAGTCTCAACAGGAAACTCCCGGAGCCCTGTGAATCCGAACAACTCCCCAGAGACAAACTTATAGAGAGTATGATCAACAAAGCTCCACAACACAGCTGGTTGGTTAAGTCCAGCCCAAAGTAATTCCTAGAGCCTGGGAAATGGTCTATAAAACCAGCTATTCAGGGATTTGGGATGGGGACTTACAATGTATAAAGGAGCCTTTCCCACATATCCTCAGGGACATGGCCAAACCAGTTATTGGGATGGGGAGCAGATCAAGGTTTTAGTCCTGTCTTTATTACTTTTTCTGGTGGTGTGAACTTGAGAAATAAGCTTACTGCAACTCAGTCCCCTCTCTATAATATGACAATAGTAGTAAGATGGTAATAATAATAATAATAATTTTAGTCTACTCTTTTGGGTTTTCCTGGAGAATCTGGGAGTATCTGAACATACTTGAGAATCCTCTAAATCATTCTCTTATTAGTCATCTGTCCAAGAAGCCTTTCTGACTGCCCCTTTACTCATACCTCTTCAGCTAGAAGTGTCTTTCTTTCAACTTTCAGAGCCATTCTGCATACCCTCTGAAGTCATGTAGCTCTATCTTGTGTTTCAGTCATTTATATCTAAAAAGTATATTTTATACTTTCTTTTTTTTAGATTAATTTATTCATTTTAGAGAGAGAGATATTGAGAGAGAGAGAGAGAGAGCACAAGTGGGAGGGGCAAGGAAATGGAGAGAGAATCCCAAGAAGACTCTGAGCTAAGGATGTAACTGGACTTGGCTTTATCTCAGGACCCTGGGATCATGACGTGAGCTGAAATCAAGAGTCAGATGCTTAACGAACTGCACCACCCGGTCACCCCTGAATTTATACTTTTTACTATACATATAGCTTCTTGAGTAAAATACTTATAACTGTATTATTGCTGTATCCCCTGGTGACTTGTACAGCGATTCACATATTTAGGAGTGCTTCACACTCCTAAATAGATTTAAATAATCTATGTAAATCTAAACACATGGTAAACATGTGTTTAATCAATAAAAGACTGTCAGAATGAATATTAGAAATAGTACTGGAATGGACATTTCAGAAAGACCCCATTGGATCCAGGTGAAGATGTCCACAAGAATGTCCCTGATGGGTTTATACTATTTTCATCCTCCTTGGTTTGAGGAATTTAAAAAATCGATTCATCTATATTAGTGCGTTTCACTAAGCCCTGGCTCAAAGCTGTATCTGAAATGTACTCCAGGTCCATGCTATGATGTTTAGAGAAAGGTCATGAATACCCTTAACCAACCTGGTCACAGCTCATATCTCTTTCCAAGAACAAAGACTGTGGGCTATAGGGATTTCTCTGTGGATAGTAGCATTTATCTTCATGTTAACATTCATGCCAGGTCTCACCAGAGAATAGGGCAGATGCCCCAATTCATCATTCCTTTTCTGCTGTCTGGTTCAAGCCCTCACTATGTCACTGGGAAATTTGTGAGCATCTTTGAACTGGATTTCATTTTTCCAGACTTGCAATTTCCAATTTATACTCCACAATGCCCATCAGTGATTCTTATTGAACACAGATTGAGAAGTAATTTGGGTTCCTATACCCAATTCTGAAGTGTGGAGGAGAAGGGGCTTCCCCTTATGCCACCAAGCAACTCAATTCAACTCAATTGTTTTTTTTTTTAAAGAATTTTATTCATTTATTTGAGAGAGAAAGAAGAGGAGAGAGAGAGCATGAGCAGGAGGGGGGCAGGGGTGAAGCAGACTCCTTGCTGAGCAGGGAGCCCAAAATGAGGCTCAATCTCAGGACCTTGGGATCATGACCTGAGCCAAAGTCCACTTAATGGACTGAACCACCCTGGCACCCAATTCAACTCAATTTGACAGAATATACCTATAAGACTGCACCTCTATCCTCACACTTCAGATGCCAATCACAAATCCAGGTTGTCGCCTGTGCTTCTGTTCAACCAGCTATAGATTGGAGGTTCTAACAATCTCCTTCAACCAAGGGTGCCAATTACTAGTCTAGGTTTTTACTTATACTTCTGACCAATTGGCTATAAATCAAAAGTCCCCATGACTCCCTCCTCTGGTTTGATTAATTTGCTATAGGAGCTCAGAAGTCAGAGAAACAGTTTATTTACTAGGGTATCAGCTTATTATAAAAGGTTGTAACTCAGAAACAACTGGATAGAAGAGATACATAGAACAAGAAAGGGGGAAAGGGCATGAAATTCTCATGCCCTCTTTGAGCACACTGTTTTCTCCAAATCTCATCAACCTGGAAGTTTTCTAAACCCTATCCTTTTGGGATCTTTATGAAGGCCTCATTACATAGACCTGGTTGATTGAATTATTGGCCATTGACAATTGATTCAACATTAAGCCCCTATCTCCTCCCTGAGGTCAGGAGATGGGACTAAGTTCCAACCCTCTGGGGCAACTGGGTGGCTCAGTTGGTTGAATGAATGACTCTTGGCTTTGGCTCAGGTTGTGATCTCATGGGTGAGGGGATTAAGCCTCACATGGGACTCCATGCTCAGCAGAGAGTCTGCTTGAGGATCCTCTCCCTCTGCCCCTTCCCCCTCATTCTCTCTCTCTCCAACAAATTTTAGTAAATAAATAAGTAAATAGATAAAATCTTTTTAAAAAGATTTATCTATTAGAGAGAGAGAGAGAGAGAGCATGACCACAGGATGGGGGAGTCAGAGGGAAAAGCAGATTCCCCACAGAGCAAGAACTCTGATCCGGAGCTTGATTCCAGGTCCCTGGAATCATGACCAAGGCTAAAGACAGATGCTTAACCAACTGAGTCACCCAAGTGTTCCTAAATAAATAAATATTAAAAAAAGTTTCAACCCTCTAATCACCCAGTTTGTTTCCCTGAAAACCAGCCCCCATCCTTATGTGGGGTTCAAAAGTCATCTCAGTAGCATAACAAAAGACATCTGTATAATTTATCACCTGGAAGATTACAAAGATCTTGGGAGCTCTGTGCCAGAAATGTGTATGAATATGCAAGAATATGTATTTCTTATTATAAATAAGAATATCATGAGAGGCAGTAGTGCATGGAGTTGGAGACATGAGCTTGTAGCCTGACAGACCTGCCTGTGAATCCAGACTAAGCCACTTCCTAGGTGTTTGACCATGGGGAAGAACCATCCTCTCCCTCCATTCTTCATTTCTTGTAAGCATTATACGGTATGCTGCATGGGCATCTCTTAGCCCTGTGCCTGGTGCATAGTTTTAAATTTGAGTAGTTGTTACTAATTCCTATCTTTGTCACAGTGAAATATACGTGGCTTTGAACAAGTCACATTTGGTCTTTGAACTTTAGTACTCCCATTTGAAAAATAGATTATTTGGGATCTCATTCAGCTGCACCAATTGATAATTCTATAAATGGACTATTAATTCAATGACATGTTTGAAAATTTAGAGCTCTCCAGAATAACTGTATAGGTTTTACATTCTGATGTTCTAGAAGCCCCCTTCAGTGCTTGACAGCCGCAAACCGAGAATTCATGGTTTGATGGGCAGGAATGAGTGTGTCCTGACTCAGCACCCCTTCCTAGCAGGGTTCTGGGATTGGTGGGGTAAACACCTCTTCAGATCTCTGTGGCCTGAGGATGGTGGAGGAGGCTTCTAACCCCTTCTGGCAGTGTGAACTTAACTGTTCTGACTTCTCAGAAATTTATACTTTATGTTAATCCTTACAACAATCTTTAAGCCCCTTCCAACTCTGACATTGTCTTGGTTCTGATGGCTAATCCACATGTATGAAAAGAGAGCTTGTTGTGTGGAAGGATGGGTTATTGGTATAGGGTGGCGTGGCATGTTCTTTTCTCAAGTATTTTATGAAAGTAGCATGGTGTGAAACGAGGATTCTGTGTCTGTACCCACAGCACCTGGAGAGGTAGACACAGCTCTAAGAACTTGAGCATCCCATGGATCTTGCCTGAACCTATGTCCTTGTGGGATAGGAGTCATCATTCAGCCTCCCATTAAGCACTATTAAAAATGAGAAAAACTATTCTGGCTGTTGTTATTTTCTGAGTACTTAAGATTTTGCACAGAAATATGATGAAAACATTGTATACCACACACTAAAAAAAATCGAAATATACACAAAAAACTTTTATACGAAGTTAGAATTTGGAGCAGAAATTATTTATAAAACAGGCACTGCTACCGGGCATGTTTTGATCTTCAATTAAATTCTTTTTAAACTCTGGCTCCGTGGCGTAATGGTTTTGGAATTAGTAATAATGAAACATTAGTTACACTGGTTAGTAATAGTTTTGCTTACAACAGGATGAAAACGTTAACCCAGTGGTGTCCAGAACCAAACATAAGACCTCTAAGTGGTTACCGTCCTGCATATCAGAGGTCATGGTCATTACTATTGGCCTTTAGTTGGGTGGTGGAGACACACAACAACCTGCATTTCACTTTGCAGTTTTACTTGACTGTTTTCTCTGTCCTTCAAAGCCTTTTAGACAGTACTTGATGTCATTTTTTTTTTTTTTTATCTAGCAAAGAAACTGGTTCTCAGAAATATTGATTTGGCCAAATTCACACAGGTTGTAGGGGCTGATAAAGCCCAGGATGTCATGAGGCAGTAAACCAGTGGAGAGAGCAGTCTAAAGTCAGGCATCAGCTGGTGTGGGTACCTGCGTAACCTGGGAATAGTTACCCTGTGTGAAGGGGAGTAATGGCTACTTCATGGAGTCCAAAATGTGTACAGTGCTCAGCCCAGGGCTGGGCACTTACTTAAGTACTTAAAAACAGTTACATGCTTCTTTTTTTTTCCATTTTCTTTTTCTTCTTCCTCCTCTTCTCCTTCTCCTTCATCTTCTACCTCACTTGCCGCTAGAGCACATGAGTGTTGACAAACACAGCCACAGGCAACCTTCTACTTACGCAGTTCCCCCGAAACCACCCAGGAATGTTCCCCTATAAACCAGCCTGGAATTGACTACATTTCCACTTTCCTTTCAGCCTGTGTGTCCCCGGCTTTGGAGATTTTCGTCCCCTCAGTCTCTTCCTCTCTCTGCTTTCGCAGTCAGCCCTTCAGCCTGAGTCCTGACCTTACTTGGCTCTGGAGTGTGGGGTGTTGGGGACAGTGCTTTATTTTGGGTGGAAAGAGGGGGGAAGGAAAAACTGGAGCAATTTTTCTCCCTAGCCTTCCTCAGGAAAAGCCCCTGCTCTGATGTCCCAGAGCCCATCCCAGCTGTCACCTTCCCTAAACCTACATTTCTTTCTCCTTGGCTTAACTTCCTTGTTCCATCCCTTAGGGCCAAGATCCCTCTGATTTCCTCTGCACCATGGGGTGTGGAGCCATCCTCTGTGTTTGCAAAGAAACTCATGTCAGCAGCAGCATCACCTGAGAACTTTCTGGAGTCTCACATTCTCTGAAGTCCTGCACCAGACCTACTGAAAGAGAACTCCCGAGAGAGAGAGAGAGAGAGAGAGAGAGAGAGAGAGAGAGGCCAGCCATTTGCATTTTAACAACCTCCCCCAGGTAATTTGGATGCACTCAAAGTGTGAAAACAACTGTTCTAAGGAAGCTAAGAACCTGTGTGTTCAACCTTGCTTCTTGCTTTGCACAGTGAGACTATCACAGGGGCGGGGCATGGGGATGAGGGCAGAGGGTGAGTTCTGCTCTATGGGAAGGGAAGGGGCAAAGGGGCAGGAATTAAATATTTTCTGAGTATTTACTATGAGTCAGGCACTTGGCATGTACTGCTTCCTTTTATCTTTAATTTAACAATTAAAAAGAATAAGTGCTATTTATTCCTACATCGAAGGTGGGAAATCTGAGCAGCCGGGGCAGGAAAAGGATGAAGAGAGGGGCAAGACTGACATAGACCTGAGGCCACAAACTGGACCACAGATGGGGAGGGCGTTATATAAGAAGAGCATAGTAGCACAGTATGGGATACCTTCATATTACTGGTGTAGAAACTGAGGACCAGAGAGAAGAGAGGACCTACCCAAGGTCACATAGAAAGACAATGTCTACTTTTTTTCTAAAAAGATTTTATTTATTTATTCATGAGAGACACATAGAGAGGCAAAGACATAGGCAGAGGCAGAAGCAGGCTCCCTGTGGGGAACCTGATGCGAGATTTGTTCCCAGGACCTTGGGATCACGACCTGAGCCAAAGGCAGACGCTCAACCGCTGAGCCACCCAGGTGCCCCGGCAATGTCTAATTCCTCATCTGGTGCTCTGTTCTCCTCCCTATCAATAAGCAGTTTCTTGCATTTTTATAAACTGTTTCTAAACTTTTTATTTTGAAGTAATTTCAGATTGTCAGAAAAGTTGGAGAAACAGTATAGATTTCCATTACATCCCTCACTCTGCTTCTAAAGGTAACATCTTACATATTCATTAAGTGTAGTTATCAAGAACTCTCAGTTTTACTTAAACCTTTTATTGTGAGGTCATTACATTCAGTTCAAAGAAATAATACAGAGTTCCTGTGTAACCTTCATGCAGTTTTCCCCAATGGGGAATGATTTACACAGAACTTTAATGTTTGTTGATATGTTTTTGTTTTATTTTTCAAGTTCATCCTCACTCGGGAGAAAGTGTTCAGATTTCTTTTGAGGGGCCAGAGAAGACAGAAAAAATAAATAAGAATGGTAGCGGTTTTCTCAGCAGGAAAGACGAGCGGTCTGCTTTTTCTGGACCCACTGTTGTTCCTCCAGGGACCTCTGGTGCCTTCCAGCACAACCCCCTGGGGCTACGGTCCTGCAGGTGCCTTTGGTACCTTCCAGTGCAACCCTCTGGGGCCACGGTCCTGCAGGTGCCTTTGATGCCTTCCAGTGCAACCCTCTGGGGCTACAGCCCTGCAGGTGCCTTTGGTACCTTCTAGTGCAACCCTCTGGGGCTACGGTCCTGCAGGTGCCTTCGGAAGAGAGCCCCGCGGGCAGGAGGCAGGAGGCAGGAGGCAGGAAGGCAGCAGGGCAGTGCTCCAAGAACTCAAACCTCAGGAAGCTCGCTCGCCCTCGAGAGGGACCTCGGAGGTCAGCCACCGGATCCTGCATCTGCCACTTGCGTCTCTATCCACCTCTGCTCCAACACTTGCCAGTGCTGGGAACTCGCCCTTATTCCAAAGCTTTGCTAACTCGGGCTACTAGGAAGTTCCTTCACTCGACGTGACAGCAGGACCGCGTTTTCTCCTTCCTTGCCATATTCTTATCCCCCAGGCCCAGTGCCCAGGAAATGCCAGGTGCACGAGTGGCTGGATGAATGAAGCAGCGACAGACATCCTGCCCAGTTTGCGAGACTGGAGGCAGGACGGTGGTGAGGAGCTGCCGGGGACGCCGGACCAGGCGCCTGTGTCTTGTCCCGGGAAGGACCCCTGGGCCTTGCGAGGGATGGCGAGCCCCGGGCTCCGGGCAAGGCGTCTCCGGGTGGGGAGAGCATCTTGCAAGTTTTCCGAGCGCCCGGCCGAGTGGCTGCCTCCCTCCACGGCCCTGACTTCTTACATTCCTGGGTAAGTTGAGGGAAATTCAATCCATATGTTCCCGGGGCTATTTACACGATTCTCAGCAAGATGCTGTCATTGTGTAAGAGCCCTTTGACGTCGATGGTGCTGCTGTCTTTTCCATTCTGGAAGGAAAGTCAACTCCGCAGTCCCTGGGGAGGGCGGGGCAGGAGGCCAGGGAGCCCTCATCTGGGGCTGGACCCACTGGGCCATGCAGTGTCGAGGAGGCTGCTTTCAGTGAGCCTCAGGCGGAGGCTGAAGAGAGAAGGGGGGATGGGCATTGGCAGGTTGCTGCCCCAGGACCCCTGCCCAGCACGCACCCATGCGGGCTGTGCCAGCTGCTGCCAGCAGGGTCTCAGCCCAGGGAATGGAGGTGGGAGCTCCTCGAGGACTTACAGAAGAGCGGGAGGGCCAGCAGGGAGATGGGGGCTTCCAGGAAAGGCACTTGGCTTCGCGCTCTGGCATAACTGTGGCTAAGTTACTTCTTCCCCTTGGGCCTCAGTTTCCCCTTCTGCAAAGCGTGCAGCCATAGTCCATCCCACAATCATTGTAGGTACCAATAGTGTATTCTAGAACCCTCCCCCCTTTTTTTGTCCAACTGTGAGCATTATCTGGCACCACTTGGATAAATGATTTTCAAGAAGATATTTTTACCACAGTCCTCAGTAAGAAATACATTTTACACATGAACGTGGTGTATATAATCAAAACGTTTTCACAAATCAATGCTTATCCTTCCTACAAGCATGGACATGTAGATCAATGGAACAGAAGAGTCCAGAAATCAACCTACATATTTATGATCAATGGATTTCCAATAAAGATGCCAAGGCAATTCAATGGGGAAAGATCGCCACTTTAAATGGTGGTGGCATTGGGACACCTGGTGGCTCAGTGGTTGGGCATCTGCCTTCCACCCAGGATGCAATCCTGGGATCCGGGATTGAGTCCAGCTTTGGGTTCCCTGCATGGAGCCTGCTTCTCTGCCTGTGTCTCTGCCTCTCTCTCTCTCTCTTTCTCTCTTTCATGAATAAATAAACAGAATCATAAATAAATAAATAAATAAATAAATAAATAGTGGTGGCACAATTGGATATCCATGTGCAAAAATACATGCATGTATACATACATACACTTAGGCCCTTACTTCTCATGATACAAAGTATGAATTAAAAATGGATTGTAGGGACGCCTGGGTGGCTCAGCAGTTGAACGTCTGCCTTTGGCCCTAGGGCATGATCCCGGGAGCCCCAGGATCCGGTCCCACCTCGGGCTCCCTGCATGGAGCCTGCCTGTGTCTCTCTCTCTCTCTCTCTCTGTGTCTCTCATGAATAAATAAATAAATAAATAAATTTTAAAAATGGATTGTAAACTGAAATGTAAAAGCTGAAAGTATGGTGCAAACTGTGTGTTCACGGAACAAGAATGATCCTCACAAATGTTATGCTAAGTGAGAGAAGCCAAACCTGAAACACTAAACATTATGCGTTTCCCTTTATATGAAGTTTCTAGAAAAGGCAAAAAATCAGAGACAGAAAGGAGATCCGAGGAATACATAGGCTGTCGGTCGGGCTGCTAACAGGTGTGAGGGAACCTTCTGGAGGTGGCGGTATTCAAAACCATGGTGATGGTTGCACAGCTGTTTAAATTTACTGGAAATTGGACACTTACTGGGGATGAATTTTATGGTATATAAATTATAACTCAATGACACAAGTCAGCTAATAGAAATAAACTTAAATGATAAAAATGATAAGGGATTTGTTCGCTTGTGTGCTTTGGGCGTGATGAGGTCATTCCAAACTACCTCTTGATCAGTCTCTATCTCTCTTACACCCATGGCAGCATTACACATGGATATGTTACTTATAAATGATTAACCATTTGAAAAGATTATAATATATATATGGTGATTTATATTGAAAACTAAACCCATATAA
This sequence comes from Canis lupus dingo, assembly GCF_003254725.2. Classification (NCBI taxonomy): domain Eukaryota; kingdom Metazoa; phylum Chordata; class Mammalia; order Carnivora; family Canidae; genus Canis; species Canis lupus. The sequence continues at coordinate 19,785,807 of NC_064276.1, forward strand.
GAAAAGGAGTTTAGGGGTGTCTGGGTGGCTTGGTCTGTTAAACATCTGACTTGATTTAGGTTTAGGTCATGATCTCATGGGTTGTGGGATCGAGCCCCATGTTGCGCTCTGTGCTTAGCAGGGTTTCTGTTTGAAGATTCTCTTCTTCCGCCCCACCCCTCCTCTCAAATAAGTAAATAAATCTCAAAAAAAAAAAAAAAAAGAAGGGGAAAAGAAAAGGAATTTATAAATCTAAGCAAGTCTTCCAAAACTTGTATAGGCGATACCAACCCCTGGCATTGGTATACCACAATAAGCCATAGTTTCAAGCATGTAAGTGTCAAACTCACTAAAGGCACAGTCTGTTGGTTCTGAATAGTTGTGAAGCACAAGGGAGAATGTTCTGTGACTCCTTAGTGGCTTAGGATGGGAACCAGATACATCCAAAGATTTCCTTGCCACTTCAGTGGCTTCCAAACCTCTCACTGTGGTTCATTGACAGTTCCCTACCCTCAAGAGCTACACAATCAGAATCTCCTGGAGGCCAGAAGGTCTTGGGGATCTTGCAAAACTCCCTGGGTGGTCAGGGAGATTTGTGAGGTTTGTTTGATGGAATCAGCACAATCAGTTTTGAGATCGATCACAAAAAACTGGCTTCCTATTATGGTTAAAATATCAAGGTTTGCAAATGAGTTACTTTATTTTTTATTTTTATTTTTAAAGATTTTATTTATTTATTTGAGACAGAGAGAGCAGGGGGAGGGGGAGAGGCAGAGAGAGAGGGAGAAGCAGGCTTGAACCCAGGACCCTGGGATCATGACCTAAGCTAAAGGCAGATGCTTAACCGACTGAGCCATACAGGTGCCCCTAATAAGTTATTAAAAGACATTTATAAACCAGAGTATAGGCTGGGGTGTCTCAACATTCACACCACCCACTCTTTCTCACCCTCACATCTTTAGAAAAAGGTGGAGTAACAGTTGGTGGGCTAGAATTTTGCAAGTCCTGGGATCTCACATTGGTAACCTCAGATCCTTAGCTTTTAAAGCCTCATAATCCTTTTCAGTAAAATAGAGACTATCTTCAATTAATTTTTTAAACTGTTGACTGCTATGGGGTCAAGTGCTTGCAGAAGCTAATTTTTAACCAGGTGCAGAGTTTATGTTTGCCTGATTAAAACTGGGTTTTGGTTCTTTACTCTAGACTCTTAACATCTTTTTGAATCTTCATTCAGTTACTTAATGAACTTAGCTATTTCTCCCAGATTTATATCAACTCAGATTTTGGCCAAGTGAGTTGATGTGTTTATGGTATTTCTCTTCTTTGCACCTAATTTGAATCAACCTGTGAACCAGTTTTGGAGCACACCTTTCCCCTCCCCCTCCCCACTGGCCTCAGGGGAGGAGAGGCTCGACCTCTCCCCTGCTCCAGCTCCTCCCCAGGACAATCCCTTCTTGGGTCATCCCTCCCTCCCAGATCCTCTGCTGGGATCTCCACCCACTCTGCCTCCACAGGAGAGAGATAGTCAAGTGTCTCCTCCTGAACACCCAAATCCTTCTCTGGCACCTATTTCCTTCCTCATCCAGCGCCATGTCTTTCCTCATTTCCTTTCCAGGCCCAGCTACTGGAGGGAGGAAGAGCCCCTGACTGTCAGTACTCCTCCAGTTACTTCTGAGCCTCTGTTGTCTGGCGCTGTCCCCACTATTCCAGCAAAACCTCCTGCTGGATAGTCATTAAGGATTTCCTCATCGCCCAAAGCCAATCAACCCATTTTTCTGTTCATACCTAATTTAACTTTCTTGGGGAGTTTGCTTTGGGGGACCATTCTCCTTAAAACAGCTTTCCTGTGGTCTTACAGGCGCTGCTTATTCTCTTGTCCTTTGCCACCCCTCCATTGTTCCTCCTCGGCTGCCACCACAAGGCATCTTTTTCACAGCCCATCCCTTACGGTGTGGCCTTCTGTCCTTAGCCCTTGTTTCCTCTCATTCTTTTCCAGAGCTCCTTCAAGGGTGGCCCTTGACCATTTGTACCAGAAACACCCAAAATGCTTAATTCTTGCTGAAAGTGCCAAATCCTGGGACTGCAAGCCCAGACTTACTGAATCAGAATCTGTGGAGGGGCCCTGGGACTCTGCATTGTAAGACCTCCATTTCACTGTTGTCCTTAAAATCCTTTGCAGGCACCTCACCTCTGGAAACCGAGGCAAAGCTCCCACATGCTGGCGTTAGAAGTCCTTGTGACCTGGCCTCTCTGGGGCTCCTGGGTTTGCCTTTGCGACCCACAACTATAGGGTGCATTCTGTACTCCAGATGTGCTCTTAACACACTTACTTGTTCACACCTCTGGGCCTGGTTGTTTCTACTGCCAGATGTCTTCCACCAAGAGTCACCCGAGTTCACCTTGAACATCACAGCATCACCCCAATGTCTCTTTGCCCTTAGGGCACCTGTGTGTAGGACTCTCTGCACAGTATTGTGATCCGTGATTGACCTTGCTGGACCTCCTCTCTGATTCTTCAGTCCCACCACGTGATAGGGACCATGTCTTTTCTCTCCAGGACCCTGAAGTATAGGAGGTGCACAGCACAGAACAGGAAGACAGTGGTCCTGACGACAGGTGCAGTGACGGTGCTCCTTGCCCACATGCATGCTGCACTGCTCACCTGTGTGATGGGGGACTTCACGCACCTGTTCATGCATCCCAGGCTCCAGGCTGGGTCTTGGGTCACAAGAGTCCAAACAGTTTCTGCTCTCAAAGATCTCTTGTTGAGTGAGAAAAGTCAGCAGGACAGCCTGGGTAGCAAAGGCTGTTGCAGAGGGAAACTTCAGGAACTGTAGGAGCACAGAGGAGGACAGTTAGCACAGACATTGGCTCCAGATGGAAAATTCCTGTCCCAGATAAAGAGTGAAGTGGTGGGAAAAGTTAACGTTGCTCAGGGTGGGAAAGTGCTCTGGAAGGAGAGTGTGGAGGCCTAAGCTTCAAGGTCGGCTCTGCCACTGATCCGCCACCAATCACATCCCTGAGCCTCAACCTCCATGCAGGTGAAGGGAGGAGTTTAAACTGAATTCAGTTTTGAATTAGGTAAAAAAGAAAAGAAATACAAACAATGCCATTATGTGTTGTAAAAGGTGGGTTCATGAGTGGTGACCACCAGATGGCACCAGAGGATCACTTTTAGCACAAACTGGCTTTTGCCTGGTAACTGAACCCTCAAGGGGGTGGGCTGGGTCCTGCAGGATTTGAGGTAATAGATGCCACAGGCTCGAGGTCTGGCCTCTATGTAAAGCTCTTTTGAGACATATGAGCGGAAATTCTCACTTAAAACACCTCACTTTGGGGGAACTAGGCATTAGTTGTCTGTAAATAAAGTTTAAATGCAGCTCCTTCGATGCCCGCGGACGTCCTTTGGAGCCGGTTCCGGCATCCGCAGGCCGCAGCTCTGGTTCTGAGCCCACGGGCTGGATACATGCTGGACACACGGAGGGAGAGGTGTGGCTCGGCTCCCAGTGGGACGACCTGCCCACCCCTCGCTCTGTGGGGGGCAGGCACTGACCACAGGAAACAGCATTTGCAAAGGACAATGTCCTATCCCTGGGGCTTCGAGCAAAGCTTAGCAGCTGGGAAGCTGACACGTCTATTCTAGATGCTGATGTGGCTGGATTTGGATCAGAGATCCCTGTCAGGATCTGATGAAAACCACGGACCCTCTCCTGGAGAACATTCACGAAGTGCATGTTATTTCAATTGCTTCCAGCCCTTGGCTTAGGGACTCGGGCCATGGCCCATTCAGGGTTCCCCATGACCTTAAGGACCCAATGTTGCGTGGTCGTTCTCGACCATCAGCTGTGCACATTAGCTTCCTAATTTCCAGGAAGACTCTCTCCTCCTGAGATGGTTATTTCCTCCAGAGAACAAGCAGTGGCAACGACAGGGCCTGAGTCTTAGGGAGGCGAATATCTAACCCGCGGACCGGGCGCAGGTCAGTTAGAACTCTGATGTGTCTGGATCTGGGTTTTCGTGGGAGCACTTCAGCTGCCCAGAGGGCTGCCAATATTCCCAGCTGAGCCCTGCCTGCTGGGAACCGACCTCTGCTGCAGAAGGAGGACTCAGGGCTTCTTGCCAGTTGCTCGTCCACATCTCCGTCTTGAGCTTTCTTTGTAAAGCTTTCTCTGTGCTAGAAAGCTCTACAGGTTCCATATGCTTTTCTGCGCACAGTTCAGCCGCTCACACATTAACGTCTTTGGGATTCTTTGCTTCCTGAAGCTAATGACCTAGAAGCATCGTAGGACAAAGTAACTAGCAATGACCTTGGGACGAGAGTCTCCGTCTGGTCCTGGCTCTGCCATTCATTAACTGTGAGACTCTAGACCTCAACTATAAAATGAGGATAATGGCTTATTTTTCTTGCTTCATAGGGTTCATTTATTCCACAAATACGCATTGAATGTCTAGAGCTATGTGCCTCTCACTGCTCCAAGCACTGCGGATACAATGGGTGAGACAGACAGGATTTCTCTGTCTCAATGAAGCTGACAGGGCAGGACAGTTTGAGAATCAAATCTGAAAACATATCTGAATACCGTTTGACTCTGTAGTGCTTTGCTGCCAGATACTCTTCCTACTCCTTTTATTTGAGTGGTTTTGTGGCCCATTGTGGCAGGAGACACACACAGACTCAGAGTCACAAGCATGGGGAAGTTACTTCCAAGCAAAGTTGATGGCTCTCAACCCGGGTCAGTGGGAAATTGTAAAAGGGGCTGGCCTCTCCGGTCCTCCTTCCTCCCTCATACTCTCTCTCCTGGAAGATACATTGGTGGGACTGAGACCTCATTATTTAAACAGGCCACAAAGTCCTCCACTGAGGCCAGGGCAGGCAAAGGAAATCTTGTGGAGAATATATGCAGGACATTGCCACTACCCCAGCACCCTAAGGCATCCTGAGTTACAAGTCTCTTGAGGGTTTCTCTCTCTGATCCCACTACCCACTGTAGTTGATGCTGGGTGCCCAGCTTCATACCCTCCCCCACTCTGTGTCCTCATCTTTCTTTCTTTTTTCTTTCTTCTTTCTTTCTTTCTTTCTTTCTTTCTTTCTTTCTTTCTTTCTTTCTTTCTTTCTTTCTTCTTTCTTTCTTCTTTCTTTCTTTCTTTCTTTCTTTCTTTCTTTCTTTTTTTCTTTCTTTCTTTTTTCTTTCTTTCTTTCTTTCTTTCTTTCTTTCTTTCTTTCTTTCTTTCTTTCTTTCTTTCTTTTTCTTTCTTCTTTCTTCCTACCACAAATTGATTTAGTACGGTGTGGGGAAGGAATACTGTTAAGAACTAAAAGGAAATAAAAAAGAAAATGCTGAGCTGTACCAAATGAGACATATTTATAGAGAACAGGGTTTCGAGCAGAAGAATCTGTAGCAGAGAGCTTCGAATTCCTTCTTCGGGAATATCTGCTCCCCAGCATCCACCCTCACCTATGGACCCCCAGCTGGCCTAGCATCTTCCACGTCAATGTCCTTATAGACTCAGACCCATCTTGTTTCCTGGTCATTCAGGCCTCTTCAATGACGGACTCCAAATAACATGAAACTAAGCCTTTCTTTCACTCCCAACTCCCTCACTAGTCCAAGTTTTTTAAGTGTTGAGGTCACAACTGAGTTGAAGCCATCTTCTGCTTTTCTCCCCAGTTTTTCTTGTACCCATCCTCTCTCCTTAGCCCACATCTGCAGAGCATTGATTTTCATGTTTCCTTGGGTCCCTCACATGGAATTTTGGTTCAGGACACTTACTTTGGAAAATGGAACAGTAGCAAACTCGATGCACACAGAGGCTTCAAAAACATGCCTGATTTCTCACTTGGACCTCTGACATGGCCATGAGAGCACGCTTGGGCTGAACTGCTGGACAGATGTGACAGACATGTGATACAGAGCTGACCAGAGAATCCCCAGCCAACCTGCCAGCTGAGCAACCACAGACATGTGCATTAGCCCAGTTGAGACTGGCCAGTTAGGCCAGGTCAGTGAGACCTATAAATTTCCTGTAGATTTTGAAAAATAATAGACCGGAAGTTTTAGGGTGACTTGTTACTCAGGAGTTCCTAGCTGATACAACTGTTTCTCAGACCATTATTATACCTTTCCTAACAGAGCATGAGAAAGGTATTAGCAATTTAATGGTAGCTCATATCCTGGCCTCCAGGCAATTTTCTTGCAATCCAGCCTCCACTCTGATGTCAGAGTGATTCACTTGTGGTATATAGGACTGAACTGAATTGCTACCTGAAGAGGCCGTGAGGATCATTTTATCCATTTCACAGATGAGAAAACGGAGGCCTAGAGATGGAAAATGACTTTATCATGTCAAAGCCCCAGTCAGCCCCAAAACTGAATCTCTGAATCTGAATCTGAATCTCTGGGCTCCTGTTTGAGGCTGTGTCCCTGCCTTGGAAATCTGCTACTTGCTCAGAGTAGCCCATTGCCATCTCCTACTCTAATGTGTCCATTCCTGGTAGCAGAGGTCTTTCTCTTTTCACTAAGGGAGAAGCCCAAATGTCTCTCCTCCAATGTCAATGGTGACAGATGTGTGATGGCCCAGTTCCAGTGACACCTCCAGAGGACCATCAGTTCCCTCATCACATCCCACCTATCCTCTGCTCAGAGGTAGGCCCTGGCCCTGCTCAGACTGGGAGGTGGGACCTCTGTTCTGGGACAGTTGTCCCTAACCTTTTTAATGATTCCATACACATGATCTGTGAGGTCTCTTTGCCAGATATGCATGGTTCTGCCCAAGTTTACAAACATGGCCAGCTCGAAACTTTAATTCTATTTCATTTGCTCCTTTAAGAAAGCAAATGGGATGGGATAAGGATGACATTATTCAAGGAACAACTTTGATGACACTTGGGTTTATAGAGCAGGGAATCACTAGAAAACTGTAACACAGCACCTCTGAGCCAGGCGATGGCAGGGCCCTTGACCCTGGGGCTGTTTGCAGGCTCTCACCTGCTGGTAACTGAACCCACTTTTGGGCATCCTGGGCACTGCAGGAGCCATGGCCATGCTTTTACATCATGTGTGTCCTTCCCTGCAGTGCCCAAGCCTCCCAGGCAAAATGATTCCAAAAACAATCAGTCCAAGGCTTCCACTTGATCTTACTGCTTCATGTGGTTCTAAACTACAGGTAACATATATAAAATATATATGTATATTATATTAGTATATTAGTGGTGGGAGCTGGGAGACCCTGGATCCCCACTTCCCACTCTTATTCCCTTTTCACTTCCAGCAAGGCTTTCCTCTGGGCCAGGCTCATCTTGGGCGAGGTGCTGTCAGTGGACAGGCTAACACTGAGTGGCAGCAGAAAGCCAACAGCTCAGGGGACTCAGGACCAGAAAGCCTGGCACCTCACCCCAAGTGTTTAGAAATGTAAAATATAATCCCTTCCCCTTCTCCAGGACCCTTTCAATCATTTGAATACCCACCCCTGTTACTTGGCGGGGGATGGGGAGTGGGGGGTGCTTGGGGAAGGGACCTTTATGTAGAGTGTGAGTTCACTGGGGAAGGGGGTGCAGGGAGGTGTCCATCAGGAAAATCACATTTTTATTGAAGAATAAGAGACTGGGGCTATTCTATTTTGTGGAAATTATTCAGGAAGCTCATTCTCCTGGGCAGAGCAAAAAAAGCAGGAAATACAGCAAAAAAATGATTAGGGGTTCTGAGGATGAACCCTTCTCTCTTGTTTCTGAGGAAGTTGAGGAACTTTTGCCTGTCCTGCTTTGAGGAAGATGTATGTGCTGTATGTGTGTACAAAGCAGTTGACTTAACGCAGCCTTGCCTTTGCCCCCGTCCCCATGCACACACATATTCTCAGTGCACCAAGAGTGTCCCGTGTGTCCTGTGAGCTGCTGTGAGGCCCCATCCTTCCAGGCACTCAGCCCCACACTGTGGTACTTCTCTACCCTGGCTCCTTACACTCTCTTTTCAAAATTACAGCCAGGGTGGTCCTGCAAAAACATAAGCCACATTAAATCAATTCCCTTGCAAGCCCTTTCATCAAAACAAAAACAAATTAAAACCCATTTGTATTCTCTACTGATGGCTGAAATGTCTTGACAGGCTTTGCAGAATCTATCCGTGCTTTGTTCACAGCATTAAATACTATATCAGCTCTTGGGTTTGGGCCTAATTCTCCGATTTCCTCTAAAAGACCAAAAAAATCCTGAAAATGAGGGAACAGCAGAAATAGGCTAAGAATTCTTTGAGGTTATTAATTTTTATCTCCCACTAGCTAAATTGGGCCTGAGGTTCTCCTGAGAAGTACAGAGCAGTGATTTCAGCAGAGCCCTGCCAGGGTTAAGTCCAAGAGATCCATCTAAGGTTGACACAAGAGAGCGATTGGAAGAAAACCAAAAAAGCCCATGCAAGTCAACTGGAAGTAAATGAGGCTTGGATAAGCTTCATTACCCAGCAAGCTTTTCCCCCCACCCAATGTCTTCCCTTTAGGGGGCACTCTGCCAGCCACGTTCCTGGAGCTGCATGCTGTGAAATCTGAGTGGAATAATGGGAGGTAATATTGATGATGGTTAATAATTCTGAAGCACTTACTTTGTGCCATACACTATTCTTCTAAACCCTTTCTACTCATCCATTCATTTACTCATTCATTCAACAAATACTTATTGGGCATTTAATACATATATAAATAAACAAACAAAAGAGAAGAATAAATCCCTGCCCTCCAGAGCTTACATTCTGGAACAAGGAGAGAAAGCATATATCATGACTATAAGGAACAGGTGAATTGCATTGTATAGTAGAAGGTGATAGACTAAGGAGAGGAAAGGGAGTATTTGAAAGTGGAGATGACTTGTATATAGTTGGTCCAGGTAAGGTCTTACTGAGGAAGTGACGTCTGACTGGGGAAGGATGTGGTAAGGAAGGTATCTATGTGGTTATCCAGGGCACCAATGTTTCAGGTAGAGGGGACAGCCAGTGCAAAGAGTCTGCAGTGAGAATAACCTGGATCCTCTAGGACCAAGAAGGAGCCCTGTGGCTGGAATTGGAGGCCACAGAAGAGGGAGTTGATAAGGTCAGAGATGTAAGGGTTGGCATATGCCATGGAAGTCTTAGGGGGCTGTAAGGGCCTGGCTTTCTCTCTAACCAGCTGGGAGGCACTTGAGGATTTGACCAACCATGACTGATGTTCTACAGAATTTCTCGGACTGCTGTGTTGAGAATCGAGTGTAGGTGCAAGGAAGACACAGGGAGACTGGTCAGGTGTCTACTGCAATAATCTTGGTGAGAGATGATGATAGATCAGGAGAAGGGGTGAGAAAGGCTTAAATTCCAGATATATTTTAAATGTAGAGTCAATAGGGTTTCTTGGACCCGTGGAATTAAAAATGAATACCAAGGTTTGGGCCTGAGCACCTGGAAGAATGGAGGTTCCCTTAGCTGAGATGGAGAATGCTGGTGAGCAAGCTTTTGGAGGAAGAACTGGAGTTCAGTTTGGGACATGTGGTATTTACTGGATTAGGCAGTTGGATATGTGAGCCTGGACTTCAGGGGAGAAGGCCAGCTGGAGGTATAAATGTAGGGATTGTTGGCACATAGGTGGTAATTAAAACCTTGAGCTTGGATAAGCTTACCCAGGGAATGTGCATAGACAGAGGGTGGACTGAGGACAGGGCCCTGTGGTCTCTCACATCCCGGGTCTGAGAGAAGATGAGGACCTCCCCAAGAAGAATGAGAAGGAACAGTCAGACAGGAAGGACAAAGCCAGGAGCGTGTCGTCTCAGAAGCCAAGGGAAGGGACTGTGTCAAGGAGGCAGCAAGGATCCGCCGTGTCAAATGTCACTGGTGGCTCGGATAGGAACAAGGTCGAGAATTGGCATGTGGATTTAGCAACGTGGAAGTCATTTATGGCCTTGACAACAACCTCTTTAGGTGAAGGAAAGGGGATGCAAGCCTAGTTCCAGGGTGTTTAAGAGAAAGTAGGAGAGGAGTTGGACATAATAAGCACATCAACATGGGAATAAGCGAGGTGGGAGGGGTAGCGGAATGAAGGCTATTGGAGAAAAGAGGAGTACTGTTGGAACAATGTCTTTGGGTAGCCTAAATGGGGTAAGAATCCAGTCACTTTAGGTCACTGGAGGGCTGGCTTTTGTCTTAATTTTCTAGGGCTGCCATAACAAAGCACCACAAACTGGATGACTTAAACAATGGAAATTTACTGCCTCACAGTCCCGGAGGCTAGAAATCCAAGGTCAAGGTGTTGGCAGGGTCGGTTGTCTCTGAGGTCTGTGAAGGAGAATCTGTTCCCAACCTAGTGGTTTGCTGGAAATCTTTGTCATTTCTTGGCTTCCAGGCACATCACCTTGTGCTTGCCTTCTTGTTCATATGGTGCTCTTCCTGTGTGCATGGCCGTGAACAAATTTTTCCTTTGTATAAGGACACTAGTTGTATTGAATTGGGGGCTCACTCTACTTCAGTATGACCTCATCTCAACTAATTACATTCACAACGGCCCTATTTCTAAATCAGGGCACATCCTGAGGTGCAAATCTTTAGATTTGAAGCCCAGGTTGCTCTTAACTGGCTGTTGGGTTTATCTCTTTACTATTCTAAGACTCATTTCCTTAAGACTTCAACATATACATTTTTAGAGGGTGTAATTCAACACATAATCCCTTTAGACAGGGGATGGACAATGTATCTTTAGTAAGAGGAGAGAAAGTAGAGTACTTGTTTGAAAATGCTGGCAGGTTTATAGATACATCTGTGAAAGTCTGTGAACACGCTTTTCTGACTGCTTCAATTTTTTCAGAGATGGGGAAAGCACAGTCATTAGCTGAGAGTGCTGGCAAAGGCAGATTGAGGAGAGGGGGTGTTGTGACATTGTTTCCAGCAGGATGAGAGTGAGTGGTCTAAGGAAATACAGCCTGACAGTTGGGCAGATTTACCGGCACACCTGTGGTCCTCAGTTCTGTATCTGAAGCAGGGAAGTCGGTATGGTGTTGAATTTTCTCCACTCAGCTGCATGGGGGCAGCAGGGTTTGTGGGGGAGGGCTGTGATTTACTAGGGCTGGGGTTTTCCACTGGGAAGAGGAAGGGGAGAAGGGACTTGAGAGTAAACTCAAGGAAGTTGTACTGATAGACTATGGAAGTAAAAGTGGGTAAGAGGGAAGAGAGAACCCTATGTGGAAACACTCTGATTAATCCAATTTTATAGATGAGGGGATGATGGCTAGAGAAGTGAAGTGCTTTTTTGGGGTTCAATTAGTGGCAGAATCAGGATCCAAATCCAGCTAAGCGACTCAGAGCCCATGTTCCTAGAGGCAAGACCAGAAAGGTGGGAGGAAGGAGGCAGGACAGAGGAGGCATCAGATTAGTTTGGGGACTGTTCTTTCCACTGACTCAGCTCATAACCATTCATAACCATAATAAGCAAGGCATTCCTGATTCTTGTAACTCGACATCTATGATTCCTGTGATTTCCTTCTTTTGGAGAAGGATCTTTTCTCCTTTATCTTGACAGATACTCTCTTTTATTGAAAATAGATAACTGCTTCCCTACTAACCTCCCATCCTTACTTCCTTTCTTACCTTAAATATATATAGTGACTTATTTCACTCAGCATAATACCCTCCAGTTCCATCCACGTCGAAGCAAATGGTGGGTATTTGTCGTTTCTAATGGCTGAGTAATATTCCATTGTAAGTCAATTGGAGAAGGACAAACATTATATGGTCTCATTCATTTGGGGAATATAAAAAATAGTGACAGGGAAAAAAGGGGAAAGGAGAAAAATGAGTGGGAAATATCAGAAAGGGAGACAGAACATGAGAGACTCCTAACTCTGGGAAATGAATAAGGGGTAGTGGAAGGGGAGGTGGGTAGGGGGTGAGGGTGACTGGGTGACGGGCACTGAGGGCGGCACTTGATGGGATGAGCACTGGGTGTTATTCTGTATGTTGGCAAATTGAACACCAATAAAAAATAAATTTATTAAAAAAATATAGTGTTTTAATTGTTCCCCAGATATTTTATATTCATTTTCACAGTTTGTCCATGGCCATCCTACTATGGCAGTTATTGTTATTCCTATTTTCAAGATAAGGAAATGAGGCTTAGAATAGTAAAGAGATAAACCCAATAGTCATTTAAGAGCAATGTGGGCTTCAAATCTAAACCTTTAATTTTAAAAAGTATTTATTTATTTACTTTATTAAAGCAGGCCCCATGCACAGTGTGGGGCCCAATACAGGGCTTGAATTCAGAGCCTGGAGAGCCAGACTCTTGAGCTGAGATCAAGAGTCAGATACTTAACAGACTGAGGCACCCAGGTTCTCCTCTGAATCTTTAATTTTATATTCAATTCTCTTTCTATCTCCTAAGATACTTTCTCTAGAAATTGCTTTTTGCTGATTTTGAAGTAGGGTGAATTAGAGAACAGGTGTGTTGCTGACAATGGAGAAGTTCAGGAGCCAAGATTAGCACTCTTCTGGGATTCTGTAGAGTACATTCAAGCAATAATCATGGTTAGACTAAATGACCACTGGCTCGCCTTCCATCCTTGACTCTGGGGTAAATCAGAGAATAAATATCTATGTTACTGTAAGAAGACAGGCTGTTTGGGCAGCCTGGGTGGTTCAGCGGTTTAGCGCCGCCTGCAGCTCAGGGCGTGATCCTGGAGTCCTGGGATCGAGTCCCAAGTCAGGCTCCCTGCATGAAGCCTGCTTCTCCCTCTGCCTCTCTCTCTCTGTGTCTCTCATTAATAAATAAAATCTTTTTTTTTTTTTAAAGAAGACAGGCTGTTTAAATGGTTTAATTATGAAGTACAACTATTGTTTACATCATTTGTAGTATGGTAGGTGAAGCTGTCTTATTTGTTCTTGGGGCATTCTTTCTGTATCAACAAAAATGTTTATGAAATATTTGGTAAAGATCCTCAGTAAAGTTTATTCATTCAAATATTCAGTCATCTGTTCATCAAATGTTTATAGAGCCCTTGCTATGCACCTGGAATTATGCTAGGTTTTGGATCCTTGCCTTAGGAGGTTTGTAATCCAGCAGGTAATACAGACTTGTAAACAAACAAATACTCTATCAGTGCAGTGGGGTGAAAGGTACTAACTGCTAAGGAGCATGAGCTAGGCTTCACTGTCTGAGGAAGGGAAGGAGGGCTTCAAGTTGGAGGTGACTGCAGCTTCTAGAGGAGTTCTCTAGACCATGCAGGGGAATGATTGCACAACTCCCACAGCTCCCTCCATTGCCCTCCGTGAGACTGGTCCTAGCATGGAGTCCACACCTGTAATGACAGGACACCTGCCACACTAATACTTTCAGACCAGCAAAGAGCAGAATGATTTCTTCAGCTCTGAACAGCCATGGAATTCAAGAGATAGACATTGCTGTGACCAACATGATTATGGGCAGAAATGTGGACATAAGCAGGCAGCACTGAGGGCTCAGCTGAGCTTCCTGAAAAACACAGTAACTCCACCTAGGCTTGTGGCCAATCTTGTGTTCCTCTAACCAAAGAGACAAAAACCAAAGTCTTCCTGTTTCAAAGGGAAGTGCAGAAGACTGGTGTGGAAGAGACCGGGCCCGTGACCTGCTGACCTACCACTTCTCTCTGGACCACGCTTCATAAATTACAGAGCTGGTATTGCTAATTGTAATTGGTTTATGAGTCAATTCTTTTCTTTATATCATTTTACATTTTCTGTATTTTCCTTATTTTCTACAATGAGAATGTCTTAACCAACTTTAAAATGTTAATATATTCATTAACCTTAAAAAAAGTGAAAATGAAGGAATTGAAGTAAATGGCTTCTGAGACTCATTCAAATTCAAAATATGATTTTCAAGAAAGAGTAGAGACAGAGAAAATAAGCAGAAAGTTATGGTTTTTGCTGACAGTAATATTCTGTTAACAATACTTTTTCATAGTAGCACTCATTTGAGTGCCAAGTCTTGTGTAAAACACTTTAAATACATCTTTACTATGTCCTAGATATTTGTGTATATAGAGATACAGCATATATCTATGTAAATGTCTACGTGAATGTCTCTATATAGACAGTACAGATACAGATCTATAGATAGATACTGGGTATATCCCCAGAATAAGGAAAAGCAAAATAGTGAAGTGCTTAAGGTCCTTTTGACTGTGAATTAAGTTCTGTTAATATAAGTTCTGTCTCATCTGTCTCTGAGCTGAGTGTTAATAAAATTCAGAGAGGCATATTTACTCTTCATATGAGCATCAGCAATATAATTCTCCAGGTCTAGATGGTCTCAAGACCCACTGCTAGTGTTGTCTGTCTTCACCTTCTCCTTTCACTGAGTCAAGCGGCAAGCTGCATGGGGGAGTACCCTTAGCGTAGGCAGTGCCTCTGCATGCTAGGGCTGCAAGGCAGGGCCCCTGTGACATCCAGGAGTGGCTGGCAGCCCCAACACCCAGAAGTCTGGCCACATGCATGGCTCATTGCCTAGAGCACATCCCACCCTCCCATCACCCATCACAGGGCTAGATTAGATTTTGTTAAGGAAGAAGCACTCAGGTGGCCTTAAAAACAATCTCTAATAGAAACTGAGCATGTTACCAAGAATTGCTGAAGATTTAAGGAAAACAAACACTGTATAAGAAAGGAACAAAACTCAACAAACAGAAAAATTAGCACCCTGGGAAAGAGAAAACAGAACAAATAAAAATGGGGAAATGTAATTAATACTTACACTTAAGAAACAAGAATGGAATCTTCTGGAGAAGTTCCGTTAGAGAACTTAGAAGTGAAAAAAAAAAGCTTTTTGAAGAAAAAGTCAATAAATGAAGTAGCAGAGCATGTTTCTCTTAGCATCAGTGAAGAGCACATGAGTGTGTGGTGAGCAGTCCCTGAGCAATCCCACAGAAGGATCAAGGGATAAAACATCCAGAGAAAGTTCAGATTACTTGGAGGAAAGAATCTGAGGTCCAAAATATCTCTGTGATAAAAGTTCAAGATGGAAGGGGTAGACCAAATGACCAAGAGAAAATCAGAAATTTCATAGAAAATATCCCAGTGCCGGAGAAAGATACACATTTAGATTGAAAGGACATGCCAGGCTTCTGAAGAGAGTGAAAAAAAAAAAAATCAACCCTAGACACATCTTAGTGAAATTTTGGAAAGTGAAAGGGAAAAAGAGCCAAACAATCTAATAGCTTTCAGAAAGAAAACAGATGATCTACAAAGAAAAAAGAATCAGATCAACAACAAGCTTCCGGTTGTCAATAATGACTGCAAGAGATAATGGAATAATATCTTAGGAAAGAAAATGATTTTGAGCCTGGGATTCTATATTGACCTGGATGATCATTAAAATGTAAGGTCAAAATTAAAGCATTATAGACATACAAATCTGTACAGCAACTCTCACTTTAAGAATTTCTGAAAGCTCTAGTCCAGCAAAAGGAAAAAAGAACACAAGAGAAAACTATTGCAGGGAGGAACATTCTCGAGTAAAGAAACAGAGACAATTTAAAAATAAATCTTAGTAATTGTTGACTATTAAGAAAATTAACATTATACTAGAACTCAAATCCAAAATGGTCCCTATGTATAATGTGGGGGAAGAGGAGGTTAACATTTTTGTTATAAACAGGGGGAAATACAGATACAGTTCAATTTTAAATTATAGAAAAATTGATTTTTAAAAATATTTTATTTATTTATTCATGAGAGACACACAGAGAGAGGCAGAGACACAGGCAGAGGGAGAAGCAGGCTCCATGCAGGGAGCCCGACGTGGGACTCGATCCCAGGACTCCAGGATCACACCCTGGGCCGAAGGCAGGTGCTAAACCCCTGAACCACCTAGGTGTCCCTAGAAAAATAGATTTATTGTATTATTTGGACTGCAGCATTAAGTGTGAGTTGCTTTCAGAGTTTTAAAGGAAAGCCAACGAGTTATACATAAAAGAAAAAAAATACTCTGCCATCGAAATGGAAATAGTCTTAGCTAACACCTCAATCACTGAGTATAATTTCTCTCTAACACCTACTGGTTGTCTGTTTAACTAAAAACAAAAAACAACAAAAAACAAAACAAAAAACAAAAAACAAACAAACAAAAAACCCCCTGTTTAACTAAGAGTAAGAATGGAGCTGTGACTCTCAAACTTTGGTGCATATTAGGATCAGCTGGGTAGTGTTTATGACTCAATAGCAGGTTCCACTCCATATTAATAAGGTCAGAATCTCTGGGGCGGGACTTAGGCACCAATAGTTTTTAAAACCCCCCAGGTGATCGAGTGCCTGGGTGGCTCAGTTGGTAAGCGTCTGCCTTTAGTTCAGGTCAGGATCCCAGGGTCCTGTGATGGAGCTCCACGTTGGGCTCCCTGTGCAAGTGGGGCGTCTGCTTCTCCTCTCTCTGCTGCTCCCTTCCCCTGGCTCATGTGTGCTCTCTCTCACTCTACATACTCTCTCTTAAATAAATAAAATATTTTTTAAAATATAAAACTTCCCAGCTGATTTCAGCGTGAGTTTCCTGAAAGGAACCGGTCCCATTTCATGTGGGATTAGGCGGCAGAGTGATGGTGGAGAGGTCCTCGCACCCTCTGATAATTCATCTTGTCCATCTCCGTGTTGTAGGAGTTGATATGGATGAGCTTTATGGGTTCTTTCAGAGCTAAGAAACCCTGATTCTAAAGGCCAGAAAGAAAAGTACGCATTTACTTCCTTTTAAAACGTGTCACAGGGGACCCATATGAATATAGACCTCACCCCTTTCTGGTCGTCAGAGCTGGCACCTACGTTGTTGCTCTCTCTGCCTTATTGTTAGCCAAATCTCACCCTTTCTCATTAGGAGCTTGTTAGGTGGCGGCCCATAGCCACAGGGCAAAAAGCCTATGAAGGTCTTCTTGACCTGTAATAATGGTTAGCACCCTTGCTGAGCACTGCTACTGGTCCCAATGCCAGGCCTTGCCAAGCCTAAAATATCCTCTCCTCTCCTCCTCAGTATGTACTATTCAGGGCATACCCAGCCTAGCTAAGAAGATATTGCTTCTTTCTCTCAACTCACTGTCTTGGCTCCTAGGTAGACGTCCACTTTCTATTTGCCATTTCTTTTTAACATCCTCCAAATGCTTGATTGTAAGTCCAATATTATGAAGAGACATTTAAGCCTGCAGTCTTTGATTTTTGTTTGTTTTGTTTTTTTTTTTTTTAAAGAAATAATCTCTGTGCCCAATATGGGGCTTTAACGCATGATTTAAAGCTGCATGTTCTATTGACTGAGCCAGGCAGGCACCCCAAGCCTGCAGTCTTTGAGTGCATTCCCATCATAACCCATCAGAGCGTATGGTAGTCTTCTGGACATTTTTTTCCTCTTGGACATGGGGAAAGCCAAATGCCTTTGCTTAACATCCATACACTCATCAATCTAGCACTCATCAACCTCATGAAACACCACTCTCTCGGGACACCTGGGTGGCTCAGTGGTTGAGTGTCTGCCTTCATCTCAGGGCATGATCTCAAGGTCCATTCTGCATTGGGCTCCCTGTGGGGAGCCTGCTTCTTCCTCTGCCTATGTCCCTACCTCTCTCTATATTTGTCTCTCATGAATAAATAAATAAAATCTTTAAAACCCACTATTCGCTTTGACGTGGAGGGACCTGGAGGGTATTGTGCTTAGTGAAATAAGTCAATCGGAAAAGGACAAACGTTATATGGTCTCATTCATTTGGGGAATATAAAAATTAGTGAAAGGGAATAGAAGGAAAGGAGAGAAAATGAGTGAAAATATCAGTGAGAGTGACAGCACATGAGAGACACCTAACTCTGGGAAATGAAGGGAGAGCAGAAGGGGAAGTGGGCAGAGGGAAGTGGGTGATGGACATTGAGGGGGGCACTTGGCGGGATGAGCACTGGGTGTTATGCTATATGTTGGCAAGTTTAACTCCAATAAAAAAAAGAAGAAATTATTCTTAAAACAAAACAAAACAAAACACCACTTTTTTCTATCTTCTGGTTAAATTCACTTTCCAGTCATGTCTCAAAAGCTCCATGCCTTCAGTGCTAGGAGAGCATGCTGTAAATGCAGGGTGTCCACTAACCTTCTCTGTGAAACACTCTTGGATGCTGCAGTCAGAACTGAGTACACCTGCCTCTGTGCCCCCATACCACTGTTTTCCTCTCTTTATGATGGAAGTCATCACTGCGTATTTTAATTACTTTTCTCATGTGCCAGTTTCTCTTGGTAGACCACAAGGAACTAGAAAACACTACTGTTCTCTACCTTCACCCATGATAACCACAGTGCCTAAAGTGTAATAAATATTTATCAGATGAATGAATGAATCCAGTGAATGAAAATGATTCAAGACCCTAACAGACCTGGCAAAACAAGGATCTGGAACTTGGTCAAAGCAGGATTCACATGAGCATTTGTTGAAATGCTCATTCCCAGGCTTCAGTCCTTAAAGCTTTTGGTTTGAACCAAGATAAGATTTGGCAATCTGTATTTTCAAATGCCTCCATGAATGAGTCTGAGTCGTCAGATCTGGGGATTTGCCGTAGTCTTGGGGATTTTCCTTGGCAAATGATGTGCTTTTGCCATTTTCCCAGTGCACACAGTCCAGAGCAATAGGGCTGGTTGTGGGTCTGTTTGGCCTCTCACTTTCCAGGAGGGCCCAAGAGGCCAGCTGCTTCTCCACCTTGTTCACCCCAAATAAAGAAGTCTTTACAAATTAAAACTTCCTATGGGCTATGCCCTGAACAAGGCAGACCTGTGTCCATGCAGATGAGCACGGTCATGAATCCTACCCTGACAACAGATTTGCATTTTGGCTGACTTCTAATCCAAGAGGATCTGAGGAAAATAGAGCAACATTTTGCTATCAGGGTCCTGCCATCCTTTTACTTTCTAATGTGATTGACAGCCCGGGTGTGAGCAGTCTGCTTTTCAGCCTCCATCCTCCTCTAAATGAATATTGATGCTGTGTTTACCTTTAATTAATATTCATTGCGATAAAGGAATTACACTCATTCACTTTTAATTATATCCTTCTTGCATAAACAGGCTTTTAATAACAGATTTTCCAGGGTGGAAAAAACAAGCTGTCTGCCCCCAGCCTTGCCTGGTGCCAAGAAAGCCGCCTCTGTGATTGATAAAGGGGATTTCAATTTGTAACTTGGTGCAGTGGGAGGAGCTGTGGGTGGAAAGTTAGCTCCTCAAAGTTCTAGCTCCAGCTTTGCTACTGTGGGTTCTTGGGCTAATTCCTTCTCCCCTTGTGCTTCCCCTTCATATCTGAAATTGGTTGGACCAGATCAATTGTTCTCATCTATGGCTGCATATTGGGATCACCTGGGAGAATTACTACACAATGCCAACGCCTAGACTGTACTCCAGATGAATTAAAACAAAGTCTCCATGGGCTGGCCCAGCTGGTGCCGGTATTCTTTTAGAAAATTCTCAGATGGAATTCTTTTGATGTTGATAACTGCTGCTGTGGAACCATTCTCACCAGACTTCTAGTTGCTTGTGGCTCCCGCACAGAGTCCAGAACAAAGCTCAGCAGTGCCCTGGTGCTCGCTTGCACTGAGGGGCTCATATCTTGGGATTGGCTTAGCGGTGCTCCCTAAGAGCAGAGAGGAGGGAATAATATTCACCAGGCACATCTAACAGCTCACCATTCTGTCATCAGACACGTCTCATGTCTACTATGTGCTTGGCATGGGGGATTTACTGTTGGTAAGCAAGGCAGTTTCTTCCCTTATGGACCTTATGATTTAGTAGGGGAGAGAGACTTTAAGCTGATAATTAATGATTAATTAGATGTGTTTAAGCAATCGAGGAAAAGTACAAGTTATCAGAGCACATAACAGTGATGCTGAGGAATGTTGATTAAAGGAAACCTGCTTTATGAAGGAATGTCCAAGATCTGAGGCCTGAGGACATGAACAAGTAGGACTTAGTTCACTTAATAGGTGGGGAGAAGCACTTAAGTCAGAGACGATGCTCCTACAAGGCAGATGTTGGCATTCCTGTTTTACGGATAAGCCTACCAAGGCCCAACGCTTTTCCTGTGGTCAAATCAACCACTCTGGTCCTAACCTTTTCATTAAGAGGGGTATTGGAAACCACTGAAATCACATGGTTGGGTAGAACTGGTCAAGATGAACTTGGCAGCAGTTGGACAGAGAGTAGGAATCAGGTTGGAGTGGGATAGGAATGAAGCCATAGGCCTAAGGTGGGCTGCAGGCAGAAAACGACCCCTGCCAGGTTGTGTGGCAGGTGGTGTGTAGTCCTGGGAAGGAAGCCACATCACAGTGTTTATACCAATCTTGGGTGGAGTAGCATTCTCCGTGAGGCAGACAGGGATGTGTGGCATGATGAAATGAGAGGTCTGACAGCCGGGGGTATTTGGATGATGCCAGTAATAGGTCCCCTCCCCTTAGCCTGGAGTTCAGGAATGGGGTCCCAGACTCTGAGAAAAGCAAGGCAGTGCCCTGCCAGTCAGGGCTGGACAAGCCCAGGAACGCAGCTTTCTTAGGGAACAAGGTAACATCACATCTGGACAGTCAGTCAGGGCTCAGAGGGGAGAGTAAAACAGGAGATCAAAGCCAGTGTAGGACCACAGCGCTTGATGCTGGGGTCCAGAGGTTTGGCCTGAGGACAGGATTGGTGTTGGAGCCTATGGGAGGCTTACCTGAGGATGGGAAACAAGTAGTTACAGGTGTGGAGGGAACAGGCTTGCAGAGGTGGGAAGCAGGGGGGCTTGACTGTCCATTCCAATGGTCCTCAGTGGTTATGAGATTCTCATATCCCCTGAGAATTTACTCCACTATGTCTGGGGTAGAGTGTGGAAACCTGCATTTTTAAAAAGTTCCATAGGCAACTCTGGTGTTCATTTCTGGTTAAGAATCACTGCTTTAGATCAATCCCTTCAGTTTTTCAGATGAAGAAACTAAGGCCTAGATAGAAGAAGTGACTTGCCCAAGGTCATACAACATACTAGCAGAAATAGGACCATGTATCTTAAACCATGCTTTCTTTATCCCCAGTCCCATGAATCTTAATTCAGGTGAGCATTTAACATCACCAGCAGTCACAACAGCTCCTTTCATGCGTACTCCTAAACCTCTGATCTCATCTGATGTTCACTGTCAGGGATTATTTATGCCCCAGATTACAGATAAGCAAACAGAGGCTGTGTGACATGAAAATTTGCTTGCTCATGGCCATAGGGAAGGGCTGGGACAAGAACATATTCTTTCTGAGTCCTAAGATCTTTCTCCTGCTTCAGATTATGAAAGTCGACTTTTCTCCCATGAGGCAAGACCTGACCCTTCTCAACCTGGACAGCCTAATGGCCTCCAATCCATTTCCTGTACATGTTGCCAACAAGCCCCTAATGGAGTGACGCAATAAGGTTAAAGGGGAGCCTGGTAATTAGTGGCCTAGAGGCATAAGTGACATTTGGACAACTGGACAGCTGGCTACAGTGCATTTGGCACCCCAAGGGTTCCAGCAACCGGAACTAAAGTGCCAAGTACATCAAACTCAAGTGTCACCAAGGTCTGAGCTCAGCTGCTCCCTTAGCATTTGCAAAATGTCCTGCCCACAAGTCTGTCCCTCGCATCCTCCCTTGGCCATTTTCAGGCGCAGATGAGCTGAGGTTACATGCAGCTGATCCCAGACCTGCTGGTTAATTATCTTGGCCTGTAATTAGTATTTCTTATTCCTCACTCCTTGCCAACTTCCGCAGTTAATGTATCATTTCTCTCTCTGCAGATTCTCCTTTGGGAGGGCTCCAAGGCCATGACATGAACATTTCCGGTAGTGGCAGCTTTTTGGAGATGCTCTGTCTGCTGACTCTGCCATCACCCCTGGCATCTTCCCTGGTCTCTTTCTCTTCCTCACAGTCTCTACCACTCACCAACTCTTCTGGGTCCCTCCTGAACATTTCTAGTCCATGTCTTTGTCTCCCCATCTTCATGTACTCTGATTTGCTCTGGCCCCATAATCTCTCATTTGCACTCCTGCAGCATGCTCTTAATAGGCTTCCTGTCTGGTCCTGCAAATATTTCTCGTATCATGTAGGCAGAATAATCTTTCTAAATCATCCATCAGGCTGCGTTACTCTCCTAGCTAAAGCATAATATTTTAGTTTGGCATATAATGCCCTGTGCAATATGGTCTGCCTATTTTTCAATTCCCTCACTCACATGGCTTTTATGCCTCACTAATTTAGAACTGCTGTAATTCTTTCTCTCCTCCATTCCCTGCACATCTCACCACATTCATACATATGTGCACATGCACACACATGCGGGGGCCATCCACCCATGTTGCTTCATTACCAGGAGGACATAAGATGGGGTAGGGAGGGGGTCTGATGGACGTGGGTGCATCCTAAGAACCATCACAAGAAAAGGAAAAGAGACTCATTCTATGTGGCTTTGGGAGATGGGATTAGAAGCTGAAAGTTCATTTTATTTTATTATTTTTTTATTGGAGTTCGATTTGCCAACATATAGCATATCACCCAATGCTAATCCTGTCAAGTGCCTGTCACCCAGTCACCTCAACCCCCTCCCCGCCTCCCTTTCCACTAACCCTTGTTCATTTCCCTGGGTTAGGAGTCTCTCATGTTCAGTCACCCTCACTGATATTTTCACTCATTTTCTCTCCTTTCCCCTTTATTCCCTTTCACTATTTTTTATATTCCCCAAATGAATGAGACCATATAATGTATATATACAGATGTACATATATATACATATATATATATAAAATCTTTGTCCTTCTCCGATTGACTTATTTCACTCATAATACCCTCCAGTTCCAACCACGTCGAAGCAAATGGTTGGTATTCATCGTTTCTTTTTTTTTAATTTATTTTTTACTGGTGTTCAATTTACCAACATACAGAATAAACCCCAGTGCCCGTCACCCATTCACCCCCACCCCCCGCCCTCCTCCCCTTCCACCACCCCTAGTTCGTTTCCCAGAGTTAGGAGTCTTTATGTTCTGTCTCCCTTTCTGATATTTCCCACACATTTCTTCTCCCTTGACTTCTATTCCCTTTCACTATTATTTATATTCCCCAAATGAGTGAGACCATATAATGTTTGTCCTTCTCCGATTGACTTACTTCACTCAGCATAATACCCTCCAGTTCCATCCACGTTGAAGCAAATGGTGGGTATTTGTCATTTCTAATGGCTGAGTAATATTCCATTGTATACATAGACCACAGCTTCTTTATCCATTCATCCTTCGATGGACACCGAGGCTCCTTTCACAGTTTGGCTATTGTGGACATTGCTGCTAGAAACATCGGGGTGCAGGTGTCCCGGCGCTTCACTGCATCTGTATCTTTGGGGTAAATCCCAAAGAGGGTAGCTCTATTTTTAACTCTTTGAGGAACCTCCACACAGTTTTCCAGAGTGGCTGCACCAGTTCACATTCCCACCAACAGTGCAAGAGGGTTCCCTTTTCTCCACATCCTCTCCAACATTTGTGGTTTCCTGCCTTGTTAATTTTCCCCATTCTCACTGGTGTGAGGTGGTATCTCATTGTGGTTTTGATTTGTATTTCCCTGATGGCAAGTGATGCGGAGCATTTTCTCATGTGCATGTTGGCCATGTCTATGTCTTCCTCTGTGAGATTTCTCTTCATGTCTTTTGCCCATTTCATGATTGGATTGTTTGTTTCTTTGGTGTTGAGTTTAATAAGTTCTTTACAGATCTTGGAAACTAGCCCTTTGCAAATATCTTCTCCCATTCTGTAGGTTGTCTTTTAGTTTTGTTGACTGTATCCTTTGCTGTGCAAAAGCTTCTTATCTTAATGAAGTCTCAATAGTTCATTTTTGCTTTTGTTTCTTTTGCCTTCCTGGATGTATCTTGCAAGAAGTTACTGTGGCCGAGTTCAAAAAGGGTGTTGCCTGTGTTCTCCTCTAGGATTTTGATGGAATCTTGTCTCACATTTAGATCTTTCATCCATTTTGAGTTTATCTTTGTGTATGGTGAAAGAGAGTGGTCTAGTTTCATTCTTCTGCATGTGGATGTCCAATTTTCCCAGCACCATTTATTGAAGAGACTGTCTTTCTTCCAATGGATAGTCTTTCCTCCTTTATCGAATATTAGTTGACCATAAAGTTCAGGGTCCACTTCTGTATTCTCTATTCTGTTCCATTGATCTATGTGTCTGTTTTTGTGCCAGTACCACACTGTCTTGATGACCACAGCTTTGTAGTACAACCTGAAATCTGGCATTGTGATGCCCCCAGATATGGTTTTCTTTTTTAAAATTCCCCTGGCTATTCGGGGTCTTTTCTGATTCCACACAAATCTTAAAATAATTTGTTCTCTCTGTATTCATCGTTTCTAATGGCTGAGTAATATTCCACTGTATACATAGACCACATCTTCTTTATCCATTCATCTGTCGGTGGACACCGAGGCTCCTTCCACAGTTTGGCTATTGTGGACATTGCTGCTAGAAACATCGGGGTGCAGGTGTCCCAGCATTTCACTGTATCTGTGTCTTTGGGGTAAATCCCCAGCAGTGCAATTGCTGGGTCGTAGGGCAGGTCTATTTTTAACTCTTTGAGGAACCTCCACACAGTTTTCCAGAGTGGCTGTACCAGTTCACATTCTCACCAACAGTGCAAGAGGGTTCCCCTTTCTCCACACCCTCTCCAACATTTGCTGTTTCCTGTCTTGTTAATTTTCCCCATTCTCAGTGGTGTGAGGTGGTATCTCATTGTGGTTTTGATTTGTATTTCCCTGATGGCAAGTGATGCAGAGCATTTTCTCATGTGCTTGTTGGCCATATCTATGTCTTCCTCTGTGAGATTTCTGTTCATGTCTTTTGTCCATTTCATGATTGGATTGTTTATTTCTTTGCTGTTGAGTTTAATAAGCTCTTTATAGATCTTGGCTACTAGCACTTTATCTGATAGGTCATTTGCAAATATCTTCTCCCATTCTGTAGGTTGTCTTTTAGTTTTGTTGACTCTTTCTTTTGCTGTGCCAAAGCTTTTTAATCTTGATTAAATCCCAATAATTCATTTTTGCTTTTGTTTCCCTTGCCTTCCCAGATGTATCTTGCAAGAAGTTGCTGTGGCCGAGTTCAAAAAGGGTGTTGCCTGTGTTCTCCTCTAGGATTTTGATGGATTCTTGTCTCACATTTAGATCTGAAAGAAAGTTCATTTTAATGTGCAGAATAATTATCCAACAGTTGATATTGTTTGAACACAGTATGGGCTCCCTGGGAAATAGTGAGCATGCCATCTGGATGACACAGGTAGAGGTTGTCTGTCTGAGATGCTGCACATACAGTGCAGTTCCTGCTCTGGGCATGGTCTGGGAGTCTTTGGCTCTCAAATGGCCTCATTAGATGGCATTCTAATTCCAAGATTTTGTTAACCTCTGATACAAAATCTACATCAAGTTTTGCTGCTTCCACAAAGACTTTCCTGTTTGGGAAAATCTTTCACCTCTCTGCACATTTGTGTCTGACTTCCTACATGCACACACACATAAGCTCTGCATATATCCCCAAGTGGACAATCTCTACAGTGCAAAAGGAACTTACCCACAGTGCCTCAAATTGCTTTTAATATGTGGTGGAGGCACATCCTACACTTGTGCAGCTATGCAAGCTTGAGGGGGAAGAAGAGCAGGAAAAATCATTTGAGTAATGTGGGGAAGCCACCTGGACTTCCAGTTGATACACAGGGGCTCCATGCTAGGCTGAGAGTGGTGAGAGGTGAGAGTCTTCATTGCCTTACCTCATCTCATTCCCTAAGCGCTGTTTAGGGGCTTAGGGCATCCTCAGTGATATGGCTGCCAACACAAATTACTTCATCTGAGGCATCCCCAGAAAGTAGACGTCAGTTCTAGCCTTGAAAAGGCCAACTGATGGTGTTGGACTCCATGAGAAACATTAAGTTGGGTTCCGTTGTGGGCCTTTCTGGAAGAGTTTGGAGGGAAATTTGGGTATGGTTCGGTTCGATTTTTCCTCAGATGTCAACCTCTATTGAGGACCAAGCAATGGGAAGGCACCAGGACTTGTACTCTCATCCTCCACTGAACCCTGAGGAAGCATGGTGCTGGTCACCCGCATCTCATGAATTAGCTACTGCGTAATTGTTTAGAAAACAAGCTACTTTTGGGGTACTTGGGGGCTGAGTCTGTTAACCAGCTAACTCTTGGTTTCTGCTCAGGTTAAGATCTCAGGGTTGTGGGATGGAGCCCTACCTCGGACTCTGGGCTCAGCACAGAGTCTGCTTATTCCTCCCCCTCATCCTCTCCCAACCCACTTCTAAATAAATAAATAAATAAATAAATAAATAAATAAATAAATATTAAAAAAAGAAAACAAGCTATTTTAGTCTTTCAGGATTGGTGTAGTAGAAAGAATGCTAGTCTGGGGGTTAGTGACTCCAGTTAGTCCTTTACCAGCTTTGTGATTTTAGGTAAACCTCTTCCTCTCGAGGGCTCTATCTCTTTATCTATGTGTTGGGGGTGGGGAAGGGAGAAGGAAATAAATGATTTCCATTCTTCCTTCCAATGTAAATATACTAGAATGCTCTGATTTTTCTATTTCAGAGGACAGTGAACTTCGTCTGCAAAGGGCCTGATATTTTGGGGTCTGCACACCACATGGTCTGTGTAGCACTACTCAGCATCCTCATTATCTTGTGAAAGTGGCAACGAATTAATGAGCTCAGTTTTGTTTCAATAAGATATTATTCACAAAAACACATGGCAAGCTAAATTTGGTTTGTTGACCCCTGGTTTGTTTACTCTTGTTCTAATCTATTCTGTTTTCCACACAATAGGACTGATGTTCTTCAGTCTGAAGTGAGTGGTGGGATTCTGTCCTATTCCACTAAGCTGACTCATGAAGGGACTTTCTCAAGGCTCCTTTCTTCAACTCTCCCAGAGACAAGAGGTTTCAGCTTATAGTATACTTCCCTTAAATCACCTCAGAGTTCTCTTGAAGTCAGAACCAAGAAACATGTGGTAAAGAAAGAAATGGGAGTTGGCCATTTTCACTCTGTCAAATATGTCTAGGTTTTCAAGACTTCCCAAACCACTATGATGAATGGAAAATTTAGTAAATAACAGAGTTATTGGATCTTTTCAGTAACAAGATCTAGAGAGACTATCTCAAAAGCTAGACACATTTGTCTCCTCAACTTCACATGTAATATACTCTTAATCTATCATGAATAGCTTTTACTTCCTCCTATAACCATCACTGCTATTGTATCAATTTTATAGCTTCTAAGCTGTATGACTTTGAAGGACTTACTCAATCTCGCTGTGCCTTAGTTCTCTCAATCTAATGAAAGAATTTGTTTAAAGAGCTTTGCACAGCACCTGGCACACAGTAAGCACTTGATAAATATCATGTATTAGCTTCTGGACCTGTGAATATTCTCCATACTTACCTGTCTCTAGGCCTTCCTTGTCTTCATCCTCACACATCTATATTCTTCCCATTCCTCAAGACTGTGCTCATATACTGATTGGCCAGGAAATGTTTCCTAATCTTCCTGGTGAGAAATAACCTTCCCATGTCCCACTAACCCCCTCAACTGAGCCTCCTACTTCTACATCTCATGGTTATTCTTGACTTTGTCATAGTTTGTTGGTACTTGTTACCATAAACGTGACCTCACCGGTTCTTTTATGGATTCTCCATGGTACTGAGCCATGTGCCTCAGCACACAAAGGATTCTTTGTTAGTGTTGGTTGAATTAATGAATTAAGTAAATCACAAAAGGCCTCATTAGCCAGATTTGATTTTCCCTTTCATTTTGCATTGTGTACTTGGTTTCATGAGGATGGGGTCTCTTGTCAGTTTCTGGTAGAAATTTAACAAGGCTCATTAGTTTTCAGAATATATTGGATATGACAACTGACAGAGATATGATTCTTGCTTAGGTTTGTTTGAATACGGGTGGATGGTTTCTCTTGATAGCTTGCAGATATGAACTCATTCATTTATACCACATCTAGGTATAGACTGGAGACTTGGAATATGGGCCTAGGAGACAGCAGGAGCAGGTGGGCTTGAAGCCTAAGGCTCAAGAGAAAATTTGTCAGATTTTGCTAATTAAGTCTGGGGTCTCTTTCTCCCTCAGCCTGTCAGGATGATGACAATGGGCTACAGCTAGCTATTTTACTAGAGAATTCCCATTGTAATATTTTTCCCTGTCATTAGTGAAAGAGAAGTCTGTGTGCATTAGCCACATATTGAGGCCATACTTTACCCCAATTTAGAATATATATTTGCTCCTATTTGACTTCCAATTTATGGAGCTGAGTTTAACTTCAGGGAAATTTTGGTTCCCAGGCCTGTGACACTTCCAAGTGCTGGATGAATCACAGACTTTCAGAAAATTGAAAAGGGACTTGGAGATTAATGATTCTAATGTCCAATGCATCCATCTCCCCAAATATCTCTAAGAGAGGGCTGTGCTATTTGCTCACGAATGTACCCAGTGACAGGGAGTTTTATTGCTATGTGAGACAGTCCATTTCTTTTTTATTATAACTCCAGTTCTTATAGATATTAATAGTAACATCAGATTGTATTTTCATAATGATTTACTTTTAAGAAAGTATCTTCACATTCTTAATGTTGGATTTTCACAAGATTGTTGGGAAGAGATTTGGGCCCCTTTTATCAGTAATCTTCACCAATGAGAAACACAGGCCTGGCTCACTGTGAGCTGTGAACCTTGTGTGGGCCTCTGACTTCACGCATGAGGTGATTGCCACCATTCCATGAATTCCCTTTTAGAAAATAACAGTTATTTTTACCTTCCAAACTATAAATAGTGGAATATATCTTCTCCAAGTGTAAAGGAGAAAGGAAATACTCTAACTTTATGTTTTGAGCTCAGATATCTGTCTTAGTACTTCTTTGAGATGGCTTAACCAAGTGGCCAGAGTTCAGGGAAGAAAGAAAGCCTGGAAGAAGTCCCATTTGCCTGACTGGCACCTCAGTTACCATGGAGACGATTCAGGCAACCACTTGGGATCTGCCGGCAGCAGGTGATGGCTTGCATCTCAGACAGCCCAGAGCAAAGCCGAGAAGCAACCAGCCTTGCAGTCAGTGTGGTGTTTACAGGCCCAGGACAGGCTCAGTCCTACTGACACGAGTTGTCCTGGGTGGACCAGGCCTGCATAGGGCCGCAGCTCTTTTCCAGTGCTCTCTTTTCCCTCTCATGAACCAGGATAGGTTCATGAACCCAGTGGCCTTCCCCATCCTTAATTCAGGAACCCAGGCCTGTGTACCTATTGCTGTAGACCTACCTGGAGAGGGTCTAACACCTCCAAGGCCCGAACAGCTCAGCCTGAATAGTGTTAACGGAACTTACACTGGCTGATGGTGCTGACAGGTCTAGGCTGCGTTCATAAGACTGAAAATACGTCATCATCATCATCATCATCATCATCATCTTAATGCTGAGAATTTGAGAGGATGAGAAGCCTAATGGAATAGCTAGAACATCACATAAAAATAAAACAGGGCCCATTTATGCAGAATGGAGGGAAGAGAGAACAAGAAAGAGAACTCATTGATACAATTTTTCAATGAGATTCAAGATGTTACAAAAGAGAAATAATAAGAAATAACAATAATTATAATAAAAAAGAACCCTCAAAAATTAGGAAAAATAATTTAAAAAACAACTTCTAACGTTGAAATTCTACAGAAGGAATGAAAATGTATGGAAGGCTGAAAACTGGATTATTAATCTAAGAAATATACCTAAAAACATATTACAGAATATGGACCAACAAAAACAAATCAATGAAAAATATTAATGCAAATTAAAGAGAAATGGAGGATGGACTCAGGAAGTATAGTTGACAAAGACAAATGGCTCCAGAAGAGAAAAAGGAAAGAATGGAGAAATAATAATTTTTTTAAAATGTAATTTCTTGGAGCTGAATAAAGAGTACTTTTGGATTAAAAGTCATAGGATTATATACATAACTAATAAAATAATACAAGGAAACATTTTGTGGTAAAGTTTTAATTTCTAGAAATAGAAGGTACATTTTAAAAGTTTTTGAAAAGAGAGAACAGGTTACTTACAAGGGGGAAAAGAATGATTTTGACATTCACGTTTGTATCTGCAACTTGGGAAACTGGTAGACTTGAGAAATATTTAAAGAATAGCAGTGGCAAAGCAAAAATAGTGATGCCTTTTGTTCTCCAACCAAAGGGCTGCAGGGCTCAAAAGAGTATGCACTGTGAACATCTTATGAAGGACTTGAAGAAATATGCCCTCTAGATTAAAATTTAATCAGGAATAAGAGATCAGATTGGGGGAAATAATACATATAAGAAAAAATACTGAGTTTCACTGAATCCAGCAAATCTCTTTTTTTCCCAAAGATTTTATTTACTTATGAGAGAGAGAGAGAGAGAATAAGCAAGGGGAAGGGCAGAGGGAGAGGAACAAGTAGACTCTCTGCTGAGCCCAAGGAGGGGCTTGATCCCAGGATCATGACCTGAGCTGAAGGCAGATGCTTAACTGACGAAGCCACCCAGGTGCCCCCGTAAATCTCATTTTTAAGTGTAAATTAAGTTTCTTAAAAGAGAAGAAACAAATATTTTAATAACTCAGAGTAAAAATCACAATCATGTTAACAGGCAGATGGAGGATAGAGTAAGAGAAAGCACACTAATAGTCTCTTCTTGAGGGAATATGAACACAATCAGGATCTAACTTTTAAAGATTTGTAGTGGAATAGGTTAAAATAAGCAATCCCTGGGAACTTGGCTTTGAATAAATGGAGAAAATAAAAACATAAAGCATTAGGAATGAGAAAAAGCAGAACTAAATGAAAAATCTAAGTGAAATACATAATTCTTCAGGAAAGTTGAAAAACCAAAACTAACTCAAGGCAGGGCTCTCTTGCCCTCCCCACATTGTATGTATGGGCATAGGGGCATTAGTGGGAGAAACCTTTGTTCCAGTACCTTCCAGTGACTGGGAAGTTCAGTTCAGGAGGACCCCATTTTGACTGCAGAGCTCATCATGTTCTTCAGGCCAGCTTTACCAGTACTATAAGGTCTACTATATTTTCTTTTTCCTTTTTTTTTTTGAAAGATTTTATTTTTTATTCATGAGAGACACACAGAGAGAGGCAGAGACACAGGCAAAGGGATAAGCAAGCTCCCTGCAGGAAGCCTGATGCAGAACTCTATCCTAGGACCCCAGAATCACGACCTGAGCCAAAGGTAGATGCTCCACCACTGAGCCACCCAAGCACCCAGGGTCTACTATATTTTCATTCTCCCCTAGGTCCAGTGTCTATTTTTCCAATGTGTTCTGAATATGAGTGGAAGGAGGTGTGGGTAATTGGATTTCCAACATATTCCAGAACAACAGAACAAGTATTTTCCCAAATATTTTTATGAGGCTGGCATAGGCCCGACACCAAAACTTAATAAAGCAAACACACACACACACACACACACACACACACACACACACACACACAAATATGGACAATGCTAATTTATGAATGTTATATTCATTATGTCAAATGGACTTACGGGAAAAAATGCAGCTTATTTGTTCATGTTACTAACAGATATGAGAGTATGGCTTTGGCATGCTGAAAATAAGCATGTAAAATTTCCTTTCTACTGCTTTCATTCTCAGCGCACTTTCTCACCTGCCTGTGGCAAGGCGTATCCCGGCAGGTGCAAGCCGACATTCCATCAGCGGAGAGTTACAGCAGAATAATAGCATCTCTCTACTGACAATTCCAGTACAAGTTCTGAGAAGGTATCTCATTGGTCCCACCTGGCTTCCATTCCCATTATTGAAGCACTCCCTGTGGCAGATCTGGTGCTCCAGCAGGCTCGGAGTGGATGATGTGTCCATTCCCAGAACAGCGGTAGAATTAGTCCAACCTGAACCTTATGGGCTTAGAATGAGAAAGTGGTAATAGTCCGCATGAAAATAGGGCCTTTTATGAAGAGAAAGGAGAATGGATTCTAGGTAGACTAAACAAAAAAAGGTCCGACACACACAGACAACAGACAAATAGAAAAACCAAAACAGTAGCATCTAATGTAAGGTTAGTCATAAAAATCTTATCAAGTCAAATGCAGCTATATATTCAAGGAATAGCATATTGCTAGTATGAAGAGTATTCTAGGTGTGCAAGGATGGTTCTGTATTAGGAAGTCTGTGAATGCAAATCAGAACAGTATTTACCTAAAAAGAAAAAAAATACCTAGGGGAAAGGCATTGGATCTGATTTACCATCTATTTCCTGTTGACTCATTCCTCCAATAAATATTTCTTGAGCACCAACTATTTGCTAAGCATTTTTCTAGTCACTGGATATAGGATGAACAAAATGGGCAAAAACCCTCTGCCTCATGGAAGTTACATATTAATGATTAAAATTCTATGTAAAATAGTAAGAATGTGAACTATCCTAAATATGGTAAAAATTATCTTTCAGATGTTAAATATTAAAAGACTAAAGATCTTCAAATCCCAGAGTTCTTATTTTATTTGTCTTTTGAGCACAATTTTAACAAGGCTTCTGAGAAATGTAGATACATGTTTTGAGTTCTTGCTTATTAAGAATATCTTTTTACCCCCTTGCAAATGAAAATAACTTGATATATTTTTCTGGCCTTGAATATTTTCCCTTTAAACTCTCAAAATGTGGCTTCTTTTCCTTCTGACATTTAATATTAATAAGAAATGATGTGAAGCCAATCTTATTTCTGTTTCTTTGTAGGTAAGCCATTTCTTCCCAGTCTTGCTCAGTCTTGCTTTTTTTTTTTTTTAATTTCTCTGATATGAAAAAAAACTTACTGGAGTATGTGTATGTGTAGGAATCCTGATTAATGATGCTCTTTATGACATCCTCTCAAATTGAAATATGTCTTTTTTTTTTTTTTTTGACTCAAGCAATGTTTCTTCTTCCTTTTCTTGTTTCTCCTCAATTTGCAATTTTCTCTTTCCAGGCTTTATATTTTATACCTACATGGGACCTTCTGGATTTGTCCCCTACATCTTTATTTTTCTTTAATTGTTCACCTCCTTCTGCCTTTTGTCTGATCGCAGGGGCACTCTTGAGCATGCCCTCTCCTGCTTTGGTTCCCCTTGATATCTAGTGCCTTCTGTTTGTACTTTGCTGTCAGTTTTCTTTGTTGTCAGACAGTCTTTCCTTTACAAAATTGCATGAAGTTGCTAGAAGAAATATCTATTCGAACATTCTCAGAATACAAATTAAACATCCCTCTTTACCCTAGCAACCTTATTTACTAGAAAGATGTTGCTCTGATCTCCAAGTCTGTGCTTTTCCAGTGTCAGATGTTGAGCCTGAATCTCTCAAGAATTATTTGTTGACCTTTTAGACATTTAGGTGTAGACAAGGAGAGACTGAAGAAGTTTAGGCTTAGGGTAGTTTTTCTTTGCTAGTTCTGCATTCCGAAAACCTGGTAAAGAGACATAGAGCCAGAGGCAATGATGATGATCTGGAGCTCTGCATTCTTTGCCACAGCTCTTTTTCCCGTGTTTGTGTGATCTGGAAGCTAGCTGGGGTAGTGGCCTCATTTGCCCACCTGGCACCAGGGTCATATGTCCTTGGACAAGCTCCAATGTACCAATGTAGCCTTTATGCAGCAAGGACTGGGAAACTTAATTCAAACAGGTTCAGACAATAAAGGGGAACATGGGTGGTTAACCGAAAGAAGGTGAACTCTTGAAATGTTATGCCACAACCTGGTGATGTTGTCAAGAACCCAGTTTCTTTTGATCTCCCTTCTCTACCTCTGAAGTGTCAACTTCACTCTGAGGCAGAACTTCCTCACAGAGACAGAGGGGCTGCCATAAGACCCAAAGGTCCTCTCTGCACCCCACATGATGCTGTAGGAGAAGGAACTCACTGACTCAGAATGGGCAACTGGACTTCATGTAATTATTGAAGGGAAATGCACTTTCACTGTTAGGTTTAGATCAGTCGTGGCCCTCCTCCTGCCCCTAGAGCTGGGATGGAGTCCATTCACTACTATTCCCTGCCCCATCACACCACAGCATTAAATGGGTGATGGGGAGTCACCCATAACATATTCAGAATTTTAATGTCCTTTTACTGTGTTCTCAGAGTTGGAGACAAGTTCTGGAAGTGGTCTGAATACTGCAGAGATACATTTACTTAGCTATGTGAGTCTATTTTTAAAAAAGATTTTATTTATTTATTCATGAGAGATACACAGAGGCAGAGACACAGGCAGAGGGAGAAGCAGAGGGAGGAGCAGGCTCCCTGCGGGGATATCAATGCGGGACTTGATCCCAGGACCCCGGGATCACGACCTGAGCCAAAGGCAGATGCTCAACCACTGAGCCACCCAGGTGTGCCCCAGCTATGTGAATTTATTATATTAATCACTCAGTTTAAGAAAATTGTGAGTGGGAGCGATTATTATTCCCATTATTTTGGTTTTATCCCACTTTGATATTCCATCAATCCAAAAATCGATAAGAGGGGAGCAAAGAGACTAGATTAGAAGAATTTCATGGAATAATGCTAAATTTTGATATTAAAATATGGAGGTTTGGATTCATTCACTTATGTAACAATTTTTTTGAGCACCTGCTACTTTCCTGGTATTTCGTTCTTCAATGTGAGGATACGATGTTGAACCAGGTAGAAAATGCTCTTGCTCTTGAAAAGTTTAAGTCATAGAAGAGATTAGAACAAAGTTAATAGATCTCTAAGCGTGAAAGTGTTATAAAAGAAAAAATATCAGCTACTCTGGGAGCACATGGGGTAGGCACAAAATCTGGGCTTAGGGAAGTAGTAAATGCTTATGTGTTAGAGAAAAAAGATATCTGAGATAAGACTTCAGGGTTGGGCAGTAGTTGGCCAGGTGAAGGATGATGAAGGAATCTTATAGCAAGGGGGAACACCATGTGGAAAGACCCAGAAGTGAGAGGCAGCAGAACAAGATTCGAAAGCCAGAGCACCTGGATTCAAATCCTGGCTTGGCCACTTGGCAGCTGTGTGATGGTGAATGAACTAATTTCTTTGTGCTCCCATCTGTGAAACAGGGATAAGTGTGGGAGCTACCTCATAATGTTGTTATGAAGATTGAGCAAGTTAGAACAATGCTTTGTTTGTTAAATAAGAAATGAAATACATCTTACATAAAAAATAAAACATCCTTCCACACTGCATCAGCCAAGAGTGAGTAAGAATTTACTTTCTGGTGTCTCTCACTCAAGATAGCCATGCTTATTCTCTAACCTCCAGAACAATGGGTCCAGCTGCTTAAACATAAGACTTCCTGCTGGTTCCTTCCCTGGACTAAGCCAGCTCACTCAGGACACAGGCTAAAGTACAAAACCAGATGAGGAGTGAGTGTAAAACACAGTTCAGTCAATGAGTCAATGCAAAGGGCATCAACGAGTATCCTAGAGAGATGGTTATGTGACATCTAGGATGGAGGCAGGCAGTGAACCATGCCAGTGTGTCTCTGACCATCTGTTGTCTCCGACAACAGATCTTTGTCAAAGCTTCTTTACCCTGTGCAAAGGCAAGACTCCATCTCTGGGAAGCCTGACCAGGACCAAGTCAGGCCCAGATCCAAAGAAACCACAATACAAGGCAAATTACAAAGCAGTGACTTGTTCATTCAACAAAAAATTTATTAAGTGTTTAACATGTTCCAGGCAACATGTTAGGTGCTAGAAGCATTAACAATAATATGCTGTCTTTGTTTCTAGTTGTCTAAACTATTCAGAATAGTAAGTAGGATAGGTAACATATAGTACAGTGCTTTGGTAAAAATATGCACAGGGCAGTATTGTAGCAAGCTCAAAATTCTGATCACACCAAGCCCAGTTGCAAGGATGAGGGGAGAGGCAAAGAAAAAGGGCAGGATTAAATATTCTTCACAAAGGAGAAATCCAATTATTAACATAAGATCAGGGTTAGCTGGCTTCTAGAGTGGCCTGTTGAAGCCACTGTAAAACATGATTCTTTCTAGAACCTAGGTTAGAGACTGCAGGTTGCAACATGCAAGGACAGAATCATATAACAAAGGTAAGGAGAATATATGAATAAAAGAAAATTGCACATTGTTCATAAAATATGAACAAATGTCAAAAATATAATGGGTTAGAATACTATTCAACAATAAAAATGAAAGAGGTCAGGAATGCTGCTAAATATCTTGCAATGCACGGATAGCCTCCCACAACAACAAGTTATTTAGACCAAAATATCAATGGCTGAGGTGAGAGGCTGGTCTTAAGAGGTAAGCAGAGGCCCAAAGGGTTAAGGGGTCAAGCCAAGGAATTTGTCCTTCCACTTAAGAATAGCATGGAAACGTGGGATTCAGTGTGGGATTGGCATGATGAGATCTGAATTTTAGATAGATCGCTTTCAGTGTAGCACATTGAAAGTCCTATAGAAATCAAAGTGGTGATGTTCAAGAGGCAACTGAAGATATGATTATGACACTCAGAAGAGAATGGAATTGTAGGCAGGCAGCAGGGTGCATAAGGCAGTGTACATGGGAAGGCCTAGCCTAAGAGGAGTAGAGCATCAGACAAGAAGGCAGAGCTCAAGAAACACTAACAAGCCCAGGAAATGGAACTTATGAAGGAGGCTAAGACAGTGGCTAGAAAGTTGAGGAGAAAACCAAAACAGAACAAGACTGTGTGGTATTACCGAAGTCAAAGTAGATTGTTTCACAGAGTCCAAAGCTCTGCAGAGAGTTTGAGTAATATGAAGACCAGGAGTTATCCAATGAATTTAGCAACAAGGAGGTTAAGGGAAATGATGGTAAGACCAGGTTCAGTGGTGTGTTGGGGACAGAAGTCAGGTGTAGTGGGGATGGAAGTCAGAGGAATGGGAGGTAAGAAAGTTTTGAGGCTGTGGCGTGGGAGGCTGTGAGGTTAAGAGACTCATTTGAGACATGTGGCTGTGACAGGGAAGGAGGAGATCAGTGACAGCTGAAAGGCGATGTGGGGTCAACACATTTAAATGCTGAGTGGAAGCATCAGTAGGCAAAGCTTATCAGAAGTATAAAAGAGGGAAATGAAAATGTCAAGATTTTCAGGAAGGACAGAAGTTATCACTCGACCTAGGTTGAAGGACACTTCTGCAAAAAAAGCAGGAGTGAAGCACAAAGGGATGGGTACAGGCAAAGGAGTTTGTGGGTTTGGTGGCAGAACATTGAGGAGATCCCCAATCTGAAGCTTTCAGCTTTCCCAGTGAACGAGGTAAGGCCATCTCCCTCGAGCGAGCTGGTAAAATGGCAGGGTTGGGACGTGGGGGAGAATGCACATCGCTCGAAATAGCTGTAACAGTGGAAGACGAGGGAGCAGAGAGAGTATGGACAAGGTAGAGGCTCTATGGAGACTGGGGACGTAAATATACAATGACACCAACGTGTGTGTTTTCCCAGCAGCAGCCAGCAGGCTACTTACATATTTGACTAAAGTAGGAAGTAGATTCACCTCTGGTTGAGATTTTTAGCAGTCAGATGGGACAAGCCTCAGTGTAAGACCACATTATCTAGACTGGAGAGGGCTGGAGAGCTGGAGATAAAGGCGGCAGGGTGCTGAGGGACAGAGAGAGCAGAGAGGTCAGGGGCTGGCAAGGTCTAGAACAGCCTTGGTGGGAGTAGCCGGAGGAGAGAGCTGGTTGCGGTTAGACAGATGGATGATCTAGAACATGACACGATCAAGGGTGATTCTGTGGGCCAGGATAACAAACAGTGTGGAGGTGAAAGGCATTGTATAGGAATAGATTCAGGAGTAAAGATGGATTTTCTTTCTTTCTTTCTTTCTTCTTTCTTTCTTTCTTTCTTTCTTTCTTTCTTTCTTTCTTTCTTTCTTTCTTTCTTTTCCTTCCTTCCTTCCTTCCTTCCTTCCTTCCTTCCTTCCTTCCTTCCTTCCTTCCTTCCTTTTCTTTCTTTCTTTCTTTCTTTCTTTCTTTCTTTCTTTCTTTCTTTCTTTCTTTCTTTCTTTCTTTCTTTCCTTCTTTTCTTTATAGAGACACACAGAGATGGGGTGGGGTAGGGGGGACGGGCAGAGACACAGGCAGAGGGAGAAGCAGGCCCCATGCAAGGAGCCTGACGTGGGACTCGATCCCGGGTCTCCAGGATCAGGCCCTGGGCTGCAGGCGGCGCTAACCCGCTGCACCACCGGGACTGCCCAAAGATGGATTTTCTTCACCAAAGCTGATTTGTCTTGGCAGACTGGAGGTCTAGCACACCTCTCAAAATGAGCTCAGATCATAAGTAGTGTTTTGTTTCCACTTCTCAGTTGCATTCTATCCATAAATCTAGACCCGCTAGTACTTGCTACACTCAAATCTACCTAGCAGTCACACTTGAGGAAATCATGTGGAAAAGAATGGAAACATTTCTGAAGGCTACAAATGGGTATGCACCATTGTGTGCTCATTGACTTGAGGGTTAGAGCTACGGAAAATGTGGCAGCCTGGACTTTATAATAGTCCTTTTGTAAACAAACACCTACTTGGCCCATTTACACCGATACTTTGACTTGCACCAAACAGGGCCATATCAATTTCTCCTGTATTTTATTTTCAGTTCCAGGGAAGGAGGAGATACTCCCTGGGGGATTTTAAACAAATGTAGGAAGAGGCCTGAAAGTCATCTCCTCCAGCTGACCTTTGGTGTGGAACTGTTTGGTATCCTCTCTGTGTGGTTGCCCTGTCCATTCCTGGAAAAGTATAGCTTTCAATCCCAGTCTTTAATTCCTAATCTAGCCCTCTGTGTGTTACTCAAAATTCCTGGGATGCCACTAGAGAGAGGGGCTGGGGGTGGGGAAACCCACCCCACCTCTGTCCAACTTGGAATGACAGTCGTGTTCCGCTGTCCCTTACATTGAATGAAAGCTCTCCTTTCATCCCCTGCCTGCAGTTTGGCCCTTTCGGTTTTCAGGGATGAGCTTGCATCCTTTTGCATGCAGAAACATCTTTGGAAATTCCAGCGAGACCTCTTCTAGTGCATTTTCCCTTCCTCAAGCTACATAGTCCCCTTTACTTCAGCACTCTTCCCTCTTCTTAGGCACTGACACCTACACGCTGTCCCCCTTCTCTTCTAGCAGGTACGTCTAGATAGCCTTCTCAGCTTTGCCAACCCACCCCCCTTCAGTTTTCTCTGAAAGTGGGAAGAGGGAAGTGTAAGCTCTACCAGGAGGTAGGCTTTCGGCCTCTGGAGGACTGCGCTCAGGTTCCCTCTACTACCCACCTGGGACAATCTCACACTGTCAACCATATCAATGCGGGATATAGGAGGATCCTTTTGCAACCTCTAATGTATATCCAGAGCCCCAAACCACCTGCAGAATGCCAGAAGTGGGACTGAACCCGACACAATCTAAGCCAATGCTTTGCTATGCAGAAAAGAAGTTGAGGTGGAGCAATATTACACTTGTCCAGATCATGGCAATCGGCAGGGGATTCAAATCTAGGTCCTCTCTCCCGAATCCCATCCTCTTTGTTTATCAAATTCCCTGGGGACAGTATCTCGTTTTCTTCTCCCTAAATTTCCATGCCAGAATAATCTTTCAGCTCAGTTCCACGTATTAGTGCTGCGAATATTCATTTCCCAAACTGCAGGAGCTTCACAAGAACACAAAGTGGATGCAAAAATTAATCTGTTATTGGGTGTCATGGATCATAACAAATACAAAGTGGGTGAAAACACACAAAAAGTAAAGCCTTGGAGTGTTTACAGCCTTATGACATTCATCAGGCTGCGGCCAAAATTGGACAGGACAGAGCGTCATAAATCACGGGGCTGGAAGGGGCGAGCAGGGAGAGAAGCAGTGAGGCGGCACTGATGCCTCCAGCCACATTCATCACCTGCACCTCCCAGGGGCTCTGGCGACAGCACCGTGTGTTCAGAAGCAGTAGGTCTCCCTGAGCTCTCTGCAGGCCTGACATACGCTACTGATATTCAATAATTAAAGGTGCTCGCAGGGCCAGCTAAGCCCCTCCTCACTGAAACAAGGTTATAATGAATCTGGATTTTCAAAGATGGAATGGAAAAAAAATCCCTGCAGAGCTGGCAGGGAGAGAGATAGAATTGACCTCTTTTCCTCCAACGACAATGGAAAACCTAATCCTCCATCTCCTGGCCGAGAATGAGGAGTGCTCCCACAGAGAGGTACACGAAACAGGCTGTGAAAATGATCTGGGGAACGAACTGGGAAAATCAATAACTTCGTGGAAGATTCTAGGTCAGATTCTGAGACGGCTCCAGCACCAACCTCCTGAGCTGTCCTTGAGGGGACAATATTGCAAAAACATCGGCCTAGAGGTCAAGATGCCCTCACCTTTTAATATACTCACAAACCACCCCTGGGGGGCTGCGGCTTTGGGCCTGCTGGTCTTCTGCTGCTGGCCTGGGGTCTTGGCTGCTCTCTGTGCAAGTTTAAAATTCTCAGTGATACCAGGAGGGCTTCATGGATCTCCCTGAGGGCTGAGCTGCACTCTCATGGCCAGGCCAGCCTCAGCCTGCAGGGGTAAAAAGCCAAGCTCTTGCTGACTGGAGTGACCACCAGCAGGCTATGCAGTGTCCCTGCAGCTTCACATCGTGGTGGCCCTCGCTGACCTGCCTCCGTTGCTCGTATCTCTCTTCCATTCTGAAACATTTCCTATTAAGAGTCCCAAGCCATCAGGTTTCCAGATGGGCAGCATGGATCTGGGGATAAAGGTACATTCTAGCACATGAAATGCTCTAAAATTTAAAAAATTAAATTTTAAATTAAATTTAAAAAATAGTTAAAATTTATTCATTTTAATCTTCTGCTTTTCTTCTGCCCGACACACAGACAACAGACACTTTCTAAGTTCTTGGCCTAAACATCTCTCTTTTTTCCATAAGGGAGTCCTTGTGTCTTCTTTACTCTTGAGTTATTATGTTCAAATGCTCTAATCCATCCAAGTGCAACTATTTCAAGCCTCTATAGAGTCATCTTTTTTGAAATAATACTATCAGATATAGTTTATATTATGTCATGTATACAGTGGTTATAGTTCATATTTATGTCATATTAGTGCATATCTTATTAAATATAGTGTGCTGAGTATTACTCCCATTTCACAGATGAGGACATTGAGGTTCAAAGAGGTTAAGTAACTCAGTAAGGGTTGGAAGGGGAACATACACCCTGGTCTAATCTGAAGCACAAGCTTTTCCCCCTGAATCACTCCAAGAATTGTATCTAAACTTTCACTTATAAATCAAATGCTGGGGCACCTGGGTGGCTCAGCGGTTGAGCATCTGCCTTTGGCTCAGGGTGTGATCCTGGGGTCCTGGGATCGAGTCCCGCATCGGGCTCCCTGCATGGAGCCTGCTTCTCCCTCTGCCTGTGTCTCTGCCTCTCTCTCTGTGTGTCTGTCATAAATAAATAAATAAATAAATAAATAAATAAATAAATAAATAAATAAAATCTTAAAAAAAAATAAATCAAATGTCAACCATTACAAAGTGAGCCAGTAAAGAATGGGTCTTAGAGGACCTTTAAAATCTCTTCCATGGCATGGTGGGGTGAATGATTCCAGTGGATGTTTGGAAATCTTTGACAGCTGACTGAATTCTTTATTTCTCCCCCTGATACTGTGGGCTGAGAAGAGAATGAGTCCGCCCCGTGTAGGACCTGGCTCTGCTCCCAGCTCTGCCCCGTTAAGCTTATGCCTGGCTCTCCTCTCTCATCACTGCAAGCTTGGTAGGTCTTGTCCTTATACCAGCGGAAAGGAGGTCACACACGGAGAGGAGTGGGGTCATTCCCATGTGCACGGTGGAGGCCAGCAGCAGTTGGCATCGGGTATTTATAAACCCAGGTGTGTTACGCTCTGGTGAAATAGTTTTCCTTGAAGGAAGACCTTGTTAAGAACAGAGAGTTCTGGGTACCTTAAAAAAAAAAAAAAAAAAAAGGTACTTTCCTGCTCCCATTGCTGGAAGCACAAGAATTTTCTCCGTCTTCATAACAAGAACCTGGTAGGGTTCCTGGAGGTAGAACTCACGAAAGCATGGGGATCTCCCCTAGGATAGGGCCTCCAGGATTTTCAGTTCTTCGGCTATTCACTGAGCCTCCAGCCATTGGCAACGACAATTTCAAGTGTTCCTGCCTGTACTGGTTCCAGTAACGGTGGCTTCAGCTCCTGGGCATTTGGCTCTGAGAAACTGTGATTCTGTCTCTACCCCTCTGTCTCTCCAGTTTTCAGGGCAGCAGCTTGCCCTGTGACCCCATTTCTCTAATGGATCTAAGAAGAGTTGTTAGTTTTCAGTTTGTTCAGTTTTTTTTCTTGTGAGAATGGCAGTTCAGCAACTTTTGTGTCAGATCAGAAAATGCCTTTGTGGGGCACGTGAGTAGCTCAGTGGTTGAGCATCTGCCTTTGGCTTAGGTAGTGACCCCAGGGTCCTGGGATGGAGTCCCACGTTAGGTTCCCCACAGAGAGCCTACTTCTCCCTCTGCCTATGTCTCTGCCTCTCTCTCTCTCTGTGTGTGTCTCTCATGAATAAATAAAAATTTTTAAAAATATGCCTTTGTGCACAGAGGAAGGAAGTGGAAAAAAATTAATGAAACTGCTCTTTGCCATGGTTGAGGTTCAGAAAGCACAGACTGAGACAAGACCTTGGTGCGGGTGGTTAATGTGATCTCTGGGGCTGGAACAGTTGGGTAAGGTGAGTCAGAAAGATGAGAAAAGCCAGTGAATGGTGTGGCTCTAGCCTTCTGGTTTCCTGGCACTGGTCTGCAGTGGGGGTGGCAGGGTAAGGTGCTTTAGGGACCTTGCTTTAACACATCTTCACCACAGTCTTGGAACAGAGCCTGAATAGTTCTGACTCTGGTTTTAAGGCTGCCTGTATTGAAAAAGAGGAAGTACTGTCGAGAATGGGAGTCGGGGCTCTATCTGTAGGGGCTTCGGGATGGTCTGAGTTGGTCACTCTCCTTTCTGGGGCTCAGCCTCCTTCACGCTCATGGAAGGTCTTTCTACTGCAACTATCCAAATGGTTGTCTATGGAGGCAAACCCCAGCATTCCATGGGGACCGTATAGGGCCTGAAGCCAAACAGATTTTCAGGGAGAATGTGAAACAAGCCGCACCTTTGAAAACTTACGAGTTTTTGTTCAAGTTCTTTTGATTTTACACAGCTCTTCTGATTCTCTTTAAAAAGCCTATTTATTTATCTATTTATTTGTTTGTTTGTTTTTGCCCTTTTGGTGCCATCTTTGCTCTCTGGAATGGAGTCCTCAGTGGGCCTAGCCCTGAGCCTGAGCAGCAGCTGGCTCTGGGCTGCTGTCCTACTTCT
Source organism: Canis lupus dingo (assembly GCF_003254725.2). Lineage (NCBI taxonomy): Eukaryota > Metazoa > Chordata > Mammalia > Carnivora > Canidae > Canis > Canis lupus. The sequence goes on from NC_064276.1 coordinate 19,829,129, forward strand.
TAGCTCACTTTTCACACGTAGCTGGCTATCAAGATGGTTGCTAGATGTGAGTCCTGGGGGAGCAGTGGCCTTGCCCAGGGAGGTTCACAGTGTGGGGACAGGGGTTACGTAACAGGAGGATGATAGGAATGAATGTGTATCTGGAATAGCTTGGAATATATCTGCGTATCTAGGAATGTGTAGTGATAGGAATGTACATCTCTGCCCAGTCTGAATTCTAAAGTGACGACTGGGATCCCTGGGTGGCACAGCGGTTTGGCGCCTGCCTTTGGCCCAGGGTGCGATCCTGGAGACCCAGGATCGAATCCCACGTCAGGCTCCCGGTGCATGGAGCCTGCTTCTCCCTCTGCCTATGTCTCTGCCTCTCTCTCCCTCTCTCTCTGTATGACTATCATAAATAAATTTAAAAAAAAAATTAAAAAAAAAAATAAAGTGACGACTGTGCTCTCCAAGCCCTTATATGCACACTTATTTGTAGGTTGGGTTTTTTGTTTTTTTGTTTTTTGTTTTTGCCATGTACTACTGTCTCTATATACTTTCATTTTGTTGTATTCCCAACATGTTTAAGAAAGGTTTTATGGTAACTTAACAGAGAAACATGCAATGCCGTGACAACAACAAGTAGCAAACCCTTCTATTTGCTTGCCAAGTGCTGATAGCTATTTTAAAACTCATTCAATACTCAGAACAACCCTGAGAGATAGGTGGTATTATTATAGCCACATTTTAGATGGAGAAACTGAGGTATGGAGCAGTGGAGGGGCTTCCCCAGGCCGCCACGGTAGGGGGTGGAGGAACTGGGATGCACCCCGGGGCAGGCTGGCTCTGTGCTATGCTCTGCATTAAAAGGATAAGCCAAGAAAAGTGAGACAGGGAAGTTGAAGGTAGATGCTCCTTCACTGATCTGTCTTTCTTGCTATCCTGAGAATAAGGATGAGCAGATTCTAGGTATTTAATGATGTGTCATCTGCTATTTTAAAGACAACTGTCTAATTCTGCTTTCCCTGTTGTAAGTAGTTGTGAGTAGTCATAATGTGCAGTATAGGGGCTGGGTGAGGAGAACCTGCTCCTTCTATTACATTCTGGGACAACGTGGTCTTAACGCCTTCCTTCTTCCCCTCCAGGTGACCCTTTGCTGAATTGTTCTAAGTGGAGTAGTAGTCCTTCTTAGGATATACCCAGGAGCGCCAGCCCAGAGGGTGCAACCCTTAGAAGAGCAGCATGAAGACCCCCCACTCAGGTTCCTCAAAATTGCTCCTTCTGTCTTCTGCTTGTTCTTCTACCATTAGTAACCCATTCCTTCTTTAGACAAGCTCACACTTTCAGGAGATTTAGTGTAGCCTCAGAGAAGTTTAAGGCCTGGCTCTGCCACTTATTAGGTCATCCTGGAGTCCAGGAGGTGAAGATGTGTCTGGTATCCCGAGCACAGCAGGCACTCAAATTGTAGTATTAATTTCTCCTTATTCTGAACCCCCAAGGCAGGGTAAATGGACTTAGCTTAGGGGTCATCCAGTCTCATCATTTCCCAGATCAACCACGTCCAAAAATTTTTGTATCTGTTCTGCATGTGCCTATAGAGTTTCTGCTAGTTGAAGGGATGTTTAAAAATATAAGTAAAATTATTGCTATTCTAGGGACTACATTTCTTTCTCCCTCTCTGTCTCTTTTTAATGTGAGGCTTGAACTCAAAACCTGGAGATCAAGACCTGAGCTGAGATCAAGCCTCGGATGCTTAACTGAGCTGAGCCACCCAGGGGCCCTGGGACTACACTTCCTGTTTCTTGTTTCTCTCCTTTAACCAAACCAAATCCCTCCAGCTCCTTCCACCCCTGAGCTAGAGCAACTACAGAAATAAATTATCAAGTGGATGACTGCCATAAAGAGAAAAAATTAATTCCTAAGGGCTTTCCAGGCTTCTCTCAAATCCTGTGGGTCCAATTCCAAGCTCCTAAAATTATCTGGGTACACAAGAGTTTTCTACATCATCTGTGTAGACATAGGTGCCCTCAATGTGTAAAGTTAGAAAAGCAGAGAGTTTGTATAAAACAGAATATCCGGGGAGGGAGGGAAGAAGAGGAGCACGTGAAAGTCTAGAAGGCCAGAGAAGGTTTAGGCTGATCCTGTCTGAGCCATGCTAACCCTAATGGGGCTTCCAAGGACATAAGGTCCTGCTTGTCGTTTTCTCCCCTATTTGAGTTTAAAATCCAGAGGGACAGAGCTCACTTTTTAGAATCTTGGAGTCTAAGTTAGAAGTGACTTGAAGGTCATCTGGTTCTGGTCCCCCACCCTCTGAGTGGGAATTCTCTCTATCCTGTCCCTGAAAGACGGCTCCCACACCTGCTTGCATCCTGCCCTGCAAGATAATTTACATGGCAAATGGCAGAGTTAAATAGCTTGGTGTCCTGCCCCAGGACCCAGGAGATCTCACTAGACCTAACCACTGGGTCAGGGTTCAAGATGGTCCTCCCACCCTGGCTCCAGAGTGACAGCCTAGAACCTGAAATACCATCCTCAGCTTCTTCTCAGGGACATCACAGGTTTTAGAGCCCCACAGGCCTGGGTTCAAGTCTCACGAGCCTACACTGCGCAATGGCTGTGTGGCTTTGGGCAAGGCGACCCACTCCTCTGTGCTTTCACTTGCAGAAGACGAGGAATAATCCCCCCATGGGATGTGGTGAGGAGTCACCGGTGCCCGAGACAGCATCGGACACAGGCTCCCCCAGCTGCCTTCTCGTGTCTGCGCAAGAGTGTGAGCATCCATGTGGGTAGAAACCACTGCTCGGTGGCATCTATCCCAGCGCTGAGCATAGTGCTTTGCCTGGTGTAAACATAAGAGAAAAATAAAATCCCCAGGGCACTTCCAGGTGCCTCCAGAATCTAGAACAGAGCTCTGCTCTCAGATCCCTCTCGGCAAGGCCTGTTCACAAACTGGCAAAACTCTGCTGCCCTCTGTCTTCGAAACGAAAACCTGTTCTGTGGGCTCCAACAGTGGAAAACGAAACTTAAGAAGACAGCCGATGCATTCCAGGCTGAGAAACCGAAACTGAGGTAGTTTTTGCTTTTTTTCTTTCTCCCTTCCCCTCTTGCCGCTTGCCCAGTACAACGGAGCTCCTCACCAGGCATGGCTTCCCAGCCTCAAGGGAAGCAAACGGTGTCAGACGTCCGGACATGGGAGCAGACATTTCAAGAACTGATGCAGCAGGAGAAACCTCGGGCCAGGTGGACTCTGAAGCTGGATGGGAAACTCGAGCCAGACTGCCTTGCAGAAGGGTGGAAGCAGTACCAGCAAAAAGGATTTGGCAGGTGAGCCAGGGTTTGCCTCTTGGCAGGCCTTCTTGGGCACAGGGGGGTCAAGCTCAGCAGCCATTGACTGCTTTTTTGGAGAGCTCCTTCTAGGAGCAAATGTCACCAGGACCTCCATCCTTTCATGGTCACAGTGATCTTGTGGTTGGCAATGCCTCCAACTTGCTTAGCTGGAGGGAGTTTCCTCTTTTGCTAGTTTTCCTCCCTAAACGTTTCTGGAAGTCCCCAAGGCTTGCTTCCATATTCCATAAACCTGCCCTCCCCATTCCCCACCACCTCCTGTTCCAGAGTGCCTCCATCCAGACACTTCTGCTATTTCCGCCCCCAGTCCAGACGGGCAGCAGCCCTCCTGGTCCAGCCCCAGCCTGGGACCAGGGCCTTCCTCGAAAGAGCCAAGACTTGGAGGGAGGCTACACAATCACTTTGACCCTGACTTTGCTCAAAGCCTGGGGATAAGAGAGGGAATGATGCAGCAAGCAAGACATCTAAAACCTAGATCCTGGAGTCCCTAAGTCACACCCTCCCCTCATGGGCGATCTTCCTCTTTAGCCTCCAGAGTCTGTTCCTGCAGAGCCTGTGCTGGGGGTAAGGGTGGGGCGGTGGTGAGAAATGCTGACCTAGGCAACCGGGTCTCCTTTTAGGGGGCACACAGGGACCTTCGCTCTACTTTCCACCTTACTTGTCCTGTTTTCCTCTCTGCCGCACCCTGACTCCATCTGTCCTCTGCTCCATCTTTTGGATTATGAACCGTGCTGGTGCGTTTTCAGACTTCTATTTCCTTATCATGACACTCTGCCTGTTTGGCAGGCCCTTTCCTCCCTCCCTTGTGCTCATCCTTCAAGGACCAGCTCAAGGGCCGCCTCCTCCTTAAAGCGTTCCCTGGTCTTCCGAGGCAGTGTTCCTTCTTCTACATTCCCATAGATAATGGGAATAAATATACGTATTTAAAAACAGTCTGCTTATCCCTTTATGACTCAGTTTCCTTATCTGGATATTGGGCTCAATAATGCCTACCTCGGAGGGGACCTTTAAAGATGAAGGGGGATAACACTGCAGCCCTTATTACAAGGCCTGCCTCAAAGTAGTTATTTTATATGTTTTTTTTTTGTGATTATTAGGAGGTCCAAATTTGGCTGGCAGATGGCAAAACCACTTTTCCCTCTGAGACATCAGAGATATCTTACTAGCAAAGAGGTAAACTTCAGACCATGTAGGGTGGAAGCTCAGCAGATCACAGGAAAAAGCTTTATCAGAAACACAATCCCCGGGTGCCAGGGCGGCTCAGTTGGTTAAGCGTCTGCCTTCAGCTCAGGTCGTGATCCCAGAATCCTGGGATCAAACCCCACAGCGGACCCCCTGCTTGACGGGGACCCCCTGCTTGACGGGGAGTCTGCTTCTCCCTCTATCCCTCCCCCACTGCTTGTCCTCTCTCTTTCTCAAATAAATAAATAAAATTTTTAAAATGAAAAACAAAACAAAACCCTCAAGCCTCCCAATCCCTCTCAGTCTTATTTGGCAATTTGTTAACATCATCTACACTTTTTTTAATTGGAAGAGATCTTAGAGATTGAAGCCAGACCCACCTCCTTCAGGTCCATGATCACCTGAAGGCACAACAGCCTCCTTCCTTCTGTCTGCAGGTTTCAGTGTTCCTCATGCCAGCGAAGTTGGGCTTCTGCTCAAGTGCTTATCTTATGTCACATGTACCTGGAGCACCAGAAGTCCCAGGGCCAGGTGATTATGCGGCTCTTTGCTCAGAGGTGCAAGAAGTGTTCCTGGTCTCGATTTGAGGATCCTGAGTTCTCCCCAGAGAGTACCATGAGGATTCTGAAAAATGTGGTGCGGCGTATTCTGGAGAAATTCTACGGGAATGGCTTTAGGAAGTTTCCAGAGCTACCCATCATCAGGGAGGTGCCTTTGGATGGGTCCCATGACACAATCAATTGTGAAGCATGTACTCTGGGCTACTGTTTACTGAGGTCACGAAACAACACAACAGAGCCATCAATATCGCCATTCTCCTGTACAGATAATAGGAGTTCCTCTTCTCACATTGGTGACGTGTCCAGCCAAAACCAGGAGTGTGGGAATTACTATGGCTCTAAGGGGTCAGGGCCCAGCCATACCACTACTGAGACCCAAGCACCTGGGGCAGGCACTCAGCCCAAAGGGGAGACTAGTAGACCACCCACCCCAATGGCAGACAGGCAGACCACACAGGGTGATTCACAAACCACACAGGGAAATTCACAATTCACACAAGGGACAGAACAGTGGCAGACCACCCCAATGGCAGATAGACAGACCACACAGGGAAATTCACAAGCCACACAGGTCCCCTGGAGGACATACTCTGAGGTTCTAAAGATGGCTCGCCAACAGTCTGCACAGCAGTCATGCTCACAAGCCACATGGAGGACAGACCCAAAGATCACGTCAGGGGCAATCCTAAGGTTTACATCAAGGTCACACACTCAGACTATAGGCAGAACAGCCCCCTCCACCCTAGGGCCAAACCTAAAGCTCACACAGAGGAGAGCCGGGTTTGTGACCATCAGGGGAGCTCAAGCTGTCTGGGAAAGTTCATCTGGATTTTCTGTTCCAAACACCTGTCCCATACATTCTCGTTCAGTGCGACAAGAGGTTTTCTTTGATCCGGATGTGTTTTTCTACTTCTGTGTTATCTGTATTATTTTTTTCTTTACCTTTGCAAGCAAATACTTGGAAGCAGAAAGATCAAAATAAGCTTGTCTTCTTTTCTTTTGTCTTAATTACATGGTAAGCAATAAATTGGTTGCCATTTTGATATGACAGAATGTGCTTTGAGACCAAGCAGGGTCAGGTTTGCTTGGTATAAAATGTTCTGTAACTAGAATAAACACTAGTTTCCTAGTTTCCTAGATCTCCTTAGTGGATAGTCTAAAGCATAACCTAGCAAATAATTGACTTAATAATAAATATTTGTTGAATAACTAAAAGCACTTCATTCATTCATGTACTCATTCATTTCTATTATCTATCTATCTATCTATCTATCTATCTATCTATCTATCTATCTAAGATATCTTGACATATGTTCACAAGAACTGAGGGTCATGAATGATATCAGGAAGTTATTGTGGTAGGTAAAATAATGGCCACCCCAAGATATCCATGTCCTAATTCCCAGAACCTGTGCATATGTTATTTTACATGGCAAAAAGGACTTTGTAGATGTGATTAATGTAAGGATCTTGAGATGAGGAACCTATCCTGCTTTATCTGGATAGACTCAATGTAATCACAATAGTCCTTATAGGAGGGAGGCAAGAGTGTCAAAGTGGGCAAAAGGAAATTTAATGACGACAGCAGAGTTTGGAGTGATGGGCTTGGAAGATGGAGGAAGTGGCCATGAGTCAAGGAACGCAGACACCTCTTAGAAGCTCATAAAGACAAAGAAATAGATTTTCCTCCAGAGCCTTTGGAAGAAACTAGCTCTGCTGACACACGACCTCAGCCCAGTGAGACTGCTTTTAAAACTTTGGACTTCCAGAACTGTAAGATAATAAATGTGTGTTGTTTTAAGGCACTAAATTTGTGGTAACTTGTTACAGCTAAAATGGGAAAGTAATACAGCTATCAATGTTACCCCAAGGATCAGGCAATTATGTTTTAGGTATGCTGCAGTTTTAACCAAAAAAGAGAGTATTTTATGGATTAGAAATACTGATATCCTGATGCCCTCTTGTTCTTCCTTCTCCCTTACTTAAATCTACCCAAATGCTCCCCTGGAGCTATCCTATTCTTTCACTTCCTTCAGCACTGGATGAGGAGATCTGGAATAGAAATTAGGAAAGGGAAAACTGAGATGCAAAGCAATTCATGTGGCACAATCTCAGAAAGTTCAAAAATTATAGGCAAGAGTAGCTCTGAAGGTAGGTGCTGGGGTGCTGAAGCAGGAGGATTGGCTGAAAGCCTTATGGCAAGTTTCTTTGCTCTACTCCTCTGCAGCCTGGTAACCACTCTCAACTGGCTCCAGGGAGAAGAATGGAGGTTTATTCTCTGAAGACATTGACTTATTGGGACTCTGGATTCAGAGACTTGGGTGATGCGAAGCAAGGGAGTGCCACCCAGCAACAGAAAGACAGTCAAAGTCTACACACTGACTCTGGGACTCCCTTACCTCAACATGAAACCCAGGAGCCATACCAGCCTTATGCCTTACCTACCCACTCCTCAAATACATAGGAGAGTGGATGGGCCCTCTTTGGGAAAACTTATGAGCTCAAGAGAAAAAACAATATATATCTACTAAAAAGGGTGGTGGTGGTGGAGGGGGACAGTTTCCAATGGAATCCAGTGGAATGACTAGCTAAAGTAGCTCCAGAGTGAATCGACATATACAAAAATCCTACAGAGCTTCCAGTGAACTCTATGGTGTCAGACACCTAATTTGGATAGACTGTCAAGGGGTATTAAATATGTGATTTATCTCCAAATGTGAAGGCAAAGAAAAAGAAAAAAAATGGCGAAAAAAGTGGTGAGTCAGGGGATCCCTGGGTGGCGCAGCGGTTTGGTGCCTGCCTTTGGCCCAGGGCGTGATCCTGGAGACCCGGGATCAAATCCCACATTGGACTCCCGGTGCATGGAGCCTGCTTCTCCCTCTGCCTGTGTCTCTGCCTCTCTCTCTCTCTCTCTCTCTCTCTCTCTGTGACTATCATAAATAAATAAAAAAAAATTTAAAAAAAGTGGTGAGTCAAAGAAAACAGAGATATTTCAAGGATAAGAAAACAAACCAAAAACATATTTCAAAAGTCAAACTATGATTTATGCCTCAGAGAGATAAGAGGAAGTATAATATTCACAAAACAGTAATTAGACAAATTCTCTGCAGCAACCTCAGGTGAGGCAGCTATCTTTGGTTGGAGGGGAGTCCTAGGGGAGATCTCCGCTTAGCTTTAGTCTTTAGCAGGCAATGCTCCCCAGAGCTGGGGCAATGAGTGCCCTGATCCCAAAGGCAAGGATCTGGGCAGGGGACCACAGCCTCCACTACAGTCAATATTTTGTACCACTTTAACCAACTTGCTTGGTATAAAATGTTCAGCAGGCAAATGGAGCCCCATCACTGAATCTGTCTTGGGATGGCAACTAGATATTCACTATCTCCCTTTACTGCCCATTCTCCATCCCCCTCACCCAGGCACCTCTGCTGGTCAGGTGGCTTACCTGATGGGGTTATCCAGACTTTCATCCCTGAGGGGTGTAGGCCTTCGGTCACAAGGCCATTCTCAGTCTATGTCATCTGCACTGGTCCACTCATTGTCAAAAGTAGACAGGAAAGTACCAAGAGGGGCTCTGGTGGATCACTTGGGTGCCAAATATATTCTTACTGCCTCCACAATGTAACAGGAGTCCTATTTCCCTCTGAGGATCAAGAGAATGTCACTTTCTTGCCTGCTGTTCTCTTGGCAAAAAAAAAAAAAAAAAAAAATGTTATTACTGTGTTACTCAGTGAGAGCAAGTCCCTACCTAGGCTGGCCAGACCTGCGGAACCTTGGGTTATGGTTGATGGGACATTTGAAAATGGCACCAGATTTAATGTGAGTGATGGTAAACTGCCGCCTCTTGATTTTCAGACCCATACACACTACCTACTGGGACCACACACATAGTGGTCATTGATTCAGGATATATACTATACCCTGGTGGATGGTGACTCATCTTTGCAAGGCAGCATCACCAAGGGGCATCCCAGCTGCCTCTTTAAGAGGCTGTGTCATTGATCTGTCAGGGTGGCAGCTTTTGGGTGGTGCTGTATTTGATGGAACCAGGAAATTCCATGACCTTATCACCTCGACTATAACTCTTTTGCTACATATTTGGTCATTTATCTAATGTGATATCATGTGATGTGTTAGTTTGTTAGGCCTATGAGAAAGGATCCGTTCCATGCCTCTCACCTAGGATCTGGTGATTTGCTGGCCATCTTGGCGTTCCTTGGCTTATAGAAGCATCACTTTGATGTCTCCCTTCACTTTCACGTGGTGTTCTTCACATGTGCATTTCTATATACAAATTTCTCCCTTATTTTACAAGGGCTCCAGTATGACTTTATCTTAACTGATTACCATTTTGAGCTTTCACCACATAATTGAACTAAGCCACTGGTGAACCAAGATTGGCCTTATGTTTCCTCTGTTGACTGGTCATAAGTAATAGCTTCTCCTTGAACACATGACTAGCTGTGAGCTGAGGGAGAGGAGGTATCAGTGTACAAGTGGAGGTCGCCCTGGAGCCTGGGCCACTGGTTCATCCAGCTCCTTTGTATTCTCTATCCCTGACTTGTGCTCAAGCCCGGGTGCATTATTTCCATATTCTGATGGGTTATGCTGGGCCTGCTTATGACTAAATGTGCCTTTTAGAATCTAGGTCATGATGGGCATCTCTGCCCATGAAAATATGATGGGCTCCATCATATTTTGGTATCTCACCATCAGGAGTTTTACCTCTAGGGCTTGTAGAAGTTGGTTTTTGAATGGCGTATAAAGTCTGATGCAGATGGCATGGCCTTGTTTCAGAACACAAGTGCTAGAAATTGTATTTCTCCTACTGGGGATTGATGTAAACATCATCTGGCACCATTTCCCAGTACAGCTGACTCTGGTACCAAAGGGTCTGCTGGATCATATGGCCCATGTGGCAGGGCATTGCACTGGACTTGCTTCAGAGCCCTTTCCTATTCTGGGTCCCACTCAAAGTTGGCAGGTTTCTCTATCTATTGGTAAATGAATCATAGAAGTGTGGACTACCAGGTATTGTGCTTCCTTTTAGTGGTGTGAGGGTCAAGATGCAGTAATTTGCCCTTCACTTTGGAAGGGTTGTCCTGGCATGCTTCAAATTGCTGTACCCCTAAAACCTTTACTGACTTGTCAGGGAATCTTTGTAGGGTTCTGTAGGACTCCCATCTCTAGGGTGTGAGGTCTCCAATGCACTTGCCAATTCTTACTCCTCTGGTCTGATTAAAATGATATCATTGATGGAGTAAATCAATGTGATGTTCTGCAGAAAGTCCAGATGGTTCAGACTCTGCAGATTATGACAGAGGTTGAGAGAATTAACATGGTCCTGGGACAAAAGTGTATATGTAAGCTGCTACCCTTTCTATATGAAAAGTTCTTCTGAGAAAGAATAAATTCATCCGATCGATGTCCATATACCATGTCTCTGAAGCTATGTTAATTTGCTCTAGCAAAAATATCACTTCTGGCACAGTAGTTGTAATTGAGACCTCTACTTGGTTGTATCTGACACACATAGTGTGTCACACACATTACACCTAGTGCAATGTCATCCTCCCAGGATTTGATTGGTTTCTCTAGGAGCCAGACTGGCGGATCAAATGAAAACAGGCTGGAGATCCCAGCTCTGTGTCTTTTAGGTCTCAAGGGTGGCTCTAATCTCTGCCATTCCCCCCTGAGATGTTTTTATGATACCTTATCGAGGTTTTTTGAAAGAGAAGTCCTCAGCTTTCCCCATAGACTGAAGAACTAATGAAGGGTTCTGGCATCTACCGCATGTGTCCATTCCAATTATCCATTCAGGGACTGGCAAAATGACCACTGGGTAAGCTATGGATTCAGTGGATCCATCATGAGCCTGACCTGAGCCAGGACTCAGCTTATTACTTGGCCCCCACATCTACTCAAACAGAAGTCTGTAACTTATTTCAGATTTCTGGGGATCAATATCAATTCAGACCCTGAATCCTAAAGTCCTCGAAATGTCTGCATATTCCCTTTCCTCCAGCATACAGTTACCCAAATAAATGGCCATTCACCTCTTTAAGGAAGGATTGGGGATTTTTTTCAGCATTCTTCCTCCTTGGGAACCATCGTCTCTTTCAGCCAATGAATTATGGATCTGAAAAGTGGCTCAGATATTCCTGAATAAAGAGTTCTGATTTTTTTTTTTTAATTAGTTCAGGTGGTCTCAGTCTCCTGATCATCTATTTATGGTTTCTTTTGATTGTGTAAATTGAGAAATACTCTTACTGGCTGCCCACCTATTTGTTCTCTACATAGAGAATAAAAAACAGATAAAACTAGAGAATTGGTCCAGGAGGCCCAATATCCAAACAATAGGAGCTCCAGAAAAAGAAAACAGAAAATGAAAAGAAAGAAATAATGAAAGGATGATTTTAAAAGCCTTTCTTAGGACCAAAGGACATGATTTCCTGATTGAGAAGGTCCACCTCAGGGCCCCCTACACAATGAATGGGCAAGGTTCATATCTGGACATATTTTTTAAAAAGATTTTATTTATTTATTCATGATAGAGAGAGAGAGAGAGAGAGAGAGAGAGAGAGAGAGGCAGAGACACAGGCAGAGGGAGAAGCAGGCTCCATGCCACGAGTCCGATGTGGGACCCGATCCCGGGACTCCAGGATCGCGCCCTGGGCCTAAGGCAGGCGCCAAACTGCTCAGCCACCCAGGGATCCCCTCTGGACATATTATTAAGAAACTTCTAAAAAAAAAAAAAAAGAAACTTCTGGGGCACCTGGGTGGCTCAGTGGTTGAACATCTGCCTTTGGCTCAGGTGGTGATCCTGGGATCTTGGGATGGAGTCCCCACATCGGGCTCCCTGCAGGGAGCCTGCTTCTCCCTCTGCCTGTGTCTCTGCCTCTCTTTGTGTGTCTCTCATGAATAAATAAATAAGATCTTTAAAAATAAGGAAAAGAAAAAAAAAGAAACTTCTAACACCAAATTTAAAAAAGACTCCAAAAGTTTTGGAAGGAAAAGCAGGACAAAAACAAAACATATAAAGGACCTAGACTTATAATGATATCAGCCTTCCAACATCTCAATATCTCTCTGAGGCATTCATGCTTTTGTTTGTTGGCATGTATCATTTTCTGAATCTTGCACTGGCTAGCTCTCCTAAGTTCTTTATCTTATGCTTGTTTTGGTCTCTGCCTTTCATATTAGAGGATTTCCTCAAAAATCTGGTAGTCCTGGGCTCTGTGTCTAAGTTCAAATACAAGACACTAAAAAGCAGATGGGGATACAGCAAACTAAAAGACAATGAAGCCTTCAAAATTCTGAAGGAAAATTATTTCCAACATAGAATCTGATACCCAGCCAAAATTTAGTCAAGTGTAGGTATGGAATAATTTTATTTTCAGTTACCCATGAAGTCAAATTTTTATCTCCTTTCTCGTCTGGTATCCATTTTCAGGAAGCTACTAGAGGATATTACCCCATCTCCCCTCTCCCCATCCTCACACCCTCCCAAAATGAGGAAGTAAACCAAGTATATTGAATACCTGGAGCCCAGGAAGTAGTGGCTTCCACAAGCAGAGGGACTGAGGGAGTTCTCAGAATGCTGGAGAAGCCAGCTCCCAGAACCCTGGCTACCAGCTGGCCTAGAAAGAGAAACAGATCACACTGAAGCTGGCTGACAGAAGGGTCCAGCAGGGAATGTTTGCAAGGGGCAATCAAAGGGAACTGAATGTATGGAGGAGACTTCCCACTTCCCACAGTCTGGAGATGATTTAGACACGAACATGGAAAAGTATGCAGGAGGGGGATCCCTGGGTGGCGCAGCGGTTTGGCGCCTGCCTTTGGCCCAGGGCTCGATCCTGGAGACCCGGGACCGAATCCCACGTCGGGCTCCCGGTGCATGGAGCCTGCTTCTCCCTCTGCCTGTGTCTCTGCCTCTCTCTCTCTCTCTGTGACTATCATAAAAAAAAAAATTATTTATTTATTCATGAGACACACACACACACACCACACAGAGGCAGAGACACAGGCAGAGGGAGAAGCAGGCTCCATGCAGGGAGCCCGACGTGGGACTCGATCCCGGGGCCCCAGGGTCACGCCCTGGGCTGCAGGTGGCGTTAAACCGCTGCGCCACTGGGGCTGCCCTATTGTTTGTTTGTTTGTTTGTTTGTTTGTTTGTTTGTTTTTTAACATCAGGAGCTCCGCCAGTCCTGAACGCGGGTGGCAAAGCACCCCCCCAAAGTAATAGTCTTGAACCACGAAGTGCGGTTGGGGTTAGAGGCTTACTGGGCCGGCGAGCAACGCTGCAGCCAGGGGCCCGCGGTGGGCGGGCGGGAGCTGCCCAGCCCGGGAGCCGGGCGGGGGGCACAGGGGGCACAGGGGGCACAGGGGGCTCCAGGCCCCCCCGGCTGCACACACCTCCGCTCCACCTAGACCTCCACGCCGCTGCGCCCCCGCCGCCCTCCGTGTCCCCCACTCGTGCCGCGCGGCGGCCCCCGACGTCCAAAGCCGCCAGGGACCCAGTGGTCAGCTAGGGGTGCTCGGGCTGGCTTTGGGGGACATGGGCGCCCCAGCAGACAGGGCTGAGGGAGGGGTCTGGGCCAGCAGGTGCAGGACTCGCCTGGAGAAAGAGCAAGGGGGGAGGGCGTGAGCACCCCTTCAGTCCTGCTCCTTCTGCAGTTCCTCTCGCCCAGCCTGGGGTTGGGGAGATGTCCACCCCCGCCCTTCCTGCCTTTGCCTTTTATTTTCTTCCCCTTCTAAGAATATGTTCCTAGAGACCACTGTGTCTCTGAGATTCAGAGTTTTTGTAAAGGGATTTGGAATGGGCTTTTCTTCTCAGCGAGACAAATGTTCCTTCACCCAAACTTCTTGGAGAAACTTCTTCCTAAACTGGAGCGGAGGATCCGCAAGTCATTTGGCCTATTCATGTGGGAAACAAAGTCAGAAGAAAAACTATCCAATGCCCTTACTATCTACAGCCCATTGACAAGTCCTTGAAAGAGGCAGAGTGACATTACTCTAGGACTCAAATGTCTGGTGTTAATACTTTGCTAAGGGCAAGGCGCAGTCTGAGCCCAACTCCCAGGACCCTGTAAGTCTCCTTTAACCTGTAAAAATTACCTTGGAAACTCCCTTTATCTCTACCTCCCAAGATACGTGTTGGCAATCATCCCCCAAGCATATGACGCCCCCCCCCCCCCCATATACATCTGAAGGGTCTCATGATTCAGGTATTATTAGATGATAATAAATGACCTTTTCCCAACAATAGCAGGCCTCTCGAGGTCCTGGAAATCTTGCTTCCAAATTCTTTAGAACTATGCTATCCGTAACCCCCTCCGGACTTGAAAGTCTATAATGGGCCACCCCTCATGACCCTGATGGGGGAATCACAGGACTAGCTGAGGACAGAGCACACTGACAAGTCCTTGAAACAGGGAGAGTGACATTCCTCTACAGACTCAAGTGCCTCGATGATGTTCATACTTTGCTAAGGGCAAAAGGCAATCTTAGCCTGACCCCCAGGATCCTGTAAGTCTACTTCATATAAAAATTCCTTTAGAAATTTCCTTTTTCTCTAAACTCCCAAGATAGGTGTTGGCAATCATCCCCCAAGCATATGACCCACTGATATACATCTGAAGGGTCTCATGACTCAAGTTTTATTAGATGGTAATAAGTGACCTTTTCCCAACAATAGCAGGTCCCTCGAGGTCCTGGAAACCTTGCTTCCAAAATTCCTTAGAGAGTATGCTGTCCTCAAACCCCTCCCAACTCCCAGGTATATAATCAGCCACCCCATACAGGACTGGGGCAGCAGCTCTTCCTGCCCATGGGTCCTGTCCCTGTGCTTTAAAAAAAAACACCATTTTGCACCAAAGATGTCTCAAGAATTCTTTCTTGGTCATTGGCTTCGAAACCTAACGTCATTCCTACATCACTATTAAGGAGGAAGGTGTTTTTTGTTTTTGTTTTTATTATTTATTTAAGATTTTATTTATTTATTCATGAAAGACACACAGAGAGAGGCAGAGACATAGGCAGAGGGAGAAGCAGCCTGATGTGGGACTTGATCCCAGGACTCCAGGATCATGCCCTGGGCCAAAGGCAGGCCCCAAACCGCTGAGCCACCCAGGGATCCCTGTTTTTGTTTTTAAAGAACAACTGCATTTTATTTTATTTTATTTTATTTTATTTTATTTTATTTTATTTTATTTTATTATTTTATTTTATTTTATTATTTTATTTTATTTTATTTTATTTTATTTTATTTATTTATTTTACTATTTTAATTCAAGTTGCCAGTATATAGTATAACATCTGGTGCTCATCTCATCATGTACCCTCCTTAATATCACCCAGCTACTTAGCCACCCCCCCCCCCACACACACACCACCCCTTCTACAACTCTTTGTTTCCCAGAGTTAGGACTCTCTGTCTTCTTCTCTAATTTTTCGCCACTCAGTTTCCCCCCTTCCCTTATGGTTCCTTTCATTATTTCTTAAATTCCACATATGAGTGAAATCATATGATAATTGTCTTTCTCTGATTGACTTATTTCACTCAGCATAATACTTTTCAGTTCAATCTACATCGGTGTCCTTTCTGATGACTGAGTTTTTGTTTCTTAAGTAGGTTCCTCACTCAGGACGGAGCCCAACAGGGGGCTTGAACTCACAATGTTGGGATCAAGGCCTAAGCTGAAATCAAGAGTCAGGACTTAACCAACTGAACCTCCCAGATGCCCAAGGAGGAAGGTGTTTTTAAACAAAGACCCATTCAGGGTGTTAAATAGGTTCACCTGCTGATTGTTTTCAAATTAGATTTCCAGGATAACCATACCCAAGCACTTGATGATTTTGTTTCTAGGGCACCTTGTATAACCGCACAATATCCAATAAATATTATGTGACTTGTAGGTCTTTCCTTCCACCCAAACTTGCAGCTATCCCAGCCTTAAACTGTTTTGTCCTGGAGTGGTGAAGGCTCAGGATGTGGCTGGCCTGGAAAGAAGCATGACTCTATCCCCATGTTGAGGAATTAACAGGAATAATGCATCATGATGTCACTGGAGGGCAGAAACATGTGCAGAGAAATTCAACAAAACACTTGGCCGAGCCATGTTGCAAGTATTGTCAGGCCAGGCAGCCAAGCTGGGATCAGAAACAAAAATATTTATTTTGTGAACATTAGGAGCACTGAGCTGATTCTGAGGCAAACAGAGATTTGACCTGAGGAAGTTCAGCCAAAAAAAAAAAAAAAGGCAAACCAAAAACACAAAAAGCAACCCCTGGCCCCTGGCCCCTGGCCAGCAACACCCCTCCTGTTAACAAAATCAGGCGTGCCCTGAAATGGAAAGTATTTCTGTGTTGGTCATTAACTATAGTCCAGGGCCAAAAGTTGTGGCTTTTGGGGAATATTAGATGCATCCAGTGGTCTCTCTTTACCCACCTTTCATGTTCTCTGCCCCGTGTACCCTTCACATCTTCACCCCCCTGAAGTCAGGACACTTTCAGCGGTGAGTACGATGGCTCAACATCCTCAGGTAGAGGGAGAGGAGCCTCTGGAGATTTGAAAGTTCAGATTCAGCAGATGTCAGAGCCAGAAACAGGTTTAGAGAGCACTCCCATGTGCCCCTTTGCAGCAGCAGGGATGAGGGATGTAGTGGCTTGACCTCTGTTGCTTCAGTGGCAGCCAAAAGGTGCTGATTTCCACTCTAGGATGTCAAGTAGGTGATCGCTCAGGGGAAGCTCCTTACCATCCTAATTAAACTAAAAGCCTGGGGATGTGGAACAAGGAATTTCTGAGGCTTATCGTTGGATGTGGGGACTGGTTGGGGCAGGGAAAGGCAGGGCAGTGGAAGTAGATTGGGCAAAGCTATGTAGTCTTGTTCCTGGGAACTTCTAAACAACCTTAGAACCATTGCAGTATGCAGAACAGTGTTCTAGTGTGCTCCGACCACTCTCTGGGAGCTGGGTGGCAGGGGCGGCACGGGCAGGCACTAATTCTCCGCTCCAAAGAGTGAGTCTAGCAGTTTCCCTGGAGACCCTGGGAAGCTAGGAAAGAGGTTGTAGGTGGCCTTGGACTGGGCCCTTAGACAGCTTCTAGTCCTAAAGTATCTTTTAACAGAGAAGGAGATCAAATTCTTGGAGGCAAAAGTGAGTTGCCTATTAAAATATAGTTTTTGAAAAGATAAAATCATGTTCTTTCATATAGATGTTAAATGAATATGTTTCACAGATTTTATTGAGCTCCTCAATTAATGTGGAGAGCAAGAAGACTTAAAACTGGCCCAAGAGCATTTGAGACACTAGCTATGTATAGGCAATCTAACAGCTTGCAGGGTTACAGGCTGTGCAAAAACTGGTGTGTGTTGAACAAGATCATAAACTGTTAACTTTGGGGCTCTTAGTTCCACTGGCAAGAAGTTATTTGCATTTCCACAGAACAAAATTTTCAAAAGGAGCTTTTGCCTTATAGTGAAGAAAAATAATCCAGTAAACAGAGAGTAGTCTCTGGCACTGAAACAGTACCTGATAATCTCTTTCACCTATTTCCAAGTTTCAGGAAATCTTTTTTTTTTAACTTGTCAAAATGACACTGGTCATTGCTAGTAGCAATGATTAGTAGCAATGAGTAGTAGTGATTATCCTACAGCTGAAGTCTCATTCTGCCCAAACCAGTCTTTCCGGCCTTGCAACACACAGTCCAGAAAGACCATGATGTACAAGAGCCAAATCGTCAACTGGAGAAAGGACTGCTTAAGGAAGTGCTGCGTTCCCTACTTCCTGTCTACCCAGCCCACCTACCCCTGGAAGGTGCTGCTCATGCCAACACTGACCTTTGAGGAAGCCCAAACTGGGTCCTTGATCCCACATTCCCCAAACCCAATGTGTGGTCTCAATACTCCCTGTCTTCTCTCCAGCAAGATTCCTTAATCATCCCATCATCCACCCTTCCACATTCAATCCTCATATTTCAGTCTCTCTGGGCTCCTTTTCTGTATATTCTCTGTTGGAAACTTCATTAGATGTTTTCAAGTGAAGGTAGAGGATACCTCGTGGAGATGTGTAAAAAAAGGGACTTAGATACTAAATGTATTCGGTTGGCACAGGTATCTGTTAAAGACCTGTCTAGTTCATAAATTCAATCACTCTTCAATTCAAGTCTGTCTTCCCAATTGGGAGCGAGAACCTGCATAAAAAACCTAGAAAGCCTCTGGTGGGTTTGCAAAGCTAGCATTGATTTTTTTGGCTTTAGAGAAACTCTAATTTCCTGGCTCTTCATCAGAATGAATACTGATGTCCTTCCTTGGGGGGGGGGGGGTGGTCTCTGAGGATAAATGAGTTACTTATTTGCTGAGAGATTTGGTAGCCCGAGGCAAGTGACACTGAGCTATGACAAGGTATCTGCACAAACACCCATCCTTTTGTTCTTGCCAGATCTTTGTGGGCGGCAGAGTTTGTAATAACTTCCTTACCAGAGTCCATCAGACTCGCTAGTGTCTAAGATTGCCTTTGCCATTATCATTTTGTTTGTCTGCAGTGGAATTCAGGTAGATAAGGAATGGGGGTAGTGTAGGGGGAACTATTAGCTACACTCAAAAGATAACATGATGGGAATGAATCATCTACCCCCACGCCCTGATTCTGAGGCTTGTTTTTGTAATGTTTTTATCCCCTAAATAAAGAGAAAAGAAAAATTCTAAGAAGGATAAGTTTCTCATGGCTAAGTGAAGTTCAGAGCCATCATAATGTTTAGATCACAGTTTGGGATGAAATGGGAACATTTCAAAAGTGCTGTGCCCAAATTCTAATCTTGTTCTTTTACTCACAGTATATTAGGGAAAAGGGCATATGAGAGATTTTTGAGAGATTAGAATTTTATGGATTGAGAAATGAAGACCCAGAGAAAGAATATAACTTGTGCAGTTTCACACCCCTATGTTGGGTGCCTGTTTTTGAGATTTATAAGGGATGAAGCAGGAGGAACAAAGCTCTAAGATGCTGGAGCTAGTACCTTGTCTACTGAACTGTCCCACTGATGAGGGATATTTCTCTGAGGCTGCATCATAAAACACAGCAGAGGCAGGAAGGAGTGGTTTCAGGCCATTTTCCTCTCCTCAGATCAAATCATCCTTCAGATTTTGCCCACAGGGCCTCTAGGACCAGCTTCTGTCTCCACTGATCTCACCCTCAATCCCCAACATTTTCCCCATAGACTGTCCTCAGTTCTCAGAAATTGTAAAGAAATAGCGATTTTTTCTCAAATATCCTTTTTAAATTTTAAGCTCAAAGCATTCCACTTCTACTATCTCAATTAATCTTCACAAGAACACTGAGGCCAGTACTGTCGTTCTCTTTTAATGGATGGGAAACCGAGGCTCACTGGGGACTGATATCCAAGATCTAACAGCTGGTGACGACAGAGCTGGAGATCTTTCTCTTCAACTCTGCTCTTAAATTCTGTGCTTTGCAGTCTTGCACATTTGACACCACCTCCTCAAAACTTTGCCTTCTCTCATCTTGCTTCCCTTCTTGGTGAGTAAATTCTACTTCTAGTCAGGTGGGGGCCACCGTCACTGGACTCTGAAAATCTGAAGCAGGCAAGGGCTGTCTTGCCTATTGAGTGCAGAACCAAGCAGTTGAGTGCAGAAGCAAGACAGCTGTAAATATCCAAGTTCGTGAACACTATGGGTTGCCTGCCCAGTGCCCATTTCCACTCTTTCCTTAGAGTGTAGGTTGTTGTTGTGTTTTTTTCCCCCCAAGACATCCCTCTTTCTCTCACAAAGCTCACATGCTTCACTTCCAGCTCCAAGAAAAGTGATGGGTTCATAGACTGATATCTGACACAAAGGTGGTCACTGAGATGCAAAGAGAAGTTTGCAGAGGGCTTCTGGCAAAGTCCTTCCATCCCCTTTGCCTGCTCCTGCACACATTCCTTTCTATTCACATGGACTGTGAAGTGCCAGTTCTGAGAACCAGTTGGATGCCTCCAGTGTTCCCAACCCACTTTTTCATCACAATGGCAGGACTCCTGGCTTTTCATAAACCAGCTCTAAGACTAGATTTTGGGTCTAGACCCCCCTCCTTGTCTTTAGTTGACAATGGAGCCTTTTTAATGAAGTGTCCCAGAAAATACTGCCCAGTGTCTTCAAATATTAATAACTTCATTTGTTCCCCAAACTTAGAGAAGGTGGCATGAAAATTAATGAGTGTGCTGGTAGAAATCAATTGTCTTCTACAAAATGTTCTCTGGAGTCATTGTGTAGGAAATTATGTGGATCTTTCTTGCTTGCTGTTTCTGCATCTGGGACAATGTGTTTCTAGCTAAAGGGTATGTTTCGATTATACTTACGATGCAGCAAATGGAGACTTGGTAAAAATCTTTTGGGCCTTTGTTTTGAAGAAAGATGAAACTTAGAGAAAAATAATCCCAAAGAATGAAAACCCAAAGGAATCATTTTAATCAAATGTTTCTCATGACTCTGACGTGGGTATCCAGACTTCTATTTAGTCCCTGAGTCTTGACACTCAAAGCCAGGCTAAGATGGATTTATACTGAGTTAGGGACACAGAGACAGGCTTGGAGAGGAAAAGATTTGCCATGAGTCTCACAGTGTGGTTAGCAAAAGAGATCACTGATCCCTTGTTCACATATTTACTGTGCTACATATTACCCACCTTTCCTGCTCTCTCTTAAAAAGAAAAAAAAAAAAAAAAAACCAAAAAACAAAAAACCTCAAACCAAAACTGGGCATGGGGATAGAAGCTAGCAATGTATTCCTTTGTTTTGATAAGTTTCCCAAGTTAAAGTATTTAAAAAAAAAATATTTACTTAAATTCAATTTAGTTAACATATACTGTATTATTAGTTTCAGGGGTAGAATTTAGTGATTCATCAGTTGCGTATAACACTCAGTTCTCATTACTTCAGGTGCCCTCCTTAATATCCATTACCCAGTTACCCCATCCCTCCCATCCACCTCCCCTCCAGCAACCCTCATTTTGTTTCCCAGAGTTTGGCATCTCTTATGGTTTGACCCCCTCTCTATTTTCATCTTATTTTATTTTTCCTCCCTTCCCCTATGTTCATCTGTTCTGTTTCTTAGATTCCACTTATGAATGAGTGAAATCATATGGTATTTATCTTTCTCTGATTGACCTATTTTGCTCAGCATGATACCCTCTAATTCCATCCACGTCATTGCAAATGTCAAGATTTCATTCTTTCTGATGGCTGAGTAATATTCCATTATATATTATAATAATATATATATGTATATATATGTATATATATGTGTGTGTATTCCTCACCTCCCCCCATATATATATATGCTGCATCTTCATTCATCTGTCGATGGACAGATGGGCTCTTTCCATATCTTGGCTATTGTGGACATTGCTGCTATAAACATTGGGGTACATGTGTCCCTTAGAATCACTATGTTTGTATCCTTTGGACAAATATCTAGAAGCACAATTGCTGAGTTGTAAGAACTTCCATGCTGTTTTCTAAGTTAATGTATTTTAATGACTGAGTTAAAATCACAATCTTTTCCCACTCTGAATCTGCCTTCATCTCAAATTTGCTAGTTTCAGGTAGCATAGGATAGATTATAGATTTTTTTTGGGGGGTCTGGTTATGAGGAAGTTGAAAATACATTCGATCTTAATTGAGTGGGACACATTTATGTATTTCACATATCTGAATAAGATGCACTATTTTATGCAGAAAATTGGTAATGTTCAAACAAACCATGTTAGCTGCTGTTTGAAAAGACATCAGAATATTTCAGTAAGTCAAGTGAGAGTTTTTTGCTTCCTGTTTGAACATACATGAAGTATATCTTGTTTTAGCCTTTAAAAATTTATTTATTGAAGAATTGAAAGAAAATTACTGAATATTTATTGTATCATTTAAAAACTATTTGCATATTTAAAAACTTTCATAATAAAAATTCAGGGACTTTTACAAAAAATAATGGAACACAGGAAAATGGGGGTCAACACAAGCAACATAATGGATAGAAACTTTCTGATCTTGAGAGACAAATTGTAAGAAACCAAAAATCACCAAAGACAGTAATTCATTAAGAGAAAGAGATAACTTTTCAATAAAATAAGTGAATAGACTCTTAGATTGTTTGATAATCCAATCAACAAAGTGAAGTGAGTCATGTAAACACATTGGAAAATTTTAAAATATTTTGTAGACCTGACCTGGAACGATAATATCAATGAAGGATAATAAAAAACTGATAATATTCACTATACCAAGGACATCAACAACAAGCTCATTAATGAGTGGCTTGATTCAGAGTACTTAAGATGAGTCACTGTACAAAGAAACCTGAAATGCCCTGAAAACTTCCTGCTCACACAAGAAAAAAACTGGATAAAATTCCCTTGTTTGATAACGATCCTAAAACTTTGGATGATATTATTAATAGAGTTGTAAAGCTTAAAGGAACTTTACTAAACTATCAATAGTGTTTTCAAAAAAACTGATTAACATGGTAGAAGAAAACTGTGTTATCTTTCTAGTCTCTCTATAGTAAATATTACAAAATCAAACAAAAATTTGAACAGATTTTAGGAAAAAGTATGACAGAGATGTCAGTATTTGCCATTTTTCTGGATTTTGTGGATTTTTTAGCATTTATGGATTTTTCAGCATTTTAAAATGTATTTGCTGTGATTTTTTTTCATTCTGGATAAAGATTCACTTTTACTTCAATTTTGTATTCTCCTCTTAAAGAGAGCCTGATCATATTGTATAAGCCAAGGCCCTACCAAACCTGCATGGCTCAAGCAGTGAGAGGGAGAGCAGATGTTAAGATGAGGTGGGGGGTGGGGATTGGTGATGATTATTGGAACCTGAAATGTAAGTGCCAGTTATGGAAGAAACTGAAAAGATGGAACATCTAGGTGGCCAGAGACACCAAACTTGGCTAAGTCAAGTAACCTTATAAAGAGGAAGAGTGGTAAAGAGTGGATTAGGGGCTTTCCAGAGGCTTTTGATAACAATGACCATGACAATTTCTACTATTACTGACCACTTATTATATGTCATGAATTATATCAAAGGTCACAAATTATGGCCCATGGATCAATTTGGCCTCCTTTGTTTTATAAATAAAGTTTTATTAGAAAAAAGCTATAAATCTTCATTTAGGTATTGTCTATGACCACCTTTGTGCTACAACAGCAGAATTGAGTAATCATGACAGAGACCACATGGCTTATAAAGTCTAACATATTTACTATCTGGTCCTTATAGTGAAAGTTGGCCAACCTCTGTACCATGTGGTCATTAACCCTGTGGTAGATTGTACTTCCAATATGTTCATATACTATCTCCCAAACCATACACTCAGGTGAACATGTAACCTTCTAACCCAACCCCACTTATCCATGTCTGGGTGGGTGGGTCCTGGGGCTGCTTTGATCAATAATATTAGTGAAAGCAATACTCTGCCATTCTAGGTAGTGCCCCAACTTGCCTGGCAGCTTCTGCTTCTTCACTATTGGAGAAGTCAGCCACCATGTAAGCACATCTACCTGAGACACCATCTTGTGAGAAGCTCAAATTTCATGGAAAGGCCCTACAGATTAGATGACACATGAAAAGAGAGAATAAGGATAGTGGAGGCAACAGGCACATGAGTGAAAAAAATATCTTGGAAGTAGATCCCCCAGCCCTGGTGCCCTCAGTAACAGCATGTGGATCAGACACAGACACCCTAACAAACCCTCTGGAATTTCTGACCCATAGAATCACTAGACGTAATAAAACAATTGTTTTTATCAAATAAAACAATTGTTTTTATCCATTAAGTTTGGGGTAGTTTGTTACACATTAATTCAAATTATTTTCACAACTACCTTATGAGGTATGAATTATCAGTCCCAATTTATATGCGAGAGAATCAAAGGTTGGAGAAGCCAAATTATATGCCCAAGGTCACACAGCTGATACATGACAAACCCAGAGTTCAAACCTGAGTCTGCCTGACTCCAAAGCCCAGGTACCTGCCATGCCTACCAGTCTGACATTCTGTGTGCTAAAAGCTAGCAAAGGTAAGGAACAATGGGTCAAGCAGGAGGCTCCTGAGAAGGTCATACTCTGGTCATAGGGGAGTTATGTTCAAGGAGCGAGTTTTGAATATCCAGCTTCCACAGAGTGGAGCAAGTAATGATAGAGCAAACATTGGGTCTTTGGCAATTCTCCTGACATTTCCTTTCCTTTCCTTTCCTTTCCTTTCCTTTCCTTTCCTTTCCTTTCCTTTCCTTTCCTTTCCTTTCCTTTCCTTTCCTTTCCTTTCCTTTCCTTTCCTTTCCTTTCCTTTCCTTTCCTTCCCTTTCCTTTTTTTTTTTTTTAAAGGTTTTATTTATTTATTCCTGAGAGACACAGAGAGAGAGAGAGGCAGAAGCAGGCTCCATGCAGAGAGCCCGATGTGGGACTCGACTCTGGGACCCCAGGATCATGCCCTGGGCCGAAGGCAGGAACTAAACCACTGAGCTACCCAGGGATCCCGATATTCCCTTTTCATCCATACTATGTGTTTATTCCCCTCCAAGGCATGTTGTTTTTCAAAATGCTTTCTTTTTAAACAGATTTATTGAGGTATAAGATAAATACCATAAAATTCATCCATTATAAATTCATAGTTAAGTGGTTTCTAGTAAATGTACGCAGTTGTGCAAACATCACTACAATCCATTTTAGAACATTTTCAAATGTTCTAAATGAAGGAATATTTCCTAAAAAGGTCCTTCATGCCAGATTGTGGTCAATCCCCACTCCCACAGCTGGTCCTAGCAACCATTGATGTGCTTTTTGTCTCTGTAAGTTTGACTTTTCTAAAAGTGTCATATAAATGGAAGCATGTGATAGGTAGTTTGTTATGTCTCACTTTTTTTGTTTAGTGTGTAATTGCTGAAAAGTATTCCATTGTATGGATATACCACATTTTCTTACATATTCAGTAGTTGACAGACATATGGGTTGGTGCCAATTTTGTGTTTAGTCAGTGTTTGATTGTTTAAGAAGACTCACAGAACCCAAAATGACAATGCTTAAAATCTATAGCTTATTTCAGGAAAAGGATAGAAGAATAAAACATTATTAAAATAAAGATTTTAAACATTTCCTACCACTTTCCTGAGAGTCAAGAAGGTTGCTCAATGTTGGAGAAAAATGGGGGAATTCTAAAGTGAGTATTTTGGGCCCAATATCCATTTCCTTGACTTTACAGGCAGGACCTAAAAAGTCTCCTATTTGGTCTCTAGGTGGCAGGGTGTGGAAATAAACAAAGACCACCCAAATGAAGAAAAGCAAAGACTGTTATTTAGAGCTTGTACTAACAAGGGAGTCAGCTACCATCACACTTTTGGCAGAGACTCAAAAGCAGGCAGGAGAGTCTGAAAGTTTTGTAGTAAGAAAAGGGGAAATTTCAAATATGTCCCAATTGGAGACTTTTGGCATGGGGAACTGAAGGACAACTAACTAGAATGGGGACATCCTATTTGATTAGTTAGGGGAGTGTATTTGGCTTTCTCTGATTAGTCCTAAGGCAGAAGTAGGGAGATTAAGGAAGTTGGCAGTGATTGACTAGGTCCTGACTGTTTGGGGTCTAATCTTGCAAAAGCTGTAGGTTGGCTTCCTGGACTGGTTGTTGCAGAGGTCATGGGTCAGAGTTCTATTTTTATATATGGTCAGGCCACTGACCACTGACAATATTCAGTCTTTCAAAAGCCATTCTTCTCCTAGAATCCCTTCCATCTAACTCCAGTACGCAGATTCCCAAGCAAATCTTCCATGGTGCAATAGAAGTGAAGAGTGTTTGGTGCCAAAAGACCCAGCTCTACTCCATGGAAAAAAATCACTTATCTGAGATTCCAGTTATTTGCACATAGGATGAATTTAATGATAGTAATGCTTGCCCTCTTATCACATAGTGTTTATAATAGATTGGACTAAGTTCCCTAATTTTTTATCTGCTCCCATAACCATGCCTTTTGCCATGTGACCTCCTGCAAAAGGGAAGAGGATATTTCTCTAGACCATGACTGAGTCAGCCATATAATGTGCTTTGGTCAGTAAAGTAAAACAGAAATGACAGTACAATATTTCTGAGCTTAGCTCTCAAGAGCTCTTTCTGTTTCTACTTGCTCTCTGGTGGGCTACCTCCATTATCATGAGTAGACCATGCCTAGGCTAGCTCACTGTTCCCAGAAGGTGATGCAGAGCCAACTTGTCCCAGTTGAGCCATCCTACATCACCTGACCCCCAGTTAACCCCTATACCCATGACCAAACCCAGATAAGATGAGCAGAACCCAAATTAGTCCCACTCTGTGAGAATAAATGATTGTGTTTTTTAAGCCACTAAGACTTGGAGTGGTTTCATAGGTAGCAAAGGCTAATATAATATAGAGTTGTCAGGTCAATCAAATAAAACAGTGAGTGTGGAAGTTTTTTTAGAAACTGCAAACTACTCTCCAAAATAAATTATCCTTACTATTGTGTCCACATGACCTTATTTCAGCTATTTGTGAATTAATCTCAAAAAAGTATTAGCTGGAAACAGTTTAAGATGTATTCTTTTATGAAGTATTCTTCTGTATATCTATTTCTTAAATATTTTGAACACCAGCTGTGTATTCTGTAGAATACAGAAAGGCTTTTGAAATTCAAAGAAATATCTTTCTAGCAGAGAACTTTCAGACATGGAATAGATTTGGGGTGAATAGGGAAAGATATGAACTTTGAAGTATTCCATCAGATACTGGCCTGCTGCATCGTATGGTGGACACCTATTCTGTATCTTACTCTCCTTCAGAAGCAAACAAAGAGCCGAAGCCCTCTCCCTAGATGATGGGGAGCACAGAATTCCTTGGAGAGCAAAACAGGAGTAGAACTTCCATCTGGAAAGGACTAAGGAGGAGGGGAGGGTCTCACTGCACTTAAAGCTCTGGGTCCAGAGAAATTACTGGAGAACCTTCACTCCTTGTAATTTATATCTTCTAAAATCAAAACATTCCTTCAAAGCCCAGCTCCAATTCCACCTCCTCCAAGCAGCTTTCTTTCCTGAGGCACTATGGGTAATATCTTTTTTCTTTACATCTGGGGTAGTCTTTCTTTGTTACCTCTATTGTAGCCTTTGTATATTTACTGTTTTCACAAAGAAGGAGCCTAGTCAACTAGTAGGATCTGATCTGGGAATGCCTTGTGGCAACTGAGTGTGGCTTAGGGCAGGAAAGTGCAGCTCATGGCAAAGGTTGGGATGAAGGAAGTAGAACATGGAGCATCTGGTTTCCATGAAAAATTGTTGGAGGAACCAGGAGGTCAAAGAGTGGCCAAGACTACTTTGGGCTCCATCAGGGTCTTAGAAAGAATTTATCTCTGGCTAGGAATTTGAGGGTCACACCCATTGAAGGTCACTTCTCTTCTGCCCTGAGTCTCAGGTTTATTAAGTGGCCAGGGCTCAGCTAGGTAGACCCTTCAATGACATGTTCCTTAGATGCTCAAATCAGATCTAGTTTTTTTGGGAACAACTTTCCTTTTATTTTTATTTTTTTAAAGATTTTATTTATTTATGTGAGAGAAAGAGAGAGTACAAGCTGAGAGAGGGAGCCTGATGTAGGGCCCAATCCCAGGATCCCAAGATCATGACCTGAGCTGAGGTCAGACACTTAACCAACTGAGCCACCCAGACAACTCCCAACTCTCCTTTTAGATGAAAGTGCTTAAGCGTGATGCACTTTAGATCATAGGCTTTACTTGACAATTCATTTTAATTACTGAATTTTTATTTTTTTATTTTTTTAATGAATTAATTTTTTATTGGTGTTCAATTTACCAACATACAGAATAACACCCAGTGCTCATCCCGTCAAGTGCCCCCCCCAGTGCCTGTCACCCATTCACCCCCACCCCCTGCCCTCCTCCCCTTCCACCACCCCTAGTTCGTTTCCCAGAGTTAGGAGTCTTTATGTTCTGTCTCCCTTTCTGATATTTCCCACACATTTCTTCTCCCTTCCCTTATATTCCCTTTCACTATTTTTCATATTCCCCAAATGAATAAGAACATACACTGTTTGTCCTTCTCCGATTGACATACTTCACTCAGCATAATACCCTCCAGTTCCATCCATGTCGAAGCAAATGGTGGGTATTTCTCATTTCTAATGGCTGAGTAATATTCCATCGTGTACATAAACCACATCTTCTTTATCCATTCATCTTTCGATGGACACCGAGGCTCCTTCCACAGTTTGGCTATTGTGGACATTGCTGCTAGAAACATCGGGGTGCAGGTGTCCCGGCATTTTATTGCATCTGAATCTTTGGGGTAAATCCCCAACAGTGCAATTGCTGGGTCGTAGGGCAGGTCTATTTTTAACTCTTTGAGGAACCTCCACACAGTTTTCCAGAGTGGCTGCACCAGTTCACATTCCCACCAACAGTGTAAGAGGGTTCCCTTTTCTCCGCATCCTCTCCAACATTTGTGGTTTCCTGCCTTGTTAATTTTCCCCATTCTCACTGGTGTGAAGTGGTATCTCATTGTGGTTTTGATTTGTATTTCCCTGATGGCAAGTGATGCAGAGCATTTTCTCATGTGCATGTTGGCCATGTCTATGTCTTCCTCTGTGAGATTTCTCTTCATGTATGTCTTTTGCCCATTTCATGATTGGATTGTTTGTTTCTTTGGTGTTGAGTTTAATAAGTTCTTTATAGATTTTGGAAACTAGCCCTTTATCTGATACGTCATTTGCAAATATCTTCTCCCATTCTGTAGGTTGTCTTTTAGTTTGTTGACTGTATCCTTTGCTGTGCAAAAGCTTCTTATCTTGATGAAGTTCCAAGAGTTCATTTTTGCTTTTGTTTCTTTTGCCTTCGTGGATGTATCTTGCAAGGAGTTACTGTGGCCAAGTTCAAAAAGGGTGTTGCCTGTGTTCTCCTCTAGGATTTTGATGGAATCTTGTCTCACATTTAGATCTTTCATCCATTTTGAGTTTATCTTGCTCATGGATTGGCAGAATTAATATTGTGAAAATGTCAATGTTACCCAGGGCAATTTACACGTTTAATGTAATCCCTATCAAAATACCATGGACTTTCTTCAGAGAGTTAGAACAAATTATTTTAAGATTTGTGTGGAATCAGAAAAGACCCCGAATAGCCAGGGGAATTTTAAAAAAGAAAACCATATCTGGGGGCATCACAATGTCAGATTTCAGGTTGTACTACAAAGCTGTGGTCATCAAGACAGTGTGGTACTTGCGCAAAAACAGACACATAGATCAGTGGAACAGAATAGAGAACCCAGAAGTGGACCCTGAACTTTATGGTCAACTAATATTCGATAAAGGAGGAAAGACTATCCATTGGAAGAAAGACAGTCTCTTCAGTAAATGGTGCTGGGAAAATTGGACATCCACATGCAGAAGAATGAAACTAGACCACTCTCTTTCATCATACACAAAAATTACTGAATTTTTAAATAGGAATATCTCCAGATCCTCAGAATCTCAGAAGGCATTAAAAATACAGTGGTTTGTGGATGTGATAACTATTATTAAAGAATTAACTCATTTATGATGATTTTTTTAGAGATGAAATATGCAGATATATAGACTTTTACTTAACTAGGGACATGATCTTTGTCAATAGTAAAAGAAGAGCTGAAAGATCTATAAAATACCTGAAAGTAGTATTTTGAAATGAGTTGGATTCTTTTATGTAAACCAATAGTTTACCTTCTAATCCTAGGTAGTTGTGTATCTGTGTCTCTCTTCCAGCAGCCTCCATTTCCTGAAGGGCAGGCACTGTCTCACTTCTACCTGCATCTCCTTTTTGGCTGGTACAGTGCCTGGCACATAATGAGAACTCAGAATGTATATTTGTGGTCTTGAAGTGTTATCACCAGCTGCTTTTACATATATAAATCATTTACTCTTTGCAACAATTTTGCAAAACATTACCACCCTAGTTTTCACAGAGGAAGGAACTAAGCCTGAGAGGATGATTTGCTCAAGATGCTACCATTAGTAAATGGCAAGATCAGGATTCAATACTGGCCTACTTTCTATGGAGTCCTTCTCTTTAGACAGAAAAACAGGACATGAAAATGATCAAACACAGGGATTTCATTGCTATCCTGCTGTTGTGGATTTCACTCTTTTTGTCTCTTCACTCCATTGACTTATCATATTATGTTCTTCAATTACAGCTGTCAACTTCCTCCCACAATTGCTCTGTATTCTGGGCTGTAATTGCTCCTCACAGAATCTGAGCCCACATGCCTACAATTTCCCTATCAGCTAAGCAGCCCCCACTGCTTCCAAGGGACCATGGCTAATGCAGCCCACAGAGGTATATGCACCTGTGATTACTGACATTTTCCACTTTAGTTATCCCAGGAGAAGCACTATTCTAGAGTGCCTTTTAAGTAATGTGTAGTGACAATATTCTGATGTAGGTAGGTGGCCAGGAATCATTATCCCCCATGTTATTATTTGAGAAATGGTACCTTCAAAGTAGGATCTGATGTGTTCACTTGCATGATTGTAGGATCTGATGTGTTCACTTGCATGATTGAGGAGGACATAAAGGTGAGTCCCTTTGGGACTGAAGTTCATTCTGTGTCCTTAGTACGAAGGTACAAGGCTGTTCCTAGATAATAAATTAAGCCTCTACTTAAGAAAGGTCTAAAGCGCTAATACACTACCAACTTGCGTTGTCCAAGGAAAATGCAGTTCAGAAAAAGAATTCCTCCAATTTCTTCTATATAGAAATCCTCAAGATGAATTAAAAAATAATAAAAAGAAAAAAAAACTCAAGCAGGTCATAGAATTTGAGAATTAACAAGGCCTTACACAGGTGAAAGAACTGGGGTCTCAAGAGGAATAGCACTTGGCCAAATCATTCAGCACATGGTAGACAAGAGTCAGATTTTAAGTCTTCTAGACAAGGGCCTTCTTCATTTTTGTTAAACTATGGTTGATAGGGAGGGCTGGTGCCATTTCTACTTTCAGTTTCCTGTGAGCTTCTGACAGGGGCAGCTATAGAAACAGCAGGTCCCTGGGATAGCAGCTCCTGCCATCAGTAACATCTTACTTCTAGGACACCCTAGCCCAGAACTCAGTAAAGAAACTCTAGCCAAGCAAGCCAAACATTGCTGAAGAGATAAGAAATAAGAATACTACAAACAAACAAATAAAACACTAAAAGGATTATTGAATGTGCTTGAGATCCAGTCCCTCTCCACCTCAGGAATGAGAAAGGCTGGTCATGAAGCTGGTTTTAGGGACCTGAGAAGCTTCCTGGAGAGATGAAGAGATCAAGTATAAGGATTATTCCAACCAATTTGAAGCCCATAGAACCTAATCCCTGTCACAAAGGAAGGGACTCTTTCCTAGGCATTAACTAAAAGCAGAGAGCTGAGGAAAAGCTGAGACAGGGTTCTAAAGGGCTGCTGTGAGGCAAGGACATTACAGAGTGAGCAGCTGTCTGAGGGATCTGCCTGGCATCTAGCAGAAACAAAGCCCAACTGACACAGCAGCAACTAAAGAACACCAATGGAACAGCAACACTACTAAGCTTTACTGAACACTTATCATGTACCAGATACTTTTCTAATTGCTCTACATACATTATCTCACTTGATCCTCACAGCAGCTTTATAACAAGAATCAGGGAATGTGGTAGGTCCACTTTCCAAAATTCTGAGAAAGGACTATTATAAAGTAAAAACATTTCATAAGAGAGGGCTGTTTTGAGATCCCCACAACCTCTCTCTATATGAATAAATATTGTTTTTAATATACATATTAGTTTGAACCAGGGAAAACTATTAGTTTTGCAGATCAAAAAAATGGTCGAAGAGCAGAAACTTCATATGGTTCAATCTTATATATAAAATACATATTCTTTACGGGAATTAAGTAAAAACATAACAGGAAAACACAATAGAGTGGGATGCATACAAATAGTAGTAAATTTGTGCATGCTGAAGAACAGCCACATACAAAAGAGGGTTCTAACCAAGTGTCTAGGGGAGGAAGGCAGTCAGGGGAGACTTCGCAGGGGGAATGTTGAGACCTGAGGAATAGAAAGCAATTAAGGAAGTTAATCATTGTGAACCAGATTCAGTAAGTCAGGGAGCTTTTGGGTCATTGCGAAGTAACAGGTGTAGGACATGTACTGCAACTAGAAATGAGTAGAAAATTGGGAAAAATATATACAACAATAAGCACTTTCAGACACTGGACAATAAGCATCACAGAATCATCATCATGGAGCAGGAAAATAAACAAGGTGAATCCTTCAGTTGATTAAAATCAGTAAGTCTTAAAAGATCAAAATCATAGAGTATGTTCTCTGCACAGAATTAAATTAGAATTAAAAACAGAAAAATGTTTAAGAAATAAACAATATAGTCTTAAGTAACTCTTGGGTTAAAAAAAGAAAGAAGGAAAGAAATCCTGAGAGGAATTAGGAAATATCTTGAACTGAATGAAAATAAAATGGTAACATATCAAGACCTGTGGGATGGAGGTAATACAGTGCCTAAAAGAAGTTCTGGAACTTTAAGTGATTATGGTAGAAAATAATAAAAACTCAAAGAATGATTTCAGCTTCCATAATAAAAAGATACAAAAAGAGGAGACAGTTAAATCTAAAGTAAGTAAAATAGTAAAATAATAGGAATAATGGCAAAAATTAGTCAAATACAGAATGTGCAAATAATGGGGAAAATCAATAAAAACTGAAAGTTGACTCTGTAAGTATCAGGCCCTGAGTTACAAGCAGACATCTTAGTCTGGAAGCCCTGAGATGAGAGAAGCTCATAAAGGAGGTCTGCCCACTGGAATGTATACTGGCTGTAGAGGCCCATAGCTCTGACCTGCCAAGCAATGTGTCACCATCTTGATTGGCTGCTGTGACCAACATTTCAATAAAACTAATAACTTCTAACTAAATTTATCAAGAAAAACAAGAGAGAAGATCAAATTATTCATGTCAAGAAGGAAAGAGGGGAAGTTATTCCAGATTCTACTAAAAGGATATTAAGAGTTATTATGAACAACTTTATTCAAAAAAATTCAATGTCTGATATGAAACAAAAGAAGCCTTTGAAAAAAAAGGCCAACATTGACTTGAGGAAATAGAAATTCTAAACAGTCCTATATGTACTTTAAAAAAAATAGAATTCTTATTAACAACATTCACAAAGAAAAATCCTAGCCCAGATAGCTTTTCTGGTGAATTCCTCCAAATATCTAAAGAAGAAATAACAATCCTACACAATATCTTTCAGAAGATAAGGAAAGCGTTAATATGTTATTCTGCAACTAGATAAAAATTAAAAGAAATACTAGGAGCACCATTTAAATCTTGCCTTCTTAAGAGAGTCCTATAACATCTGCAAATCCAAGAGAAATGAAAACATGTGCCCATAAAAATGCTCATATGCAAATCTTTATAGAATCTTTATTTATACTAGATACAAACTGGTAATGATCTAGATATACACCAGTCAAAGAAGGAATAAACAGATTGTGGTAAATACATATGGTGGAATACTACTCAAATGAAAAGGAAAAATTGCAGAGAAGTGCAACAACACGGATAAATGTAAAAAACATGACACTGAGTAAAAGGAGCCAGACAAAAGAATATAGATGTATGTTCTATTTCTATAAAAATTTAGAATAGATAAAACTAATCTATGAGCAGATCAGTGCTTACCTATGGTCAGTTGTAGGGGTAATTGGCTACGAAGAGAGATGAAGGAACTGATTGGCTTGTGGAAATAGTCTATATCTTGGTAGAGATGATGTTTCATAAGTATATACAATTGTCAAAAACTCATTGAACTATATAGTTAAAATGGCCACATTTTAGTTCATGTAAATTATATCTTAATACAATCAGATTAAGAAAAATAAATTTAAAAAGTGGATAGAAATAAAGAAATTAAGGAGAATGATATCCAAGTTATCCCTAAAGTTCCAGTTGAAGCAACTCAGTGGATGGTAGTTTCCCTCACTATTCTGGGAGGAAATGCTGGAACAGAACCCGGTTTGAGATGAGGGAAGAATACTGATAGAGCAGTACTGAAATGCTAAATTGAAGGTATCTGTGGCAGTGGTGCATGGCAAACATTTCTCAAGGAGGAGAGGAAATGGACAGGGATTTGTAGGATTTCCTGATTTCATGCTGTATATGCTTCCATCACCTCTGATTTCAAGCTCCCAGTGGTTTAACAAGCAGCTTGAAAAATTCTGGAAACTTAGCTATAAGTTCTGGTGATCCAGGTAGAGCTTGCTCCAGCATACCACTGCCTATGAATCGTCACAACAAATATGTGGAGCAAGAAGTTGTATAAATGGAGGGTTTGCTGAGGGCGGGTGGGGAGGGGGAATGTAGTTATTGGTGAATAGATGGTAATAAAGTACAGGTATATAGATGCAATTAGGGAAGGAATAATGAGGGAAGGATGCCTAGAACCGTGTAAAACCACATGCCTAAGGTACAGTTGAGAATGAGCAAGTAGAAGAAAATGAGAACGAGCTGAGACTCGGGAGGATGAACAAGGTGGCATGGTGTCAAAGGAGCTAAAGGACAGAGCAAAGCAGTGTCAAATTTACATAGATTACATAAAACAAAGACTAACATTATATGGTATGGAGTTGATGGTGGCCTTTAAGAAAACAATTTCAGCGGCATTTGGAAGTAGAATGAACTGCAAACAGGTGCTTTCTTCTGGAAACCCAGAGGTGGAATAGCTCCTAAAGGAGGTCTGCTTAATGAAACATATACAGGTCTTTCTCAACTTACAATGGGATTACATCCTGACAAACATCATTTAATTGAAAATATCATAAGTTGAAAATGTATTTAATATACCTAACTTAGCAAACATCATAGCTTAGCCTCATCTACCTTGTATGTGCTCAGAACACGGTTGGGCAGAATCATTTAACATAAAGCCGATTTTATAATAAAATGGTGAATATCTCATGTAATTTATTGAATGCTGTCCTGAAAGACAAAATGTCTGTATGGGTACAGAATGACTGTCAGCATATCGGCTGGTTACCATCATGATCCTGTGGCTGACTGGGACATGCAGTTTGCCACCCCAGTTCAGCATGAGGAGAGAGAATAGTACATATCACTAGATTGGAAAAAGATCAATATTCAAAATTTGAAGTAGAGTTTCCATTGAATGTGTAAGGCTTTTGCACCATTGTAAAGTGGAACCATCCCATGTCAAGGGCTGTCTGTACTGGCTACAGAAGCCCAGAGCTACAAACTGCCACTTTGGTGTGTTATCACCCAGATGGACCGCTATGACCAATATTAACTACTGTAACCAAACAGAAGATGTCCTGAAACTCAAGCTAACATACCCAGGTCAAGCATGTCCCTAGAATCCTGAAGATCTCTGCTTCCATGCATGGAAGAGCTTTGCAATGGACCTGGGTTCTCTGCTCCAATTCCCAACTATCTGCACCACCACCCTTTCCTGAAGGAAACTTGCCTTCTCCTGTGTGACCCATCAGCTCTCTAACCATGGCCCATGTAGTACTTTTTTAAAGAGGTAGTTCTAAGTTTTCCACATAGTTCTTATGAGTACCTAGCATTTCTAAGTAGGGATTCAGTAAATACTTATTGGGTGAATTGATAAACCAGCCCTCTCTTTACCATCCATAATGACTTCCATACAGGGAGAATCACTTGGATCCTAAAATTGAAGGTCTATTCTCATGCAAGTGCCACTGCAGATTTGCCCTGCCAAACCATATTGTTCCCCTTGGAACATCTCTCCAAAGCATGGATTCTTCTCCTGTTAAGACCCTGTTTCCAAAGCACCAATACCTTGAAGAGCCACAAGTAATAAGAAAGGACAAAAGTCATCCTAAATGAGACGTTTGTACCCACTTGTGGTGACTTGAAACTATAGAAGAAACATGACACTTATTCTTGGAGTGCTAGTTTTATTCAAAGTTGCTTTAGTGGGGGAGATTACACACACACACACACACACACACATAAATAGGTATAAAAAATAAACACTATGATGTACTATGAAATACAAGAATAGATAAAGCATAAAGATAAAACATGAGATTTCAAAGAAATTATGTTTGCAGCATGTTACTTTACTCTAAATTTCTAGGCCTCTTTCAACTCCTCTCTCCCACTCTACCCATATATCCATACCCCATGTGTGGGGTATCCATATTCATTCTCCTTGGCCATTAGGGAGACTTGGATGAATAAGTTTGACAAGCCTGCTGGAGGCATATGCTGGCAGGTGCCAAGAACCAGGACAAGACTTCCAGTACCAGATGCTCTTTGGCTTTTCTGAGCACCACCTGTCCCTAAGGAACCTGGAAGACTGTTGCTGGGCTCTTCCCAAGGAAAGACGTTGTCAGCCCTGTGGTTTCACACTTTCATTTGTCATCCTTCATACCATCCTATCCATCTTCCACTGCTCCTGGGCTATGAACAGCCCAGAGTCCACCGAAGACCCAAAAATCTGGACCCAGAAACCAGAGAGGGAGCACAAGCACAGAGACAGGAACTTCCAGTTTCTTCTGACTCCAGTAACACCCACACTCACTGCCTGAGTTACTGGGAAAGAATGGATATAAGAGGAACCTTGACAGCATGCCCATGCTTCTATGTAACCCAGACCTTAACAAGGGCTTCTCAGAGCAGTTAGAGGAACACTGGACTTCTTTATATAGAGTCTATATATAGATTCTAAGCTATATATACTAATTTTTAAAAAGAATTTATTTATTTGAGAGAGAGTATGTGTGAATGTGAGAGAGAATATGAGTGGGATGAGGGGCAGAGGGAGAAGCAGGCTTCCCACTGAGCAGGGAGCCTGACACGGGG
Source organism: Canis lupus dingo (assembly GCF_003254725.2). NCBI lineage: Eukaryota > Metazoa > Chordata > Mammalia > Carnivora > Canidae > Canis > Canis lupus. Next base: position 19,866,115 of record NC_064276.1, read on the forward strand.
CTGGGTCCCAGGACTCTGGGATCATGACCTGAGCCAAAGGCAAGGCACTTAACCAACTAAGCCACTGAGGTGCCCCTTTGTTTTAAACATCACATGTTATGTCTATGAAAAGATGTAAGTAATACCCCCTGGAATCTAGCAGTGCAAAATCTTGGTACCTATGTGTATTGGTTCTGGCTCCAACTTTCTGAGACCTTTACTAGCCAGACCAACCCCCAGGTGTCCTACCAGGTAAAAGGAATTTGGACTGAAGGGACCATGAAAGCTTAGGAGAAAGGTCTTCCCTGCATTCTAGGAAGTTGACTCTGCTGGCCATGGAGGGTAGGTGAGAGAGATTATAGGTTGGAGGAACAGCTAGGATTTTATTGTAATAAGCCAGTGGTTCTCAGGGGAAGTAATACTGCTTTTAAGGCATGTTTTGAAATTTTGAGGGATCTTACACTTTGCTACTGGTGTTCAATGAATAGAAGCTAAGAATGATAGACATCTTGCATTGTGCAGGACAGCTACAAACAACCAAGAATTGTTCTGAATTCCACATAAAAATCAAATATCCCTTTTTATAATGGTCAGAGCCAGCATTTAACTCTGTTTTATGCATATACACACTAATGATATTTGAATCCTAGTTCAACACACCTATACTGGCATGCATTTGTACTTATAGCACTCAAAGTATGGAAACATTTTACTACTTGATTATATACACTAGTTTACTGAAAAATATTATTGTTTTGTTATAAATTACCTTCCTTTACTTCTCCACGTATTAAATGCAAAGCGTTATATTGTTGTTTGTGGAATGATGTGTTGTTAGATTATATTATCTTTGATTTTCATTTCCAAATACTTGGGCATCAAAAATCTTTTATTTTTATTTATTTTTTAGAAAAATAAATTTTAGATGTAACGGTGTTGAAAGTGACTGGTTTAGGTGATAAATATCAAAAATCTTGGCAAAGGACCAAGGAGTATGAAAGGAAGTCACTGTGGATGTAGAATCAACAGAATTTGGAAGGTGATTGGATTCAGTGGGCTAAAATTAATCTCTGTTTCAACTTTCCCTTCTGTAGGCTTCGTAAACCCAGAACCATCATCCTCCTCGGCTTGCTTCATAAACCTTTCATTATCTTGGTTGTTGTCTCCAGAAGCATTTCTTTGAGTTTCCAAATGGTGCTCAGTTATAGATTCTCACATGGAGCTTAACTATATTAAATGAGGAGCCAAGACTCCCAACTCACAAACAAATATGCCACACACTAGTCCACAGATCTTACATGCACAGGAATACACAAGTGTGACAGACATTATCAGTAGCTTGAAAATATCCCCTCACTTTCTACACATGCTGAGGGACTTGCTCCTGTCAGGATTTGCATTTCACTGACAACCTGCTTTGGCCACTGATGGAGGATGGAAAGCCTGGAGTTAATGAATCTCCCCATCTGACAAACAGCCCTCAACAAATAACTCACTGGAGTTGGTATATAAATACCCTTCTCTTGAGTATGGGTATAGTCAAAGAGCACAGGCCTGGGAGACAGACGTGGGTTCTAAGCCCAACCTGTACCAACTCACCATCTGACTTTAGGGATATTACTTCTCTTTCTTTCTCAGCTTCAATTTTCTCACCCTTAGAATAAAATATTTTGACCATATTAACATTACCCAGAATGTACTGGAAGAAATTTGAATTTTGAGAATGTTAATAGTTGTTATGGGGAAAGGATGAGAGAAGAAAGAAGGTTCCTGGGCTGTAAACTGTGGCCATCTTTAACTACTTCTCAGGACTGTGATGAAGTAGAAGTGGAGGGCCTCTCAGTGCCTGACTTCTAGTAGGCTTACAATAAATAGTGACTGACTTTAAATCCAAAGAAGTTAGCTCATACTCTGTGTAGAATACATCGTCATTAGGCAGGGGTTCTTAACCCGATGTCCATGCAGTCAGGGATCCCTGGGTGGCTCAGCAGTTTAGCACCTGCCTTTGGATCCTGGAGTCCCAGGATCGAGTCCCACATCGGGCACCCTGCATGGAGCCTGCTTCTCCCTCTGACTGTGTCTCTGCCTCTCTCTCTCTCTCTCTCTCTCTGTCTCTCATGAATAAATAAATAAAACCTTTAAAAAAATGAAGTCCATGCAGTCTCTGAAATTGTCATACAAATTGGATTCCCTGTGCTTCTGTGCCTTTTTGTGGGGTAGATTTTCTTGATTTAATTGGGTTGTTAGACTCCTTAAAAGATTAGTCTTGTCTCAAGCCATTTGTTCTTATCAGTTGTTTTAAAACATAACAGCAAGTTATTATTTCCTGGTTTTAATGATCAATCAGCAAACACTTAGTAAACATCTTATCTCCCTTTGGGGAGAACACTCTAACTCTTTGTGCAGTGGTCAATTGGGGGAATTCACTGAGAATTTCTGAGACATGAATGCAAAATGTGTGAACAGCAAATGTAAGAATTCAGTTGACATAAGAAAAAAACTAATGGATTAAAAAAAATTCTGGGTTTCACAGGGAACTTTATTTTATTTGGGCAAAAATAAAGGTGTTTTGTTTTGTTTTGTTTATCTTTAATGCTGGCCAGTTTGATGCACGCTGTATGTTAGAATGGGATAGGATATTTCCTAAATGGATTAGAACAACTGGGCTATCATTGAATATTTTTCCTTTACCTTTCTCTCTCAGAACAACAGACAGACCACGGGTCTTGTATCCAAATGCTTTACCCCACTGTCAGACCATTAATTGGATCAATGTGTCCTGGTGTTTATTTGGAGAAGATGTTCACTGTATTTGCCTGTGATATCTCAACAGTTTACACAATCCTTTCTGTTTTATAAGACTTCAACAATTCTCCAGGATGTTGGGAGGCCTGTTCTCTCAAACCACATGCAGCAGAGCTCTCTTCACAAGTCAACTTCAAGAAGAAGGGAATAAAACTGGGGATGTTTCCAGCTCTAGTTTTAGTTTTATTAGTCTTTCTCTGTGAAGCCTAATCTTTGGTTGTTATTGCCAACTGTTGTGACCACATTTGAGAATGTATGCAAGGAGCTGTGTGGAGGAAGTATAGGGAGTGGGAATGAAAGGGGACAAATTGGCAGAAATGATTTCAAAAGATTCCTATGTTCCCAATTTAAGCTCACCTGATTTTGTCAGCATCAAGAGAGGCATAATTTTCTTGTTTTTAAAAAACAAATTATGCCTGAGTAGAAAATAAGTCCGTTATCATGAGTAAAAGAAAAATATGTTGTCAAGATAATTGCTATGGGAGATAGCATCCAGCTTCAGGAAACTCTTTTGCATTTCTTACAGGTAGAGAATAGTCTTTTATTAGAAAAAACTAACCAATATCATTGGTACAATGGCCTCTGCTATACTTTACCCATTAAAATTCCTAGTTCAGTAGATCTTCATATTTTTTTTTGTGAATATGAGGCCCCTTGTAATATTTTTGAAAGATCGAGGACCTTAAAATGCTAATAGCTGTACATTTAGTAACCATGAACAAGAGGAAATATAAAATAGTTTCTAGTTACCTATTGCTGCCTACCAAGCAATCAGCCAATTTAAATCTTCAAATCTGATGTTTTAAAACAACACCCTTGGTTTTCCAGCTCATAAATCAGCATTTGGGCAGGGGTTGGCAAGAGCAGCTCATCCCTGCTTCACACGATGGAGCAGAGGTGGATTGAAGACTGGGGCCAGAATCATTAATGATCTCAGGCATGCACATGTGGAGAGGTTGGTACCCACTGTCGAACCTCAGCTGCAGCTATCACCCACAAAACCTATACATGGCATCTCTACATGGGCTCTTTGTTTTCTCACGGCATGCCAATTGAGTTCCAAGAGGACCAGATATCACCTGTATTGCCTTTTATGACTGTGGCTAAGAAGTTATATAGTTCCATTTCTGCTCAGTGACAAGTGCACTCTGAATTAATGGGTACAGCATCAATGTTGCATAGTAAGAAGAATGTGTGGGATCAGAGTTATTGTTGTGGCCACTTTGAAAAATCTGATCTTCCACAAATAGCAAAAATGCTCACATTAGGTAATGCTTTTAAATGAATGTATGGATAAGCCCATCACCCCTGGTAATGATACTTCCTTGTTTAGGGATTACTAAAGATCAATGAGCATCTCTGCTCTAGAACAAATGCAGGTAAAACCCGTTCCAATAGGGGCAAAGCAGCAATTGGTTATGGCTTGAGGCCCTGATGGTGCCATGCTTCTCCCCACAGAAGATGGACCTCCTTGCCGTCAATTGAGTGAACCTTCCAGACCTCTCTGTAGTCTGGTCTTCTCCAGCCTTTCTTCTACATGTACTTTATCCCACATTTAGCCAACAGCACATTTTTTTCTTCTTAAAATACATGCCTGTTCATAAAACAAACCATCTCACAAACGAACTCCATATGCCTGTAGAAATAACAATAACATAAGCAGTTATCATGTTTGAGCAATAAATGTCAAACACCAAGCTGAGTGGTTTACAGGCATTAACTTCATTAACCATCACTGGGATAATAAGGGCAGTTTATGACATTGTCCTATTTTAAAAACTAAAGAACAACACTCCCCTGAGGATTATAATAAGTTTATCCAAAATCCTGGCTAGTGAATAAGTTATGGACAGGGTCTCATGGAAACCTTGCTTTTATTTATTTATTTATTTTTTTAATTTATTTATGATAGGCACACAGTGAGAGAGAGAGAGGCAGAGACACAGGCAGAGGGAGAAGCAGGCTCCATGCACCGGGAGCCCGATGTGGGATTCGATCCCGGGTCTCCAGGATCGCGCCCTGGGTCAAAGGCAGGCGCCAAACCGCTGCGCCACCCAGGGATCCCGGAAACCTTGCTTTTAATCATTATGATGCTATGGGTTCCTGTACAGGATAAACCAATCTATTTAACGTGATGCTCATTAGCTAGACCCTGTTTTTCTAGTTTCACATTGTAGCAGTTTTCCTTCACCCTCATAGAACCCATATAGCAGTCATTTAATGTTTCTTACTATACACACATATGCTTTATTCTTTGTTCGTTTGCTTAACATGTCTTTCTGCTCTCCAACTAGCAAAATAGAAATTCTCTGCCTAAATGTCATCTCCTCTAGGAAGCCTTTCCTGACTTCCTCAGATAGTTAAATAGTCTCTCCTCTTGATTTCTATGACACTCAGTACATTCCTCTACAAAAGCTCCTCTAACACCATTGAGCTTATTTGCGTGATTGTGGTTCCACCAGATAATGAGGCCAGGGACATGCTAGTCATTTGTAAAGCCTCAAAGACTAGCACAGCACTTGGTACCAAGTCATCATATATTCTGTTTGGTGGAATGTCCGTTTCCTGCCATGATGGATTAACAGATACCACACTAGTTTCTTTGTAGTAAGTAACTATAAACCTAGACAAATTATATAAAAAATCACTGTTTTCTGATGTGAGTCAAAAGCCATATGGGATTGTGATCTCTGGGAGATGAGAAACAAACGAGTCAGCCCCATGATTAGCATTGCTCTCTTTTGGAGGCATGTTTCAGACAGCAGTGCAGAAAAGAGGAGCCACCCATACCACAGCTGCCTCACAGAGCTGAAAAGCCAGAGATCAGAATTCAGGGTGACTAAGTCAGCTAGAATTTCTGGGACAGGGTAAGTGAAAGAAGATAGCTGAGTCCAAAAGAAGCTCAAAAAGTCTGCTTATGGACCCCCTTGAGATTTTAGCTGAATACTAACCTGTATATGTTCAGAGAAAAATGGAATGAAGCTGGCTGAAAACATCTACCAGAGGAAGACAACTATGGGGAGCTGGGAACTAAACAAATACCAAAGTTTGTACAGGGCTAGGGGATGACATTTTAACCCGCAGAATAGAGAGCTTTTGCATGAACATTCCAGAAACTAAATAAAACCCACAGAAAGTCAGCACCTGAGGAATAGAATTAGTCTAACCTTATGGTAACAGACATTCTAGATTGGCTCTTTAAAAGCTTCCAAACATGGGGCACCTCAGTGGTTCAGCTGGTTAAGCATTTGCCTTCAGCTCAGGTCCATCAAGCCTTGAGCAGGGAACCTGCTTCTTTCTCTCTCTCCCTCTGAACCCCACTCATACTTGCTCTCTCTCTCTCTCAAATAAGTAAATAAAATCTATAAAAAATATAAGTTTGTAAGCAGACCTTGAAAGATCTCTCTTGACCCATGAGTAATTTAAATGTCTGCTGGAATAAAACACTAAACTCTCTTTTGAAAGAAGACAAAATCCTTAAAACTGTAGTACACATAATGCCAACCATACAATCAAATTTGCTAGATATGTAAATTAGCATAAATACATGATCTGTAATCAAAAGAAAAAAATCAGAAACACGGAAACAAGAAATGAGAAAGATTATGAAATTTGCAAACAAGAACTTAAAAACAGATATAATTCTAATAAATAATTTAAAGGAAAATGTTAACATAAGGAATAGGGAGCTTTAAGAAAGAAAGGAAAACTTAAGATAGAAAGAAATGAAAATTCTAGAACTAAAAAATACAATATTTGAAGTGAAGAAATCATGGGATTTAGCATCAGATTAAATAATGCGTAAGAAAGGTCGATGAACTCAAAGGCAGAACAACAGAGATTATATAAATGGAAGCACAGAGAGAGAATATGCTGGAAGAAAATGGACAGAATTTCAAAGAAAAATTGTCTTGTGGTATAATACCAAGGAATCCTGGGTAGGCATAATTTGAGTACCATGAAGAGACAACAGAGAGACAATATTTACAGAAGTAATGATTGAAAAAATTTTAATGACACGAAAAAGATAAGCTCACAGATGTAAGAAGCTCAGAATACTTCAAGCAGGATAATCACATACACACACATCCCACCTCACACTGTATTCTGATGGCATTATTGTACACCAAGATGTGTTAAACAAATGATTAAAAAGAATCTTAAAAGCAGCTGCAGTGTGGGTGGGATGTGGGAGCAAGATATATTACAGAAAGACAAAAGAATAACTATAAAAATGACCACTGGTTTCTCAATTCAAAGCAGAGAAAATTGAAACATCCTTAATACACTGGGAAAAGAATATCAATCTAGAAACCCATATCCAAAGAAAATATTTTTTAAAGGAAGGCAAAATAAAAACCAATGAGAGTTGAGAGGATTTGCCACTAGCTCTCTTGCACTAGGAGAACTGTTAAGGAAAGTTCTCCAGGCCAGCGGAAAATGATACTAGATAAAATGTGTCTGTATGCCTGTGATCTGTGTACGTAAATTATACCTCATTACAAAAAAAGTCTTGCTTCTCAGGCTGCCCTTTAGATTTCAGCACTCAGTCAACTCACCTTTAAAGAGAATTGGTATTTTTTTTTAAAGATTTTATTTATTCATTCATGAGAGAGAGAGAGAGAGAGAGAGGCAGAGACACAGGCAGAGGGAGAAGCAGGCTCCATGCAGGGAGCCCGATGCGGGACTCGATCCCGGGACTCCAGAATCATGCCCTGGGCTGAAGGCAGGTGTTAAACCGCTGAGCCACCCAAGGATCCCCAGAGCTGGTATTTTTCAAGTGGGTTCTTGGCTGGCTGGCAAGACCAAGGCCCTATCTGTCTTCTCCACAAGCCTTCCTTGAATTCTGCTCCTTTCAAAAAGATAAGACAGTAACAAATGCTGGTGAAGATGTGGAGAAAAGGGAGTTCCTTTTGCACTTTTGCTGGGAACATAAACTGATACAGCCATTATGAAACCAGTGTGGAGCTTCCCCAAGAAATTAGAAGTAGAGCTATCATATCAATCCCACTTCTGAGTATATTTCCAAAGGGAACAAAACTGTTATCTTGAAGAGATATTTGCACCCTGTGTTCATTGCAGGATTATTTGTAATAGTGAAGGTATGAACTACTCAGTGTCTGTCAACAGGGAAATGGGTAAAGAACATGGGATATTCACACAAGGGAATGTTATTCAGCCTTAAAAAAAGGAGGAAATCCTGCCATTTGGGATAATGTGGATGAAGTGGAGGAGGGCATTATGCTAAGTGAAATAAGCCAGCCAGGGACTAATGAACTTGATGGTAAGGAAAGTCTTTCCCAGTATATATGTATATTGAGTCATTACCTTGTACACTTTAAATATCTCACAATTGTACTTGTCAATTACACTTTGATTAAGCTGAAAAATAATTCTGCTCCTTTCTCCCTACGAAAGCTTCTCACCCCGGGAGAATGAACAGGGCACCCACTCAGAGGCTGGTGGTGATTTCAGCAGTTTGAGGAACTTTTATTAAAGAAAAGAAGTTTTTCTTTTGTGTCTCAGGATGAGTCTGCTGAAGATCTAGAAAGCTATGGCCCAGATCTGCCCTTTAGCTTGGAGTTTCTCAGCAAACCAGTTCCTTTCTCACCTTCTTTACGAAAAGATTAGAGGATTGAAAGCCAGAGCAAATGTGTCTCTGTCAGGCTTGTCAGCGCTTCACCTAGTCTGTGCCTTGCTGAGGGCAGTAAGTCACCGCCTGCGCCTTCAACACCATCAGCCCAAAGGCACCATGAGTTAATTGTACAGGGTTTTAGCTTATTGTTGGTAAAGTGATTCCATCAAGAGTCTTTTATCTTTTTTTTTAATTTTTATTTATTTATGATAGTCACAGAGAGAGAGAGAGAGAGAGAGGCAGAGACACAGGCAGAGGGAGAAGCAGGCTCCATGCACCAGGAGCCTGACGTGGGACTCGATCCCAGGTCTCCAGGATCGCGCCCTGGACCAAAGGCAGGCGCTAAACCGCTGTGCCACCCAGGGATCCCAAGAGTCTTTTATCTTTATAGTGAACATTCTACTTTTGTACAATGGGGGTCACTGTGGTGTATGTATATTAAGGAGGGAGGGACTTGGAATATTTGAAATTTCTTTTGCAGACGGTGTTATGGATGTTTGACATGTCATTAGAGGAGGGCACCTGAGTGGCTCAGTGATCGAGCATCTCTGCCTTTGACTCAGGTCCTGATCGCAGGGTCCTGGGATTGAGTCTCGCATCGGGTTCCCCACAGGGAGCTTACTTCTTCCTCTGCCTATATCTCTGCCTCTGTGTCAAATCAATCAATCAATCAATCAATCATAAAAAAAAAAGAAATGTCATTAGAGAAGTGATGCTAGGAAGAAATTCACCTTCCTGGGCAGCCTGCGTGGCTCGGCGGTTTAGCACCACCTTGGGCCCGGGGAGTAGTCCTGGAGGTCTGGCATCGAGTCCCGCGTGTAGGGTTCCCTGCGTAGAGCCTGCTTCTCCCTCTGCCTGTGTCTCTGCCTCTCTCTCTCTCTCTTTGTGTGTCTCTCATGAATAAATAAAATCTAAAAAAAAAAAAAATAGAAAAAAGAAATTCACCAATTCACCTTCCCTTTTCTTCACAAATCTTTTTTTTTTTTTTTTGAGATTTTATTTATTCATGAGAGACACACACAGAGGAAGAGAGGAGATTTCTTAATCATAGTCCAGCTGCCTTCTCGGATGGTTCATCTGATTCTGGGCCACAATAAGTTATATTTGCTCCTAAACTTGGTGCCCTCTCACTGGGCCATCGTAACATAATGCTCTTCCCCTGGCCCTTAAGGCTTGGCCATCCTTTCATTGGCTTCTCCATAGCTCCTCTACCCAGCACAGAATAGAAGAATTCCTTTAAGTGTGACAGCCAAGGTACAAACAACAGATCACAGTTCAATTCCACACATTTTCTGTAGGAAAGGGGCAGCCTCCTTTGTCGGCCCCATCCTCTCAATGGCCCATCTCTAATCTCAAAAGGAATTAATTCAGGGTGTGTTCCTTTGAATGCTTTGCAAAACGGAGTGAAGTTGAGAGGCTGTGATGCCCAGATTTCACCAATTTATAAATCCAGAAAGATATGGAAGTGATCGCAGGTTCTGGGAGGGCAAATGGCTTGCTGAAGATCATCTAGCAATCTAGGGCAAAAATTCTTTCCGTTGCTCCTATAGTGTCTCTTCTTTCCCCATTAAGTTTCAGAGTAAAGAAGCAATGATTCTGTTGGGAGACTGTCTCTCAGGTAAGGTTTAGATTGAAAGAGGAGAGAATGACCTGCTCTCTGCTTGAAAAGGCTCTATTTCTCAAGGGAAGACCCTACATCTGTGTATTCCTGAAGTTTCATTCTTTTGAGGACGTTTAAGTGCATGCTGCTTACGAGCAACCCTTGGTTTTCCCTTGGAAATATTTTTGCTGGGCTCCTTTATCTTTGCTTTGAAGTATGGTTCTCCTATATGCAGTTAAACCTGAAAGAGTTAGTTGATGGAATTTCTAAATGTTCTTTTCCAAGTGTTTTCTACTTCTGAGCTCTCATCTAGTGAGGGTGGAGATGTGGAAATGAGAAAACCCAGTCTTGGGAGCCTCACTGCATTCCTTTAAAAAGGAGAATCAGCACAACTTTTGATGAGCATGTCACAAGGTTTAATTCCCCCTTAGAATGTCAGTGAAAGGTAGTGTAATGAGTATACATCAAGCCTGCAGCCTTTCTCACAAGGAAATTTCAAGAGGGTCCACCTGCTTCTTAAAGGAAGTGGCATTTTGCTATAGGGCCAAACACACCTCTTGGCATTCTGTGAACCTTTTCTAAAGGGAAGAGAGATATGGCTCATCTCAGCAGCAGATCTGTTGCAGGCAGTAAGAGGCCAGTGGGGACTTGGAGTATTGCCCATTACAGTATCATTATTATTGTTGTCATTATTATGATCATCTTTCAGATTCATTTAATGGTAACAACAGAGCCGGGCCCCAAGAAGAGCCCCAAAAAAGATGTAATCCCTGCCCAGAGGCCTCATTTTGGAGCTGGATGTTTTTCCAATAACTCAATCTCCCAGTCCTCTGGTGCCTGTTGTGGCTACGTGTCTGTGTGCTCTGACCAGCCTGGCCACACGAATGTCCATAAGCTATGCACACAGAGGAGTCATCATAAACACAGAGGAATTGTCTCGTTCACATGCACTTCATCACCACTCTTGATAAACCAGAGCTTCTTTGCAAGAGAACATGAGAGATGTATTGACATAATTCTGTGAATACTGCTATCTTCTCAAACAGGATTCAGAGAACCTAACAGGTGCCTGATGTTGGAAGTGACCTCACAGAGCCAACGATATAGTGCTCCAATTTGCCCTTCAAGCATCCTTCTCGCCTGTTCCTAAACAATCCTGATGTTAAAGAATTCAGCACCTCATAAAGCAGTCCATTCCATTCTTAAACAACTCTGCCAGAAAGTTCCTTCTTTCATTAGTGCCTTAGGTGTCTGCTTAGTCACTTTCTTTCTCCTTTTATAGAGCAGTATTCTCTAATCCATACAGATTCTTCCTTTCTTTGTTCATGGCTCTGCCCTCTCTGGAGTGCTCCCTAGCACTGGGGGCCTTTCTTATTGCCTCTGGCTTTTCTATGGTTGGCATCACCTGGGGCTCTTGCTTCATTAAATGGGCTGATGCTTAGTAAGTTTCTTCAAAACCTAGTGGCTTAAAACAAAAACAAATCATTATTTGTTATGACTCTGAGCATTGGTCAGGAAATTGCTCTCCTGATTTCTCTTGGTCCCCAGTGTGCATTTAGGTGGGAAGCTGGGATGCATGGAAAGGGGCAAGATGACCCCACTCTCATGTCCAGCAGTAAGTGCTGACGGTTGCCTGGGATTCCGTTGCTTTCCTTCACATGCCCATCCTTTCTTTATTGGACTAAACTGGCATTCCTCATGGTGGCCACCAGGCAGTTTTCCAAGGGGGTGGAAAGGGAAGCTGCAGGGTCTCTTAAGGCCTAATTTTGAAAACAGTGCATTGTTTCTGCCACATTCCTATTGGACACAGCAAATCACAAAGCCCATCAGACTCAGGTTAGGGAAATAGACTCTATCTCTTGATGGGGTGTGTCTGGTTCTTCTGTCTAGCAACAGCCTGTCTACTTGATTGTAGAGAAGGTCCATAGAGACAATAGAAGGTACAGATGGGCACGAGGGCATCCCCCCTTTCTTGGCATTGTTTCATTTTCTCAAGACCAGTATCTCTAGGTGTATGGTAACATATAACCTCCTTTTCTAAAGACTTCTGATGATTTTGGAAGAGAATTATACAAAGGAAGAAAGTATAATCGAAGCAAATGTGAATATTGCCTTAAATCTAAAAAAAAAAAAAAAAATGAAGGGACTCATTACGTCAAGATCCTCTGTGGCCACTTTTGAGCTTTCAGCCTAGATCCTCCATCTTCAGATTTGGCCATTTCCAAAAGTTATCTTTTCATGAAGGAAGAATTTTTTCTTCCTAGAGCCTTTGCTCTTTCCTGATATAAAATGACTTAAGTTTTAATTATGTACTCTCAGCCCTCATAATGTTGGTCATGAATCAAATTTCATAGACAGGTGGACACAGGATTGGTGCTGGATCCCCAAGGGAAGTTGAACATGGAGTTGCTTTTTGAGGGTTCCCTTTCTCTATTCTCTTGTAATGCTGAGGCTGAAAGTTCCTCTTAACAGGCACCTAGTAAGATGGGAAAAGCTCCCAAGGCAAACATAAATTGTGTGTGTGTGTGCGTGTGTGTGTCTATGCAGGTATGTGTGAGTGTGTTTGTGAGGGTCCTGGGGACGGTTCAGATAAAATGGGCTTTACTCAATTAAAAATAGAATCAATTACTCATTTAAAAATGGAGTCAGTGGAACCCCATTATTAAATGAGAAGTATTTTATTTCTCTTCTGCTCAGTCTTGATCTCTGCCAGAATCATGTCAATTCAGTGGTTTCCACTCTCACCCCCAACCAAGCGAACACACCCATATCTTCTGAAGGGATATCCACTTGTCAGTGGTGATTCTTCCCTGAGGACACACAGAAAAAATCTAATTCATCTTTTATGAAAGGATTTCATGTATTTCAAGATAATTACCATGTCTTTCACGAACCTATTCTCTTAGATAAACATTCAGGCTGGCTTAATAAAATGTTGCTTGGGGGCGCCTGAGTATGTCAGTTGGTTAAGCTTTTGACTGTTGGTTTCTGCTCAGGTCATGATCTCTAGGTTGTGAGATGAAGCCCCCAGTCAGGCTTTGTGTTCAGCCCAGAGTCTGCTTGAGATTCTCTCTCCTTCTCCCTCTGCCCCTTTTGCTTGTGCACTCTCTCTGAAATAGATACATAAATCTTAAAAAAAAAAAAAAAAGTTACCTGATAAATGTCACTTGGCAAAAAAGATAGGAAAAACATTCACACTCACACCTATTATTTTTATTCTAGATATTTCAGTTGTGCACCCAACAGAATTCCAAATGGTTGGACACAGAATATGGATAACATATGGGATAATTAACATAAAATGTTAAGTCATTACTCTGCTTCTATTTCTTTTCTTTTGTGTCTAGTACATAAGTCAAAAGGGACAAGGAGTAAAGATTATGGAAACAGGTCCTATGTTTAATAATGATTTTCCCTAACTAGACAAGTCCCTACCAAACCATTTAGTAAATATTTATCAATCCTCAATAATATTTAGTAGTAACCGATTCTGTATCAGTCACTATATATCAGACATCTAGAAAACCCTTGGTAAAGTTCTATTGGGTGAAAACTATACAACTTTGTGAGGTAGAAATTATCCTCATTTTCTAGACAAGGACATTAGAATTGGGAAGGTAAAGTGAGTGGATCAAATTGTTACAATTAGAAAGTACCTTCCAAACATGGGAATATAAAAATCTGTTTATAAGTATGAGCATCTGAGCTTGGGATTGGGCCTCTTGCTGGGATTGGACTCAATAGGAGTAAAAAATGGAAGCAGGGAGATATTTTTCTTCCTTTCTCTGGAGGAAAACCAATGTAGGATGGAACAACAATAGGCCAAGTCCTTCCAGGAGAGCTGAGGAATGTAAAGAACTATCAGAATTCTTCCACACAAAAGGGAGAATCATTCTCCAGGTTTAGCCTGATTTCAAAGTCAAGAAAGCATGAGATTGGTTTCCTTTCACCCCAGTCTTGGCACTTGAACTGACTCCGGCAGGGAGAAAATTTAGATCAGTTCCTAGTCTTAAGAAGCTCATCATCGGCAGGTTGGTACAAAGATCCATTCAAGAAATTCAGCTTTACTTCTTGGCTTATGCTTGTACTGACAGCTTGCAGGTGCACCAATCCCTCCTCGAAATCTCATGAGATTATTTATGTAAACTCTCTAAGCCTCAGTTTCCCCATCTGTTTCATGATACTGATGATACTGTTTGGGGGGCACCATAAGGACTATATGATACCACTTAAGTGATTTGCCAAACACAGTACCTAGCACCTCACTAGAACCCAATACTTGTCTCATACCATCACATTTAGGAGAATTGAAATACTTTTTTAAAAATTACACATTTTGTGTGAGAGAAGCTTGACAAGGAGAGGAAATTATTTGTTATTAACATTTTCTCCAATCAGATTCTAAGTTTTATAACGTATTTATTCCAAAATTGGTGGGAAGAAGCTCAAACGAGACAGCGCATAGGAAAGCTTTTGCAAACTCATAAGTAGCACCCCACCCTCCTCCCTGCCACATAGGAGGGACCACCTTAGGCCTGAGAGGGTCTGCTCACTGGCTTTGCAGCAAGGGTGCTGGTGTCCTGAGGCCAGCATCACTGCATGGAAGAGGCCTTCATTACCAACCCTACCTGCCTGCTGATGATGACCACAAGTGAAATGGTGGTGAAGGGGTTTTCCATTGTTGTGCCTTCTTCTAACACCAATTTGTGTAACCTATGGTAGCTCTGTTTCCAGGACCCTGAGTCCCAGAGGCTGGTAATAGACAAGATCACTCCAGTGAACCTCTGCTCATCTCCAGCCAGGGGGACTCTGACTTCCCAAGAGAAGACAAATGATTGTTAAGCCTATGGAGAGGGGAGGGAGACATGTTTCATTAACAACTCAGAGCTGATGACAGAGGGCTGGTCAGAAAGGAGGATGCAAATGGCATTGCTGCCCCTTTAGCTCCTACCACTCTAATCGCTTCCGGGCACTGTCTTGGGGCAAGATGATGACGATCTATCTCATCAAAGACCATTCTGAAGCTGTTTTTAGGGGCGCTTCTGGGAAGAGCAGAGGCAAATCTGCCAGAGCTTTCTGATACCACCAACTCGATTGAGTGCACCTTCTTGACTGGAGACCTGAGGCAGAAGCCACTTCTAAATTGATTCATTACAGCTTTTCCTTTCTCAAAAGAACAAAACAAAAAACCCCAAACCACATACACATTTATTTATTTATTTTTCTACCTATTATTCTTCTAGGACACTAAGTAATTCCCAAACCTCAATGTTATCAAAATTTCCTGAAAAACCTGTAAATGTGCAGAAACCACTCCCTCCACCATCACTACCACCACATCTCATAGGCTCAAGGGGTTCAGGGGATCTGTGTTTTAACCAATTTCCCAGGTGATTTTATGTAGATGATTCTTGCATCACACTTCAAGATACCCTATTCTAGGGGTTAGAAATTCAATACAGAAACTATTTCATAGAGTGTTCAGACCAGAAGAGACTTCAAGAACAACTTTTCAATCTACAAATGAAAGAGCGTCATATTGTCCGTAAAGGCACAGATTCTAGCAAACTGTTAGAGTTCAAATCCTGGCTCTGCCTTTTACAAGCTGTCTGATTTCGGGCAAGTTACTTAAACTCTCTATGCTACAGTTTTTCCATCTATGAAATGGAGATAATACAAAATAGGATGATACCTACATCACAAGAAGCTCTGCGTGTTTTAAATAAATTAATATAGGGAAACCATCAAGAAAGTGCCTACTAGCACATAGTAAGCATTTGATAAATATCACTTGCATCATTCAGGATTCCAAGAAGCAGAATTGCTTCATGTGGTATAGAATGAGAAATATATTACAAGGATTGGACTGTACACAATTGTGGAGGCTAATAATGTTGGCCACTTGAGTCTATAATTTCTGTATTTAGTGTTGGGCCTAAAGTCAACAGGACTAGAAATATAGAGGGAAATAGACACAAAGTAGAGATACGAAGAACAGACTAGAACCTACAATAATTAGCTGGAACAGTATCCGTTCCTCACCCCTTTCAATCTCAATGATGCTGCTGACTTACAATAAAGGCATCAGGATGAACTGGCTCCCCCAGACTCCAGTGTAGCACCTGCACATGGCCCATGACTCAGAGAAGTTGAAGGAGGGGATCTTGTAGGAGCTGGATGAGCTGAAGGACCAACTGTACCCCATAGCAATCAAGTAAGCTTTTAGACTGGTGACAACAGTGCCAGCCCTCACTGACCTTCAGAGTGCAAAATTATTAAATGGCTCTCCTTCATGTCCCTCTTCCAAAGCTCACATGACCCTAACTTGGAACACTGGCTTGTGGCCAACTCTAACTTGAAACCATACAGAAAAGAGAATTCTAGGATCCATAGTTCCAGTTTAGCTAAGCTGATATAGTACAAGACCACCACATTGTTAGTTTTTCTTACTACTCATCAGAAAACTGCTACAGAGATGGAAAGTAATTTATTCAAAGTCACACAGCAAATTTGTAGGAGAAGATTTACAAGGGCTTGGATCTATTCTTTTCTATTTATGCATTTAAGCCTCTTAGTTATCACAATGATCTTAAGAGGCTGTTCATTTGAATGGTTTCTGGACCTATAGACAGAAGGCCCAAGAGGTGATGGATCTAATTCAATAATACATTAACAAAGGGCCTGATAGGTATCAGGTACTTTGTCCCTTGGAGAAGAGCCCTTACCCTCAAATTGCTCACAGAAAAGACAAGTGTGTCAGTAAGTACAATAAAGGCTAGAGAGAACAGGTTTCCAGAAACAACAGCAATGTTTGGATAGAGCCGATGAAAAATGGGTTATCAAGATAACTTTGGGGCCTTTTGCCTAGTAGCCAGAATTCATCACATCTAACCCTTACCTCTCCACTCTTATCCCTAGGTACTCTGCCCCATTGAAGCAGGATATATGGTTTTTCTGGAACTGAGGGGCTTTCCCAGATGCAGGACTTCCAGGGCTAAAACTGTAAAGTATCTGGAAAACTGAGGTAAGTTGGTCACCTCAAGGCCTAACCAAATAGAGTGACTTGCTGAAGGGAAACAGCAAGCAAGTAAGCAAAGCCAGCTAAGTATAGTATAATATTCTCTTGGCTATTATGGTGGACTTAAAAAAAAAAAAGCACCAACCCTGCAGCTCTCAGCCTAAGAAGCCCAAGAACCACTCACAAACAATAAACAAACGAATCAAAGAAGGCACCAGGGCTCTCCAGTCGACCTTTAACCTTCCTCAAATGTTCCTGAACTTCTCTTCCACTTGGCTTCCCAAATTCTCTTACCTCTTGTTTGTTCTCCGCACAGGTACCAAAGACCGTTGGACTTGGTTTATGTTGGGTCTCTGTGGCTTTTACTCTGGGTCTTTCACTGTTGCCTTCCTGATTCTTCCCAATTAAGAACTATGAGAGGACACTCACACCCAAAGCACCCAGCACCGCCAAGATAGAAAGACCTTGAGCAGAAAAGAAGGTACCGGAGTTCATGTTTGGTTGTCAGTGCTGAGATGGTCACTTAAATTCTCCAGCTCTTTGGAAGGAAAGTTTTAAATAATCAGGGGTGCCTCTCAAGACCTTCAGCTTTCACTATACAAACATCATTTTAGATGAATCACCTTCCGGATCTACCAACCAGGGTCTTTGTTTGGCTTGCACAACTAAAATTAGCAGCCCATTCATAATCCATAATGGCTGGGGAATTATCTCATACACATGGGACAAAGGAGAGGGATCCGAAGAGGGGCCTCTTCCCTAAGTCTCATCCACGAGATTCTTCTAGTTAAAGAGGCACTCTCAAGCGTCCAATTTACCGCAATTATAGCAATCAAAAAAGCATTCATCCTCCTTCCGCACCTGACGAGCCAGCTCATGCATTTTCCCCAACAGTGGTGGGGAGGATGCTAATGTAGCTCCCATCCCCCTGGCTCCAGCTATAGCCATCACTACCACCCCTACTCCTACCCTCACAGCTGGAGTTGGTTCACAGATCAAGGGGCTCAGTCATGTCGATGCCACATGATAGACCTGTAGCTGCCCAGACCCACATGGGCTCACTGGTTCTCCAGGGAGAGAGGGCAATTAGCTTTTGGATATTGGCTTTAATATCTCTACCTCCAAAGGCTGGATGGAAGAGAAGTGATTATAGACAACCTCTTCCATTCTGTAAGTTTCTAAAGCTGATAAAGGAGTTCCTGCTGTGAAAACAGGTGCAGGTATAGCACCATGGAGAAGCTAGGGCTTGTCTGATTGCTTCATTGTGCCAGCTTTCATGGCATTTGAATGGGCGCTTTGTGAGCACACAGTCTCCCCAGATTGCAGGGAACGGCTGCTGCTGGTGGTGGGTGGGGGTCTGTTGATTAACGGCCCATTAACACAGCGCAAATAACTCTCAACTTCCTCTTCTCACCTGCTTCTTTGTTTTCATCTAATGGCTCTTGGGAGATCTGAAAATATTATTTAATTATTCCAACCCCCATGCTGCTGCTACTATGACTCCTTCCAGAGCATGCCTTCCCCAGTAAGACATCTGTAAACATTCTTATGAACCGCTCCAGGCTTACCAATGGATGTAAGAAGTCTGCAGCCACTCCAGTCAGGCTGGTATTGACTCATCTACCGACACTGCCTCTGTGCTCCTCCCCCTGAAGCCCTGGCTGTCCCACCTGTGAGCTGCTTCTGTCCTCCCTCAGGCCACTGACACAGTTCTTAGGTTATTACTCCTCTTATTTCCCTCAGTCCCTGCCAAGAGTCTTTGGAAAACAACATGCAGGTCTTTGTTTGTTGTTATTAAGGATGATCAGTGAGCCCAATGGAACATTTTCTTAACCTTTTCTCAGCCTCCCCATCTTTAAATGGGGACAATGGGGATAACAAGATCTCCAAAGTGTAATTATGATTCCGCAATGAGTTAGCATTTGGAGAATACCTAATGTTCACTAGAGTATGTGCTCAATTAAAGGATATTATTTCATTACTGTTTCTGTCTTGTCAATTGTTATTTTTAATAACTTCCTCTGGAATGTCTTGCTATCTCTCAATCTGACAATGTGTTCCTAGAGCTGGACACTTCCTGATTTTCTATTTGTCCACACAATTTACCAGGAGTCTAGAATATAGAAAGAGCGGGGAGCATCAGACTGGAGTCCTGACGTTGCCAATTATACCACATTCCTCTCTCTGGTTGTCTTTTTTTGTTTAAGATTTTATTTATTCATTAATTCATGAGAGACACACACACACAGAGAGAGAGAGAGAGAGAGAAAGAGAGGCACAGACGCAGGGAGAAACAGGCTCCATGCAGAGAGCCTGACGTGGGACTGGATCCTAGGTCTCCAGGATCACACCCCAGGCTGAAAGCAGCGCTAAACCGCTGAGCCACCCAGGTTGCCCTCTCTGGTTGTCTTTCAATTGTCCAAAAAAGGACTGTGCCCTTACTTTTCTCTCTCTTCCTTAAATACCTGCCTCTTACCTTGACTCTACCTATTGCAATTCCTCTCCTCCTCCAGGCTCAAACCAAATGGCCACCTTCTATGAATCCCTCTGCTGGTTGCTCCAGCCTACACCAGCCTTTTCTCCCAGATTGCTAATCTCTTCATGGTTGCACCACAAAGCCTAGTAAATAATTGCTTTTTAAAAGCCTCATATTAACATAGGAAAAAATGCAATCTTCTTTATCTTTTTGCAAAACTTTTTTGCTGCTATGCCTTCTACATTTATGCAGCACTGTAGGGCAGAGGTTGACAATCAATGGCCCCTGTTTTCTCTTTTTGTCTGGCCTAGAGCTAAGAAATTTTTTTGCATATTAAATGGTTGAAAAAATCAAAATAAGAATAATATTTCATGACACATGAAAATTATATGAAGTTTAAATTCCATCATCAGGGATCCCTGGGTGGCTCAGCAGTTTGGCACCTGCCTTTGGCCCAGGGCGCAATCCTGGAGACCCGGGATCGAATCCCACGTCGGGCTCCCAGTGCCTGGAGCCTGCTTCTCCCTCTGCCTATGTCTCTGCCTCTCTCTCTCTCTCTCTCTCTCTCTCTGTGTGACTATCATAAATTAAAAAAAAAATAAAAAAATAAAAAATAAATTCCATCATCTATAAACAAAGTTCTATCAGAACATAGCCATACCTATTTTTTTATGTATTGTCTACAATTGCCTTCACAGTACAATGGTGGGCTTGAGTAGCTGCAAGAAATTGCATGACCCACAAAGTTTGAATTATTTATTATCTGCCCCTTTACAGAAAAAGGTTGCTGACCCTTGCTTTAAAGTGTAAAAAACCCTTTACATTTGTACATTCATTTGGTTCTCATAGTAGGCCTATGGTAACATTTCCATTTTCAGAAGCTCAGAAAAGTAAAGACATGTGTCCAAGCCTGTATATCTTCAAAATGGCAGAGCTGGTAGTGTCCAACCCACTATCCTGACCACACCTACATGTACACTGCTCTTCAAGCCAGACATCATGGAGGTAACTCCTTTGCTTGCAATCCATTCTCTATCATATGTCTCATCTCACTTGACATCTCTGAGGAGCTCCCTCAGGAAATCTGGGTGTGTGGAAATGTAAGCCTGCATCAGGGACTCCCCAGATTCCCTGAAATGAGGTGTAATTGTTAGCAAATGAAACTCATGGATAACCAGTAAATGGCCTCTGTTCTTGGATGGTGCTGGAACTGGGTGAGCTGTATCCTGCCAACAGTAACTTCTTCCTTGGCTGACTCTGGTAAGCTTTAATTAGGGGGAGGTGACATGTTGCTGGTGATTCCCAATTGCCAGCCAAATGTACAAATGAGCATCAGCTTTGGGGGAACAGTTGGAGATCCTGGCCCCCATCCAAGCCATTCTCAGGCAGCTGACTGCCTGCCCAACCCTCTTCCCAAATCTCCTGCTGTCTTCTCTCTTCTCCAGAACTCCTATGGTGGGTGCTCACTGGCTGTCTCTAGTATCTCCCTCACTGGTCCTTAGGTTCGGGCCATACTCTTTCCTTAGGGATCTATTTTATACTTCCCAGGATCTGGGTGATTTAGGGTGAATTACTTGCCCTCACTGAACTCATCTGTTGAATGGGGATAATGCCTTTACTTTCAGCATCATTGATATGACCACACGTGATAATTTCTATAAAGTGCACTCAGCATGGTGCCCAGTATAATGGCCAGACTCAGTAAGTGCTAGCACAGTAGTGATGTCTTCATTTGGAGTTGCAGCAAATGCAGGCACAAGCCTTTTCTTAGGAGTCTGTTTCTTCTCCCAGCAGCTTTCTAACATGGGTATAACCCTCCCTCTATCCTTGCTCTCCAGTTCTCAAGCTCCCCCAAATTTTCTCATAGCTCACTTGTCAGGAAAGCCAGGAATGTCTATTGATATGACTCCTGCCCTTGAGAGGGGTAGTGGTTCTGAACCAGAGCTGAAATCTCTCATTGGGAATGCCAGGTTCCATAGGATGCCCTCCTTGGCCACAGGGGCCACTGACCAGATCTTGCTGCCTCCCACAAACCAGGATTCCCAGGTTCTCATTGGGAAGTTCCAACTCATGGCTTTATGGAGTGGCTATGAGTGGAGTCAAAACTATTCACTACCTCTGTGGAGACTTCCATTTGGGTAATGGTAGTGTGTTAGAATTCTCAAACAAAACAAAACAAAACAAAACAAAACAAACAAACAAAACAAAACAAAAAACCCACCACAGAATAAGACTGTATATATGTACATATAGAGTGAGTAAAACCTATTTATTATAAGGAATTGGCTCGCACAGTTATGAAGGCCAGTTAGTCCAAATTCTAGAGTGTGGACCAGCAGGTTCAAGACCTGGGAGAGCTGATGGTACAGATGAACTCTGAAGGTAGTTTGATAGATATTTCCCTCTTGCTACAGGATACTGATCTTTTTGTGCTATATAGATTTTCAACTGATTGGGTGAGACCCACCCATAACGAAGAACAATCTGCTCACTCAAAGTTCACTGATTAAATGTTAAACTCATCCCAAAACACCTGTCAAGTTGACATAAAATTAACTATCACAGATAGCATGCATGTGTGCATACTTTACTCTTTCTATTGTCTTTCTCAGACAACTCCTATTTTGTTTCTCTTTTTAAACAAATGTATTTTAGGAGGTAAAGCAGTCGGAGAGCCATGTGATGTTATTTCTCTGTTCAGAGTGGTTGAATAAAAGTAATACACCCTCTTGAGAGGGGGGTAGAGGGTAAAACTGTCTTTGCTGCAGAAAACATTTTTCAGTCCACATTCTTATTGGTGTGGGCCAGTAGTCAACTGGTCTAATGCCCTCACTTTTCAGAGAGGGAAACTGAAGTTTGGATACAAGAGGAAGTTTGGCCAAGGTTATCTCACATGTACATCTGCTGGTGATCCAGACAGCTGAGTAGGCATACTGGAGCCCGGTCCAGGGTTTTCCCACTACTTACCTAAGGTTTGTAGAGTTGACATGGAATGAAGCCAAAATTTGAGCAGTTACTTTAAGTAGGTTTGGATTCTTTCAATCAAGGGTCTATAAGGAAAATTTGTGAAAGCCTTTAATATTTGATAGTTAGCTCATCCACCTAGGTTATCTCTGACTCTCCTCGTCTTTGGGCTATTTTACAGCTCTGTGCAGATAGAAATTAAGTTGTAGAAAATGGACAGTAATTCAAATAATTCCTGCCCACAGAAATGCAAATCGAGCCTAATGAGATGCAATTGATTTTTATGAGCACTTTTTCATATTTTTATAAATTCATTTCAGCTTTCCATACTTGACTAAAAATATGTGACCCTTTGAGTTTGTTTTTGGATTCACTGCAACATCTACTGGTTTCCTCATTAATTAATGAGTTAAATAAAATCTCTGACATATCCAATTTTCTATCTGTATGAGAGTCATGATTACATCATCTTTTAAAATGTATCCTTTAATAAGTGCAAACCATGCATACACCTTGTTTTCTCACACTGCACCGTGTTCCCACACCTTATTTAAAGAATAAATCGAAGTTCCTGTGAGCTTCAGAGCATTCTGGGGAGTAATAACTCACCTTGCAAAAATACTTTAGGGTTTACAAAGCACCTTCACTTTTATCATCTCCTTTGATTGCTACAGTCTGCCTGGGAGAGCAGATATCATTCCTATTTCACAAATAGGAAGAATGAAGTCCAGAGAAAAAACATGTTTTTAAAAACCAAGATCATACAGCTGTTTGAGGCAGAGCCAGGATGTCAGTGTAAGTCTTCTCTTGATTCTATTCTCATCCTCTTCATTAGGCCACATCTTCTTTCTTGATAAGAAATACTGTGGACCCAGCCTGGCAACTGGATCCTCGCACGGGAAAGCTGCTGTTTCAGAAAAAAGGCCAAGAATTTGGATATAATGAAAGTTCTGAGAAGTCACAGCTCCATCTCCAGGGATGTTATTCAGCTCCCCTTTTCATTTTTCCCCTTGAGAACAAAAGCTAGTTTTACATTTTAATGGATTTAATTACTGCATAGAGATCTGAACAGATATGAAAGGAACAGACAGTGAGGACACAGTGATGGTCTATTGAGCAGCATTTGAATTAATTTGGAGTTTTCATCCCTGTGATTAGTGTGATTATTAGTGTTAATACTTGAAGTTCATGTTAACAGGGTGTTATTGTGAATTTGAAGCATTAAAACAGGTCTGATTTCCTAGTATTTGTTTGTTTACTTATTAATCAGTCTATTCACAATGGCTATGGTGCTGACATATAAAACACCCCCTGCATTCAACTTCTCAGCTTAACTTAATAAAGGATAATATTGGGTCTCATTTAGCCAATGTTTAATGCTAATAAATTGTCCTTGTCTATTTTGGTGACTTCCCCACTGTGGGTATACTTTCCTTTGTCCTTAGACCACTGTGGAGAAGCAGATAAAGCCTCAGAGCTTCTGGAAACAGCCTTAGTTAGGGTTTGGGATACCAGGTTTCCTTTGACTTGAGATTCTTGAGTGATCCTGAGAAAGCCATGCCCCCTATCTGGGCCTCAGTTTTCCCTCAATAAAATAAAAGTTTTAGGTGAGATGATCCCGGCTTCCCTTCAGCTCTGTGGTTCAGGGAGTGAATCAAACTGTAGAGATAACTGGAGAGTTACGGAAATGTGAAGTTGTGACTAGGAGAATATCTATCCCAATGCATTAATCCTTTAGTTCTGCACTTTTATTTCAAAGCCCATAGGTGTGGGTCATTCTTTTTCTTCTTGTTCCAGGTGCCCTGTAAATCTCCAATCTGAGGGTTTATGTTTTTTTTCAACTATGGAAAATTGTCAGCCATTTTCTCACTGAATATTGACCCTCTCCCTTCTCTTTGAACCCCCTAAAAGATGGTAGACTGCATTCTAGTTAAAGCCCTAAATCTGTCTTCCAGGCATTAGTTGTATCTGCTACTGCATCTACTCTGTTCTCAGAATCATCAAGCTTTCAAATTCAACAATTTTTGTTTCTAGGAGTAACAGTTGTTTCTTTCTCAAATCTGCCTCTTCTTTTTTTTACATGGAGTCTTAATGTGTTGTGTATGTGTACTCTACTTTTTTTTTCTTCGTGAATTTTATGATTTTTGAGTGCGAGCACATTTTCAATGACAATATGGGAGTGACTAGGAATTCAATGCAACGTGGGTTGTGGAAATATCACTCTGGAGAAAGCTTTGCATTTGCTTTTGCTGAGTGCCCCAGAGGTATCATGATCCCAGAAATATTTTATTTTGCTTTATTTTATTTTATTTTTAAAAAAGATTTTATTTATTTATTCATGAGAGACACACACAGAGAGAGAGGCAGAGACATAGGCAGAGGGAGAAGCAGGCTCCATGTAGGAAGCTCGATGTAGGACTCAATCCCGGGACTCCGGGATCACGCCCTGAGCCAAAGGCAGACTCTCAACTGCTGAGCCACCCAGGCTTCCCCCCAGAAATACTTTAATGTAAATCTTGAGGCTTAAGGAATCCTGTAACATATAGGTGATATATTCATTTACTCTAAATCTTCCTAGGCTGGTGCAGTAGGCTGAATAATGACTGCCAAAGATATCCAGGCCCTAATCCCTACAAATTATGAATGTTACCTTATGGCAATAAATAAATAAATAAATAAATAAATAAATAAATAAATAAATAAAAGACAACTCTGGATATGTTTAAATCAAGGATCTTGAAATGGGGATATTATCATGAATTATTCAACTGGATCTTGAGTGTCATTGAGATCACAAGTGTCATTACAAGAGGAGGCAGAGGGAGATTTGACTACAGAGAGGAGAAGCCGATGTAGCAATGGAAGTCGACATTGGAGTAAAGTGCTTTAAAAATAAAGGAAGAGGCCACAGACAGAGGAAAGCAAGAGATGCAGAACTAGAAGCTGGAAAAGGCAGGGAGATAGATCATTCCTTAGAGCCTCCCAAGCAGTCTTGCCAACACCTTGAATTGAAACTGACTCCAGAAGTGCAAGAGAATAAATGTGTGTTATTTTAAAGCCACTAAGTTGTGGTAATATATTAGAGCAATAATGGGAAACATAGCTGGTTAGCAGAGTTTTTCTATTCCTCTTTGACTGACAGCAGTACTTCAAAGATTTTTCCAAGAAAACTTGACTGGATTTTCCATGAAGGCAGATGGTGAAGAAAAGGCTGGAAAGACATGGCATGACAAGATTCCACAACTCCTATGACTACAAATCAGCCTTCAGAGGGGGATTAAAAAGACATGGGTTCTTGATTTTGAGCCCTTTTTACTAGCCAAATCTATGCCTCCAAATGATATAACATAGTTGTCAGGAGTAGTTCAATAGACAGACGTTGGTATTTTGTATTCCATGTGTCTTATAATTTGCCATTTGGATAGAAAAGGCATCTTGGGCAAAATTTTAAGTTCTATACTTCAATTTCTCATCTGCAAATGAAACTAATAATAGTGCTTCTCTTACATTATCATAGTGAGGCTCCCAATTAGATAGGGCACATGAAATGTCTGGGTATATATATGCTTTATCCTTTGGTATAGACCCAGGATTATTGTCCAAGAACTATGTAAAGAGAATTGAATGACTCAAAGAGATTCTTAAGAACTTTTGAGGACTCAAAAAGAAAACTCAAAATGAAGTTTTATCATCTTCAAAGTTCTAGAAAACAGAAGATTCTGTTAATTTTAGAAGGAGAAAGGGCTGGTTTAAAATAGAAGATGCTAACGTGGTTGCTACGTTATTCATTCAACAAACATGTGTCTGTAGGGTGGTACCTATGTGAAGCTAGATGCTAAGTGCTGTGAGGGAGACAGCAGCCACAATCCTCCCATTTCTAGAGCTGCACTGTTGTTAACAGTTCACAGTATTGCAGGAGGATTTCACAGGCATCCTCTGAGGTGAAGTGTCCAGGAACTACCTACCAGTATTTTACAGATGGGGGAACTAACCCTCAGGTTTAATAAAGTCCAACAAAGTTGGGTCCCAAACCCACCTGCTAATTCAATGCCATTGACACTCTATCACAGCTAAGATGAGATCCCTGATCTCAAAGTGCTTAGAGATGAGACAAAGAGGAGAGAGCACTGCAAGGTAAGTATGACCACCAGAGGGTATAAAAGCAGAGACAAATAAGATCTTTGAGAGGTTAGGAAGACTTGTGATATGGAGTAGGGTGAGGGTACCTGGTAAGACAAAACACAGGAAGGCTTGGTTGAGGGACAGAAAAACATACACATTTTAAAATTCTTCACCTTGAAAAATAAAAACCAATGACCCAACAACAAAACAAATGATTTCTGACCAGGTCAGAATGTTGCACAACATGTTTCCATTCCACAAGCAATGCTTACGTGCCTACTATATGTGTGGGATTGATCACAGTGAATCGGAAGTGACGACATTCCACAGAACCAGCCTGATTGAGGGAGACCTGCGCTCCAGCCCTCACACTGAATGTGGCCTTGGGTGGTTTGTTTCCCCTTGAGCTTGAGTTTCTTCTTGCATACGTTGGAATCTAAACTTCGCTTGCTACTCTGACAGCCTAAATTTGAATAAGGAGGATATTTATGTACTCTATTGTTTTTACTTTCATTATTCATTCTTTCATCTTAAATTATTTGCTTTCTCTCTTTTCCTCATGTCTTTCTCCTCCTTCTTTTGGGCTGGCTCCTTCCCTGCCCTCCCTCATGGTTATTCTCCTTCTCACGTTCAGTGTCTGCATATTTTCTTCCTCATTACCTAAGTACATGTAAATTGGCCACATTACTGATGCGGAAGCAATTTTTAAAATTGGTTAAAATGTGCCAACGTCAAACATGACGAATTCTTCCACTTTTGGACTCCTCATGATTTTAATCATCCCAAATCAGCCATTTAAGAAATGACAGCATGAGGACCAAATTCCCTTAGCATCATTTTTTTTTTTTTTTTTTGTCCTTTGGTGGTGTGTGTTGTGTGTGTGTGTGTTTTGTTCACCAAAATTGTCAGTGGGTTTGGACATCATTTAAGTGTAGCATTGAACACTTGTTGTATACAGCACTTTCTGAGTATGTGGAGAAGGGGGAAATAAAAAAAAAAGAATAACATCTAGTCTGTAGTCAAAATGATACTTGGGGACTTGGTGAACGAGAGCATGGAGGCATGGTTAGAAGTAAAGAAGGAAACCTTGGCTCTATTATGCTGGTATTTTGGCCCCAAACCCAGGAGTGTCTGACTCTTCAGTACAGGGTTCTTGGATGTTGTTGAGCACACAGTAAACTGTAGCAGCATGGTCACAAAACTGCCACCTTGCTTACCACTAAGGCCATGGCCTGATAATCCCTGATTAGGAGTTTTCTGTTAAATGCTGATTTGGAGAACATGTGTTAGGCTTATTAACTGCCTTTCTAAGCACCAAATATCTATCCTGGGTCTCATACGTTCAAGAATATCTTTGTTAAGAGAAAGAAAGAGAATCAGGCCCAAGAGGGACCTTAAATCTGTTTACTCAATCAGCCATAAGTGGAAGCCAAAGACCAACAAAACTGGTCAATCTGGCCTGGGGCCAAGGCTTTACCTGCATTTCAGGCAAAAAAACAAAAAAACAAAAAACAGAAAACAAGAAAGAACGCAGCACAAGGTGCTGCTTGTTTAAGGTACAGTAAGCCAGGCCATAGTTAAACTGGACTCATTAAATATTCTAGCTCTGGACAATCCGTCAAGTCTCCTATCTTTGGAAGACTAGAGAGGGAGTTTTTCTCACTTCTAAGAGGAAGTAGCACTCCATCAGTGCAGGAGTTACTGATCTGATGTGGCCTCAATAAAGTTAGAGGAGGAAAAAGAATATTGCCTCCTCCAACAGGACCTTGGATAAGAGACATTGCTAATGAAGTGGACAGTTTCAGGAGGAGAAGTGTGCTCAACCCCATTTCAGGCTATATGAGCAAGTTTAGAGAAGTGGGGCAAAGAGCTGTATCTGGAGAACATAGTGAGTTACATTTTTATATCTGAATAAATGCTCTTAGGAGCAAAGTGGCAAAAAAAAAAAAAAAAAAAAAAAAAGCAAAGTGGCTTACCCAAGACCATGTTGGGTAGCACCAAGGCACAAATAGTCTTCTGATTCCAGGTTTGGGTTTCCTCTCATTTCACCACCACTGCAAGGTAATAGGCACCCATCAAAGTAATTGATAGCAGTAGGACTGCTGACCTGGGAACGGCCTGACCATGAAAATGGCCTGACCGTGAAAGATGATATCCCTGTCCTTGGGGAGAGGGCAGGGCAAAGGAAAAATGAAAAAGCACAGCAAAGTTTTGGAGTAAAATGATGGCTTGAAGACTGGGTTTGTCTCCTCACTAGTCCCATGATTCTGGGCAAGTCATTTAACTTCCCTGATCTTCAATTTCCTTATAAGATAGCAATACCTCCTTTAAAGTGTCCCTCTTTGGGGCACCTGGGTGGCTCAGTAGTTGAGCATCTGCCTTTGGTTTGGGTCATGATCCTGGGATTGAGTCCTGCATCAGGCTCCCTGCATGGAGCCTGCTTCTCTCTCTGCCTATGTCTCTGCCTCTCTCTCTGTGTCTCTTATGAATAAATAAATAAAATCTTTAAAAAAATAAAGTATCTATCTAAGGACAAGATGGAATAATCTATATGAATAGCATTTGCCACAGTATGTGCTCAGTGAAAAGTACCTTTACTCTTGGTGTCATTCATTAACTGAAGCAATATAAGATATACTAGTTACCTGCTACAATGATTTCTAAACCCTCATGTGGGTAAGAATCACCTATATAGTTTATTTTAAAAATGTGGATTCTCAGTCCCACCCCCTTTAAGAGATTCTGACATGGGGCTCTGAAATAGGAATTTTATCAAGTACTCCCGGCGACTCTGGTGATGTGGTTCAATGTCACACTTTGGAAAATATTGTATTGGATTGTATTTTAAGTTTAAAATATGACTTCTCCTGGTTCATGGCTCTCAGAAAAGTCCTGGTTAGGCTTGCATTCTGAAGATTTCCTCCTCTTCTTCCTCACCCTCACCTCCAAGCACAGTGGAGGAAGCAATAAGCTGCTATTGTTGTTACCACCACCTTTGGGGAATATTCCTTACAGCAGAGGGTCTCAACTTTGGCAGCTTATTCCAATTATGTGGAAAGCCTTCAACCAACCTGGTGTCCAGGCCACACCCCAGACAAACTAAATCAGATGTCTGAGCGATATTCAGCATGGGGTTTTTGGAAGCTTGCTAGGGGATTTCAGTGTATAGCTAAGTTGAGAACCACTGCTCTAGATCCTCTGTCCCAATTTCCCATCAAATTTTCTTCACTTAGTTTCCATCCCATGCCTTCTATCTGGATAGTTCCCTTCTTTCAACAATTTTGGCTGGATCCACTCAGCAGATTTCCTGGTTTTCTTGTCATTCTTCTTGATCCACTGATGCCTCTTACCTGGCTCTATTTGGTGTTGATGTCCAACCCACCATTCTGTCCAAACTTGCAGGACACAACACTGAAGCCCTCAGATAGTACTACTTTGTCTTGAGGCTGGGGCAGGGAGGACAGATAGGATCATACCACTGTCTTTCAAACCTCTTTTCCATTTTCTCTAACTAGATGTTTTCCCAACCCCTACCTGTTTATTATGCCAGAGCTCATGCAAAGACCTCCTTCTCTGGAAGGCCACCTCTGACTCTCCCAGGTCAAAGAAGAAAGACTCCCTATTCCTGACTTCTCTAATACCGTTGATATCACATATTATAACATTCTACCTATATAAGGAGGGGGGAAGATGTTATGGTGACAAGAGTCATCAGAACTTCTGGGAAGGAAGCCACTTATTTGGAAAAATTATGACTGCATGGGGTAGAAGTTTATACTGAGAGGGATATAAAACAGGTCTGAACTACCTTGCTCAAATGTAAGAGCAATTGTTGAATACCCCAGAGAGAAAAAAGGAGGTCATCCACTCTGTGATGTGACCCACACCATGATTTCCATAAAATTTTGAGTAAAATCTATAAATCATTATGAGATACGTCATAGAAGCAAATTTTCAGGGCACTGCTAAAAGGCCTACATCCAGGGTATTGAGGGAAAGACAGGCCACATTGCATGGACATAAAGACAAGAAATAAGTAGAAGATTCTAATGGATATTTTAGGAAAGGTTTTAGATTATCACAAGTCATAGACTATGGATCAAGGCCAGGTTTCACCAGACCTACAAGGGGCATAGTAGCCTCACCTGTGATCTGTATTCCATCTGAGTATCCTCTCTGCCCACTGAACTGGAGTCTTCTGATGGCAGGGCCTGTCTCTAGGTCTGCAGCTGAGTTTCCCTAATTCCTGGCACAATACTTGGCATATGTAATACTTTAAATAAGTGTCTAGAGAATGAACAATACAGAAAGCACATTAACGTAGGCTTTTCTTAAAGTCAAAGGGAGCACCAAGGAATTCGTCCTGTCTGTGGCTATTTTGTTCCTCAGACTGAATTCATTTTCGTTCACCACTTAGATGCTATTGAACTTGTTTCTCCAAATTCGGTTGCTCAAAATTTGATTAATTTAAGCTCAAAATGACATTTCAAAATCCCCTATTCCCAAACACATAGCTCATCAGAAATGCCTCCCACTATTTACAGTTTTGCTTCATTGAAATATGATGATGCCAGGCAGACAGCGATGTGTATTCAGTGGAATTCAATTTTCCTGATCACTGGCTCCATCGATCAGTCTGTTTGCAAAGGGCTGACGCAAGCATCAATTCATCTCTTACGGACGATGGGTGAGCCGCTTCTATTATTTCTGCATGTGAAAGGAGTTGTTAGACTCTAATGATGGGATTCTGGAGGATCACTTTATTATTGCTGTTTTAGGCTTTATTGAGTTCCTATCATGGGCCAGGAGTTTTTACTGTTTTCATATTTAATCTTTACAATTGACATTTTGTGGGTACAGAATCTGAGACCTGGAGAACTTGGGAGGTCTTGGGAGCTCTTGTGCTTACAGAGCTAGTGAGGTATAGATCCAGGATTCAAACGCAGTCCTTTTGATTCCAAAAATTAGTACCATCTGGTTTGTTAGATTTTCTTCTTGGGAATTATCTTGGGGCTTAGGCAGGAGAGGTAGAGAGAGGTGATTGAGAAAGAAATCCAACACAAGCTGAAGGGGAAGAAGAATGACTGTGGTTTATGATTCAACATAAACTCACTCACTATCAGTCCTTCTTGTAATCCCAGTTGTGCCTGTAGAGATATTTGTCACTGCAGCCAGCAGGTCATACTTGGCTATGAATGTGTTCTTCCCAGGAGACATGAGCCCCTGGCAGGTGCATGCCTAGCAAGTATACTCAGTGTGGCACCCAGAACCCAGAGGAGCGAGAAGCAAATGCAGCGCTAGAGAGGAAAGCTCTCCTTTTTCTCAAGATTTTATTTATTTATTTTAGAGAGAGAATATGAGCTAGCGAAGGGGAGTGGTAGGGGAGGAGCAGAGGGGGAGGGAGATAGAGGGAGAAAGAATCTCAAGCAGACTCGTCTCTGAGTGTGAAGCTCTTTGCAGAACTTGATCCCATGACCCTGAGCTCATGACCTGAGCTGAAATGAAAAATCAGATGCTTAACTGATTGAGCCACCCAGGCTTCCCTAGAAAGTTGGCCCTAGGAAGTGTCTTGAGAGCAGTGCTATTCTGCTGGAAGCCAGGAAAGGGAGCTTTATGGATCCTATAGGAAAGCCACTTTCTTACTGGGTCTTCCAGAGAGAATGACCTGGGCATCCGACTCAAACAAGGGGCAAAAACCACCCAGAATTCCAGTATACTTGATAGTTTTGCCAACTCCAATCTGCCTCATCCATAGCATGATCCCTTTGCTACCCTGGGCAGAGTCAGGAAAGTGCTTTTGCAGGACCACCACAGCTCTGTCAAAAGTCTGGGAACAAGGGGTACCTATATCTTTAAGCTACTTTCAACAGGAAACTTTCTTTGTTGCTCATAACTGTGTCCCCAGAAATCTGTGACCTTGTAGCTACCCTCAATGCATGAAATGCATGAAAAATCTCAAAGGGAACTATGTTTTTGATCCTCAGGCAAAGTTTGAGAAAAGTTGAAAACATGCTTCTCTGGGCAATAATTCTACCTGACATCAAAGACAAAACTGATCAATAATTGCCCTCAATTTCTCTGAAAAATGAATTTTACATTATGAATATTCCACCCCCCCCCCACCAAGTGATAAAGCCATCACTTTCTTTATCAAGAGGTCAAAGTGTTTTTGTAGACCTTTGGGTTTGTCTACAAGGCCTGATTAACAAAGGACAGGATCATATATGAGATGCAGAGCAAACCTGAAATAGGCGGGGCTGATGCTATTCTTTCCATTTCATGAATGAAGAAACTGAGGTCCGGAGAATCCATGTGACATCTCCAAATTCACACAGCTATGCAGTGGTAGCACTGGGGTCAGGACCAGTATTCCATTGTCCAGTTTCATGTCATGCTGTGCATTGAAGCTTGACTAGTGTCAAGAGCCTGTGATGGCAGTCAGACTTTTCTCATTCAACCTTGAATCACATTTATTTCTCCTAGAAAAAGCAACCTGGATAGGAGCAAATTGCTGGTTTAAGTACAGTCCAACTCCACTCTGAATAGAAAACCTTGAGCAAGCCATTCTGCTAGGGGCAGAAGGTCACAGTAGGTTCAGTGTTGACAAACCAATATAGATTTCAACGTGTAGGCTGTGAAGCAAAGTCTTAGATAATCTTTCTAATCCTATTAAGGGCTAACTCCTATTCCCAACACAGCTGATCAAGTCCAATTACATCGCAGATCAGAATAAACACTCCAGGTCAAATATTTCAGCACCCAGGCTAAATGTTTAATTCCTTTTGGATGGTAAGTATCAGAGCTTCAAAATGTGTGTATGTGAGAATGTGTATGTGTGTGCATTTTACTATTTTCAAGCCCTGGTAATTATAAGTTGCACTTTAAAGCAAATATTATAAGGTTGTCTAGACATTGATTAATCACTCTGATCAATATTTTGTGTTCCAACTGCAAAAGGAAGAGAGAGAGAGGGGAGGGAGAGAGATAGAGAGAAAGGGATAGAAGTATTTGAAAAGAAGTGAACAGGTGTAGCAGCGTATCAACATTGACACACACACCATGAATAATCTCTAAAATGTGTCAAGTATACTACAGCTTATAGAGCACATTCACCAACCAACATCTCTGCTGTGATTCTCAACACTACCCCATGTATGAAGTACGCAGAATAAGTATATCAGCATTTAAATAATGAGGAAACAGAAATATAGAGCCGGATTTAGAGTCCTGTGTAGGAGCCACAGAACATTCTACAGAATGTTCAGTGTGGTCCAGATTTCTCCCCTACGCTGTCATTTCCACATACATATCATCCTTTATTTACATAATGCTTACCAGTGTAAGAAACCTTCAGAAGTGCTTTGTGTTGACTCAGTTACTATCTATATGTATGCGCTAATTCAAAAAGCAACTGAACTTTGTCAGTCTTATACAAGCCCTCAGGCAGGGGTGTTAATTACAAAAATAAAATAAAATAAGATAAAAACAATGATTGGCTGTTTATAAATGGTGCGTTTTAAAATAATTTGTTCTGGACTCGTACATTAAACACTCTTCCAAAATACCTTCTCCCACACACTGTCTTTTTATCCTCACTAGAGCCCCATGAAATGGGAGTTACAATCTCCATTTGAAATAGAGGGG
The DNA here is from genome assembly GCF_003254725.2 of Canis lupus dingo. Lineage (NCBI taxonomy): Eukaryota > Metazoa > Chordata > Mammalia > Carnivora > Canidae > Canis > Canis lupus. Next base: position 19,900,358 of record NC_064276.1, read on the forward strand.
AGGCTGAGGCTCTGTCTCCTGGAACTAAGTCATATTTGACAAGAAGCCATGCTGTTGGTGTTGGTAGGTGGTGTATGTTGGGAGGGAAGCAGGAAGTGGAAGAGTAAGGGATGGGGAGTTGGTGGAGGGAAAACTCAAGGGTGCCTTAGAGGACAAAGTCCTGGAAGCAAGGTGAAGGCTTGCTTTCAGTAGCCCCAGGATTAGTTTTCTTTTGCTTACTGCCTCAGCTTTTACTGGCGTCTAACCTCCTCACTTTCCAGATTTATACTCTTTCATTGTGAATCCTTTCCGTGTTCAAGAGGCTGTGCCTGCAGATATTCTCCTCCTAGGGCCCCTGTCATTCTATCTGTACCTGCACCTGGAGGCTGATAAGGAAATAAGGTAGGTGGGGTAGGAGCTGGGAGAGCAGCAGCCATTGTCTCCTGTGGCAGCCTGATGGGATGGAATAATTTACAGGGTTATTATTATTATTAATTCACAGGATTAAACTTGCATGTGTCTTCTTAATTCATGGTGACTGCTCTGCTGCATCCATGCCCGGATGCTGGGATCATCTCAACCAATAAGTACTACATGGTGCTGGTGTCTTGGGTCATGGTGAGGTCACAGATCATAGGCCAGGAATTTAGGGTTCCAACCATCACTTGGCAAAATGCCTAGACTTAATTTTTCACTTCAACCATCATTTTCCAAACACTGAAAATGAGCACCATACCAGGAGCTGGGGACAGAGGTAAACTTTATTTTTTTAACACATACTTACATTACATTCTCTATATGCGAGGCACTATGTAATCGCTTTATTAACTAATATAATTGTCACTGCACCAGTGACAGGGATAGATGAGGACACAGACATAGAAAGGGTAAGAAACTTGCCTGATGTCACACAGTTAGTGATTGTAGGGCTGGAATGGAATCCATGCTGTAGTGCTCCAGAGTAAATGTTCTTAACTGCTGTCTTTCAAAATTTCTGCCTTCAATATTTTGTCACCTAGAGAAGACATATAGTCCTGGTAGATTATAGTGGTGGTTGTAACAGAGATATGTGCAAGGTGCATGGAAGAAAGAGTTTCAACAAGTTGCACTGTTCCCCACTTCAAGGATAGCAACTGCTCTTTACACCCTATTCTTACACCCTATTCTTATTAGCCCTCTACTGACCTAGTCTCATATTTGACCCTAAAAGCCAATCTATCATTGTAGAGGCATGGTGATTTAAGACTTCCTATGCCAGGAGTACAGAGCACTTGGCATCAAGACTGCCTGCTTATGTGTATGCTCCCTAAATGGTGTCTTTCTGCCGTACTCTGACCAAGCCCCATGCAATATCATCAGTCTGTAAATTCTGCCCCTGTCTTGGCCCCACTTGGCCTCTCAGGAAAGCGCACTGATATCTCTCTGTTTCAGATGAACAAGATTGGAATCTGGCTATAACATTTAAGCCTTTATCTAAGACCAAGATTCAATGGGCTCTTCTAGCTACTCAAGTAGGTGGTCCCTTTCCTTCTCACCACTTCAAGGATATTTCTCCAATTTTTGCACATGAAGGATGACCTTCTCCATGGAAGAGGGCTACTTCTCAGTCAAGAGTCATCCAGCATTTCCCCCCTGGAACTTCTTCTTTTTTCTTTTTTTTCAGATTGATTGATTGATTGATTGATGATAGACATAGAGAGAGAGGCAGAGACACAGGAGGAGGGAGTAGCAGGCTCCATGCTGGGAGCCCAATGGGAATCCAGGATCGCACCCTGGGCCAAAGGCAGGCACCAAACCACTGAGCCACCCTGGGATTCTCCCCCCCGCCCCACACACACACCGGAAATTCTAAAACAAGTCTTGAAGTCTTGAACACCTTTAGGACTGAAACTCTGCCTTCCTGCTCTAGTAACTTTTCCACTTCTGCATCCAAGGTCCAGAGACTGCTGGCCAATGTCATCACCATTGCCTGCCTGTGCCAGATACCTCCCTCACCACTCCCCTTCCCCAATCACATTCCATGACTACCATCGGTCTCCATACCCTGCATATCCTATGCTTCATTTATCACAGTCCTCTTCTGTCCTCTGTAACTATTTCTATAAGATTATCCTGATGTCTCCTCCAGCAGCCTCTGCAATTATGAATAATTTGTCAGCAATCTACACGCTCAGACTGTATTTATATCAAAGTCTAGCCACTGGTCTCACCTTATTTTTTGTTTTTATATGTTTTGTCTCAAGAAAACAACCATTCTTGACACTTAAGACGCAGGCATTTTTCATTTAGCTTTTCTCTAGATCCATAAAACAAAAGCTCCAATTGTATAATCAAAGAGAGCAGGAGATGGGGGTTTGGTCCCAAAGCACTGTGATCAATATGTTTGATATTCATTGAGTATTTAAGATAGGCTAGGCACTCCACTACATGCTTATTTCCGTTTAATCAGCCATCCTTACAAAGCTCTATGAAGTTGATATTAATTATAACCACTTTATAAATGAGGAAATCGAGGCGTAAAAATTCAATATGGAGTTGCACAACTAACCAGTGGCAGAGCCAGTTCTCAAACCCAGGTGTGTGTGCCTCAGTTCTAATCATCAATGTTCTAACTACTTCACTTCTCCTTTCTGAGTCTTGGTTTCTTTACTGTGAAATAAGCCGGTGGGTGGAATGGATCATAGGACTTCAAAAGTCTCTTTCATATCAAAAAGAATATAAACCTGTCAGTGCAGATTAAAGTTTAAGATGGAACTTGTCTCACTTATCTTCTGCTTCTTGTGAATCTCCCTGAAGGAGCAACAGCATTGTCTCCAGGTCTGAAGGCTTGTTCTGTGAAGCAGGGATCTAGCTCAATCTCAGGGGGCCCAAAGCAACAGATATCAGAAGGTAATTCCACAGTAACTTTGTAACAACCTCAATAAATTTAGTCTTATACATATTAGGAGTCTAATAATTTTTATGGCCGAATGAAGAGTTTGGAGTTTGAAAATTTATAGCTAAGAGTAATCTGAAGACATGTCTTTGTCCAACTCAGAGAGAAATTGGAGTTAAATTGAAGCTTAGAAGATGCTCATTAAGGAAGCCAATAGACTACCCCAAAAATCTTAAGAATGGAAAAAAAAAATCTTAAGAATGGGAATGACTTAAGAGATATTACTCAATACTCAATACCTCCATTTTACATATGAGCCAGCTGAGGCTAGGAGAGGGTAAAGAGTTGCATGATGACTCATGAAACCCTGAGCTGTTATTATCTTCCCTTGTTATAGTTAGAAAAACTTAATGGCACTAAGCTGAATCATTGATGGGTTTACCTGAAGGACTGCATTTCACACAAAAGGAGGAAGGACTAAAATCTGAATTCTAACACCACCTTCTCTCTATGAAGATTAAACACCCACGGGATACATCTTCCAGTTGAACCTCTGCAGGAAAATCCTTCAACCCAAAGGCATTGGTTCAGATGGCTCTGTGGTTCTTTGCAATCACAGCATAGGCCTTTGTTATCAGTACTTTGAAGGATATATTTAAGTGTCAAACTCACTGAAGTTGGTCAGCTACATCCAATAGAAGGATTGGCTAAGATCAAGGTAGCATTACATTAACTGCTCTAAATATAATGAAATCTTGTTGAACCCTGACAACAGGGTTGTCAATAATAATTTATCAGAATTGATAATGTATTGAATTGCCCTTCATTGTTTTTTTTGCCAATTCAAATTCTCCCATGCTTAGAAGTGAAGTGCAAAACAGAGTTGTGAGTTGACAATACCAAGGCACTTCATCTCATTCATAGAAGAGGTGGATATTTAAAGCAATGAGGATGGGGGATCCCTGGGTGGCTCAGCGGTTTGGCACCTACCTTTGGCCCAGGGCACGATCCTGGAGTCCCGGGATCGAGTCCCGCGTCGGGCTCCCGGCATGGAGCCTGCTTCTCCCTCTGCCTGTATCTCTGACCCCCCGCCCTCTCTCTCTCTCTCTCTGTCTATCATGAATAAATAAAAAATAAAAAAAATAAAGCAACGAGGATGAAGTATTTGTGCATCAAACTAAGTCAGAGTAAACTCCAGAAAAAGTTTCACAAAGAATTAGAATTATTCCAAAGCCAGATTTTGTGTAAGATCTTTTGAGATCTTACCTCAGGGCCCCTGTGAGAAGCTAGTGGTGGAGGATACACTACAGGACCAGAACTATGGGAATTTATCTGACTTGTAAACGGACTCCGACCAGGGTGGCTGACAGCTCAAACTGCATTGTCTGCAGGAATGTTGAAACAGCTCAGGTGAGCTGGTGGATCCAGAACAGAAATCCAGTCTGACAGGTAGGGTGTGAAGCAGGAGCATGCAGGCAATGGTGAGGTGATCTCAGGTAAGTTTATCAGCGTGGCACTATGGTCCGGATGAGCTGCTTGTTTGAGCAGGACACCAGGACTAATGAGTGCAGGGAAGAGAGATAAGATCCAGTGTCCCAAGAAGTGGGGAAAGGCAAGACACAGACAGAGTGTCTAGGCCTAGTCAAAATGGCTATAAACCTGCAGGTTCAGATGGAAATTGGGGCACAAAAGTCTATTCATATTGACTGAACAAGGATAGCAGGAAGCAGGCGAGAACTGCAACTTAGGTGAGGTAGTATGCTAGGCCAGCGCCTACCTGGGTACAGTGCCTCAAGTCCACAGAACAGAAACTATCCTTGGCTTTTCCTGGTAGATACGTTTAGTGTACTCCTGGTCTCCAAGTTTGACTCAAGGAAGAGACATAGGGGCCTCAATGTCCACCACGTACAGGGGCAAAAAGGCAGGGACTGGAACTCATGCTTTGAAGGTCACTGCTCACTTATCTGACAGCGATAGCAACATAGAAGAGCAAACAATTAATCTCTGGAGGAGAAAGAACACAAATGCCATTCTCATGACTTGATATCATTCTGGGCCTTTTTTTTTTTAAATCACCTTCTATTGGGTGATCTGTCAGGTACTCACAAACTCACCTCTGCCAGGGCAGAAATGGCTGCAATCAAGCCCATGTGTTGCCCCTACTAACTAGAGTATTTGTACTTAATAAAGATATTTAAAAATAGTCACAAAAATGTAGTCCCTAAACCCAAGATCAGTATATTTTCAAAGATGGTTAAATCTTGGGCTTTGATGCTTGAATTATAAAGAAGAAGAGAGAAAAATAAATTGAGGGGACGGGCACAAGGATGTTCTGTGTCATGGGCTAGTTGTGAGTCAGCAGTACATCCTTCGTAAAGATTGCCCTGTTCTAAAAGATATATTCTTTATAAAACCCCCTCGGATTTTTTAACACTCGAGTATAAGCATTCTTATTATAAAGCATTATGCAGTTTTATGATCGCAATTGCTTGGATATATGGAGTATATTTTGGAATCCTCATTTTGCACTTATGAAGTTAAAGCTATAGGCAACAGAGTCTTTTGCCTACAGTTATGACAATAGAAGAGTTTGAGTCCAAACTTGCTCCTGTGTCTTCCAAGTCCCAGAACCCAGGCTCGTGGAAAAGAAAAACTTCACACCAGACACTTGTTAAAAAAGGCAAGGCATATTTTATTGGAGCTAACTATAGTAAGGGAGAGACTTCAGTGGGTAAATTGAGTTCAACTCCACTGAATAAGAAGTAGTGGGCTTTTAAAATGCTGGAATGTGCTGAAAGGGAAGTACTGAAGGACACTAGGACTGAGTGGCCAATGTGCTTAGGCCTCTCTGGCATTTATTAAAGTTAGGTTCCCACCCTCCCACAGAGACTCTGGCTCTATCTCTTATTGATCATATTCAAAGGGATGGCACCCAGGTCCTTGGGACAGACATTTCTGGGTTGCAGAAGATACATCTCAAAAGGGACAGAAAAGGGACTTACAATTGCAGGTTTTCTAAAGTAAATGTTCTAAAAAAAGTGAGGTCAGGGGCATATAGTCTGGTTTTGGCTGGAACAAACAGTAAATTCTTTTGGCAACATTGAGCTTTCTCAGGTGGTCATTTAAAGGGGTTGGAGTTGTCATCCAGGGATATGGACTTGAGCTAATAGAAGCCAGGCTAGAGTTTGTTCAAGTCTCTTAACTTGGAGGTGGGATGGAAGGGGGGATGTGGATAAAGTCATGTGTGCTGAGAGTTTTGCAGTTTTCACTTGTCAGCATTCCCTGTGGTCTCTTCATTCAGTGTTGGATGGAGTGGATTTAAGGCTTCTGGGGATGTCTTCCTTATGCCAACGCTAAAGAGAAGCCCAATCTTAGTTTAGACTCCTGAAAACTGCAAGCCTCATGTAAGATCCATGCTTGCTCTCAACAGCATACTCTCCTGTGAGGGTCCAAGATGAAGGATTGCTCTCTTTTATGCTAAAAGGCTGTATCTACCTGCCTTTCTGCCTTGTGTGTCAGAAGAACCATTTGTCCAGTAGCTGTAAGACAACTGTGGCCTACATCCTAGAGGAAGCCAAACTTTCCAGTAAATCTATTCACCATAGGCTCTGGAAACCTTGCTGAAAGGCTCAGGGGGAAGCAAATATATTATTATTATTTCCACTGTTTGATTCTTGTAGCATTCATTAGATGATTATAGCTTTGAGATTTGATGGATGGAGCATTCTATCTTGTCACTGTATTTCTGAGCTGGTCTGTAGCTACTCAATAATTACCACGCAACACAGTGGAGGCATGTTCAAGAATGCTAATGAATTATCAGTTCTCTTAAAGCCTCATTAGATTTCTTGATAGCAAAGCCTCCCATTGACAAGATCTCTAACATGATTTTCCAAAGACCCTTGTTGCTTGTCAGGCAAGAGATTATCTGTGCATGCATGAGGTAGTTTGGAAACCACCCTGATTTTCTGCTATGCCGTTGTCACACACATTTGTTTTTGTTAGAGTTTTGTATGTGTGTATCTGTGATAGATGTGTGGTATGGAGGTGGGAGAGGTGGATTGAGGTCTCTGGAGAAAATAAAAGAAAGGCAGCACTAAATCCCACTGTAGAATTGAATTTTCTAGTTGAGAATTATTTTAAACTCATCTTGAACTATTGTGTTTCACCCCAAAATCTGTTTTTCTCTCATAAGTAAATGGGAAAATGATCCCCTCAGTTCTTCTGGCCAAAAGCCCGGCCATTATCCTTGGTTACCCTTTCTCTTTTAGCCCTCACATTCAACCACCGGCAAATCCAGTTGGCTACCTCCAAAAGATATCCCAAAATTCTATTCTGTTCTCTGTATCTGCATTATCATATCTCTAGACCAAGCCATCACCCACTCTGTCCTGATCTAGTAAAACCACTTCATTGCTTGGTTTCTTGCTTCCATTCTTACCCCCTTAAAATCCATTATCCCCAAAGTAGCCAGAATGATTTTTATGAAAATAAATCAGATTGTATCACTCTCCTGTTTCAAATCCCCCAATAGCATTCTATAGCAAGTAGAATAAAATTAAGACTTCTTTACCTGGTCTACATTGCCCTGTAGGAACTGACCCTTATCTACCCCTCAGGCCTCTCCTAGCATTCTCTCCACTCTTCACCACCCTCTAGACAGGCCTAACTCACAGCTTTTGCACTTCTTGTCCTCTTTGCCTGGAGCATTCTCCAGGCAAAGCATTCTCTCCTCTGAGCTTCACATGGATGACTCCATCAGTTTCAGCTGAAATGCCATGTGAGAATAATTCCTTGAAGAACAGCCTATAAGATTGCTCTGTTTTATTTTCATCAAAGAACTAGTCAGGGGATCCCTGGGTGGTGCAGCGGTTTGGTGCCTGCCTTTGACCCAGGGCGCGATCCTGGAGACCCGGGATCGAGTCTCACGTCGGGCTCCCAGTGCATGGAGCCTGCTTCTCCCTCTGCCTGTGTCTCTGCCTCTCTCTCTCGCTCTCTGTGACTATCATAAATAAATAAATTAAAAAAAAAAGAACTAGTCATTGGTTAGGATTTTATTATATTTTTTATGCCCATTTGTTTATTGCCTGCCTCCCTTGACTTGAATGTAAGCAACATGAGGGCAGGGACCTTGTTTTTCTCGGTCACTGCTGTATCCATCATACCTAGAAGAATGCCTGGCCTGTAGCAGGAGCTTACAAAAGATTTACTGATTGAATGAAGGAACAAATAAACAAGTGGATGAATGTAGTACAATTCCTCTTTTTAAAATGAGGAAACTGAAATCCCAAATTGAAAGCAACTTGTCCAAAACCTCAAAGAAGAGACTTATTCTTCTGATCTTGATTTTTATGATCTTTCCAACATATTAAACTGCATCTCAACATGGTTCTCAGCCAGGGTGGTTTTGCCTATCAAGATATATTTGATGATGTCTAGAGAGATTTTCAGTTGTCCTAACTGTAGAGAGATTGCTACTGGCATCTAGTGAGTACAAGTCAGGGATGCTGCTAAACATTCTATAATTCACAGGACAGTTTCCCACAACAAAGAATTAGGTGGCCAAAAATGTCAGTAGAGCTGAGTTGAGAACCCTTAGTAGTAATTGCAAAGGCAGGATATGCCTCCTACATTCTCCACTCTTCCTCTGAGCCACGGGAAACCTTACATAAGACTGCCCCCATTGCTCTACCTGAATTAAACAACAGTCATCATCCAGGGAGGATGTTGTCTTGGACCACTAGATTAATCTTTTCTCTCTCTCAAGTCAATCCTCCAACATCTAATTAGCATAGAACATGCCACCTTCAATTAATATTGGTTATGAAATTTGTTAAAGAAATTAATTGCCCAAACTGTCCCTTCTGCTCACCTGTAGTCTACCTATCTTTCAGTCATAAATCCTACCACTTCCAGGAAGTTTTTCCTGAGTCCCAAGCAGAGTTCATATCTCCCTACACCATATTCTCTTAGCACTAGATGTGTATGAATTAAAATACAAACTTAAACTCAAGAGTTGCTCATTTTCCCACCATCCCCAGCTTATGCATTCCTTGAGGCAGGCATAGAGTCTCAACTGGGCACTGCACACAGAATGGGTGCTTAGTAAGTACCTTATGGAAGGAAGATGCATATTTCCAACAGGCTATATATCCATTTAAGGTGACAAGAAAGAAAACCTTGCAAAATCAACACAAGAGAAAAGGCAAATCTTTCCTCTTTCATTGCAGCAAAAGGAAGTTGGAAGGCAGGAGCATTAATTGACATATCTTTTTTTTTTTTTTTTTTTTTTTTTTTTTTTAATTTTTTATTTATTTATGATAGGCACACAGTGAGAGAGAGAGAGAGAGGCAGAGACACAGGCAGAGGGAGAAGCAGGCTCCATGCACCGGGAGCCCGACGTGGGATTCGATCCCGGGTCTCCAGGATCGCGCCCTGGGCCAAAGGCAGGCGCCAAACCGCTGCGCCACCCAGGGATCCCTTAATTGACATATCTTTTCAGTTTATTGCTTCTCTTTTGTGGATGAATGTAGGCATTTGTGAGGTAGGCATGTAGTCAACTCCCCACCAACTTGGGAACAGCCTGAATGATGAATTATCTCTAAGGTGGTGGCAGGGGTCCCTGGTGCTGGAGGAACAGTGTGGTCTCTGCAAATCCCTAAGCCGATGACAGGGACAGGGCAGGCAGCAGGCTGTGTTATCTGTACCCCAAGGAAGATAAGGAAAACAAAGTAGCCACCCCCATACTGCTTTCCCAGAAAGCCGGCCGGCTTGACTTAAGCCTACTGTGCTATTTAACTCAACACAGTTGCAAACAAACAAGATTAGAAATGAATGATAGATTTCTTTTTAAAATAGAACATGAAACAAAAGCAATTTTTTTTTTTTTGTCACCATGGGTAAAGCAATGGAAGTGCCTGTTTGAGGAAAACAATTACACATCAGCTTAAATTACCTGTTTTAAAACACAAAACTCTGAACCCTAGAAAGCCTTTAGAAATATGGCCATGTTTCTATTTTATGGATGAAGAAACTGAGATCTGTAGAGCATAAAGGACTGGCCTGAAATCATATAGCACACAGTGGAAACCAGAATCTATAACTGAGCTTCCTGTCCCCAGTTCCTATTGTATGTGTGTGATGTGGAATGGGGGGGGGGGTAAAGTGGGGGAAGGTCAGTGGACCAGAGAGTCTAAATACCTGGGCTTCAGATTTTATCAAACGACAAACTATATGATTTAGGACAAGCCACTGCTCCTTGCTTCACCTTCCCCATCCATTGTGTAATGGGATTGACCTGAATGACCTGTAAGCTCCTCCCATTCCAGCCCATGCTGGACTTCAGCACAGGCTAATAATAAATAAACAAGCAAATAAAAATATACAGAGTATATACTTTATACCAGACACTGTGCTAAATATTTTTTTCACACAGTATCTCATTTAATCTTTATAACCTTATAAAATAGGCATGTTTATTTTGCCATTTACATATGAGAAAGCTGGGACTCAGGTTAAGTAACTGGCTTAGAGTCACACAATTGATGTGTAGTGACAGTAGCATTTAAACATCTACCTGTCTGAGGGATCCCTGGGTGGTTCAGTGGTTTGGCGCCTGCCTTCGGCCCAGGGTGTGATCCTGGAGTCCTGGGATCGAGTCCCACATCAGGCTTCTTTCATGGAGCCTGTCTGACCTCAGGGATAGAAATTACAAGTTCAATGAATATTCAAATATTAGTTCAGTTCAGTTCTTCAGAGACTGAGAACTCACACCCATCTCCACAGAAATAACCCATACTTGGGACATTCTGACTGTGACAAAAACTATATCTCTGTAATTTATACCCTGTTGATCCACCAAGAAGTCTAACATTTATTCTATAAAAACAGTTCTTTAGATGAGGGAGAATTATGTTTATGACCCTTATTCTGAATATCTTCTATTTTTGTAAATTTTGATTTCTAATCACTTCTCTGGTTCTTTGTTTGGACCTACTTTCAATTCCCTTATTACCTCAGCAGGATGCCTCTGCCCACACCCAACATATCTTATACTTTCAACTTAGAATATTGAATAGAATAATGCTGATTAAATTCCTAGTGTTTGTAAAAAGGATGGGAGCAGAGATGATAAGTTCATTGAAAATATGAACAAAGAATCTTTGTTTGGAGCCATGATAAAGTCAGTACGGAATCATCCTCTCATTTTTTTCTTTTCGAAAGATTTTATCTATCCATTCATGAGAGACAGAGAGAGAGACAGAGAGAGAGAGAGAGAGAGGCAGAGACACAGGCAGAGGGAGAAGCAGGCTCCATGCAGGGAGCCTGATGCAGGACCTGACTCCGGGACCCCGGGACCATACCCTGGGCTGAAGGCAGCACCAAACTACTGAGCCACCCAGGGATCCCCCATCCTCTCATCTTAAACAACATTTTTTAGAGGGTAAAATGAGCCAAGGGAAAGCAATAATAAAGATCAAAGTTAAAGTCTATGAAATAGACAACATAATAATAATAGAGATAATCAATTATCTGAGAAAGTGCTAAAATTGGTAAACCTCTAGCCATATTGATCAGCAAAAAGAAGGAAGGAAGGAAGGAAGGAAGGAAGGAAGGAAGGAAGGAAGGAAGGAAGGAAGGAAGGAAAAAAGATCATTGGTATAGATTTTATTGATATTAAAAGACTAAAAAGTAAATATTATAAACAACTTTATGCCAGTAAATTCTACACATTATTTGAAGTGGACAAAAGCCTTGAAAAACACAAACTACCAAAGTTTACTAAAAAAAATAAATAAATAACACAAATACACCCATGTTTTTAAAGACTTTGAATAAATAATTAATAACCATCAAAAAAAAATGACCATGCCCAGATGGTTTCACTGGTAGATTCAACCAAGCACTAAAAGAAAAAATGATAATAATTCTCCATAATATCTTCCAGAAAAGAAGAGAGAACACTTCCTGACTCATTCCATGAAGTCAGCATTGTTCTTGATACAAAAGTAGACAAAGATATTATATTAAAAAAAAAAAACACAAAAACTGACAACCCAACATCCTTCCTGACACAGAAATTCTTAATAAAATTTTAGCAAATTTGGGGATCCCTGGGTGGCTCAGTGGTTTAGCACCTGCCTTTGGCCCAGGGTGTGATCTTGGGGTCCTGGGATCAAGTCCCAAGTTGGGCTCCCTGCATGGAGCCTGCTTCTTCCTCTGCCTGTGTCTCTGCCTCTCTCTCTCTCTCTCTCTCTGTGTGTGTGTGTGTGTGTGTGTCTCTCAGAATAAACAAATAAATAATCTTTTTAAAAAAATAAATAAATACAATTTTAACAACTTTAATTTAGCAATATAGAAAGAGTTCACACATCATGATTGAGGTTTGTCACAGAAATATGTTTTCCTTAAGATTTGAAAATCAGTCTGTGTAATTTACCATATTAAGAGACTGAAAAAGAAAACCCACATGATAATCCCAATAGATACAAAAAGTATTTGACAGAATTCAATGTCTTTTCATGACTAAAAACTCCTATCAACCTAGAAATAGAAGAAACTTGTTCAAACTGATAAAGAGCATTTATAAAAAGCTTTTGACTAATATCATATTTAACAGTGGATATTGAATCTTAATATTGGGAGAAAAAGGCAGGGGGATCATGGGGTGGCTCAGCGGTTTAGCACCTTCCTTTGGCCCAGGATATCATCCTGGAGACCCAAGATTGAGTCCCACATTGGGGTCCCCACAGGGAGCCTGCTTCTCCCTCTGCCTGTGTCTCGGCCTCTCTCTCTCTCTCTCTCTCTCTCTCTCTCTGTCCTTCCTGATTGAATAAATAAATAAATAATAAATAAATAAATTAAATAAATAAATAAATAAAATCTTAAAAAAAAAAAAGAAAAAGGTAGGAACACCTGTTCTCAGTGCTTTTCTTCTGTATTATTCTGGAAGTCCCAGCCATTGCAATAAAGCAAGAAAAATTTCCACACAAATTGGAAAGGAAGAATAAAATTATCATTATTAGAAGATGGTATAATGTATTTGTAGATCTTAAGGAATCTCCAAAACAGCTATAAGAATTGGTAAGTTTATCAAGTTTGCATAATACATGAAGATTGTTTAGAAGCAATAAAAATTAATTGTATATAATAAGCATTTATTAATTGCATATATAATTTATAAGCAATCATAAAATAGAATTAAAAATCAATAACTTACAATATCATCAAAATATGAAGTGATTAAGGGCATCTGGGTAGCTCAGTCAGTTAAGTGTCTGCCTTCAGCTTGGGTCATGATCCCAGAGTCCCAGGATGGAGCCCCATGTCTGGGCTCCCTGTTCAGTGGGGAGTCTGCTTCTCCACTTGTACTCTCTCTCAAATAAATAAATAAAATCTTTAAAAATATGAAGTAATTAGTGATAAATTTGACAAAAAATGTGCAGAGTTTATACACTGAAAACTACAAAACATTAATGAGACATGTGAAAGAACACCTAAAGAAATAGGATATATCACACACACAGATTGGTAGGCTCAATGTTTTTAAGAAGTTAATTCTCTCTAAACTGATCTGTAGATTTGATGAAATTCCAATTAAAAATCCAGCAGGCATTTTTTTATCATTAAGATCTATTTATTTTCTAGGTAGTAATAATAGCAAATGGCAATAACACTGTTTTTTTAAATAATAAATTTATTTTTTATTGGTGTTCAATTTGCCAACATACAGAATAACACCCAGTGCTCATCCCGTCAAGTGCCCCCCTGAGTGCCCATCACCCATTCACCCCCACCCCCCGCCCTCCTCCCCTTCCACCACCCCTAGTTCGTTTCCCAGAGTTAGGAGTCTTTATGTTCTGTCTCCCTTTCTGATATTTCCCACACATTTCTTCTCCCTTCTCTTATATTCCCTTTCACTATTATTTATATTCCCCAAATGAATGAGACCATATAATGTTTGTTCTTCTCCGATTGACTTATTTCACTCAGCATAATACCCTCCAGTTCCATCCACGTCGAAGCAAATGGTGGGTATTTGTCATTTCTAATGGCTGAGTAATATTCCATTGTATACATAAACCACATCTTCTTTATCCATTCCTCTTTCGATGGACACCGAGGCTCCTTCCACAGTTTGGTTATTGTGGACATTGTTGCTAGAAACATCGGGGTGCAGGTGTCCCAGCGTTTCATTGCATCTGTATCTTTGGGGTAAATCCCCAACAGTGCAATTGCTGGGTCGTAGGGCAGGTCTATTTTTAACTCTTTGAGGAACCTCCACACAGTTTTCCAGAGTGGCTGCACCAGTTCACATTCCCACCAACAGTGTAAGAGGGTTCCCTTTTCTCCGCATCCTCTCCAACATTTGTGGTTTCCTGCCTTGTTAATTTTCCCCATTGTCACTGGTGTGAGGTGGTATCTCATTGTGGTTTTGATTTGTATTTTCCTGATGGCAAGTGATGCAGAGCATTTTCTCATGTGCGTGATGGCCATGTCTATGTCTTCCTCTGTGAGATTTCTCTTCATGTCTTTTGCCCATTTCATGATTGGATTGTTTGTTTCTTTGGTGTTGAGTTTAATAAGTTCTTTACAGATCTTGGAAACTAGCCCTTTGCAACTATCTTCTCCCATTCTGTAGGTTGTCTTTTAGTTTTGTTGACTGTATCCTTTGCTGTGCAAAAGCTTCTTATCTTGATGAAGTTCCAATAGTTCATTTTTGCTTTTGTTTCTTTTGCCTTCCTGGGTGTATCTTGCAAGAAGTTACTGTGGCTGAGTTCAAAAAGGGTGTTGCCAGCAGGCATTTTTTAAATACAAATTTAATTTTCAAGATGACTTCAAGATCTATATGACAATTCAAAGGACTTACTATGGCTAAAACAACTTTGAAAAACAAGAACAAAGTTGCAGTTTTTATACCTGATTTCACAATTAAAAATCTATAATAATCAAGGCAGCACAAATTTGACATAAAGTTAGAGAAATCTATTAATACAACAGAATTGAATATAGAATTAGACCCACATGTACATATATGGTCAATTGATTTTCAACAAAAACACAAAGGGAATTAAATAAGGGAAAGGATACATTTTCAACACACTGGTAAAATTTGATAGTCATTTGCAAAATGAATCAACCTCAACTCCTACCACAATATTAGAAAAAAGTAACTCACATGAAACAGATTTAATTATGAGATAAAACTATAAAACATTTGGAAGGGAAAAGTCTTAATGACCTTGTGTCAGGCAAAGACTTCTTAAGTAAGACATTGAAAGCATAAAATATGAAAGAAAAACATAGGTATGTTGAATTCCATCAAACTGCTCTTCAAAGGATGCCTGGGTGGCTCAGTGGTTAAGCATCTGCCTCACCCTCAGGGCGTGATCCCGGGGTCTCAGGATCAAGTCCCACATCGGGCTCCCTGCATAGAGCCTGCTTCTCCCTCTGCCTATGTCTCTGTCTTTCTCTCTATGTGTCTCTCATGAATAAATACATAAATCTTTTAAAAAATTTCTCCTCAAAGGGTACTGTTAGGAAATTTAAAGTGAAATCACAGATTAGGAAATAACATTTGCATGATATATAGCTGACAAAGGGCTTTTATCCAGGAAATAGAAGGCACTGTTACAATTCAGCAACCTAATTTTTTTTAAAGATTTTATTTTTATTTATTCACGACACACACACACACACACACACACACACACACATAGAGGCAGAGACATAGGCAGAGACAGAAGCAGGCTCTATGCAGGAAACTCTATGTGGGATGTGCTATTTGTATCAGCCAAAAATTCGACCTAATATGGCTAAAACAATTTTGAAAAACAAGAACAAAGTTGCAGTTTTTATACTACCTGATTTCACAATTAAAAATCTATAATAATCAAGACAGTACAGATTTGACATAAAGTTAGAGAAATCTATTAATGCAACAGAACTGAATATAGAATTAGACCCACATGTACATATATGGTCATACACAGACTCCACCTGAATGTCAATCATCAAGGTAATGTAAACAATTTGTGGCAAATCAATCTGATGGGACAGTAGTTTTCAGCAATAAAAAGAACAGACTATTGATACATGCCACAACATGGATAAATTTCAAAATAATTATACTGAGTATAAGAAGCCATGTCAAAAAAGAGTGCATAGTGCATGATCCATTTGTATAAAAAAATTTTTTAAGGGAGGGAGAGCAGGGAGGGGTAGAGGGTAAGAGAGAGAGAGAATCTTAAGCATGCTCCACACCTAGCACAGAGCCCAACACGGGGCTTGATCATGACCTGAGCCGAAATCAAGAATTGACCACTTAACTGATTGAGCCACCCGGGTGCTACCATTTGTACAAAACTTTTAAAAAATGCAAACTAATCTACAGAAAAAATATCAGTAGCTTCTTGCAAACAAGAATAAAGAGAAGAATATGGCGTGAGGAAAATTTTTGGAATGACGGAAATCTTTGTAATCTTAATTGTTGTGTGGTTATAGGATGTATCCAGATGTCAAACCTGTCCAATTTTACACATTAAATGTGTGCAGTTTTTTGTACATCTACTATATCTCAATAAAGTGGCAAACAACTTTTTAAAGAAGTGAGGCAAGGAAGGAAGACTTAAAATTTTGTAACCATGACCTTGACAGAATCCTCAATGAGAAAAGCATGTAAGGGGGAAAAACATTGAGAAATTATCTTGAAGATAATTCAAGAAAAAGTCACGATATATTTGGCAAAGAGCTTTGAATCCACAGCATTCTATCAACCATGTTTCCTGTCTTAGTTTGATTCATGTTGGTTTGATGGAAGAGATAATCTGAGAAGAAGCTGAAGCAGTGGTTTTAGAGTGTAGGCTGCAATATAATGCATGATACTTGAGCAGAGTATAAGAAAGGATATGAAATCATAGGCTTAAAAGTGTCACTTTATCACACACTCTACCTCCAAGCAGAGTTTATGTCAGAGACAGGTGGAGAAGAAAGCTATGCCCCATCCATTTCTCTGCACTGTGTTCCTAATATTAGGGAATGTCTAGCCACCATCCATCAAGGAGGCTTGGATTCATTGACTCCCCTCTCCCTTCATCTCTTGGAGTAGCCATGGAAGAAATCCTTCTGAATCTCCCCTGGGAGACAGCCTACTATAAAGAGTACAGTTCCTGACAGCATCCATCTGCAGTTTTTAAAGATCTATCATAGCATTTGAGCTGAGCCCCTTTTCTGGCAATCCATAGTCAATGAATGAGCATCACCATGTCTGCCCAAGTTGGATTCCCCATAGGACAATCCTGGGATTAGAGCTGTCTGATGGGTTGGTGAAAATGTTCTCAAAGCTTCCCCAAAATCTGAGGTTCTTCCTATGTAATCATCCATCCTTCCCTCCTCCTCTCCTTTCACAGATTTCAGATCTGCAGTGTAGTCAGAGACTTTCCCTACCCACTTTTTCTCCCTCTTCTCTTTATTTTTCACAGACATTACCTCAATATATATCTCACACTTATAACTCTATTTTGACATCTGCTTCCTGGAGGGCCTGAAATAACATGCACCCTGTCACTCATTCCCATCAACTAAATCCCCAAGTTCCCCAACTTTACTGCCCCTGCCTTCAGTCAGGCTGCTATTGCCCAGGAACTACCCTGAAATGGTCCACCATTGGATCTGAATTCCAATGGCAGCGTTACTCTGGGAATAGAGTACACAGTCTGAATATCTGAAAAGGAAGTCTACACATCCCTGAGAAAAAGATATGATTTGGAATGGGGCTATGAAGTCTGATAATTCACTGGCATCTAATGTTCCACATTCCAATGTTACCTTTTCCATCTAAAACAAGAACAATGTAATCATATCATAGTCTCTGCTTTCCTTTGCAAAGAAGCAGGGAGGCTGGTGAAAATCTTGTTGGTAAAGTGCTGTGAACTTCTTGGAAGCTCTGATAATCTTCTATCTATGGATGAAAATGCTGACCTGCCATTATTCCCATACGTGCTTTTCATTTTGGCTACAAATAAGGCCTGGCTGCCTTCTTCTGGTGTTTATGATTCTTTAATCTTGTCTTTCAGTACCTTTCTCCTCCTACGTATGTTCCAGCCAAATGGAGCCACTCGCTTATCCCCAAGCACAGTCGGTGCTTTCTTGCTTCACTAACCTCACTCATTCTCTCTCCTCTGTCTGGAACCTCCTTGCCTCTCACTCCCAAAGCTGCTTGTCCAAATTCCAGCCATCATTTAAAGCCTATCTGAAACATGACATCCCCTAAGAATCCTCAGAGGTATCCTCTCCCTCTGCTACCATTCCACAGTAATTTTTTTTTGTATATTTCTCATAATATCCATTGCTTTCTATCTTGTCTTGTGTTTATTCGGTGCATATCTTGGACCCCCTACTAGGTTAAAAGTTCCTTGCTCATCTCTCTGATCCTCATTCTCCTCTAGCACCTGCCCCCTACGGGGCCTCTCAGTCCCTTGGTCCTAAATAGGTCATTGTTTTCAAAGTGGTGATGGCTTCCCTTGTACATTTCCATAAAATGTCTCTTTGAGACCCAACATCACAGACTAGCAGGGTTGCTAGAGAGGGCTAGGCATCTTTGCCAGGAAATCAAGGTGTATTGTGCAAGCATGTGAGTCCTGCATCGTTAATGCAGTTCTCTGGTCAAACTGGCTAAGAGAGTAAAAAAGCAGATCTCCAAACTTCACATGAGGATATGAATGCCCATCATTTTTAAAACAGATCCTTTCCCCCAGTGTCTGACCAAAGGTTTCAGGAGTTGTTGCAGGTTGGGGAGAACATCAATAATAGTAATTCCCATCCAATCCCTAAAACCCACTTCATTCTTTGTTCTCTCATTCTATTCTCCAGTTACCACCAGGTCTGACTTCTGGCCATCCACCACTCACTCTGTAAAGTCATGCCAAAAACATGGATGGAGTTCCAATGCATTTTTCTGAGAGCCTTACAGTGCTTCTAGCCTTGCCAAAGGGTTCTCTTTCTCTGCTACGTGTATCCAAAACCAGCTTCCATGGACATGTTTACCACTTAGTAAACATTCAACAACATATGTTGAGGCCTATTGTGTGCCAGGAACAGGCCCAGGCATATAGAGATAAATAGGACCCAGATCCTGCAGGCCAGAAACACTCAGTGAGCCAAAACAGCCTTAAATCTTCTGAAACACATATTTTTTTTCTTGTTCAGATTTTTACGACCTCCTTGAACACTCTTACTCTGTCAATTCTCATTTTAAGTTTCAGTTCTAGAATAGTTTTAAAAGACCAAAAATAACCTTCTTGATTTGGGTGATCGACTCAGCCAACTCTATCTATCTACTTTTATAAAAGCTCTGGGACAGGTCATCAGCACACGATAGTACAGTAATCCTGGTGTAAGACACAAAAAGAGGAAAGTTGTTCTCTCACAGCTTAGTCTTCCATGCAGTATAGATATTCTTTGTTCTTTTTTTTTTTTTTTTTTTTTTTTCCAGGAAATAAAGACAGCTAAGAACAAAAAGTTCTAGAAGGCAGTTCATAAGACCTCAGGCAGATCATACTCTTGTATGGCAATTTTCTCAGGTGTGGATAATTAGCTCTGGCTGAAAATGCAAGAATATTTTCCCCAACAGAGCAGGAACAAACCTGGTGTTTGTCTTAATTTGCAAAAGGTTTCTAACAGTAGCATTTTTAATCGACCAACCAAATATCCAACAGCTGCTACCAGCCCGGGTCCTGAGGCTGGAATGCAGTCTGACTATTAATTTCCTGAAAGCCTAGCAAAACAAGTTGGATGCCAGATTCTCAAGTAAAGTCTCCTCTTCGAATAACAAATCTTTCTCCAGCTTTTTAACCTCTTCCCAAGGTCTCAACCAAGATAAAAGAAACATAAAAGTGTCACCTTGGATCCTATCTTACCACTACTGAACCACCTGAGAAACCTATCATGCTTGCCAGCAGCGATTGGGCTTCATCTTGTCAACTGCTTGGCTGCCCTGGGATTTTCCATTCTTCACATCTGTCATTATCAAGACACACAGACATTTGTCAGTGAGCTGAGCCTAACTTTTAAAGAGTTGCTCCTGAGACATGCTTCAAAACTTGAAAGCCTGGATATGTGGAATGAGCTCTGGGCAAGCATGGTGGACTTATAATTCCCTGTTTATCCTTGAGAAAACTATTCTCTTTGAAACTGTGTATTTACCTGAAGTACAGGGAAATAGTACCCATCTGCCTACTGGATGTCGGTAACACTCAAATGACGTAATGTATATGAATATGAGAGCAAAAGACTCCAATAATTAGACAGTAACCCCTGACAGACGAGTTGGGCTCTCGATGTCAAGAGAGAGAAACTGAGATTTTTAAGCAGGCCAAAGACCAAGAGGAACAAAATCAGTCAGCAAAGCCTGAGATAACAAGCTTGCACAAAATTCAGCAAAATTCGCAAAAAGACCCCTGCAATACATCCTGTTATGTTCTCCAGCGGTTGTTACATCCTGAAACTGCTACCAGAAATAGTGAGCTGTATCCTGCTTGCCACTCTGCTCCTGAAACTTGCAGTTTGGGACTTGTGTCTGGCAAGTTTCTGTAAAGGACACAGAACTTGTGGGGTTTTGTTTTGTTTTGTTTTGTTTTGTTTTTGCCTATTTAGCCCTGAGCTTAATCCTTCCCCTTAAGAGCATACTTTTGATTTGTTGGGAAGCTATGTCTCTGTGATTTGCAAACTGTATGGCAATAAAACTTTTCCTTGCCTCTGACCAAATCTTTGCATTCCAGGAATTTTAATTGACAAATACATTTGATAATAGGAAAAAAATCACTGTGTAAATGTAAAGAAATAATATGGTTGATGGTTAATCTGTTTAACTTGTATTTGCTTATATAGACCTAACATAAATAGAGATATGGTCTTTGTTAAATAGCAAAAAGAAAGAAATATGTTAGGGTTAAGAAGTAACACCTGTAGCCTGGACCATGTTTGAATTTTAGCATGCTGTCAGGTACATGGAGAAATAAGTTTTCATTGAATAAAACCTGTGTGTGTGTGTGAGTGATGGGATACAATCTGGGCATCAGCTTAAACTCCATCTGTGCCTTAGCCCGTAGCAGGCATCTATCTCAGGCATCTCCATGCTCCTGGAGGGTGTTGCTAACTAGCCCCAGGCATTACTGTTAAGGAGGCTTGTGCCAGGTCATGGAGCTCAGTGGAGGAAACCAACAGGTCCAAAGATGTTTAAGAAGTTTAGTTGGGTATCATT
This sequence comes from Canis lupus dingo, assembly GCF_003254725.2. Lineage (NCBI taxonomy): Eukaryota > Metazoa > Chordata > Mammalia > Carnivora > Canidae > Canis > Canis lupus. The sequence goes on from NC_064276.1 coordinate 19,921,471, forward strand.
CTGCTTAAAAGTGTTGGGAAAATATAATTGAAAACAAAATCTCTACCCAACCCAGAAAACCTCTCTACAAAGGAGGGAGAGAAAAAGACACTTAGCCAATTGGCTTTATCTGGAAGAGAAATAAACTTTTCATATCTTTATGATAAGAAGTAGCTTCGCAAATAGGAGCAAGGTACTCACTGAAATTAGCCTCTGACCTCCTATGGGAACTGGGAAATAAAGAGCTATCTCCCTTGATGTTTGCACTTCAAAAAGATAATTCCCAGATTCCTGAGGAAGACACTCTTGGGTCATATGACCCAAGAGTAGTAAAAAACTGACAATAGATCTATCTAGTCTTCAAAGGGGTGCCTGTCAAAGAAATAAAGTGCTTAAAACTACAAGTTTTATTTTTTTTAAAGATTTTACTTATTTATTCATGAGAGAGACACAGAGAGAGACAGAGACATAGGCAGAGGGAGAAGCAGGCTTCCTGTGGGGAGCTTGATGCAGAACTCGATCCCAGGACCCCAGTATCATGCCCTGAGCCAAAGGCAGATGCTCAACCACTGAGCCTCTATTCTTAAATTACTTAAGAATAGTGACCAAATTATAAGTTTCTGAAGGTAAATGCTCTAAGCAGAAGGAAAAGAAGGAAAGCCTTTCCTTTATTTTCAACAGGAAAACTAAGCCTCTTATTTTAAATTTGTATTTGCCCTTACAACAGCCCATAGCTTTTTAAGCAGAAAAGTTATATTTGAGAGAACTGATGGAAGGTATGATTGGTGAATTTTCTGGTGATAGAAAATCTGGATAATTGTACTCCCTTTATGGTTGGCTTTGGAGACCAAGAGAATCCCCGAATTCCTACTTTTCCAATGGCAGGTCTCAGACCTTTTTGATCTTATGACCTCCTAGTAACTAAAAGGAAGATATCAACTCTCACATATTAGTCAACTACTAGTTCATATCTTCTGTCCTTCTGGATATTTCTGCTCTGAATGCTACCCTCTACATGATCTCAGCCATTATCTGTCTAGGAAGCCAGCCTCCTTGCTGACAACCTCTGCAACTCTGACCTCTCTGTTTCACAGAGTGTTCTTGCTGGACTCTTGAAGACCTGGGGCTGGAGAGCTGAAACCCTGTTGGTCACATGTTGTGGTTCTACATTCATCACATCCTAATGCTGCTCAGGCTTCCCACAATATTGTCACAGGTCACCCCTTAGTGACAAATGATGTTTGAGGAAGCTGCTCCCTTCACCACCACCACCTGCTTACCTTCTTACTTTCCCTGCTTACCTTCTATATCCAAAACTCTCTTCTACAAATAGGGGTACACTTTCTCCTTCCTGTGTCCCACTTGGATCCCCAGTGATAGAATTCTTTATATTTTCACATGTAATCTTCTCTTACCTAGTGCATAGGTGCTCTGAAAGAACTAGTTGGGACAGTTTAACGTAGTGCCTTGAGGACAACCGGAGTCCCTAATTCCCAAGATAGTCTGATTTTAACACTGAAATTCCCCCAACTCAGTCCAGATTAAATGAGGACAGTTGGTTACCCTAAGACAACATCTAAGACTCTAATGAACATGCAAATTCCCTGGGGATTTTGTGAGCATGAAGACCCTTGTACAGTGGGTCTGGGGTGCGGCTATATTTTGATCATCAAGGGCATAAAGTAGCAGCATCCAGAATTTGGTTTTTGTTTTCTGTTTTTTGTTTGTTTGTTTGTTTGTTTTGAGATCTCTAATTCCTTCCCTTTCAGTCTTGCTACTGAAAGTGAACATCCATACTAGCCTCTATTTAGCAGTGATTTCTCTGTACCCATGATCCTATTGTCCTCATTGCAATCTGGCTTTTGCCAGAGGCTCCTCTGACTTACCAGTTAGGTTAGTTGCAATCCTGGTAGTAAACATTATTGACCTCCTACTCAATATCCATCCCTAATATTTTCCCTCCTATAGGAACTGAGAAATGAGCAAAATGGATCTAACAGGATTTAGCAACTATGTTTTCTAGATCTTGTCTTATAAATTAAGAATAGAGACCATTTATTACTCATTCCTGGTCCTTGAAACACAAAGCATGATTCCTTGCTAACAGTAGACTTTCCATAAATGCTTGTTGGTACTCTCTATAGGCCCCCATCTCATTCTCCAGCATCTAATCAACACTTAGAATCTTTCTTGCAAATAGAAAAATGATAGTAGCAAAGGCATCTTGAAGTTTTAAGGACATAGAATTTAGAACTGAGTTTTAAGAATGGCTGTGTATATCTCTAGGCTTCACAATTACCATAAAATGCTATTGTTTGTCTTTAACAGTGATGGGACTCAGGAAAGGGCCACCCTCAAACAGGCCAAAGTGGCATATAAATTATTCTGAATTAAAGTTACTTAAGAAACAGCAGATGCAAGGAGGACACTCTGATACTCACTCCTATCTCCTTGAAAGCAGGAAATAAATGTCCCATGCGAAAGGTATTCTCCCTATACCAGGATGTAGAGAGACATTCTTACTTCCAGAGATAGAGAATTTAGGGCCAAGAAGGCTATATAAACAAACTCTGATTAGTTACTTCACTGATTAGTACCTAAGTCTAAGTCAGTTCTTCATAAATTTATTGTTTCTTTGTCTAAAAGGTACATAAACAGCCTGCTTTGGCCCATTCTTAGTCCCTTATCTATGACACCTCTATACATATGAAATTAAGTTTGTGGTGTTTTTCTCTTGTTAATCTGTCTTGTGTTAATTTAACTACTGGACTAGCCAAAAGAACCAAGAGGGATAAGTGGAAAATTTCCCCTTCCTGATAATAGCAAATCCTTTTAAGTACGTGGCATTACCCTATGAACTCACTTACTGAGGTTAAGCAAAGAAAATAGTTTGCAGGGTAAACACATGTCAGTGGACACTCAAAAAATAGTGTTAGCCTAGGATGCATCATCAACTTAAAAACATCTCTAAAGTAGATAATTACTGTCCAACTGATGGCAAACAAATTAATAGAGTTAAAATTAGCACAATTTATTTAATATTTTGTTTTTCCTGTACAATGGCTTTGTTTGCAGGTAGAGGAACAAAAGGAGAAGAAGGAAAAGGTTGAGCAGAAAGAAGATAGAAGAGATGCTCAGGGAAACTTCTCATTATATAACCCATCTAAAATATAAAAAACACATATTTTGTCAAGGCATGGATGAGCTGTGGGGAAAGTGAAGAAGCCAGGCGTAAAAGAAAAAATAGCTTGTCCTAGCATGAGCTCTGATCCGGGTTGCCTAGGGTCTGGCTTCTAACTGAAGACAAAGCCTGAGCTTGGGTGGAGTAGGAGTGGATTACAGACTGCCACACAGAGCTGGATTCCTTAAGGAGAAAGTCCCACAACTCACAGAGGAAGAAAATGGACAAATACCTGATTTTACTTTGACTCTAGCTGGAGGAGAAAGAGGAAAGTAAAGTAAAGGAGGAATGAAAGTAGAAGAGAGATTGAGGGGAAGAAAGAAGGAAGGGAAAGAAATAAAAGAAAAAGAAGAAAGAAAGAAAGAAGAAAGAAAAGAAAGAAAGAAAGAAAGAAAGAAAGAAAGAAAGAAAGAAAGAAAGAAAGAAAGAAAAAATAAAGAGAGAGAGAAGAAAGAAAGAAGAAAGAAAGAAAGAAAGAAAGAAAGAAAGAAAGAAAGAAAGAGGAAGAGGAGTTTCCTCTGAGAATTCCTAGCCCATATAGTGTTTATGAATCTGAATCCAAAATTTATCGTACGTCTATGTCATTCAAAAATCCAAGCTAAAAATTAAGTTCTGAGAGATCCTGGGGTGCAGTGTGTCTTGATAACTGGAAGGAGCAAATACAAGTCTTCTCTGGGGAAACAAACTTTAAAACTCAGGCCTCAAAGGATTTCTGCACAGAACATTCAAGGAATAGGAACTCACATACCAAAACCTCCACTCACCAGAATTAACCTGTGTATGAGAGTCAGCAAAAACAATTAACTACTGAATCTCACCCATGAGTATAGCTGATACAGATTGCTAGAAATATAAAATAAATATAATTAAAATACCTGAAGTAATAAAAGTGGACATTGAAATAAGACAAATGAAGATTTTAAAATTTGACCAGGTTTAGAGTTCAAAGAAAACCCCACTATAGGGATGCCTAGGTAGCTCAGCGGTTGGGCCTCTGCCTTCAGCTTAGGGTGTGTCCTGGGGTCCGGGATAGTCCCAGATCGAGCTCCTTGCAGGGAACCTGCTTCTCCCTCTGCCTGTGTCTCTGCCTCTCTCTCTCTCTCTCTCTCTCTCTCTCTCATGAATAGATAAAATCTTAAAAAAAAAACCCACTATAGAATTTTTATATATTAAAAATACATAAGTTGGCATTAAAAGATTGTTGGGTGACTTAAATAGTATGTTAGGCACAGCAGAAGAGTGATTGGCCTCTAAGATAAATTTGAAGAAATTATATAGAGAATAGAATAGAGAAACAAAAAATGAATACATTAAAAGTTTAGATACAGAGACAATAGAACATAACTCTAATGTACTCATCAGAATTTCAGAAGGAAGGAAGGAAAGAGAAAATACTTGAGGAGGTAATGGTTGAGATTTTCTAGAATTTGTAGAAAATAGAAGCTCTCAGATTCGGAATGGTTGGTGAACTCCAAGAAGAATAAATGGAAAGAAACACACTGAGAAACATTGTAGAGACACTATAGCAGTGAACATCAAAAGAAAGCCTAGGAATAGTTGAGAGAAAAGATTACCTATGCAACTGATAATTTACTTCTCAACTGCAACACTCGAAGCTAGAAGACATTCTTAAAGTGCTAAAAGAAAATAATTGTCAAAGTAGCATTGTATATGCAGTGAGATCATCTATCAAGAGCAATAGAGAAATGGGGACATTTTCAGACCAACCAAAACTGAGTTTACTTCCAAAAACACTCCCTAAAAACAAGATGTCAGGGTGATGTTCTTCAGAAAAGGAAAAGATTCCAGAAAAAAAAAAAAAAAAAACAAGAAATGAAAGGAATACCAAACAAAGAACAATGTTGACTTGCGGATAAAACCAAATTGATAGTGACTGTAAAAGAAATTAAAATATAGTTCAACTTGTGGTGTTGCAAAATCAAGATAAAATTCATATGCTGGGCAATATTGGCAAGTGGGATGAGGAAACTGATTACCTCAAGTCATTCGAATTTCCTTCTGTTATTCAGGAGGAAGAGAAATACTTTGGACTTTAGATTAATTTTGAACTTTGAGTTAAATGGTCATGTTAATATTTTAAGGGTAGCCAGAAAAGTGGAATGTAAAACTTCTAGACTGGTGGAGGAAAAGAAGTTGAATGGGGTGGGAGTAGAGGGCAGAGTCAATCCAAAGAATGGAATGAAAATGGAATTTAAAAGAAACACTTAAAAGGCAGAAAAATGGAAAGTATGAAATAAGATGAAAGAAAGAATTCAAACATGCTATTTATCTCAGCCAATGTGTGAGAACTGAACTCTAGTTGGAAGACGGGTTTTAGGTGGGATTTAAAACAAACTCAGTTATGTGGTACATACAAAAGAAACAACAAAACCATAAAGATGTAGAGATGTTTAAATAAACAGATAGAAAGGACGACTGGGTGACTCAGAGTTTGGGTGTCTGCCTTTGGCTCAGGTCGTGATCCTGGGGTCCTGGGACTGATTCTCACATTGGGCTCCTTGCAGAGAGCATGCTTCTCCCTCTGCTTATGTCTCTCCTTCTTTCTCTGTGTCTCTCACAAGTAAATACATAAAACCTTAAAAAAAAAAAAAAAAAACAGATGGAGAAAGAAATTCTAGGGAAAAGTCAAACATTTTAACTTTATGTTAAAAATATTATTAGCAATAAAGAGGTTTATTAAATATTAATAAAAACTTTAATTATCTATGAAGCTAATTCTAAACTTGTAATCACCTAAAAACATATATACAATATCCAGCAATAGGAGAGTGTGCATCATTTTTGAGCCCACATGGAATTTTTGCAGAAATATAGCTTCGTGTTAGACCAGAGAAGTCCCAGTAAAATTTAAGGAACTTGATACTACATTCTCTGGTCATGGCATCAATAAGTTAGAAATCATTTTTTTAAAAAAGATGAAAATAGATTACTGGAAACAGGAATACTTTCAATGACAATTTTATCTCAAATCTTTCTCTTAGGCTTTGCTGATTGACAATTTTGGTAAATCCTTGTATTTTCTGGAACCCACTATTTTATTTTTTCTTTAATATATAAAATATTTGGTTGAAGTGTGACCAGTTTGTAAATTGGTTCTCTGGCCATGTAGCATACACATGTATACTTAAATGTACATGCTCACTCTTTGGTTGGTTGACCTAATTTAATTTTAAAAACGTGTTGAATTTCAAAAAAATCCAGTTTTCCGTGTTAGGCCAGTCATTCAATGCTCTATCAGTAATCGAAATTTATTAAAAAAAAAAAAAAAAAAAAAAAAAAAAAAAAAACCTCTTCAGGGGCACCTGGGTGTCTCAGTTGGTTAAGTGTCTGCCTTTGGCCGGGGTCATGATCCCAGAGTCCTTGGATAGAGCCCCTGCATCAACATCTGGGCTCCCTGCTCAGCAGGGCGCCTACTTCTCCCTCTCCCTCTGCCGCTCCCCCTGCTTGTGTTCTCTTTCTCTCTCTGTGAAATAAATAAGTTAAAAAAAAAAACTTCTTTGGTATAATTATGTTTTAACCATCAGTGGTATAAATATTAAATACATTTTTAAAAATTCAGTTGTCAATCTTTATGAAAGTTCTTTTTCATTTGGGCTTGAGATACTCCAAGAGGTTTCAAATGGTTCAGTTAACTATACTTAATTTAATTTAATTTAATTTAATTTAATTTAATTTTTTTAAGATTTTATTTATTTATTCATGAGAGACACAGAGAGAGAGAGAGAGAGGCAGAGACACGGGCAGAGGAAGGAGCAGGCTCCACGCAGGGAGCCCCATGTGGGAATTCGATCCTTGGACTTCAGGATCACTCCCTGAGCCAAAAGCAGGAACCAAACTGTTGAGCCACCCAGGGATCCCCAATTTCTAATTTTAAAGGATGTTAATACAAATAACAATATATAGAATTAGTTTGACAAAGATAGGATCTGTGAAGCTGATTATAATAAAAATGTATTCAATTATAAATTCCATAAAAGCAAGAGCTGAGTCATTTTTTCCTCACCATTTTATCTTCAGCGCTTAATATCAGACCCAGTACATAGTAGATATTCACAATTTTTGGGGGGGTGGGAAAAAAAAGATAATGTAAATGTAGGGTGGTAAGTAGCTAAAGGCCAGAAATAAAAGAACCATATCTAGGGGCACCTGGGTGGCTTAGCGGTTGAGCGTTTGCCTTCAGCTCAGGGCGTGATCCCAGGGTTCCGGGATCAAATATCATATCGGACTCCCTACAGGGAGTTCATGTCTCTCATGAACAAATAAAATCTTAAAAAAAAAAAAGGATCATATCCAATATGAAGGGAAAAGCGCTTATAGTCATTATTTTATTTCTTTCAGCCAGTATCTATGGAGTGCCTACTCTGTACCAGGAAAAGCTCTAGGTGTTACGAGATACGTTGATGAATGACCAGCATGATTCCTTAACCAGGTGAAACTTACCGTCTAGGGACATACAATTTGTTGGAAATATATAGGGTGGTCATGAGAATCAAATTCTGAGGTTTTGAACAGTGTGGTAAGGGAGTGGGGGAACTCAATTCATCACCTGCTATAGGTATCTTACAATGAAATTTTTATTTTACCCAGAATTTGATCACTGATGATAATTCTTTAATATTCACAGTTGACACAATAGTTTAATATTCACAATCTCATCTGAAGCAGAAAGACTGAGAATTATGACTGCTTTGCAGATAAGGAAAACAAAATCGAGATGCAGGTAAATCTCAAGATTGGAATCCAGATTTCCTGGATCCAAATTATTGGAAATAAAGGCGATGCCATGTTCTAAAGATTGGGTTTTGGTGTTTGTTCATTTTTAGCGAATATTTGAATAAGAAACATAATCTCCTTTTCGCACTTTTCAAAATATCCAGGTCTCTGGCTTTGGCAAATTTCATGTCTGGATGATTGTCAGAACTTTTCACTTTTTTTTCTGAGAATTAGCCATTAGAGATAGAGACATGATCAGAAAGTCCTCAGTTACATGAGCAGGAGTCCCCGGAGGCAAGGTTGGCTGGATATGGCATTAGTCTACTGTGAACTTCTTGCAGTGAGGCAACTTGGTCATGCATCAGCGTGTTCCCAGCGTCCCTTATTGTGGAGCTTGCCAAATGAAGATGGATCGGCAGTAAAGTATGTCATTCCTCCATGCCACTCTGGTGGCCACGGCCAGCCCCAGGCCCTGTGACACTGTGCCTCAAAGTATCTTCCCAAACTGCTCTGTCTCTGTTCTGCCTTTTCTCAGAAGCCTTAGGTGGCTCTCTCTCGCCCACTAAATTTTGATCAGATCCCTCAATCTGTCAACCAAAGTTCTCCATAGTCTTTTTGAGGTTTATTGTGTTCCACTCATTCAACACCTCCCCCTGGGCACCATTGACATCCTGGTCTCCAGCCACAATACTCACTATTGCCACAGCACACTTGATTTTGTACAGATCCGTATCTTTGCTCAAGTAGTTTCTTCTGTCTAGAGCACATTCTGCAAATACACATATATGTGGAAGTCTAACACATCCTTAACAATTTCTACTTCTCCTTGGATCCTTGACTCATAAGGAATCACCTTTCCCCATGTTCCCACCATGAGTCCTGAGTTTACTTGGCCTCCAGGACACTTATCTCATTCTACCTTGCATCAGTTACTGAGCTATATGGCAGGAGTGTAGGAGTCAGGCTTGTGTACAGCACCAAGGTTTCAATCACGCTGACCCTGGCTCAGTTTCTGTCACATAGTTGATGTTTTATAAATGTTTCCTGAATTCCTGAAATTAATCAATGATATCACGTAAGGTAACCAGAAATGCCAAACTCACCTCTATAAAGTCAACTTGACCCTGATGGTTTCCTCCCCTCAAAAAATGAATGCAATGACACAGAAGAGGGGCAATACGGTCACACTCACAAAGAGTGTGACAAATAGAACATGTTATTTGGCATCTATTTTTAGAAACGAAGAATACTTAGAAACTCAAGATAGGGCAGTGGAAATTAAAACTGTCTGTTCAGTATTGCCAGAATATTGCTAATGCAAATTATCTAATGATCCCAGAAATTGGCACAGCCAGGGACAAAAAGTTTTCTCACTTCTATACTTGTTTACCACATACTACAAAGTTAATTTGTATATAGCTCTTCTAAACTTTTATCTTGCTGACTTTCAGTCTCCCAAATTCAAAAAAAATATTGAATTGCTCCTGACATCTAGCTGGCTTGATATCTGGAGTGCATGCATAATTTAAGCTGATTGAATATTTTGCCACATTAGAGTGGAAAATATCTGAATCCCCCAAACAGTAAAAGAAAATGACAGGCTCAAATGCCACTTGGCATCACCTTCCGTGATTTCCGCCAGGTAATTAGGGCAGTCTAGGCGGCTGAAATGGAAATTTGCCTTTAGCTACAGGATTCACTCATGAGCACTCAAGGCCCAGGAACAGATGACTCTGTCTTTAGCTGATGCAAAGTCTTTTTTCCTTCCTTAGAAGAGAGATAAAATAAAAACACTCCTCAGATTATTTGCTTTTTTTTTTTCTTTTTTAAATATGCTTTTTTGAGTTGATCTTTTTAACCAAAGAAAAGGGGTTTGGAAGAAGCTTTCATTAGTAGAATTTGCTTGACTTTGAAGTAAACAAAAACAACAAAAAGACACTCCTAAAGCCCTCCAGGTTTGTCAGAAAAAACAACTAATGATGAGCCTTTGACTTCTCTAACCCTATGTCACTCTCCTACCCACAAGGCACAAAAGTGCTGGTTCTTCCTTTGCTCCCCTCCTGAGAGTTTGAAGACAGAGCGCTCTCCCCTCCCCCCAGTCCCAGTCCCAGCTGTGACTGTAGAATTGACAGCACCAAGGAGAAAGTCCCCAGGGAGATGGGATGTGGCATTCTGAAAACTATGGGCAGAAAGGCTGATGAGCTTCCTGGGTAGCAGTCGTTGGCGGCTGGGCAGGGGTGAGGGGCCAGGGAGAGAAGCCCAGGATCTGGGAGCAGATAAGTGCTCTCTGTTGTGGAGCAGGGGCATCTCATCAGGCCTCACCCAGCTAGGGTTTTCCTTAGGACTCCCGTTTCTTTTTATTTTCTTTCCATGCTCATCAATAAGAATTCTGATCTTACTTCTGAGAGACCTTGACACTGAGAATGAGGTGGAGGACATTAGTATTCTGGTCCCTGGGAAGGGATGGCTCCGGTCAAAAACATGTGCTTTATTCAGCAAATTTGTGGAACACTTACCAAGTGCCCTATACTGGCTGAGCTCTGGGAATTCAGTGGGAAACTAAGAAAGGCCATGCCCTCATGGAGTTTATATCCTAGAAGAGGAAGATGGACAACAAAGGTATGAACAAGCAAACAAACCAGATCGATATACATAATAGTTGTAGAGAAAGTTTTGCTGGGTGGAAACAGTGAATACAGGAGTAAGCAGTAAAAGGGGGTAGGACAAGTTCCAATCTGATGGCCTCTACAGATGCTAAGAAAATAGAGTGTGCGAATCTGAGAAACGGGGAACCAACCAGACCTCTGACCAAAGATGTTTCCCCTAAGAATTTCTTGCACCAGCCAGTCCTGGACAACAATCCCTCATTCATCATCTTTTCTTCCCCTGCGAGAACACTCTTGTTCTCTCAGCTTCCAAGGCAATTCTCCTGACACATCCTGTTAGTTCCTGCCCTGGGCTCTCACACCTGCTGTTCTTTTGCCCAGAGTATCTTTCTTCCCATCTCTGCCTGAAGAAATCTCAAGCCCATCTTTCCAAATTCAAATAAAATATCCTCTCTCCTGTACCTATCCCAAACAAAGGTGAATGCTTCCACAAAAGTTTATATAATTCTATTATAACATATTTCAAATTGTGTTTTGTTGTCTCCCTATTACTGGGGAATTAGGGAAGGGGGAGGGTTAGGAGGTGACAAACATTCTTTCCTTGACCAAACTCTGATTAGACTCCTCTGAATTCTCCTCTCAACTAGGCTTCTGTGCCCATCTTTACCTGGTCCAATTTTAGCAAGAATCCCCCACTCCCCACGTCTGACGGCCTTTCCTATTTAATTAGCTACTTCCTCCTTCCCCATCCCCCTGGGTGATCCCCTGACCTGCCACCAGAGACCCCCTTATTCTCTGATGCTTTCTCTTAATAGTTTTCCATTACCAACCTCCACTCTGCTTCTTAGCTATAAATTCCCACTTTTCCTTGTATTTAGAGTTGAGCCCCATTGCAGCGATCCGTACTAATATTGTGATAATCTCCTCCCTTGAATATAGTTTGCCTTACTGTCTTTAACAAGTGTCCTGATAATTTTTTCTTTAACAGAGGAAGGAAGGAGGAAGGAGAGAAGAAGGACAAAAGAGGGGAAGGAAGGAGCAGAAGTAGAAGAGATGCAAGGAGGGATAGAAGAATTTAAACTTCAAAATAAAGTGAGTAGTTCATTTCTGAATATTTGTACCAAAAAAAAAAAAAAGAAGAAGAAGAAGCTAAATGCACCACAAAAGATATTTTTTGTAATAAAATAAAAGTTATGCTCTATCTGGGAAATTCTTCTTTTGTCCTGCTAAGACCACCAAGGAATATAAAATCCCTCCTACACTTCTTTTCAAAGGTATTTACATATGAGTCATAATTCCTACCAATCCCAAACTACATAGATCTGCATGCCAGCAATTAGGTGTTTATAGAGCTAGAAGGGAAGAATGGCAGCTGCTGAACTGCAGTGGAAACAGAAAACCTCTGGTTAGTAGTGGAGGGGTTGGGAACCTAGGAAGCTCTTTCTGGAAGCAACTTTCTGGTGTCGATCATCAGGGATAAAGAAAGGGATAATGCAGAAATTAAATAAAGGTGAAGCATCCCAGGCTTAGAATGGAGGATCCTCCAAACTCTGAGGTTTACTTTGGTGCCGAGAGAAATGTAGCAGAAGTGGGAAAGGGGCCAAGACAGAGGACATCTGGCCCAGAGGGTTCCAGGAGTTCAAACAACCCCTGAGCGATGGCAATGTTATCTATCACAGTGATTCTCAACCTTGACAGCCCTTAACAATTATACAAGATCTCTTAAAAACTACAGTGCCTGGACCCCAGACCATTGAAATAGGGATTTCTGCAGATGGGGCAGTAGCATTAGGATTTTTAATAAGCTCTCCAAGTGATTCCACAGACACAGGTGGTTAAAATTCCTTTCATGTGCATCATTTGCAAAGCCCTTCCAATGTGTTGGCTTACTGAACGTGGTTTATACCCAAAGGTAGAAACCAAAGCTCAACAACAGAAGGGAACTCGCCACGGGTCATACAGCCAGTGGTAAGATTCTAACTTGTGCCTTCAGGCTTCAAGTTCAATACGCACAGCTTAGGGAACTGCTTCTGGGGAATATCTTGATGAGGACAAATTGATATTGAGTGATTCCACTCTCCCTTTTGACATCCCTTCTTGATTAACACTTTTCTTTTCTCCCACGCATTTCCTTTCTACCCTTCTCATCCTCAGGTGCCCATTCCTCTTCTGCCTGCTGGGATGTGCTGACCAGTGGCTAACCACTCAGCAGGAATCAGGTATGTGGGCAGCCTCCCTGCAGGAGAATGTTCTCTTGAGAAAAACATTGGCAAATGAGGTAAAATGCAAATAGTTAGTTAATCAGAGTGAACAGTATAGGGAGTTTCTTGTGCTATTCTTGAAACTTTCCTGTAAGTTGAAAATATCAAGATAAAAGGTTACGAGAAAAAGGAGGAGGAGAAAGGGAAGGAGGAAGGCGAGGAAGACACTGGCAGCATTTAGTATAGATTCGATGGCCTTGATGAGGAATCATGGCCCAAAGGCTTGAAGGGCTGAGTCTTCTCTGTTGTGAGACTTTGGCCAAATTACCCCCTGTCCTAGGATTTTATTTTCCTACTGGGACATGAGAGGGCTGGAGTAGAGTTTCCTTGTTCTGCTTATTCATTGCTACATAACCAATCTCCCCAAATCTTAGTGGCTTAAACCACAAATTTATTATAACATTTCGTTATTCTTTGGATTGATGAGGCTCCGCTGGGTGATTCTCACTTATGGGACTCTCACGGGGTTACAGATAGAAGTTGGGTTTGGCATTACCTGGCTTGAATGGGCGGCATCCCAGGTGGTTCACTCACATGGCTCGCAGTTGATCTTGGCTATTGGCTAGGAGCCTGGAGGGGGCTGTTGACCCCAAAAGCCTACACTGTAGCTATCTTGTTAAATAAAAACAATGATGTTCTTCTCAATTATAGCAGACATATTTTTCTAAGGCTGTGGGTTTTTCATAAGCTAGGAGTTTTACATTCATGTGAATGATTAGCATTGCTGTTATTTGCATTCTGCTGACTACTGGCTGTCCCAGCCTCGCTAACTGCCATCTGGTCGCAAGTCTGGTTGCTTCTCCTGACTGCTCTCTGTCTATTGGTAATCTTTTGTTCCCACTCATTCACCAAAGATGCAGCTATCTAGGAATCCCAGCATAAACTGTAAAGAAAAAATACTCAAAAAAATTGTGTGGGGTTTGTATTTGTAAAAACTGTGATTATTTGTGAACATTGGTCACTACAACAGGGTTGGTGGGGCAATTTCATTCCCAAACACGTTGTCTCTCACATTGTCCCACATTGTGGTGGGTGAGGAAAATACACTGTGTCTTAGCATGCCCAGAAAGCTTTTAAAATTGTGGAGAAATCCACAGGCAGAGAGCTCATGGCTTATTTGAGAAATTTTGCTTCTGCTTTTTAGTATGCTTGTGTCCTTGTTTTCATCAAAATTACACATTTACATTTAGAGTTGATGACTTCACAAATTTGTTTCAGAAAGGAGTGGTCCCCTGTTGCCTGCCCTCTAGAGGCCCCTCCCCAGACGCAACCACTATCAACTATTTCAGCTACATTTGTTTTTGTTTTGTTTTGTTTGTTTTGTTCCAGATATTGCTACTTCTTGATTTTTCAGTACCTCCTCTTCCATGATTACATATATGTATCAGTCCAGCCCACCCAAGTCTTCTCATGACAGATACATCTGATTTGGGCCAGGCCAGTGTTCTGAGCTTATTATTAAAACTATATAAACATTCTTCCCAGCTAAATCCTGTAGTATTCACCGATCACTTTTCTTTTCTAAAGAACTTTTTGCTTTCTCTTTTTCTCTTTTCCTTTTTAAGATTTATTTATTGATTTCAGTAAGAGAGAGAGAGAGAGAGAGAGAGAGAGAAGGGGCAGAGGGAGAAAGATTCTCAAGTAGACTTCACACTGAGCAGGGAGCCCAACATGAGGCTCAATCTCATGACCCTGAGATCATGACCTGAACCAAAACCAAGAGTCGGACACTCAACCGACTGAGCAACCCCGGCACCCTAACTTTTTATTTTCTTTAGGGCTAATAATGGTCTTGTATTTTTTTTTAATTTGCTTATTCCTCTATGTAGATAACACCAATTTATCCAAACTTCTGCCAAGTATTATACTCTCATCCTAAAATGTTCAAAAACATCAGTTATTCCATCAATTATATATTTTTGAAGAATTCCTTCCTAGTTGTGCTCCAACCTGCTGATTTTATTTTATTTATTTTTATTTTTTATTGGTGTTCAATTTGCCAACATATAGAATAACACCCAGTGCTCATCCCATCAAGTGCCGCCCTCAGTGCCCATCACCCAGTCACCCTCACCCCCTGCCCACCTCCCCTTCCACTACCCCTTATTCATTTCCCAGAGTTAGGAGTCTCTCATGTTCTGTCTCCCTTTCTGATATTTCCCACTCATTTTTCTCCTTTCCCCTTTATTCCCTTTCACTACTTTTTATATTCCCCAAATGAATGAGACCATATAATGTTTGTCCTTCTCTGATTGACTTATTTCACTCAGCATAATACCCTCCAGTTCCACCCACGTTGAAGCAAATGGTGGGTATTCATCGTTTCTAATGGCTAATATTCCACTGTATACATAGACCACATCTTCTTTACCCATTCATCTGTCGATGACACCGAAGCTCCTTCCACAGTTTGGCTATTGTGGCCATTGCTGCTAAAAACATCGGAGTGCAGAACCTGCTGATTTTAATAGCACTGTAGGATCTGCCTTTTCAGTCATCACTAAGACTTCTCTCCTGCCTTTTGTATGTTGGATCTTCTATTTCTGTAGTCCTATCTTCTTTTTGTTTTTTGTTTTCTACCTTATTAAAAGGACGTGCATTCTTTGGCAGAGCAGAGCTCTCTGAAAAAGAGTATCCGGGAGGTAGAATTTTGAGAACTTACATCTCTGAAGATGTGTTTATTTTATTCTCCTACCTGACTGATAGTTTGGTTAAGTATGATATTCTAACTTAGGAATCACTCCATTGAGAATTTTGAGGGCTTCCTTACATGGTCTTCTAGCTTCTAATGTGACTATTGACAAGACCCTGAAAATTTTCCAATTTGTGGCTCTTTGTGTGTTATTGTAATTTTTCTTCCCTCTCCTCCGCTCCCCTTCTCCTCTATTTTTTTCTTCCTCTTCTTCCTCTCTGCCTCCCTACCTCCTTCCTTCTTTCCTTCTCCCTCCATTAAAATATTTTTCTTCATTGCCCTGGGTATTTGGCAGGTCCTCACAATCTGGAAGCTGATGTCATTCACTTCTGGGAATTTTTCCTGACCTATTTGGTTGGTATTTTTTTCCCTCCCATTTCCTTGCTTCTCTTCCTTTTGGAAACCCTACTATAAAAAAAAAAAAAAAAAAGAAACCCTACTATTTAAACATTGGACCTTTGGACCTCAAGGACCGATCCTTTTATTTTCTCATCTTTCTTTCCTATTTTTCTGTATGTCTTTTTGTTCTATCTTAGAGTATACATCTTCATCCTTAATTTCTATTTCCTCTATTGAATTTTTATTTATCTGCTGTTATACTTTCAATTTCTAGGTTTTCCTTCATCTCTTAGTATACTTTTCTTTTTAAGGATTTTATTTACTTATTTTTGAGAGACAAAGAAAGAGCATGAGCAGGGGAGGGGCAGAATGCAAGGGAGAAGTAGACTCCTCTACTGAGCAGGGAGCCAGACATGGGGCTCCATCCCAGGACCCTGAAATCATGACCTGAGCAGAAGGTAGATGCTTAATTGACTGAGCCACCTAAGTGCCCTACGTAATATGCTTTTTAAAAGTACCCTCTTCTTTTCTCATGAATGCAATATAGTGTCTCGATGCTCTGAAGTATGTATGTGTAAATGTATTATATACATCTGTGTGTGTGTGTGTGTCTGTATTTTTTCCCCTTCAGGGTGTCTTGTCCCTAAATGCTATCTGTCTTCTCTAAGGTACCTATTGTGTGTGTTTTATTATCGGTATTTCAGGTTAGAGATGGATGGTCATCCTTTGGGCACCATACAAACAAGCAAGTCTAGGTTACAAGAAAAGTTCATTGGAAACTCCGGGCTCATGGGTGTGACTTTTTGCTTGCAGGCTTTAATGGTAAGTTTAAGCCATTTTATAACAGTATCTATACATTTTTCCCCTTAGGTTGATCATATTTCAGGGGAAGAATCCTCCAGCATTACACTGAAGGACACTGTGTTTCCCTGGAGCTGGCATTCTTAGAGCTCTGTTGGCAGAGCTGGCTGCAGATGACACCATTTAGGATACATACATTTTCTTACTATTCCTGTTTTCAGAATGATACCCTACTCTCAACTGTGTCTAGTATTCTCTAGTCCAGGGTGCACCTATTGTATCCTATGCAGAAAATACATCTCCAGATTTCTACCAAAGTGGGGATGGGTATTTGTCTGGCTATAAGGGGTAGGGAGGGGATCTAGAGATCTAACTAAGTCATAAACAGACTTTTAAGTAAGCTTGTTCATCCTCAAGTCCTGGGGAACTTGATGTGAATTCATACATTGTTGAGAGTTTCTGCATATAAACAGGTTATTTTTCATCTTTTACCAGTGTTGGTTTAAGGTTTAGCTTTTTCTGGGCTACTAAATTGGTCAGCACACATTCATTTGCATTTCACTTTCTAAAATTTTTTTGCTTGCAGCTTTGTCTTTTTTCATTTTTTCCACTCTTGTGGATGTTTGCCTTTTAAAATATATCACTTTACTGTTGTTTAAATGGGTTTTGAGAGTAGAGCAAAACAACATAAAGGTTTCCAACCCATCGTTTTTATCCAATGTCCTTTCAGGACAAAATCTTGAATTAGGAAGATCGAGGGCAAGAACAGAAAGATTCAGATCACAATATTTCCTCATACACAGAGATTGAATTTTGAGATCAAATCCATATTTCAATTTGCTTTCCCAGTTTGTAAACCTTGCAGAAATATCAGGGACATCACATTATTATCAATGGTGCCCTGCTCAATGACAATAGCTACCATTCGCTGAATAGTTACTCCATGCTACTGACAAGCCAAGCACTTTATATATGTTATCCCATTTAATCCTCATACCAACCACATAAGTAAGGTAAGTTTTATTATTTGCGTTTTAAAGGTGAGGAAAATAATGTTTGGAGAAATTAAATAACTTGCCCAAAGTCATAAAGCCATAATTTGAAGGAATCAGAATTCAAGCACAGGTCTGTCCAGTGTACAGCTGCTGGATTATGCTGCTTCTGCTGGTTGCAGGCTTCTGCTGTCTTGGCTGACACAGCCTCCTGCTACCACATGACCTCCCCAGCCCCACCACAATTGCTGCATTCCCTACACAACATCAATTTCACAGAATGCCTTTAATAAGTGTATAAGTACATAAATTTCAAAATGCTAATGCTAATGCTAATGCTAATTATGTTTAAGAAAGCTTACTAGAATTTTAAGGGACGGACAAAGGAAGGAAGATATCTTTAAGGAGAACCTAGTCTGTTTACAGAAATAGAAACAACCTGGTCTTGGTGCTTTTCTATTCTTTAAATATATTAGCTCTTTTTTGTTTTTTTAATGGTAATTGGCTTTCCAAGATGGTTCTATCTCTACTGGAGTAAAATTTGATAAGTCATAATTTCTAGAAAATTATTTCATCACAGTTTTGAAATGTTTTTGCATAGATTTACAAATTAATCTCATAGTTTAAAAATATCCTGCTTTTTAAAATTATTTTTAATCATTTCTAACATTATATATTTATAATTTACTCTTTTATGTAACATTGGCTTAGCCAATGGTTTAAACACTTTGTTTATTTTTTTCCCACAGAGCCAGTTTTTACCTTTATTTATTATTTTTACTGGTTTTCCATTTTCTGTCATTGATTTCTGCTTTGACCCATATTACTTTTTCTTTTGGGTTACTTATTCTTTTTCTAAACTCTTGATTATTTAATTCATGTGTTTCATTAGTTTTTATTTAAATGGTCATTTAACACTATACAATTTCCTTTGGTAGGTGCTTCAGCTGTTTTTCATGGATTCTGATTTGTGATATGGTCACTTCAGTTCTTTTTCAAGGAATTCTGCGATTTTGTTTTGCATCATTTCTTTGAACCAAGATTTATTTGATAGCATTTTTTTAAAAAAAATCTAGGTAGAAGAGTCTTATTTTTTTAAATAAATTAATTTTTTATTGGTGTTCAATTTACCAACATACAGAATAACACCCAGTGCTCATCCCGTCAAGTGCCCCCCTCAGTGCCCATCACCCATTCTCCCCCACCCCTCGCCCTCCTCCCCTTCCACCACCCCTAGTTCGTTTCCCAGAGTTAGGAGTCTTTATGTTCTGTCTCCCTTTCTGTATTTCCACACATTTCTTCTCCCTTCCCTTATATTCCCTTTCACTATTGTTTATATTCCCCAAATGAATGAGACCATACACTGTCCTTCTCCGATTGACTTACTTCACTCAGCAGAATACCCTCCAGTTCCATCCACGTTGAAGCAAATGGTGGGTATTTGTCGTTTCTAATGGCTGAGTAATATTCCATTGTATACATAAACCACATCTTCTTTATCCATTCATCTTTCGATGGACACCGAGGCTCCTTCCATAGTTTGGCTATTGTGGACATTGCTGCTAGAAACATCAGGGTTCAGTTGTCCCAGCGTTTCATTGCATCTGAATCTTTGGGGTAAATCCCCAACAGTGCAATTGCTGGGTCGTAGGGCAGGTCTATTTTTAACTCTTTGAGGAACCTCCACACAGTTTTCCAGAGTGGCTGCACCAGTTCACATTCCCACCAACAGTGCAAGAGGGTTCCCCTTTCTCCACATCCTCTCCAACTTTTGTGGTTTCCTGCCTTGTTAATTTTCCCCATTCTCACTGGTGTGAGGTGGTATCTCATTGTGGTTTTGATTTGTATTTCCCTGATGGCAAGTGATGCAGAGCATTTTCTCATGTGCATGTTGGCCATGTCTATGTCTTCCTCTGTGAGATTTCTGTTCATGTCTTTTGCCCATTTCATGATTGGATTGTTTGTTTCTTTGGTGTTGAGTTTAAGAAGTTCTTTATAGATCTTGGAAACTAGCCCTTTATCTGATACGTTATTTGCAACTATCTTCTCCCATTCTGTAGGTTGTCTTTTAGTTTTGTTGACTGTATCCTTTGCTGTGCAAAAGCTTCTTATCTTAATGAAGTCCCAATAGTTCATTTTTGCTTTTGTTTCTTTTGCCTTCGTGGATGTATCTTGCAAGAAGTTACTGTGGCCGAGTTCAGAAAGGGTGTTGCCTGTGTTCTCCTCTAGGATTTTGATGGAATCTTGTCTCACATTTAGATCTTTCATCCATTTTGAGTTTATCTTTGTGTATGGTGAAAGAGAGTGGTCTAGTTTCATTCTTCTGCATGTGGATGTCCAATTTCCCCAGCACCATTTGTTGAAGAGACTGTCTTTCTTCCAATGGATAGTCTTTCCTCCTTTATCGAAAATAGTTGACCATAAAGTTCAGGGTCCATTTCTGGGTTCTCTATTCTGTTCCATTGATCTATGTTTCTGTTTCTGTGCCAGTACCACACTGTCTTGATGACCACAGCTTTGTAGTACAACCTGAAATCTGGCATTGTGATGTCCCCAGATATGGTTTTCTTTTTTAAAATTCCCCTGGCTATTCAGGGTCTTTTCTGGTTCCACACAAATCTTAAAATAATTTGTTCTAACTCTCTGAAGAAAGTCCATGGTATTTTGGTAGGGATTGCATTAAACGTGTATATTGCCCTGGGTAGCATTGACATTTTCACAATATTAATTCTGCCAATCCATGAGCATGGAATATTTTTCCATCTCTTTGTGTCTTCCTCAATTTCTTTCAGAAGTGTTGTATAGTTTTTAGGGTATAAATCCTTTACCTCTTTGGTTAGGTTTATTCCTAGGTATCTTATGCTTTTCGGTGCAATTGTAAATGGGATTGACTCCTTAATTTCTCTTTCTTCAGTCTCATTGTTAGTGTATAGAAATGTCATTGATTTCTGGGCATTGATTCTGTATCCTGCCACGCTACCAAATTGCTGTATGAGTTCTAGCAATCTTGGGGTGGAGGCTTTTGGGTTTTCCATGTAGAGTATCATGTCATCGGCGAAGAGGAAGAGTTTGACTTCTTCTTTGCCAATTTGAATGCCTTTAATGTCTTTTTGTTGTCTGATTGCTGAGGCTAGGACTTCCAGTACCATGTTGAACAGCAGTGGTGAGAGTGGACATCCCTGTCTTGTTCCTGATCTTAGAGAAAAGGCTCCCAGTGCTTCCCCATTGAGAATGATATTTGCTGTGGGCTTTTCGTAGATGGCTTTTAAGATGTTGAGGAATGTTCCCTCTATCCCTACACTCTGAAGAGTTTTGATCAGGAATGGATGCTGTATTTTGTCAAATGCTTTCTCTGCATCTAAAGAGTCTTATTTTTTAATTTTTAATGTATTGTGATTAGAAAATTTTATGTATTTTTTCTTTCCTTTGAAATTTACTGAGGATTTATTTGTAACCTAAGATAGAGTCAATGTTCCTGATTTTCCTCCATGTCCTATATTTATTATATTTACAGACTACAGACTCGACACATTTTTTTCTTTTCTTGTAGCTGATTTTGGTTATTAGGTTACTGTTTCTCTTTGTTTTGTGGATGTGTCCTCTTGACATAATTTCATTGCCGAAAGCCAGGGTTGGTAAAGAATGGCCAGTGGGCCAAATCCAGCTCCCACCTGCTTTTGTAAACAGTTTTATTAAAACATAACCACACCCCTCTGTTGGCTTAATGTCTGTGGCTGATTTTGCTCTCTACTGGCAGAACTGAATACTTGTATCACAGATTAAATGGCACATAAAACCAAAATTTTTATGATGTATATAAGATATTTATTATGTATTTTAGGTGACTATCTTTAGGCAATAAGTATGCCAATCCTTTTTTTTTCCTATAGGTACATTATTTTGCTTATTCCCTTCATTCTTATAATAACTTTGGATGGAATTTGACTACATTCATTCTGTTGACTTATGCTACATCTTAGATGGCCTCCAGCACTGTGCAATATAAATTTTTGGAGTGATGGAAATGTCTTGTGTTGTATAATGTTGTCACCACAAGTGACTAGTAAGAACTTGGAATATGGCCAGTATGACAGAGAGTTAAATTTTACTTTTATTTAATTTTAGTTAATTAAAATCAAAATAGCCTGATGTGGCTAATGGCCACTGAATTGGAAATCATAGTACCATACTCTTAGAAAGAGGTCAGGAGGGGCTTCCTAGCTCCATAACACCGTTTTCTTTTGTTTTTAGGAAACGGGAAATTTGAGTAGAAAATTTCTTCATATTTTTTAAGATCTGCTGACTTTCCCCCTCTTCCATTCTATCTAAGCTTTCTCATTTCATTGTCCCCAATGTCCCTGTCCTGCTGGATGTGGATTCTACCCTCAGCAGTTTCACCTCCATTCTGGGCTTTATCCTAGAAGGAGTATCTGGCTGGGTAGTTTTGATAGCTTATAGGTCCCACACTACTCTGGTATATTTAAGCTTCCTGAGAGCTCCCTGTTTTCATTCATAAATCTGTGCCCACAAAACATCTTTCAGTTTCAACCACTGTTCTCAAACAACCAGTGAAGTTTTCAGTGAGTGGTTATTAGCTATCTGAGGGTCCTCGGTTTTGTTATATTAGTCATTTGCTTGATCTCTATTATAAGGAGGTTTAACAAGAATATAAAACTGTATCATCTTCCTCAAATTATCTTTTATGATACTTATATATGATATATTTTATCCACTTCTCCATGAGAGTCACTGACCTAGTCCTACCTTCTTCATTTATAAGAGGGAGAAATTGTAGCTTAGACAGGGAACATGGCTTGCCTCAGGTCACAGAGCCAGCAAATATAAAAAGCCAAAGCCAAAACTCATATTAACAGCCTTTCGGTCCAATATTTTTCTCTTATGCCCTACAATTAGAAGTTTTTCTGGGCAAAATCCTCAGACCGCCTATCTCTGAATATGGCCCAATAATTAGTTGTCTGTTCTGATAACTGTGCCCTTTCGATTCTCTCTCTGGCTTGGCACTGCATCTCATTTGTGGAATATATTTGTTTGTAAGTCTAAGGTTGCTAGTGGAGATAAGGGAGAGGCAGACAGAGAGATGACTAACTCATTTAAGGATTTAAGGATTCTGCATTTAAGGATTATGGAAAAAGGATGGTTTTAAAAGTTTGGGGGAATATTCTGGTCTTTTCCCCTTACTGGCCACATAACTGTTGGAAAAATGACTGATTCCTTCTTGTTTTTGGTGAGAAAGATGGATATGAAAGTGCCTCAGTTAGTACTTGACTTGTACATATTGTCTAATGACCAATATTTCCTCTTCCTTTTGATTTCCCCAGCTCCTCCAGTGTGAACTCAAGACAGTGTCTGCAAAGCTGCTATACTCCGTAATAAAGATGGGACAAAAAGTTTGAGCTTACCTCATGGCATATCTACTGGAATTTTGAGGTTAGCAAACGAGATATCAGGACAATCAGAAGGGTGAGGAAACTCAGTATCCCCTTTTCCCCAGTTTTCAATTCAAACATTTGGGTCAGGAGCTCTAGCCTCTTTCTAGTTAAGATCTAGAAAGATCTTAACTGTACAAGTGATAATGCCCTATTGGCCTCCAGGCTTGATCTCTATTATAAGAGGGATTAACAAGAATATAAAACTGTATCATCTTCCTCAAATTCTCTTTTATAATTCTTATATATGATATATTTTATCCACTTCTCCATGAGAGTCACTGACCTAGTCCTACCTTCTTCATTTATAAGAGGGAGAAATTGTAGCTTAGACAGGGAACATGGCTTGCCTCAGGTCACAGAGCCAGCAAATATAAAACATTCCCTTTAGTGGCCTCAGTGCTTTAAAGGCCTCCTGGATATAAGGAGGCGACATCACCACTAGTCTCTGGAATATAGCCAAGTCCCTGAAAAGTATCATTCTTGGAAAAAGAAATGGAAATCAGAGGAAAAATCATGGTTGTACAGAGAAGATGCAAATAGCATAAGTATAGGAAACTCTGTCCATATCAAATTTTTTTCTCCCTGAAGTATACTCTCAATTATTTCTACAGTGTACACAACAAATTGATATTTGGATCTGTGCAGGCAGATACTTCAACTGGGGGTATGCATCTTACTTGGGAAGTCAGCTATCACTATGACAACAGGCTTCTTTTTTTTCTGAACAAATATTATAATTAATTGTCACATGAAATCGGACACAGAAACTGACACCATTGTCAGACCCTCTAACCCTAGCCATTTAAAATTTCTTGGTGGCAGGAGGCACCAATGGGAGCTCTGGCAGAGTAGGTTTCTTAAAATCAAGGCAGGCAATTCAAGGATGAGAGTTTTAATGAGAAGCAACTTCTCACTAAGGCAACCCATCTCTAATTAGATGCTGCTTCACTTCCACACATGTAAGAGAAATCAGGCTCTGCAGAAGAAACCATGCTTACTGAGAGGAGGTTGACTCCGGAACATATAATTTGTTTATCTCTCTAGGCATAAGGAACCATCAAAAGTCAGGTGCTACACATTTGTATAGGACAAATTTGGTATAAGATGGGTATGTTGGTTTTATTTGATCTACTACTCTTCTGGAAAAGCAAAAGTAAAGTTGGAGAGTAACTTCCTACACTCCTTATCTCACACCAGGCATCCTGTTCAACACTATCGGGAATCACTGCCCATTCAAACCTCACCTATAATTTAGGATGAGACAAAAGAAGACTGCAGTGAAGACTGAGAAGTACCCATTATGAATCTCATTTTAAAGACGGTGAAACTGTGGCTCACTGAAGACGAAGAATGTTTTCCAGTTAGCAGCATATCCTTGATATCCATGACCATACCAAAGGAGTGGAGAGAAATAGAATAATTAGGATTTTCCTGATTTATATGATTTCCACAAATCTATCACCTCTTGATCATTTCAGTGGTCTACACTGCAGTGGTGATAGTGGGAGAAAGTTGGGAATTTAGGAAGGAAGGAACCAGAGGCAGATTAGCCTCATGCAATGGTAGGATGACTGTAGCCCCCTAGATCCACAGCAATGGTAATGCTGATGAAACACGCAGGTCAAGTGTTCCCACTCTTCGTTGTACAGAGGAAAATGCAGCCCTGCTGGTTGTGTTGCAAGAGTTACGGAATAAGTTATCAGCAGAGGGAGAAAGCAGTCCTCAAAAGCCAGAATGCTTTTCCACATAGCCTTCTGGGGCTGTTACACCAGGATTTCCCATGTAAACTCTCTGCCCAAAAGAATGTTTGACTGGATTTCCTCATAGTGAATTTCAAACGATGTTTTAGGTATTTATGAGAAGTATTTAGTCAGAGATGCCTTCACTGCCCCTTTCCAACAATATGAGATCGACAGCCACTTAATCCATCTATCCATCCATCCAAACTAATCTGTCTAACTTGACTGTAAAAACATAAGCATTCTATATCTCAATCAGAAGACAAAGTCACGATCATCATCAATTTCATCCTTTTTTCCAGTTTGTGCACTGATTATAGATCCTGTGATATTATATCCATTGTCCTTGTCAACTCTCAAGCCCATCAAATGCCTGCAGATAAACATTTGATCATACAAGGACCATAATTTGCCTCTTTGCAGAATTCATTTCAATTTGATAAACTTCACAGATATTCACTGGGAATAAATGTTATTTTGTTTCCATAATGTCAGGCTCCTTTGCTCCTTTTCTCTTACTTTTAACCGGGAAAATGTGTAGCAATGACATTAAGTTATTTTTCTTTAAATAAATCTGATAAAGGGAGGAGTGGACAGAGAGTAAGGAAGTTGCTTGTTATTCTTCCCCTGTTCTTAGACATATTTTCTTCAGTGGAAATGGAAGCTGAACTGGGAAACCATTATGGACATTAATTTGGCCCTGCGAAAGCTATTTAAATTTACTGAGTCTTACTTTTCAAATCTTTTTGTTGAGGATAATGAAACATACTTCCTGGTGGGACGGTTGATAGGATTAAATTAAATCACATTTCCTAAAAGGCATTGCAATATGTCAGATACATAGTAAGTATAAATGTTTAATGTAGTGAAATGTACTGAGTGACTAATATGTGTCAGGCACTATGATAGGTGTAGTGAGGTTAGAAGAATTAATAATGACGTTCGGTCACTAACTAATAGCTACCATTCAGCCAACAAATCTCTTGGAGCACCCAACAACATATCAGGTACTATGGTAGGCAACGGACAGTCCCTGCCCTCAAGTTGCTCACAGTCTCATTTGAAGAGACAGAAGTAAGGAAGCAATTATAACTTAGTGTGACTAGTACTACCAAAGGCTTAGGAACAGGGGAGGAGTACCTAATCCAGGCCTGAGATGTTGGAAGGGCTTCATTAAGGAGTAGGTAACAGATGACATGGAAGAAGAGGGACAGCATTTGAGGAAAACAGAATAATTTCAACAGAGTCCTGAAAGCAAAAGAGAACATGGAACATTCAAGGACTCTCAGTTGTGTAATGGGTGAAATAAAAGTTGAAGCAGCAAATGATGAAAGATGATGCTACAGCAATAGGCAAATCTGGATTATTAAAGATCATAAGAAGCTTAGGAGGCTTACTTAGAATTCAAAAGAATGAAAAGACATTAACCGGGGAGTGGCATTATCAGATTTGAGCCTTCGATTGTCACTAGCTTCAGTGTGAAAAACGGATTGAATGGATATAGAAAAGGAAAGCATATGAGGACAGATCAGCAACCTGTCTATGAGAAAGAGCTAAACAAGTTGACACTCAGGATGGCCTCTGGAGGTACATATGTATCTGCAGGACTCTGAAGGAAAAACCACCCAGATGCAGGTCATTAAGCTTTATTTTATTTAATAATATTATACTTGTAACCTATACTTATAACCTGACCTCAGGTTAAGTGGCTAGGTCTGCAATATACCCTATATCTCATGGCAGAAATAATATGGAACCATTAAAATAAGACATAGATCAGTGGATCCAGTTGAGGAAACTATAAAATCATACAAAGAGAAGGGATCCAGATTGAAGGAGTCATTTTTACCTTAAGGATTTCCTTTAACATTTCTTGTGGTGTGAGTCGGCTGGTGACACATTCTCTCAGCTTCCATTAGTCTGAAATGTTTTTAGTTTGTTTTCATTTCTGGGTGTAGAAGTCTAGGTTGACCACGTCTCTGCACGCCATTGTCTCCTGGCGTGCATCATTTCCAAAGAGAATCTACATCCTTATCTTCATTCCTTTCACTATGAAGTGTCTTTATTCTCTGATGGCTGGGATTTTTTTCTTTTTCTCTAGTGTTTACCAACTTGATAATGGTTTGCCATTGTGTGTGTGTGTGTGTGTGTGTTCAATATTTATTCTGCTTGGAGTTTATCAAAACTCTTGGATCTGTGGGTTTACAGTTTTCATCAAATTTGGAAAAATTCTTTTGCTTTTCTTTCTTCAAATATTTTTATCTGCCTTCATCTTTCTATCCTCTCTCTGAAACTCCAATTTATGTATGTTAGATTACTTGATATTGTCCCACATTCACTGAAGCTCTGTTCACTTGTTTCTGTCTTTTTTTTCTATGTGCTATTCATTTTGGATAGCAACTTTTGCTGTGTTTTCAAGTTCACTATTTTTTTCTTCTGCACTGTCTAATCTATTGTCAATTTCATTTAGTATATTTTTCATTTTTGATATATTTTTCATCTCTCCAAGTTCCATTTAGATATTTGTTAATATCTTCCATTTTTCCTTACCATATTTGTTTTACTCTATATCTTTGTGAATACTTACAATAGTCATTTCAAGTTCCTTATCAGCTATCTCCATCATAGCTGTCATTTCTGAGTGTGTTTCTAGTAATTTATTTTTTCCCTATTAAGGATCTTATTTTCATATTTATTTGCACACCTGGAAAATTTTCATTGGATACCAGATCTCATGTATTGATTGGTTGTTATATTTAGTTGTATTCCTTTAAAAAGTGTTATGGGATACAGTTAAGTTATTTGCAGATTGATCTGATTATTTTGAGCCTTACTTTTAAGCTTTGTTATAGTGAATCCAGAACAGCCTTTACTGTGGGGCTAATTTAGCCCTGCCACAAAGGCATGACTTTTTGTGAAGGTCCTAGCAAAACTCAATATATTTCAAAGTATCTCCAATGGTTGGTGGGAAAGCCAAAAAATCCCAGCTATATGTGAGCCTTTATACTTTATGGAAGCTCTTTCTCAAACTTGAAATGAGTTTTCCTTACATATTAATAAAAATAATAATGAAAATAGGGAAAAGTAAGTCCTGAAAAAGAGTTTGGGGCAGTATTATAAAAGTCTTGATTTGGCAAAATGAGAAGTTTATACTTAATCCATAGGAAATAGAAAGATTTTAAAGGATTTCAGGTAGGTATTATTGCTCTCAATGAAATCAACTTCCCCTAGTGGGAATAAAGGGAAAAAAAGATCATCTTTTATTTTGTTTATAAAGATTTTATTTATTTATTCATGAGAGAGAGAGAGAGGCAGAGACACAGGCAGAGGGAGAAGCAGGCTCCATGCAGGGACCCTGATATGGGATTCAATCCTGGGACTCCAGGATCACACCCTGGGCCAAAGACAGGAGCTAAACTGCTGAACCACTCAGGGATCCCAGAAAGATAATCTTTTAATCAAATAGCCACTTTTCCACCAAACCATAAGGACCTTTTGCTTCTCAGAAGCTATATATCTGGCCCTTAAGAACACTGATCTAAATAATAAAAGTACTTATTCTTATATAGCAATTTATTTTACATATTGCCTTTATATTTTATATATCATTTGATCTTTACAACAAACACTATACTAGGACTCTCACTCCTGTACTAAAAAGATAAGAAGCATGAAAGATCAGAAAAACTTTTCTGTGAATAACAGGTGTCTAACTCAAAATTGATATTACAGATACTGTTAACCGTAAGATCAAAGCCAGCTACGACTGCTCCACAGACCTTTCATTTCTCCAGCTCAGTAGAATAAAAATGCAAATAGAGTGTTGAATTTTAAAGATTTTAGTACTTTCATTTCCATCATAAGCCATAAAATAAAGTTCTATTTCAACCCCAGGAGAAGTTATTAACCCTAAAGTAGAAAATTTTTTATTGGGAAGACATTTCTTTATCTTCTTAGCCTAAATCCTGCCATTTATGTTCTTACGCAATAAAAATCTGATGACAAGACATTAAGAGATTGTTATGGGCTCCTTCACCTGTGTCACTCCATCTCTATTTGAAAAAGATGCTAAAAAGAATATTTAAACAAACTTTTTCTTTCTTTCTTTTTCTTTTTTTTAAACCTTTTTAAAAGAGTTTAATATGGTGTTTTGAAGATTTCAAATAAAATTTTAAAACTTGGATTTGAAGTCAAAAGCATGGTAATAAATTGAAAACAATAAATGAACCTATTCTGTATCTATTGATGACATAACTGTGTGGACAGAAATTATTTCAAGTTACTGCAAAACATATATTTGCCTGTACATCCCCAATGAGGATATAATCTAAGGATAAAAGTAACTATAAAATGCTTCAAACTTCTTTCAATAATCACATTATTGGTAGCACTACTGGTATTGTGATTCTAATAGTGCTTTGTGTGTAATGTGGGATAGAGCAAAATGAGTCCTTATTTGATATTTTAATACTATTATCTTTAGTATCCTTGAGTGGTAAAATTTTCTCTGTGGAGTAAAGAAGATAAAGATATAAACTTGAAGAAATTAAGAAAATATCCTGTAGTGTGGAAGTTGAATTAGTACTATTATCCTGAATTTATGAGGTATTCTAGCTTTTTTGAAAAAACACATCTCTGTCCACTTAAAAGGCCTACAAACAATGACCAAACCAGTAACAACAAACATCTTTGAGTCCCAGGGTGCTATTTCCATGTCTGAGACAAGAAATATAAAGATGAGTCTGGATCAGCATGCCATACCAAATAGCAGAAAAGATATCAACCTACAAAGTTTATTTCAAAGGACTTATATACCAATGTACATAATCACGCTTCTTTTGATCAAAAATGGAACAATTTGGGCATCAATGAGAATAATAATTGAAATGGGTTTAAACATAACAAATATGCTTAAATTCATACATTCATAACACTACCAGAAAGGAAAATTAGTTTTGTTTAGTTTTTGTTTGTTTTTTTTTTGTTTTGTTTTTGTTTTTTTTTTTACCATTGGAGGATGCTAGGGAACAAATTCATTATTTTGAAAACTAGTAATGGGAAAAATGCAAGCATTTGTCTTGCTTTCCTAAATGAACTTTTCCACAAAGTAACCAAAGAGTAGTTTCTTTTTATAGCAGCATTACAGACAATAAATAAAGAAGGAATGATAGAGTAATATCATTTTGTAACTGATAACAAGTTAACTGATTATCAGCATTGCTAACATCATGGAAGGGAAATCATCATTATATGTCTCCAGGTAGAGCACAATTCCACCTATGAAGTGAAGGGAAGGAGGAAGAGAAGAAGAAGAAGAAAGAGAAGGAGAAAAGGTGAGAAGAAAGAAAAGGAAGAAGGCGGAGACTTGAAATCTAGTAAAGGATCTAGAGTCAGCCACTAATTTACAGGAAAATATAGAGACCAGAGGAACATGGTTAACTATACCAAAGGAATATGATCAGCAAAATCCAGACAATGCAAACTTTACAGTAGAAGCAACTTGATTTTTTCAACAAATAAATGGCAAAGACACAAAAAGAAAAATAAAGAATAAATCTACAAAGTAAAAAAGACCTAAAAGATCTATAAATCTGCATACTGTGTAAGCTGAGAAAACATTTATGAACTTTATGAGACAATTGGATAATTGAACTCTGGGTATATGATGACATTAGGAATTATTGTTAATATGTTAGATATGATAATAATACTGTGATGGTATTAAGACAAAAAATTCACTTAGTACTCAAGTCTTGATTTCTAAATACTATTTACCAATACTACAAGGAACCAGGGATTGTTGGAGAATTATTTGAAATTAGGATTAGAGCAAGAAAAGTACAAGATGATCCTGGAACATCTTATTCCAGAGAATAATGAAGTCCCCAGGAATGAGAAAGACACATACATCAGTATGACACAGGAACCCAGTTTGATGCAATTTCTGCTGCCCAAACCTAGTACAATATATCATCAAAATGAATAGTGACAAGAACAAATTACAACATTTTCAGTGAAAAGAAGTCCATAGAAATACACAAATCAATAAGCAAAGAAAGTAACAAATAAAAGGGGGGAGAAGGAAAACTTTTTCAAAATAAAATGTCAATAAATATAGAAGGAACAGAAGAATTGTAAAATCAGTTTTGTATTCAAGATACTAATAGTTGGCTCAGGCAGAAATCATCCTTTTACCCATTTCACCAATAGGTAAAATTTTATTCAGGATAAGAATATGTATGTCATTTCAAAGTATTTACTTAGACACTACTTGGTAATTACAAAGGAAGCAGGTAAGTCTTTACAGTGGGGAAATCTGGCAGATACCATCATTACAAATTGACCAAAGTCTACATTGAATCCTGGTTTAGGGGAAAAACTTTGCTATAAAGTACAATGTTGAGAGAGTCAATGAAATTTAATATGACTGCATATTAGATACATATTGATGATTAGAATTTTTTTCTTTGAAAGAAAATATGCTGATATATCTGGTCGTAGATGGATGGAAGGAGAGAGGGTGAGCAAATGTGACAAAATTCTAGCAATAGGTGAATGGTTAAATCTGGTTGAAGTTGATATGAAATTTCATTATAAAAATTCTTACAACTTATATGTAGGCCCCAAATTTCTTTGAATTTAGCTATTTTTAAACTAAAAATAGCATTTTTCCAACTTAATCTATATATTCAATACAATCCAAATCAAAATCCCAGCAAGTTTTTCTATGAATATAAACAGACTGATTCTAAAGTTTATGTGGAGAGGTGAAAAGCCCAAGATAGCCAACACAACCTCAAAAGAGAACAAAGCTGGAAGACTGACACTACCCAGCTTCAAGACTTATTATGATACAGTGATCAAGATAGTGTGGTATTGGTAAAAGAATAGACAAATGGATCAATAAAACAAAATAGAAAGCCCAGAAATATATATAAAGATAGTCAATTATCTTCAACAAAGGAGCAAAGGCAATACAATGGAGCAATAAAAGTCTACTGGAGATGGTGTTGGAACATCTTGTCATTCAGATGCAAAAAACTGAATTTAGACCCAGAACTTACACCCCTCACAAATTAACTCAAAATGGATCATAGGGATCCCTGGGTGGCGCAGCGGTTTGGCCCCTGCCTTTGGCCCAGGGCGCGATCCTGGAGGCCCGGGATCGAATCCCACGTCGGGCTTCCGGTGCATGGAGCCTGCTTCTCCCTCTGCCTGTGTCTCTGCCTCTCTCTCTCTCTCTCACTGTGTGCCTATCATAAATAAATAAAAAATTAAAAAAAATGGATCATAGACTTAATTAAATATAAAATACAAAACTAAGAAACTCCTGGAAGATAATACAGCAGAAAACCTAAAATGATCTCAGGCATGATGACTTTTTAGATACAACACCAAAGTCATGTTCCATAAAAGAAATAATAAACTGGAGACTTTATTAAAATTAAAACTTCTGTTTTGTGAAAAACACTGTCAAGAGAATAAGAAGACAAGTCACAGACTGGGGCAAATATTTGCAAAAGACATATTTGATAAAGGACTCTTATCCAGAATATACAAAAACATTAACAGATACCTCACTAAGGATGATATACAGATGGAAAATAAGCATATTTGTAAAGATACTCCACATCATAAGTTATCAGACGCAAATTATAGAGAAATTCTAGAATATACCTATTAGAATGGCCAACATCTGGAACTTTAATAATACCAAATGCTGGTAAGGATGTGGAACAACAGGAACTCTCATTCATTGTTGGTGGGATTGGCCCTTTATATTTACTCAAAGAAGCTGAAAGTTTAGTCCACAAAAAGAACTGCACATGGATGTTTACAGCAGCTTTTTTCATAATTCCCAAAACTTAGAAGCAACCAAGATGTCCTATAGAAATAAATGGACAAATAATATCCCAGAAGATGGAATATTATTCAGCACTAAAAAGAAATGAACTGTCAAATTATGAAAAGACACAGAAAACTTAGATGTATATCATTAAGTGAAGGAAACTAATCTGAAAATGCTATGCATACTGTATGATTCCATCTATATGACATTCTAGAAAAGGCAAAACTACAGAGACAATTAAAGGGTCGGTGTTTTTAGGGTTTGGGGTGAAAATGGGGAAATGAATAGGCCAAACACAAAAGATTTTTAATGCAGTGAAAATACTCTGTGAGATATCATAATAATGGATATATGCCATTGCATACGGGTACAAACCCATAGAAGGTACAATAGCAAGGGTGAACCCTGAAGTAAACTATAGACTTTGGGTGAAAAACAATGTGTCACTGTAGGTTCATCAGTTGTAACAAATACATCTTTCTTGTGGGGACTGTTGATGATGAGAGACAATGCTCAAGTCAGGGTAGGGAGTATATGAAAAATCTTTGTACTTTCTTTCAGTGTTTCTGTGAACCTAAAATTGCTCTAAAAAAGAAAATCTTTTAAAAAGTACACAGAACAGAGGGGAAAGAGTAAAGTTTGGGGTAATGGAAATGTCCTGTATCTTGAGTGTAGTGATGGTTTCAGTAGAGTGTATAGCTGTCAAGACTCATAGTGCTTATACTTTAAATGGATTTACTTTCTTGTATATTAATTATACTTAAGTAAAGTTATTTTTCAAAGTACACATAAATTGAGAGCAATAAAACAGTTCTCTTCTGAACATAATTATGAGGAAAGAACAAATTTTGTTGACTCCATATAAATTTATATAATTTCCATTAAAAAACATTCCCATTTTAGTCCAGTTCTTTCCAGACTAGTAGTGTACTGAAAATGCTAAATAATGAAGCCCTCCAGCATACATCATTGTGGTCAGTTCACCACAAATTTAATTTATGAAAAATTATTTTGCAACTCTTTTTCTCTGTATGAATATAATCTAATTATTAACAGGAACTTTGAAAAAAGTTAAAATATAACATGAACTACTTCACTTAAGTAGTAAATACTTCTTGTAAAGTATTAAGAACTAAAAATAATGGAAATAACTGTCTATAGTATGAATGAGGAACGCTTTCCAAATAAATAAGCACTGAATGAGTACAGCAGTGAAATAATTTAATTTCAGAGCCTGGAAGGAACATGGAATGCCAAGATGCATGACAGAGAAAAGTTAAGTTTGAGAAATTTAGGAAACAAAATGCCCAATGGTAGAGAATGCGTTCTATGTATTTATATGTGTGTGTATATAATTATATTGTTAAAAGAAAAAAACAGCATATAATCAACAGTGAAAAATATAAATTCATTTTAATTTATATACAAGAAAAAAACACCTGAAAATTTATAGAACAAAATGAAAACAATAATTGTCTCTTGGTGGTATGGATATGGGTGATTGTTAGATTCTTAATCTTTTTGTTTATTTAATTATTCTGGTTTATCTACAGTGAGAATGTGTTTCTTATAAATTCAAACTAGAAATAAAAACACTTTTAATTCCTTTCATACAAATTAAACTACAAAAAAATACTGATTTAAGAAAAGAATCCTTATCTCTTAAAGATATATGCTGAAATATTAATGGGTAAAATATTCTGATGTCTAGAATTCATTTAAAATCACATGAAACAGGAGAAAGTGGAACAGTGGTAACAAACAAAATTGGCCATAAGGTGATAGTTATCAAAGCTGGATGACAGGTACATGAAGGTTCATTATATTCTTCTGTATATGCTTCTTTTGTATATGCTTAACATTCTCCACAACAAAAGGTTTTTTTTTTCTTTTTCTAAAGATTTTATTTATTTATTCATGAGAGACACAGAGAGAGGGAGGCAGAGACACAGGCAGAGGGAGAAGCAGGCTCCATGCAGGGAGCCTGACATGGGACTCGATCCCGGGTCTCCAGGATCACACCCTGGGCCAAAGGCAGGCACCAAACCGCTGAGCCAACCAGGGATCCCTCCACAACGAAAAGTTTTAAAAGATAAGCCAACTGAATAAAGAGTTTGGTTAAAGCAATCCGTGTTGACAACACCAAAAGAGGCTAATGCAGAGATGTAATATCTCAGTGACATCTCTGCTCAGGGCCTTTCAGAGGAGGTCCCTCAGGCGAGGCAGCACATAGAACCCTCTCTTGAACCACCTGGGCATCATGCACTCTGGGCCATGCACTCCAGGCCATGCCCTAGCACCTTCTTCAAGAGCCAATTGTCACTTCTTCTGTGAAGACTTCCTGACTACACTACAGCCCCCAGGTGAAAGTAAACATTCCACTTACTGCATCTTGACAATAGTATGTTTTCTTGGGTTGTGTGGGTTTGTTTATAATACTTGACTCCTCACCCCAACCATAAGCCCTTCACAGGGATTACTCATCTCTGTATCCCTAGGTCAGAACCTTACGGTTATATAAACATTTATAGAATCAACTCTTTCTCTGAGTTTCTTCCTCATTTGTGTGAATAAGTCAGATTTCTCAAGATTAGAAATTTATTTGATCCTTTTAGGCCCCTGAAAGACTGTCACTACAGGATTACCTTGGTTCCCAGCAAAGGAGTGAGTGCCAATCTCATATCCCAAAGTTCCTGTATAGGCAAACAATAGGATTCTTTTATCTCAGATAAGTGGACCCCAGGAAATTTATCATACATCTGAGAATAGGAAACTGGAGAGTAGATATGAACAGATAGAACAATGTAGAACTATAACCAACCACACAGAAAAATTCCTGAGTTTTCACTTAAGCTGAGAACAATCTTTAAGAATAAGAAATAGTGAAAGAGATTATAAGGGAAAGGAGGGGAACTGAGTGGGAAAAATTAAGGAGAGAGACAAACCATGAGAGACCCCTAACTCTGGGAAACAAACAAAGGGTTACAGAAGGGGAGGTGGGCATGGTGATGGGGTAACTGGGTGACGGGCAATGAGGAGGGCATTTGATGGAATGAGCACTGGGTGTTATACTATATGTTGACAAATTGAATTTAAATAAAAATAAATAAACAAATACAAATTTTAATATTTTTTGAAAAAGAATAAGACTCTTCTGAGTTCTTTTCCAATAAACTTATCTGGAAAGTGAAATTGTCATTTCCCATCAATAAAGTGGTATAACATGCGAGTCTTCCAAGTTTGATCTATCCACTAGGCCCCACACACATTATTTTCTTATCCACTACTTTATTTTTATAACATGTGCTACTTTGTCTGGTCCGGTTATGGCCTTCTGTCCAAATTCCATGAACCTAAAGGCTCATCAAGTGCCATCTGATGTAGCCCCAAACAATTTCCATTTTCTAAAACTCTTATTACTTTCTCATTTTATCACTTCTTGTTCTGTGTCATAATTATTTTTGTATTTCCTATCCTGAAATGCCTCAAAACTTCTCTGAAAGCATGTGTCATATCTGAGTCCAGGTGAAATGTGTCACTATTTCTGTATGTTGTCTTGCACCTAGCAGGTGCTCTGCAAATAAATGAACTGAAAAATCAATAAATAGATTTGACTAACTAAAAGTTTTCATCAAAATGGGTGTTGATTTTGATATTGGATAGGCATCCCCCAGGTTGCTTTTATTTCCTTTATTTCCCAAAATATTTGCTATAGTCAAGTTTGTGAATAGGGTGGAAATAAGATAGTTTTCCCCAATAGGCCATTAAAATCCAAGCAAAAGCAAAAAAGTTCTTTCAGGAGAGTATCTAGGAAGTCAAATATATGACAACAACATGCAAAATGAAGCCGTTCTTCTTCTTTTTTTTTTTTTTTAAGACGTATTTATTCTTAGAGAGAGAGCACAAGTAGGGGAAGGG
The DNA here is from genome assembly GCF_003254725.2 of Canis lupus dingo. Lineage (NCBI taxonomy): Eukaryota > Metazoa > Chordata > Mammalia > Carnivora > Canidae > Canis > Canis lupus. The sequence continues at coordinate 19,958,012 of NC_064276.1, forward strand.
CAGGGGGAGAGAGAGAAAGAATCCTCAAGCAGACTCCCTGCTGATTACAGAGCAGGATATGGGGCTGATCTCAGGTCCCCAACGTCATGACCTGAACCAAAACCAAGAGCAGGCCGCTAAAGCTACTGAGCTATTCGGGTGCCCCAAAGTGAAGCTGTTCTTGAAAACTGAATGGCAAACAATTCTATAATTTTTCAAGTCTAATTATGGGGCTTTTGAGATCCTGGCTGACAGTTTTGCTTCTGTTGGGTATCTGGTGGGACTCTATCTGCTAACTAGGAATGATTGGCATGGTTTTATACATTTTTTAAAAGATTTATTTATTTATTTGGGAGAGACAGAGAGAGTGTGTGTGTGCAGAGAGAGGGGCACAGAGAGAGGGAGAGGGACAAGCAGAATCCCTACTGAGCATGAACCTGACTCGGGGCTCAATCTCATGCCCCTGAGATCGTGACCTGAACTGAAAGCAAAAGTCCCACACTTAACTGACTGAGCCACCCAGGCACCTCTGATTTTACATCTTTAATTTTACTTTAAAAAAAGACATGGCTGCATTCTCTCTTTCTCTCTCTCTTCTCTCCCGGTTTCCCACCTCTTCTCCTTCACTTTCTCTCATTCTTATTCCATCACTCCAAATTCCTTCCCTTCCTACTTCTCTCCTCTCATTCATTCCCTTCTTTATTTCTCTCTTCTTTCCTCACTGTCTCCTCTTTTCCTTTCCTCCTTCTACACCTTCTCCCTCCCATGTAACTCATTTTAAAAATGTGGTACATCAAAGAGTTGCCTGCCTTGGTCTGAAACCTGAACCTAGATCTATGCACTGGGTGGGACAGACACCAGGAAAGTAGGGAGGAGAGAATCAGCTCTAGATAATGGAGTTCCATTCAAAAGGTGTGGCACAAAAAACCCAGTGACAAATGACAAGCGGGCATCTGAGCAAAAATTACCATCAAAGACATATAACATGAGATGGTGGGTTACCCCAAAAGTTGGCTGGGGCATGATGACAGGAGACCAACCTGGGAGCAGGCAATAATTAGAGATCTGGAAGGGAAGTAGACTCAGGGAGTACTTGTAAGGAGGCATAGCAGAGCCTCAGCCATTTGTCTAAGGTTTGTCTTACATGGTGGGATTGACAAAAAACAAGCAGAACTCTGAGTGTTGCAGACCTAGTTCCTGGAGAAATAATCTAGGTTGAGCCTCTTACTGGCACAGGGGAAGAGAACATGAGAAGAAAAAGTTCCCCAAGAGGAAATCAATAAAAGAGCTCAGTTATAGGAGCAAGTGTCATGTGGGCCAAAAAAGCCACCCATGCACAGAACAGGACAAGCTTGGGTTGCTCACCTCATTCTTCCTTATATAACTCAAAAAGGAACAAGGCTGGTTCTAGAAAATGAAGAAGGGATTAGCTTCCAAATAAGGGTTCAGTAGTTGTGAGTCATTCCAAGGAGAGTCAGTGTTCTTAATGGTTATGATCACAGACTACCATACCAGGTAATCTCCTTAGGAGGTGGGAGACCTTGGAAAAGTAATTTACTCTCTCTTTGCCCCAGTTTTCTCATATGTAAAGTGGGGGAAAACAGTATCAATGTCATGTTGTGTGGATTAAACGAATCCTTATTTATAAAAGGATTGGAGGGATCCCTGGGTGGCGCAGCGGTTTAGCGCCTGCCTTTGGCCCAGGGCGCGATCCTGGAGACCCGGGATCGAATCCCACGTCGGGCTCCCGGTGCATGGGGCCTGCTTCTCCCTCTGCCTATGTCTCTGCCTCTCTCTCTCTCTCTCTCTGACTATCATAAATAAATAAAAATCAAAAAAAAATTTTAAAAAAAGGATTGGAATTATACTATATGTTGGCAAATTGAACTTCAATAAAAAAATAGATATATATTTTTAAAAAGCATTGGAATAGGGCCTGGCATATAGTTTTGTTATGAATGAATGAATAAGTAAGAAACTTCTCTCCACACTTAAAGACTTTCTTAAAATCTTTCTAGTTATCCAAATCAACTAGATTACAACTAATAGAATCACTAGTTTTTCAGGCAACTGATCCATTTTTCATTTACTGAGCTTAGAACACCGAGCTTGGCCCCAAATTAACACAATGCAACAAAAATTGAGTGTGGGGCCTGCTCCACCTGTGCTTCATGTCTCGAGAAATATACCAGCATCGTTTTTCTATTGCTTTTATGTGAAATGTCATCCTCATCTTTATCCTCCTTCTTCTCATCCCAATATCCCAGGAGGCAGCACATTAACGTTGAAGAAGACAGGCTGTAGAATTAGCCATAACTGGATTTCAACATGAATTCTTTGCTTTTTTCCAGCTTGGCAAAGCTGCCTATCCTTTCTAAACTTTAGTTTTACCATATGTAAGTGAGGATAATAATACCCATATCATAGACTTGTTCTGAAGATAAAATGAGATTTTGCATGCAAACGACTTAGTATCCCGCCTACCCATGGCCGATGTTTAATACCTTTTTAGCCTAAAACCATAGATCATAATCCAGTTCAGTCTATCTTTTCAAATGTCTCCTAACTCTGCCCCTCTGCCCCATCCTTCCACTCTACCCTAAATCTTTGTCAGGAGTTTTTGTGTTTATCTCCCTGCTGGACTGTAAACTCCTCGTGTAGAGACAGGTTCTGTTTATCTTCACTTCTCATCCTACCTTATCTCGGATGCACATAACAGACATTCAACAAATGTTTGCTGAATAGGCTCTACAGAACTTTATCTTCTCTCTCTCCTTGGTGTGCTATGTAGAAGAAAGAAAGTGAAAACCCTCCAGGTTCTCATGTACTGCGATCATGCCTTAAGGACATGAGTCAAGTCAAGCCGTCCACACAAGGACCCCAAGACTATGATCTGGGGTCTGAAATCCCTTCCCACAGGAAAGTCTGACTAGCAATTCTGTTTGGAGGCTGTATGACATTCTCCTTAGACAATAGTTGGCAATATTTATCTGCAAGGGACAGAGAGGTTAAGGGGCTGAGAACTAGAGAGCAAAAATGAAGCCACAAGAGGAAACTCCTAGCTTTGCACTTATTAGTGTATGTATTTGTGCCATTACTTCTCAGAAATATGTATTTTTAAACACAGCAACAATTAAGTCTGGCAGTTTAATTGACAACTGATGAAAAGCACTATATTGGTGGCTCAGCTAAGTCTTATCAATCTTGTTATTTGCTCCCTTTTTCTCCGGTGTTGCCAGTAATTTCCCAGCTTCATTATTAACAATATAAATGGCTCAAACTTTTATGAGACACGTTCAGGGAGAGAAAGATACAACACTGTGATCCAAATTGACATGGTTCAAAAAAGACAACAGTTCTTAGTTGATAACCAGCAATGATGTAGTCCATAAAAGAAGCCATCACTGCTTATGAGGCAAGACTGGACACAGAAATGGTGGTGGTCAAAAGAGGGAATTGCTATACCTTTGATTGTTCTAAGCAAACCCATCTGCTTAATTGAATTCACTGCTCCATCCAGTTTGTTGATAGTACTAGAAATCAAGGAGACATCTCATATCAGTGGCCTTATTCATGGAAACATGAGTATTCTGTTCAAAATTAATGTACTATTCAGGGCGCCTAGTGGCTCAATTGGTTAAGCAGCCAACTCTCGGTTTTGGCTCAGGTCATGATCTTGAGGTCAGGAGATTGAGCCCCACATCAGGCTCCACGTCCCTCTACCCCACACCACCCCTGTGTGTGTGTGTGTGTGTGTGTGTGCACTCACACATGTGCACTCTCTCTCAAATAATTAAATATTAATATACTTTTCAGCTTTTCTGGTGCTTGAAATCCTTCAATTATGGCCAATCTTTATAGTCTTTCTTACCAGAAAATATAATCTTTAACTAACCAACAACTTGGCATTTTTAAAAAATGAAATGAAGTGCATTGTTCCTTAGAAGACACCAGGCTAGAGGTGGTATAAGAATGGCTTATGAATTTTAGAAGTCAGTCAAAGAAAGATGGAGTTCTCTCAGTGAAGGTCAGCAGCCTCAGGCTCGTGGTTGGGGGATGGAAGTGGAAAGTCCATTATGTCCATTCATCCAACAAAAGAGCCAGTGATTGATCACCTCCTGCCTATGGCTCCTGCCGTTGGCCTTTCATTGTTGCAGCGGGCCCACCATAAACTTTTTACATGCTATTTCCTCCAAACTTCCATGTTCCTTCTTGAGGTAATCTTTTAAAATTTAGTCTGATCATGTCAATCACCTGCTGTATTCTCACATTCATCACATATTTTTTGAGCCGGCCTTTTATCTTCCAGAAGTTTCATCCTCCAATCCTCCCCACAGCCACCTCCATGTATCTAGATATGCTATGTTCTTCCAGAGTTCTGGGTATTGATTAACGAGTTCTCTTTTCACTTGGAATTTTCTTTCCTGTCTTCTCTGTAAGGTGGCCTCCCAAGCATTCTTCAGGGCTCAGGTTAAAAGTCAGTCTTTCAGTAAACTTTGTTATTTTCACCCAGCCACAATTAATCACACCTTCCTATGTGACTGCAGAGAACCCAGTTCATACTATATGACTGTATCATTGAAAGAATGATGGCTGGTTCTTCCTTTAGGTTGGATTGTGAGGGCAGGGACTGTGTGTTACAAAGGCAATGTTATGTTTGCAGGAAACCATTTTATTTACCTCTGGGCACACAGAAGGACCATATTTCCCAATTGCAATACGTCTAGATGTGGTCTTGAAGCAAACTATGGCCAATGCAATGCAGGCAAAAGTGACATATACCACTTCCAACTGATCCCTCACATATAATCCATAATCTCTATTTTTTTTTCCTTTTGCCAATTACCAGATAGAAGTTGAGGACTCCAAAAAGCTGTTGAATAGAAGAATCCTGGGTCTCTGAGTTGTCACCTGGAAGAAATCTACCACACTGAACATCAGCACCAGATTTCTCTGAGAGAGAAATAAAACTTTAATTGTGTTAAGACTCTGGGGTTTGGGGTGTTATTACAGCCTTCCACACCTGACTAATACCAGGTCTTGTTCCACTCTGTGATGCCTTCTTTCTCATTGTAATTTCCACTAGTCCACTCCTCCCAGGCTACCCAGTCTGGTTCTGGCCTCACTTTCCTCCCATTGAGCCTGGATCCCTTGGTCAACCATTTAATGATATAATTGTCTTACTCTAGAATCTTCTTCTGGTATTTTACTTTATAAGTTATAGCTGTAGTAGTAGTAGCAGTAGCAGTTCTCTGTGCTCCTTAGGAGCATGAAATTCCTTGCAGATGACCTATTTTTGCACTCTTGTCTTAACCTGGATTTTGGCCTTCTGTGGATTTGGTCTTAGCTCAAAACACTTCCTGCCTACTCTCTCTTCTCCAGAACCTAAGCTGATACCACTAGGGAAAGTCATAGAAATCTAGTCATTGGCCTCTGTACAAATTAATGCCTTTTCCTCACTCCTACTGAGAAAATCTTTTCATCATCTCATACTTATTTTTTGAGATTTTATTTATTTATTCATGATAGAGAGAGAGAGAGACAGAGACAGAGACACAGGCAGAGAGAGAAGCAGGCTCCATGCAGGGAGCCTGACTCGGGACTCGAACCCGGGTCTCCAGGGTCATGCTCTGGGCTGAAGGCGGCACTAAATCGCTGAGCCACCCGGGCTACCCTCATCTCATACTTTTTGTTTAAATCTTCATAGCTTTAAAAAAGTTTATTAAGACTTGCTTATTTTTGAGCAGTTCATGACAAAATTGAGAGGAGAACAGAGATTTTTTGTTATCCCTCCTGCCACCACATGTGCACAGCCTCCCCTATTACCCACATTCCCTACCAGAGTGGTACATTTGCTACAACTGATGAACCTACATTGACACATCAGAACCATTCCAAATCCATAGTTTTTACGGTTTACTCTTGGTGCTGTACATACTATGGGTTTGCACAAATGCATGATGAACATGTATCCTTCATTACAATATCATATAATGTATTTTTGCTACCCTAAAAATCATCTGTGCTCTGCTGGTTCATTCATCTCCCCCAACCCCTGGTAACCACTCATCTCTTTACTGTCTCCATAGTTTTGTCTTTTCTAAAATATCATATAGTTGGAATAATACAGTATGTAGTCTTTTCAGATTGGCTTCTTTGCTCTTCAAAGCTTTTTATCTACACTTTTTCTACTCTCTTCAAAACATCATCCCTTATGTCCAAAATTAATCCTCTGCTCATGTCCTTGATCCCTCCTTCCAATAATTATTGTTCTTTCATTTCTTTCAGGAGGTCTGGAGGTCAAAGACTGTCTTATGTACCTTTTGTCCTACCTCTTTTATCGTGGTACCCCCCTGCAGCCTACATTCTAGACAAACAAACATGCTTGGCTCCCCAAATACAGTTCATATACTTTTATATGATTTCATATTTTTCTAAAATGCCCATTACCCACCTTCCCAACCTGGGAAACTCTTTGTTATCTTTCAAGCAGCAGAAAAAAATATATTCCCCTTTACAAAGTCTTCTCTGATATTCCCAAGTGGATATAGTGGCTCCCTCCTCTGTGCTCCCGTAGCACCTCAAGTATTTTTGTGCCATATCTTATTGCATTATTATTATCTCTTTGCAGACCTGTCTACTCCCTAGACTGTCAGCTTTTGTGAGGGCAAGACCATGTCTGATGGCTTTCTTTCTTTTTAGCACTAGGAAATATGCCTCACACAAGCAATTCTTTAAATAAGAAAGCAAGCAATTGAATCTACTCCTTAGAGAGATGGCTCAAGCATCTTAAACATTTACAGCTTGGGACCCAGAGTAAATGGAGTAGAAGTAGAAAGAAAAGTGTCAGTCCTTGCAGGGGACAGTAAGCTTAGCTATATTCTGTAATAAAAAACTAAAAACTTAACAGTTTTGTGTTCTATGATGGTCAGTCAGATGCAGCCACAGAAGACACAAGAGAGACACAGAAAAACAAAGTCTGATATTCTCACAGTTCCTAAAGAGACAAGGTCATCATAAACCATAAGGGGCCACACAAGAGAATTGCTAAGGGAGCCAGCTCAACCAAGCAGGTAATAAGCCAAGAGAGAGTGAGGTCCCATGGACAAGTGCCTTTATTGGTGTCAAGGTGGAGTACTCAAGAAAAGGTGCAAAGGGATTTCAATGGTGCATTTGAATGTTACTAGGTCACAGCTGGGGAGGGCCCAAAGGGGAATTTGTGAAAGGGGCCAATCTTATCACACTGATATACCTGGTCACCTAGGTAGGGTGCTCATAGCCTATTTGCAAGGATTCTGAGGCAGCAGAAAAGAAAAGGGGAGGGGAGTATGAAGCTTTAGAAGCTTACAATACACTGTATCTTAGTTATGTCCTAAATGGCCTCATAAAGCAGAACTATGGTGAATAGACAAAAGTCACAAGCAGAGAGATGACCCTTGAAGATAAAGAAGGCCTTTCTAACCCTCAGAGATATGCAAAATGGAAAATGCTACCTTGAAAGGCAGCGAGCCTCATTACTGGAGGTATTCAAGCAGAGGCCAGAGGGTCACCTGTGGGAAAGTTCTACACAGATTCATGCAGCACATAGGATTCATGTAATGTTCTATGTAATATTATCAGTGCAGATGAAGCCAAGGCCTTCAACGTGAGTAAGCAAAGGTCAAGCTAAATGAATTTCATGTGATCATCCTTTCCAAAGGCTTTTCTTTATGTTTCCAGTCCAACAAGGTATTCTGTATATAAAAATATTTCTGGAGTCAAAGAAGTTTGATGGAAAGTACTTCACTCAATATTAGCTGTACTGCTGATACAAAGCCATTTGTAAAAAGACTCTTAGAATTCCTAAAATAAAGAGAATCATGGCACTTGGCTTATCTCAGCATTTCCCAAAAGTTTTGCTCACAAAACTTTTTATTGTGTGATAGACCTGTGAATATATCATGGAAAAATTCTAATCTGCTTTCACTTGGGTAAAGGTGTTTCCTTCTGAAGAGAGGCAACTGCAGTATTTTCTTCTTTGCTAATTTCAAATCCTATCAGGCCGAAGATGTACGGGAAAGCTGCAGGCATAGTGAGGGATTCTTATCTCCAGGGGAAAAAAGGTATTTACCAAATTCATATGCCTTTTTTTCATTTGATAATGATCCAACCTCCTTCAAGAAAGAGGTTAATATTCTTTTTACCTACGGAGAACTACATGCAGTTACTAAGAGGATGATGCAGGATCTTCCCATTTCTTGACTCAGTTAGCCTTGAGCTGGGAGCCCAGTGATGGGAGAATCCAAATAGATACTGTGAAGACTACTCCCAGCTTAATGGTCAATGATTCTTAATTTCATAATTTGAGAACTGACAGTCCCCAGAAGCATAAATGTCATCGTGATAATAACTATTTGAACCCATTAAATCTGAAATTTACTTTTTCATAGTTGCCACACGAATGAGGATGCAGGCGAACATGATCATTCCTCAATGGCAGTATGAAAATCAATAACCTATTACCTCTGTCAGCTGTATCCTCAGACTGGGCCACCTTCTGAAGGAGAAGCAGATACGTTGCCTCCTGAGTGTGAGTCAGAACCTATGTAAGTAGGCTGGAAGTAAATGATTTAGATATTCCTAGAGTAACTGAGCCAGACAGTGAATGATGGTAAATTCTGGATCTTTTTACCTTCAAAGATATCTTTTATTGTTCTCACAGGGGCTAGTATTTTGTTACCAAACTTGATTAAATAAAAATTAGGTTTTCCCATTTATGTTCATCAATACCATGCAGAACTTGGAATCCCCATATGCCTAGATGATACAACTATATTAATTTGATATAATTCCAGTCAAAAGCAAAGTAATTTGGTATTTCTGACATCTTTTGCCTCCTCATTATAGGCAAATGCACAGTTTCTCTGAGGTTATTTTAAAAATATAGAAAATAGTTTAAGTTTATGATGAGAATGGGTGGAAAAACATTTTAAGCTTTTTCTTCATATATTTTGCATTGTCTCATTAATGTCATTATTTTATATTGTTTTTGTAATTGAAAGAATTATTAAAGCCAATAATAATCAAAGAAGACAAAATCCGGAGAATCCTATTTTTGCCTTTACACTCTTCTAAGGGTCCAAAAACATGTAGAAAACTAGCCTAGATATATCTCTATGGACCCTTCTGACTCAAAAATGCCAAGGAAAAATCCTATGGCTTTATGTTTTGTTTTGTTTTCAGGGAGAAATAATTACCCGTCTTCCAATGTGATCTCCATTAGCTATTGTAACAATTCTGCAGGGCTCTTTAATACTCCTGGTAATGAGGCATCCTTAGGTCCTTGCATTAGGTTCATTCAGTGTCTTGCTGGGAAGGCAGAGTGGAAAAAAAAAGAAAGAAAAAAACTCTTAATAAAATAAAAAGCCTTCTTGTTTCCACATCACAAATCATAGCCAGAAGCACAAAAGGGGGGAAAAAATCCCTAAAACTCCACATCCTGCTACACAAGCATTTAAATAATTAGTTTCCTGAAGATTGGCCACCAGACTTGTAAACAACTACGAAGGTCTTAATGTTTATTTTACAACATATCCCCAAACTCAATGCAAACAGCCTACAGGTTGGTCATTAGTTGGGTATCATTTATCTGTTTACTTTCTTTGCTTGGAGGAGGGGGTACCAGGGAAAAGAAAAACGGAGAGACTAACTTTGCAATTTTTCTTCCACTGGGTTCTCCTTAATGTTCTGTACAAGGAGAGGAAAAATCTCTGGGAGTAAGTGTCTCTCCACCAGCCTCTTCCTTGCAAAACTCTTGCTTAAGATGCTACTTTTCACTGCTTCTTTTAATGACTGTATTATTTTGATTTTATTAGTTTGGCTTCATTCTAACTTCTACTAATGGATGAGTTAACAGATGACTCACATTTATAGTTATTTATTTTGATGTTCGGGGATGCAGGAATGCTTTTTAAAAAATTCCATCTATGTAAGCATTTAGGCTACTTTGCATTGAAGGCCATATTTTATTACTCATAAGAGAAAGCTCTGCATTGAGAAGACCAGTAATATGGTAAATTTATAGTACTTTTGGCATCCTACAAGTCTAGAGGACACTGAGAGGACATGTTGTATCCTCTGCTTAAATTTTTACTGGGCAGAAAGTGGGGTGCCTGAGAGGGTACATTTGGGCATTTGGGTCACAGTTTGCTTTAGCCAGAACAGTGTGATAGAACAATTTCCTAAACATTTGGTATTAAGAATAACTGCAAACATATGTCCATTAAGGACAAGGACGGGAAAGTTAGAAAGAAATTCAATCTGAACTTTTAAAAGCACATATTATGTTCCAAACTTGGTGCTAGGGTGTCGAGATAAACAGGTAAATACTCAGCCACATAAATTTATAGTTTAGCACCTTCTATGTATATGTAAATAACAGCTGATATATAAATAAAGGTAATCTTGAAGAAATTAGTTCCAGTTTTGCATAAGACGAAGCACACATCTCCCTTTCTTTCCCACTGAACATAACTAATAATACTAGACAGTATGCATGCAGCATTTACCTGTGGACTCTGAAAAGTTAATACTATCAGGTAGTTTGGAAAACTGGAATTACTACTGATCTGACAGTGCCTCTATGGCTTGAAACCCAGAAGTGCGGGTCGGGTGCAAAGAGAAAGAGCTCTTAGTGAAGCCTTCTCTTTCTGGCCCAAGGAGCAGGAAATTGGGCCCTTAAAGGACGGAGGGAGTGTGTAGATTCCCTTTAGTGGTGATGGTGGTGTTGTTTGTTTTGTTGCTTTTCTTTTTCTCTTTCCCCAGCCCTAAAGCAAACTCATGGTGGCCACAGTGGCAGTAATAGTGTGCCAATAACAGGAATGATGGCAGTGCCAATAGAGCAGATGCCTAAAACTCTGAGCCAAGAGCGTGGGAGGAATTCTCATTGCTTTTCTTTCCCCTCTCAATCCTCTCACCACTTGAACTGGGAGTACACAGCAAAAAGTACACAGCACAATAGGTAATTCACAGCTTGCTAACCAGAAGACAAGGAATGGCGATTCTCAGAGCTAGCTAGGGGAAGTTGGGGGAACATAATCCTATAAAGATCAGTATAAATAGGTTTACCCTTACTTTTCACATCCATACAGACTAAAGCACTGCTCAGACCCCTTTCTGGGAACCGGTTAGCACACAGGACAACATAAATTGCACTGCAATGGCTTTAACAATTGAAATGATATTTGAACCATATATCCCAGAATACCAGCTGTAACTTTTGGCATGAACCCAACTCAATCAATCGCTTGTTTAAAAAAAAAAAAAAAAAGAGCATTTAATAGTTTCCATAGGATTTAAGACCAAGAGTCTCACGACATGATACTCAATATACCCAGGACACAATCCAAAATTACTTAACGTATGAAGGACCAAGAAAATTTAAATGACTTTTAAGGAAAAAGACATTCAACAGATGCTAATTGAGTGTTGGAATGATCAGATTTTATTTTTTTAATGTTTTATTTATTTATTCATGAGAGACACAGAGAGAGGCAGAAACATAGGCAGAGGGAGAAGCAGGCTCCCTATAGGGAGCCCGAAGAGGAACTCGACCCCAGGACCCCACAGATTGTGACCTGAGCTAAAGGCAGACACTCAACCACTGAGCCATCCAGGTGCCCCAGAATTATCAGACTTTAAAGAAGTTATTTTAACCATACCCCAAGTAGTGAGGGCCATCACTCTTGAAATAAATGGAAAGAAAAAAAATTAAGCAGAGAAATAAAAGATATTAAAATGAATCTAATAGCAATTTTAGAACTAAAAAATACAACAACCAAAATATAAAAATATACTGGATGTAGTCAACAGCAGAATAGAAGTCACAGAGGAAAAAGGTCATTGAACTTTAAGGCAGATCAATAGAAACTGTCCAATCTGAATAACAGAGGAAAAAAGATGGAAAAATAATAAACAGAGCTTCTGGGACCCCTGGGGCAATACCAAAAGATTTAATAATCATATCATCAGGGTCCCAAAATGAGAGAAGAGTGATGCAGACTGAATTTTTAAATAGTGATAGAAAATTTTACAATATTGACAAAAAATATTCAATGAGAACCAAGAAACCTACTAAAGTCCAACTAGATAAAGTCAAAGAAATTACATGTCCAGATACATCATAATAAATTTGCAAAAGCAGCCAGAAGAAAAGACAACACACTACAAATAGAGGACTAATAATCTAAATGACAACAAATTTCTCATCAGAAACAATAGAGGGCAAGAATGCAGTGAAATAACATTTTTTAGATCCTGGAGAAATTTGCTATGAACCCACTTTTTTCACATCATTGTATGAACAATTTTCCAATCATTCAATACTATTTAAATACTATAATTTCTAATAAAAACATGTGTTTTTAATACTTTATGTATTTAATCATTTTCCCATTGATGAGCACTTGGGTTGTTTCCATATTTTGTCCATAAATAGTGCTATAATAGATATCATTGTACATAAATTATTATATATCCCTCTATTTCTATTTGCATTACAAATCCCTGGTAATATAGCCATTGGATCAAAGGCTACAGTTAACATTTAAGCTCTTTTTAGGTGTTGTCAAATTACCCTCCAAAAAGGATTTTATTAAATTATCATCAGCACTGTATGAGACTGTATTATCAGTTTTCAAAATCTTTATCAATATAAAAACTAAAATTGGCATGCTATGGTTTCATTTGGAATTTAAAAATTATGTATAGTATTAAATATTTTTCAAGTGTTTTTCAGCAATTCAAACTTATCTTCTTATGGATTGTTTCATGAAATTTGCCTTTTATTGATTGATTTTCTTACTGACTTATGAGCTCATATTCTGAATCAATAGTGTGAATAAAAGCCAAAACAACCAACCCAACAATTCCCTAGTGTACACTTTTTTGACTAGCTTAATTTTTCCTTTCTACTTACCACTCTATCTCTGTAAGATATACACTTCCAAAGATTTCATCAACCACTACCAATCCCCCAAATCCACCTCTGCTGTCTTGTTCCCATTTCCCACTTGCCTACTCTATGTGCTTAAAAATCACTCCCAGCTCCATTGTTCTTTCAAGAAGGCTCTGTCCAGTTCAGAAATACATTAAATGATACGAACAAGGTTGTCTTATCAAAATCCAATGGTGATGGCACATTATGTCTTCCCACTTTTTATTCCTTTCTTTTTTGTTTCAATTATTTATTTAAATTTTAGTTAGTGAACATATTGTGCAATATTGGTTTCAGGAGAAGAATTTAGTGATTTATCACTTACATATAACACCTTCTTCCCACCATTTTTTTAGGAAGAATCTCCCTCATGAGGATGTAAGCCAGGTAACTGAGTATACAGCTCAAAGGATCCTCACTTTTTAGTTTTGTGTTTGCCTTTTCTGTGCATTACAAGGATTTTTTTAATGGGAAAATAAAGATGATCTTTCCAGGAGAGCTACCAGATTTTATACTAGAATTGCAGGAGATGGTTTTCTCTGGTACTTTCTCTCCCTCTCTCCATCCCTCCCTCCTTCCTTCTTTCCTTCCTACAATTGGGTTTTGAAGCATAAATTGGAGTTTTCCAGATTAACACAGGGAAAATCAGTCCAAAGAGCAGCATCCACATATGCAAAGGCATAGAAGCATGATATCTGGTGTTCCTGGAAAAATATAAATAGTTTGTTATGACTGGAGTGTGAAGTTCAAGGTGGGCAGATCTCTGGACAGGGCTGAATGGGAAACACTCATCTCTGAATCCTTTATCTCCCTGATCACCCTTTTATCAAATGAGACACACACCTTGAACATTTTTCCCATTGGAATCCTTCCTCAGCCTTTAGCATGTGTGCCTTGCACTAGAAGACAGCCAGAGCACCTGCCCTCATGCGCTGCCCAATGGTTACAAGTGCTGTCTCCAGCAGATTCGTGACACATCTACCCATGTAGGTTCATCTTTAATCCACGTCACCTTCTCCCTTGTTTCTCCAACTTCTTACCTGCTTCAATCTTTCAGATTTATCATTGACTTCTGATTTCTCTCTCATAAATCTCTCACTTCATTCTTCTCTAGCCTGCACTTTCACACACTGTACTGCCTATAGAACAGTCTATTGGATGCAGGCTTCATTACTTATTTAACTGCTTACCATGAATGGACTTCTGGGAACAAGGATAATATCCTCTTTAGCCTATCTTCCATACCAGCTCAGGAATTATTCTCTTACAGCAGTCCTCTTGGGAAGAATCATCACCCTAGACTCTAAGCATTCCAAACTTAGGGGAAGACCAGAACATAGCTTCCTAATCATTTTCCAATCCCACAGGATATTTGCTTCCCAAATCACTTCAGTCTTCCTCTTACCTACATTCCTACTAACCTGACAACCAGAGCTGTTATTGAATTGGCCTCTCTACCTTCATCTGTTTCAGCCCTCTGTCTAATCTATCCTACAGGGTTCTTTTTCTAAAACCCAACTCTCCTGATGCCATCCCTTAGTCCCTGCACTCCAAAAAGCTCCACTTAACACCAGAACATAGAGTAAACACAGAGGAAGGTGTTTAAGACTTTCCATTACCTAGTCTCAGTCTAGCTTTCTAGCCTTATGTTGTATTATATGTATCCCAAACCCTTCAGTCTGTGTACTATCTGCTATTCCTCTACTACGCCAGGCACTTTTATGTCTCAATGCTTTTGCTTAAGCTCTTCCGTCTGCTGGAGGACCTTACCGGTCCCCTAAATAAGATTTTATCTGTCAAAATCTTTTTTATGAGCCAAGGCCTAGCTTAAATGATATTTTCATAAAATCTTCCCAGAATTTATTTCTTCTCTCTATTGTATTTCACATGAACATATGCATTTCTTCAATACCAGATTTTCAAAATATATCAAGTTATAACATGTACTAGCTTTTCTGTATCTGCTTGAATTCCTCTGTAAATCTCTGACTAGCCTTGGGAACTCATCACCAGAAAATCCGCTTTATAGAAGTAAAGCTGTCTTGGCATGAATACTGCTCTATTTTATTGGCTTAGAAACTCATTTATAAGGTGTTAGAGAACACAGAGATGAATGAGACAGTCTCACTCTGTCTTGCTCCAATTATAAGATTGGAGCCAGACAGGTACACACATAGTCTCAGAATTGTGATAAACATTTCAAACATGCTCAGAGGGCTAAGGAAGCATACAGAGAAGTGTGCCTGACTATCTGGAGAGAAGAGGGAAGTCTGGTCAAGAAGGCTCCATAGGATGGAGAGCACCTGGGGTGGCAAACGGAAATGAACATTGGAGGCAGAGGAGATAAGATTTGTCCATCAGAGCCCTCCTATTTGATCACAAATGCAAACAGCAGGCAAAGGGTGACTTTTATAATGAGCAACAGAATTTTCAAAGGCAAGAATAAACTAGGTCACACAAATAAGCCAGAACCAAGGCACTGAAGACCACAAGGAAGCTTCTAACATTGACTCCACCTTCTGTCTCACTGCAGGCTGACTGTGTCTACCTCCCAGACCCTGCAGCAAAACAGTCACCTAGAGCTCCTTGGCTTACATGTTTCTGATCAAAGGTTGTGTTAGTTATTTACTGTGACATAGCAGATTACCTCAACACTGTGACTTTAAACAGTAAGTGATGAAAATGATGATGGTGATGATGACTAGTTTATAGCTTCTATGTACCCGGAATCCTGCCATAGTTTAGCTGGGCATCTCTGGCTCAAGGTCCCTAATGAGACTACACCTAAGTTGTTGGCTAAGTACGGGCTTCATCTGAAGACACAACTAGTTGGGGAAGGAGTGCAGAATCCGTTTCAAGTTCACTCACATGGCTGTTGGAAGGCTTTGGAAAATCCAGTTCCAGACTCACTCACGTGAGTGTCGGCGGGCTTTAGTTCCTCACGGGCTGTTGGACTGGCAGCCTCAGTTCCTTGCTAATCCATGCAGACTTCTTTATGGGGCTGCTCACAACGTGGTAACTTGTTCCTTCTGTATGAGTGATCAGAGACAGAAGGAGAGAGAATGGGATCCAGAGTGAGCTCTTATAGTGGAAACTACATTCTTTTTGCAACTTAACCTAGAAAACTACATCCCATAACTTCAGCCACATTCTACTATTAAAAGTGCCTCCCTAAGTCCAGCTCACACTGAAGGTTAGAGGGTTCAGAAAGGCATGAATAATAGAGGCAGTATCATAAAGGCCCATCTTGGTAGCTGCCTATCCCAACTGGAATCTAAGGCTCAGGGGAGGGTTCTAATGAGCTCTTCTGAGGTTAAGTGCCTATCTCTGTACCAATCAACTGTGTCCATAGGTTCAGAGTCACTTCACAAAATATACCTGCTGAAAATCCAATCCTGAAGTGAGGAAGAAGTTTCCAGGGAAAAGGTGCTGAACTTCCCATTTTAATCAGGTGGAGGTACTCACTAGCCCTTGATCACACACACACACACACACACACACACACACACACACACACAAATGCTCATAGACAAGCTCACACATAAATTCACAAGTCTGACCACCCTGTCTTGTATTTGTTGCACATATTAGGATTCTGAAAACACATGTGTTTGAAACAAAGTTTTAACTTTGAAAACGTATTTGAAGAGAATGGGCTGGGGATCCCTGGGTGGCTCAGTGGTTTAGTGCCCAGGACATGGTCCTGAAGTCCCGGGATCAAGTCCCACATCAGGCTCCCTACATGGAGCCTGCATCTCCCTCTGACTGTGTCTCTGCCTCTCTCTCTCTCTGTCTCTCATGAATAAATGAATAAAATCTTTTAAAAAATTTTAAAAAATGAAGAGACTGGGCTCCAGAAAGAGCAGGCTGGCAGTGTGGGTTGGTAGCAGACCAGAGCAGAAGCTGTGGGCAGGCAGAAGATTGGTGTCTCATGCTGGTGGCTATAGATGATGTCCCAGGCCTTGGGAGTGGCTTTCAAGGAGAAGAACAGTTGAGGCCCTGTTGATGGTTGGGGTCTTCAAGGAAGAATGGTGAGAGAGAACTGATTTTGGTAGAGGAAAATATGGCGCCACAGTGCTTCAGTTGAGTGTGTCT
The DNA here is from genome assembly GCF_003254725.2 of Canis lupus dingo. NCBI lineage: Eukaryota > Metazoa > Chordata > Mammalia > Carnivora > Canidae > Canis > Canis lupus. Next base: position 19,975,059 of record NC_064276.1, read on the forward strand.
GGGCCAAAAGGAAGGTCTGTCTGAAATGAGTGAGACTTGCCATGTTTGTTGGTTGAGGGGGCAGAGTGAGAAGAGATTTGGCATTTTGAGGAGGCAAGCAAGAGTACGTGAAGCCAAGTGGGCCAGGGTGGGTCAGGGCTGCATGAGAAGAGAGATGGACACTTCTCCATCACAAGGATAAAGGATAGGAAAAGAACAAGAAGAGAGAATGGGGAGGAGCTCTGGGAGATGCTCCTGGGAAGGCACAAGAAGGTGAGGAGTCTCGGAGCAGATAGGGTCCACTCCTCAGGTTGAGAGATAAGCATCGTCCTGGGGAGGTTGAAGGAAACAGAGCAGACTCTGGGACTTGAGGGTTGAGGGAGAATGTGCATAGCTGTTGTAGGGAAGCAACGGGGCACGAAGGAACAGGAGTACAAGACAGTGATGCATGGTGAGGTCTCAGCTGAGGCTGGACGATGGGACTTCGCGGTGGGCTTACCCATGTCCCTTTCGCAGATGTCTCTTACTCTCCAAGAGCAGCATCCTTGCCCAGCCCTGTGGTATCCCAAGACTCTGCAAATTTTACTGCTGCTTTTTCTTAGACCTGGAGAAGCTGAAAAATGTGTCAATGGTGGCCAAATGGAGAGTATTATAAAGATGAGGGTCAGTGGTTCTTCCTATGGCCTTTGTTATATGCAGGGACCATGAAGAAATGGAATGCAGTAAAGCAGAAAAATATTGCCCAGGTAGATCCAGGAAAACTATGATAACTTTGTTCTATAAGACAATAATTAGGTTACAGGATGACATTTAATTCCTCAATTGGATGTTTTGGTTATGTGCTTAAGACTAAATGAGCTTAAGCTGCAGCCTGAGCTATTCAAGCAAATGTCAAGGAACACATTTGTGGGGCTGCTAAAAAGCAGGATGGCATAATGGTTATTATTGTGGGCTGTGGAGCCGTGCTGTCTGGGCTTGAATCTTTGCCTGTGCCACTTCATCATTGCATGACCGTGGGTGAGTTACCACCATTTTATATTTCACTTTCTTCATCTGTCAGAAAGTAATGACAACAGTACCTACCTCATGGGGTTGTTGTACAAAGCCCCTGGCACAAAGCCTGTTAAACGGCATTCAATAAATAGTGATTAGCAGTTACCATTTAAAAAAAAATCAGATTGCTTAGAAAACTTCTCAGAAACACTGATTCTCAGAGTGGAGAATTCCAAGACCACTCGGTACTACAGTTTCAGGCTGTAGTAGTTGGAGCACTAGAGTGAAAGAGAGAAAGAGATGCTTCTGGGGTACCTTTATGGGGAAAAGTTGGGGGGAGAGCCGCTGTAACCTTGGCCCATGTCCCTGCTTCGATAAGAATAGCTCTGCTTCTACCAATTTCACATAGTTGATAGGTGTCCGCCTACATCAGAAAAGAAGGTTTCAATGTCAACAAAAGAAAACTGAACTAACTTTACAAATAAGGAACCTGAGGTTCAGAGGGGAAATGACTTGCCAAAGTCAAGTGCTGAGATTTCATTTGAGCAACATCTACAAGCCAGGCCTCCCGTCTCTAGTCCCGGGCTGCCTCTACGACAGCTTTCCATGTGTCTGGGCTCCATCACAAAAAAGATATGATTTTCTCTCCCACAGCACCTAGCCTGTTCACACTTCCTCTGAAGAACCTTACTTAAATAGTCAGGCTGTTGGGTAGTCCCTTCTAGAGCTTGCTCCTTCCTGCATAATGTTTTAAGTATCCACTGTTCTTCTGTTCTTTTTTTTTTTTTTTTTTTTTACTGTTGAAAATACTTTATTTATGTACATAGGAGGGACAGCTACAAGCCCCCCAGAGAAAACATGCCACTCCAAAGAAAAATCCTAGCAGCAAATTCCTACTCCTTCAGTACTATCAGTGCAGTCCAAGTCAGAAGGCTGGGCTTCCTGTCTCTGGGCACCCATCATACCCTTCTCACTGTAGAAATCCCAGGAAAGCAGGAAAAAGGGACTATTGCCATAAGTGAGGTCCAGTGGGGGCTGGGGTGCCTAGTCATTCCTAGGCATGAAATGAGGGGTGGACCAATTTATTTTTGAAATTTATTTGAAAATTAAATCAGGGGCGCCTGGGTGGCTCAATGGTTAAACATCTCAGGGCATGATCCTGGGATCTTGGGATCGAGTCCCACATCAGGCTCCCTGTAGGGAGCCTGCTTCTCCCTCTGCCTCTGCTTCTGCCTCTGTGTGTGTGTGTCTCTCATGAATAAATAAATAAAATATTTTTAAAAAAGAAATTTGAATCTTATTTTAGCCATGGTTAGATTCCTGGTGCCAAACTCAGTCACTAGCACATAGTAGGTGTCGGGCAAGTAATGGATGTGAATTCCCACTTTAAATCATAAGCTGGAGTACAAACACGATAGGTAATTAATGTTGCTCTTATATTGTGGTGAAGGAGCACCAGCATAACCATGTCCCAAATGAGCTCATTACTGAGTTGGCTGAAAACTTTTGCAAAATTTGTTTCTGTTTGAGAATACAATGTGAGTCCAAAATGCCATGTAAGGTTTCATTTTTGTCACATAAGATGCCTCTGGGGTTGGCAGAGGGGTGCAGGGAGAGTGGGAGGGACCAGTAAAGGATAAGTAGGATCTGCAAGAAGATTTCAAGAAGACCCACTGACCCTGCACACGTTGCCCGAGGCTTCCCTTTTTCTCACACATGAGCCTGTCTGAGGGTCCAAAGAACTTTCTTTCTGAAAGCACATCCCACAGCTGACTGATTAGGGGAGACCTTTTAATGAAGGCATTAATAAAAGAAGCCCCAGTGCCAGAGGGGACTGTACTAATTAGGATGGTGTCAGTCAAGAGAACACCCACACAGACAGCTCCCAGTCTTCTCTCCAAGGCGGGGTGCCGGGAGCTGCAAGTTGTTCCTGTCCCTCTCCATGCCCTCTCCTCCACACCTGGGGCCCTGTTTGTTCAAATCTGCTGCCTACACAGTCGGCCCCCCTGAGAATGTGTGTGCCAACCCCGCCCAGGGCCAGGACCTGGGGAGGTGGCACCATTAAACCTCCTGGGACACCTCTCTCCTTGCAGAAAGTACTGCAGCTACTCTCATCACTGAGGCAGAAGGAGAGATGGGGTACTGGGCCTTCCCACTCCTGGCCCCTCAGCCTTCTTCCCTTCCTTCTCTGTCCTTCATCTTATAACCTTCCAAACTGATCACTATCCCATCTATATTATTTAGTGTTGTCCAAAGAGGGGGAAAAAAAAAAAAAAAAATATATATATATATATATATATATCAATTAGTATTTTCTAAAGAATATATATATATGTCCGTGTATATATATATATATATTCTTTAGAAAATACTAATTGATATATATGTATTTATGATCATATATATGATTTATTTCAAGGAATTGGCTAATGTGGTCATGAGTGGCCAGCAAGTCTAAAGTTTATAGGGTAGATCAGCAGGCTGGAAATTCAAGCTGCAATCTTGAGACAGAATTTCTTTTTATGCAGGAAACTTTTGTTTTTGGTTCTAAAGACTTTCAATTGATTTGATGAGGTCCACCCACATTATTAAGAGTAATCTCAACTGAATACCAACCTATTGTAGATGTTAGCCCCTTGTACAAATTATCTTCACAGCAACATCGAGGTCAGTATTTGATGAATAACTGAGTGTGACAGACTTCCCCGGTTGGCACACAAAACTAACCACAACACCTTTACCTATTTGGACCATTCAGTACTTCTCCCAGCTAAGCAGGGAAGTTAGTGTCACTTCTATGGATTCAGCAACTGAGGCTTCTCTAAGTTGTACTCTGTGCCTTTCACACAGCCAGGAAATGTCATTGCTGGATATTAAAATTAAAATGCAGCTTTCTGGTAATCAGTATTCTTTTGTGTGTGTGTGTGTGTGTGTGTACGTGTGTGTGTGTGTGTGTGTGACAGAGAGAGAGAGAGAGAGAGAAGCAGGAAGGGGGCAGAGGAAGGGAGAGAGAGAACAGTAGGCTCCACACCCAGTGCAGAGCTTGACCTCATGACCCTAAGATCATGACCTGAGCTGAAATCAAGAGTCAAATGCTTAAGTGACTGAGCCACCCAGGCACCCCATCAGTCTTCAAGTTTTTTTTTTTTTTTAAGATTTTATTTATTTATTCATGAGACACAGAGAGAGAGAGGCAGAGACATAGGTAGAAGAAGCGGGTTCCTCACCAGGTACTGGATGCAGGATTCGATCCCAGGACCCCAGGATCATGACCTGAGCCAAAGGCAGATGCTCAACCACTGGGCCCCCAGGTCTTCAATTTTTTTTAAAAGATTTTATTTATTCATGAGAGACACACACAGAGAGAGGCAGAGACACAGGCAGAGGGAGAAGCAGGCTCCATGCAGGGAGCCCGATGTGGGGACTCAATCTCTGGTCTCCAGGATCATGCCCTGGGCCAAAGGCAGGGACTAAAGTGCTGAGCCATCCAGGGATCCCCCAGAGTCTTCGGTTTTTATTATGAGCTCATATTGCTTTTCTCACACAACACTCACTCATTCTTCCATAAACACGAATTCAGTCCCCACCATGAGCCAGGCGTTGGCTTGAACAGGACAGACATGGGGTCCTGACATCACGAGGCTAACCCTCTGCTGGGCACATGGACACACTGACATGAAGGACACACACATGCACACGCATGCGTGCACGTGTCTGTACAGGTGTTCACAAAGTTGAAAAGGCTTCCCCGAAATGACCGACAACCTCTGGAAGAAGCAGGACTGTCATCCGTAACAAAGAAGCATGAGATTGAGAAGACAGTTCAGAAAATGGCAGCAAGTTTTTTCAGAGATGGAGACAAGCTAAGTAAACTCAGTGTCAGCTTACTCTAAAAGAGTCTGAGCCCCATGTCTCTGCTGGAGGGGGGCGCTGAGTCAGGAGCCAAATAAGAGTGTCTTGATTTTTCCTTTGGCGTGAGAGAGGATGTAGGGGTGGCAAGTGGGTGGGAAGGAGCCTGAGGCAGAAGCAGACTGCTCCCCTCACCCCTTACCTCCCTACCCCCACCCCCACCCCAGCGGGCTGACTAATCCTGCAGGCCTCCCCTGGCTTCTACCCTTGGGCTCCAGGCACCAAATCACATGAGGGGGAATGAATCAAGGCTCACTTCTCTGGCTGATGAAGACATCTTGTTTACTTCATAGAATCACTCAAGTATTTATTTGGTTTTCTAAAAATGCAGAATACATATCTTAATCCCATGTCCAGGCATTCCTTCCCTCTCACCATCACCAAATCACACACGAACACTTCCCCCTGCAAAATAATAGTTGTATAACATTTTATGATTTGCAAAGTACTTTCAAATAAATTATCCTACGCAGTCCCTGGGGAAAAAAAAAAAAAAAAAAACGCAATATAAACACTATGAAATTCCCATTTCACAAAAGAAACTGAGGCCCAGAGAAGTTAAATGACTTGCCTCAGGTCCTGAGGCCAGTATTTGCTGAGGGCATTAGATCTCCTGTATTTCACCCTGTTCTTGCTGCTCAGGCCCCCAAACCAAACATCATCAGCCTAGTAGCTCCTTTCCCAGCACTGCCACAACAAAGCGCCACACACTGGACAGCTTCAACAACAGAAACGTATGATCTCACGGCCCTGCAGACTAGGAGCCTAAGGTCAAGTGTTGGCAGGGTTACTTCCTTCTGGAGGTCGGGAGGAAGAGTCCACCCCAGGCCTCTCCTTGAACTTCTCGTGCTTGCTGGTCATCTTGGGCGTTCTTTGGCACATGGCTCTGATCTTGTCTTCCTGTTTCCATGACGTTCTCCCTTTGGACATCTCTATGTCCAAATTTCCCCTTTTCACAAAAATACCAGTTACGTTGGATTAGGGGCTCACCCTACTCCAGTATGATCCCATCTTAATTAATTATATCTGCAACAACCCTGTTTCCAAGAAAGGTCTCATGCTGAGGTACGGGAGAGCTAGGACTTCAGCAAATGAATTTGGCGAGTGACACAATTCAATCATTAGTGTCCCTTCAATCCATCGTTTTACCAACTTGAGAAATGGGTAAAGCTGAGGTTATTCTTCTCATTTCATGGAAGAGTGTTAGAATCATCAGGGTAAGGTGAGCTGCCCAAGACGACTGAGTAACAAACGTATGCCTGACCTCGCACTGCCCCACCACTGAGGGTTACAAGCGGAGTCTTCAAGCTGCATGAGGGCACATGGAACCCCACTGTTGTCCAAGATGTAGGCACAGTGAGAGAGAGCAATAGACCACGTGCTTCCTGAGAAACTGCTGGCTGAAGGGAAATAATTGAATTAATGAAATTCTCAGACTGTGAAGCACCATTTGAAGGGATTTTAAACCTGAAAAGGGAAGAAAAATATTGCCAGGTCTGTGTGTTGTCAGTCTCCAAATACCGAGGAAATGGTACCAAGTAGAGGTCGCCCAAGGTTAACTAGATAATGGAAAGGTTAGCTGTGCTCTTTGGGCACATTAACATTCCTTTGTTGCCATAACTACACAGAATTATCAGCAAAGTTTTTGTAATCCAAAATAGGATTACGATACTTGAATGAGATTATCTCAGACCAGAAAGCCTTCCAAAATTACCTAGACTTTTCTAAAGGAACAGAGAAACTTCAGCCTCATCATAAACATGCAAACTATGGCCTGGCTGGTAGAGAACTGGTTTGAGTCATGACTTGAAGTAGGCCTTTCAGATGAGTTACAGAGCATAAAGCAGCGCTCGGCCACCCACAGCACAGTAGAGAAGGCTGTGGTTGCAGGTGGAAAGCACGGATCCTCACCCTGTCTTGCTCTCTGCTTAGGCGGGAGGCAAGACTTGGCAGTGGGACCCATGGGGCTTTTTAGATCAGACATTGGATATGTGTTGCGTGTGTTACTCACTAACTATGTCACCCTGGGCAGAAATTTAAGCTCTTTGAGCCTTGGTTTCTTCCCTTGTAAAATGGGTATAAAAATAGCTAACTCAAAAGTTGCTGGGATGAAGCAAGATCATGCACACACATTCCCTGTCACGTAAGTGCTCTCAATGTGAGTTCAGTTGCTTTTCCTCTTTCTCGCTCCTCATGATCCACCTGGTTTTTGCAATGATAATGGAGGAAAATAGAAATGATTAGCTCTTGGAGACATCTTAAAGGAGGAACACTTTGTTTAAGTAAAACAAATAAAACCCTCTTCCTGAAACACTTTTGTTGTTGTTGACTTGCTGAGAATTTTGTGGCCGTTGCATAATTTCAGTAGATGTGGGATTGGACCAAGGCCCTGGTTGGCAAGCAGGAACATCAGTTGGCAAGTGCAAACAGTAGCACTTCCAGAAAGGGTTTCTAGCAGGTAGGTCCTGGTGATCTGACAAAAGATGCTCATGGTAACCATCTGGACTGCCGTCCCCACACTGACATGCATTGTTTAGGCTACAAAGATTCTGGTAGGGCTTTTTGCCTTTGAACTTCGCTTTAGTCCTGTCTGTGCACTGGGGAGGAAACGGGCTATTATTACGAGCCTAGACTGTCACGGATACACTGAGTCACAAAGCAGCTAATGAGTATTGGAACCAGGACCAGGGCTTTATGCCTCCTGGTCCATCATACCACGTTGCCTTCTGGCCTGGAATTAGCAGTCCAAACTCCATCCCAGAGCTTTGTGCCAAAGGAAGATATAATCCCCAAGTCAAGTCAGTGCCCATATCCGTGAACCTGAGTGCTGCGGCATTGGGCTCAGCCCCCTACTCACCCTACCCTGTTGTCCATGACCCACCCCAGAGCCTCTTCCCTGAGGAGGAGGGGAACTTAATATGGATTCTCACTTAACCAGCAGCCAGTTTTCACTTTTGTTCCTCTTTATCAAAAAACAACAAACCAAATCGTTATCACAGTATTGAAAATAGCTATTTTTTAAAAATAATACTAAATGGATAAAGAACATAATTTTTTTTAGTTCTCCATCCACTGAGGCCTATCATGTGTCAGGTTGATTCTGTGGGAACATAACATTAGTCAGATACAGACACTGTTTCCAAGGAGCCCACAGTCCAGCAGAGAAGATAAGACACACCTGGGGATGGCTGGAAGCAGGAGAGTCCTAAATGCCTGCACCAGCCAGTCTCATCCAGAACCTGAGGGGCATTGGCATGAGCTGACCTCTTTTTGATCTGCCTCAGGGGAGTGTTTCTTCTGTAGACAAAGGTATCTTACCCAAGTATCTGGAGTTGCACCGTTCAAAAGAATCTTCAGCAATGTTAGAATTCTTCTTTTTCTTCTTCTTCTTCTTCTTCTTCTTCTTCTTCTTCTTCTTCTTCTTCTTCTTCTTCTTCTTCTTCTTCTTTGAAGATTTTATTTATTTATTTGAAAAAGAGAGAGAGAGAGAGTGAGCAAGGAGAGGAGCAGAGGAGGAGGGAGACGGACAAACAGACTCAGTACTCCACAGTAACCAAACTGTGGAAGGAGCCTCGGCGTCCATTGAGAGATGAATGGATAAAGAAGATGTGGTCTATGTATACAGTGGAATATTCCTCAGCCATTAGAAATGACAAATACCCACCATTTGCTTCGATGTGGATGGAGCTGGAGGGTGTTATGCTGAGTGAAATAACTTAATCGGAGAAGGACAAACATTATATGGTCTCATTCATTTGGGGAATATAAATAATAGTGAAAGGGAATAGAAGGGAAGGGAGAAGAAATGGGTAGGAAATATCAGAAAGGGAGACAGAACATGAAGACTCCTAACTCTGGGAAATGAACTAGGGGTGGTGGAAGGGGAGGAGGGCGGGGGGTGGGGGTGAGTGGGTGACGGGCACTGAGGGGGGCACTTGATGGGATGAGCACTGGGTGTTATTCTGTATGTTGGCAAATTGAACACAAATAAAAAATAAATTTATTATTAAAAAAATTTTATTTGAAACAAACAAAAAAAAAAGCAGACTCAGTACTGAACGTGCAGCCCGATGTAGGGTTGGATCCCAGGACCCTGAGATCATGACCTGAGCTGAAACCAAGAGTCAGGTGCTCAATCAACTGAGCCACATAGGTGCCCCTAGAAATGTTCTATATAGGTACGGTCCAGTACAGCAGCCACTAGCTATAAGTAACTATTGAGCACTTGGGAAGTGGCTACTGCAACTAAGGAAATAAAATTTTAATTTAATCTTGTTTTAAGTTCAATTGTCACTAGTGGCTACTGCATTGGACAATACAGATCTATAGGCAAACTGGATGGCTCTTTATGACCATTTCATTTTTGGGAAGTAGCTGGAAGTGGTTACAGAAAAGAGCTCTCCCACTGCTCTGCTGCCCCTCTAGGACATCTGTCATCACTTGGTTCCCCTGAAGTATACACCAGGTGGCTGAGACATGCAGGCCTGTGTCCTGTAAGTGTCACTAAGCCAGGCCCTCCTCACACCTACATGTGTCTGCCGTCAGCAAGGCTCCCTTCTCCTTTGACTGATAAAATTAATAGAGTCTGGCAAGGCCCAGCTTTGGAAAGATGCCAACTCTCTGTGAAAGAGAAACAGTGAGTTGCCCAGGAAAAGCTCCAGGCCTAGCTATCAGGGGCATGTGTTGCCCTGAAGGAAATATGGAGGACAGAAGGAAATCTGTGATCCAGTCCCAGCCTGCTGTGAACTTGCTCTGTGACCCTGAGTAGCTGTTCCCTGTTGCTGGGCCTCAGTTTCCTTTTCTATAAATCATGGTGCAGGGAAGGTGCATTTCCTAATTTGTCAGCCAGCTCAAAGCTTCTGAGAATACTTATTTCCAGAGACAGTAATTTAGTAATTTAGATGGCAGAGGAGCATCCAGGGATTGATTTTCCAATGTGAAGTACAAGGCAAAACCAATTTAGCAGTAAATAAAAAAAAAAAAAAAAAAAAGGGAATAGTTGAAAGTGCATACACTTTGGTATATGCTGCTGGTGGTAAGCAAGTGCTACCAGTGAACTTAGCAAGATGAACTTCGAAACAATAAGAAGAAAGGCCAGAAGATTGCAGAGGAAGAGGGGAAAACTGATGTAGAACCAACAGGAGAAAAAAGCAGAGCATAAAGAATGCAGGGGCCCCAAAGGGTCAGATAAACAAGAGCCTGCAAGGCAGTGAAGGGTGAAGAAGGCAAGCAATCAGACCTCCATGAACTGGAGAGAACAATTTGATCCAGGGTGACGAACAACATATTTTGCCCTTTATGCAGAAAATCCTGATTCCTTCAGTCAGTACCTAAAAGCACAGAGGAGAAAAATGCCTGTGGGATCAGCTTCACGTCACCTAGTCAGTCAGCAAATATTTACTGAGCTCTCTGCAACAGTGGCTCTCAATCCTAGCTCAAAATCAGAATCACCAAGGGAGCCTACAGAACACTGAAAAAACCCCGGCTGTCCAGGTCCTGATTTCTGGAAACTCTCCTTTCACTTGTCCGGACCATGCTCTCTGCAAGTGGATAATGAAAACCCCCTGCATGATACCAGTTTCCAACCACGGCCAAGAACCTATGCTTCCTTGTCTGCCAAGCTTTGTGCTAAAGCTGGGACCTGCAATGGGAACAAGATGGACATGCATGGCCCCAGTCCTCATCAGTATAGGTATTTTCCAAGGTGATAATGACCCAATGAGGTTTCTGGGACGAGAATGATCTCTGTACTGTGCATGAAGGAAGAGAGGTGGTTTATTTCCAAGGTCACACAGCTTAGGAGTCATTAGTCCAGGACTCAAATCAATTAGGTCAATTCTTAAAATCCAGTGCTCCTTCCCTTACACCACATAACCTCGAGCAACAGGATGTTGAGAAAGGTGACTTTCCAGGGGTCCCTTCTCTTTAATTTTCAGACACCTGAAATATTCATCAGTCTTTGACCATAACTATAGTTATCAGACCTTAAGTGGCCAAAGGCTAGAGACCCTTGGATAGACCTAATATGGATTACAATAGGGATACACTTTTCTTGAAGTACCTGGAAATGGGGAAAACACTAAGTTATAGATACCTAATATTTGCCAAGTAACATGTTAGGTGCTTATTAAAGGCACAAATACAAAGAGAGTGCATCTCACTCCTCAAAGATTATGTTGCCTGGTGGGAGGAAGTAAATGCAATGTGACATGATCATGAATGTTCTAGGGAAGGAATCTGCAAACTTTTTCTGGAAAGGGCCAGATAACAAGTATTTTCAACTTTACTAGCCATGCGGTCTTTGTCACAGTTTCTCAGTTCTGCCATCGTTATGCAGAAGCAGTGACAGTTCACAAATGAATAAGCATGGCTGTGTTCAAATAAAACACGATTTATGGGGGCGCCTGGGTGGCTCAGTCAGTTAAGCGTCTGACTTGTAATTTCTGTTTGGGTCACGGTCTCAGGGTCGTGAGATGGAGCCCGGTGTCGAGCTCTGTGCTCAGTGTGGAGCCTTCTTCAGATTCTCTCTCTCTCCTCTCTCTCTGCCCACTCCCCCACTCTCCATGTGCTCTTTCTCTCTAAAAACAAACTAAAAAAAACAAAAACCCCAAAATACATGATTTATGGATACAGAAATTGACTTACACATGATTTTCACATGTCAGAAAATCTTATTTTTCATTTGATTTGTTCTAATCATTTAAAAATGTCAAAGAATCATTCTTAGCTTGCAGGCTGTACACAACAGGTGGTGGCCTGGATTTAGCTCACGGGCTGTGGTTTGCCAGCCTCTATTCTAGAAGTACCATGGTGGGGAGCATGTAGGAAGGCACAGCCATGTCCACCAGGTTTGGAAAACCAAGGGAAGCTTCTCAGAGGAGGTGGCACTTTAACCTCCCCTAGTTCTCCTCAATGTCTTTTAGCCAATAGTTGTTTTCCTACTTGGAACACAGATTCAAATCACTTATAAACTAACTCCAGTGCTGGGTTTGAATTCTCTAGGTAGTCTTTAAAAGCAGAAACAAAATCAGATTTAAGAAAAATATTTTCAATATTTTCATTGGATGCCCTCCTTGCACTGGAATATAGGGCTGAGAGGTTTGTTTATGACGAGGGAAAATGATTTCTGTTTTGGTAGAAGTTAGGAAAGGAAAATGAGACAAAATATTTACTGGGCATCTTCTATGTGCCAGAGACTGTTGTGATCATTTTCCTTAAGTTTTCTCACTTAGTCCTCATAGCTCCCCTACATGGTATTATTGTCTCCATTTCGCAGAAGAGGAGGCTGAACCTCAGAGATGTCACCCTTCTCGAAGACACAAAATTAGTACAAGGCAGAGCTGAAGTTTGGACTCAGGCTATCTGACTGTGAGGCACGGATTCCCTCATCATGCCTCATTTCCTTATAAAATGATCATATCCCTTGAACAAGGTTTGCTAACAAAATGGAAATAGCACAAAAGTTTCTAGAAAAATTCTAAGCTAAGCAAACACCTTATAAAACTAAGCTTGAATTAAAATGCATCTGTAAAATATCTGTCCTCACTTGCTCACTGGACTCTACCAAAATTTTTATCTAAATAAAAGATTTAAGACAGGGGTGGGGTTGGTAGCAAGAGTAATGGTTTTTCCAAAGCCACTGTTTATGAGGGCTCTGAATATTACTGGAGCTTGAAAGATTTATACCTCTAAGCATAATTCTTAGGGGGCAGTTTAGGAATCAAAACCTTTATATAAAAGAGTTCTGGTAATAAAATTTATTATTAATTTGTTAATGCTCTCCCTTGCCCTTCTCATGCAGGGAGAGGGCAAGTCATACTACTTCTCGTTTTGAGGCCAGTTTCTTTTTCATAATTTTTAGAAACAGTCTGTATGTGTTCCTTTCCCCAGAGATCAGGGCCACTTGAGACTCACTAGAAAATTCAGGTGAGAGAAAGAAACCCAGAAACAGCACCAGCCCTGCCCCCAGGCAGGAGCTCTGTGCAGACAGGATGTCCAGTTAGCAATCCTGTTGTTTCCCAGATACCTACAATGACTCGGGCCACTGTGGCTCCTCAGACTCCAGTAGGGAATATTTGTTATGACTCTCAGGCCACATCCAAGTCTCCTGGCAACAGGCTACTCTTTCTTAGGAACCCAGCCCTTGAATACCTCCAGTCCCAGGCATGTGCCAATCATGGGTGCATCCCCTGCACATAGGCATGCACCCCAAGCCACCATAAAGGGAGTGAATCTTGGAAATTTTGCTAGTAATGGTGGGTTGGGGTAGGGGAGATAACTTCCACTTAATGAGTACTCGATGACCTTATTGATACTTTACAGGGAGAATGGGTTTGCAATGGAGTTGAAACAAGAAAGGAAAACAGAAATGGAAAAGCAGCAGCCAATTGTCATAACATTAGTGAGCCTTGGATCAAGTCACTTTGCTGCATCTATTAGATGAGCCAGTACATTCTATTTTTTGCTTAAATTAGAATTTCGTTCCTGTTGCTTACAACCAAAAGAATCCTAACCACAACTTGAAACTCCCACTTCCTAATCCAATCCGAGTAACAGAGTTCCCTGCCTTGATCTCCCCCAATGTCTCTGGCATCATCACCCAGTGAGTGTCCTGGTCCTTCTGCTGCTGAGATCTACCTTGTTCTGGCTGCTTCCACCTGGTACTTGCCAAGTCGGGAGACTGGGCATTCACCAATGCCTGCTGTGGACTAAGCATCGAAAAGGTCATTCTCTTTTCATTTTCCATTTATTACATAAGAAAAACATATTAATAGTAGAACATTGATTTAACATATGGCTGACTGGAGAGAAATATTTGTTATTTGTAACCTTTTTTTACATACGTGTGGATCCAAGGGCATCCAGGTGATTCAGTTGATTAAGCGTCTGGCTTTGGCTCAGGTTATGATCCCAGCATCCTGGGATGGAGTCCCACTTTGGGCTCCCTGCTCAGTATGAAGTCTGCTTCTCCCTATTATTCTCCCTTTGTTCTCTCCCTCTCTCTCTCTCTCTCCCTCTCAAATAAATAAAATCTTAAAAAAAAATAAAAAAGAACTGTGGATCCAGGTAGCTAGAGGATTTTTTGCTTGCTGAGGGTAGGAAAAAAACCTTCATCCTCAGCATACTAGCCATATATATATTTAAAGATGATATTATGATATTACAAAGTGGGAAAGGATACACAAGCAGAGAATTGCTCTGCCAAAGAAGAGGCCCTGGGAGTGACTGCTGGGTGGAGGCAGTGCAAAGCCAAAGAATGGATGGAAACAGGTATGGAAGAAGAGGCAATGCCCATAGGGAGTTTAAAGGTGTATGTCTATGCACTGCAAAATGTCAGCCTTCTCCCTGCCTCCCTCTGTGAATTTGACAGTATTCCGCATTGCTTATTATGCCAGATGAGTGAAGTTAATTTGGAAGGAGCTTAAAAAAAAAAAAAAAAAAAAAAGAACAGGGGGCCAGGAGCAAGCACCAAGCATATCAGACATTTGGACTGAAAGGAACGGGACACGGATTCTGTTGGGTAGAGGATGACACAGTTCCCTTTACAATAATTTCGTTTATATCCCAGCTGAACCAAAGCTCTAATCTTGATAGTAATTGGAGCCTGGCAACCCCAAGCTTTAAAACTGTACGTCTGCATTAGAGCCTGGAGGTTTCTGGAAGGGAATTGGTCTTTGTCCTCGTGCTTAATTTGCATACTGAAAAATGTTTATTGTCATTAAATATACTTCTGCTGTGTAATTTTTAATAGCTTCATAGTATCTATTATATAGCTGCACAAAAATTTATTTAGCCAATATTTTTGCTTGGCATGAAGACTGTTTATACTATTTATTTAAATAAACCACAATGAGATGTTGTAGATTTGTTCTTGTACATTTTTCTCAGGAGAAATGCCTAGGAGTGGAATTCATGGGTCAGAAAAAGTATTTTTAGGGATGTTTAAGACATGTTAAGGCAGAAGCAAAACCTTGATGATTGCTTGTAAAGTTAAAATGAGGAACTTGAACTCATGACCCTGAGATCAAGACCCCAGCTGAGATCAAGAGTACGACACTTAATTGACTGAGCCACCCAAGTGTTCCCAAGTCCATATTCTTGGGAAAGACTTCTAGCCAGGGTGCTAGGAACCTCATTTCTTTCACAGAATCTCATCTGATTGGATGAGTATGCAGATTCAAGTAGCTGTCTCCACAGGGAGCTTCAGAGGTGAGCAAATAATATTGGAACTCTGGAATCTTGGTAGAAATTACATCAAAAGCCTATAGCCTTTCCCTCTTCTCTAGATTTTTTTGCATGTAAAATCTCATTGCCTCTACTTTGTATACAAAAAACAAACAAACAAACAAAAAAAACCTCAAACTCCTTGAATCATATCCAACATCCCCAAACTAATAAATGTATAAGAGATGGTGGAAATAGAAAATCACCCTTTTTAAAGCTCCCATATAATAATTGATTTAGGCAAGGATTATCAAAGGAAGCTAAAACAGGTGAAAAGTTATAGAGGAACAGGATATTCACACAGTGCCAAAATATCACCATGCAAATTACTGATTAAAATGAGAAAATATATCATTGCATTAAAAAGCTCTGATGGTCAACATGTGTACCAGGTGAGCATCTCAGCCTCACTGATAGTGGGATAACTTATCATTAGGAACCTCTCTATGTATCACAGTGCAGAATTCAAACAACACTTATGATGTATTTTTGACCCAAAGGGTTTTATTTGAATGCGGTTAAGTCCCTCCAGACCTAAATTCCAGTTTGTAGAGAATATGAGGGACAGGAGAACAGTTAAATGATAACATGACAAAGTAATCAGAAAAATCCCGAATGTAGGGTGTTGCATAAGCCAACCATTCAAACTCTTCAAAGACTCAGTCCTGTTTAAAAAACAATACAGGAGAACTGCTTCAAAGTCTAAACTGAAGGACATAACAACTGTGATGGTTAATTGTATGTGCACTTGACTAGGCCCTGGGGTGTCCAGATATTTGGACAAACATGATTCTGGGTGTTTCTGGAGGAGTTTCACATTTGAATTAGCAGACTGAGTGCAGCATATTGCTCTCCGTAATGTAGGTGGGCCTCATCCAGTCAGTTGAAGGACTAGATTTAAAAAAAAAAAAAAAAAAAAAAAAGGCTAAGTAAGAGGAACTTCCTTCTACTGGACTACTTTCAAGCTGAGACATTTGTTTTTTTCTTGTCTTCAGATCTGAACTGAAACATTAGCTCTTCCTGGATCAGAAGACTGCCAGGCTTGAGTTGAAACTATACTGAACATGGGCTCTCCTGGGAAGTTTCTAGCTTGTCAACTGCAGATCTTGGGAATTGTCAGTCTTTATAATCATATAAGCCCATTCCTTATAACAAATTTATGTATATATCCTATTGGTTTTGTTTCTCTAGAAGACCCTAACTAATACGACAGCTAAATCTGACATATGAGCCTAACCTCAGATCAAAATAGCTATAAAAGACATCCTTGAGGCAGTTAGGAACATTTGAATATCAACTCCATATTGAATGATATTGTGGAATGATTATTATTAATTTGGGGGGAAGTGATAATGGCATTGTGGTTAAGGGAAAGATGATTTTTATTCTTAGGAGATGAATGCTGAGGTATTTAAGATAAAGTGGCTTCATGGCAAAACCTATCCAGAAATGGTACAGAAAAAAACATATATACAGGGGCATCTGGGTGGTTCAGTCGATTAGGCATCAGACTCTTGGTTTCTGCTTGGGTCATGATCTCAGAGTTATGAGATCTAGCCCCGGATCGGGCTCCTCACTAGTGTGGAGTCGGCTCTAGATTCTCTCTCCCTCTGCCCCTCCCCTAACTCCCATACTCACTCTGTCTCCCAAATAAATAAATAAAATCTTTTTAAAAAGACATATATACAGAAAGAGAAAAGAAAAAGAGATAATACATAACATTAAAATTGTTTTATCTCAGTGAAGGGTATGTAAGTGACATTACATTATTCTTTTGACTTTTTTGGCATGGAAGGAATGCCCTAACCTTGTCTTCTGCATTATATCTAATGCTGCACGTACTGCATTCCCATGTCTGTGCCTCAGGGAGCTCAGGTGCCTGTGGCCTTGTCCTTCCTTTCATGCACCATGCTGACCTGTTGTCCTCTCCCACTTCTTTGGTTTTCTTTTTTGCCTTTCTAATTTCTTAAAAAATAAGCTTAGTGCATTGAATTTAAGACTTTGTTCTTTTTGATTAAAAAAATTATTTGTAAGTTATTTAAAAATTTATAAAAAAACCCACTTGCCTTTTAAGTTTTAAGGCAAAAATTTCCCTTCTAAGTTCTGTTTTACCTGCATCTCAAAGGTTTTGACACGTTTTTGTTCAGTCCATTCTAAATATTTTCTAAGTACAACTTTACTGCTTTATTTGATACATGAATTATTTATGTGTGTTCTTTCATTTTTAAATGTATGTGGGTTTTTAATTATCTCATAATTTAATTTCTAATTTATGAACTGTGGCCAGGGAACAGGATCTGGTTTTTATATTTGTTGAAATCTGGTTCGTGGAGGAGTGTGTGGTCAATCCTTGTAAATATTTTATGTATGCTTGAAAAAGTGGGTTTTCTCTCATTTGGAGATGCAGGGCTCTAGTTATGTATTTGCACTAGATCAAGACATCTGATATTCAGATGTCTTATACCTTATCAAGCTTTTGCCTATTTGATCTTTAAATCTGAAAGAGGAAGATGAAAATCTTCCACCATAATTGTGGCTTTGCCAGGTTCTTTTTGTAATCAGATTTTTCTATGTATAGAAAAATCAATATATATTGAGAACATACTTTTAGGTTCATGGGAGGTACAGGGTCAAGATCATTAAAAATTAGAAGTCTGGGAAACTCACAGTCTAGAAAAGCAAAGAAGAACTGATGACTGAATGAAATGTGTTATTCTAGATAGGATCCTGAAACAGAAAGAAGAAATTAGTTAAAACCTAAGGCAATCTGAGTAATGTATAGATTTTAGTCAATAACAATGTATTGGTTCATTTCTTACATAATAAGAGAAACTGGGAACCCTGTATATGGGAACCCTCTGTACAATCATAGCAACTTTTCTGTAAATCTAAAACTATACTAAAATTAAAAATCTACTTAAAACGAAAGTTATTCAGGCTCATGGTACCTCCCAGAAGAAATGTAAGTCCAAATATTTCCATAGATAAAGCCTTCCAGATGTTGATCTCAATATATAAAGTTACAAAAACAAAGGAAATTAGCACTGAGATAGAGGGAGAGATAGAGAAATAGAGACAGAGAATAGGTAAGAAACAGCAGATTAAAATCGATCCCCCAAACTTAAGTTAATAGGATTATCTACTATAGTTATAAAAGTTATTTTAAATAATTAGCGATATCAAAGAAGGAATTAAAAGCATGGAGAAATAATTAGAAATAGTGGTTGCACTATACATTTTGTCTGTTTATAGAAAGAGCTGTGAGACCAAAGAGACAGAAATAATCTTCTTTTAACAGAGATAATCAGAAGAATTTTCTTGCTCGGAGGTATAAACAGCCATGCATCTTACTCTAATATGAGTGGTCATTATCACATAAGGTTTCAAATACCAGCTTTAGAAATACTGTTAGCAAAATACTTGGCAGCAAAATAGAGAGCAACTTAATAAAAAGGATGAGAGCACCACTATCATACATAAATTTGGGGAAAAAATGCTCATAGAAGATAAAGTTTTTCAACAATATACAAAACTTTTGTTTTCTCTGCTTCCCTCTCCCCCCAAACAGGAATAGACTTTCTAAAAAAATAAAAAATAAAAAAAAATATTGCAACTGAGTTATTTAATAGAGTTTGCACAAAAGTTACTAAAATTTATCTGCAATCTCAAGTAAATGATTTTGCAGACTCAAAACTCTTAGAAACAAAAGGGCGTACTGCTTGTAATTCTATTTTGCTTTCTAGTGTACCTGAAGTTTTAATTCCATTATCTCTGGGGCCTAAAAGTACCTTCTCACTCATGGAAAAAGCAGATGACAGCCTCCCATGCACTTTTAAGCTTCTTGTCTGCAGCGTGAGTCACATGGGAACACAACAGAAGACCCTTTTTAAACAAAGGAGCAAGAAAACAAAGGGACAGAAGCATCCTTTAGAGGTAAAAAATTCTCCTTAGAGTTCTCTACGCATTCGATTGTGGACTATGCAGCTATGACTCCATTAAATGATATTAACTGTCCTAAGCCAAGAATTATTTTATGTTTTCTCCTTTGTCTAAGATGTAACTCACTCACATGGGAGCCAGTTAGTCATCATCATTTTAAAAGGGCAAAGAAATATGCTACAGTCTGATTACATTCAAATGCTCAGGACATATCACTCAGCCAGAAGAGCATCTTGTGTTTCTGTTAGAATTTTGTTGCAGAGAATATTATCAATTTATCACTCTTCACCAGGTTTCTTAGGTAAGAGATAGAGGCTATTTTCATTTCCTCATAAAAATTAAAGAGCAAGAAGGAGTTTGTCTGTGCAAATGAAACAGCAAACAAGAAAACAGGAGCCAGTACTCCTGGCCCCTTGTGTCGTAGACCCTAAGAAGCTTTCTTCTAGGGATACCTAGGATTGAGTAAGAGGATGAAAGTAAGTGAATGTATCACATGTAAGAAGCAGTTGTAACTCCTCACTTTCTCATTCCCTCTGGAACAAATCCTTTAGCAAGTCTAGACCATACAACTTCCAAAATACTCACCAGTTCCAGGCTTCATTCATTTTTACTTCTTCCTCCATATTCCAAGCTTACTATCATCCTATCTTGGACCATGACAAAGACCTCCTAAGCACCACCCTAGCCTCTCCTGCTTTCTTCCATCCATTTTGCTCATAAAAGCCAGAGGGTACTTTAAAAAACAAAAGGATTCATCAACCGTTCTAATTGTTTCCCACTGCACTTGGAATAAAATTAAAACTCCTTTGCACAGCCTCCAAGATGCTGTATGATCTCGTTCTGTGCCAACAAGTCTGCCTGACCTCAACTCTATCATGTCCTCCACTTACCCACAATTTCCCAACCATACTTGCCTTGTTTCTGTCTCACAGTCATGCCCATTGCCACTTCAAGGCATTTGCACTGGTCATTATGGAGTCTGAAAGTTCTTAACTAAGATCTCAAAATGCCGCCCTCCCTCCTGTCTTTAGGTCTGGGTTTAAATACCACCTCCCTCCTCTAAGAATACAGGTCAAACCCCTTGTCCAACTTGCTAACAGGCATTCTTTTTCTTGCTACTTATTATACTTTTAATATTAGTGGTTACCCAATATATTTTTAGTCTATTTATTATTGATTTCCTCCTGTCTTGCATTAGAATCTTAGGTTCATGTAAGCAGGAAATTTATCTGTCTTACCCATGGATATATCTTCAACATCTGGTTTAATGTTTAACATGTGAGTCATAAGTAAGTTGTTTTTTAAAATAAGTTAATGACTGTGAAAAAAATGGTGGATGCAATTGTTTTCAAGGCAGAGGCCACATAAAAGTTGGCTGAATATATAGTATGGTAACTATTTGTTTATAAGAATAAAATGAATTAAAATTATTTAAGTAAAATGATGCAACAGTTGAGAACATTTTATTTTACTTTGATTCATGTCCAAAGATATTGACAAAATACCCATTTGACAATGAAAGTTGGCTGTCCACCCAACTTTATGATATGCTCCCCTTCCTTAGTGTAGAATTAATTCTGGAAATTACCAAACCAGGAACTAGTTTTCCAATCCCTTCCCACTCACCCCTCTCAAGCTTATAATTCAATATGATTATTTTGATTAGTTCTAGCCTGTGAAGTGATGTGTGTCTGTTCCAGGCCTGGCCCATAAAGCCCTACCATGCAGTTCCCCCTCCACACTCTTGTCCATATCTGACTGGCAGAAATGGAGGTGATGCTTAGGACAGGAAGCATTGTGTGAAAGACAGCAGACCTTCTTGAGTCTGAAAATGGCCATGTAAAGAAAGCCATCATGCTCAAGTTTTTACCTATGCTTCCTGGGTAAGAAATAAATTTCTATTGCTTTTGAGCCATTGCCCATTGTAGGGTCTACATATTACTACAGTTGGCCTTGTAAGTAATATTCTCTAGGTTTTGGGTAAATCAAAAATATCATAAGAGCAGGTTTGGCCCATTAAAATCCTTCTGTTTGGCTCTTGGGAGAGTTAAAGTGGGTATTTTTACACTAAATTTAGGAGGTTAGAAAAGAAGAAAGGATTACAGAACATGAGGATACATGCTTCGGATGAGAAGGTGAAGGTTCAGAGTCACATAATAACAAATGGTTTCCAACTGGGCACACCCCTGCACAAAGACAATAAAAAGACTTCCATTTCCAGGAGAAAAAAAAAATGTATAGAAAGAACATGGTTAGTGTGAGCTCATAGCTAAGTTACAAAAGAAGAAAATATTATCTGTGGTTTCCTTCTTGTTTCTCACTCTCCAGCCAATGCACATGGCTTCTTCTTTCACCTGTTCTCTCAAAAGGGTGCTCACCTGGCAATCAGAAAGTCTAGCTTCTCGCTTGATTTCTCCATCACTTCCCTTGAGCTACTTACTTTACCTCACTGGGTCTAAACACCTTTTTTTCTAGAAGGAGGTAGGATCATGATAGCTACTGTTAGGTAGAGCATTGTTTCCTGTTCTGATACAACACTGAGCAAAATGGATTAATTACTGATGATTCAGTGCCTTGGGCCTTACTATCCTAGAAAAAACAAATCTCCAAGAGCACACTGAGAGGTCTTTGGGGTAGTGTCTTGAGCTAGGATTGAGAGTGAGAAAAGCTCATCCCTTGGTGTTCTCTGAGAAAGAAAAATAGATCTTTGGCCATATGAATGATATTAATTCTGCCTGAAGGAGAAGAGTCAGCCAGTATCATTCAGGCCCTCCTGCCAGTGTGTGAGGGTTGTTTTTCTGCTACCCCCTGCTAGCCAAAGCTCATTCTCAATTTCCATCTGAATGACCTCTCTTTGGAGATAATAGAGCAGCCTTGGTTCTTCTTTATTGTGAGACTCCCCTAATATGCAAATTCTGTGCAGCAGCAGGCACAAAGACCACGTCATTCTCATAAGTTAATTTCCTCTATCCCCCACGATAGCAGCAAGAGGTGGCTCCAGCCAAGACCAATGTGGCCCCATTGACTGCATGGACCGTCAAGAACGTGTGGGGTACAACCTTCCATCTTCCTCCAATGAAGTGCAGAGATATTTTTAAGGTATGTCACAGCACTTTGAGAGACACATTGACCTGCCTCACAGAGTGGTGAGGAGATTCAACCAGCACAACTCATGGCTCTCATCAAGGATATTTTTGGGATGTTCTGAGAAAAAGGCATTGCACTCCGTCTGGTGGCCAGTGAATAGAGAGATCAAGGGCGTGTGGATGGAAGCCATATAGAGACTGACTTCACTCCAGAGGAAGAATAGCTGCTCTTGGGAGGAAATGAGCTCCCTGTCCATAGGGTGCTCATGCAGACCTGAAGAACCTCTCAGAGGACCTGTGGCAGAGGGAAGCCAAAGCAGACACTGAAGAGAGGAAATTCTGGCTCAATATCAGAGAATTTAAAGAGAGGTATTGAGGAAAAAATTCCTCAGTTTGATCAAATGTTGGACAATATGACTTCTAAGTTTCATTTTACTCAAAAATCCTTTAATTCTCTTTAACTGGAATTACTTTTTCATTTTTTTTAATTTTAAAATTAACACATGCTTCTGATTAAGTCAAATATTACCAAAGAGCCATGAAGATAGAAGTGTCTTACTCCACTTATTCCAACGTGCCATGTCCACATCCTTACCTCTTATATGTGGTTACTTAGCATTTACAACCCTATTTTTTTTAATATTTTATTTATTTGTGATAGACATAGAGAGAGAGAGAGGCAAATACACAGGCAGAGGGAGAGACGGGCTCCATGCCAGGAACCCGACATGGGACTCGATCCTGGGGTCCCAGGATCGCGCCCTGGGCCAAAGACAGGCACCAAACCGCTGAGCTACCCAGGGATCCCTACAACCCTATTTTTAATAGTATGCATGTGTTTCTTGATTTGTCAATTTTAGACATTTTCTGTTGATTTCCAGTGTAAAAGATGAAGAGTTACTGTTCTCACACAAGGCTTATTTTTCCTCTCTTTCCAATCCCCTAAAATAGTCATAGCAAAAATCTTAGTTAAATTAATAGCCAATGTTTACATTACTGTAACAATGCAAATATTGCTTGTTACTGAGCATGTTTGAGATAGTGAGCCAATCACATGCTACAATCATGCATCGTCATTTCAATTTTTCCAAAATTAATAATTGCCCTATTTTCCTTTTGCCTATTTTCAATGTATGTCCCATTAATTTTCACGAAATGCTCTAGCAATCTCTACACATCTAACTATATATCTTTTTCAAAATCTTAAACATGTCTGGAAGTATCTTTATCTACCTCACTTTTGATTGGGTGGATCAAGTGGTATGATAGAGACTGCTAAATTTTCCCTATATCCATTCCTCCCATTAGAAATAGATTCTCCATAGTTTTAGCTGGATATCCATCTACCTAACTAGAGTCTGTATTTCCTAGCCTGCCTTACAGCTTGGTGTGACCATGGACTGGATCATGTCCAGGGCCTGTAAACAGGGTTAGTGTACGCAACATCTACATCCTATCCTTTCTCTAGAATGGAAGCTCCCTTTCTCTTCTTCTTGGGCAGAGCTTGGACAAGGTGGTGATGATACCTTTGAATGTGTGGACTAAGTCAGCCTTTTGGAGAAGGCAGAGTAACAGGTAAAGGGAACTGCTCCCCCCTGCACACACTGAGTGTCCATGTGGAGCTGAACTGTCTTGCTGGATCACCCACCTACACCTGCCCTGTTACTGGACACAGAAATAGATTCTTCTCTTATCTCAGCCACTTTGTTTGGAGGGATTGGAAGGAAGGTGGAGCAGCTTTGCAGCAGCAAAAGCAGCAATTTGCTTATCTCCTGGTTGAGGATAGAAGTCATAGTTGAAAATAATTTTCCTTCAGAATTTTTTTTAAAGATTTATTTATTCATGAGACAGAGAGACAGAGAGAGAGAGAGAGAGACAGAGAGAGAGGTTGAGGCAGAGGGAGAAGCAGGCTCTATGCAGGGAGTCCAATGGGGGACTTGATCCCAGCACTCCAGGATCATACCCTGGGCCCAAGGCAAATGCTCAACCACTGAGTCACCCAGGTGTCCCCAATGCTTCAGAATTTTTAAAGCATTAACTTTATTGCCTTTACACTTCTGGTGTCCTATTTGGGAAGGCCACTCCCATGCTGACTCCCAGGCCTGTGTAGTTCAGTTTCTTTAGCAGTTTTTATTTTTCCTTGGCATTTTAAAATTCCAGATGATGTGTATTGGCAGGGATCTTTAATTCACTGAACTGAGCCTTTGGTGATACCTTTCAATCTGAAAAGTACTAGCTTTCAGTTGTGAATTCTATCCTTCATCATTTCCTCCCCTTCTTTTTTCCTGTTCATTTTCTAGAACTCCCAATAGTCATATGAGACTATACATTTTTCTAATTTCCTTATCTATTATTTCCTATTTTTTATATCTCTAGGGGCTTTGTGGTTGCTATTAATTTTTGATAAATTCTTTTGATTTCATCTTCTGATTCTTTTATTGAGGTTTTATTTAAGATATGACTTTTTTTTTTTTTTTCATTTCCAAAAGTTCTTTCTGGTCTGAAGAGTATTCCTTTTTATGCTTCCTCTTCTTGTTTCAGAACTCTAGAGATGTTAATTATAAGCTATTCTATTTTGATCTTCTACTCTTTTTTTTTTTTTTAAATTTATTTTTTATTGGTGTTCAATTTACTAACATACAGAATAACACCCAGTGCCCGTCACCCATTCACTCCCACCCCCCGCCCTCCTCCCCTTCTACCACCCCTAGTTCGTTTCCCAGAGTTAGCAGTCTTTACGTTCTGTCTCCCTTTCGGATATTTCCCACACATTTCTTCTCCCTTCCCTTATATTCCCTTTCACTATTATTTATATTCCCCAAATGAATGAGAACATATAATGTTTGTCCTTCTCCGACTGACTTACTTCACTCAGCATAATACCCTCCAGTTCCATCCACGTTGAAGCAAATGGTGGGTATTTGTCATTTCTAATAGCTGAATAATATTCCATTGTATACATAAACCACATCTTCTTTATCCATTCATCTTTCGTTGGACACCGAGGCTCCTTCCACAGTTTGGCTATCGTGGCCATTGCTGCTAGAAACATCGGGGTGCAGGTGTCCCGGCGTTTCATTGCATTTGTATCTTTGGGGTAAATCCCCAACAGTGCAATTGCTGGGTCGTAGGGCAGGTCTATTTTTAACTCTTTGAGGAACCTCCACACAGTTTTCCAGAGTGGCTGCACCAGTTCACATTCCCACCAACAGTGTAAGAGGGTTCCCTTTTCTCCGCATCCTCTCCAACATTTGTTGTTTCCTGCCTTGTTAATTTTCCCCATTCTCACTGGTGTGAGGTGGTATCTCATTGTAGTTTTCATTTGTATTTCCCTGATGGCAAGTGATGCAGAGCATTTTCTCATATGCATGTTGGCCATGTCTATGTCTTCCTCTGTGAGATTTCTGTTCATGTCTTTTGCCCATTTCATGATTGGATTGTTTGTTTCTTTGGTGTTGAGTTTAATAAGTTCTTTATAGATCTTGGAAACTAGCCCTTTATCTGATATGTCATTTGCAAATATCTTCTCCCATTCTGTAGGTTGTCTTTGAGTTTTGTTGACTGTATCCTTTGCTGTGCAAAAGCTTCTTATCTTGATGAAGTCCCAATAGTTCATTTTTGCTTTTGTTTCTTTTGCCTTCGTGGATGTATCTTGCAAGAAGTTACTATGGCCGAGTTCAAAAAGGGTGTTGCCTGTGTTCTTCTCTAGGATTTTGATGGAATCTTGTCTCACATTTAGATCTTTCATCCATTTTGAGTTTATCTTTGTGTATGGTGAAAGAGAGTGGTCTAGTTTCATTCTTCTGCATGTGGATGTCCAATTTTCCCAGCACCATTTATTGAAGAGACTGTCTTTCTTCCAATGGATAGTCTTTCCTCCTTTATCGAATATTAGTTGCCCATAAAGTTCAGGGTCCACTTCTGGATTCTCTATTCTGTTCCACTGTTGATCTTCTACTCTTTTATTGCCTCTGTGCTCTCTGAATTAGTTTATTATTATTATTTGTTTGCTGTAATCTCTCTCTTACTCATGTTTGAAGCCTTTTCAGATGTCTGGTGTCCTGAGCTATGCATTCATAATTTTCTGCCAGGTGTAGATGAGTGAGGTATCAACCCTGTCTTTCCTGGAGAGTTCCCAAGTACCATTAGAGGAAGACTATAAGTCTTTCCTCTAAATCCCTTCATTTTCCCCCTAAAAGAAGACATTCTGCCTTGAGGCTGGGCCCCAGCATGAAGCTCTGGGATCAGGAGTTATATAGCTGGATGGGAATCCTTGGGTTCAATTTTCGGATTTCCCCCTTATCCCTTTTTGGGGCCACACTTCTCATAGTAGCCCTGCACTGTGCCTGGTGTCTCCAACTCAGGAATTAAATGATTTTGGCTTTCAAGGAACAAATCTCAGGTCTCTAGTATGGGGCACAGATAATTTTCTTGTGGTCTGGAGTAAAGAAGGGAACTGGAGGTCCAGCTGACTTCCAACTAATCTTGCTTTCACCCCCAGCAATCTATTCCTGCTTCTCACCCAGGGCTGAGACTCTTGAAGGGGGTCCCAGCTTGGCGGGCTTCCTACAGCAACCCATTCTACACGCCCAGAAGTTGTAATTGTCCTTATGCTGCTTTCAGACCTCCCCAAACAAACTAATATCTCTTCTTTTCTATGGATTTCTCCTCCATGCTCCATGTCCTCAAAATAAGGCATGTCTGTGACCAATCTATTATTTTCAAACGAAGTCCAGATTATTTTTTGAGATGACACTTGAAACTCTAATTGCCTTTCAGGACTTTGTTTTTGAAAGTTTTAGAAATGTCTGCTTTTCTTAGTAGAGGCTATCTCCACAATGCTCCCAAGTCTTTGTGGAATCACAAACCACTAGAAGCCTCAAGAATCCTACACAGAAAAGTTGCCTCACTAGAGAAGTAGAAGCAATTAGAAACTTCTTTTGGAATGTAGACTCCAATTGTTTGAAAAATTCAAAGTGTGAAGAATCATCTTAAGGTAGCTGTAAACATCAAGCTGATAGAAGGGCCTCTTGAACTTCCCACCTCACCCAGAGAATTGTTCCATGTGTTATTTTTCTGTCTGGAGGAGTTGTAGGAGTGTTTCTCCATTTTCTGGTTTCATCTTTTAATCATCTAATCAGACTTGAAGCACTACCATCTGGCTCCTCCTCAAGGAGGTGCTGAAGAGCCTCAGATGACCAGAAAATCCTCCATGTGAGCAGACATGCTCATGCCCTCATACACACTTCTGATTATTTAAACTTCCAAAGACTCTGAAGTTAAGCAAGTTCTTCCCGGGGAAAACTGACTTTGCCCTTTCTTACCCACTCTCTTCTCTAACCTCAGCACCTGTACAGGAATGTCAAGGGCACCTCCATAAATCGGGTTGACATCAAGAAGTTTCCTCCACCTAAAACTGACAGAGAACCACAAAAACTGGGAGGCTTTTCTCCTGTGCGGCTGTGAATCTCTTCTTCTCTTTCATTAATAAAAGAATTTTACTTCCTTGGGCAAAATGTAGCACAGCTGTCAGTTATCCATGACAGAGAAATCATAATATTATTCTAGTTTATCTTCAGCACCCCTCTAACTTTTACTCAGTTATTTTGGGTGCAAAGCAAATTATTTTTGGCTCTTCAAATGTATTAGTCTTCATGAGAAGGAAGCAGAATAGCAGAATACTTAGGATCTCAGTGTCAGGCACAACTAGATTGAAATCCTAGCTCCCCCATTAACTAACTATGGGATTTTGAGCATATTACTTACCCTATAATATTTATGCATTATCTATGGATTACATACTTATGGTACTTTTTCAATAGAACACTGAGGAGGATTAAATGAAAATATGCTTATAAAGATCTGAGTATATAGTTTAGCATGTAGTAAATGCTCAATAAATTTAAGTGATTATTGGTATTAGGAAGATAAAGAAAGTGTGTGTGTGTGTGTGTGTGTGTGTGTGTAGCTATGTTGGGTGTGTGATATTGAACTGTAGAGATTTAAGAGACTTAAACCAAGGAATATAGTAGCTGTGCTAGAATGGACTTCCTGATGGTTCCACTCCAACACCCATCAGAACTTCTCCAGAATCCCCTGCTAAGGAGTGGTCAGATGACCTTCCAGAACAGAGCTCACTTCATCCAAAGATTTCCTATGTCATCTTCAGAAAGCTCAGCTGTTAGGAAACTGTTTTGATTTTCATCTGTTGGCTTCTCATTTTCATCTGAGCAGCCCTTTGAAGGCACATGATACAAGTCTGATCTGACCTCTACTTCATGGTCCTTTGGGAATTTGAACACAGCTATCAAGTACCCTCATGAGGGGATCCCTGGTGGTGCAGCGGTTTGGCACCTGCCTTTGGCCCAGGGCGCGATCCTGGTGACCCGGGATCGAGTCCCACATCGGGCTCCTGGTGCATGGAGCCTGCTTCTCCCTCTGCCTGTGTCTCTGCCTCTCTCTCTCTCTCTCTCTCTCTCCCTGTGTGACTATCATAAATAAATTTAAAAATAAAAAATAAAAAAATAAGTACCCTCATGAGTTTTTTCCTGGCTGAGGCTCTGAGCAGAGCATATTTATTTCCTTCCACGGTTTTTCTCATACTTTGGTCTCAGGACCCTGTCCATCCTGGACACTCTTCTCTGCTACCAGAGGGCTGAATGTACAGTTGCAGAAACATTTTCACCAAGGCAAAGCTCGTCTCTTTTTCAAGGAATTTTAAATCTCTCAAGCTCTGTAAATATTCCAAAAAGACCATGAGAAAGGAATCCATATGCCAGGCAAAACTTTTTTTTGAAAAATCAGAAATCCAGGATACAGTAAATTTAAGCTCATTAAAACTTCTTTGAATCATTCTAAGAACTGATTGTTTTAACAGTGGGGCTTTTGCTTTTGTTTATCATGGTACATGTTGAGATACTGTGGGGCAGACTGGAGTCTTGAGGAAACCAGGGTTCCTAGATTCTCTTTTCAACTCTACTTTGAGAAGCAATCCTATGATTCAAGCTCAAGTTCAGTCTCTGCCCTTCATTAAAAGCAAATGTTGTAAGTTGTGTGAACTTGTTTACCTCCCTAAATTTTAGTTCCTCGCATCTTTGAGATGGAGCCAAATTTCCTACCTCCCATGAAAATAATGAGACACTTGGGGTGGGGGAGTGTCAGTATTATAACACACCCCACACAAGGTCTGTAACAGAAAGTCTTCTGAGGTGCTGCCCCCAAACCACATCTATTCAATAGCCTCAAGATTATCCATGTTGCAAGAACTCTTTCTGCTTTCCATTTTTAAAGAAATCTGTTAGAAACTTAAAGACTATTAGGAGATCTTACTCTTTGAGTAAAATAACTGTGGGATGGAGTTAAGAGTCTTGTAATCTATTTCCATTCAGCTCATGTGATCTTGGACAAGTTCCTGCTTTAGCCAGGGTCTCAGTTTCCTTAATTGTAAATGAAGACCTTGGTTATGACTGGAAGTGTGTGTGTGTGTGTGTGTGTGTGTGTGTGTAGCTATGTTAGGTGTGTGATATTGATATCTTAAATCTTATATTCTAATTTACTCTTTCCCTTTCCATTTTACATCATTGTTTAATACTTCCTGGAAGTATACTTCACAAAGCGAAATTTTGTTTTAACTTTAGAAATGTGTTGAATCAGAGAGAATAGAGTTGCTGGAAGCATTCAAGTTAATGCCCCCAAACAGTAATTTAAACGATTTCTTCTTACTTCATTTTAAGACTGGAAGAACTTTGGAGCTACACTGTATGTCAGGATGTACATCATTTCTACTTCCCAGGGAGGAGTTATTCTAAGAAGGATAAAGGGACAGGTTGTTTATCAGTTGACATTTGCTGAGAAAGAAGGATGTCCTACACAGGTTAATGGTAGATATCGGGGACCAACTCTCCTAATTCACAAGCTTGCTTTGCAAGTTGCCTTGAGTGATGAAGACCCCACAGTAATATCAATACATCCAGGCCAAATGATACATGATAAGTGCAGGGAAAAGAACAAGAACCCAACATTTCTATAACACCATATACTTTTCATCATGTTTGCATCTATTATAACAATGTATACCTTAATTTACAGTTCTGCAATTTGCAAAACAATTTTACTTCCAGTATTTCACAGTAACAATAATTCTGCAATATAATGGGACATGGCAGGAAAGAGCAGAGCTGAAACTAGGATCGATTTGTCTTGGTAGAAAAAAATTGAACTTGAGTGAAGATACAGTATTTTGCAAGATTTTGTAGACAGTTAAAAATGGTTAGAAGAGGCAAAATCAAGACTTGAATGCAGGGCAATTGACTCCAATCCCCTGTTCAGTTCACTGGAATACCTACCTCTTACTATCAGTGACTTGACTCCCACAGAGGTGCTGAATGCAGAGAGCTAGTGGAAAAAGATATCGCTATGATAAGGACATCATGGCAAAGTTGGTAATCCCAATAACAAAAGGAAAATCTGGATGTTAGAACAATGGGGCAGTGGTCACTTACAAAGAAATAAGACTTAGTAATAGCAGATTTCCTATAAGCACCTCTTGGGCATTAGGAGACGATGAAAACTCTTCAAATTTCAGGTAAAAAAGGATTTCAACACAGACCTCTATACCCATACTTTCAAGCAAATGTAAAAGGAAAGACATTAAGGCACGTCAGGATGTGCAAAAACTCAAGAATTTCACTGCCTTCATACTATGATTGAAAAACAAAACAAAACTCAAAATAGAACAGAAATATGATAAAGGACAGAATTAGTGGCAGCAGAGAATGAATGGCAAAGCAGACTAGAATCAAGTAAGGGAGGCTGCCTTTGGAGGATTCTCCTTTAACCTGAAATATATTCATGGCATAGATTTACTTCTATGTGACTTAATCCCTGGTTCTGTATTAAATCCCTCACTCTCTGGTCTTATATTGAATAGTATTTATGTAATCATAATATTGTACATTCTGTTCATTCATTTTATTTTTTATAATCCATCTATTTTATAATCACAAGGTATCTTTTTAATTATGGAAGAGAATGTAAATGTAATAACTTTAGATAGTATAAAAATAATTATAGAGGAGAGATAAATTGTGATTTTCTTTGTAGTGGAGTATAGCTGTCTAAAGTGACAAAATAGGGTTAAGTTATTCATGAAGACAACATATATAGAAAACCCAAAAGTAATAATCAAGCTAACAGAAATTAGAAAGTGGACAGGGAGGGATCCCTGGGTGGCGCAGCGGTTTGGCGCCTGCCTTTGGCCCAGGGCGCGATCCTGGAGACCCGGGATCGAATCCCACATTGGGCTCCCGGTGCATGGAGCCTGCTTCTCCCTCTGCCTATGTCTCTGCCTCTCTCTCTCTGTGTGACTATCATAAATAAATAAAAATTTAAAAAAAAAAAAAAAAAAAAAAAAAAAAAAAAAAAGAAAGTGGACAGGGAAGAAAAGTAGAGAGTAATGTCAGTGAATAAACTCTTCAGACATCATATCTAGGAAATAATAGCTCTGTCTAGAGTTACGACATCAAAAAGTAGGTCCCTAAGTATGTTAGATAAAGTTATAATAATAATTACTAGTAAAACTAAAAAGAGGGAATACTGACAGTGACTGTCTCTGGAGAGGAGCTGGTGATAAAGTGGAGGATGATTTTACTTTATATTTTTGTTCTTCCACACTGTTTGAATATTTTAAAATTCTTTGTATGTATTAATTCTATATTTAAACAAAGGAAAGCTCATTTTATTTGAATATCTAATAACATGTGGATGAAAATCTAGATGATGACTTGACTTGATGCTGGCACAGACTTAAATCCATACAAAGAAAATAAAGTGAAGACTGAAAAAAAAGGTTCATCTCCTTTATTTTAAAAATGAAGTATTGTGAGCCAAAAGAAAGTGGTACTTTATAGTGCTGACTTTTATAAGTCAGATCAATATTTGTTCAAGAATTGAGTTAAAGAATTATTCTTAAGTACCCAACATTGTCCCAATTTTGAAGCACCGTGATTATCAAAATTAGGTAACTTTTGGTATAATTAACTACTTAGTCTCAAAAGGAGACATGAACTTGACTTCCTTCTCCATCTGTTTCATTTCCTTAGTTATTTAGTTATAAAATGAGATGATATTAATGCCTACTTTACTAGGCAATGGATCTCCAGAAACTGTAAACCACCAAATCTTAGATCAATGTTATTAGCACCATTTTTATGCTTTGCTTATCTGTCATAGTACAGGGAAAAGCCTACACAGACTCTGGACGTATTTACACATGAATAAATATATTTTGTCTGTCATAAAGCTGTCAGAGGAACTTGGGCAGAAATTCCAGGACTGTAGGACCCACCAGGCCTCTGAATCAGATTGTTTCTGTGACAGGTTCTAATCCTCCTAAAGGACATTTTATCCTTTGTTTATTGACCATACAGAGGTGCTGAACAGGGACATAGGCATGCCCCCAGTTATCTAGCTTTCTGTCTTCCTTTCTTTCTTCTCTTTCCCTCTAACTACTCTCCCTGCCACGTCCCCTCTTTTTCCTCTTTTCCTCCCTCTCCTCCCCTCCTTTTCCTTCTTCCCCTCCTTCTTCTCCTTCTTCTTCTCCTGCTTCTCCTTCCCCTTCTTCCCCTTTCCTCCTCCTCCTCTTCTTTAGTCTTCTTGTTTCCCTCTAGATTAACTCCAACAGATAACTTAGTGTTTTAAACCCTTCCTTCTATCAAGTTCAATACCTTCTTAGCGCCAGCTTTCTCTACCTACTCTACTACCCACATATACCACTGCATGTGCCAGGTTAACAGATACTTCATCAGGCTTCACAGAGCTTTACCATCTCAGTGGGCTTGGACTTGGTCACATGATTCACTCTGCCTATATCCCCTTCCCCATCCACCATGTCCAAATCCTATCCCCTGTTTAAATTCTAGCTCCTGAAACAACCTCCTCCATTAAACCTTCCTTGATCTCCCAAACCTAAGCAACTTCCCCCTCCTCTGCTTGCTAGAACTTTTTGTCTAGTCCTGTCTTTCAGTACAAGTCTCTATATACCTCAACCTGGAGTTATCTATGCATATGCCTTAAATCTGATCATTCTGAGGAATCTGTGTCTATATTCTCTCTCTGCTCTTCTGTTACACAAAGCCTGGCACATAGTAGGTGCATAATAAATATCTGTTGAGTTCCACTGATTTGTCAAGGCTTGCATCACTAGCAAACGGTAAAGTTAGGTGAGAACCCAGGTTTTTGCCTGTGAGACTTAGTCTACTTTCCATCACGCCACATGGCCTCACACATTATACCACACATTTAAGAAGCTGATCTGAGCATTTTGAACTATGATAGGGAATGATAGGGACAGCCATGACCTGTCCCAGCTTGATAACAATTCATGCTGACAAGGTAAAGCATAAGGTATGAAAGTGTCCTTGGATGAAGTAAATGTTAGGATTTGCCATTTTGATATTTCATACTTAGTGAAAACATGTCAGACTCCGTTAGGCACCTTCAACATCTCTTAAAGGGAAGACAGAAGATGTTTGGTGAAGTCTCATGGCTGCTACCTATTTTTTAATCTATTGCCCTCAGGTGAAGAAAATAAACTGTTTTCCAGAAGTGACGCTAAAGAAAACCTTCAAAAAGCATTAGGCTTTCCATATGTACTTTGTGATGTAAGAGTTGATTTAGGGAGTTAAAAGCTGAGAGGCTAACATTTAATAAATCTGTCTTCCTGGACCAGATTTAAAAAGAGAAGCAAAATTTTGTTTTATTATAAGTAATTATTATTTAACCAAGAAACTTTGGCATCATTTTCATCCTTTAAAAACATTGAAACCATAATCCCAATCTAAATTGTTTTTGGACTTTCTTTTCTGTTTCATCCTAAGCAAGTAATAAATAACAATCCAGAAACTTACATACTATGTGAACCACTAAAGAGTGTTTAGCTGAATTTAATTTTTTCTTTTATATTCTGGGTCAAGGAAAACATCTATAGCAAACTGTACAATAACATGAAATGCTCCCAATCAAACCTGGATTGTCTGAGTCTCTGCTCTCCCAGCACCCAGACAAGATCATACCCTCATTACCTGTCTTTCTCATTATGCAAAACCCACTTGCATGAGATCTCTATTACCCAATATAATTCAAGTGCCCCTGTTCTCTTTGGAAAATTGAGGCTTGAAGAAACACATTGTCTGAAGTACATAGTGATTGGCACAAAGAAATATTTTATCTAACACTTAAGTGAAATAAGTCCAGGTACTTGATATGAGAATAATCCTGAGTTTTTGCTTTATAAGTAATATCTAGACACTTGTAATCACACCACTCTTCTGGGGGTTCAGAGCACTTTATAGCCAAAGGATGGACCCACAGGAGAATCCTTTCTACCACTGTCATGTATGTAGCTCTCATAATATGTTTCTCATCACCCTCCTTGTTTACTCAACAAAGATACTTTTTTCTTTCATTTATATGGACTCTCACCCTCTTTGAAATGAGTGCACTGCTACAAGCAATACACACACTCATTGGAAAGCAAAGATAAGGAGCAAGGTCTTATTTGGACACTGTAGTGGGTGGAATAGTGTCACCAACTCTAACTCCTGTACCTGTGAATATGACCTTATTTGGAAATAGAATCCTTGTAGATGTAATTGAGTAAAGGATCTCAGGATGAGATGATCCTGGATTTAGAGTGAACCATAAATCCAACTAGAGGTGTCTCTAGAAGAGAAGGGAGGGGAATATTCGAAACACGAGGCACAGGGGGAAGGCAGCATGAAGAACACAGAGATGGGAGTGGAGCAACCACAAACCAACAAAGGCCAAGGACTGCTGGCAACCACCAGAGCTACAAGAGCTGCAGGGAAATTGTTCTTTCTTAGGCTTCCAGAAGGAACCAATTCTGCTAATATACCTGGATTTCAGACTTCTTGCCTCCAGAACTATGAGACCATGAGTTGTGGTACTTTGTCATTGCAGCTCCAGGAAACTAATACAGATACAGTGCTATAATTAAACTAAACAGAAATCATGAAATGATCACAAAACCTGCTACTCCATGGTAGCGGTAGTGGTGACTGAGAGTTAGGTCCAGCATATTTTTCTTCCATAAGTGAATAAAGCACTTCATCAGAAAATTAGTAGAAAAAAATAAAATTAATATTGCATATGTTGTATCGATATGGATCAACTATGTATATTCCTGAGGTTGGAACCAAAA
Source organism: Canis lupus dingo (assembly GCF_003254725.2). Lineage (NCBI taxonomy): Eukaryota > Metazoa > Chordata > Mammalia > Carnivora > Canidae > Canis > Canis lupus. The sequence goes on from NC_064276.1 coordinate 20,010,408, forward strand.
TATTGTTCCTCATTTTTTTCCCAGACTCTACTGGGGAGATCAAGGGAAAAAGCCAATCAACTCCCCTCCCCAAAGACTCACCTGATCCTTCCCCTTGGCCAGTGGAAAGAGATCTCCTTCACCTCTTGAACCCCCCACCATTCCCTTTTATTGCCTTGTGTTACAGTCAGTTATATATATAAGGTTTCTCTTATAGTAAACCAGGCAAGTAAAGGGCAATTCTACACAGTAGAAAGTGGCCAGTTTCAAAATCCACGGACATAAACTTTGTTCCTGCATGATGTAGAGCAAGATATATTTTGTAAAAAAAAAAAAAAAAAAAAAAATCCCTGTCAGTCATCCCTTATAGTCTTTCAGGGAGTTGTGAATAAAATAATTTGAGTGAAAGTATAACCAGAAAGAACATGCCAGAAAGTATTCCCAGAAAGAGTATAAGAGAGAAAAACCAATCCACATTAAAAGCAAATAAGAAAGATCTCTCATAGAATAGCTTACCACAAAGCACTGCATATAGAGGGGCTCAGTAAACGTTTGTGGCTTGAACAAAAGCGTCCAGGGATGTCATCTTCAGATTGGAACCATGAAGCCTCAGAGCAGAGTTTGTTGAAAGAGCTAAGAAAGAGACAAATGGGGATCTCTGGATGGCTCAGTGGTTTAGCGCCTGCCTTCGGCCCAGGGCATGATCCTGGAGTCCTGGGATTGAGTCCCACATCAGGCTCCCTGCATGGAGCCTGCTCCTCCCTCTGCCTGTGTCTCTGCCTCTCTCTCTCTCTCTCTCTCTCTCTCTCTCTCCCCTTCTCTCTCTGTGTGTCTCTAATGAATAAGCAAAATGTTTAAAAAAAAATAGAAAGAGACAAATGAGACAACCACACATCGATACTCAAAGGGCACATTAGGGAATAAAATAACTTAGCATGTTATTTGCAAAGGTGATGGAGCAGCTCCTAGCAGCCCTGTCCCTGTGTGAATGCAGTCCCAATGGTCAAGGTCAGCCTGGCCAGAAGGCCAAGAGACACCCCTTCTCTGAGTTTCAGATTCTAAAAACTATTAGCATGTCACATTTAGCATTTTCTCATTTTGTAGAATCATAATTAGATGCTTTATTTTTTATTTTTGAATAACTGCTAACTGGATTCTAAGTTGATGTAGAATTTGAGACTTATTATTTCTCCCATCAAAGTTCCTAGTCCTACTCTATTTCAGGCCACTGCCAGAGAGTCTTTTTCTTGAAGCATTATGATTCAGTTGGTTTATGAAACATGTATATTGTACTTCACTAGTTGTCAGGTAACCTTAGGAAATTTTACTGAATCACTGATAAAACAGGAAGAAACCTTATAGAGATATTCCCCAGGGAATTCATGGACCCCCCCCCCCAAGGCCCATATAGGAGTTTCAAGAATATTATAATCCCCTCAAACCACTTATACACTTTTCTGTGTATGTGTATTTGGGTAAGGCAGTCACTTCCAGTAGATCTAGAACAGGTTAAGAACCAGTGAGCTATTTTTTTCTCATTTAAAGTATTGTTACTAATATGCTAGTATTATGATCACTATATGTAATATTTAGCATGGACTAGGCTTTGTGTAGGGATTTTACCTACATTATCTAATTCAATCCTCAAAACAATCTCCCAACCTAGGTCTTTGCATTATTACTATCAGTGAAATGATCGAGACTAACCTGTCTTAATTGGCTTAACTTCATTCATTCAGCCGAGGTCACTTGGCAAGATAGAATAGGATTCCAATTTACCACAGTCTAAACAGTATTTAAGACAGGATTTTTTCCCTCTTAACTCTGTGAGTGTTTATCACAGTGAACATCCCCTCCTAGAATCACTGATTTCTGCCAGGTATTAAAGGTCATCACTCAGTTTCACTTTGCCCCCCTGTCAACGGAGTGAATGCTCCACCTCTTTGTACTGCCTATGGCCATAGGTATTGAATGCTAGAATGGTGGTCTGATAGGGAGAGGAGGGAAGCTCTGCTCTTCTGAGGACTATGGCGCATGCATGGGATTAAATCCAGAGAGTGGAAGTGACTTGCCTAAGACACTAATCAGACTAGAGTATAAACTAACAGAAGTTATAAAGACTGGGAAGCAGAACACCCAGGTTCTAGTCTAGACTTTGCCTTGCTGCCTCATTGGGTAACAGCAGGACAGTCCCCCTGCTTCTCTGTTCTCCCGTTTCCTCATCTGAAAAGTAAGGAGATTGAATTATAGGATTTCAAGTTCGCTTCCATCTCACCATGGTAGGGGTGAACTAAGCTTCGCTTTTTAATATGTTATGAACATGTGTTGCTAAAGTGCGAAGTACTAGAACAATAAATCAAATCTCACATAGTTTTCAAGGTCACAAACAGTCTGGGAGGATATTTTTATTTATAAATCATTTCTTTTTAAAAAGGCACATTGAAAGTTAATAGAAGTCATTATGGGTAAAATCGTCAGAAAAAAACAGCGGAGCATGATCAAAGGTAGGCAATTTAAGATGATGGATTATCAACACTGGCTTGTCTCCTGTCAATGCAAAAAGCTTTCTGACAGCTCGCTTTCCATTTCCAAAGCTTCAAACTTAAATAGCTCTTCACAAAAATGATTGAACCAGACAAATTGATATAACTGTTTTATGAAACCTAGTGCCCAGTAGCTATCCCCTGCCTGATGTCCCAACTTTATCTAACATTTCTATGAAGAAAGGGAATGGCCATTTATTGAGGCACTTGCAATGTGCCAAGCACTCTATATGGCACTTAATATATGCCATCTCATTTAATATTCTCAACAACCTTATAAGAAAGTCTTTAAGAGTCCCATTTTACTCAGGAGAAAACAAACACTCAGAAAAGTTAAGCAAATCAAGAGTTATGAAGTACTGAAACTGGAATAAGAAAATGAGACTGTAGCTAAATTCACCAGGAATTAAATGGAGGTAAAACTCTTCAGACCACAGGTAAAATACTTATTCATTTATGAACCTTTTACTATCCCCCAGAATTATGGATTGAATTGTGTCCCCCACAAAATCCACATGTCAAAGTCCCAATCTCTCCTAACTCAGAATGTCACCTTACTTAGAGATAGAGTCTTTACAGAGGCACTGAGTTAAAGTAAGTCACTGAGGTGGGCCCTATTCCAATATGAGTATGATCTTTATACAAAGGGGACATTTAGACACAGAGACAGACATGTCTACAAGGAGAATAGAATGTGCTGCTACAAGCCAAGGAACACCAAATGTTGCCAGCAAACCATCAGAAGCTAGGCAAGAGGCATGAACCACATTCCCCCTCCCAGCTCTCAAAAGGAACCAACACCACCAGTACCTTGATTTCAAACTCCTAGCCTCCACAACCAGGAGGCAATAAATTTCTGTTGCCCAGGCCACCCAGTTTGGGGCACTGTTATGGCAGCCCTAGAAAGCCAATTCACTCAGTTGGATATTCAAGGATGATGTTGATGAGAACAGTCACAGCCGTAGTAGACCTCTCACTTCAGTGCAAAACTCCTTCTACCCATTTATTCATTAACACTTACCACAACCCCAAGAGGGAGTGGGAAATGGCAAGTACTATTTCCCCCATTTGACTGTTAAGTAATTAGAGGCCACTGGCCTAAACTTGCCCTCCACTAGTAATCAAATGGCAGAGCCAAAACTTGGGCCCAAGGACCTCTGCTCTGGATCCAGTGTGAATCACACTGAACAATGTGAGAGCAATGTGAGGGGACACTGAGCAGGGTCATGTTGCCTAAAATATCAGTGTCATTACCCATCTTTTCACTTTTTTTTAACTTCCATCATTTTAACTTAAAAGGTATTCAGAGATTTGAGCATTCCCTGAGAGTGAAATGTAAAGAAACCTTAACTATCTCATTTTTCAGAGGACCCCCCTGCCCAAAGGCCTGCTAGGATGGGGACTTTGTGCTTTGGCTTGGCCGAGGAAAATATTAAAAGGAGTCAGCTGAGAACAGCTGCCTCCAATGCAGTACACATTTACTGACTCCCTACCATGCCCCTGGTATTGTGCTGAGCCCTTGGAAGATGAAAGGGACTAACACACAGCCTTATCCTCAATTGCTTATAACCAGGGAGTGCAGACATGTAAAGAGAATTTTCTAGTGGGGTACTTAGCCCAGCCTGATGGGTCAGAGAAAAGTCCATTAGGAAGGGTTGATGGCAAGCAGAGTACCCACCTTAACTCTCTCAAGTCCCCTAACGTCTCAAGTCCTCTATGTCACCTGGAGAACAAAAGCTTCCAGACACCTCTGAAAGTTCATCACCCAACATTCCCAACATGCTGACTAAAAAAGGAAGCCAAGTATCTCACTTCCAAATTTATAACTTCTTTCCTTCTCCCCAAAATAGTTCTCACCCACCCCAGTGATAGTAGGGAATTTTTATATCCTATCAATCTTGTCAATATTGTCCTATATTATGAATGTTCTATATTCTTGCACACTATGTGATAGCTACTTTGCTAAGTACTTTGTTCACTTACCTCCTATTATTTCCATTTTATAGTTGAGTGGACTCAGAGATTAATTAATTTACCCCTAATCACAAAAATGGCAGGGCATAAAATTTCTTTACCCAATATCCAATCTACCCTCCTATTCTCTAAGTGGCCTAATTTTGTTCAGGTCAGCAAAACACTCAACTAAAAACTACATTCCCTAGTATCCCTTACAACTAGGGTGGTTATGTGACATGGTCACTTGGAGGGGGTTGGTCTTAAAGAGCTCTTTAAAGAAGTCTGAATTAGCTGACACATGCTATTGTGTCCCTTTCCCTTTTCCATCTATCTGATTCAAACAAGATTGTTCATTTGGGGAATATAAATAATAGTGAAAGGGAATATAAGGGAAGGGAGAAGAAATGTGTGGGAAATATCAGAAAGGGAGACAGAACATAAAGACTCCTAACTCAAAAAAAAAAAAAAAAAAAAGACTCCTAACTCTGGGAAACGAACTAGGGGTGGTAGAAGGGGAGGAGGGTGGGGGGTGGGGGTGAGTGGGTGACGGGCACTGAGTGGGGCACTTGATGGGATGAGCACTGGGTGTTATTCTGTATGTTGGTAAATTGAACACCAATAAAAAATTAATTTATTAAAAAAAAAAACAAACAAGATTGTGATTGCTGGTGCCCCCACAGCTATCTTGAAACCAGAAAGATACACACATACACACACACACACACACACACACACACACACACAGGATGTCTGAGCAGCACGCGAGGACCTACAGCCATCATTGACATTTACAAATGATATACCAGTAATGGACCACCCACCTCTGTATTTTTCATCATTTAATAGAAAAGTAGATCTCTGTATGTTGTTTATGACACTTTTATTTGTTTTTATCTTTTTTGCAGCTGAATTCATTCCTTAACTGAAACACATTCATTCCTTAACTGAAACACTTAACTTGATTTTAGCTCAGGCCTTGATCTCAGGGTTGTGGTAAAATTTCTAGCATCAAGGTCTCTCCTTGAGTAGCTGAAAGTAAAGAAAGGGGAGGATAGTGGTGTATTCATAAGATATGATTAAACAAGGAGTAAATGGGACACAGGTGGGAGATGTGTTAGGTATGGACATGAGGAAAAAGAGCTTGCCGGGAGACCAGTAATCAGGACTCCACATGACTTTGCCACTAAATGATGGTGCTCTTGAGAAAGTCACATCCCAGACCTCAGTTTTTTCATCTTTACAATGAGAAAATAGGCTAGGATGTGGTCCCAACACAAAGGGTCAAGTGGGCTATACGCCTCCCACATTCCCAGTGATTAGAAATGAGGTTATTGTGAAGAGCTGCCGTCGGGCTTCATATTCAATTAGACTCTCTGAGGCTGTTGGAACTCTTTCACCTACCCGCACACTCCCACATTACCTAGGTAACATCCACAAATGTGCACAGAGAATGAGCAACCTAACTCAGAAGATACCTCCCCATGAGAATGAAGTTTTCCCTGTACACATTAAGTCTTCTTCATGTGCACAAAGTCCTCTCTATGTGCATGAAATCTTCCCCATGTGCACAAAGTCCTCTCTGTGTGCACAAAGTCTTCCCTGAGTACATGAAATCCTCCCGATGTGCACAAAATCTTCCCTGAGTGCATTAAGTTCTCCCCTCTCCCATCTGTCTTCACCATTTGTCTCCCACATACTTATCTGAATCTGGTTAAATCTAGCAGATAAGACAATTCCACTCACATAGGACTATAAAATCACATTTTTTAAATCTGTGGAGTTCAAAGAACTGCACAAAATTGTACTTTTTTTCTCAAGTGTTCCAAGAAATTTACAGCTATTTCTCTTTCATATATAGAAATTTATTATCAGCAGTCACATTGAGATTTTCTAGCTCTGAGTTCCCTTTATAGAATGAGGCAGAGCATACAAAAATACAAAAGTATAAAACAATTGTTGAACAGACTTTAGGAATGGAACAAAAAAAACAAAACAAAAGCAAGGAATCCTCAGATCAGCAGTTAATGGATACCACGTAATCTTACACTGTTGACAGAAGCCACAAATATGGTTCTGAGCTTCCTCATTGCTAAAGCAAAACTTCAGTTTCAGAGCCACTAACTTCTTAAGAGTTATTTAGTCACGTAGCACATTGTAACCAAGCCAACCAGGAAATGTAGGGCCAGAGTCTGGACCCTTGGTTTCCTTCCCAGTACTAAACTCTGCCCCAGTGAGCCCACTGGCAGTATCTGACAGGCAGGATAACTAGAAAGCCAAGGGACAAGACTTCTCTAAAGTCCACAAAGCAGAATTTTTCACCCAACAAGCATTGAGCAAGCCAAACCATCAGAGATTGGGGTTGTTTTTAGAACTTAGTGTTCATTCTGCATGGGCAACCATTGCAGTAACAGGACTACATTAAGGATAAAGAAGCTGTGGTCTATGTATACAATGGAATATTCCTCAGCCATTAGAAATGACAGATACCCACTATTTGCTTCGACGTGGATGGAGCTGGAGGGTATTGTGCTGAGTGAAATAAGTCAATCAGAAAAGGACAAACATTATATGGTCTCATTCATTTGGGGAATATAAATAATAGTGAAAGGGAATAAAGGGGAAAGGAGAGAAAATGACTGAAAATATCAGTGAGGGTGACAGCACATGAGAGACTCCTAACTCTGGGAAATGAACAAGGGGCAGTGGAAGGAGAAGTGGGGGGGGGGGGGTTGGGGTGACTGGGTGATGGGCACTGAGGGGGGCACTTGGCAGGATGAGCACTGAGTGTTATGCTATACGTTGGCAAATTGAACTCCGATAAAAAAATTTAAAAAAAAAGAATAAGAGCAAAGAGATGGCTGGTTAGAAATGCATCAATAAAAAGCATCACAGAGAGAACTGTTGGTACCCATCCAAGCAGTACCTTGGAAAGAGAAAGCCATTGGAACCTAGACCTGGAACTTTTGTTTTGTGAGATGGGGAGCCTGATGCTATTACCATTTGATGCATGAGATTCCTCTTACTAAGAATCTAATCTATTAATTTAGGGGTGTCTGGGTAGATCAGTTTGTTGAGCGCTGAACTCTTGATTTTAGCTCAGGCCTTGATCTCAGGGTTGTGAGATGGAGCCCCATGTTGGGCTCTATGCTGGGTGTGGATCCTCCTTAGGATCATCTCTCTCCCTTGCCCTCTGCCCCTCCCTGCTCTAATAAAAAGGGGAATCTATGATTTTATACATCATTCTCATGATCTTGGTTAGTCTAGGTCTGCCCTAGGAGAAGAATACACCTCTGGATGCTTGTAAAATCAGGTCTAAGCCTACAGCATTGAGGGTCAGATACTAGACCATGGCCAATTCTCTAATGGAAGGAGCACCTCCTTTTAGGACTCTTGGAAAGTAAGTAGCCAGTGGTTCCCCTAGAGGCCCTCTCTCCCTGGGCCTTGTTTTCAAACTTCCACAGGGTAAACATTGAGGAGACTCAAGTTCCACATCAGTCTTTTGCTTTCCTGCCTCACCTCTTCCCTTACTTATTTGGGTAAGCTTGTGTCTGGCCACCAGTAAAACATGTTTCTTCTGGAAACTTGTGCCTGCCTCAGACCCTGCATATTGATGTAAAAAAATTGTCACATCTCAAACAACCAAATTGCTAGTACTTTACATTTACTACGCACATTACCCACAGGCAAATTTGAAAATTATAGCTCTTCTCGGGTGTTTTATACCAGATTTCAAACAACCCAACCCAGCATGAAACCACAGGGAACTGAAATGAGGATGGAGGCGGAAGGTGGAGCAGTATCGACTTTATCTTCTGATTAGTTGAGATGAAAAATGACTTGAGAGACACAAATAGAATGACAATAACATGGTTCATTGGCCTGATTGCCTGTTGTTCATAAACAGATAATGGACTCCCTGGAAGCCTGTGTGGCTTAAGTCCGTTTGGGATGACCACACGAAACTAGCAGAACTATTTCCATTTAAGGCTCCAAACGCATCCCTAGGCTAATGTAAAATACAAACAAACAAAAGATAAAATGAAGGATTCATGATATACCCAGTAGGAGGTCAGTATTAGGAAGGAGACAGAACAGCACAGACTTACTTAGCCTTAGAGTCCAGTTTTGATACAATTTCCCCTATAGGACCTTTGCTGAATCTCTTCCTTGCCCATGATCAAGAACCAGGTTCTAAATTCCTGTATCTTTTTTTAACCACCTATTTAGATATGATTAATATACAAAAAGCTGTACATATGTAATGTATACAACTTGATGAGTTTGGATAGGTGCACATCACAACCTATGCCATAAACATATCCATCACCTCCAACAACTTCCCACTATATTATTTATTTATTTACTTGTTCATGATAAGAACACTTAACTTTTAGTGTATTTTTAAGTATACAATGCAGATTTATTAACTGTAGGTCTCTATGACTTATCTCTTTTTTTCTTTTTTAAGATGGAGGAGAGAGGGTAAAGGGAGAAGGAGAGAGTGAATCTTAAGCAGGGTCCACACCCACTGTGGAGCCCGACTTGGGGCTCAATCTTACAATCCTGAGATCATGACCTGAACCAAAATCAAGAGTCAGATGCTTGTCTGACTGAGCTACCCAGGCACCCCCTTGGTCTTATCTTTTATAAAGAATTGGAACTCTGTAACCTTTCGTTAACATCCCCCCCATTTGTTTCCCTCTCTCCCTGGAAACCACCACTCTACTCTCTGCTTCTGTGAGCTTGACTGTTTTCAATTCCTTATGTAAGTGTTTCATGTAGTATTTGTCATCTGTAACTCTTTCTTCACTTAGCATAATATCCTTTGGGACCAGCCATGTTGTCACAAATAGCAGGATTTCTTTTGTTATGGTCAAAATAATTGTCCATTGTATGTATGTACCACGTTTTTCTTATCTATTCACTCACCAATGGACATTAGGCTATTTCCATGTCCTGGTTTTGTGAAAAAAAAAAAAAATGCTGCAGTGAACATGGGAATGCAAATATCTCTTCAAGATTCTGATTTCAATTCCTTTGGGTATATACCCAGTAGGATTGCTGAATCATATGGTAGTTCTATTTTTAATATATTTAGGAACCACCATACTGTTTTCCATATTGGCTACCTAAAGGAACCAGAAAGAAAAGAACAAACTAAGCCCAAAATTAGCAGAAGGAATGAAATAATGAATGAAGATGAGAGCAAAAATAAATGCAATAGAGAATAAAAACAGTAGAAAAAACTTATGAAACTAAGAGCTAGTTTTCTGAAAAGATAAATAACCTTAGCTAAACTGAGAAAAAAAAAGGGGGGAGAAGCCTCAAATAGATAAAATCAGAAATAGAAGAGGAGATATTAAAACCAATGCTGTATAAATAGAAAAGATCTTAAGAGACCATTATGATCATATGCCAATCAATTGGATAATATAATAAAAGAAATTAGTACATTTCTAGAAATATTCAACATACCAAGACTGAATCAAGAAGAAATAGAAAGTCTAAACAGACCAATAACAAATAAGGAGTCTGGATCAGTAATTAAAATACTTCAAAAAAAAAAAATGCCCAAGACCAGATGGCTTCACAGGTGAATTATACCAAACATTTAAAAAAGATTAATACCAATCCTTAAACTTTTCCAAAAATAGAAGAAAAATGAACACTTCAAAAGTTATTTTGAGTGGTAAGCATCAACCTAATCATAAAGCTGGATAAAAATACCACAGGGAGACTACACACCAATATCCCTGATGAATGTAGATGCAAAAGTCCTCAATAAGATACCAGCAAACCTAATTCAGTAACACATTAAAAGGATCATACACCTTGACCAAGAAAGATTTATTCCTGGAATGCAAGGATGGTTCAACATACACAAATTAATCAATCTGATACAATACATAAACAGAAGGAAAGATAAAAATTACATGATATCTCAATAGGTACCAAAAGTATTGGACAAAATTCAACACTCTTTCATGATCAATAAATTTCTCAATAAATAACTATGGAAGAAATTTAATGCAATAAAGCCCATATATGAAAGCCTACAGCTAATGTCATGTTCAATGGTGAAAAACTGAAAACTTTTCCTTCAAGATCTGGAACAAGGCAAGGATACTCACTCTTGCTACTTCTATTTACCGTAACACTAAAAGTCCTAGCCTGAGCAATTAAGCAAGAAAAAGAAAAAAAAAAATGCACCCAACTTGGAAGGGGAGAAGTAAAATTATTTATTTGCAGATAACATGTTATTATATAATCTTATTTGAATCATTCTTCTGACACTTATCCCACCTTCTTTATTTTGGAGTCATTCACCTGAGTCTCTTACCAACCCCAGTGGGTGGTAAGTATTTGAGGGAGGGGCTGGGTCTTTTTTATCTATTTCCATCATAGTGATAGCTTCATGTCATTTACCTTGCAAGTGCTCAGTACAAATTAAGAAAGAAAATGTGGAAGAAACTATGGTGTAATGGGACTCCCTCATGAATGTATGGCAGTTTCCTAAATGGCTTCACAAATCAGATCTCCATGCAAACCATAGGAGGTTTACTAAGACTATTAAACTTTCTCCTTCAAATGAAAAAAAAAAACAACTTTTATCCTGTACAGCCTTTATTTCCATGGATCATCTCTAAAATGGGGTTTACAGTCTGTACCTCATAGAGTTGTCACAAAGATTCAATGGAGTAAAAGAATTAATGTATATAAAGACACAACAGATCCTGGCACATAGAAAATGCCATACACATTTGCCATTATTAATTGTTATCATTAGTATCTTATATCATCTGGAATCAGAAGACAAGGACCTACATTTTTTACTTCCAAATCTAAGGTTTGGCCTGGCACAAACCAGATCTGTGGAAACCACTATGTGCTACAGCTCTCTGTGCTCTCACCAGTGTGTCACAGGCATTCGAAGTGCACTTCTAAGAGCACTGCCTGCCACAGCCACCTGTGGCAACTTCATGAAGATAAATGTTCTTTCATTGCTGAGAAGCTTCTCTTTTTCCTCCATGGTTTACCTCTTCCCTCTCAGAGAAGAAAAAAGGCCTTTTGCTCTTAATACTATAGCCCTTCTAAATTCTAAATAGCCAACTGCTCTCCACCTTGATGTGGGATGGATAATGCCCTAAATGGGCAGAAATGCCAGGTGCCAGGGCATATTCTCTACCAGAGATACTTAGACAAAGTGAGTGGAGGGCAGACAGACCAGTAACAGTGAGAAGCCCTGGGCACTGTCTCAGTACTAATGCCATGTCAGCTGACCTGGCTCCCAGGGGAAGAGAATTTTGCTGGAGGTGAGCCAGCGTGGCTTACACATTCACTGCTAGAACTGCCAAGGGCACTGGTGGTGCTGTGAATCATACTCTGGTTATTAAAATATCATAAAACAATAAAAAATGAAACCATGAAACAAAAGGCAAGCACTATGTCCTAGGGATCTGACCACAGATAAAAGTTGCTGGATTATTCTAACACAGTAGAACCCTTTCTCAATTCTCACACCCTCTTGTCAAGGTATGGTTGGATGCTCTCTCCTACAGGACTCCTCTTCCACCACCTCTTAGCAGGAAAAACCTCTCTCCTCCATATGAACGAATTCCCACATTTCCTCTGTCCTCTTCTGAAACATTTAATTCTTTATTCCTTGTAAAAGCTGTCAGTCGATGTACCTTAGCCTCTTGACCTCAAATACCACTCCATTATGCAAAATTAACCTTGCTCTGTCAGGTGCCATGACAGGTCCTTCTATATGGCTCTTCTGTAGCATTTATCTCACTTTCTTCTTGTTATCTGCTATATGTCAGTCCCCAGAGCTTCCCCCATCCCCATTTCTGAATTCCACTAGAACATAGGAGGGTTTTTTTTTTCCCTTCTGTACCCAGTGCTTCATACAGTGTTAGTAATTGCCAACTGAATTCTGTGAGATCAATGACTAAGGTTTAATCATTTCAAAATGTGCCCAGTACACAGGAACTTGCTTGTTACTTGTTGAGTTGTCCTTATTGAAAGGACATTTTGAATTAATGGCTATTTCCAAGGAAGTAGAGTTCCATTATTTTTCAAATTTACGTTACAAACTTAGATAGTAATGGGCATAACAGATACAGTGTATGACTGGGAGGAGTGGCTCCTTGAAAAGTTTTGATTCATGACAGTAATATTTTATGAAAGCCCATTAGCTTTGCAAAGTGGCTGGTCCTTGAGGTTCATAAGTCATAAACTGAGAAATGATTTTAGAGAAATGCATCTCTAACTCAACTCATACTGATGGTTGACTGTCCAGCCTATGTGTAAGCACTTGTAGGGAGAAGAAAATACTAGTTCCTTCAAACATTATATGTTCTCATTCATTTGGGGAATATAAATAATAGTGAAAGGGAATATAAGGGAAGGGAGAAGAAGTATGTGGGAAATATCAGAAAGGGAGACAGAACATAAAGACTCCTAACTCTGGGAAACGAACTAGGGGGTGGTGGAAGGGGAGGAGGGCGGGGGGTGGGGGTGAATGGGTGATGGGCACTGAGGGGGGCACTTGATGGGATGAGCACTGGGTGTTATTCTGTATGTTGGCAAATTGAACACCAATAAAAAATAAATTTATTATAAAAAAATGCTTTACAAGAAAAAAAAATACTAGTTCCTTAAGCAACATGTTGAACTTTTAGGCAGCCATGTTAGAGCGTGTTTCCTATGGTAGCCAGTCATCGCAAATAATAATTAAGAGGATTCTGTGCCCCAAAGGCACATGTTTTATATAAAAGCAAGTAAATAGAAAAAGCAAGGTGCAAAAGCCAACTTAGACATCATGAATATACCATGAAAAAAAATATTCATGGGGAGGAAGAGGTGGAAGAAAACACATCAAAATTATAATTCATTCTCTCTATTACCAAATAGCATTAAGACCCTACCTGTGCTAGGCACTGTTCTCAGTGCTATGGGTATTGTTTGAACAAGAAAGATAAGCCCTCATGGCTGAGCTGCAGTGATGAAATTGGACTGAATTTTGTTTATTTTCTTTATATTCTATGTTGCCTGGCTTAAACTTCTACTAATTTTTAAAATCCTATAAGGCTTAAGAAGCTCTTCCTTATAATGAAAACATGTGTAGAGAACCTTTCATTCTTGAATCCTGGAGATCTTAGAAAAGGAATTATATCAATAAGTCTTCACATGAAGATGCTGAGCTTCCGTTGAGGAAGAGATTACCGATTGTGTCAAGGTGATGTGATGTGTCTGCAAGGAACTTACCAGCTAGGAAATACTTTTCACTGCTCTACAAGAACAGATTAATCGCATAGTTTTCAAGTTGTAAAGGACCTTCCAACTTATTTACTCAGATTACCTGAGTTAAGAGCAGAGCTAGACCAAAAAAAATCACAGGATAATGTTCTAAGACCTCAGTGGTAGAGGGAAAATTATAGTTGGACCCTCCAGCCAGTGTATCTAGACATTCAGTCAACACATCAATATGAAGTCCTCTAAAAACAAACCATTCCAGGTATTTGGTAAAGTAACTGCAAAAAGAAATTTGGCTCATTAAAGGCTTTATGAATCACCTGTGGTAGGCATTTCTACACTTCAAATAGCTTTTCTTTCATGTTTGGTTGCCTTCTAAATGCCCTAGGCTAAGAAGTGTGTGAACATCCGCTCCCATCAATTATGTGAAATTGGTCCTCATGCATTACTACAGATTTATGTCCTCCCAATATGGCCATGAATGATAAGCAGCATCTCCTTCATAAAAAACACAAATGACTGCCAATCAAACTAGGGCCACTTTACCTGGCATACCAGCACAGGGTTTGGGCAAAGAGTCTGATGATATAGGCTGTCTCAGTTGAAACTCTCTGAAAGTCAGTAGAAATATTACTGAAATTCTAAATTCACTAAAAATGGAGTTCAACCAAATAGCCTTACTGGCCCATGCTGACAATTTCAAAATTGATTTTGGTTGTTCTTGCTGGGGTGAATAAAACCTCCCAAGGTAGCTAGCTGCTTTAGTAAGCTTTATAACTTGTATGCCAATGGCAGCTTGATGTCAAAACTAAGTAGTGTTCTTTGGCGAAGAGAAGTCTGATGGAGACAACGTGGATTGCCTTGGGAGAGGCGTTTCCCCAATTCTGATGAGGTTAGTAATATTATCTTCATTTCTAAGCGATTATGTACTGACAACCAGAATCTGTCTCAGTCTTGCTCCAAACTTCACAAGACTACTCCCTCAACAGGCTTATGCCTCTTTTTTTGTGCTGCACTAAAAGATGTGGGGGTGCCTGGGGAGGTCACAGAGCTTCTTAGCAAACACGCTTGTCACACACAGGGGGCAGCAAAACTCAAGGACTCGTTTGTTAAGATGTACTTATAATGTGCTCTTTGCAATATAGGATGGTTTTATTTACTTTTTAATTTCTTATCCTCCAACAGTTTCCTGTCTCAACTACTTTATTTAAAAATGATTAGTATAATAATTCACTCATCCTTGCATAGGGAAGCTCTTAACCTGCTTGGAAATTAAATAACTATTTCCTATTGATGGCATTTCCTTTGAAATGAAGGTTTCCAAAATGGATGTTCCTGGGAGGGTTCTAACTCCTAAGAATTGAGGGACTATTAATTGCCCTTCCGCTATTTATAACAACAGTGTCACTAAGACTGAACAAGTTGTCCATACAAGTAATGAGGAACAACCCTGAAAGATGCCTACTCTGGCAGCAGGGTCTAGAAAGAATCAAGACGCAAAAGATCACGTCAATTTCACAGAAGTGGGGATGGATGGTCTTTTTGCTCAGATTCTCTCAGAAATTGATCTGCACTGTGAAAACAGCAGAATACCTGACACTTGAAAGAAATCTATTATTAAACCAAATTGTTTTGTTGGTTGCTCTTATATCAAGCTTTAAGCCTCTTGCTTGCCTTTCTAGAATCAAATGTACAAGAATCTCTTTCTTCCAGCAAACAGCACTATGTAAGAGAGAAAATGTACCTGTTCAATTCTCTGCCATGGCCCAGGCTAGGGTAGACATGTAAACTAATCAGCCTCTGTGCCTCAATTTCTCCACCTGTGAAATGGGATTCTTATTCCTGGCATGCCCACCAGATTGTGTTATTTCAAGGGTCAAATAAAATAATAGACATAAGAAAGTGATATAAACTGGAAAGTGCTCCTATGTCACTAAAATCATATCTTGATCGCATCACCTTGTTTTATAGTGAGGAAAATTTTTTCTCCTTTTATCCTCAGAGATTTAATGGTTGGGGCACTTGAATCAAATTGATAAAAGATTAACAACAACAACAAAAAGAATAGTTTTCATAATGTACGTATGCATAGGATTTCACAAGTTAAAATGTGGCTCAGGAAGATGGCTAGGCATTGAAGTTTATGTATCATCTTAGGCTAAACAAAGGAAAAGAGTGTTTGGGGCTCCTGAACCAGGAGGCAAATTATAGGAAGGGGAGGAGAGGAGGTGTATGCTGAATAAAGGTTATCTGTTACGTAGCTAAGAGCCTCTCAGATGATGATTGTCTCGGAGAGTAGCTAGAAAGACATTTTTATAAATGGAAATTTCCTTTATAAATGGAAATTTCCTTTACAAGAGGAGAAATTTATATTCTTTATTTTTAGACAGATGCGGGGAAGTAAAGAACATTTCCTGCATCTGCTGGCTCTCAATTGCTGATTGTCTTAAGTTAAAAATAATACATATGCCAAAAAGGCACATTTTGGGGTGGCATATTCTGGTAGCTTTCAGTATCATAATTTATCTGACACCTATCTGTCACCCTAATGGACTGTGAGGTTAGAGCTTATCAGTTTCCATGCCAAATTAACAGGGCATTTCTGTTAGTATTTTTTAAAGGTTTGGGTCTATGTGACACCAAATGATGTACGAAGAGAAAAAAAAAAAGAATGAGTTACTCAGTTTCACATCACAGAGAACAAAGATCCAAATATTTTATTGCATTATTTCCCTTTGTGACAGCATGCAAATATTTGTCACATAGTCGCTAACTAACCTGAGAGGGAGTTGTCAGCCTTCACCACAGCTCTACCTGGAAGTAATAAGGAAGCTTCACACACATACACATACACATACACACAGCCTGCCCCAGGGCATAGTGTAAAAAAGCAGCATGGAAAAGAGGAGTGTGTGGGCACAGGTGGGCCTATATGCGTGTGTTAAAGGTGTTAAAAAGAAACAATAGGCCCCCAGTGGTGTCCCTGTGACTAAGCCCTAGCAAGACTTGATGCCTAACCTAACTGCAGTTTTAGCCTTTTCCGGAAGTCGAATTATAAATCAATCAGCCTAGAATTTCCTTATTTCCACTTGTGAGGTAATCTGTGATAAGACTTCTCTGCCTTCTCCTACAGCAGGAAGAAATAATCCATTTTTTGAGCATTTCTGCTCCATGTCCCTTTGGCCTATGAAATCCATCCATTTTGTCCAGCTCCTCAGATAGAGCTTCTTTCTGCTTGCTAGAGGAGATTCGATCTTTAAATTTACTCAGTTGAATTTTGCTTTTTAACAAAAAAACCAAACTAAGAGAAAAATGAGGCAGAGAGATCCACACAGTAAGAATAAGAAGAGGGTTTTTGCTGCTACTGGTGAAGTAAATTGACCAGGAAAGCAGAAAGAAGGGAGGAATGTGTGTGTAACACAAAAAGAAGAAGCCCAGAGTAGGGCTAGCATCCACAAAGCATTCCCTCATGGCCCATGTAGTCAGATTAAGGTTGCCAAGGTGCTGTGCCTCATTCCCACAGTTTTCTGATGTGCCGAGGTGCAGAGAAGAAAGCCAGAGTAACATAAGCCACAGATAACAAAATCCATATCTAGGAGGTAAACACTCACTGGCTTCCAGAAGCAGCACAGCATATCCCACTATTGAAACGTTGTCTGTCTCCTGTGCCCTGTCATAAAGTGCACACTGCTGTGACCATACCAACACGCTTTCAATAAATAAAAGGCTTTGACTGTACCATGCCAATGTCAGTAAAAGTAACCCTATGAGTGGCCAAATGCATGTTTTAAATCAGAAGCTCTGTAGCCCTGGGCCCAGCTGACTCTCTAAAGCCCTTATCAGAGAGATCTTGGACATACTGCATAATCTTTTTAGTTTTAGTCTTTACCTCTGAGAGAGATGGATAATATTATTTAGCCAGATGGGGTTTTGGGGGGAAAAAAATCAAAGGCAAAGTACCTAGTAAATAGTAGGTTCTCCATGAATGTAGGCTTCCTTCCCCCTTATGTGAAGGCCCAGCAAATCTGGGAAGAACCCAGGCGATCCGGGACCTAAGATAGAGGCTACCTCTGACCCAACCCATAAGTATGCAGTGGACACATCTTTTATGAATCAAGACTTTAATCCAAAATTAGGTTTCTGGAGCATCCTTCATACTCAACTTCTCTCTCAGGAGCCCATTACATTAAGAGTTAATTTACAACAAGTAGCTTGGTAGCCCAGCTCTTTGTTCTATCCTCTCTTAATCTGCTCAGCAAGACCACAGGCATTAACTACATGAATATATTCTGCATTTTGAAGAGGAAAAAAAAAAACAGAAAACAAAAACAAAAACCTGCCACCCCTGGATACTTATCCCTTCAAGGAAGCCTTAGACCTCAGCACAACAAAGCCATGGTGTGTGGGAACCCCCGCGGGGTTCATGCATTTCCGAGCTTGTAAGAAATTATCTGTTTTGCTGGATCCTTGCTGGGATCAATCAGCCCCTCAGTGGTTGGTGCCAATTAAGAGCTAGTGTGATGCAAAGAGGGTATTTTAAACACTGTTTGACACCAAGTACGTCCCTGTCCTCTTCCCACCCACCTCCCCTCCCCTCTCTCTAACTCCTCCACCCACTTTCCAGCCATTGTCTTCTTTCATCTCAGAAAGTCGGGAGTGTCACGAGAGTAATGGCATCTGTGGCTTCAGCAGAGAGACGCTGATTGCCAAGTCATCTCCCAACAGCCCGCTGCAGGATGGCACACGGAGTATCCATGCCTCACTTCAGCTTTCCATCGCCCTTCTGAGGCCCCATCCGATCTCCACAAAACTGCCAAATCTTCATCCTGAAGATTGGGTTGAATCTGTCATTCCTCAGCTTCAGATAAAACCCTGGCTCCCCCTCCTGGCCCAGAGAATAAAGCCCTCCCAGGGCTGATCCCTAACCTCTCAGCCTCTTGACTCACCTGCCTCCTCCTTTCCCTCTCCTTGTAATTCCCTCTGCATGCAGCTACTTCTTGCCTTTCTAATCTGCCCATACCACCCCAGCAATCCCAGGAACTGACTCATAGACATGCTTGAAGGCCCACCTCCAGCATCTCCTCGACAAGAAACCTTACCCAACCCTTTCAAGATGACTTAGGTGCCCCTGTGCTGTTTCCTGGTACTAGTGCTTGCTTCTAACCTCACATTCCTCAGACAGCACTATCAGAGCTGGTTCACTTGTCTGACCCAACTTCCATCTTCAACTAGACGGGGGTCTTTTGAGAGCGAGTATAGCCTTTGTGTGTCTCTCCCCTCTAGGTGTCTGGGATAGTGTTTCTCTTCTTTTCTTGTTTAAGATTTTTTTTTTTTTTTGAGAGAAAGAGAGAAAGCACAAGCAGGGGAAGTGGGAGATGGAGAAGCAGGCTCCCTACTGAACAGGGAGCCCAATGTGAGGCTCCATCCCAGGACCTTGAGATCATGACATGAGCTGAAGGCAGATGCTTAACCCACTGAGCCACCCAGGTGACCCTGGAGTAGTGTTTTGCACATAATAAACCATGAATTCTCAACCTGGCTGCTTGTCACTGTCACCTGAGCAAGTCTATTCACGGTGCAGATTCCCCAGCCTTGCCTTGGACCTATGCTATCACTGTGTCAGTCAGGGGTGGAGCTCAGGTTTGTGTGTTAAAGAGTCATTGATGATAGGTAGATGTGGTCAAAATAATGTGGCAGGAATAGGCGCTAATACATATTTAATGTTGAGAGAATGAATGAATACACAAATGTCTCCATTTTAGAGATGTTGAAACAAGCTTGAAGACTTGGAAATTTGGCCCAAATTCCATAAAGGCTTTTGGGGAGTCAGTCCTCTGGGGGGTAGGGGATAAATCCTTTCTTGGACTGGAGTTATTTGTTTCCGTATTGGTCACCTCAACTACTCTCTCAGCTCTCGTGGGCAGGGATAGGTCTGGTTTACCAATGGAACTTAATAAAAGTCTGACCTCATGCCTAACACATAGTTAGCTCTCTCTCACTATTTGTCGAGGTATCACAGTATAGCATGACCCAAAGGGCACTATAGTCAAGAGTTAGAAGACTTGAGTACACCTGGCTATGGCACTAACTTCTATATCTTCTAGGACAAGACTTCCTTTGGGCTTTAGATTCTCCAACTACACAAAGAGGTAGACTAAATGATCAAAAGTTGCTCCCAGCTCTGATATTTTTAATCCAGCGAATGCAGAAGAGCCAGAGTCTGAATCTCAGCCTAGTGCTGGATGAAAGGCCTTCACTATGATTAAGCAAGATGGTGGCTGAGGCCCAAGGGAAAAGTGACTCGACTATATGGTACTTTTTAGTTTACCTTGAATGTGGCCAGAATAGAGCACTGCCTTTTGTTCTGTGAAAGACAAGTGAGTGTTCTGCCCTAAGCATCCCCCCGGGCTTGCCTGAGACACTCATCTTGGCATTCAGACACCAGCAAAGATCTCCCTCTCCTGATCACACAGGAGAGGAGTTCAGTAGAGTGGAGTCCCCGGAGGAGCATGACATGTTGAGGGAGACGGCAGGAGATCGTGGGCTCTCTTTTCCCCACCCAGGAAGAGCAGCAACCTGGCACATGCACCCTGAGTGGTGGTGCACACATCACAGATCAATAACCTCAACCGATTTTCACAAACTTACAGAAGGAAAGAAAACCCAAACAAACAAGTATTACCACCTTTACCTTACGGATTGGGAAACTGAGGCTCGCAGAGTATGAAGGATTTCTGAATAATTATGAAATGGTAGGGACCTGAGGGTAAGTTTTTGAATGTAATGCTCCTTTAGCTACACCATGTTGCCTCTTTTTCTTATTTTCTTTGTTGGATCCTAACGGAAATTGTGATAGAGAGGAAGGGGAGGTATTCCAATTTCTATCTCGCAAAGCAGGGTTTACTGCTCAGAGGGACTTCCAGTCTCCCAGTAAGTAGCAGTGATTCCCAGGGCCCTACATTACCATTACTGCTTTTTCTTTTCTTTTTTAAGATTTCATTTATTTGAGAGGGAGCGCACACAGGCAAGGGGAGCAGCAGAAGGAGAGGGAGAAGCAGACACCCAGCTGAGCAGGGAGCCCCATGTGAAGGTGGGGGTTGGGGGTGCTTGATCTCAGGACCCTGAAATCATGACTTAAGCTGAAGGCAGACACTTAACTGACTGAGTCACCTAGGCACCCCTGCTTTTTCTCTTTCTGAATTATATATTGTTATGTAACCTTACTACTACTCTATCAGAGAAGCAGAGCAGGCTGGTATTGCAATCCCCATTTTTTAATAAGGTAACTGAGTTCCAGAGAAGTAACATTGGAAGAATTTATTCAAAAGGAATTTATGAGTTTAGGCTGGCATAAGAATGACCTTTCCAAGAGTTGGAATTGCCCTCAGTGGGAATGACCCCCTTGTCCTATCACAGGGCAAGAGGACCTCTCAAACATATGGTATAGGGGACTATGGGAGAAAAAGGAATTGGCTTAAATGTCCATGAACCTCCTTCCTGGCCCCAAGTGTCCATGATTCTAGGCCTTACCCCAGTCTCACAGCCAGGATGCAGTAAGGACCTGAACCCTAGTCCTCCAACTCCTACTTTATCCTGTGCCTCTTTCATCCATCCCACCAAAGGCAACTTTAGGCCTGTTTCTGCAAAGGTTTAAAATCCAATTGTCCTAGGGGCCAGCATAGGTATCATTTGGACATTAGTTACAGGGACAAGATCTCTCTGTAGGTTTACTGGGTAAACATTGATGAAATGCCATTCAACAAAGTCCAAGCATTGAACACAGGTATTTTGGGCATTCCTCAGTTCTTTTATCCTGATTTTTCCACCAAATCCTTATGGTACCTGGGCAAAGTCACTTTCCCTCTCATGTCATTGAGGATCCTCTGTTGTATAAAAAGACTGTTGGGTCAGAGGTTCTTTCAAGTCCACAGTATAATATAATGAGGCCACAGGTCAAGTTTATCTTTGCCACTGGTCATTGCGAAGCTGGCAGAGAAGGAGCTGTGAAAAACCAGCTCATCCTGGGGCTAAGCAGAGAACACCAGACTTAGCAATGGTGGCTGACACTCTTTACCAGTCTTGAATCCATTTGAGGTTGGGAAGTAAGAAGTAACCTAGAAATAATAAAATCACAAAGTCTCCTTTTCTCTCAAGTTCGAAATACTGTTGTGTTTTTTGAGTTCCATCCCCCAGTCAGGCAGGCTCCGTCTTATGGAAGTAGTTGTAGTGTGTCCTCCTACTACAGCCCATCTCTATTTTCTAACAGCTCATCCTCCATCTCCTCATACAGGTCTCCCCACTGATGTTCCTGCCATTTCTTGAGTGACAACCAATTTTCCTACCTGTCATTATCAATTCCACTCCTTAACTCTCCTGTCTACTTCAGCTGAGGCCGCCCAACACCAAAAAGCATCTCTGAAAAATGATTTTCCCAAGCAGAATAATTGAAACTTCTTGCACATCTAGAGAGTCTTTTGTCTGAAGCTCTCAGAGTCATTTCTAAATGTCAATAGAAATGCACATTTTATACTGTGGAGGCAGACCTCACCAGCCCAGCACCAAGCAAAACTACTCAGCAACTAGATTTTTCTGTTTCCTTTTACTTTTCTTTTCACGGAATGCAAAAGTGATCTTTCTTTTTTACCTGACTTGTCGTTTGCTTATAGTCCTTTAAGACATGGTCTCAGAAATGGTTAATAATAGGAAAGCTGACATGCAGATAAAAATCATGCAGAGACCCCTTTCTACTTTTCTTCCAGGAGTTATTTGAGCTGCTGAGGTGTTGAGATCTGATATGAACCTCTAGAGTGGTCTCTGCAGCATTGAGAGGCAGGTGTATACGTCGGTGAAAAACTTAGTCTCTGCTATTAGGCTAGCTGGATTTAAGAGATAGAACAATGGCAACATACATTTAGGCAATCCTTTAACTATTTGCAAAATCTTTTCACACATATTATCTTACTCTGTCCTGCTGTTCCTTCTATTTAGAATATTCTTCCCTCAGATATCTACTTGACTTGCTTCCTCTCCTCCTTCTGGCACTACCTCCCTTGATGTACTTTTTCCTGCATGGCACTCCTCACCATCTGCCATACTATATATTTTATGTAGTAAAGTGGGTGCTGGGTTCTTTGTTTTCACTGCCATATTCCCAAGTCTTGGCAGAGTGTCTAAAATATAGTAGTTGCTTAGTTAACACATGTTGAAGGACAAAAGGAATGAATTCGTGTATTCGATCCTTCCAAGAGTCTTGAGGAGTGTGAGTCACCATTATCACTATTTTGACATGAGGTGGCTGAAGTTCAAAGAGGTCAAGTGGCCAGGCCAAGTAGCTGAGAGTCACAGTCCCAGCTCTCCTCTCACTGCCTCACTCTGTTCTCCAGAGATATGTTTCCAAACAGGCACAGTCATGAGGGAACCCTCCCATTCAGGAAGAAGCACTGTGAGCCTTAATGCTCAGCTCCATGCCTTTACCCCTATATTAGGCCTCTCTTGGCATCCCACCTCATCTACTCTCCAGGGTGGCCAAGTTCCCAGGCACCCACTATATTTGATGACAGCCTGCAGGCCTAATTACCCCATTAAGGTAGAGCAAACATAGAGAAGGATGAAATAATTGTCAAGTCAACAAACCTGAACGGCTGGCCAGACTAAGGTCAACATAGTAATTGCTCTTCTCCAAAAAAAGGAAAACATGGGGACTAGGTATTACCATCTAGCTCTTGTTACTGTCTAATGGAAAATCTCCTTTCCCTGTTAGCTGCAGAACATACACCTGGGTTGGCAGCTTTCCACCCCTACCACCTCGTCTTGTTGCCTTTATTGACAGACGTGGGCCATTACTCTGTACTAAAATTCACTGTCCACTCACTTAATACTTGACAACACTCTGAAAATTGATCTACTCAATTTTTAGAGCTAAACTAAGGCAATTTGTCCTTCCACTGTGCCACACCAGTGTCCCCGGAGACAGAATCATTGGTAAGAGGATAATTCTATTTTTCTGAGAAGGAAAGGAAACATTGAGGGAGGGAGGTAATGCAAAATCTTGGTAATATAGGTTATATATTATGAAAGAAAAATGCCATTTGTATTGCTCTCTGGCTTACAAAAATCCTCACATACATCATCTATAGGATTTAAACTTCACAACTCTGCTGAGGAAGCTGAGGAGTATCCGACTCTCCATTTTACAGAAGACAGAAATAAGAGGCTCATGACTTGCCCAAGGCCACAGTCCAGTAAGTGAAAAAGCAAACACTAAACCCATGTTTTATGACTAAATGAAACACTTTATGCCATTGACGTGGTAAGATCATGTGTGTGTGCATGTGTATGCTTGTGTGTGCATGCACATGTGGGTGTGTGGGGAGAGAGAGAAGGATTGATTCTTTCTCCCACCAGCATCCCCTTGCACTCCTCCCAGCTCTCCTGTCCCAAGAGAGGACTCTCATCTATCAGAGAACAGACACTCTGGCAGTCCCCAGACTGATTGTCTCCAGTGAGGTGCTCAGAGGCAAGAGAACAAGTAATTCCACAAGTATTTGACTTGCCTCAAAAGCATGGGCTTTGGTGTCACAGATGTGGGTTCCAGCAAGAATGGATGACACTGAACCTCAAGGTCCTTACTGGCCCATAGAGTCATTGACAAAATTATATGAAAAGGCAAGTATGATTTCTATCACAGTATGTGGTACACAGCAAATGTTCAGCATATGTGAGTATTACTGTTCACTCCTGTGTCACATGTGAAGTTGGTATCCAGGCTGAGTTATCTGGCCTAAAATAATTATCCTGATGCCTCAACCAGTCATTCTTTGTCATGAAGATCCAGGGGAGCAATGACATCCCCTCCTCTGAGGAGTTCTGGTTGCTGAACAGTAGCAGCAACAACATCAGGAGTCACTCCCACTTCCTGAACATTTGCTCTGTGCCCAGAATTGTTCTAAGTGTACTTGATGGATGAATGCCATTGATTCTGTCAACACCCCTATTGTGTAAGGACTACCATTATTCCCTTTCATAGATGAGAACAGAGGTAAAGAGAGACTGCGTGATCAATCATGGATGCAAACCCAGGGAGTCCACTTGGCAGAGTACAGGCTCCTAGCCACCATGTTGCCACCTCAACAGCACAAAGGTCCCATCATGAAGCCCCCCTATCTCCCAAAGCAGGGCTTAATCCTTCCCAGTTACTTTTTCCTGCCTGCTGACTCCACCCTGGCCTTCTGTGGCACAAACCTCACCTGGAATCACCAAATGTTGACATTATACAAGCCCAGAGAATTCCTCTCACCTAAATACTCTCATTTTTCAGATGGAGCCCAAAGTGGGGGTGAACTACCTGAGGCCTCACAGCTAGAATTTAACATGAGACTCAAGGTCCATGGAAACACTAGATCCATGGAAACTCTTAAGATACCCAGATACCCTTCATGCCTTGGCTGCCTGGCAGCCCTGCTGTGTCCCTCAATTACTTCTCTGACATAGTGACCGGCTCCTCATTATCCCACCAGTGCTTTTTTAAATGGTATCTGTACTTTCTAGCACAGGAAATTGCAAATCCTTTGGTGAGGCAGGTGGAATATAAAAAATAAATAAGTACATAAGTAAGTAGGGAACTGAAAATTTTAGCACTCTTTCCACTGACATTTGCTTTTCTTCTTATAAATTTTGAAGAATGTAAGTGCAACACAGGGAAGTAAATTTAGCAGTGATTATGGCTCATGGATTGTTTTTTCAAAGGGAGGAAAGAATAAGGAGAAACTTGGGGCTATTTAGTTTTCCATGTAGACAAGATGATGTCTCAAATAGTGCTGCCTGCAGGATAGGAAAAGCACAAACACCAAGGCACTTAGGATGGCAGTGCATTAATAATAGGTCACCTCATCTACTTAAGTACTTAAATATCAGGTCCCCAGTCACTGCCCTTATTAGGCCTTCCCCATATTCACATTCTTTCTGGTCCTTTAACTTGATAAACTAGGATCTTTGCATGAGCCCTTGTCTGAGGACCTTAGTCCTCGCTGTCCCATCAGCCTGACACTCTTGCTGGCTGGTTCTCACTGGTCATTCACAGCTCAGCTTAGATTCCAACTCCTCAGAGAAGCCTTCCCTGGCCACCAACCACCTCCTTCCTAGCACTCCAGCAAAGCACCTCATGTTCTTTCCATCACAACACCTATCACTACCAATTTTCTTCCAGAGTTTTTTTGTTTGTTTGTTTGTTTGTTTAAATTCAATTGCCAACATATAGTACAACACCAAGTGCTCATCTCATCACATGCCCTCCTTAATGCCCATCACCCAGTTACCCCATCCCCCCCCCCACCTCCCCTTCTGCAATCTTTTGTTTCCCCAAGTTAGGGATCTCTCATGGTTTGTCTTCCTCTTTAATTTTTCCCCATTCAGTTTCCCTCCATTCCCTTATGGTCCTTATCATTTTTTCCTATATTCCACTATGACTTCCAGAGTTATTTATTTGTCCTTTGTCTCTTCCTCACAAAAAATACAAGCTCGGCGAACAATGAGCAAGCTTCTCTATCTTGTTCACCACTATTATCTCAGGGCCAGAACTGGGCCTAGCACACAATGGGTACACAAGAATTAACTGTCAAACAAATGTGAATAATATCAATGAGTCCCTCATACTGTAAATTAAGTCTCATTCACAAAAACTGGCCCTATCCCATTAATCTAACAATACTTAGTTGGCATTTGATGTGTGCTGGGCCCATTTTGTAAACTGGAGGTTAGGGTGCGGCTGCAGAGATACATATAATTAGTCCCTCACAGTAAGAAGTCTATCCCCTGGTTGGGGAGTTAAGACATATGCCTCTGAAAATGTAACTGGAACAATGCAGCTAGTGCTCAAGGATACATAAGGGTTCTGAAAGTAGAGGTATGGAAAACTGAATACATGGAGAGGAAAGAGGATATGCAGAAAGGTTCACAGAAGGGCCATACTTGTCAAATAACCACAGCAGACAAGCAGCAGAGAGAGGGGACTGCATCCTCCTGTCTCACCAGCTGGGGCCCTTCGGCTGTACCATATAGTATCTTTAGTGCCTCTGTGACTCTGAGACCTAGCACTGGAGAGTTTGGCTCACAAATCGGCACCTGGAGGAGAGCTCACATTGGTCAAACGCTCTCTCTGTAAAGGGCACTGTGCTAGTTTACAAGTGCCATCTCAGTTATTGTCACAGCAACCTTGCTGCAGAGGTATTATAATTCTCACTTTAGATCTATAAAAATTTAGGGATGCCTGGGTGGCTCAGCAGTTGAGCATCTGCCTTCAGCTCAGGGCGTGATCTTGGAGTCCCAGGATCGAGTCCTACATCGGGCTCCCAGCAGGGAGCTTGCTTCTCCCTCTGCCTATGTCTCTGCCCTCCGTATCTCTCATGAATAAATAAATAAAATCTTTTTTAAAAATCTATAAAAGTTCAGACCCTGGCATGGGAACCCTTTCAACCAAAGTAACACAGCCAATGGAGCCTGAACTACCCACCTGAGTAGCCTCCTATGCCCTTCCCAGTTCACACATCTGTCTCCTTGAGCAGGTTGGCAACTTAGGAATTCATTTCTAGATCTGTTTGAGTGCTAAGTAGATGTTCTTCTAAAACCTGGCAGAGATGAACAAGGGCAAAGCCCACCATTGCTTGCTCCATTTGCTCCAGTGCAGAGCACAAGCCCTTCAGAAGGCTCAAATGTTCAGATAAAAGCAAAAATCGTGTTTAAAATGCAAAATTGAGCTTCTTTTGGATTCATTTGGTGCTCCCACCCTTATTCCCCATGAAATGATTCCCTGGTGACAAGCTCTTTAAAGAATTTTCTCTCCACTTCTTTCTGCAGTGCGGAGTAATTGTATGTCATCAAAAGACTAGGAATAGTCAAGATTGCAAAATTCTTGCTGTGCTCTTGGCAAAATCATTACTCACCAGCCAATGTTTAGAAATCAAAATGCTCCCCTTAAGTGCCATTAAACACAAATATTTATCAATGCTGTGTTAGAATGTTAGGCTGACGAAGGTTGGGTGATTGTGGGTGTGCATGTTTGTGGATAATAAGATTCAGGTTTTCAATGAGTACAAGATGGCTTACTGAAGCTACAGCCTTCAGATACCCACCTACAGGCAAAGGGTTTTTTTTTTTTTTCTCATTTATTTCTCAAGGAAATGTTCAAAATTCAAAAGTATTATCCATAGATAGTCGGGAAGTTTCTGTTTCTTAGCCCTTCGTAGGCATTGTAAAGGGTGCCGCCTATGATAAAATGAATGGTGAGCCTAGTAGGAGAGACAAAAATAAACATGAAAACATAAATAACAGTTCAGGGTAGCACATACTGATGGTAATCATTGCTGTAAACTCCTACTAGAGTTGAAAGAAAGTGAGGCTTTCAGTCTCCACCTTCAATTTGCCCTACACCCTGCTGCTGGAGTCCACACCTCCTAGAGCAGGTTAGCACTCGTCTCAGGTCAAGTTCCTTAGAGGCCAACCCTGAGGCCAGGATTCTGGTGCCAGCGATTTACTGCAGGGAGTACTCTCTGGGGAAATAGAGTGAGAAAAGCAGAGCAAGGCAGGGGGAAAAGCTGAGTAGGACCTGGTCTGGCAAGGCTTTCATTCTTCAGAGAAGTGACACGCCATGAGTGTTGTGGCCAACATACAGCACCTGAGACTGTGTGTTTGGGTGGCAAAGGCATCTGGAGGGGCCATCATAGCCTCCTCCATGGTACCTATTGTTCTCCTTCTTTTGAAGCTTTTCTGTTATCCTGCAGAATAAGGATTGGAAACCTGTGTTCTGGCTCCAACCTCAGAGTTCTGAAATAGATTTTTGAAAACTCTCAGCCTATTGACAGATTTGCTTGAATATCTATTTGTATGTAGAACATAGCATCAGAGACGGATCATGGGACTCCCACATATACCCACCTCTGGCCATCCCCCCCCACCACAGGCTCCCCCTGTCATCACCCTTAGAAGGAAGTTCATTTCCTTCTGCGAACCTCTCCAGTCCCTCAGCCTTACCTCCTATTACCTCTTTTCACATGGCTTAGTCATTCTTGAAGACACTATGTTCTTTCCCCTCTCCCTGCCTTTATGACATTTATGATCAATAAGGATAGAAGAGTATGGAAAACTGAAACCAATTCCAAGCCATCCCTCAATGTCACTGGCATTATTGCCTGAAAGAACAGTGTTAATCATTTGTGGCTGTTCCTAAAAACTCCCTTGGTCTCTGGCCGGGAGAACAGAGTCCTAAGTTTCTAGCATGGACTATCCTTCACCCGCTTTTCTGTCGTCATTCTCCTATTCCGCTATCTAGTCCTAGTTCCCTGTGAAGACTTCCCTGGCCAACCCCAATCGTCCTATCACTCCACAGCAATGTGCTGATGTCTTTTCTCAGCACTGGCTCTATTTTGCTATGGAAAATAATGTGTTGTGTAGGTGTCTACCTCCACCATCAGACCGTAAGTTTCTTAAAGGCAATGTCCTCCAAAGCACCTGGGACCTTGCTGGGTACAAAGCCTGCTCCAGTACAGGATATTAACTGGAAGAAAAGAATGTTCCACTAAAGAATGGGCTCCTGGGAGAAGCCTCACAGATATGGTGAGCATTCCACAGGAAACTTAGTATCTGAAAGGACGTTGAGGCTGACATCATAACAATAACAACAGCAAATGTTAAGCCTTATTGAATATGTATTGTGTCAGAAGCTGTGTTTAACATTGTACATAATTTCACCAACTTAACCTTAGTAGGTAGGTACTATTTTATCCCCCTTTGACAGACAAGGGGACCATAGCATGAAGTTTATGTGATCTGTTCAAGATCACACAGCGAGGAGGAGCCAGAGCCAGCGTGTCAGTGATAGAATCTGGGGCTCAACTCCATACGCTTAACCACTATTAACCAGTAAGGGAAGATTGCTACCCACCTCATATTTGCCACCAAGGGACAGACGGGCAACATGATGCAAAACAATCACAGCACTTTTTGCAAGCCTCAACAAAAAGCCCTCCGCCTATCCATCCCCTTTTCTTCAAAGGGAAATTACTGGAATGAGAACAAAAGAAGCAAGTTCTTGAAGCATACTTTATGTTTACGTATGTATAGTTGTTGTTTTGTCTATTTTGCTTTTTTCTAGAATAGCTCCAGATGGGAGTATGAAAAATCCTTCTCTGCATCTCTGTTTCCTCATGACTAAAATGGCTTTCACCTGTTTTATCTCAGAGCACACTCACGTGGGTTCCCCACCCAGTTACAAGCTCCACAGAAGTGGAGATTGTATCTAACTTGTTCATCTCTGCGTCCCAGATTCTAACACAGCACCAGGCACATCCCAGGCCCGGATAAATGCTCATCCACTGAATGAATGGTAGAATGGCCAAGGAGGTAATCCAGCATTTCCAAAAGAGTGGCTCAGAGACTACCCACTCCAGGATTATCTGCAGAACTCCTTTGGCGTGCAGAATCCTGAGCTCAGAGTGACTTCTACTCATTGTTTGGGAACTGCTGAATCACACTATGCAAATATCTGTAAACTCAGCTCACACTTAACAATTTAATTAAATTAACTTCTGGTTAAGCTGTTTTTATGATTTCTTAAAAAAAAAAAAAGACAAAAATGAATAGAGAGGAAATCCACCTGTTTCTCTCCACTCTCCCTTTAATCACCTCTCCATGCTCTTCCTCTCCCCCTTTTCCTCCTGCCATGGTTATTTATAGGTGCTGGCTCAGGGCAAGACCTGGGAGAACAGACATAAATGAAATCCTGTCCTCTGCCCCAAACATCTCACAGTCCAGCAAGAGAGAGGAGATGGTAATTTACGTTCAGATGTAATAAACCCTAGAGCCAAAGTAAGCTAGGATCCCGTAGCTTAATCACTTAGATCACTTAGTCATTTCCCCAACTTACCAAGGTAAAGAAAGTGGTTACCACTTTGTGTTGGGTTTCTGGCCCTTACATACCATCCTAGAAATGTCGAAGATCAAAGGAACTAATGTAAAGTTTTATTACCTTCTTTTTTTTCTTTCAGCTTTACTGAGGTGTGATTGACAAAATTGTAAGATAT
The DNA here is from genome assembly GCF_003254725.2 of Canis lupus dingo. Taxonomy (NCBI): domain Eukaryota; kingdom Metazoa; phylum Chordata; class Mammalia; order Carnivora; family Canidae; genus Canis; species Canis lupus. The sequence goes on from NC_064276.1 coordinate 20,041,216, forward strand.
TTGAGGCATATCTTGTGCCGATTTGATATACATACATTGTGAAAGGATTTTTGTCATCTAGTTAATTAACACATCCATCACTTCATGTATTTCTCTTTTGGGGGAGGGGAACATTTAAATTCTACTTTCTTAGTCAAATTTCCATTACATGATACTGTATTATCAACTACAGTCAGTATGTTATCTGTTAGATCCTCGAGTCTTTTTCGCCCCAGAGCCAAAGTTAATACCATTTACCAACTTCTGTTTCCCTTGAGCCCCGGTCACTGGCAACCACTTTTCTACTCACTGTTTCTCTGAATTTGACCTTTTATTTCTTCAGTTTAGATTTCATATATGGGTGATATCATGGGGGGGGGGGCAGTGGGGAGTGGAACTGAGTAAGTCTATGACACTTCAGGCACTCAGGCAGAAAGACCTACTAAGGCCTGCTGACAGAAAGGAGTGAATGTTGGGATGCCTCCTAAGGAGAAAGAGGAATCGGAGGTTGTATTGGAGGAGATGAAATGTAACCCAGGCAGGGCAGACAGGGAGCCAGCAACTTCAGATCTTCACAGAAACATCCTAGAATTCACTCTGGATGCTGACATCTGGTCAAAAGTTCTCACCGTCAGCTCTGAGTTTCAGCTGGAGAAGGTGACAAGAATTATATAATTCAAGGCAAAATAAAATGTTTTCCGAAAAGTCATCCCATTGTTCTCTCCCCAGCCGAAGGGAGCCCTGTGAATCCGTGCTCTGGTGCTGAAGAGCCCTGAAGGCCTTGTCAGGGAAGCGTTGTGTAAACCTCCTCGTCTCAGTGATAGATTCTTGAGCAACTGTTTACAAGACAGAAACATCACCTGGTGGCATTGCATTGTTCCAACAGGCTTCTAGGGGCCCTAAGTCAATATAACAACCAGTACTCACTGCCCACATTCCCTTGGCCAGTTACAGACACTGTGAGCCCATGATTGTCAGGACCCGCAGGGCACTCTTATGACCCTCCACTCCCTGAGCACCCTTGGAAGTGGAAGATGGCAGGGCAGCAGAAGGGATGTGTCTCTAGGAAATGTCCAGTATCAGATTCTTCCTCAGACTTGAGCCCTCTCCTTGGGCAGAGGACGCTGGCCGTGTCAGATTTTAAAAACTGCCAGGATGTGGTCTGCCCAAGTCCTGTGGTGGAGGAAAACAGCAGGAACACTGGCTCAGAGGTCCTGAACAGAAATCAGTTGTCCTGATGGCAACAGGTAGGTGATAGGAACATGATGCCAGCCAAGGCCTGCAATAGTGCAGGTGACACTGAGGAAATTTGACAGTTGGCTTTTTCTCTAAGTGTGCCCTGCCCACTGGTCACTTCATACCTTGTGGAGTGCCAGAGACCTCAGGCTCTTTCCTCACCCAAGTATTCTGCTCTCTGAAACTGGGGTCTAAATGGCTAAAATGAATGATCCTTCACCATGCCTACACCCCGCCCCCCCACACACACACAGTGCCATTTGCATTTTAACAATGATTGAATGTCTGGGAGTAGCTCATTTCGGCATTAATGACAGGTTCTAGAGACCTCTGTGATATTGAAGTCTTCCCTACTCCCCCAGAGTGTCCCACACCCGTGGATTCATCTGTGGTATAAAGTAGTGCACCAGAAGTCCAAATACTTGGATTCTAATCCCACCACTACCATGAATGGACAATACAAATTTAGGCAAATTGGGGAATCCCTGGGTGGCTCAGCGGTTTAGCGCCTGCCTTCAGAGCAGGGTGTGATCCTTGAGTCCCAGGATCGAGTCCCACATCGGGCTCCCTGCATGGAGCCTGCTTCTCCCTCTGCCTGTGTCTCTGCCTCTCTCTCTCTCTCATGAATAAATAAATAAAATCCTTAAAAAAAAATTTTAGGCAAATTGTTTGGATTCTCTAGGACTTCATTTCTTCATATGTGCAATGGAAATGATAGCCTTCTTCTTCATGTCACAATGTGAAAGCACTGTGCAACCTGCGATTCTACAGCGCAGATCACCTCATCTATGAGCAAGGCTCACTCAGCCTGTGAGCTCCTACATCTGGTCATCTTCTAGGCAGCTTTTGAGGATAGCTTCCCTGCCTCTGAGTGGACATCATCTTATTGGTCTGCTCATGAATTTTCTGTGGCTCCCTGATACCTACAGGGCCAAGGCCATGCTTCTAATTTAAATAGACGAAGTCCTTCACAAATTGGTCCCAATCTACCTTTACTTCTTGTCCTGGTGACAAACAATACCAAGTAGTATCTTTTGACTAACTACTGTAGGCCAGACGCTGTTCTCTTTATATCACCGTACCTCCCACAAATATATAATCATATACCTGGGAAAATATGATGTGTACACAATTAATTATCATACTACCTCACTCTTCTCTCTTGACATTTTGCTTCCCTCTCTTTTAATACTTTATGTACATCACTTCATGAATCCTTATAAATGGGATTTGCCTATGACTGTGATTTCTTTTTTAAATGTGTGGAGAATGAATTTGAGAAAGGCAAATGACTTGTCTATGAATTGCACATTTTTTAAAGTAATACTGAGATTCAAACCAAAGCCAAATCTTTTGCAGTAAGTAAGGTGACTATTTTCTTTCTAGGCAGTTCATGGGTTTGAACCACACTATGCAACACACCATCCCTTAAATGTGCACATCCTATAGGTCACCAACTCTATGTCTTTATTGGTACTCTCACCTTCCCCTAGCATGACCCGTCCTTATTCTATACTTATCTTTCATCTTTTGATGCCTAACCCCAGTATGACCTCCTTCAAGAAGCCTCTCCTGCTGATTTCAGCCCCTCCTGCTCCTTTGGCTCCTTGTGCCTTGTTATGTGGTATTATATGTCCATCTGGATACTCCATAAGGTGGCATACCCTTTGAGGACAGGAACAAGTCTTATTTGGCTAACATCTCCTAGAGTATGTCAGAGAGCATCCTACACTTGGATTGCCTCACACCAGGGGTCCAAGTACCAACAGATTCTAAATCCTTCTCTCTCATTGACATAGCCTTTTTCACAGCAGAATGCAATGGCTGGTCAACCCTCTTTTACAGATGAGGGATCTAAAGCCCAGGAAGAGAATATACTTGCTCACAGGCATCAGCCAGTGAGGTAACTGCAGAGACAAGATAGACAACCACCTTCCCACTCCTCAGCTCCTGATCTTTCTTCTCTACCAATGTTTGGCTCCTGGCCTCCTCCAGGAGTGAAGTGAATGTGTGTTGACATTTTTTCAGAGGTCACACAATGAGGAGCAGAGAGCTAAGTAATGGTGAGAGCTGATATTGTTGAGGAATTACAGTGTGCCAAGTGTTGTTCTGAACACCCCACAGGTTTATTGTTTATTCCAAGTGACAACCCTTTGAGGTGAGATCCATGTTTATCATCACCCCTGTTTTATACACAAAGAAACAAATCACAAAGAGGTTTAATAACTTATCTTATCCAGAAAGTAGTGGACTCAGGATCTAAACATAGGGAGTCTGACTAAAGCACCCATTATGAATCTATGCACTGTGCTTTGCTGGCTCAAAAAGCAACAGCCCTGGTTTCTGAGTCCTGTGTAACCTCAGCCACATCTGGGTCTCATATACCTTATCCGCAGTTCATAGGGTGGTGGTGAGGATCTGTGAGGTAAATTATGCAGGACACCTCATGTGAAGCTCAGCATTTAGACCTTCAGTAAATGGGAGCTCTGAACATTGCTGTGAAGCATCTCTCAATGACAGAGTCCAGACAGGCAAAAGCTTTTCATGGCAATGAAAGAATTTGGCAAATGGAAATGCATAATTAGCTATTTATTTGCAGTTCACTTCCATGAGTTGAGATAAAACACTAAGCGCATCACTCCAGTTGTGAGAAAGAGGTAGGCAAAAGTCAAGGTTTGACATTGGGTTTTAAAAGCTCTTAAATAATTACAGCATTCAGAGTAAACAAGGCCTTCATGCTTCATTAGGCAATGTATATTATGGCTCCATTAACACACTGCGGTGCTTTTCCATCCTCCATGTTTCCAAGCACACTGAGAAGGGAACTGAAGTCATCAGTGTTAATTGATAGCTAACAGAAACAAACTTCCTCAAAGGGGACTGATTTTTAGGTCTTAATTTGATTAATTATTAAAGCTTCTGGAACTTATCTTGATGGGGCCACAGGAAAACCAAATAATGTTACTATTTATTCATGTGAAAACACAGCCTGGTTATAGCCTCCATGTACCTACACCTTTTGGTGTTTGTCTTGATTCTCCCTAAGTCCATCGGAAAATAGAGAGCATTTAAAGATAATTAACAATAAAGTACTGTTCTCACTTTCACTCCCTAGAAAATTCAGGACATGTCTTAGTTGAGACGATTTAGAGAGAGAGATTCTACTTTTGTTCCTGAACTATTCTCTCTCAACCTGCTCTGATGCTTCGATAACCTACAATCTCACTACTTCGGTCCATAATGAAAATGTAAGCTTTAATGAATTGGCATGAGTGATCATCTGAGAGAATAGTGCTCACTAGCACCTCTATAGTTATAGATGTATATGTAGGTATAGAAGTAAATAGATAGACACCAATGTAGACCCAGGCATGAAGGTAGATGTATAGATATTTCAACAAACATATGTAGGCTATTCTGTGTAGTGCTTAAAGGTCAGAACCTGAAGCCAGATTCCCTGCTTCAGATTCTGACATCGTTACTTTCTACTGGATAACCTTGGAAAATATACCTAAACCTTCTATGCCTTAGTTTCCTCATCTGTAAAATGGGGATTTAAAAAATGACCTCATCTGATTGTTATGAGATTTAAAAATGAGTGAATAAATGTAAAATGACTAAAACAGTTGCAGTGTAAGTGCTTTACCAGCATTTGCTGTTACTGTGATCATTATTTTCTCTGGGTGCAGCCCCTACTACGGGGGTGATATCTGATATGGGCGTTGTCCTCATCACTTCATCCTTCATCACCACGTGCTTTGAGACATTTGCACAAATAACTAATACAATTTAGAAAACAGCAAGAGTCTCGGAGAAGAACTTACGAAAAGCTACGAAGATTCAGAGGGAGTGAGAATATCTTCTAGGAGAGAGGATGAAGGATGCCTTCCAGATCAGGAGGACATTCTATGAGGAGGGAAGAATGTGAACAAGTGCCTAGGAGAAGGAAAGTGTGGAGGGTTTCTACCAAGAAAAGTGATGCTAAGTGCTAGTAAATTGACTTTTAAAACTAAGAAGGGAAAGAGAAGTCAGTTTGGGAGAATAGGAATTGGTGGGTAGACAAAGTTCAATGGGCTTTCTTTCTTTCTTTCTTTCTTTCTTTCTTTCTTTCTTTTTTTAGATTTTTATTTTACTTATTTATTTGAGAAAGAGAGCACAAGCAGAGAGGCAGAGAGAAAAGCAGACTCCCTGATGATCAGGGAGCCTGACTTGGGGCTCCATTCCAGGACCCTAGGATCATGACCTGAGCGAAAGGCAGACACTTAACTGCCTGAGTCACCCAGATGCCCCTTGATGGGCCTTCTTAAGTTCACAATGATGAGTGGTGCCAGGAAGCACTCTATAAGACCAAAGTGGGTAGGGAAGCCACAGACCACCACCAGAAGACAGAATGTGATCATCAGTAAGAAGCACACACCACCTGACAGCTAAAGGAAGTGAGATCTACTCCCTTTTCTTCCTCTCACTAGTCCTGAGGAGATGTTGGACAATTCCCTATGCTTCTCTGGACTCCATTCACTCCAACTATAAAATAAAGGATTGGGGTTAGTTAATCTCCAAAAACCCTTCCAGCTTTGGCATTCAAGGACTCTGCAAATTTGCTAAGAGCTGAGATGCCTCCCTCTCTGCCCTGTCTCATTGCCCACTCACACACTTTTCCCACCCCTTCAGTTCCTTAATTTATACACAGGCAGATAGGACACAAATAACAACATGCCAAGAAATAACCCCAAAGTGAAACCATCAGCAAAGAGTTAAAAGTATGAAAAGCAGAGATAGAGATTGAGTTTGAAGACCAGACATTTCTGCAGACAGGATGGGAACAATTTTATGGCAAGGCCACCTCTTCAGGGCCTTCATGACTTGATAGTAAAGCTATTAAGTAGCTCAAACCACTCTTTTTTAATGAAGTGGTTCTTTGGACAAACACTTCAGGCTAAGAGGCAATGTTGCTGCAGCTAGAATTGGGATGTTCTGCAAAGCATTAATACAACCTCTCACTGTCCTTTATTCCTACCCACTCCATGTGAAGTTGAGTTATTTGAATTAGTATTCTGCCAAAACCATTTAGAGTCCTTGTGTTCCCCAAGTTTCTCAAGATTTGACTATGTCACTTCTATTGACATGATTCACTTCTCATTAACTTTAATGGAAGCTGTGGGAGGGTGAAGTCCATTTAGTTGTCTGGGACTTTTGCTTCTTGTTGGTAAGTTTTGGAGATTTATTGGACTCATCCTTATAAATATACATTGGGTAATGACTACTAAGGGACAGTGGCTCCTGAATAAAACAGAACTTCTCCATCCAGTTCATTTAATAAAACTAATAGATGTTAATGAATAGAAGAATCATAAAGGTCATTGAGTCCTGCCATCATTTGAATCTCCTTTTAACATTCCTACCAAGTAGTAGTCTAGCCTCTGCTTAACAGATCCAACGGCTGAGAGCCAACTTCTTTCAAGTGCTCATCATGTGGCTAATAACCAAGATGTCACCATTCTGCTTATCTTCATTTGGGAACAGTCTTATTTGTATTCGTGGTTCCCTGTTAGTCATAAACAATGCTTTTCTTATGACCCATCTTAGCGTTGCCATTGACCTGCTTGGGTCAAGCCCAGTCTCAGAGAGGAGGACCTTGAAAGTGTTCCTGTGCCTTAGCTATGGACATTAAAAAACCCAGGACTGGCCCTTAGTCTATTGAGCAAAATGTGACAATATTTTGTGGGCAGAATGATTGCTTTCTCCAAAGATATTTATGTCCTAATTCCCAGAATCTGTAAATATATGTTGTCTTACATGGCAAAAAAGACTTTGTAGATATGATTGTGTTAAGAATCTTGAGACAAGGAAATTATCCTGGATTATCTAGATGGGTCCGAAGGATAAAGGTTTTTAGAGGAATGAGGCAGGGAGGTCAGAGTCAGAGAAGGAGATACGACAGTTAAAGTGATGTGGCGCCATGAATTAACAAATATGACTTCTCAAATATGAGAAGTCTGAGCAAGCTGGAAAAAGTCAAAGAAATGGATTTTTCCCTAGAGCTTCCAGAAGAAACATGGCCCTATTGATACCATGAGACTGATTTCAGACTTCTGACCTCTAGAATTGTAAGATAATAAATTTTTATTTTTAACCAATAAATTGTGGTAATTTCTTATAGCAGCAATAGGAAACTAACATACTAATAATAATAAAATCAACTTATACCTTAATTGGATGAGTTCACCTAGGGGTAGATTGTGTTCTGTGGAACTGACCCAAGCTATCCAAGTTTACAAGAGTCTGAGTACAGCCTGACACTAATTTTCTTAATTATGATGCATCAACATTGTTTCACCCAAGATGCCCCATTTCTAGGATCAGGATCCCTGAAAATGGAACTAGTCATCAGAAGGTTGTCTAGTGATGAAAGAATCAGAGCAGAGGAAATTAGATGGTCCTTTCAGACATTTTTTCTGGTATAGCAAAACTTAGCAAAGTCTCTCTGGCTTGTTGTTGCTTAGGTCTGGGGAACAGTTTCTCACTCAGAAAGTACTATAATCATTTGTCAATTTTCCTTCTCCATGTTTCCTTTATCATTTTCCCTGGTTAGTCACAAAAACACCTTTCACCTGTGTCAGTCAGAGTCACACCCAAACACATCTTCCTCAGATAGACAGAACCAATTAGAAGCTCCAGGCTACCATATCTTGTATTAATTATGTTTGAAATTGGGATCTTTGAAATATCTTAGAGAAATATAGGGAGAAAAGGCTATACTTTCACCAGCATCACTCAAAAATCATCTCCAAGTGATTATCTAAATTCAATTCCAGAAAGCAATATTTTCTGACATTCTCCCCAAATTCTTGAGCTATGCCCTGATTGGTTCTTATGGAGCCCTTCTCTCAGTATAGTTTTGAGATATAAAAGAAATCTGTGTGCACACTCTTTCTTCAGTAAGGAATCACAGAGTTACTCTTGACTCACTCCTCTCCTTAAGGTTTTATGTCTAATTCATCATCAAATCCTGTCATTTTTTTTCCTCCAAAATGTCTCTTGACTTATCCCCTTATGAGATCAGGCCTCCAACTCTTACACAAGCGAACAAACATTTTGGATGCCCTGCCACCAGGTCACTTTGAGTTCAACCAGTGAATGCTGGGATGGGCTTCAGAAGTGGCCTTCCCATCTGCTGGAAACTTTGTCTGATCCCAGACCTATTTACTTCTCTACTCTGGACCCTTTAAGAGGTGGCACTGATTTCACATCAAGTCTAATGTATCCAACGGTCTTACAGTTGGTTTTCCAGCTCTTAAACTTTATTTCCCATTATTTACAATAAGTATGCCAATCAGATTGCTTACTTACAGATCCTATCCAACAGGACCCCGTAGAAATTTGCCTGTGCTGGATGTCACTTCTAGACCCACCCAAGTTCAAGATCAGAAGAAATGCCTGGGGGTAATGACTACTATCTAATGCAAAGTTGATAACAAAGTATAGTGCTCTAACATCAAACATAGCTGGATTCTTGTCCTGGCTGTGTCATCATAACCTCCCTGAGCCTCAGTATAATGTAGGGATAACAACAATACTTATTTCATAAGGTTGATAGGATTAGATGAGAGAATCTGTGCTGTTGCTGTTTAAAGCCCAGTGCTCTTTAAACCATATCATGTGACTTCTTAAATAGAAAAAGAAAAAAAGCAGGCAAACAACAGCAAGAAAAACTCCCAGGATTCTGAAACTTATCCAAGTTACTGAAAACTAAAGAACCTCTTAAATTCAGGAGCTGTTGATTCCTGATTGCTTCTCCCCCTTTTTTTTTCTTACTGGTTCCTTATTGACTCCACAGAGTCAATGAGAAGATACCCCTCTGTAGCCTATAAATAGCACCCAAGGATAGGTGGTTATCTTGTGAGTTTAATGACAGAAAAGTAGGGCAGCCAGTAATTTTTATACCAACAAATTCCTGGAGCATGACAGGGTCATTCTGATATTAAAATAAAAATCGCTTTAATGATAGTCTCTGCAGTATGTCACTACATAATGCAAAAGAAAGATTATCTCATACTAAAACCTATGTAATTAACTCTGTCACTACCTAATCTTTGACCTTAGTTTCAAGATTTGAAGGATGGAAGACAAGGCCCTTCATCCAATGGATTCTTCTATTTCAGTTTTTTTCAGTCTTCCAGTGCTGCAAGAACAATGTGAGAGAAAAAGAAGGAAAAAGAGAGTGAGAGAAGGGGAAAGGGAGAAGAGAGAGATAGGTTGGCTTAGAGTTAAAAACTATATACAAGATTGAATTGAAGGCTAGAGTTTATTTAATTAGGTGAGGATAGTAATGACATGTGTAGAACAATCTTCCTAGTCATCTCAAAGCTGCTTTAAATCAGGACTTTCAACCATGACTTCTGTCTCCCATGACCACTCACCCCATAAGATTCAGTAACTGCACTCTTTAGGACTGCCTCATGAGAGAGGTACTAGCTCTGGAAAACTCCAAGCTCTAGCATATCTTCCTTGTGTCAAAATATGAAGCTCCAGGCAGGGTCCCTGGCTCCAACCTTGAGCCAGTCTGCCTACCTGAATCAAAAGACTGGAAGCCAAAGCTATGCCTATAGCCTCTACGATCCCCAGAGGCTAGAAGAAGGAGCCTCATGCTCCTCTGAATCAAAAACATGGGATCCCTGGGTGGCGCAGCGGTTTGGCGCCTGCCTTTGGCCCAGGGCGCGATCCTGGAGACCCGGGATCGAATCCCACGTCGGGCTCCCGGTGCATGGAGCCTGCTTCTCCCTCTGCCTGTGTCTCTGCCTCTCTCTCTCTGTGTGTGTGACTATCATAAATAAATAAAAAATTAAAAAAAAAAAAAACACTTGAAGGAGGCCAAAGTCTCTACTCCAAGAAATAGCCTTAGGCTACCAGATTTTTAGCTTACTTCTGCAGGAACCATTTCCTACCCAAGTCACAGAGAACACTCAGGCTGAAGGTTTGCTTCTTGTTCAGACCTTGTTCTTCCTTTCAAAATCCACCTTCTTTCTCTGATGGCAAGATGATCCTGATGACATAAGAACCATTGAAATCCATCCCTTAAAGTCTAAGCTAGAACCTACGTCTTAGTTCTTGGTGCCGGGCCTCCAGAATTGAGGTCCTCTCCAGTATCTGGCATGGTCAGCCAAGGAGGCGGAGCTCCATGTGGGCTGCCTGGAGAATGGGAGCAATGGGTAGGAAGAAGAGCAGGTTTGTGGCACGTGTCCAGTCCTTCTCCAATGAAGCCTAAGGATTTAAGACACCTCATGATCAGTCTGGGGCTTTTGTCTCACGAAAGAGAGTCTCAGCAGAGTTCCCAATCTCCTTGAAAACTCTGTCTTTTTCAGTCTTTTCTGCCATCCATCGAGTAAGAATGGCAGTCTTTTCTGCCAACCAGAAAGAATGAAATGAGCAGCCTGTGCCTCAGGCTTTTCTCTTTAATGTTGCCATCAGAAACTAATAAAATGCATCAGGATATTATTACTAATAAGTTCATTCTAAATCAGACTGGTATGGATGTCAGTGAACATGTTCACTTGTATTTAAGCAAAGAGAAATTGTGCATTTGGTGTAGGTTGAGATAGAAACAAAAACCAAGGGGAGGAGCAAGATGGCGGAAGAGTAGGGTCTCCAAATCACCAGTCTCCACCAAACTACCTAGAAAACCTTCAAATTATCCTGAAAATCTATGAATTCGGCCTGAGAATTAAAGAGAGACCAGCTGGAATGCAACAGTGAGAAGAGTTCGCGCTTCTATCAAGGTAGGAAGACGGGGAAAAAGAAATAAAGGAACAAAGGCCTCCAAGGGGGAGGGGCCCCGCGAGGAGCCGGGCTGAGGCCGGGGCGAGTGTCCCCAGGACAGGAGAGCCCCGTCCCGGAGACGCAGGAGCTGCACCGACCTTCCCGGGCGGAAAGGGGCTCGCGGGGAGGTGGAGCAGGACCCAGGAGGGCGGGGATGCCCTCGGGCTCCCGGGGACAGTAACAGCAACTGCGCGCCCAGGAGAGTGCCCCGAGCTCCCTAAGGGCTGCAGCGCGCACGGCGGGACCCGGCGGGACTGGCGGGACCCGGAGCAGCTCGGGGGGCTCGGGCGGCGGCTCCGCGGAGGGGGCTGCGCGGCCCCGGGAGCAGCTCGGAGGGGCTCGGGCAGAGGAAGAGGCTCCGTGCAGAGGGGCCTGCGCGGTTCCAGGAGCAGCTCGGAGGGGCTGGGGCGACAGCTCCGCGGAAGGGGCTGCGCGGCCCGGGAGCGCGAATCCACCAGCGCAGGCTCCGGAGCACAGGGCGCCGGGACACAGCCCAGGATCCGGCCTCCCCCGGGACAGGCAGAGGCCGGGAGGGCCCAGGACAGCAAGGACGCGCCTGCCCCCAGCTGAGCAGATCAGCGGCCCCGCCCCGGAGCCTCCAGGCCCTGCAGACGGAGTTCCTGCCGGAGCTGAATCCAGATTTCCAGAGCTGCCCCGCCACTGGGGCTGTTCCTCCTGCGGCCTCAGGGGGTAAACAACCCCCACTGAGCCCTGCACCAGGCAGGGGCACAGCAGCTCCCCCAACTGCTAACACCTGAGAATCAGCACAACAGGCCCCTCCCCCAGAACACCAGCTAGACTGACAACTTCCAGGAGAAGCCAAGGGACTTAAAGAACACAGAATCAGAAGATACTCCCCGGTGGTTCTTTTTTTGTTTGTTTTTGTTTTTGTTTTGTTTTGCTTTTTGATTTGTTTCCTTCCCCCACCCCCTTTTTTTCTTTCTTTTTCTTTCTCTTTTTCTTTTTTTTTTCTTTTTCGTTTTTTTTTTCTTTTTCTTCCCTTTTTTTTTTCTCTTTCTCTTTTCTTTCCTTCTTTCTCTCCTCTCTTTTTCTCTTTTTCCCAATACAACTTGCTTTTGGCCACTCTGCACTGAGCAAAATGACTAGAAGGAAAACCTCACCTCAAAAGAAAGAATCAGAAACAGTCCTCTCTCCCACAGAGTTACAAAATCTGGATTACAATTCAATGTCAGAAAGCCAATTCAGAAGCACTATTATACAGCTACTGGTGGCTCTAGAAAAAAGTATAAAGGACTCAAGAGACTTCATGACTGCAGAATTTAGAGCTAATCAGGCAGAAATTAAAAATCAATTGAATGAGATGCAATCCAAACTAGAAGTCCTAACGACGAGGGTTAACGAGGTGGAAGAACGAGTGAGTGACCTAGAAGACAAGTTGATAGCAAAGAGGGAAACTGAGGAAAAAAGAGACAAACAATTAAAAGACCATGAAGATAGATTAAGGGAAATAAACGACAGCCTGAGGAAGAAAAACCTACGTTTAATTGGGGTTCCCGAGGGCGCCGAAAGGGACAGAGGGCCAGAATATGTATTTGAACAAATTCTAGCTGAAAACTTTCCTAATCTGGGAAGGGAAACAGGCATTCAGATCCAGGAAATAGAGAGATCCCCCCCTAAAATCAATAAAAACCGTTCAACACCTCGACATTTAATTGTGAAGCTTGCAAATTCCAAAGATAAAGAGAAGATCCTTAAAGCAGCAAGAGACAAGAAATCCCTGACTTTTATGGGGAGGAGTATTAGGGTAACAGCAGACCTCTCCACAGAGACCTGGCAGGCCAGAAAGGGCTGGCAGGATATATTCAGGGTCCTAAATGAGAAGAACATGCAACCAAGAATACTTTATCCAGCAAGGCTCTCATTCAAAATGGAAGGAGAGATAAAGAGCTTCCAAGACAGGCAGCAACTAAAAGAATATGTGACCTCCAAACCAGCTCTGCAAGAAATTTTAAGGGAGCCTCTTAAAATTCCCCTTTAAGAAGAAGTTCAGTGGAACAGTCCACAAAAACAAAGACTGAATAGATATCATGATGACACTAAACTCATATCTCTCAATAGTAACTCTGAATGTGAACGGGCTTAATGACCCCATCAAAAGGCGCAGGGTTTCAGACTGGATAAAAAAGCAGGACCCATCTATTTGCTGTCTACAAGAGACTCATTTTAGACAGAAGGACACCTACAGCCTGAAAATAAAAGGTTGGAGAACCATTTACCATTCGAATGGTCCTCAAAAGAAAGCAGGGGTAGCCATCCTTATATCAGATAAACTAAAATTTACCCCAAAGACTGTAGTGAGAGATGAAGAGGGACACTATATCATACTTAAAGGATCTATTCAACAAGAAGACTTAACAATCCTCAATATATATGCTCCGAATGTGAGAGCTGCCAAATATATAAATCAATTATTAACCAAAGTGAAGAAATACTTAGATAATAATACACTTATACTTGGTGACTTCAATCTAGCTCTTTCTATACTCGATAGGTCTTCTAAGCAAAACATCTCCAAAGAAACGAGAGCTTTAAATGATACACTGGACCAGATGGATTTCACAGATATCTACAGAACTTTACATCCAAACTCAACTGAATACACATTCTTCTCAAGCGCACATGGAACTTTCTCCAGAATAGACCACATATTGGGTCACAAATCGGGTCTGAACCGATACCAAAAGATTGGGATTGTCCCCTGCATATTCTCGGACCATAATGCCTTGAAATTAGAACTAAATCACAACAAGAAGTTTGGAAGGACCTCAAACACATGGAGGTTAAGGACCATCCTGCTAAAAGATAAAAGGGTCAACCAGGAAATTAAGGAAGAATTAAAAAGATTCATGGAAACTAATGAGAATGAAGATACAACCGTTCAAAATCTTTGGGATGCAGCAAAAGCAGTCCTAAGGGGGAAATACATCGCAATACAAGCATCCATTCAAAAACTGGAAAGAACTCAAATACAAAAGCTAACCTTACACATAAAGGAGCTAGAGAAAAAACAGCAAATAGATCCTACACCCAAGAGAAGAAGGGAGTTAATAAAGATTCGAGCAGAACTCAACGAAATCGAGACCAGAAGAACTGTGGAACAGATCAACAGAACCAGGAGTTGGTTCTTTGAAAGAATTAATAAGATAGATAAACCATTAGCCAGCCTTATTAAAAAGAAGAGAGAGAAGACTCAAATTAATAAAATCATGAATGAGAAAGGAGAGATCACTACCAACACCAAGGAAATACAAACGATTTTAAAAACCTATTATGAACAGCTATACGCCAATAAATTAGGCAATCTAGAAGAAATGGACGCATTCCTGGAAAGCCACAAACTACCAAAACTGGAACAGGAAGAAATAGAAAACCTGAACAGGCCAATAACCAGGGAGGAAATTGAAGCAGTCATCAAAAACCTCCCAAGACACAAGAGTCCAGGGCCAGATGGCTTCCCAGGAGAATTTTATCAAACGTTTAAAGAAGAAATCATACCTATTCTCCTAAAGCTGTTTGGAAAGATAGAAAGAGATGGAGTACTTCCAAATTCGTTCTATGAAGCCAGCATCACCTTAATTCCAAAGCCAGACAAAGACCCCGCCAAAAAGGAGAATTACAGACCAATATCCCTGATGAACATGGATGCAAAAATTCTCAACAAGATACTGGCCAATAGGATCCAACAGTACATTAAGAAAATTATTCACCATGACCAAGTAGGATTTATCCCTGGGACACAAGGCTGGTTCAACACCCGTAAAACAATCAATGTGATTCATCATATCAGCAAGAGAAAAACCAAGAACCATATGATCCTCTCATTGGATGCAGAGAAAGCATTTGACAAAATACAGCATCCATTCCTGATCAAAACTCTTCAGAGTGTAGGGATAGAGGGAACATTCCTCGACATCTTAAAAGCCATCTACGAAAAGCCCACAGCAAATATCATTCTCAATGGGGAAGCACTGGGAGCCTTTCCCCTAAGATCAGGAACAAGACAGGGATGTCCACTCTCACCACTGCTATTCAACATAGTACTGGAAGTCCTAGCCTCAGCAATCAGACAACAAAAAGACATTAAAGGCATTCAAATTGGCAAAGAAGAAGTCAAACTCTCCCTCTTCGCCGATGACATGATACTCTACATAGAAAACCCAAAAGTCTCCACCCCAAGATTGCTAGAACTCATACAGCAATTCGGTAGCGTGGCAGGATACAAAATCAATGCCCAGAAGTCAGTGGCATTTCTATACACTAACAATGAGACTGAAGAAAGAGAAATTAAGGAGTCAATCCCATTTACAATTGCACCCAAAAGCATAAGATACCTAGGAATAAACCTCACCAAAGATGTAAAGGATCTATACCCTCAAAACTATAGAACACTTCTGAAAGAAATTGAGGAAAACACAAAGAGATGGAAAAATATTCCATGCTCATGGATTGGCAGAATTAATATTGTGAAAATGTCAATGTTACCCAGGGCAATATACACGTTTAATGCAATCCCTATCAAAATACCATGGACTTTCTTCAGAGAGTTAGAACAAATTATTTTAAGATTTGTGTGGAATCAGAAAAGACCCCGAATAGCCAGGGGAATTTTAAAAAAGAAAACCATATCTGGGGGCATCACAATGCCAGATTTCAGGTTGTACTACAAAGCTGTGGTCATCAAGACAGTGTGGTACTGGCACAAAAACAGACACATAGATCAGTGGAACAGAATAGAGAATCCAGAAGTGGACCCTGAACTTTATGGGCAACTAATATTCGATAAAGGAGGAAAGACTATCCATTGGAAGAAAGACAGTCTCTTCAATAAATGGTGCTGGGAAAATTGGACATCCACATGCAGAAGAATGAAACTAGACCACTCTCTTTCACCATACACAAAGATAAACTCAAAATGGATGAAAGATCTAAATGTGAGACAAGATTCCATCAAAATCCTAGAGAAGAACACAGGCAACACCCTTTTTGAACTCGGCCATAGTAACTTCTTGCAAGATACATCCACGAAGGCAAAAGAAACAAAAGCAAAAATGAACTATTGGGACTTCATCAAGATAAGAAGCTTTTGCACAGCAAAGGATACAGTCAACAAAACTCAAAGACAACCTACAGAATGGGAGAAGATATTTGCAAATGACATATCAGATAAAGGGCTAGTTTCTAAGATCTATAAAGAACTTATTAAACTCAACACCAAAGAAACAAACAATCCAATCATGAAATGGGCAAAAGACATGAAGAGAAATCTCACAGAGGAAGACATAGACATGGCCAACATGCATATGAGAAAATGTTCTGCATCACTTGCCATCAGGGAAATACAAATCAAAACCACAATGAGATACCACCTCACACCAGTGAGAATGGGGAAAATTAACAAGGCAGGAAACAACAAATGTTGGAGAGGATGCGGAGAAAAGGGAACCCTCTTACACTGTTGGTGGGAATGTGAACTGGTGCAGCCACTCTGGAAAACTGTGTGGAGGTTCCTCAAACAGTTAAAAATAGACCTGCCCTACGACCCAGCAATTGCACTGTTGGGGATTTACCCCAAAGATACAAATGCAATGAAACGCCGGGACACCTGCACCCCGATGTTTCTAGCAGCAATGGCCACGATAGCCAAACTGTGGAAGGAGCCTCGGTGTCCAACGAAAGATGAATGGATAAAGAAGATGTGGTTTATGTATACAATGGAATATTACTCAGCTATTAGAAATGACAAATACCCACCATTTGCTTCAACGTGGATGGAACTGGAGGGTATTATGCTGAGTGAAGTAAGTCAGTCGGAGAAGGACAAACATTATATGTTCTCATTCATTTGGGGAATATAAATAATAGTGAAAGGGAAAATAAGGGAAGGTAGAAGAAATGTGTGGGAAATATCAGAAAGGGAGACAGAACGTAAAGACTGCTAACTCTGGGAAACGAACTAGGGGTGGTAGAAGGGGAGGAGGGCGGGGGGTGGGAGTGAATGGGTGACGGGCACTGGGTGTTATTCTGTATGTTAGTAAATTGAACACCAATTAAAAAAAAATAAAAATAAAAAAAGAAAAAAAGGAAAAAAAATAAAATAAAAATAAAAATAAAAATAAAAATGAAAAAAAAAAAAAAAAAAAAAAAAAAGAAACAAAAACCAAGACACTAGAACTTGTGTGCCTAACTCCCAGGGCTGAAAATGGTTTATTGGGGTTTTTTATTCTTCTGTTTGTCCTTCAAACCTAAAAAAAAATACCAGGAGTGGTAGGAGTGCCTTGTATTCATTTCCTTGTGCCTACTGAACAATTACCATGATCATGGAAACTTAACAAAACACACATTTATTTTCTTATCATTCTGGAAGCCAGAAGTCCAAAATCCATTTCACTGGGTAAAATCAGAGCCTCAGGGAGGTGGTGCTTCTTCCAGTAGCTATAATCTGTGTCTCAGCCTTTCCAGCTTTCAGAGCTGCATTCCTTGGTTCATGGTTCCTTCCTTCCTCTGCAAAGCCAGCAGCTTGGCATCTTGATTCAGTGTCCTCCTTGGCTTCCTCTGTGTCACATCTTTCTCTGCTTTCCTCTTACAAGAACACAATCACACTTGTGATTACGTTTAGGGCCCATCCAGATAATTCAGGATACTCTTCCCATCTCAATATCTTTAACTTAATTCAACCTGCAGAGTCCCTTTTGCTATACAAGAAAACATTCATGGATTCCAAGGATTAGGACCTGGATTTCTTTGGAAGACATCCTAAGAAGTAGGAAAGGGTGATGAATCTGACACCTTCCATAGTAAAATTAATCTACGGGCTCACCAATGTGACCCTAAGTCAGAAAGCCAGCAGGGCCTCTTTCCCAGAGCATCTCCAAAGGTTACTCCAGCAGTGGGTAAGACTTATGAAGACCCAGCACAGCCAGTTGGCAAACAGACACATTCCTCAGACCACAACAATGAGCAGGTGGTATCCTGAAGGTCTGTGCAGTGGGACCTCTCACTCCCATATTTTGAGAGTTTGTGCTCTTCCTGGAAAGCCTAAACCTGACTGTAAAGCCTCCTTCTAAACCTAGTGACAATCTCTGGACCTTCCTGCTTCTGACCCTACCCTGGAAAGAGTAGAAAATACCAAGCATGGTACTATAACATGCTAGACCTTCTGCTTCTGTGCCTGGTTTTGAGCCATGTCTCAGGAACAATGAAGGATAGATGTGGGGGTGATGAGAGGTTCCAGGAACCTGAAGCGGATGGACATGGTCTTAGTGCTGGAGCCATAAAGATGACCTTCTGGAGCATGTTTGGAGGGTCCTATGTTTCCCTGGGTAACTTCAGACCCTGTCTGGACTGGAAAGGGCCTGAGTCTGAGATGATGGATGGAGCCTACGGTACATATGGAACCACTTGTCTGAGCCAGTGCCATTTCCAGTGGGCTCTGGAGGTCTTAGCCACAAGACCTCCAGAGCCCACTCCCAGAATCAGACCAGACACACACGATAAGCAAGAGACACACACCCTTAAGTCAGCCTCGGGGCTAAGATGTCTTCTTGCATAGCAGATCTCATTTCTGTGGGCTCTCTACATTTGAGATCTGTACCCTCTGCATTCACCCTGCCCAATATCGTGTCCCCTCCAGTGCTCAGGGAGTCTGAGAACTACCAGAGTGTGGTTGGTGATGGTGTTCCTCCTCTCTACAAAGAGAGATGACCTTGCCCCCAGGGAGTTGTGGTCTCCTCCTCACTCCTAAAGGCATTTTTTTTTTTTTTAACTCCCTTTATCCTTCCCAGTTGAATCCTCTCACTCTTGAACTTCTAATATTCTGGGTCCTGGGGTTGTATTTAAATCAAGACTTCTGACTGGCTTATTGGGTCCAGCATTTTAATTGCCTTCCTTTCCTATTATTTGATGGCTTCTTTTTATTTAATGACTTCCAAGGGCTCCCGAGGCACCCAGATTATGTAAGTGCCGGGGCCGGGATAAATGATGCCAGCAGCTTTACAGCCCAGAAGGAAAGCATCTAAAGTGAATTTAATTTCATTCTCCTTTTATTCTAACACCCAAAGACTAGAGGAAAATGATGTGAAAGTTTTCTGTTTTTCTTTTTCTGCAACAAGGGGAGAATTTGCAAAAGGAAAGGCTTTTTTTCTAATATCAGTTTATTTATTTTTTTATAAACGGCACTCAGAGCACGGAGTGAGTCTGCATAGCCATTTCTTTGTTGTTCTCAATTTGAACATTCCGACGTGATTGCTTTTAAATGTGTCTCCAGGGCTTCAGCTATTTTTAATTAGTGAGGCTTCCTTTTCTTTTGTCTTTTTTTTCTTTCTTTTCTTTATTGTTATCACTCTAGTTGATTTATTTTCCATGTTCATGCTCCACCAGTCCCTGCCTCCTCACCTAACTCATCTGTCTCCCGGTCGTATCCACCCATGATTTTATAGAGGCTGGTAAAACTCTGCATTACATGCGTCTCTAAAGATAAGGTCCCCGGTATTTCCTCAGTGCCTCTCATCACCTCTCATCCTCGTGCTTAGGAACAGAATTGAAAGTTTATGAAGATGTATCTTTCCCGCAGTGAGGAAGAACCCAATATGCTGCGTTACAAAAAAGAATCATAAAGTTAGAGGTGGAAGACTCAACATTTCAGCCTCTTTTGCAATTTTAAGGGGAGGGAACTGTTAGCCTCAGGCTGGCTAAAGTCACAGGCACACTTAAAATCTGAGCTGGCCTCTAGGGGGTGCCTGCTGGGAGAGGCCAGCGCTACTGTCACCCAGCCACCCAGGGCTCCCAGCCCACCGCTGACTGGCAGGGGCAGGGCAACAGCTGCAGGCTCCTATTCTGCAGCTTGGGTCATCCCCTGGGCTCCTACCTCTCCTTCTAGGAGAATTTAGTGACTTCTCTGGAAAATCTCTGCCAGGGAGTTTCTCTGTGGTATTCTGGAGCAGAAAAACAGCAGTCTTGAAAGTGAAAAAAATCTGTTCTGGCCTGACCTTTAACACTGATCAGGTGTATAAATTTGGATGAGTCATTTCAGTCTCCAAATTTCAGTTTTCTCTTTGTAAAGTGGAAATAAAATCTACCTGGCCTAACGTAAGGAATGGTCAATGACTTGTCATAGCTATGTAATGGGACAGCTGGTAGCTACACTTGTGGTGAACATAGCATGATGTATAAACTTGTCAAATAACTAAGTTGTATACCTGAAACTAATATAACATTGTGTGTCAACAACTATACTAAACAAACAAACAAAAAAACCTACCTGGCCTATAGTGTAAGATGGTGATAAATTCCCTCTCCTGAAATTCTTTATTCTTGTTTCCAAGATGCCCATCTTTTCTGGTTTCCTCACCTCTGTGGCCATTCCTTTCAACCTCCTCTCCAAAGTCTTTTTCTTTGATCACCTCCTACTATGGGCTCCCCTCAGAAGGCTGGCTAGTCTGGCCCTACTTCTCTGCTGACCCTGCACATTTTTCCAGGAAAGTTTTACTCCTTGGTGTCAATTATCATCCATGAGTCATGATTCTCAAATCTTATCTCCAACTCAGAGCTCACTCCTGAGCCGAATGTCTGTCTTCTTATTTGCAGTTTCCCCTTAGGTGATCCTCAGCCCCTTCCTTAATTCAACATGCCCGTCATAACCTACCATGCTTCCCATAAGCTTCTCTTCCTCTGTTGTTTGTTTTGGTGAATGGCACCTTCTGTTACTCTATTGCTTCCATCAAAAAAGTAGTAATCATGTGAGCTTCCTCCTAAATCCCCAGCCATACTGTGTAGGCCACAATATTCTCTTATTTCTTTCTCCTGAATGTCTTTCCATTTCATACTATTTTATCCACCTTCATTGTCTAGCCAAGGCTCTGATTGTTACCTAGACTATTTCCACAACCTCTAACTTGTCTTCTCTTCTTTCAGTTTATCCCTTATCAATTCATCTTCTACATCACCACTGCACATAACTACCCCAAATAAAATTCTGATCCTACTCTCAGAATGCTTAAAAGTCCCTCATCATCTAAAAAAACAAAACAAAACAAAAAACCAAAAGGGTGAAACTCTTACAACGTTTTCATGCCAACTCTCCAAGCTCCTTTATCTCCCCTTCTCCACATACACACACACACACACACACACACACACACCCCACTCCACACTATTCTACTCTTTGGTACTACCCAGATTCTCATTAAAGGTCTCATATCTGCTTATAGCAGACCCCTTTTGGATTCCCTTTGCAGTCTTTAAGCCCTTTTCTTTGACATTTTTATCCATAGTGGAGGGCCTTGGAAACCATGTTTGTGACCACTTGATCTTCCCACTCTGGTCATGTTGGTAGGGCTAGCATTGATTCTGACCCCAAGCTTGGCCAGGTTTTTATTCTCCACTGAGATTTTGGAATTTAGATTAAGGGCTATAAGTCAGAGATCTACAGTTCAGCAGGTTCATCTGCTCTTGTTCAACTCCATCATGTGCTTAGCAGTCACCTGCCTTGGTATCACAGGATGCCCATGGGTTTCTGATCAGACATTTCCATTCTTGTTTAAGCAAGATGAAATGAGTTTCTTTTACTTGCAACCAAATGAATCTAAGTCACTCATAATGTGTTGAACATCTGCTTGTCATCTGACTGAATCATCCTCCAACTCTTTATCTTACGAATTTTTACTCATCCTCAGGACCTAGATCCTTTGCAAAGTCTTCAATACTCCCCCTCCTATAGACAAATTTATGTATTCCAGCCTTTGAACTGTTCCTGTATTTGCTATCACATTTAGTCATAGCTATGTTTTTAAGACAGTTTTGACCATAAGGATCACGAGCTCTTAATGGTAGGAAGTATGTCATATTCATATGTATATCACTGATATTAGAGGAGAGCCTCCCGCATGGAAGAAAAACATTTATCTTTAATCAGTGAATTGATATTTATGAAAGGTGCTCTGTAAATTCTTAAGGTCTATGGAACTATTAGGAAATTTCAAAAGACAGCTATTTTCTTCATGTATAAAACAAAGATCTTCCTTCTAATATAACCACTCGATAATCCCATAGGTCATCCCCTCAGTCCAAAAATTCTGATTAATGCTTTGTACTGAATTTTATGTTATCATGGATATTATCAAGCGATCAATTTTCCATAAAAATTAAGACAAACACAAGAGGAAGGAAAGGGGCTGAAATAGCTACCAACTTAGAGAAATAAAAGGCAACATGCTAAATAGATCAGCCTTCCAAAGAGCTCTCTGTCTTTTATTTGAAGTAACCTTAAGTTTGAATTGTCAAAAAACATATTGACAGCCTATTTCAACATTTTATTTTCATTTTAGAGTTGCAGAGTATGGCAAAAAAGCCTTTGTTTTCAGCCCTAAAAATGTTTCTCAGTTTCTGAAAGAAATTGAAAATTTCTCATGTATCCTTTCAAAACAGAACTGAAGTATTCTCCAAACATCTCAGAGAAAGACTTGTTTTCTGGCTTCAACTGCCCCCCAAAAATATGAAAAAGCCTCAGCTTGAACTGTTCTTTGAGGTTCAAGGAAAGTTCTAGATCAGACTAACACATCTTAGAACTGATTCATCATTCTTGAAACACATTCTGCATTTTCCAGCCTCTGTGTTTTTGCTGTCTAACCCCTCAACTTAGAATAACATTCCCATGCCTCTGCTCTTCATCATCTATGACAAGCTCAACTCCTGTAATTAATTCTATAGTTAACTTATATCAGGCTGATACCTACAAGTATTTTTGGAAAGATGGACCAGTGAACACTGATAAAGAAAAAAAAAATCAGGAGAACTAAGCTTTAATCCTTAATGTAACATTGGATATGATACTTTTCCTCCCTAAACCTCACTTTCGTCATTTATTTTAAGAAGAAATTGATATATTTGTCCTTGTAGTTAAAATCATTCTTTCCTAGACCGTTAGAATAATTTCTTACTCTCAGAGAAAATAAAATAGACCACACTCAAGTTTGTGCAAAGATGCAGAGATGGGTAAAAGAATTTGAGTACATGTCGCATGCAAAAAGAAAAAAAAAGTAGAAGGAAGAATGAGGTGGCTCGGAGAAGAGAGTATATGGGGATAGTGAGGGGGACCAAAGCATGTGTTTCCCAGGAAAAATTTTGGGGGCTTTCTTTGAGGCAGTGATTACACTTGCTCTGTCTAGACCCAAAGTTCCTTGGGAGGCAATAAGTCCTTTGTCACTAGAGGAACTTAAACAGAGTATGGATGATTTGTGAATAGGGATATAGTAGAGCAAGTTCAAATATTGAATGGTGGGCTAGCACACAGCCTCTAGGTCAGGTTCAAGTTCTGAATGGTGGATAAGCTCATACCTAGAGAATCCTAGGATTCTCTCACTTAGGTCCCAAGCACACGTAGCTCTGGGGAAGCTCTCAGGCCAGCATCAGAAGGGCATTGGTGAACCACTGGGAGGCTGTCAGGATTGTTACAGCCTTGAAATACACCAGATGTAAGTTTACAAGACTCTTAAAGAGGGATAGCAGGTAAAACAGCCTTGAGCTGTAATGGCCATGGCCTTGACTCAGTGAGCAACTGATTTTCTTTGTGACTGGATACACCCAGACAGTTAAAGCCTGTGCTATTTAATCCCCTAGGCCAGTCTCTTTTGATTCAGCTCCTTCCAGGTAGAATATTACACAGTGTATATCAGCTTTTGAAAACTAGTGTCTGATTTGTTCCGTTGTCTGTCTCCCTAGGTCTACCTAATGGGGACTTACACTAATAGGAATCAAGGGAGTTTAAAACACCTGCTGAGATGCAAAGTGTTCTCTTTATAGACAATTTCGAAAGAAGCAATTTCAGTGAGGCCAAATCTTGATGGGATGAATAAGAACAGAAGTAGATGGACTTCATTATATATATAAATTTTTAAATGTAGCAAATTATAATATAAAGTTGCCTGGAAACATGGAATTCTTAAAGCTAAATGAATAGGGCTTAGGAGACCAGCAGAATTATTTTGCTTTTAACATTTTTCCTTAGTAAAGAGAGATCATACAGTCTCACAGAGCTGAGAGAGATCTAAAGACATCAACACCTTCCCTCCCCTGCACAAATTTGAAAAAAAAAAAAAAACCTTAGTGTTTCTTAATAGGGAAATACATAAATAATTCTTTTTTTTTTTACATAAATAATTCTGATATATTTGTCCAATGAAATACTATGCAGAGATTAAAATGACTGAAAAATATAAATGGTAAGATTTCAAAAATATGTAAGCTGTTATTCAAAAATATTTTTAAAGCACAAAGCAATACAACGTATTATTTATGATTGTCTACATACATAGTAAAAATGTAAAACCATGAGCAAGAAGAGTAAACACTGAATTGATGAAGGTGTTTACCTCTAAAAGGAGAGAGAGGAAAGAGAGTGTAACTGGGAAAGAAATAAAAAAAGAACTTCAACTTTATTTGTGACTTTATTTGGTAAAAACTTTGGAGCAAAATTAAAAAACTAAATATCATCTTCATCATAGTGACCAGCCGAATACATCCAAGCCTCTTTTTTCCTTACTGATTCTCCAGATTTAGTGTGCATCAGAATTGCCTGGAGGACTTGTTAAAACACAATTTTTTGCACTCACCCCCAAAATTTCTGACTCAGTATATCTGGGACTGAGCTCAAGAGTTTGCATTCTTGACAAGTAGCCTAATATCTGACAAGTAATTCTAATATTATTGGTCCAGGCCACACTCTGAGAACCAACATCTTATCACAGTTACTAGTAAATATTCATTCAGACTTTAAACTGCTTAAGGATGGAGAGTTTAGCTTAATCTTTTTAGCTTCCACCTAGGAAACAGACTATCAATAAATATTTTTAAATTGTAAGAATTCATCATTTAAAAAACTATACACACACACGTATGCACACGTACACACACATTCTGCAATGTGATAGCCAATCAACAGCATGCAAAATAAATAATACATTAGTGGTAATAACTTGGCAATTTTAGAAAAGCGAATAAAATGTTACCTAGGATGGTAGACCATCCTCAGGGAAGGCCTCAAGATATGGTCAACAGGGTTCTCATTCTTAGCAAGACGTATTTCTCAAGTCAGAGGACTTGAGGAAGCCCAAAGTCAAAGGAGTGAACAACAACAACAAAAAAAGACACTAGATTGGAAAACTGTAGTGATTTTTCACATAATATCCACTCATTCACCTCCTACTTACAGTCCATGAGAAGATCCAGAGTCTCTCTCCAGAAAGACAGTGAATGAGAAGCCTCACAAAGAGCTCTGTGAAGTTCATGAAGGCTCTTCTCTGTAGGCCAGGAATGACACTGAGAACTCTTGCCATAAAAAAGGACCCTCTGAATCCAGTGGATAGGGTGAGATCCTGGGATGTCAGGGGCCAAGTGGTGAGGCTTAATCACTGGAGATAAGGTGGATGTGCTTACCATAACAAGCAGCAGAGTGAAAGCAGAAATTGAGAAGGTTTGTTCTACAGAGGTCTTTAGCATTGTTTAATTGATCAGAGTGTCCCTAAAACTGAAATGGATGGTCAGCTTTACTTGATTCTTCAGAGAAGCTAGGCTGAATTTTAAGCTCTTTCATGTAAGTCATCTGTGGCTCTGGGCAAGTTACTCAAATATCTTGATTAGGTTTTATATTTGTAAAAAAGCAGAGGTATAAATTTTGCCCTAATGCCTAGTTTATGAATTGTAAAATGTGTGAATATTTAGTGAGATAACATTTGTAGAACACTTGAATAAATTGGAAAGTAGTAAACAAATGTAGGCAACTCTCATCTTTATTATCAATAGTATTTATAAAGAAGCTTGTTACGCCTATGACTTATGGGGGTTTCAAGAAGACACAGTCTAGTAGAGTTTAACCTTTTTCCTCTCAGGACATGAATGCATAAATATCTACAGGTTTATAAACAAAGACATAACCACGGAATCATACAAGTGAGCATGTGTGCACACACACATATACTGCTAACAATATAAGATAGCCCTAATGTATGTATAAGAAAGCTTTTGGTTAAAGGAATACCAAACTCTTTTTTAAAAATTAAGCGAATTTATTAGATCATATGTATGAAAAGTAAAGATGTTGTTTTTGTTATTGTTTAGGATAAGCTTACTGCTGTACTTTGACAAAACCACCAATGACCCAGTGTCCTTACATCACTCCACTGTGCCTTCTGCAGCTCAGACCTTCAGACTGCACTGCCAGCCTTCTTTACCCACAATCAGCAGGAAAGAGATGTCCTGGTAGTGCCCAAAAGTGTCTTAAGATTTACTGTGATTGGCCATGTGCCCAGCCATGAACCAGTGCCTAGACCAAGGGATGGTATATACCAAATGACTTAATCCACTCTGGTATCAATCTGGACTGGAAGTGGAATTGATCTTGTCCAACAATATGGCTGAGAATGCACAGGGGACAGTTCACCAGAACAATTCAGGATGCTACTGTCAGGGACGGAACAGGTATCTGGGAAGGACTGGGATGAGAAGGAGAAGAAGGGTAGCAGCAACAAGATCAGAAATCTGCCTCCTGCAATGACAAACAGGTGATCCATAAATATGTATTTTGAAAAATCATGTGAGAGGAAATGCATGAGAGCTAGGAAGCTACAGAAGACACTGTGAAGGTTACAGACCTTGAGTGGTATTATGAATGCATCATGCTATTCCATGTGTAATAACAAGCAAAAATGATGATGAAGAAGATGTTGGGGAGAAGTCTGGTAAAATCATTGCCTTCTGTCCTTGTTTTGGGGAGTGAGTGGGAAAATATTGATGGAAAACAAGGAAGAAACCTATATTCTAGTTAAACTTGTAAATCTCGACTTTCTTTATGTGTATTTTGTAGTCAATGAATTTTTGCCAGAGATAGCAATTCCAGGGTAGTTTAATGCATTCCTTCCTAAATTGTGCCATCTGACCTTAATGTAGCATTGGAACTGAAAGTGTACTTTTAATATTTTTTATACAAGAAATATATAATTAACCAGCAATTAACTGAGAATGCATTAACTTTCTTAACTATTTGAACTCTACTTTAAAAGCCTAAATTTCCTGGAAATGTTGCTTATTTTAATAAAACTATTTCATATCTGGATAACAATTTCACCATCTTAATGGACTCTATTCCAGAGACATGTGAAACATAAGAAGGGGAGTACTTACATGACCTAGAATATTTATCTGAGACCTTGAGAGCTGTATCAGCTTCAATGGCATAAAAGCCTACTTAGCAAAAGTTGACCTCATTTGTATATTTCAATGAAATTCTCAGGTCTGCAAATCCCACCCTTAAGACCACTTTTCACAGGATATACATAGATGAACGAGGAGGAGGGGGGTTAGATATGGCCACTTCCCAGTCATAAGTAAGGCAGATTCCATGGCCTGTAGAATAAAAACTGAGACTCATCTATTTTTAATTGCTTCAGGTGAAAAATGCCCAAGCCTGGGTTGTACTGAACTCTGTATATGTGGAAATGAGTAGGAAAGAAGTGCTCAGAGCTGAGGTTATGAATTTCTAGTTTGTTTGTTCATCTATTCACTTAGCAAAACTATAATGATGATATTAAATGTGTGAAAATAAAGATTACAAACAGTTCCTTGGAAATAGTACCCCTAATCAGGTCACAAAACCAAACCTCAACCCCAGAGCCTAAATCCATTTCTCCTCTGACAATAACTGAGAAGCAATACCCATGTGTGTTATATACAGAAGAGCTAAATTAAGATGGTCTGGAGCTGATCTGTTCTTAATTTGCCCAGCAAGTCACAATTTCCCTGTAATTCGTTTCTTTTCCCTAAGATACAGTGGAGAGAGCACTGGATTGGAAATCAGCCAACCTGGTTCCAACTCCACCACACACCTGCTGGTGACATCTTTGGGCAAGTTGCTTAAACTCTGATTCTCTGCCTTTTTATACATAAAAAAAGTATTAACACTTTCAAAGCTAACTGAGATCATGTTAGAAAAGTGTGCCTTGTATCATTAAACCTATCGTTTATTTATTCCATCCAGAATAAAAGCATTTCGACTTTCCAACCATAATTTAAAAATGAATTAGAAGAATAACTTAGAGATAGAAAAGAGAGGGAGTTGCTGACACCTCCCTTTTCCCTAGTACTCTATGCAAACCTCCATTATAGCATTTGGTCATTTTTAATAAATATGTCTTACCTACTAGACTCAGTTCCCTGAAACCAGGGGCCTTATCATACAAATTCTCTCCTAGTCTCCAGCAAGTCCTTGACACTGAGGCTTATTCTAGGTCATGAAAAGCTGCACTTCTGGGATGAAAGCACTCATTTTCACTCCTAAGGAATTTGGGGGTGGTCCATGAGGTATTTCCTGCCTAGTCTTGCAAGTGTGGCTCCTGACTTCTCTGAAGACTGTCTCTCAAGGAAGAATTCCATCCCCTTGGTGGAAGAGTCCCTCCATTAGCTGGGACAACCTCGGCATCTCCATTCCAAAACAGAATCGATGTTTGCTTCTTGGATCCAATTAAGTGAAAGACTATCTTCTTTGAGTCTCCTTTCCTCTTAATCAATGCCTTTAACTGTTTCTTCCTATAATTGTCTTTCTATAATTATAGGAAGCCAATTTATATCAATCTATCTCTCAGATTCAGACCTGTTGTGTAGTGGAAGGTGAAGAAATTTCAGGGACAAAACTAGGATTCATATCAGAAACACATCAATTATCTAGAAGTGCAGATTTCTTAGGGGCAGCATAGTAGAAGAAAAGGTAAGGAGGGGGAATTTAGGCTTTGCCCCATCTCTGCCCCATCTCTGCAGCTTTGGTACTCACAAGGTATCTTGGACACAAAGCTTCACCTCTCCATAAGTCAGCCTTCAGTAAAACGAATAGTGAGGACTAGATGATCTTTGAGCCCTCTTTCATGTCTGATATTTGGAATTAAAGGTATATTTTATGTCATCATAAAACAGAATTGTTTGTATATTATGAATAGTTTGAGCCAAAGCCAAGAAAATTGGTCCTACATTAGGCTCAAAAATGAAGGCACATGATCTTGAAATAAACAAATGTGGAAAAAAGTGTTAGTGAATCTTTTTCTATGTAAATATAAGCCCCATGGTTGGTCGATGGTAAAGCAGCCCTACTGGGGAACTTTGTAAGATGGTTAAAGAAGACTAAACTGATTGAAGCTTCTAAAATGACTGAGTCTGCTAATCACATGCTGTCATGGTTCTTAAAATCAAAACCATATGCTGTATCTTTCTGGTGTCACACCAGCATCATATAGAATAACCACTAATGTCATTTTCCCCTGCCAACTAAAGCATTAAGAAGGAATGTTGTCACCTAGTAAATAGAGATTTGTGTCACTTAAGACTACTTATGGACCATTTATTGTTTAATGAACACTGAGAACCTACTATGCACAAAACACTACATGAGATACTAAGTGAACTATACCTAGGAATCAGACATACATCTACTCACTGGAAGTTTACACACAAATACTTACTGTCTTACATACATTCATACAGTTATAGTAAGTGGTAAGAAGTGATAAATAAGCACCATGGAAGAGAGGCAGGTTAAGTACTCAGAGAAGGGAGCAATCCCAATTGAAGGCATAAAGAAAGAATTTTATGAAGCAAGAACATAAAATAAGTCTCGAAGGCTGGGTTATAATTGAACCTGTGGAAATGAAAAGATACAGAAAAAGCAAAGAAAGAGGCACTAGGAAGCACAGCACATGTGAAAAGAAAATTAGTACCATTAACGTTCAATGCTTACCAGCTACTTACCGTGTACTACGAGCTTACAACACGTGGTCTATTGAACTCTGAGATTGATTCCTTAGTATGCCTATTTTTAGATGGGGAAACTAAGGTCCAGAAAAGAGGAATACCTCGTTCAAGCCCTCCCATAAAAAGAACTAGCAGGTAGTTGAGGATTGCTGAATTCTGTGGTTGTGGCAAGGAAGAAGGAAAATATAATCTAAATGGCTCATTGTGGCAAAATGATAAACAGGCTGGAATGCTAGGCTCTTTCGGAGAATCAAACTTAGGGAGAATGCAAATGAACTAAATAGGAAGTAAAAAAAAATAAAAACTTCCATATATTAAAAAAAGAGCTATGTTCCATATATTAATTAAAATGTGAAAACTCAATACCCCTCTGGCACCTTTGTCAGCATTAGCACGGAATGTCAGTCACATCCGGAAGGGATATGACTCTCCTTCTCAGTACAACCCTCTACTTATGAAGGTGGGAAAAGTGAGGCTGAAAGATAATTAACCTTGATCAAATGCTTCATTCAATTTAGGCTTTAAATAAAGAATAAATGTATAGGTGGGCTCATCACTACATAATTCTTGCCAATTATTTTCATACTGCTATTGGGAATTGACAACTAAAGATGATACTAAAAAGTTAAGATCCCCAGGCACTCATACAATCCATACACTGCACAGAAAACAATTAAGTTATGTTCTCTTCTGTGCTTTAATCATAATAATGTGATTCTATTACTTCACCGAGTTGATTGGTAACCAGATGTACACAAGACATTTAACACAGACAGATCCCCTAAGTGGACACGCATTAATTCCCTCCTAAATGTCTTGTAAATAAAAGATGCACCAAAACCTCAAAGGGTCTTCTGTTTTTACAGAGATTAGTAAAGCGGCTGGGATTTTCTCTTTTGATCAGCTGTTCAGGAATTAATTATACTAAGCCACATTCATATTAAAATGTATGTTATCTAACACAAATATTTTCTACAAAATATGAAGTCCTTCTTAGATGTTTGTGTGCTGCCATCAGTAAGCTCACACTATGGGGATCTATATACTGAGTTTATGTATTTATATTGGGTTTATTGTTCTAGCAGCTATTCAGAAATACAGTTCATAGTTAAAACAGACATCCCTGATGGGAAACCTATTTAGGGTCTCTGTGAGTTAAATTAGCAATGTTTTAATCTCTGCCTTGAGTGGTACCGTTCAGTATGTTATTATAATGCTAATAATAATAGCTAGCATGTATTGAATGTTTTATTATAGTCTGCATTTTTATTTGATGCTTTCTCTGATCAAATCAAAAGAAGGCTTGAATCTCTTCTTAAGTTATCCTGCAATTATGACATTGTGCTCCAATATTTTCAACAGTATAGCATTCACTGAATGAATCAATACACATATTTTTTGCAACCCATACTTCTCTTACCTGGAAACTTACAACAAAAGTATTATTTTCCCCTGAGAAAAAAATTTAAGAGCTCCCTTTTAAACATGGGCAGCCTTTTAGCTTTGTTCAGTTACAGAGAGGATTGTCAAAGAAGATATAAAGCCAATGGTGTTTATGCAAATAGATGTCCACAAACAAGTAATCGATTTTAAAGTCTCAGAACTTTATTTTAGCTTTTTAAGCCAGCTTCTTTCCTTCAGCTTCTAAGTGATTTTTCCCTTTCATTTTTCATATATTTTACATAAGAGCCTGGTGGATAGTTGGACACTTCAGACTGCTTACCCATAAATACTCATTTCAATATCCAATTTTAAGTGTATTTAATTTGTAATTGACATTTGTGGCAGCCTTTCCTAATAATTACCACTGAGTTAAAGTTAGAAGTCATAGAGTTATTTGAAATTATTTCAGTTTGAAATGACTCAAACTATCAGAGTTTCCATTCAGGACAGAACCTTTTTTACCACAGGGAATTTTATATAGTATATCTGTGAGATTTGGAGTGCATATCTCAAATAACTTGACTAAAATCACAACTGAAGTTAATCCCATATTATTATTATTATTATTATTATTATTAAAGATTTTACTTATTTATTCATGAGAGGCAGAAAGAGAGAGACAGAGAGAGAGAGAGAGCCAGAGACACAGGCAGAGGGAGAAGCAGGCTCCACGTAGGGAGCCCGATGTGGGATTTGATCCTGGGACTCCAGGATCATGCCCTGGGCCAAGGCAGACACCAAACCACTGAGCCACTCAGGGATCCCCCTAATTCCATATTATTAAACAGAAAGATACACAATGAGAAATCAAAGCCTTGTTTTTCATAATTTCACCATAATTTTATTTTGTATTTACAGTCTTCAATTTCTAATGCAAGGGTCTTGCTGAGGATTGGGGGATTAGGGAAGTGGGATGAGGTTTGGAGGAAAGGAATCAGAGGTCTTATATGGACAACAATAATTAATAAAGCTAACAGGATGTGAAAGTCTTCCAGAAGAAATTCTTGCAGCCAGCTTTGCGTTCTCGGGGTGCCATGGCGGGGTTTGAGTTAGCAGATCTCTGCAGTTCCAGCCTCATTTCATCCTGCTCAGCAGCCTGGGACAAATCTTCAGGTTCCAGGGCATCATTCTCTGTCTGGTTGGGTTCAGACAGCAGCTCTGCCAAGAAGTACTTGGCCAGTTCCTGAACAGGGTAGAAAAGAAAGAGAGAGAAGGGATAAGGTTGCTGATGATGATGGAGAAAAAGAAATGGAAAAGCCTAATTTGGAAAGCAGATTCAGCTACATTCAAAGCCTAATTTTCATAGCTGTGCACTCTTGTCATGCCTAAAATCAACTACAGATATAAAAATAAGGGTAGTTGCTATAATCACCAAGTTACACGGAGAGGCTTGAAAAACTCAAATGTTCCTGCAAGTTTTCCGCCTCTATAGACTTACACACACACACATACACGCAGAAATAGTAGACTATTAATACAGTTTTGCAAAGATGAAAGTGTCAACAGTTTAATTCGATTTCAATCTCCGGCTCATGAGCCACAGACTGGAATTGGTCTTACCGTTTTTGCTAAGTTAACTGTGGGGAACAAGACCTTTCGCAATCTTAAATATACTGTGTTCTGTCTGTAGAGTGCCCTTTAGCAGCATGGGAGGGAGGTACTGCTCAGGAAGGGTAGCCTTGAGAGGTCCGCGCTTTCAGCACCTGGGCCAGCACCGCCGCGTTCAGCACTAGGGGGATGGATGCCTCACCCCTACGCGCTCAAGCTACCCGGGGCTCGGAGTTTTCCTGAATGCCAAAGAACTTACCTGCACTGTGACCGACTGCGCTGATCAGAAAAGAAAAAAAAAGGAGGTAAGAGGAGATTCTGGACTTTGAAAGTTTTCCTGAGAGCTTTGGGAGACGAGGGACCCAGAGAAGCACCGAAACTCTTCAGGAGCACCTCCTAAATCCACCCAAGGGGGTAGGGTGAAGGCTAAGGGAAGATCGGGGGGTTCGGGGGAGGGAAAAGAAGTCGTCGAGGGAATCTCCTTACCTGCTTCCCCGCGGCGGCAGCCAGGGACTTCTGCAGAAACTGGCGGAGTCGGGGGTCCGAGGGCGCGCAGGTGACACCGCCCAGAGCCAGGACGATGGACAGCGCGGCCAGCGCGCACTGGAGGCGGCAGGACAGCATCTCGGCGGCGCGGGGAAGCCGAGCGGGAGGACGGCTGGTCAACCTCTAGGGGAGGCTCCGCAGGCAGCAGCGGCAGCTCTGAACCTCGCGCCTCCTAAAGCGGCTTGTGTGCTCCCCACCGGCTCCCCGCTTTTTAAACTCTCTCTCTGACGTCAGACTAGGAGGCGCCCCCAGATCTCAGCAGCGCTTTTACGCACCATTACCCTCGTGAAATCAATCACAGAAGTAAGAGGAGGCTACACAATCCAAAGTGGCTTACTTAAAAAATAAAAAAATAAAAAATCATAATCCCGCACCCGCAGAGGCCCACACGATTTTACGCATACCACATTATCTATACAATCTTTTATATTCTAGTCACTGCTGCGCACACACACATTCCATGATTTCACTCATGCACATGTACGCTCACACACTAAATTACACACATACACAAACACTCAGCCCTGGAGGAGGCAAAGGCTCCATCACGCACCGCTGCAGACTGGTAAATGTACCCAGACCACTCTGTCTCTCATCATACTCAAGGATTTTAAGAGGGCCAGACAAATGCAAAAGTATTAGTATGTGAGAAGGGGTACTCAGAATCATTCTTCTAAAAGCAGATTTGAGAATGGAATGTGGATGTTAGGAGTGAATCATTTCTTTCTCCATTATCTCTGTAAAAAAAGTCTCATAGATTAGGATGTGATGGATTCTAAAAGAACTTCACTTATCCCTATACTAGAGGAGCAAGTACTTAGCAGCTGCAAGATTTCTGATCTACTTGCCTTCCTACTGTGACAAAATATACCAAGTATTTAAAAAGCAAGACTGACCTCATCTTGGTGCCTAGAAACTTGGATCTGGAAAGTGATCTCAGAAACCATCTAGGAAACGTCAGAGTTTGAGTTGCTGAGTCTAATATTGGGTAGTGAAGTGCTCTGGCCCATATATTGCACAGCTGAAGCAAGGGCAAGACCTCCACATTTCAACACCAGGGTTCTTTTCACTCAGCTTTAAGTTATCTATCAGATCCAGGGGTTCAGTAGGAGCAGTTTTAGGTCAGGGAGCCCCAGTCTGGACATGCAAAAGTCCAAGAACTCCCTGAACATATGTGACCACTATTCTGTGTCTATGTGGGAAAAGAATCAACAGATTCTTGACTAGATCCAGCACTTCTCTGCTCCCCACACACATAAAAAAGGAAGGTTAAGAAATGATGTCCTACAATTCTGATTGTACTCTGGTTAGATGTTTGGTGTCCAGATCAGTTTCAACAGCTTTTTTGGCTTTTTTTTTTTTTATCTTCCTAAAATAATTTGCTATCAAGGAAGGATCAGCTAATGCCCTGGCATGGACTAGATGATCTCTGCAGACTCTTCCAGGGCTGATATTTCATGTTCTTCAAGCTCATAAAAAGCTAAAAATATATTCTGTGTCTCCAGAAACCAAGTGAAGCAGAGAACTTGGCCAATCCTGTCCCCAGCCATGCATCTTGAATATATTCTCAATACTTAGACCAAAACCACAATGTTGAGAGACAGGAGGGGATGGGAGGTGTCCTGAATGATTTGGGGAATTGTCACCATTCCCTTTTGTGACTGTACGCCGAAGCTATGAGATAATGCACAGCAAGAAGTGCTAAAGTTTCCAGGGCTTGGCAGGGCCAGGCAAGGCTAACCACTACTGGGGCATTAAAAAGTCACTCACATGTTGGAATAGTCCAAGAGAGCAATGGATCTGGAGCAGAGGAACTCAATCTAAGCACTGTATGTTTTTTTTCTCTATATGTCCTGGAATCTCCTCAGCCCCTGACAGGGGACTCAGAATCTAGTTATATCAGCCCAACTGTCCACAGGCACCCCTAAGTAATCTCACTTCTCCTCCAGCCAAGACTTGGTCCTTGACAGCCCCACTTAGTAGAGGAGAGTTTTCCTATAACAGCAGCCATCCCAGAAACAAATAGCAGCCCCACTCCCTTGCTCTGTGCTCTGGGATCTCTTCAACCTTCCCTCCCCAGACTCCTGCTCCTCTCCTCCTCTGTCCTTATCCTCTTCCTCTATCCTTCCTCCTCATTCATCTCTCTCCTTTTTCCTAACTTTTCTCTGAATTTCTCTCTCAGGATCTTTCTTATTTTATCTTTTTGTCTTCTCTCTACACACCCTCTCTCCCATCATTTTCTGACTTCAATCTGTGTTGGTCTAGCTCTTTCTCTCCTCTGCACTTCCCCTCCCACCCAGCCTAGCATCAGCTAGGCTATCCTAGCCTAGGCCTCTAGCCTCTCCCTCCCTCAGCTCCCTCCTTAAGCTGCTTCTCAGGAAAAATACTCAAGATTTCTAGCTATTTAAATACTTACTTGGGAATCATGAGGCCTGGGTTGTTTCCTTCACACTCCTGTTGAAGTGCTGGGGCTGTGGAGGAGTTGACTTCTGGGAGTTGTTTTTATTTGTTTTTGTTTTATAATCCTTTCATTGTTAGGCATCTAAAGACCCCTGGAAGTGACAAGCCAGGACAAAAGGGGACAGGAAATCTTCCTTAAACCACCCCCCCCTGGCAAAACTTTGCATAAAGGTTGATTAGGCCCAAAGGTACTTCAAATTTCCCCAACCTAAGCCCTCTGCAGCCAACCCCTATGGCTTCTCTTTCAAGTTACAGAAGCTGGGAGGGGAAGAGGTTTGTGGTTGTACTGGGGAGCTATTTCAGACCTCTGTCACCAAGAATCACCTCCCTCCATCCTTATGCAGACCTCTGTGGCTCACAAAGTACTTCCTCATCTGCACCGTGGGGCAGTGCAGCCTGGGCTAGCCCAGTCTCCCAAAGAGGAAAATTGAGGTCTTGAGAGCGTAAGTGCCTTGCACAAAGGCACAAGCCAGGCAGGGGTAAGGTCAGAGGGAGGGTGTTACTCCATGTTAGAACCTTTCCCCCTCCCCATTATTCTTGTGATGCCAGAGATACCTGGGTGAGCAGCCTGCAGCCAAGATACATGTGTCTGTGGAAGGCATTCAGGCCTCTTTCATGTGATCAGACACATGGATTCAATTGCCCACCACTCTGCAAAATGTACATTTGGGAGTTACTGCCTGCCAATATGAGGCATTGAAACCCATTTTAATGAGAAACAGCAAAATTTTAAGCAGAAATAGATGTTCAACATAAAGCAATGCAGGGAAGTAGAAAGTGTCTGTACTGGGAGTTGAGAGGCCTGGGTTCTAATTCTAGTTTGGCCATGATTCAGCTTCCTGTCTGGTCATTACTTTCTTCATCTGCAAGATAAAAGACTTGATCCATAATTTTTGTGGTTCCTTCCAACCCTGATAATCAAAGATTTTAAGTTTGAAAAAAAGGGGGGGCAAACTAGACTGTATTATAATATAAAAATGCTGTTTCTTTCTCAAAATGAAGACTTAATATGGAAAAAGAATCTGGCTTTTTTGTAATACAAAGGAAGAGGTGGTGCAGTGAACATTTCACGGGCCTGCCAGAAAGAAAACATTCTCTTGAGTCTTGATGCTGCTACTAACCTGCCCTCCCCACTCTGGACCTCAGTTTCTCCATCTGTAAAATTGATTCACTCAAAATTTTTCTACAAGTAAATACTGAGAATCTGCACTACTTGACAGGTCAAATTTAGCAGCAAACTAAATAGACAAAGTCCTACTAAAGAGACAAAACATAACCACATTAAATAATTAATTAATATGTGTTCAAATTGATAAGGATTAAAGCAAGATACAGAGTGTGGCGGCTAGGGAATGTCCTCTGAGGAGGAACTATTTAAGCAGATACCTGAATGAAGCGAAGGAGCTAGCCATGCAGATATCTGCAAAAAGACATTTTCTGGTCAGGTGGAAGGACAGTCAGTGCCAAGTCCCTGGGTGGAAGCATGCTTGGTACATTCAAATATCAGCAATAAGGCAAGGGGGCTAGAATAGAGTAGGTGAATCAGAGAGGGCTAAGAGATAAGGCCAGCAAGTCAGGCAGGAGCCAGATCACATAGAGCCTTGAAGGCTGTGTTAAGGAAACCCCTGGGGAAGTGGATTCTAGTAAGGGATTGACCTAATTTGATATTTTAAAAGTAATGCCTTCTGCTAAGTGGAGAATTAATTGTAGGAGGGCAGGCATAGAAGCAGAGAGATAACTTAAGAGTCTAAGAACATTTAAGAGAAAAGAGGAGCCAGAATGAAAGAACACATCCTCCCTTAAACAGCAATAGCCCAACTGGTGGGCTTAGCATAAAGGCATTTCATACCTCCCCAACCCAGACTTCCTACAGCCAACACCCAGGGCCTGTCTCTATGGAAGAGAAGGCGCTTTGTGCTTGTTATTGGGGACCTTATTCCCCAGGCAAGAGAAGATGGTGTTTGGGGCTATAGGGGTGGCCATGAAGGAAATGGGGACTGGTTAGCTTTGAAGGACATGCTGATGGTTTTGGATATTAAGTTAAGGAAATGAGAAGAATCATCAGTAACCCCAAAAATCTGATCCAGACATTCTCTAAAATGCCTTCAAATTCCACAAATTCCTGAGAGTACGGGAAATGGATTTCTGACCAAGATTTCTGGACATTTTGCAAATGGAAAGCCATTTTATTTCCCAGTCAGAAGAGGGTGAGAGGGGCACCTGGGTGGCTCAATTGGTTAAGTGCCCGACTCTTGGTTTCAGCTTAGGTCATGGTCTCAGGGTGGTGAGATTGAACCCTGCATCAGCCCTGTGCTCAGTGCAGAGTCAGCTTGAGATTCTGTCTCTGCCCCTCCCACTCGTGTGTGTGCACACACATGTGCATGCATGTTCCTTTTCTCTCTCTCAAATAAATAAATAAACCTTAAAATTAAAAAATAAAAGGGAAGAAGAGGGTGAGAATTTTAGGCAGTGGGAGAAGGAACACAGAACAGTGAAAGAGTTGGATGGCTGAGGCACTAGACCTGAGGAAAAGGCTTGGATGTCTGAGGCACTAGACCAAAGTTCTCAGTTTTCTCCTGCTTCAAATGGACCTGATAATCCTCACCTTCGCTAAAATAGGATTCAAGAACCAGATCAGACAAGGTAAGGGAAAGCATTTGGTAACCCATAAAACATGATAAAAAATAAAGGCCTGTTTTTGTTGTTCTTACTCAGATGGACACAGCCGGTCATAAGTCAAGGGGTGATAATGAGCCAGGCTTTGGGAGCTGAGTGTCCCTGCTGATGCTCTGGCCCAACAAGGGAGGCAGGCCTGTCTCACACTAGGGATGTGGGATTTGAAGGCCCAGGAAGATCTCTTCCACAGAAATGCAGCACATGGATGCTGGGATTCATTCATTATAAAATAGTGTCTTTTCTTTCGTATACTTTTCCTTGGAGACACAGACATTAACTACTAAGTGTTAATAGTGTAGCTATTAACACTTTAGTGTGAATTCACTTATCGAATGTCTTTTAGATTTATAGCTGGCTAAAGATTTGACTTGAGAAGAGATCGATTTGGAGTAAGTGACCCACCCAACAGAGGGAAGATTTGGTGGCTTGTGGTGTTGGAGATGGCAGTAGGCTATGGTGAACAAATAGACTTCTTGTCAAATGGTGGAGTACAGGAGAATTCCGGAGGGACCTTTCCTTCTATAGCAACCCTACCACTATGGAGCATGAGAATGAAAACTTGCAATCTCTAAGGGCTTCTGTTGGGCTGGGTTTCAGCTGGAAGAGTCCCAGCTTGCACCTCTGCAGTTGCTGATGGTAGAGGAGTCAGACTTTCCTACCACATTGGCTTTCACCAACATCTACAAGGCCTGACCTAACGTGATTGCATGAGATAATGAAGAGTGAGGAGGTTAATGAATGAAGCCTGTAAGGTTAACTTTTTCCAAGAGAAGGAGCAGGTGGCGACATCTTAGACTGGTCTGTTGCAGAATTCTTTTATCTAGTCTCTATCCTGTCACTTTCCAGCTCAAAAGTTTTCAATGACTCCCCAGTGCCAAGCAGTTTAAATGCAAACAGATCAGCCTGACAGTCATGTTATCTCAGCTCCTGACTTTCCTGGTCAGTCTTACTCTGTGTCACTCTCTGTATCCCAGCCCTCCTCCTACCCCTAGCCACCTGCTCATCCCTGTACACACCCTGAAGTCTCTGGCACCCATTTTTATGTGCATGCACTTCCCTCCACCTGAAACCCATCTATGCTAACATCATACCTTTATTCTAAGATGTTTACAAGGATCTTTTAGGGGCGCCTGGGTGGCTTAGTTGGTTAAGCATTTGCCTTTGGCTCAAGTCATGATCTCTGGGTCTTGGGATCCAGCCCTGCATTGGGCTATCTGCTCAGCAGGAAGCCTGCTTCTCCCTCTCCTCTCTGCTCCTGTTTTTTCTCGCTATCTCTGTCACCATCTCTGAAATAAATAAATAAATAAATAAATAAATAAATAAATAAATATCTTTTTTTAAAAGAGAGTCTTTTAGAATCAATATGGCCTTCTCCTGTGCCCCAAACTATGTCTTTTGTGCCCCTAGTAGAGACTCTCACAGATCACTTTATATTTCCATTCCTTGGGAGTCCATAAGAAGAGCAGAAATCTTGCCTCAGCTGTGTTTGTATCCTCCTCAGAGGCCACAAAAATGTGAAGTACAGAGCAGTCCATAAAAAATAATGGTTGAGTTAAAGATAGACTTCTCTCTCTCCTTATTTGTGAGGTCTCTATGGATTCTGTAGGTAGGATAAACATCATAAACCTGACATAACTGAGGACCATTAGAAAATAGTCTCTTTTCTTTTGTATACCCCAACCCGAGGCTGCTGATACTCTCAAGAACACAGATCCATCGATCCCTTAGTTATTTCCAAGATTCAGAAAGAAAAACCTTTAAATACTGCTCAGTATAATTGTTCATAAATGCTAAGAGTAAAGTGAAGCCATAATTTGAAAATGCTCATATAGTCACTGGAAATGTAAGAGTTTCTCCATCTCTTGAAAGGCCTAAGGAGGACACATCCATAACCACTGAAGTAGGCATATGTCCATGGTACACCAGAGAAGTGAATAACAATGCCAGCTCATGTCTGTGTCGTGTTTCACATTTGATTGAGTGTGTTAGTGTTAACCAGACAAGGGAATGGAGAGGGCCCAGGTTATGCAGTGTGTAGCAGGGCTCTTTCTGCCACTCCAACATTTCCTTTCCCACTAGATGTATGTAAGGACACTTTGCCCCTAATTCTCCTCTCAATTTTCCTTTCTCTTCATGAGTTTATCAGTCTTTCCAGATGCATCTCACTTGTTGATCTATGACCTCGGCTCAGGGCTCCCCAGTGAAGTGAAACTGAATTCAGTTGTGCCCCACTGTGCCACCCAGAAAACATCTCTAAGTTCTCTTTACCTATTCGCCCCCTAAATCTGGGGTCTTCCATGAGCCTTCCCAGTGCAACCAGCAGCGAAAGAGCTGGTTTGAGAAGGGAGGTGAGAAGCTGAGAGCCCTGTCCCCTGGGGTAGCACAGAACAGATGGTGAAGCTCCTCTTCAAGCTGATCCTAAACCTGCACTTTGGACCGGCGCGGTAGGGGCTACGTAGACACAGAGATGTCCTGGGCAGGGAAAGTAGCCCCACAACTGCTCCAATTTCCTTACACTCAAAATTACGAGTGTTAGTCTAGACTGGGGATTCTTAAGCCTGGCTTCACACCACCATTGCCTAGGACACATCTTAGAAACATGGATGCGGGGGTCCCATCTGCAAAGACTCTGATGCACAAGCTGCGTCTTTGAAAAGCTTAATTCTAGAAAACACTGGAGTCACAAACCATTGCCCACACTATCCCTCTCTCCTTTCACTCTGCTCTGTCTCTTACCCCTTTCTCTTCTTCCTCTGTTTTCTTCCTCTTCCCCCCTCTTTGCTCTTGCCCCTGTCCACCTTCTCTCTCATCCTCTCACTTATTCTCTGGCTCCTAACTTCTTTATGCCGTCAACCAGAACCATTATTTTCAACTCCTGTCCCCCTTTTGACTGGGCAGCACCTGAGCACAGTGGGCATCGCTTGCCTTGGGTGGGGTAGGGGGGCAAAGCACACTGCATTGGCTTCATTGACTTTCCTGACATCACCCCAAGAGCTGAGGGCAGAGGCAGACTGGGTGCTACAGTTGGACTCATCTGCAGACCAGGGCCTTCAAAATCATCTGGTCCATTTTCATGCGGAAAAAACTGAAGTCCAGAGAAGGGAGAGGCCTCTCTCCAGTGGTATCAGAGTCACAGCCTCTGATCTCTTAGCTCCATGTTCTTTCTGTGAGACAAGGGTGCTGTGAAGTTCCTGAATCTCTTCCACCTAAGTAGCTGAAGTCATGTTAGAAAGATTGGCAGCTCCGGCCCTGTTCTGTCCCTGTACCTTGCGGTCGGCCTGAAGCAAAACCCCATTTCCTGATAAGAGCTTTGTCCTATAGATAAAGCTTTGGGGATTAATGTGTTTCCATCTTTTGGTGTCTCCATCCTTTTCTGACTGTGCATTTCTTAATCCCGTAAAACAGACCTGCTCTCCCTGCCTTGGCTGAGCCTGGCTGGAAGGAAGATGTTGTTAAACTGAACTCTTCTGTCCTCTGCTGGTTACATTGGTACATGACCGCTTCGGCTACGATTTATGGCAGGATTTTATTCGTTTACTCCGCCAACTTTTTAAAAGCACCCACTTGGTCCCAGAGATGCAAAGAAGCAGCGAAAAAGACCCACTTTCTTCAAACACTCGATTATTGAGCACTTTGTGCCAAGTGCTGTGCTGGGGATTCAGAGATGACCAAAATTCAATCTTGGCTTCGAAGAGAAGTCACAAGCTGATAAATGACACAGAATTTTGTCTGAGCCATGGAATCAAAGAATTTGCACTAGCAGGGACCACAGACACCTTCTAAGCCAGGGCTGGTCGTTACAGGCTTCCCAAACCAGGCCTAGGGCTCGCGGGACACCGACCTCAGGGGCTGCCAGGACGCAGGAAGGGCGTGTTGCGGGGACTCTGTG
Source organism: Canis lupus dingo (assembly GCF_003254725.2). Lineage (NCBI taxonomy): Eukaryota > Metazoa > Chordata > Mammalia > Carnivora > Canidae > Canis > Canis lupus. The sequence continues at coordinate 20,083,613 of NC_064276.1, forward strand.
CCACCGCACAGATTCTGCAGCAAAATTTTTTAGCAACAGAAGGGAAAACAAAGTTTGCAAACTGCAGATCTAATATAAACCATCCTCCTGTATGTGACCCAAATGACCTCCGACCTCATGAACTGTACTCACCATCAATATCCCACTGGTGTCCGAATCACTGACCTACCTAAACTCTCTTTGCAACCCCTTGTCAGTGCCTTTGCAAGGTCCCTCCAGGAGACGGAGGCCCCCCGAGGATGTCTCATATAGGTCACGAGCTCCCTTTGGTAGCTGTTCAGGCCACCACTCATCATTCCCAGTGTTATGCCCAGAACCAAGGACACTTCCCCGGACCACTGCTCTCTCTATGATGCCCCAAACTGCCATGCCCAGCGCTCTTACGCCAGTGACTCTCAAACTTTTGACTGCAACCAACATATGAAAAACATTTTACACCATAGCCCAGTGCACACATACACCGCTGCACACGTTTCTCAAAACAATACTTACCTTTATTACTTTTAATAAACTCTGGTATTTTCTATTCTTCTCTATTTCTTTTTGTCTTTCATTCTGGTCACGACCCATTAAATTAACTGTATGGCTCACTCTGCGTCATAAACTGTGGTTAACGCACTACCTTGGACCATGGCCCGCGTGCACTGCACTCTGCTTGGACCCTTGGAAATTCCTGGTTTCTGCTCTTGTCACTTGCTGCATAACCTCGTGTAGCACCAGATGACAGGCCCTGCTGCACTGGGGAGCTGGTGCTCCCCTCTCCTCTCTCGGGTCCCTTGTCCCTTCTGCCTTCTATCCTTTTGGAGGGTCTCACTGCTCTTTTAATAGCCAACAATTGATGCTGTTAAACAATGTAGAAACAGCAGTGTTTACTGACTATATTGGACTTAATGGTGGCCCCTACAGGGATATGTCCACATCCTAACCCCTCAAGCCCATGAATGTGATCTTATCTGGAGAAAGGATCTTTGCAGATGCAATTAAGAATGTTGATATGAGATCATCCTGGATTATCTGGAAGGCCCAAAGACAATGAGATCCTGAAGAGGAGAAGTCACAGAGAGAAAGGCTATGTGAAACAGAAGGAGAGATTGGAGGGTTGGAGCCCCAAGCCCAGAAGCCCCTGCAACTACCACAACCTGGAAAAAGTGAGAAAGAACAGGACCCTAGAGTCTTTGGAGGAATCGTGGCCCGACACTTTGCTTCCTGACCTCTGCCCCTCTAGAACTGCAAGAGAATACATTTCTGTTACATGTTTTTGTCATCGTCATTGTTGTTGTTTCAAAGATTTTATTTATTTATTCATGAGAGACACACAGAGAGAAAAGCAGAGACACAGGCAGAGGGAGAAACAGGCTCTCTGCAGGGAGCCTGATGTGGGACTTGATCCCAGGACCCCAGGATCACAACCTGAGCCAAAGGCAGATGCTCAACCACTGAGCCACCCAGGTGCCCCATTTCTGTTATTTGAAGCCTCCAGTTTGTGGTCATTTGATCCAGCAGCCATTGACACTAATGGACTAAACAAGCTCCTCCTTTTTCTCAGCTCTGAGAAGACCAGAGAGAGCAGGATTCAAGTCATACCTAGATTGCTTCCCCCCCTCCAAACCTCGGGCCCTGTCACAGAGTCAAGGTCATCCTTCCAGATGTTTTCTTCCAAAGAATGGGTTCTACTAAGAGGCTCTAGAATCTCACCTTGAAATTTGGCTGCTATTGCAAGACCCCACCCCATCCCCTCCAGACAGATATATCTTGATCAATTAAATCCTACTTACATACATAGTGGATTCTTTCCCCCGGGGAAAAAATGTATGAGTTGTGAAAAGCCTCTCAATGTCTATAGATAGATAGATAGATAGATAGATAGATAGATAGATAGATAGAAATTAGTTGGTGAAACTGGAAACCAGGCCTAGTGTGGCAGTAGGAGTGGTGGGTGATGTGCTGATAAAAGCCCAGAGAAGTGCAATGATTTGCCCAAACCACACAGTGAATTGGTAGCAAGTGGATACTTATCTGAATGCTAACAACACAAATATGGAGAGTTTTAAGGTTTCCTCCTTCCAATGGCATTATGGGAAGTTCACTCAGCTTTCAACCTGTTTGTACCACCATATGCTTCTTTTGCTGTCTCCCTCTTATCCCAGTTCTCCACTTTCTAGTCATAAAAGCTTCCTGGTGAACTTTTGAACCAATGCCATGCCTTGGGAAAAAAATAAAGCCTTTGGCTAAGCAACATGTGACAGCAGAAGTCAAAGGGGAACAGAGTCAACTTTGGGTTCTTACCAAGAGGACTGGTGCAGCAGGAAAGCTCTGTTCTTAGGTCCGGAGAGAATTGAGATGAGCTTTAGTGAGAAAAGATTCTTGCAACCAGTAATAACCTAGTCCCCTTCAGTTCTCAGATTCCATGCCCCTCTAAAACTATGTCTTCCAGATACTTCCAAAGTACCATTTCTTTCTTTAAAAGAGGTTGGGCATTTCTGCACAGATTTATTCTTGGCAACTCCAGAGGACTGATGCAAACCACAAATGCCTTTGTCCTTTCACAACTCATACATCTAAATAATATAAAATGAGAGGACTATCTGTGTGCTGTTTTGTTTTATTTGGGTATAGCAATTACCTTATTGTCTAACAATAGTTTGTTTGCACATCTGGCTCCTTGCAAAAGGATTTTTTTCTTCAACAGCAGAGACTATCCCCTCCCATCTTGATCTACCTGAAGATTGCCTGGAATATATGAAATGTCCACAAAATGCTGGTCAAATATTGAGTGAATGTTTACCCTAATGTCTGCAACTATCATATTTACCCCAGTGATGCCTCAATTTACCTCTTCTCTTACCATATTTCTCTCCCTCTCCTCTTCAATGGCACATTTAAGTAACCACATCTTGTGAATTCTTTAGATAATGTGTTTCTTTTCTGTTTCTTTCCATTGTTGTCATATAGGGTCACCACTCTAATCCAGGACCACATTTTGTCTCTTGTGAGCTATTTTAAAAACTTCCTAACTGGACTCCCATTGTTGACTTTCTTCCCCAATCCCTAACTCAGTTCCTTCAAATAAATTCTACACACTTGGCCTGATTCAACTTCTAAATACTAATCTGACGGTATCACTGTGTTCCTTCAAACTTCTAAATGCAAATTGTTGTCTTCTAAAAAAGAAGTCCATACTCCTTACTCAGGTTTTTGAGGCTCTCAGGAATATGGTTTCAACTTCTTCAGGTTTGGTTCCCATTGATACCTCACCCTCCAGAAAATACTTGTGCCCACCAGTCCCTCAAACAGCCATACACTTTAGTCTCTTTCAAATGGTTCATCCTGTTCTATGTATGCACATTTACTTTGATTAAACTCTATTCAATCCTCAGAGAACATTTCCCATTTTGTGTTTTCCGGGAAATAATGAATCCAGGGGCAGAGATCTCTTTTAAAAAATAATGCAAAATTTTCTCCTATCCTCTTGGAGAGAATGAATAAGGATTCATAGAACAAAATTATTGAAGCTTATTGAGCACAAGGGATACTGAGGTAGGTGCCTTAGAGAACTTCCAAGCAAGAGTACAATAAAGCTCATGCTCAAGAAATTTACAAGGCAGCAGGAGATTTCAAGATATGCTAATAAGCTGTCATCCAAGACAGTGTGGATTTGTGAAGCACAGGTTCACCAAACAGGTTGTGGGAATATGCTGGATGAGGTCCTTACTCCTCTCTCTAGGCATCTGAGACAGCTTCCTAAAAGATGGGATTTTTTCATTGGACTTAAGGGAAGGGACTAAGGCAGATGTTGGTGAAGAATGAAGATGAGAGAATTATAGACTTGGAGATCTGTGTTCTGGAGATGAGAACAGTAGAAACGCTCAGCATATTTGGGGAACAGAGCGTAGTGATACGTAACTGAGGCTCTAATGTACAGACTGGTGAACAGAGAGGAAAGCCTGATGGGTTCATGGTGGCCAGGTTTAACTTCAAGTGACCCAAAACTCAAAATAGCAGTGGGGGACTGTAAGAGCTAAGATGTTCATTTCTCTCTTGCATAATATTCCAGGTTGATGATCCATGGCTGCTAAGGTACTTGGCGATATTAGGTACCAGGTAACCTCTCTGTTCTTCTGCCATGTGTTATTTTGACCTCATGACCAAAGGTGACAGCACCTGTGTTGAGGCAGCAGGATTAAAAAAAGATAAAGATGGGGAGATGAAAAGACTGAATTTCTCAAAGATGGCTCTAACAACAACTCCCACTCCATATGCTCTTCTTTTGGTGTGCCTTTGACATATTCCTATTGAAAGATGACCTCTTTGCCCTCTCTCCTTTTGAAACTGGGTAGATTTTGTGATAGTTCTGATTAGAATATGGTACACTGACAACTATGTGATTGTCAAACTAATTCATAAAAGAAATTTTAACTTTTGCTTTCCTCACTGGGATACGCATTCTTGACACCTTCAGCCACCGGGCAATCTGGCTGTCATCCTGCTGTGAGGAAGCCAAAGAGCCCACATGGAGAAGACCCAGGACTACATGAAAAAAAAAGTTACCCAGCCAGTCCTACATGCTTCTGCTTCAGCAACTGCATGAGAGACACCCAATCCAAAGTCCTCAGCTGAGTTCTCTGCCCTCAGCAGCCATGAAAGAGTAACAAAATGATTACTGTTGTTTTATGCCACTATGTTTCTGTTAAAGAGCCATCCATAAAGTGAACACTTTTGGGGGAAGTTTCCCCAAAGCTCTTCACCTGTAACTTCTGTGTAACTTATATCACAAAGGCATACTTACCTGCAAAGGGGTCTGGGATAAGCAGTCTTTATTCTGCAAGGCTATGTGCCCAGCTAAGATCCTATTACTGTGGAAGAGGGGGACAAAGGATTTCAGGAGAGAACTAGTGATCTGCCACAGCTAAGAAAGGAGCTCTTTGAAGGACTAGAGATGCATAAATACAATGCACTAATTTTTTTAAAGTTACTTAAATATCACCCATTATGTATCTAAACATATGTAGGGTACTTATTTACAACTATCTTGATCGAGTGAAGATTCAAGTTAGTTTACAGGAGTAGATTTTTAAAATCCAAATTAGAAATAATACTTTCAGTTTCACGGTGGTGCACATCAACCAATGCACCTACTTTCCAAACCTTCTCAATTTCCCAAATTTCCTATTGGCATAATCAAATGCAAAAAGAAAGAGATTTGTATTCACTGGGAACTAGAAATGTTACATTCCTAAAATGCTGAGAGATACATGTACAATGTAGATTAAGGCCAATCTGTGGATCTCCATATGCAAACAAAAACTTCATCTCAGGACTAAGAGTCAAAGACACCCTCCCCTAGCAGAAGAGCGCTAACTCATCTTCCCCGACCTGCTTGGAGTGGCAAGGCAAGTGGAAGGATCGTCAATGGGGGTGAATCTCCACCCAACCTCTGGAACTACACCAGGGCCCTAGACAGGGAGCATCTAGTTACTGCACTAATTTTGGATTAAATTTGCAGAAATGTAAAGCAAGGGGATGCAGCCCAATAAAGTCAACTCCTAACAAGGTATTCACGGCAGTCAGTGAGAGAAGCAATGATCCTATGACTGGATCTACAACAAAATACAGAAAAGGACTGTTTTGCCATGCTCCTCTGGCCATTTAGGGCAGGTGCATGTCGGGGAAGCTCCCTCCCTACCACCCCCTTGCCAATAAGACCTCTCTTCTAGTAAACAAAACTTCCATGAAATAATGCATTTTCCTTCTCCTTTGTCAGACACTCAGATAATTTGAAGTGACATGGTATGGCCTCTAACAGACCAATCCCCCATCTCCCTGCTGCAAACATCAGCAGAGACAAGTCATTAAGCGTATGAGAAATTGTAGTTCAAACACGCGAAGACAATCCAAAGAATCAGAATAAATGCCTCTCTCTTCTCTGTGGACAACATTACTACAAGAAATAAAACAAAACAAGCAAAGCTTTAGAAATTCTCTAGACTGTATTTTCTACAAGATTTGTGTGGCTATTGCAATATATATATATATATATATATATATATATATATATATATATATTAGATTGGGCAATGTAAAAGAAAAGAAACATTAGATTGAAAACAAAGTTTTTCTGTCTCAATAAATTCCAGAAGACATTGAAATAATGCCACCAAGTTTTGAGAGAAACAAATAAAGTATTATGATCACATAATATAATACTTAACCAAGCTATTCTAGGGGAATAAAAGCAACAGAAATGCCAGACAGCCAAACCCACCACACAGACCCTCTCTGAAAATAATACTCACAGAAGTACTTCAAATGAAAGGAAGAAAATAAATCAAAATAAAGACCTCAAAAGTGGAGTGGGCTGGTATAAAGATGGTGAGGAGAAATAAAATTATAAAATTTAAAAATCAATTCCTATATTAATATTATGAAATGTAATGCATGTGTCTCATATAATTCTTGGAAGAAACCATGTAAGCCATAAAGCATTTTCTTAATTTAGTTATAAAATACTAGATTATTCTAACAAAACTGGAAATTCAAGTTGGCAGGGAAGAGGGTATGTGAAATTTCTCTCCATTCTACCAAAAAAATTAATAGCTTATGTAATGTTCTTGAAATATGTATAAGAATAGAGGTAAAAATGCATTTTCTAAAAATATGATGGTAATCAGTACTAGAATAGGCATTTGTTGCTTAACTTTTTTTTGAGCAAGAGAGAGAGCACATGAGCAGGGTCAGGGACAGAAGGAGGGGGAGAGAGAGAATCTTAAGCTGGCTCCACACTCAGCCCAATGTGGGGTTCGATCTCATGACCTTGAGATCATGACCTGAACCGAAGGGTTGGACACTTAACTGACTGAGCCACCCAGGTGACCCTGTTTTAACTTTTTATGGGAAAAACAATTTTTACAAGTCTAACTATACTGTAAAATAAATTATTAAGAGATTAGAAAGCATGAAAACAAATAATTTTTACATGGAATTGCACTCCTTAATTTCTAATAAATGCAAATATATACATTTCATTTTTATCCTAAGATTTAGAAACACCCTTTTAAAATTTCTAACTTCTTAAATTTATCTTAGTTAGCTGGTTTCCTCAGTTAAATATCTTAGAAAAAATCTTCTGCATATTTTGCTTTGAGTTCATGGAGACATCTGAATGCCTCATGGACACTGGAAGAAGTGATATATAAGCTCCTCATCAATTTCTTTTAGTCAAAGATCACCAGGAACATATGTGTCACTGAACAAAGTTGGGTTTTTTGACCTATTGCAAAGAACAAGGATGCACTTAGGAAACTTGAAGCATCCCAGATGAAAAAGACACACTATACCATTGGAGCACATGCCATGTGGGGGAAGGTTCATCTAAATAGGATATGCTCTGGAATGGATATTATCAGAAAGTGGGGATAATCTTATGATGGGGTACGTTAATTATTCTTATCTAGAAGGCCAGAAGGTATGACAGGTAAAGACATACCAGCCACTCATATTGGCCATGATAGGGGGTTGTTTGGTCTTTTTTTGTTTTGTTTTGTTTTTTGTTTTTTTTGTGATTTGGACAATGTGCATGCTTCTATTTGTATTCAGATATGGTTATGGAGTGGTCTTATGCTTCTCTTGATCCAGCATCACCCCAGAGTGTTCTGGTCTGAGACTGGTGTTGTATGAATAGTTTATGTTCAAAAGTGAGTGCCACAACCTAACTGTGAGGACAAGGCCAGCATCCAAATGTCAGTGACTGCTTTTCTTTTCATATAAGCACTTGGATATGTGAACACACACACATTATCAAAAGTTTTACGTATTTTATTCTATCAGAAACATTTATTCTTGTTTAATGCTTCTACCATCTATAATGGATACAAACATGTATATTTAAATCTTTCTTTAAAAGATTTTATCTATTTATTCATGTAAGAGACAGAGAAAGAAAGAGAGAGAGAGGCAGAGACACAGGCAGAGGGAGAAGCAGGCCTCCTGCAAGGAGCATAATATGGGACTTGATCCCAGATCCATGGTTTAAGCCCTGAGCTGAAGGCAGACGCTCAGCTGCTGAGGCACCCAGGAGTCCCTGTATATTTAAATCTTTTTTTTTAAGAATTTATTTTCATTATTCATGAGAGACACAGAGACACATACACACACAGAGGCAGAGACACGGGCAGAGAGACAAGCAGGCTCCATGTAGGGAGCCTGATGTGGGACTCAATCCCGGGACTCACGCCCTGGGCCGAAGGCAGGCACTAAACAGCTGAGCCAGAGATCCCTGTATATTTAAATCTTTAAGAAAGTAATTTAATTGTAGAAATAAAAAGGAACAGAAAAGCAAAAAGGAAAATCATTTATACCATAACAGTCCTCAGTTGAATTCAACATATGTGAACAATTGGGACAGGAAACAAATTGCCTACTTTCACTGATTATTACAATAGTTAATTGACCTTATTTCAGTATTGAATAAACAAAGCTTTCTGTGTTACTTGACTAAAGTTAATAGTTTAGTGATTTGCAGCCCAGATTCTCATTGCCCACAGAGCATTTAAAGAGATCACTCATGTCTATAACTAAAGTGGAAGCTGAGACTATTCTCAGCTGTTGGGGAGAGCGAGAAGGATGGATAGAGATGACATTGAGGGGAGACCGATTGCTTCCTCTCATTCACAGGTGGTGCAGCCATTCAAATGCTTCTAGGAGGCACTAGGGTAGGATTGCTGTTCAGTATCACATTTTCATTTTCTTTTAAAGACAGCTTCTAAAACTGACAATAAAATGTCTATCATAAATCAAAATGCTCCTGCCTCACTCCTTACTTGAGCCAAGAAAACCATCTTCACCCAACCCCAGCCTACCTTGTTTTTCTGTCTTTTCTAGCTAATGCTCCCAGAGTCCTCCTGTGATCCATCCCCCTGACTTCTTGGTACCTGATTGTTCACTGCTTCCTGGATATGAAAGGAGCTTTTTCTCTTTGGTTCTTCCTTTTTCATTCCAGTTGGGATTGAATTTAGCTCCCTGCCAGCCCTAGCCTTGACTTCCCGACCACTTCCATACATCTTTCAAGATATACCCACTGCATGACTCCTCTTCTAAGAGATCATTCCTAGCCCTTCACCCCTGAGATATGACCAAGTTGTCTCCTCTCCTAGCACAACATTGACTAGTGCACAACATGAGCCCTCCAAGTCAGGGATTGTGTCTGGTTACCTTTGTGATCCTGGAACTTAGGACAGGCAAGGAAACAAACAGAGTTGATGTGTGTTGGTTTATGGATGAAAATGGAAAGAACACAGCTATATAACCATAAAATGTACCTCATACCATATTTTTCCAGAGGTGGTAATGGGTTTATACTGATTCATTCCACTGTATCCTTGGATGGGTAACCAGAACTTCAGTCTTGGCATAGTGTTCCTTTGCATGCCTTACTGTTGTCTTCATCAGGGAGTCTGCAGTCGCCAACCAGCAACCAAGGCAAGCTATCTGTGCTTACTCAATGGCGTAAAATCAGTACAAAGATGCACAAGGGGGTTATAGAGCACTACCTTCTTACAAGTCCTATAATAAAGATGTAGTTGTAGGATATATACAGAAACCAAAAACTAATAATCATAAGAGGCATCCCTTGCCAGATGGCATAGGTCTGGTGAGGGCTGGGGTACAAATACTCATTCCACAAAACAGCAACAAAAGTACATGAGCATGGGGCTAATCCTACGTTGAATGTCTACAAGAGTTCTCCTAAACTTCTTGTTGTTTATTCCAGCAGACAAGTTTTATACATTTTTCAGACTTCTCTGTTTCCAGGTTTCTAGAAATCCAGCTTCCCTCTCTGTCTTCAGCTACTGGTCTGAAGTCCAGCTCTCATCCAGATATTTGTGGATGGTTGTGCCCTTTTGGCAAGGTGCTGGGGACTCAATACTTGTCATGTATTAAGCCATATGAGCTTATTTAATTCTTCATTTCTTGGCCATCTGGGCTCCTGTACAGGATTTCCACTAACCAGCTCTCAAGCCTTGCAAAACTAAACATCTCATTAAGACTCAGTTTCCCTCCTGTAACTGTGGATATTTACAGTGCCTATTTTAGGAGTTGTTAATAAGAGGAAATTATACATATTAGCTGGCAAAAGTCAGCATGTCCTTCCCTCTCAGCTTGGGGGTGCCAAAGTCCATGAAACATACACAGGATGGTTCCTGGTGGAAGGATGGTTCCTGTGGGAGATTATATTGCATCCAAGACAAGAATCTAATCCATCAACTTTCTGATTAAGCAGTTACTTTGTGCCAGGTACTGGGGAGATAGGTGAAAAACAACTGACGGTGGTGAGCAGGCACACATGCAAATGGCAGGGACAACACAACACGACAAGTGCAGTAGCAGAGGCAGTCCCAGGGGGGTGAGGCGCTAAGCTGCCTGGGGCTGTGAATGAAGGCTTCACACAGGAGCTAAGTCTCCAGCTGACATGGAAGAAAAGGTTCCTGAAAGCCAGATGGGGACAGGGTTCACAGAGAGTGAACATCTCAGTTCGAGGAACATTGGCTTGGTCAGAGTGGCGGGATAACAGTGATGGAAAACTGAAGTTCTGGAATCAAAGACCCTGGATTTCAACCTCAGCACTGGGACCTACTAACAAGGGTGGCATGACCCAATGTCTTAGCCTCTCTGAGCCTCAACCATATTAAAGATGATACTAGTGTCTGCCTCAGAGAGTTGTTTTCAGAATTAAATGAGACAATGCACAAAGCATTTAGCATAGCATCTCACACTTAGTAAATTATCATAATAACAACTGTTTATTGAGCTCCTTAAATGTTGTATATTATTATTATCTGGAAAATGAGGTGTGCCTGGCTGATGAGACTAAGTTTTGCCTGTTAGCAGAAAAGATCTCTGGAAGAGTTTAAGCAAGACAGTGAGCTGACCATATATGATTAATAGGAAATCACCCCTAGAGAGTGATAAAATATGAGGGAAGGCTAAAGGCTAAGTTATGATTATGAAGGAGGCTGAGAGTCAAGAAACACCAAATGATGAGTTTGGGCAGCAAGAGGTGGTAAGGAAAGAACAGAGACCAGAGGTACTTGGGAAGAACAATCAATAGGACACGTTGATCCATTTGTGCAGGGGAGGAGGTAGGGCAGTCAGGGAGGGTCAGGAGGTAATTCCCAGATCTCAGAGTAGAGAGAGGAGCAAGTTTGGATGGCAAAGTGATGAGGTCAGCCTTGGTCATGCTGGGGGACCTCCCAGTGATCAGGTTGATTGGTCTGTAGGCCTGGAGCTTGGTGGCAGTGCTCCTAGAGCTGCAAAGACTGGGAGTTCCCAGGCACGAGAACCTACTCTGTGAGCAAGTACTCATTATCAAAGGTGAACAACAGGGATCCTCGAGGAGAACCCCAGCCTGTAAAGGATGGGCGAGAGGGGGAACATCACAACAGAAAGGAAGGAAACAGAAGGGGGATGATGAGGCACAAGTGCTGCCATGGAATCTTCCAGGAGGAGTTACAGGATGCAGTAGCCAGAACAGGTGACATACAGGCAGAAAGGTGGCCAACTGTTTGGAAATAGAACATGAGGTGACAGTTTTAGGGACTTGGAAATAAGACTGTTATGAATTAAGGAGCAAATTAGAGTAGAGAAAAATATACTCATTTGAGAAACTTGGCTTTGAAGGAATTTTTTAAAAATACATGGTAATAGAGTGGATGTGGAGTCAGAGAAGGGTCATTTTAGTTAAATATGAAAGACACAGTTATTTTTAGATATTCAGACTGAGCTGATGGACCGTATGTTGACCTTCTGGATTTTTCCCAGATCTCATCTCATACGCTCTAGGCCTTCACCCTCACTTCCATTTTCAGTGGCTTTTCCTTCCTCAACTCCAGGCCGCACATCAGAGGTTCCAGCTTTCCTAACCTACTTAAGGCCTGACCTTCCCCCCACACAATCTCAATAGTCTGCCCCTCACCCCACAAACCACAAGTTTAATAACAGATACTTCTGGTGCCACTTCATCCCAATCCTGTCCCTTTATGTTCCCTTGAGAGTCTCAAGGTAGACCAAAGCAGGGGGCAAACAGAACTCTGGAGACCATATGAGTCACAGGCTCCTGAAGTTCAACTTCCCAGAAGCCACCACTTGTCTACAGCACCCAATGGGGCACACACTGCACAGGCCCAGTTGAACATTTTCTGTAGCTAACAGAGGTGAACACAACCTCACAAGCCCCCCAGTCCACAAATGCTCCTGTCTATTGCTCTGCCTATACCTCTAGTACTCCCAACCAAAGAGAGGTAGATTGTTCCAGATTGCCTGGCTTTCTGCTCCTACAAGTTCAGAGAGGAATTCAGACAAGCCACCAAAACCCTCCCTCTCCACCCCCTCCTACCCCCGCTAAAGCTGGAGAAGCCTGCACATGCAGTGGAAGGTGGGACACTGTGTCCAAATCAGCTCACTTCTGGAAACATAGCTAGCTGGACACACCAGCCTCGAACCCCATCTTCAGTTCTCAGGGACCACTTGGGATAGATGCTCTAAAGGTGGGCTATGGAAAGTTGTGAATGTCAGGGAACAATTAGGAGTGTGAGTAGGAGGGTTTCTGTTTCCTATTCCAGACAATAATAAACACAAGGTCATCTCACACCAAACCATGAGTCAAACTACTCAAGTCATAGCTATGCCTAAGGGAATGGGCACAGCAAATGCATTTCCCCTAATGGGGTAGTCTCATGGACTGGGAGAAGAAGATGCTGGAAGACAGGTACTGTCTGCCTCTACTACTTATGCTTCCCCTTGGTCATCACCTCCCCTCAATGGAGACACATAGCCCCACTGTCACATGAAAGATCCACATCCACAGATCTGTCTAATATGCCCCTTCCCTCACCATCCCCAGGAACAAGAAAGGCCATAGAATCAGGTGCAAAGGTACTTTCATTCAGGATGGCTGGGGAACATCTCCCTGCATCATGTGTAATTAGTGATGTCATAGCTCACACATTCCTTTAAAACACAGGAATGTATCCAAGCCCCATACACACACAGAGAGAGAGAGAGAGAGAGAGCAACAGAGATTGAGAGAAAATGCCATCATCTTGCAGCAAATTTTAACAGGTTCTCCTTCCTAGAAAATAAATTCCAATCAACTGACTGCCAGAAACACAGAGGTTACAGATTCATTTGTGTATCTCTAACACAGCACATCCCTACCTCCCTCTGCCCCCAGAAAGCTTCATGCTTTAAACCTGTGTCCCCCTCTTATTTTTATGAGTCCGCATCCATTTAAGTGCGAATTTCAGCCCCTAGACTAGCGCTGTCCAGTGGAAATTTCCACGATGATGTTCTATATCCATGCAGCACAACATGGTAGCCACGGGCCATGCGTGGCTACTGAGCACTCGCTATGTGGCTCGCACAACCGAGGGACCGAATTTTTCATTCTATTTTAATTACATTAAATTTCAATAGCCACGTAGAGCTAGTGACTACCAAATTGGACAGTGCAGCTCTAGCACCGAAGTAAAAATCTGAAACTTTCAGAATGGGGGCAGCACACTCTCCAGGAGAGGAACTGAAAACCAAGAGGCAGTGAGTCCTGATGGATATGGTGGGATCACCGCCCGCTCCCAGGGGAACCACGGCAGGTCAGAGCACCTGAAGACCACCTTGAGCTGAGGCCAGGGCTCGACAGGACCTACCAGGGTCCTGATGTGGGGTGGGAGATGGACATGAAGCCAAAGGAAGGGTCGCGATGGAGGTGGAGAAAGGGGAGGAGAAGCTACTCCCCCCCCCACCGGGTTTTCCTGCTACCACCAAGCCTACGTCCTCCTTAGATCCTCCCTGTAAATTTTAATGGAAGGACCATTAAGTATCCCCCGGAGCAAAGCCCCCATTCTGCAGAGGGACAACGGAGGCCCAGACAGAGCCGTGCGGAGCACAGGTGGATCTGCGGAGGGATCACCCCGACCCCCCCCCCCCCACCCCGCAGGCCGGGAGCGCCCCCCTACAGGAGGGCGGAGCCGCGGAAGGAGAGCTGCAGGTAGACCAGGAGGAGGCAGACGGAGGCCCAGACCAGGCACCAGCGAAGGGAGAGGAAGCTGTAGCCCGCAGCGTCCTGGGCGCTTGGCCTGGAGGCCCCTGAGATGGCGTAGGTGGAGGCCTCGTCTTCCAGCAGCTTCTCGCTGGGCTTCCAGTGCGCGATGCCCTCCTGGCAGGCCTCGCAGAACTCGGGGCGGTGCGGGCCGGCGTCGGGGCGGCCGGCCACGTGGATGCGGTACTGGCCGCCGTCTTCATCGTAGCACTGCTCGCGCAGGCTGGTGATGAGGTTGTCCACCAGGCCCTCGATGTTCTCCTCCAGCATGCTCGACTCGTCCAGCCGCGCCGTGCCGCACTCGTGGCACAGCTGCTTGAACACGCGCATGCGCACCGAGCCCGCCCGCTGCGCGCGGTCCAGGTACATGTGGAAGAGGATGACCACGTGGGCCGACTGCCAGGTGTGCCAGCACCAGGAGCAGTGGAACCTGCGGGAGGGGAGGATGGAGATGCTCGGCCTCCGTCTCAGCAGGGCATGGCCAGCCTGCCCTGGAGGAGGAGCCCGGGAAGGAAGGGCCCTGTGTACCTGTGCCTGGAGGTCAAGGCTGCCCGGTCGCTGTCCCCTGGGTTCCTTAGCGCTCCGCAGGCTCTGCCTCCTTCCCGTGAGCTCCCCTGGGCCTGGAGCAGTGTCCTCGGGAGGCTGGCACTGGAACCATCTGGCTTCTAGCACTCTCTCCAGGCTGCCTCCTGCACACTTTCCTGGGGCCGCAGCTCCCCCTAAGCCTAGTGCACTCAGAACATGCACCTGTATGCTTCCCAGGGCTCACTCCCCCAATCTGGGCCTTATTTTTCATCTGTGGATGCAGGGTGATGAGGTCCCATAAGGCTCTTTTCACTCACACCTCCCCTGCCTCTACAGGTCTCACTGATACATCCTGCCTGCCCTGGGGAGAAAAGGAGATGCCTCTAACTACTGGGCACAGACCAACAGGAATTATTCATTGAATAACTGTCAAGAATCCATCAGATGAGGGCACCTGGGTGGCTCAGTGGTTGAGCATCTGCCTTTGGCTCTGGTCATGATCCCAGAGTCTTGGGATCAAGTCTCACATCAGGCTCCTTGTAGGGAGCTTGCTTCTCTGCCCCCCCCCTCCCATATCTCTGCCTCTCTCTGTGTCTCTAATGAATAAATAAATAAAATCTAAATTTAAAAAAAAAAAAGACTCCATCGGATGGACTGGTGGTTGGGTGATGGGCCAACAGGGAGAGGACTGGGGAGTTTGGTCCTTATACCTTCACAAAGAATACTCTGTTACTCCTTGATAAGTCATCCGTAGACCCCAGTCCAATCCTGCAATAGAGACTGGAAAAGTGGCTCCTAGTCTGCATCCTCCCCCACATACATGCATACATGCACACTTACATACACAGGCCGCACTTTAGACTAGTCAGCCTGCTAGAGTCCCAGCCTTAAGGATAGTGGAAAGAAGTGGTCTGAGACTCAGGTAGCCCAGGTCACTCCCTCAGCCCCCACCCAGTGCTTGCACACCTTCAGTGATGGAGCACTCATTACCTTCAGGACAGTTCCTTCCATCCTGAGAGAAACCTCTTCCAGGACCCTGTTATAACAGCTTTACAATCGAGGGTCTACTGGGCCCAGTCTGCCCTCACTGCTGACTCTCTCTGGGTCCCCGGTAGCATGGCCTAAACAATCTCTGATGAGGAACTCGATTCAGTCCAACAGACACCACCTAGCACCTACTTTATGCAAGCACACACAGTCCAGGCTGTGGGGTAGAGAGGAAGCCAAACCTGTCCCTGAGGCCTGGATCCCACAGGCAACATTAGCACAGAACAGTAGCCAGCACAGTGCAAGGCAGGGTTGGCCAGGAGAGCAGCCTGATTAGTCCTAAGTCAGAAGGGGGTCCCCACTCATGTAAGACTAGAGTTATGGGGCACTAGGATTGATGCATCCTATGACTTACAGGGAGAGTGACCCTGTGCACAGGAAAAGCACAAGAGCAGCCATTCTGAAGGCCTGCCTGAAGCCAGCTGGGGGTCACAGGTCACCAGCCAGGAGTAGGACCAGCTGAGACCTGAGGCAAGGAGCAGCCACAAGCCTGTGGAGCTCAGCCCCTAAACCCCTGGGCCCAGTTCCTAGCGCTTTGAACTCCTCTCAACAGCCAGCTCAGAAGCTTTGTGTTTTCTGTCCCCTCCTTCTACAGCTTTTTAATAAAGCCAATCCAGAGTTCTTTCCTCACCCTCAAGCTAGACCTCAGATCTTAAATTTCAGAAGAGCAGACCTAGTGCAAAGGGACCTTAAGGATCTTTTAATTAACCTCTCATTTTATTGAGATGAAACAGAAGCAGAGAGAAAGAGAGTCATCCATGTATACAAAGCTAGCCAGAGACAGAGCCAGGACCCAGCACCTAACAGATGCCCAATGTCTCTTGAATTGATCCGAATTGAAATAAACCAACCAGGGTCTACCTCTCTGTCTTTTGTCCCAAATACAAGTTCACTTTAATATTTACACGTCCTAGAACAAGAGTACAAACATAAGCTCCCCACCCCCAGCCTGCCTCCTATTGCCACCCTCAGCAGCTGGCTCCACCATACAAATATGCATGAATCACCCAGTCTGTGTGTCCAAGGCCTGCGTGTCCACACCCCTAGAGCACAGCCACCTGTCGGCCTCCCTGGGGACCTAGGGACTCAGTAGACTTAGGAAGAGGCCTGCACAGGCCCTGAAGATGAGTTTGAGGCAGCTGGGCAGGGAATTCTGTGGTCCTGATCCCAAATCACAGTCTAGAAGGAGAGGCATGTGGCTTCATATAGATATGACCCCTTACACTCAAGGACACTTTGCACCATGGAAGTCATGAGGTTCCTTTAAAGTACAAGATGTTGGGCTTTAGGAACCTAAGGGGAAATCATGCCCAAAGCTAAGTCTTTTTGTCACAGACCGTAGACAATAGAGCCGGAAGGGTCTTAACTGATCTTCTAAGGCCAGCTTCCTGGTTTTGCAAGATGTGAAAACTGAGGCCCAGGAAGGGAAAGGACTTGCACAAGTTCATAGAATTAGTTAGCTGCCAAGGCAGTTTCCAGAACACAGCAGATGGACAATAAATGTTTTTGTATTCAGATCAAATGGGACTGAGTTGACTAAACAGACCTAGGACCAGAGCACAGGCTCTAACCCTAAGCTAAATTTTTTCTCAGTGGACCTCATGGCCTCCTCCCCTCAGTCCCCACCATTCCTTATGAGGTTATGAAAATGTGAAAACATCTGAAATGTCAGAGATTGTAGGGACATTATAGCTCTTTGTTTATTGTAGAAAACCAAGACCCAAAGACAGAGCACAACTTGCAAAGATCACCCAGGGAGTTGGTGGTACAGCTGGGATTAGAACCCATATCTCTGACCCACTTGGAAGTTCCTTCTCTGCCCCCTAACTTGAGCTGACCCCAGGACCAGGCTCTTGGTATATCTTTGACTCCCCTTGGGAGATGTCCCCAAGGCTGCCTGTAGTCCTCTCCCCCCTGGGCTGCTTACCTGCCTGAGGCATGTTGCTCCAGATACTGCTTCCAGCCAGGGGCCAGCTCGTTGGGCTTGAGGTTGGGGTCTATGATGAGTTCCCAGCTGTCAGCTGGCTTTGCCACCTCCATCTTCTCATAGAAAACTTTCTTCCACTCGCAAGTGGTCAGGCTGGTACACATGGTCTTGCTGTCAGGGATGGAAGTTTGAATTCACCCTGAATGAGTACACAGAAAGAGCCCAGGATGCAGAGCAGTTCAGTCTCTGTGGTCTGAAAATCCTCATCAACAGGACCAGGAAGAAATAGGACCCAGTAATATCCTTTGTCACCCTGGAACCTGTTACCATGGCAGCTGGGCAGGAAGCCAAGAGCCAGGCCTGGGAGGAGGGAAGTCCCAAGAGAGAGTTCTAGGGCCCAGAGCTAGGCTTGGGAGGCAGGGCTGGGTAGTGACACTGAGTGGAAAGAGCAGGCAGGGAGGCCCAGGCCTTCAGGGGTCTCCACCCTCCTGCTTCAACTACTGCTTCACCCTACTGCTCTTCTAGTCATTTTGCACTTTGTGTGCTATGGTTACTATGACACCCTAAGGAGCCAAGGAGAAACAAAGTCTGAGGAAATGCAGAGCCTGCAGCTCGCACACCCCCTGATGTGTGGGGACCATCATTCACTATGTGCCAAGCACCAACTGTTTGACTTGTGTGCTGGCCAAGGTGGAAATTAGAGCCTCATCCAAGACTCAGATCCAGCCCTTCCGAAACCAAGCTCATTTGTTCATTTATCGCAGTACTACTGAGCTCCTAGCAAGTAGAAATTGAGATAGAAGTGAGATGCCCTTTGCTCAGAAAGATCTCAAGCCAGTCGTGAGATAAAATGCAATCTAATACCCTGTAAAAAGCACTATGATGATGTTTCAGATTCCTAGAGTCATAGAACTGTTAGAGATGGCATTTGGTTCCTGGTCCCAGGCCACACCGAAGAAGCTGCAGGAGGAACAAGTTTGTTCTGTGCTGCAAGCTTCCACTGTCTCAGCTACTGCTGAGAGAGGCCAGGGAATGGGGTACCCATGGCTCCCTGATGCCCAATACTTTAGAGACTCCAAATTTGCATAATTCTGATGAAGGTATAGATGCGGGAGGGAGACAATATTGGCAAGGAAAGGACCCGGTGGTTTGGCAATTTGTCCTGGTTCTGCAGCATATCTGTTCAGCCTCAGAACCCAGTGGTTTCCCTCAGTGGACTTCTGTCTTCCCGCCTGCACAGGGGAGGCTGGCTAGATAATATCTAGGGCCTCTTCTAGTCATGATAGGCTTATGATTCCATTACCCAGAAACCAGATCCCTGGAAAGGTGGAGGCACACAGAAGGAACAGCATGCAGCATGGAAAAGGTTGCTGGGAACTGGAAGAGACTTTTCAGTGTTGAGGTCCAGTCTTGGCACTTGTCTCCAAGTGGTTTTTGCATGGGATAAGGTCGAGGATGATACCTCTGCATCATCTCTTAGAATGGGGACATGCTCTCCACTAGCTTTGTGCCAAAGACTTCAGAAAGGACAAAACTACTTCCTAGAGCCCTTGTTCTAGAGTTCCAGAAGTAACTCTTCTTAGAAACATGATTTCTTCTTTGACTTCCTTATCTCTCAACATTGAATTAAGACACCTGAAGCTCAGAAATGAGAAATTACTCAGCCAAGGCCTCAGGACTGGGCTGCTCACATCTCCCTGGGGTCAGCTACCAGCCTAGGAGAGATGGGGGACCCATGGGTTCCCAGGAATTGAATGAATTGAGGAGATAATGGCCCAGGCTGGAGCCACGTGCCAGGAATGAATCAGAGAAATATTGTATCATTGTTCCCAAAACAAATGACAGAGAGAGGAAAACCAAAAAGATAGAGGGTGCAAATTGTCAGGGTTTATCTGTTTGTTTCTACCCAAATGATGCAATCCCCTTAGGCCTAACATCAGGTTTAATTTAGAGTGGGAGCCCTCTAAGCAGAGACCAATGTAATTCATCTTTCTGTGCAATAGCCTTGTTTTCTCAAGAAAAAACATGTGCTTACAATACAACGAATGAACAAACTTACTACCTCAATTTTCTGCAATGGCACTGGGTTGCTCTAGAAGCCACAAATTAAGAGCTCACTAATGTAAAAATGTGTACAGCTGTGGCCATATCGCATACTGGCAGTTTCATTATACATCGCTGCTGTCTTTAATCTAGATAATTTTTTTAATAAAGGAAATTTTATTCTTTTATAAAATAAATTACTATGCACCTGTATTCTATAAAGTCAGCAAAGGGGAGAGGGATAAAAGAACGAGTCTCTTCTCCAATTTGGAATATGGGTTAATAAATATTAGTAAATACTTTTGCAACGTGTTCATTACTGAAATGTTACTTATTTGAATAATACAGGAGATGACAATGTGAAGTATAGAATATGAAGGTAATAAAGAGCTGGGAAGGGAAGTAGGTATCAATTGAAGGCTTTTGGAAATTGCATGTAGCCCTTACCCCACAGATTTCAATACACAGTCTTGCAGGGGGATATACCCCCTCTACCCACTCCAGGCCCAGAAAGAACCCCTGTCATTGTCATCCATTATTACTGATGGGAATATGTTGTTCCAGAGGTATTTGAGGGCCAAAGAAGAAAAAAAAACAGTTAAGTAAAACTGACTTAGTGGTTTGAAAAATTTCTTAACTAAGACACAAATCCAGAGAAAATTCAAGCTATGTCTGGTATTCTCCTATCAATTCAAAGATCCATGGAAGGTGCTACAAGACAAATCCAAGATTCCCAGAGGATCTTTATCAACGGTGGTTAGGAAGGTCTCTCCATCCTCAGGATGTTAGCACATGGAGGGCAGCATGGCCCAAACTCTACTCTGAGCAGGTATTGACTCTGAATCTCGGAACATTCACACAATCAGAACAGCTCTCTGTGAATATAGTGAAACTACTTTCAGGAAATATTTCATGTTTCTCTTTATCAGTTGGTAGCAACCAGGACAACTGCTGTCAGGTTGGATCCTTTTCCTATTGGAATTCAAGGGTCCAAGTTCTATAGGCCATGTTTCAGACACTCCAAAGTTTGTATTACAAGTAGCCATATCTACTGTCACTTTTTTCAAGATCTTATCCTAGGCAAAAATTTTGTGAAGAATTGTCACACTATGTAAGGTAAGTATGTAAGTAAAAAGAGTGCTCCCTGCTAGGAAAAAAAAAAAAAAAGAAGAAGAAGAAGAAGATAGGGGTTGATTAAGTGAGTCAGTGGCTCAGGAAGAAAGAACACAGAATTCTCTGCTGAAAAGAGACAGTCAAATTTAGAGGGTCTGGAGATACTTTCAGCAGATAAAGGCTATGCTGAATTCTGTCCAAGATGTTGAAGGCCTCCATCAGAGTTCCTTAGCTATACTCAGAGCACCTGCTAGTCTCTGATGAGCTGAGGCTCAATACATGCACACATAAATAACCATAGCTCCTCTCTGGGACTTTCCCAGGCATCATGACAGAGTGATAAGGAAGTGGAGAAGCTTATGTTAGTTCTTAAAGCTTCCAACCTAGAATGACATCCATCACTTTGCCTCACATTCCATTGGCCAAAGCAAGTGACACAGCCAAGCCTGCAATGGTTCAGGGAAATATATCTTGCCAAAGGTGGAGTGGTGTTGGGAGGTTTAGGGAGTGGCCCTGAATATTATGAACAACAATAAAATCCATCACAGCACCCACCTGAAACAACGGAGCTGAACAGGTTCTAGGGTGCAGGGCTGTTATATATATGATATATATTTTTTAAAAACCAAGAACGTGATTGTCACTATGTCAAGATAGTAGTTAGCTCTGTGCAGAAGGGGAGAGGTGATTGTAATAGGGAATTATTATATATTGTGGGTGGAAGGATTTCCAGGAGGCTGGCAAAGATTTCTCTGACATGAGTGTGTGTTATGCAAGTTTTCAGTGCATAATTATCCTTTCAATTGTATGTATATGTTTTCTGTGCTCTTCTGTATATGTGATCTATTATACTATTTAAAAGAAAATAGATACCACCCCTGCATCTCCCCTTTGATCAGATTGTCCCAAGGTATCAGCATCTAGCAATGACTTGATGGCATCTGAACATTTTCATTTAGATGGTCATAGATCATAAAACTGGAAAAGGCCTAGAGAAACCATCATGTCCCTACCCTGATAAAGGTAGATGAACAAAAGAAGGTCAAAGAAAGAAATTAGGACAGTATCTAGCAATAGTAAGCTCTCAGTAAGTGTCCCAGGATTTTGAATGCATTTCTTTTATAACACCCACCACAAATATCATTACATTCCCTCCACAAGACCGTCTTACTCATCTTTTATGTTTTCTCTGGTGAATACCGAAACCTCAAATTCATAGTAGGTGCTCAGTAAAGCCTTGTTTAATGAATGAATAGAGGCAAGATTTACTGTGTATATCTTTTACAATGAAGGCTGACTGTGAATTCTAAAAACACAAGAACCATATAATAAGTCTCCACAGACCCCATAGCATATGGATTGGTGTTGTGAATTTCATGCAGTTCATAGCAACAAAGATTTATTTAATATCCATGATCTGCTAGGATGAACACTAGTGCAGCAAGGACACATTAATACATGCTCTGCCCATAAGATACCCCTCAAATGCTGGGACTTAAGGGAAATTCCAACACTCCTAGCTTCTTGGAATTAGGTTTACAGTCATATATCTAGCCTAGAATATTATGTTTTCTGGCACTCTAATCTCAACATAAAGCCCATTATCAAGAAGAAGGGAAAACCCTACATCTACCCAAACTTACCCTCAAGGAGGATATCTAATTATTAAATAGACTTCTTACTTCATTCAGACATATCAGACACATCAGGCACCATTTTAAGAAATATCAGAGACCATAATCTGTATGCTAGGGCTGCAGACCAGTCATGTGCTGGGGTGATGTTATTTATTCATAAACCACTTAAGGAGATGAGCTTGAAAAGATATAATTCAATAAGTCATAAGTTCAAACTGGTTTCCAATGGAGTTTTAACAGTATTGCAAAAGTATTTTTATCCCAACTATAATTTCAGCCTTTTCTTATAAAATGATTCTGTAAATTACTTAACGTAATTTAAATAATTGTTTTGTCTCTCAACCAAAATTTCATTAGCACTAGATACTACTATTAGCACTGACTGTAAAAGCATTAGATAATTAATAATTAGATTAGATCATTAATTTTTTGTATGTCCCACTGATTATGTACACTCAAATCACTTTATTTCAAGTGAAAAATAATAAATTATTTATGCCTTGGTGATTTAATCACTTGTCTGATATATTGTATGCTTTAGTTTTATTTATAACTATTTATTGAGTACATGCTATGCTTCCATCCTTTTCTAGGTGTGGGGATAACATGGTGCAAAAAAGGTAGAAATCCCTTCCTTTATGGTGCTACATTCTACTGAGAGAGATAAACAATAAAATAATACTATGGTGGATGCTTATAAGACAGAGGTTTGTTTTGTTTTGTTTAGAAATCAACAGAAGAAGGAAAACCAGAATGTGTGGATGGAGGAGGATTACAGTTTAGACAGTGTGAGAAGAAAAAATATCAAATGGAAGCCACGTTTGAGAAAAGCATGAAAGAGATGAGAAGGGGAATCCTGACAATAGGAGCAAAGGCATTCCAGGCAGGGCCAACAGCAAGTGCAAAGTTCATGTACTTGTTTCATGAGGCCCCTGGAACAAATTACCACAGTCTTCATGGCTTAAAATAACAAAAATGTATTGCCTCACAGCTCTGGAGGCCAAAAATATAAAATCAATATCATTGGGCTATAGCCAAGGTACAGGGCTACACTCTCTCCAGAAGTCCTAGAGAAAAATGGCTCTGTGGCTTGTAGTCTCATCACTCCAATGTTCCAGGCCAGCATCCTGGAATCTCTCTCTGGTCTGTCTTCACATTGTCTTCCCTGTGTGTTGTAGAATTTCTCTCTTCCTGCTTCTTACATTATGTGATTTTATTTTGGGCCCACCCAGGTCATCCAGGAAAATCTCCCAGTATCAAGGTTCTTAATCACATTTGCAAAGAACTTTTTGCTACGTAACATAACATCCACAGGTTCCAGGGATAGGGTGTGACTACCTTTAGGGTCTACATTTCAGCATAGTACAGCCCCTCAGTGGGAGAGCACCTGTGTGTCCAGGGAACAGTGAGAAGGCCAGTGTGGCACACTGGTTTGCTCACAAGCCAGTGTAGGAGTAGGAGAGATGGACCACTGCACACAAGGCAAGAGCCAGACCACATCTGGCTTTCTAGGCCCTTCATGAGAGTTGGAAAGAAGGTTTGGAGCAGCAGAGCAAGGTGGTGTAACTTAAATTTTTATAGAATCACCGATGTGCCAATTTAGGAATAGATTGTGGGAGACAAGCAAGGACACAGGGGAAGAAATTAGGAAGATTTTTCAGTATAAGAGAAGACTGAGTCACAGCCAGAGTGACAGAGTGGTGCGGTCAGACACTGATGATGGCCAGATTCTACACACATTTTAATGGGATGGTACAAAAGACTGAATGTGGAGTATATGAGAGAGAGGAAAGAGTCCGGGACGACCCCTAAGTGTTTGACATGAGACCTGAGGGGCCATTACGGAGGGAGGAAGGAGGAGGAGCAGGTTTGTAGGGAGATCAAGAGCATGGTTTGGAAGATGTTAAAATCTGAGAAATCCAAGCTGATACGTCAAGTTGATATTCACATGTAGTTTGTTTGATTGATCGTACTATACAGAATACTGAAGTTCTGTAAAATTTCAGAATTTTAACTTGTACTCCTTATACGGCAATTGCTTCCAGTTATTGATTTTTAGTTGGTCGCAGCATTCATTTAGAAGGAGGTAAGGAAAGATGCTCAGAAAATGCAGTGTCTCCCCATAGTGATGTCCAAGAGCCCTTCCCACTTGTCTGTAATGACTCAGTAGACTGAGACGTTCAAGGTTTAGCTATGGGAATCCTTGCTGCATAAACCCCACCTGGTTCACTGTCTACGATGGACAAAGACCTTCTAGCCCTGCTATTGAGAATCTTGGCAGATGTGGCACCCAGGTCTCTTGGTTTCAAACTTGGGGCAAGCCACCAACAATGTTATAGGCCAAAGAAAATGCAAGACATGTTCTCGAAGCACCCCTTTTCAGATATGCCCAATTCGGCCTCAACTTTACAAAATCCTTTCTAATCTTGCCTTACTATGAAAGGTTTTACATTATCGTTCCTCCTTTGCAGCCCTACCGAGTGTTTCCTCTGAGCACAGAATGTATTTGGATAAATATGTGTACCACACACGTTTAAAAGAGGCTTCCAGAAGGAGTGCTGCATGAATAAAGCCTTGAAGAATCAGCTATTGCAACTAAACAAAGAAGGGGAATAAATGCATTCTAAGCCAGGGAACTATCAGCAAAGAATTGAAGGATAAAATCATCTAGAATCGTTCTAGAAACTCTGTATAAGTTAGTACATCTGCATCACAGAGAGAAATGAGAAAGGTTGAGGCCTGAGGCCATGGGAGCAGGATTATGAAGGACTTTTTAAAAATTTTAATTAAAACAATTTTTTCCAGGTATCTACGTCACTGTATAAATTTAGGTGTACAGCATGACAGTCTGGCTTACAAATAATGTGAAACGATGACCACTGTAAGTTTAGTCAGCATCCATCATCTCATACAGATACAATAAAAAGAGAAGGCAAAAAAAGGAAAGAAAATGTCTTTTCCTTGTAATGAGAACTCCTAGGATTTACTCTCTTCACAACTTTCCTATACCTTATATTGCAGGGTTAGCTGTAGTCATATGCTCTCAGTTCCATCCCTTGTATTTATTACTCTTCTGATTGCAAGTTTGTATCTTTTGACCATTTTTCTCCTAGTTCCCCCCCCCCGCCCCACCGCCTCTAGTAACCACAAATTTGATCCCTTTTTCTATGAGTTTGTTCTTCTGTATCTGTTGGGTATTTTTAAAATTTTCTTTTTAAGGGATCCACATGTAAGTGAAATCATACGATATTTGTCTGACTTATCTCACTTAGCATGAGCCCTCAGGTTCCACGATGTTGTTGCAAATGGCAGGATTTCCTCATTTTTTAATGACTGAATAACATATTTATATGCCATGACACTTCTTCATCCCTTCATCCATTGATGGACACAGGCTTTTTCCATGTCTTAGCTATTGTAAATAGTGCTGCTCTAAACACAGGGATGCAGGTATCTTCCAGTTAGTGTCTGTGAAAGATCCTTAAACACCATGTGAAGAGTTAAGATTTTGTCTTAAAGGAGATGTGGAATCTCAGATTTGTTTTAAGACTGAAGGTTGTAATCAGATTTGCATATCGGTAATGAGCCATTTTGAGACCTCACTCTGTCTCCCTTTTCCTCACAAATTGGCTGGTGTTCCCAATGCTATTCTGATAACACTCTAGCTCTGAGTTCTGATCTACTCAGTTTCTTGCAAATCCAGACCCCTCTGCAGGAAGGTGCAAAGTACCTTCACTCTAGCATACCAAACGACTCCATAGAGAGTTCTGTGGTGCACAGCCAATTGAGACCTACTGGATTAAGTATTGAGAAAATAAAGAAATAAGTAGTTTGTAGTACTTATATTGGAAAGCAATTAATACTCAGAATTTGAATATTAAAGGTATTTAATGAGTTCATTTTGTCAATAAAAATTCTATGGACCATTTTCCCTGATGAAGTTCATATGAACAAGAAATGAGTGCACTCTTGCTTCTAAGTCTGCATTTGTCAAATGGATACAGACATCCTTGGGAGATAGCCATCAAATTGCCTTAAATCTCCCACCTAGTTTTTAAAAACATGATACAAAAGGGACAGGAAAATCTTAGGGTGGATTCATGCTGGTAGATCAGGGAAAGAGGGAATTTAAAAAGGACTCAATAAATAATATACAGGAGGGACACCTGAGTGGCTCCGTGGTTGAGCATCTGCCTTCGGCTCAAGTCGTGATCCCGGGGTTCTAGGATTGAGTCCTGCATCAGGCTCCCCGCAAGGGGCGTCCTTCTCCCTCTGCCTATGTCTCTGCCTCTCTCTGTGTGTTAAATAAATAAATAAATAAATACATAAATAAATAAATAAATAAATAAATATCTTAAAAAATATATATGGGAGAATATATTCTGTGATAACGTAGAAACCACAGTTGCAAGAGGCATAATGGTTACTTACTCTGTATCACTCCTTACAAAGGCAATTAAGCAAAATCCAAGAGGGGGAAGAAACTCTAAGATTCAGTCCAGATGGTTTCAGGGTCCAAGGGGACCTACTGCTGGAAACTGGTCAGAGTACAACTCTAAGCTCACGGTAGCAGCGGTTTCCACCTGGGAGTTCAGGTCATCCTTCCAAGAGACTATATGATGCAAGAAACAGCAGAAACTGCAACCCACTTCTGGAGGCCCCAGGAACTGGGCAAGGAAACAGAGCATTATTTCCTCATCTTAAAAATTCACTGGGAAGAAAATCCTAATAAA
Organism: Canis lupus dingo; assembly: GCF_003254725.2. NCBI lineage: Eukaryota > Metazoa > Chordata > Mammalia > Carnivora > Canidae > Canis > Canis lupus. The sequence goes on from NC_064276.1 coordinate 20,110,727, forward strand.
ACTTTATTGTAGTAAAAGTGAATAGTGATAGAATGCTGATTTTGCATCACGAGTATTTCTGAGTACTTTATGTGTATTCATGCATTTTGGCACAAGAGCCAATGGGGTCGACACTGTAATTACTATTCCCATCTTACGGGGGAGGACACTGAACACAGAAAGGCTAAGTAATTTACTGGTGGTCACATAGTTACTAGGTGACAGTTCCAGGATTTGAACCCAAACAATGTGGCTCACTGACTACATCTATCCATTAAGTTTTTCCCCAGATACAGTTTTAAAAGCAATAAACTCATTGCAAAATATCAAGCTTTACAAAAATACAGTAACAAAAAAACAAAAGTTCCACATCCTCTTTGCCCCACCTCACCCTGTCCTTCAGTTTTTGTGTCAAGTTATTATGGATTTAAAATTTAGAATTTACTTGATTATAGAATAAATTTGATTTAAAAAGGATCATAATGTTTTGGTGTCTATAATTTGCAATGCTATGCAGCATCGATATCTTTTCATGGCAGTACCTGATGATTTATGAGACACAGAGCCTTGTTGTGAGTCTGCATCAGTACAGGGCTCCCAGATGAGGCCAGCAGCACATCTCAGCAGCTGCTTCCTAATGGAGCTCACCTACGGGACTGCAAGGCAACGCCTTGTGATGCCACCACAATACTGTCTCTGTATGAAAGTGATTCTTCATCAAAAAAAGGAGGAAAAAAAAAAAAGAAGGAGGAAACTGTTAAAAGTTGAAAAAGCAGTTAATTTGTGATGTGAGGCCATGTTTTGGGAACCCACGATGCTCTCTAAATGTGACTCCAGTAAAAACCAGAAAGCCTTTGCAAATACTTATGAGTTTTTGACCTGGGATCCAGGAAAATCGAGGCAGTATCCACTAGGAGGTCTTTTTTTAATTTTTTTTTTTTTTTTTTTTTTTTTTTTTAGTGGCATCCATTACTAAACATTATGGGTTCCTTGAATGCAGAGTGTCAGGTGAGACGATTGGGATGACCAAAGCACACTGTCTTCCCTCCTAAACTCAGTCCGGGGTGTCACAGTGTCACCTTTGTTTACAGTCTAGAAACAATTGCACCTTTGCCTCATGGCATCCTGCCCATGAACCCTTGCTCCCTTGTGAGGATAAACTCCAATCTTCTTCTCTGACCCACAAATTGTTTAGAGGTAGATTTTTAAAAAATTTATAGACAAATGAAATTTTTCCTGCTCCCTTTTTATTATTGATTTTTCCCTTAATTGCATTGTCTTGAGATAATGTGCCTCTGTATGGTAGCAATCATTTGTCATTTTCTGAGGCCTCTGTGGAATCATACTTTTCTGTGTTTAGTTTTTAAAAATTTGCATTTAATCTGTTTAGAAAGGTAGCATAATGTTATAAGAAAAGGTTTAAATTCTAGAGCAAGATATGGATTTTAACCTCAGCTCTGCCAGTTACTGTCTGAATAAAATTAGGTGAATATCTCATCTCCACATATGAAAGTACGGGTATTAATAGAAATCACTGCAATGAATCTTTGAGGGGATCAATGAGCTCACAGCTGTATAGAGCTAGAAACAATTCCCAGCACACAGTGAATGTTCAATATGTTACTTACATTATTATGCCACTATATTATATTGATATTATTTTTTTAATATCTTATTTATTTATACATGAGAGACACAGAGAGAGAGAGAGACAGAGAGAGAGAGGCAGAGACACAGGCAGAGGGAGAAGCAGGCTCCATGCAGGGAGCCTGACATGAGACTCGATCCTGGGTCTCCAGGATCAGGCCTTGGGCTGAAGGCTGTGCTAAACCGTTGAGCCACCCGGGCTGCCCTATTGCTATTATTACATTCCATGTATATAACAATCTTTTTAAATATTTATTTATTTACTTTAGAGAGAGAAAGAGTGCATGAACCAGGGGAGGGGCAGAGTGAGAGAGAGAGAGAGAGAGGAAGCAGACTCCTCACTTAGCAGGGAGTCCTACACGGGGCTCCATCTCAGGACTCTGAGATCAATCACAACCAGAGCTGAAACCATGACTCAGGTGCTTAACCAACTGAGCCACCCAGGCATCCCTCCATGTATATAACATTCATTGTTTTGTTTTGTTTTGGCCAAGGCATATTCTCTAGTCTTGATCTATCTATCTATCTATCTATCTATCTATCTATCTATCTATCTATCTATCATCTATCTATCTTTTTTTTATCAGTTTCAGAAGCAGAATTTAGTGATTCATCAGTTTTATTTGACACCCAGTGCTCATCCCATTATGTGCCCTCCTTAATGCCCATCACCCAGTTACCCCATCTCCCCACCCCCTCCCTTTCAGCCACCCTCAGTTTGTTTCCCAGAGTTTAGTGTCTCTTCTGGTTTGCCTCCCTCTCAAATTTTATTTTTTTTCCTTCCCTTCCCCTATGTTCATTTGTTTTGTTTCTTAAATTCCACATATGAGTGAGATCATATGGTGTTTGTCTTTCTACGACCGGCTTATAACATTCTTAAAAGACAAAATTATACAGATGAAGAACAGTGGTTGCCAAGGGGTGGGGATGAAGGGAGAGGAAGAAGATGACTCAAGGGATAGCACAAATCCGTGAATCTACACATGAGTAAAATCACGTAGAACTACACGCACATACACACACACACACCTATATGCATGCACACATGTAAAACTGGTAAAATGTGAATAAGATTTGTAGATTTTGCCAACTGTGTCAAGTCCTGGCTTTGATATTGCGCTATTGTTACCTAAGAGGTTACCACTGGAGTACCAGGACGGCAGAAGGATACACAGGACTTCTCTGCGCTATTTTTATAACTTCCTGTGAATCTATAATTATTTAAAAATAAAAATATTTTTAAAAATCCTGTAATACTGTGAATGTTCAAGAAATGCTATTTAGTATTATTATTTTGTCATAGCAATTTTTCAAATTTTTATGCACTTCACATGCATTTCTTTTGAAATAAAATAGTGATTTTTTTTTTTTTTTAATTTTGCTGGGGCTCCTGGGTGGCTCAGTGGTTAAGCATCTGCCTTTGGCTCAGGTCGTGATCCCAGGGTCCTGGGATCTAGTCCCGCATAGGGCTCCTCACAGGGAGCCTACTTCTCCCTCTCTCCCTCTGCCTGTGTCTCTGCCTCTTTCTCTCTCTGTCTCATGAATAAATGAATAAAATCTTAAAAAAAAACAAAAAACAAAAACATTTGCCTGAGCAAGGTTACAAATTGTTAAATATATAGGAACTCAGAGCCCCTTGTGAACTGTTAAGTAGGTTGAAGTTTGTAATAACTGGTGCCACACTGTAAGCCCCTTCTGACCTGTGAAAATGTCGAGAGGCATGTATAGGGAAGCCCCAAATCCTGGGTCTCTGACTGTTGGTCTGGTGGATGCAGAAAACACTAGAAATAGTAGATAAGAAAGGGCTGGCCTCCTGCAATTAGAACTCCATGATCCCCGTGAGTGATTTCTATGCCTGGGACACCACCAGCAAGAGCAATCTCCTTCTCCCAGTTACTTAGGATGGAAAAGGCCCCTTCTAGAAGATTCTGGAGATTATCCTGTGCAGTTTTTTCATGTGTAGTCAGAAACCTAAGACCGGGAGAAGAAGCTTCCTGACCAAACTAAATGATCTTGAATCAAGGCCAGAGCTGCTTGACCAGGGACTCACTGCATGGGGCCCAGGCCAGCAGGGCTTAGATGATGCCCCTCCACCCTCATATACCTAGGGTCACTGAATATGATTGGGAGAGAAGAGTCGAAGGGACAACACCAGACCCTCAGCATTAAACAGGGGTGGCAAGATGCTCAGAGCGCAGCCAGTCCACACGTGGTACCACCATCCAGAGCTCCGGGCAGCACTCCGTTGCAGATGTTGAGCTGCGTGACATGCCCTGGTGGCTTCCTCTCCAATATTCAGAATTTGGGATTTTGACCCAATGAGAACTCCAGTTCTGAAATTCTTTCTTTTTATTTTTTTAAAGACTTATTTATTTATTTGAGAGAGAGAACTTGCTTCCTAGCAGAGGAAGGACCCCGAGATCATGACCCAAGCTAAAGGCAGACACTTAGGGGATCTCTGGGTGGCTCAGCGGTTTCGCGCCTGTCTTCGGCCCAGGGTGCGGTCCTGAAGTCCCGGGATCGAGTTCCGCGTTGGGCTCCTGGCATGGAGCCTGCTTCTCCCTCTGCCTGTCTGTCTCTCTCTCTCTGTCTATCTTAAAATAAAAATAAATCTTTAAAAAAAAAAAAAAGAGGCAGACACTTAACTAACGAGCCACCCAAGCATCCCTCCAGTTCTGAAATTCTAAACTTTCTCCTTAGATTATGCTGTGCAGTTGGAAAGCTGTGTCCTGGGTGCATGAAGAAAGGGGCCACTTTTTGTTAATTCAACAGCCAACACACAGGTATTGGCTGTGCTAGCTGAGGCCCTGCCTGCAAGTCAGAAGGTAAATGTCCCATCCCTGGCCTCGCCTCTTACTAGCCGTGTGTTCTCAGGCTGGCTGCTCCGAATCCCAGTTCCTTCATCTGCCAAGTGGGATCTTTTCTTCCTTCACTGGCAAGATTGTGGTGACGATTAAGAGAGCTCTTGGCAAGGGAGGCCAGTGGTGATCTGTGCATTCGGTTCTATTTATTGTTGGCATCATCTCATGAGACCCAGCCTCCCTCCAGAGCTCTATTAGGTCCTGCTTTTGCCTGAGAATTGAGATAGGACCTCTAACCTCCTTTCTCCCCAGGAGAGTTGCAAACCTGAAACAAAGGAATGGCTTTCAGAGTGGAAATTCACACACCCAAGCAGGTCTCAGAGAGAGAGATCTGGGGGCCAGAGGACCTCAAATCACATCCTGTAGACCACCAGCCGATTCCATGGGATGGCTTCGCTGAGATGAAGAAGAGGGTTATAGGAAGGGAGCAGGCACAAAGGCACAGAAAGCCAACTAGAAGAAATAGCGCTAATCCCATTTACACCTTCCTACTGCCTTTTCCACCGGAAAGTGGCATCTGAGCGTTCAGCGCTTGGTGTACCCTGCCACCTTGCGGCTGTTTGCTAGACTGCCTCAAAAATGTAGGCCCCGGAAGAGCTCTAAAACCAACTGGAACCTTCACCACACCTCTCTGGCTCCATCATTCAACAAACCTGTACAGATGCACACGGCTGTTTAGACTGAGGAAATTCGTGGATGGCTGGTCCTGAAGGAGTTCCCAGGGTGGAGTGCTAGGGGAGAGTAGAAGGAGATAAAAAGACATGCTAAATAGAGGGCGTGGGGTATACAAAAACGGAAGCCCAGATATGTCCACAATAGCCAAACTGTGGAAGGAGCCTCGGTGTCCACCGACAGATGAATGGATAAAGAAGCTGTGGTCTATGTATACAATGGAATATTCCTCAGCCATTAGAAATGACAAATACCCACCATTTGCTTCGACGTGGATGGAACTGGAGGGCATTATGCTGAGTGAAATGAGTCAATCGGAGAAGGACAAACATTATATGGTCTCATTCATTTGGGGAATACAAAAATTACTGAAAGGGAATAAAGGGAAAGGAGAGAAAATGAGTGAAAATATCAGTGAGGGTGACAGCACATGAGAGACCCCTAACTCTGGGAAATGAACAAGGGGTAGTAGAAGGGGAAGTAGGTGGGGGGTTGGGGTGACTGGGTGATGGGCACTGAGGGGGGTACTTGGCGGGATGAGCTGGGTGTTATGCTATATGTCGGCAAATTGAACTTCAATTTAAAAAAATTTAAAAAATAAATAAATCAATCCTGAACTCTGAAAAAAAAATCAATATTTTTCCTTCAGATACTTTATTATGTATAGAATATAATAGAGGTAATTATGATACGTGAATAACAATATAAACTTACAAATTGCATAAGATGGAATTATAATCTTTATACTATAATAGATAATATTTATTAATGTGAAAAAACAAACAAAAAAACAAAAACTGAAGCCCGGTGTGTCTGGGAAGTGATACATTTCTCCACGTGACTGAAAAAGAGGAACCAGGTAGAAGTAGTAGCAGATGATGCATGGTTCCACCATCAGGAGATGAAGTGTGTGAAACCCCAATCCAGGGTGTGCTGGGAAAAAAAAAGACATAGACACAAGCCACCCTTGGAATGCAGGTCAGTTCAGAGGTACGGGAGCTGTCCAACCCTACACAAAATGGCCCCAGACCTGTGTGATCATGCCTTTCTTTCCTGAGAATCACAGCAGACCCATATTCCTGATGTCTTCCCATGATCAAAACCAGTTTCTCAATGGAATGGAGCCTGAGAGAACCTCGAGCTTGAAAGGGGACCTTAGAGCCCAACCCTTTCCCTAGGTCAACATCACTGTCCCCTTGTCCTGCATCTTCTGCTTACTCATCTTAGCAGTGAGCTCAGGAGCCCACCCCAAGCCCATTCCATCCCTACACATATGTTCAGAAATCCTTTCTTTTCCCCAGTTGAGTTCTGCCTTTTTATAATTCCTACCCATGTGTCAAAGTTTTGCTCCCTTAGGGTCATATCAAGGAAATGATTAGAACTATGAAGATATTTGAGGAAGGCAATCATATATGGGCTTCATTAAAGTTTCTGGAAATAGAAAATCATGGCAACCTAAGGCATTGATTTTAGTGCACTAAGAACACTTGCTTAGGTATTTGGGGAGCTGGATCCTACTCCTCATATAATGTCTTTGCTTAATGTCACTTGGATTTCTTTTATATATGATACAAGGATTGGATTAGATCGGAGATTCTCACCCCTGGCTGTGCATGAGTGTCACTCGGGGAGCAGTTGGCAGTACACTTAAATGCTCCCTATGGCAAGAGCTGCTGCGTTAGACTATTAGTCTCCAGTCCCTGTTAAGGAGCCTTTTCAAACCTGTAGCAGTCTGGTATACACATTCTCAGTAATTCCTATTCCAAAAGTATCTATGTGGATCTAGATTTTTCTCCTTTCTGCTTAACCAAAGAGTGGTTACTGAGCACAGTTACTTTGTCCCCTAGAGCTCTTCTGAGGTGAGCCCCACCAATGATATGCAGGACATGGTTGAGTGGAGGAGAAAGAGAAGAAGCATTGCCCAGCCTCAGCCAAGTGACCCAGTCTCTCTGCATCTCATCCTCCTCACCTAAGACATCACTCGAGCCCCTCTCAGTGGGCTGTAATGTAGGTGACTGAAGCCATGAGTGCAAAGCCCCGTGCCTGGCATTCAGAATCTCCTCCAAATCTCAATTCCTGTTGCCTTTGGGAGCAGGGAGAAAGTGCAAAGGGAAGATGGGGGTGGTGTCACTTCCAAGAGCATCTCACCATCCCCTCTCCTACCAACAATCCCTGTCATGGGTTGAACTGTGTCCCCTCAAAATTCACATGTTGCAATTCTAACCCCCAGAACCTCAGAATGTGACCTGATTTGGAAATGGGGTAATTAGTTCAGATGAAGTCCTTAGGGTGGGCCCTACACCAATCTGATTGATGTCTGTGGGACATCAGGGAGAATGCCATGTGAAGGTGAAGACAGAGACCAAGGTGATGCTTCTCCCAGCGTGCCAAGGATTGCCAGCAAACTGCCAGGCTCTAGGGGAAAAGACTGGAATAAGCCCTCAGAAGGGCTTAACCTCAACACCTTGATCTGAGACTTCCGTCCTCCATATCTGTGAGACAATACCCTTCTGTCGTCTGGGCCACTAGTTTGTGTGACAGCAGCTGTAAGAAACTAAGCCACCTCCAGAGGTGGCTCCGATTGGTGACTTCAAGGAGGACAGCTCTTTCTAGACAGGAGGCACTGCAGTCCCACAGGAAGAAGGGAGATGTGGGAAAGCCCTGAGAATGGTGCTGCTTGGCCTCCAGCTCATCAGGTATCTGCCTCTTACTGCCCTGAAGGAGAAACTTGACATTCTGACAACCCTGCTCAAGCCCCTGCGTCCTCAGGACTGTCACTCATTAGCCATAATGCTGCATCTCTTTATGTTTCCTTGTAATGTTACCTCCATGTGTGTCCATGTTTTGTTTTCCCCACTTATTCACACACTCCTTAAAGGCTGGGATGATGTTATAAACCAAAATGGGATTCAGGAGCCCTCACTGATAAAAATTCTTGGTGTGGGGCACCCGGGTGGCTTAGTTGGTTAAGGATCTGCCTTCATTTTAGTGATCCTGGGGTCCTGGGATTGAGCCCCAAGTAGGGCTCCCCACTCACTGGGGAGCCTGCTTCTCACTCGGCTGCTCTGCTGCTTGTGTTCTCTCTCTCTCTCTCTCTCTCTCTCTCTCTCTCATAAATAAAATCTTTAAAAAAAAAATTCCTAGTGTGACTTTAGGGATGTCCCTTCTCCCCTCTGCTCCTTCACCTGTCAGATAGGAACTTAATCTCTAAGGCCCCATCTAGTCACAATATTCTGTGATTCTGACTCTTAGCATTCTCATTATTTAACCAACCTGCTTGCTTGGGATGCAAAAGATAGGGAGGAAACTCCCTTGAGATATGCCAACCAGCCAGCCATTTAGAATTAAATGTGTCAGACCCATTTAATGAGAGGACTAGACCCCAAGGGCTCAAGGGCCAATATAGTACTGCAGGGGCTCCCAGCCCCACTAGATCCCCTTCCTAGGCTCTAGGACTTCTCTCTTCACCCCCCACCTGTCTATAAGGCCTCTCCCTTAGTGATTGCTGATGCTTCCTTCTCCTTCAGTGACGCAATACTAGATGTGCTGGATCCCATGCTCATGGCAGGGCTGGGCTCCCGGTACCTGTTAGAAGTTGCCTGTGGCTGCTTGGGGGACCTGGAGGAACAAAACTGTCTTTCCAAGTCATTATAGTATTTTGAGTAGCTCACTTGTTTTGCCTCTGAGGGATCACAACATGCCTCAGCCTCCACTAGGGAGAAGTCTGGACACAATCTAAGAGTCTTTAAGGATCTTCCTAATGGCAGATACACCAGAAGGCCTGAGCACCTGGGTAAATTGTGCTCTTTTGTTTCCAGGAAACAAGGACCCATGCAGACCAGTCCAAGTAACGGTGGGTGGTATAGCAGTAGAGGCAGGGACCTGATTGAAAAATGGTTATAAGGAGGGATGGAATCTTTTAGAAATCTAAGACCAGAAACTCCCACTCAATGACAAGCTTCATAGAACCAGGTACTAGGAGGTCATTCTACTTCCAAGCTTTCTCTTGGGACTTTACTCCAGTGCTCTGCCATTAAGACAACCCGACTACTATCCAGGGATCCACTTCTATCAGCATTTCTCTGCTTCTCTTCCCTGTTCCCATGATCTTAGCATTCTCTGAAGCACGCTTCTAGTAGAACACGAGGCAGTAGAAGTGAAGACACATGAGTGAATATTTTTATTTTAAATGCACTTAGCACCTCATTTATTTTAGTTTGTATTTGGGAAAAATGCATATCTAAGAAGTGTATTGATTTAAAGGAAAATAATACATAAATAATCAGGGTGTGATTTTATAGCAAAATCATAGAGATGATGAAGTCTGAGTCAAAAATGAAGTCTGAGAAACACTGGACTGGCTACCTATCTCCACATTTCTCTGCAAATTCCCAGAACACACAGTCTTAGCGGTGGCCCAACCGATTAGCACTTCCTATTTACATCACACTTCAAGTGCTGGAATAGGGCTGTCAGTCCTCAGGGTGGTGGGGGTGTTGGCTGCCCTTGGATCCAGTGTCCACCCTTAGACAAATCAGTGGTCAGGGAGGTAGGGTTGCATGATGAGGGTTGTGGCTGCCCAAGTGCTGGCTTTTCTGCAGGGACTGAGGACAAAGGAGAGTCTTTGGGAAAACTCTGTGGGCAGGTACAGCTTGAGGTGTTACTACAGACCTCTAGGTGTAGCTCTGGGGGGGCACTGTCTGGGAGTTTCTGAGGTGGGCGTGTGGTTTTCCATTCCCCTGTCACCTTTGCTCTGAGGGGTGGTTGTGAGAATTGAAGGAGATCATTGATACAAAGATACTTTGAAAATTGTCCACACAAAGAGAAGGGACAGGAGGCAACTTTCCTCAGCTCTTCCGCCTCCGTCCCTTTGTGGGTCGATGACAGATTTGAACTGCATGATCCTTAGCATCTCATCCCTCCCAGCTCCTTTAGTAGTTCTGCTTGATTCTAAGTTCCCTGTCTCTCCGAATTCAGCCTCCAACCACCAACCTGGTCTGCAGAAGCTTTTCCTCCTAAATTCCAACAATAATAGAGAAGAACATCATGAGCCCCTTTTCTATATGTTAGCGTGTTTGTAAAACGTGGCATTCGTGTCATGCTTGCTTTTGTAATAAAAATTCTGTCTTCCCTTGCCCTAGTGTATCTGTTTAGAGATGTTTGCTTTTTTACTTACTATTGATTGTCAATTGGCTCCAGTTACTCTTTGATCTTCCATTTTGTTTGAACTTGAACGCCACCCACACTGTCTGCCCTGGGCTCCTCGTCTCTATTAAACAGGAATGACACATAAAGGAACTCGGACGCTCTCTGGGAGCAGAGGGGCCGCGGGCCAGCCTCCCTCGGGCCTGTGAATTGTCATTTCTGAAGCTGTCTGTTTTGTAAGTTCTTTTGCCAAGTTTCTATGGGAGCAGAGGGATCATCTTCTCCCTTTTCAAAGAGCAGGGTGAGCTAAGGCCTCGAGCTGGCAAGTCCTCTAAAGTCATTTTCAAAGGAAACCTGAACCAAAAGGCCATGTGGCTGGCAGAGGGTGGTGTGACTTTGTGAGGCTCTCTCTGGGGCTTTGGGTGCTCAGCCCCCACCAGCCTCTCAGCACGTGCCCAGAGCCTGCTGCAAAGGCCCTGCCAAGGCCACCTCTGTCCAACCACTGGCCCGAGGGCCCAGGGAGGGGCTACACCCCCCAACCCCACTCCACGGCCACCCAGGAACCAGAAGAGTGCAAATGTGGACTTTCTCCTCTGGCCAGGGGCCAGGACTGCACGTGTCCTCACTGTTCTTAGGTCTCATCAATCAAACTTGATCCTTGGGGTTTTTTGAGGTGAAACAAAACTGGGTGCCAGAGCAAGCTAGGGTAAACTTACGTCTGAATCATGGACTCATAAATGATCTAGTTAATCTAATCCTCTCATGGACAGGTTGGGAAAGAGACTCAAAGGGGAAATGTTTGTCCCAGGTCACACAGGCAGAAATGGCTGTCTTCCACCAGGGTTCTTTGGACAAAGAACATTTCTCCAAGGATGAAGAAACGTTTGTGTGACTGGTCACCATTTGTAAAGTTTTGGAGGCTATAGATAACCGTCAATCACGCCGCAGGTACCAGAAAGACTCCAAAGGCACCAAGGCTGAAAAATGTGTTATGAGGCCAGACCTGCCTTCATACTGTCCCTTGAACCCCAGCAGAGGGAAATTGTTTATGAAGCCAAGAGGCAAGATAAGCCTTCACAGAATGGGCAAGTTCTCTAAGACCCAGAGAAGGAAAGGACACCTATACCTTTGTGCCTGAAGGGCAAGAACCAAAGTCACGAAAGCTCAGCCTAGAACGCTGAGCAAAAACAGAAAGACGTGGGAACCAGCCGGAGAGAGAGGTTAGAGGTGGTCCATCCCACATCCCCGCACTGGAGCTCTTCACGCACCAGGGTCTGGAGGCTGCAGCCCCTCCTGGTCTGGGGGCCCCCAGCAGGACCCTGCCCAGCTCCCTGGAGGCAGTCCCAGCCTTGGCCTGCCCGAGACCCCGGCGGCCCGCAGCCAGCAGCCACTCCTCTCCATGAGCAGAGGAAACCAGACCCATTCAAGTCCTGATCCCAACACAAGGAAAGACCCCTGGAACGAGTTGACTTGACTTTTCAACATTTTATTCTTGTATTTGTACAGCTATATTTTACAACGCGGTAATGCAGTTTAGACACAGCCAAACCCTGTCTCCGGAGTAGTTCTAACACAAGCATGACGCAGAATGTGATGAGACAAACATTCCCAAAGAGAGCTTAGTTAGCGACAACTTCAAGTCCCTGTGTCTGCCTACACTTCAGAAGGGATGGCGCGCTCGTCCATCACTGAAAACTTCCATGAAAAAAGGCACCGTAGGACACGTTGTACAGGTATATACAAACCGAAAACTAGAACAAAACTACACATTTTCCTTCGGCAGCTTTTTTTGTTCTTTTTGTGTTTTTTTTTAATACACACTTTGTAAATTGTAAACCTTCACTTGCAAAAAAATACAAATACACTGAGGCATTTTAGACAAAATATTTTCTTACTTATACAGATGCAATACTTAAAATATTCTCTTAAGTGCTCTTTCTCAATAAAGATTCTCAGATCCGTGTCTGCCTGCAGATACAAAATCGAGCCTTTAACGCAGTTTTATATTTTTAATATATCTTTTTTAGGTTTATATATATTTATTTTATATATATATATATTTATATATTTACAACTCTGCCATATATTCCTTCACCTTTGGTTAAAAAAATTAAAGCCCTCTCTTTGATAACATACCGGAAGTCTCTTCTTTTAAAAGAATGCACATTTACATACAAAAGAAACATCTGTCCCCACCAAACATATACATTCCTCATTTTGCAGACCAAGTCAAGTCAGAACTTTTGCATACTCCCCCACTTTGATATATAAAATGATTTTGCTTTTTGCTGACATGGTTTGCCTTACACATAGGAGAAGAAGCAATATTATTTTCTTAATGTTTTATGGCAGTGGGGGACGGGGAGCTGCTCTGGCCCCCAGTCCCCACGCCCCGCCCCCCACCCCCACCCCCGCTATGATTTGCACTAGTGGATGAAAGAGGCACTACATCATGGGATGAACATTGTAAAGTGTTACAGTATCCTTTGGGTAGATTCTGAGAAGGGACTCGAATGGAAAGCATCAACACTCCATGCTTCAGCAGGCTTTGGGGAGCTCCGGGGGCAGGTCAGTGGCGGACACACGGTATTGTACCTTGGTGTTGGTGATGGCGCCGTGCTTCTGGCGCAAGTGAAGACGCAGCTGGCTTTTGTGACGGAAATGCAGGTTGCACTTCTCGCACTGAAGGAAAACCAGAGGCAAACTGTTAGCTGTCATCAACGCCAGGAAACTGTCACTGCTCAAAGACCCAGAGCAGGCAGCTCTTCCCTCCCAGGGAAGTCCTGGGACTTAACCTGAAGTCCAGGTTAAGACTGGAGCACTGGGTGTTATTCTGTATGTTGGCAAATTGAACACCAATAAAAAATAAATTTATAAAAAAAAAAAAAAAAAAAGAGTTCTGGCTCCAGCTAAGTGGTAAGTAAGCGTGGGGCAAATGTTCCTCTCCTGTTTTCTAAAGCAGTGAAGTGTTGCTCTTGCATTTCTCCACCCAAGCATATCATTTCTCTCCATGGGCCTTGGCTTTCCCTTCTGTAAAGAACTGAGTCAATACGCTCTGAAGGTCACTCTTAACTTGACAGTGGTGCATCTAAACTTCTAGCAAATATTAATTGTATTCTTTCTGTGTGTCAAGGACTATTCTGACACTTGAGTGAATTTGTTAACTGGATGCAACAACTCCACGGGGTAGGTACTATTATCAGGCTCGTTTTACACATGAGGAAATAAGGGTATCAGAGAGGAGAACTAATTTGCCCAAGAACAAAAAGCAAGTAAGAAGATATTCACTCAGGGACTAATAAACAAGTGGATGAAAATAACTACATTTTGCAGGTTCGTATTTGTGATACGGGTTAACCAGTCATTGGTTCGTTCTTATGGTCATCACTACCTATGGTGATGCCACAAACTCACCAAAGTCAGTGTCATCAAACACAGTGGTGGTTCCCACACCTGTAAGCCATGGGTCCCTTTTTGCAAATTCAACAGAAACTCAAAAGGTTAAAGAGGCTGCGGGGTTGCAGAACCTCAATGATTGAAAGGGCACAGTTTGAAAATTACTCATCTACAGCATTCTTATCCTTTTACAAAAAAAGAAAATTGTGGTCCACTGAGAGAGGGTCAGGGCTAGCCTGTGGCCCTAGAAAGGGTTGGTGTTGGAATGAGAATAAGAACCAGATATCCCACCTGCCCGGCCAGTATCTTTCCCCTCTGTAGCAGAGATGGGCAAAATGTTTTTTACCGGGAAAGAGCCAGAGAGTGAATATATCACAATGACAATTGTGTCCCTGTAGTAGGAAAGTACCCACAGACAAAATGTAAACAAATGAGCATGGCTGTATCCCAAAAAAACTTTGTCTATGGACATTGAAAATTAAATTTTATGTAATTTGCACATGTCACAAAATATTATTTCTCAATTTTTTTAGCCATTAAAAAATATTAAAACCATTCTTAGCTCATGAAATGTTCATATATTAGCCCACAAGCCATAGCTGGCTGAAACCCTTCTCCAGAACACAATGATTCCAATGGCCTATTCATGGTATCGTGTTGTGTAGCTGGCCACCTGCTTCTTCTTCAAATGGTCTTTTCTCTGTCTTTCTTTTTTTTCTTATATCACCACATTTTTCTGATTTTTCTCCCACTCCAATGGCTGCCCCTTCTCAAACACCTCTGGTCCTCTTCAGTAGACATTCTGGCCCAGCACAGAGGCATATTATAAGAAGCCAGTTAGCATGGAATAAATGAATGACTCCAAAATTGATATATCTATGGTCCAGACCACCTAATACCCCTACTTTACAGATGGACAAACTGAGACACAGCTAATGTCAAGCGGGGTTCAGTGGTCATCCCACTGTGTGCTTGAGACTGGAGCAAAGAGTTCTGCTACCTGCCACTTCCCTGCCACCAACCCCTCCCAGGCCAGCCGATGGCCACAAGAGGCTCACATACATGGTAAGGTTTCTCTCCTGTGTGGATTCGCAGGTGGCTCTTCAGAGTCTGAAGGTGCCGGAAACGGGTGCCACAGATTTCACAGGGATAGGGCTTCTCTCCAGTGTGGATGAGCACGTGGGCACGGAGGTGGGCCACCTGAGTGGAAGAGCAAAGCATGAGAGGCTCTGTTGGGGTGACGTGTGCCCCCCCCACTTCACCCCAGGAGCCCCTGTCAGCCTACGGAGGCTGATGGGTCTTTTCCCCACAGCCCTGCTCACTTGCACAAATCGGGCACCACAGGTTTCGCATTTGTAGGGCTTCTCTCCAGAGTGAATTCGAGTATGAGTTTTCAGGTTGGCTGGCCGGTTGAACTGGGCTCCACAGATATTACAGCGATAGGGTTTCTCACCTATTACCAAAAGAAAGGGAACAAAGAAAGCCATATTTGATAGAGGTCTGCACAGTTCCAGGCCCCGGGATCTCAAAGCAGACTGTCTTTCCTGGACCACCTCAGCTTTCTCTCCGCTGGAAGGCGTCCGAGAGAGGATCCCGGGGCCGGCCACCATCCCCCACCAACACACACACCAGCACAGGCTGCGGGCGGTCAGGGTCAAGAAGCAGGCTAGAGAAGAGGGAAGCACAACGTGGGGGTGGGGCGGGGAGGGAGGGAGGTTCCCAGAGGCCTTGGAACCAGCTATGACATTAGGACCACCTAACTGCAGACCTGGACAAGTCACCCCCCTCTCTGGATCTCGCCTTCTCTCTCTGGAAGTTGAGGGGTGAATTTAGATGACATAGTAAGGCTGTTCCAGCTCTTCCCGTGGATAAGACTGCTTCAGTAATCAAGCCCTTCACCAGGAAGATAGGATCAGGCTGCTCTAGTTTCTCTCTTAGAAAAAACATACTTTTCCGCTTGTGGCAACTACAGCTGGATTCCATTTGCAAGAGGGCTGAGGGCTGAGTCAGAGGAGATGCTCGGGCTGGGGAAGCCAATAGAAGGGCCGAGCCTTCCTTCGTGGAAAGTTTCTGGGATAATGGACACACTTAAAATACCAAGAGAGAGTCAACTTTGGACAACAATCAGGTTATTAGAAGCTACCTAGGAAAGGAATGTGAGTTGATAAGGTGCAAGCCCTTAGAGGAAATCAAGAGGCTTTTCTTTTTTTTTCTTTTTTTTTTCTTTTCTGGCTTTATAAAAAAGATCTACTCTGCCTCTCTCAGCCTTAGTTTCTTTCACTCATGTGTTGGGCTGAACACTCCTGACCCCAGAAGAGAAGCAGGACAGAGCGTCTCAGAGAAAAGACCAAGCACACAGGGAGTGGATAAGTCGCTAAGCAAAGACAGGACAGGGTTAGGCCCACATCCGGTTCAAAGCAGGGCCTGCTCGCTGCCTCAGCCCAATGGGGACCAGGGCCCCACACTGCTTTCTCTAGGGTCCTCCCCTCCATCCCACCCCCAGTAACCCTGGCCAGCTGGGGGGCAGGGGGCAGGGCCATACCCGTATGGACGGTCTTGTGGCTGGCGAGGTTGCCCTTGTAGCGGAAGGAGGCCTGGCAGCGGTCACACTTGTAGGGTTTGTCACTGTGGGTCTGCAGCGTGTGTCTCTTGAGTGAGGCCTCCTCAGAGAAGCGGCAGTCACACTCATTGCAAAAGAAGGCCCCGTTCTCTGTTGGGGGTGGGGGGAGTGGGGTACCACAGTCAGAACAGGGAAGGGAGGTAGGGCTCCAAGGCCACTCCCCTCTGCCGCTGCCCTCAGTGCAAGATTGAACGCCCCAATCTCCACCCCACCTGACATTCCTAAGAGCCGGGGGCAAAGGTTTCTGAGCATTTAGAGTCTGGGTCATGGAGGAGGAAGGAGACAGAGTTGAATACTAAGGTACAGAAGGGAAACCCAAACCAACAGGTACCCGTATGGCCTGCACCAGCTTCAGGAACGCTCAACAGGGCTCTTCCTTCTCTAGAGACCTCTGAAAACTGACTTTTCTTATCAGTTCATTGTTTTATTTACATTCATTCACAGAAGCCCTCAAGCAAGACCCTTCACCTCTCTGAGCCTATCTGTGTC
Source organism: Canis lupus dingo (assembly GCF_003254725.2). Taxonomy (NCBI): domain Eukaryota; kingdom Metazoa; phylum Chordata; class Mammalia; order Carnivora; family Canidae; genus Canis; species Canis lupus. Next base: position 20,127,536 of record NC_064276.1, read on the forward strand.
TCCATCTCCAAGATCAGGAGAGTCAACCCCAGTGCTGCCTACCTCACAGGAGCATACTGTGTATCACAAGGTATTGTAGGAATGTAAGATATAAAATTCAATGATACTAGGAGATCATTAAAGGAGGAAGTGATGGTGAACAGGGTCACCTCATATCTCTCTGGGTTTCGTGTCCCCCCCCCAAACACTTCTATGAGATTGGGAGAGCCAACAAGGATAGAAGTAGAAACGGCAGCCCAACAAGAAGGGACTGGAGGCAGAGACAAGGCAAATGGCCAGGGGGACAGATGGGGACAGTCCCTGCTCTCCGAACTATATGTCCACAACTGTGTGCCAAATCTCACAGGATAAGCAACTGATTTTTCCCTTTTGTTATAACATTTGGAAAAAGACATGTCATGGTGGCTCACCCCTGATTAGGAATGACTGGGCTATCCTACTGCAGCCAGAGATTCAGGGAAAAGATAGACCTTTCTATCAAAAAAAAAAAAAAAAACAAAACAAAAAACAAAAAACAAAACTGGGGATGCCAATCACAGAGCATCCAAAACTTCAATTTAATCATTCAGTTCAACTAATCAAATTCAGATAACATTAACTGAGTACCTACTGCATGTTAGAAAGTCCTTAGGATGTATGGGAGACACAGAAATAAGTAAGGTCAGCCGCTTGTCCTTAGAGAACACATGGCCTAGCAGTACTGAACCTACACGGGTCAGTACTGGCAGCTGGGTCCCGAGGGACCGAGGAAGCTCTGGGAGTTAGAGCCGGTCCCACAGGCTATCTTTGCTGGAATGCCACTGTAAAGGCTGTTTGGTCATTTGCTATTACCCCAGATTAACTCCAATATCTCATCCCTTGCTCAGGTCAGCCTGGTTCAAGAGGCCAAGAGTGGAGTAACGGGCTGGTGATTTTAAGTGCCGATGACCTTCCAATCGAGGACTTCTCCCAGTCAGTGGCAAATGCATAAGTGAAACAGGAATGCAAACCCCACGGAGCAGAGGCAGGGGCCTTCCTTCTCCCTGGCAAGGGAAAGGAAGGAGACAGAGGGACTCACCACAGCTGGAATCCGAGTACTCAGACTGGGTCTCCCCCATCTCCTCGGGGAATGTGGGCCCAGCGGTGTGGAGGCACATCTCCGCGTGCTGTGGGGACTGCGAGCCGCAGGATGTACACTTGGGGGGGTGTAAGTAGAGCGGTGAGTGGCTCTCGCTGCTGCTGCGGGGGGAGCCTGTCAGGGACCTGTGGGCAGGAGGAAAGAGAGCTTCAGCAGCTGGAGAGGGTAAAGCACTCTACCCAGCCTGGATGTTGTCCTGTGCTCTGGTGAGCCCAGAGGCTGCAGCTGGGCTGCCTCACTTTGCATCTGGGGCCACAGAGTTCTCCTTCAGCCCACCTCCAAATGGCATATGCCCTGAGATCACTGAAGGAGTCAAACTGGACCAAAACCCCAGCCCAGGCCAATTTCTTCCCCTCAGTACTACAGTCTCTTGGCCCACTCAGGCCAAAGCAAGTACGAGATCACTGTGCCACACCAAGACCAAAGGAGCTGCCCTTGGGATTCCCGGGATGCTCTTTTACCATAGATAAGAGTTTTTTTTGCTATGACAAAATACACAGAAGCCTAATATGCTTCCTTACTGAGGCTAATCGAGTCAATGGGTACTTACTCCACACCTCTAATATACCCAATATTCAGGCAAGAAAAGAACACATCCATCAGAAGCAGTGACCCCGTGGGAACCCCAGAACCCCAGGCCCTGACTGCCTCTGAAAGCACCTGTTGACGATGTTATTGAGCCGGCTGGCCTGTGGGATGGTGGAGTCCTCCCCACTGGCGCTGAGCTTGGTTGGGGACTGGAGGTCGAGGCTCTCAGGCTCCATGGGTGGCTGGCAGGCCGGCGGGGCAGTGTAGGCTCGAGGGGAAAGGCGGCCCAGCTCGGCCTGCTCGGGCCCCTCCGGTTTGGCATTCTGGTTGAGGCTGTTCAGCACAATGAACTTATATTTCTTCCAGTTGCAGGCTTTGGGGTCGGTGGGGCTCTTAGCTGGAGGTGACCCAGAGGTCTGGAGGATGCAGGCATTCTTGCTGCTGCAGGATTCCGTGGGCGAGTTGGGCTGGCAGTCAGACTTCTGGGGGCTCTGTGGACTAACCAGACCCTTGCGGTTCAGGGGTGCACTGGGGGGCTCGAAATGCAGGGCGATCTCATCCTCCGAGGAGGGCCTCTCTTCCTCCTTGCTGGCCTTGTCACAGGGGAAGTACGGGGCATTCCGGGCGGAGGGGACGGCAGGCTTGGGGCCCTCGGCCACACCGTAGTGCATGTCACTGTGTGTCTCCTCTGGGGCTGCCTCCTTGGGTGAGTAGATGCTGCTGTGGCACACATTGGGGGATATCTCCATGGCCGGCCGGCTGTAGTCACCAGGGATGGGCCTGGCACTATCGCAGGGGAGGGCCCGCTCCTTAGGGAAGGGGTTGGCCACAGGCATCCGGGCATCCCGCAGCTCCTCGTCGGAGAAGAGGAAGCTGCTGACTGGGAGGTGGCCGTACACGGGATAAGAGGCCGGCGGGGTGGACAGGCCACTGTACAGGCTGGGGGCAAAGGCTCTGCTCTCGCACCCAGGGGCGTTCCTCAGCGGCAGGTTATTCTCCACCACCTCGCGACCCCGATAGGCCATGATGTCTTGGGGCATCAGCATCCGGCTATTCAGAAACTCTTCACGGGGAGGCTTGATGGCAGGAACCATCTCTGCTTCACTGCAGGAGAAAACAGAGGAGACACAGGCCTCCAAATCAGAACTGTTGAACAGAGAGGACTTTCCAAGTGACACTGGTGTACGTAGCCACACCTAGGCTGGCTCAGCTAGACATGAGGGATGTGGCTCTGAGGTAGGGAAATACAGTTTATAAGGCTTATTTTGTTTTATTTTATTTATTCATGAGAGACAGAGAGAGGCAGAGACACAGGCAGAGGGAGAAGCAGGCTCCATGCAGGGAGCCCGACATGGGACTCAATCCTGGATTCCCGGGATCATGCCCTGGGCTGAAGGCAGGTGCTCAACCACTGAGCCACCCAGGCTGCTCAGTTTATAAGGCTTTTATGCTAGAAATAGAGCAACCTAGATCAGTGTGGAAGACTAGACCCAGAGAAAGGCCGCAAGTCAGCCACACAATCTGTGCCTGCTCATATATGACATCACATGTTTAAGCCACATATGTATGTATGTGCGTGGATCTGTAATTCTTCAGATATCACAGAATGCAAAGCTTTCAGAGCCCTTATTTCATCCATGCAAAATCCTGCAAAGGAAGAAAGGCATTACTGTATCTGTTTGACACACATAGAAATTGAGACTCCGAGAAGGAAGAATTTATACAAAACAGACTCGGAGGGTCAGAGGCAAGCTGGTAGCCTCTTGAAGAAAGGACTCGCCCCGTAAGCTGACTGGAGTCTTGGGGGAGTTTCCTTTGGAGGACAGGCAAGGTCTGTCAGTCCAGGAAGGCCGGGCTCTGAAGCAGCCAGACCTGGTTTCCAATCCCAGCTGTGCCACTTAGCAGCTATGTGACCTGGAGCAAGTTACTTAACCGCTCCAAGCACAAGGCCTGACCCAGAGAAAGTACTCGTAAATGACAGCGATGGTGATCTTGCTACTGTTATCACCCACAGGAGACAACGAGCTCTAGCTGCACATATTTGAAGGGACATTATGTGGGCGAAAAATAGGCCAGCTCAACATGATCACAGTTAAGAGAGCTAGAACCAATCAGGGAAAGGTTAAGGGAGCCAGATTTCAACTTGCCATAAAGAGGAGCTTTCTAACTGTCCAAGGTAGACAGTGTGGCTCTGGGAACACTGGGTTCCTGGCTTGGAGGGGTTCAAACACAGGCTGGAAACCCTTCTGTTTGGTAAGGGAGGCAATCACCCTATGGGAGCTAAATCAAATGGTTCTAAAAAAGTCAAGCCCCGAGTTTCTGCTCCACTTAGCACAGCCCTTCACTCGATGAGCTCTCTCAGGTTCTTCACCTTTCAACGATGGTCAAGTCTGACTGGCCCTCGAGGAAGAGATTAGACCCAGTGAACTCAACTTGATTCAACAAACGTCCTGGAATGTCATGGATGCTGAGTAAAGCAGCCCAAGGCCTGGGAAGGGAACTAAGGCGCGTATGTAAATCATTATATAAAAGTCTAAAGGGGAACTAAAACACACATGCAAATGCCTAAAAGAGAAAGAAGGTCTGAAGGACTGGCAAAAGTCTTAGGAATACAGAATAAGAGCTGAGGGAGGAAGAGTGGCAATCATGGAAACATCCACAGAGGAGTCGGCTTCCAAGCTTGGCCTGGCAGGATGGGTGGGAGGAAAGGGTATTATCAGGCAAATGGAAGAAAGCAAGAGCGGAATGCACGGGGCATATCTGGATAGCAGCGTCTGTCTGGTGTGCAAGAATTGAGGCAGAAGCATGCAAAAACCAGCGGAAATGTAGGTGGTGGTGCACGACAGTGGATATGCATGCGTTATCAAGGATTTGGGATCCCTTCCACTTCCAGGGGCTTCTACCTCCGTGGCAGCTCACCTGGCCTTGATAAACTTCCGGCAGGTGTCCACCACATGCTCCATCTGCAGGTACATCGCCGTAGCCATCACGGCCATGATGTTGCCCTCCCGGAGATTGAGCCGAGACGTGTACATGAAGTCCAGGAGGATGCAGAACCCCTCAGGGTTGATCTCAGGATCCAGGTTGATCACACTAAGGTTACATTTCAACTGGTCTGTGAAGATGCTGTAGAACAGGCCACTGTAAAACAAACACACAGGATTTGTGATCAATTACAGTCAGTGTCAAGGCTCAGCTCCTCTCCCCTGGGCCTCGGTCCAGAATTTCCATGGCCATTAATAATAACTGCCATTTATGGAGAGCTTACTAAATGCCGGAGAGTCATTAAGCACTTTACATACATTATCCTGTGTTCCTCACAACCTTGCAAGGTAGACATTATCATTCTCCCCTTTACAAATGGGGGAACACAGATCAGAAGTTAAATGATTTTCTCAAAGTCACAGAAGCTATTTTCCTTATAGTTTTAACTGCCTGGATTACCAGAGTGAAATTTAGCACTCATTTGCAGGAACCATTTTTAGTCTATAACTTTGAGATAAGCATTTCTCTTCCTAGTCCAACACATGATCCTTATTTTTAAAATGCCATTGTCTGTTTTTGGAAACAAGTTGGGTATTGATGATAAATAAATAAAATAGTGCCTATGTCTACAGTCTACTGATTTTCTAAAAGTCTGAAGACTCTCCTAAGGTCATTATTCCTGGGAGACACAAGTCAAACCTCAAGCCTTGCCTCCAGGGACCGTGTTGTCCGGTCGAGGAACAAGTACTCAATTACAAGTCAGGATTTGGGGCTGGCATCTCGATTCTGCTCTTTCTGAACAGGTTGCCAGCTGTGAGCCAGCTCTAACCAGCAAGTAGCTGTGCAACTTGGGGCAAGATACTTAACTTCTCTGCACCCTGGTTTCCTGAGCAATAGTGTCTCCCTGAGAGGGTGGTGCATGCCTACCACAGAGGAAGCACCCGGTTAGCATTTTCTACTCCTTTTATATCTCTGTAAACCTCTGTTCGCGCCACTCTTAAAACACAGGTGCTCGCCGTAGATGTAGATGTCAAGTAAGGTCTCCGCTAGCAGTAGAGCTCCCCTGCCTTATATCAGTTCACGGATGTGTGCCTTCATTTTATTGTCTATAAAATGGAAGTAATTATGCCTGCATAACACGGAAGGCCTCTGCCCAGATCCAGGGAGATGATGTAATATGAACCAGCTCCGAGAACTCGAAATACTTGACAAATATGAAGAATCAGCTGGCTCCCTCTCCCTTACTTACACACACATAGCCTGAAACACCCCTGGAAAGGCAGTCACGGGATCAAATACATGCAGTTACAGGCTAAAAGGACAAAAGGTTTCACATTCACTGGCTTACAATTTTGTAAAACCCTCTTTCCCTTCTCCTTTTTTCACTGGTTAACCAAAGTTATTCTGCTTGTCCCAAACACATCCTTTCTCGAGACGGTATATGATTTCTACTCCCTCCCTTCCCACAGAACAGAAACTCTTTCTCCAAAAGTGTGCTCATCCATTCGCTTCCTGGGAACCTACTCTGCCCTGCCGCCCATGTGCTGGCCGTCTGGAGACAAACGAGACGTGATTCCCAACAGAGCAAAAGGCCCAGGCGGCCTGCCTTCCGGCCTGCCCACAGCAGCGCTCCCCTTTACACAACCACCTTTCCCCTCCAGACCCCTCACCTGCAGGCCATGAGGACTGTCTTATGGGCTCTGAACTGCTCACGGCTCACCACGATGACAACATCAGTCAAGATGTCACGGCTGCGGAGGCGATTAAGGTTGAGAAGCACGTCACTGGCATGGCGGGTGAACTGGATACAGCTGTCAGCCGGGGAGGCCATTTTGTCTTCACCTGGAAAGAAAAGGGTCGGAGCCTTGTAAGTCATCCAGAACCCGGTTCCTGCTTAGCCGGGGTGTGAAACCAGGTGGCACAGCCTGCTAACCTATGGTATGCAAACCGAGGTCCCTTGTGTTTGGTCTTCGGCCCATCTCTGGGCATTACTGTTCACATCTGTAAGACGGGGAAATAATCTTTCTCTAACGAGTTGGAATAGAAGGCCCTTTCGGGGAAAGCAGAAGTGAATGAATAGCTGTAGCGTGCCTTTTCCCACATATCGAATACTCTGCCAAGCGTCGAGAGGCAGTGAGTGTGTTACAGGGAGAGAAACCACGTTTTGAAGGTTAGCACGCCAGCTTTATTTTATCTTTTGCTAGCTGTGTGACTCGGGGCAGATTGTTTACTCTTTCTGGGCTTCGGTTTCTCCAAATGGGAGGAGTAATACCTATGTGGTTGTAAAATTTAGAGATCTGTGCCTGGTCCATAGTAGGTTCTCAAAAATCGCAGCTATTCTCGGCAGGATCTCATTTCATTATCCCAGCCACCATCTGTTCTTTCCTCTTTTAGGTTTTAGAATGGTCTGAATGTACTTCGGGCACCTAGCACACTGCTGGTGCACAGTAGGTGGCTACCTTGGATCCGAACCGAGAAACGAGTGAAGGAATGAAAGATCACACAAGAGTTAAGATAGTCTAACACAGGGGTAAAGGGGTGAGGGAGAGGGAATCGGCTATCCTTTATCTCGGCTAATGAAAAGCGGCCAAGTTCACAGTAACACATGCATCGGCAAATTCAAAAGAAACAGTTTGTCCACAAAATTTTAAAGCATATAATTAGATTCACTTACCCAATGCCTTGATTCACAGTCCAAAATTTTGCTTAAAATCTGCAAGGAAGAGAAAAAAGCAAACAGAAATTGATTCCATGAATGTTAGATTGTCCACTATAGTCTTATTTTAGGACACACGTATTTAGTTTTACTTTGATAGCTGCAGTCTGCCAGCTGGAGCGGTTTTGCCACAAGCTAGCAAACATTTTTCCAGCTCTGCTCTTACGGAAACAACAGGCACCCGAGCTATGCAATAATCATGTTTTTGCCCTGAGTACTGGGAACACAACTGCATAGATTAATTACAGGTACATATATACATATAGTTCCTTTCTCAAAGTAGAAAAAAAGCATATCATCCGAAGGCCACTTGTGTTTGTAGGAAAGAAAAATATAAGAAAAGTGATTCCTTCAATATTAATGAGAATGATCCTTCGGGGGCCTAAAACTCTGAACAATCTCCAAAATCTACTAAAATATTATCTTTTAAGGCTTAGAATGATTTCTCGAGGTCTACTGGGTCAATATCCTAATCCCTATTTCTCTGGTGACGAAACTGAGGCTCACGGGTTCAAGTGGCTTGCTTAGGACAAAAAGCCAGGCAGTAATTCCTGACTGTCTGAATATTTAAGAGTAAATACAGGATCTGCAGAACAAACCCAGAGATGGCGAGTCTTTGCTTTCCTTGGGTATTTTTGTCTTTTTTCAAAGTTTCCTCTTTCCCTCCTGGGTCTAAGACCAGATACAGTGCTACAAACTTCCAAGCTTGTGCTCCCCCTGCTGGTGAAATATTTAACTGCGTGCTTTAGCTAAGAACTGGCCAGGGAGCACTCCTGAAATATGTACCCGCTCCAAATTGGTTTCTCTAAAACAAAATAATTTTAAAGCACAGGTGTAAGACTCTCATTTATGATCACATGTGGGCTGCAAAGCAAAACAATATCTGAATCCTCTTCCACCACCAACCCTTTCCTTTTTTTTTTTTTTTTTAAAAGCGTAGCCCTTTAGAGCTATTTTCCGGGTAAAGGGGCCCGAGGCCAGGGAGGTCATGTTGGGCCACGTAGATGGTTAGTGGCCCGGCCCTAGGTCTTCTGGCTCAAATTCCTGTGCCTTTTCCAAATCAGCCTACGTGCTGTAGAACATGCAAGACAGCACCCTAATGTGGGTGAATCTCATTTTTAAGTTTCTTCCCCCACACAAACACTTTGCCCCCATTCCAGGCTGCTGAATCTTACCAAATGAGCACTCTAAAATGAGAGGTTTCCTTGAGTCTGTAACCAAACACTCTGACATTTCTCTGTGGTCCCAAGTGCCAGTCACTCAATCCCATCGGCTTCAAGGTTAGTGTGTGCATGTGAGTGAGTGAGGATGAGGGAAGGGAATGGGGGGAAGGGAGAGGACAGAAAGAGACTGAAAGAACCTACTTCCTCCTCTCCCATCCTAACTCAAGATGGGCAAAGAAAGACACACCAGATGGGTCCTAACCAAAGTTCAATGATTATCTCTGTTGAGAAAGAATGCTGAAGACACATGAAAGTTTCATTTATAAACTGTCTCCTCTTCCCTCATGAAAGATACCCCTGAATACTTCTGGAATACCTAAAGCTGTCCTTTAGCCAGCTTCAACCACCAGCTTGCTTGCGAATTCCCAGTCACAGACTTTCGGAACCATAGGAAGCCCAGATTTGCCATTTCACCTTGGCAAGTGGCAACGAGTCACTCCATATTGCAGATTGAAACAAACAAAACATTCCCTATTCCCAGGGGTCTACTTGTCAGCCAGGCCCTGGGGCTGGGCGATTTTCATTCTCAGTGTCTGTCCGGCTTGGTCAAAAGCAAAGGCACATACACCGAGGCCCACATCCCTATTAAGTCCACTCCTCCTTCAGCTAGCTCTATCTTAGGAAACCCCACAGCTAGCGAGTGTGTGTTATGGTAGATGTGGGAAGCCATGCCTCCCTCTAGATGCTGCAAGTGTGGAAGCACCTAACAGCTGCCTTGTTTCTCACAGACCACTCAGCCCTTTCCCATCCGTTATTGTATGGGATCCTTATAGCTGCCCTGATTTACTGGGAAGGCCACTGAGACTCCACTGGATAAGCCTTGCCCGAGTCTAAAAGCTAGTCTCCAGCAAAGTCCTGGACAAACTCCTTTACCTAGCTTCAGCCACTCCACCGACGCCGCACACAACACTCCTAACACAGAAACAAACTGCCAAGATAACGGAGCTGTCAAAAGAGAATTGACAAGTGCAAGGGCCCAGACCTGGACTGGCCCGACCCCAACCCCGCCCCCAGCCGCAGGAACCACCAAGCGACACCTAAACGTCGTCTTTCCGCCCACACACTTTCTCCCCGCTGCCTTTTCAGGAGCTCTGGATTTTCAATTAGGCACCTCGAGGAGAAGGCAGGTCTTCCAAAGGAGTTGGAGAAGAAAAAAAAAAAAAAAAAAGAGGGACCGTTCCCTCTTAAAAAAAAAAAAAGAAAAAGAAAAAGGCAGAGAGGGAAGAGAAGACAGCAGCAGGAGAAGGTGGAGACAAGAGAGGAAGTGAGAGGGGGACGAGCGAGGGCGAGCCGGTCCGAAGGCCCCATCCATCCCCTCCCGCACACCTGCACGGCCCCAGCCCTGCCCGCGGCCTCGCGCAGCCCGACCTTACCGTACCTGCCCGCCAGGGACCGCCCACCCCCGGGCGCAGCCCCCGCGGAGGCCCCGAGGAGAGACCGTGGCAGCCCTTAATTTGGTGACATTCAAATACAACGTTTCGTGCACTTCGGTAGCTAACATTGTGTGTGCCTTTTTTTTTTTTTTTTTTTCCTGTTACGCTGTCAAGGCAGGGGCTAGTGAGGGGAATGGCACAGCCCTCTCATTCCCGGAACGTAGTCGATCTCCGCTCAGCGGATTTCACAGAACACTCTCTGCCTATCGCCGGCTCCAACGAGAAGTAACTTTCCAGGAAGCTGCCGGCCCCCGACGGCCGCCAGGATCGCCGCCTGCGCCGCGAGGGCCGCCGGGGATTCACCCGGGGAGGGGAGGGGACGGGGGGGCGGGGAGGCGCACTTTCCCCTAAATCCCTCGCCCGCGCGGGTCCAGCTCTCTGCATTCACCCGACCCTCCCCCCACCCCCCACCCCCCGCAACAGTCTTATAAATGGGGAAACTCGCGCAAGTTAGCAGCCGAGCCCATCTAGAACCCAGGAATTCGGGGCCAACCTGAGGCTCATTTCATGACTTCAAAAATTGCCCAATTCTGGCCTTTGCTCGCCTCGTGAGTCATGTATTTATTTTTGCCTTTTGCTTGCCTCCGCCCCCTTTAAGAGGGCGGTGAAGCCGGGCGTCAAGGTCAGGCAGCAGCGAGTCCCCGCGCTGAGGGTCTCCGTCCGCGCGCCCGGCCGACGCGCAGGAAAACCAAACCGAAAGCCCCTTCCGCCTACGCTGGCAAGTAGGGGAGCCCTGCTAGGCTCAGTTTCCGCCCCCAAGTCTTTAGAAAAGGAGCTGCGAGGCCGAACCCGACCAGGTTTCGGGATTTCGGAACCCGATTTCCCCGCAACCGTAGAGGCGCCGTTAGGCTCCCGCGGGCCGGCCGGGGCGCTGACCCCAGCGCGCGGGCGCGCTCCAAGGATGCCTCGCTCTCTCGGGGCCTGCCTTGGGGCTCTAAGCCCCGGACACCCTCTCCTTGCAGGCGCCGGCCGTGGGCTCCGGGAGGAATCTCCCGGGGCGAGGGGCGGGAAGGACGCAGCGCCGGAGGCCGCAGTCCAGTCCTCGAGCCGGCGGGGGGCGTCAGAGCGCGCGGCGCATCCCGGCAGCCGCGGAGGCGGGTCGGGCCGGTCGGTGAGGACTGGGCCTCTGCGGCCTCAGAGAGTCGCACTTTGAGACTTTCTCATCCCTTCGCCCGGTGTAATAAAGGTGAAAGCGAAGGTTGAGATTTAATGCGGAGTGGGGTGAGTATCTAGGAAGGGAAGTTAAAATTAAGTACATGCACTTATTGGAAATTAGGGCTCCCGTGGTTCCGGGAGCTCAAACCTACTCATGTCTTACCGCGGCTAAACACTAGGGAGAGCCCTCCACCAAGGCTCCAAGCCGACAAGCCCCGTGTAGCCCCGCCTCTCCTTCCCATTGACCTACTTTAGACACAGTCTCCAGATCTGGAGAACGCCTTTTGCAACCCCCCCCCCCCCCGCCCCACCTTCCCCCCGCCCCTTCTCTATCCCGGCCGGCCGTTGGATTATAGTGGTAATCTAATAACTCCGATAACTCGCCGAGAAATGCAGAGGAGAACCTGGAAGTGCAAAGCACTGCTGAGGGGCAGGAACGAGAAATTTTATGGGGCTGGAGCTGCCGTGGTGAAACCAGCCAGCATCAGGGCTCCCGCCGGCGCGCTCCCTTTCTGCGCCGCAGCTCAGCCAACGAGCTGCTCCAGTTCCGCCGCGGTGGTCCAGCCGGGCGGGGGGGGCGGGGGGGGGGTCAAAGCGCGCGGCTGTTTTGGGTTTAAGGGTGAAACACTCTTCGCTCTCTTGACCGAGGGGCGGGAGGGCAGAGGAGACGGCAACACATGAAAGCGAATTTGATAACGCGGTAGCCTCGGCAGTCGCTCTGGGTGACCGAGGTGTTCAGGGACATTATGTCCTGACTTTATTTCTATCACGTTTCCTGCCAACAGCGCTCTTTCAAGCCTGCAAGCTTCTAGGAAATGCAATAAAATAGAGGGATGTGTTTTATCATCACGATCTGAAGAGGAGCTGCAGAAGGGACGCTCCCCATGCCCCCGGCTCGCGACAGCCTTCCAGAAAAAGCCGGCAGACAATGCCCGCAAACCACGTCCCCGGGCAAAGCTATCTCGGCCATCCAGGCTGGACTGGGCTCCGCCCTTGCAAAAAGGCTGCCAGGGGAGGGGAGCGGCATGATGTCCCCAAGCAAACAATGCCTTTAAAAATCCGATCTGGACGAAAGTCAGCCAAGGTCTTTATTCACGTTAATGAAGATGGAAGGCACTAACTGTCCTTGGAAAGCGATGAGTCAAACTTGACCGCTCTTCAAACACATCCCCAGATTCGTTTCCAACCCGAACAGAGGCGCGTTTCTCCGACGCGGCCTCCGACAGCTCCCGCAGTGGGAGAGGCTGAACTGGATTCCCTCGGACCGCAGCATCTCCCGCGGGCGCGCGCCGGGGCCGTCGCTAGGGGTCGCCGGCACCCCTGTGTGCCTTTGCCACCCTAAGTTTTGAGCTCAGAGAAGATAAAACTTCGCTTAATAAGAAGCTGCTGTGGCCCAAATTCTACGAGGATTACACTCTGCCTGTCCATATGACACCCCCCCCCCCCATACACACACACACGCACATGCACACAGCCCTGGGTTCTGGCCAAGCCACTAAGCAGTTTGGAAGGAAGGGAAAGAAGGTGATTTCAGAAGGCCAAATGTGAGCCTCCTCCTGTGAAGCGAGGTACATCTCTGCAAGTCTAGGGACTGGGACTTAGTTACCCACTAACACCCACACACACCCCTCAAAGGCCTGGGACCCCACCGCTCAGCACTACAGCAGGCTGTCCACCCATGCCTGTCACTGAAAATCTTATGGCATACTTTCTAAAAGTTCTCCAGGGCATCTGGGGAACTGTTTCCAGCTACGCTGACCTGAGACATTAAAACCCTGGCCCTCTCCTACTGCTGCTCCCTTCTCCTAGATACTTCAACGGAGCGGAGATACACTAGCCTTTGACTCTAAGTCACTGACCTGGAACTCAGAAAGGCAAAAATCTGGTCCAGGTTAGGGTACTAAGGCACGGGCAACAGGCCCTCCCCTCTCATGAGGCCGCCTGTTTCCTCAACTGTAACGAGTTTATGTCCTATAGTTCCCCCCCACCCCCATGTGTCTCTCCACTACCCACTTCACCCTGGGAGACGCCCAAACGGCAGATTGGGTGTGTTCAAAAGGGTTATCTCATTAAAGGTTCTCGTAAGGAGGCGGATGGCCCTCTCTGAGCCTCGGTGGACAGGGCGAGCACCTGGAGGCTTCCTAAATTTTCATCCATCTTACCAAAGTTTTGGAAGCCGCGTGTCATCCTCACTGGATGCTGCCCTCTCTTGTCAGCCCTAGCACCCGTGCATTCAGGATACTTGGAGACCTGGAAGGTGACAGGGTCGGTCCACCGCCCCAGGCAAGGGGGGGGGGGACTCGGCTACGATTTACCACTAGGTGGCAGACTCAGTCCGTTCGAAAAGCACCGCGCAGCCACAGCTTTCCACTACCGACTGCCCTCCGCTTTTTTTTTTTTTTTTTTTTTTTTTTGATCTGTTAGCGGGAGGAGGTCGCCTCTATAGGCAACGCTGCAAAACATTTAATTTACTGGATGCAATTCCGTTCTTCCCGATGCTCACTCCTCTAGCAACCACAACGCGGTCTCTGGAGCTGCGTTCCTGTATTATACGTTGATATTTTTTTTTTTCCCCTCCCAGCCCGAAAGGCTGAGGGTATCAGAAGGGAAAGGAAAGGGTGCGCTCGTCTTCAAAAAGCAGAATGGCACTCGAAGGTATTAGCAGAGCTTCTTGCCAAGCACTGGTCGACCAGCAAAGAAAGTCGGAAATAAACTCTGATGCCCGCGGAGAGAGGGCCTGGAGGCCAAGGCAGGGTCCCACCCAGGCTTCCAGCGCTCGCCGAGGCGGAGGGGTGGGGGGTGGACGGGGGGGGGGGCGAGTGCGGTCTTGCGGTGGGGCTGCGGGTTACAGACTGGAAGGCTGGGGGGGGGGGCTGGGAAGAGCCACTGCGGGCTTCCAGGGGGGCGAAGAGAAAGGGGCCGCCTTCGCCACCACGCAGCAGCCTCGCTCAGATCGCGGCGGCGGCATTCCCACTTGTTGCGCAGTGCAGGCAACCGGCGCGCGCACACCGCTGCGACTCCCAGGAGGCTCCAGACCCAGCTACGCACCAGCCTACGGTTGCCCCGCGCCATCCGCAAACCTCCGTCCCCCCGCCCCCAACCCAGCCCCCATCCACACCACCATCACCGCCAGCAAAACTCCAGGACCGGCGATCACTGGTTTACACCAACACATTCCTTCCTCATCTCAGTGTCAGACTGGCAACAGAATTCGGGTGCTCCGAGAAGTCACGTCCAGGGGGGAAGGTGGCCATCTCCGGCTGGAGAAGTCACCTACTTAAGGCCAACTAGGCAACCCTCCCCACGCGCGGACGCGCGCGCGCGCACACACACGCTCGGACTTGTCTCTTATGACACTATCCTAGCAGGAAAGCAACCCTTTCCCTCCCACTTGAGAAATCACCTACAGAGGCCTTTTTTAGAAGTTAGTTTTATCTCCTCTTTCTAAAGAAAAAAAAAAAATCCTCATCAGGTCATTTCACAATGTTTTTCAAATATTTGACTTTTGCAAAAGGAGAGTTTCACCCACCAAGGGGTGGCGCTGCCGCACTACCGCCTCTGCGTCTCCTCAAGTTTTTCACAATAAAGTGGGTTGTGAGTGTGGCTACCCGGCAGGGGAGAGAGGGAAGGAAGGATTTTGACATCTAGTCCTGGCTACCATTTACTCAACCAATAACTGGAACTCTTCAAGGCTCAGCAAACGACAGCTTAAGAGTTCCGAGTCCCATCCCTGTCCAGCACACTCAGAATAAATTGAAAAGTCTTTTCAAGAAAGCATGGGGCAAAACCCTTCTTAATGGAGCACAGAAGAAAAGGCCAATAGGAGAATTCCCCTCTTCTGGCTTCCTTCTCCTTCTAGCTGCCCGGTTTACCAACAGCTTGGGCCCTTACTGTCATTATCAACAGACCCTTAAAATCAGCCAATGCTTGGGCCTGCAGTATTGGAAAGTCTTCCAACTAGGATATTTGGAAACTTCTATTTATAAGTGGGGGGGGGGGGATATTTCCCATCTACAGGTTTCTATTTCAGCCTGACAACCCAACTGCAATCATTTTAGCGAGGGAATGCCCCATCTCCTGGTGCTCTCTTTCCATTTCCTCCTCCCCCAGAGACAATATTCTTTTCTCCTTAACCAAAAAAAAAAAAAAGTATATATTTTAAAGCAAGAATGTGATTTCACCTCATTCCTTTGAGCTCATGTTTGCTACCTCCAGGAATAGCGTGTGGACTAGGGCCAGATGAACTTCAACTTGGGCTGCAGATTTACGAGGTTCTGTTCCAGTGCCAAAGGCTCTTGGTAGTAAATAGTGAGCAAAATAGATACCTGTCTCCTGACAGATCTTGTCGGCCCCCTTCTTATTTTTTTTAAAGTTATTTATTAAAACCACACACACCTTGCAAAGAAAAAGGGAAACTGGCTGTCTCTGTAGAGGAAGCCGGTGGCATCGCTCAGAGCCACAAACTGTATTTCTAAACAGCCCTTTCCCTGGTTCCCTCTCTCCTGCCCCAGTTTTTTTTTTTTTTTTTTTTGATAGGGGAAAAAAAAGCGTCTATTGATACTCACTTTACTCAAAAAAAAAAAAAAAGTAGAGTTACAAGATTTTCCTCTTGGAAACTATATACTGAATGGAAGAAAAAAAAATCCATTAAAAAATCAGTTTCCTGTGGCTGGTGGTGCTGGTGAGGTGGGGGAGAGATGACCAGCTCCCTGTGGGGGTCAGGGACCCAGTACCAGAGCCTGACTTCCAGTTACCCTACTTGGGGTCTTTCTCCCTGTTCATCTGCTGGACCCCCACCACCGACTCTTACCCATTGCAAAAAAGGGGTGCCCCATAAAAGGGGTCTTTTTCAATTCTTTTTTTTTTCTCATCGACTGAGTTGTGTTTTTGTTTTCCATGGGGGAGCTTTACAACTCATTGTAACACTAGCTCCATTTTTTTTTTCCGCCAGAGTTCCAATAACACGGCATCATAAAGGCAACGCAATCCACAGTTCCCAAGACGCTGACCACGGTCACGACATCCCGCAGCGGGGTGGCCCCTAGCACCCGCTGCCCAAGAGCGCGCCCCATTTCCGAGGCTCCAACTCCCCACCCGCTCCCGCCCCGGGCCGCCGCCGCCGCCGCCTTCCCCCTTCCTTACTCCCTCGAGGAGAGCCACAGGTTGCAAATCCAACCAACCTCGCAATCCGTTTTTGCAAAATCACTCACAAAGATCTCCCTCTCGCGCCCTCGCCCCCTCCGCCCGCGCCGGGTCCCCCACCCGGGGCCGCAGAGTGCCCTCCTCTCCTCCCGGGTCTTGCACGTAGGAACGCGGGCTGGGGCTGTTTGTTTCTCCCCTCGCCCGGTGCAAGGACCTCGGGAAGCTGAAGCCTGACGTCGGCTACTCTCCCCCCGGCTTGCGGTCGTCCTTTTTACAAAGCTCGCACCATGGGAAGAAATAAAGCAAAATTTAGGAGAGGCGGGGGAACAGCCATTGGGAGCTAACACCGAGTCACGCAGCGCCCAAAACACAAACACCGCGGCCGCCAGAAATCCCGCCACCTTCCCGCTCGGCTGGGCCGTCCTGCGCAGGTTCCCGGAGTCCCCGCACGCTCAACGGCACCGCAGGTGCAAACGCGCACCCCTTGGCCACCCCCACCCCCAAATCCCTGTCCCGCCACCGGTCTCTCTCCCCAGGATGGGGAGAGGCAGCGCGCGGGGGTTCCCGACTCCCTCGACTGCAACCAAGAAAGAATAATTTTTCAAAGTATTCAACATCCCCGCCCCCCCCCCCAGGCAAGCTAAACCTCCCCCAAAACGCAGGGTAAGGGGACACCAAAACACTCGGATCTCGTTAGGAAGATCGCGGCTCTAAAAGGAAATAGTAGAAACGATACTTCAACTGGGCTTCTGGGGAGGAGAAGGGGAGGGGGGGGTTGTGGAGGAAAACAAAACCCGAGGAGTTCGCTTGCATTTTTCCTCCCAAATCTCGGCTCGGAGGCAGGGAATCGAGAGGAGCGAGGCCGGTGGAAGGGAGCCAGCGGGGCGGGCGAGCGAGCGAGCGAGCGGGGCAGCCTCCCTCCCCGGCCTCCCGGAGTCAGCCAGGAGGACGGGAGAGGAGAAGGAAGGAGAGGCGAGGGAGAGAGGAGGGAGGGAGGGAGGGAGGGAGGGAGGGAGGCTAGGGGAGGCAGGAGCGAGGGAGCGAGGAAGGCAGTTTGCAAGCGAGAAAAGAGGGGAGAGAAAAAAAGAAAAAGAAAAAAAAAAAAAAACACAGCCGCCCGAATCCAGCGAGATCACAAGCCGTACGCAAGCAGCAGCAGCAAGAGCGCGAGCGCGAGCGCGCGTCCTCTCCGCCGTCTGGGGCCAGACACGGCCCCCAGCCTGGCCCGCAGCACCCCAAGCGCGGTCTCGTCCTCTCGGCTCCGGCCGCCCCCTAACTCCCCTCCTTCCTCTCCTCCACCTCCTCTTCCAAAACCAAAACAACACCAGGGAGGGTGGCAAAAAGCCTCCCCAAACCGGCCGATTCACTTCAAAGACAACAAGAATAATAAAATAATAAATATATAAAAATCTAGATCCTAGAGTGGGAGAGACGTGGGACTAATCTTCGGCATTTATTTTAACACCTGACAGCGAGAATAAATAAATATATACATTTATATCAATAGATACACATAGGAAACTTGGAGCCAAAGCATTTGGCAAGAGCGGAAAAAAAAAAAAGAATTAAAAGGTAAAATAATGATCATGAGCAGCGGCGGCGGCAGCGGCACCAGCGGCACCAGCGACGGCGGCGGCAGCGGCAGCAGCGGCAGCAGCAACAGCAATAATCACCTGGTGTCCGGCCTTTCCTAGAAACTTCTTGCATCACCACTTCTAAGAACCCCAGTTCTAAGAATCAACAGAGCTCAATTCTCGGAATTTGAGCTGCGGACTTTACCACTGCTACGTGGCAGGGGAGGACTCGGTGTCAGCTCTCCGGGACTTGCGGCCCCTCCGGCCCATGGAAAGCCCTCCGAGCCGCACCGTTTTCGCAGTTCCCGGGAGACGTCGCGGTCCCGGGCGGCGGGGCGCCCCGGGTCTGGAGGTTCCGGCCGGCGGCCCGAGGGCGCAGACGGCTGCCCCCCCTCCCCGGGCCCCGCGCGGTGGTACGGCCCGCTCCGCCAGCGTCACGTGGGCGCCCCCTCTGTGACGTCGGCGTCTTCGCTGTAGCAAAGCTCGGCCTCTGGAATTCTGAGAACTAATTTGCTATTCGGTGACATAAGAGGGGGAGTGCGCTGCGCTTTCCCGGGGTCTGGGGCGCCTTCCTCCTCTCTTACCCATAAACTCCGCTCCTCGAGCTAAACACACAAAAGGGAGCGAAGAGGTTCGGCCCGTTGGAAAAAGTCTGTTATATATAGTAGCTTTAGAGGCGAGTAAGAGGGGGGAGAAAAAAAAAAAAAGAAAAAAAAAAAAAAACAATAAACCCCACAGCTCCTTCCAGCTAGAATATTAGGCACCACGAGAAAAATATTTGCCAAGCAGTTTTCGGTGCGTTCATTTGCTTTATTTTATTTGGGACGGTTTGGGGTTTTGTTTTGTTTTGTTTCCTTGTTGATGTGGTGGCTTGGGATTTTTTTTTTTTTTTCTGGTTGTATTTTGATGATTTTCGGATTTCTCTCTCTCTCTTTTTTTTTTTTTTTTTTTTTTTGCTTCTGATTTTTGCCTTTTGCAAGTTTGTGGTGTTACGTAAATAGTAGGATCCCGCATCGGTTGGATTTTGTTGTGTGTGTGGTTTTTCTCTTGTTTTTTGGGGGTTTTTGTTTTTGTTGTTTTGTTCTATCCCTCTCTAATGTCTCCAGCGTTTTGAAAGAAGAGGTGTTATTTTCATATGGATACGATTGAAAACAGCTTCGGTTTTTGATCGCATGGAACAATCCCATCCCCCACTTTTTTGGGGTGGGGGTGGAGGTGGGGGGGCAGGACAGTGTGCGATGGTCTTCTTCCCCTTGGACTTTGAACTGAGAGGAGGCTCTCCTGCACTTGAGGGACGTGTTCAAAGGATCTGTTTTGGTTTGGTTTGTTTCTTTCCAGGACAGCAAGTGGTGGGTTTTACTCTTTCTGTTATTGTTGACTGTTAGGAAATTTCTTGTTGAAAGAAACGTGTGTGTCTTTGGGTGTGTGGACGCGTGTGTGCTACAAAATTATCTGAGCCAGATGCATGTTTGTGTTTTGCTTTTTTCTGAAAGGGCTTGATCCTCCGCGCTCCCCCCCCCCCCCCCCCCCCGGCTGGCTTCAAGGTCGTGGTAAAAAATCTCTTCTGTCTGTGTTTAAGAGATGAGCCGGAGGGAATTCTAAAGGCCTGCCGTGCCAGTATCACAGATACTGCGTGTATTTAGAACAGCCTGTGCTACAACTACCGCGCTCCGCACGCAGCACAGGCTTCTGAGCCTCGGAGCTCACTTGGGAGGAGGAGGAGGAGGAGAAGGGGGGGGGGATCTTTCTTTCTTTTCTTTTTTCCCTTTCTTTTTAAAGGCAAATGCAGTGCAGAATCATTTCACTGTGGGCCTCGGTTTGTTTATTCAGAACTGCCAGTTTCCCTATTTAAATGTTGGTTGGGGTTTTTTCCCCTCCTACTCATCCCCGAATGAGGGAGACTCTTGTTTCTTTTATGTGTCTCTCTTAAAAGAAGGGTGTGAGGGGAAAATAATATTTCAGATTCCTCAAGAATTAACCCAAAATGTTTGGACCAGAAGCAGCTCTCAAAGGTCAGGCTGTTCTGAGCCTTGGCTAGGAGAGTCCTTGAGGCGACTCATTAAATTACAGATGAGTTCTTAAAGGTTCCACAAAATTTCTGCACATGTTAATTTCCAAAAAAAAAAAAAAAAAAGATAACGTCCCAAAACAGTCTACCTTTCCCAATCTCGAATTTGGGTTTATTAATGGGAAGTGAGCAGAGCTGTCAAGAGATTGCTGCGGGCCGTTTCCTGGGATATTTGGGATCTCTTTCCCGGGGAAAAGTCCGGAAGAAGTTCAGATCTGTGGCTGAAAGTGTTGTTGTCAGTGCACTCCCTCCCTGCCCCCCTTTAAAAGTCTGTGTTGGGAATTTTAGAACGGGGAGAGGTCCAAAGGGGTTGATTATTTTCCACAAGGTCTGGAGCTTAGGAAATATGCGTAAGTGTCTGTTCCTATGAAATCTGAATATTTTAATACTTATTGACAGATGGATTACTGCAGCCTCTGCAGAAAAGCCTGTCTTGTAAAGGATTTTTTGAAAAATATACATAGGC
Organism: Canis lupus dingo; assembly: GCF_003254725.2. Taxonomy (NCBI): domain Eukaryota; kingdom Metazoa; phylum Chordata; class Mammalia; order Carnivora; family Canidae; genus Canis; species Canis lupus. The sequence goes on from NC_064276.1 coordinate 20,147,943, forward strand.
CTAATCCTGTCACTGTTGTTGAAATGAACATTTTACCCCCAAAGACACATGATATTGTCAAGTGCAGATTCATTCTGCCAGAAGGCGGACTATCTGCTTTTTTATTGTCTCCTTCCCCTTCCTTTTTAGAGTTTTAAATGAATTCCACTGGATTCAAAATGATACCCCGATTTTGCTGAAGCGATTTTCTCTGTGCATTTATAGGTGCGATGTTTTTTCTATCTTTGAGAGCAGTAAGAGAACTTGAAGGTTTCTCAGGTGTATCTCTATATGGTTTGGAACGTGAAATGTATGGCTCTGCCCTGTTATTGATCTTACAATGGAAATTACTTTTATGGTCTTTGGCCACTTTTCTAATCAGAGTTGGCATCCTGCCTCTTTGGTCCCCTTGGGTCAGCCCCCTACCCCAACCTTGATTGAACAGTTTGTCCCTCCTGCGTTCTCTTTGCCACTCCAATATTAGCCCCATGGGGGCGCTGCAGAGCAGAGGGAAATCTGCTCCCACTGGCAGTAGAACTAGCCAGAAGGGGGGATGGGAAGGAATTCGCCCTTCTTGTACCTCAGCCCTTTTAAATTCTTTTCTGGGAGCCCTTGGAGGGAAAACCCACCAGGCCTGCTTTATAGGTAATTAACCCCACCACCGGGGACCTCAGACCTTCTCAGCACATTATTTCTGGGCCCAAGTGCCAGAGTCCCACATTTCTACGACCGACCCGTTGGTTTTGTTTTTGTTTTTGTTTTGCCAAATCAGTGTTTACATTGAAAGAAATTAATCAGAAGGACACCGTTAAAAGAAAAACAATATTGAAAATATTGTGAAGCTAGAGACTTACTTTAGGTAGATCCCCTTCTCTCTACTGAATGAACAGTGAGGAAAATTGTGCACCCACCTCTCAATCTCTTTTCAAATCCTAGGAGCGTAACTGTCAAATTTTATGCCAGTTGCATTTCTTCCAGATTGTCCTTCTTTCTCTCATTCTTGATCTCTCCCCATCAGTAGCCAGTTGGCATCACTGTGTGGGCTCCCTCACTCCAGCAGTGCTATGTTATAGGATTAAAGGAAGGATTGACTTGAATATATTCAAATTCTTTTAAATCATCCTTAAGAAGCTCTAAAGAGAGATTCCATGTCTGGGGTCTTATGAGCGATTCCTGTAGACTTGGAGGGACTGTGTGTCAACCAGTCCTATGATTTAATTGTCACTGGCTATTAATACTCAGAGTGGAAGACCAGGCCAGCCCCTTTGCCCAGTGGACTGGGCATAGTAATAGGTTCCTGATCGCAGCTGTGGGGTAAATATAAGCTTTGTTACGAATAAAATAGCCTGGTCCTAATATTACATCTATTTAAGGAAAGGAACGGATTTTGCATCCAGTTCCCCAAAATTCAATCATAGCTGAAAAGGAAGCTATCCTTGGAATAAATACCGTCTTGCCCTCTTTTTAAGGGGGCTCCAAACGGGAAGTCAGTTTTACCTGTCAGGAACCCTTGAAAGTTGGTAGATCTTTTAAGTCATCACTTCTCAGGATTACGGATTTTAGACTGGGAGGGAACCTTGCAGATCAATCACTCAACACCCCCAGGCTTCCCTCATCAAGAGGACAGGCTGGCCCTCACCAGAGGCCTGTGTGACCCTGGACACAACAAAATGGATCTGCATTTGATGGTCCAGCGTCATTTCAGAGAATGAAGGCCATCTGACTACCTGGCTTTGGAGGAGGGTGTCCTGTTTCCCGGCAGAATTGGGGAAAGCAAGGCTGCTTTGGGTTCCTCGGAAACTGTAAATTCGTTCTCAGAACGAACTCCCAAGTCATAATGTCACTACTGAGTTTTGATGGACATTTGGGTTTGCTTAGGTTTGTCACCTGTGCTGCGGTCCTCGACACAGCTTCTGATGGGTGTGGGAGATGCTGTCTACCTGCTGTCTACAATTTTACTTATTCCTTTTCTCTCAAATCCTTCACTTAGAGTTTTTGTAAACAAGCTCCCTGTATCATCCTTGGAGAAAGAAAAGAGTTTTCTTGGTATATTTTAGAGGAATCGAGCAGAAAGTTTTGAGACCGTAAAAGAAAAAACAGAAGATGATTTCCAGCTACTACCTTCTGAAAAAGAAGTGTCAACGTTTAATTTTGATCCATATGCTGCCTGCTTTCAGCCTGTTTTATTCTGAGACTTTTTTTTTTCTTTAGAAACCTTTTCAGCCTAGCTCAGAGTACCCCCTCCCCGCCCCAAACACTGATTTTCCACACTTTTCTCACTTTTTTTTTTTTTTTAAATGGAAACAAATATCAGGAGCTTAAAATAGAGAAGTGATGAGGGGGGCACCTAATCATTTGTTTATTGCATTGGATCACTGTTTTGAACAGCAGGGTTTTCACTTCCTATGAAACTCTAGCATGAAGGAAAGTAGCAGCTGGACCAGGAAGGGATGAAGAGAGGAAAGCACTGGAGTGTTTGTAAACTCTGGGTAGCTGGCCCACCCTCCCTGCGGCTGCCTCCCGGTACTTAGCTGTCTTTACTACCTAAGGCTAGAAGTGGAAAAACTTGATTTGCTTGTTGTGCCTGCATTTTTTTTTTTTTTCTCTCTTCTTCTCCACACCGCCCTCTGTACACCTGACCATGCAGAAGCCTATCTGAAGCCGGCTGGATGGCAGGCAGAGCCGGAGAGCGGAAGAATGTGCGGAGGGAGGGAGTGCTTGGGTCCTGGTACTTTTCCATTCACATCTCCACAGTGGCTTTTCTTGTTTATTTCAACCTCCACCCGCAGAAACCTTTCAGCTGCCTGAAATTCGAGTCATTACACTGTTCCCTGAGGTCAGACTACAGATGCTCCGCGCATGTTTGCTACATGTCAGTGTCTATGTAACATGTACACACGCACACACAAACACACACACAAACATGTAACTCTGCAGGGGCATGGTGTGAGGTAGGAAGAAAAAAAAAAAAAAACCCAAACCTGGATTTGTTGCCAAAAAACCCTTGGCTTCTAATTACAGTTCTGCCTGGAACTCCCTTTTGGAACCTGGAGCAAAACCACTTGTCAGGACTCAGTTTCCTCCGCCGTGTGAAGAAATAACCCCGATGATTTACATGATGTTTATCTGTCCTAAATTCTATACTTTTATATCCAAATACATATTTTACATAACTTTAAGATGGGAGGGATGGACAGGAGCTGAATCTGTATGTGTACCTGGGATGGGGGAAGGGGTTAAAATTTAAACTAAATAAAGAAGGCAGTCCCAGAATCCTCACCTCTATCAATTTTTAACCAATTGTAGACCAAAGTCTGGGGTTATGCTGAGTAGGTCCAAAAACCAATTGAAGATTTTTAACGTTGAGTTGGAGGAGACAGGTTCTAAGACCTTGTACCTTGGATCTCTAGCATTCATAATCAGTTGTGACAGTTCCCAAGTGTCTTTTCAGCACTATTGTTCTTCTTTTTTTTTTTTTTTCTTCCTTCTGTTTGTTTTTGGAAACTGTCCCAGTCAATGATAGGAAGGAGATGACACTTGTAAACTGGGCAGGCAGTCTTTAAGCCACTGGGCCCCATGTGGATGTGAAAAATATGTCATAACATTCACACACACACACATACACACACACACGAAGGAAGGAAAAAAAAAAAAAAAAACCTAGAGAGAGATTCCTAGTAAGAAACTCAGAGGTAGTTCAGCCATCACTGCCTTAAAGGTAATTATTTGAAGTTAGAGGAAATAACAGATGAGGAGTTTGCCCTTAAAAACAAAAGAAGAAAAGCCTAGATCTTCCAGAACAAACTTAAAGGCAATAAAAGAGATACTTTCAATCAGTATTTCCTATACTTTTTTTGATCTTCATTCTTTTAAAGCAAAAGGTCTAAAGTTTCTCAGACCTGATTATCTAGATGAAATAAGGTCTTTAACAGACCTCAGCATCCTCAGGAAGTAATAAAACAGCTCCTATTTATTAGCAGAGACCTCCCTACCACCACCATTTCTCCTTTGGCTTAGACCCTCTGGGATATTGCTGCCCACGTACCAGCAGACGTGGAGTCAATTACACTCTCAGTGTAAAACTACTGGACTATAATGTGCTAGAACCGAGGGGTCCTTAGCAACAATCCAATCCAACGCTACGGATGTTATAGCATTGAGAACTGAGGCCCAGACAAGGCATTTTCCACATCCTCTGAATCCCTAACAGAGTCAGATCTAGAATTCTGATACCCTGGTTCTAAATCCACTGTTTGTTTTTTCCATAGCTTATCATGGAAAGAGGAGATAGGATGGGCAGCCCTGCAAAAGAGCCCTTTGCTGTGGCCTTATATTCAGAGAAGACTTCAAATTTGGACTTTTGATTTGCTCTCCACTGAGGTTCTGCTTCAGTCTTAATGGTACACGGACAGGATGGAAACAAGACCTTCACACACAAGCTTTGTGTGCAGTACCCACCGTAGGACCTAATGTAGAAGCCCTCACACTCTCCCACAGTGCTATGATTTCATAGTTTCTGAATCTAGAATTATCTTATGAATCATGCAATTTTATTGTAATTGTGTGTATGTTGGTATTTAAAATGTGAAGTTTTAAATATATTTGGCCTAGAAGCAACGATACCATAGTAGCAATGAACACACCTAGTGCCCAGATTATACCGTAAAAGAAGGATTTGCTAAAAAGAAGAAGGAGGAGGAGGAGGAGAAGAAGAAAAGAAACCAAACAAATACACAAAAGATCCCTACATCGACCGGGGGGGATATTTCAGAGATACTAGGGCTACCTGAAGAGCTCCCAATGGTCAAAGCTACAAATTTGAGCAACAATATAGACTAATATTAGATTATAACCAAAAGTATAAAATAAACGGCAACAATTTTACACAGATAAAAATAAATTATGGGAAAAATTAATAAATGGAAGAGACAAATTTCTCATGCAGAAGAATTCCAAATAATCTATGTAGCCACTCTCCCCTGAAGGAGGGAGAGTATAATTCTCTTCTCCTTAAATGTGAGCTGGGCATAGTCACTTCTTTCTAAAGAGTATGGTATGGGAAGGGGAGTGGGGGAGGTAATTTTACATGGAGAAACCAGACTAACACTACATCAGCCACAATATCAAGGTCAACATCAACAATGATAAACCAAAAACAAAGAAACAAACAAACAAATGATGATAAACCATGTTGATTGTATGTACCTTTGATATAAGGTGGTGAAATCATTCTTTACCTCTGTAGTCTTCCTCCCATACCTCAGTCTGTTTCTGAGAAAAACATTAGACACACCCTAGTAGAGGGGCATCCTACAAAATGCTTGACCAGAATTACTCAAAACCGTCAAGGTTATCAAAAACAAGGAAAGTCTGATGAGCTGCCACAGCCAAGAATAACTCAAGAAGACATGATAACTTAATGTAAAGTAGTATTTAGCCAAAAAAGAAAGTAAATCTAAACAAATATGAATATATGATGGACTTTAGTTAATAATGTTGTGTCAGTGTTGTTTCATCAGTTGTTACAAATGTCCCATACTAAGGTGAAATGTTACTAATGGGGGAAACTGCGTACAGGATTGTTCTCTGTACTATCTTCTCATTTTTTAAGGTTAAAGACCTACACACACACACACACACACACACACACACACACACACACACATAATCTCTTTCTCTCTTCTCCATTTCTTTCCTCCATACTAGAAGCCTCCAAAAAGTGACCCAGGCTTCTCTTGATATCTGAGAGGTCCTGCCCCCAAAACAGAGTCTGGAAAATGAGGGAACCTACCTTTATTCTTTTAGTTTACTAAATTGGAAGCAATTTAGCTAATTTCTGTAAGTCCTCATCTGGCTAGAGAACTGTCTGGAGACCGCTAGAGAGTCATCAAAGGCCAAATGGCATTATAGTGGCAGATGACTCAAGCCACCTCATTGGTCCACTTATTCAACATTTTTCTGCAGAGATTCTTTATGGATACAAGGCCCTGAAAAATCTTTGCCATCAGTCCATATGGGACATGCAGAACTTGAGGATTCATAACTGAGGTTGGGGGAGCCCCAAGAGCTTCCCTGAATGTCTGCTATTTCGTTATACAGCTCTGATAGAACTAGGGATATCATCAGAGTTCTAACTCTGTGTGTCTAGATAAAAGCAGCTGACTGGACCCCATGCCTCTGTGAATTTGCCTTCCATCATCTGGATCTGACACTATAAACTCTCCTCAGCCTTCAATCTATTAGTTCTACAGTTAAGTCCAGAGAGGGAAATGTTTTGCAAAGACCACCCCAAAAATTAGTGGTAGAGTTGATTCCTGCCAACTAGTCCAGGATGAATCACTTGAATCACTGAATCACTTATTTAGCTGCTGTACCCACTTTAGTAAGCTGAAGGCTGCTACTACATTGACGTACATTACTTCAGGAATGCCTCATTGATTTCTAACCAGTTTTTCAGTTACCAATGGTGTCTAGTTTCTATGCTGTACTTGAGTTTTAAGTGTCTCTTCCTTTTTTTTCTCTGTCTTTTCCCACATCGATCAACCTCTCTGCCAAGTGGTTATAAAATCTTTGGACCAATACTTATGTTCACCATGGAGGCCGACATTGAAATAATTCTTAGTGAAATGCAGTGAGATTAAATCCTGTCTTGTTACATTTTTGTTAGCATGACTCTTTCAGCGATCCATTTGGTCACATATCTCAAAAATCACAAATAGTCAGCCCTTTGAGTCAGTAATTCTATTTCTAGGAACCCATCTTTGAGGTGCATACGTTCAAATATACAGGAGGAAAATCTCTGAATGAATATAGGTATCTAAGTGTTATATCTAACAACAAAAAAAATTGCACAACCTCCATGTCCTAACTGATTTGAGGGAAATGGGGCTGGATGGAGAATGATGAAGTATAATCTGGCTAATTTTTAAAAATTGGAATTAGAAAATACTTATGGTAACAGATAAAGTGAAAAGAAGTAGGGTGTGTGTGTGTGTGTGTGTGTATGGCTTATACATAACCATGTTTAAAAATATTCTTCATAGAAAATAGACTGGATATAAACAAGAGTACACAATAAATGAAAACTTTTGTGGCTGTCTTAGGGTGATAGGATTATGGATACTTTTTTCCTCCCTTTTTCCCCCCTTATATTCCAAATTATATAATGCTTATATATTAGTTTGATACCTGTCTATCTACCTACCTACCTACCTATCTCACAAGTACACACCTAAGACACTGAAAAGTCCTAAATGAAGTCTTTTAAAATACAGTTAGTTGACTAGTTCACAGTTCTGAATGTTTGGTCTCAAGTTAATGCTGCCCACATCTTTAGGACCTATAGCAAAAGTGAGAGCAGCCCACTCACTCTAGAGAAGACCTTTTACTCTGGGAGACGCTTGTCTCCACAACAACAAACATCACCCTTGTTGAACACATTGACCCAAATGAGATTAGGTAGATCTGTAAATCTTTGATCTATCTCCCGCCCCCTGGGTCTTAGTGTGCTTATCTTGTTTGTTGGTGTTTCACAGCATTTGCAAATGTCAAAGGGTTTCTTGTTACTTTGCTGTCTCTGTGAGGCCACCCAAGAACTTTTCTGGTAGATAGACTGCCTTTGGGATACTTTGGGGGCTATCGGACATTTATTTTTTATTCTGATAACATGTTTGGCTAGCGAATGATAAGGCAAAAAAAAAACCTTTTTAAATGAACTATTCATTTTTTTCCCCCTCAGGGAATCACAGGCTATCAGGGACTTTGGGAGAGTATACTATTATTTGAATCACTGGTTTTTGGAAAGGGCCTGGGGGTAGGCATCAGAATCTAGGGGGTGAGGGTAAGGTCCATCCTTCTGATAAGCCCCTCTTCCCTGAAATCACTAATGCCATTCCTCACACTCAGCTCACCCTTTTCACACACTCATTTGTTCATTCAAACAACATGAACGTTCACTGACAGTCCTTTGTGAAGGAGACACTGTGCTAGATGATGGGGAAACAGATATAAATACAGTGTGGGACCCTGACCCCAGAAGGGCACACAATCTACTGAGGAAACAGAGACTCAGAAAAGTGCTATAACTTGCTTTAGGTCATGCAAAAGATAGTCTGGGAGCCAGGACTGAGCCCCAAGTTTCCTGATTCTGAGCCAAACAAAACTCTGTGGCTTCTTCTCAAATGCCATGTCCTAACCTCCCCACTCTGACATCAGTGTGAGGTATTGACATCCCCCTGGGACCTGGGACAGGTTCAGTCTCTGAATTTTTCACCCACTATTGATTAGAACAAGTTATAACCCAGCCATTTCAATGTGCCATCGAGTAATACCCAATACCCAATGCAGGAAGATCCACATGAGCTTGGGCACACACAGAGCCTCAGCTATCTTCACTGCTCTAAACAGCAACTTAACTCAGTCTGCAGGCGAGAGCTTGGCCTGGACCTGATTTTTGTATCTTCTTGTACCAGACAGGCTCCACCATGAACAATCAGATCACCCAGCATCATGCTCTTCTAGAACACACAGTCTTAAGTAACATCTGCAGCCCGGATGTTGGAACTCAACATCATTTCTAGTAGGAATTGCACACTTAATAGGCATTGATGCCTACTTAACTATAAGCCCAAGTTCACCTCAACACTCTGGGCACTCCAGACCTTTGGGTGATAAACAGGCAGATGACATCTCCAGGTACCAGTCCCACATCCAGAACAGTTTTCCATAGCACTGTAGTCATCAACATCCAGCACACCTAGGATTAGGCCTATCTGCCAACAGTTGTAACCATTTCCTCTCTGTGGCCAGGCAAGGATGGACTGGATACCATGCAGTAATACCATGACACCACCAGACAAGATTATGGCAATCTTACAATTAGTCCAGTAGCTTTCACTGTATAAACATTAGGTTGCCAAGAACAACCTTACTCTTTGGAGATGCTGGCACCACAATGCCAGCAAAATGTTCAAAAGAAAGTGAGACCAAAAAAGATTAATTCTGACATTAATAAAAGCCATATTTTGGGAAGGTGTATTAAGAAGACTTGATGGTGATGGCAAATCAAGAAATCAAGTGCTTAAGTCCCTCAAACCTTTTCTAGTCTTGTCTCCTACAACAGTTTTCTACAGCAGACTCCAAGGACCCAAGCACCTACCTCCACCCCACACCCCTGCCTTGATCTCCATCTTTCTTCAGTAGGCTAGAAGCTCCTCAAGGCTAAGAGTATTTCATTTTTGTTTTGTGAGACTTGTGTCCAACACGTTGCTCATGTAGGGAATATTGGTTAAATTAAAGTTAGGTAGAACTGAAAGAGAATTTAATGTGAAATCTGATGATTTGGGTTCCAGTTAAAGTTCCATAACTGAGTAACTTCTGTGGGTCTCGGTTTCTTGTTCTCTAAAATGGTAATTTCTGTTAAAGGACTACCTCACAGGGTTCTCATGAGAATCCAGGACAATGGCAGAGAGGGGAAGTACTTTGGATATTATAAGGCACAGTTCAAAGTAGTTGTTGAATGTTGAATGAACAGACACAGACTGATGAGTGAACTATCAGAGTTAAGCAAAGCCTTCAGGTTATTCCCTAACAGATGCTGTGACTCAGATTATATCTGGGGAACAGTGATTTAAAGTGCCCTGTCTTGACTTGGTAACCATCCTTAAATATATTAATTTCACTTCCCAAAATATTTTAACCTTTTAAGTACAGGAAGACATAAATTAACTGCTAAGGATTCATACTGATCCAAAGAGAATAAAAAAGATAATCAGAAAGTCTTTTTGTTCTTGAAATGCAGAATTGGAAATGAACCTTTTCCCAGTAGTGGGAACTGAAATCCAGTATTAGATCCTCCTTTTTGGTACCTTCTTCCTCTTTCTTCCTCCTCCTTCTACCTTAGCCCCTCCCTGCCCCTCCCCTGCACCCAAATGGAAAAAAATCATTTGTTTTAACTTCAGTCTTAGCAAAAGGTATAAACAAAGTCCAAATTTATCAGGGCTGTTTTCTAGGATCAACAGGGTGGATTTCTATAAATTTTTCGAGCAATTGAGTCTATGGACAGGTTACTACAACAAGAAGGTTGGGTAACTTTCTACCTAAGGTCCGATGTGAGTGACAGGAAGAGCCCTGGCCCAACACCAGCCCTGGATTCCTAAGAGAATCCATACATCTATCCCTCCTGTCCCTGCAACAAATGCGGAGTGGATCTATGGGTGTTGAGGTGAATAGAAAGGGATATAGAGCAAGTTGTTCTTGATAGGGAGGAGGAGAGAAAATATGAGCATGGGTGCTGGAGAGAAGTAAGGCCTTCGCTCTAATAACAGAATGAAGCAGGAATTCACCAGATGAAGCAGCATACCTTTGTTAAAGTCAAAAACTACTCAAAAGCCCAGATCCTGCTTCCTGCAATCTATAACAATAGGGACCTATATGGTACAAAATTCCCAGTGGACTTAGTAGAAATAGGTGCTCAACAACCTCAATAGGGGCTGAGGGCAGCAGGTGGTAGTGGCAAGAGAAAACTTTCAGAATTGGGAGTCTGTCTGCCCATACTTGCCAGTTTTGCCAGCACCAAGCCCTTGATCAACAGCTCATTTATTTTTGGATTCCTAGAGGTGGGAAGAAGAGAATACTGGATGTATATGGCATTAAAAAAAAACTCCAACGTGGGTGAGCTGGGACGATGTCCAAGCTGTGCAAGGGCAGCCACCTCCCCCATATGGTTCCTTTTTTTTCCCTTTCCACCCCTCCTGTTCTTAACACCTCTCACCCAACCATACCTGTGGAAGCCACATTCCTGAACAAAGCTAAATGTGTCTGGGGTGGCGGGAGGGAGATTAAGCAAAGGGATAAACAGCAAGATACTTCCCTTCTCAACTCTAAAAACTGGGAAGTTTTAGTAAGACAATGGAGGAGTGCTGGAAGATTCTAGGGGTTAGGAACTAAAAAGTTTGGACAAATAGGACATAGTTGACTGTTTTTCATTATTTTATCACTTATTTGGTTAGATTTTTTTTGGAATGGGATAAGCATTGTTGATATTTTCAGGTCTGATCAATATGCAACCACAAAAATTATAAATTCAGCACCTACTGTGTGGTAAGCACTGGGGTAGACTTTGCATATACAAAGAACAATTTCAGACTTGTCTTTGGAGGAGCCCATAGTCCAGTTGAGGAGACAAGTACTACACAAATAAATCCACACAGGAGCATTTATTATAAATTATGAGAACTGAGATGCAGAAAATAAGTAAGGTACTGTAAGGTGGGGGAAGGACATCATTTACTTAGTGTATAAGCCTCTCTATTAAAGTAAGCTTTAAGCTGAAATACAAAAAAGGAGGATGGGCTAGACAGGCCAAGAGGGAGGGGTAAAGTGTATTGGGCAGAGGGAACTGAGGTCAAACAACTCTGTGAACCCATGGTGTGATCAGAGACCTGAAAGAGGCCAGCATGGCACAAGCAGAGAGACTGGTAGAAGATGAATTTGGAGGGGGGCACCTGGATGGCTCAGTTGGTTAAGCTTCTGCCTTCAGCTCAGGTCATGATCCCAGGGTATTGGGATTGAGCCCTGCATTGGGCTTCCTGCTCAGAGAGGAGTCTGCCTCTCCCTCTCCCTCTGCCACTCTCCCTGTTTGTGCTTGCTTGCGCTCTCTCTTTCTCTCTCTCTGTCAAATAAGTAAATATAATCTCTAAAAAAAGAATAAGATGAATTTGGAGGGAGAATCAGGAGCTAGATCATGGAGGCCTTTGTATACCATGGACAGGAATTTAGAGTTTATTCTAAATATATTAAGAAATCATTCAGATTTTTAGGCAGAGTGATGACATAATCTCATATATTTTAAGAAAAGCACCCCAGCTATCATATGGAAGGTGAATTAGAAAGGGGCAAGAGTAGATTCTTTAAGAGGCTGATAAGGGAAGAAAGGATATGGCAGTGTAAGTAGGGTGGTGTGCAAAGATTTGAGGCATCCTTTCAAGGTAGAATTGACAAGATCGAAAGAAAGATTGGATTGATCAGGAGTAGGGGGTAAAGGAGAGAGGAGTATTAAGAATGAATCTCAAGCTTCTGATTTAGGCAATTGAGTGGAGGTGTTTCCACTTACTGAGTTAGAAACACTGCAAAGTAGAAGTTTGTGGGGAGCAGTTTCCGGGAATCAAGAACTTGGTTTTGAACATGGTATGTCTGAGATGTCTCTGATGTCAAAGTAGGGAGTTGGATATGCAAGACCTGAACCCAAAAGATAGGTCTGGCTTGGAGATATAAATTTGGGAATCATCAAAATAGACAAAGTATTTGAAGCTAGGAGAAAGAATTGGTTTTCATATCAGGCCAGGCATTCAAAAAATAGAATAAAAAAAACAGTAATTGTGAAATTATCCTGAGAGATACTCTAGTCCAAACTAATTTCTCAACTGAGAGCAAACCAGGAGCCAGTGTAGTGAATCTATTGGTGGAAGCAGAGTTGGTGAGAGATTAGGTCTTCTTTCTGGACCAGCACTTTCATTTGTTTCTTTTACAATGTTTTGTCAGCATTTGACATCAAAATGGTGGAGACTAAGAAATCTATAGAGCTCTCTAGATGTCTCTCATGGTGTTATAGTCTCACCTGCTGCATATAATCCACCTCACTCTCATTACTAATTTACTCCTCTCTTCCTTTAGTCAACATAGAACCTTTTCTCCTGGTTCCCTACTTACTGAAAAAGAAGGTGCAGCCATCCCAAATGGACCTACCTGTGCAATTTTATATTGAGGAAATCTAAGCCTTAGAGCATCCATTTGGGATGACTGCATCTTCTTTTTCAATAAGGAAGAGAGGAGCAAATTAGTATTAGAGGGTGTGTGGGGAAGGAGCATATTCCAGACAGAGAAGAGTTGAAAGAATGGCACAGAGATTAGGTATACACTTAACAGTACTTTATTTTATCTAGAAAGCTGTCTAGTTTGCAAGGAACTTTTTCAGCCATTCCTTAATGTGCTTCTCCTCATGACCCTGTGAAGCCATGATTATTATTCTAATTAGAAAGATGAGTAAATTGGGACCCAGAATGAGAAGGCACCAGCTGGGCTGGTAGCTATAGCTTGAGGTTCAAAACCTGGTCATTTAACTACAGACAAGTGTCTTTTCCCAGATTGAAGTATTAGCAAGTAAGTACATTCATTGCTCCTACTCTGAGCGAGGTCCTGTGTTAGCGTGTTCATGTATGTTCTAATTCTGGCCCCACAACAGCCCTGAGAGGAAGGTGTTGTTACATTTCAAAAGAGGAAATAGTTCAAGTCTGCCTCTACTTGACTTTTTTTTTTTTTTTTTTTTTTTTTTTTTTGTTGAGAACACTACTGATTTCCTATGAGGCATGTTGGTTTTCAGTTTCATGCTTTGCCTAGTCTTTGGTCCCTGGGAACCCCTGAGGACAGAGTATTACCTGTGCATTAACACATGCAGCTTTACTGAGAATGGAAAATCCCAATTAATCTCTTTGCCAAAATCTTCAGTCACTCCTGTTTTTGGCCAACCTCTCCTGTATGCTGAAAGTCAACATTTAAATATGAAACTCTGCATGGTTTCCAAAAATTTAATTGCATTATTAGGAATTGGTTGAAACTGGACTTTGTGAATCTATGAGGGAAAGGTGGGGAATAAGGCTGACCAGACACTCCAGACTGGCCAGCAATTCGGTGCAATTGCTGCAAGGCTCGATGTAATCGGGACTGCACTGGCTGCATCACCAGCTCAGTGCACACTTGCTGTGTAGGGCATAATTCTAGCCCCTCTGGGGGGAGGATAAATCAGTGGCTAGAGAAGGAGATCAGCTTTACCAGGGATCTAGTGACAAGTATGTCAAATGCCAGAGAAAGACAATCAAGCAAGTGATGGTTAAAAATCACAGCCTTTGCCACAGCCTCAGGCACAAAGGCTGAATTCTAGGGCATCTGCTTTGTTTGTGCATGTTCAGTCCGAGAACCAGATATGGAAGACTCTGTGTTCAGTCCTGTTGCCTTCTGGATTTGTTTAAGTCTCTTGGAGGGTCACGATCTTAGCCTAGAATGGCAACAGGAACAATTTAAAAGGGACAGTGAAAAGGAAAGATAAGATGACTAAAGCTTTCTGTGCAAGAGGAGGAATGGATGGAGTGAAAATTGGGAAGTTTCCACTTGATTTTCAAGGATGGGGTTATAATAAAGGGCTTTGTTTTTTAACACTGTTGTCAACCCTTTCAAAAGAGTCTTGCTGCGAGCTGGATGCCAAACCGGAGGCCTAGTATGATTTCTCTCAATGCCTCTTGCCCTGGTTTGCTCATTTGTAAAAAGCTACCGCAAGGTATCCTTTTGAGGATTAAATGCCATGAAGCATAGTCAATGGCTCATTAATATAAAATGTGTAGAAAGTAGGCTGTTTGATGTACTGTCCAGCTAGCCCAGCCCTATGGTAAAAAAGAGAACTAGACTGTATCATTGAACAAAACCTTAGAGATCATCTGGCCCAACACCGAATATGGTAGATGAGGGAAAGGAAGAAGGCAGTAAGTGCCTTGCTCAAGGGTGTTGAGGGAGTTCGAGGCTGATGGAGTGTTTGCCAGTGTGGGGAGAAAGGAGATACTGAGATCTTCTGTGAACCAGCTACTCTGCTGAGCCCCCTACAAGGTAACCTTATTTCATACTGATGGGAGACACAGACAGGTGTCTTCATCTCCTAAGACAAGAGCCCTAGGTTCCAAATGGAAATAGCCTTCTGAGATCAAAGAGTTAATTCGTAGATGAGAGATCCTGATTAAGTCAAATCTAAAGCCCATGCTGTTGGCCTTACACCATCCCATCAAACTCTCTGCTTCCTTGCAAAGACCCATTTTTCTGTGTAGCACCTACCGAGAACAGTGTGGCTAGAGAAAGGGTTTGTTTATATTTTTATTTTAAAAAAAAATATGTTTAAGAATCACTGTGTAACCTCCTTTAGGAAGCTGTCTTGCAATCTAAAATGGCTAAGTGCGCAGGATGACCTAGGCCTCTTTCACCCCTAACAATATATTGGTGTGTTACACCAAGGGGAAAATGGCTCTCCTTTGCCTCCAAATCCAAGTAGTTCTTACAAAAATCACATATTTAAAATCATCTGTTTACTTTTCTTATGACTGTCTGAGGCCAGTGGAGAGATATGCCTCTCATTTGCTCCCACTAGCATCCAGTAGGTGATCAATACATTTTCTGGTACATAAATGTTTATTTTATTATTTTATTTTTTATATTTTTTAAAGATTTTATTTATTTATTCATGAGAGACACAGAAAAAGAGGCAGAGGGAAGGAGAAGCAGGCTCCATGCAAGAAGCCCGATATGGGACTCGATCCTGGGAATCCAGGATCATGCCCTGAGCCAAAGGCAGATGCTCAACCACTGAGCTACCCAGGCGTCCCAGGTACATAAATGTTTAAAGCAAATATTCTGTCAGCATGTTATAGGTTTTTCTGTTTTATTTTTATTATTTTTTGGCATTTCTCCAACTTGTGGAACCAGTATCCATCCATCTGTATAGCCACCACTGATCCAAACAAATTTACATACATAGTTACCAAAACCATACCTGTTACCATGTGTATTATGCATACATACAGAGATACCTGTGTATATTCACTGAACATTGGTTAAGTCCCATTATGTGGCAGATGACAGATGTGTTGCTGCACAAGTGTCACCAGTTAAAATCTAGACTGGGAGAAATAAACCCATGCTTATACAGTCAGTTAATCTACAATACAGGAGGCAAGAATACACAGTGGGGAAGAGTCTCTTTAACAAATGGTGCTTGGAAAACTGGACAGCTCCATGCAAAAGAATGAAACCAGACCACTTTCTCACACCATAACCAAAAATAAACTCAAAATGGATTGAAGACTTAAGTGTGAAAAGGAAACCCTAAAACTCCTAGAAAAAAAAAAAAAAAAAAAAAAAAAAAACACTGGCAGCAATTTCTTTGACATCAGCCTTAGCTTCATTTTTCTGGATGTCTCCTCAGGCAGGGAGAACAAAAGCAAAATAAACTGCAGGGACTACAGCAAAATAAAAAGCTTTAGAATAGTGAAGGAAACCATCAACAAAATAAAAAGCCAACCTACTGAAGGGGAGAAGATGTTTGCAAATGATATATCTGATACAGGATTAATATTCAAAATATGTAAAGAACTTACACAACTCAACACCAAAAAACCAAACAATCCAATTAAATAATGGGTAGAGGATCTGAATAGACATCTTTCCAAAGAAGACATACAGATGGCCACAGACACATGAAAAGATGCTCTACATCATCAGGGAAATGCAAATTAAAACTACAGTGAAATCACACCTGTCAGAATGGCTAGATTCAACAAGATAAAAAAATAACAGGTATTGGCAAGGATGTGGAGATAAAGGAATCTTCTTGCCCTGTCGGTGAGAATGCAAACTGGTGCAGCCACTGTGGAAAATGGTATGGAGATCCCCCCCCAAATTAGTAATCTATACAGATAGATAGAGAGATAGATTACTCAGCCATAAAAAGAATGAAATCTTGCCATTTGCAACAACATGGATGGATCCAGAGGATATCATGCTAGGAGAAATAAGTCAATCAGAGAAAGACAAATACCATATGATCTCATGCATATGTGGAGTTTAAGAAGCAAAACAAATAAACAACAAAGAGACAAACAGAAAAACAGACACTTAAATACAGAGAAAAAACTGATGGTTACCAGAGGGGAGTTGGGTGGGAGGATGGGGGAAATAGGGGAAGGGAATTAAGAGTACACTTATTGTGATGATTACTGAGTAATGTAGAGAACTGTTGAATCATTCTATTGCACACTTGAAACTAATATAACACTGTATGTTGATTATATTGAACTTATAAAAATTAAAAAAAAAAATAGAACTACCAAATGATACAGTAATTCCACTACTGGGTATTTGCCCAAAGAAAATAAAAACACTAATTCAAAAAGATATAAGCCCTTTTATATTTATTGCAGCTTTATGTACAATAGTCAAGATATGGAAAGAACTCAAGTATTCACTGAGAGATGAATGGATAAAGAAGATATATATTTTTTTCATATATATATATATATATGAATATTACTCAGCCATGAAAATGAATGAGATCTTGCTATTGTGACAACATGAAAGGACCTATAGGGTATTATGTTAAGTGAAATAAGTCAGACAGAGAAAATTAAATACCATATGATTTCACTTATATGTGAAATCTAAAATCAAAACAAATGAATAAGCAAACAAACAAAAAGCAGAAATAGACCTATTAATATGGAGAACAAACTGATGGTTGCTGGAAGGGAGGAGGAAGGGGAGATGGGCAAAGTGGGTGCAGGGGAATGGGAGGTACAAGCTTCCACTATAAAATGAATAAATCACAGGGATGAAAGAGTACAGCATAGGGAATTCAGTCAAAGGTACTGTGATAGTCTTGTATGGTGGCAAGCGGTAGCTACACTCTTGGTGAGCATAATAATAAGTAGACTTGTCCAATCACTGTGTCTTACACCTGAAACGTTGTATGTTTGGAATGTCACATGGTGTGTTAACTATACTCCAATAAACAAGCAAACAAATAAATAAAATCTGGACTGGGATGCTAGTCATGTCATTTCTTATGCTGCTGCTTTTTGTAGGAAAAAAAAATTTCTGATGCTTAGGAAGACCAGTGGGCATTGTTTCCCCTGTATCATTCTTATGCTTTTACTGAAAGCTACCTCCAAATCTTGGTTTCTTCTGAATGGTTGCCATGCACTGCCATGAGAAACCATTCACAGCACAAGACAGTGGCCTAGAAAAGAGTTTAGATTCACACTTGGCACATGGACTTTCCTTTTCACTTTTTGAATTATGTTTAATAGCTTAGAGTCTGCTTTCTGTGGGGGCCCCTGATGTTTTAAACTTGTGTGTTATTTACTTGCCCAAATTGAGGCCACTGAGGCAACACTGTCAGCTGTTCAGTTCATAGCATCTAAGTCCCTGCAAAGGCAGTTTATCAAAAGAACACAGAATCTCTTAAAACAAAGCTGATTTATTTGGACTCTGATACCAAATACCTGTGTGACCCTGGGCAAGTTACTTAACTTCTCTGAACCTCAGCTTTCTTATCTCTAAAGAAGGTGGCAATAATACCCAACTCACACATGTATGTAAGGATGAAAAGAGATATAATCTCCAGGGCCTGGTGCATAGGGAACAAATAGCATCTTATTTGGACACAAGCCATGTCCTCAGGAAGGTACATTTTCCAATCCCTTCTCCCATGTCTCTTCCGTATTCAAAAACCCAAACGAAGTATTTCTTGAATTAGTCACCAATTTGGAACTCCCTTTACTTCTTTCCTTGTCACTGAGGTAGATATCTATATGTGAGTCTGAGTGACTATTTCAGTGACATGCTCATGTATTTCACTAATCCCTACTACATGGTCCAGCTTTCAAAGTGTGAATCATTTTCCATCCGTTATCTCATTTGATCTTTACAACAGACCCCCTCCCTGCCACAAGAACACAAGCCAGTGTTGTTTTCCTTCTTTGACAGATGAGCAAACAGAGATTGAGAAAGGTCAAGTGGCTAGTCTAAGGTCACACTTCTAGATTTAGGTCTACAACTCTGAATTCCATCCATGAACTTTCTATTATACCAGGCAGCCATGGGATTTTTCTACATACCTAAAGACAGACACTAGGTGCTCTGGAAGAAATAAAACCAGGTAGATATAGGCTGATAAAGAATAAGGCAGTTAGTCTGGCCCTATTTATCCTGTGGGACACCACTTGGCCTCTGACCAAATGTCTCTTTCTCCTGAGCACCTTGTTGTAAGCCTCTGGTCCTCCGATCTTCCTGTGATTCAGAGGGTCATTCAAACTCAGGTTCCTCCATAAAGCCTTTGGCCAACCACCCCACCCATTTCTTTAACTATTATTTACTGAATGCCAGGCACTGTGCAGTGCTCCCACCCTTTGGAGTTTCCTTTTAGCAGGGAGAAACAGACAATACACTCGAGAGCAAATATATAATCGTTCTGATGATAATAAATGCTAAAAAGGGAAAAAGCAAGGAAGAGCAGCAGGACATGTGTTGGGGCAGGGTGCAGTATGAGATAGGGTGTTAGGGAAGGCACCATTAGGCAGGTGACACAGAAGACTGAGAAGAAATGAAGAAGGGAACCATTTGGATGTCTGCTACCTCTTGGTAGCAGACGAGGGTACTGTAAGCATCAAGGCCTCGAGCTAGAGCATGCCCATTGTTTGAGGACTAGCAAGGGGGCTGTACACCTGGAGGCTGGCACTCCTGCAAATGGCACTAGAGCAGAGTGAAGGAGGGCAGAGCAGTAAGAGAGCGAGGAAAGGAGAGTATGTTATATAAACTCCATTGGGCGCTGAAAGCATTTTCTATTCCTCTGGATGAGATGGAAAACCATTGACAGCCTGGACAAGATCCAAAGTTTATTTTCACAGAATCCCTCTAGCCACTCTGCTCAGATAGGCAAGGTAGGAGCATAGCGACTATTTAAGGATTTGTTATAATAATCCTGGAGGGAGATGATGGTGGCTTGGACTAGGAAATGGTGAGGAGTATTCTGTATATAATTTTTAAGGCAGAGCCAATAATGTTGCTGGTAGTCTGGATGTGGGTTGTGGAGAAACAGGAATCAAGCCCGGCTTCATTTTCTTTGGTCTGAGCAACTATAACAGATGGAATTGTTATTTACCCAAAAAGGAAAGACTGCAGGTGGAGCAGATTTGAAGGAGTTTGGGGCACATCAGGAACTCTAATTTGGATGGCTCAGTTAGAGCAGCCAAATAGACAGTCAGAAAGTGGTGCCTGAGTGGGAGCTAGATTTCTGAGTCTGGTGTCCCAGAGAGAAATCTAAGCTAGAGATAGAAATCCAGGAGTTGTCAGTGTTGAGATTTTATTAAAACTGTGAAACTGAATAAAGTCCCCAGGGAAGTGAACACAGAACAAGAAGTCCGATAGCTGAGCCTTGAGACACTCCTCAGTGGTTTGGGAGAGGAGGAGGTGCTGGCCAAGGCGAATAAGACATGGTCAGGGAAATAGGAAAAAAACCTTAATTATCCTTTCTGTGGGATCCTAACAAGACATGTCTATGCTCTTCAGGTCTTGGTTGATGTTTCCTTGATGGAAGCATATGAGAGATATCTTTAGAGTGAGACCCCTGTATCTCCACTCCTCACAGGGCTTAGCTTCTTGGAGCCCTTCAGTTAAAATTCAAGGGGTTGTCTTCCAACTGAATCATAAAATGATCTAGTACAAGAGACCCAATGAATCATCTGGCTTTGTGATTTCCCAACAGCATTCTTAGGAGCAAGTCAAGGAGCTATTTTCCTTCATCGTTGAAAGAACTATAAAGCTGTGACCCTCCATCCCTAGAAGGGCTAATGTGTCCCACAGTCACAACCTCACCCCTTCTTTCTTAGAAATATTTGTGAATTTCATCAGACCTCAGTCATTTCAGAAAGCTCCAAGTGCATGGCTCTAGTCAAGAACAACCACAGGGCAGAGGGGCCAAGGAGAAACATATTGGACTCAAGGAACCTTGGCCTTGTTTCAGACTGATAGGAGAAAGGAAGATACCATCTGCCACACTCCTTTTGCTAAAAACCAACTTCTAGAGGCCCAGCTTCTAGATAGGGTCATGGAGATCTCTAGTCCAACCACCTCTTAGAAAGATGAGGAACTTGGACCTAGAAAGGCCCCAGGATCATTGCTAAAAAACACACACCAAGGGTATTTGATCCAAGACTAAAAACCAGGTCTCAACTTGAAACCTTCTGCTCAGATTCAGATTCAAGTAAATTCTATTAGCATTTGCTATATGCCTGGAAACATGCCAGGTGGTTTTACATGTTGTCATTCTTCATTCTCACCACAACCTTTAAGACTGTTACTCTTATCTCCCTTTTATAGAGAACACTGATGCTCAGACAGGACCATGACATATCCAGGGTCACATGGCTGATATGTTGGAAGAGTAGGCTTAGAGCCCATGTCTGTTTGACTCCTAGTTTTGCACTCACTCCAGCACATCTTCTGCCTTCATCAGGAGGGATCATTTCACAAGGTCATGTATACCCACAGTTCAAATGACTGCCCCCCAAGACCCTGCCCTCCTACCAACAGGTGAGGCATCTCCAGCTTGGTATGTTAGTGAGTAACTTAACTTTGAGCCCAGAGCATGGACTCTAGAACCAAACTGCCTAGGTTTGAAGCACGACTCTACCACTTGTTAGCTCTGCAACTTTGGGTTTTGTAGCTCCCCTAAGCCCCAGTTTCCTCATCTATAAAATGGAAACCAGGATATACTTACCCCCAGGGAGTTAGGATTAAGTAACGTAATACATGTAAATCACTTACCACAATGTTGGACATGTATAGCAGATGTTCAATAAATGTTAAATGTAATAGACAATGGGTGACTTTAAAAAAAAACCCTGGAGCTGTTTGGAAACATACTGCCCAATGCCTCAAAGTTCTTTGTTGGAGTATGTCCAGGTAGGGAAGTAAGTACCAAAATCCACATCTGACGGGTTTTAGGAGTTTTAGCAATATATTCTGTATCGATCAGCATTCAATTAAGGAAGGAGAGCCACCACAATGATATGGAATTATACGAATTAGAACTTACACAACTGATAAAAGACCAAAGGTATGTAGTGACGACAAGTCCTAAAACCCATTTAAAATACCAATGACAAAATATTGAAAGTAAATATATATGCATATGTATATATATATTAAAAAAAGGACTGGAAGGAAACTCACCAAAATGTTCCCAGTGGATATTTCTAAGTGATGGGATCACAAGAAGCTTTATTTTTACTTTCATTTATTTGCTTTCTAATCTTGTACATTACACTGATATTCAAATCAGAAATTATTTGTTAATATGCTAATTTATTTCTTACTATACCTAACAGCTTTTTTCTCTAAAAAAACCCTTTACAATCATAAAGCTAATTATGAGAAAGAGACAAGGTGGAAGAAAGAGAATGGACATAGACTAGGAACTGAGAGTAGATAATCACCGGGTTTAAGTTAGTAAACTTGCTCCTCTGGACTCTGAGAGTCCTGAACAGAAGATATTATCCAAATGAGAGCTTAAAAAAAATGTATGTGTGTATACACACACACACACACACACACACACACACACACACACATACATATATCCAGCATGGCAGCACTATGGTGGAACAGGCACTCAACTGGGATGTTGGGGCATCTGGGCTGGAGTCCAGGCCCATCTGTGACTAACTGGGTCTTACACTCCCCATCTCCCATTTCTCCTCTCTAAAATAAAAGCTGTCCCTATCAGGGGTTTCCTGTTATGTCTGGGTGTTTCATTCGCCATAGCTTAAGGTCATTGGCAGAGGGAAGGCCTAGGGTGGGGTGGGGTGGGATTGGGCAGGGATGCTGAGTGATCACAGTGAGACCTCTAACTACAATGGAGGAAGAGAGGCCACTCCCCTGCTCATTTCATCCTGGTAATCTTGGTAAGAGAGAGGCAAATCAAAGACAAGAAGCTTGGGCATCTTTTGGCATTCTTGGTCAAGCAGGTTTAGACCAGAATCTGAGATTCTAGGGAAAAATCAAAGAATGCCAGGCCTGGAAGTATCAAAGACTATGCAGTTCAACTCTCCATTGGATAAATGGAGATACTAAAACCCATAAAGTCAAATCGTTCATACTTCTGAGACCACACAGAGCCTGGAGAGAAGCAGAGACTTGGCATTCCCAGCTGAGTATGCCTTCCACCTACCTTGATCTCTCTGAGATCTCACCCGGGTTTGATTTTACGATGCTGATAATGAGTGAGAGAGGAGGAGAGAGGGGAGAAAGGGCCTTTAAATCTCATTCTTATTTGGTAGGAACTGGAAAACACTAAATTGGCTAGTTTTATTCAAGATCCTGGACTTCCTAAGACCCAGCTCTGATCAACAATCATTATTTCTTCTCCCAGTATTCCAGAAGTGATCCAAGTGGTGATCAGTTTAGACTCTGCCAGACAAATATTTGGGGCGGAGCCACCTGGCTGATGTCTGTTCTATCTCTTACCCTCTCACTAGTAACAGATATGTACTTGACTAAAGTTGCTACCTGGATCTCAACAGAAACTTTATAACCAATCATTGCTTCCAGAAAACCTTCCTACCAGTAAACTCACCCATAGCTGGCCACTCAGCTAAAACAAGTAATGAGCCAAAAAGAGTATGGTTTTGATATACAGGATTTTATTACTGGCATTAGTCAAATAATCATGGGCCAGTGAATTTTCAAAGCTGTCTTAACAAATAATCCTTTGCCTTGATACTCAGACACTATGCAGAGAAATAAGGATGAGAATATAATCTTTTCAAAGCTTCACTTTCTTAGTTCTTTTGGTAACTCCATAGACCCAACTCTCAAGCCTAAAGGCTTAATCTTGAAAGATTATTGTGTGAGAAGAGGCAGCAAGATGTATGAAAAAACATGCTCAGCCTCAAGTCAGAAAAATGGCTCTGTTTGGGGGTTTCTATCTATCATGTATATGAACCTGGGCAAGGCATTTCTCTTTCTGGTCCTGATTTTCTCCATGAAAAACTAGGATATTGTCCATACTTGTCCTTTCAAACCCTGCTGTTCATTCATAGAATCAACACAGTGGATATAAAAATGTTTGGATATTATTATTCTCATTGATTGTAGTTTTAATGTTAGTTTTCGATAGTCTTCTCCACAAAATGAAATCAGTCTCCAGGTATCAAATGCTTATATTTCTGAATGGATTGGATAAAGAAGTTGGAAAAGATAGATAGATAGATAAATAAATAAATAAATAAATAAATAAATAAATAAATAAATATCACTCTTTTCCTGGAAAGCTCTATTATTTAATTCTCTTCTTGGAATGAAAAATCCCAGCCGCACTATAAGGAACAGAACACAGTCTTCAGTGATGTCACCACTCACCAAGGGCTGGTATCACTTCCCTTCTTTCACTAACAGATTCAAAACCCTTCTGTGTGGGCTTCTCCGGCAAAATGTTGATTAAACATATAAGTCCTTTGCTTGAAATGTACCATAATCTAAACAACCAAAAAGGAAGGCAGAGGTGAAGGGAGAAGAAAGAGGGCAGAGAGAAAGAGAGAGAGAGAGAGAGAGAGAGGACTGGACTCTATGGAAGGAGCATGGTTACTGAGACTTATATTTTAGTTTAGAGCCAAATAGTTTTCTTCAAACAAAGAAGGTCTAAGCAATCCCAGACAGGAGCAGACAGGAGCAGAAACATGAGCCCTACTTTCCAACTAAGGGTGTTACCACCCATTTGTGGTTCTTTAGAGAGAATGCTGGAGTGAGCCAGGCCTTAACATCCTGCCCTGCAACAGCAAGCATGGACCTGGCCTTTCAGGTACAATCCTTCTAGGGATGGGTCTATCTCCCTGGCCTTGGGTTCTTCTGCCTGGAGCTAGGGTGAGTCTCGAAAAGATTCTGAACCCTTCAGATCCACAGCTCCTATGCCTACCAATGTTGGACCGCACTACTCCTTACCCCGGCCAGCAAATCAACACAAACCTACAGCAAGCAGAGGGAACCAGTAAGATTGGGGGGTGGGTAGGTGGGTAACAGGACCTTCTAAAAAGCCTAAAAAGAGAGTTAGGGCAGGAAACCTCTTCGTTAGCTCCTTTACTATGCCATTTTTTAAAATCTTGAGTCACTATTCACACCCCACAGTTCAACCTGAGACTCCACCAACTTACCAGATCTGGACAGTGGCTGCAAAGGCTGACCCTCGTAGGACTATGACAATTTGACACGGTGTTCTCTCAGTTGCTTTTCCGATCTTCCCATGCACCTCCTTTCAAGCGGTCAGTTCTCAGCTGGATCAAGAAAGACCAGCCTGGTATAAGACAAAGCCAGCGATCATTAGCCAGTGTTTAGCCTTAAGCAGTGCATGTGTAATTATACTAATCGGTTGATTGATGCAGGTTCGGTTGGGAAATACTGCATTTTAAGGAAGTGCAACCTTTTAACTTCTGAGTTGGAGCAGGCAGCTTGCCAAAAGGAGAAGGATGAGATTAAATTATAGAATAATCCTTGAGCCATGGGCACTGAGCTGGGTACAAACCAAGGCGGGTCTGGAAATTCTCAGCGGATCCAGGGAGAAGCCAGCAGGCAGGTAGTTGTCAGGTACTGTAACAACTGCGGGCAAGGTGATCCTGCCGCCTCCTGTTTGCCAGGTCCAGGTTTGGGCATGTCTGTCACCTCCGCTGAACTTTTTTGCACAGTGCTGCCATCCAAATTTAATAAAAATTCATTACCCAGAACCCGATGGCTCAGAATCCTGGAATATTGGTGTCTTTAGCACTAAAACACTCAATTGACTCATGTACAGCCTTCTCTTCCTCAATAGGTTTGAACAACTCCTTTCCCTCTCTCTCTCTTTTTTTTAATATAAGCATGAAGGTAAAACCCATCACATGCATTCCCAGAATTGGCCTGGTAAGAGTTGATAGAACCAGAAAAACCATAAAATTTTGGAGCTCAGAAGGTCTTTATAGATCACTCCATAACTGAGTCCCTGACATAACACACCTAACAAAGTGTCCATTGGACTCCTTCTTAGAGAGCTCCAGGCTAGGAGCTCTCGGCCTCCCAATGTGGCCCGTTCCATGGTTGGTTAGACTTAGAAACTGGACCATTTAAACTTGGATTTGTTTATTGGTTCAATTGAATCTTGTAGAAAAGATTCACCACAGCAAAATAACACTTATCAAAGATATTTGGGGCTGTGTGTGACTGGTGACCCCAGTGGTGACTGCACCCCAAATCCCAACACCTACTGAAGGCTTGGTTAGGACTGTGCACAGACAAAATTGTATGCTGCATGTCGTGTGCATCTATTGCTAGGTTTAGAGAAACCTTTGTAACATTTCCCTGTCATCCTTAGTCACAAAGAAAGGAACTTGATCTGATCTACTTTAATTTTAGCTTTTAAGGAACATGTAAAAATTGGTCAATATCACTTTTTCAGACATGAGATGAATAATCAATCTCTCCCACTACCTTAGTCATTTCTACAGGTTTTCTTCTTCTTGAACCTCTGCCTCAGTCAGAAAATCAGAGATTCCAGTACCTAATACAGTTTTAGAACTAGAAGTGATTTCTTCATACTAGGAAACTGAGGCCCAGAGAGAGAAGGCAACTGACCCAAGGTCACAGAGCTCTTTTGAGATGGAGCCAGGACTAAATCACAGGTCTCTCTACTACTAATCAACTGCTCAACTCTTCATTTTTGATGATACTATGTTGAGTATGCTCAGAGAGTGATGGTGTCTCCAGTGTACTTTGGAATCACAGAAAGTTCTGTGGAACAGGAGAATGTGCCAGCCTTTCTGCAATCCATGTGGCAACCTCGTGGAGTAAGGATTGCTAACATGCCTTTTAAAATATCCATACACTACACATAAATACACTGCAAACTCCACCTAATTACATCTGTATGTAAATATACCAAAATTATCCCCCCTCATAAGAACTGCCCATTACTGAGCATCTACTAATATTCTAATGCTTCCAACGACTCTGTGAGGTTGATGTTGATATGATGGTTTCTCAGGTGAATAAACTGAGGCTCAGAAGGCACAGGACCAAGTGTGGCAGAGTCAAGATTTGGGGCCCAGTCTTCCTGGTTCCAAAGCTAGTGCCATGTTCACGACAGTTGCCACCTTCCTATAGCTTATCTCAAACCCACTCCTGTGCCCCATCCACTGACAAGCCTCAAATATCTCAGATGGCGGCCACTGGTGTGGAATGAACTTGAGATATTGGTGTGGAATTTCTTGACTGTTCAACTTACATATCTCATCAGTCAGTTTGGGAAGTATCTCCCCCATTTCCTGGTATGTTCTTCCTATTAAATGCATCTCTTAGAAAACATGGCAAAGGAAGACCATGGCATTCCCTGGTAAGTTACAATGTTTGATATGTAAGCATAAATAAATAAATTAATTAATTAATTAATTAAAAATAACATTTTGAACATATTTATTCATTAGTCATAATTTTTAAAACTGTTGTACTAAGACATGTTTCTATTAAGAGACTGTCTGAAAATCTTTTAAGTGATAGCCTCTGAGTTGTCTAGTGTATGATTCTTATTCTTTGCAACAGGAATATTGAATTAACAAAAAAGGAAATCTACTTTATTATCAACGTAAAAAAATATATAGTATGAAAATCTTGTCTTTTCTTTGACAGCACTTCCAAGAAGTTAAGTGTTGTTTTGCTACTTTCGAATTTATGTCTTTGAAATTAATCTTGACTATTTAAGAGTTGCCAGTAGGAGAGCCATTGTTTTACGGATCAAAGCCTATGTAAAATGAGAGATTGTTTTTTGTGTGTGTGTATGATGGGACTAATCGCTGAAAAAAAAAAACTAACTGCAAAATTTAAAATCAGAACTTTTTTGTAGTAAATCAAAATCCAGCACTTGTTTATAAATTCTTTGCTTAAATAAATACTTTTAATGCATATATTTTAAAAATATTTTTTATTTTTTTAAATAGGAAGAAATACGTGGATTAAGTCAATATTTGCCTTTATAAAGAAAGATCTTTCTAGGTTAGAGTAACATTTATATACCAAAGATGGAAATCAGATTCTGATAGGAGCCCTGGTCTGGTAAAGTAAAAGAAAATGTAACTACTTGGCTTTAGCAGAATCACTCTGTGCTCTTCTTAAAGTCTTGTGTTAAAGTACACAAATGTGAAGCATCATGCTCCATTTGGAGTTCTGCTGTGGGGGACCATAATATGGCAGTTCAGAGAAGCCAGCCCCTGGACTGATGGAAGAACTGTCATCTGATGAATAAA
This sequence comes from Canis lupus dingo, assembly GCF_003254725.2. Lineage (NCBI taxonomy): Eukaryota > Metazoa > Chordata > Mammalia > Carnivora > Canidae > Canis > Canis lupus. Next base: position 20,175,833 of record NC_064276.1, read on the forward strand.
GCTTTCATAAGATGTAAGATGTATGATTTATACTCTTACTTCATACCCAAGTGAAATGTGAGCATCTTCTCTTCTTTCTAAAATTCACTGAGGATTTTTCAGTTCAAATATACAAACAATTAGAGTCAGTGATAGAAGCACAGTAAAAGTAGCAAATGTTTTGTGAGTATTCTCTATGAGCCAGGCATTGCTCTATGTATTTTACAGCTTCATGAAAGTGGGATCACTATTATCTCCATTTTTATACATGCCTAAGTTTGCAGAGCTTCTATATGAGGGAGCCTTTGTTCAGGGTGAGGCAGTGCCTCCCAGAGCCTGGAATCCCCTACCACAGTGCTGCACCACCTCGATCCAGCCCTGGCTACTGAACAAGTAGGTCCTCCACTCTACACATGGTAAAGCCCAAGTAGCAAGGGTGAAGCCTACTGTGGTGATTGTTTGAGCAGGATCTTTGTGGTTTCTCCTACCTCATTGCCACCATCTTCTTTACCAGACAGAGCTTCCTATTTTGATAGGTGAGTCATCCAGTTATTCTTCATGATCTTCAGCTGTATTTCCTCTTTAAGGGAAGGCTTCTTCATGGTTGGCACCAGACTTGTCCTTAGCAGTCGCCTCTGAAGTTTATGTTGGTCATCCCCTGAGCTTCAGTCCTCTTTACTCTGCCAATGTCTGTTCTTAGACTTGAAAAACACTAGCAGATTCTCATGGTATCAAAATGTAAGCACTCAAAGACCAGGACTCATGGCTGATTTATTTTTTATTCCTACACCATCTACCTAGCACATAGTAGCCTTTTAATAAACCTTGAAAGAATGAATGAATGATGAGTAAGTGCTGAAAGAATGAGTGAATGACTCCCCTTTGAGAGCTTTCTAGACTCAGCAGTCCCCAGACATCTGTTCTAGGGCCGATTACTCAGTCATTAATTCAACAAATGCTCACTGAGTGGCACCACCGGAAAGAGAAGGTGAAGTCCTATGCTTGGAAGAGAATGCTTATGCTTTCTTTCTTTCTTTCTTTCTTTCTTTCTTTCTTTCTTTCTTTCTTTCTTTCTTTCTTTCTTCTTTCTTTCTTTCTTTCTTTTTTTCTTTCTTTCTTTCTTTTTTTCTTTCTTTCTTTCTTTCTTCTTCTTCTTCTTCTTCTTCTTCTTCTTCTTCTTCTTCTTCTTCTTCTTCTTCTTTCTTCCTTCTCCTTCCTTCCTTCCTTCCTTTCCCTCTTTCTTTCTTTGTTCATTTACTCCATTAATAAGTATTTATTAGGTACTTCCTATGCTAATAACATGCAATAATGGAAGGCATATATATGAAAAATGGATTTACACCTGAAGTCCCCATTTTTCAACTTGACCAGTTAAGAGCTGAGTGCTTGGGAAGCTTTCTTGACCTCTCTGTTCCCTGTTTTCTCATTTACAAAATGAGGAAAATGGAAGTATCAACATCCTCAGTTAACTGTGAGGATTAAAGGAGTTCTCAATACATCTTAGCCACTGGCTATTATCATTTCCTTGGTAGATGAAATGAAGAATTAGACATAATCCTTCCAAGAAAACTGAAAAATCACAAACATATACATTATTATATAAGGCACAAATAAAAATAACTAGGGATGCTCAGATTAAGTAGACATGACTTACAACAAAGAAAATTGGAGATAACTTCTTTTCTGGAGGAGGTTGCATTTCAGCAGGTTTGGATGTATAGCTATGAAGGAGAAAGGCACTCTAAGAGGTAGAAATAATGTAACAAATAAATGGAGATATTAAAGAATAAGCCCATAATCTGGACTCTTGAGTGACTGGGTGATTAATTTGATAGGACTAGAAGAGACATAAAGAGTACACAGAGAGACAATTCTAGAGAGAAGCATTGGGAAGGACTTTAAAAACCAGTCAAGGGGTTTGAGTTCCATGCTTTGTAGACTGGGTGTGTATCTGTGAATTTGTATGCTTAATTCACTAGTTTCATTTTTGTTTTCAACTATGGGCGAGTATGGACAGCTGTATTTAAAACTTTTACATTTTAACTTATTCCTTTATGTTACAAATTTGATCACATCCTAATGTGCTTTAGCACTTGTCATGTCCCCTGAGTGACTCTGTAGCCTGTGAAGTGGGTCATAGGGGAAGATGAGGAATCTCACATGAACAGGTAGGATAACCTGCTTGTGCCAAGAGCTGCCTGGATGGACTGGGATGTCAATGTCTAGGCTTCTAACTCCAAGACTTTCTGTTTTCTGAGGTGGAGGAATGCAAAGATACTACGAGAGGGGAGCTGAGGCCATGTTGCCTGCATGGTGGAGGAGAGAAATTTTGATGACAGGGCCCTCCAGCCAAGGGACACTTCTGCCATCACTGGTGCTTTCTTCTGCTGTGATGCAGCAGTAAGTGCTATACAAAGTGATATCAGCTATAGATATTTCCTTTCTCTCCTGGCTTGGCCCAGTGGGTACCTCTCTGCTGGCCTCGTCCCAGGTTTCTTAAAAGGCTTCAAAAGAAATTGCTATTGACTGAACTCTGGGGTTATTTATAATGGAAACCCAGTCTCTCATTCCTCCCGTCCTCCACGGAAGAGTTGGGCTCTTAATCTGAACCTTGGGGGAATCAGAGGCCCAGTTTGCTTTATTTAGCTTTCAGGACATTGGATTTTTTCTTTTTTCTTTTTCCTTTTTTTTTTTTTTTTTTTTTTTGCAAAGTTCTACTGAAAATAAAAGTATCTATGTCCCAATGTCTTGACCAATTTAAGAACTCATGTTATTCTCCAAATCCTATTCTTTTGTTTCCCAATGTTGCACATTCTTCCTTATTCCTTTCCTTAAACAGTTGTATAAAAGAGCAGTTCAGATAAGAACCAATTTTGAGCACACCCCAGAGGCAATTTACTTAAGTGGTAAATACACACTTACACACAAAATAATTCAAGTGCATTTATCTGACAACTTATCTAGACGTTTATGAGGTCCAAGAAGGAGGTTCTGTGATTTTGTGTTCTTATTCTATAGACTTGAACACTTGTCCTTGTACATAGTAAGTGCTCAATCATTTGTTGGCCAATGAACCAGTAGCATGCAATGTCTCTCTATGTGATAAGGTACAGGCCTATACTCTGTGGTCAATTACAGTGGTTTTCTTTAGCTTAAGTTTTCATTATGCTTTTTTACCTGTTTTCCATCCCTTCTGTCTCTTTTATAAACACACACACACACACACACACACACACACACACACACACACATTACTAATTTTAACATTTTGCCTATGTTCTACTTTGCTAGATACCTTGAGGCCAGCGACTCAAGTTTTTGACAAGTTTTATTTTGACAGAGGTGGTATAAAGTAATGTCAAATATATTGTGTGTAGTTCTAAAAACTTGTGTCATTTTCACTTAACAGTTTGTGTGACCTTAGTCAAGTCACTTAGGTGCTTTGAGTTTCAGTTTTCCCATCTATAAAATGAAGATAGTAATGGTACCTACCTCTTTATAATTAGATGAGATAATGAGAAATAGAGTATTTGGACCAGTTTTGGGGCACAGAGTATGTGCGCAGTAAATGTTTATTAAGATGACAACAATTATCTTTTTTTTTTTTTTTGGTCTAGGGAAATGCATGCATGATATGTATGCATTATAAGCTATAAGCCAACTTCTTTTATGGAAAAATGAGACAAAAAATCCAATAAAATATTTTAATTATTCATGCCCTTATTATCTTAGACTACCCACTTAATCAAAGTATTTGAGGAGGCTTACAATAAAATAGTGTAAACAATATCATCATTAACCTTTGGATTAAGAAAATCACAAGCCGTTTATTAAAACCAAATAGTTATATGGTTCTTTACAGACTACCTGATGCTTTCTCAAACATTATCCATTCTAATCCTTAATTTTCACAACTCTTGTTATGGAGGCATTATTACTTATCCTGTCTGAGGGGGAGCGAAGTGACTCACTGTAGTTCTTACTGCTTAGTATGTAGTTAAGGGATTCAGAAATGTTCAGGAGTCCAGGATCATTGTGCCATCTCCCCCCCACAGCAGAAGAGCTAGGAGTCAATTACCCCTTGGTATTTACTTAAACCACTGGGTTCCCTTTTGCAAGGTCAGAGCTGTGCCGAGGGGGCAATAAGGCAATAATCAGTTCTGGCACTAGGTCTGATGCAAATCCTGGCCTTACTACTTTCTAACTGTGTAACCTGGGGCAAGTAAAACAGTTCTCTGAGCTTCAGTTGATTAGTCTGTAAGGTCAGAATGACACCTTGCCAATTTTTGTGAAGATTATGTGAAACAGTGCTTACTGCGGTGACAGAAATGTGGAGCACAGGTCGCGTGACACCTGGCTATACACAAGCTCAACTTGAGAGTCTCAACTATCAGAAGGTGTGACTCAAAAAGAAGGTTGGAGTGGGGGAGGATTAAGGGTAGGGAAAGAGGGAGGAATGTCTAAACCTCCTCGGGGAGGTAAGAGGAAGAGGAGGGAGCTTATGGAAAGAGTAAGAGCCTGTGGCTACTCATCCCATTGGACCTGGAGGCTAGCCCTAGGGGTAGGGGACAAGAATGGAATGAGAATCAGGAGATTTGAGTTCTAGACTTTTTGTTGCTAATTTAATTGCCTGACCTTGGTCAGATTGCTCTCCTTTCTAGGACACAGTTTCCAGGAATCAAGGCTTTGTTGGAAGAAGAGAACATGAAACGGTTGAACCGAGAAGTTATGGGTATGTCTGTTTTGTTCCTAAATGCTAATCAATTTGAAATATTGAGCACTTTACATTTTGTGTCTAAACACTTCCCCCACCTCCACTTATATTCAAACCTTTAGGAAATAAAGATCATTATTCACCTTCATTCAATTCTATATCCTATGTGTAGCAACAGACTGGGGAAAAAATGTCATCTAAGTCAGGCTAGGGTTAGATCCATTAGCAACTCTTAGCTATCAGGTAATACAATAAGGAAACATGTTGGATCAAAGATTTCCAACTGGGCTGTCACTTTAACGATCAAACTAGATTCAGCTAATTGTGAGAATGTCTCAGTGATGCACAGTGGGGCTCCTACCAAAGCAAAGAGAGAACAGAGAAAAGGAGAAGGAGCAAGGAGAGAGAAGCAGAGGGGTAGAGGGAAGGAAAAGAATGAGGAGGAGGAAAAAGAAGAGGAGAGACAGAAGAACTGACTCATGAATGGCAATTCACAGTTAACAAAGCACCTAAACAAAATACTATCCCATCTTGATCTTCATAATCGCCCTGTGATTATTATACTTTTGCTGAAGATGAAACTAAAGCCCGGAGAACTGAAGTGACTGCCAAGGCTGTGTGAATTGATTTCATTCCAGGGGTCTTTCTTTTGACAAATCTCTATGTCATATGACAGGTTTCGGGGTATGTGTGTGTGGTCTTCCTCACTATTCTGTGTGAGCACCTTAAGGACAAGACTGGATTACATTGAAGTCTATTCTCCCTACAAAGTCTGCGGTTCAACACCTCCCACATCGTAGGTGCTCAGTAGATGTGTTGTGAATAAATGAACAAATCCCCAAGTACAGAACCTAAAATCTGATGCCATAAGACTGACCTTCCCTAGTTCCCCTCTGTTGGTGATGGGCAGGAAAAGATGGGACCATTTACTTAGACATGCCTATTCATCTTTTCAGGAATCAGCCTAAGGACTCAAGTAATGGCATTTAGTCATTTATGGAGCAGTTTGTGTGGAGTCCTATATACCTAGAGAAGTTCTCACGCTGGTTATATCATGCCATGAGGTGGCAAAGCAGGGATTGCTTGTGACTCATATTTTGCTGAAGAGAACGACTACGGCCTGGAAGAAGTTAAGTGGCTTGCCTGGACTCACTCAGTGTGGAGTGGTTGAGCTCAGATTTGAAAGCTCCCACTGGGGCTCTGGGCCCTGTTCTTGGTGTACTTTTTCTTCTGACACCTCATGACATCTCAGCCAAATGAGCCCAAGCCAGCTGATAATGTGAACATGCAGAGACTCAATAAGACAGCTTTCCTATCTAAAAAAAGATCTTCACATCAGTATAGTAACTTTCATGGATGATACAGTTAGCACCTCTGCCTGTAAAATTGCTCACGTTTCCCAGGAGGACAGATATAAATCAGTTATTTGTATGTCTCTAAACATGATAGAAACAGCCCTGTGATGGGTGACAGGATAGGACTTCTGGCCCTTCAAGTCTCCTGAACTTCATCTAGTTGACTGTTCTCTCGGCCCTTCCATGCTGCCCTGAATTTTGCCATTCTTGGTAGTGATCTCAGAGGGATCTTTTTTGTGGTCATTGTTTCTAGATCTGAGAAAAAAATAAAAATTTTTAGAGATTTTATTTATTTATTTGAGAGAGAGAGAGACAGACAGCATGAGAGAGAGGGAGCATGGGGGTGTGTGGGAGAAGGGCAGAGGGAGAGGGAGAAGGAGGCTCCCTGCTGAGAGTGGAGCCCAACGTGGGGCTCAAACCCAGGACTCTGAAATCATGACCTGAGCCAAAGGCAGACATTTAACTGACTGAGCCACCCAGGTGCTCCAAAAATAAATTTTTCTTAATTCAAATGATTGTGTCAGAGGAAGAGTACCTTGTTCAATAAAATAGTCAAAACATGAAGAAAAATAGATCACTCTGAATATTTTAAAATAAATATTTATTGAATGCCTACTATATGCCACACATACTTCTAAGCACTAGAGATACAAAAAGGATGAATCCAATAGACAAAATCTCTGAGCCCAGAGAGCTATATATTCTAGTGGGATGAAACGGACAGGAAAGACATGAATAGGAAATATAACAGGTGCTGAGTGCTATGTTGAAGAATACATCGGGTGAAGAGAAATAACAAGCCATGAGTGCAGAGCATTACTGTTTAGTAGAGGAGAGATTTGAACCAAGGTCTTTAGGAAGTAACACACCTTATTGCCATCTGGAGGGGAAGTGATGAAGGGGACATCTTTTGAAAAGATCTTGTCATGGGAGTGTGCCTGAGAATAGCAGGGAGGCCAGTACAACTAGAGCAGAGTCCATGAGGAGAAAGCATTCAGAGATGAAGTCTGAGAGGCAACAGGGGAGCCTAATGGCATGCCAGGGCCTGAATGTGATTATGGCTCTGACTCTGAGTGAGACAGGAAGTCACTGAAGCTTTTTGAGCAGAGGTGTCACGTGACCTGACTTAGGTTTTAAATGGCTCACCTAGCTACTATGGTCAGAATAGACTTGGTGGGGTGGGCAGGCAAAGGGAGGTGGACATGAGGAGAAGGGAGATGGATAAATAGGCTATTCCATGAGTTTAAGCTTGAAATGATTGTGGCTTGAACTATAATCGTATATGCCATTGGCCCAATATAGAGAGAAATCTCTGGGCCAAATTTAGGGATAATTTATCTTTAAAGACCTGAACTATGAATGAGAGTTCAGGAAAATGTAAACTCAATTTAAAATTATGTGACTCCTTCTACCTCTCTAGAGTAATGCAAATAAATATTATCTTTGCTAAGTATATGGACAATTTTTCCTTCCAACTGCAAAAAATAAAGTAACACTGTATATCATTTTTCTTGGTTCTTGTAGGACTTGAATCATTAAATGGGTTATGAACTGAATAATTTAGCCAATTGTTAAGTAATAAAGAAGCAAAAGAAAATAACTCTCAGGACTCTACAGAAGTTAATGATAATGCAGAGTAACTGTGATCAGAAAAGTTGAGTTTCTCTTGGGAATGTAAGTATTGTTATCTTAAACATAGGAAGGAGGTACCAGTCACTGGCTGTGGAAGAGAGATCCCATTTGTTGATAAAGAAACTGAGACTCAGAAAGAGGATAAAATGTCCAAGTTACAAAAAAGTTACTAAAATTTGGGCCAGAACCTGATCCAAACATGTCTCACATGTTGCCTCCTGCATAAAAAGTTTTCCTTATAAATATACCTTGCTGGTGATATGTTAGAGGGGTTCAAGTAGATTATTTATGGCTGCTCCAATTAAGAACCCCAAGTTTGTCCATTTCTTTAGCATCTAACAAGAACTAGCTCCCATCTGTGCTGTCCTGACTGCACCATCTTGGTTCCTTGAGCTCCTCTTTCTTTGAATCACAGGCTTAGCCTCACGTAGCCCCATGGCAATTCAAGTTTTTCTGCTCTGTCTGATTTTCCTTGGGGAATCTGCCTGCCTGGCTTGTTTCCTCTCACTCTACAGAGAGGAAGAAGCTAGGAAGGTAGCACCTGGATGTTCAGATGAGTTGGGGGAACCCCCAAACTTTATTCTCATGAAAAGGATTTATATCTTCAAGCCTTGGGATTTCACGATGTGACTTTGCTCTCCCACTACTATATATTCATCTATGCATTATTTTTCTGAGGAAAAAACACAATGTGAATGTGCATGTCAAAAACTCCATAGGATTCTTTCTTATCATGTTTTTTGGGTACCACAACTTTGAAAACCAAATTGAGAACAAGGATCAGTTAACTTGGAAAAGCACTGGAAAGCTGGCTGGCTCTAAGACGCAGTAGCTTTGACACTTCCATTAATGCCATTTCCCCCCCAGGGCCTCTGCTTTCTGACCCATGCAATGAAGAGAAAAGGAGACAGGAGCTTTGCTGGAAGGATCTGCTGGGGGATCTCAGAGGCTCATTCCTAAGATGATCATGCACCTGCCAGACTTGTTCTTCCCATCTCCCGACCCTTTATGAAGTCCCATCCTCACCCACAATCCCAGCATCCCCCTTCATAGTTTTAAATTCTATGACTCCTGTTCACACTGGTAAATATTTCTTGAGACCTTCTCTTGTGCTCACTGCTGTGGTGGGCACCATGAAGCAACAAAAAAGAAACATGCCATTTCTTCCCTTAAGAAAAACTAACTGGAGGGATGCCTGAGTGGCTCAGCGGTTGAACACCTGCCTTTGGCTCAGGGTGTGATCCCGGATTCTCGGGTTCGAGTCCCACATCGGACTCTTTGCATGGAGCCTGCTTCTCCCTCTGCCTGTGTCTCTGCCTCTCTTTCTCTCTGTATCTCTCATGAATAAATAAATAAAAATCTTTAAAAAAAAAAAAAGAAAGAAAGAAAAACTAACTAGAAAAGAGGCCTTTGCATTAGTGAAAAGGTTGCATTATAGATTTTTTTTTTTTAAGGAATGAAGTTTTAGTGTCTTTAGGAACCTTTAGTAATTCAAAAATAAGCCCAGAAAGTGCTGCCTAGGAAAGCACTTAGAGGAATGCTTTAATTAATCCACCAAAACACTTTGAAATGAACAAATCAAGGGCTTCTTTGTAAATGGGGCGGGGATCAGAAACTCAGAAAACAATTGATTCTCTTCAATATTTTAAACATTTTTGTCATAGTTTTACAATATTAATTTGCTCTATTACAAGGGAAAAAATAACAGTCTAGAGATTTTTTGAGGGATCACATTTTCAGAATGATTGGAATCTAAAATCTGAATGAGAAGTACAATCCCTCTGCCTGGAATGCTTTGCTGCTCCTTTCTACTTGTCAAAATTCTGACGATCTTTGATGGCTGGGTTCGAACATTGCCTCATTCAGAATAAGAGTAGTTCCGTGTGGTTGCCTATCCATGCTGACTTTGAGCCCTCATGACCTGCACCTTACTTCACAGCAACTTGAGTCCATGCCACCTTTTTGTCCTGAGCTGGCCTCCCCAGACCAGGGGGAATGTCTAATTCACCTGCTCATCCCATGTCTTGTTAGTAGCAGGGTTTTGGATGATGCTGGAGCAGTGGTCTGGTTGCCATTCTGTGATGGATGACTCTGTCATGTCAGATACAGGTTCAGTTGTTGCTAGCAGAGACCTAAAATGATAATGGCTGAAACAAGCTAGAAACGTCTTACTTGTTTATATAAAAAATCACCCACAAGGAAACTAGGTCTAGCCAGGTAGCACTAAAATATTTGGAAGCCAGGCTCCTCCTATCTTGTTGCTCTGTTATCTTTATCTATGGCAACATGGTAGATTGGTAGATTATCTACCGTGTTTGGATTCCAGGCCACTGGAAAAAGAAGAAGGGGGAGTAGAGGTCCCCCACTTCCATTTAAGGCACAACTGGACAGTTAATAATACAGTGCTTCCACTCATATCCCACTGAGAACTTCATCGTGTGGTCCCACTTAGCTGGGGGTGTGCTAGAGTCCACTCGTATGGCATGTGAGTGCCCATTGTGTACTTTTCCTTCCGAGTCCATGTTCAGTGAGTCATGGTTAGTTGCTTAAAATTGGATATGAGAGAATGAACACTACAGATAATAATCAGGGCTTTTGTTTTTTTCCTTCTAGAAGAGGTGATAAAAATTTACCAATAATCCACTGCACCTAGCTGCAAGAGAAGCTGGAAAATATAGTCTCCCCTCCCCCCCCCCCACCCAGGACAGCCAGGTTTCTAGCTAACAATTCTATATACAGGAACGAGGAATTGTATTTCGATGGAAGCTACAAAGGGATATTTGGAAACCATTAGAAGTCACTATAAATATGACATCATCTGGAAACAAGGAAAATGAAAATTGGAAAACCTGTTTTTAACTATGAGAGAGCAGAGCTGCCTATAGGTGTGCGTAGGTGGGGCTTATCACCACCATCTCTGGTCGTGAAGCACCGTGCAAGACAGAAGTTCAGGTTATTTGTGTGGACTCAAGTATAGACATCTGGGTGGAGGTTACATGAGTCAAATTCTGCCCTGACTGTTGGCACTGCCCAAAAATGCAGCGCTGGTTCCCACCACTGCAAGTGTCTAGGCAGGAGCCGAATGATTGCTTAACAAGGTCTCCAAAGAGATTTCATTTAGAATGGAGGTTATCCTGCCCATTTCCAAGTTCATCCTTCAGTCTCAAGGACACTTCTCCTGATCCCTCAGGTTCTTAGGGATTCCAGCACTTTCCTTTGGTCCACTGATCACAGTTGCAATTAGGAGCACAATCGTTTGGTTCATGTCTGTCTCAACTGGACTGCAGAAGCAGCAACCCTGTTACTCCCGTAGCATTGTGTCTGCCACATAAAGCAGAGGACCTGACCACAGGGGCACATGGGAAAACATGAGGGGAATGGGGGACACATGCTGTGCTTGTCAACTTGTAAGCTGCTCATGATCATTATTCTTTAAAAACAAGGTATTTAGATATAAAACAGAACAGAAAGCAAGTGAAGGAAGTGGTACCAAATACTACCAGACATTGAGGGGAACTGAATTTGATTCCAAGCTTCCTGGAAACGAAGTATAAAAAGAGAACACCCTGGGCTACTGAATTTTCTTTCTCTAACAGGACAAAACATGTGAAGTCCTCTGCAGAAGCCAAGTTTTCCCAGTGATTGATTAAAATGAGACTATTGTTTGCTCCCAGTTAATGTGTAAGCATGATCGAAGATCTCCTGACTCCAAATAAGACAGAGAAAGAAAAGAAACCTCCCTCCACCCCTCTCAGCAGCTGTCCTACCCACCCCAATTCCCTCCTACACTGTGCGCTGGCTGGGCTTCCTCATCTCCCATTCATGGCTCGCTCACTGCACCTTGCTTCGGCTCCCCCCTCTCCTACCCAAGCTGCCATCATGTCACGATAGGCAATAGCAAAGCTGTCCTGCCTCTGTCTAAACTGCCATCTTGGGCAGCCCAGGTGGCTCAGCAGTTTAGCACCTGCCTTCATCCCAGGGCCTGATCCTGGAGACCTGGGAGACTGCTTCTCTCTCTGCCTGTGTCTCTCTCTCTCTCTCTGTGTGTCTCTCATGAATAAATAAATAAAATTAAAAAAAAATAAATTGCCATATTTATTGCAGTAGACCTTTCTTAATCGTTTGAAACTCTTATCCTCACTACATCATGTGTCTTGGTTCTACACACCAAACTGTACTGATTTTCTTCCTATCATCCTAAATGCTGTCTTAATCCTTGGGAAGGACGGCTTGGGTCCTGTTCCTTTATTCATGTTGGAATGCCTCAGGTTTTCCAAGTTTTTTTCTTTGACCCTTCCTTTCTCACTCTACATACTCTCCCAGGCCAATTTTATCTGCTCTAATGGCTTTAATTACTGTCTAGATTCTAATGACTCCCAATTTTAGATCATCATCAGACTGGATTACCCACCCGAGCTCCAAACCCACATATTTAACTTCCTTGTGGATACCTTGTATGCTCCTCAAATGCAGCATGCCCAAAATCGAGTCAATATTTTCCCTCCTCTTTAATCTTTTATTCTTCCTGTGTTCCCCATCTCGGTGAAGGACCCTGCCTTCTACCCAGATTCTTGAGATAGAAATCTTGTCATCATCTTTAACTCCTCCCTCTCTCTGATTCCTCATCCCCTCACATTCAACCACCAAGTCATGTCAGCATGACTCCACTGATAGCTATCATCAGTGTCATGATCTTAGTGCAGGCCCCTGGGTTTCTGCCACAAATCTTACTTAACCAGCTATGCCCTGGACCTGCCCTCCAAAGTGGTCTTTCTGAAATAACTCTTGGAACTTGTACCTGTCCTACTTTAAACTTATCAGTGGCTCTCTATGAACTTCAGGATAAAGTCCTAACTCCAAAAAGAGGCTTAAAAAGTCCTGCCTGGTCTGGATCCTTCTTATCTTCCAGCCTTACCTCCTTATTCCCACACCCCACTCCTACACTCTATGCTCCTGCCAGCCGCACTGCATCTGCTCTCCATGACACTTGGCTCTCTCTTGCCTCAGGGCCATAGCATGTGCTGCCCCCTTCTCTATCCATCTCTCCACACATATCCTGGGTTACTCCAGTCACTCTTCCACACCTTAGAAGTGACTTTATTCTTTCATGCATACATTAAATACTTACTGAGCAACCTACTGTGCGCTGGACACCATTCAGGCACTTGTAATAGAACAGTAAGCAAGGGACATGTGGGTTCTGTCCCTAGGGTCCTAGCCCAAGAGGCTTTCCTTGGTTTTCCAAGATTGCGTAGGTCTCCCATAGAAACCTGTCCTCACCCCACATGGCACTCTCTCCAGTGCATTTTAATAACTTTTAAACTAGGCTATAAATTAGATCAACACACTTTCTGTAGAGGGACAGATGACGTAATAAGTATGGTTGGCTTTGCAGGATATATAGTCTCTGTCAGAACTACTCAACGCTGCAGTTGTCGAGGGAAAGCAGCCATAGATAGTACATACGGCTGGCCCAAAGAGCTAAACCACAATGTTCTTACTCATTTTTGTATCTGCGTGGCAAGTGTGGTGCTAGACATAGAGGCTTCCCTATAAAAGTGTGTTGGACGAATAAGTGAATGGTAAATAAGCAAATTAGGACAGACCTGTTTACTCTTTCTCCTGTGACCATATCTCCTCGGTCACAATATGCTCCACATTCACTCTGTATAGTCAGTGAACCCTCAGTGGGATAGATTTTCATCTGTTGTGCTCAGCTAAACACTCGTGTTGAGCAAATACCGTGCCAGACATTTTGATTCCTTTGGTGGCCCTGGTCAAGATTTGAGTCCTGTGTCACACACAATCACTATTCACAGCACAGTGGATCTTTTTTCTTTTCTAAATATGAGTTAAATATTGGGTTATCCAAATACACTTCATCAAATTCATTATAGACTTTAGTCATTTTATCTGTGTGTGTATAGATGTATTCTTTCCTCTGCTCCACAACTATTTATCTAATCCTATGTTGAAACTTTTCTGGAGCAAGTTGAATGTTAGAAAAAAATCCAATTAAATCGATGCACAGAGCATCTATCATGCATAGGGCAGTAGGAGAAGCTTCAGCATGCAGTTGGGGACAAAGATAACTCAGATAAGGTACTGTCACTAAGGGGCTTATAGTATAGAGAAGAAATAGGAAATAAGTAGGTGAATAAATAATTCTGATTCACTGTGGGAAGTGCTAAGTTTCCTGAGGAAGGGACCAGCAAAGTGCTCTGGGACTTTCATAAGGCGTAAAATTTCTATCAGCCAGAGAGATCAAAGAAGGCTCTGAGGGAAAAGTGTCTAACCTGGACGTGGAAAGGTAGGTATTTGGATACTGTGAACAACACTAAAGGGCCTTCAAGACACAGGAAAGTTATAGGCATACCCACAAGTTACTAGAAAGCAAGTTTTAATGAAGCTATGTCCAGGGACTGGCTGATAAAAGTGCAGCCAAACCCCTTCAAGAAGGTGCCAAGTCCATTCTGGTCTGGAATGCATTGATAATTGGGACATTATGCTCAGAGACTGCAAATTGACATTCTGTCGTCATCCCTCTTGGAATAGAAACCCTGATCCTTTAAAGTAATTAGCACCAATTTGGAGCATGGGTGCAAAAATAAATCACAAGTGTCCAAAAACAGATACATTAAGTTCAATGGTTAAGAAGTAAACGTTCTTATTAGCTCCGCCTACGTAAACAAAATCAGAAGCAATTAGCATTTAAAAATAGAAAAAGAGAGTTCACAGTTCCCCCTGGAAAATTATTATTTATATAAATGTCCACAATGATGACTTCCACTTGCCCTTCCTGATCTCAGTCATGTTATTTCAGTGGCTAAAGGTTCAGTGTTCTTTCCTGGGAATTAGGAGAGAGAACCATGATTCTATGCATGTTTTCCTCACGAAAACTGAGACGTGTGTGTCTGCTGGCAAACAAACAGGTAGGACTTTATCTCCTCTATTCTACTTCTTTTTTTTTATATATATATATATAAATTCAATCAGCCAACCTATGGTACATACTTAGTTTCTTATATAGTGTTCAATAATCCTTCAGTTGCATATAGAACTCAGTGCTCATCATATCATGTGCCCTTCTTAATGCCCATCACCTAGTTACCCCCATCCCCTCACCCACCTCCACTCCAGCAACCCTCAGTTGTTTCCTAGAGTTAAGAGTCTCTCATGGTTTTTCTCCTTCTCTGATGACTTCCCATTCAGTTTTTCCTCCCTTACTCTATGATCCTCTGCACGGTTTCTTATATTCCACATATGAGTGAAACCATATGATAATGGTCTTTCTCTGATTGACTTAATTTCACTCAGCATAATATACCCTCCAATTCCATCCATGTCGATGTAAATGGTAAGTATTCATCCTTTCTGATGGCTGAGTAGTATTCCATTATATATGATATATTGTATCTTCTTTACCATTCATCTGTCAATGGACATCTTGGCTCCTTTCACAGTTTGGCTATTGTGGACATTGGGGTGCAGTTGTCCCTTTGGATCACGACATTTGTATTTTGGGGGTAATACCTAGTAGAGCAATTGCTGGGTAGTAGGGTAGCTCTATTTTTTGCTTCTTGAGGAATCTCCATACTGTTTTCCAGAGTGGTTGCACGAGCTTATAGTCCCACCGAAATGTAAGAGGGTTCCCTTTCTCCACATCCTCCCAACATTTCTTATTTCTCATCTTGTTAATTTTAGCCATTCTGACTGGTTTAAGGTGGTATTTCAGTGAGACTTTGATTTGTATTTCCCTGATGCCAAGTGATGTGGAGCATTTTTTCATGTGCTTGTTGGCCATTTATATGTTCTTTGGAGAAATGTCTGTTCATGTCTTCTGCCCATTTCTTGATTGGATTATTTGCTTTTTTGGATGTTGGGTTTGATTAAGTCCTTTACAGATCATGAATACTAGCCCTTTGTCAGATACGTCATTTGCAAATATCTTCTCCCATTCCGTAGGGTTGCCTTTTAGTTTTGTTGACTGTCTCCTTTGCTGTGCAGAAGCTTTTAATCTTGATGATGTCCCAGTAGTTCATTTTTCCTTTTGTTACTTTGCCCTTGGAGACTTCTTGTCCTACCACTTCATTGTCCCTCACTCCATCCTCTGGATGAATGAGAAGAGGATTTGCTGTGTGTTAAGATTGTCAGCAGATCTGCCCCCAGAAGCCTACTTGCACAAAGCAGAGTTGGCCTTTGCTAATGAAGCATATGCCTCAATTCCCCATCCTGAAGAAGGAGAGTAGTTCCCATGAACTGACCAGTGCATATTCTGGAGTGGCCCTTGGACATGCTCTCTATGCTGTCCATAACATGGTATGCCTCAGTCAGGGATGGAGCCTTACTGATGGACCATGGATGTGAGTATGGGGAGGCAAACTGGCCATGGAACAGCTGAGGCATGGAGGTAGAGATATGGGGATATTTGATGAAGTAAATCTCACTGGAAGCTGGCTTAACAGGACTCTAGGATGAGCTATGTCACTAACTTCTATGGGAGCCTGGCAGAGCCAATTGCTCTTCTCGGCCAAATTTTCCCCATACTTAAAATTAGGGGCTGAACTGGGTTAACTTCTTTCTCTATTCCACATAGCTTTGTTGTGGCAGTTTTCTCCCTTTTAAAGATATAATTCAAGTCTTTCATCTGCCTCTTTCCACCCACTTGCTTAGAAAAATGTGGTGAATGGAAGATTCATTGGGGGAGTAGGACCCAAGTATTTTTCTCTTCTGGATATATAAAATGTCTGAAAATTGCCCCCATTCTTTCTTTCCCGAAAGACTGTGGCTTTAGGAACACAGGCCTGACATGGATAACACAGACGCTTGGCAGGGGCATAGTGGAACCCACACCATTGCTATCAATCTGAAAAATAACCATCACATTTAAAGTTGATGGGACCTTGGAATAATTAAAGGCTAAAAGAGAAAGCATTTGCTCAGAGTGGTATGGTAAAGACAAATGTATTTCAACTTCTTGGTTCTAAATCCTCTTTCCACCATGTCTTTCTTCCTCTAGTTTTAGGATGTCTGATCTGGAATTGCGGTGGAGGGGCTGATAAACATATGTCCACTTCAAATAAAAATATCAGTAGAGTTTTGTAGTGGCTGGGAGGCAGGGAGTGGATTAACTCTTTGACCATTAATTTTTGTTGGGGCTTCACTCACTTTTTCATACTTCCTTTTCCTCAGGTTTTCTCTTTCCCCTTAGATTAATACCAGTTCTCCTGGCCACCTTGCACATTTTTTTTTTCTCAAAATTTAAGAGCTCAAATATCTTCCCATCTGTTAATCAGTCTTTATTCCAACACCTCATCCATACTTCCTTAAGCAATTTCCTCAAGTTTTTCTAGTTCCCTGTGTACAGGTCCATCTCCTCTGTTATGCTGTAGCCATTTGAGAACTGGGAACATCTTTGTATCCCTATTTCCAAGCCCAGAAATTCTGCTCAGTTGTTTATTGAATAAATTAATGGAAGAAAGAGGCACTTCATCTATATCCAGGTTGTGCCCTGGAAGCCCCCTCGGAGTGACGATAAGCTTAGTAGTAGCCTCCATTTTATCCTTTATGAGGAGGAATCAGGAAACATCAGAGAATCGGAAGATCTATCTTAGAAGCACCAGACGTCCTCTCTATGTCTCTATGGCTGTAAACTTGGTGCTCATCCATGACCACTCAAGTGTGATCAGAGTACACAGAGGGATCCTGTCCCAGCTTATGAGATGGAGAAAAAGAGCAAGAAGCCAACTCCTAAACTTTGGGTTGCCAATCTCAGCATGAGGGCATACCAGAGCCAACCCGCATTGGCTTTGGCCAGGGGCCTGAGTCTGTTTTCTGTGCATCAGCATTGGTCAACCTGGCCACCAGGAGGGGATCCTGGCATGGATCCAGCACAGGCATTGTACCTAACACAATTTTGAGTAAAGTGAGACTGTATGGCCTCTTTGCTCAGAGATTGGAGAAGGAAGGAGGGTGAGATAATACAAAAAGTTATCTGACTTCTGTCCAATAGTGCAGGCAGGAGAGCAAAGGGAAGCCTTCTAAAATGTTGGTGAAAGAAGAGTTGGTGAGAGACATGGGAGTGGGAAGGGAGAAGAAGAGGAAGTCCTTATGGACAAGAGAGAGAGAAAGAATCTGGACTAAGGGTGGGGGAATGAGAGATAAGAAGGAGAACAAATCAACATGGAAGGAAGGGAAAGAGGGAAAAAGAAGGAAGGAAGGAAAAAACGAGAAAAAGAGAAAGGCACAGACATCTAGAGAGAACATCAGAACTAGACTGAAAATGAGATAAAAATTAGGGGACAGGAAAGAAAAGTGAGGAAGTAATGAAGGAGTGTGGGTACATGCACAAGACATGGATAACTTAACACCAGTCTGACCCTCTCAGCTCAGTAGACTTCCTTTTGTGAGCCTGGCACAGGGAAGATCTGTACACAGAGGAAAATGTGCTGACTCCTGCCCAAGGCCTGTCGGAGGATAGAACAGATCAATTAACCTGGGTGGGGCTCTCCTATGCCAGGCCTGGCACTGCCAGTTCTTCAGTGCCTGGCCAGGCCAGGCCAAGGACTCTCACATGATCACTAAGCCATTAAAGGACCATCAGCTTCAGGGAAGAATCAGCTTTTTACTCTGAGAAAAACCCTCTTCCTGTGCTGACGTCACCTCCGCTGGCATGGCCACCACCAATCTTCCAGGCCCAATCCTGCTCCTAGTGAGACCACGCCCCTTTAGGGCTTTAGGGAAACTGGTCTTCGGGAATCCAAACAGACTTTGTGGACCATTTGGGGGCCAGCAGAGCCTGGTACATCCAATTGATGGCATGATCCTGGGCATATTTGTGGGTGGAACAGGAGGCATCTGGAGCAGAATGTTCCCACAGATCTTGGGGGTAGAGGGTGGGGAGCATGACTGAAGGGCACGTGTGAGCACAGCCTTAGAGGTTGAGTAGGATCCACTGGGCCAGCAGAGAAAGCAGAGGGATCCTATGATCCTATGGCATGAGAAGCGCAGGTAAAAGTAGAAAGGCATGTAAGTGCAGAAGGCTCATCTGGAAGATGCATGGAAGCAGACACACAGGTCAGCAGGAGATAAGGCTGGGATGGTGGTGGGTCCAGATAAGGGCAGACAGACATAAAGGTACAGAGACACTCAACATTTCAGCCAGAAGGGAGCCTGGAGATGATACAAATCATTTTTGTCCTTGTATTCTTATTTTTAATTTTGTACGTGTGAGTATGTATGTGAAGTAAGCTTGGTTGAACAGTGCCTGAGTTTGGACACAGAGGAAGAGGCATGATAGCAACTCAAATTATTTTGAATGACATACGTTGTTCCTCTTCTCTTAAAAAACTGACTGTTTTGCCTTGTGTGGTGGCCAGTTTCTCTCTCTCTCTCTCTCTTTAAAGTTTTATTTATTTATTCATGAGAGACACAGAGAGAGGCAGAGACACAGGCAGAGGAACAAACAGGCTCCTTGCAGGGAGCCTGATGTGATACTCGATTCCAGGACCCCGGGATCATGACCTGAGCCCAAGGCAGATGCTCAACCGCTGAGCCATCAAGGTGCCCCCAGTATCTGTCTTTTTAGTGGTTTTTCTCTATTAGGGGCCTTCCCTCCCATCTCAAGTTCTCAGCCACCCCTCCAGACTGCCCCCGGCCTAGTCAACTATCTCTGCTGGGCTTCCTCCAGGGACCAGTAGGTAGACCCTCCTATCCTCTTTCCTCAAAAGGCAGGTGTTCGTTTGTGTTTGAAAGCTTCAAGAGACATTAAAAGGTTAAAATTTCCCCTATTCCCTTATGTAGTTTTTAAAAATTGCATAATGAAGTAAAAGTTTCTTTGTTTCGTCTATTAACATTTACCAGTCAGGATATTTTCCTAATTAAATCAAATATATCTCCTTCTACATATATAAGCATGTGTGTTTATATGTGTGTGTATATATACACACACGTTTATAGAAGAGGAATTATGCCTTATATATTGATCTGTTTTTTATTTTAAACTATATTGTGAAAAAATTTCCAACTTCATGCCTCATATGTGGTCTAGTCCATCGACTAGATATACCATAAGTTTTCAAGTGCTTTTTTGTAAATAGACATTTATGATGATTCACCCTGTTTACTTTTACAAGGAATGCCTCTGCAAACATCCTTGCACGTGAATCCTGACGTACTCTTACTACTATCTCCATCAGATGGATTCCTAGAGGTTAGTTGCTAAATCAAAGAATATGCATATGCTACATCTTATTAGAAATCACACCATTCCTTTCAAAAAGATTGTACTATTTGATACTCCAACAAACAGTTGAAAGGAGTGCCTCTTCCACACTCACCCTCCTGCCCTGGAACTGCCTCATCACTTGATGGATGAAGAGATGCCATAGAGAAAATTGGCAGTTGTCTAATGATACCCACATAGGTATTGGCGACACTGGTACCAAGATTTCAGATCTGTGGTCACTATACAAGATAATGCATGTAAAATACTAAGGAAAGTCCTGGGCACAGTGTAAGAGCTCACTAAATATTGGTTGTTTTTCTTATTAAAACACACTGCCAAGGGATGCCTGGGTGGATCAGTAGTTGAGGATCTGCCTTGGGCTCAGATCATGATCCCAGGGTCCTGGGATCAAGTCCCACATTGGGTTCCCTGCAAGGAGCCTGCTTGTCTCTCTGCCTGTATCTCTGCCTCTCTCTGTATGTCTCTCATGGATGAGTAAATAGAATCTTTAAAAAATTAAAAATAAAGCATACTGCCACAATAGAGACCTACCAGAAGCTCTAACAACTGGTTCAGCGTGAAAGATGAGCTGGAGAGGAGAGAGAACAGAGGTGGGGAGGCTCCAGGTGGCTCCGCCCAGATTGGGTGAAACGGGGTTTCTCCTTCTGTGCTCCTAGCCCGGTACTTACCCCTTCACATTAAATGTAATCAGTTGATTCATCATCGACCATCATACTGTCCCTGGGGGACAAGAGGTATGTTCTCTGACATCAGATAGTGATGACCTATGGGCTGGGATGCTGGAGTCTCCCTCAAATCCCCAAAGGGAATTTAAAGCGATAAGCTTCTGAGTTTGAGACTCTCTCACTCTATGAATTTTTAAATGCTGAAAGTTACAAGGAGAAAGAGATAGTCATTACACCGTAAATTATGTGAGTCTCCTCTCCTCAATTAGGATGCAGCCTCTTTAGAGGAGGAATCATATCTCAAACTTCTTTTATCATCTTTTCCACCATGACAACCAGTGTGCTCAGGAAGCGCACAGGACATACACAATACATACGAAGTGGGGAGAAGGAACGGAACTGATTTTTTGGTGTGATTTAAGGAAACCAGTCCCTTTGCTTTACAGTAGTGTGTGCTTCGTGTTGATGGGTTCAGTCACCATGTGGCTATTTACCTAAATGGCCATTTCACCTTTGCAAAGTTTTGGCTGTACTCTCAGGCCAGTGCTGCTGGCCTCTCTGCTACACACACATTCACCCGGGCCTGCCCTGCATTTCTTCAGCTGCAAATTGTGCACTCCCATGGGCCACAGAGGAATGTCTGGGGAAATGGGATTGTAGAAGGGAACAGCTACTGGGAGAATCTGGCCCCAAAGCTGAGGACTCTTCAATCAATATGCATGACTTTCAGAATTCCTATTTTAATCAGCGAAACGGAAATGAAATTCCAATGTAGCTTTTAGTTAAAAAAAAAATTACAAGTGGTATATGATATTCATGCATACCATTTCCTCTGAAATTCTTTTTAAGAATTGAAGAAAATAACCATATAACATACTGGAAAGAACACTAGCCTAGGCGTCCAGAGATTTAATTTCATGCCCTAAATTTATCACCTAGTAGCTATGTGATCAAAAGCAGTTACTTCCCCCATCTTACCTCATTTCACTCATATATAGAATGAGAGGTTTGATGCTATGGAAGTTCTCCTTGAGCTCTTGTAATAAATGAGTTCATAATTTCCTAATTAGTGTTAAGACCCATCTCTACACTCAGCCATCCATTCATCCATCCATCCATCCATCCATCCATCCATCCATCCATTCATCAATCCACCCATCCTTTCCACAAATATTTATTGAATTCCTACTTGTGATATGTCCATGCAATTCAAGCCTTCTGCTTTGGGTTGGTAGATCATCCCCCTCCCAAGCACCCAGATTCAACATCTTGTGTAAATTCTGACCCTCTTACTGTCTCACCCACTTCACCTCCAACCGGTCTGTAGAGTTTATTCTTTCTCTGTGTATCTCTGGTCCATCCTATTCTTTCCATGCCCACTCACTGCTCCTCTTCCAACTTCCTTAGCTCTCACTTGAGCTGCTACAAAATATCCTAAGTGATCGCCCAGCCTCAACAATCTTTCTTCCCAATCTACTCTACATGTCATGCTTAGAATTATCTCCAGTCTTTCATTGTAACCAACATCTTTTGAAGGTTTGTTGAATGTAGACACTGTACCTGGACCTTTAAGGAAGCTCACAATCCAGAGAAGAAGGCAGATAAAATCAAAGCGTAAGGACAATACTATGCTGGGCTGCCATGATGGAGGAGCTCAGAGGGCTAGATTTCTTCCTTTCTCCTGGTAAGAGCTTCCTCCTCAGTTGTTCCCTCTTCTATGCATCTCACAGTACTTTTCTTCATGCTTCTAGCCTCCTCACTCATAGCATCCTTTTACCATTCATTCTCCACTGTCTCTCCCTAACCAGACTATGAGCTCCTTGATGGCAGGGATCTAATCAACTGGAGTGCTCCTTCTAAGTCACAAATCTTGGGTGGCTCCCTTTTGCACTCAGGGGTAAGTCTACACCCTTTATATTGGATATTGAAAGCCCTTAAATGTTTGGATCTATCTTTCCAATTACCTCTGCTAATCAGCCTATATTCAGTCCTATCCCAATCCCAAACCCTCTTCCTCCCACCCTGACATAACCTCTAGAATTTCCTCCCTTAGGTACATGGCAGCTTGACCACACCTGGCACTTTCATATCCACTGCTTTTGGATAAGCTGTTCCCTCTTCTGAGAATACCCAATACATTTCTCTCCCTGGTTCCCCCACCTGCAGAGATTTGCCTGGAGGGCCCTATCCTCTCTTTAAGGTCTAGTTTAAATTCTACTTTTCCAAGAACCTGCATAGAATCAGATCTACTCACTCAGAATTTTTACCTGTTTTCAAGTATTTCTTACAGTAAATGTTCTAACACTGAACACCAAGATAGACCAAGGGTGGTCTATCTTCTGCAAAGATTTCTGTGAACCTTTCTGTGTACTTCCTATGTTATAAACTCCTGGGAACAAATGTTCATGTTACTTTGAATGTTGGGATCCTTTGTAGCACAGATCCTAGAACCTGATACAGGCTCACTCTGTACTGATCAGTTGCCATATGCCAGGTATTGTACAGGCTTGATGACATTTCATCCTCACAGCAGATTAGGAAATTGGGCTCAGAGAGAGGCTAAGTAACTTGCCCAAGGTACCAGTAGGTACATGATACAATTTAGATTTGAACACAAGCAGCCTACACTGCTTCTCTACAAGCGGGCACAATAAATGCTGACAGTTTTGTAGTCATTTAAAGGAGGGGTTGAAGATACATTTAACAAGTATATTCTGATTCCCTAGGGAGAATTTTTTTTTTTAGAATTTAAATTCAATTTAATTAACATATGGTGTATTATTAGTTTCAGGGGTAGAATTCAGTGATTCATCAGTTGCATATAACACCCAGTGCTCATCACATCACGTGCCTTCCTTAATGCCTGTCCCTCAGCTCCCCCATCCCCCTAGCCACCTCCCCTCTAGTAACTCTCAGTTTGTTTCTTAGAATTAGGAGTCTCTCATGGTTTGTCTCCCTCTCTGTTTTCATTTTATTTTTCTTTGTTCTTTTTTTTCAAGATTTTATTTATTTATTCATGAGAGACACAGAGAGAAAGAGAGAGAGAGAGAGAGGCAGAGACACAGGCAGAGGGAGAAGCAGGCTCCATGCCAGGAGCCTGATGCGGGACTGCATCCCGGGTCTCCAGGATCAGGCCCTGGGCTGAAGGCAGCGTTAAACCGCTGAGCCACCTGGGCTGCCCCTCATGTTGTTTTTTCCTTCCCTTTCCCTATGTTCATCTTCTAAGAGTTTTTATTATTATTTATTTTTTGAAATGAGTTGGCATCTGATGTTGCCCTTGAAAACTAAATAGAAATTTGACAAAGACAAAAAGGTAAGAGTATTAAAATTTGAGAATAAAATTTGAGCTAAGTCCCTGATAAAGTGAATAAAGAGCGTTTGAGGGGAAAAGATGGGGGCTATTTACTGACTTACATCCCCAACCAGACTGTAAGCAGTTGTGGGAGGATGTTCTGGTCTTGCTTGGGGCTATACTTCTACTGCACATGTCAGAGTCTAATACAGAGCACACGCTGAATCAATATTTTGTATAAACGAACCTACTTGACAAATACTATCCAAGCATTTTCTGTGTTCATGTAATTTAAAACTCACTCTTGGCTAGAAGGCTGCACCCCCTCATTGCCTTTGTGAAGGCTTTAAAAGCCCAAACCCAAACTTTCAGACCCTGAAAGTGAAACCTCCAGGCGCTAGAAATTTCACTGACCAACCCAGTTTCACTGACTGAGTAAAAAACAAACATAAAACCAACAGAACGAGCTATGAAAAAATCAAATATGAAAAAAAAAAGTTCAGTTCCAAGAAACTTAGGTATTTTCAGTAATGTGCCTCCTGCAGGGAAACCTGATTGCTTGGGTGGCATGTCAGTTTCATTTCCAGCTTTGACCTTCTGTCTCCTAACGAGAGAGGAAAAGCCCCTCCGCCCAGCAGCTGTGCAGGGGCCCTGGATCTGAAGACACAGAGGGGACTGAGGCAGCATCCATGAGCTTCTCCGCCACTGTACTGTTTTATATTAGAATAAGCTGTAGGCAGGTCTGTGTCAGTGAGCATATTCAGATCACAACATTTGTTGAATCAGTGAGTCAGAAAATGGCTTAAAGCAGAGCGAGTGAGCGGGGAATTTAGCATGATCAAGTAGAAAATGTGTTCAACCTGGGGCTCACCGAGCCAGTTCCTTCTCCACCACATGTTAGCTGGGTGATCCTGAGCGGTCCTTGCCCTCTTCTGGGCCTCAGTTTCTTCTTTCAGTTCTGACATATTTGGCAGATCTTCATTATGGTAGGAGGGAGAAATGCGTACAAAACATCTAGAGTTGTTTTTTAAAAGGAGACATTTCTGGAAAGCTCTCTATGTGCATGGGAAACTGGGGATCTGTGGGTTTTCCCCTTTACTCTCACCTGTAAGGTTTCCCAACCTTGGCACAGTTAACATTTTGGGCTAAATATTTCTTTGCTGTAAGGCTCTCCTGTGCAGTGGGGAATGCTCTGCATCATCTCTGATCTCTTCCCACCGGATGCCATAGCATCCACTTCCCTGTCCCTAGCTGCGGCAACTCAAAATGTCTACAGACATTGCCAATAGTTCCCTGGAGGCAAAATCATCCTCTGTTGGGAACCATCCCCCCTGAGTTGCATTTCCAATCCAAACTGACAGATTCCTTAGAGTAATGTAGCTGACAATGGACTGGGGAGGGTGTGGAAACCAGGCACAGAGGCTCCCTCCACATCTAAGGGCCTGGGGACAGGGCGTCCCCAGGAATTCAGGAAAGCTAGAAGTGCATGCGCTCTGGAAGCAGGAACCTGGCATCTGTGTGCCTGCATTATCACTCACCGGCTGTGTGACCTTCTTTATATTGCTCAACCTCTCTGAGCCTCAGAGTCTTAATGGATTCCAAGGAAGTGATACCTCTCCTTGATGAATCCTCCTGTCATCCTCCCCACCCCCCCACGCCACTAAAAGGTTGTTAGAAGGGCTGAAAGTAATGTATGCGAAAGCACTGCGGGCTAAAAAACATAAGACAAATATGTATGTCACTCTAAAGACTGTTTTCCTGAGAAAGCACAGAAAAAGAACTTTATTCCTGGATCATTTTTCCATCAAAAGCAGTTGTGGTGACATTGTAGGTACCACCACAGCAGTAATGAAGACACATAATGGAGAACCTTCCCAAGGAATCTTTGAGTCCAATACCAGCTTTAAGGCTTGATATCTACTGGGCCATGAGTTAGCATTTTTCCAGTGAAAATTAAAGACCTCTTCAAAAAAGGCATTATGCTCTCATTAGGCCGAGGTGAGAACGTGCCATCTGCGTGTTCACATAGCTGGAAGTAACTGAGCCTATGCTAGCTCTTTCTTCAAGCAGGCTGTTGACGTGGAAGATGCCCAGGTGACTCACGTCTGCGGTAACTGAGCACTTCAGAACTATGAGGGGCTTCTGAATGGTGGCTGGTTCCTCAAAGTGGGAGTCAAGGAGCTCTGGTCACCATCAGGCCTAGAGTCGACAGCCCTCCCGACGTCAGATCACTCCAGGTCCAGGGTTTGATCGGTACTCTACAGTTGTGGGAAGGCTCACACCTAGAGTAACATCCTCACAAGCAGATGAAGTACCAGGTCAAGGGGCTGATGACTGTCAGGATGCTGATTTAGCTCAGAAACAATCCGGAATTTCAGATCGGAAACCTCCAGGGTCCAAGGAACAGGCACAAGTTAGAAGGAATAATATAATTCACATTTGTAAATGGTTTGGTTTACGGACCACTTCTTCATCCCATGAGGGTAGTACAGAGTAGTGGCTCGGGGCATTCACCTTTGAGCTCAAGTGTGTGTCCCAGCTCTGCTCCTTGCTAGCTGCATGACTGTGGGCCCCCAGCGGGTACAGTGCAAATGCTAGCTGTACATTCGACGTGCCACATGACCGCCCTCTGAGGTCAGTGATGTAATTGCCCTCACATTCAGATGTGGAATCTAAAGTTCAGATAAGAGCATCCCCACACAGCACCCCCACACCCTTTTGCCCCACTCTTTCTGTTAAGTCATTCTTCCTTCTGTCTCTGCTACCTAAATGCCATCCGTCCCTGGAGTCAGCTCAAATGCTAGCTTCGGCCTCCAGATCAGAATTCATCTCTGCTTCCTCCAAGCTCCCTAGCACTCTGTTCGTATCTCTGTGGCACTCAGTGGGCCACACTAGGCAAGAAAAAGGGCCAAGATAAGGACGTGACCATGCCCCACTGTAGACTGTGGTAAAGACCAGCGAGAGTCACAGGCGACCAAGGCAGGTTTCCTCCCTGCAGCAAGCATCGGTGGCTACTCCCGGCCCACAGTCTAACACATGGTGAGACCTTTAAAAGCCCTCACCACACTCTGATTCCAATCAATGCTACCTCCACATATGCTCCCCCTTCCCAGACGTAGCTTAGTGGGCGGAACAGCTCAGGGCCACCTCGGCACCTGCCCCAGCACACGGCCCCGGGCTGCCAGCGTGCCAGGGCGCTTAGGGTGCTGAGCCTGGAGCCGGCTGACAGTAGAGCTGGTGCTGCGTGCCGCAGCGGAGCACGGCGACGGGGGGTTACCTGAATCGAAACCCCGCCGGCACAAAGTGTAATGTGTGCACCCTGTTTCACTATGACTTGAGTGACCAACAAGGGATCCACGAATCAGACCTAGAAACGTGGCCCACTCGCGGCTGGCAAACTGGAAAGAAACGGAGAATGGAAAAGGCATATGGGCGAGGCCTATCTTATCAGCTCCAGCCTGATCTATAGATTAATGTAGCTGTGGCATGTGGAAATACTGTTTTCCCTGCTGGTTAATAAATGTAACTTTAAAAAAAAAAAGATGTATTTATTTGAGAGAGAGAGAGAAAGAGAGAGAGCATGAGAGAGATCACGAGCAGGGCGGAGGGGTAGAGGGAGAAGCAGGTTCTCCTCGGAGCAGGGAGCCCCATGCCAGGCTGGATCCCAGAACTTCGGGATCATGGTCTGAGCTGAAGGCAACTACTTAACCAAAGGAGCCACCCAGGTGCCCCCAAAGTGTAACTTTTTAAATCATTGAAAACTCTACTGTTACTGTTCATTGGGGAAGATAGAGAAAAAGTCCAAAGGTACAGATTTAAAAAGCCATCTCATCCTGACCAGTTACATTTCATTACAGTTCCCTTGTCCTACCTGGCTCATTTTACATAGTTGGGATCAATCTGACCCCATGTATCTCACAATATGCTTTACTTATTTGTGAATAAATAACACACGCAGAGAGTACCAAGCTCAGAAGGTACCAAAGAGCAGGGAGTGAAAAGTCTCTCTCCCACTCCTGCCTTCCACCACTCAGCATTCTCCCAGGTCCTTTAAACATCCTTCCAGAGGAGTCCTATGCCTAGCTCTGGACAGTTTTTGAATGAGTTAGCAGCCCTAATTGATTCTTTAAACTTCTCAGGAACCAAACATTGTCTATAAGTACGAAGCGTGTCTGTAATGCAGCATCTCTGTGCTGATAAAAGATAAAATTTTGGAATGCCTGGGTGACTTAGTGGTTGAGCATCTGCCTTTGGCTCAGGCCATGATCCCAGGGTCCTGGGATCGAGTCTTGCATCAGGTTCCTCACAGGGAGCCTGCTTCTCCCTCTGCCTGTGTCTCTGCCTCTCTGTGTGTCTCTCATGAGTAAATCAATAAAATCTTTAAAACCAAAGATAAAATTTTACTACCTCCATCTGGAAAATAACCAGAATTAGATAGTGCATCTCCTTAAAAAGAGCATTCTTAGTTGACAGAGGTGGTTGGAGGTACTCAACCAAGACACAACCCTTTCATAGGCGTCTGTCCCAAAGATTCCCTGAGATGTTCCCAGTGGCCCCTACTGGTTTAAAAAACATAAAACTTGACATTGGAGTCTGTATGTGTCTGAGTTGCAGTAGCTAAGAAAGCCATGAACGCCAGGCCATGTCCCTAAAGGCAGGCCTCTCCTCCTCCCCAGACCAGACCTGGCAAGGACTTCCTCACTTTGTCCTGCCCTAGGGTACTAGGCTGCGAGATGTGGGAAGAGTGGGTGGGGGAATTCTAATTCCAATGAAGCCGTTTAAAGAAAGTCATTTCCACAAAAACTAGCTCAAAATAGAGAAAGCCATTCTATACTTACCCAAACTTTGTCCTCTTCAAACTCACCTCCCCACTCCACACACAAGGAAGTGGAGGAGCGGTTCCCAGGATTTTCCTTGAGATCTGGTGCCGTGTGCTGCCCCGTGGGCTCACATTGTCACAAATCCTCCTACTCTGAGCAAGCACCGCCCACCATCTCATTGTGGATCGTCTTCCCCGTAGGCAGTTTCCAGAGTTTTTCAGGAATCAGACTACAGTTTGGAAGTTTATTTACCAGTGAAGTGAATTTCTATCTGCTCTCCTTCCTCTCCTCCCAGTACCCATCTGAGGAAGTTACAGAAGGCATCTCGGATTCACAACACCCCCCGCCAACCCCCCACTGAATAACACGTCGTCTGGCAACAGGAGGCGTTTGATTACATTTGGATGGAACGCCTGCATCAACTCCAGTTGTCCCCGAATTGGAACTGATGGGACTCACGTGCTGCAGCCAACAGTTTGCCTTCACCCACTCCCCTCTCCGAAATGAACCTTTCTCTGGGAAAACAAGAAACCTACGTGCCATCCTGGGTGAGAGACGAACAAGAGCTGTGTCCCAGCGTCGCATCCCAAGCATGGCAGGCAAGAGCACACTGAGGGGTTTCCAACAGGGAGCTGTGCTTCAAGCATCTCGGGAGAGGCCCTCCGAACCAGAGGCCACAAATGTTCCCTCCGGGGCACTGCAGTCTCTGTGTCTAATTCAGTTCGTGGACATAGAGCCCTCACTGTGCACAGTATAAGGTGCCAGGTCACTGTCCCCTTTAGCGAGCCTCCCTAACCTTCCTCCCCACACTCCGCCTTTGCAATGTCCCTGCAGGAGGCAGAGTAATGGCTCCCCCAACATACCCACATCCTAATCCCTGAGCCTATGACTATGTTCTATTACACAGCAAGGGGGGACTAAAGTTGCAGATGGGATGAAGCTTGCTGATCAGCAGACCTTCAAAATAGAGACTATCCAGGATTATCCATGTGGCCTCAGTGGAATCACGAAGGTCCCCACACAGGGAAGCAGGAGAGTAAGAACCAGAGTGGTGACATCAAGAGAAAGACTGGACCTACCATCGCTGGCTATGAAGATATACTATGGGACCACGAACCAAGGAATACAGGCTGGAAAATCTGAAAAAGGTAAGAAAATGGCTTCTTCCATAGAGCTTCCTTGATATGAGCTCAGTGAGGCCTAGTCAGACTTCTGACCTCTAGAACTGTAATATCTGTGTTGTTACACAGCAATAGGAAAGCCAGACAGTCGCTGTGGACCTGCCATGTGCCAGGCCTGGGACCAGTTGCCAAGAGAACATCCCCGCAGCATGTGGTTTGTACGGTGTACCAGTCATCAGGGTCCAACTGGGGAAACAAGCCACTCTAAGAGTTTAGACACACGGAATCTAATGCAGGTCACTGGCTATAGAGGTGATAGAAGAAGCTGAAAAGTCAATCCATCTATTAGCAATAGCAGGGGTTGCTACTAGGCTGGGCTAGAGGGACGTAGAGAGGAGGCCATATTACCAGAGTGCAGAGGTCGAGATCACCCAGCAGAAGCTGGACCACAGTGGGCCTATCCAGCAGCTGGGGGCCATGGACGGGGAAGAGACCTGACGTATGTGCTCATGAGGCTCCCCTTACCCCCTATCTCCTGCCCCCCACTCTCCTGCTACGGCCTCCCATTGGCTGTTTCCAGACAGAAGCTAGCTGACATGGGAGCTTGGGACACACAGGGGTCAGCCCTCCTGCAGCGCGGAGCAGAGCTGGGGGTGAGTAGTCAGTGGATTAATGGATTGGAGGATGAATAAGCCCTAGACACCTCCTTTCCACATTGATCACCATGAATCTTGAAACATAATTTATTGTTCAAAATCTAAATTTTTTACCTGGCTTCTGAGTACCTATGTAATCTGGTCCATCTGGAGCTTCTCTGTCCTCATTCTCTAAAGTTCTCCCTCATTCACAGTGCCCCCACCACATCGGCCTTTGCTCTATTCTCCACGCACCAGAGTCTCACCTTGCACTTGTTTGTTATAGCTGCTGCTGGAGAACAAGAAAGTAATATGTTTGGTGTTGAGTCATTACCGTAGCCGATCCGAACTCAAACAGTTCCCAGTGACAAAGAATTCTCAATGCCTGTTCCATAATTAGCCCTCAATAGTTATTAAGTGACTGAACTTTAGATACTCAATAATTATATGTTCAGGGATGCAGTGTCTTTTTCTTACCCTCACCTCTTCCCCACCAAGCTCCCTGAGGAAAGGGAAGTGAAGACTTATGTTCATCTCTGTACTTTCGATGGCTTTCCTTGGGCTTAAACCTTAGTAGATGCTCAAGGGGTATGTGTGGCTCTGAGTCTCCAGGCAACGTGCGGGAAACATGACTGGCACAGCAAGAGCTAGAAGTGTGACTTACAGAAGTAGTTCAACATCGCTGTAGCTACCGTTTGTGCAGCTCTTTTTTTTTTTTTTTAAGATTTTATTTATCTATTCATGAGACACACACACAGAGAAAGAGAGAGAGAGAGAGAGAGAGAGAGGCAGAGACACAGGCAGAGGGAGAAGCAGGCTCCATGCAGGGAGCCAGACATGGGACTCGATTCCGGGTCTCCAGGATCACACCCCTGGCCGAAGGCGGCGCCAAACCACTGGGCCACTGCAGCTGCCCTGTGCAGCTCTTTTGAGTTGACCAGGGGCTCTCTGCTTGGTCCTTATACCAACTCTAAACAACAATAAAAAATTACTATTATGATTCCCACTTTCCAGAAGATGAATCTGAGCTTACAGGGGTTAATTATCTTGCTCAAGATCTTACTTTTTCAAGCGAGGAAGCTGGAATTAATTCATTATTTCAAAATATTTATGGAATGCCGGACAATGTGCTAGCCCCTGGCTCAATCTTCTGCACTTAGTAGGGGCTCAGAAAACACAGGAATTGAGAATTCCAAAGACATTGGAACGACTTCCCAGAAGATAAAAGGGAGCCTCCCCCCCCCCCCCTTTCTGGCCAAGGACCAAAGACCAAGAGGATTGCTTGTCTCCTGCAGCTGGGGGTTTAGCTGGGACGCTGCTGCTGCTGTGTTGTGCCTTAGCACAAGTTTCTGGGTGGTCGGCCAGACGTGCCTGGAGGCCACAACATCACAGCAAGCCCTCTGCAGCTCTCCCACTTGCCCAGGCTAACAGCTCTGGCCTTCTGAGCCGGCCCCCTTCCATATATTCTTTCCTCTTTCCTGTGCCAAGATTTCAAGAGACGATTTACAGTGGGTTCCAGACCATTTAGCTCAGTCAAAAATTTGGGTGAAAGTTTCCTCCCAGCCATCCCAGGCCACAAGATAACCCATCAGGGTGTGACAGCCAGGGTGAAGGGGGGCGGGGGGAGAGAAACACCAGGGAGATTTTTCGGTTACAGGATTGGAGCAGGAGTCTCTGCAGCTGCTGCATTTGTCCGCTCTCTTTCTGGCCGAACAAAATGTGTCCGGAATGGCTTGGTTGGAAAGCTTAGGATGAGATGCCGAAGAGACAAATCTTGTCTAACTAGAGACCACAGAGGCCCTGGAGGGTGGCCCCCAGGCCAGGCTCTCGCCAACACGAAGGGGGCCAGCACGGGTGTAGGAAGGGGCAGGTGGACGAGCAGAGAGGAGGCTGCGTGGCCTGGTCCTGCTGGGGCCCGGCCTTGCCCAGGCTGCCGACACCCCTCCCGGGCTTGGGCGCCTCTCTCTGTCAGTAAACCCAGGCTGCTCTTACAGTGCAGGATGTCCCACATACCGTACATCGGAGGTGGGGTAAAATACAAATATGCCTTTTCATAATAGCTTTACACCTGGAGCAGCAGAGGACCGGTTTATTACCTTGGTAAACAAAAGTTAGAATTCAAGCAGAGTACAAACTTTGCCCAAGGCACTTCTGACCGTGCACTTTGTGTTTGTGAAGTGAACTCGATATATATACAGTGTGAGGCAATGGAAGGCTGAGCTTTTTTTTCTTTCTCTCTCTCTCTCTCGTCTGATTTCCAAGGTTTAAAAGTTCATGTGAATGTGATGGGGGGGCGGGGGGGTGGGGAGGTGCGGAGAGAGAATTTACTTTGGCTCTGGGTTTTTTTTTTTTTTTTTTTTTGAGCATTTTGAAACCATGCTGTTTGGTGTGAAAAAAAATATGTGAGCCAATTTATATTGTTTTCCAAAGAGAGCGTACTCCTTGCTGCTCTCATGGTGACAATTAGGGTTTGTGGGTGGGAGACAGGGTGAATCAGTTTGGGGAACACATAAAGGAGCCAGGATTTGCATTGAACTTAAACATTAAGAGGCAATAAATATTTATTCAGTGCCTATTTTGTGCCAAGCACAGAACCATCGACTTTTATAAACATAACCTCAGGGAACAAGAATTATTGATCAAAATGTCCACTTTACAGGTGAGAAAACTAAGGCTATAGTTGCTGAAGACACTCAAGCCCCAGTCTCCTACTTTCAAATTCTGGGTTTTCTGTACTGCCCTCCAGTCTCTATTGGGGTCACAGACTATATCCTGTCCTGTCGCTTGTTTTTTTGTCCTTCTTGTGCCCCTATTTTCCTGCCTCGTTCTCTGCCTGTACTTGGGGAACTGACTGATCTGCACTCTCGGATGCATTTCCGCTTGGAGGATTCTCCTACTATTTAGCAGCCACCTGGCCATCTGGACCACCCTCTTACCAACCAGCACCTCCATGAGTTCATGCGCAAAAGATATAAAACATGTGGACTAGGTTTCTCCTCAAAACGCACATAAGCTAAAATGTAAAGGTGGCAACGATGAAGCAAGAACACACCTCATGTTCTGTTGGCTGCATGGATGCCTCTGTGTTCTCCCATCCTCAGCTTGAATAATCAGATAAAATTCAGCAAAACCGTCTGAACTTTTGCAGTTCTTTTCCAAAACAAGCTTCTGAGCCTGAAGAACTTTGCCCATCTTTGTTTGCATGTTCGCTTCTCAAACGTTCAGCAGGGGCTTGCCTGTTGCAAAGCTCAAGCCAGGGAAATGTTAACTCTTTCCTCCACAGATTAATTCCTCAGCCTTCTAAAAGCAGAGTGAACTCATTGGGCTTATTTTTTAAAAGAAGTCCATATGAATATATCAACTTGTGCCTGTCTTCACAGATGAAGGATTCGTTGCGGGAACATATTAAACTGAGGTTATAGAGAGGTGATGTCATTAAAGGCATTGCCAACTCAGCAGTTCCAGGGGATCAGAGTTATGGCTGCTTGTACCTAGCAGGGTTTCAAGGGGAAGCCCGGTCTTCTTCTTCCAACTCCCCTCTACTCCTAACCCCCTATCATTAATGCATTTTTAATGGCAGCCACTTGAGGAATGCTTTTGGCTTTACTTAGTGTAAGTTTAAAAAAAAATTATTGGAACACAAATACTCATTGCAAGGAAACAGATTTCAGTTGCAAATGGACCAAGCACAATCCCTGTGCTGGAGCCCTGGAGGGAAAAGACATGGGGGTCTCTGGCCCGTGAGACAAAGCTTGGTAAAGGATACTTGCTTCAAGGACCCTGCTCTGAGAACCCAAATAAGCCAAATAACA
Organism: Canis lupus dingo; assembly: GCF_003254725.2. NCBI lineage: Eukaryota > Metazoa > Chordata > Mammalia > Carnivora > Canidae > Canis > Canis lupus. The sequence continues at coordinate 20,210,105 of NC_064276.1, forward strand.
GAATGGTAGCCCTTAAATGAACTGTAATGAGCATCTAGCCTAACCCCTTTCCCTTACAGAGAACACCAAGGCTCAAAGTGGAACATACAGGGCCAAAGCTTGGGGAGCCAGCCAGTGACTCCCGGCCAGAGCTCATGTCTCTCCCGCACGCTGCCTTTTTATCCTGGCAGAAAGTGAGATTAGATAAAGACAAAAACCTGGTCCTAATCCTGGCCTGGATCCACTTACCCTGGCTTGTCATCACTGCTTGTCAATAGTCAATATATGTCTGTATATTGAGTCTGTGGAAAGATGATTACCCTGAGAAAGAAGGAAGACAGGAATACTTCTGAGACACTGGTTGGAAATCTTTTTCCAGGTGAAGAGAACTGAGCATATCCTTACATGGTTATGATTATAGACCAGATAAGCGATGCTTAAAAGAGTTTATATTCCTTTCTACTTTAGTTTCATTCTCCTTGGCTTTTTTTCTGACTCTCCAGCTAGTGATTCTAAGTTGGCCTGGGTCCCTGTCATTGGGAAGTGTAGTTAGTCCTAGATTGAAATAACTCCTGGAAGGTCACACCGTTAGGGCAAGAAGGAAGCTTAGTGACGCTCAGGGCCATATTCCTCGGTTTACAGATGAGTATGCTGGAGCTGAGGGAGGACAACTGAATCATCTGGGATCATGCCGCACCTTAACGGACTACGACCATGGATTCTCTCAACCACACGGAAGGAGGGTCCCTCCATCTGACTAGCACAAAGCAGCTTCCTTTGTAACACTCAAGTATCTTTTATGAATAATTGATGGTTTGCACCCAACTCTCAGGAGCTGAATGCTTATTGCAGCCTGGGTCTGACTAATCCACAGGCACCTCCATGAAGTAGGGATCAGGACTTAGCCTTGCCATCTATGTTTCGTGGAAAGACCAGTACGCAGAAAAAGAAGGGAGTTTTCCAAGATTATGTGATGAGTCAGCAAAGGCTCTGAGACAGCATGCTGTTACAGGATGAGGAATCAAAAGACATAAATTCCAGTCCTTGCACTATCTCCATCCATGTGAGAGATCATGGGCAACTCATTTCTCTTTTTTCCCCTCAGTTTCCCCATTCATGAAAGGGCTTTGCTGGACAACCTCTAAGAACATCTAATGCTGATGGTCTGTGGGTCTAGCAGACAAGGCTCAGAGCTACTTCATGCCTAAAACATGACTGTGCAAAGTGGGAAATTGACCGTTATGATGGCATATCCCTGGGCTTCTCAAAGGGATGAATGGGTTCTGCCTCCAAAACAGAATTACAGTGTCTTTTTGTATAGAATTTGTATGGAAAAAAAATAATAAGATCAGTTTCCTTTTTGTCCCATGACTTTTTTTTTTCTCAATCTCTTCATTCCTGTTATCACTTATCTGCTTTCAAGAGCAAATATATAACACAATAAAGATACTAAGAACAGACAAATAGCAATAGGAAAACTTAGAAAGAGGTCTTTGCCATTTTCATGTTTTGAGGCCTAATAAGGCAAATAAACAATATTGAACACTTACCATAGTTTATGAATGCCGTCTTACTTAAGAGTTGTAAACAATAAAAAAAAAAAGAGTTGTAAACAATCAATATTATCGTGCCCCTTTTATAGAAGAAGGCACTGAGGCCCAGATATGAAACAATGTGCCTGGTATACACATACTTGTTAAGAAGTAAAGCCCATATTTGGAGATTCCAAAGCCCCCATTTTCCAAATTCCCGAGTTGTGAACATAAAACACATCCGTGTTGTTTGCTAGCAAAATTACTTGTCATAATAGAGGGAAAATTAAATATCTCAAGATTTTATTGTGTTTCAAAAAGACCAAGCCCATGGCTTCCCTGGGCTCCAATGTCTGAACATCTCTGAAAACAGGCAAAAAAAAAAAAAAAAAACAAAAAAACCCATAAGGCATTAGTTTGACTTTCTCCAATAATTTTGGAGAGAGGAGATAACTATGTCTAGGAAAGGTCCAGTCAGGAATATTTATTAATATATCCAGAGAATTAAAGATTGGGTGGCTATTTCTTTGTTTAGAATTCATGTTACCTCAAAAAAAGAATTCATGTTACCATAAACAGGCAATGTCTTGACATTCTCCCTCATTAATTCAACCCTGTAATCTTCCCGGGGATACAGGACAAGATTCGAGTGGGTTTGAGGAACCTGTTTTGGATTCAGAGTCTCCCCTATGAAGGAGTCTACTTGCTATTTCCCGAAAGCGGCCCGTACACCAATGCCAAAACAATGGAGCAACCAGGACCACTCTCACAGGTTCATTCATCCAATATTTACCGGTAGCTTCGGACGCTCCTGACACAATGCAAGGCTAATGCTACCAAGACAAACACAACTGAGCCTTCACTTGGCCTGGGACACCTGATCATCCCAGGCCTACGCCCCAGGAACAACCACGGGAGGCCACACTGTCCTGTACCCGCTTCCCAGATGGAGCGATCCAAGTCAGGCAATGTGGCAAAAGGGTCCTGCATTTTCTGTTTTGACTTTCACTAGAATGAAAATTCCTGTGGCCTTTTGTCTCCTGAAAGTTGCTAGAAAATATCAAGGTCTGATATGACTCTAGAGATTTGGCTATAACTTCAGTACACATCCCTCCTTTTAAAGCAGAGCTTCCAGAGGGTGAAATTGTTGTCTAAGCCCCCACACTGAGAGTGGGACACAGAGGGGTAGGCATCAACAGGCAGTCTCCTGGCTCCAGATTCAATACTCCTTTCCCTGCTGCTGTCTAAGTGCCTTGATGCTGGCCAAGACATTAACCTGGAAGCAAAAAGTTCAGTCTTTGCTTCAAGAAAAATTATGGCCCAATGGATAGAGAGATCTGTACTTCCTCAAGCTACCATGACTTATGGTTATATTGGGCTGATTCCATGGCCTCATAAGATGAACACTTTATGCTGCAGTCACTACAAGCATCCTAAATACACCAGACCTATTCACAATCTACACACTATTCCCCCGTTCTGGAACATCCTTCTCCTTTCTCCTCGTTGCAAATACTAATGCTTTCAGACCCAATTCCGTCACTTTCTCTGTGGAGCTGCAGTGGATTTGCGCTAGGTCAATTTAGGTAAGCTGGGACTGTGTTCCCCAGACTCCCTTTCCCAGCATAGTTCCATAGCCTCATTGGCCACAAATGACATTTTGCACAGCATTTGGATTAGAGAAGCCTAGCTACTATGTTCTAATATTTAGTGGCTCAGTGCGGGGCACAGTGGGCATCATCACACATGTTGTCCCTGATCTGCTGGCTCACCTGTTGTGATGGGGCAGCAGCTGAGCCCTCAGCTCCTGTAGGTCACACCGGACCTCTTCTTGCAGCTCCTCTGAACCCTGGACCAACCTGTGGACAATGTGGGAAGGGCTGTGCGTCTTGCAGTTCATTAGCATCTTCATCTGGAGACAGTGAGAGGCAGAAACGGGCTCTGGTTTGCCCTTGCTGGTCGCAGTCTGTCATCTGTTTCCCCACTTTATGTCCATTTCTCCCTCCCTTCTGCCCTCCCTGCTGACTCCAAGCCCAGCATCAACTGTGAAACAACAGCCTTGCACTGACTGATGAGCAGAGCTGGTCCCTACAATTGAGAGCCTTGAGCCCCGAAAATAAATATCTGGTTCTATATCACATGCAGTGGTTCTGCTCCTCTCACGGAGCCCTAACTGATGAGGAGTTCTCTGTGAATACCCCAGAATCAATCATTTCCCAGGTGTACCCTTCTATTAAAGCACACAACGTACTTGTTTGTGCTTTAATGATTGACAACTCTCTCTCTCTCATTAACGGAGAGAGCTGACATGTATTGCGTGCTTACTTTGTGCCAGCCACTATTTTGAGTTCCCATTGAATCCTTACAACAACTTGATGAGGTTAGTATTGTTACCATTATTTCCATTTTGTAGACAAGACAACCGGGGACAGAAAAGTGAAGTGATTTACCCATGCCTCCACAACTTGGAGAGGAAGACCCAGGACTCAAAACCAGGCAGCCTGGTCCAGAGCTAGCTCTCCTACCCTCCCTTTGGCAAGCTCTTCAACAAGCAATTCCCATCCTATACCAAACCTTGGCACCAGAATGAACAAATGAATGAATGACCCACCTACTTCATCTGAGGAGAAAATGACTTTTCTACAAAGTCACTGGAAGGTTGATAAAAGTGGAACCTTGGAATCTAGGATCCTTGAATGCCATCCTGTACCTTGAATGCCATCCTTCCCAGACTGGAAGGAAAGATTCTGAATGGTTCACAGTCAAGGTCTTGTTAGTGGACAAGAGACCTAATTACACACCAAGGAGGTATCACCCAAAAGCCGTCAGCGTGCTCCCTGGGAGCGGTAAATACTGGCAAAGCAGTACACCACCAGATGAGCCTGCTTTTCTCCCCAGTCCAGGCCGATGCCTCACCCAGGGTGGAGCCCTCTCTGCCCTATGAGTTTCCCTGAATGGCTGAGCCTGGCTGGAGGGAAGAATTCCCACACAGGTGCCAGGCACACAATTAGTGTTTAACACTTCACTTTTTATATATAATGATAAAATATGACCTCAAAACTGTCCTTTTTTGGGTAGTAAACATGGACTGGGACTCATATTTAATTTTCAGTGATTGTCAGCATCTAGATATCAAACTGGAATAAATATTCAAGTTTTGGATTTTAAACCAGAGTGTCTTGAGCAGAAGAGTCCATTGTTCAATACGAAGTTGAGTGTTGCTTCATCCCGTATCCAGAAGAGATACAGGGAAAATTATGGCCTCTATCTTATGTGTGACACACCAAAAGTGTAAAAAAGAAGAGATAAAGAAAGTAGGAAAGAAAGGAAGGCAACAAAATTGAAATATATGAAAAAAATGGTAAGAGAAATCAGTTGCAACAATAATTGCATCAAATGCCCATACTGCTCTTCCAGGACACAGAAGGAAGGCAGGTAAAGGTCTAGAAGCTCATGCATCTTGAAGTGTTCCACCATTCACAAAAGAAGAGCAAACCCTCATGAGTCAATGCATCATTAATGTCCAATGTCAATATTCTGTACATATTCTGAATTAGCCAAACCACGAGAGAGTTTGTAATTCTCAAATTCAGGTCTTTTTCTTCTCTTTTTCTTTTTGTAGAAAGCATCTTTCTTTCTTTAAAAAAAATTCAATTAGCTAACATATAGAACATTAGTTTCAGACGTAGAGTTCAGTAATTCATCAGCTGCATATAACACCCTGTGCTAGTCAAATCACGTGCCCCTTAATGTCTGTCACCCAGTCACCAGATCCCTCCATCAACCTCCCCTCCAGCAACCCTCAGTTTGTTTTCTGTAGGTGAGAGTCTCTTATGGTTTGTCTTCCCCTGTGATTTCTTCCCATTCGATTTTCCCTCCCTTCCCCCTTCCTCGTATATTCCACATATGGGTGAAACCATGTGATAATTGTCTTTCTCTGATTGACTTACTTTGTTCAGCATAATATACTCCAGTTCCATCCACATCAGTGTAAAAGGTAAGATTTCATCCTTTTTGATGACTGAGCAATATTCCATTGTGTGTGTGCATGTATATATATATCACATCTTCTTTATCCATTCATCTTTTGATGAACATCTGGGCTCTTTCCATATTTTGACTATTGTATATTGCTGCTATAAACATTAATTCTGTCTCAGGTCATTACATTTGTATCTTTGGAGTAAATACCTAGTAGTGCAATTGCTGGGTCATAAGGTAGCTCTATTTTTAACTTCTTGAGAAAACTCCATACTGTTTTTACCAGCTTGCTTTCCCACCAACGGTGTAAGAGCTTTTATTCAGGATTAGACTTGGAAAGGACCTCTGAATTGATCTAGTCCAAAGCTTTCATTTCATAGGTAAGGGACCTGAGGCTCTGAAAAGAGAGATCCTCCCATTCTCACCTCATACTAGCCACTTGAGATGAGGCCCAGAGCAAAGTCAGTCCTGTGTGGAAACAGGGGAGTCAGCTGAGACCCAGTGCACCAGCCCCAGCACAGCACTCATCGTCCTTGCACAGGTTTCACTAAGCCCCATGGCACCAGGCCTCATGGATTCAGAGTGTGGACCCAAAGCCCTGCTGGAAGTAAGATCCTGTCACCCAGCCCATGGCATGTCCGTTATAATCCTCTGCCATTTTAGCCCATGCTCATAAGTCCTTTTCATACTTCCCATTCCTTCTGAGAGCTGGCTTTCCAAAAGTCCCCGCCCCAGCCCCAAGTCCCTGAATTGGGACCTCACAAGAGCATCTTTTTCATGTCACATCCAAACAGGAAAAGAGGCCCAACGGTTGGGGACTGAATCTCTAAGATTTATTTTCATTTTTCTTATAATTCCTCCTCCCATCCAGGAATGTTATTCTTTAGAATAAAATACCACTAACTCAGAGGGCCGTTAGAGCATTCTAGTCCAATTCATTCCTTTATTGGATGAAACTGAGTCCCAAAGAAGGGGCATACCCTGCCTAAGGGCCTGCAGAGAGTGCAGCTTGCTGGGGCTTGAGGAGGCCTCCTGGGGCCTGGGCATGGCTCATCCTGCCAGGTGCAACCAGCCCAGCACGGGGGTGCATGGCCATGTGTGTACATGCACGTGCATGTGAGCGCAGATGTGTGCACAAGCATTTAGTGCCAGAAAAGAAGATTGCACTGAGAAATTTTTCTATATATCAGGGTGGGGTGGGGAGCGGAGGAGAGAAGCGAGTATGTTTGCAGATGGGGTCAAAACAACTTGCATATGGCAATGCAATTTCTATCTTCAACTGAACCAAAAATGAAGAGTCTGCCTCACGATTTTGCCAGCTATGATATTTGGAATAGTCATTAACTTAAAAGTAATATATGTTTATAATAGAAAATTTAGACATTAAAAGAAATGGAAAGGAATTAAAACTACCCATAATTCCATGACCTAGAAACAACCTTTGTCAAGGTTTTGGTTTACATTCTTCAGGAACTTTTTAAGATAACTGTAATTATATGGCATGTTCTATTTGGTAATCTAATAATTGTGTATTCTAATGAAGCTTTTTTCCCCCCAATACTAAATACAATAACATGGGATTTTTTTTCTTAGGACTTAATTTATTTATTTGAGAGAGACTGAGAGAGAGCAGGGAAAGGGTGGAGGGAAAGGGAGAGAGAGGCTCAAGCAGACTCCTCACTCAGCATTGGCCTGAGCTGGGCTCCGTCTCAGGACCCTGAGATCAGATCTGAGCCAAACCGAGAGTCGATCATTTAAGTGACTGCGCCACCCAGGTGCCCGTCTGTGGGATGTTTTGAATGGCTGCCTGACTATTACATTCTACTGGTACATCCATCCCTTCTACTCATTCCTTACTGTTGGACATTTTTGTAAGTCCTTTATTTTTTTTCCACATCACAAGTGATAGTGAGATAAATGTCTCTGGGTATCTGGTTATTTCTGGATGAAATTCTTAAAATAGAATTGGTAGAACTAAGAAAATGACACTTTTAAAATCTGACATATGTATTTCCTAGTCATGTTTTAGGAAACTTGGGTTTATTTACATTCCTAACAACAGCATAGTACATGAGCATTTGTTTCTCTATTATGATTTGCTTATCATTTTCTGGAATTCCAAGGAAATTTAGAAATTATTTTAATCACTGGTGGGCCACCATTCACTGTTTTCCACTTGTTTTCTTTTCTTACAAAAATCGTAAAACTAAGCAATACTACAAAATAAGGAACTGAACTACTTCTATGTTTACATTGTTTGAACTTGGTCTTTCTTTAAAAAATGAGTTTTCACAGAGTTATAACAAAATATATATGGGCAACTTAGCAGCCTTTCATGTAAATATTACTTTAGAATATTATAACGTGCATACTTGACATTTTAGAAGTGTAAGAGATCTTTGAAGCACTGTAATGATCCATAGTGCATATATCCTGAGGTTTGGTGAGCCAGGACTCTATTTTGAGGATTTGAGTTGTTTTCAACCCAGTCTGAATTAACAGGTAGAGAGTATGAAGACTTTGCTAGTTCCTGCTGTGAGTTAGTATCTCACATTGATCTGTGCTCTATGCATCACTGGGAACAAAACCAGCCTCCATTATTGCTTCTAGATGCCAATTTTTGCAAAATTTTTATTTTTATACGAATTAACATTTTATTCCCCCCATCTCTTTTACAGTTTAATGAGATCATCCAAGAGGAAATTTTTTTAAAAAACATAAGGAGGTATTGAAAATATAGTTATGTATTGATAGGTACATTTTGAAATTTTAAAATTATATAACTAATATATGTTTTATGTAGAAAGTTACAGAATAAAAAAAAGGAAGAAAATTAAGTTAACATATAATCACATCATGCAAAGATAAGGCTATTAATGTAACAACGTTAATACCTTTCCTGCTTTTTTCCTACACACTGTTCATACTGCTTGCTTTTCTAACACACAATGATGTATTGTGAGGGTATTACTGTTCCAATCTGCTAACAAGTACATACTTTTAAACAGCTTCCTAGGGGCACCTGGGTGGCTCAGTGGTTGAGTGTCTGCCTTTGGCTCAGGGCGTGATCCTGGGGTCCTGGGATGGAGTCCCACATCAGGCTTCCTGAGGGGAGCCTGCTTTTCCCCCTGCCTAGGTCTCTGCCCCTCTCTGTGTGTCTCTCATGAATAAATAAATAAACTATTAAAAAAATTAAACAGCTTCCTAGTCTGTGCCAGGTACAGTGAGATGCAGTTATAAGCAAAATATGATCGGGTCCTCAGGGAGCTTACAGGCCAAAGTAGAAGTGGAAGAGGGGGGAAAAACACAGGCATTCTGAGCCCAGGTCTAGCAGCCTTTCTTCTGGTTTATTCTCATTACTAGCTTACGCTTATCTCCTTAGCATTCCTTTATTTTTTTAAATAGTTTTAACAATTTTAATTGACAGTTTTCTTTAAATTGTCTTTAGGCTGGGACAGCCTGGGTGGCTCAGAGGTTTAGTGCCGCCTTCAGCCCAGGGCCTGATCCTGGAGACCCGGGATCGAGTCCCACGTCGGGCTCCCTGCATGCAGCCTGCTTCTCCCTCTGCCTGTGTCTCTGCCTCTCTCTCTCTCTCTCTGTCTCTCGTGAATAAATAAATAAAATCTTTTAAAAAATTGTCTTTAGGCTACAATGTCCTACCTATTTACTTTTGATCCATAAACAATTAGGAATCCTGGTCACGCTGCCTTTTATATCCAGTGAGTCCCAATACAACACGGCAGAGCAGTTCCCAGAGGTTGTGGAAGTACGTCTTTCGTGGCAGGTGCTGCCAGCAGTGTGACACCAGAAAGAGATCCTTTTTCTTATAGCATCTCTGTAGCAAGACTGGGACTCTCCTGCTTTCACCGAGGGCTTGCTATCTTTAACACCAGCCACAACCTGCACACGCTTCTGCGGGGTGGGTAGAGCTCTCTAGGAAGGGAAGCTGAGGCTCAGAGAGGGAGTGACGACTGAGGCCTGGCCCAGCAGACAGAGCAAGGCCAAGATGAAGCCTAGGCTTTGCGATGCCAGCGCAGCACTCTTCCTACTTGACTCTTCCTTACTTGCACTGAAGGCATGGTTGACTTGACTGAAGAATCTGAACAGGTCAAAGATAGGATGCTGCTGTCTGCTCATCTCAAGCACACACACACGCACACACACACATCACTGAAACAGACACACGAACACATGTAAAACCAGGCAATCCCAACCAAGATGCTCCTGGGCATCTGTAAGTGCTCCCACCCTGGAAAGATCTGCCTCGTCTTGTGGTCCTTGCACCATTCCTGGAGCCTGATTCATACTTAACTATTGTTTTGACCAGACCACCCACAGTAAAAGGCCATCTCCAGACAAGCCATGATCTCTTCCACTGGGAGTTTCCAGCCTTGCCCTACACACACACCCCAGGGGCATACTTTCCCCAGCAGGTGAGGGAGTCCCAGACAGCAGACTCTCGAAGAGCAAGATGCTGAGCTAGGCTATGCAAAGAACCCTGGGACAATAGAACACTCTAGAAAGTACTCCAAATACAGTATAATAATATTATTACACCATGTGTGAGGCATTTTCTCACTTGCATAAGCTCTGCATGAAGGATATGTTATTAGTTATACTCAACAGATAAAGATACTGAGGTTCCAATAGGCTATTATTGGCTGGGCCCAGATCAGAGAGTAAGTGGCAAAGCTTGGACTTAAATCCCATTTCTTCTGACTCCAAAACCAATGTCTCCTCCAGCCCTCTCAAACATTGACCTCAATATGTTGCATGATTCTCAATTCTCTCTGTAACCCAGGAGGTCAGTTTGGTGAGGCTCCCTATCCTTATTTACCAGGTTTGGAAATAGGCTCTAAGAGGTGATGGGGGTTAGCCATGGTCACTAGGGGCCTTCTGATTTCATGTCTGGTGTTCCTTCCTCCTTACCTGGTCCTTGGTGTGGAATAGTTCCCCAGAGACCAGGAGATTGTGGACAGAGTAGTAAAAACAGAAATTCAGAGCAGACTACAAGCTCCCTAGAAGGTTTCAGGCAAATGTTAAGGGTACATTTGCAGAGACCTGCCCTGGGGGAGCCCAATCCCTGCCCGGCAGGCAGATGTAATGTATTTTGAAGTCATATATGGCTCCTCTGCTGTCGCCTGTCATCTTTCCTCTGACGTAGGCCAGGATGCCACTTTCTACTGACCAAGCATAGAGTTCTACTTTAGAATGTCTAACTGTTATTCAGCAGCGTGGTTTCTTTGAAGAAAAACGTGAACAGAACAAGGTGAAGATGAGGTTGGCAAGTGAGGACAACCACACATTGGCATTGTCCACTGTCTGATTTTGGAAAGCGTTGTAGAGCATTTGACATTGGCCCTGGCCTTTTCCTTTCATGATGTATAGAGCAGAGTTGGACATCACCCTTTTCATTTTATAGAGATGCTAGTGGGAGGGAACAGTTGGGAGACTATCGCAGAAACCCCATGGGATGTGACAGGGACTTAAAAGTGGCTTTAGGGTCAGTAGGTAGACAGAATGAAGAAAGATTTCAAAGGAAGAATCAACCAGTCTTAGGGACTGGATGATATAGAAAGGAAAGTGAGGAAGATGGGCTTAGGATGACTTCTGGGTTTCTAAGTTAGGCATCTAGGAAGGTAAGCATGCCATGAATAGGGCTGAGTACCACATACCGCATAGGGTACATGTCTGGAGAACATTCTCATAAAGTTGGCAATAAGGGAAGGTGCTCAGAAAGAGGTCCTGTGACTCCACCTTAGGAATTCACAGACATTGCTACAATTAACACTGGACACTGCAGACCTAATAAGAAGAAACTGAGGAAGGACTGGGATAGAGTGGATTATGTTTATAGAATCCATCATGAATACAGGAAAGATACTGAGTAGGAGCAAGTAGGTTTCCATGATTCCCTATAGCCCATGATTTTCATGGATTGTTTGGTTGACAGTACTGGTGTCACAGTGGGAGTGTCCTAATGGAATGATTTGAGAATATTGAGTCAGAAGGCCTGAATCTGGTGTTATAAATTATTGGTTGTGTGATCTGGGACAAAACAGTTATCTCTACTGGAATCTTCCTTCCTTCTCTATAAAATGGTTGTCTGGTGAAAATGCTGTGTAAATTGTAATGGGTTGTTCATTGGTAGATTATCAGTTTAATACGTCATACCAATAAGCAACTAATTTTATAACTGAAATTAAATGCTTACCAATTTGAGAAGCTGAAGCTTTAAGGAGGAAGTACTACCAGGCTGGAAAAACCCAGTGAATTTTTCAGGCCAAATTATTGGAAACCCTCAGAGCTCCAGTATCCTAGAATGATGTCGTTAGGGAAAGGAAGACTCAAGAATGGAAGCCAGGGGATGTCCTGCCAGTCTCCTCATCCCAACCCCCACATCACCAGTAGTGGTGATGTTTATATGGGATATTAATCTCTCTTCTCTTGTGGGTGCTGTGTTTGCTGTTGTGGCACGCTGTATGTAATTCTGTATATATCCTTGGGTCTCATACAGGATTTAGTTTGTCACCTTCTGGGGCGCCAGCTGCTTAGTATCACTCATCAAGTAATCACTTTAGCATTAACTCTTGAGGCTATAAAAGGGGTATAGGGCATGTTCTTCAATTTAATTAAAAAATTGTTTATTGAATTCCTTGGACTTTCCAGGCACTGTGCAAAATGATGGAGATAGAATGTTGAACCACACAGGCAAGGTCTCACCCTCATAAAGCTTTTATTCTACCAAATGTCAGAGCTGGAAGAGATCTTAGGGATTGTCTGGGTGGATATAATGGGAGAAGAAACCTGGGCTGATAAATAGAGGTCACACACAACCTATACAACTTTGGACAAGTTTATGTCACAGCAAAGTGAAAATGATGATAAAAATAAGAACTATCTTCCCTAAGTGTAGTGTGGAGGGGAAAAAATGGTAATTCACCTTATAATCAGCAAAATATTGAACAAATAGAAATTGCCAATTAGATGTTTTATTAAAAAAAGAAAAGGAAGGAAGGAATACACTCAGTGCTGATGTGCATATCTTGGAAAAATACTAAATGCCTACTAAATTCTTTCTTGGTTTTTCTACCCCCTCTTGTCTCTATTCACACTGGTATCCTTTTACCAGCCAATGAATCAGTGAAGATGGTAATATTATTTTGTGCAATATAACCCAACATTGCTTTGAAAAGAGAGGGGATTTTCTTTGTGAATAGATATATTTTGATTTTTGTTACAAAATTATTGATAAGATTTGAGAGACTGTTTTCTCTAAAAATTCCATTAACTGATTAAATTTACTAATTAGTTTTAAAAAAGAAAAAAGAGGGATCCCTGGGTGGCACAGCGGTTTGGCGCCTGCCTTTGGCCCAGGGCGCGATCCTGGAGACCCGGGATTGAATCCCACATCGGGCTCCCGGTGCATGGAGCCTGCTTCTCCCTCTGCTTATGTCTCTGCCTCTCTCTCTCTGTGTGTGTGACTATCAAATAAAAATTAAAAAAAAAAAAAAAAGAAAGAAAAAAGAGAGGGGATTTATTTTCTACAGGCACACACATTACAAAAAATACTTCCAAGAAAAAGAAAACCACATAGGCATTAGAGGTTGTTGCTCTCATTCTTTTTTTTTTTTTAATTTCAGGTTTTTATTTAAATTCTAGTTAGCTAACACATATGATAAAATTGGTTTTAGGTGTAGGATTTAGTGACTCATCACTTACATATAACACCCAGTGCTCATCACAAGTGCCCTCCTTAATACCCAACATTCACCCACCTTCCTCCATCAACCCTCAGGTTGTTCTCTATCTTTAAGATTGTTGCTCTCATTCTTATTTTTATTAACAGAGTACCTGAGTGAGTTTCCTGCAGTCTGCTGCTTTCTGGCTGCTTGCACAGCCCAGTCACAGGTTGGGCCGAGAATTCTGATGTGAAAAGCCTGGAACGATCAAAGAGTGAAAGGTGTGTGAAGATAATTAGAAGGTACAGAACAAACAATAACATTTGTGTTCACTCAAGTCAGCAGATAGTAAATTCATCATGTGGACAAGGAAGAGTGATTGTTTCAAACGAAAAAAAAAATACATGCAAATATATTGACAATAATTTTCCCCCGTGCATCTGAAAAATATCATGCATGCTTTGCCAATAAATAAATATGCCTTGTTTAGAATATCATAAATGAGAACATGGATTCTAGTAGCTTTCAAGTCATATTACTAAGGCATATTTTTCAACCTTATGCTTACATCTCTTAGTCTCAGATTTGAGAAAATAAAATATATAGGTATGTTGTAAGAAGAAAAAGGAAGCAAGTGATGTTTCCTGACTACCCACTAAGTGCCAGGCACTACACGATGCACTTTCTACATACATTATCTCATTACCTCTTTAATTCTCTCCCCAGGCTCTCTCCCGCCTAGGTCTTTAAACATAGGACTCTCTATGGCCAACATGTTTTTCTGGATCCCTACTGGTCCCTCGGTGGCACTTGGCTCTCTCACTCCACTCTTCGCCTGGACACATCTCCCCCTTCAAGAATCAGCTTGGATCTGAGTCTGTCTCAGTTTTCCCATTGCACGTCTACTCAGTCTCCAGAACTTTGCTTTGGCATGCATGATCACAGACTGTAAGACTGCAGCAGTCTACTTTCCTCATTCAAGGGCAAGTTTCAAGAGGATAGGGGCCATGGCTTTTTCACTTCAATGAACCCAGGGCACGAGGAGGTTCTAACCATACATATTGCCTGGTTGAAAGAACAAATGAATGAGTTATTGAGTGAGCTAAGTATTAGTAGCCCCCAATATTCAGATACGAAAAATAAGGCTCAGAGAGGGTAAGTGGTCACACCATAGAGTAAACGTTTGATGCAGTGGGTCTAGGATTTGAACCACGTTGTCTGACTTGTTCTTAGAGTTACTTTCAACAAAAGTAGTGGAATCCTGAAGTCCCATGCTCATTCTCTCTAACCTCACTTTGTGGGTCTATAGCAAGGAAGCTCTACTGAAAAACCAGAGTCTCAAAGCACGTATGTCCATTCCATGGTGCAGAGGCTGGAAATTAGCCTGGAGCCCAGGAGCACCCCCAACCTCTGCTAAGGACAGAGAGTTGATGTCCATGATATTCAACATGAATTTTCTGAGGGTGTACCATGCGTTTCACCCTGCTGTAAGCTGTGGGGAGTTTGGAGATGAGCACAAGATAGGGCCTGACCCTCAGGCTGCCTACCAGCTCTCCAAGGGTACTGAGAGGGGATACACATGTGAATGAAGTAACCTCAAATCAGAGGAGGCAGATAAGTGGAAGAGAAGAGCCTCTGGCTGGAATCGGAAGGCCTGCCTCTGCTTTTCTCTCCCCATGACCTTTGGAGAGCCACTCATTTCCCTCCTGGAGTTTTAGTTTGCACACCTGCAAAATTTAGCAAATGGACTAGCATCAGGCCAGAGGTGATTCCCAGGTTTGTTTTTTGTCCTGCTTGGATGTTAGGGATTGAGTTGTGTCCTCCCAAAAATTCGTATGGTGAGGTCCTAATGCTTTGTATCTCAGAATGTGACCTTATTCGGAGATGGGGCCTTTACAAAGAGAATCAAGTTAAAATGAAATCCCTAAGGTGGGTTCTAATGCAACATGACTGGTGTCCATATTAAACAGACATGCATACGGGGAGAATGCCATGCGACCTCGAAGACAACAACCTACAAGCCAAGGAGAAAGGCCTGGAACAGGGCCCTCCCTCTCAGCCCTCTAAAGAAGCAGCTCTGCCAGGTCCGGTTGTCCGAGCCACCTTGTTTAGAATCCTCTGTGAGTTTGGCAGTCCTGACAAACTCACGTACTTTTGTTGCTGCTGATGGAAATGCTTTGTTTTTTTTGTTTTGTTTTGTTTTGTTTTGCCACAATTCTCATCATTCTCCATGTTCTTCTACCCAGCTACTTGGCCCATTTACTTTATCAACTGGTTCTTTAGGCACTTCAGTTTATCTCCCCTGGATAAGACCATCCCAAAGTCCTCCTTGCTTGCTCACCTTTCAAGACAGTTCTCTGACGTTGTTCAAAACTAAGAAGCCAGGATCACATTCCACGAGAAGTCTACTTTAGGACCTGGTAAACCAGACTGCATATGCCCAAGCCTGTGGCATTTGATCAGTTCTCCTGGGGGAAAAGGAAAGCCCTAACTTGTAGGATCTGCCAATTTCCCACCATGGCCAATTTCAAGCCTTCTACTTGAACTCACTGAAAGTGGAGCTGAGGGATGCCTGGGTGGCTTAGCGGTTGAGCGTCTGCCTTCAGCTCAGGGTGTGATCCTGGAGTCCCGAGATCGAGTCCCACATCGGGCTCCCTGCATGGAGCCTGCTTCTCCCTCTACCTGTGTCTCTGCCTCTCTCTTTCTCTCTCTCTCTCTCTGTCTCCCTCTCTCTCTAATTAATAAGTAAACAAAATCTTTAAAAAAAGAAAAAGAAAAGAAAGAAAGAAAGCGGAGCTGAGAGGTGTGTGCCTTTGACTCTGGGAGAAGATAGGGTGACTCCAGCGTGCTACTGCCACAGCTCTCCTGGCTCTCTCCAGTCAAACCCAGGGTCCTGTGCACCCGATGACTTAATAATGTCTGAGCCCTTAAACCACCTGAGTTGAACATCAGGAACCAAGGTCCTAATCTGTCCTCTTCTTTTGATTCACTAAATGATTTGGGATAAATCTCTAGGCCTCAACTGCTATCATTTCTAAAATGAAAATGAACGAATTAGGGGCTTCTGGGTTTGGTAGCTTGGTCACTTGGGTGGGAGGAGGCAAGTAAACTGGGCCCCCATACCCCACTTCAATCAAAGGCACTCTGCCTTTATATACTGTATATATTGGAGATCTAGGTCTGGTGTGTTTGGGGGATAAAAGGAAGGAGGTTTTATAGCTTAGGAAAAAAAAAAAAAAAAAAGATGAGTTCTTTGAGTTCTTTCCTGTTGAAATGTTTTGTGCTCTTTCATGATTTCTAGACCAAACCCCTCAGCTCCAGACTTGGAAAAGAAGTAAAGAAAGAGACAGTTGAGGGAAGAACAGTCAACAGGGTGACCAATCCTGAAGAACAAGGTACTTTCTCTCCCCATGACCTTTGGAGAGCCACTTATTTCCCTCCTAGAGTTTGGGACAGGCCAAAATCACTAGATGGGCCACAGTGACGCTATTTCTTGAGCATGTTTCTTCCAGACTCTGACAATTTATGTAAAGGGAGGAATATTTTTACCTGCCCTTGGATGGCATCCAGGTCTGGGGTGGAGGGTGGCAGCTGTTTAACAGCCCACGGTAACACTGCACAGCAATTAGGGCAGGAAGTGAAGAAGGCTGCATCGTCCAGGTGGAATTGAGGTCAAGAGAATGCAATACCTCAAAACTGAATTCATTCTCCTGCCCCAACTGGATGTCCTCCACCAATGACTGGGGCATCTGGGAGAGCAGGGGTGGTTTTCTTAGGAGGAAAGTCCTTAAGGCCATGGCCTGGGGTAGATACTGGTGTGCAAGAACAGGTCAGGAGCAAGACGATGCCAACCTCACTGTGCTTGGGGACTGCATTTCTGGTGGTAAGCGAAGAGAAGGTTGAGGAGGGATTTCTGGGAACCAGGTAGCTGATTATTAGGATGGTCCAGGGAACAGATCATAGCCATTTCCTTCAGTCAGAAACAGTAGCAAGAACGGAGCTTTTTTTCAGGGGACCAGGCACTTCACAGGGAGTCTACCTTCTTGCTCAGAATTCCCTTTCACCATCACTTCCAGCCTCACTATTGTCCCTCTTGGGTAGCCTCTGGGCTTGGCAGTTCTTCTGATGGAGGGAAAGAGCCTTTTCTTTCTTATTTCTCTCATTGTGTATTTACACTTGGGCATGGAACAGGGTTGAGTCAACATCATCCCATAAACCTTGGGCCATAGAATGGAAGTCAAGGGGCTTCATATTCATGTCAAGAAACAGAACCATTGAGAGAATTTGGATTTATTTTTAAAAGTAGCACAGTTGTCTCTCTCCCCATGCTTAGTGGGAAAGTTTGTGGAGGTGATGAGGGATTGTAGTGCAGTCAAAGGATTTTAGGGCTGGAAGGGGCCCTAGAGATTGCATTTGGCTTAAAGAAATTGTGTTGGCTCCACCTTTGAAATACATATCCGGATCTAATCACTTCTCACTGCCTGTAGCTACCCCTCCCTGGATGGTTGCAATCACTTTCTACCTGGTCTTCTTGCTTCTTCCCTTGAGCCTCTCAGTATATTTGAAACTGAGAAACCCAGTATATTTGAAACTCACAAGTGAGAATGACCCTTTCGAAATGTACATCGAATCATTTCACTCCTCTGCTGAAATCCCTGCCTTGGTGTCCATTTCTCTCAGAGAGAAACCCCGTTCCTCAAAATAGCTTACAAGGCTCTGCAGGGTCTCTCTGACCTTAGCTCCTGTAACCCTCCCCAGCGCCCGCGGATCACCATGGCTGGCCTCCTGGCTGCTCCTAGAGTAATTCGCTTCTCTCTCCGGGCATGCTATTCCCACCTAGCTGCTTCTAAATCCCCTCCTCTCCTTCAAGTCTACTCAGATTTCACCTTCTCTCTCTCTCTCTCTCTCTCTCTCTTTTTAAGGAGTATTTATTTACTTATTCATGAGACACACAGAGAGAGGCAGAGACACAGGCAGAGGGA
Source organism: Canis lupus dingo (assembly GCF_003254725.2). NCBI lineage: Eukaryota > Metazoa > Chordata > Mammalia > Carnivora > Canidae > Canis > Canis lupus. The sequence continues at coordinate 20,228,261 of NC_064276.1, forward strand.
GAAGCAGGCTCTCTGCAGAGAGCCCGATGTGGGACTCGATTCCAGGACCCCAGGATCACGCCCTGAGCCAAAGGCAGATGCTCAACCACTGAGCCACCCAGGGGCCCCCAGATTTCATCTTCTTGATAAGAACTTCCTTGACCTTTGATAGGTCAGCCTGCAAGTCCCTCCCCACCGCCCCAAACCTGGGACTTCTGCTCCCCTTATGCTGCTCTACTTCATCCCCTATTAGACTTAACACCTAATACAAAAGGCGCTCTTCATATTTCTTGCATTGTTTAAAATTCGTTTCTGCCTGCCAGGACATAAGCTTTGCAGGGGCATAGACCTTCCTGTCTTTTTTTTTTTTTTTTTTTTTTTTTTTTTTTTAGACCTTCCTGTCTTATTCAACGAAGTATGTCTGCCTCGTGGCCAAGCTGGCTGAATTAAAGAGGGTGCAACTTTTTTTTTAAACATTTTATTTTGAAGCAATTTCAAATTTACAGAAGGGTTACAAAAACAGCATGAAGGAGTCAAGCATACCCTTCATGGACACAAGTTAACATTTTACCATCATGTTTCCTTCAAGATGTTTAATGATATGAATATTAGCATTAATCATGGTAAGAGTACCAAAATTCATATGTTGAAATCATAGCTCCCAAGGTGATGCTATAGGGAGGCAAAGCCTTTAGGAAGTGCTTAGGTCATGAGGGAGAAGCTCCCCTGAATGGGCCTGGTGCTCTTACAAAGGAGGCTCCAGAGAGAGCTATCTCTTGGCCTTCCGCCACGTGAGGACACAGCGAGAAGGGGTCAGCTGTGAACCAGAAGGTGGGCTCTCACCGGACCACGACCACACTGGTGTCTCGATCTTGGACTTCCCAGCTGCCAGAACTGTGAGAAATAAGATTTTCTTCCTGATAGGCTCCCCAGTCTGTGATGTTTTGTCATAGCGGCCTGAACAGACTAAAACACATGTGTAGAATTCTCTAGGCTTGCCAAGGGTTTTTTTTGTTTTGTTTTGTTTTGTTTTTAATGCATTAGCCTACTGACTGCTGCCTATCTCCAAGCTATGGCACCTATAAATGGATGAGAAGGGTGCGGCTCATCAGGTTCAGGTGAGATCATGCTTAAAGTCACAGCAGTGGCCAGGGCAAGAGCAGAGCTAGGAGGAGAGCTGCTTTCTCACCTCGCAGAGGGCACCCTCACTTTTGCCCAGGGCCGACTGGGTGAGGCCCATCTCGCCCTCCTCTGCCCTTACCATGCCCTTACCATGTCGGCACCCTGGGGCAAGAGTGACTCTCTGACAAAGTGAAGTTAGCAGCTGCCTCCTCCAGGCTGGGGTGCCCCTCAGACAGCTGAGAACAGTGCCACAATGTGGGCCTGAGTCACCGCATTCTTTTCCTTCCACCGCACGTGCTGCCTTCACTCAGTCCCTCTGCCCTGTGCCCGTGGCGTCCGTGTAGGGGATGGGCTGCCAGCCTGGCACTGAGCGCAGGGTCCTCAGGCGCCCTCCAGCCTGGTGACTGAGATGCCATCTGGCACCCGTCGCAGCTGCAAGGCCTCTGGTCTGGCCCCAGGAAGCAGGAGGACTGGAGCATAGTAGAAGTCTGGAGAAGACTTTCTGCTTCTGGTCCAGCCTCTGTCACTTCCTAGAAGGGACAAGGGACAAGGTCATGGTCCTCTCCAGGCCTCAGCTGCCTCGGCTGTAAAATCGAGAGAACAGATAGTTCTGAGACTGATCATGATTGCTTGATCCTGAATTGTCTCAACCCATGATTCCTATATATTCAAGGAAGATGTTTCAGGCCTTGATCCCCAAATAGGAACCCTGCCAAGCATGAGGATGCATCCATAGAGACAAAGGAGGGACAAGAAATATCATAAGGAAAGGGATCTCATATAAAAGCTATTATTAGGATTAAATGAGTTAATATGGGTAAAGCATGTAGCACCAGAGATCAAAACATATTTGCGATGATAGTGGTGAGAAGAGCATCTGCCACTGAGTCTCTCTCTGTGCCTGTCACCCCCACCACCCCTCCACGCCAGGCTCTCATGTTCTCAATTCTGAAATTCTGCAGGGGCCTCCAGTGTAATCTACTGGTGATGAGTACCTCCCCTCTCCAACCCAACCTGCATACTGCTATCTGAAGGATTTCCCTAAAACACTGTTGTGTCATGCGTCTCTCTCCTGCTCAAAACCCTTCAGTGACTTTGGCAGCCTCTTGAGTTAGGTTCAAATGACTCCTCCTGGAAGTCAGGCCCCTCAACAAACAAAGTCCCAGACTCTCTTTCCAACTATCCCCCTACATACACATACACACTCATCTATCCAGAGCTTCGGTAAACCTATGGCCCTCCAGACAAACTGCCCATCCCTTGCTGAGAGAGATAAGATGGTACAGTAGTTAAGAATTGGGCTCTGGGGTCAGAGAACCTAAGTTTGAGGAGCTGTGTGGACTTGGGTAAGTTGTATGACCTCTCTGAGCTGCAATTTTCTAATCTGTAAATGAAGATGTTATAATGGCACCTCTTGAGGGATGTTTGTGAGGATAAAAGAAGTATGGAAAGCAATGGATATAGAGTAAATATTCAATAAAAGTTTATTATTTTATCCTTGCACTGAACATGTCTTCTTTACTGCATGTCCCTTGTCTGCTAACATCTGCCTGCCTGCCTGATGAAACTCTCCTCCTTCCTCTCACTCACTCACCTGAGCCACTCCCTTCTTGCCCTTCAAAAGGTAACAGCTTGATTAAGCTTGATTTCCTCCCTGTAAAGTCCTTGGGGGCAGGGAAGAACCTTCCCCTCAGAAGTCTCTGGAAGACGTGCCCAGCACCCAGAAGCTCTCAATAAGTCTCTGTTGGGTGACAGATTGAAGGGATGTGATCATGAAGGCTCAATGATGACTAAAGTCATGAACAAGTGAAGTCTGGGGAAGCCAACACCCTGATGTACTGGGGGTATATGCAACTTCCCAAACTGGGGACTCAGGCTGGCTGAGCATGGGCTCTGAGTAGGAATGCTCCCCTTTCATCACTGTCCCAGAGGTAAAGCTGCTCGAGAGCCCAGATCCAAGTGGCCTTCTCTGCCCAGGGCCCTCTTGTGCCAGAACAGGTGCAGGGTGTGATGGACAAGCCCTGGAAGAAACAGTGCGGGGGGCTGTCAGATATTGGGGCTGTACTCGGACACATCTCTAACTTGCTAAGGCAACTTGGAGGAATCACTTTTCCCAGCTCTCTGAAGGGGAAATTTGGGCCAGATCATGGTTCTTAAAGTTCATGCCTCAAAACAGCAAAATCGGGGTCCCCCAGGAGCTTGTTAGAAATACAGATCATCAACCTCACCCCAAAATTCTGAGTCAGCAACGCTGCAGGGCCATCCAGCCATTTGTGTTTTATCCAGCCCTCCAGAAGATCTGAGGGCCACGCAAGTTTGAGAAACACTAGGCTGGACCAGCGGCGGCTTTCGAGGCTCTTCGCTAGTTTCTATTTGATATCGTTTGTAATTGCAGTGGACCCTGTTTCTGTTTGATTTGTTTGCTTCGTGTTTTCATAATGAAATCTCAGGCAGATGCCCAATATGTAAAGTAGCCTAGAGCAGAGCCTCCCTCTGGTTGACTCTCTGACTCTCTCCCCGCTCCGACTCTCCCCGTTATGCACACTGTACCCATCTAGCAGGCCTCCAGCCAGCTGAAGAGCACAGGGTTTGGAGGTTGTCAAGCGCAGTGGTGCCGGTGAGCTGCACCTCCCGAGAAGGCACCCCTGCAGGCTCCCTGCTCAGGGCCCCCAGTAGGCACTGCTGCATATCCAGAGGACTGATGTGGAGTGGGTCCCAGGCCTTGGGGAGGGTGGCACTGAGGCATGAGGGAGCCCCTGGTCAGGAGAGTGGCGGAAGCTCAGTGGTGCTGACCAGGTAGGCGTCTGTCCTGCGGCTGTTGAGCCCCATTTGAGCATGTGAGGCGGGAGCTACCCTGAGGGGGATGGAAGTCATACTTCATTTCCTCGCTGGCTACTTTGGGAGACAATATGGTACAGCTCAGATTTTATATCTTCCCTTTCATGAAGCTCAGCAGATCATGTGAAGCAGTCAAGAGGCCTGCAGAAATACTCCTCATTCTACAATGGTTTCTGTACTTTCTACTTCTCCCCTCTGGCTATGAGGATGGATGAGTCACTTGAATTCTTTATTTCATTTTCTGAGGTAAAGATGATGGTGGGGGGTGGGCGTGGGGGAAGCCCATGATCAGAGTACTTCACAAAAGAGGCCACACTGGTGGAGAAGCAGAAGGGAGAATGCTTTGAGGACTGTTATAAAGGGTAGAGGATGGCTGGGATATTCTCTAAGGGCAGAGACCCAGACAGAGGCCAGAAATTACTTCCCTGATGTAAGGTGGCATCAGAGAATGCCTGCTTTGCTCAATAGCAGAGAGAATGCCAGCAGCAGGGGATGGGGAATGGGGGTGTGCAGTGGAGGTGGAGAGGAGAAAGGTAGGTGTGGGGGCTCCCCAGTTGATGTGAAAGAGGCCATCTTCCTGATTCCGTCCCAGAATATGTGTGCCTGGTGCAGGTGGGCAGAGGAGATCTCTGTGGTCTGAGGCACTGACCCAGACAGTTATGTAATGGTGGTGTTCTCAGAAGGAAAGAAAGCGCCATGCCATGGGCAGCCACTGAAGTCCTCCCAATGTAGAGAGACCTCTTTCTTTTGGTCCCAGCACTACAGAATGGCACCCACGTCCCTTCAAATCACCGTGCTTTGGTTTCCACTTCTGGAAATAGAGAATAATTGTAATATCAACTCACATCTGAGAAAACACATAAAGCAGGCGTGATGTTAGCAGCTACCGTTTGTCCAATGTCCCCAGATACAGCATGCTTCATATCTGTGATCTCATCTGGTCCTCCAGTCAATCCTGGGTGGAAATTGTCATCCTCGCGAGGAAACGTAAGACTTGGAGAGGTTGCGTGTTCTCCCAAGATCCCAGAGCAAGTCAGTGGTGGTACAGATTTACTGATTCCCAGTTCCTGGTTTTCTCCTAAGGCCTGCTGCTTCCCTGTTAGTGAAATAGGAAGACCTTTCAAGAGAAAGATTACTCCTTAGTTGTGCCATTATGGTTTCCTGTTGCTTCAAATGCTTGTGATCTTCACAAACCATATTACATTCCTCCCTCCCCCCACTCAGCCTTTTCTCTCCATGAAGACTGGCCCCATGCTTCCCTGGGACAAGTTGGCAGGAAACTTGCCTGTGACTTTTGCCCTATTTACCCCTTAGTCCAGACATAATTCCTTAGGATTCCACGGGGCTCGTTCCATTTTCTAGTCTCAATTAGAGTCAGTGGGAAACATTACTTTCCTATAAACTCCATTAAGTTCAAAGACTATTTAAACATTGAGATTGTATGACTTTATAACCTAGGAGGGTTAAACAAAGGTGTTCTGGGGGGCGGGGATTATTGCACGTGGTCATAAATCACTGAGTTAAGATGAGAAGTGTGTAGGCTCAGGAAATGGGCAGTTCTGTAGCTGGGGGCCTCTTCCCACCTGCTCACGTGATGGCAGGCCCCTCACCTGTCTCTGAATTCCCTTTTCACCACATTTCTGAAATAAGGGTGGTAACAGCTGTCTATGAAATGCTTTGTGACCAGGCAGCAGGCGTTGTACTGTGGCCAAGTATTATGGAACAGATGAGCTTTGTCTGAACCCATCTCCCAAGGCATTCAAGTGTGGAATATTTGGAGGAACACAAAATGCCATTGCTGGAAGGGTGTTTTAGCAGTGACCTAGCCAAACCAACCACTCTCTAAATATATGCTCTTTACACTACTCTCATGGGAGGATGATCCAACCTTTGCTTGAATACCTCCTATGACAGCAAGCTCACTATTCCGTTTCTCTGTTGTCTATCTCTGTTAGGAAGAGGAGTTTCAGAAAGATGATTGCTTTTAATTTCATTCCTTGCCTCCAGTCTGTCCTCCAAGAATACCCCAAATGAAATCTAGTTTCTACCTCCACTTCCACTCTTTTCAGGCACATGATGTACTTGAGGATGGCTTCAGTGGTCTTTCCTTCAAGAGCCCCTTGTTGCCGTGTGGGCACCATGTTTGGGGGAGGTGGAAAAGGTGACATTGAGGTGTTGGGCTCTGCCTTTGTCTCTTCCAGCCTTTGAGGACTAGGAACAAGGCCCCTCCTATACAGCCTCACATCTATGACTCTACTGGGTGCATGGCAGCCAGGCCATTTTACTATGTAGCTTATCAGTCAGAGTGCTATTTCTTGCCCCTCCGCATAAGGACACAGTCAAACATTAATAAGAAAATTTAAAAAGGAGGAATGGATTAATTGAGTGTAGGATGAAATATTTCTATGATGGTTGCTGCACTGAGTTGGAAAAGAAAGGCGCTTGCTCTGTGGTGCGCACCTGTGGCCCTTGGAAGGGATATTGATCACAGATGGACTGGACTTCTGTTTAGTCATCTAGGGATTAGAAGCCACTAGTCCCTCCTTACCATGCACAATCCTCAAGACTATAGGCTTACACAGGACAGCATTAAAAAAAAAAAAACTGAAAAGGAGATTTATTCTACGCCAATGGCAAAGAGTTTCTGATAGCTCAAATGTTTGACATTCTAGGCTTCGTTTTCTATCTCAGGAGCAGAGTAGGGAAAGACAAAGGGATTGGAGTCTAAATGCCTGGGTTTGGGTAGGGGCTGTGTCACTGCTTGGTTAGGTGATTATTAGGCAATCACTTCACCCTTATGAGTCTCAGTTTTTGAGTCAGTAAAATGGAGAAAGAAAAATTCCTCAACTGTGGGGGAGGATGTGTGTGTGTGTGTGTGTGTGTGTGTGCATGCACACATTATTTTCAGGATTAAATGAGTGTAAATTTCTTCTGTATACTTCATTAACTATCGTCACCTTTAGAATAGTCTGCCTAAAAGTCCCTTGCCAGTCATCCAAGATATCAAGTGCTTCTTTGTAAGGTGACAGCTTTTTACTGCATTCGGTCTTCTGGAAAGTTGGATTATATAAATACAAGCTTGAATCTTTACCATTCAGTCAGCATATATTAAAGAATATAACATAACTCTTAAGTGGTTCTACAAATGTTGGGAAATGGAAATCTTGTCTTCTATTTTGAAATCTTTGTCATATATTATAGATCCAGTCTCATGTATCTTTATAGTTTGTACATCAGGTCACTAGGAGAATGTCAATCATAAAGGAATCATACCCAGTCTAGGACCTTCGTTTGTTTGCTTTCCACCCACGCATTTATTCATCCATTAATTCATCCACCCAGTGACCATGTTTACTATGTCTCTGCTATGTGCTGTGAAGGATCCAGTGTGGTCCCTTGGCCAAAGAGCTCACAGTATATCTGGGGATATAAGAAGTATGCACACATAACAGCAATATATGGCAGGATGAAGTAAGTCCTACATGTTATATTCAAACAAGCTGCTGTGGAAACTTGAAGAGGAAGCAGCTAAATCCATCTCCCCATGAGTAGGGAGAGGAGGATGGTTTCATGTTAGCTTTACCTGTCAGAACAAGTAAAATGAAATTGAAGCACACATACAGTGAAAGAGTGTAGGGCTCTGGAGGTTCCTGTCTCCCTCATTTCCTAACTGTGTGGCTTTGAGCAGTTCTGTCTCTGAGCTTTCTCATAATAGTATCCATCTCTTAGAATTGTTGTGAAGGTTAAATGAGATAATATGTTGTCTAGCATGTAGTAAGAGGCCGAGAAATGTTAGTTGATATTGTTATTTCACACAGGAGGTGGAGGCTGAGGTGAGACTCTATAGAGGAGTTAAAATTTTGAAAGAGTAATGGAAAGCAAGATGTTCCAGACAGAGAGAACAGTCAGAGCAAAAGGGGAAGAAAGTTTTCAGAGAAAGATGAGCAGCCCTATCTAGTACCACACAGTGAGGGGCCAATCATCAGAATGGGTGGGATTGGTGATGGTTGGTGGAAATTGCCAATCGTGGAAGGCTAAAGAATCTGATCTTAGTAGGTAAGGAGTTTCTACTGAGGTATGCGTGCTTCCAGGAGAGTGTGTAAATCATACTGAAATCTTCATTTATATATACGTTTATTTACATAAGAGAAGTTTAAAAGTCCTATTATTTCCTATATGAATTATTTACAGGATGTTTGTTGGGGGTCAGATGACTTTATGTCACATCTCCAACTAAGCTTATTCTGAGGGATGGGTGGGGGTTCTAAGTCCCAGAGAGCCCAGGAGGTATTCATACTGATGTTTTCATTTAGTTGGTTTCTTAAATTTTTGGATTCTTTACCTAGATTTAACTAAATAAACCCTGACAAAATGGACAACTGGTTTTAAAAAATTCCTGCAAAAAAACAAGCAAACAACAAGAAAATGGCAGAGATGACTTTTCTCCTATTCTTGGTTTTCCACTGGCCACATTTCAGGGGTTAAAGCCAATGATGACCTAATCAGATGTAGCAAGCAATAGGCCAAAAAGAAAGAAAGAAAGAAAGAAAGAAAGAAAGAAAGAAAGAAAGAAAGAGAAATTCTCAGGAAGAGAGCTTGAAATATGGGTTCACATTCACTGTTATTAATTAACTGTTATTAATGATGAACTCTGTCTGGAGTGTTGATTGTGTCTTATGATGGTAGGAAAGATAGTATGATATTATGAAGATTAGCATACATTGTATTCTCTATTTTATATTTATATCTTCTTTTATAATTTGTTTTACTTTATTTTTATAATATGAATAATATATTGGCATGGTTTTGCACACATGCACATACACGTATTATAAATCCATTTGGTCACACAGGCAAATCTTTTTTACCAGTGGCGCTTAAAAAAATTTGGAGGCTTGCTGATTGTGGCCATGGGAAACCATTATTGGAGGGCCTTGAGTAGCGGGAAGCATGATCCAAGCTGTGTTTGGGGTGATAAACTTCACCACATTTTCTCAAGGAAAAAAAAGTGTTGCGCAAGGAATCAAGGAATAAGGAGGAGGAGTCCGAAGAGAGCCATTAAACAACTTGGTTTTTCTCCTTTTAAAAATGTTCTCTCTTTCCTGCTAAGGTAAACTCTGGACCACCTCAAATCACCAGCAGGAGCTATGTAGGATATGTTCTCAGAGCCAGGCTTTCTCTGGCTGCCTGCACAGGAAGAAGACTGCCTAGATCATCCATCAGCTAATTTCCAGTCCTCTACAGTTTCTACTTTATAAGAAGCCAATCCTAAGCCAGTCCTCAGCTTTGACTCACAACAGAGGTGACTGAGCTTGTCATGGAGGTTCCAGGCTTTCCTACCTGAAGGAAGCAGAATTCTAGAATCATCAGAGGCATGAGCTCTGGAGTCAGGCAACCTATGTCCAGCTCTGCTAGTCATTCCTGGATGCACCTTAGCTCACCTTACCTTCATTATGCCAGTTTCCTCATCTGTGAAGTGGGGATAACCATCATACCTGGGCAGTAGTGTTGGGGAGTAAATAAGATAACGAATGTAAAAGACAATACAATCCCTGGCATAGAATAAATTCCCAAGGAATGTGAGTTCTCATTACAAAGGAATGAATTGGAGCATGGTCTGAAGGGCCCCAGGGGAAAAAAAGTGAAGGAGGCTTCCAGGAATACAGATCCTTTAATCTCCTTAAAGCAATATCCAAACAAAAGTATAAATCTCTATGGAAGCCAGCAAGCTCAGAGATGCCAGTTGGGGGGGGGGGGGGGGGGTTGGGATGGTTGCCTCTGAGTCATCTGTCACTTCCGTCATCTCTGGCTATTGCCACAGTTTCTTGTGAAAAATTATGAAATAAATGGCCTGAGCAGTAATGCCTGGGTGAATAGGTGAACCACGGTGTGTGGCCAACCGTCTGTGCACTTTACATATTCTTAGGTTTAGTGGCCACTATGTGATTTAATTTCCTTAGAGAAAAGAAAGGCTAGTAATCATGCTCAGGAGGCCTTACAAATGCAAAGTGAACATTCCAAAGCCTTAAGTACCGGGTGGGATTTATGGGATGAAAAACAATGGGGTGGGTGGCAGGAGGAAAGTCCGCTCAGTTGTAGGCACACCCTTTTGTTTCCCAGATGTAGGAGTCCAGAAACAAGGACAGGTAATTGTGGGAATAATTTGGTTATCACACCAATAACTTTGCTTCTTTATACTGGGCCAGAGAATTCCCGAAGTGCTTTCGTATGTGATGACATCAATGAGGGTGATGATAAGAATAAATTCTTTCACTTGGCCCTTTATCACCTTCTTTCTCTTTCAATCTCCCAACAGTTCCTGCAGAAGTATTAGGATCCTCGTTTTACATGTGACAAAACTGAGCCTCAGAGACTTTGAGGAACCTGATCATAATCATACAACTTTGAAGTAGTAGAGTCAGGTAAAAACCCAGGTCTTTAGGTGAAGGCAGAGTCTTCTTTCTACCTTACCACTGCTACCTCCCCATTCTGCTCACATAATCTTCCTAAAATAGGCCAGATCCCTTCGGTCTGGAGGGAGCTTTCTTGTTCTATTGGACATTTTACTCTCACAGGCAGATCTGACCATTGCATTCACGTCGCTTTGTCAATTCCCCTATGACAGTGTGCATTACACCATATGGTGATGATCTTCTTATGAGTGTCTCTCCCACAGGACTGTGATCTCCTAAAGAACTGGGATGCAACCTAACTCTTCTGTATGTGCCCAGAACCTAGCTTGGAGCCTGGAGTGTGGTAGCTGCTTATTGATTGGATGATGCAAAATGAATGCCTCCAAACCAAATGTCCTCCTTACCTTTTCCTCCCTCTTCTATTCCTGTCTGTCCTTCTAGCCCCAGCTTAGGGCCCATGATGTGATCCATTGCTTCTGAACCTCTATGGAATCAGAGACTCTCAGCTATATTCTTAGAGCATATGTATCTTATCTCTTCAGCCTCCAGAGTTCTTGAGGGTAAAGATTACATCTGAGTGTCCAATAGGTCCCTTATGGGATCTAGGCTGGTTCAAGGTGGAGTGGGTGTATGGTAAGTGCCCTTGCCCACATTCATATGGTTGCCTGCACTTTGGCAAGAGTTGGTGGGACAGGTTGGTGGCTGAGCCCAGGATGCCTTGGCAGAGACCTAACTGGTAAGGGATAGAAAAAGCAGATGGCCAGGAGCCCAGTCTTTACCTGGCTTATCAGTATGCTTCTTTCTTTCGCAATTACTGAAACTATGTCTCATGGACACTTTTGCAGATGCGGAATTCCTTGAAGCCAGACAATAGATCGCTAAAGTGATCAAGCTTCAGGGCAAAAAGTTATCACTGCAACTTATTTGTGTAAAGGAGATGTGTGAACCAGACATTCATTGTCAGGAAGGAGCATATACAAGGGACCCAGTGCACCAGTTGGATGTGAACAGAAACAAACCAGGGAACTGGGATGCTGTGCTAGTTAATTAGTGAGTTGGTAAACCAGTAAGTTAGTTTGCTTAAATGAGGGAGGAAGACTGTGTTTAAAAATAAATTAAAGGAGGGTAACAACCAACAATTTCATCAAGTTGACCCAACAATTCCACTGTTAGAGATTTATTTTAAGAAAAAAATCCAAGACTAGGAAAAAGGATGGCAGAAAAGTGGCCAAAGCAGTATTATGGATAATAGAAGTGAATTGAAAATAATGTAAATTTCCCATAATACTGTTGGAATGCTGATATATTGACACTGACACTATATTCACTAAAGTAATATTTTAGGCCATTCAAATAGGTCATTTGAAAGACCACACCGGAATTGTCCATTGTATGATGCTTAAGGAAAAGACTAGAACACAAAATCATATTTGTGTTGCATGTCCAACTCTGTGAAAAAATATGCTTTTTTGGAAAAGAAAGAAAAGAATGAAAATAGATGATTTTAAAGATAGTAAGTTTGTGGGTGGCTTTTTATTTCCATAATCATGGTATTATGTTTTTGTATAATATAAAAAAAAATTTATGTTAATCAGATGCTTAAAAGAAAAATACCTTAACAAAAGGTGTGTTGCACCCAGCAGTCATGTCAGGAAGCTAAACATTAGACATGATCCTTTTTGTACTCTTGTCTTCAAACACGGGTCCAGTTTAGATTTCTTTTACTGGTAACAAGTTTGAAATTGCATACTTGAAAATCTGAAAGACTTGGGACAAGTAGTTATAGATATGAATATGGAGATGGAGATGGATACAGATATGGATATAGATATAGTTTTCCCTTGAAAGACAGACCTCGTGAGCCCTCTCATGTATCACATGTCTCACGCACAACGACGCGTGTATATGAGAAGGAGAAAGATTATGATGTGCACATTTAATGCCCTTCAAAATGAATGAGAGCTTAAAAATCAGGGACACAGTGTTTAAGGAATCCAAGTGGGAAAAAGTTCTGGTCTTGTTTTCAAATGTTTGCCAGACACCCAGTCACCACCTGTCTTTCCCATATAGGTCTCCCTGTCGATCTGTTCTGGGAGTTAGCCCTGCAGAGCATCTTAGCAGTTGGAAGACCCAGACATCTTTGAGTTCACAGAAGATTAGTGGTCTGGGTTCTGAGTAAGTATCAAAGTATCAAAACCATAAACAGTATCAAAAACCATAAACACTCCTACCATCCTAAAACACTTCGATGTGGGTCTTTCAGGAATCCTATTTTTCTAGCTCTTGGAAAAAAATCCCAGGTCTTCCCACTAGATTAGCTCATTTGTCTGCTTCCCTCAGACAGTAGCAATTGGAATTGTTAATAAAGCTATTAAAACAATACTTCAATTAAAAATGAACCAGTAAGTTTTACATACGACTTTTTAGCATTTTTATGGATTATATATTATGCAGTATCAATATCACAGAAAGTGATTACATATCTCTATTCCCTATGTCACAATTTTCACAGGCATTCAAAGTTCTAATGTGGGCAGTATTTCTTAAGTTTTCCTCCAGTATTTTTGTAAAGCTAGAATATTATAGCAAAAAAATGAATACAGCAGTATATTGCTCAATTTATTGCGATTTTTCTTTAATAGACACCATACCTTGAACTATTACAGCCAGAAAATGGATGGATTCCATGGTTAGTTTTAGCATTTATATATGAATCTTCTCTCTCCTAATTTTCTTCTGATTTTACTATATTTTATTGGAATATAATTTATATTGCATATTGACACAGTGGCTTTCAATTTAGAAAAACTATTTTCTTCAAATAAATAAATATACCTTTAAAAGTGAACAGTCAAACTTTGATCTGTTTTGTTATAATAGTTTGCTTAACAGTATTAACAGCAAGCAATAATTCACACCAAATAACAGGGGATAAGGTAAATTCAAAATTAGTTTTATTTTTCTCCAAAATTAATTTTATTTATCTATGTCTAAAGTGTCAATCTTTTAAATAAATGACAAAAGCTGAAAATTGCTTTCTTAGTTTTTTACTTAAGTCAAAACCTGTTCTTTTTCATAAGAGATGTAAAACCAGTTAAAATGATCTTGACATTCTTGTTTTCCTATCCAGTATAGTTCAATGACATAAATAGCCATTGTGCAATATACTTGGAGCAATCAAGTTGTACTGGACAATATTTACATTTAAAAACTTTACTTTTTTTTGTATTTTATTACCCATTTAGTTAAGAGTCTCATTGTGAAATTGCCACCCCAAATAATAAAAATTCATTCTGTTACTTTTTATCCATTTCCATGTTTGGCACATTCCAATACCTCATTCCAAATAATTTCTTCTAGATCCTGAAATTTCCCTGAAAAGATTGCTCCATTTGTGCCATGAAAAGCATCATTACATTTGGCTAAGTATTGGCTAAGTAATAATTTTCTCAAAACTTCATATTAGCATTCAAGCATTTGTTTGTTTTTTTTTTTTTTTGTATCTTACCAATTGTTTTGTGGCTTTTCCCTGCAGTTCACATAATCATGCATAAGTATTTTTGTATGCAAGTCAGTTTGTCCACTTTCATTATTTCTATCTTAAAGATTTAAGCAGGTCACCTCTTTATTTCTCATCTCTTCAATCTTTCTTATTTTCTTAGATCTTCCCATTGCCTTTTCTATTATCACCTAGATTTATTATTTTCATTTTCAATGATTTAAAACCGTGCTGTCCAATGTAATTGTCACTAGTCACATGTAGATATTTAAATTTAAATAGATTAGAATGCAATAAAAATAAAATTAATGTTAAAATCCCTCAGTTGTACTAGCCACATTTCACATGCTCAGTAGCCACATATATCTAGGACTATCGTTTTGGCAGCATGCATAGAACATTTTCATCATAGCAAGAAATTTTACTGGACAGTACTGATCTAAAGATGATAAAACAAGTTATTCATTTGCATTCAAAGTGTATAAAATTGAGTATATTTCATTAAAAATGTAAACAAAAGTAAATGTAAAAAAATTAAAATTAATACTTTTCATTTTCTTTTTTTTTTTTTTACTTTTCATTTTCAAAAATATTTCTTCTAAAATACTTTAAATATCAGAGTATTAATTAATGTATAAAAGGAAACTACAAATAAGTTATAATTAACATATCAACATTTTAAATAAAAATTATTTCCATAAAGCTAATTTTTTAAATTTACTTTTTAAAAATTAATTAAATCTTACTTATTTGTTTGAAAAGTTAAACTATTTATGACAGCTTTTAATGCCTACTTTGTTGAAAATGTTATGTATCTGTATCGCACTTTTCATATAGATTATGTCTCAACCTATGTATATACAAATTTAAGAGTAATATGAGTTGTTTTTAATTTTGCAAAATATTCCTCAGCTGCCATATAAAACAGCTGGAAATCCATGTTAATTGAAGACTATCTCCAGAGTCACGAATTAGAGCATAAAGAGAAGCAAGTAAATGGACACTAAGCACTACATTCTTATCAAGAATCTATTACACTTACTCTGTCTGAGAGGAAGGGATTCAGCATGTGAATTGTTTAATTTCTCTTACCTAAGTGCTGTAATGATTCAAATCCTCCCTGCTCTCCAAAGCAGTATCCATATGCAAAGTCTATAGTGGAATGACCCCCAAATTATATAGCATCCAGATACAGTTGCCTTTTGTTTCAAGGACCTGTGGCAAAAGATCTGAAGATCGGGGGACCTAAATGGTGCTCCTCACAAGAATGGATATATTTGGTTATCGTCTTGCTGTGCCAGCTCTGAAAACTGGATCTTGAATAACAAAAGTGTCCATGCTTTCTTTTTCAGATTTCTTTGTTTTCATGTTTATGGTACGCATCGGTGACCATCCTCAAAGGTAAAGCCACCGGCCCTCTGGCCTGGGCCTCAAGGCCATGTTAGTCAAGAGCCAGCCACATGGGTGTGTTAAGTGACAGGGCTAGGGAAAGCCAGCTGGACAGGCCTACAACATACACAATTGATGAAGCACTTCCAGGTACTACAACCCAGGTACTCTGCAAGGAAGCCCAGGGAGGAAGGCATTATTATCCTTCAAGCCCATTTTACAAAGGGCAAACTGAGGCCATAGAAGAGGGAAGTCACTTGCTCAAGACAACAGAGCTGATAAGAGGTAGAGCCAGGGTTCAAAACCAGGACTATTTGAAGTCAATGCTCTTTGCCTAATCCCTCCACAGTCTCTCCTAATGTGGACAGCTGGCTGAGCTGTGGTGGGGTGGGGGAGAGCCTTGGTTCCCTGGACTCAATCCTCTGAAGGGAAGCCAAGAGCTTGGTGCTGAAACTACCTTCCTTTTAGGCTGAGGATAGACCTGAAGGCCACTGAGTTGAAGCCTAAGTGTGGATCCCTGGCAGGAAGGCGCTTGGGCGAGAGCTGTTGCCACCAATACATGGGTCTACTCACATCTCTACTCTGCCCAGAACTTGCGATGGGCTCCTCGGTGCCTTCTGCACAGGCCACATTCCATGGCATCTTGTTAAGAATATTTTCAGTCTTGCCCCAACCAACTTATTCCACAATCTCCCTTCCACCCCCACTGGCCTCCAGCACAGAGCCAACTTCAGTCTCCATGCACTCTGTTCTTTTGCCCCTCCTGCTTTTGAATGAACTGCTCCTCCACCTAGAATGCCCTGATTCTTCTCACCTGTCAGGAGATACCTTACACATCTGTCGGGTTATACTTCAAACATCACTCCTTGGTCACTTGTTCCCAGATGCCCACAGGAGTTGGGTCACACCCTCCTTTGAGGCCTCTAGAACTTCATTCTGAGCTAAGTCAGAGCCCCATCCATCATCACAGCAGATTTTGTCTATATATCCACTAGACAGTGAGCTTCTGGGTGACAGAGGCTGTGTCATATTGATGTCTTCATTCTCTCCACCCCCATCCCATGCTCTAAGCACCAACCCTAAGATATAGCAGCCTCTTAGTGAGTATTGAGTGTTGACTGAATGAATAAATAAGAGCCAAGGGAAGATGACCTTGAGGGCTTGGTTTCCTGGGAGGAGATTTTGCCCTCAGCACCCACAGCCCCCTTTGAGCAATGTCCCATCCATGGCATTGAGCCACTATCTGGGGCCATTGCACCAGCAGGAGCTTAGGGTGGGGCTGGTGTGAAAACAAACAGGGAAGACAAAAACAAGGGGTGTGTTGAAACCTTGAAAATGTTCTATTCCTTGGTGTTCAACCTTGCCACACCTTCTAAGTCAGGTGGGTTCTTCGTCCGCTGCCCTGAGAAGATCCATTGTAGCTATGGGACTTTGGGATCAGAGCTGAGGGGGCGAAGGAGAGACAAGGGAATGTGAAATTGGCTTCCTTGTTTAGCTTTTCTCATTGTGTGAGTGTTTGTCTTTCCAGACAGAAGAAACCCTGACCTTCCCCGGCTTTAATTACCTAATTATTTTGACACCTTGGGCTGTTGCATCACCATAACACACTGCTTTGTCAGGGACACCGCAATTGGGTGTATCTACAGTTTGGGAGATGCAACTGACAGGAAACGAGTTTTGACAGTCTGGGAAATGTTGGGCAGAGGAAGGGTTCTGGATGGGGGGGAGCAGAGGAAGAGATGGGGGTGGCAGAAAAGGGAAGAAAGAGGAAGTGTTCTGTAGGGTGGGAAGAGAACATTCCAGGAAAGGGGGCAGCAAAGTTTGCAATGCTGGGTGTCTCTGGACGATTTTTCAGGTAGAGCTTCAGGGAGCTGGTGCCCAAGCAGGCAAACTGTTGTGCTACAGGTCTCCGAAAGGAACAAAATTAGAGAACCCACATTCTCATTCTAGGGGCGACCTCTGGTTGAGTTTTCTTTACCCAAGACCTCAGTTTCCTCTCCTTAGGAATAAGGCCAGATTTGGACTTTTTCCTCACATGCCCCAGAATGCTTCTTACTGAAATATTCTTGAGACAAAAATGGAAGAAAGAAAACAGAAAACTTGACAAGTAGTACTATTCAAGCAGCTCATATTGAAGCTTCTGAAGACAAACATGGTTAGAGCATTTGTCAGAATTATGAAACACGGCCCCAGCCAAGTTCAGTCCCAGCAAAGTATTGTATATGGAGGAACCAAAGAAGCACATGATGTAGAGAAGCTAAAAGACTGGAAGATCCAAAAACTTGAGGACAAAGCAGTGCGTTTCCATGGTCTCAGCCTGGGATGGGAATCAGGAGATCTGGGTTTTATTACTTTACATATGTGGATCTGAATCTCCCAACTCTAGAATGAAGGAGTGAATCTCTGTGGGGTTTCTCTTCCTCGGGCTAGGGTGCAGGGTTACATAGCAAGGTACTGGAGGCCAGTTAAGTATGACACATCTTCCTGGAACATCAATTTTACCTGATGGCAAACATTTTAAAACATTGTTTTTCATTCAGAAATCAATTTGTGTGCTCGATAAATATTTATTGAGCCTTGGCTGTATGCCAGTTACTGTTTTAGGCACTGTTTTAACATCAAAGTAAATATGGATATATTATGGAGAAATGTGCATAATTTATATGATCTAAGGTAAACAAGGGTCCCTAAAATTATTTTTTCACATGCAGGGGCACTTCTGGCTGTGTTCATCTACCCTAACCTCAAGAAAATCATACATATTTGTTTTTTGCCCCAGGGCACAGTGCAATGGACAGGTGTGCCTGTGGTCATTAGTCCCTGTCCGGTAGATATGACCAATACTGTTCTGACCACCTGAAAATAAGAAAAGCTTTCTGTTGGACAACAGGCTGGATGTTCATATCCAGCAGACAAAAGTGAGGAAAAGTAACCTTTAATAACTACCATCACCTGCCTATAGGTAGTAAGTGTATTAGCCTTTTTAAAACAATTTCATGTAACCTTCATAACCGTCCACCCGCAAATTCAGTATCGCTCTCCCCATTTGACATCTCAGGAGAGGAAACAGAGGCTCGAAGATGTATAGGAATTTGATCAAAGTCTCAGGACTAATAAATGGAAGACATAAGATTCCATCCTGCTTTTTGGCCTGGCTCTAAGCTAATCCCCTTCTCACTCTATGACCCCATCCTCTGAAGGTGACAGTGATCCTATTGTCTCTCCCCTTGCTATCTCTCTCTCTCTATCTCACAACAGGGCAATGTAGTCCTAAACCCAGATGCCTAGGATGCAGTATTAGAGAGAAAATGTACACGACCTCATCCACAGAACCACCAAATGTCAGAATTGGACAGGATCGTAGAGGTTGTCCAATATCCTTGTTTGCAGGGAGGAAACCTGGGGCCTGGGTTATAAAGCGAACATTTGTGAGAAGAAACTCTGATGTTAGCAAGACTTATATCAAGGTTCAGCACTGCACATACACCTCATCCCCCGAGACCCTGAAGTCCCTTAAATCTCCCAGGATTCACTTTCCATCTCTATAAAGTGAGATGAAAGAGTGAAATAATGCACACTCAGAAGGCTGTTGTAAAGCCTGTATAAAATCATGGACATGCACGTATGCCCTCAAGTACAGATGTATCTGGCTCACCTGATTCTCCCAGCACAGACCCAGTCCTCAGACAAAGGCATCCTGACTCCCAGTTAAATATCTCCTACTGACCCCAGTGTTGGAGACCGTCCACGCTATTTTTTTGTTTGTTTGTGTTGTGTGGATTTTAAAAGATTTTATTTGTTTATTTATAAGAGACACACAGAGAGAGGCAGAGACATAGGCAGAGGGAGAAGCAGGTTCGCTGTAGGGAGCCCGATGCGGTACTCGATCCCAGGACCCCGGGGCCAAAGGCAGATGCTCAACCACTGAAGCACCCAAGCACCGCCCCCCATCCATGCTGCTGCAAAGAAGCTGCAGCCCCCCCAGCAACAGGCTGACAATCCTTTGCAAAAGAGGGATGAGCGCACACTTTTATAACCCGAGAAAACAAAGCCAGCAGCGCACGGTCTGTCCTTACCCTAAGATGCTCCTTGTGGGAGGGCAACACACAACACAAATAGCATGGTTAAGTGCCTGGAGTGAGCTGGCCACTGTGCCCAGAGCAGCCTAGATGAGGTCCCTCTTCTTCAGGAGCAAGTCCTGGGGGAGGGAGGGGGGGTGAGGGAGTTTCCCCAGAGGAAGTGACTCACTCAGGGAGTGTCCCTTTGATACGGCAGGAGCCAAGCCAAATCTGTTTTGATTACTACAACATCAAGTAATTGATGCCCCCCACCCCCACCCCGCCACCACCACCCTCAGTTTCTCCCCAGGCCCTCTCCTCTGAATCCACAAGGTAAATTTATGGGCAGAACATTCTGCAGGGTCGTGCCAAACATGGAAGTGCCAGCTCCTCTGGAGTGCCCTCTTTAAAGTTTTCCAAGTGTGATCCTGCTATCACCACATCAGCCCCGAGAGGAGAAACGTGGGAAACATTCACCCCTTGGGGATATCACTGGAGAAACTAAAGCCCAGAAAAGATTCATTGTCTGCCTGTGAATCAGTATTGGAAAATACTGGAACCCAGGAATCAATCCTGGTTCCTGCTTCTCAAGCTCAGCCACCAGGCCCTTCCCAGCCCTTGCTTTGTGGCCTCCTGGGGACCAGAGTCCAAACCTCCATTGGATGTGGAAGCCCCGGCACCTGCCTGCCACCACGAAGGGCATGGCACATAATAGGCACTTGGCACAAATGTCGCTCAGCGACCAAGACATCAACTCTTCTCTGAAGCTTCCTGGTACGCTCATCTGTAAAGCGTCGGGGTTATATTAGATGATCTCCGAGACACCATCCATTTCTAACTGCTATGCTTAGGCCAGCTAAGCACCTTAAGTTTGTAAATGGGAATAGTGCAAAGCATCACGATGACGAAAGGAGGTTGAGGGCCGAAGGATGGATGGAGGACCTACCGCTGGACGTGCAAGGGTTAAAAATGAGGGAGAGGTATGAGATTCAAGCCCTGACCTCACAGGGCCCACAGCCAGGGGCAAGATGACATCCTTGCCAAAGATAGGATTGGCAAGCAGGGCTGCTCAGTGGAAAGAACCTCCCTAAGCTTGGGAGTCAGGAGACCCAGGTGCAAAACCTTTGTTTTGTCAGCAGATCCTGGGAAAATTACTTCCTTTCCCTGGACCTCTTTGGTTTTAAGTCATAACTGCCCATTCTTCCACAACGTCATGGAAGGGAGATCTCCCTCCCTCTCTCTCTCTTTTTAGATCTTCTATCTCTTAATAGGGAGGAGCAGAGAGATCCGCCTTCCTACTACCTGGGATTCTTTCTTCAAAACATGGGTCACATGACTGACATTGCTCATGTTTACATGGAGATTCTTTGGAGCAGACCTCACCATGGTCCTAACCCCATGTGTAGAGAACTGTGTAGAAACCGGAGTATGTTGTAGACCTTGATCTCTAATTCCTCCCAACATAGTCCCTGTCCCTTTTGTTTGTTAATATCTTAGCTCAGACACCTTGTACAGAGGAAATAATGGACTCTCTGGGCTGGAGGAGATCTTCAGGTCTTTCCATCTTAATCTTCTTTTATCTTGACATCCACACATCCAAGCTCTGCTGAGCATCCCCAGAAGCAAGGGTCTCACTGTCTCCCATGACAACTAGTTGCATCTGGGACATTTTTATTTATTAGAAAACTTTTCAAAGAAAAGCTGACAGCTTCCTTACTTAAAATAAGCTTCAGTGCTGTCGGTGGTCAGTTCACCAGCTGATTTCTTGGGATCTGTCTCCTACAAAATGTTTGGGTGTTCTCCTAGAGGATTATCCTTCCATATGGATCATAGTTACAGAACGCCTTGGCAGGTGTTCCCACCTCCCGCCTCCCATCCTAAATCTTTGCCTTTACACCTTAGGCTCATTTTGACCATTCACAAATCCCATAGTAGCTTGCTGCTTGTTAAATAATGTCTAACTTAAGGGTTTGTTTGGTCTTTTTCTACTCCATTTTCTTTTGTTTTTTAGAATATTATTTATTTATTTATTCATAAGAGACAGAAAGAGAGAGAGGCAGAGACACAGGCAGAGGGAGAAGCAGGCTCCATGCAGGGAGCCCGACTCAGGACTTGATCCCAGGACTCCAGGGTCACACCCTAGGCCGAAGGCAGATGCTAAACCGCTGAGCCACCCAGGGATCCCCACTACTCCATTTTCTTTAGGATAGTGTAACTCAATGGTTAATTCCATGAGCTAATTTCATACAATTGATTAGGTTTAAGTTGACCCTGGTCTTAGTCCTGGTGCCCTTGGTAGTGGTGTGACCTAGTCACATTACCTACCTTCTCTCAATATCCTAGTATGTAAAAATCAATAGTCCTTACCTCACAGGTTGTTAAAGGAACGAAATGAAATAGTACAGATGAGGGGTTAGTCCTAGTAAGAGGTCCTGTTAAGGAGACATAATTTTCCCTATTTCTCATCTTTATGTAGAGTCTAAATCCACCTTGCGATAGCAATTACCACCTTCTTTGTCCTAATTCTATCTTCTGGGATGATGCAAAATAGACAGAAATCCCTCTCTCAAGTGGCAACCCTTCAAATATTTCCATTTCACCACAATCCCTTTACATGGCCCAGGGCCTCACCAGAGAAACTAAGGTGGGATAAAGCATGTCCAGGGCCTCACCACAATCTGGAAGGAGAACCAAGAAATGCTGACTTCCCAGGCCTGGAGTGACCACTCCAGCATCTGCCTCCAGGGAGAGCGGGGTGAGCCAGGGCTCCTGGAACACTCGACTCTGGCAACACATGATGTTGAAGTGTTGAAACATGCCACTTTGATGTGGCATTAGCTCATGATATTGCTTTATTTTCTTAATTTAGAAGAAAAGCACAGCTGCTAGAATTTTTAATGTAATAATAAGTATGGTGGTGCACCAAAGATTTTCAGGAATTTTTCCACAAGAGCACTGTACCCAGTTGTGTAATTTTTTTTATATCCATGCAAATCTGTTTTTTTCCTCTTATGCAAAGACCTTCATTAAATTGTTTTCTAACCTCCTGACCTTTAAACTATTGAATCCTTGAGTGACTAATGTAGCCTGTCTAGTTGAAACAATTTCTAGAACAAGAAAAGTTTAAATAAACAAATAGCCAAAATAACTTGCTCCATTTGATAAATAAAGATCTTCAAAAATCTATTTGATATATTTTTACCTGTTTGGCATGTGACCATGATTTGATCTCATGTTTTAAACTCCTTGAAATGAAACTACTAGATACATGCAAAATATTATTCTCATCAGCCAGTCCTGTAATATATTACACAGGTGATTTTCCTGATTCTTCATATTGTCCAAGCTTGGACTGCTATGATTACAATTCCAGGGTTCTATTATGTTATTTTCTGAATACTGGAAATTTCTCTATCCCATGGTTGACAGCCTGGTCAAGGTAGAGCCAATCAAAACCATAATAATTCTTACGATTATTTTTTATTTTCCAATCATAATGCCCGATTCATTGATTATCATGCAGAATAAATCTGTTAACTGTTGTTATAAATCATCTTTCCCTATCTGTAAAACTTCTCACACGGTGTTTGCCCAATGGGCTCCAAGAGTGTCCAGAAATTGATCTTTTCAGTCTTCTGACCTGGCATAGCTGGGGTTCTGAAACAGACTCCTCTGGTAGCAAGCAGCCTTGTCGTTTGCCCTATTATAACAAAGAAATACCATCAACTTCTTTGTGTGCCGTCTCATGGGAGGAGTTGAGAAACACTGAGCTTCACTGGAAATTTTAGGCCTTTCAAAATATATAGTATAATTTTAATACTGTTGGTCATCCATGCCTGACTCCATTTGCCATCTGGAGAAGAGTAGCTATATGTAAGAAGACTTTAAAACCTCAGGAGCTCCATCAAATAATATGGGCCAAATGTTCTCCCCAGCACACTTCTCTCACTGCCCTGAAATAGGCTCCTACCTCAGATCCTTTTCATGCAGCTTGGATGCAATTTCTTCCCAGAAACCTTCTCTGACTCCTCACATTCCAAAGCACGAGTTAGAAATAATCTCTCTATTCTCTGAATCCCCACAGCTCTTGTTCTATCCTTATCTTACAACGTTTAGCAATTTTTCAATCAGTCGTATGATGATAACTCTTCTGGAATGTAAACTTTTGGGAGGTGGTATCTATGTTTTATTTTCAATACCCCTTAAAACATTCTTGACAGGACTTGAATTACACATGAAAGGCATTCAACCAGCTGAACAGAAGACAAATTAACTTGACACTTCTCTCTGCTTTGGCTGTGAGCACTTATATCCGATTAATTTGGAAATTTGAGTTTCTTAGGAAATATTATGGGGAGCATATAGAGGGGGCTTTCAAAAAAATTCTGGAAGTTTATGGCAACTTATTTTTAATAACATGATCTAGACAAAAACAAAAACACATGGAAAGCATTAAACTTTGCTATTAAGCAAAGAAGTACAAATGAAAACAAATTTGAAGCACTATTTTTTTATATTAAAGTAGAAAAAAAACTTCAAACAGTCAAAACTTGGACGAGTTGCGGTTTAAATTGGCTAGTGGCACTTTAAAATAAAACTTTTATTTTTAAATAGCAGCCAACAGTCATAAAGATGCCTGGTTATATCCCCCAGTCATGCCACTCGGAGGAATTTTAGAATTCATGCAAGGTAACCATTCAACAACAACAACAACAATAACAACAAATAAAATACGTAAAGTGCACAAAGATGCACATGACAGCATACACTATAATAGCAAAAAAAAAAAAAAAAGCAAACAACAAAAAATTTGAAGACAGTGCAAATATCAAAAAGTAGGAGGATAATTTTATTAATTATCATACTGTATCCAAAATTAGATTGTCTATTCATTAAAATGCAGACTTTAAAAGGAAAATGCTTATTATCTAATGTTAAGTGGAAAAAAATCAGGCCATAAAATGAAATGTGCATTATGCATGCATGATGATGACAACAGAAATAGGCAAGAATGTGCAAAAATACAAGTAGTTGAATGTGGTGTAAGATTTTGGCTTGTTTTCTGTTTTAAAGTCATTACATCATCTTTTCAATGACAGACTACATTTTAAGTAATTGAAAACAAAGTCTCATTAGCCTTGTCCTTGTACAAATGCCCAGAGAGAACACATTATTCTTACTCATTTCTACCTCTGCTACTTGTCTTTGATTTGGACCTGATCTATTCTCTTCTCCTACTCCTCAGTCCCACTCACTACATTAGGAAATGTCCCTCACCAAACAAGGAAGCGAAAGGCACCAAGCTTAGCAGAAGCAGGGTAGCCAAATCCACAAACATCAGAGGACAGGATCTGATAACTCTTCCCCGTCACTGCTAAGGCAGATCTAGATTCTTCAATGACCACAAGTGGCCTTGGTTTAACAAGCCTTGCCAATAAGGCACAATGTCCCTGTCCTCAGAAATAGTCCGGGCAGAGCTTCCAGGGGCCCATAAAAGTCTGTACTCCTGGAGGAATGTGACAATCCTGGCATCAAACACAGATTTGTCATTTTCTATAATAAGAGAATGTCCAGTTGTATCAGGCTTTTTTAGCAGGGCCAACACTCAGTAAAATGTTGAGGTTGGCAAAATGAACTTTCACCCAGCCTAAGATTCCTTTTCCTGCCGTCAGGTAATTCCTGCCTTCAGATGATCAATAAAATCACCTCACGTTACAGTTTACAAAACCCTTTCACATCCACTTTTTCACTTGAGTTTTGCATCAGCCCACTGAGGTCAGTGTTCTTGTTAACTTCACTTTTCAGAAGAGGACAATGAAGCTCAGAAAAGTGAAATGACTCCTCTAGGTTCACTCAGCAAGTCAAGGATGGAATGAGAACACAAACCCAGCCGTGACGTGGGCTGGGTGCTCCTTCCATGCTACTTGTGTGCTGCCCCTTCACCCACACCATCCTTGGCATGTTGCTTCACCCACACCATCCTTGGCATGTTGCCATCCCTAGAGATCTAGGTGTGAAAGAAGGCAGAATGGGAAGGACTGTGTGTCATCTGTGAGAAGGAAAGTTGAAGAGTTTCTAAGAAGATGCTGGACTAGCCTGAACTACTGACTCCTTCCCCCAAGATCAACTCTGAGGAACTATATAGGAAAAGCATTAAGTTGCAGAAAAAGCTGTGAGAACCTCCCTAGAGAGAAAGAAGCAGATTTTATCTGGCACGTATGTGTGTCTGGAATGATCCCAACCCAGGGCAGAGGCTATCTGGGTTGCTGCAGCAGGATAAAACAAGAGGGGAACTGTTGCTTCTTAGGGTCTTCATCTCCCCTCACCCATACCCACTCCCATTGCCTTGGGAGAGACAGGGATGGAGCTTAGGCCTCTTGAGTAAGTGCTCCTCAGGTGTGAGAACAGGGCTGTGCAGAAGTCCTATGCCCGAGCGGTGAGGACAACACATGCAGATTGACTGGTCTCAGGTGGTGACTTCTCTTTCCTTCCAACCACCCAGGGCCAATGGATTATAATCTCCTCTACTAGATACTAACTCTTCCTAAACTGAAGAGCATATTTGGTGGGGTGAGGAGTGATTAGCTCTGATTTTCTGGTGCCTGGACCCTGCAATTCTAAGTTCATCTCTCTCTTTGAACACATAAATGTCAACGCAGATGGGAGTCTGGCCTTCTGCCCTTCCACCATCAGCACTGCTGGATAGAGTAGTTCATAACCCCAGAGGAATAGAAGTTCATGAGTGAAAAGAGAAGTGCTCATATTTCCAAAGAAAAACCACAAACTAAGTTACAGATTCCAAAGGAAGCAGAGGTATTAGAACTGACAAATCAGGAATTGGTGTGTATTTTTAAGAATTTGTTTAATTTTTTATATTTAAAAAATAAAGGATGATATTAGCAATATGTAATGAAAATAAGAAACCACAAAAAAGAATTGAGTAGAAATGTTAAGTATGAAAATATAATAGTTGAGATAATGAATACAATAGATGGTAATTAGCAGAATGGATTTGCCTGAAGAATGAATTCGTGAACTGGGAGATCTGATGAGGAATTCTCCCAGCAGAAAATTATTTTAAAAATAGAAAATATAAAAGTTAAGCTAAAAAAGGCAAAAGTAGTCCCAGAAAGAAAAAAAAAACATAGATACTAAGGGAGAGAGGAAGTAATTGAAGGAATAATGGAGATAATTCCCCCAGAATTAATGAAAGATAAAAGACTCAGATTGAAAGGAAGCACAGACAGCATAAGAGGAGATATAAGGAAAAATCGTACTCCTTGACATAAATTATGTTGAGATTAAGAATATCAGAGATAAGGTAAAGTTGTAAAAACTTCCAGAAAGAAAGAGAGAAAGAAGATCACTTACAATAGAATAATACTGATATCAGATTTTTCAGTAGGATGCAAGGATACAAGAAAGCAATGAAGTCTTTTCAAAATTTGGAAAGTACAGAATTTCATATCCAGTTAAATCTTTATTCCAATGTAAGGACATGAAAAATAATCTCAGACATCCAGTCTCAGAACATTTGCCACCCAAAAACCCACATGTAAAACATTTTTTAATGATGTTCTTATATAGGTAGGAAAAAATCTAAGGGATGATGGAAGAAATATGTGAAGTAAAGGTGACAAAATATCTTTGTGAAGTTTGTGATTGTCTTAAAAAATAGCTAGAACCAAAGAAAAGAGAAAGCAAAAGTATATCCATAAAAAAAATCAGAATTTGAGGTTGAGATGAACTCAGGATGGTGAAGTAGGGGGAGGCCAAGGGACATCAGAGAATATTAATGTTCTTGTCTTGTAGGAGAGAGAACACAGATAACTTTAAAACAATAAACAAAGGAGTAAAGAGTATAGAAAAAGGAACAAATTGAAATAAACTAATAAAGTAGAAGAAAGTCCTAATATATGGGTACCACTATAGATGAAGATGAGCTAACTTGCCAAATGAAAACCCAAATCCAAGCATTTGCTAGACATATTCTAAGGCAACATTGATGCACAAAATGAAAACAAAAGATGAAAATGATTAATTAAGCAAGTAGAACAAAATGAAGTTGATGTCAATGTAATAGTATCAGATGATATGAAGACCACAGCCTTTATGCCCAAAGCAGCCAAGGTCTGAGGTCTGAAGGAAAGAACAATAACATAGCTCTGCCACTTATTGTTATGGCTGTACAAATTCCAAATAAATTTTTAGTAAATCAAATGAAATAGTTCATTAAAATTATCATACACCACAATGAGCTTTTCCCAGGTTCATGAGGATAGCTTTTCAATTAAAAAATCCATAAACATAATTTACCAGATCAGCTAAATATCGTTAGCTCAATAAGAAAAGAAATTGGAGGGGTAAGAACTGAAAAAGAGGAAATAAAATTAGCATTGTTTTCAAATAATGTGATTTTTTTGGACCAACTTTCATAGTTGTTTTTGGTGAGAAGGGTAGTCATGGCTGGAACTGGAAGTTTGTAAAACCACTTAGACACAGTTTGATCTTATCTCATAAAATTGAACTTTACGGACCCGAAACTCAGCAATTCTCCTAGAGCTGTGCTTAGGAGAGGGCTTGGCATGGTGTATGCAGAACATAGAGCTACGGATGCTCAGAGCACTGCGGTTCATACTAGGAAACAAACCAAATCCCCATCAACACAGGAGCTGATGAATAGGTTATTGTGTATTCAAATTAAATAGACTCCATCAAGAAGCAGCCATATGGACAACTCTTTCCAAAATAATATTAATTAAAAAGGAAAACTATCAAAACTATTTGTGCATGTTTTCCCATTTATAATATTAAGAACAACATTAATAAAATGTACCTCTAATGGAACACATTAAAAAGATAAAACAATCTTAAAAAGAAAGGAAAGAAATGATGAACACAAGATTCATGATGACGGTGACTTTCGGTGGGGGGTCTCAGGGGTGGAGCAGGGCAGACCACAGAGGCAGATGTGGTCAAGTGACTGTCAAAGTCCTTGTTGCCACATCGAAGGGCCATTTACGAATGCTTGTTACATCAGATTGACTACGCAAATAAATACAATAGTGTCATACATGAAACAGGGATTATGATTAATCCAGTTCTAAGTCTCTGAGATAGAAAAGAAATGTTTCAAATGGGAAACTTCAGGCATTGAGGCCCTGGAGGTGATTTCTTTGAGCAGGAGAACTGTCTGAGTCATGCATTTTAGTGGCCATTTGTTCCATTAGCCCTGGAGGCCTGCCTAGTTCCCTAAATATAAGTACCAACACTGCTTTAAAGATCATGGGCAAAGACCCTACATTTCCACACTCAGACACCCTGACATTAGCCAGAGGCAGGCATTTGCTTCTCCAAAGTGGTGGTATCTTGACCTTCTTCCCGCCTAAGCCCCGCCCTCTCTCACTGTTCTGCATACTGCCTCCCGGAGACTCAGAGACTCACTGATAAATTGCAAAGCTGACCAGGCTTCTTTTTTCCTACATCACTATCTCTGGAATCAAGTCTTAGGTGGGTCTTGTAGGACCTCAGTGATTTCCCCCCAGGAAGATAGCTCAGCATTACTCACCAATCCCTGAATATTTCCTGCAATTTCACACCATCCTGCCTTTGCTCATGCTGTTCAGTCTACCTGAAATGCCCTTACCCTCATCTGTTGACATTCCATTCCTTTTCAGATCTGAGTCCCTTCTTCCTATTCTGTGCAGATCTAGAGAGAAGGGGCAGTGGGTAGGAAGAGTGTGAGTATCCAGATGCTGAGGGATAGCTATAGCTTTACCAGGGACAAAGTATAGACATTCAGAGTCAAGCCAATGACAGAGCCTGCAAATCACATCCAGGTTGCAACTGACGCCTCATTCTGATGAGGTCCACCTCTGGCAGAAGGGCCTGAAACTCTGATCTCTTTCCCCGTCTCCCAGAGATGGTATCTAGACTACAGCATGGAAAGAGCTTGGGCTTTGGAGTCAGACTAACTCGAGTCATTCTGGATCTATCCTTTAAAGTACATCAAATCTATGGGACTTTAAACCTTAATGAGCATGAGATGATACGCTAGAATCTGTTGCTTATGTAAAACTTCATATTTTATTCTTTACTGACAAATTAAGGATTTCCAAGGTAATTTTGACTATGAGCAATGTTTACCGTACTCCCTGATGTTGAAGTCCTAGTCCCTGGGTGAGATGCTCCTCTGTTGTAGAAGCTTTGTGACTTTGAACAAGTCTCTAATCTCCCTGAACTTTGATTTCTTCGTTCTTAAATTCTTCTGGAGTGTGACAGGTATATTTTCCAGACATCTGCCATCCCATCTGAGCTCTCTTCTCATAAAAAGTGGGATCTACATCCCTTCCCCTAGAATATGGGTGGGCCAGTGACTTGCTTATAACCAACAGAGTAAAGGAACACAATGTAAACTCAGAGTAAAGTCACAAAAGGTGACCCAGATTCTACCTTATGTTCTGTTTTCTGGAACAGTTGATTTTGGATCACTCAACCTCCATATAAAACATTCATTTACTCTGAGACCACCATGCTATGAGGAAGCACAGGCCACAGAAAGAGGCCACATATAGGTGCTCCCATCCCAATAGGCAGTTGGCACTGCCAGCCATATGATGTATGATGCCTCCATGCGATTCCAACTCAGAGCTGGTGAGCCCGCAAGCCTTTGCACCTTCCAGCCGAGGTCCTAGACATCATGGGACAGAAGCAAGCTGTTCCTTTCGTGACCTTTCTGAATTCCTGACCCATAGAATCTATGCTCATAATAAAATGGTTGTTTTATGCCACTACGTTTTGGGGGTAGTCTTTAAAGTAGCAATAGAAACTAAACCAAAGATTTTTCTGAGGACTGATGAAAATAATTTACGTAAAATATCTGGTATAAAACATGTGCTCAGAAAATAGTGGCTACTGCCAGTCTTGTGTCTTATGCCTGGTCTAGCAGCATTAGATCAGCATTCTTGTTTTTCTGTTTTTAGGAATATCTCTCTGAGTAACTCCAAAGTTTGTTGTGGGCATCAAATAGAATGATGGATGTGAAAGTATTTTGGAAACTGTAATGTTGTGTACAAATCAAAGGCATTCTTACATTTATATTATATCTGTCCAGTAAAAGCTCAAGATAGGAAACACTCTAATAATCTTTCAGTGGCAGTCAGTATCTGAAATTCTGAGATCAAAGGACCTTGGCCTGAAGTCCCACATTTGCTCCCTGTTAGAGATCATTAATTTCAACCATCCATCTAATAAAGCGGGCAAGGAGGTTGTGTCACATTTATCGGCTTCTAACAGTTAAAATGTGACACGTATAGGACATGTACAGGATGTTGAATTCAGCAACTCTGATGCAGAAATAAGCCCATCAACCATACTTCCTTGCAATGGCCTATGGGGCCAATTTTAGGGATAATAGAATAAAGGAGATCTTAGAAAACACTCTTGAGTTGTAACAAACTGTCACAAGTTGAGAGTTGTCATCTCTTTACATTTACAGGGTTGAGCGATGGCACTTCGCATTCATGTAAATCATTAGGATAAGTATCACATTCAATCTGGCCTCTGAGATCCTAAGATAGAGTTATGTCACCCAGTGCACTGATGATTTGGGGGCAGGGAGCACCACATAATAAGATTTATTTATTCATTAAATGAATTTTGAGAGATGATTATGAGTTACCTTGAAAAGGATACGATGATGAATTGAACAAAGATTTTTGCCCTAAATGAACTTACATACTAGCCAGGGAGATATGGTACATAAATATAATTGGTCTTCTTTCCCACTGCTTCACTTTACAGCCTTGTGCTCTAGCCCAAAAAACTACCCATTCACCAGTCACCAAACTTTATGTGGTTTCCCTGCCCCTATCTATACTCACAGAATTTACTCCGACAGACTTCCTCTTGTCTCTCTTGACCACGTGTTTCCCCAAACCACGTGCAAATTCAAACCTCCCCATGAAGACTTTCCCAATACTTCCAAAGAGTAAGTGATCTTTCTCTTCCCTAGGGTTCTTTGTATTGGCTTTAAAATGTGATAATTCATGTTTGAGTTATTTATTTATATTCATATCTGAACTGGTAGATATGAACTCTGAAGGCAGGATTTGTATCTTTGAAGTTGCCGATCCAATCATGTCTCCCACCAGATTTAATCAAATGCAATAACATTGTGATATAGCATGGTTAGTTTCCATAGTAAGTGTTACTCTTATCTCTTCCTTCTTCTTTCTGCATATGAAATATAAAGTGTGATTATGCTATGAATATCTGAAATAGATCCTAGAAAATATGAGCCCAAAGTACAGGACACCATAAAATTCTTATGTTTCTTTTCTAATATTTGTTTTATGAGCCTAAGACCTGCAAGCATTCCCAGGCTTCCTGTGTCAAAGATCATCCCCCCAGTCTTTAAGCAAAGTTCTGTAAAGAATAGAAAAATTGGTCAATATTCTGCTATGAAATGTTGGAGCTTGAAGATCCTTTAAGGATTATCTAGTTTAATCAACTTGTTTTAATTATGGGGTAATTGGGCAGCCCGGGTGGCTCAGCACTTTAGCACCGCCTTCAGCCCAGGGCATGATCCTGGAGACCCGGGATAGAGTCCCACTTCAGGCTCCCTGCATGGAGCCTGCTTCTCCCTCAGCCTGTGTCTTTGCCTCTCTTTCTGTGTCTCTCATGAATAAATAAATAAAATCTTTAAAATAAATAAATAAATGAATAAGGAGTGATTGAGGTTAGGAAAAATGATGAGGCTTGTCCAAGGTCACAAAGTGATTTGGGGACCAAACTGTACCTAGAATATGGTCTCGGGGTGGCCACAGCAATATTCCTGTCTATATATAAGACCAAGTTAACATGCTGACCCTGCTCTTGTTCAAAGTCTGTCTGAAAATTCTGCCCCAAAAGAGCCTAGTCCATTATAAGCATTACAACAGGCCTGCCAGAAGCTATGCTGAACAGATCATTTGCCCAGCCTTGCATGAGACTAAAGACCTTGAAGTGAGCTGGGCATGACTTGTCATTAAGAGTCCCCAAAGAATCACATGGGGACCAACATAAGACTAAGCCCAAAGACAGAAGCCAGAGCTTGGAGGGAACTATGTCTTTAGAGTGCCAGACTCTTGGAACTGAAAGAGCCTTGGAGATCATCGACCAAAGGAAACAGCACTGCAACATGAAGTAAGGGTCTTGTCTTCTAGAAATGACCCTGTTATTTACTGCCATGCAACACTCAAGTTACTGCCCCTCTCCAGTCCTCAGTTTCTAAGTATACAAAACAAACAGGTTAAGTTAGACGATATCGAATGTCCTTTGCAAATCTGATACTTTTCTAGTCTACAGAACATCCCATTTCCTAGTCTGACTGGTGAGGAAAAGGAGGCTTACGGAGGATCAGTAACTTGCCTAAGGTCACACAGTGTATTGGTGGCACAGTGGTGACCACAGCCCAGGCCAGCATTTTATCTATTGCCCCATTTAGCTATCAAGAATCACCCTTTCCAAGCTGCCCTGTGGCCTTGAGGGAAATTGTGCAATTGCTGTCCTAGGGCTGTTGCAATTGCCCTCTTCTTTATCCCCTTGAGACCTCTGGCCACATGCAAAGGGCTTCAGGAAAGGGATCTGAGCCTTCTCTGCCCTGGAAGTAGAGCAAGAATCAAATCAGTTCTTTTCTCCCTTTTGGTAAAAGGAAACCAAAACTAAGCTCCTTAACTGGGGGCAGAGTAGCTCCTGAAGAGGTGCCCTTCAGCCTCTGCTTATGCGGAGCCCTGGCACCATGGGTCTTGAGTGTGAAAGCCCTTCTGGAGCAGGTGGAGCTCCTGCCTGAGTCTTTGCAGAGTGAAGCTAGATGATAAGTGAGAATCAGAGGAAGACACTTGACCCAGGAGAAGCAACACTGGGGCCAGGATGTAGAAAGACCTCATCTAGCATGGCTCAGAGACTTATTTCTGAGTGACTCTGAGTCACTTCCAATCCCATCTAGAAATGGGGAAGGAAGTAGGCAGAAGGAAAAAGAATCATGCTTTAAGACTTACATTACCTTTGAGACTTACAACTGCTCTTGGGGCCTGAAACAGAAAACATTTTCCTCACCTATCTCCTTTGCAATACATTAGAAAAGCTTTTTAAAAAGGGCAATTGAAGTGGGCCAGCTCTGAATATCAGACGTGATAATTAGAAAATCCGATAGCTTTCTTATCTTAAAGACATATGTAACCTAGGTCTCCCACTTCTTCCTCAAGAGGAAGCCACAAGTCTTAGCAAATCCTCAAGCCAGGAGAACTCTAATTGATAATCCTGCTTTTGATGTGACTTACTCAAGGTCACAGGAGAGGCAGTAGCAGAAGCAAAAATTACATACAGATTGCCCGTCTCCCCGACTCCAGTTCTTGTTGTTGGAGGGACACAATGAAACTAAGAAAGGAAGCAGGTCTCCAGAGAGATATCATGCCTCTTCCTAAGTCTTTTTTAAAAAAATAAGCTTCAGATAACCAGAAGTTTGAGGTCAGAGGATAACTTAAGGCCATCAGAAGTTGGCCAGATTGGACTTGGGGCCTCTAGAGAATTCTGTCCTTTTGGCAGTCAGATACAGTGATGGACGCCAAGCCAGGCCTGTGATTTGGGCGCAGCTCCAGACTCCAGCCCCTCCAAGCCTGGGCTCCAATGAGAGAGCTCGGCAGCAAGCAGGGACCATCCCTGAACATACGCTTTTGATCAGAGACATTGGGACCTGGATGGGACCTTAGCATGATTTAATTCTTCTCACTTTGCAGATGCAGAAATTGAAGGCCAGGCCAGGGGACAGGACATGGAATGCTTGCACAAGCTCACATGACAATTTAGGAAACCACATAGTAGGTTGGAAAGGGGAATCTTTGGGGGGCTAACCAGGTTCCAAATCGCAGCTCTGCCACTTACGAGTGAAGATACCCCGGCTGAGTCACTGGAGCTCCTTGAATACCAATGTCTTAATCTGTAAAATTGAAGGGGCATAGCTACGTTGCCAAAATTACAGGACTGTTAGGATAATTAAATGAGTTGAAAAATATCAAAGTGATTCGTAAACAGGAAATCATTATTCATACTTTAATGTTGGTATTAAATTATAATAAAACACAGCCTGATAACAATAGCGCGTACTCTTCTGAATACCCACCACATGCTAAGTACTTCATACACATCGTTTCTTTAATTCCTCAGAAGACCCAAGAAAGATTTTCATCAGTAAGTATATACTTGGAACAGGGTTTAAACAAGGTCATATAAACATAATCTCTCACACAGGACCTTCAACCCTGGGCCCATTCCCAGGCCACTCTTGGCTCCCCCTCCTCTCATTCACCCCCACTCTGCTGAATTAGCGGCTCTTCAGCGTTGAGGGCCGGATGTCTCCTCATGATTTTTAGCCCCAGGAGATATCCCAGTACTTTATACAAGGTAAATATCAGTTAAAAATAACTAAAATAAAGAGCAACCTGATAGATAAATTAACATTTCTTTTTTATAAATAGCTTGATGGAGGGATAATTGAAATGGAAAGGGTCTTTGGTTTTTATCCAGAATCTACCAACATTTGGCTAAGCCAGGTGGGGGGTGGGGGAGAGATCTTCCAAGATAACTGAGCCATATAGAAAACCTGAGCTTGTAAAAGTTTTCAAACAAGAAGATGAGTCTATAAGATATAATCTGGCAATTTGTAAAGAATGCATTCTGTTCACTTCCATAAACATCTTCTCTGTTAGCTTTTTGGCAAACTGATCAACCTACCCAGCTGTAATTTCAGGTCTTCCTTAGTATGCCCCCATCCTTCGTTAGGTTCTAGGACTTTGCTAGTATTTTTTCAGGCTGTCTTTATGAGGAACTTGAGTGTCAACCAGAGAATGAACAGCCTTGCTGCAGGAATAATGCCCCCTCCCTTCCCAGGGTTTGAGATCTTCCTTCCGACAGTGTTGCAGTCTTCCCTTCTTTGGCAGACTGCATATTCTGAAGATGGCTGCAACAATCTCTCCCATACCACCTACTCTTCCAGAAACTTGTCATTCCTCCTATCACATTGTCGGGTCTGAGTCTCCTTCTGAATCTGGGTGGGGCTGTGACTTGCTTATAATCACTTCAATACAGTGTAAGTCATGTTGAATGATTTTTGAAGCCACATGATAACAAGTGATAAAACCGATTTCTCTTTGCTCGCATGGAGTCCTGAGCTGCCGTGTAAGCAGTCCAGCTGCCCTGAGGCTGCCATGCTGTGAGGAAGTCCAATGTGAGCCACACAGAGGGATGATAGGAAGGAGCCCTGAGAAATCCCTGGCCTGCTCCCAACTGCTCCAGTACCCCCCTCTCAACTCTTCCAGCTTCAGCCACTGTCTGCAACCATGGCAACTAAGCCACTGAGCCAGAGAGACTTGGCCCAGCCCTCTTAAACTCCTAAACTACAGTTTAAACCACTATGTTTTGGGCTGTTTTTTTTGCAATCCAAGTACCTGGAACACACCCTTTTCTCCATCCTGCTGCCCAATCTGATTACAGCAGCATAGACACCTGCCAGGGCATTGTTATTATCAGGAAAAACACTCAGTCATGCTCCTTTCATCTGCTCTTTGTTAATAGTAATGCATTTTGGCTCCATCATCTGCCACACGAATGCTCTTAGGACATCTCATGACATCTCACACCTGGATTCCCTTAGTGGGAAAAGGGGAATAAGAATTGTTGCCCATGAGGATAATCTGAGGGCTTCACAGATAATTATTTTTATTACATTCTACAACACTCTACATTTTCCTGAGAATGTCCACATATACTGCCTCACTCTAATCTTTACACTTTGTGAGGTCACTGGGAAGATGTCATTATCCCTCCAGTTCAGTTAAAGAAAATGATATTCAGAGAGGCTGAATGACTTACATGGGTCTCAGGAGCAGCTGGTCCAGTTGGAAGCAGAGTCCAGATCTGTGTTTCAAAACCTGACCTTGGTCTTATGTAGTGTCAGGGTTTCTAGCTGTATTGGTTTCTTCTCCAGTCATATCCTATTTTGTTTCCCTAAGACTCTGCCCCATTTTTGCCTGATGCCCCTAACCATCCTCTCTTCATCTTTAGCTCTCTCAGTTTGGTATAGACTGAGTCTTTCATAGCTTCAAGGTGTCTCCTTAAATCATCACTCTCAAAGGAACATGAGATAGATCCTCTTGGGAAGGAGGGTTGGATTGTTTTGAAATCTCCACCAGTGAACAAGAGTTTAGATTTCAGACAGTCAAAGCCCAAATTCATTCAGAGCTTCCTTCCTTCATTACCTTCATCTATCTGGGATTTAGTTCAACTCCATTAAACGGATCTCCTGGAAGTGAGAAATCCAGCCCTGGAAGGTTCTCTAGTCCCACTCCTGGTTTGCCCACAATTGTATAGTAAGATCAAGCAAAGTCTGTAGTCTTAATCTCCAATGGGTCTTAGCCTCCAGGATTGTGGCTTCAAAGCCAACACTTGTTTAACTCCTTGCACTGGGCACAGGCAACAACTTTGCAAAAGATCTGTTCACCACTCCCAGTGGGTGCTGATCATCATAAAGCAGAACCTGGCAAAGAGTCAAGGAAAGGATTCCAGCTTCCCATGGGCAAGTCACAGGTCTCAATATACTCAAAACTTCAGGTATACACCTGAGAAGTACCAAATCAAGGGTCCAAGGAAGAAGGCCCTGGAGTGCTATTCAGTTCTCTGGGGCTTGGAGAGTTCTGGAGTAACTTCAAAGGGGAGAGTCCAGACCAGTTATGTACTGAACCTAAATTGCAGAAGTTATAGGTGCACTAAGCAAATGTATGATTTCAGAGCAATCAGTTCCTCTCATTTTCCTTCCTTTATAGTGGGATGAACGAGAAATCGTCTGGAAAGCCAACTACCACACTCTACTCTGATGAGAACGCAGATGAGCCCCAGCTTCCATATCTGTAAAATGGGAAAAGCAGCTATATAAAAAGTACTGAAAATTAAATTGGATAGTATGTATGGGAAAGTGTAGTCTTGCATCTTAGACTAAGTGGATGATAAATGTTTTTTCCCTTCCTCCAGCTCCTTAGCCCCTGCATTCTAATATTCTCTGCTCTTTTGACCAAATTTACCAGACTGTTGCTTGATTTTTTTTCTGATCTTAATCAAGTCAGAGAAGGTTAGTGAGGTCATGGTGCATAAACCATGCTGAGGGTCGAGGGCAAGTTTTAGGTAAATTGTGGTTTTAATGTATGAGAAAGAGCCTGTAACTAGTGGGGGTTTCCATTTTTCAGTGGTAAGATGCTGCAAGCATGGGTTTGCAGTAATGCAGAGCTCCTCTGCTCTCGGCAATCTTGTGGCTGAAAGATGTTTTAAGAGCTCCTGTGTTCAGATGACCCTGTTACTGATTAGTAAAGTGTCATTTCTATTTTTAGTTCCACAAAAAGAAAAGCAAGTGAAATTTTTCCCACTTCACTATCTCCAAATGGGCAATATTACTGAACAACTATTAACGTCCTCACAACATCTATTTTCAAAAATATTTTTAGGTCCATATTGAAACTGCAAGTTCATAGATACTCCAAATATCCAAAAATCCAATGCCCAATTGGATAGTCTCCATACAAAACTTTTTTCGCCTTGTCTAGAGTTAGTGTCTGTCACTTG
Organism: Canis lupus dingo; assembly: GCF_003254725.2. Taxonomy (NCBI): domain Eukaryota; kingdom Metazoa; phylum Chordata; class Mammalia; order Carnivora; family Canidae; genus Canis; species Canis lupus. The sequence goes on from NC_064276.1 coordinate 20,266,207, forward strand.
CCACATATACCTGTTGAATGAAGAAGGGATTAAACTGGAAAATTCTATGTTTCTGAAATAATACTGGTGATGGTAATAGGAGTTCACACTTGTAGAACATTCTACAGGTGGCCAAGAGCCTTCATTGCTGTCATTTTTCTTGAATGTCCCAACCACTCTGTGAGGTATGCATGGAAAGAAATTTTATCCCTAATGACAGATGAGGGAATAGAAAGTCTGGGGTTTAAGTGATTCATCCAAAGTCAAGCTGTATATCCTGAGCTGGAGTGCCTCAGGAAGACCTCTGGTCAACTCAAGGCATGGAGCCAATGAGGTCATCAGTTATAAATCCCAGTAATGCATGAGCACCGTGCTGGCCTTCAAAAGGAGGGGAGCAGGTGGAAGAAGACTTGGGCACAGACCACTAGCCTACAGAGAAGTTACATGTAAATTAGGAGGAAGAAAATAGACTGGGAGTGGGGAGTACACAGGACTGGGGAGCTCCAGGTAGAGGAGGTGTGTGAGTTTCCTGTTGCTGCTGTAATAAATTATCACAAACTGGATGACTGAATGTAACATAAAGCTATTCTCTGACAGTTCTAGAAACCAGAAGTCCAAAGTTCATTATTCTGGGCTTTAAAATCAAGCTCTTGGGGGGTGGAGGGTGGTTCTTATGGGGGCTCTAAAGGAGAATTTTTTTCCTTGCCTCTTTCAGCTTCTAGAGGCCACTTGTGTTCACTTGTGGCTCCTTCCCCTTCTTCAAAGAGCATCACTCCAATCTCTGCTTCCACTGTCACATAGCCATCTCTCTGGCTCTGCTTCTCCCACATCCCTCTTACAAAGACCTTTGTGATCACATTGGTCGCAAGCAGATAATATTCCCATCTCAAGAGCCCTAATCATATCTACAGTCTCTTTACCATGTAAGGCAACAATTTCACAGGTTCCTGGGAGTAGGATATGGGCATCTCCAGAGCCATTCTTCAGCCCACTGCAGGTGACAAGGTGACAGGTGGATGGTGGCAGCCGTTTCTTTTACTGGTAAATGCATCACTTGCATGGCCGTGTTTGCCTGTCTGAAAGCCACACTCCTTGCTGCCACCTGATGTGTAGGGGCCAAAATAGAACACATATCTTCTATTCCAATTAAAGTGCTCTTTCAGGCACATCATACCCGCCATCTCAAAACTATATTTACATTCATTTTTGCAAATAGTTCACCGTTGTATAGATGGTAATTAATATTTGCATAATGCTTTAGAGTTTATAATGTCCTTTTTTATTTACATGAAGTCATTTAAATCCCTACAATAACCCTCTGAGACAGTTATTATTAACATATTTTACATATGAAGAAGCTAAGGTTAGAAGGGGTGAAGTGATTTGTCCAAGGTCACTCAGCTGGAAAGGGCAAGACCATAATGCAAATCTCAAAAGTTTCATCATGTGCAGCTCTAAATAATGAGTCTATGCTTAAGTCCACTTTACTAGAGGTGGTAGTTTATCTTTTGGGGATACTATAAAGGTGACTGGGATCTCCAGTGTGTTCTTGAGAGAAAATGAGTCAATAAATGTGAAAGTGCTTTGTAGCAGTATGACTCACTACTACAGAAAGTTATTGGTGGCATTATTATCGTCACTATCATCATCATCATCATCATCATCATCATCATCTGCCCTGGAGACCAAGGGAATTCAAACAGCTCAACACCACTAATTGCTGTGTTTAAAACACTGACCCCAACTGTCTCATAGTCCCTGGGGATAGTGTCATAATAACACATCTCAGGGTTCTGTGGTTTCTTAGCCACTGTGCAGGTGTAGCTAGTGGGAGCAGAGTCCCAAATGGATAAGCCAAATTCTCACACCTTGATGGATAAACAAGGTCGTCCCTTGCTCTACAGAGCAGGAGTTCGCAGAAAAATCCACTTTGTGAGAAAGGACTTGACCCTTCCAGGTGCATGGTAATATTTGATAGCTTTTACTGATTTTTGCTTTTTTTCTCCTGTCTTTCTTCCTCGTTTTGATGAGGCCATTTGCTCTGCATTTCAAATATATCTAATTTGATGGGAAGGAGGGGTTAGGAGGTCATTGGTAGGGAGAGGAGAATGAGAGCAGAGCTGCTGCCTAGCTCTGCCCATCTCTGGCAGGTGGAGCTCCATTTCTCCTCATTCTGTCCTCCCTTCACCTTTTTTGAAGAGCAGCAACCAGCTTCTAAAATTTACAGCTTCAAAACCGGACAGGGGACTATTGAGAAGGAATAACCAAGGCATCCTCCAAGGGTGGCTGAGCAGTCAGCCGGGCCCCCACCTCATTTGAGTGAGACCGCCAAGAGCCTTCACGTGGGGCCTGGGCCGCAGGACCACAATTAGGAAGCACTCCCTGCTCCTCACAACGGCCACCCTCACCAAGCTGTGGCGGTGGTGGGGGGGAGCGGAAGAGAGGCAGGTGCATTCAAATCATCCTGGTTTGACCAAGGGAAATGAAGCACTAAAACAGCTTGGTCCCACAATGAGTCAGGATGGGGGCAGGGAAGGACATGCAGAGCCATCTGACCCTCCTTAGGAGCTAGTCCTGCTTATGGTTGCCTAGCCCCGGCAGTCGGGCGTTTAAAGGGAATCTCAGTTCTTGCACTCCATTGCTACTGGGCAAGAGGCACTAAGCTGTCAGAGTCTCTTAACATCTGGTTCCACCTGTAAACACAGTTGCTTCTCAGACAAGTTCTCCCCACTGAAATGTGTCCCTGTCACCAACAAACACCTCTGCCTGCCCTAATGCTACTTATACTTCCTGCCTAGATACCACCTCTTCCAAGAAACCTTCCCTCATGCCTCCAGCAAAATCTAGAAATCTCCACTTCCTGAGAACCATCACTATCCCTTTTCTCAGATACTTACGTATATCATTTTTTTAAATGAAAATCTCTCACCTATTGAATTTCACACCCTGCTAAACACTTTCACACTTACTGTTTAATTTACTGTTTAGATTCCCTTAATATTAGACAGAAACTCCTTGAAGACAGAGATTCTATCTGACTCATCACTCCATCCAACCCCCCTTCCTTGCCCTATACTTTCAACCAACAGTTATTGGGTTAATAATTTTAGAAAATTATTTGAAAAAGTTGTAAATTAATAGAGAAGCAAGCATGGAATGACCGATTTGTCCACATCCCATTCAAGGAAGCCAGAGTGACCAGTAAGAACCTGCCTGAAGGGAACTCTGGTTGCCTATGGGACTCAGGGTCTGAGAAGGGCCTGTAGAGTACCCATGGGCTATCTTGGGTCTTCATCTATCCTACCGCCCCCACAGAGTTCCCTGGGGACTCACTTGGTTCTAGAGTTTTAGGTACCATTGATATTCTAAAGTCTCCTGAATCTCTATCTCTAGCCCCTACTTCTTGCCACTACATTTGTCTTCCCAAATACACCTTACATCTCCAATGGGATGTCTTTGCCAACGTTTAAACTAGCATATCCAAAAGGAATTCACCTCTCCAACCTCTCACTCTAGAATGGCTAAGCCTGGTCCATGTTTTTTGTGTTCAGCTCCATTGATAGCATTTGCATCCTCTCTGCCTCTAAAGCTGGAAATCACCAGGGCATCCTCACACACTTCCTTGCTTCACCCTCCACATGCAGTTATCCTAGGAGCTTATCCTCAGACACTGATACTCCTCTCCCAGCCTCTCCATTCACAATGATCCAGCTCTCCTTAGCTTCCAGCAGGACCATAGCAACATCCGCTCTCTGTCCTCCATGTCTCCTTGGGTTTCCTTTTTCGAAAACAAATCTAACCAAGATATGCTCTCGCTTAGGAATCCCTCCTGATGATCTACCACCTGTAGAATTGAGACAAATTCCTCAATGGGGGCATGTGATAACCTTCACTGTCTGATCCCAATCTTCATCTCCTGCTTCCTCATCCTACATGGTCACCCTGAACTTGTTACTCCAACATACTGACATCTTTCACAATTTGGGGTTTTTGCTCATGCCATTCTCCTTTTCTGGATTATACTTTTTCCTTTCTCTGATTGGAAAACTCAGTCATATTTCATGACCCAGCACACATTTTAGCACATTTAGATCTGTGAGGTCACCCCTTACTTCTTCCAGACAGAACTTTTTGCTCTGTCCTGATCTCCCACTGCACTTGTTTATATCTCTGTAATACCACTGACCACACTCTACTGTAATTTTTTCTTTTCAGGTGTCAATCACTCTATTATAATTTAAGATACAAGAGGTTAGGAACCTGCACTTACTAATTTTTTATACCATTAAGATCTAGCTCAAGATCTGCTCATAGTGGGCCCCTAGACAATTATATATCAAATAAATCATTGAATACACTCAAAGGTTCCCTACGCTAAAGAAAGCATTACACTGAAGTGAACTTAGTTCTGGATGCCAGTCCCAATCAAAATGAAGATGGACTTTGAAGTCAAAGGTACTGGCATTCAAGTCTCACCTCTACAAATCACTAGCTATGTGATCTCAGGCAAGCAACTTCCAACTCTGTGTCTTAGTATTTTCATCTCCAAATGAGGATCACCACTACCTCAAAACATTGCCAAGAATTATATAAGAAGTTGAATGTGGAGTGTTTGGTACAGCGTCTGGTACTTAACAAATTGCCTGAATGGCAATGATTATTACTGTGAACTAGCTAAACTGCCCTAGGTCAGCCCTTGCCTTTTCTAAGGTCTCCTTGGAAACTCTTGTATGAGATGAAGATTTAAATGGGCATGTGTGAGGTTCCTTCAAGCACTATCACTGCAAGGCTTTATAGTAGTTCAGATATACAATGATCTGCATTCAGCCCTGAAACTACCTTGCCTAGAAAGAAGGAATCTAATCATCTCTTGGGTATGAGCTTTTTCACTGCACCCAAAGTCAAAGTCATAAACCATACGGGAGACCCTTAAAGGCACAAACTACTGCCTTTGCTCTCCTGGAGAATCTGGCTCAGATTTGGGCTCAGAGAACTTACTCCAGTCTACTCAGAAGAAGCAGTGACAAGAAGAGGGCCAGTCTCTGTGAGGCCAACCAACACTGATAAGAGGGACAGGGTAAGTGCAGATTTCCAATCACACAGTGTGCTTCTCACTTAAATGACTTCATGAACTTCTTTCGCAACCCTGTGTTTATCCCCAGTTCATTCTTATTAATGTCCTGTTAACATCTTAATTTGAATTGTGGCCACTGCATTTCACACAAAGAACACACATGAGTCTATTTCAAGTTTTTTGGATTCTCCCAGACAGGAGGTGTCTTTCTCCCACATTTGCACATTTAAAATTTATTTTTGACATCTTAATATGATTATTTTTGTTCTTGTAATGTCATGGAGTAAAAAAGAAAAATAGCTGGTTGGGTTTCTTTCCCCAACATTAAAAGCAGGGAAAATAGCCAATTCTTTGGAAGCCAGTTGTTTGGAGTAAGATTTGAGGTCTTGCTGAGTGAAATAATTAGGCACTTCTAAAGAATAAAGTAGCAAAGCATTGTGGGAAAACAGCACACTCAGGCCATTCAGCAGACCACGGGCAGCTTTCCCGCTCCAGGGCAATAAATATCTCCAGAGAGCCACCCAATGTAGGGGAAGGAACATGAGCATTGGGGGTCAGTCAGACCTGGATTTAACCTCATCCTTCCCACTTGCCAGTTGTGAGATTCAGGCAATTTCTTCGATTCTAAGAGACTCAGATTCCCCAGGTAAAATAAAAATAAAAATAGCGCATACCTTATGGTGATATTGAGAGAATTGAAAGAAATGTAGAAGCCGGTAGTGGATATCAGTAAATATTGGTTCTCTTCTATGCTCTGAGCATGGTACAAGTGGAGTGAAGCTACTTACCTTTTTACCCTACCTGTTCCACAAAGGAATCAAGACAATTTGTATGGAGGCTTCTAATAGAACAAAGTGAAATTAATGCAAGAAAAAAAAAGACAATGAAAATGAGGCAAAGCAAAGTATGGTGATAGAGTAAGTTGTACTCAAGAAATCAGGTTGATTTGCAATATGCACACAGAATCCTGAGGCCATGACATAGGTGTGCGACAAGTTTCAGCAGTTGCGACATAACCTGTCACTCAAGAAAAGTCTGGTCCCTCCTCATTGAAAAACAAAAAAAGACTTTTTCTTTTCCTTACAGCAAATGAGCAGCTCTAAGAGACAAAAGACCTAATTTCCCTTCTCTCCTCAGCAGTTATTTTACTATGTGATCCGATACAAACCACATTACTGATCTGGGTGCCCATCTCCTTGTCTGCACCCACAGAAGGGTGAGCTCCAAAGCCCTTACTAACCCCTACATTTTATGACTTGACTCTCTTCTCAAAATGTCTACAGCTTCCTCATCTGCACATTTGCAATTCATGTGATGTTCTCGTTGAGATTCTTTGGTATATTCTGACAACACTCATTCTTCATTTGGAAGTTCAGGCTTATTTCCTTTCAGTTCTGTCATGAGAGAACTGCCGTTCTCTGTGATAACTACTTGTTACTTCAGTAAACCTTATAGTGGAACTATAAAAAACAGTGCTAACCTGGCCGGATCTGGGTTTATTCAGAGTCCAGGTATTTTATTCTCTGCCTTCTCCATTCTCAGTTCCTAATTCTGTCAACTTTTCCTTAAGTATTTGGTATGAATTTTTCTCATACTTTCCTTTGTTCTCATTGGGAATGTCTAAAGAACTGATAACAGCATAGGAAGCAGCTGACGAAGTGGCTACTATACACACTCTGCTCATGAAAATCAGTTGCTCAGAGGATGACTCTGGTCTGGCTCTTTAGCTGTAGCCTCTTTATCTGTATTCTAGAACCTAATGGGAACTCAGTTGACCTGGGTAAGGAGAGCTAGATGGAGAGGAGAAATATTTTGGACATTAGGAAAAGTCTATACTCTATAACATCCACTTTAACTACCACCTCCTTTCTGTCCTTTCTGAGACTACCCTCTTGTAAATTCCTAACTTCTCTCTACAGGAAAAATTATGCTTTTCACCCACTGCCCCCCTTTCCTGGCACTACTTCTTTCATGCTCCCTACATTCCACCGGATTCTGTGTGCTATAGCTCAGGCTATTCCTCAAAACCAGTAGATAACTTACCCAAGAACATACAGCCACTAAAATATTGAACTGAGGTTTAAATTCCAATTCATATAACCCCAAAGCCAGTGATTTAATCTTCATGGTTAAACTGAACATCCAATAGAATTTTATTCTAAATTTTTCCATGAAAGAGTTCTCAACTTCTCTATTAAAATGTTTTTATTTGTTTATTTATGTGTATGTGTCTCCCAGTCCTTTGGGACATTCTAATGTGGTTTGTCCTTTAAAATCACCTGGGGGGGATCCCTGGGTGGCTCAGCGGTTTAGCGTCTGCCTTTGGCCCAGGGCGTGATCCTGGAGTCCCGGGATCGAGTCCCACATCAGGCTTCCGGCGTGGGCCTGCTTCTCCCTCCTCCTGTGTCTCTCCCTCTCTTTCTCTATGTCTATCATAAATAAATAAATCTTTTAAATAAATAAATAAACTAATAAATAAATAAATAAAAAATAAAATCACCTGGGAATCTTTTTAAGACTTCTGAAGCCCAAGACTTATCCCAAAAGAATTAAATCAGACTCTCACCTCTGAGGGGATAGAATACAGCTTCTTAAGCTCCCCAAGAAAGTCAATGTACAGATAAGTTTATACTACTGGTATACCTGGGTAGAACTCAGCCCTGAATCATAATTATTATGATTATAAAATATAAGATACTTGAGAGCAGAAATCTTATTTTATTCAAACTTATGGCTCCCATAGGACCAAAAAAAAAATGTAGTAGCTCAGTGAATACTATTAAATAGTCACATTTGTCCAATTTAGGTTCTATCAATTTAAACAAACATGGACAGATCAAATGACAGGATTAGAAATCTCTGATGTTTTGGGGAGTTTCCTGAGGTGAAAAAGGCCAAGGAGTTGTGACTGCTTAGGGTAAAATTAGAGGACGTTGTTAAGGTCCTTAACAATTTTCTCCAATCACAAGAAAAGTAGGAGATTGATGTGTCTTTGTTTTTAATCTCCGCTAAAGAAATGGGTCTCAGCTGCCGCAGAAGTTGAGTTGGTAAGACCTGAAGAGTCAACTCTCAATGATCCAGAATGGAAAATTCTAGAATGGTACCAAAGAAGTTCATAGACTTGTATTCTCAAGAGGGGTTTAAGTCAGGATGAGACCACATATTGCTTTCAAGTTGTAAACTGGAGAGTCTGGATGAAACTTCTACCATGAACTACAAAGAGAATGTTATTTTTTCAAGCTGGCAATGTGGTAAATTCCTGATTCTTTCTGGGGATTACAAAACAATCCATTGTATGGGGCCCAGGCTATAAATTCAGGGTTGCAGATTGCTCAGAAGACAGTTCAAGAAAGCAAAAGGCAGATTGTCCAATCTGGCTGCTCTGTGTGCCAGGAGTTATTAATTACGTCTGTTCTAATAACAAGAGCTGGGAAGCAGCAAACTCAAAACATGCGGGGAAAACAAAACAAAATAAGATGGTAGTTTGCCTTAATGAGAGGAAGTGAGAGGCAGCAGCTATGGCAGCAGGCTTGGTAAACTGGGTACAAGCCCTGCCAGCAACAGATTTTTAGCTGCAACTGGACATGATCACTATAGTAGCTACAGAGGTCATGGAATCCCAATGGATTCTCTGACATCTGCCCAGTGACCGATGAGGTCACCTTTTCTGTGCTTTTCTGGGACGGGTGAGGGATGATGGGAAAAGTCATTGAGAGAGACAAATCAAGATCTGCTGTTCTGTGCATCATAAGTCATCAGAGTTGGAAAGGACATTACAAATCAGATAAATAGTCTAACCCTACCCATTTCTACACATGAAGAAACTGAGTTTCAGAGAAGTTAAGTGACATAATCAAGGTCACCCTACAATGGCAGACCAGGACCAGACTTTTCTCCGTTCAGTTTCTTGCTGGTTAATGGTAGGCTCCCTTTCCTCCTACTTAAGAAATTGACTTTCCTTAGACTTCTATCAGCTCCTTGAATAGCTAGCAGTCTCAATAGCACATTTGCCTGAGTGTTTTAGCCACCATCATAGGTGTGGTCCTGGGTCCGCTCTGCTCAGTCCTTAGAACACTTCTCATGATCTAAATCTCAGAAATTCAGGCTCAGGGATGCTTTGACATTTCTACCAAATATTTTATGGTAGTTTCGCTTGGTAGGACAGTCACCATTTCACCAATGAAGTGTGCATAGGGTTGGTTGTACCAAAGGTCATCAGATTTTCCTGAGGGTGTCATCACCTGACCTACCCACCAGCATGCTGCCTGAGAGCTCTCTAAGATGTGGACCTGAGAGGCCTATGCTCCTCTCTGACCCACTGGATTCTGGGCATAATGAGAGCAGGAACTTGGCCTTACTCATCTTCTGGAAGATACTCAGTACGTTTTAATAAATGAATCAATCCAACATTTCAAGGGAAAACTTTACAAACTAGAACTCAGAGGAAAGCAATGAGGACTGTGAAATTTTGAATAAGATAAGGGATAGCTTAAAAAACATAATATCGAACTTGGAGAAGAAAATACACACTGGAGAATTCATTGCCATCTTCAAATAGTCAACAGGCTACCTTGGAGTAGACAAAGAATAAGACGAGCTACCTGAGTGGAGAATGACTTCAGATGAACATAAGCAGCAGCAGCTTTAGGAAAGGTAGTCAGCATCCCATGTCTAGTGAGGACCATCTCTTGATAAAAAATTTAAGGAAGGGGAGAATCCATAAGGGAGGGAGCTTGGTCCATGACTTTTAAGTCTAGGAAACCATGAACAACTTGAAATAGAGAATATCTGGTGACACTTTCATTAGAGGAACATTGAAGGCAAGGGGTATGTCTCTGTTGTAAACTGAACTAGAGACCATGGTAGAAAAAAAATTGAGTTCAAGGGCAAGACAAGTGCGCTTGGCCCTCCTAAGATCCCTCGTTTTCTAATAATAACAATACTGGTTTTTGAGTGCTTCTATTCGCCAAGAGCTGTATTACACTGTTAGCCTGACTGATGATAATTCTGATACAGCAACAATCAAGAAGCCCCATTTCATACAACTTCAACTTGAAAAAATAAAGGAAATTGATTTTTAAAAACATGCTGGCAAGGTTTCTGTGAAACTGGCACACTCAGTGCGAGAAACACAAATTGAATACAAATTGAAACAAATCCTTTCGGAGAGCCATTTGGCAATTCTTCTCAAGAACCATAAACTCATCTAATAATCCCACTCTGAGGGATTTACCCTGAGGAAAATAACTCTGAAAAAGGAAAAAAAAAAAAAAAAAAAAAAAAACTTGTGTGCTCAAAGCCCTTTAAAATATCAAAGCTGGAAAGAATCCAAAGTCCCAACAATTTAGGAATGGTTAAATAATTTATGGTATGTTAACTCCATGAAAAATTATGTAGCCATTAAAATGATAAATGGGAAGACTTTGTGGCAACATGAAAGGCATATAACAAATAACGTTCAAAGATAAGAGTGGAACGCAAAATTGTACATGTGCTCTGATTATAACTCTGTAAAAATACTTATGAGTAGAAATTGAAAGGGACAACAGAGAAATATAAAAACTATTGTGTTTTATGAGACTTTGGATATAATCACTGTATACTTAAAAAAATGAAAACAGAGAGGACTTCTTGCTCTAGCTCGAGAAATCTGAGACTCACAGCATGTTAGTTAGAAAGCATCTCATGGGTCCTTGGCTAACACTCTCATTTTACAACTAGGGAAATTGAAGCCATGAGAAAGAAGCCTGTCTGTCCCACATCTTTAGGGGCAGAGCTGGAACTAGAACATGGACGTGCAAAGTAGAGGATCCCTGGAAGTTATATTTCAGAGACTGATAATTTGTGGAAACACATGGAGTGACAAGGGCAAGAGGAAAAAAATAGGGTCACCTGTCATAAAAGTTCTCAGATGTGGGTAGTAAATTCAGTCAGTTGAGCACTTCCTCTGTCTACTGAAGACCAGCTACTTACCATTCGTTAAGTACATAATGGATCTGGAAAGGGAGGATGTTTTTCTGCCTTTAAAGGCCATCTCCTCTCCATCCTCATTACCACTTCCAAGGGTCAAGGTCTCATCAATCATTCTGTAAACTTTGTAGACACCTGTTATGTCCCAGGACCTGTTCTGAACCTGGAGATACTATGACTCAGAGAAAAAGTGGCTGAGAAAAAGACTCAGAGAAAGACTTTTGATAGCGCTCTCATTTTAGAGTTGGAGACAGTCAATTCACATGCAAACAAATAAATGATTTAATACCTTAATGAGTACTATTTAAAAAATAACAACAGGAATTTGTGATGAAGAGTAACCGGGTGGGGGAAGAGTCCTAAGCAAGGGGTTGACATGATCTGATTTATAGATTTGAACATTCACTGGCTGTCCTGTTCTTCTGGGACAATTGCAACAGACCCTCAGTGATCGTCTCCATCTCTTCTTACTGTGGCCAAAGAGGTCTGAAAAAGATGTAAATTTAATCTGACATTGCTCCATCTGAAAACTTTCAAAAGCTCCTTGTCATCCCCGAGATAAAGCTCCAGTGCTCCGCACAGCTATTGAGGTCTCTACGACAGGCTTCTGAAGTCATGTTTAGCCAGTTCATTGCACATGTCCTGCACCCCACCCCATGCAGCCTCCTCCCGAGTCCTGCGGGACGCTCACTGGCCTCTTGGCATGTTGCCCACTCTCCTGAGACTGGGCATTTACACAGGCTGCTCTCTCTCTTTGACCCCTCTTCTCCCTCTTTGTTTGTAGAACTCTTCCCCTTCCTCTAATGTTTGTCTGAATGTCTCCTCTTCTTAAAAGTCTCCCCACACTCTTCCTGGCAGAGGTCAGCCACAGCCTTGCATGTGCTCATAGCATGCTCTGTTCACACTTGCATTTTAACACCTCACACTGAATCATAATTATTCGTGTATGTATGTATGGTGAGTAAGGACCATGTCTTAGTTATGTTTTTATATCCAGAGCCAAGCACAGGCTGGGCACCTAAGTGTAAGTGAATATCTAGCAGATGAGTTGGTTGATAGATCATTGGATGGAAGGATGAATGAATAGACTCTATTCCCCTCATTTTAAAAGCAAGGCAACTCTGATCTGGTTCATCATCTGCGAAATGAAGATGATGATTTTTAAGGTTACCTCCAGCTCTGATGTTCCAGGTTCCGAGAGTCCATAAATCATGACTGGTTATTGCCAATGGAATCAGAGAGCCTTCTTGGCGTGGCTGCTTGAGAAAACTCGAAGGGCTCCCAGGTTCATGATTAAGGATCAAAAAGCCTGTGGAGCCCTGCTGCACTGGGATAAATAAAAACTGGGCACGAGCTGGGTGTCCTCCTGTCCCAGTTGGCAACACTCACCATTACCCCAACATACCTGCTGAGGGAAGAAGCCTCAAGCAAAACAAGTTTCGAGCTGGCTCGGCAACAGCATAGCTATACATTCCTGTAAATTTCCAGTGCCATGCAAGGGCCTGGACAGGCCAGTCTGTGCCGCTATGTTACATAGCTCCAGTGGCTACCTTTGCTTACTGCATAATCTGTGGGTGTGGTTTTTAGGATAGACTTGTGTAGATTTAGGTCAGAGGTGAGGACCGAAATAATCCCAAACTCAGCTTTCAATGGAGGAGAAAAGAAGGAGTATACACTGTTCTCTCTCTGTCAGGCTAGAAAGAGTGACTGGAGATTCAGTTCAAGCCACAGGACCCGTCTTGATGCCAGCCACATGTCCGGCCTTATGTGAGGTGCCACAAGGAATGTAAAGAGGGATGAAACGGGTCCTGTACGCATGGAGTCTATGCTCCAGTAAGGGAGATCAATAATCCAGTCAAGGTGGCACAGGTAAGTTCTTTGCAGAGCAGAGAGCAAAGAAAGCCCTTGTGGACACAGGTTGGATGAAGGAAGGAGGCAATATCTCACAAAGGAGGAAGGGTATTCAACAGACAGAAATGGCCTTCACTGCATCGGTCAGGAAAAGTGCTTGAACACAGGTATGGGGCAGTCTGAGGGCAGGACCGTGGAGGAAGGTGGGCAGTGTGTTTGGCTACAGCAGAAGGTGTAGAAGAAAAAAGAAGGGGGATTTTTCACCATGCTGGGGAGGGGGTGGGACAGAAACAGTCAGCCAGGTCTTGAAGAAAAGCCTCATTATTTATTCAAACATGTTTACCCAGTGCCTCTCTTTGCCACACCCTGTTTCCACCTTTGAGTGCACCTCCGAGGCTTAGAATGCATCCTCTGGGCTAAGGGGGTGTCACTGGAGAATCCTGAGAGGCGACGAGGTAGACAGATGAAGAGCTTTGCTCTGACTGCTTCCCTTTCTTACTTACATGACCTCTGGCAGAAGTGGATTGGTAGTGACGTCACTCCAGCCTCACGGCAAGTTGACACATGGCCTCACATGATCCCTTGATGGGAGCTATTGTAATCAATTATCTATTTGTAATCAGCACAGAGCTTTCATAGGAAATATCAGGCTAGCCTGTACACACACGAGCACCCAGGCACAGAGAGAGATCACTCAGAGAAGCCTCTGGAGCCAACGGGATGTCATCTAGACGTCCGCGTATCAAAGGCACCTTTCTGGCAACAGTAATAGCAGGGGTTGGGGCCCTCGGAGCCAGCCCAGGCCCAGTCTCACGTGAGATTTCCCCTTCACTCCGGGCGGCAACAGAAACCCCGGCCCTCTGTCTTTTGTTCTGTGCAAACAGTGGATTTCCAGGCCCGTGATCCAAGGTAGGATGAGGGCACTCAGCGTGATGAAAGGAAAAGGGACAAGTCAGAATTTGAAACTGCAGAAAAGAAAACACTTCTAAACCAACAGAGCAGCTCATTGGAAAGAGACCGAGTCCTGCCTTTCAAAAATGCAATCGGCATTAAAATCGTTGATTTCCTTCTTCCCCTTCCTACACTGGGAGGAGTTTACCGTAAATTAATTTGGAAGTTAAGTGAGTACAAACGTACCTGTGAAAGCACCTGTGAAAGCACCGAGAGCAGAGAGGGGAGTGAATCCAGCTTAGAGCACAGGCAACGCAAAGGAAGATGCTAGGAATTGAAACCCATCTGGTGCCTTTTTATGAATTGACTCTTGCAGATGTGGGGAGTTGCAGGGCTCTTTGCTGTTTTTGAAAAGTTTTTATTTTGACTGGATCCTGGGGACTCCATTCGTCCTGTGAACTGTCTCAGAGCCGGAGCCTGGGCTTTCATACAGAAGGGGACTTTCAAACGGTCTTTGATGACCTTCAAGCAGTATTGATAATTGTGAGTTCCCAGAGTCTCTGCACAAAGGGCATGTTTCTTCTCCATCTCTATTCCCCACTGTGCGGAAAGTGCGTAATGCAGGAGTCAAACTGGTAAAAATCGCTCCAGCCTGAGCCCCAGTAGATGAGTGCTCTCCCATCAACTCTAACCCTTAGCATCCACGAGACTGTGGCAGACTCACACTCCCCCTCTGGGCCTTCGTTTTCTTTTATAAGAATCAAGGGAACTAGGCTTGTTATTTCTGTGGTCTGGAAAGAATTGAACCATGAATTGAATTTGTTCAGATGCTAAACTTGACCAATTAAATGAATCAGAATTCTTTTTTTCCCCTGATGTCCTTGAGGGGGAAAAATGCCAAAACAATAACTTACCATACGCCAGGTACAATGCTCATACGTTTGTTAATTATTTCACTTGCCAACAAACATATATCAAAGATGGAGTGATTCAACTAAACCACAGCCACTCCAGTGGCCTGGTTGGGAGTGACTATGGATGCAGCCCAATTTTCCACACCTTATGCATTTCCACCCAGGATCCCAGAAAAGGAGGTTACAATCTTAACGATGGTATTGGATGCTAATAGATCCTAAAGTATCTTACGAATTATCAAAAAAGAAAAAAAAGCTTAAACCATACCAACGTATGATGTTAGTGTTCAGCAAAGTGTGTTGTAATTTACTTATTTGGGAACTATGTATCAGTAAATGTTATAAATGGTAACCAGATGAACCAGAATTTTCCATTGCCCAGAATACCCCAGTCCCTAGCCATCTTAGGTAAACAGGAATTTACTATGGCATTAAAATAATAATAGCCTCCAAGGACTAGATTCTGGTAGTCTCAGGCTTGCCAACTGTCCAGCAATGTGTCAACTGCAGAGAACACTGTCCACTCCAGCTGGGCATTACCGGTACCCAATCAGACTCCATTTCAGAAATCATGGGCGGTGTTTCCATGGAGCTCTGCCCGAAAAGAGGTGATCTAAATCTTGCATGAGAGATGTACATCAACAGGGAGCTTTGCCTAGAACACTGTGACCTAAAAAATCATATTAAGGAACTCAGAATGCAGAGTCAGTCTCAGAGACACCAAGTGACCTTGTGCAAGGCACCTTGCAGATTGCCTTGCCTACTTGACTCCCCTAATGAATGGTGACTGCCTCTCTGAGTACCTGGGCCAGGGACACGCCCCAGCCAGGGGCAAATATTCTCATTTTCACTGCCCTATTTTTTTTAAAGGCAACCTGCTCCTTCTATTAATCATCTTGCTGTTTGTTTGTTCTGGGAGGCAAGCACTGATTCAGAGGAAAATATCGCCTAGTGGTTAGACTGGAACAGTATCTTTGCTGCGTTTCCTTTTGGAGCTCCTGCACATTTTATTTTTTGATATCTCTTGAATAAAGATGCCCATGATACATGTAAGAGGTCAGGGCCAGGAAGTTTGGGTTCTTCCCCTGCTCCCCCATTCCATGGCTCTTTCTCCCTTTACTACTCCCTTTTACTCGCACTGTGTAATACAGTGCATTTCCCTTTTTATCTAAGCTGCTGGGAAGCTCAAAGTCATGCTATACGCCTCATTAAAATTATTCTGCTTTTGAGTTTTCTTCCCCTTCACTGTCCTCTCCTCTCTTGATCATGTCTTTACCCTTTGTCCATGCTTTGCTGAAACTATCATCTCTATATCTAATAAGTTACTTTAAATACTTTTGGAAGTGGCATGAGAATAAATCGATCATGTGGACTGCATGTTTCATTAAATGCCTTGCAGATGGGAAAATTTGGAAGATTATTGGTGATCCTATGATGAAGTCTGAAATTTCACTTCTAACAAAAATTAATCATTAATATTTAAAAGCTTAATGTGCTCATAGCTATGAGCCTTTGCCTAGCCCTCACCATCTCTAAGGTGAGTGCCTTCACACATGTGCTCTCATTTTGTGATTAGTGTTCACGTTTTACAAGTGAGAAAACTGAGGTTTAGAGAGCTTCAGTGGCCCACCAGAGGTCCAGAGTTCATAAACGCAGATCTTTTGACCCTAAGCCAGGTCTTCTGCTGCTGCACCCCCAGCATCCTCTTGTTTCTTGACTTCTCACGTGAGCCAGCGTTCTTCTCATTGTCCTCAAACAAACGGCGTTTTTTTAAATGTGTCGATCTGATTGGAGCAAAAAGTCATCTTAGCGGTTATTTCTCTTGCTGTGATGAGCTGCAGAAAGTCTGGAAACTGCTGATTTAAGGTGTAAAGGATCAAGTTTGAAATGGTCATTTCTACAAGATTTGAGCCCCTTTTAATCATCCCAAGTTCCTTGCCTCAGTTTGACCACCACATCACCTGCAGCTGTATTTGAGGTATAAAGAGACAACAGGGAAAGTATGAACTCTAATATACCTTTCTTTTTAAATAATTTATTGAAATTGCCTCTTCTTGGCATCTCCCCGTACTTGACGGGCACACAGAAAGAATACCAAATCCACAGATTGTTGGGATGGTCAGGAAGAACAGCTCATTGCTTCTTAGAGCTTGCTGGAGTGAAAGCACACGATACCCTTTACACGCAGCCTCACGGTCATGTTGTTCCCCCAAGTGGGTCAGTCAGCCAACCTGCTTTAATGTGACTGTGAAAATAAGGAAAGCGCTGCATTTGTGTTTTGCTTTTCTCCCATTTCAGACCGCCCACCTACCCTCAACACTGCAACTGTACCAAAAAGCTTCAGGGATAGTTTATCCAGAAGGTCTGTTGCCTGTAGAAACTACCGGAAGGCCAAGCCTTCTAAAAGAGCTGTGCATCCAACAACCTTCCCTCTGATTTCCTTCTCCAGGTTTGGCCAGACTCAATTCTGGTTCCCCATTAGGCCTTAAATTCTACCCACAGTCTGGGGGCTAGAGAGGCTAATCTCAAAGGGCTAGAAATGAGTCAGTTTCCACGCTCAGCTTCAGGTGTGCGGCTTCCTGAAGCACAGACGAGGAAGCTCTAAATTTCAGAGTGATTGTTTTTTCTTTGCATACCATATCCGGAACTGAAACCACCAATTCATTTCACTTAAGCCCTCATATACTACACTCAGATCATCAATAACATTCCAAATATAAGATGCCAAGACTTCATCAACCGAGTCATTCTGTCTCTTCTGCTCTCTCTTCTTTTGGTGATGATCTTATTAGCCTTTTCATTTTCTTCTTTTTTTTTTTTTTTTTAGTCCTGACAACACAGGATTTGGAGGCCTTTGTTTTCTTCACAGGTGTTTGTGAGAATTAGCAGCCAAATATCTAAAACTCTGCTAAGAGTTTGGCCTTACTCATAACTTTCTGCTTTCCCTGGCCAGTCAACTTGGCTGCCTATGAGTGTAAAGTCATTGATTCCACGTCCCATTCTAGGGGGCAAGTGACTTTGCCAAGAGCTTCCACACATGAGTCACCACATTAACCCGTGAAAGTAGATAAAAGATGAGACCTATGGAGATAGTGATGCAGGCCATCTTCATGAAACAGGTGAGCAAAGGAAAAATCCATTCATCCTCCTGATGACCAGCCAAAGCATCAACACTTTAGGAGAAGGAAGGGCCTCCACCGTTTATATAGTGCCTGACAATTTATAAACCACTTTCACATCCTTTCTCTCTCTTGATTCTCACCAGAACTTGTGAAATCAGCCAGACAAGCATTATCCTCCCCAATTTAGAGAGGAGCATGCCCAGTGTTAATAAAAGTGGAATAATGGACCCAAACAGTGACAGTGGGGAGGACAGAAATCCCCAATACAAAGTTAGGTCCAAGTCCAGTGTTCCTGTAAGTCACATCTACCCTTATGTATAATATAATATTACATCAAAATCCATGACTTCATGCTACACAGTCATTCTTAAACTTCAGGTCTTTTGTAGGTCAGGGTCAATGGCTGTTGGTCATTACTTTTATATAACTCCCTGGGCCTCGGCTTTCGTTATTTAAAAAATAGAGGGATGACATTAAATGCTGAGTTTCTTTCAGTTCTAACAGTCTGTTGGTCCCTGCATCAGTGACTGCCAAATCCATGGGATGACCCAAAGATGTTATCCAGAGTACTTGTTACAGAGCATTGGTCCCCAGGATGATAGTAGCATTAGATTAAAATGGTTGCCATGGCCAAAAAAGTTAGAAAAAAAAGCAAGATTATTCAAAATGAAACAGTTGCTTTGCTCCAGCCATCCTCGGAGTTTTTGCATGCAAATCTTCAGGGGAAGGGGGCTATGGATATGCAACTGTCCTCTAAGTTGGCCATAGAACATGGATCTTATGCAATTAGTATTCCATGGAGTGTTTTAAGAGTGGACACTCTCCAAGGATCCCATTGGTCTCTCAAAGCACCAGCACAAATATTATGAAAAATTTTACAGCCACCTCAACATCACCGCCCTCCACTGTGATCCACACCAGTACTGCACTTGTTAAGCTGCGGAAGGTAGGCCTCCAAGCCCAGTACTACCTACCATTCATTGGACAACCCAGCTGCACAATCTGGATCACATCACTTTAGCCATAGAAGCCTTTGTACTGAAAAACAGAAACAAAAACAAAAGCAAAAACCCCCAATTCTTCTGAAAGCAAGGACTTCCACATGTTGCCTGAATATAGAACTAGCAGCAGTTCCTTTTATTGCCTTGGAAAGTTGTTGCCCTTTCATTTCCCTGAGAGCAGGATCCCATTATTGTCCTATGATGGGAAAGAAAGGTGAGGCCGCTCAAGGATTTTCCATTCTGCCCTGCCCATCGTCTTTCTGCCTCCTACGACTCCCCCAGAATCTTTGCTCCATGGGAAAAGGAATTCTAGACTCTTGGAGAGACTTTTCAGGTGTGGCTGACCACAAGAGGTCCTATCTGGTCTGCAGCCCCTCTCAGCTTGACTCTTCTCCTTCAGCATCCCCCTCAATAGCCTCTGTTGAACAGGGGCTGGAGTGAGGAGCTTTCTTTCTCAGAGGCAACCTGACTCCAAGCTTGAATAGTTCAGATTGCTCGAAAGTTCGGAGCCACACTCTGTCTCGTGGGAACTTCTTCCTGTGGTTGACTCCAAACATGTCTTATCCTGCTTCTACAAGCATGAAATATGTCTTGCCAACCTTACAGGTGACTCTACTTGTCTTAAATCCAGATCTAAAAAGTTCCAAGAGCAGCATGTACTTCCATTCTTTTTTTTTTTTTAAAGATTTTATTTATTTATTCATGATAGTCACACAGAGAGAGACAGAGAGGCAGAGACACAGGCAGAGGGAGAAGCAGGCTCCATGCACCGGGAGCCCGACGTGGGATTCGATCCCGGGTCTCCAGGATCGCGCCCTGGGCCAAAGGCAGGCGCCAAACCTCTGCGCCACCCAGAGATCCCCGTGTACTTCCATTCTTGAGCCCAATTTATCTTGTGGATTAACCTTCAACCACCTCTCCCAGTCCCCCATGCTCTAGAGGGAAAGCCTTTGTGGTGCCAAAGAAATTATTTACCTATTTGACTGGGGATCTTGTGCTCAGAGTTTAGACTTCCTGTCCCAGGTTTAGGTCAGCAAATGCCACCTTCAAGTTTAGTTTAGTGCTTCTGCTTTTGATCTCAGCCACACTTGTGCTCGTTTGAGAATTGTTAGCTGTAGGATAGACTGAGACAAATTATCTTCAGTTCTAGAATGACATGAAGCTTCCTAGTACTGAGATATGCAAAAAAAATAAAAATAAAAACAAAACTTCAGGCTGAAAGAAGACATAAAGGCACACAGACAATTAAAATGGCCTTGGGACTTCTGTTTTATTTGCAAGAAGAAAATAATTCTTCGTGTTCCTTTGACTGGGCTAGATGTTCTGTAGTCTTTATCAACCATCTAGTTAGTGCTTTAAGATTTTATGTGAATATTTCACATTCATTATCTTATTTATCCCCATAACAATCATTTCAGGTCAGATACTATTGCATCATGTCATTACACTTCGTGAGAGTTACTGGTGTTTCTGAGGCTGTGGTTAAGCGCGAGCCTTTTAATCTTTTGTTCTATTGCTAGAATCCTGGACTGCTGCAATTCAGAAGTCCTGGGTTCTAACCCCTGTATGACCTTACACAAGTCACTTTCTCTCTGACCCTCAGCTTCTCCAGTTGTAATATGGACGTGTGGGCAGGGTGTACTAGGTGAGCTCCAAGAACCCCAGTCCTGCTCGGCCTCTTGCCTGTGCTTATCCTTGTTGACAGTGTGAACAAAGAGAGACTAAAACCACAGCTGGATCCACGAAGGCAAACCTTTGCCCACGATTTGCCACACTCACGGTAAGTGAGAAATAGTGTCTCATTGTTTTCAAATCTAAAAAGATAACATGCCCACAATCATTAATTACAACAGGCACAGTAATGATTATGTTTTAATGTAGAAATCCTGCTTGACTGAAGTAAGAAAATTTCTGAGAGAAAGTTCAAGTTTTGAAACTGCTAATGCCTTCCTGTGATGGTATGTGGGACGCGGTGGGGGTGGGGAGCAGTGAGCCAGACAGTTCGTCTTAGGGATAACCTCTTTGGTTTATGTAAAATATATGAGTCAAAGCAAATTTATTCTTGTAGGCTGCTATGCCTGAAAGAGAATGAAGCCTCGCTCAAAAGAGACTGAGCCTTTCATACAATTAATCAGCCACATCTCTGTGCCGTATGTTGCAATGTCTACTTTCCAGAGGAAAGATTATTCTCAAACCACATAAATGATGATGCTTTTGGAAAAAAAAAGAAAAGAAAAGAAAACCCACCTCTCTTAAATGATATGAACTTGCCTATTGTTTTTATTTCCCACCCACAGTCTTGATGCCTATAATCTCTAAAATCATTTCAGTTTCCAAAAATCATTTGAAACACTCCTACACTCGGGGCTTTTGATAAACAGTCCAGCTTCTAAAAAACAGGTGTGTGTGTGTGTGTGTGTGTGTGTGTGTGTGTCTGAGATTGAGAGCCAAAGAAAGAAGAGCAGTGGAGGACGGGGAGAGGAAGCAAGGGCACACTTGGAAAACCGGGCTGCTTGGACGCCAGTGAACACCCAAGTAGCCTTTACTATAGCAACAAAAGTGTTCTGTGAGCTTGGGTCTTCCCTCCACTGATCTCTCGTTAAAGACCGCAAGAAATTTTTGGGTCATTTTACTCCAATGTTAAGAACAAAAATAATGACTCGTGTTTTTGAGTGCTAACAATGTCCCAGGAACCTTTCTGAGGGCTTTAACACATATGAACAAACTCATGTAGTACCCACAACAAGTCTATGAAATTGATACAATTATTATCCCATTCTACAGATGAAGAAAAAAAAAAAAAAAACACCAGGATCACAGAGCAGTGAGCTCCCCAGTCTTTGGCTCATTAACATTGAAATAAAGTCCCACTGACCACCATGAAGACTGAAGGTGTCCCTTCCTCTGGGAAGTACTTTCAGTAAGATGGACTCTTATTCTCCTTTCAGCAACCAGAGCTTTCTCATGGCATTGAAGCCACTACCTTAAACTATAGTAATCCGTGCACACGCCAGATCATCTCTGTAAGACTCCAGGCTCCTTATGATCAGAGTGATAGTAAAATCATCCCTGTTTTCCCACAGCCATAACAAAGTACCTTGCACTGGAGAGACACTTAGGAAAGATCAGTTGAGTAAGTGAAGGAAGAGGCCCAAGTTTTAGATCTGAGTTCTCATAGCCATGTTAGAAAAATCATTACAGCCAGGTCTCTAGGATCAAAGCCAGCTGAGTCTTGAGACAACTACCTGTGACTTTAAAATAAAACATTCTATTGGTTTCTAGCCCTCTCGAGTTCTTTCTTTCTGAATTCATCCTCACCTCTTGGATGGTTATGGCATGTGATCTGTCCATCTGGCCTGGCAAGTGGATTTCAAAAAAAATATTATAATGAGAGAGAAAGCTTAAGTCATGTCAAGTTTTGAGTTTTGTTGTACTCTCATTGCTGATCCTGAAGTTAACTTCAAACATGTTAAATGGATATGGCTCATCTTAGTTTTCAAGGAGTCCCTCATTCTTTCAGAAACAGAGCAGAACCCTCTGAGAACATAGGCCAAAACTTACTTCCAAAGCAAAGCAAGACCATATAGAAAAACTGAGATGTAGCAGGATGGCTCTGGTAAAGGTACGATCTTATAAGAAGTTTGTGAAAATAATCACCCAAAAGTTGCCTACTGTAACCCTCTCATTTGGCAGATGGGAATAATGTGGCTCAAAGAGAAAAAAAAAAGAGTTATTAAAGTTGACAGATCAATTTAGTAAAAGCAGAGGGGATAGACTCAGGATAGGTAATTCCTAAATGAAGCAACTGTCCCTATTCTATTTTGCCTGCCTAGGTTACAAGTAAGCAATTCTTAAAATAAAGTCTACCAGTTACATTTGGGGTAAAAGTTTGATCTGGGTTTGAGAAAGTCCATAGGCTCAGGCAAAACCAATTTTAAAGGATTGGATGATGGAGGGGGGGGGTCTCCATTTTTGATCACATACTAAACATTCATACCTACCAAGCCATGGCATGAAAAATTAGTTGGTTGGCATCAAAAGTGCATGAGTCACTGTTCTCACCAGCAATAAATCCAATTCTGGCACAGAGTGGATGAAATGCAAAATGACAGCTGAGATCGGAGCATGTTGGCCTCCCTCCATCCAGGGTTCTTTAGTCCGTGTCTATGCTGGAAGAAAATGTTTCATTGTCCTCACAATGCTAGTCAAGAATTTTGAAGTAGTTATGACCTCTTAATGTTGCTGGTGGCTAAAAAGCCAATAAAAATAGACAATGCCAGAGCAGGTGGCATTGACAAAAGGTGAAGTCCCAGCTTTGATCCTGACCCTTTACATGAACCTGGACATGCCATGTGTCTCTGTGAGCTGCATTTTCCCCATCTGAAAATTTAAGAGGTGGGCCATGAGATTTGTGGGGTCCCCTCCATTTCTAGGATTCAATGTGAGTCTAATTTATATATATATATATATATATATATATGTCTTCTTTCTCTAGTGTGGTTCTGTCCTGGGTGAACGGCAGCTGAGAAACTTGTCATTTCAGCTTCCAGTAAAGGACATTTAGAGGCTAGGAAGGCAAGCCAATCTAAGAATCAAAAGAATGGGCTTAGTCTAGGCTCTACACCTAGGTGATCTTGAGCAGTATCAATTCCCTTTCTGCATCTCCAGTTCTTTTGAAAAGTTCAAGTAATGATACCTACCTCACAGAGCTGTCTTGTGAGTTAAATGAGATTATGGACGTCAAAGTGCTTGTAACCTGGAAAGCATATGGAGCTGTGTGGGTGAGGACAAAGATGAAGATGTTGATGAGGAGTTAAGAATACTTTTTGATTTTCCACAAAGATACAAAGATACTACAGGTTTAGATTTCAGGGTCAACAGATAAGGGTAAGGAAGGAAATATTCTCTCTGCGTGTCTGTGCTCTGCTCACCCTAAGAATTACACATTTCCTTCCTTCCTTTCTTCCCTGCCTCCTTCCTTCCTTCCTTTCCTCCTTCCTACCATCCCTTCACATCTCCCCAGGCCAATAGAAATCATCACCTGTCTTATCTCGTAGGCCTCCATCCTCCCCCCGCCCCTCCCTTCCCACTGCAGACCCAGCTGGAGTGTCAAATCAAAACCTCTGTACAGGTATTTCACCCTCACTTCTTTAGTCCTCTAAATCATCTAAAAGAAAACAGCAGAGGCACTCCCTGCACCCACGCCTTTCCCTTTGTTTTGAGGGCCAACAGAGCCTGGCCTCCTCACGGCAGTTAGAGCTCCTGTTCCGTCTCCAAGTCCTCTTGCCACCAGCGTTCTGGGTGCTCAGCAGGCTACCTGGCATCTTGCAGGTGGTAAAGCATGATGGTATCTGATAGGAATGACACACAGATTTTCACATGGATCCAGCCTCTTCCGGCACTGCAAAGGACATTAGGAATTCCCTGGTTCAACCCCTCATTGTTTACAGATGCACAAACTGAGCCCTAGAGAAGAGAAGCAACTTCCATTCAGGAGTAGTGCTATAAGGGTCTTAGAAGGACATCTAAGCCAAACTCCTCTTTGGCCAGATGAGGGAACTGAGGCCCAGTGATGTTAACTAACTTGCCCCTGAGTTAAAGAGCTAGTACTAAAACACATAACCTCTGATTAAAAGTTCATATTTCATTTCATGATACCACATGTAAGGTACATACTGCAGAAACCGGGCACATGAAATCCAGGTTCCAAGGATATGAACACAAAACAATAGGTTATTGCCTTTATGTAAATTGAGGGAAATCAAATTATAGCCATATTTTGGAATTCTCATTTTACTCTGCAAGAGCTGCATCATATATTCCCGTGTGGAGGATGTGATGAAGATAATAATTAAACCTGTGGTAAGGTTTAGGATATATGGGTTATAGGCATAAAACAACCTCTGGACTTATTTTCACTCCAACCCCAAAGCCCAAAAGAGTTTAATGAAAGTCAATTTCCTGTCATCAGGAAGCAGCTTACCTGCAATGGCCCAAAGCAGGGCCCTACTGGAAAGCTAAATCTGGAAACAGCAAAGTCCATGTGTGTGTTGGGCCCTAAGCCTATTACTTACTGCAGCATTGTCCGACTTTGGGGCCAGGCCAGCGGTGTGCTGGTAAATGCTTAACGAGCGGCTCTACAGGGGGAGGGCTATGGTGAGGGGAAGCCCGCGTTTGTTGTGCTTTCCAATATTCTCTGTATAAATATTCCCATAGTGGCCACATTCACACTAGTCGTGCCACCTGACCAAATGCAGAGTTCGATAGAGATGCACAGCAGCACACCACGATGGGATATTTCTAACATACAGATACAAGAAATACTGATGACCTCAAGAGCATATACAATAGAATGTCGTAAAATAAGTAGGAAGTGGTGAATTTTGAGTATTTATTACCATTGCTTTTACTAAAATTCATTTGTATGTTTACATGATTTAATATTTAGTAACAGCCGTCCTTTCAACCAGTTCACAAAATTCCTATAATTAATTTGTTTTTTTTTTAAAGATTTTATGTATTTATTTGAGAGAGAGGGCAAGTGCACACACGGAGGGGAGGGGCAAAGGGAGAGGGAGAGAGAATAAATCTCAAGCAGACTCCTCATTGAGCATGGAGCCTGATGTAGGGCTAGATCCCAGGAACCTGAGATCTTAACCTGAGTTGAAGTCAGACACTTAATCAACTGAGCCACCCAGGTGCCCCACAAAAGTTCCTGTTAATTTAGCAATCAGCTCTTATAAGCTGGAAAAAGGCAGCTCCCAGCAGAACTCTGACCCCTACAGATCTGAGTTTGAACTCTGGCCTATTTTTCTGCCAACTATGTAATGTTGGCTGAGGTTTTGAATTTCTTTGAGCTTTTGTTGTTGTTTTTTTTTCAACTCTGGAAGATGACATAGTAACAGTAACATCATGGGTTCACTACTGATGCTTAAATGAGATAATGCTTAGCAGAGTGGCTACACACAATAAATGCTCACCAAACCACTATTAGTGCTTCCCAAAGCCAGATTCTCTCACTTAATAAACATTTTACAGGAATGTATTTTACAGGTGCTTTCTATTGTATGTCGTCTCCAGTAATAAGTATTACACCTAAGGCTGGTAAAGGGTGCCTCAAACATTATTCTTGCCCCACCCTCTATGAGTTCATGGTCTAGTAGAATAGGATATAAGACATGAACAGCCTGGATGGCTCAGTCAGTTAAGCATCTGCCTTCTGCTCAGGTCCTGATCCTGAAGTCCTGGGATCGAGCCCCACATCAGGCTCCCTACTCAGCAGGGAGTCCTGTTCTCCCTTTCCCTCTGCTGCATGCTGGTTCTCTCTCTCTCTCTCTCTCTCTCCCATAAATAAATAAATAAATAAATAAATAAATAAATAAATAAATAAATGTTTAAAACCTATTTAAAAAAGACATGAACACCAAGTAGGCATAGTCCAGAGCAAGTTATAATCAGCTCGTGAAAAAGCAAAGAGCTTGGGAAAGGCAGGAAAGGAAGAGAAGGGGGATTCATGGCCTTTACGTGTGAGCCATAGATTTCAGAATAGACTTGGCCATGTTTTTCCCAGACAGGTCTGGGAAAGGGTGTCCCAAGAAGAGAGAGTAAAGGGAGCAAAGGCATAAATAAAGGAACATGGAGGCATACACCTGTAAGATATATTGGAACAAAAAGTATAAAAATGGTGTTGAGGGGATTTTTGGAAAGGCAGGCACCTTCCAGGTCATGTTAGCCTTGAATGCTGAGGAATTTAGTTTATGTTCACTCGGGTAATGGTGGGCCTGGCGAAATGTCTTCCTCTGGTGAGTGACACACATCAGATCTTTTGATTATCTATCACATTATTTTAAGTGTTTGTTCACTGAATGCATTTTTATGGCCTCCGTTCTTTCCTTCAGCAGGAATAGTTAGGAGTTAACTAGATAGTGCAATATATTTTTAAACTAAGTCAATTTGCCCTGTGGAAAAAATTCCCGTGCTCAGGGATAGAAGGTGGCATTATAATTCCCAGTTGAAAACAAAGTCATTATTTAAAGCCTTTGATAAATATTAGGAGGGCTCAAGCCAGTGGCAGTATTTCATGAGTTTTGAATTGTCTACTGCATCCCTCTTGCATTATGCTTCGCACACAAAAAAGTCATATGACCTACATCTTTATCTGCTCCAGTCTTAAGCTTCTATATATAGGCTTCGGTTATGAATGTTTTTTCCTATGAAAAGGTCAGACCTTGCACATGTACCACCAATGCAAAGCCCTGCTTATTAAAAAGCAGGCAAGCGAGTTTGTAAAAGTCATTGAAATATTATTGATGTGGGGGAAAAGCTTGGCAGTGTGCTGAAAAAGAAATGGTCTGCAAACAGTCTCAGAGAGAAGATGGGGAAGCCTCTTTCTTGTGATTACAGAAGCACTTTCCTTCTGCCTGGCGAGACCTGTAGCTGTCTGCGGCACACTTTTACAGAAACAGGCTGGGACACTCCCGCCCCCGGCTCTCTCGTGCATGCGGGTGCACACACTCGCCTGTGTCAGAGAGACAGCAGGCTCTGTTAACTCCTCCACCACACCTCAAACCCCCATGGAACATCTGGAGGTGGAGCTGAGGAAGGCACCTCGGCTAGATAGATGCAAACCCAATTTGGGGTTTCCGGTCGGTCGTCCACAGAGTGTGGCAGCCACCTTCGGCCAGCATTACAGCACCAGAGAGAACGTGGGGAGAGTTGAACTCTTACTTTTAAGGCAAAAGTTCACAGGTTCAAATGCCCCTCTAATGTCAGCTGTTCCCCTAGGGCTGACCTTCGAGTTTGAAGTTCTGAAAAGAGCAAGCCGCCTCAGGAAAGAGGCCTGTCAATTTAATTTGGATGCTCTCTCCCTGAGATCAAGCTCTTCTGCAGCTTGAATACGTAACCATTATGTGAACCAGACATGATACTCCCTTGCTTTAAGGGATAAGAACCTGACGTTCAGAGAGGTTAAGTGACTTGCTCAAGTTCACTCAACAAGTCGGTCTCCTGTTGATTCAACATGTGGTCAAGGAGTCAGTGCGGGGATGGGCAGTGTTGTCACATAAAGCAGTAGATGCCTTTGTGCCTATTCCCAATGGGTTAATATCTATCTGCTAAGATAAGCCTCACAGGGGACCTTACAAAATAGGGATCACCGGGTTATAGTGAGTGAAGTAGTAAGTTGATGGTCAGAAGAACCTTGTTATGGTTTTAGATCAGATGTTATCAGATACTTATTCATTCACTCATTCATTTATTCATTCCATAAATATTTGTTGAGAGCATGCCAGGCCTCATTCTACACACTAAGGGTACAGTGTGTGAAAAAACCAGATGCGGTCCTGATCCCCTGGAGCTTAGACTGGGGAAGGGTCTCCTATGTATACACTGCAGATTCTTTACACATTTTTTTGCTCACTCTTTTTATCTGCTCTCCAGCAAGTGAGCCCCTCAGAAGCAGGAGACTTGTCTAACCCACTTGAGAATCTCACTGCCTGGTACCCAGTGGCACTGGTGGTGGTAGGGATGATCTATGAGGTTTCCCCGCTCATTCCTGGATCCCACTCCTTCAGACCCCCCACAAAGTTCCCTTGTTGACAACTAGGACAGGTTTGAGGCTGTGGGGGTTACCAACATGGTGATATGAGATAAAGAAATGCTTAAATTTGAATAAAACAGTGTGAGCACTTGTGGTTAAATAATCAGAAAAGCAAAGGAAAGGAAAGGAAAAGAGAAAAATAAAATAAAACAAAACAAAGATTCATTCTTGCAGTTGGAGCTGTCCAAAGATAACAGCCTGCTTCATGGAGTAAAGATTCCCCATCACTGGAGGGGTCCATCAGAGGACTCCACTCCAACAAGGAAGTGAAGACAGTCAATCATGGGATGGGAACACATCAGTCCTGACTGGGACCAGCTCTCCATTATTCACCATTTTGAGTATCAATGATGTCCTAAATCCCTGAAATTTCATCCCCTTTTCCCAAAGAGGTCCAACTTGAAAAATTAACTTTGATCTAACTTTATCTTTACTAGTCCACAGACTATGGTAATCGTGCCTGGTCCAAGAAAAATGGCTTTATTCTGTTTTATTAGCTTAACTCTCTTAAAATTCCACTTTTGATGCACCACTCACCTGCTCCAAAACGCTTCATACTTCCCTATCGACTCCAGGCTAAACTCCACTCATTTCACCCTGGCATTCAAGATCCTTCACCACCAGGCTCCGAAACCTCTCCTTCTTAACCTTACCTTGAACTTCTCTTTATCCACTACTTAGTTCCTTAGTCTGTTACATGCATAGCCTCTGGAACACTCCTCCTCTTTTCCATCTCCACATTTTTCTTTACATTATTCCAATGCCAGTCATATTTGTGGTATCTATTTCCTTATTCCTTGGAGTCTTTCCTTATTGGCTTATGCTTCTGTGTCTTCATCATCATTGCCCAGTGCCCAGTCTGGCTCTCAGGGCAAGTTTATTGGCTGGAATTAACTTGGATTAGAAAACATTTTTCCATGCGGGGTGGCCGAAGGACACATTGGTTAAAAGCACAGATTCTGCAGCTAGCCACTCCGGGTGTGAGCCCTAGCTTTGCCACTTACTTGCGGGGTGACCCCAAGTGAGCTCCTTAAACTCCCTGGGACAGTTTTTTCATCTGTAGAGGGGGAAAAAATAATAGCCCCTACCTCACTCGTGTCAGGAGGGTTACATGACTGATTTTTATGAAGTGCGCACTTCAGTGTCTGACACACAGCTATTCACCTAGGTAGTGCCTATTCATTCTTTGAGGTGCCCTTTTATTTCTTCCTCCTTCATGAATATTAATTCTATTTTCCATGTATAAAGCACTTCAGAGTTTACAAAGACCTTTCATATGTGTTTTCACATTTAATCATCACAGTAATATGTGAGGTAGGTGCTGCTATCCCCAGAGAGTTGGGGTGACAGGTAAAAGCAGGGGGCGGGGTGGGGGGTGGTGGTGACAGGAACTCAGAGCTTCTGCTTCTCTGGCCCGAGGGTGTTCAGACACAGCATCTTGCTCCCAGCCTGGATCAGTGCGATTTACTGGCATCGCACACTCCTGTAGGAGGCTTGGTGCTTGCAGTTTACCTCTGCTGCAGATTGTTCTGTGACTTTTTGCTCCATCTTTGTGTGCAAACCTTCTTCACTGCAGGACACCAAATAAATGTAACAGCAGAACAAAACAATCAAGTGAGAAGGGATCTTGGACATCATTAAGTCCCATCCCCGGCCCCTCAAACCATTTTATAAGTGAGAACACTGAGTTCCAGGAAAGGAAATTATTTTTCTAAAAACCCACTAGTGTACTCGCTCCTCAAGATAGGGTCATATTCAGGCACTGGAGAAATAGGGCAAGACTCTGGCTTTCAGGAAAAACATAGTCTAATAAACTCTGTCCTACACATCTTATTATCTCAAATGTCTAACTCAGTGCCTAACACACATAATAGGTGCACTATAAATGCCCCCCAAATAAATGAACAAATGAATAGGTGATAGATGAATGTCACTACCCAGTCACTGACTGAGCTATCCCTAGACCCTGGGCTCCCGGCTATCACCAAGGGCTCCCCACTGCTCCTTCCTTCTGCCTCCCCTACCCAGATTCACTTTATGGACCAATAGCAACAGACTTAAGACCTGCCCTGTGCTAGGTCAGTGCTGCCTAAAATGTTCCCGTGTCTTTGCTGTACAAACAGAAACCAGTATGTGATGCACATCAGCTTATGATGGATACCTTAACATGCTTCACATTTTTCCTAATTTTGCTCGTTTCATAGAATGTCCAAGCTGGCAGGTGCCTTGGAGATAATCAGGCTCAGTAATTCCTTTATGGGAGAGATAAAAAATCAAGAGTCAGAGGGGAAGATTGAGTAGCTCATAGTCACACATCACGTCAGCAGCCCAGACTAAACTTGCATGCAAGTTTCCTGGCGTCCAGTGAAGACATTCTTCCCATGCCCTATATTGCTGGATTTGGCATTGAGCCAGCAGACTGCACTAGCGCAAACTTCTCAAGAGCACAGGTTCCATATGACTTACCTTTCTGTCTTGCACTGTTGGCTGTTGGCATAGTGTTTGGCACTTTACAGAAACTCCTTCCCTGCTCAGCACTGTGGAGTTCTCAAAGAGCTTTCATGCTTATCATGAGTCCCATTTTACAGAGTAGGGAGCCGCAGGTGGCCCAAAGGGACTAAGGACTCAAGGCCTCAGAGACGTGGTAGTAGAACTTGAACCTCAATCTGCTGACAACCAGTCCATGCTACTCCCCACCCTCAACACTGCATAACAGTCCAATAACTATTTGATGACCAAGTGAATGAATAATGGCAGGATGGGTGAATAAATGAAAGACTGACAAACATGGGAATCAATCACTTACTCTTGAGAATCAGATTTTAGGAAAATAATTAACTCCAGAGCCTTATTCTGCTTGGATCCATGATGACCTGTTTCAGCTCTGTTGCCTGTGTTTCCTTCTACTGGACACCTGACACGTGTGTTTAAGGAAAAGGAGAAAACAAAGAACTCCAAAAATCTGTGTTCTTTAAGAGACACATGTCTCTGATGTTATTATATCCAGTTTGGATGATAAAAAAGAGATCATGAAGAAAGAACTTCAAACGACCCAAATATTACCATCCAGAGATTATACCAGTAGTTAGTATTTTATTGAACATCCATCCTTTTTTAGTCTTTTTTTGTCAAAGCATATATATAATTTGTTTAATGGTTCATACTGAATAAACTGCTTAGTAATCTGTCTTTGGTATTTCATAATAAGTCACAAATATCTAGTTGGGCCATAAGTGGATCAAGAAGGAGAATGAGCCTAATATTTTGACAACATTTGATCTGTTAACACATAGATGTTGAGATCCCCAAACACTGCTTTCTAATGACTGTTTCAAGAGTCCAGTGAAACCATTTTACCAACCCCTGAGCTTTTCTGTGTCTAAGATGGCCATGGCTGTACCATTGTTAAGACATAGAGTAATTAAAAGAGTTCAGAGTAATACTTTTCAATTTGCTAATCTCTTTTATCCACACACATACACACACTCATGCACACTGGCACACACTGTTACAAGTCAATCAGCGTGTTCAGTAGGCAAAGAAGGAGACATCACACATCTCCTACATTCCTTATAACAACCCTAGAAGAGAAGCAAGGCTCGTGTCATTATTTTAAAGATGAAGAAATTGAGCACCAGGAGGATTACGCATACATGCCTTGGATTTTGTTTTGTTTTTTAAATAACATCTGAAGAAATAAAATAAGTAAGCCAAAAACGAGCCAGTGTTCAAAGAGGAGTTCTTATGGTTGAAGATGAGTAGAAGGTTTTATCCGTTCATGGCATGATGGAGACTTGAGCCCATCTTTGGTCTTCCACTCCAGCCTACTCTATCACGCCACACGGCCTTCCTGACTTAAGACACATTCAAAGTTTGGTGATTTTAGTTCATTTCCTGGGATAGATATACACACATGAACCCGCCCCGACTCCAAGAGCACGAGTGCTGACCGTGCATTCTGTGGCCTCTCCAGATGGGCTGACGGCCTGTCAGGTCCGTAAATGAGGTTTAATTTGATTAACGTGGGCCACTGGTCAGGACAGCCTCCCCCGCTCAGTGAGGCGCGGGCCACCCGGCACGGCTGGCTGGAGAGTCAGAGAGTGGTTGTGATTCATTTCTGCCCCAGGCACCCACCTGGCCGGCCTGGTGCAAGGGCGATGGGACCAGGGGAAAGTGACAGGCTGCAGGCACCCTGCCTTGTGAGCTGGGCCTTGGGAGTAATAGCGAGAAGAGGGGTGAGAGTAGCAGCTGCTGAGGTTGATATTTATATTTGACTCTCTGTGTTCAAGGCAGGAAGTGAAACCGAGGTTGTGCTGAAATACTTTCCTTCCCCCACACCGCTGCCCACGGGTGGCTCCAAAGGGGTGACATGGGGAGAACCTGAGCAGGGTAAGCCCAAGTGTGTGTGGAGACACGCCAGGCCCCAGGCCAGTCACTGGGATGTCACTGCCGAGGCTCTATCTACTGACCCCAGGGGCTCCTGTCTCTGAGGACACTCAGCCTTCATGCCCTCCTCCGTCCTCCCAGTTCCCTCTCATGATGGGGAGAGCCCTAATGTTGCTCTGAAGCTTCGCAGGAATGCTGTGAGGGTACAGAGATAGTCTCTGTAAAATGCAGGGCCAACCATGCATCTCTGCAGAATTAGCATTAAGCTCTTTGTTGCTTTTCTGTGACTATTTCCAACACCGTCATCCATGGTTTCTGCGGACGGTTGTTCCCTGACTTTTCTACCTGCCTCAAGTCAACTTTCTGCATCGCTCCTCTCCTTGCCTTTCAAGCATTAGTATCTATTCACACTGCCTCAGGCTTCAGACCCTATCTCCGTACCAGTGCCCACCTTCCCTCTTGCTTAAGCCCAGGCTTAGAAATGCTATTCTTACTTGTCTACAATAAAAAGGTATTTTGATCTAGAGGGCATGCCTTCTAAAAAGCTTTTCCTATTCTGCTTCCAACCCTAGTACTGGGGACTATTTGCATCATGGTGGGGGGATTCGCAGTAAAAAAAAAAAAAAAAAAAAAGTGAGAGAGACCTTAAAAATAATCTAGCTCTCTGCTTGTCAATGGGTGAAGGGCCAGCAGTAGCAGTGGCACCTAGGAGCTTGTTCGAATCTGAGGACCCATTCCAGATGCACAGAATCAGAATCTGCATTCTCACAAGATCTCTGGATGATTCACATGAACGTTACACTTTGAGAAACACTGCCTTGGTCCAAGATGCTCATTAGCAGATGGAGAAAATAAGGGCTTAAAGAGGGAGCTAGACCTGCCCAAGGTCATGCAGCAGGAGAACACCATCGGGATGGAACTCGGCAGACTCTATAGTTCAAGCCTCTTCTACATGAGGCCTTCACAGTCTCGGGCCAGCATTGTGAAACAAGCAAGGCAATATCTACCCCCTTTTCATTTTTACTCAATTTCATTAATGGGTATTTTTGCAATTTATTTGACAAATAGAAAATCAATACAAATGGTTTTCCCATACCCCCTTTGACCTGTTGCCTGGTCTCAGTTGCCATTCTAGTTGCCAACTTCCACGGAGCCTCTATGCTTAATTAGGGGTGTTCAGAATTTATTTGGAGGAGAGCCTCAGAATGCTGGTGAGGAAAAGGAATTGCATTATCAGATGTTTCCACGACCCCGGCATTTCTCTTTAAGGACTTTGCCACAAAGAACTATGCGTGATGGCATGTTTTGAATCACAGAATGACAGCACTGGAAGGGACATTAGATATCATTTCATCCAACTCCTTCAAGTTCTGAGCCATAGAGAAAAATGACTTTCTCAAGTTTATCCAACAAATCAGTAGCATATTTGGATCAAGAGTTCAAATCTCTTGCCTCTCAAGTCAAGGCTCCATGCTATGTGGCTCCTCCCCACCACCTACCAACTAAATGGAATGGGCAGCCTAACTAAACAAATCAGATGGTTTTTAACCCCAGAATTCTGAAGTAAGTCATGGGTGGAAATGTGGAGCTCTTGTTCAGACTGTACATCCTCTCATAAATGGTCACTGACCCAGAGGGAATGTCATACTGCCAATAGGCTTTCCATCCCTGTGAGGAGTTGCCTGGGAATCACAAGATGTTGAATCTGACTGTCATGTTTGGAATCCAGGATTCTAGGATCATGGAAATGTAGGAAACATTTTACCCCATAAGCTATTATGGGGTAAAAAACAAACAAACAAACAAACAAACAGAAATACGTTTACCAATCAACATTCTCTTAAGAGATTGGGACTAAGCACTTGATAGAATGAGCACTGGGTGTTATATGCAACTAATTAATCACTGAACTCTATCTCTAAAACTAATAATACACTATATGTTAATTGAATTTAAATAAAAATTTAAAAAGGATTAGGGCTAGGATCTAAGGAGGGAACTCTTGAAACACAGTGCTTTCCATTTTCTTCATAGATTCAAGATGTCTGTGGCTGGACTTTCACATTGAAGATCAGCTTGATTCCAGAATTGGTTGGCATGGTACTACATCATTTTTGACAAGGATCATAGAAAATAATACGATACTATTGTTATATCCTCCTTAGATAGAGAGTATTATTAACTAAGGGGTCTCCAGAAAGTAGAAACCACGGATTGGGTTTTCCTTCATCCATGTTTTAATTAAAGACATGGAAAAAGGGACACTAAGTAGGGAAACCTCCACTTTTATAAATGTCACTGAACATTTCTAGTTATCATGGTGCCTCCTTTTCAGACCTTACTGGTTTCATCATTAGTATTTTGTCAGATGCTCAAGGTGCCCCTGTGAGATATGCAGAGAAAGGTCTACTGCCCCTATTTGATTTTTTTAAGGATTTCATTTATTTATTTGAGAGAGAGAGAGAGCACAAGCAGGGGGAGCACAAGAGGGAGAAGCATGGGGCTTCATCCCAGGACCCTGAGATCATGACTTGAGCCAAAGGCAGACCCTTAACCAACTGAGCCACCCAGGCACACTCCATTGTTCCTCTTTGAGACCAGGAACCCAAGCCTCAGAGAGCGGAGTGTTTAATCAAAGCTTTCATCATTTCAATCCCAGTTGGACTTTAAATCTAATGCTCTTTCCACTACATGGTATTGCTTCGAGGTAAAGAAACAGCACAAAAAAACAATAGCTTCTACTATCTGCCCACTCCTTCAGAAGTTGCAAAACATTTGGATAACTCTGTGATTTGGGGAGGAACACAATTAATTGTTAAGAATGTGGTGTGTGACCCCCAGGGGCTATCTTAGATGCTGTGCATGGTTGTTTCGTTGAACTATGGCAATGATTCTTTGAAGTGGGTGTTTTATTTTCTCTATCTATATTAGAAAACCAAGCAAGATTAAGCCACTCATCCACAGTCAGAGAGCTAGAAACTGATGAAGCTAGGATCAAATCCTGAGTGGATTTGAGTTCAAAGCCTGTGTTTTCAGGTCAAGTATTTCTATTATCTCAGTGTTACAGTAGAGGAAATGGACTTAGAGATGTTAATGACCCGAAATCATAGAGCTAATAAGTCACTGAGAAAGAATACAAACTGGAGTCCCTTGATTTTAAATCTCAGGACATAGAGCACTCAGGAGAATACCAAAAAGTCACAACAAAGCTTAAGTTTGGGCAAATACAAAGCACTGCTCTTGAGTATAAACTATACTCGTCTCTATAGAATGATAGACTCGGTGTATCACAATTCAGGAAATGCATTTAGGTTTATTACCTTTCACTTACATAACCAGGTACTGAACATACTTTCTTGAGTCTCTTAGCAATTTTTTAAAGTATCGTTTTCCTCTTTTTTGCAAAGGAAATGACTTGTCCAGGGTCACACATAGTAAGTGGCAGGGCAGAAACTGAGATCAGCTCTGACTGAACTCTGGGAGCTGCTGCTGCTGAGGTGCTGGTGGGAATGTTGGGTCTCACCAGAGTGAGTATGGTAATCAGATGGAAAGGCCTTATCCCCCGTTCAAATGAAAGCAGTGTGTGGGCTCAGGAGAAATGTAGTGGTTCTATTCGTGGACCTTCAAGAAGAACTCAGTGGAATTGGGGGAAGCAGGGGAAAGACAAAGAATTATTCAAATCATCAATATGACAGAGCTTGTTGGTATAAGGATAGACAACAAGATTAGATTTTCTTAATCAAAAAAAGGGAAGACTTGGGCAGCCCCAGTGTCTCAGCCGTTTAGCACCACCTTCAGCCCAGGGCATGATCCTGGAGACCCGGGATCAAGTCCCACGTCGGGCTCCCTGCATGCAGCCTGCTTCTCTTGCTGCCTCTCTCTCTCTCTCTCTCTCTCTCTCTGTCCCATGAATAAATAATAAAATAAAATATTAAAAAAAAATAGAAGACCGGAGAGATTTGACAATAACTTGATAGAATGGAGCTATGTGCTTAACCAGCAAATCTCAGAAAAACAGAACTTTCCCAGCCTCCCTTACCCCATCGTTTAAAGGAAATAAAAAGAAGTATTACATTACATAGTAGAGAGCAAACTTTTGAACCAAGAGATAGTAACTGTTTGGGGGTGCAGAGGCACAAAAGGGTTTAAGAAAGAATTATTTGGTTGCCATAAATACTCATAAATTACTCATGGGTTTATTAAAGACATGTGAGATCTTAGAGTCACCTGACCCAAACTGCTACCTCATGGATATGCACTTGCTCACTTCTAGTGATCAAGAGCTCACTCCCTCAGGGCAAATCATTCCAGCTATTGACAGCTTTGCACAACAAAATGGTCTTTCTTAGTTTTTTTATTATTATTTTTGTTAAGATTGCATTTATTTACTCATGAGAGACACAGAGAGAGAGAGACAGAGACATAGAGGGAGAGGCAGGCTCCTTGCAGGGAGCCCGATGTGGGACTTGATCCCGAGACCGGGATCATGCCCTGAGCCAAAGGCAGACGCTCAACCTCTGAGCCACCCAGGCATCCCTCTTTTCTTAGGTTTAAATAATACTTCCTTCTGTTTATTATATCCGCATTGGCTCTATCTCTGCCTTTGAGATTTCACACAATAAATCTGAAGAGTCTTCCTTTTTACACCCCTTCAGGTATTTACATCCTGCTCTGAACTCCTGGAGTGAAGAGCCACATTTAAATACCTCAATTAGTGGTTGAAGTCAATGTCATGAGCAGAGAGATCATATTTAGCCAACAACTATTTTAGGGCGATTTTCAAAATTCTGAAAAAAGAATATACTGTGGCATGTCCAGCTGTGAGAAGGCTAAAGGAACAAGTACTGGCTGGAAATTAGGAGACCTAGGTTCTAGTTGGGTTCTGCGACTTTTTATATAAAGACTGTGTTACTGTATCTGCTACCAATTAGCAGGTGGATATTAGAGGGCAGAGACCACACTTTTCTAGACGACAATGTTCTCTCTCTCCCTTCTCTCCCCCCACCCTCTCTTAATATCCCCCTCCTTCTCTTTCCTTCAGTCATTTTTAATTGCCTCTTAGATATCTTTATTTTCATACCAAACGGACAATTTATACTCAGTAAGTCCAACACCAAATTTACCCTCTTCCCCCCCCCATGCACCCTGTTTCCCAGCTATATTGAGGTATAATTGACATATAGTATTGTGTAAGTTTGAGGTGCTGACTCCGTACACTTATATATCACAAAGTGATTACCACCATAGCGTAAGCTAACACCTGTTATCACATCACATAATTATCATTCCTTTTTTGTGGGGAGGACATTTAAGATCTAGTCTCTTAGCAACTTTCAAGTATATAATACAGTATTAACTATAATCACTATGCTGTACAGTAGATCTTCAGAACTTACTTGTTTTAGAACTGGAAGTTTATACTCTGACCAACACCTCCCCTTTTCTCCCATCCCCCAAACTCCAGTCTCTGTTTTTATGAATTGGCACTTTTAAAAGATTGCACATACAACTGAGATCATACAGTATTTGTCCTTCCGTGTCTGACTTATTTTCCTTAGCATAATGCCCTCAAGGTCATTCCATGTTGTCACAAATGGCAAGATTTCTTTCTTTCTTCTGGCTGAAAAATACTCCATTGTATATAAATACTACATTGTCTTTATTCATCTGTTGATGGGCACTTAGGGTGCTTCCATGTCTCTGCTGTTGTGGATAATGGACCACAGTTCTCTTAACTGTAGGATTAAAGAGGTTGAACAAAACGCTGTTTATTCTCCTTTGTGTCTACAATTCTCTGGCTTGAACTTAATTAACCAGTGGTGGTGATTCTGACACCCAAATCCACTTCTGAAACTCCCTTCAACATACCGTCCTTGGAAAGGAGTTTTACCAGTTACCCTTCAGATGAACCAATACAATTGGGTAGAAATTTCGTTGACCATGATTATTAGTCACTAACTCCCCCACCCCCATTCCCTGTGAAAGTAGGTTCATCTAAGGACAGAGCAGATTTCATCAGAATTTTGTTCATTTTCAGCTAAGCTGCTTACTGATAGCCAGAGGCAAGTTAATGAGTAGAAAGCAAGCAATGAAGGAACAGTTTGAAATTTAGTTTCAGATCTTGAACCTGATCCATGGGACAAGGACCATTTGATAGATATTTTGGGGGGGTCAGTGACCTGGATATTGACCCTATATCTGTGGAAATTACATGAGCGAGGTTTCTTGTCTATGAAAAACCGTAGAACATTGAAACATAGCAGATCCCCAGACATTTGTGCTCAAGAAGGTCACACTAGCTAAGGAGCGGTGCTGGAAAGCACTTAGGTTTCCAGAGATTTCCAAGGTCTCCCAGCTGGCTAATGGCTCCACTAAAACTAGAACAGCTCCTCTCGCACCTGAGGTTGTGAGAGTTCTGACTTTGTAATTTATTAAGCAGCTACTACCTGCCAGGCACTGTGCTAAGCTTATGAACACATGCTATCCCATTTAATCTTTATTAGAGTTTATATAATACAAATTCTGAGGGAACAGGGACTTCAGCTGTCTCGGGCATGATTTTATCTCACTCTCAAGAGCATCACCTGGCATGTAATAGAAGCTCAAAAAATATCTGTTCAATGAATTTATTTTTTAAAGATTGTATTTATTTATTCATGAGAGACACGGAGAGGGGAAGAGCCACAGGCAGAGGGAGGAGCAGGCTCCAGGCAGGGAGCCTAATGTGGGACTCGATCCTGGGACTCCAGGATCACACCCTGAGCTGAAGGCAGGCGCTCAACCGCTGAGCCACCCAAGCGTCCCCTGTTCAATGAATTTAAATAGGCAAATTAATAAAGTAGATTTTAATATCCCCATCTTAAAGATAAAGAAATTGAGACTCAAAGAGATAAATTGACTTGATGATAAAAATTTTAAAAAGTGTTTGGAAACAGCAGAGCTGGAGATTGCAACCAGGCTTTCTGATATCAAGGTTAGCGCTCTTAGTAGAGCATAGCTGTCTCCCAGCTTAATCACCTTAAAAACCTAAAATAAAACTGGGGTTAATCTCTTTGAAATACAAGGGCACCTGGGTGGCTTAGTTGGTTAAACATTTGCCTTTGGCTAAGGTCATGATCTTGAGGTCCTGGGATCAAGACCCGCATTGGGCTCTCTGCTCAGCGGGGAGTCTGCTTCTCCCTTTCCCTCTGTGTTCTCCCCCCACCTTAAATAAATAACTTTTTTAAAAAAAACTTAAAAAACATCTCTTGAAAACAAAGTTAAATTTGTGGAACAAGCATACATTTCTTAATGTTCATCTTTTTGCCATTCAAATCCTTCACACGTAAAAGATGACTGTAAGTTTTCTGCCCTCAAAAGCAACATTAGAGAGATTTAAAAGATCTCACTAAACTTAAAAAAACAAAGCCAGGTTGCCCAATTCATGGAAACTGTGAATGTCTCTCTTATGGAGGACATAGTTCCCCTAGAGTTGTTCCTGTGGCCCCAGCAGAATATTGGCTCGGACAATGAGCAGAATAAAGACAGAAGCTGACCTGAAAGATGAGCTGGTCAGGAACAAGGGCCAGCATGTCCCATGGGGGTACCCAGGGGTACTCAGGCACTCTTCACCCACATGGGTCCTTTTTTTCCACCTCCATCTTGCAAGGGGATAGAAAGCAGCACTGGCCCTCAAGTCAGGAGACGTGTTCTGGCCAACATCCCAATAGTCACTGACTGTGGGACCGTGGATAAGCCCATTCCTCCCCTGACTTTAGTTCCCCCACATTAAGAGAAAGGAGTTAGCCAACATGACACCAGGTCCCTTTCCTCTCTGACAATCTCTCATCACGTTATTCCCTCTTTTCTTCCGTACTTAGGCACGAGCAGCACACTGGTAGCTCAGAGTGGCTTTGGGGACTCCCCACCACTGCCGCTGCTAGAGCATTCTAGCAGTGCAGCTGTTCTGCTGACCGCTCCCATTTACCTATGCAGATGAGGCTATGAATAAACACAGTCTGCCAAAAGTAAAAAGGTCCTCATTTTTCACATTCTCTTCAGCCTTTCACTTTCCTTAGGCCAAGAGTGGCTAAAGTGAGACTCCCTTTCCAATCTGACCTCCCTCCCTTAGGGACTCAATCCTGCCTTCCACCTACAACAGGTAGACTCAGTTTGAATAAGGAGGAAGTGCTTTCCATTTGCCAATAGGGTTTTCCTTTTCACAGTTTTATTTAGCCTTCCTGCTCACCATACACACACACACACACACACGCACACACACACACACACACAACTGCGGGGCTTTTTTTAGTTATTCTAAGACCTAAACACTGATCATTCAGTACCCATTGGTCTTGGAAAAGACAGGCCAGCCTTGCTCCCTAACTCAGCATTGTAGTCCCCTGTTCCCTGACCCAGTCAGGTTTGCCTGCCTTGCACAACCTCCCGGCTTTAACACCTTGTCACACACAACTTCTGGAGACCAATAAGAACCTGGCTCATTCTGGAAGCCTCTGCTTCACGAATGTGTTCTCCAAAGCATCTTCTGCATCCCTGTCTTTGCTTCTCCCTTCCCTAACTTAAAATTACCTGTTGCCTCTTCTAGAGGGCCATGGCACATGTTATACACATTCTTACACACATGCACACATTTGACAAGGTTCTCTGTCACGATTATTTGCTACCATGCCATCTTTTACCAAGTAGACTGTGAACTTTTAGGGAGCAAGAATTGTATCTTGCCCACGTTAATATTCTTCACTGGACTGACTCAAGGTAAATACTAACATGTGAATGAATTCAATAACTCTTGATGGTCAGTAGTGTGTTAAGCAGTTTTCTTTCCATGTTTCTACTGTGGGGAAGACATATGAGGCCATTTAAGGGTTAATTGGAAGCCTTATGATTCATCTGGTCCCACCCTAAGATGCTTCGTCCAGCTTCTGTTGACTCCTCCTGTTACCAGGCATAAAACAAACACTGTTGTTTCCCTCGTTCCTATTTTCCTGGTCCCCTGGGTTGCGCTCCTGTACCAGGCTCTTTTCTTTCTGGTTCACCTTTCTTTGAGTATATTTATTTGCATTTCCCTCACCACAACACCATCAGTTTAGCTTGGTTTAATGGTGGACCCTATTTGAAGCTTAGAAGCTGGAGCTCTTCTGTCTCCTGTCCCAGCAAGCAATCATTCGCTTCTGTCTTTATTAATTCATCAAATAACTAAAAAGCAGCCAAGACACTGAGGAATACAAACTTGAAAATGATCCCTTTCCCCGACTGCAAGGTGATCTCAGTCTGGGAGGGGAGATAAGACACGCAAAGAAATCATTAGAATACCAGGTAGACGGTAATAACAGAGGAGTCCAGCCCATCAGGTATGATATACGCTCAGGCGTGAGGGGTCACTCCAGTGGGAGAGGGGAAAGGGCAGGACCAGGAAAGACGTCCTAGGGGGAAGTAGCATTGAAGTGGTCCTGAAAGAATGAAGGGGGATTTGCACTCCCAGGGGTAGTTAAGCAGAGGGGGGTAAAAAAACCACACCACCACACCAGCAGAGCCCGGAGATGGAAAAGTACAGGAGCAGGCAGTGTGAGTAGTTCACTCATCTGCAGCGCCACATGCTCAGGTGGAGACGTATGGCTCAACAGGTAGGTGAGATCCCTGTGGGGGTGGAACAGAGCAGGAGAGACGGGAGCAGGGCGACGGGTTGAGAGGCGTTTGCAACCTTCTGGGTGAGAAGCGAGAGGGTGGTGGCAGTGAACGAGGAGGGAAAGAATGGGAGTGAGAAATATTTCAACAGAGATGCTTAAATGCCTCCAAATCTCCTTGACTAATTCTCCTCAATAACTCATACACCCATTTTCATGGCAGACGTCATAAGACCTTCCCCACCCCCTCTTTGGAAGCTTATCTTTTTATCTTCCAGGTGCATGACTTTCTGCCCAATTACTTGTCTTCAACCCATCAGAGCAGGTCAACCGTGCAGCCCAGTAGTCTCACTGTCACACTTGGCCTATGTTGCTCCTGTGCATGTCTCGTCCTCTGCGTACTCTGAGGATAATTGCGCTAAGTCTCCCGTGGCCTCCCGTGGATGTTCAGTCAGACATTGAGACCCCGACAAGGGCTATAGCTCGGGATGAGGGAGGATGTGCAGAGGGGTAAAATGCAGCCCTTAGAGGACTCAGCTTCTCTACATCCCTCTCCTAGGAGAAGACTGAGTGAGGACTAAGATGTCAGAGCCTGGGCAAGGAAGCGAGATTGGGTGGAACCAAGAAAGACTCATTTGAGCCCGGGGAACCTACCCAGGTGTGTCTCTACCTCTGGTCCTGGGAGCTGCTGGCAGAGAAAACCAGGACTGGAAATGCAAAGGCACTGCTTTGTCTCTATGAGCAAATTGACCTTGAGTCTCTTTCTCTTTCTGAGCCTCAGATTTGTTGTCTATAAAAGAGGAATTATGACATTCACCTTATTTGCCCCCATCGAGCTGTTGGTGAAGCTAGAATAAGGTGAGTATGGAACCACTATGAATATGTAAATTCTCATTCACATTCTCATTCACATTCAACTCTGATCCCATTCATTAGGACAGGTAGAGATAGAGAGAAAAAAAAAATACAGATGCCCAGAAAGGATGGCTGTGGGGTCCTGTTTTCCACATCAGATCTAAGATGACTGGCCATATGAAGCATCTAGATCAGTCTCCTCCTTGGGCAAATGAAGAAGAAACCAAAGCACAAAGGGAAAGACTGAATGGTCTATGGTCTCAAGGTGAGTCAGAGGATGAATCCAGATCTTGAGGATCACAAGCCAGACCTTCTTCCACTCCACATCCCTGATTCTCCAAACTGAAGCCAGAGTGGAAACCACTGGCCTGGAGACTGGGCTTGCTTAACCTCTACATTACTGGTAAAAAGTTCCATAATCGGAACTAAGGAAGAATTCAGTGTGGATTGGATCAGACCCCATTTCTATGAAAAATTATGTTTAAAATCTTAGATGGTCATTTCCTAAGGTCCAGGGCATTCATGTCCTCAAAAGAAAGACTCAGATCCAAATGTGGGATTGCCTATTGCCCTTCTTGCTTTTCCTCGGGCATCAGTGGTCTCCATAGGAGAAGAAAGGTTGATTCCCCCTACTTGCTAGCAGCTGACAAGTATCAGGGGCTTTGAGGTGCCAATTCTCCAATAAATATTTACATACACCACACCTTATTTGGTCCTCATAACAACCCAACCCTAGGTGGGAAATAATCTCAGTATCCTCACTTTCAGGTCAAATAAAAAAGAACCTGAAACTCAGATAAGTCAAGTGTCTTTAGTCATCAGCGAGTGCCAGGTTCGTGTAGAGCCTTTTTAAACCACAGGGATACTATTCATCAGGGAGCTGCCTCCTCTGCTCCATATCCTTTTTGCATGGCTCCTGCTAAGTATTAGAACTGTG
Organism: Canis lupus dingo; assembly: GCF_003254725.2. NCBI lineage: Eukaryota > Metazoa > Chordata > Mammalia > Carnivora > Canidae > Canis > Canis lupus. The sequence goes on from NC_064276.1 coordinate 20,310,408, forward strand.
CAATGCTCCTTTCACTCAGGAAAGTCTATGAAATACACACTGTCTCTCTGCTTCATCCTCCAGCTCATAGGTTCTGTCTTCCTCTTCATCACCGCATGAGCATTTTCTGACGATGGCACTGTGCTGGAACCAGGGGGACTGACACACACCCTTTCCTTTGAGATTTTGAAGGCTGGCAAAGGTGAGGGTGGGGGGAGACACACAGTCAGACAGCTCTAATCAAGAAGGACAGTTGTGTTGCCAGAGAAAGACACAGATGTGTATCTGGTGGTGTAGAGACAGGAGGGTAGAGAAGGGCACATGTCACATAACTAGGGGAACCATGGGTTCAGGGAAGGTCAAAAGGGATAGACAGTCTGGGCTGAGGGTAGGATGCAGGATGAAGAGGGGCTAGAGTTCAAGCCAGGAAGTCTGGGACTGATGTTCATAGGACTCTAAGGGACTTCTTTCTTCTGAGAGTTTACCAGTTCCAGATCAGCCCAGATGTGGTTGGAACCCATTTGTGGGGAACCTCAGTTTCTCCTTCTGTACAATGGAAGCCATGAATGTTGCCTATAAGGGACCTGTGTGAGGGTGGGGCGGGGGGAAGTAATAGCAGAATGCATTGATATCCTCTAGGGTAGGGTGGAAAGGAAATGCAAATCACAGATATTTATAATTGCAGCAAACTGAAACCCAAAAGATATTGCTGTGGGCCGCCAAGCATTCCCGCTGGAAATCCTGAAAACCTGCTACCTTGAGGCTGTGCCCAGATCCCAGCTGGAAGTAGACTTATCTCTTCTCAGCTCCTGCCAGGCTGTTCCTCATACAACAAACACGAAGTTCCCTGCATAATTCTACCTACAGAGGAGGAAGCTCCGCACCAGAGAAGCTTCTGTCTTCTCTTTTCAAAGAACTAAGCTGAGCCCTAAACTCTCAGCTCATGGCAAGCTACTGTTTTGTCCTTAGTGCCTTCAAGGCAGCCATGTCAAGGCTAGATCCCCAGAGCTGGGAGCTGCCGACTTGGGAAATATTGTGAGGTTCCACTGGTCTCCTGACATGGCCACTGATTTATGGAGCATCTTCTGTGGCAGGCTTGTGCTAGACCTCCAAAGAGCTCAGGGGAATGGCAGGAGGGCAAGGGTCAGGCCTTGGAAGGAGAGGTGGAGAACAGAGTCTTAATCTCAGCACAATTTCCTTTTCTACCAAAGGGAGGGAAAGACCACATTGATTTCGACCTTTTTCTTCTTTCACAAACATCAGCGGACCCCTTTTTTACATGTTACCTTTTTTGGGACCCCGTATATATAGCCAGAGAACACCTATGGGTGACCTCCTCAGGCTTTTCAGAGGGACTGTAAAATAGTGCTTCTCAGACTTTAATGTCCACGTGAATCTTTGGTAGATCTGGTGAAAATGCAGATTTGACTTAGAAGTCTGGGGTAAGGACCCTGTTGACGTTGATGCTGGTAATCCATGGACCATACTGGAAATAGCAAAGGTCTAGAACTCTAAGAATTGGCTTGCAAAACCACTGATCTGACATTGAGACATTGAGTCTCCCCATACCTTACCCCGGGAAATCTTAAACCAAAGCTTCTAGATTAGATTCTCCTTCTCTGGATTGAACTCCGCTTCTGCAATCAACTCCAAATCAAGATTTTAGGATTACCTCCTCCTTACTTCCCTCTGGCTCTGGGTGCCTACCATCTCTACAAGGCAGTCTGGGATCATTCCTGAGAGGTGTGGCCATGAGGAAGAGTTCTAAGCCATATCATTCTAACAGAGAAGTACAAAGGGTTAAGGTAAATCCTCTCCAACCCACCCACCACCTTAATACACAGAGGGATCAAGTCAGAGTTCCCACTGGCTCTTGAAAAGGATGGCCTGTGACAGCCCCTTTCTCCCTGCCCTCTCATAACCCCAGCAGATGAACGATGGAAGTCATTTTCCTCACACAGTCCCTGTCCCTTAGGCCCAGCCCCTTGGGACTGAGATGCTCCCACTGAAGTCAAAGGTATTTTTAGCTCTGCTCATGTGGGACCATGCTTGGCCAATCCTCCCTGGACCTCAATCTTGGATTCCAAAAATGCCAGCTCTTCTAATCCAGGAGGCACAGAGGCGACAGAGAAATCTGAGTGCATTGGAAAATGAAGCACATGGCCTTTTGAGGATTTTGTCCATATGCTGGCATATGATAAAAACAACAACAGTAACACCTAATGCTCAGAAAGCCACTTCCACTGGCAATTGCCTCATTGATCTTCCCAAGAGGCTTATGGGAATGATAAGCAAACATGATTCTTATTGTATGTAAAGGAAGGGCCAAGTGACCTGGCATGATGACAAAGCTGGTAAGTAGCAACATTGGGTCTTCAGTCTCTGGGTCCAAACTCAGTGCCCTTTACAGGACCCCCATACAAATCCAAACTTTTGCTTCTCCTGCTAGCTTTGTTTGGTTTTCTGATTAAATATTGTGAGGAGCAATATCTGCAGACTTTCATGTTGAAAGCTTGTAGTCAGAAGTGCTTTATAAAAAATGGAAGACTGGAAGCAAGGAAGATTGAGACGTGTCGTATCAGTCACAGTCCTGGAATGAAGCAGAGGACATGCTCAAGAGAGGGTGACCAAAGACAGATTAATTAAAGCATAATTTATACAGGTGTGGGCAGGGTTAGGGAAAACCAAGAGATGGTGATGCACACTGGGGCTAACAACACCTGGCAGCTGCTACCGGTCTCCCATCTGAAAGGACAAAGGGAGAGGCGGTTCCCAGAATCCAGCAGCCATGCTGGGAAGCTGCAGGAGAGGCCTACCAATAGGAGCTATGGCCTTTGGGAGTAACATGTAGTCACTGCTAACATATAGCCAGCAGAGAGGGGGATATGGAAAGACAGATCCTCACTTCTCGCTCTTCCTACCCTCTGATCACCTAATTAGTGAGTCCAACCAGAAGCCAGAGAGCATGGGAACCTACTGATCTCCACAAGGTCAGCCTCCCAAAGACAGGGGATAGAGAAGGAGGAGGATGGATTTGGAAGGTCAAATAGAGAACACCAGGCACGCAGCTACTATAGGCAAGAAATTGGTTTCGATGAGGGTGGAAGAAGGGCGGAGTCTGAGAGGTTAGATTTTGAGGAGGCAACAATAGCCAGGTCCTCCCAGAGTAGAGTTACCCCAGAGCCCAACAGTCACTCCCTCGGACCAATCTGGCCCTGAGTCTCAAGGGAGCGCGCACACACACACACACACACACACACACACAGCAGACTAATAGCTCCCAAGAGGCCCCATTCAGCCCCACAGGAAGGGTTGGTGGCCATCAAACCTGGGTTTAACTCCCAGTTCCTCCATTTTGCTTTGTGTGACCCCAGGCAGTACATTTAATGTCTCTGAGTCTCTGTGCCTTGCCTGCAACTGCAAGTGCTGCCTGTCCCAGGACAGGTCAGCACCTCACACACTGAGAAGCCATGTAAGGTAAGGATGTGAGAATGTGGTAAGAACACCACGTGAGGCAATCATGTAAGAATGCTGTGGAGTCCAAATGGCCTGGACCACCCATGCTTCATTCGCGCTCTATAAAACCCAGCTCCTAATACCTGGACTTGAGACAGGTTAAAGCCAAAGAAGCCCCAGAATCACTGTGTCAACTTTCTGCCATATTAAAAGAAGAAGTGAGAAAGAGGTGGCACAGTTGTTGGCAGAGATGGGACCACAAGGTGTCCTCTTGCGGCCTTGTGGTGCGCCCCCACTGTCCTTTCCCCTCACACACGAGAGTCAGTGAGACAAAGGATGAGGAAATATCTTGTCAATTGTACCAGTGGTGGTGTTCATTACAGTTAATAGCAATCTTTCCCTTATAAACCTGTCCCAGTCTGGAAAAGTCCCATCATTTACCATGTCTTCCAGGACACTAGAAAGTGTGATTAGTTGCCCAGGGTAAAGCACATGAATACCCAAGAGCACACCATCAGGGGTGTTCATCTGAGTAAAGATAAATGACACTTAGCAGAGGATGGGATCCAGAGGGCACAGGTAAGGCGTGATGGGCAGCAGGTGGCACAAAAGAACAGAGCTTGATATGCTCCCTACAAAGAAAGGAAAGCTCCGGTGGGGACCTGAGAAGGGACATAAGAGTCCCAACCCCAACTGGGTAGAGGGGAAGTTAGGGAGAGGAGGAAAGCCCAGCCCTGAGCAGCTGAGGGGCTCCCCAAGTCATCCCTGACAGCAAGAAGAAGAGGGCCCCACTCTCAAGACCCTTCTAAAGCAGGCAGACCCTGTTGGGCAGGCTTCAGTAGACACCTCCATCCGTGGAGAGTTTGTTACAGAGTGATCACATGCCACATCGTGGCTTTTAATCCAGAAGCCATTGGCGCCTGGCTGGTGCAGTGGGTTAAGCACCTGACTCTTGGTTTCAGCTCAGGTCATGATCTCAGGGACATGAGACCAAGGTCTGCATCAGGCTCCATGCTCAGCACGGAGTCTACTTAGAGTTTCTCTCTTCCTCTCTCTCTGCTGCTCCCGCTTGCTCTCTCACACTCTCACTCTCTCTCTCAAATAAATAAATCTTTAAAAGAAATTTTACAAATTATTATTATTTTATTTTATTTATCTTTTTACGAATTAAATAAAAACCAAAATCTTAACTCCTAGTGAAGATCTCTAGCTTTCAGAATGTCTGGACCAGCTCACACCCCACGGAGCTGATTCAATTCTGCTTCTCTCATATTACCCATCTCTTCAACTGCTCCTCTGCTCCACCACTTTCAACTCTTCTTCTATACATCCTTTTAATAAATATTAATTGAGCACCTACTGTGGGTCAGGCACAGTGCTTATCACCGAGGATTATAATGAGGAACCCTATCTGTGGGGAACTGACCATCCAGACTTTGCTGAAACAAATGTGGGAGCAGAGACTGGCTCAGTCGAGAGTCCTGTGCTGAACAAAGCCCTCCACTGCTCCTAGAAGGACCATAGTTAGCACAAATATTCAAAATAGTATATCCAGAGAGGCTGACCCTCTCTCCGTAAGGACAAGGGTAGTATAGGTTTGTGTCTCAGAACATGGGAGATGGTTGAACTCCCCAAGAACAGTTCCCAGCTCCACAGCCCAGTGTATGACCTTGGGTAACTTAGGCTGTCTGTCTGAGACTCCTCTTCCTCCTCTGGGTAATGACAGTAATCATAGTGCCTCCCTCATGGAACCACAATGAAAATCAGGGTAATAGGACTCAAGCTCTGAGAACAGTTCCCAGCATGGCAGGCACTCAATAGTCACCCTTACAGGTGACTCGAGGCCAAGGGGGGACCGTGATTCACTGAATGCCTCTCGCCTAGTTAAGAGCAGATGCAGGGTTGGAACCCAGGTGCCCCGGTACCAGGCCAGTGTTCTTTCCACTACATCTACTACCTTCCCAGCACGGAATCCACACATGAATTTAGCTATATCCCATTTGAATGTTTAAACAAACTAGGAAATTTGAGCTTGTATTTCCATACAGAGCCTTTCTTATTTGGGCCACTAGAAAGATTATATTTCTTCCACTCAAGTAACCCCATTGCCAACAGCCAATCATCTGCCTCACCCTCCTTGCTAAGGAAACTGAAGCCTCTGACTCCATGGCCAGCACTTAGGGCCAAGTCTTTCCTGTCGGCCACATCTCGCTGAATCACTGTACCCTTGCAGTCCAAATCTTCATGGTTACTTCCCCATCTCACTTCTTTGCTTCGATTGAGCACTGTTTTCACAATCCCACTGGGTAGAGGTGGCAAACAGGTGCGATATCTGCGAGTCCCTGTGTGAAGATCTGGGGCCCCGCAGTGGGTCGGTAGATCCACCCAATTCACAGTCAGGGTGGTGGCAAGCCAATGCCCAAACTCAGTGAAATTAACAGACGTAGGGGATTTGTGTCACAACAGCCCACTAATAACTCACAGCCCAAGCCCTAACCACTTGCTGATTCCACTGAATCACAAAGTGTTAGAGCCTGGTGCAACTTTAGAAATGATTTGCTCTGATCTCCCTTTCTCTTGTGGGCGTGCCTGAGTCTTAACTTGGAAATTAGAATAAAAAGTAACCAGATGTTGAGGTGCAGAGTTTGGACCTGGGAGCCAAACTACCGAGGCTCAGTTCTGGTTCTAGCCTCTACCGGAGGCCTTGGCCAACCTACTTCACATCACTGTGCCTCATTTTCTCATCAGTAAAATGGACCAAACGTACTTACCTTACAGGACTGTTATGAGAACTGAATAAGTTAATAACTTACAAAGTGCTTAGAATAGTGCCTGGCACAGATGTTTCTATAATTAATACACTAAGAAGACAGGACCTTCCGTGAGTCTCAATCAGTTATACTCCCACTCTGGGCACTGTCAGATTGAATTAAAGAGTCTCTAGGAGCCCCTTTATTTTTCTACGGTGGTGATGGCATTCCATGCTGGGATAGGTGGATCTGGAAATCTCATCCTGTGCCGCTCTTAGATGACAAAACAGCTCTTGGGAAGCACTAAGGAGAAAATGGTTGCAGAGGTGTAACTCACCTGGCTGAGGCAAGGATCCCTGTGGCTTTAGCCAAAGTCATTGCAGGAAGCTTCTCAGGAACTGGGAATGGAGACTGTGCCCACTTGCAGTCTCAACAGGGCTTAGGTCAGAAATCACTGTGCTGGTCATTGCCGGCTCTTCACGGCCTGCCCTCCACCTTGTGTCTCTGTGATCCACCTGCCGTTTGATCTCTTGATGGTGAGTGGGGACTCAGAATCCTCTCTTTGTTTCCACTCAGGCATTCTCCTTCAGAGCCGGATTCCATTAAAAGAACTCTGTGATTCATTTGGTTCTGCTGCTTTGAGGGGTTGGGAGCAGAGACAAGAGAGTGATGGAGAAAGGGTACGAGTTGGATGTGTACAAAAGGCCTGAATTTGGAGGATGCTCTGCTCAATGTGGATGAGGAAAGAGTGCCAGTCACTGCACTGGTGCCTGTCATGGACCTGAGCGACAGGAAAGCATCCCAGATGCCTGCAGCACCTCAGAGGATCACAGGCTGTCTTCAGACACCTTATTCTCTGTTTACTATGCCTTGATGGTGACAGCAGGGAAATTATGGACAGGTGTTCAGGCTCAAGTTGCTCCTCTCCCCCTCACCACCCCCCACCCCGACATCCCTAACTCCCATCCTATAGCCGAGTCTCTCAGCCCAACCACTGGCTGTCATCCCACCTGCACTTGCTGCTAAGTTGAAGCCAGCTTCTCATTGTGCCATTGTCCTGCTCAGATTCTCCATCTCTCTGCAGCCTCCAGGACAAGGTCAAGCTCCTCACTGGCCCTAAGTCCCAATCATCTTAACCCCGTAGCTGCCCTGTCCAAACAAAACTATGCAGTGCTTTGCCACTCCAAGCTGTCATTGTTTATCCTATAGTAAGAATATCTCACCCTCCTACCTGAGTATGGTTTCTACAATGGGCTCTAATCTTCTATTAGCTGGGTGGCCTTGGGAAAGTTATTTAACCTCTCTAAGCCTCATGTTCTTTATCTACAAAATGATGCTATCTAAGAGGTACGGGCTTTCATGAAGAGGAACTATGATACTATTCAAGGGTTTAACACAGTACCTTGAACATGGTAAGAGCTCAGTTAAAGTTGGTTATAATAGTAACCATAGTAACAAAGATGATGGGCACGATTGTTCTCTATCTCAAGTCATCACAGCCTTCTGTGAGCTCCCAACTGAGTGCCACTTCTCCTTCATTTGAAGTCTTTCTGAATGTGTGACCATCTTCATATTCTGCATGGTGTTGTAGTGGTTTTCCCTATCTCTCCTTTTGGAAGCAGGAGCTATGACTGACCTCTGGATCCTTTGTCATGTCTAAAAATGGATCCTGGTATTTAGTAGGTGCTCAGTAAAGAATTTCATTTGAATGTTCCCCTGGCTCTGGAAGGAAGGCCGGAGAAAGTCATTAGCGTTCCTGAGCTGCTCAGAAGCAATGAGTCGCTCTTTAGAAATGAGACAGTCACTCACTGTGGGACTCTGTCTGCAGGGACACGTGGCACAGCCTGGGCAGCCACTGGGACTAGCTCGTGAACTTCGCCCTCATGCCCCACACCCTACTCTTCAAAGCCTGGACCAGGGCTGTAGTTGGTCATCAGAAAGGTCAGCGGGAAGTATGTGCAAGAGAACAAGTGCTTTTCTCACTGAGAATCTGCTTGGGAAATGGGAGAAGTAGAGGGGAAGAGTGCCTATGTTCTGAGACTTGCAGAAGGAAAATGGAAGTAGGGAGGAAAGGACTTGTGCTGTCCCAGGCTCAAAAGGAAGACATTGCTCCTGTACGTGGAGCTCATCAGGGAAATTCTCCTGAGTTACGCGGAGCTCCACGGCTTGATCAGGGCGACCTCGAGGGCTCCCAGCTCTCTGATTCATCTGAACCTCAAGCCTTGGTTGGCAGGCACACACACTTGCCTCTGCCCCGAGCTGACCTTGTTTGAAATTCCCCATGTTGCCATCATGGCCTGAGCTAAAGCCTGGTCACAGGACTTGGTCACCCTGGGCTGTAGGTCAGTTCACTCACACTAGCTGTCCTCTCTGAATTTCAATCTGAAGAGACAGGCTGGCCGTCCCCCACTTCTCGGGAGTCTGAAACCAAAGCTAGTCCCAGGGATCATGCAGTCTGGTCTGACCCCAGCTCTGAAAGAGAGGGTCACACCACTGGGTAGGGATGGAGCCAGGGCTCGAACACAGGGTTCCAGAGCCCAGTCCAGCCACTTGCCACTCCCCCAAGTTGCCCCTACTGGCTCTTCACTCTAAGGACATACCCCACGAAGAACGGAGGGGTTGTGAAATAGTTCCACTGGAAGCCTATGGCTGGCTGAAAGCCCAGATGGCTTTTTCTCACCCCTCCTAACCTAGTCTGAATTCTGCAGTTTTCATTTCACTCATTTGTGTTAACTCTTCTTCTCCATGAGGCCATGGCCTACCTTCCAATGAGCAGCTCCTGAGAACAGCTGAGCTGACTTCTGCTTGCACCTTCCCGGACACCTCCACTGGCAAGACCTTAGCATTGAGCAATCACCTTGTGCAAACGGACTCTTCCTTGCCCTTCATAATTACTCGGCAACTCTGCAAAACAGTAACTCAACTGTTTGTGTTTCAAGCTCAAGATTAAAAAGCTAGCTTTATATTTCTTTCTTTCCCTTGAGGAAGTTACTAGGGACCTGAGATTTCTAGTCTTTGACTCCTAACTAGTAGCTTAACACACCCTTATCTTCTTCTGGTCCCCAGTCTGTGCCAGGTGACACAGGAGGTGCCGGGGAGGAAACAAGATATTCCTCCAGAGGGAAGATGCCCCCAAATGGAGATTTACCATTCACTCACTATCACCCCCAACCACTCATCCCAATGGCCACCAACTGACTCTCGTTTCCATTACATCCAGCCAGCCTGGTGCATTTATCTCCAATGTTCGTTCTAAAGTTTCATAGTTTACGAATCACTTTAGCCTCATTGCAAGTGATGTCCAGGACCTCTCTGAAGGATAGGCAGTGCAGGTTCTCACATTCGAGTAAAGTAGACAATGCTGTATAATTATGCTTATATCTGGAACTGATCTGACCAAGTGTATGTGGTTAGAAAGCAGTGCACTCAGCCTCTGACCCCAAGTACACTGCCCATGTGGTCTTTCTTTTCCCAGCTGCTCCTTATTATCCATCTTGCATATCCAACAAAAGGAGCTTTCTAGAATACCAGTTTTCTCACACTACCCTCGCATTCACAAAGGTTCTGAGACTCCTAACTGCCTGCAGAATAAACTTGCGATGATTCAGCTGGTCTTTGAAAGCCCTCCACGCTGTGACTCCAAAGTGTTTCCTCAACACTATTCTATGGCTTAAGCTTGGTGGATCTTTCTGAATTTCCTACAATGCCCTGTGTACTTTAAACCTTTGGGCCTTTATCCTCCTGTTTCTCTAGACCTCCCCATGCTTCAACCCAGATTTACCCTCCCAGATGCTGCTTCAGTAGGACTTCTTGCTGGAACTCTCTCCTGGATAGCCTCAGCCCGTAGTGAACCCAACCTTGTGAAATTCCACAGCCTGAGTAAACCACACTGCTCTCTGGACTTAGGGAGCAAACCTGCATCAGATAAAAATTGAAGCTTGACTCTACCATCTGTCTCCCACCTCAGCCCCAGGCTGGGCTTTGCATGCTAGAAAAGGATCATCACATGCATCTTTTGGTGGTTATCTACTAAATGTTAGGTTCAAGAAAAGTCTGGGGTAGGGTCTCCCTTCTTGTGACTAAACAGGAAGCACAATAGAAAAAAAAATTGGATCAAACATTTAAAAAGAACCTTCTATTCCATCACTAAAGTATTAAAAGTGTGCTTCTTTATTAAAGAAGGAAGAAAGAGAAAGGGAGGAGGAGGAAGGCATAGAAAGGGATAGCTCAGGTTCAAGGAGCCTGAATCCCATCTCTGGTTCCTCAGTGACTTAAAATAAGCATAGAGCACTGGGAGTAGAGTCCTTATACCATCTCACATCAGAGGGTCAGTTTCCTCAACTGGAAAATGTGTGTGATTGCCCCTGGTCAGTCCATCTCCCTAGGTGACAGATATAAATGTGCTTTGTAAGTGTCAGTATCAGACCTATAAGAAGGATGGTTAATTTCCAAAGTCCAGGCCACTCCTTTCTTTCTAACCCTGTCCAGTGTCTTTCCTCTGCTAAAATCCACGAGACCATTTGGGTGTATAGAGGAATGAACACTCCCTTTTGTACCTATGCTGTTGACTGATGGCTGCATGATGCTGGAAATGTCCCATGACCCTTGAGCTATTATTAGGGCTGGTTAAATTGGCAGAGGGAGAATATAAACAGGCAGCATGGCCATCACCAAACTTCTGGTCTCCCATTTCAGGAACCAGTTTCAAAATAAAACCTTTCCTTTAAAAGAGAGTGCATTTTGGTAGTTCTTCCCAACAGACTGAAAGGAAAGGGAACTCTACTTTGTAAGATTAGGGAATTTGTCTTTCTTGAGTTTGCTCACCCTCAGTCCTTAACCCTGGAACATTTGTTCCAAACTGCTACTTGAGCCTTGAAGTTCCGCCAAGTTGGGGGACATCAGGGTGCCTTCATTGCCAGCTTGTCTGAACCTCAATGCCCTGCCCTGGGACAAATGGCCATGACTCCAAATGGGGCAGATTTTCAAGGAACAGCAATGAGGTTAGGGAGGAAGAAATTTGGGGACTGAGGGGCTCTTGCTCTTGAGTCCATGCCCACCTCCAAGTTACCCATGGGAATGTATGTGTCCCATATTCTCATCTGAATACCCTTGGCTTTCAGACTCCCATGGCCCAGCAGGCTGCAGTGAACCTTCTACATAACTTTTCCCCTCCCCTAACACACATTTGCAACCTCGCTTCATTTATCACCCCCCAGCTCCTCTAAAGCAGCCAAGATATTTTAAAACCCTTGTTTTGATCTCCTTTGCATATCAGTTACACTATTTCTGAGCGTGTTTATTTTTATTTTTTTTTCCGGTGGTGAGCCCGTTGCTTTGAGCCCTCCACTCGCACGTTTCCACTTCCTCTCACTTTCCTGCGCACTACTGTGGCCTCCCGGTGTGTGGCTTAGGCTAGGCTGGATGGTTCTCATAGGTCTGTGGCCTTTGATGGAGCCAAAGGATATGGGTTCCCCTACTACTGGTACTCCTTTGCTCCTAACATCTGCAGAGGCGGGATGAAATTTCAAATTATGTTGTCCCTGCCCCATTTCCTAAGGATGTAGCTCTGAATACCAGTTGATAAGGAGGGTGCCTGGACTGGGCATGAGGGAGAGCAGAGTTTTAGTTCCAACTTGGAACTGACCCTGAGAAAATCCTCTACCCTTTTCAGGTTTGACTTAAAATTTCTAAAGCTCCTCTGCCTCTAACTTTATAGGATTTTAGCCAACATAAGGATACTGCTCTATCAACTAACAAAATAAGTTCTTTATTGAGGATCAGCTTCGGGCCAGGTTCCAAGATGGACATAATGGATATAAGAGAATGATTGAAATATCCCACTCTCAGGGAGTGATGATTGAGATTTGTAGAGACAGCATCCCCTCACAATAGGGTCTTGTGAAATATATGTGATATGACTTGTGAGAAGCCCAAGCTAAACCCTGCCCAGTGAGTCATTACGTATGCCTAAGCCCACATGCTTCCCAGCATTTTTCATATCACAGCATACGTAGAAAATGGTTATTATTTGTACAGCATACTAGGCAAATGAATAAGACTGCTCTTGCCTGGTGGCAAAAAAACCATTAATCCTGGCTGTACTGGGCCTTTCTTGGGGAGAAGGAAAGTCTGGGGAGACAATATTTGGGAAGCTTTGGTTCAAAGGATTAAGACAACTCTTTGTTTAACCAGAAAAACAATAGTGTTCTGACCTATAGGGGAAAAAAAACAACAACACAGAATTCTAGAGAAGACAAAACAGGTAGGAAGGTGAGTTGTGAAAGCAGATCATGGGACTCAGGTAGAGAATTCCACATGTACCAACTCTGCTCCCTTGGGAAACACTAAAGCTCAGTTTCTCTGCCTTGGAAATGGAAATAATAGTATTCTTAACCTCTATAGGACTACATAAGGTAGCACACCTCATTACATTATTACCTATTATTATTAAGGCTAGCAGAAGACAGGAAATTAAAGGTCACCTGATCCAATCTTCTCATTTGAAAGAAGAGGAAACTTTGGCTTGGCCAAAATCATGCGGCTTGTTAATAGTTGAGCTGAGACTACAGTCCAAGTCTTCTGATTTCAGTCCTGTGCCTTTAAATAATGAAGGGAATGATATATCACTTTGTGTTAAAAAGCACCTGACTTCCTAAGTATTTAGGGTGGGTTTTCCTTTCCTGATGACATTTTTAAAGATCGGACTATTCATATTTGCTTCAAATGCATTTACCAGTGACCCTGCCTTAGGGGCTGGCATGAAGGAGATGATCTTCTAAAGGTTTGCCTCATGTTCTGAGTCAGTAGCCAACGGCAAGGCTTCCTTGACTTCAGTAGTAATGGAAATGGGAATGGCTACACATCTGGCATCCAAGTGCCAAAAACACCAGGTCATCAATCCATTTAACATGTGAACATACTGAATCTCGGTTCACTCAGAGCTGTACAACATGTTCAACAACAAAACAAAGTCTAGAACTTGGATCTCAGACTTACTGCAGGTACTCTTTCCACAGAGCTCAAAATGGGAAATAGGATTTAAGACTCATTGTCTGCATCCACTGATCATGTCACTTAAACCTATAAACAACTGACTTGCCTTGCTAAGTCAATTATTCATTTAAATGTGTTTCCTTCCTTTCTTTTTCTACCAGCCACAAAGGATTGAGGCAATTTATTGGAAATACAATAATGAATAATGAAGTGTGCATAAAAATAAACTCTAGTATCTTAGACCAGGATATCCAGGTCAGTGCTGTCCAATGTAGTAGCCATCAGGCAGGAGTGTCTGTTTATATTTAAATTAATACAAATTAAATACAATAAAAATTTAGTTCCTCAGCTTCACTGGCCATATTTCAAGTGCTCAGTAACCACATGTGTTTAGTGGCTGCTTATTAGACATTGCAGATACAGAATATTTCCATGCTTGTAGAAAGTTCTGTTGGACAAGACTATGTAGACAAGTAACCAGGTCCTATATTCCTACACATTTGTAATAATTAAGCTAAACATTTGGCTTTGAGCTTTGTGCTATTAAGCCAAAAGAAAGAGAGAGAGAGAGAGAAACCAAATTGAAGTCAATTGTGTCATTATCAGTTTCTCAAGGGAAGCAGATCTCTTCTAGCTCTTAGATCTAGAAGAATTTCTCATACAGAGCTTTATAGAAAAGATTACTGAGTGACAGATCACATAATGTCTTCAGAAACCCCAGGGGACAATGTAGTCACAAATTTCAATGTCAATTTTCGTACTGATTCACCACTAAAGTTGAGGATATAATTCACTAGAATTTAACTGGAGGAAAACACTCCTCTGGGGGGGAGGGGTGCAGGGGTAAAGGTGGAATACTCATTTACTCTAGAGAAGAAAACTTAGCAGTGTTGGTCTGGTGAATTTTGTCTATAGGAATGACATTTGCTCTGGGGCCAGAAGGACAAGATGAAGTAGCCATTGGAGATCTGAAAGAACATCCAAACAGAAGGAAAAGCAAGTGCAAAGGTCCTCAGGTCGGAAAGTTTTGGCAGATCTGCAGGAGGGAAAAAAGCCAGTGAACATTGTGGATGAAGCCAAGAGTGAAGGGAGATGATGCTGGACAAGTAATCAAGGGCCAGGCCCTGTAGAGTGTTAGAGTGTTATAACTTGTGGTAAAAGAGTTTAGCAGAGAGGTGACATTATAACTTACAGTCTTAGAAACACTATTCTGGCTACTGTGTGAAAGAGGAGTATAGGGAGCAAAAATCTGGACATGAGCAATGTGATGATAGCTTGGAATAACATGGCTAGCAGTCAAGATGATGAAAAATAATCTAAATTGATATATATTTTAGATGTAAAGTCAATAGGACTTGCTGACGGGTTAAACATGGGGTTTAAGGGAAATAAAAATAAATTAGAATGATGCAGGTATTTTTTTCTGAATAAATATGTGGGTGGTTCAGGACAACTTACTCCAATAAAGGAAGACTTGGAGAGGAGGAATTGGATGTGGGGGAGGGGCACATCAATCGTTTGGTTTGGGTGGTAGTTTGTGTGAAATGCTCATTAGATTAGATATACAATTACAGTCATCAAGTCCGGAGCTCAAAGGAGAAGTCTCGTGGAGATAGAGATTTGGAGTTATCTGCATATAGATGTGTATTAAAGCCATGAGACCCAATGAGTTCATCTGGGAAGAGGGGAAGAGTGTAGACAGAACAGAAACAAGAATCAAAATTTGATGTAGAAGAAGAAGAGCCAGACAAGGGAGACAGGAAGGTAAGGTCAAACCAGGTGAGACTGGAGTCACAGAAGCCCAGAGAAGGAAATGTTCAAAAAAGTACCAGGGATCGATCGTGTTCAATTCTACTGAACAGTCCAGGGAATTGAGTTCACATGAGCTTTGGAAACAGGTAGATCATTAGTGATCTTGATAAGAGTTGCTTAATGTAGTGACAGGATCTGAAAAAAAATGGGAACAGAGTTGAGAGGATGGAGCTGAGGAAGAGGAGACAGGGAAAGTACATCTTACTTTTGAAGATCTTTGTAAAAGCACCAAAGAAAGGACTGAAAGCTGGAGGATCAAGACAAGTAGGATCAAGAGAGAGTTGGGTTTTTTTTTTTTTGATGGTTATTATATAGGCATTTTTAATGTCACAGGACAAAGGAAAATGATGTTGCTGGAGAGAAGGAAGTTAAAGGAAGTAGAATCCAGAACACCAATGGAAGAGTCACCTTTATTTAGAAACAGCGCCACTACCTGTGGGAGGTAGTGTGTGGGGGGGGTACAGATGCAGGTAGGTAAAGATGTTTGGTGATGGAAAGATGGAATAACTGTCCTGGAATAACAAGGGAAGTCATCATCCTGGAGGATGGAAAGAATAAATCATATTGGAGATTTAGGGAGGAGATAAAGGTGTGAAAGTGTTGATTCAGAGACTGAAAGAGCAAATTTGCTAGAAGTGTTACAGGGCCCATTGGAGGGCTGCTGTCATAAATTTAAAGTAAGTGGCTTCCAGCATGGTATACCTTCTTAGCAACAATTTTGCTGCTTAGATACAAGCAAAGGAGGGGAGGATGGTTACATTTCACCAGTACTAGGGCTTTGTCCAGTGAAGGGAAAAGCAGCAAGGAGATTTAGCATATTGGCAAGATAATAGTTATGGTAGAGCAACAGGAGTTAGAGTTGGAATAGGGGCCAAAGCTGGTCAGTAACACCACCTCACTGGGCTCCACCTAACTCCAAGTCATCTCCATTCTGAATGATCAGAATGACAAGAGTTACCCTTCCTCCAAAAAGGGAGCTTGTCACTAATTTGCTTTTGCCATACCTAGAATCCCCCTTTCAGGTGATGCTGAGTGTTGGGCGCCAAATTGGCTGGCAGAGTCACACCCAAGCACAGAGGAAGCCATTCCCTGCTAACCTACATTGTGCAGCCAAGTCTCACCACATTGCTTAGACCTAGGGGACAGTGTGGCTGGAGGGAAACCAGCCCAGACCTGCAGAGAGAAGACCTGTGTGTTGGTCTGTGTCTGTTCCCCTTACCAGGGGAAAAGATTTCCCCACACCCCAATCCTCGGATCCCATTCATCATAACACTGGCCTCGCCTAAATCACAACCTGTTTCACAGATCTGATGAGATGGTGGGTGTAAGACCATCTTGAATGTAAGGAATTCTGGAGAGAAATCACATTGTTATTAAGATTCTGTAAATTGGTCTGTAAAGGTTGGTCCTCATGGCTTGTAAGCAATTTGCCTTAGAACTGGAAACTGACGAAATGCTTACAATGAAAGGCAAGTGCATTTCAAAACAGAAGCAATGGGAAGCAACTCTCCTTTTTTGTGCAATATCCTAAGAACTCGTGGCTCTCACAGTTCAGGATGTTGCTGCAGCCCACAGCCCAGTGTGTTTGGAACCGCACAGGACTAATTCCTGAGTCAGTCTATGATCCCGAGTTAGTGACTTAACCTTTCGAAACTCGATCACCTTCTCTGTGAAGTGGGGAGAATTGTACTGCCGCCCTACTCAGCTTACAGGGACATCAGGAAGATTTGATTTTTTTTTTCTTTTAAGAAAACAAATAACTGGAAAGTACTCTGGGTTACTTTGAGCTGAGGTTGGTATAAATGTGAAGTGTCACTATTATTAAGTGTGAGGCAATCCTTCCCACCCCCAGCATGTCCCAGGGCTACAACGTGAGCTGTGTGACAGGCTATTTTTAAATCCTCATCTCTGGAAGCATATGGTCCCGCACAGTGCCAAAAAGAGAAAACTGACCTGCTTCTTGTTTGTTTGCTTGTGTGTTTTGACATGATGGAGCATTTTCTATGTTCTGGTAAAGGATTGTCTTTTCTACTCTAAACTTTTAAAGTGGGTGCTAAAGTTTTTCTGTAACACTGCTGAAACAGATCATGGCCACTTAACTTGCTTAGACAGCAAGGAAGACCATCCTAAGATAACGGTGTATTTATACAGATCTCCTTCCCTCCATATCAGTTTACAAGTTTCAGGGTTTTCCTGATTGTTTATTATTATTATTATTATTATTATTATTATTATTTTGCATCTTATTAATATCAACTACTACTAAGCCCTTATGTGCCTCAAGTATACACTCTTTCTTCATTTTTGCCACCTCCTCTAACTGACCTGACTCTGTCCACTCTATTTGCAATTTGGCAAGGCTCTTCTGAATCTGGTCAAACTTCTCATTCATTGGATTTGATTCCCGACACCAAATTCTTGGAAGATATCCAGTTCATCAGTTCAAAAAGGAAGGAGATGAAAACACCTATTTTATTAGTTCACGGGACCTGACTTTTGTGCAAGGTTCCCGCCCCCGCCCCCCCAAAAATCCCCCAATTTACTTTCCTGAAGTAAAGAAAGAAGGATCTCACAACTGAGTCCTATTTGTTTATTTATTTATCTATTTACCTACTTACTTATTTATCCTGTAAGATCCAGAATCCAGAATCTATTGTCTTTGAGTCGAGTGATAAATGAAAATAGAAATGATGAGATTTTACAGCATTTTATTAATCCAATGTAAAAGGTAATTTATAAATGAGATTGATGAGATGTATTTGGGAACACATCTTCGATCAGGCCTATCTCTTCAATTAAATGGCTGAATCCAGAAGACGTGAAAGAACTTTTAAATGTCTTGGGGCCAATAAGACAACCAGTCAGGGAAATTCAGAAAAGTTCAATATAAGAATATTGTGAAGTTGTAGGCATATCCAGTCCTGGGCAGGTCTTCTTCAAGCAGAAATAAACTCCCTGGATAGTGAGGTTTGAGAAGAAGAATGAGCATTTGCTGGAGATACTGGAGCAGAAATTCTGACATTGACCACCATCGTGACCAGCTAACCTTTACGGTCCTCTCCAACTCTGAAAACCTGTCATTATATGGATTAACTAGCAACTTCAAATCCTTTTCAATAGATAGACAAGTAGACACTGTGAGATCAATCTGGGTTTTCAAAAATCTTACAATGTACATATAAAAACACTCCCATCTTTTGCTGCCCCTTGCCTAATTTAACTCGGATCTCAATGTTTAGACACAAAGAGAAGATAAAGGGTTAATAACATGACTTCTCTCCCTACAAACAGGGTTATCTTTCACTTACATACATTTTTTTCCTCTTATTATTTCCATTGGTCTGGTGCAGAAGCACATCATCCTCCTGTTGTAATCCCCTTCCCTCCTCTGTCTCTTTACACGTCCCTCCTTCACATGTGAGGCCTCCCCAGTTATCATAACCTATGGTTGATCTGCAAATTGTTCTGACTTTCCCTTTTCCACAACTCTCCTCAAAAACTTAAATCCATAACTCCAGCTTGACTGGGAGGTCTAACTCTAAGTAAATTGATTTACCAAGAAAACCCTCCATTAGTTGACTCAGAGTTGCCACACCCATAAAGATCTTCTCCATCTTCTCTATCTACTTCATCACCCAACTCAAGCCTTACCTCCTCCAAGAGGCATTCCCAGCTTCTGCAGCCTGTTAATGATCTCCACCTTCCGTACTCTTCTAGCGGTCTCAGAGTCATTAACTACCATTGAAGTAGTAAACACAACCTTGCATCTCTTTTTTTATTTGGGTGTGTGTCTTGGTTTCCCAACCCAGGCTTGTAAGTTTCTGGAGGGTAGGGACCACCTCTTACGTTTCTTCTGTAACCCACCTGGTGCCTAGTACACTGCTGGGCGCAGAGTGGTAGCAACAACCTTTCACCCTCCTGGCCGGCTTTAGAATTGAAACAGCATTTCCACATGTCATTCATTGGATACTCACAGCAACAAAATGAGGTCCACCAGGCAGATAATGGATAGTTTCATATGGGTGAGTAAACTGAGGTACAGAGAGCTTGTTAGAGCAGCAGAAGATTTCTACTTCTGTGCTCCCTTAATCATAACTATTAGGTGAGGAAATAAATGAACAGCTCTTGCAGTTCAAAAAGTTGTGGGTAGCCAAAGGGAAGTGACCATGTATTGGGCAAATGTCTCACTCTGTTGATGTAGGCTGACCTCCAAAATAGGCCAAAGAATCCACTTTACATGGATGAATTCAGTTGGAGAGACAAATGGCCCATGTCTCTTTGACTTTGGTTGTGTTCTGCTAATGAGAAGAGATCGCAGTGAGAACCACAAGTGTTTTGGTATGTGTTTGCATGGGAGCCTAAATGGAAACCAGCAACCTCAGACATTGCTCTGGGAAACCTCTGGGCCTGCCCACCTTGAGGCTCCTAGGGCCTTGTGACCAAGGTAGACAGTAGAGACCTGTCCAGAAGAGGCCTCAGGCACTAAATGATCCTTAGTGCCCTTCACTCCTCTAAAGACTAAATTCACCCAATCACATTTTAATAAATTTTAGAAGTCTTTGGAAATGTGTTCCCCTTCTTCCAGAAATTGCCTTTAAATTTTCTAGTAAAAAGTCTTCCAGCTTCCTTCAGCCAAGTTCCTTTTCCCCTTCTTTTCTTTGACAATAAAAGCAACTTTGGCTCCAATGCTCAGATCTAGCAGGTGTTGGATGACACATGTTCTATGATAAATGTTTATTATATAAGTTCATTCAAGCTAGCTACCATTGCTCTTAAGGCACCACTGCTGCCTTTATAGTCATAAAACTCTCCTTAAAAACCAGTAACCCAATATATTCAATAAGGATCTATTCTTTTTCTTTCTTCTTTTAGATTCTCCGTGTTCTCTCCACATGTGGTGCAATGGAGATAGGAGACAGGAGAAGTCAGAAGATAGGTGATTGAACCCTGATTCTGCTCCATGCTAGCTCTGTGACCCTGGTGAAGTCATCTCTAGGCTCTAAGCCTTAGATTTCTGTTCCGTACAATGAAGAGGTGAGAGCAGGGACTGCCAAGGTCTCGGTAAGTTCTGACATGTACTGACGAGAACAAAGTGATGGGAAAAAAAGCTATTTCAATCAAGTCGAAACACATACTTGCCTTTCCTCATCCAGGATATGCTTTACATAACTGAATTTGCTTCCTTTTTTACTGGCTCATTCTCTATTCAGGAGCAGGGGAACAACTCTGCCCACACAGCTTGGAGAGGATGAACATGTGGGAATATATGTGGGGAGGGGGCTATGCTGCTGAGTCCGGGAGATACAGACATCACTAATACTTCTTCTTCATCACACTTCTTACTTCTGGGATTATACTATATTAGAATTACAGGACCTTCAGTATATTTAAAGTATAACAACTTGCAGGAGAAACTATTAAGAAATTTCCAATCCCACTATTGCTCCTGAAAAGGCATTCAGAAAACTAATTCTGTAAATTAGATTATTTTCTGGGAGGGAGGGGAGGTGAAGACAAGTTTTTCACATCAAGAAGAAAAAAAAAAGAAGAAGAAAAAAAATGTCCCCTTGATATTCATTACCCCAAGACTTTCAACTAGCCCATGTAGAAGTATACTGTAGGTCTTTCCACGCATTATAGTTTGTACCAAAAAAGTTCACACACATTATATCACTTGACTTTTGAAAAGCCCTCTGAGAGAAAGCATTTTTCTCTGTCTCCATTTTATAGGTGAAGAAACTGAGGCACTAACAGGTCTAGCAGCTTGTTGGTGTATTCAAACCCTAGGTGGCAAAGTTGAGAGTTAACCCAGAACCCCTGCCTTCTGATCTGGAATTCTCTCTGCTAAGGCACTCTTCCACACTGTTGCACACAGAACTCTTTCTGGCCTCAAGCACAGAGGTGAGTAATTATCTACAGGCCTGGAGCAGGGGTTTGGCTTTGTTCTCCAAAGGGCTGATACAGAATCACAGGTATCAGAGCGAAGTTCCCCTATATATCACCCAAGCTTTTTTCTTCAGCTGAGTACCTCTCTAGTACTCTAATACTCTAAGACAAGTTGGTGGCAAAATCAGCCCTGAAATCCTTTCATTCCCTTCTTAGATTCTTTGGTATTAAAGAACAAAGTGATTCAGCAGACTAATCACCAAACAGAAGATCAAGAATTATGTTTTCAAGTCACTTGAGAGTCCTCCTGGTCAGGGTTGGAACAGTTAACTTTGACCTCAGTTTCTTCAATGACTTCCATTAACCAACTTCCCCGATATAATATAGAGGGGCTGAGGCAGAAAGAAATGTGACTGCCCATGAGTCATTAATTCTTGACCTTCAGCATGTTTTGAAAATGTGTTGTGAAATGCTTACCAATCAATAATTCCATCACTGGGCAGTAGAGAAGCTGGGAGTTGTGCAAGAGGGGAAGCAGGGCATTAATGCCAGTCACTTAGGAGGCTCCAAATTCCTGCTGAGGGCAGGACTTATAGCAGGACCCAAAGACACAAAGTCCCTATAACAATTTTTAAAGGAATCAAAGACAGAACCAAGGACAAAAGGGGAGTGAAAGTAGACTCCTTTCCTTGCACAGGATCAGTAAAGTAAGGCTAGCAATTGTTTGAGGACACTCCAAGCTGATATGTCTGTCCTTTTCTGTTAAGGTACAACAACAAATGTTGTACCCCAGGCTACTGGAGGCATCCCTTCTCTTTGCCCCAGACCAGTAGCCTAAGTTGCAAGTATTACAAGTATCATGAGTAAAGGAAGGGCCTAGTACAAGGGGAAAGATAACAAAACAAGGAGGCAAAGACCTAGTCCAAGCCCGTGGCTACCACTTGCTAGGCCCATGATTCTGGGACCAGTCACATCATTTATCAGATCTTCAGGCTCTTCCTCTCTAACAAGATGAGAAGGCATCTGTCCCCTAGACCATGCAGAGCACAGAAATGATTAGGGATGTGAAAACATTTTGCAAACTATACAAGTCTGAGAACCTATTAGTAGAAACCCATCCATCTGATTTTGCAAGCTTGGACAGAAAGGGCCTCCTATTTAAGGAATGGCATGATCCCATGAATGGGGTATGACTTGTGGTTAGAAGAAAAATCAGCATTTGAAGATGGTCCCACACAGATGACAGAGGAGAACTTCCGAACTTCTAGTTTGAGTCAAGTTACTATTAGTTGTAAGCAGTGATGTGCTGGTAAATGTTTAATGACTGGTTCTCTGGGATGGAAAAGCTCTGAATTGTAACATTTGCTGACTTCCATGGTGTAAATTCTTGCGCCATGGCTGATTTCAAGCTAGCAATGTGACATCACTAAACCATGAAGTAAAGAAAAGATGCCTACCACTGGCTTTCCCTAATGGGTGCAAGCCAGCCACAGCACACCACAGAAACTTTGCTGACAGCTTAGATCAGTATGATGAACTTGGAAAGCCTTGTTGACACACAGGACTAAAGTTTTAAGAGAGCCACAGTGTCTGTTCCTCCAATAATTCCAAAAATGAGAATTCTTATTTTTATTTAAATTCATACTTGGCATTTTTATAGCAAATCATGAATTGTAAATTTCTTTACAGACATTGGTGAGCCCTCAAATATGGTTCTATCATTCTTAGTAATGTTCCTCAACTTTCCTATCTGATAACATAAGAGATCAGCGAGCAAGGCGGAATGGAATGTAGCATAAAACAGAGTGAGAAAACCTGACATCAAATGGTAGCAATTCCATCTGCGTGAACTTGGACAAGTCACCTTGCTGCCTTCTCTGAGTCTCAGTTTCTTCCTCTTAATATGAGAATAGCCCTTTTTCGCAGGACTATTGTGAGATCACAGGAAATAATGCAAATCCAAGAGTTTTGAGAACATCAAAATCCTATGTCGCTGTGAATGATTTTTATTTATTTTAAATAGTGATTTGCTAGACATTATTATTTTTTTTTTAGATTTTATTTATTAATTCATGAGAGACAGAGAGAGAGAGAGAGGAAGAGATGTAGGCAGAGAGAGAAGCAGGCTCACCGCAGGGAGCCGGATGCGGGACTCGATCCTGGACCCCCAGGATCATGCCCTGGGCTGAAGGTGGCGCTAAACCTCTGAGCCAACTGGGCTGCCCTAGACATTATTATTATTATTAATTATCAGCTATGCTGTGCTGGCCAAGTCTTGCACAGGAACTGGCATCTTCCATCTGGACAGCCTCTTATGTCTTTGCCAAGGACAGCCACACTCAGGTGAGGCCTTTGTGGTACAAAAATACTGCCCAGACCTGCTGGGGTTGCTCAGCTCTATTGCACCAGGCCCAGGAGCATTGGAAACTAACTACTTGTACCCACAAACCTCTCCACCAAATGGCCCATGGAAGTTAAAAAGCAAGATCGAGCCCAAGTTCTGCCAATGTTGAGCAATAACAGTACCAGGAGCTAGGCAAAGGGGCTTGCTGGAAAGATTTTCCCAGCCAACTTTGAGAACATCTTCAAGGCAGGGGTGTTTTGAGAGGAGAGCAGGAGGAAACTGGGGAATCTGCATTTTAAACAGTGCCCCCATTAATTCAAGTGCACTTGACAAAACTGTCTATGATGTGAAACATGATGGAGAGAAGCAAAGAACAGGTTCTCCATTGATGGCGTGCCAGGTGCTTGATAGAAAGCAACTTCTCTTAAGGGAAACCCTGGGTGTGCAAGGAGACACCCTTATAATCCATTTCTTGGTTGGGCTTCTTCCTTCCCTTAATATAATATTACTGTCCCTACCCACGCACATACATACACACACCCACACAGGATGATCAAGGTATGCAGGTCACCAGGTCAGGCACACAGTAGGTCATCCACTGAGGGCTTTGCAACAGCAAAATCATTCATTGTCTGCCTCCAGAGCCTACAATAGATTACCACAGAGAGATAGATGATCTCAGAGAAATTTATCTGAAACGCAGTCCATAGACCTACTCCTCCAGATATCGTAAAGGGAGTTCTGTTGATCTCAGAGTCAACAAACACATCCTAGACTCTGCCTCAGGGTTCTAGTTCTCCCTCCACCCATTTGGTCAACAAATACTCATCAGACTCCAACTGTGTCAGGCCCATGTACAGAGCTGGAAATCTAAGATGAGTGGGATTCCATTTCTGTCTTTAAGGATTTGGTATTGTTGGAGGACTCAGGAACTAAGCAGTTACAGTAGCACGTGGTAAGTATAAGTAAGATATCCCAGATGCTGAGGGCTTCAGCGGGGACAGAATCTAACCATGGGGAGTATTAAAAAGGGATGAGAAAAGCTTCCCAGAATGGAAGACACCAGATTTTCAAAGAAGGGGAGGATTTCTAGGAAGAAGGAATAGCCTGTGCAAAGGATAGAGATGTGAGCCGAGGGAGAGGAGAGGTGCCCTGAGGGAACACATGGCCTATGTTAGAGACTGTGTATGAGGTGTGGCAGCAGCTAGGGCTGGAAAGTAAGCATGTGGAAAGCCTCATCTGCCATGCCAGGCATTTAGACTTCCCCTTGAAGACAAGGTGCAGCCTTGGCAAGGTTTTGAGAAAGATTAGGTTTGCATTTTTTATATATCAGTCTCTAGACAGGCATTGTGGAGAACAGGATGGAATAATAAGAAGGCAAGATAAGAAGCCATTGCAACAGCCCAGATGAGAGATGGGGTGCCTTGGCCCAAAGTAGTGATGCTGGAAGTGGAGAAAAGAGGAGGGATTTAAACAAAATCAAGGACACAGAGTCCCCAGGAGTGACGGGGCATGGGCTGGAAGTTGAGAGGAGGAATCATCTAAACAAGGGGACATTTGTCTGGCAAGGGCAGCTTGTACATGTGATGCTTTACCAAAGATCATGAACACAGGGGGATGAACTAATTTCGGAAAGAAATTAAGCAAGTTCGGTTTGGAAGATGTTCAGGTGACTCTGGAATATCTAGGTGAAGAAATTTCATCAGTATTTGTAATGAGCCTGGGGTTCAAAAAGGGAAATGAGATGGAACTATAAGAACTTTCCTGCATTAGCTGTAAAACTCTTGCTGTAGACATATTTATGACCCTGAGGGTTGCCCAATATTAAATTCCTTTTCAAAATTGGTACCAGAAGAAAAAATTCCATCAGGATACCCCAGTTCAATCAGAAAAGGAAAATTATGTAAGCCATCATGTTTACTTTCTTGTCCTGCCTGCCAGGAAGCTCAGGGTTATATTTAATGATCAATTGCAATAACTATACTAACTCTTATAACATATTTGCCTTCTCGCCATCTTTATGGCTTTAATTTTTAATTACAATATAACATTCTCAGTCTATTTTCCATGTTATAAGTCGTCTCTACTTCTCTTGGGAAATAAAAAGTATATTTTCACCAAGGTTGGGCCCTTTCCACTTCAATTGTGTTTTAAGCTCCTGGAAAGGAGTTTTTCTTTACAATGAGAGTAACTATTTTTCCCCAGGTACAAGAAAGAAACCAAAAAAAAAAAAAAAAAAGCCCTCTTCAGAAAGGGAATTGGTCCTCAGGGACCAGTTAGGGCCAAGGGGCCCAGAAACTTACAAATCATTACAAAAAGCTAGAGCCATTGATTCAAAAAGAGCACCCAAAAGGTATGAGGAGTAAACCTGAGCAGACGAGTTCCAGCCCAGCCCTTTCTCACCGTTCAGCTAAGTGGCACTCTTCACTCCCAGCATGAGGCAGGGCCACAACACAAATAGCATCATAGAGGGTTTGGACAAATTCCTTTCAGGTTATTAAGGGCTACCTCTAGCCTTTGAGGAAAAAGAATATGTCATAATAATAGCAACGGTTATATTTTTTAAATGCTCTTACATCATTATCTAACTTAATCCTCTCTGGTGTTCTGACAGGCAGGTAGGGCAGGAACTGTGGTTATTCACACTGTTACAGCTTTGTGTCCTCTTGCATAATGTTTCTTGGAGCCACTTTTAGGAAAATAACACTGGGCTGGGCTTACTTCCCTCTGCTGAGACCATTCATAGTGAAGGCAGGATAATAACAAGAGTAAACATGATGATCCCTGATTTTCCCCCCAGCACTTTCAGCTTCCAGGGCACTGCCACCTCCATCATAATAGGTGACCCTTACAACCACCCTGAAGTAAGCTGGGAGGGGCTTACTGTCTCTGCTTTGTAGATACAGAAGCTGAGCCTCAGAGAGGTACGCTAGTAAGTCATGCTCTCTCGCTAGTAAGTCATGCTCTCTCGGGGCTGGATTTGTAGCCCTCAGGGGAGGGCACTAAGATCTTGAGCTGCTGACATGATCCCTCCCCACCCCACCAGTCCTCTGACGCTTTCAGGCTTCAACAACTCATTTACTGGCATAGTGAGATGCTGATGATAGAAACCACCAAATGGACAGTTCTAGCTCATTTGAATTCCCTCTTCATTCATGAGTGCAGCCACTTGGTCCCACAAAATTAGTAGTGGGTTAGGACCCCTTCTTTCCTTCAGATAAAATCACCTGCTTCTGGTTTCACCAGGTAACAGGCCTCAGAGTGGTCAGGCAATACAGGAGCCATCTAAACAATTTTCAAGGAGTCAATAACCATCAAAACCATGGGAAATAAATAAGTCTCACTGGGCCAGGCTCAGAAGATCTTCTTAGCCAGATGGCCTTAAGGCAAGTCACTTCACCTCTTTGAGCCTTAGTTTCATCTGCAAAATGGGTCAATAATAACCTCAGTTCTTCCTCAGCTCATAGGTTAGTTATGAAGATCATAACTGTGCATTAATAGCATCTTATAAAATAGGAATATGACAGCTGCTGAATCCTCTCCATGCAGGAAGCTCTAAACCTGCAACTCAAGGGGCAGAGAGGTAGCATAGGAAGTGGGTAGTATCAGGTGCTGTTAAGCATAGCATGAGCAACATGACTACATTAGTGAGAAGAGAGACTCTGGGGCAACACATGCAGTGACACAGTGACCCTTTCCACACACATCCAAGCTGACAATCGTCATTAGAAAATACAATCAAAAATTCCTTTGAAAGAATCAGTTAGTGCAGGGGTGCCTGGGTGGCTCAGTCAGTCAAGCATCTGCCTTCAGCTCAGATCATGATCCCAGGGTCCTGGAATTGAGTCCTGAGTCCAGTTCCCTGCTCAGCAGGGAGCCTACTTCTCTCTCTTCCTCTGCTACTCTTCCTTCTTGTACTCTCTCTCTCAAATAAATAAATAAAATCTTTAAAAAATTTTTTTTAAAGAATTAATTAGTTCAACCATTTTATTTGATGGAGGAGATAGAAGCTGTACACTTTCTACAACCAACCAATCCCAGAAACTTTTTGAAACTTTAGTTAGAGAATTTGCAAGATGCTAAATAATACACATTTTAAAAATGTGACAGACTAGAGGTGGGAAGGAAACACTAGGCCCTCTAATACACGAAAATGAAAACATCATCCTGGTGTTTGAAAGTTGTAAGGAACTCTCAGTTTTCCACAAGGAGACCAGAGTTAAAAAATCACAGACAAGAGAGCCAGAAAACCTCTTAGAGACCATTTTTCTCATTTATCTTCCTCCACCCATTTCACAGAGAAGGAAAGTAAGACTCAGAGAGACATGACCTGCTTCCAGTCACACTCGAGGTTAGAATCAGATAGGAAGCATGAGATGTGTCCCTTGCTGCATTGAATCCGGCACACATTTATGAAAACCTACTAAATTCTTGCTTGGGAAACAAGGATGAATAAGCCAGAGAATCCACTTCCAAGAAATTGAGTCCATTAGGGGATATAAAAATTGAGCAGCTGATTCCTGCTCAAAATGCTATGTGTGATATTAACGATGATCAGAATGCTATGGTGACACAGAATTCAGAGCACTCAGTTCTGCCTGGGGTTATCAGAGAAGGCCCCCACCCAGGAGTTAGCATTTGAGTGTATTGAGTGGAAGAGTATTCCAGGCAAAGGGAACAGAGTGAGCTAAGGCAAGGGGCTTCAGGAAGAACACAGCATACGCTGAGAGCCACACACAAATAGTTTGAAACAGCTGGAGGGTTTATAGAAAGTGCTTCAGGGCAATCCTGGGGGATGTCAACAGCTCTCAGCTGCCCTGCACCTCATTTGGCACGCTCCTGAGTTTGTGGCCTGTGTCCACCTAATGGGCCAGTACAACACCTGGCCAAGTGCCGATGGCATTGTGGGGCTTAATGAATTCCCTTTGAAGATGAGAGGACTGTGAGGGAGAGAAGAATTTGCCACTCAGGTGAGTCAACTGAAACGGAAGGTGTGTCTAGCCACTCAGGCCCAGCTCTCTGGCTAGTCGACCGGACAGCCAGGGTCACCTCCCCTGGGGCGGTGAGGTTCTACTAGGGAACATCAAGTTGTTGTTCTTTTTTTTTTTTTTTCACCAAGTAGTTCCTAAGCCACAACACTTCTGGCTCACCCTTGCATTTGTAGTTTTACCGACATAATTGATCCCAGAGCTCAGTTTCCGCCATACCCATTGGTTTCCTAGGGAGTGATGGTATATTTAGGCCCCCTTAGAGCATCAGCACAGCCTGGCCCCCTGGGGATAGCATGGAGGGACATGTAAGATGCAGACATAAATAGTCCTGAGCTATGTAGTCATCCTTTTGGGTGCTCTGAGCTTCCTGTCCTAAGCTAAGTTTTTTCTCTTGGGGTTAACTGAGGCATTGAGAGATAAACAAAGCTTTAAAGGGACTCTCCCCGTTGGAAAGCTAAAAGCATTTCTAAGACACTGCTTTGCCCTACCTTCTGATGAATGTGTCCAGCCTTCCCATGAGTACGCCCTTGTGAAGACTCTCTGAGGCATGTAGGGGGGGAGAAAAGGCCACTTGAGCATGAAACTTCTCTAAGGTGCCCCTCTTCATATGTTGGGTCTACAAAATGTCGAAAGAGCCAGGCAAATCATGCCAGGGTTCATCCTGGCAGTGGGCAACCAGTCACCCCTGATATTCAGTCTTGAGCCATTCAAACAACTCGTAGTGACTAAGGTTTTTTTCCACTTACACCAGATTCTTCTCCCACCGCACAATTATATTAGCAAATGAGATCCTTGAGTAAGCAAAATAGGCCTTTCACAGACACATTCCTAAGCTACAGGTAGCTTAGAGTCAAGGAACATTCATTCACATAAGCTTCTCAAAATACACCCCCAAGCCATTTTCACCGTAGTTGCTGTGATCTCAAAACTTATTGTTGTCACTCTGGAACCAAGACTGTGTGCAAAAGCAGACAGCCAGTAGCTTTGCAAGAGAATGAGAACTGGGCAATGGACAAAATTAACATTTACAACTTGTGTAACTGACAAAGGATTAATACCCAGAATATGGAGAGAGAGGGGGATCCACTAGAATATGAAAAAAAAAACAACAGAAGTGGGTTGGCAGACTATATGAACATGCACGTTGCAGAAAACAAAATGATCCTTAGCATGTGAAAAGATGTTCAACTTCACTAACGATCAACAAAACACAAATTTAAAAGTTAAGATATTGCCACTTCACTCCTATCAGACAGGCCAAAATTTTTAAGATCTGACAATATGAAGTGTTTATGTGAAGATATAAAACAATAGCAAAGCACAATCACACTGATGATAGAACTGGAGAGAAATCTGGCAATTACTTACTAAATTTGAAGCTACATATACCTTATCTCACAGCTATTCCACTTTCAGGCATACTACTGAGAGAAATTGTTGCACAAAGAGCTTTACACAAGGATGTTCACTGCATCACTGTTTATAGGAGAGAAAAGGAAATTTAGAACTTTGTTAATAGAGAAATGCTTAATAAATTATAACACATACATAAAAAAGGAACATGACATTGAAGTTAAAGCGAATGAAAATGTACCAATACAATTACATCTAAAATAATAATATTGAATGAAAAAAGCAATTTGTCGAATAAATTGGTATTATGTCATTCATGCAAATTTTAGACATGGAACTGCACTCTCTATTGTCTTGGACATATACTTAAGTACCAACCATGGACAGGACAGAGACATACCATACCATCTTTGGAGTGGTAGCTGTTCTGGGAGAAAAGAAAAAGTGCTGGGAAAAATGAGCTGCAAAAGGACTCAGTTATCTTTGATAATGTTTGTTTCTTTAAAAAAGCTATTTGAAGGGACATTTGCACCCCAATGTTTACAGCAACAATGTCCACAATAACCAAACTATGGACAGAGCTCAAGTGTCAACTGATGAATGGATAAAGAAGATGTGGTATCTATATACAGTGGAATATTACCCAGCCATCAAAAAGAATGAAATCTTGCCATTTGCAAGGGTGTGGATGGATGGAACTAGAGGGCATTATGCTAAGTGAGATAAGACAGTGTCAGAGAAAGACAAAGACCCACATGATTTCACTCATTGTGGAATTTAAGAAACAAAACTGATGGATATGGGGGAAAGGAAGGAAAAATAAAATAGGATAAACCGAGAGGAAAACAAACCATAAGGGACTCTTAACTACAGAGAACAAAATGAGGGTGGCTGGAGGAGAAGTGAGGGGCATGCGGTAACTGGGCATTAAGGAGGTCACCTGATGTAATGAGCACTGGCTGTTATATGCAACTGACAAAATGCTAGATTCTACCCCAAATTTAACAATACAGTACATGCTAACTTGAGTTTAAATAAAACCAAAAAATAAACAAATAAAATAAAAAGCTGTTAGTATTCTTATAAGTCAGGGTGATGGGAATATGAATGTACAGGTCAGAATAGGTACGATTTTGCTACAGTAACAAAACCCTTAAATCTCAGTGACTTTAAACAACAAAGATTTCTTTTTTGCTCATACATGGTGGATTGGCAGAGGGGCTATGCTTATTGTTGTCACTCTGGAACCAAGACTGAGAGTGGCCAGTACCTCCTTGCTGTTGGCTATACCAGGGGGAAGCAAAGAGCAATTACATGGCCCAGCCTAGACGTGGCACAAGTTACTGCCTATCACAACTAATTGGCCACAACTAGGTATATGGTCCTACCCTTCCCAAAGGGCCAAGAAGTATAATTACACAGTGAGCCCAGAAATGGAAGAACTAGAAATTTGGGGGCCAATGACAGAAAGAGTTTTTTTGCAATGGGTATTTGTTATCGTCCTCCTCATCTCTTTTTACATGTTTGAATTATGTTTCATATTTTGCAAAAGCAAGGTCGGAGGATGCTTTGACTTGGGAATCAGGAGGCTTGGGCTTCGGTGTGAGGAATAGAAGACAAAAGAGGCAAGGTGGGGGAACAGAGATAGTATACTGTCAGCTCCATATTCCCAGACCATTTGACATGATTCACCTACCCACCCTGATACAGACACATTCTGCATTCATGCAATTATCCCTTATTCAGAAAAGGACCTCCATGTAGGTGACCCTGAAGGTTGACCTTCCTTGCTTTTCTTTATTTCCATGAAGATTGAATAGGCAACAGGAAGCCTGATACAAAGAGATGCAGTGCATGGAGTATGGATCATAGAGTCCAAAGTCTTAACTAAGTACCAGGTCTGCCACTCACACACTTCCTGTTACCCTGGGCAAGTTACCATACTTCCAGGGTCTATTTTCCTCATCTGTAAAATGGGCATAACAATAACACCTACATCTTTGAATAGCTGTGATAAGCAAATGAGGTATGTAAAGTGTGTTGTAACTGTAACGTGCTGCGCAGACGTTCACTATTATTAATGACCTAAATTTTGCTGCAAGGGAAGCCTCAGGCCCGATTTACATTTCTGGCCGACAATGACTCATACAACTTCCCTCACTAGAGCCACCTGGTTGACAAAATGGGCCCAGGCATCATCCTGTGGTCCAACCGCTTGAAGAATCTATTGATTTCCTCTTGTGAAAGTGAGTGTGGGAGCAGGGATTAAGCATTATTGCAGATTCCCTAGGGAAAGGAAGGGGAAGGTATGATTCCTAGGAGCAGAGCCTGGTTGGGAAGAGGATGTAGGCCGAGATGGAAACCTGGGTCCCTGGGACTTATTGAATATTTGAGCTAGAAGAGTATAGGTAGAAGAAAACAGCTCTTTCAATCCCCTCATTTTACAAAAGAGGAAACTGAGGCCAGGAAGGCAGAAAGGATGACCCTCTTCTGACAGCAATGGAGAGTCAGCAGAGCTGGTATTCACGCAGCGTCTTTAATTAACTCAGAGTAACCAGGGCAAGCTCCTCATGTGCAAGATGACGCATGAACCTTACCTCCCCAGTTATTTCTAATGTCTGTTGTTTTAAGAAAACTCAGTTCTATCACTTATGAAATGCAGTATAACTTTCCCTAAAAGTGAGCTCTAGGCTCCCAGTTATTGACTTTGCAGATCAGGCTCATAGGAGCTATCGCCTTGTCTCCCCACATATCCTGAATACCACCTGTTGGGCCTCCTCCTATCTTGCTAAAGGACTCCTTCTTGGTGTCTTACCCAATTTCTGTTAACCCTTAGAGCCTTGATGCTCCTAATTCTACCCTTACGTAACCAATATCCCTACCTGTTTGTGTTACTCATTCTAGGGATTGAGCCAGAAAAACCTTCATTGAGCTACAGAGAACATAGGACACAACTCAGGAAATAGCTCGTGGGCACCCGGGTCTGGCCCCAGAAGTCCCTCCCGGAGGAAGCTTTGCACACCAGTATTGTTGCTGATAACACTTCCCCAGAGATCACAGGAAGCTATATAGCCAGATGCAAGGGTAAATCTGACCCTATAGCAGGTGCATCCTGCTCTGACGGCAAAGTGAACTCCACAGGAGGATCTCTCACGCCACATTACCTGGGACCTTGCCTCTGAGGCCATCATGGGCTCCTCCCCATGGTTGCTAAGTCATTCTGCCAGCAATTCAGAAGACCAGAGAAAAGACTGTTATCTCCCTCCATAGGACTAAGAGGTGACCATTACACCTGAGAGGCACTTCACCTGTGAGGTACTTCTCAGTCTGCAAAGCACTTTCACACCCATTAGCTCATTTGATTTTTTTTGAAGAACTGAAAGTCAGCTAGAGAAAGGATTATTCTCCTGTGTTCTAGATAAGGAAGCTCATGTGAGGTCCAGAGAGGTTGAAGGACTTAAGGTCAGATCTTTTGACTCTGATTCTCATTCTTTCTTTGTAGTACAATTAAAGTATTATCGTGATATTATAACATTCTATTAATGAACAAGCCAGAGGGCCAGTATTTAAATCACTTTAAAATATAAAGGCTCTCCTCGGCTTGCTTCTGCCCTTCAATAAACAGTTCAGGGGGAGAAACCATTTGTGAAACCAAAACGCATTTACATTGCGGTTTGTGCTTTATCTGGTTTCTAGAAGCCAGGTCTTTAGTTTCTTTCTGCCCCGTGTCCACTTTCACCCTCTACCTGGATTTTTATTTGAGTCAGTACAACTGAGGAAAGGATGATGCAAAGTAATTACTCACATGAGCCTCACTTGCAAGACCACTGGGGTGTGTGTGTATGTGTGTGTGTGTGTGTGACCTTAGAATGTCAAAGGGACGTGCAAGGTGCAAGGCTGGGAGTAGCAGGAACTCCTTCCCTACTGCTTAAAATCCTCAATGATTCCCTGTTGCTCAGGGTGGTCCAGGGATCAGCAGTGTCAGCATTTTTACTAGAGTTTACTAGAAATGCATAACTTCAGGCCCCTACCCCAGACTTACTTCATCAGAAACTGTATTTTAATAAGATCCCCTGAGGTCTGCATTAATTGTCGAGAAACACTGATGTAGAGAATATGACCCACATCACTGACCCCAGGGGTGAGGTCCTTACTCATCCTGGCTGCCTGAAAGCAACATTCACTAGTACACACACACACCCTCCCACTTCCCCTCTCACCTTGGCTCCTGCAATGATCTCTTCCTCTGGTGTTCTCCTGAACCAAATCCTTCCCATCGTTTGAAATCTGGCTCAAAATCCACCTCCTCCAAAAAGCCAAGCCCGATCATTCCACCAAGGAGTGATCTTCTCTCTTTCTGAACCCTAATACCCCAGGCCACACACTTTCTATCTTGAATTAAAATTTCTTTGAGCATAAATTCGCTCTCCAAATTATGTGCCCCTCAAGGTCTAGATCTGGTCTGATTCATTTCTATATTTCCCAAAGCCACACGTTACTTTGCAAAGTTTCTACCACAAACTGATTCTTTAATACATTTGTCTTTAATGTTTCTTTCTGTCTCTAATTGAGGTGTCCAGAGCGATTAAGAAATTCACATTATTGGGTGCCTGAGTGGCTTAGTCAGTTAAGCATCTACCTTTGGCTTAGGTCATGATCCCAGGGCCCTGGGATTGAGCTCTGCATTGGGCTTCCTGCTCAGCGGGAAGTCTGCTTCTCTCTCTCTCTCTCTCTCTCTCTCTCCCTCAGTCCCATCCCATTGCTCATTCTCTGTCAAATAAGTAAATAAAATCTTCCAAAAAAGAATTTCCCAGTATTATTCTTGTTATTTAGACAACCATTACCACATATGATTATGATCTAGACTTGGAAATGTTTGCCTAAAATATTCAGTCACTGTCACCCAGCATGTACACAGGCACACACACCCCCCTGCTCCCAATGCACACATACTTGGTTTACTATTTCACTTGTTCTTTACTGTAAGAACAATTGGCCAGAATTTATCAAGGTAGCAGGGAAATGCCTTCTTTACACCTGATGTGCCAATTCCAGACTGATTTAGAGTCTTACCAAAAGAGGAGAAAGAACATGATCCTATTACACAATGGAACATAGTACCCAGATCCCAAAGTACCCAGGTCCCAGATCAGGACCGCATTTGGGACAAGCAAAGGTCCCCTGGCCCTCATTCAGTAGCCTAATGGAGAAGACTCCAAAGACAGAATGCCACTGGTGTTCTTCCAATTATAGAGTCATCTGATTAGAATTACAGTAAATGCATAGCTCAGTTTGCATTGTCCTGAGGTGAACCGGGAACCAAGCTGCTATGGTTGGAGCATCTCATGGTACTGATCTCTGAAAGTCCACTGTCTCATCATAGTGGGGCACTCATGCAAGCGCTACCCTGGAAAGGGAACAGACACAAGTTAGGACACTCCGTTTCTGGGGACCCTGGAGCTCTGGAGACCAGAGTTAGATATATAACTGCATTAATGTTTGAAAGAAAAACTCTGCACACACTCCAGACATTAAACCACCCGAGACCTTTGGAAAAAAGGCTTGCCTTTGGGATAGTTTTAGAATTAATTGTTCCAGTTTATTTCTAGCCCGTTAGCATTGAGCCTTGAGAGGTAGTCTACAAAGTACAAGTTTTCCAAACCATAACATACTATTTTGGTCCATGCTAAGTGAATTTTCTTGTTCTGTCTAGCTGAAGAAGACGAGGCAGGAATTCTCTAGAAGAATCACAAACCCATCAATCCCCTTTCACCTATTCCACTTACAGTGTGAGGGCTGGGAATCGTCAGGGTGTCAGACCAAACCTGATGATTGTGTTATTGTTGCTTCTAATTTAACTACCAAACTGTTAAGAATTACTGCCCCAAACCCAGCTGGGGGACTGGCACCACGCTTTGAAGCCACCAAGTCAGAGTGCTATTGGATGAAACTCGGCTCTACTGGACCATGAAATGAGTTTTCAAAGGGACAGAGAATGACAGATGTGCAAGCCGTGACTAAAACTGTCTCACCAGAGTGGTAACACTCATAATAGGGCAAAAAGAAGCACCACCACATGATGGGACTCGACCCAAGTCCCAGTTCTACCTGGGAAAGCCAAATCACAGACCAGAGAACACCTTGGAGATTAGCTCTGGAGCCTCTGCTTCCTCATCCACAAACCTCACTTCACTGTGCACCGTGAGAGACTTAGGCAATTACATAGTACTCTTTTTTGAAGGTAGCCATTGAAGCCAAGCACTGAAACGTGCTGGCTGGGTGACTTTCTGGGCCTCCTTTTCCTTGTCCACGCCCTCCCACCTCCCAGGGCTGTCATGCTCATCCAAAGAAAACGAGAGGAGTTGGAGGTTGCCCTGACTCAGGCTTTCTACTTTCTTACTTTCTCAAGCTCCTTCATAGAGGAGAGTTAAGAAAGCTCCCCAATTCTAGGCTTTCTTATAGCCTAAGGCTTTTGTCAGTCTCCTTTCCTAATCTTCACAAACCCCTGGAATCAAAGATGTATCAAAATCAATGCATACACAGGAACCAAATCATAGAAGATACTCATGCACACACATGCACACACAATTGTAAATGTATTTTTAAAAGACTTTAACAAGCACATTTAACAAGCAAACTCTTAACTATCAGGAAAAATCATGTTCAATTAGGAATAGGGAAGGAGACCATTGGGTCATGGGGCTGAAGGGGAAAGCTTTAATTACAGGTTGTTTGGAGAAAACCGCTCTGTTCATCCCTACCCTGGCTATTCCTGATCACGCTATCCATCACTCTCCATTTGGCCTACCCTGATTGATCACTGCACTACCTGTATTATAAATCAAACTTAATTTGGCATCAGTTCAGACTCACTGGGCCCTCACCAACAGAAAATCTTGAAATGATGTAGAAGCCATCCACAAAATGCTTGTACTGAAAGCGACATGGAGAAAACTTATTCGCAACTTGGGATTGGGCAACAGGACAATGGCAAGAAAGAGAGTGGGTCCTTCCAGACTACAAATATAGGCAAACGGTGATCCAAAACCAGGTTAAGTACTACCCAGGGTCTTCCTGTTAGGGTTTCAAGTCCCAGAAATACATCATTTCAGGCTGCGAGGACCCAGAGATCTTGGATCAACTACCTTGTTTTGGAGGTGAGGAAACCGGGCCTCAGCTGGGGGCAGTGGCTGTGCCCATGGTCACACAGCCACTATGTGCCAGAATGGAGACTAGAGACCAAAATGCCTCCTGACATTCTGAAGACTGTCCCTATCTTTCAGGCTCTCGGAGATCAGAACTTATTAAATAGCATAGACATATTTTCTGATTTCCCTCTGATTCCCCTCTGAAGAATCTGAACATTCTCAGCCTCTTGTACGACAAACCAGAAAAGTCTGCCAAGGCTTCAGCTCTCGGAAAGTAGCAGCTCAGTGTTGCAGAAATCTGAATTCTACTCTCAACTCAGACATTAATGCTTGTGTCTGATGTGCTTTGGCTCCAGACCAAAGCCCCTTTGTAACTTAGGGAGAGGGTGCTAGAAATAAGGAAAAGGAAAAAAAATAAAATTTAAAAATAAAACTTAAAAAAAAAAGAAATAAAGAAAAGGAAGGGAGCCGTCTCTTCTCAGGGGCACCCCTAGAAGCACAGTGCCGGTGTCGGTACCCTGCATTTGTCTATTCAGAAAGCCCTCCTCTTCCTTTAGAGATGGGTAGAGACAGGAATAGAAAGCCACAGCTGTCTACTCAAGGCTGACAGTGCTAAGTCCTGTGTTGCATGCGTGCGTGTCTGCGTGTGTGTCTGACAGACACCCCAAAGCTCTGTGCTGATCTTTGACCTCTTCTTCAAATTGTTAGTCCTTGAGAGGATGCCTGTAGATGACTTGGGTTTTGCCATTTCTTGTTAGTATCAGCATTCTGAAAGGTATGTAGGTGTGCGCTCTTTCACTTCATAGATGAAGATGTCAAGACACAGAGGTCACACAGAGAAAATCAGAGAAAATCCACAGTTGGACGTGGCTGAAAGATCCAAGTCTATCCTCACCTGCAGCTTCCCAGGATGTGCACAAGGCTATGGGTTTGATAACCCCAACACGGTGCCACCAGCTTCCAGACCACCCTGCACTGTTATTTTGCTGGAATGCTTATTATAAACATAACAAACATTGGTAGAATGCTTGTTATTTTGCTAGGATGCTTGTCTTCTCTTTATTAATGCCCTCCTTCCGGGACAATATTCCCTGCCCTCAACACACACACACACACACACACACACACACACACACGCACTCGCATTCTCGCATGCACACAAACAGCCTAATTACTTGTATTCATTTCTTCAGATTCGGCTCAAGTGATATTTCTTCAATGAGGCCCTTCCTTACCACCCACAAAACAGGTCTCCCTATTGTATGCTCTCTCATACCATCTTCTTTTCCTTTCTAACGGTCTTCAGAGATCCACAGGATTGTGACCATCTGATCTGAGTCTCTAACCTTCATGTCAGGGACCGCTCCTGCATTTTCCTCTCCATCTTATCCCTGTATCCCCTAGATGCCCAGCACCTAGTACTGAGGACCCAATAACAGGGGTGAATGCAATCAAGGGCTGATGGATCAACAGAAGAATATAAGCGTAGTCAAGGCTTCAGTAATTCATCTCTTGCTAGTAGTGTTTTAAAAGCTTCTCTCTGCAACCCAACAACAACTACCCAACATCTCTTGCAACTCAACTACCCAATATCTGCCAACCCATGGGACTTCCCCTTTATCCCTTCTGTTTCCTGCAGTTGCTCCCACAGTATGCTTACAGTTCTTACAGTCCTCACTTCCCTTCCCCAGATTCAGCCTTCAATGTCAGCCTGAAAGTAACTCTGAGAAATGAATATGAAATACTCCTTTCACTGTTTAATCCCTGCATCCCACGATCAGTGTTGGAGCGTGCCACAGCTGACACTCTGACTTGCCTATCTCCATAGTCCCCATGCAGGCTCTGCTCATAGGTGGTACTCAGAAAATACTGAAGGAATGAATCAAAGGATCAAAGTTTTCCAACATGAGATGTCATGTTCTTGAGACAAGAAAGCCTCTATTGACTACTTCTGGCATAGTGTTTTGCACATAGTAGGCACCCACCAACAAGTTTGCTTCAATGCCATCCTCCCCCAAAGATAAACAGAGAGCAGAGCAATGTAGAAGAAATAGTATGAGATGTAAAATAATTCAGATATACCTGCTATGTGACCTTGGAGAAATGCTTAACCTCGAGAGCCTCATATTCATCTGCCCCCCCCCCATTGTGATGGAGAATGGATATTAACACATCTGGCATTTGCCTGGCACCCTAAAATTGTTCCTTTCCCCCCCTTCCTTCCTGGGAGTCACTGAGACTGGCCAGCCTCACTCCTTCCTCTGTCTCCTGGGAAGAAATGGTGGTAAAGGGATTGGAACCCAGAGTCTGAGACACTTCCTCTTGTCCCCATCTGGCCCCCTATGCCCAGAAGCTCCTGCCCCAACCCTCTCTGCCCTGATGGAGGGAAGGTGATAGGAATAGGCTCAGTGGATGACTCAGCTTCAGTGACTAAGGCGAGGAGGTGGGGGTGGTAGGAAGGGCACGGGGGCTGGAGAGGAAATAAGTGAACACTCCATCTGATGAAGGATGACTCCATGATAAAGAGGTTTGGCCCTGCTGGGCTCCTGACTCTGACACGAAGCAGACAAGTAAGGGCCTGAGTGCCTTTCCGGGGCACCCTCTGTTTCATTTCTTGGCAAACTCCTGCTGGCTCACAGGGACCTTCTAGAACAAATACTGGGCATTTTTCTGTCTTCTGGAGCTTTTCAGCTCGAGTACTAAGATACATTTGAATATCATTCTTGATGAATTGGTTTTCAGATAGGGTTCCATCTCACCAAAATCAATGTGCATGGGTTATAATTCTGACAGCTACCTGACTTCCAACCTTGGCCTCTCTCCCAGGCTCCAGACCATTTCCTTCATCTGCACCGCCACTTCGACATTCCCAAACATTAAACAAGATCAGGTCTAAAACTATATACATAATGGCTTCTGCATCTGCCTCCCTCAGCTCCTCTCCTGGTTGACTGTACCACCATCTACCCAATCACCAATCTTGGTGCTAAGACATCCTGCACCCTTCCTCCACCCATACTCACCATTGCTCCGGTACTCATGTTCCTGCCAGGTCCTGAATTTCTCACATCCATTTCCTCCTGCCCATCCCCACTTCAGCTGGAACTGGTCAGGCCCTCATCATCGTCCATCATGACTCTTTCTGGCATCTTCCAGCTATCTCCTTATCTCCAATCCATTTTCCAGACTGTCTGCAGAACAATATGCTTAAGCCTTACTTTGAATCTTATCACCCTGCTTAACATCCTTCAATGCTTTCCCAGATCCTATAGGAAACAGTCCAAACTCCTGAGTCTGGCATACAAAGCTCTTCTTGATCCAGCACCCCCCTTCCCCACCTTCTGGTTTTGCCTGTTGACTCCACCCTACAAACTCAGGTAGACAGAGACACACCCTAAATTCCAGCTACCACTGAGTCCCATATCACACTGTGCTCTTCTCACCTCTGGGTCTTTGAACATGTCGTTACCTTCTCATAGGTAAGCACTTCTGTGTCTCTGGAAAATTATTTTCTTCCCAGATTTGGCTCAAATGTCATCTCTGATGTATGGCCCTCTTAGACACCCGGAAATGAGTTGGTAACTCCTTCTGTGAGCTCTGTCAAAACATAGTCACTCATATTAAGCACCTAGTGGCATTGTGACTTTTTGTTTTTACATGTCTCTCTCCACTAAACTGGGAAATCCTCAAAGGTGAGTCCTTCCACAGAATGTCTACTCAACAAATATATTTTTTTAATAAATGAAATATCAAAAATGGGTATTTAGTAACAAAAGTACTTTTGTCCTTTGATCTTCAGTGTTTCCATCCATAAAATAAGTCTTTGAACCAGATACATTACAATTCTACTAGCCGCAGATTTCAGACTGCATCATCCTTCAAGTATACAGCTCATATCCTTGGCCCACTCAGTAGTAGTAGATTTTGCTGAGTTATTTTTCCCAAGGAAGGAGTGGGACTGTGGGTTCACCCACACAGCAAAATGGCTGGTCTCAGTAGCTCCGATTGAAGTCACAGAACTGCTCAAAGACAGGGCTCCACATAGAGACCCAGAAACCCAGGACCCACGCTGCCACAGGCCAGGACTCTGGCCATGTCCTTAGCACACTCATGGTTACTGTCCACCCACATGTGTGCTTGTTTGTGGGCACTCACGTAGGCATTGTCACAGTCCTCGGGCGGGCACAGAGGGTGACGCATCCGTGCAAAGGAACCACCCACAGAGTCTCACCTCCCCCAGGTCACCATCCTCAATGATCCCCACACCTCCAGCACCGCCTACACACTCACGTACCCACAGGGCGTTGGGTTGTCTGTTTGCAAATCTGGAGTTTTATACATTGGACCACAATGTCTTTCAGCCAGTGGAGACAGGTACACCTACCTATGTGCTGATGACTCTCCTCCTCTAACCTCCATCAGCACCTTGCCCCTCAGTATACAGCTTCTGCTGGTGTGCTGGCGTGAGCACATCTGCATTCACCTCCCAGCTTTCTCTGGGAACATTAGTTTATCTCCCTGAGCCTCAGTTTTCTCACCTATAAAGTGGGACTAGTGGCCCTGCTTACCTTCCTTACATTGGTATTCCCAAGATGCAATAAACTAATGCATGTGAAGGTGCCTCATGAGCACAGTCAGGCACAATGCAAGCATGTAAGGTTCACAGGAGTCACAATAGTGGTAGACACTAGGTTCTGCTACTAAGGAAAAGCCCCTTTCCAAACATAAGGGCACAATTCAAATCCAGATATTCCTTGAGTGTATAGTCTATGCCAGACACATAGCAAGGGATTGTTGCCAACATTAACCATAACTATTCTATCACTGAATTTGATAGTGTTTTGGCTTAATACTTATATGGCAGAAGTCACATGTTTATTTTGAGGTTTTAATATTTACACATGTTCATGAATTTTACACATATCGAAATAGAAACAATAGATAAACAGAGAGGTGTGTGTGTACGCATGCGTGTGTGTTTGAGAGAAAAAAAAAGACTTTCCCAGGAGTTAGGAATGAAGTATAATGAAAAAAAAAAGTATACGTTCTGGAATAAGACATTCATACATAGGTTCAAATCCTGACTATGACTTACCAGCTTTTTCTTTTTTTTTTTTTTAAGATTTTGTTTATTCATTCATGAGAGACACAGATAGAGAGAGGAGCAGAGACACAGGCAGAGGGAGAAGCAGGCTCCACGCCGGGAGCCCAATGTGGGACTCGATTCCGGGTCTCCAGGATCACGCCCTGGGCTGAAGGCAGCGCTAAACCACTGAGCCACCCAGGCTGCCCGGACTTACCAGCTTTTTGACTCAGGAAAAGTTTTGAATTCACTGAAGCCTCAATTTCTCCACATTACAAATGGAAATAAGGAGAACTCTCTCATGGGTCTGCTGTGCAAAGGAAATAAAATCCTGCACACAAAATATTGAACTGTGTCTAGCACAGAGAAGGCTCGAGAAATGTCACTACCCCTAGGATGGCTGCCTTTCTTTCAGGCGCTATGTGACCTGGGGCAAGTCACTCAGAGCCTGCACATACTTCTCATCTATAGAAGGAGAGGGATAAATGTGACAATTCCACGGATTCCTTCCAGCCCCAGGATGCCAGTCTCATATATCAAATATCTATTTCACGCAAGTACGTGGATTTAAATGATGAGCATGGCCAAGGGGAAGCCCTTTCAGCCTGATGTTTGCTCCATTTCCAAAGCGTTTCCTTTCTCTGAACGTACCATTTGCTGGCTCTCATATTTTCAATACAGAGCCCATTGATGGCTAAGAAAAGAAATGTCCAGCGCAGCTGCAGGTCCACTTGAGCCCTCCCAGCGAGCGCCCTCAAGCCCACTCTCTGTGAGCTCTGTGTTTGCAGAGCCTGTTGTTGTAGCGATGTCTGGAATCCTCGACACCTGCACATCAGCTTCCTGGGCATTTCCACTCCCCTCCTCCGCCCCCCACCCTTGGCTTCCATTTGCATCTGAAATGCAGCTGCTGGGGCCCTAAGGAGGGGAGCCAAGTGGACAGGACATCTCCTTGTCTGCTCTCCCTCCCTTGAGTCAAACCGAATCTGAAGCGCTTCTGTGCGAGGGCTTTTGTTGCCTCGTCATTATGTTTAAATGAGCCTCATCTGCAGGAGCATTTTTTTTTTTAATAAAATAAAATAAAACCACCACAAAAGACCAAAGCAGATGACATCTGTTCTTTCGATGAAAGCTTTTTTTGTCCTGAATTAGACTAAAAAAAGAAGAAAAGAAAAATTGAAAGGGGCTGGGCCTCATTTTTACCATTCCTCCCCCCTCCCCAAAACAAAACAAACAAAATGAGTCTGTGTGGGGGGCAAAGGGGTGCTGAATGGATAAGAAGCAGAGGAGAGACAAGGGCAAATAAAAGAAACCCTCTCCACTTCTCCAGCAGTTTTGCCGTCACTCCACACTAGGAATATGCAGGCACCATTACTTTAAGTGCCACTGATTTTGGAAGGTGTTCAAATTTCTGTTCTCCGTGCTCATTTCATGTGCAAAATATTTAACAACTCTTTAGCTGCTATCCCAGCCTTCTCCTGTAGTCTTTGTTTATTATATACAGCAGGTGGGTCTGATGCAGGTGGTACCTGGGTATAATTTGAGAAACAGTGATCTACATCCCGCTAACCCCTAAATCTTTATCTACATCTTAGCTCTTGTCTATAAACTAAACCATCCACCCAGCTCTCACATTGAACTTCATCCTTTCTCTGTCAACACCTGCTTCTTGTTCACTGAACCCTACCTAGCCTGAATCCTGGATTCCTTGACACCTCCTTCTTCCACAAGCACACCACATCCAACCCATGGCCAAGTCCTGGCAATGTTTCCCCAAAACATTTCTGATCCTTCCTCTTCTCTCCGCTCCATTGTCACTGCCTAAGTCCAGGCCACCTTTACCTC
Source organism: Canis lupus dingo (assembly GCF_003254725.2). NCBI lineage: Eukaryota > Metazoa > Chordata > Mammalia > Carnivora > Canidae > Canis > Canis lupus. Next base: position 20,354,045 of record NC_064276.1, read on the forward strand.
TTGCTTAAGATGTGTCAAAACATGCCCCACCCAGGAGCCAACCTTGCTGATTATGATCACTCTTCAAGCAAAACACTTTATGATTCTTGGATAGGGTTTAAATCCTTCATCTTGGCTTCCCAGAAAGTTCATGAGCTGGCCCTGCCTACCTCTCTGACTAATTTCCACCTACTGCCCTCTATCCCACCCCAACCAAGCTTCCTCAAGTCCTCGACCTTACTTCATGCTCTCTCACCTGGGGCCTTTGCACATGCTGGTTTTTCTACCTGGAACACCCTCTGACTCTACATGTAGACTTGAGGTCTCAATTTAAATGCCATTCTTCTAGGAAGCTTTCCCTGACCACATCTGGCCACCTCCCACCCAACCACCAAATTAAGTTAGTACTCCAACTAAGTATTCTCAACATCGTGCTACCCCTCTCAGAGCATTTGCTCAATTCATTGTGATTACTTATTCAATATTCTGTCCTCCTCATTGAAAAGTCAGCAACAATGGAGTGGGTATCTCCCTTATTTTGTCAAATATTAACAGATAAACTTCAATGCAGCTTCCTGCAGCATTGCTAAAAAGACCACTTTCTACAAAAGGCAAATATATAATTCTGTAACAGAATTATTCCTTTGGGATTTTAGGTGTATTTCAAAATAGCACCATAAATCCAGACTAGAAAGGTTGTCCACAGCTTCAGTTTCATTGCCAGGTCTTAGTCCTGCACAACCAAACTTTGTTGTAAGTTCCAAAGATAAGACTCTTTCCTGGACAAAATTAACCTGCTAAACCTCCCTCTTGAAGTCTATAAGACCATTACCTCCTGAAGTTTTCTCTTTCATCTTCCTCATAGTCCTTGATGCTTGTCAGGCTCCTTCCATAGCAAAGAACACAGAGGAATATGGGAGGCAGGTCGAGGAATGGAGCCAACTAGCCTTGACTGTTGGCCAAGTGCCAGGCACTCTTCAATGCCTTCCATGCTCTCTCCTAATAGTTCCATGAGGTACACACCATCTTCCTCCACTCACCAATATGAAAACTGTGGCATAGGAGTTGAAGCCACAGGCTGTGGTCACAATTCTGTAAATGGCAGAGCTGGCACATGAACTCAGATCCACCAACTCAAATTAGTCAACTCTTCGATTCTAGGCTGGCACCTTTCAAGGAGTAGAAATCTCAGAAGAGGAATCTGGCACAGAGTAGTAAGTTATCTCCCAGCCTGAGAATCTAGCAGAACCCTACAGTGCAGACATGGGAAAGAACAAAATTAGCAGGGCCAAAAACTATTTCTACTGGAAGGCACACAAATTTGAAAAGAACAGACTGGAAACCAGGAGATTCTCTCACCTTTTTCAGATGTTGCCAGCCTGGTCACTTCTCCCAGGCAGGCATCATACTGTCCAAGGCAGAGCATCAGTCTTCTATAAGTATCTCTCCACATCCCTCATCCACTTAGCTTCTTGGGGGGTAGGGACCCTACTACTTTAAGATAACTAAAACAAAACAAAACAAACAATCAAAAGCCTCCATGATTGACAACCCAACCATTTTGTTCTTCAGGCCAACATAGCAAGCTTAAGATTTTGGTTTGATGGTAGGATTTGTCCATAGTTAGGCTGCTGCTTGTTCCCTTCTGGTCATCTCACATTCTTTCTAGGATTTTCTCCCTTAGGAAGTGGAAATGAAGCATGTTTGCAAAATCAGAAAGTGGGGTGGTTCTACCAAAGACTGCTTTGTTCACTAGACCGCTAGTTATGAATGAGTGGGGGAGATTGAATTTGCTTACCATTAAAACCCCTCCGCATACTGGAATTCTAGAGGCTGAAATCCAGCACATACACAGAGCTGAGATGGAAAATCCTATGTGAGGTCAATGCTCCTCAATGATTCATCGACTAAACACAACACACTTTCCCACTTTCTTGATGAACAGGTGGGCCAACTGTCATGATACTCTTTCCCATCCTGGGCTAAAGGAATCTCAGAGTAGCATCTGGAGTGACCAAAGAAGGGTAAGGAGAAGTGAAAGTGGTAGATAAATAATAAGTGGACTTTGACTGAGCATTGAGTATCAGATACTGTAAAAATACTATTACATATGTGATTTAATTTAGTCTTAAGTGCACCTTCAGATTGATGGTTTTAGCCACATTTCATAGATAAATCAAAGTTCAGAGATATTCACTGGTTTTCTGGAAGACATGACTCCTTGTGTTCTCACCTTCTTTCAGATTTCTGTATCCACTCTGGAAGAAATTTTTGGACTGAAAAGGAATCAGAGCCATGGGTTTGGTAGGAACATACCTGAAAAAACTTTAGGCTCTGGCCTAGACTGTTTCAACATCTCTTTTAAAGTCTCCAAGATTATTTAGGCAACAAGAAATTCCTAAATAAAGGGAGAATTGTGAGGAGTGAACCTTGAATTGTTGATATATGTATTCTCTATGATTTCCCAGGCTGGTTAAAAGCAGAGACAATGACTGGAGGGGCTAAAAGAAGGGAGATGCAGCAGAGATGCAGCTACCCTGGCCTGGCATGGGAGGAAGAACAGGGGCTGTGTCTAATCCCTAGTACGCAAGCCACTGAACTCTGAATGGAGGGGAAAAACAAAAAACAAAACTCCTGGTCTCACATTCCTTCCATGGCCAACCAATATCCTAACATCTCAAAGTTCTGTGTAAAACAAATGTCAAGTTGAATTCCATAGCTAGCTATTGAATAAAGATGACTATTCCCATTCTGTGGCTAAGGAATCTCAAGTATTATGAAAGTCAATGCATTGCCCATTCTTTCTTTCAATAAATATTAATTAAGCTCCTACTATATGCCCAGAACTGCGTACAGTGGCAAATCAAGCAGACATAAAGCTTATAGAGTAGTGAGTAAACAGTCATTAAACAAAACTTTAGTAGAAAAATAAATATAAAATTACAAATTATCACATATTCATGAAAGGGAAAGCATAGGGAAGTGTGAAGAGACATAATAGAAAGAATGGCATAGTTTTCATCGGTGGGTCAGGAAAGGCCTGACTGTACAGGTGACCATTACTCTATGAGCCAGGATGGGAGCAGAGGGGCAAAATGCAGAAATAGCCTTTGCAAAGGTCCTGAGGCTGGAAAGCAAGTGGCCAGTGTAGTAAGGGGGAGGGGAGAGAGAGAAGGTCAGAGGGCAAGAAGGGAGCATATTATATAGGTCTCATAAACCATGGCAAGCACTTTGAACTTAGTGCAATTGGAAGCCATTGAAAGGTTTTAAACAGGGAAGAGATGTGACCTGATTAGCGTTAAGAAATATCTCACTAATCCTGGCAAATGGATCAGATGAGGATGAGAAACTATTGCTGAAGTCCCTCTAAGTGCTGATAAATTAAGCCCAGGAAAACATAAGTCTTAGACCTTTACCCAAAGTCTTCTTTAAGAAACCATTATTTATTATTTATAGTCTCAAAATATAGATATCATTTTATTAAACAGAATCATACTTTTTTCAAATTACTTATCAACTAAAATGATCTAAAGGGGTTGCTTCAGGGCAATGCAACAACTAGCTGGCTTCCCTGGTCACCTTTTTCTACTTTTCAAATTTTCCAAGAATAGAGATTGAGGAGGGTAGCCATAATTAAGGAATACATCTATAGTTCATTTGCATCTCATTCTCCTACTCAGCCTCAACTACATTACACAGCAGCAGCAACAAATGTCAGTGGCAGGAAGTACACAACAAGAAGAATTAACCACAATTTTTTTTCATCCAAACTTACACACACACTATCACACACACATACAGTTGGTTTGAAGTGGGGTGGGGGGAGGTACCCAGCCTTCTCACATTTTTAACCAATAGGATCTCATGGCAGCCATCAAAACAACAGCTTTTCAGTCAGTTGACCTTTCGTGATGGAGGGTTTTGCGGGGAGAGGAGAGAGAAAGGAAAGAGAAAACTTGGGCTTTGCGTCATTTGTCAGTCTCACAGTTGAACACTGAATCAGTCTTATGTTAGACACATTAATTTGATTAAGATACAATCTATGGGTCATTCGGGCATATAAAGTACGCCTGCTTAATTGCAAAATTAACAATGAAATAAGATAAATCATTACCAAACTGGAGGTTATTCTGGGACTCCTGGATTGCTCCCCACCCCCAACACACACACACACACACACACACACACACACACACACACACTCAATTCATTTTCTCCATCTATTGTTGTTTTTGACACTTAGAAGGAAAAATTCAGGCTAAGGCAACAGAACATGGCACGCCAGCAGTCAGCTCTTAAGGCATTGGTTGAGGGAGCTAAGGCTCACTCGAAACAGGAACTACTGGTAGACCCATCTCCCAAAAAATTCCAAGAGTCCCTCCAAAGTGTGCCTAACCATCTGAAATGCGCAGGCACTCCAGGAAGTTATCTGTAGCCTCAAGAAATTCAGTTTGCAATGTGAGGGCTGAGATCCTGGTTTCCATATTTACTACATTACTTCTCTCCTGCCATTTTGTTTCTTTCTAGAAGCAGGCTGATTTTCAGGCTCTGAGCAACTTCTGGTCAATTATCTGCCAAATATCCACTATGAAAATATAAAAATGAAGACTTGATCCTGCATCTGAACAAGCTTTCCCTCTACTTGGTCACTGGGTTCTGTCCCCCCTGTGACTCCATGAGACACACCTGGCTATGGCTTACTGCCCACTGACTTGCTGTAGTGAAGACATGAAAAGCACCGTGGGACATAAAAAAGGAAATTAATCAGATAGCATGTGGCCTTAAAAGGAATTAGGAGGAGTTGGTCATTCGGAGAAGGGGAGAGGAAGGCATTCCCAGCAGAGGGGACAGGATGAATCAAGGCAGGGAAGCCTGTGTGCACATGAGGTATGTGGTCATTACTGTGGTGTAGAAAAGCAACAGCCAGGTGTTTTTCCCATCTTGAAGGAAAGCATTAGTGGCCAAACATATACTCCAAATCTGGGAGAATTAAGCCCTTGTCCCATGCAATACAGAGGAAAGAATTCTGGGTTGGAACTCAGGAGACCCATTGTTCCTGCATCTAACATATATGTGACCTTGAGCTTAGTGTTTCACCTGTCTGTGCCTGGATTTGGCATCTGCAAAATGGGAAGAAAGATCTCTTTCACAGGGTCCTTTTGAGGGCTAAATGGGAAAATGTACGTGAAAGTTTAACTCCAAAGTGTCAAATCCTTTTTGACTAGAGGGTAAATCATAGATAGCAAACTGAAGAAGGTATTACTCTTATTTCCCATGGGCACTGTCATGACACATTCAGGGATCAGCAAGCCCTCCAGTGGCTGAAGCATAGGGAGCATGACTAAGGCCGGCTCAGACAGACTCTTGAACGTGTGTAGATTTTGTATCTCATTCCGTTTAGAAGCAGGTTTATCCGTTATTATATTCACTTAACAGATAAATAAAACTGACTCTTACAGAATATGCAAAGTGAAAAATAGAACCAATCATCTAAACTACTTATTCCGTGCCCTTGCAAATGACCCTATCACAGCTTCCCCGTTCCCTCTCAGCCCTAGTGCTTCTTAACTATGCTGTACATGGTGCTGCAGCCAGACCCCAGTACATGCACCATTTCTGAGTTCCAAGATGCCAGAGTCTGGGCAATCCCACATGTGGCTCAAGGAGACTGGTGTTTATGTTATGGCGCTGACTGTAGACTATACACTCCCTAGAGACTTCATGAGATAATGCAGGGACATTCCTAGAAGAGCTTTCTGATGGAACCCCAAGCAATTTGGAGCAAACCAAAGAGAGAGAGAAGCAAATTTGCCACCCTGTGGAAGCAAAGACTTAGCAGTGTGTGACACCTAAGTTTACGAGATGAAGGAAAAAAGAAAATTCTAAAATCGTTGACTCGCCTCCGCCACTTTTATCGTGAGAGGCTGAAAACATTTTACAGACGTGGATGTGCACTTTTTTTCATCGGCAGCTTACTTCATCCTCCCAGAACGGCAAAGCTTCCCCTTCTCTCATTTTTAAGACATGTCGACCAGATCAAGTGAGAAGACCTTTGAAAACTGCCATGCCTGTGGTGATCATCGCTTAGAGACAGAGACAGAGCAGGCCTTGACACTTGTTCCATTCATCCCAGGTGGCAACTACATCTCTCTGTTCTCCTGCTATTACATGGGAAAGAAGAGATGGATGTGAAGGTGTCAGCTCTGCTGTGTGTCCTTGAGCAGATTAATTTACATTTCTGGCTTTGGATCTCTTTTCATCATTATCCTCACAAGGCAGACATGACCTCTAATGTTCCTTCCATTTCAGATACTTCACGAAACTAGGACTCTTCCAACTGTGCTCTATTAGCAGGGCCAAGAGCCACGCAGAAGATCATAGCTGGCACCTCTGCTTCCTCACTTCTAAAATGAGGGTAATAACACCTACCATGCAAGGTGGCTGGAAAGATTAGATATAATATATGCAAAGCTGCTAGCACAGGGCCTGGCACCCCGCAGGTGTCCTGTAGGAGGAGGTTTTTAAATCAAAACCTAAGGATTTCCAGGATGTACCTCTCCCAGCCCGATCTCTGTGGTCCCAGGTAGCTTGGTGGCTTGAGCACATGGCCCCTGACTGACTCCTGGCCACAGGGAGTCCCAAGTCCAAACAACAGAACAGGGTTTTAGGCTCTTCTGTTCCATCTAGAAGCCCCATGGAAAGCCTGCCAAGTTTTCTATTTCCTCTGGCTGGAACCTTGTGGCCGTGACTGCAGGCTAGCTCCAAGTGTCTGAAAGGGAGGTTTTTCCAAAGGCCAGCCATTTGCTCCACTGTGCTGGAGCCTGCAAACGCTTTCTCCATCCCTTGCAATCGAGAGGCGAGGGAGTGCAGGGGACTGGGAGCCTGAAGCAGGACCCAGGATGTCCTTCTGTGTTTGCTTTGCCCAGTTGCCCTCTCCTGAGGTGCGAAGCACTCGAGAAGGGTTAAGTCTTCCTCACGACAGTGACGTTGTCAGAGATACTGTGCAAACAAGAAGCCGTAGAAGTATGTCTCACTTTCTCCGAGTCCCCAACCACTGCAGAACCTGAAAAAAAAAAAAAAAATCAGAAAATTCCACTTGCTTTTTCCTATTTAATGAGGTCGAACATTCTTAAGGAATGAAAAGCACAGCTCCAGCCTAGCTTTTAATTAGCTTCAGGAGCCCTTGTTTCAAACTAGCCTCGTTCCCAAAGCTATTCTCTCTCTGCTCTGAATGAGATGGAAATTCAATTGCATCCGCCTTGTCAAGTCATAATAAGATGCTCCCCCCACTCAAGGGCACATGGGGAAAGACACTCAGTAGCCAGACAGACGCTGTACTTTTTGACCTCAGCAGGACACCAGAACCTTAAAAAGGGCACTTTAAAAACTCTAGTTTATACCAAACTTGGTGTTGTTTTCGTAACCTCATGATGTGAACTTGGGCCAGTTTTTCCACATGTCCAGGGGGAAAACATGGACTTTAGAGCCAAACAGACCCAGAATCAAATCCTACCCTCTCATCCAGGTGTCTGTGCCAGTTAAGTAAGCGCTCATAGCTCCTGTCCCCCTCGTTTGTGACACAGATGTTGCTGCTTGCCTTGCGAGATGACTGGAGGGACCAAATGAAATATTGTGAGTGAAGCACAATGCCCTGGATGTCATCGGCACTCAAACACTGCTCTTCCTCTTTCCTGCCATCTATAGAACAGGATTAATCGCTCCCACTTTGCCTGTTTTGGTGGGTTGGACTAATGACTCAAAGGGAGTATATGGAGAGAGGGTAGGAGCCTGGGTTTTGTACTCAGAAGTGAGGGGTCAAAGCCCAATCCCGCTCCCTGCTACCTGTGCCACCCTGGGCAAGGTCCAGGGCCTCACCGTCTGTTCTCATGGCTAGTGGGGTACATCAGTAGCTCCTCCACAGGACCACTGCAAGGACTAAATGAGATAGTATCCAAAAAGCCCTTGCCTAGTGCCTGGCACAGGGTGAGCACGCAATAAGTATTAGCTGCTAACAGCCGCCACCGCAGTCGAAGTACGCTGTAAAATTTAAAATCCTCTCAGATGCCCATCTCAAATCCTTTCTGGAAGGGATGTGCCAATGTTACCGATGCTTATGTAAATGTAAGTGGTTATTATTTATGTAGGAGAACATTACTGAGCCTTATTCAGGAAGAGGGAGAGAACAATGCAGAGGAAGGAAAAATTTACGATGGTCTTCAAAGGGGAAAGAGAAGAAAATCACTTCTCACCCAGCACCGTAGCAGCAGCCCCATATATTAGCTCAGAGCTGCCTGTCTGCAGAAGCTACATCAATAGAGTCTCCTCTGAAGAAAGAGAAAAGGGAGAGGAAAGGAATGGAAAAGAAAGGGAAGAAAACCTCATCCTATTTTCTCTGAAAGTCACCCGAAGGCTGTATTTATCCAGCAGAATCTTGCTAAACACCCACCTCAGGGGAGATGCTGTGCCCAGAAGCCCAGCTCGGGCCCTCGGGGAATCTGCAGTCTAATGAGAACCTTACAACAAGTACATAAATAACTAATTAAAGGTAGAAAGTGAAGTGTCATGAATCATTATCATCATCATTATTAGAAGTCGCTTTTATGGGATTCCCTATAGTTGGTATGCCACCCTTTTTTCCAAAAAGAATTTGGGGCGATTTGTGACATAAAAGAAGATATACGCTGAGCAGTAAACAAAACTAGAGCTAGAAACTTGGATTAGAGCGAAAAGAAATGGCAAGGCTAATATAATTGTTGGGTGAGGCATCAGATTCAGCTTCGGCTCTGAGCTTCCTGGAAGTCAGGGCAAAATGGGAAACTCGTTCTTATAATTTATTGTTTCTTCAATGCGGATGCTCTCTTAAGCCATATACAGAAACCTACGCAAGGCCTACTTCACTAATCTTGTACTTTCTATTCAATCATCAAATGCAAAAGGCATGCATGTCTGTGGAATTTTGAGACGCTCAGGTGCGCCACTAATCATTATCAACATTTAAGACTATGATTTGGAGTATGAATTACTATTTTGCTGCAGTTTCTCGTTTCTGCTGGGACCATTTCCCAACTAGCAGCTATGCAGGATGCAGGCTGTTTCCCTCCGAAGGTTCATAAGGAAAAATATGTATACTTTAAAACACGGAGCAATTTTTGTATCATGATGCTAGACCCGCTAATTTTATTTTCAATGAGATTTCACTATTCCAGAGGGCTTTGATGTGTCACAGGACTCTCTTGGCTTAATTGCTGCTGTTCTCAAGTCATGCCCACTTAGACAGGTAGGTGGGAGTGAGTAGAATTAGCCAACTGTACAGAAAAATCAAAGACACTTGCAAGGGTACCTAGTTCTGAGAATTGCCATGAATTTTGCATGCCACTGACTAAGAAAGGAAGGAAGGAAGTGACATCTTGAAGGCCCCCGGTTTGGGCGGGCTGCGGTGAAGCCGACCAGCTGTTATTCTTTTTCTGGCTGGTTTCTGGCCCGTTGTGATGTCTTTTATTAACCTAGGAGAACTTGAACTTTAAAACCTGTTTTTAAAAGATTCTGTTTTGCCCTCTTTTCTAAATCCGATGCATGAAAGTCTCGTGAGTTTGATTAATGAGAATGAATTTTTTTTTTTAAATAAGAAACAAAAATACAAGACAAGTAACAAAGAAGGGGAAGAGGTGCTGCGCCAAGAGAGATCAATAAAGAATCGCCAAGAGGAGGAGGAGGGAGACAAAGGCAGTCAGAAGGCCATGGTTCTGGTCACTTCTCTGTTCGGGCCTGTCCTTCCCCCTGACAGGGAGTGCCCAGGCTTCGACCCTCTAGAGAGAGAGCCCTGCTCAGGGACAAGGCTGGACAGAGAGTCTGGTCACACGTGCCGGCCAATACCACACACATCTGTTTGATTTGGCACTGCTCACCGACCAGCTGCTGGCACAGAATCAGAAAGGGCAGGTGGGGGCCTTGGGGAAGGGGCAGGAAGGGGAGCAGGGATTATGCACAGTTGTTCCCAAAAGGAGAAAGGGGTGGGGGGGGCTCGGGAGGAATGAGTAGAGGGGCCCGGGGGCAGGCAGGGGCAGGAAGCCCACAGCTGTGGTGGTGGGCACTGCTGCTAATCGCCCTCTGCAGCAGGTGAAGTTCCTGAGTCAGAGTCCGCAGTTACTGGTGATGTGGCTTCAGGAGAAATTCAGGCACTAGGCCAGGTTTGGGCAAAGTGTCAGGAATGCTTTATCACTCTCCCCTTTGACCCATCTACTATCTCACTAACGGGGAGCCTTCCCAGACTTCCAAACAAGCTGCCATGTTGTCCCTCTTTTGCCTACAAGGTTAAATGTTTTGTTTCCTACCTCAAGCGTTTTGTTTTGCTTTTTCTTTCTAAGCTCACAAAGACTTACTTTCTCTAAGCTGTTAAGATCCTCCCAACTATCTAGAGAGAAAGCTGGAAAGAATAAGCCTTCCCACTTAACGGAGGCCCTAGAAGTGTAAGCAATATTCCTGAAGTCACCTGGCTCAGCCAATGGAAGAACAATTTAGGCAAATGCTGACTCCTCCACCTCAGCACCATTTGCTCTGCCAAAATTTGCTCTGGTCCAAAGTATCAACCATGTGCCAAGAGGTTGAGTTGGTGAGTGGTGCATGGACTCACCGGGGGGGAGCTGTATTATTATGTAACCTCAGTGTGAAATCTTCCACAAGCATAAATTCTTTGTTCACCATTTATTCAACACTATGTGCCAGAAACCATGCTGACTCCCAAGTAACTCACCATCTGGGCGATCCCTTTCTGGGTCTCTAACCAATGTCCATTATCTGAAGGGAATCCATTCCGGTAACTTCCGCAGGTTTGATCATCTCACACATTCATCACCTTTGTTTCTGAAAAAAAAAAAAAAATTCTTTCCTACAGTTTGCATCACATGTGACACAAGAAGCAGGACATCACATTGCAGCTGAGATTGTTGACTGGGTCTGTTCACTGGAACAGTACGATCTGTTTACTTTTAGGACGCTCTCAGCACTCGGAGGTCAAAATAGCTTGAGATAGAATTACCAATATTCAATCTAAATGATGTAAAAGAAAGACCACTTCATATGGTTTGCCCTAATAATATAGGTTCTGGCTCTGAAGGGTGTCCAAGGTTCAGATACTCCCTTTGCCACTTATTAGCAGGGTGAAATGAAATCACCCATGCAACGGCACGGATTTGGGCTACTAGCACCCAAGAGTGAAGAGGGAGGCTCGTCCCCCATAGATGGGACATCCATAATGACAGCAGCCCACCTGAATCTCCCATGGTTTTCCTTTATATAATACCCTAATTTTCCACTTTGTGCCACTGCCATTTAACACAAAAACACTAGGGTTAGGAGGTACAATTAAACGCTTCAAGTTGGGAAAGGAGCTTCAAAGCATAAACTATCTACAGATAGGAAAGACTGGTGAAGTTAAGTCCAAGTCCCCAGTGACCTATCACCAGTCAGGTTTCCCTTTCAAGCTAGCCTCACATTAAATCCCTGGAGATCCTTTAGATCCTTCCAAAACTGGACCTTCTTGATCCTCCAAAGGGAAGGTGATCTTCCCCTGGTTTTCTCTAGCACGATTTCTTCCCTCTCTCCCTCTGGATCTTATCCCTTATCTCACCAGTTTTGGGATATTTTGTTGTAGCCCTCCCCCAACAGCTCACTCACCTGGGCCTCCATCCCCACAGTGGCTGCACAGGTCCCCTCACCCAGCCTTCATGCCTTCCACAGCGCACAGCTCACACCAGCCTCTACTCTGCCAGTGAGTCACATAAGGTCACAAGTAATATATTAAATAAATGCATATTTGCATTTTCAAATTAGCTTCCATAGACTGTATGATAGTTTTGAAGCATTGTAGACACCATATTGATATAAAACACAGATGTCCATAGTTACGTCCCACGTAGGGCCCTTTCTTGGGGACCCAGCTGCCACAACCAGGACTGACTGGTATTTAGCTCTGCTTCAGGCTGGAGGCCATTTCTGTGACCCTCCTGAGGTCTGTCCTCTCTGACCTCACACCCTAGGTCCCCTGATTCATCCCTGATGTTGAATCCCTGATTCCACAAACACCAGTGTCCTCATTCCCACAGAGCTGTCAAGCCTCCCCAGGAACTACCATCAGCCACCAGCAGCCACACATCCTGTCTGATTTGACAGCATAGTGGAAACAGATTCCAGATTTGAATTCTAACTCCACCGCTTCTTACCCGAGCAGCTATTTGATCTCTCTGGGCCTCAATCTCCTCATCTGCAAAATAGGAATAAAAATACCCTGGCAGAGATGACCGTGAGACAACTTGTGACAATGCACAGGGCTAATCACAATGTCTCGCCCAGGGAACAGTAGCTGTTTTTCTTCAGATGACCATCTATCACAGCTGGCACGACGCTGACTGCCACCTGGCCTGTCACCTCCTGCAGGTCTTGGTATGCTGCTGGCGCTGCCCACACCCACACCTACCTAACAGCCTCGTCTGGTCTCTGAGTTCCAATTCTTCCTGCTTCTCTGAGTGAGTCCCACTGTGTCTGTTCTGACTCCTGGCCGGTGGTGTGCTGGTCCTTGGCAGCTCTTCCACATGCCACACTCCGTGACCGTCATGTTGGTAACTTGAACTTGGCCGTAGGGGGACTTTTTACATCAGAGAAATCAGCAAACCCTCCAATGGTGCCCTTTCCCCCTAAAGAGTCTCTTGTGAAACATTTGCACCCACACTAGCATGGACGCTTCATCCTTTCAGTACCTTCTTGAAGCCTGATTGTCTGACCTGAACAATCACGTTGTAGTCTTTTTAAGGGCAGACCTCAGAGGTTTTCTTGCATACACAGACTGGCCTCACCTTTCAGCGAGAATGCTGCTAAATCCATGCCAAAGTCTACAGAGCGACTCTGGGCTTAGGCATGGAAACATGACACCAGGAAACAAAAAAGTCTAACAAATATACATTAACCTCAGGATTGACCCCACCACTAATGAGTTCTGCTCAGCACGGCCAAAGCGTTTTCTTCCTGCTGGGCTCCCTCCTGGTGAGGCAGGCTCCAGGGGCTGAGGCCTTCACCTGAGCTCTCTGATGGAAACCTTCCAGGCCCTAAATGACCATGCCCTTCACGCCACTCCCTGAATGCTTCTGGCTTGGAAACCCTGCTGTCCTGTCACAAAGACGGTGCAGCAGAAGCTGAATCCTTTACAGCTAAAAAAAGAAGCCCTGCCTTTCCTTCTTGTTTTGAAGGCTCTAAACCACACATGTTTGGTAAGGTGTGGGAATTTTGAGGGCTCAGATCCAGTTCCAGTGTCTGTTCCTCAGGCCTGAGCAAGTGTTAAGTTCAGATTTGCTGCACCTAGGACCACTTTTGGAGATTGTAATGGTTACTTAGTGCCAGGCCACACCTACCTATATATGCCCTTGAAGCAAATGGTGGGTATTTGTCATTTCTAATGGCTGAATAATATTCCATTGTGTGTGTGTGTGTATATATATATATATGTAAGAAAGAAAAACTTATTAAGAAAATAAACATGCGGGTGAACATGCTGTACAATGGGGTAGAAGAGGGAAAATTTTTTTTTAGAAGGAAATGTTTTCTCATGGATTTCAGAAAACAAATCATCATCTGCTGTAGCAGAACCCTCTCCATCTAGGTGACTATCATGAGTCTCCTTTTAGCAGTATTTTGTTCCTGCCTGTACTTGAAAGGATTCCCACAGCCCACGTGGGGATATACCCCATCCATCTGTCCATTAAACCTTACGTCCTCTTTTCTCCTCACAGGATTTATAAATTCTACCCATTTTCCTCTCTTCACAGTTCCAGACCTACCAAACACAAAACAGTTCTGACTAGCCCACTTCCTCTATATACCTACCCCTTGACTTGCTGCCTCTTAAATAGATTGAGAGACCATGCTTTCACACTGACGTCTTTAATGATGATCTTCATAGGAATATCAACAGAGAGTGACAAATGTGAAGGAGGAACAAAAGTCCCAGATTTTTCTCCTACATTCTTCTTACCCAGGTCTCTAGTGTACACTGAAATGTGAAATATAAGCCCATCATTCTACTAACCCATCTTTGTCTCTTTCCTTGTCTCCCCTGTTGTCTCCAGGGCAAGGCCTCCTGTTTCATCTATTTATGACTAGTGTGCTTCTAGGAATGGCAGCCATCATGATCTTACTGAGGTACTTCCTAGCTTACAAGTCACTTTCTATCCACTATTTTGGTGGACCTCAGAACCTCCTTGCGACCTAGGTGTTGGTGTGACTGCCTCCATTTTAATGGATCATTGAAACAGTAGAGACGGAGTGTCTGATGGATGCCTGGTCCAGCCCTCTGCCTCTATCTCCCCTCATCTAGTTGCCACACAAAGAAATACCGTGATTAGGCACTGATTAAATGTGACCCTTCAAAAGAATCTGATTCAAGAGATTTTTTTTTTCAAGGAAAGTATTCCCAAATTATGTTTTAACTCTATGTAATGAGGAAAGTCCATACATGTTTTGTTTTCCACTCCACTGGCAACAGCTTCTTGGCTAATGACCAGATCCCTCCTTTTGTTTTGACATAGTAGATCAGGGTGCTGCAGACTGGACATCCAGGTGACCTCTTACTGTACTTCCAAAATCGAGGTTTGAGCCAGATCTGGATCAAGATGAAAAATTGCCATTTTTCCCTGCTGTCTTTTTATTTCTTGCTTTATCGTTCCACACTTTCTTCCATATCTTCCTCCCAGATGATCTAATGCACACGTACTCCAAGCCACAGAAGGTAAGACTTTCTTAATTTCTTTTCCTACTCTCCAGTCTAAATTAATTCAGAAGCATTTAGTTCTTCAGATACAAACTATCTACTCTTTACTCCATGTTGGAATAACCCAGAACTTATTTGAAACAATTTATCATTTTAAACTTTTCACTAATTCTCACTGGCCTTTGTAAGGACCTGGCTTTTCTGCTCCACATAAATTGGCTATCTCCAGTGCCTTCATCATGTTGACATTAGATTATAACATGGAGAGGAGCTGGGAGCTGCTCAGGGCCAAGCTTAAGGGGTCATCTTATTAATCAATTGGAAAGAAGATTAACTTATTCATTCAACACCTACTTATTAATCACTTAACCTGAACTCCTATAGTACTTGAGGTCCAATAGCATATACTTGTTATGAGTATATTATCCACGCCTCCCAATTAGACTGTGAGGCCATTCGGAAGAATCTGGTCTTGGGTTGCCACTACCTGTCTTATGACATTGGGAAACTCTCTTCACTTCTTGGGGCCTCAGTTTCCCCATTGTGGGAGGTGGGTAAACAGCATTCTAAATCCACTGACTCACTTTCTTCCCACACCACTCGGCAAATATGAGTGGAGTGCAAAACATAAGAGTTACCAGCAGAGCTCAAAGAAGGAAGGATCGAGTGCTATTTAAGAGAAATCAGTTCATTGTTGAGGCTGGGAAATGATAACATAGAAGTTGGCTATACAGCTTTGTCTACTTTTTGTACACACTTGAAAATACCCTTACAATAAAAGAACAGAAATGTTAGAAGGCAACCTAGCAGGCTGCACACAGCAGGTAGCCACTGCGCAGAGTTGAAGCATGGGTAGGATTTCAATGAACTGACACTGGGTCAGGGGCCATTCCAGGCAGGGCACATCTCGAGCCAAGGCATAGCGACTGGAAAATACAAGGTGTTCACAGAGAACTGAGAGTAGTCATGTGTGGCCACAGCCGAGGGTGCACGAAGGGAGTGGTGGGAGATGGGATGGAAAGGTATCGTGGGGTCAGAGCCGGAAGGGCCTAGAGAGGCACAGTGAGGAGCCTGTGCTGGATTCAGTTCCGAGGGGAAGTGAGCTCACTGGTTAAGGCCCAGCTGGCCCTACCCCTCCTCAGTGGCTCTGGGTGCAGGCCCAGGAGAGGGCATGTGGCAGAAACTGGCAGAGGCGCATGCTGGCAAGAACCACCCGGCTCGTTTCTTCACCAGGAAACAAGGTTTCCTGTAACTCAGACCATGAATCAGCATTTCCTCTGTCAATAATACACAGCAAGAAATGCAACAGCGCAGGGCTTGGGGGGAATGGAAGAAAGGAAGGAATATTCCATGACACGCTGGGCTCTGCTCTCCTTTCCCCTCACGAAACACTCCTGATAAGTTCCCAAATAACACTCGGGTTTCATGAGATAAGTCTCTCAGACGGCCTCGCAGTATCGTGTGAAGATTAAGGCCCACAGGATACCCAGCTCTCTGGTCATATTTTGTGTTTCTGACACCACTGGGACAAGCAGGGGCACTCTCTGAACCCCTTGCTTTCACCACTAAACATTGCTAAGGCAGTGCTTCATCCCTGCAGAGGCCTGAGTGTGTGTGTGTGTGATTTGCCTTTTAGTTCTTACACATCCCTGTCCGACATTTTATTTGATTCCCGTAATAATCTGTGAGGGACACAGGGAATATTATACCTATTTCACAAGTACAGATACCACAGCGGGGACATGAGATGTCTCTTCCCATCAGATCTGTTTTGAAGAAGCCAGAACTGACCCCAACCCTTCAAACTCCAGTCCAGGCTTGTTTTCAAGGTCATAGACGTAACACAAATAAAGCTTATAATACTATATATTACATAGATAAATAGATATACATACATACAGCGTATTTATTGAAAAGATAAGTATGCTCTCAATTCAATGTATCAATTACTATAGTATCTTTTAAAATAAGTTATAATATTTAATGTAAATAATACAGCATATTTATTTAAAATATACTTAATACTAATTTAATCTTAATAATTCACTTATCTAAAATATTAATAATAGGGACACCTGGGTGGTTCCATGGTTGAGCGTCTGCCTTGGGCTCAAGGTGTGATCCCTGGGTCCTGGGATTGAGTCCCACATCGGGCTCCCTGCATGGACCCTGCTTCTCCCTCTGTGTGTGTCTCTGCCTCTCTCTCTGTCTCTCATGAATAAACAAATAAAATCTTTAAAAAAATAAAGATAAACTAAAGTATTAAACATATATAGCATATATATATATATATATATGTTCTACCTAACATCTGAAAGAATGTTATTCACCCCCTCATTCCATTCATTCATTTATCAAATATTTATTGTTACTGTCTGCTCTCTGCCAGGCTCTGTTCTAGACACATTCTATAGTGAACCAAACAGTCAAAAAGCCCTGCTTTCATAAAGTTTACATTCAGTTGTGGAACTCAGAAAAGGGATGAGATAAAAGTAAAATACAGAGTGTTGGAGAATCATATATGCTTTGAAGACTAAAGGAAAACAAGAAGAGGGTGAGAAGTGTTGGAAGTAGGGGTAACATAATTTTATGTAAGATGTTCTGTGATAGTCTCCCTGAAAATGTGATGTTTACATGAAGACCTGAAGAGGTGAGCAGGCCAGCCATGTGGATGGATCTATGGGGTGGGGAAGCCTGCAAAAAAAAAAAAAAAAAAAAGGAGTAAATGCCAAGGCCCTGAGGTGCTGACTCCTTGCCACGTGCAGGGAGTAGTGAGGAGCCAGGTGTGGCTGGACCTGAGGGAGAGAGTGGGGAAGGGCAAGAAGTAGGGGCTGGAGGCTGGGGAGAGTCATGCAGGCCATTATTCACACTTGGAACTGACATAGAGAAATTGCTATCATTTACTCAAAATGCAAACCAAACTGACCAACCAAATGAACAAACAATTAAAATAAAACAAGCCAAGGATGAAAATGTGAAATAAAACAAAACAACAGCAACAGAAGCCTTATAGAGGGTTAATGCTGGTGAGGAAGACAAGGAAAGAAAAAGCAAGAGACACATAGAAAGAAAGAGAAAGGGAAGAAGCGACCATATACTGTGTGTTTGTGTTTTACTTATTTCCTCGCTCTCTCTCTCTCTCATCTGAAATCTAGATCCAAGATCCAAACTCTGAAGCCAACTGTCATGGCCACTTCCCAAGGGAGCCAGGCAGTGGCAAAGTCAGGCAGAGGAGCAAAATTACCAAAAGCTTGGGCCTGGGCCTCAGACCTCAGCTAGATTCCTATTGAGCCAGACAGCTAGCACTCAACAGGTCTCCTCTTGCTCAGGCTACAGGCTGAAAGCAGAACCAAATTCTTCTACGCCTCTCCTCCCCAGGCCTCCCAGGGACAGAGTGGCCTTCTAAGCAGAGCTCCCTCCCAAGCAGCAGGGACAGACCATCCAAGTTATCAATCCCAGCTCTACAAAAGCTCCCTTTCTAACTCAAGAGTCCATCACACACTTGCTTTTGACCCTGGCTCATCCTTGAAGATGGAGTATACACATGGCTGTAGACAGGGGTGTGAAGGAGGGGAGAGAATGGCCTTGCCCACACTCTACAAGCCAATGTTCTCTTGCTTTTTGTTCTTTCTCTTTATTAGTCCTATGGGCTTAGTGGGCAAGCTCATAAGCAGCTCATGCCCGTAAATGCTCCACTACCACCTTCCCACTGCTTTGGAGAGTTTTAGAAAATTTCTTGGTGTGACTTCCCCAAACTTTATCACTCGGACCAATGATAGTTCAGTCCCACAAAGCCCCTTATAAATGTGTCCTTGACTTCCCTTCAGAAGCCACTGAGGCAGATCAGAATAGGACTATACTCCAAGTCAAACATGGACACTAGGTGAAGTCCCTCACCATTCTTATCAAGAAAGTGAACAAACAAGAGTGATGCTATCACTCAGAGACATGCGAACAACCTCGGTCAACCAAGGCATATCATGATCAGGGTGGGGGGAAGATAGCTAAAAGAACTCTCTGAATTGTTTCCCTCATTCATGCCTTTCTGCATCACCTATCTCCTTCCAATACCATCGGCATCCTAGTTTGAGTCTCTTCTGAGCTTTTTCTTTAAATCAAACTTTTTAGAGGTACTAGGAGTTGTAAGAAATAATACAGAGAAAAAAAATAATACAGAGAGCCTGGGTATCCTTTGCCCAACGTTAACATCTTGCAAACCCATAGTACAATATCGTAACTAATATATTGGTATTCCTACAATCAAGACAGAGAATTTTTCCATTACCCCAAGGTTCTCTGATGTTTTGCTTTACGGCCAAACCCACTTGACTCCCTCTCCCATCGCCTCCTTAATCTCTGGTTAGCCATTTCTAAAATCTTATCAATTCAAGAATGTAGTATAAATGGAATCCTACCACATGTAACCTGTTAAGATTGGTTTTTTTCCTATCAGGATAATCCTCTGAGGAGATTCACTCAGGTTGTGTAGGTATCAAGTTAGTTCCCTTTTATTACTGAGTAATGATTCCGTGCATCACAGCTTATTCACCCACCAAAAGACATTTGAGTTGTTTCAAGCTTGGAGCTGTCATGAGCAAGTCTGCTGTAAATACCTGTGTACAGGATTTTGTGTGAACGTGAATCTTCATTTCTCTGGAATAAATGCTCTGGAGTGCAGTTGCTGCAAGTATGGTGTTACTTGTTAACTTTTTTTTTTTTTTTTAAGATACTGCCAAATTGTTTTCCAGAGAGACTATATATCACTTTACATTCCCACCAGCAATAATGTACCAGTGAACCAGTTTCTCTGCATACTTGCTAGATCTTGTTGTTGCTATTATCTTTCCTTATCCTAGCCATTCTAATAGGTGTAGTGATATCTTATATGCTTTTAATTTTCAATTCCCTAAGCACTAATGCTACTGAATATCTTTCTATGCATTTACATGCCATTTGTACCTACAGTTTGGTAGAATGTCACCTCATGTATCTTGCTGATTTCAAATTAGATGTTTTTAACCTTTGATAGAGAGAGAGAGAGAGAGAGAGAGAGAGACTATCTATCTATATATAGATCTTAATTTTTTGGCAGATATTTTTCATTATCTGACAAATATTTTCTTTCCAGTGAGTAGTTTGCCTTTTAATCTTTCTGTAGAACTTTTTTTTTATGGAGCGATTTTTTTAAAATGTGATGAAGTCTTATCAATTTTTTTCTTTTATAGATTATTGCTTTTGGTGTCAAGTCTAAGAACTCTGCTTAGTTCTAGATATAGTTCTAGATACTAGTTCTAGATCTAGGAGATTTCCTATTTTTTTCCTAAAGGTTTTTATAGTTTCATGTCCTACATTTAAATCCATGGTCTATTTTGTGTTAATTTCCTTATAAGGTGTGAGACTTAAGTTGAGGTTTGTTCTTTTGTTTGTTTTTTTATTTCTTTTTCTGTTTTTGCCTTTGGATGTCCAGTTGCTCAAGTACCATTTGTTGAAAAAGTCTATCTTTTTCCCCATTGAATTGTTTTTGTACTTTTGTCAAGAAACAGATGGTCATATTTGTGTGAGTCTATTTCTGGGCTCTCTCTTCTGTTCTATTGATCTGTGTGTCCATCTCTCTGCAAATACCACACAGTCTTGCTTACTATAGCTGTATCATGTCTTGAAATGGGGTGGTGAGATTCTTCTGACTTGATACTTCTTTTTTCAAAATTGTTTTAGTTATTCAAGTTTCTTTACCTTCCCATATAAATTTTAGAATAATTTTATGGATACATACCAAAAATCTTACTGTAATTTTGAGAAGGATTGTGATAAATCTGTACATCAGTTTGGAGGAAATTGACAGCCTTACTAGTATGGTAGACAGACTAATAGCCCCTCAAAGATTCCTACATCTCAATCCCTGGAAACTATAAATATGTTATTTTATATGAAAAAAATGGCTTTGCAAATGTGATTAAAGACCTGGAGGTGGGAAGGTTCTTGTGAATTATCCAGATGGACTCCATGTAATCACAAGGAGGTAGAAGGATCAGAGTCAGGGGAAGAGACATGTGATGATGCAAGCAGAGAACAGAAAGGAATTGGAAGGTATATGCTGCTGGCTTTGAAGATAGAGGAAGGGGCCATAAACCAAGGAATGCTGGTGTCTTTTAGAAGCTGACAAGGCAAGGAAGTGAATTCTCCCCCCAGGGTTTTCTGGAAGGAACCAGCCCTGACAATACTTTGATGTTAGCCTCGTAAGACCCAGTCTTAGACTTCTGAAACCCAAAACCATAAGAAAATAAATTTGGGTTGTTTTAAGCCACTAAGTTTGTGGTAATTTTTTATAGAAGAAATAGAAAACTAGTGCAACTACTTTGAGGCTTCTAATTAATGAACAGAAGTAGGATGTCTCTTCATTTATGTAGATATTCTTTGATTCTTTCTTCAGCATCTTATACTTTTCAGAGTATAAGTCCTGTACATGTTTTGTTATATTTACATCTAAATATTTTATTTTTTGAATGATGGTAAGTGATATTAGATTTCAAATTTCAATGTCCATGTGTTCATTGTTAGTATAGAAAAATACAATTGATTTTTGTATGTTTGTTTTATATCTTACAACCTTAATGAACTCACTTATTAGTCTAAGAGGGGTAGTTTGTTTTGTTTTCAAATCCTTGTAATTTTCTATGTAGCTAATCATGTCATCTATAAATACATTTTTTCTTTCTCAACTTTTTTTCCTTTCATTTCCTTTTCCCGATGTATTGCATTTTCTAGAACTTCCAACAATACAAATAAAAGAGATGAGAGTGAATATTCTCACCTCATTCTTGATCTAAGGGACAAAGGCTTCAGCCTTTCACCATTAAGTATAAGAGTAGTTGTAGGATTTTGTAAATCCTCTTTATCAAGGTGATATTTTCCTCTAATCATAGATTTCTGAAAGTTTTATCATAAATGAGTATTGAATTTTGTCATATGCTCTTTCTACATTGACTGAGATGATCACTTGTTCTTTCTTCTTTAGATAGTGAATATGATAGATTAACAGCAACCAACTCTGTAGTATTGGAACCAGTCTGGCATCTCTGGAATAAACCTTACTTGGTCAAGGCATGTAATTTTTTCATAATTGTTGAATTCTACTTAATATTTCATGTTTTTTAATAAATATTTTCCCTCTATATTCGTGAGAGCCATTAGTCTGTAGTTGTTGTGATTTGCACTGTTTGTGTGGTTTTAGTATCAGGTAATTCTACCTTCATAAAATGAGCTGGGGATTATGCTTTTCTCTTCTATTTTCTAGGAGATGTGTAGGATTAGTGTTAACTCTCCTTTAAATGTTTGGAAGAACTCTTCAGTGAAACCGTCTAACACTAGATATTCCTTTTTGAGAGTTTTAAAAATTATGAATGCAATTTCTTTAGTAATTATAGGGTTATTCAAGTTATCTGTATCTACTGTTTAAGTTGTGGTAGTTGTTGAAGAATTGGTCCATGTCACAAAGTCAAATTTTTGTGTGTAGAGTTGTTTTATATGCCTGGTGTTTAAAGTTTTCTCTAATCCACCTTTTCCATCTTCTACCCCTCCTTTTCACTGAGGCCAAGTAGATCTTTATGAATTGGGATCTCAGTGAATTGGATTCTTCTGGGATTCCCCACACACTCCGTGCTTTTTCATTGCCGCATCTTGCTATTTTCATTCTCTATACCCGGAATACCCTAAGGTTTTATTTTTAATTCCTTCTCATTCAAGAGCCACTAAAAACTGAAGTCTATCTTTTCTATTTCCCTTTGAACTTTCCTGGCCTCTATTATCTGTGGCAGTTTTGTGGTGTGAACTAGGGACTGCCTTGTATAGATATTATTTGTGAACATTACCCCTATAAGCTATAAAGTCTTTAAGGGATGAAACCCTGTACAATTCTTCTTGGTTTCCTCCATAGGCCCTGGCATGGGGAATGGCACAAAATACATGCATAAAGATCATCTAAGAAATTAACTCTTGTGGGTCCTCACATGAGAGTATACCCAAGAAGTCTCTTACTTTCAGGTTTTTAGAGAGCTATTTCGTAGCTATTTTTCTGAGACATACACTTATTTATTTATACATTTAAATTTATTTTTTTAGGTAATATCTACACCCAGTCTGGGACTTGAACTAGCAACCTCTAGATCAAGGGTCAAATGCTCTACTGACTGAGCCAGTCAGGTGCCCTTCCCAGCTGCTTTTCTGAAACAGGGATTGACCTAACATTTGAGAGAGCTAGTCTCTTGAGTATTTAAAGGGAGTCTCTTGAGTATTTAGAAGGAAAGAGTCACTCTCAACACCAATTCAGATCTCAAGGGAAAGACACACTGTGTTTTTCAGAGTCCTGAAGACTGTCTCACAAAACTACAGGTTCATTATGAAGAGAAGGGGCATAGCCAGGGATCTGGAAATCTACCAATTTACAAAAAGAACACCTTCTCTTGCCATCCAAATTAGTAGTTCAAATTCTCCTTAGCAGCACCACACAAAATGGAGATGTATTAAGGAAGTGAGATGGAAAAGTGATCTCCATCTATTCCCAGCTCAGCGGGCATCTGTATCCAACAGTATTATTGAGAATGACTTTGCATCAGGAGGCCCAGGCTGGGAATGAATATTCTTCAGGGAATCCTCCCACCATCCCAAAATAGGAGCAGGTAAAGTGGCTGGGAAAGGAGGCAGAGGTAGGGATGAGACAAACTAGAGAGAAGGGGAAACATCCTCCAGTCTTCTTTCTGTCAAGATCCAACTCTTGGTGATCCCATGGTCCCTCTCCTAGTTTGAGCCTCCTATCACATCTGCTGTTGTATCCTCTCATAGGATCCCTTAGTCTGTTTCCCTGCATCTGTCTGTCCTAAATACAGCAACAAAGTGACCTCCCTAAAACTTAGCTTTGATTGTACCATTTATATTTTCCAAGAAACCTTCACACAATCCCTAATGTACATAAATAATGTGACATACCTTCATCAGGCATTCAAGGCCCTCTGCATGTTAAAATTCCCTCTGCCAGCTGACAATAAGCAGGCAAAAGCAGAACAGAAAGAATATAAAGTCTAGCATTAGATCTGAGTTCAAATCTAGCTGTTTTATAATAGCTTCATGAGTGGGGTAACTTATTTAACTTTGATGAGCCTCAGTTTCTTACCAAAAAATTGTTTAAAAAATGATAATAACTCCAAAGTTTGCAGTGAGAAATAGATGAAGCAATGAGTGTGAAATACATAGCACATAATTGGCACTGGATAAATGGTAGCTATTTTGAGTATGCTGAAGGACATTTAGTAACTTCCCAATTCCTATAACTTAAGACCCCTGAGCCTTCTCTCAGACAGAATGGCCCTGATAAGGTCATCAAATGTCCTTGCACAAGGAGTAGGGACTGTCCACAGATGACAGTTGGGGATGAGGGAGCAGCCACATAAGGTAAGCTGCCCATTATTAGAAAGAAACAATGACTTATTTCACTCAGCATAATACCCTCCAGGACAAACATTATATGGTCTCATTCATTTGGGGAATATAAAAAATAGTGAAAGGGAACAAAGGGGAAAGGAGAGAAAATAAGTGGGAAATATCAGAGAGGGAGACAGAACATGAGAGACTCCTAACTCTGGGAAACGAACAAGGGGTGGTGGAAAGGGAGGTGGGCAGGGGGTGGGGGTGACTGGGTGACGGGTACTGAGGGGGACACTTGATGGGATGAGCACAGGGTGTTATGCTATATGTTGGCAAATTGAACTCCAGTAGGAAAAAGAAAGAAGAAAGAAAGAAAGAAAGAAAGAAAGAAAGAAAGAAAGAAAGAAAGAAAGGAAGGAAGGAAGGAAGGAGAAAGAAAGAAAGAAAGAAAGAAGAAAGAAAGAAAGAAAGAAAGAAAGGAAGGAAGGAAGGAAGGGAAGGAAGGGAAGGAAGGGAAGGAAGGAAGGAGGAAAAAGAAAGCAAGAAAGAAAGAAAGCAATAAAGAAAGAAAGAAAGAAAGAAAGGAAGGAAGGAAGGAAGGAAGGAATGAGAAGAAGGAAAGAAAGAAAGGAAAGAAAGAAAAAGAAAAGAAAGAAAAGACACAAAAGAAAGCAGAAAAGAAGAAAGAAAGAAAGAAAGAAAGAAAGAAAGGAAAGGAGGAAGGAGAGAAAGGAAAGAAAGAAAGAAAGAAGAAAGAAAAAGAAAGAAGAAAAAAAAGAAGAAAAAGAAAAGGAAAGAAAGAAAGAACGAAAGAAAGAAAGAAAGAAAGAAAGAACAGAGCTCAGAGAGGGGCTGTGTATATAGCACAGGTGAGAGGGCAGGTCCAGAAATTCCTAATGGTCAGGCAGGGTCCAGCAGTTTCAGCACCTGGCTTTCTTCCTTGAGCCTCAGAACAAGCCTAGGCCTGCTTTTCCACAACTAAGGACACCTCTCCCATCTCTTCATGCAGCTCTATTTTCCGCGCTTTTTTAAGAGACTTATTTGAATGCTATGTTGGGCGTGGAGGGGAGGCTGGCAGTGGGCAACAGGGCTGTAAATCTGAAGTCTGTTCACTATGGCTTGTATAGCTATCGTACCCATTATGTATGTGTGTTATTATAAGGGGCTCAAGGAAATAGTGTCAAGAGACTCACTTCATAAGTATGTTTATTATTATCTCCGCTGTTCAAGCCACACAAAATAAATGTCTGGCATTTCCAGAAATTGCTATCGATTCAGCAGCAGATTTTACAAGGCCAATCAATAACAGTTTCCTCTATACCCCCTCCCCCAGTGTGTATTTATTTGTGATCAGGCTTTCTGTTCCTCCTGTGCTTTCTAGTGCTTGTAATTGGTCCAGAATAAATGGATGATTTCATCTTTTTCCAGGAAAAAAAAAAAAGAGGGGGTAAAAAAACTCTGCTATTAAAAATATCTCCCGCCCCTATCCAACAAAAAAAGCTGTGCATATATGTATATGTGTGTGAAAGAAAAGAGAGCCTGCATTCAAACCCACCTGCCAAAATAAGACCCTCAACACATAAACTACAATGTATGGCCTCTTTTCCTTGCACCTAAGCCATGTCGTATTAGGAGGTTAGGGACCCAGAAAGCCACACAGACCCTTCTAGTCATGGGTTCTTCTAACATGATGCCCTTATACCTTACCGTGTCACCAAGTGTATAGCAGAGTCTCAGAACAGGCTAGAACTTCAAAGTTCACCAGCCCAACCCCCTCTACTAAAAGATCAAAGCACAGAGGCTCAAAAAAGGAAAGTTGGTCGAAACTCAGGTCTCTTGCCTCAAAATGTGACCTTCTTTGGAGATAGAGTCTTTACAGAGGTCATCCAGTTGAAGCTGAGTCATGAAGGTGGTCCCTAACCAATATGATTGGTGTCCTCATCAAAAGGAGAAATTTGGACACGGATAGAGACACACATACAAGCAGAATGCCAGGTCAACATGAGGGCAGAGATCAGGACGATGCTTTTTCAAGCCAAGGAATGCCAAAGACTGCCAGTAAATCGCCAGAGGCTAGGAGAGAGCCATGGAACAGATTCTCCCTGACAGCCTCAGAAGGAACACTCTGATCTCAGACTTCTAGCCTTCAGAGCAGTGAGACAATAAGCTTCTGTTGTATAAGCCCTCCAGTCTGTGGTGCCTTGTTACAATGACCCTAGCAAACTAGCACACTCCTCTTCCTCAACAGCGACTGTTCAGGAGACCCAGGAGAGAAGGACCCAGAGGTGAAAGTCAGAAAAATATTAGAATTATACAAGAGACTCAGAAACCATCTTCGATAACTTTACTCCAAATAAATACAGCATCAGGAGAGGGTACAGATGTACATGGAGAATACACACACCCAAACTTCTACATAAAGCTACATAAAATCAGTTGTCTCTGCGGTAAAGTATAAGTCATGCTTCAGTTTGTTCTATGATAGGATAAAGAAAATATGTATCCTTCAAAGTAAAATATAAAACTAAAGAAAATATAAAACTAAGCCACTTGGGTGGCTCAGTGATTCAGCACCTGTCTTCGGCCCAGGGCTTGATCCTGGAGTCCTGGGATTGAGTCCCACATCGGGCTCCCTGCATGGAGCCTGCTTCTCCCTCTGCCTGTATCTCTGCCTCTGTGTGTGTGTGTGTGTGTCTCATGAATAAATAAACAAAAGCTTTAAAAATAATAAATAAATAAATAAATAAATAAATAAATAAATAACAAACTAAAGAAAATCTATGGCACCTTGGTGAAAAAAAATAATGCTATGGGTTCATAAGGACTATTTCCCTTATCTCTTCCTAGAGACACAGGAGGACATTAGTCACAGGAGTCACCCAGTCACAGGAGGCTGGGTGACTATGTAATTCTGACCAGTGGACAGTAGTAAATGGAAGCAGCATAAGTGGAAGCACAGAGGCGTTTATGCGAACCTTCCAGGCTTTGTCTTCCCTCATCACAGAGGCCCCGGACAACACCTCTTAAAAGAAGGGAGGCACAAAGTTAAAGTAGACCAGATTTCTAAGCCGCTCTTTGAAAGAGAGCTGCCTTAATGTCCACAATAGCCAAACTGTGGAAGGAGCCTCAGTGTCCATCGAAAGATGAATGGATAAGGAAGCTGTGGTCTATGTATACAGTGGAATATTCCTCAGCCATTAGAAATGACAAATACCCACCATTTGCTTCGGCGTGGATGGAACTAGAGGGTATTATGCTGAGTGAAGTAAGTCAATCAGAGAAGGACAAACATTATATGGTCTCATTCATTTGGGGAATATAAAAAATAGTGAAAGGGAATAAAGGGGAAAGGAGAAAAAAATGAGTGGGCAATATCAGAAAGGGAGACAGCACATAAGAGACTCCTAACTCTGGGAAACGAACTAGGGGTGGTAGAAAGGGAGGTGGGTGGGGGGTGGGGGTGATTGGGTGACGGGTACTGAGTGGGGCACTTGATGGGATGAGCACTGGGTGTTATGCTATATGTTGGCAAATTGAACACCAATAAAAAATAAATTTATAAAAAAAATAAAGGGAGCTGCCTTGGAGAACCATCTGGCCTTCAATGAAGCTTTTTGCGAGAAAGAAAAAAGACTCTGATACCTTTGAGATTTGGGGGAATAATCTAACATGGCACTATGACCTAACTCAGATCATGATGGTCTTCATCTCTGCGATCTGTATTTGACTAGCATACTATTCACAAACAAAATGAAGAATAAGCTATTTGAAAAATATTAGCTTGGATTTTCTCATGTTTCTTGTTACTAATAAACAGCCATTGGTAGACAACCCACCCCAAATATGTCCATTGCGATTTCCTCTGACAACACAGACTCTGGGCCCCACAGTAAAGGAAACACCTCCTTGGCATTCCTGACTACTCCTCCAGTGGGAGCTTGGACCATTATGGGTAGAAAAGCATTTCCCAACTCACAAGGCAGCCATTCTTGGCACAACTCTGATTGTTAGAAATTTATTCCTTAAGATTATCTATAATCAGACTCTCTGTTACTTCTACCCACTGACCTCAGTTCTGAAACCCTCTAGAGTTCTGCAATAACTAAGAACAAGTCCATACTTCTCCCTAGCTGCTCTTCCCCCAGGCTGCTGTTTTAATCAAAGGAGATTTCTTTCCAGAAGCCATGTTAATCAAACTATCACTAATAAGTCAAATCCCAATAGAATGTAGGCCCAAGCATTGTCCCAATTATTTTGTTGTGTTAGGATTTTATGACATCAAAAAAATATTTGAAATAAATGGAATTCCACCTGGGGCCTAACATTCTTTCAGTTATAGAAAGATTTGCATCACAGCAATATTTGTTTTATTGGGATTTAACCTGTCCGTTGTTCTGCTGAGTGCCTGAGTAGGAATGTGGGAAATAGCTTTCTATCACCATAAGCTCAGAAAAAATGTCAGTGAAATGCAGGCAAATAGATTATGATTGCATCGACAGCTCTTTTCATAAGCTAATGGGCTGTCTAACCTATTCATGCCTGCTGTCCCCCATAGGGTCTTGTAAGCACACTGCCAAGGAGCTTGTTGGATTTGGCAAATTGATACACTGGGCTTGTTTGACTTCTCATTTCTATGAATGATCGTTAGGTATTTTAACAATATGTGAATGTACTTGGAACGCCTAATGGGGCATTAGTTAGGTAAATAAGCGACTCAGTTGAGAGCTGTAGTGTTAACATAGACAAAAATCTATTCTCCTTTTTCTTAATAATGGATTCCCTTCATGGTTTAAGTGGAAAGTTTTAAACGCATACATACGCATGGTGTTGCTTAGTCCTATTTGATCATCAGGACTCTTACAGAAGAGGTAATACACAATTTTACTTGAAGATCTAAAAGAATCAAAGCAGCATGAGGGCTAAAAAACACTAAAAAACTAGAACCTTACTAGGAAAAAAAATCTCTCTCTCTCTTTTTTACATTTTAAATTAGAATATCTAACATTGGCATGGCTGCGGAAAACACTTTTATACACTCCTTGTGGGAGCATAAATTTAGACTATCTTTCTGAAACACAATTTGGCAAACATAACAAAAGCCTTTAAAGTGTGCATACCCTTTGACCTAGACCCAGTGATTTCACTTCTAGGAATTTATTCTAAGGAAATAATACTGGGTGTGTGCAAAGATTTATTTACAAAGATGCTTATTGCAACATTATTTACAATAGCAGTAATTGAAAAACCCAAATAGCCAATAAAAGGAAATTGGCTTTTTAAGAAACATGATACATTCACTTACACAACGTTACATTGCATGGGCCTTAAAAATTGTGTTGTAGAAGAATTATTAAAATGAAAACGGAATCACAATATACTGTTAAGATGTTTTTAATACAAGTTTCAAAACCATATTTTTAGGATATCAGTTTTGCAAACACTTTTTAAACAAACATACCAAAAAAACATATGAAAGTGTAACAACGTTTATGTCTCCAAGTTGGGATTATGGATGGTTATTATTTCCTCTTTATCCGTCCTGAATTTTTCTAAATGTTTTATAGCGAACTCATAATATGTTTGATGTACAAAAATATTACAATGATATTGAATCTTATATGTAAAAGAGAGTCTAATTTTTCAAGATGCTGTTGTTACTAGGAAATCAGGCACATTTTTCCTAGTTTCCAGGCTTAACTCACAATGCCAAGTGAAACTTTCTTTGACATTTCTAACTATTACAGAGCCAAACAATCTTCAACTTTTAAAGCAAGTTTGAAAACCAATCGGCAATTCCACAATTAGCCAAGATATCCAGCTCAGATCTGAAATAAACAGATGTGGGGAATTTTTAAGCTAGAAATGGAACATTGTCATCACCCAAGAGCATTAGATGTGGAGTATCAGATGTAGAACCCCTGAGATCACACTCTAACTCTGACATTATCTGGTGACTCTGAGCAAGCCTCTTTGTCCCTCCATGGGACTCTTAGACAGGAACTATACATATAAATATTTAAATTTATTCATTTATAAATATTTAAATATATAAATATTTAAGAAACATGATACATTCACTTACACAGTGTTACATTGCACGGGCCTTAAAAATTGTGTTGTAGAAGAACTATTAAAATGAAAACGGAATCACAATATACTGTTAAGATGTTTTTAATACGAGCTTCTCACTCTCACTACAGTGAGTTTTTTTAAAGGAATATGGTCAGTTTATGCACAATACTCCCAAGGCAGTCCCACCTTATACATTGCATAGCTTTAGCCAACTCTAGCCTAGACTCCCAATAACTAACAACCAATTATGGTTCAAATGACACAAAGGAAGGAACTGACTTCTTTTCTTTCTTGAGTTTTTATTTGTTTGATGTGTGTAAAATAAAGCACACATTAGTGCACAAAGTGCATGGGTCATAAGTGTACAGTTTAACAAAACATTGCAAAGTGAATCCCTGAGGAAGTTCCACTTATGGAAAGAAATGACCAACACCCCAAAGGACTGCATATGCCCTTTCCCTATCACACCTGCTTTCTTTCTCTCTCTAGAGTCACTGCCCCCCTAATTTTATTGTGATCATTTCCTTGATTTGCTGTATGGTTTTACCACATAAGTATGCATCACTACACACTATAGTTTGCTTGGGTTTATTTTTGAACTTTATATAAATAGAATCATACAGAAAAAATATTGCCATGATAATGGATATTAAAAATTTTTATAAAGTGTAATGTATACACAAGTGAATGGTATCATTAGTAGTAATCTTATCAAGTAAAGACAGGGACACTGAATTTCAACGTTCCACAGCAGGTGGCTGGTTTCATGATTTTTGTGTCCAATAATTTCCAGTCAGGTTTAGACCACCTCATCCTTCCAGATAGTCAGCACAAGCTCACATTCAAGGACTCATCAGAGCTCTGTGTTTGTGACTTCTTATACCACCTGGATGGAAAAGTACTCACCGAAGGCTGAGGGGGTCTGTCAATACATGCTTTGTTCATAAATTAGCAGGCTTCCCTCTGTTGAGTGAGTTCCCCAGCTATTATCAAGGCTCTAAGGTCACATCTGGTTAATCGTTGGCTAGAAATCAATACAGAGAGAACGATGGTTTATGATAAGGGCTTATAATAAGCAAGTTCAAGTTCGAGAGATTGGCTGTCTTTATGTTTTTAGATGCTAAAAAGTAGCTGCTAATCTCCTTCCCTGCTGGAAAAAAACATAACCCCACTTACACTGTTACCTAAATCAAGAACTATTTAAATGTTTTTCGTAGGTCCCTTTCCCTCTTTGGCCAATTCATCGTGTCCTTAGCTTCAGCTGTTCAAATACCATCTAGAATTTTTTTCAGTCCCAAGGAAATGCATCAACTTATTCTCTGGTGTCACAAGACCTCAGGGTCACAGCTACCCTTTGTCCCAGTTCTGGAACAATCCCGACACTCTTTGATGTTAGCGGCTACCTTGTGAACTGATCCATGGGGCTCCCAGTGCCTGAGGCTCAGTACTGTGGGTTTCCCAGCTGGCATTTGGCCAGTGCTTGCCATTCCTCCTGTGCAATCACCCATGCATGTGTACATGAGCACATGCGTGTATGAATGAGTGGGTGTGTTCAAGCGTGTGTAGGCATACTATCTACTCATTCCACGAGTAGACAGCATTGCCACGGATTGTAGCAATAATGTAAGAATGCCTTTCATGTAGTAAATGTTGGGTGAATAAGTGAACAAATGAGCAATGCTCCACCTGGCTTCCTACCCCAACATTCCTCCTCTTTTCACAACTGAGGCCACTCAAATTTCACCTTTGGAATCAACACTGTACCATTCCTAGGACCAATTTTGGACTTAGTCAAATAAAATTTCAGGGGCCTTATTCCAGATTCTCAAAAGACTCAGAACTTAGTATACCTGGCCAATCCTCCCACAGTGATAGGAATCCATATTTGGATCACCACCTTGTTTCCCTCCCATAGTCACGCATGTGCACTCCAGTTTTAGTATCTGGGGGACTTGTTATCTATCCCATATCCTTACCAACTGTCTCCACTCCAACTAGAGGCTGAATGTTCCCCTCCAGTATCCCAATAGCCAGGACCATACTTCCTGACCTCTTATGTTGCTCAGACCCTGCCTGAATCTACATGAAACATTGTCTCATCACTGGTAGATTTTCTGCTGGAACCTCCACCATTCCTTGGTCCTTCCTGATTTTGAACTACAGCCACCTTTCACCATACTCCCTAGATGCCTATGTCTATCTACTGAAATTCATCACCGACCGACAGCTGGGTCTGCCTCCAGCTTACTACGATCATCATCTCTGATCTCTAGTCCATTCTTTTCCTGATCTGCCCTGTCCATTGTCTATGGAAAGGCCTTTCAATTTTTAGATTAAAAATAACAACAAATTTTAAGAGTGAGACATTATTAAAGTAAGCAAATAAGCAAAAAGAAAACAAACATAATCTAACCCCCAAACTTGGTTGAAACTTAATACCAATGAGGAAATATACCATATTCATGGATTGGAAGACTCAATATAGTTAAGATGTTAATTCTTTATGAACTAAAATACAAAGTTAATAAAATTCCAATCCAAATCCAAGCAAGGTTTTTTTTTTTTTTTGTAGATACAAAGAAGCTTATTATAAAGTTTATATGGAAAGGCAAAGGAACTAGAATAACCAAAACTAATTTGAAAAAGAATAAAATAAAAGGATTCACTCTACTTGATTTCAAGATCTACTATAAAATAATCAGACAGTGTGGCATTGGCAAAAGGATAGACACAGAGATCATTGGAATAGAATAGGGAGGCCATTAATAGACTCACACAAATATGGCTAATTGATTTTTTATAGAGACACAAGGGCAATTTAATTTACTTTCAAAAACTCATGTTGGAATCATTGAACATCTATATGCGAAAATATGAACTACTCAACCTAAACCTCACATCTTACAGGAAAAAAAATAGCTGAAAATGGATTTCAGATATAAATACAAAATGTAAAATTGTAATGCTTTTATAAGTGAAATAAGATAGAATCTTCATGAACAAGGGGTAGGCAAAGATTTCTTAATTATGACACTAAAAGCAAAATACATAAAAGAAAAAAATGGTACATTGATTAGACTTCCTAAAAATAAAAACTTTTTTTAATGAAACATATTATTAAGAGAAAGACAAGGTAAAGACTGGGAGGATATAATTTAAATAATATATCTGACAAAGGATTTGTGTGTAGAATGTATAAAGAGTTCTTAATAATAAACCATAAGAAAATACACCATCCAATTTTTCAAAGTGGATAAAAGATTTGTATAGACACCTCATCATGGAGGATATATAGATGGCAAATAAGCACATAAGGAAATGTTCAACATCATTAGCCATTAGGAAATGATAATGAAAATCAGGATTAAGATGCCACTATATATCTATTAGAATGGCTAAAATAGATAAAAACAATCTGACAATAACTCATACTCGTTACCACTCATACTTTGGAGTAGGGAAATATAAAGGTAAAACACTGTAAAACAGTTTGG
The DNA here is from genome assembly GCF_003254725.2 of Canis lupus dingo. Classification (NCBI taxonomy): domain Eukaryota; kingdom Metazoa; phylum Chordata; class Mammalia; order Carnivora; family Canidae; genus Canis; species Canis lupus. The sequence continues at coordinate 20,387,762 of NC_064276.1, forward strand.
TAGGTTCTTATAAAGAAAAACATACACTTACCATATGACCTAACAAAACATATGTTTACTGAAGAATCTGTACACAAACACTTATGGCAGCTCTCTTTATAGTGCACCCAAAGTGAAAATAGCCCAATATTCTTCATCAGAAGCATGAATAAACCACTGTGGCACAGCCATACAATGGAATACTACTCAACAATAAAAGAAAGAAACTATTAGCACCACACCTTAAAGGCATCGTGCTAAATGAAAGAAATCCATTTTTAAAAGTCACATCCTATATGATTCCATTTATATGACATTCTGGAAAAGGCCAAACTAGGAAGAGAGAACACATTAGTGGTTGCCACAGATTTGAGTGTAGCCCCAAAGAACAGCACAAGAGTGTTTGTTTGTTTGTTTGTTTGCTTGTTTGTTTTGAAGCTACAGAACTGTCTGTCCGGATTCCTGTAGTGTTACATTAGACATGGTTAGAAATCATAGAACTATACTTTACAATATGTGGCCTTAAAAACTAATACTGAAGAAAGGTCTTAGCACACTTGGCAAATATTTTCCTATATGCGTGTACATTAATAGAATAATTCTGTATTAGATAACACTGTATAAAATTTTAATTTTAAAACATTGTAAATAAGTTGCAGAGTAATTAAGTGTGTATCTGCATATCAGTTTTTAATGGTTGGGTTGTATTTCATTGAATGGAAATAATACATATTATGTAAGCAATCCCATGTTGCTGAAAATTTGGGCATTGTTCAGTTTGCAATATTAGAAATCATACTGTGATAATCATTATTGCAATTAAATATTTGTACAAATCCTTAATTATACTTTAGATAAATTTTTAGAAGTGAATTTGTTGGGTCAAGGTATGAACTTTTTAAAGGTCTTTGACGTGTTTGTCAAAATCTCCTTCAGAAAAGTGGTACCCAAATGCTCTAGCTCCCAGGAGACAATGAGGGTGCTCATTACCCCATATACTCCCCCTATAACCTTGCTCACATGCTGCTATTATATTATGTGGAGGTAAAATTTCTTCAGAGTCCCCCTACTTGGGCAGCCTGGGTGGCTCAGTAGTTTAGCACCACCTTCAGCCCGGGGCATGATCCTGGGGACCTGGGATGGAGTCTCCCTCTGGGCTCCTTGCATGGAGCCTGCTTCTCCCTCTGCCTGTGTCTCTGCCTCTCTCTGTGTGTCTCTCATGAATAAACGCATAAAATCTTTGAAAACAAATCCCCCTACTTACATTATATTCATCTTTGAACAAAACAACCCACAGAGCCTAGCACATTGCCTGGCACATACAAGGCACTATTTAATATTTGTATTTGTTTGTTGGCATGAATAAATGGATAAATTAGTGATCTAGCTTTTTCTTTGGTAATGAATTTTCTTACTTATCACCAAATATTTTGGAGTTACTTCGCGCAACAATCATTAATTTAGCACATACAGCATAAACTGCGATATTTTTTAATCAACTCTTACAACAAAAAATTTTAAACATTCATCCCGATATATTTATTTATATTTATATGAATAATATAAATTATTCTGTCAGTCTATACATTCAAGAATAATAAAGCCTTATTTCTTATATTGATTTAAAGATAAGCGTAAATGAGGCTCTAATATTTTCTTCTCTCCAAAATGTTCTTTTTTTTTTTTTTTTTTTTTTTCCAAAATGTTCTTTACATCTCCCCAGGCTGCTCACATTTTGCAGATCACTGCCCTAAAGCACCTAGATGAGCAGGGTTCTGCACTGACCACCATGAGGAGTACAGCAATGGATAACAAAGTCCTGCCCTTGGATTTCACAGGTAGCCTAGGAACAAATGCCATGAGAACTTCACAGATAACCAGAACACCTTATGAAAGGAGAGGAGGGAGAAATTTCTCCCTATTAAGGAGTTGGAGAGGAAGCCATGGGGCAGGTTACGAAGTTTACGTTCTGTACCCTGAGGATGCTCCACTTCGCCTAACTCCTACTCTGACCTCAGCAACGCTGCAGGATGGCAGGGTGGGGGAGGGCTGTTGAGTGGGGAAGAGTCTGTACACCTGCCATGTATGGCTGTTGGTGGGTTTTTGTTTGTGCCTCTTTTTTCCTGTTTGCTTAATATATACTTTTTCCCCTGCCTTCAGGACACAGTGACACACATTTCAGTTTTGGCAAGGGACAAAGCCAGAGGAGTGTAGGAAGAAGAGCCCCTGCAGAATTGTTGCCAAACTTTATGTCAGATGCTACTTCATTGTCTCTTTATTTTTAATATATAACAGAGTTATTCTATGAATTCTCCATAGTAGCATTTAAGGCACTTCAAATTCTGGTCTCAACCTGAACACCTGCTACTTCCCTCCAATCTCCTGCCAGATACACCAAACCATATGCTCCTCCCTATACATGGCTTTACCCCCATGACAGCTCAGCCAGTTGTCACCCTGCCTTATCTAAGTCCCACTCACCTTCCTGTCCTAGTTCAAAAGTCATCATCTCTGGGAGATCTCTCCCTTCAAATATACCATCTTCCCAGGCAGAATCAAGTTCATTCTCCGTCGAGTTCCTATCATCATTTTTTTTCCACCATCATGCTTTTCTCAACCTGCCTTGGATTACAGTCATATGTGTCTGTTCCTGTCTCTTAGTTAAGACTAAAAGTTCTCTGAGGGTGGGGTAAAAGTTGAATTATCTTTTCCTAGTACATAGCATCTCACAGCAATGAAAAGGCAGGATTGCCAATCTGCCTTGGTAAACTGAGGCAATTTTCACCTCACCTAGAAAGCTGCTTAAATTTTCCTAAATCCCAGAAATTTACTTCAAGCTTGAAGAACAAGTTGAGCAGGATAAGAAGGCTTCAGAGTTTTATTTTGACTTCTTGGATTTAACAAGCTTGTGGCACTTTCAAATGGTGATGTCCAGCTGTTCAGACATACCTGGCTGGATCTGAGAAAAGGTAACAATTCATTATTCATCAGTATGCAGATGATAATAAAAATGATGAGCATCTGTGAGATTTCCCAGACAAGGTATAAAGTAAGAGGAGACGTATGCCAAAGACAGAACCTTAAGGAATACCAGTATTTTATAGATGTTGGGGGTGGGGTGGGGGAATGCCCACAAAGGAAAGCAGGAAATTGTAATAAAAAAAGATAGAAAGAAAACCAGGGATTTGAAAGTTTCAAAAAAGAAGGAAATAGGAAACGAACTGTAGAATGATACATAAATCTAATAAAGTAAGAACTGAAAAGTGTTCTTGAACTTTGGTAGTTGGAAAGGCCTTCATGATCTTAATGAAACAAGTTTTCATTATGGTTAAATTATCAATTCATTATGGTTAAATATCATCAATCAGCGGGATGCCTGGATGGCTCAGTGGTTAAGCTCTGCTGTCGGCTCAGGGCATGATCCTGGAGTTTAGGGATCGAGTCCCACATCAGGCTCTCTGAGGGGAGCCTGCTTCTCCCTCTATGTCTCTGCCTCTCTCTCTCTCTCTCTCTCTCTCTCTCTCTCTCTGTGTCTCTCATGAATAAATAAATAAAATCTTTTTAAAAAATTTATGAATCAGTATTAAGCTAACAGGAGGAAAACTGTTTCCAGAACTTGAATAAAAATGGAGTAAAGAAATGGGACAGTGGCTTGGGAGCATAGGACCCACGAAGCAAGTTTATTTGGTTCTCTGTTATTATTGAAAAAAAATTGAGCACATTTATTAGCTAAAGAAAATAAATCATAAATCAATAGAGAAAAAATGTGGAAGATACAAAAGAATGAAGGACTCTAAAACATAAAAAGAATCATACACCATGACCAAATGAGATTTATCCCAGGTATGGAAGGTCATTTCAGCATATGAATATCAAGGCACCTTATTAATAACATAAAGGGGGGAGCCTGGATGTCTCAATTGGTTAAGTGTCTGCACTGGGCGTGGAACCTGCTTGGGATTCTCTCTCTCCCTCTCCTCCTGCCCCCCTCCATGCTTTCTCCCTCTCTAAAATAAATAACATATAAGAAAAAAAGGATAATATGCACAAAAACATCACTTGGCAAAATCTAGCAGCACTTCATGATAAAGACATTCAACATACGAGGAATAGAAGAGAATTTCTCCAACCTGATAAAGAGCATCTATGAACACCCATAGATAATAACATCATACTTAATGGTCAAAAGCTTCCTTCCTAAGTTGAAAGTAAGACAATAACATCCACTTATCACTTCTAATCATTGTAGCACTAGAGATTTTAGTGGAAAAACTAGGCAAAAAAGAATAAATAAAATACAGCCAGATTGAAAAGGAAGAGGTAAAACTATCTCTAGTCACAGATGACATGATCTTGCATAATGAAAAACCTAAGTAATCCACCAAAATACCATTAGAACTAATAACAAGTTCAGCAAAGTTGCAGGATACTAAGTCAATATACAAAAATCAGTTCTATTTTTATAGACTAGCAATGAAAAATCTAAAAATAAAATTAAGAAAACAGTTCCATTTTTAATAATATTAAAAAGAATAAAATACTTAGGAAAGAATTTAACAAAAGAAGTACAAGACTTGTTAAATATTATTAAAAGAAATTAAAGAGAATCTAAATAAATGAAAAGACGTTTTAGTTATTAAATTCATAGATCAAATATTAGGAGGGAAATATCTCCCAAACTAAGCTACAGACTCAATGAAACTTCTACCAAAATCCCAGATCACTTTTTTGCACAAATTGGTAGTTGATTCTAATATTCCTATGGAAATGCAAGGAATCCAGAATAACCAAAACAATATTGAAAAAGAACAAAGTGGGAAAATTCACATGTCCTGATTTCAAAATCCCACTACAATGCTACAGTAATCAAGATAGTATGTATTGTTATAAGCAAGACATATAGATCAGTGGAACAAATTTGAGAATCTAGAGATAGTGCCTTATATTTATGATCAGTTGATTTTTAACAAGAGCATCAGGACAATTCAAATGAGGAAAGAGAAAAACTCTAAAATTCTTAGAAGAAATATAAAAGTAAATTTTTGTGACATTGGATTAAATAATGGTTCCTCAGGACACTGAAAGCACAAGCAACAATAACAAAAATAGATCATACTTAATCAGATTTTAAAACTTCTGTACTTTTAGAAGCAAAAGAAAGTAAAAGTGAAAAGACAAGAAGTAAAAAGACTATCCACAGAATGGGAGAAAATATTTGCAAATCATATATCTGAAAAAGGACTTATATCCAGAATATATAATATAATATAATATAATATAATATAATATAATATAATACAGTATATCCAGACCTACAACTCAACAATAAAAAGATAATCATAGAGGATATACAAATAACCAATAAGCTAATAAAAAGATGTTTGGTATCATTAGTCATTAGGTATCTACAAATAATCAAATAGTGAGATACCATTACTCACCTACTAGGATGGGAAAATTTAAAGACAGATAATCACAAATGTTGGTGAGCATGTGGAAAAATTTAAACCCTCATGTATCATTTATAGGAAGGTAAAATGGTGTAGTTGCTTTGGGAAGCAGTGTAGCAATTGCACAGAATGTTAGATATAGGGTTACCCTATGACCCCACAACTTCACTCCTAGGTATATCCCCAAGAGAACTCAAAACATATGTCCACAAAAAAAACTTGGGCATGAATGTTCATGGCAAAGTGGAAACAACCCAAATTCCATGAATTGACACATGGATAAACAAATATAATAGACTATTATTCATCCATAAAAAGGAATGAAATCTGATACATGCTACATACAACATTGAGTAAACCTTGAAAATGTCATGCTGACTGAAAGAAGCCACTTAGAAAAAATCACTGATTGTGGGAATCCTTTTATATGAAATGTCTAGAACAGCAAACACTACAGACATGGAGAAGAGGTAGGTGGTCACCCAGAGGTGGGGGGGAGGGTAAGGGTGGGGAATGTAAATGACAGTTGACTACTAGTGAGTGTCGAGTTTCTTCTTATGATGACAATGATATTATAGGATTAGAGGTGCCTGGATGGCTCAGTCCAGTTGATTCTGACTCAGGTCATGATCTAAGGGCCAGGGGATGGAGCCCACAACCTGCTCTATGTTCAGCGGGTAGTCAACTTGAGATTCTCTCTCTCTCTCTCTCCACCCTCACTCTCTCTTTCAAAAAAAAAAGATATTATAGGATTAGCAGTGCTGATTAATTCAAAACTTGGTTGATAAATTTAAAAAACTGGATTTTATACTTCAAACGGGAGAGTTTATGGTACATGCGATGTATCTCAATGACGCTGTTACTGAAAAGAGGGAGGACGAATTTTGAGAAGAAGACCCAGAGCACATAGGAAAGATTAAACATCTGTGTCAATGGAAGACCTAATTTTGAGTGGCTCTAAGAGAGAGAAAGAGGGGGGATAGGTGTGAAGTCGGGTTACTGGGGTGGGGGTTGAAGGTGGGAATCCAAGTGCTCCATTTTCTGGAAACAAGAAGTGATCCTGACTCCTGCAAGCAAGAAGATGGGAATTCTGAAGGGAACTTGAAGAAAAGATGATAATTCACAAATGTAGCTGAGGCCCTTGAGGACAATGCAGAGGAAGAATTAACAAAGGAAGGACATTGGTATTGGCTACACCTTTCTTCCAAGGGCATCTGGCCTCCAGGTCAGGTCCAGTTGTTCTCCTTTTTTTTCCAGCACCTCTGTGAGCTCCATGAGAGCCCGAGGAAGATGGTGGTGCCAGGAAACCACTCAAACAGGCCTGTCTGTCCGGCACCTCAGGCCTACATATGACCCCATTTTCAACATCTCTTGCCAAAGGGCAGCAAAGCCAAGTACTGTGAATATTTGTGACGAGGAGGATTCTTTCCTCCAAAACTTGCCATGAGATTGTTCTGCAAAATATAAATATTAGATCAGGGTGATTGACAGTAACTGAAAATTCAAACACAAGCACTGCAGCCAGCGTCCTCCGTGATCCCAGCAGCAGGGGAATGGTGGGGTCACCACCCAGATGCCATCTAAGAGACAGACTTCTCCCCCACCCAAGGCTGGGATGGTCCAGAGGGTAAATTCAGTCCATGCCCCCCTAGCTCACTGCTTGATGAGCAGAAAGCTTGTCTTCAGCCACCCCTGCGACCCAGAAGCCTCCTCCACACCAGCCCATAAGGTAACTAGTGTCATGTGAAGGAACACTAGACACTGTTTTTACAAATGTTGATGGACGCACCGATGTCTCCGGGCAAAGTGGCCTATTATATGGTGCAGCAGGCCAAATAACTGCCACCCAAATATATCAAGTCCTGATGCCTGGAATTTATAAATGTTACTTTTTTGGAAAAAGAGTCTTTGCAGAAGTAATTTAATTAAGTATATTGAGACTAGGAGATCTCTCTGGATTATCCAAGAGAGCCCTGAAGGCCTTCACAAGTGGCCTCTTAAGAGACAGGCGAAGGCAGATAAGGCAGACAGACACACAGGAGAAAGGCCATGTGAATACTAATCAGAGAGATGCAGCCAACAAATCAAGGATTGCGGACAATTGCCAGAAGCTGGAAGAAGCAAGGAACAGATCCTCCCCTAGAACCTCCAGAGAAGCACGGCCTTGCTGACACTTTGATTTAAGACTTCTGGCCTCTTAAACTGTGAAAGATTACATTTCTGTTGTTTTAAGCCACCCGGTTTGTGGCAATTTGTCAAGGTAGTCCCAGGAAATGAATACACCTGGCAGCTGTGTTCTCTCTGCAGCCCTAACAGTGCCTCCACCTGTGATCATGAACCTGCAGAGAGTAAAAGTTGCTAAGAGTCCGTGGGTGTATCATCTCATTTCAAGAGGTTTTGCAATCTCCTTTCTGGTGAATGCTGCCCCCACCCCTACGCCCACCCGCAAGATCCCACCGTTACTGGAAAAGAATATGTTAATCGGTTCTTATCTAGAACTCTTGAAAATTCACAATCAAGGTAAGAGAAACACCCAATTTGAAGTCAGAACAGGTTGACTGCGTCCTGATCTGCCACTTACTGGGTTGCTTTGGTCTTGGGCAGTTCACCTCGAGTTCACCACCTGAAAGTGGCAGTTATAATTCCTACCCCCAAAGAATGACTTTTTGTGAAAATCAATTAAGTTCACGTCTGTTTCTTCACCTGGGTTGTCTAGGAAAAACCACATGAAGCAAAGCTTATATTAAGCGTACATGCTGATGCATGCTTTCTTGCGGATGGGAGGAGGTGTAATAGCAAGATGAGGGGAGAAGACAAAGAGGGAAACAAAGGCCAAGAAGGTGAGCACCATACTAGCCACAGCATCACCACAAAATATAGTCAGTGATTTGTTTTATGATATGTCTCTGGGTAGGCGTGATGAACCCTTGCTATGTGACTACCACTGGGGCAGGAAGAGGACAGAGAAAGAGCAAGGGGATAATAGTCATTTCCCTTCCACTTCCAGCCTCTCAACGATCAAACTTCACCCATGGAGAATGAACTTGCCTGAACTCCCAGGTGATATCACCCTGACCTTCTGGGCAGCCACTGGGGTTCTGGGATCAGACTCATCTTTTAAGCCAAGAAACCTTGAGAGGAGACAAGCCTATGTGGTCCTGGTACCTGGAGAGCTACAGCGGGGCTCCCACGCATTGAGTACGATGGAGGCCAAGCCAGAGCCCAGCTCTGGTGTGAGAGGCCCCGGAAGTATCTGAGGAAGCTGGCAGGGATAGGAAATGTGGAGGCACTGCTGTGACATTGAGGGCCCAGGGAGACACGTAGGGCCAAGCAAATGGAGCAGCACAGAAACAGGGTCAAGCGCTGCATGCGAAATGGATTTGGAAAATATCACCTGCTACATGACTACTACTTTACCTATTTTGATTGCCTTCCTTTGTGACCTTTATTGCCTTGAGTGGATTTCAAGGAATGATCCACCATTGTCTCAGGTACACCATCACGTCACCTATTTGGCTATGATTTGTCTCAACTTCAAGTACAGGAAGCAAATCTAAATATTTCTTTTTTAAAATATTTTATTTATTTATTCATGATAGACATAGAGAGAGAGAGAGAGGCAGAGACACAGGCAGAAGGAAAAGCAGGCTCCATGCTGGGAGCACGGACGTGGGACTCGATCCTGGGACTCCAGGATCACGCCTTGGGCCAAAGGCAGGTGCTAAGCCACTGAGCCACCCAGGGATCCCCTACAGGAAGCAAATCTAATACAAGTCTTTGGTGGGAAACTAGTTCTCACCTAGGCAATATGGCGACTGATTGTGGAGGACAGGGCCAACTAGGGTTTTACACATGTTCATCCTAGGGTTCCCTGGGAAACAGACTCTGAGAGCGGACTTTGTGAGCAAGGAGTTTACTGGGAACTGAAAGGAGCGGGTTGGATAGCAGAAGAAAACTAAATGGTAGGCAAGGTTGGTCTGGAGCCACACAGCCCTTTAGAGTTGCCCTTGACTGAGGCAAAGGGCAGGACTTTGCACCCCGTATCATCTAGACATTGGATGTGAACCATCCGAAGGATGGACATGTTGCCCCAGGTGAGGCAGGACAATTCCTGGGAAGAGACTCAGCTCTGATGCCAGCAGTACTGGCTGAAAAGAGTGCCTCTGTTCTGAAGGGGGTTGGGGAGGTGCATCCCAGCATCCACGGCAGAGGTACCTCTGGAGGGAGCAGGGGTGGGGGCAGGGGATGGGGAACATTGGCTTATAACCTTGGATTTCTTTTGTGGACTGATTCCTTTTGTAAGGAAAACCATGTCCACCATCCTCACGAATGAGGGGGCTTTCACCCCCACTTCCCAGTTCTCATTTCAAGGTGTGGATCGGACACTTTCAGGTGTTTCAACATCCCTTACTTTTACTCCATCCCCACCTCTAACTCCTACTGTCCCCATGGAGGAAGGGCAGGAGCCAATCTGGTAAAGGCCGTGTTCCATGTGGGCAGACTCTGGGCCAGCATGGCTGCTTGTGGCCTAAGGAAGGAATGGCTTGTCCTTGGCCTGTTGTCTCCTCACCGCTTGCCTCCTTGCTGCAAGTTTCTTCTAGAGGTGTGTCTGGCCCCTCTCCCTTGGCCAGCTTCTGTGGCTGGGTGGGCCACTCAGTTGACCTATGCACCCGTGAATTGCAGGGATGGAGTCGGGCGCCCCCACAGTAGCCTCACTTCCAAGCTGCTAAGCAGTTGACAAGTTGCATATTAGAAATTACCAAACAACTGACAAAACTGTATTTTAATCTTCATTTGACTAGTGACCTATGTATCTGTTTTCAGCAGTTTTTATTCATCTAACACATATTTATGGAGCATGTATTATGGGCCAGGCCCTGTGCTAAGTGCTGGGAAAGTGGACTACACAGTGCAGATAAAATCTCTGCTTCTACAGAGTTTACATTTTACTGGGCACAGAGAAACAATAAATCAGCAAGCAAACAAACAGACCATGTTATATCTTGGAAATTGCTTTCAAGGGACAGAGAGGAGTGGGCTGGGCAGCGTGCGGTGGGGTGGGGCATAAGACCAGTAGATCTGCCGAATAAACATTAATGTCCAGAAAGAGTGAGACAAGTGGGGGAAGCATTCCTAGCAGAGACAGCAGCCAGTACAAAGGCTCTGTAGCAGGAATTGGTTTGGCAGGTTTGAGGAACAAAAATGCCCATGAACCTGGAGGCTTGTGAGCCACAGGGAAGGGGGAGACCATAAGGCAGAAAGAAAGACATGGGCCACATCGTAGAGGGCAGTTACACAGACCCAGTACTTTCCGCAAAGTGCGACTCATACCACCAGCACGTACACACATTTGGGGCTGGTGTACATGCACATATTTTTATTGGAATCATTATGAATTTATTTTTAGAGTATATGAGTACATTGGACAGATATAATTAGCACATCAAAACCACAATCTCCCAGATACTATTCACATGAAGCTACATTAAAAAGTGATTTGATTTAAAGAGAGTATTAAGTCCATCATAATACAGGGGTTGTACGGATACAGCCACATTCTCAGAAGTGGTACGTGCAGCATTCAAGTTTAAGAAAACACTGCTTGCCACTTAGAAACAGGAGGGGACCCCATTCACAGCCTCTGACACCTGATGGCTCAGACCCTAGGGGGACTCGAGAGAAGTTGTGCTGGTCGGCAGGGATGACCTGCTTCCCTCCAGATGTCCCCTCACTGTATACAGCTGTTCCCAAGGGGTAGCAGAGCAGCCAGGGACTGGACTGTCCCGTTCACGTTAGTGTGAGACGATGCAACAGGCCTCATTCTCACCGGCGGGATGCGGATGGGTGTCAATGTCTCTTCCAGGGGATCCCTGGGTGGCGCAGCGGTTTGGCGCCTGCCTTTGGCTCAGGGCGCGATCCTGGAGACCGGGGATCGAGTCCCACGTCGGGCCTCCCGGTGCATGGAGCCTGCTTCTCCCTCTGCCTGTGTCTCTGCCTCTCTCTCTCTCTCTCTCTCTGTGACTATCGTAAATAAATAAAAATTTAAAAAAAATAAAAAAATAAAAATAAATGTCTCTTCCAGGCAGACCTCCCTGCCTTTCCCAGCCTCCTGCACTGGGCAGGCCACCAGGAGAGAATGGACCCCACCTGCTCCCCAAGAGAGCGTGCAGATCCAGGTGAGCGGGGACGTGGGATCCCGAATCACCATGTGGAAGAAGAGCACCTGTTGGCCAGGAATGGTCATGTAAGGGAGAAAGAAACTTCCTTGGTGTTAGGCTACTGGCATCTCTGGTTGGCTTGTTGGTCACTCAAGTTAGTTAACCCTTTATCTGGAATCTCTGTCTTTTGAAGGTACCACATCCAAAGAATATGACAATAACATGACATAAGAGATGGGATGATCTGCAGGAAAAAAAGGAGTGGGATGGGATAGAGTAGATGATGTCTTCTTCGTCCACTCAGAAGGCCGTCTTGCAGGGGAGGGTTGTGTACCACATTCTGAGCAGGCCAGTCACCAGGAGTTACAAGAAAGCAGCTTCCATCATTATGCAGAAGTCAGTTTGGCACTAGCATAGGACAAGATGCTCCGCACAGTCACACAAGAAGCATATGGAGTGTTCAAATGAGGTCTAAGAGACTGAAGGACAAGAAAGCCACTGGGGGTGGGCGTGGGTGGAGATTTAGCATTGGCCAGAAGGGTGGCCCCAGGGCTCTGAGAATCTCCCAACTCTTCTCCTGCAATTCTGAGTCTCCCCATCTCCTCCCACTTGGGAATGGAGGAGAGGAAGACCGAGGGAGAGGGTTTGATGGGGAAGCCCACCTAAACTGTCTCCCCTCCTGGAGCTCTGCCCCTAAGGTGACTGACCCACAATACTGTGAGATCCCAAAAGAACAGGCAAGGCGGGCTCGTCCACACCGAGGAGCCTTGTCTTCCCAGATCGCAGGCTCCACAGCTGTTTTCTTCTGAAAAAAATATGACCAGAGCCAAGCTCAGGCCCAACAGACCCACTGACAGATGCACAACACCAACATTTGGTGACTTCACACCAGGGGCAGTGAGTCCAGGGAGAGTAAGGGATGAGAAAGAGGCAGGCTTTGAGCCCAAGGAGGGTGGTGGCCCAGGCCCAGGAGTACAGCTCGGAAAGACCACACTCTCCCCAGACAAGCCTCGACTGCTGGAAACAAGATGGAGAGGCTTCAGAGGAGATCTCAGCCAGAGACTCGCAGGCACAAATGCCCTCAGGTCCAGGCAGGCAGATCAGTGAGGTGGGCCAACGGGAACCGACAAGGGAATGTAGCAAAATAAAGTCAAAAAGCAGAAAGCAAGACAAGAAAATAGAGGCGCCCACCTCAGTAGGCCTTCCATTTGGGAATGAGAAGGCAAAGACTCAAAGAAAGGATGGTCTCCCCGGTGGTTCCTCTGCTTTGAGGATGGTGTGAGGGCAGGGACTCAGGCCTCCGCTGTCCAGGCCAGCAGAGGTGGGATGCCGGGCACGGTCAACGCAGGAGTTGGGCAGCCATGGTCGCAAAGAGAGCCCTGATGGGCTCAGGCCTTAGGAAACTCGGACCCCGCACCAACTCTGCCCCCAACTCAGCAGCTTGGGTAGCAAATACCTTGCCCTTCTCTGGGCCACAAAGACAGTTGAGTGTGTGGTCTTGAATGTCCCTCCAGCTCTGACATCATTCCTGGGAATGAGAAGCTCAAGTCACCAGTGAGACCTTCCTTCTTCCACCCATGTTTCTGATCAGACTCAAAACCTTTGGAGTTTCACTTCTCTGTATCTCTTGAGCCCATCCTCTGCTTCTCACCCTCGTGGCCCAGCTTTGATAGAATCCTCATCCTCTCTCTCCTCCCAGGTGACAGCAAGGGCTTCCTGACCACTCTCCTTCCTCCTTGCTCCTTCCCATTCCGCCCGTCCTCAGCTGTCAATGCTACCTCAACAACAGAGTTGATGACATCACGCTCCTGCTTACCACCCTCTATGACGCCCCATTGCATTCTAGAAGCAAAGCCAGACTTAACGCGATTATCTTGGGCCCTCAAGGAATGAGGCTTCATTTTCACTTCTCCTTCAGCTCTCCTCCAACTATCCAATGCCTCTTCAGATCGATTGCTTGCCATTCTATTAATACTTTCTGAAGTTTCACACTTGCAAGATTTTGCATATGCTGTTCCCACTGCTTTGAATGCCCTTCCCCATTTTGTATGCCAGGGAGAGGAGGAATCTAGCCCAGTCTAGGCAATAAGGGGATAAATTAAAAAAAAAATTATTGGAGTTCAATTTGCCAACATATAGCATAACGCCGAGTGCTCATCCTGCCAAGTGCCCCCCTCAGTGCCCATCACCCAGTCACCCCAACCCCCAGCCCACTTCCCCTTCTACTACCCCTTGTTCATTTCCCAGAGTTAGGAGTCTCTCATGTTCTGTCACCCTCACTGATATTTTCACTCATTTTTTCTCCTTTCCCTTTATTCCCTTTCACTATTTTTTATATTCCCCAAATGAATGAGACCATATAATGTTTGTCCTTCTCCGATTGACTTACTTCACTCAGCAGAATACCCTCCAGTTCCCTCCATGTCGAAGAAAATGGTGGGTATTTGTCGTGTCTGATGGCTGAGGAATATTCCACTGTATACATAGACCACAGCTTCTTTATCCATTCATCTGTCGATGGACACCGAGGCTCCTTCCACAGTTTGGCTATTGTGGACTAGAAAATTGCTGCTAGAAACATCGGGGTGCTGGTGTCCCGGCATTTCACTGCATCTGTATCTTTGGGGTAAATCCCCAGCAGTGCAATTGCTGGGTCGTAGGGCAGGTGTATTTTTAACTCTTCGAGGAATCTCCACACAGTTTTCCAGAGTGGCTGCACCAGTTCACATTCCCACCAACAGTGCAAGAGGGTTCAAGGGGGTAAATTTTTGGTAGGAATTTAAAATCAGTAACAAACTAAATGAAACTCAGCCTTCTTTTTACTGTCACCTTGCAACTAGCAAACAGCTACAGGGATAGAACACCCGTCCTCACCCAGGCAGACCACTTTGAACAACACACTCCCGTGGAGCATCACTGGAACATGGAAACCTCCATCATCCTTCAAAATCCTGCATCCTTAGATTTCCTTGATCCTCCTCCCCAGCCCTTCCTTCTCTACCCCCAGAGGTAATACTTCTCTCCTCTGGACTGTCTACTGTCCTGTGTCACATTCTTATTTTGCTGCTCTCATAATGTCACATTTCCCTTCTGTTTACCAGTCTCTCTGTCCCAGGAGACGCTGAATTCCTTGAAGACAGTGGCTATGATATATATATGCATTCCTGAAAGCTTAGCACAATGCCTCGGATATCCCAGGGGCTCAGAAAAGAGGTAATAAGCGAACAAAAGAGTGCAGCTTGAGCTCTCCGAGCACTGATTTAGGCATGATGGGTTTCCAAGTCACCGCCCAATTAAAAGGCTCCAATTTATGCTTAGAATGTTGCAGGTCAAGTCTTAATGTGCTGGCTGGAGCTCCTCTCCTTGCCGGGACACGACAGGAAGGTGTTTGGGTGGTATTGAAATGACTCATTGCCCCGGTGGCTTAACAGGATTACCAAGGGGCTCACATCGCTCAATGAAGCATGGTGGGAGCCCCAGCAGTGCCAGCCTGGTCAGAAGCCGAAGCTGTTATCTCTGTCGCTGCTTCTCTGCTGCCTGGGGACAGAGGAAATTAAAAGTCACCGCAGTCCGCTAGCTGAGAAGAGAAAGGTTCCAAAGAAACTCAGGGAGTGCCTCCTCACCCTCACTGAATTTCATCCCACTCTGTCCTCAAGATCGCAGAAGGCCTTGCTGGAAGGGACTTTGGATAAAATCTGGGTCAATCTCCTCTTGCAGATTAGGGAGCTAACATCCAGAGAGAGGCATCGACTC
The DNA here is from genome assembly GCF_003254725.2 of Canis lupus dingo. Taxonomy (NCBI): domain Eukaryota; kingdom Metazoa; phylum Chordata; class Mammalia; order Carnivora; family Canidae; genus Canis; species Canis lupus. Next base: position 20,403,102 of record NC_064276.1, read on the forward strand.
CTCAAGGCCACACAGCTAATAAGTGACAGGATTGAGAGCTGAGTCTGCACATTTTTGTTCCCCATCCGGTGAAGGAACATCATGACCTGGAACCAGGCGAGGAAGTATATCTCGCAGGAAGGGTAAATTCATACCTGGTTGTGTTTGTTGATTTGGTTTTCCGTTTTGTTTTACTTTATTTTTTCAATTAGCAATAATCGCGCCTCGGATAAACCTCATTGGCTACGATACTGCCACTGCGCAAAGCTTGTTTTACTTTATTTTTTAATGGAAGTGGAAGTCACATGACATAAAAAGGACCATTTTAAAGTCTACCCTTTAGTGGCATTTAGTAGATTCACAACGCGGAATCACCTCTATCCAGTTCTGAGATAGATCACCCTTCCCCCAAAGAAAACCCCTTACCTATTGATCAGCTGTTCCCCATTTCTTTGTCCTCCCAGACTGGCAACTTCCAGTCTGCACTCTGACTCCACAGATTTGCCTTTTCTGGACATTTCATATAAATGGAATCGTAGAGCATGTGACCTGTGGTGTCTGGCTTCTCTGACTAGTTTAACGTGCTTGAGATCATGTGAGCCAGCACTTTATTCCTTTTTTGTGGCTGAGTAATATTCTAGCGTGGGTATGTACCACATTTGTTCTTTAAAAAGCAAACAAACAAAAAAGATTTTACTTATTTATCTGAGAAAGAGAGAGAGAGCACGAGCAGGGGAGTAGCAAGCAGAGGGAGAGGGAGAAGCAAACTCCTCGCTAAGCAGGGAGCCCCATGTGGGGCTCCATCCCAGGACCCCAGGATCATGACCTGAGCCAAAGGCAGATGCTTAACTGACTGAGCCACCCAGGTGCCCCACATTTGTTCTGATTCACACATTTGTTCTATCACATGAGGTCTGGGCACTAGGGTCCTAACAAGTCCACCAATTTAGTCACATACTAAGGGGTACGCTGCACTCTTGGAAGGCAGGCTCAGAGCAAGGGCATCGTAATGTCAACGGATGCCTGCCATGGGTAAAACTGCGTGAGGTGCCCACACAGATGGCCTGGCAGGGTGATGTGGGAAAGGACACACATGGAACCCAGGAGAAATCTAGGTTCTGGCTCTAGCTCATCAGATAATCAACCAAGTGTCCTAACACAGGCTCTTCCCCGCCCCCAGCCACAGTTTCCCTCCCTGTAAGGCGGGATAACAATGCCTGTCCTACTGCTCGTTTGTCAGGGTCACCAGGAGGCCTAAGTGAGATATCTGCAAGTGCTCTGTAAACAACTGGTCACTGTGTGAATTTTTATCTCACTAAAACAAAAACAAAAACAAAACAAAACAAACAAAAACAAAAACAAAAACCACCTCCTCACTAGCCGCTTTCATCTTCCTATAAGGGCATGGTTATTCATAGTGGATGGAGACTTACCCACCAGCACTCCTTTAGGGGTGGGTATGTATTTACTTGAAGAAGATATCTGCACGGGCACAGAAGGGGCTTGAATATGGGGTTACTTTTCTCAGGGGGCCTGGGGGAAATCAGTTGCTTCTTGCTCAGGGCAATGAGGCTGAGAAAGAGGGGTGGGAGTGGGTGTCAAGGAAGCCAAAGGCTACCCAGTCCATGATGAGACTCATCGAGACTCTCCGTCTTAAGGAAAGTTACCAAACTCACAATGTTCTGGGTGCAAGGGTTTTTTTGTGAAGACCAAGGAAGGAACTGGGCTTTGCTCCTTGAATTGCTCAGGACAGAGCTGAACATCACACTCTGATGAGAGGGCGTGGGGTGGAGAACACACCTGTGGGCACCCGTGGAAATGGGGCTCCGGAAATCAAGGCTCTTCCGAGGCGTGGCACTGGTGTTTGGGTCAAGTTTAATCAGATCTCCAAGGGCCTTGGCTAACAACTGGGTTGCACAAAATCTATCCCTGCCATGAAGGCTGTGCCCATGGGCAGTGCCCTCGATGAGGGCCCTGGTGTCCTTGCACCAAGAATACAGTGACTTGCACCCTAGCACCTCCTGCGGCCCTCACCACTGCAGCCACAGGATAAGAACTGGGAGTTCAGTACTGGTTTGCTTTTGCCCCCAGACAATTGTTGGTTCAGAGGCCCTTATATGACAGCCACAAATGAACAACCTTTGCAAATAAGGCAGGCCCCTGGAATGGCACCCATGTATATTCTGCTGTCAAAAGTAGAGAACTTCTACAGTAATAGGTCTCTCTCTCTCTCTCTCTCTCTCTCTCTCTCTGGGCCTCATAAACTTCTGCTCTTCTGCTCAGTTGCCAGGTGACATGCTATTTACTGGCTGAGAGCACCAAGCCAGTCAGATCAGTAGGAGACGTAGAGCCCTGTCTGACACAGTTGGCTTTGTACCAGAGGCAACGCTGCTCCTCATGAGGGGGTCCATACCCTTTGGCCAAGTCATCTCCCTTCTTGAATTTGACTCTAAAGAAATCAAGAAAAGCACAAAGCTAAATATCCTAAAATGTTCTTTGCAAAATCATCCATAACAACTAAGCAGCTGGAGACATAAAAATTGCAACAATAGGTAAAAGCAAGAAATGTATTGTGAATCACCACGATGGCATTTCTGTGGCCATAAAATAGAAATTGGAGCAATATGGCAAGTGATTACAATATTAAACAAAAACACAGATTGTGGATAGTATGTGCGATATGATTGCAGCTACATAGAAATGTGCATGGAATGTGGACAAGAAGATTGAGGGGCTATGGAAAATAAAAATCGTCACAAAAGATGAAAGGACCACGGGTAACTTTTTCTTTAATATTATCTTTTCCATTATCTTCTTAGTGTTTCAGTAGCTTCACACCTGTATTCTTATCCAGCTGTTTATCTACATCTGCTTTCCCCGCCCAGCTAGATTTCATACATCTGTCTCCATCAAGATATTTATGGTTCTGTTTGTGCTGACTTGTTCCTACCTCACTTACCATGTAGATCCTTCTGCAAGTGAAACCCACATGGTATTGGGCAAGAAGTACCCAAACAATAATGTTCCAGGGTGCCGTTGCTTGGGCGATGTTTAATGGATATTGTCACTGGGCTTGCAAATGCAGGATCCATTTTTCAGTTTGGACTCTGATCAGGAATAGACTCTTCCCACCAAGGAGGTTTTAAAGCCCTTCCCAGCAACCAGCGTGCAGAGACCCAGAGCTGCCACAACTGATGACTCCTCGCTGGAAAGTGGCAGCTCCAGCACCATCAGTGAACAAGACCGTGTCCCTGCATAAGTGAACAAGACAGAGTCCCCGTGTGATCAGTGAGCAAGGCGATACTCCAGCATGATCAGTGAGCCGAGCAGTGCTCCAGCGTGATCAGTGGGCAGCTGCGGCGTCAGTGGAGCTGTCAGTCCCAGGGTGAGTAAGCACAGACTAAGATTGCTCTGTGATCAGTAAGTACAGGTCGAGAACAAGTGATGGGCATTTCAATTCAGCTCAGACCATGAGGAATTGGAAAAGTATGGCCCAAAGAAGAGGAGGCTAACCCCACAGAGATTCTTTCTTTGGCCCTAGCAACCTATGTGCCAGATGCCCCTTAGAGCCTTCCTCATCTGGCACCTGAACTCAGAATTCAGGCTCTGTATGATTTGTTTTCTATAAGATCATGCAGGGGAGGGATCCCTGGGTGGCTCAGCGGTTTAGCGCCTGCCTTTGGCCCAGGGCGTGATCCTGGAGACCCGGGATCGAATCCCACGTCGGGCTCCCGGTGCATGGAGCCTGCTTCTCCCTCTGCCTGTGTCTCTGCCTCTCTCTCTCTCTCTCTCTCTCTGTGTGTATGTGTGTGTGTGACTATCATAAATAAATAAAAATTAAAAAAAAAAAAGATCATGCAGGGGATGGTACTTAAATCTCATTCCAGAGAGTGTACTCAGGCAGCTTCGGCACATCGTCATAAAGGGCTGGGCTCCACGACATCAGAGATCACTCCATGGACACCAGGATCAGGTGAGGTCTGACATCTAGAATCAGCTTCAGCGTCCCAAGCCGGCCAGCCGGGGAGAGCAAGTAGCCCTCGAGAATTTTGATTGAACAGGCCTGCCTCTTTCTGAATCAGCTATGCGCACTGGAAGAGAAAAGTCCTTATGGAAAGGCTGCAGAGGAGATTTGCTCATATGGCATTTCTCTGAATTGAAGACTGAACCTCAGCGATGATTGAAGTGGTGGTGGTGGTGGTAAAAATTAAAAGGTATAGGGAGAGTCCTGCTTCATATCATAGGACCCTCCGCATCATCTAAATCCAATATTTGAAACTCACTTTTTAGAGTCCAGAAAATCTCTCACCATAAAATGCTCACATATGAGCATTTAAACAGGAAGCAATCAATTCACGCTCATCAAGCACAAATTCAAAATGAACTCCACCTACTGCAGGGTCAAAAGAGCAGTCAGTGCCCCCCCCCCCCCGCCCCGTGACTGGCCCCAAAACCACTTGAAATCCTGGGATCTAGGTGGCCATGTGGAAAGCTGGGCCTCCAGACCCTGGGAAGGGGAATGTGAACCACCTCCCCACCCCACCCCCACCCGGCCACAGCTCTGCTTAGGGAAGGAGCACTTTCTAGGAAATAGAAAAGGATGCCTCTGCCTCCAGTCCCTCCTGCACCTGCCATCAGGTCCCTCCTACACCCGCTGTGAGGTCTCGCTGCCTGAATCACAGCAGGGGTCACAGCTCTCTGAGGCTTGGACCTTCGGTGGCTGCTGGCTCTCTTGCACTTGAATCTCCTCTTCCCTCTGGCATCCAGAGCCTCTGGACGCTGGTGCTAAGCCATCTTCCAACCTTAGCTCCCTCCTGTCCCAGCTCTACACCCCTAGCCGTGCCCATCTCTCCACAGGCACTCAGCAAGGCCCCAGCTTTCTCATCATCCTGGGCTGGCTCGTGCCAGCCACTCCCCCATTTTCCCAGCTCTCAAATGTCACTCTATCAACTCAGCTTTGCTTCACCCCAAGTGCCATCTCCTTGATAAGACATTTTCTGGTCCACTGTTCTCTGTGTACACCTCGTCAAGAGGACTGTCTCTCTTGCCTCCACTCTAAGAGCATCTTTTCTGTGTTTTTGCAGTGACGTATTACTTTCTCCGGTTTTGTTCATTGTGTGCTTCGTAGAGCTTCGCCCTGGACAGCACCCTCGGTGGTGGGGGCGGGCAGTAGATACTGGAGACTTACTTGAGGGAGCAAGCTCATGGTCACTAGGAGAGCACCGCCGGGCTGAAAGTTGGCCACATTTCTTCCAGATGCAGAGCTGGCCTGGCTGACCTGTTTCCTTGTAACTCCAGGGTTTCATGTATCTATGAGTCTATGAATAGGCAAAGCGAAAGGTCACACTAAGCATCTTTTCTGCTCCTACCATAATCTCGGGTTCAGGGACATCCCTTGGGGACCAATGCTTTAAGTCAGCCCTCATGGCATGCTGTGGGAAGGCGCTCCGTCCAGGAGCTGACTAATGCTGACAGTCTCTTCTGTTGTTGCTTTCTGGGCTGCCTGTGTTTTTCCTCTGGCTCTGCTGCGACTCTCAGGCCCTCTGGCCCGCCGGACACAGGTAAGGAGTCCAAAGAGAGTCGCCTGTCCCCTGGGGGTGCCCTAGCAGCTCTTGCCCTCCAGGAGGGAGGTAGAAAAGGCCCCCCACGAGGCTTCCTCCTTTCCCCGGTCTCAGATCCTGCCTTTCTGCCCCGGACAGGGCCCAGGGCTGGGCGTCCTGTGGTCACAAGGAGGAGGAGAGGGACGAGGGTGCAGGGAAGGGAAGGAGGGCAAAGAGCGATCTCTTTACTCAAGCATCCTTCAGGGAACAGAGACGGAATTTGGCTTGAGCCTGCTTTCTGGGTAATCCGGCATCAAACAGCAATGAGGCCTGGGACCTTGCCAAGTCTTTGTTTTGTTTTGTTTTTTTCCTTTCCTCCAATCAGCCCAGGGCAGTGGGGAGCGGGAGGGTGTGGTGGGGCAGGGGGGCCCGCAGGCCCTGGGGCCGGGGACCGAGCCCGCAGGAGCGGCCCCTCGAGCCCTCCCCGCCTTGCAGGGCGGGTGGCACCCGGGCCGGCACCACAAGGGCAGCTCTGTCCTGCGGGCACAGGGCTCCGTCCCAGCCCCACTGGCGCAGAGAGAACAACATTTCCTTATAAGGCCCCGCGCGCCTTGCCAAGGCTGGACGCTCCGACAGACTGTAGCTTTCCATTCTCCTTGCCCGGCTCCACTCGAGGCCCTGAATGTAGCCCTTGTTGTCAGGCCCCTCCCCTGCTCGCGGCCCCCACCCCACCCACTTCCACTCCCTGCCAGGGCCGGCCCCACCGAACAGGATAAACAGCCCGAGGCCTCTCCCACGCAGGCCTGCCTCAGCTCAGGCCGGCTGGAGGCAGCACAGGGTAGCAGAAGGAGCCCCGGGCCCCAGGCTCAGAGGCCCTGCAGGCCCCTCGCCGCTGGGGCCACAGCCCACGTCCTGACGCCTGCAGGCCGGTCCCCTCGGCCTGGGAAGCACCCACGCCAGCCGCCACGGGGTCTAAATTCTTTGCATTGCATTCAAAACCCTTTTTGAGTCAGGCTACCTTGGCAGCTTCCCCTCCGTTTGCTCCCCCGGGGCCAGGTCCCCCAGACTCCCCTCGCCCCCTGGCCCCCTGCACCGTGTTGGCTCGGTGCAGAGGGAATGACCCTGTTCCATCCTTCCCAGAAAAGAGGAGTCCTTTCTTTCTCTTCCCAGGTCCTGTGCACCACTCTTAAAGGCTTTCCTTCTGGCAATTACAATTTGTTTACTCGCCTTCCCCTTTATCTGATGATAAGCTCCTTGAGGCTCAAACGGTCTCTACTTCCTCTTTATATTCCCGAGCTCTCTCCCACACCAGGCTGCGTGCAAGGTCATTGTGTGGACGCCTGCATGTACCGTGTTGGGCAAGCTCAAAAGAGACAACCGATGTGCAGAGACTTCGTAATCAATAAGGTGTGGAGGTGTGGTGTGCCTGTATCACGCTACCCTCTACCCCAATTCTCCTCTTTATTATCCCATCGTAACCCCTTTCCCTGTCTACCCCGTTCCACATCCTGAATTCCGTGCTCACCGTAACTCCTCTGGGTCTTAACATCTGTCACGAAGACGTGACTGCCTCTCCATGCCAGTGTCAGGCCTAGAAGGGCCTTTGGAAATTATCCAATGGTTTCTACACTAACATCTACACGGATGTCACCTGGCCACACAAATGGATTAAGTGAAGGGGCTCCGAGCCCTGGACCCCACTTCTTTCACCATTTATACATGCTAGGTGCCCACGGCATTCTCAGAAAAAGGAATCCAGTAGCCTTAGAAGTTAGAAGTACCCTGATTAATCCAATCTCAACATTGGACAGCTGAAGAAACGGACTTCCCTAAAAGAAAAGTGGCTTTCCTGACATCACATGAGTCACACACCTAATCCAGACCACACTTGGGGTCCCTAACTCTGGCCCACCAAAGCCCTCGCCCCCCTCATACGTGCCTACTTTGGGCAGACTGATGATGAAGGAAGCTACAAATCTTGTCAAGCTGAGTTCTTATAAGTCTGGGATGTGTCGCGTTCCAAATAAAGAATTTCAGTCTGAACCAGAACAAATCTTTCTGAAATGGAGATTCGGCAAATTTTCGGGTCAGTGATTTGCAAGCACAGCGCTGTGAAGTACTATAGTGAGACTCTATTCCCCATGATCCTAGCAACAATTTTAAAGAGAAAAATCTTATCCCAGGATGAAATACCCTGTTCTCCATCCACAACTCATTTTCTCAGAAATGGTGCTTGTAGAAGGAAGCCCACGGTTGATCACAGACTGCCTTCTAACACTGTTTGATACAGAGCCAAATTCAGGAAATAAGGTGGTCTGCCCTGGGCTCATCCAAGAAGACGGAGTTTCTTGAATACTAAAAAAAAAAAAAAAACCCTCACTATAATGAGGCTTCTCTTAGAAGATGCCCAGGGGTAGACACTGCCCAGAAGCAAAGTATACAAGGAATACTGGGGCCAGGGGATGGGAAACCAAGCTCTGCTCCCAACTGCACTGACTGTAAAACCGAGAGCAAGCCGGCTGTCTCTGTAGGGTCTTACTTTTGTCCCCCCAAAATGGGAGTAATGGTGCCTCCAAGATCATTTCCAAAGGCAATGAAAATTAGATCAATTACAATTATGAATATGAAAGTGCTTTATGAATGATAACAAAGAAACTATGTACCTAAATAAAGGCCAGTTATTAATAGGCAGTGGTTCTCCCCTTGAGGTTGTTCTTATGGGTAGAGAAGAGAAAATAACTTCCTTTTCCAGGATCCGGTAATGTTTGCTCCATCCTCCAGCTCCCTCATGGCCACTGGCAGCTACACTATTGCTGATCACTTTCCAGGAAATCAAGAGAGGGGTGGGGCTGCTCTTGCTAAGAAGTTGCTTCCAGAAGCTGGAAAGCAGACAAAGGGAGCCATTCTCTCACCCTGTGTATTCCCCTCCCCTTTCTTCCCAGGTACAAAGAGAAAGGTTTTGCCAAGTCTAGGCTCTGGACAAACTCTGGGTGAATTGGAGAAGTCATTTCTCTTCTCTGAGTCTCCATTTCTCTGTACTTAAAATGAAGAGGTAGGATAGAATGGTATTAAATTTAGGGGTAACAATGTAATTTATTGCCAGAAAAGAGAGACTTTTGAAAGTGAAGAAAATGTATTATTAATAATTATACCAGGATGACCACAGCAAATAGGACTACTCCAGGCAAACTGGATGTACGGATATTTTATTAAGGCTTGTTTCAACTTGCACTATTACCAGGAAAACAAAATGCCCTCAAGAAGAAGAAATTTCAGTTCCCTTGGTGTTGTCTTGGCCACACTGAACTTCTGACTAGTTCTACTGGTTGTTTTTACACTGTTCTCGGTCACCAAGGGCAAACTCAGTAGGAAGTCACATATATAAAAGAGCCTGCATGTCATAAAGCATTTCTATATCCTTTATTCTCCTTGCAACAGCCTTATAAGGCAAGCATACAAAGATGTCAATCCCATTTTTAAAGAGCCCTGAAGAAAATCAAGGATTTGTTCAAGGTCGTAGCACAGAAGGAAGCAGAGCCTTGTCCTGGACTCTTAGCCCTGTGCTTGTTCCACTGGGGCCAGGTTAGGAAAAAGGGCACTTAATTTGCAAATACTGACTGGCGTTAGGTTGGCCACCTTCCATTCAAAAAGTTCCTTCTCTATCTATAACAGTGATACTGAAAGTGCAATAAAAATTTCAGACTGCCCCCTGCCCCAACATTCTAGAGCTTGAGATTTAAGAATCAGGTAATTTTTAAAAATTTATTTATTAATGAGAGATACGGGGGGGGGCGGGTGGTGAGCAGAGACACAGGCAGAGGGAGAAGCAGGCTCCATGCAGGGAGCCCGACATGGGACTCGATCCCAGGTCTCCACGATCAGGCCCTGGGCTGAAGGCGGTGCTAAACCACTGAGCCACCGGGGCTGCCCAAGAATCAGCCAAATTTACAAATGAGAAATCCAAAGTCCAGAGAGAGGGAGTTGCTGCGATTACCCATCAAGACCCACATACAAATGGAATTGAGATCCCTACGCTCCTCTTTTAGCATTCTTTCCATACTAACTAAACACAAATATGCTTAGGGAAGTAAACATAACTTAAGTCCCTTCACCACCTTCCACGACGCATGAGTTACCTTTAGGTTTTCTCATGTGGAAAATCGCAGGCTAGCCTTTGCTTCCTCTAGCTTGGAGAAGTGAGACTTAGGAGTATATAAGTCTTGGGCATTGCATCAGCCGCTTATTTCCCTTCCCTGCATTTCCAGTGAAGATCAAATTAAAAGAAGCTTCTTCACGGGCAAAGCTTGCACAATTCAAAACATTTACCGGAGTCCTGAGGGCAAAACCAAAGGGAACTTGCCCTGTGGGGAAAAGGGCCTGGAAAATGAATAGGAGGCTTGGATTTGAATTCTGGCTCCGCTATGACTTTGCAGGACTACCTTGACCAAGTTATTTCCCCTCTCTGGGCCTCAGCTCTTCAGCTGAGAAATAAAAGAGTTGGATTAGGTAATGTCTAAACATCCTTCCAGCTCTAACAAGCTACAAGGATCCAAATTGTAAATGTACATGTTTTGGAAAGGAGGGCTGATCGAATTCTTTTCTGTCCATGAGCCTCAGAGGAGTCACTGCCCAGGAGAGGTTTTGTCATCACTTCTTGCTGGTGGGTATTTCCTGCCCCTTTACCCTCTGCCCTTTGCTTCAGTGCTGATTAGCACAAGTAACTACTGGTGCCAGCTAAAGGTGGCAAAGGGACTAGTAACCCTCTCCAGTACCAACCAGGGGTGCTGAGTTAAATCAGACGTATTAGCCAAGTTGCCTAATTGGCTGGGTCCTCATAAATTAATACAGCTCTGGCAAACTTTGCTCAAGCCCGATCATTTCTTTCCTAATTTATTACCTGTGTTGAGATCATTGCTGCATATATTTCTCTAAGGAACAGTAACTACAAGGCAAAATAATGACTCCATGACATTCATTGATGTCACTGTTTGAGTCCAAGTGTCCCTGAAGATGGAGGAAAACTTTCCGGAAGACAAGGCTTGTTTATGATACTGACAAGCGACAACACAGCTTGTGATTCTGAGCTGAAGGTCCAGAGCCAGGATGCCCATCCTGTCAGTCTTCCTTTTAAGTGGGAGGTGAAGCTGCTTGGAGTCAAATTCTCTGTTTCTACTTGCCTAGCACCTGCTCTCTTCTCATACAGAAAGTTCTTATTCAGTGCAAAACCCATTCCATGTGTTATGTACAAGACACTTTTCCCACATAGCCAAAGAGGCAAGCATTTATCCCGGGGCTGGTCCCCATGGAAAGATGAAGACTACAATAAAGGTAAATATGAGACTGAAATCATTCCAATTCTTCATAATGACGTTTCCACTTTCAGGAAGGAGGATTACTTTTCCCTGTTGGGTTTACATAGTTGATAGGATGTAAGTCTTACAGGTGACGATCTGCCCATATATGGAGGGAGCTGGAGAGATGGAAACTTGATGATACGCTCTGAACCCCTGGATACCGCTAGGCCTAATGCAGGGCCACTCATAGGCTTTTTGATTACAAAGCTACTAAATCCCCTCTTTGGTTTAGGCTGGTTTAAGTTAGGGTTCTGTAATTTGCAACCAAAAGGAATCCTGACTCGTATTAGCTTTGTATTAAATTCTGCATAGAACCTTTTACTCTCAGAGCTAGAAGAACTACTAATGCATTCAAGTCCATTGTTTAGAAAAACTGAGAGAATCTGCTCATGGTTGCTCAAGAAGTAACAGGACTAGATCTCTGAATCAGTCTAAAACATCCCTCAGAGGTCACTGAGTCCAATCTTCACGTTGACCCAAATGTCAGTTCTACAGTATGAAATGCAGAAAAGAACATGAACTTCAAGCATCATTCTTTTCAAGAGTCTTAGGAATGCTGGAGCCTTGAGCCTCCCCAAAATGCTCTGACCCTACATTTGTGTATCCTTTAATTTTTTCATAGTACTTTTATTGCTATTACATTTCCAGAATGAAATGCCTAGCTTCAAACCTCCTCCACTGGTTACTTACAAATTGTATGAACGTGGACAGGTTACTTATGGCATTGCACATCTATTTCTTCATCTCTGAAATGGAGATGATAAAAATAGTGTTCACTTCATAGATCTAGTGTAAGCACTGGCAAAATTTAGGTAAAACATTCAGCCCAATGGCTGCCATACAGTGCTCAATAACTGTGACTGATACTATTAGCTTATGATTTTTGAAACAATACTAAAACAAGAAATCTAGATAAGAAAGTCAAGGACCAGAGAGTAAAAAGGACATACCTAAGGCAACACAGTAGTTAGTGAAAGAAGCCCCAACTTACATGATTCTTACTTTGTTCTTTTTTGGGATGGGGGAGCAGAGGGAGAGATAGAGAATCTTAAGCAGACTCCCCGCCCAGCATGTGAACTCATCATGCAGCTTGATATCACAACCCTGAGATCATGACCTGAGCCGAAATCAAGAGTCAGACACTTAACCCATTGAGCCACCCAGGCACCACTCATGCTTTAAATTGTATTCCATAAACCAGTTGGTCATTTCAGATTATGTTCACTTGTTCACGCATTCATTGATTCTTCTATCGTTACTTCATGTGCTCATTAATTCAGCAAATATTTCCTGAGAACCATAGGTTCTTTCCAGCCTTAGGCAAAGGCAAGGGACTTCTTGTTTTTAGGTACCAGTTTCCTCAAGAAATTGGTCATGATAGTTCTATCTTGGCTCCTTCCATAGCAAGCTCTTATTTGCAGTCCTGAGTACTACATGCATGGAGGGTACAAGATGGGGTCATGTTGCATGCCTAGAGGGGTCCACAACCAAGTGAGAAAAACAAATACAAATGATGTGTACTTGCTCTACTATGCTGGAGTACAACACATGTCACTTGAACAATGTTTCTTAAATAAATTCGATGTGGCTCCCACATGCCAGAGTTGATAGGAAAGTTGACCTCTGGCATATTCTGAGGGGCTCTCTCCCCACCCTCGGAGAGATGACCATGATATAAGAGCTTCAAATAGAGTTGCACACTGGTGGCCCTTGGGCCCAGTGAAGCCTTGCAAGTGTTTTGTTTGGCCCACAATGTTGTTGTTTTTTTAATAATTAAGTCAACTTTTAACAGCTGGGAAGTTTCTCATTAAAAGCCAGGCTCTCTTGAAAAAGCATAAGATCGAGCAATGCTGGCTGGCATCTGTACAATGGCAACTGACATCTTAGAGCTTTACTTTTTCAGAGGGGATGCATTTCTCCCCAATTAGAGGTCAACCTTTGACTTTATCTTTAACCAGACTGTATGAATTCAGGGAAAATGTCCATCATGGCAGCTTTCCTATCATGTGAATTTTAAAATGTTTTTGGGGGAGTCTGAGAGAGGAACCGAATATTTTTTTGTAATAACCTGAAAAATACACTTTAGATTTATAATGTAAGTTTCTGGCCTTTAATTAGGTATTAATCTTAGCCTAGCCAGGGCCCAGCATGCTTTGATATTTCACTGGGAGAAATGTTTCATTTCCAGACCGAGACAAATCACTTACATATGTTATCTTCTTTTCCCCCAAAGGGCATTTGAGTTGGTGACTCTGGATCTTACTGTGATGTGCTAGTGACCTGGCTCTCTGAAGAAAAGTGTCCTGATGTGCAGAGTTTGCCACATTCCATGTGGAGGTATGCAACCATGGCCAAATGCAAGAATGGTCTCCCAGTTGGCTTGCAAAGTTTCCGCAATTTTAGGAATTGGCCAACTGGCTCTTCTGACCCAGTATAAGCAAACTCAGCACACTAGGTCTATCTAATTCCAGAATATGGGAACATGAAAATGTTGTTACTTTCCTCTCTGAACTCTATGGAGGAATCAGAAGAAATAACGAAACATGAGCCATGCCTGCCTTGAGGAGAATTTTGGTCTAGTTCAAGAGACAAAGCTAACACCTTAGAAAAACTTGTTTTTCGAAAAGAATCAGTGCCTTCTCCAACATCTCTGCTTGAACATCCAATAAGAATATCAAAGTCACTAAATCCAAAATAGGTTTCTTGGATTTCTTCTCCAAGCTGTACTGCATTTCCCCAATATCCTTATTTCAATAATTACTTCCAGCCAGTTCTCACACTAAAAGATAAGGAGTCACCCTTGATTCCTTCTTATTTCTCAACCCCCTTGTTCAACCCAGTCTTATATATCCACCTCCAAAATTTGTTGTAAACCATTTACTGCCCTGCATCCCCCTGCAATAACTCCTGTCCAGCATCCGCCCCCCCCCTTTTTTTTTTACTTCTGCCCCCAGGTTTCTAAGTTCTCCACTCTCTCTCACCACCCACCCATGCCAGTAAATTTTTCTTCTAAATCCCCTGGGCACTCCCTATGGTTAGCTCCTCTCATTCTTCAGAGAGCTGTTTGCATGTCACCTCCTTACAGAAATCTTCTCCTCCTATCCTACCCTATCTAAAGTAGCTCCCTCCCTGACCAGCAATTCCCCATTCCATTGATCTCTTATTTAGCACATACTTTGTCTACTTGTTCATGCCTGCCCCTTCTTGACACACACAAATGTAACTTCTATGAGAATAGGAACCTCTAAAGCCTTGGGGTTTTTGTGTTTGTTTTTCTTTTTTGGATTTAGTCGATTTTATTTACAGCTTTTTTTTTTTTTTTTTTTTTTTTTTTTTTTTACATTTCAGAGCATTACACAATTACATTTTCTCATTTTCTGACCTGCAAATAGATACCTTAAACGGAAATATTTTTTTAAAAATTATCAAATTAGGTACATCCAAAATGCAGTGATTACACATATGACAATTCACAAAGTGTAATTTACCAGGACGTATCCTAAGAATTTAGGAACAGCCAGTCAGGAGAAATCTGACCAAATTTAGCAATCAACTGTTTACATATCCAAAGACAAACCTACCTAAACTCCCAAACCAGAAATTTGAAAGTTTTTGTTAAATCCCCACTGGACAAAAGAGAGTGATGCTTCAAACCTTGTCAGCCTTACAAGTCTTGACCCCAAATACTGGGCTATTTCCCCAGTTTGCAACTGAATAGCAAGCATCAGTTTGTCAAACACCTAAGTATCAAAGTCTTGTGCCATTATGCACATAGAAAGGCTAAGTATTCATTAATTAAAAAACAAGTAGTCATTAAATATCCACACTAGGTCCCTAATGCCTTGTTTTTACTTTATGTCTTCTGCCTAGCATAGTGCTTGACACATAGTAGGCATTAAATAAATATTTGTTAAGTGGATAGATTAATAAGCAAATAAATGAATCAAAGAGGGGAGGTGAGAAGATTGACATTTCAAAATTCCCTTTTGGCTCTAACATTTTGGGAATCAGTGGACTTATGATTGTAATTTTGTACCTTCTGATGTGGGTTCAGCTCTTGTAGTAGACCAAAAATTAGTGAGGAGGCAGATAAATAAAGGCACCAGCAATCAGCAGTAGTCAGAGGTGACTCCCTGGAAGAAATGGTAAATACACGGGGCTTTTCCAGCCTTCATAATTATACAAAAAAAAATCTGTCACTTTACAAAAATTTCACCTTAATCTTTAGTTTGATTGTCAAGTACTCTATTTCAAATGTGACCATATTTATAAAAACTTGATGGACACACTTTTCAGGAACATCTAGTTTCTAAACTGTCATGTCCTTAAATGTGTGTGTGTGTGTGTGTGTGTGTGTGATTATTTGGTTTAATTTGACACAGATAAGAACATGCAGAATTTGCCCAGAGGCCTGAAGACTCGACCCCCCTAGCTGGCTTGATATCTGAAGGAAGGATCTGTTCCACACCTCAGAGAAGACCCACTTAGGACAGGAAGTGAGTCATCTGTGTTCCACAGAGGACCTATCACAGTTTGGATTATACTAAATGTGAAACAGATTAAACTGGAACGAAATCATGACATATTTGCTCCCTCCCACACTGTGGGATATCTCATAACCTCCTGGTACTTTACCCTGATACTTTCAAGGCTGGAAAGGTCTTTAGAAATCACCTGTCTGACCCTTTTAGTCCATGGAGGTAAACTGAGGCCCAGAGAAAGGGGTGCCTTGTCCAAGTTCACACAGCATATTTAGAGCAGAGCCAGCATCAGATCCCTGTCCTGAATTCCTGTCAAATGTCTTATAGAAATGTATACATACAAGCCAGTGTTGTTGTTGTTGTTGTTTAGAGATTGAGAGAGCCAACACACATGAGTGGTGGAAGGGGTTGGGGAGGGGCAGAGGGAGAGAGAGAATTCCAAGCAGGCTCTGTGCCCAATGCAGAACCCCACACAGGGCTCAAACTCATGGCCCTGAGATCATGACCTGAGCAGAAACCAAGAGTCAGATGTCTAACTGACTGAGCCACCCCAGCACCTCAATACAAGCTGAGCTTTTAAAGAGAAAGCCTATTGTAGTCTTTGGTTTAACCATTACTAGTAACTTGATGAACTATCTGTTGACTATTTGTAATTGAAAAATAAAATGGTACCTAGTGACCTCTAGTCGTATTGGGGTCCTGAGACATCCCAAAGGAATCTAACCAAAAACATTAAAAGAAGTCTTCATATGATGAAATATAAAACAATACACACAAATTTATAACAGGAGGTAAATGTTAGTTTAACTCTCAGCAAAGAACTATGTCATTTTAAAAAACAACAAAAAGAACCAATTCTTTTCATTTTAATCTCTGTAGTGGTGATTCAGAGACCATCTCTTGCAGTTTCATCACATTTGTTGGAGATGTGAAAGCCATGGAAGGACAGACGCCAACCTGTTGAACTGTTACACATGAACTCGCAGAAACTGCGGAGTATCTATTATCTGAAGAAGAGAGAACGGAGCTTGTGTGAGTTTTTTCATCTGTCAGATGAGCAGTTGGAGTTTAAAGAGTCACAGAGTTTCAGGACACATGCACTTAAGCATCTTGGTACCTGACAGGCAGACAGGAATCGCTTATTCAGTCCTTATATTTAGTCTGAAAAGATGCCTCCTGGCTCTCTCACACTGCAGGAAGAATTGAAAACACAAGCTCAAAAAAAAAAAAAAAAAAAAAAAGTAAAAATAAACACAAGCTCACTCTTCACAGTCCCCCAAAACTCACCCTCCTGGATCCATCTTTCAACACATCCCCAGCACCCATGCGCCCCTGGTGTCATAGAGAGAGCCCTGAGCCTGGAATCAGGAGCCCATCCACAAAGTCAAATGTGAATCAGCATCAGAACCTCAGACCGGTGTTTCTCACACTTGAGGTGTCTAGGAATTGCCTGGGGTGCTTTCTGAATTGTGGACTCCTGGGCCTACTTCCAGAGCATCTAATCTCGTAAGTCTGGGATTGCTCCCAAGAATCAAAATTTTAACCAGCGTTCCTAGCTGATCCTGATACTAGAGGTGGAGCAAACATACCAACACTCTGCCAGCTGCAGGAAAATCTTCCTCTGTTCTCTGAGCCGTAATTCCCCTGTGTGGAATGAGGACGCTGAACAAGCATCATGCCCAAGATCTCTTCCTGGTTTAGACAATGGAGATCTTATGACTCGGGAACCAGCTGGGCTCCTGCCTTGTTTTGGGTTACCCCAGTAGCCCAAACGGGCTCCATGCTTACACAGCATTTAACTCAGCACAGGTGTTCATTCACACTGAGCATAGTGTGAACCGTAAAGGGGTTCAGGGGCTCCCTGCTACTTCCTCCCCACTATGCCATCCACAGTGCGCTCTCGGTGACTCACTCCCTTCATGACTGCAGACCCTCAGATGGTACCTCCCACCACACCATCTATCCTCAGGCAGGAATGTCTAGGAAGTGCCTAGCTCTCTATACCCCCTTTCTTGCCTTGGATCTAGAGCCCACCGCACCCACCCCCTCAGCCCACTACGAAGGATGATGCTCCAGATTAACCAAACTGAATGACACAGAAAAAACAAAAATCGAAAAGAGAGTGATTTCTTTAAAGACAAGGGATGCTAGGCAGAGGAGATTTGTTTTTTTGTTTTCTTTAAGGTATTCTAATGATTCCATAAAGCAAGTACAGAATTTTTCTTTAACATTTGTAAACCTTCAAAACTGAGGACACAACTGTCATAGTTTGGCCCCAGAAAGAGGTTGTTCCCAGCCTCTGGCTCTCCTAGGCAATGGATCTTCTGGTTCTTTCTAATACCCTGAAGCTATGACACTCCCTGGCCACAGCTTCTCCTACCTACAATTGTAAGTTCTTCCCCACTGGGCTCAGGTGTGCTCACCAGACCCTCCCTAAGGTCAAAAGACTTCCACAATCACCTAATTACTTCTACATCTTAACTCTGGATCCTTCTTTTAACCCACTGAGCCATCCACGTGCCCCATTGGACCTTTCTTTTGAAGATCTCTTGAGTCTTGCATTTTAAGTTCCAGTAAGTTACTCAGTTTTGTTTGTTCATCTTCTCTCAACACTTTACTCCCATACACTTTCAGGTGTAGGTGGTAAAGCTCTTGACCGGAGCATAGAGCTCAAAAAGAACACAGTCAAGTTTATTTAGCTCTTATCTGCTAAGAGTATACACTAGCCCTCCAATCTCAGGTAGAATTATTTATGATATGGTCTATCTATCTATCTACATATAATATGACATGTTTTAAGGGAAAAAAATCTAGAAATTAGGGTTAAAATGAATCAGCATTGTTAATAATTAACCCTGGGGTTAAATGAGTTATACCAGAAATTCACCTTCATTTCCATTGTTTATGAGGCAAGGAGCTTCTAGTCAACAAGAGATATCCAGTGTTCCCAAACTGAGCTGATATAATATCAAAAGGAAAAAACAAACAAACAAAACTGGACATGTTCATCAGCTTCTTTGGCTTTAACATTAATTAGTAAATGGACACTTTCTGTTTGACTTTTTGAAACTGAAATTGTTTTTGTTTTTTTTTTAATATTTTATCTATTTATTTATTCATGGGAGACACACACAGAGAGAGAGGCAGAAACGCAGGCAGACAAAGAAGCAGGCTCCATGCAAGGAGCCCAATGTGGGACTCGATCCCGGGTCTCCAGGATCATGCCCTGGGCTAAAGGCAGCACCAAACCACTGAGCCACCCGGGCTGCCCAAAACTGAAAATGTTTTAAAGACACACTTTGTTGGCTTTGCCATGGACATCAATTTTCCTTCTTTCGGTCACAGTGCCACTCCATTTCCTTCAGCAACACCGTTCGCCATCCCAGTTCCTAGACTTTTGCCAGCTCCAGGGGTAGGCTTAGACCAAAGTCAACCAGAGACCACCTCCCTTTCAGCCACCTAAATTGTTAACTGACACTGACCTTTGAGAGATAAGCCCGGTACTCTTGAAAAAATTAGAGAAGAAATGGGTCTTCATGTACCCTTGGGTTGCCACCAGTCATATGGCCGCCACATGGAGGGGGCCTGAGCATAGCTCCAAAAAAGAGGGAAGCAAAGACAAGAGATGAGGAGCAGAAGTAACAAATGCTCAAGTCCCTTGGTTGTCAAACCAGAAGCAAGCTCTTTCCCCAGTAATACCCTCCCCCACCCCTTTTATTTTTGCTTTAGTCTGAGTTGGGCTTTTTGTCACTTGCCACCAAATGACTCTACTTCCTTCTCACCTCCTTACTACCTAAATAGATCTCTGGGCTCCAGAAATCCCTGGTTGGGAATCATTAACCAAGTACCAAGGAGATCACAGACATGTGTCTGTTAGAGGTGTACAATCTAAATCCAGATCTAATTCAAATTGGCTCAACCTCAAATTCCTCAGGTCACTGATTCGTGTTTATTAGCACCTACCATATACAAAACTCTCTCAGGATCTGTGGCAGCCAGAGGACAGCCAGCCTCCACCATCCTCAAAAGCTGGTATGAAAACTAAGAGGAGGACCGGGGAGGGACAGAGTCTTCTAGACGAGAATCTGGGAGAACTTCATAAAAGAGAATTTACTGGAGCTGAGTTTTTTTTCTTTTTTTTTTTTAATTTATTGAGAGACACAAGGGGGCGGGGGTGGGCAGAGACACAGGCAGAGGGAGAAGCAGGCTCCATGCAGGGACCCTGACATGGGACTAGATCCCAGGTCCCCATGATCAAGCCCTGGGCCGAAGGCGGCACTAAGCCGCTGAGCCACCTGGGCTGCCCTGGAGCTGAGCTTTTGAAGGGACTGAGCAGGTCACAGCTGATCTAGACCAGAACTCACGTTCTGCCTCTGGGTCCAACATTCAACTTGAACCCAACAGGGGCGAGTACTACTGCAGTCTCACGCCTGGAGGACTGCGCTGCTCCTATTAGTCCTCCAGGCTCCACTAATGGATATGTAGGGGCCTCAGGTGGAGATTGGGGCTCAGGCCACCCAGAGGTACATTGGGGGAATCATAAGACAAGGGCTGCATGCCTGTAAATTCACTTCAGAGCATCCAGGAATTGTCAAACAGTTGGATATCATAGAATGACAAAATGTCAAAGCTAGCAGGGACCTTAAGAATTAATCACCCTGCTCATTTGACAGATAAGAGACAGAAAAATGGAATCGGTCAAGAACTTGTCCGAGAACTCTCCTGCAGAGTCATTCCCAGGCCCAGGGCTCCAGGACTTTGACCGGCTAAAAGGAGATATCATCATAATTTTGATTCCATCCCTGCAGGAGTGAGAGGAGGAGTCTGGAACTGAATTTTGATAGAAGCTGCCTTTTATCGCAGATGGCTTCCTGTGCCTTGCCTTGCTTCAGCATATCCCTTCATTTTACCGTGGAATGACCCTCTCCTGGGACTGAGTCATGGAGGCCGAGGGAACTTTCACTGGCTCTTATAGCCAACGATGGTGTTTCTTTGGCTTTTTAGCCAATAACTATAACATCCCCCATTAAAAAGTCCCAGCTGGGGATGCACTGCTCCCTGAGCTCCACAGGGGCTCCTAGTGAAATGTGGATGCCATCCTACAACGGCAGCTTGGGGATCAGGTCCCATTGCTTGCCAAGACACTCCTCCAGAGTCTCTGAAACATAATACATCAAAGAAATAATTATTCTAAATACAAAAAGGAAGGCAGGGTATACGCCTATGGGAAGGCTTTTAACCAAAGCACATGAAGGGCCCTAGGGTAGGGTGAAAAGGGAACTGCTTTATTTTCTAATAGTCTTTGCTTTCCATGGTGCATTTTATCATTCATATCCATTTTCATATGACTCTTTTAAAAATCTTGTGAAGGAGGCAAGACAGAGTTATATTATCTCCACTTCTCAGATAAAGTAACAGACTCAGAGCGGAAGCAACCTGTCCCCTGTCACCTAAGAAGTAGCAGAACCTGGGTGGTCACAACCCAGCCTGACTCACTAGCAGTGGGCACTCATTTTACAACATCTCCTTTCTTTCCGGTCCATGGTCGGGTCTGAGTCACCACTAGGGCTGACAAAGGATTAGAAACCTGGAGCCTTTGCAGGAGTAACAAAGGAGCTGAGACGGGAGGGTCCCTTGTCCTGCTTCATGAGCCACGCCTCATACTCAGAGCAAAGGTACTCCTTTTTTAAATCTCTGATCTTAGTAACAGGCCTGTCTAGAGGAGGTAGTGTTATATAATGGAAATTAGCAACAGACATTGGGTGATGAATGAATGAACAGACAAATGAATGAATTTGCTCATACATTAATTTAGTGCACAAATTATGCTGATTTGCCTCAGCCAGGCACTGAACCTGGACCTGAAACCACATCCAGGATCTGGGCTCTGCCCCAGGGAAACACACATTCTAGTAGGGGAAGAAACAGACATGCAGACACACCATGACGGAAGCCGGAGTGGGGAGAGGTAGATGCATCAAACCTGCAACCCTCTCTCGGCATGAGCTTCCCTAGGGTGTCAGGGACCAGCATGACTCAGCTTTTGGTCCCTATCAGACATTACACTGGGAGCATTTGATATCACCAGCCAGTGCTTGTTGAATAAATTCTCCTAGAGGAGTTGTGAAAGATTCTGCAGTGCAGGGGACCTGTGCCATGTGACTGAGTCTGCAAAGCCTTCAAGCCACCCATCCAAGGTGGGACAAGGACCCCAGCCATTATAGCCTTCCCTGGGTGCCATGCTAAGATTCATCTGGCCCCCAAGTCCTCTCCCACCTGCCACAGTTATCTTAAAAGGTGGAGTAAGATCAAGGCACAAGGAACATCGCAGTCACGGTAGCCCTGCTCATCCATCAAGGCTGGAACACTTCACCTTGAACAAGGGAGATAAGAAAATAAAATAACGCCTGACACAGCCTTATCACCTGATAATACAACCTCAGTTTTTTCCATTAAAATAACTGAGAGCCATAGTCCTGTACTTTGACTGATAAAGAGATCACAGGAAACAAAGCTATTAATTTTTATCTCTGCTGTGCAATAGCACATTTGAGTGAATACAGTATATCCAGGGGGAAAAAATACTTTTTCTGATGGTGGAAGTTGGATATGAATTTTTCCTCCTCCCATCTTTCATTTCTTTTTTTTTTTTCAAAATTTATTTATTTATTTATTTATGATAGACACACACAGAGAGAGAGGCAGAGGCACAGGCAGAGGGAGAAGCAGGCTCCATGCCGGGAGCCCGATGCGGAACTCGATCCCGAGACTCCAGGATCATGCCCTGGGCCAAAGGCAGGCGTTAAACCACTGAGCCACCCAGGGATCCCCCCATCTTTAATTTCTCTCATATTCTTCACCCACTAACCTCTGGGAATGTTTAATCCCAATGGTTCTGGCTATGCTGTACTGTTATGTCTCTGTCCTTGCTCTACTGCCATCCTTGGAGGACTGAGTACAAATATTTAGAAGACAACTTAAGGGACTCAAACCAGTTAATTGCCTCTCTGGTCCTCAATAGTCCCATCTGTAAGGTGAGGATTTAGACAGTTGGCCTCTGGGGGTGCCTGGGTGGCTCAGTTGCTTAAGTAATCTTGACCCAGCTCAGGTCTTGATCTCAGGTAGTCAACTTAAAAAAAAAAAAAAAGACAGTTGGTCTCCATAATCCCCTCTCAGCTTCAATACTTCAGTATCCCATGACTGAAGGGGACATAGAACATATTAGTTTGATGACAAGCGCAGTCTTTCTAAGCATGAGGGTTGCCAGGTAACAGTAGAACCAGGCAATTGGTACAATCCATGCCTCAGGGGGCCCAGATTGGGTCTTTGCCATGGGTGGGAAAGTCTACAGGGCCCATGAACATGTGTAACTGGAGCCCACATCTCCCTTCCAGAGCAAACTCTGGGTACCTGGGACCCTGAAATTTCCCACGCAAATGATCCAATATCTGTTTTCAGGCCCTCCTGTTCTCTCTTTTGGTTCTTCATCCCCAACACCTATCACAGTCCCAGATGCACACCCATAAGACTAGGGTGTGTTCCAAGGATGGGGGGGCGGTGCTTGATACTCAGCCTTCACATCTTACTCTTCCCTGCCTTCAGAAATACTTGAGTAGAAAAGTTTGCAAAACACTTGTCATTGGTGTGCCAATATCCACCAATGCCAGTGTGTAGCATTGCCAAGAATGGAAGAGAGTGGGAGGGTGGGGGTAGGACCAGAAGCCTCCGTTTGCACTTTACCTGGCCTGCAAATGTTGGAGTTGGGGCTGGCTGCTGTAGCACAACAGGCTGAGAAGGACCCATGTGGGGAAGGGGGTGGGAGGAAGAGTGGGTGCTCTGTGGCCACTTTTTTTAAGCAGGAGCTGTCTAATGGGACACTTCACAGGCTGATGGGTAAACCAGGCTCCTTCCCAAACATGCCTTGGGCATCACCTCTGTAGGAACTTGATTTTATATTTTAAATGTGAGTCTTAGTATCTTTTCCATTTGCTTTGGAATTAAACCATATCAAAATCGGCTTCCTTATCATTGATACCCTATTTCTAAAAAACAAAAACAAAAAACTGAAGAAGGCTTAGAGTAAAACACCAAATGGTTAAATATACAGACTTACCACTGTATGAATGAGTGGAATTAATCATGCCAGGAACGCCCAGCACCAATGGGTTAAGTGGTTTTCCCACAACTACCCAGTGGCAGAGTTAGGACCAGGACTCCTTCCAGCCTGCTCATTGAGCCTCCTGACTGCCAAGGCAAAAATAGAAAGTGATGTGCTATCTGGTTTTTATTATGTGATCAAAAGTACAAATACCTAATTTTCAGAGGAGATAATCTTTTCCTAGGCAGGAAATTTGAGGAAAAGGTTTATCACCTGTATGCTTATTCAGAGACCAGATCTTCAACAGTGATTTTGCAGGCAACACTGAATCAGGCTCCCTGCAACCATTTATTATATTGACACTTGATAAAATCTGGAGCCATGATATTAAAAAAAAATGAGGAATCATTGCTACAGGAACCTGAGTTAATGCCACTTAACTGACCAAAATAGGCATAGGAACATAACTCAGAAAAATCAAAACAGTGGACTAGTCAGACCAACACTTCTCAAACTTCTTCACCCAGTGAAGAGAAAAATGAAATTCTACCCTGTAGGATTTGGAGATAGAGGGTCAGTCATGTCCCCCTCTACCTCTGGGCCAAGGTGAAATTTATCTTTAAAATGTCTTCACTTTTAGCTTGCTACTTGGAAATAGATTTGTGCTTTTTTTTTTAATATAAAATGAATTTCCCCCACATCTGTGCCAAAGTTGATATAACTATGGCTTTGAGTATTCCCTGGCATTATCGAATATCCCAAATGTTTGGAAAACCATGGCTGGCTTATATTCTCTCTTATTTGTTCTTTATAATAAACTAATGAGAGTGGTATTACCCATTTTAATTAATGGGAAAATTGAAGAACAGAGAGACTAAGTAATTATTCCAATAGCCCATGGCACCAAAATACATAATACTTGAATGAAACACAGATCTCCTGACTATAAGGCCAATCCTTTCTCCCAGCTTCCATAATGTTAATTTTATCATTTAAGAAATAATCAAGGAGTGAATGGGACAATCCACTAAGGTTTCTGATGTTCATTACCGGAGCACAATACCCACTAAACCTGTAAGGCCACTGTACCGGGTTTCCAATGTCCCCTCATATTCCACTCTGGCATCGATAAATGTTCCTGACTCATTGCCAGATTCCTCCAGGAGATGAGTCAACCCTTGCTCAAATTTCTCTCTGTAATCAGTTCATACATCATCAACTTCATGAGCCCGGAGCAAGAGAGAGGAGTCGTTTCTCCCAGGGCTCCTCAGCAAGTATCCCAAAGTTTACAACAGTGGTGGTAAATCATCTCTTCTCCATAAGGCAGATCTTCCATCCTAAAGCCACATGATACAAGGAGCAGGCTGGAAGACCAGGAGTCTGGTAACCTGGGTCCTGGTCCTAACTCTGTCACTGGGTAGTTGTGGGAAAACCACTTAACCCATTGGTGCCGGGCATGCCAGGGAATAATAATGAGAAACAGTGAGATACTGTCTGGGAAGCCCTTTGAGCTCCTCAGTGGCAAGAGGCTACATAAACACAAGGTGTTATTACTTCCTAGCCAGCATCAACCGAGGCCATCACAGTTAAGATTCCTGCAGAAATCTCCTCTCTCCTCACACAAGAAAGGACTGCCTGGTCCTTTGGCTTCTCATCTAGCTGAAATTCCCAAGCTCTGCAGGGTGTAGAAGGAGTTGACCATCTGGTTACAGATGAGGAGAATAATTGAAGTGAAGACTTAAATCTCAAAATCACAGACCTTTCCAACTGAAAAAGAATATTAGCAATTCAGCGCACACCCTTGTTCAGAGAAGAAGCTGAGTCCAGAAAGTTTCCTACATAATTCACATTCCCTGGAGGTCAGCCGGACATGAGAAAAGAGCTGGGCAAAGCAGTAGACCGAGATCTGGTCTTAGACTCTACAGAACTCTCCACCTAGCAGGGAACGCAGTCACATTCATGATTTATGGATGATGCGATACGAGCAGTATCGCAAAGAGCCACCAGTACTGTGACAAAGACAGAGCCAAAGCTGTCCTGCAGCCACATGGACTTGGGCAAACCATTTCAACTTTGAGCTTCAGAAAAATGGAGACAAGAGCAATGACATCACCCTCCAGCATTCCTATTATGTCTGACAGCAACCTAATAACGCCGTGATGACTGGCTGATTTCATCCTTCTGAGAAAGCAGAGAAGAAGCATTGGGATTCTCTCTCCTGAGAATCCCAGCCATGTGGCCCCAGCCTGAGTCCAGGATGGGTCACTTGGAAAAGAACTAGGGAAGTAACTAGACTGCAGCCCCCAGTGGCCTGCCTCTGTGCAGGTGAACATCCGGGGTTGAAAGGTCTTTCACAAAGAGTTGAAGGCTACCTGGTACTGAGGAGCTTTGGAGAAGTATTTGCTGTGATCAGAAAACTGTAAAAGGAGTCCACATTTTTTCTCTTTAAACTCAGCTACCAATAAAACATTTCTTAATTCAAATGAGTTGACACGTTTTAGTAAGAATCTCATGGTATTTTATATGTTAATATTTTGAATTACACAAATAGAACGTGACTATATTTTTACTGCAAAAAAATTCAAATATCTAAAAGCAAGCATCATCCCTTTGATGGTCCCTCCTGATCCCAAACCCTCCTCTCTGCTAACTCCAAACTCTTCTGCTCCTCGTCCTCACACAGCACTTCCACTGTCAGCACTTATCATTTCAGCCTTTCACCCAGGCATCCATAAATGTGCACTAATTATATGTGCATAGAGAACTACCTCGATTCATTTTGCACTTTGTTTCTCACATAAATGGTCTAATGTTATATATATTGTGCTACAACTTTTAAAAGTTAACACACGGTGAAAATCTAGCTATGTTCGCTGCCATAGATGTACTGTCTTCACTGATATTTCAGGATATCAATACCCTACAGTTAAGCTATTCCTCTATGAATGGACTGTAAGTAGACTATCTTTTTCTCTATTACAAATAATGGCACAATGGACATATTTGTATGTGCCACTTTAGAATCACCCCCACACACATACTTTATATTGAATTATAAAAGATAATTATCAAATTTGTACTGATTTGCAGATTGGCCAAAGGTATACAAAAGGACCCATTTTTTTTATACCCTTGCTAAAATTTAATATCATCACTCTTTTTCTTTTTCTTTTTTTTTTTTGCCAATCTGAAAGAATTACATGGTTGATACTAATTTGCATCTCAAATATCTTTTCCTTTAAAATGGGAAATAATAAAGTGTTAACACTTTAAAATAGGTTCATCTTCTTTAGAGAAAACATGACATATTGAAAGATAACAGTCTCCGGGGTCAAGGGACCTGGATTGGCTTTGTAGGCCTGCCACTGACAAGCCAGGGGGCCTCTGTCAGGTTGTTCAACTTCTCTGGGCTTCACTTTCCTATTTGTAGAATGGGGATAGGCCGTACTCTGCCTTCATCCATTGTCATGAAAGTCCTTTTAAGTGGTTAGCTCTGTGCTAGTTTTAGATTTTCCTGATTTTTAGCAGGTGAATAAACTGATGCTCAGTGAGGTGGGTTGCATATTCCCAAGCATCAAGAAATTTCCTCTTATAGCTGCAATAGCCCTGTCTTATGTTGAAATATGTTTAGTCAGACTTTCTTAGCAATCCGAAAGACAGGTCTGTTGAATTTTAGTTTGTTTGTTGGTTGGTTGGTTTTGACTTTTGTTTGTTTGCCTCATGTTTTATTTAACAGAAGCACATGCAGAACAAGACCTGGGGTGGCTAATGAACAGGAGGGTATCATGTTACCTAAACCCCAGCCCTTGGCTTCACCTGAGCAAATGTTCCACTTTCTTTCTTTCTTTCTTTCTTTCTTTCTTTCTTTCTTTCTTTCTTCTTTCTTCTTTCTTTCTTCCTTCCTTCCTTCCTTCCTTCCTTCCTTCCTTCCTTCCTTCCTTTCTTCTTCTTTCTTTCTTTCTTTCTTCTTTCTTTCTTTCTTTCTTCTTTCTTTCTAGATTTTATTTATTTATTCATGAGAGACACAGAGAGTGAAGAGAGAGAGAGAGAGGCACAGCCAGAGGGAGAAGCAGGCTCCATGCAGGGAGCCCAATGTGGGACTCGATCCTGGGTCTCCAAGATCATGCCCTGGTCTGAAGGCGGCACTAAATCACTGAGCCACCCGGGCTGCCCTGTTCCACCCTCGTCTAAGTTCATGTCTACTACTGCAACCACATAGCTAGCTAGATAGCAAAGTGCTCCCCAATTCAGAGAGATGGAAGATTTGATAAACCTAAGACACACTCAAATTCATAATCACACCTAGAAGCACTGTGGAGGCACAGAGGACATTTTTTTTAATTTTTTAGCCACTGAGCCCCATTTCCTTTTCCTAGTAGCACCCCCACTGTCCGTCCCCAGGGTCTGAGCAGCCCGTCCCCAGCCGAGGAGTGGACCAAGAGGCTCAGGCCTACATCAGTTAGAACTTCAAGATCTCCAGCCCCAGGGATTGGCCAACATCAGAACATGTGCTACAAGACATCCAATCAGAGTGATCCTTGGGAGTTTTGCAGAGAAGCTGAGACAGAGAACTTTGATGTTTTCCCATGGTGAATGATCATGAAAGGATTTAGCCCTGGAAATTTCTGGCAACATTCTTGTGGGAAGAACGTCTTGGAATGGAGGTGATATCAAGGAAGAGGACCTTAGTGATGGAAAGAGTGAAACCAGATCCTATGACTCTTGCCATGGATGGATAGCTCAGCTGTATAAGCTAATAAGTGCCTCTGTCGGGCATATACTTTTTTTTTTTCCCCCTGAACCTGATGTTCTGTCATTTGTAATAACCGGCACTGGTGGAACCAGACACACACATTCATGCTCAATGCTTCTTTCCATACATGGAAGGCAGGGTGATGTCTTTGCAGAAGCCCAGACCTGGAAAGTGGGAGATCTAGGTCTGTCACTGACTTTTGTCTCTTTGGGCTTCAATTTCCATAGCTGTGAATTGAGAGAGGTAGACAGATAAACTCAGGACATCTTCCTGCTCTGAAACTCTCTGAATCTATAAATCTGCAACTCTTGGTGCTCCTGTGACCATCGGAAGCTGAGATTGTCAAATGCTGACTCTTTGAAGCGTTTCATTCATTGTGTTAAAAGGAGGGCTTAAGTGGCCACCAATGGAGGGGATCTGAAGAACATAAAACAATTAGGTTCTCTGTATCTCCACCAGAATTGGCTACAGAAGAGGCTCAGGCTTTGCAAAATCAGAGAATATTCTTCCCTCTGGGCTCCTTCGGAAAAGCTCTTAGCACTATGGAGGGTGTTTCTCGCTATTCATGGCTTGCCAGTGGGAACAGCCAAGGAGAAGAGGTCACATGGCCAGGCCTCCTGCTGGCACAGGATGTTCTGTACCACCAATGGCTGGACAAGGGAGAGGATTGCCCAATCCCCTACTGAGGCTTCCTATGAAAGGTGGGCCCCAGAGTTGCCAACATTTAATCTGCAATGATCTCTATAAAGGTTCCTATAAAGGAGGATTCATAGTCAACAATAGTTGATTGTCCTTACTATATGACGTATTATGCTAAGCATTTGCATAGTCATCCTTTTTTTAAACCTCACAACAACCTTACTGCACCCTGGTATCACTGGTAGTTTATAGCTGTAGAATCTGAAGCTCAAAGAGATGAAGTCGAGGTGACTTGCCTAGGATCCCACAGCTACAGAGCCACAGTTAATTTCACCGATGACAAGATAAGGGTCTGTATGGCTGCTTTTACCTCACCTTCTCCCACCCCTCCACCATAAACAGGACCTACAAACACACAAGCCAGAGCATGTGTTCCAGTCCCTGCCCTTCTCACAGCTACCTTTGTAAACACTCTGAGACAGAGTGTTCTGGTCATTTGTGTGCATGTCACTTCTTTGACCAGGCTGTGAGTTCTTCATCAGGGCCTGTGTGATCCTGTTGGTGGCTCCCACAGTTCCTTGTACAAAATAGGAATGAGAAAAGCAGCTCTTCTCTCTAGCCAGCCACTGGCCCCAGGGGAAGGTTGGATCCAGCCAAGGGCCACGAATTGGATGTACTTGGGACTAGCCGACAGTGGAAACAGAAGAAATTCCAAGCCAGGTATGAGAGAGTAGGGAGTGGTAGGAGACTGAGGGAACAAAACGTGCAGGACCCGCCTAAGGCATTCAGTTCCCAAAGTTTCAGAGACTACAGCCAAAAAAACATGCAGCCTGGGCCACAGAACCAATGGTTATAGCACCTACTATGACTTCACGTTGACATTCAGCTTGGCAAGGAATTGATGTGCATGTTGCCCGCACTGTAACACCAGTCTTTCAAGAGGGAGACTATGGTTGAGAGGTTTCATACATGGTTCTCATTTAACATAGTGTGCAGTGGGCATTTAATAAACGCTTGCTAAAGAAACTTTAAAAAATCAAATTAATGTTTACCCAAACCACTATAAGCCTCACCAAGCCAATACTCTATAAAGGAAACTATTGAATCCATTTCCACTGGTCTAGGAACTAGAATATTGATTATAGTGTTTGGGTGGGGAACCACCCATACCCTGGTATGGGGAACCACCCAAACCAGGGATTTATTTGTGCCATAATACTTAGAGGAGTCCTTTAGGACAATAAAAATGATTCATTGAGTGGTCCTTATACTTTAAAATGAAAATAGATATGCGGTTCATGATTCTATAGGATATCTAGTCAATCATCCATTCACTCAACAATTATAGCACTAGAACCATAATGGCAAGCAAAAGAGGCACAATACCTTTCCTCATGGAACTGATGGTCTTGTAATCAGCTAATAACATAAATAAATGTAAACTCACAATGTGGCAAGTGCTCAGAAATATACAGCACTTTCAATGGCCTGGCCTGGGAGAATCAAGGAAGTGATACAGAAGGGAGAAAACAGCATATGTAAAGGCCCTGTGGAAGAAGTGTGGCAAAGAGAAGGATGCATAAGCTCAGACTCATCAAGCAGAGTAGGGAGCATATGGTTTAAGAGGTTGATAGAAGTCAGACCACTCTAGTCTTGTAACCTATATAAGAATTTTTATCTTTATCTACGATATTATTTACTCTGCTAGTGGAGAAAATGGTTGCATGATGCCATAGCTCTCCATTCCTCTCACCTACACCCTCTCGGCAAAGGCTGATTGTTGCCCACTTATTTTTATGGGATTTGAGGCAAGGTAGAAGAGTTTTAAGCTCTTTGGGATGGAAAAAATTATTTCACTCTTAGAGTCTCAGCTGTAAATGAGATTTCTCCTTCTAGTGTACCAGTGACATTGCCACAGTAACACCATTAGACACCCTCTGGCAGCAGGGCCTCAGAACCCTGCTGTTAGTTTCTTCATGTCCGAAGTCACATAAGCCACTGGTCTTTCACCTTTTGGATTATGCAGATCACATTTTAACCTGAAAAATACCACTTCTACTTGATATTAGTTAATATCTCTAAAATTAATGACCCAATCCCGTTTACACTGGCACCAAAAAACCTGAAATATTTAGGTAAACATTTAACAAAATATGTACTAGGTCTATATAAGAACAACCACAAAACTCTGATGAGAGAAATTTAAGATTTAAATAAATGGCGAACTATCCCATGTAACTAGATTGAAAAATCAATATTGTCAATATATCAAATCTTCCCAACTTGATCTATAAAGTCAATGCAATCTCAATCAAGGGATTACTGATCCCAGAAAGTTATTTTATGTATATCAATTAAGTAATTCTAAAGTTTCTATGGAAAGTCTAAAGACCCAAAATAACCAACACAATATTAAAGAACCTAATGGGAGGATTGACATTACCCAACTGTAATACTTACTATAAAGCTACAATAATGAAGACAGTATGGCACTGGCACCAAAAAAAATTGACAAATATACCAATGGTACAGAAGAGAGAGCCAAGAAATAGGCTCACACAAATATAGCCAGTTGATCTTTGACAAAGGAACAAAAACAATTCAATGGAGAAAGGAGTCTTTCAGCAAGTGGTACTGGAACAACTGGATTTCCACATGCAAAAGGAAAAAAAAAAGCAAATTTAGCCACAAGTTTATATGTTTTACAAAAATAAATTCAAAATGGGTTATAGGTCTAAATATAAACCCAAAGTAGACAACTCTTAGCAGATAACATAGGAAGAAATCTTGGTGACTGGGAGCTTGGCAATGACTATTTAGAAACAGCAAAAGCACAATACCTGAAAAAAAAAATTGAAAAATTGGACTTCATTAAAATTAAAAACCCCTGCTCTGTGAAAGACACTGTTTAAAAGAATGAAAATATGAGCCACAGACAGAAAAACCCTTTACAAAACACGTATCTGATAAAGGACTGTTATCCCAAGTATGTAAAGAACTCTTAAAACTCAGCAGTTAGGAAACAAACAACCCAATTTAAAAATGAACAAAACATTTGAACAGACACCACACTAAAGAAGATATATATAGATATAGATATATAGTGAAAAAAGTATATGAGAGAATGCTTAACAACTTACATAATAGGGAATTTCAAATTAATACAATGAGATACCACTATATACCTGTTAGGATGACCAATATCCAGAACACTGAAAACACAAAATGCTAATGAGGATATAGGGCAGCAGGAACTCTCATTCATTGTTGGTGAGAATGCAAAATGGTACAGCCCCTATGGAAAAGAGTTTGCCAGTTTTTTACAAAAATAAATGAACATGGTTTTACCAGAGAACCTAGCAATTGCATTCCTTGGCATTTTCTCAGATGAGCTGAAAACTTATGTCCACACAAGGGTCTGCCCATGGTTGTTTATAGAAAGTTTTTCATATTTGCTAAAACTGGGAAGCAACTGAGATGCCCTCCCGTAAGAGAATGGATAAGCAAACTTTATGGTGTATCCATACAATGAAATATTTTTCAGTGATAAAAAGAAATGAACTTTCTCCAAGTGACGTATTTCACTCAGCATAATACCCTCCAGGTCCATATATAAAAAATAGTGAAAGGGATTATAGGGGAAAGGAGAGAAAATGAGTGAGAAAAAATCAGAGAGGGTGACAGAGCATGAGAGACTCCTAACTCTGGGAAATGAACAAGGGGTAGTGGAAGGGGAGGTGGGTGGGGGAATGGGGTGCGGGGACAGGGTGACTGGGTGACGGGCACTGAGGGGGGCACTTAACGGGTTGAGCACTGGCTATTATACTATATGTTGGCAAATCGAACTCCAATAAAAAAAAAAAAAAGAAACGACCTTTCAGGCCATGGAAAGATACAGAGGAATCTTAAATGTATATTGCCATGTGAAAGAAGCCAATTTGAAGGGGCTAATTACATTCCAACTGTATGACATTCTGCAAAAGGCAAAACATAAAGACAATAAAAATCTTAGTGGCTTATGGAGAAGAAAGGAGGGATGGATTGGTGGAGCCCCAAGGATTCTTAGGGTCATGAAACTATTCTATATGATACTGTAATGGTGGCTATATGTACGCATATACATTTATCAAAACCTGTGGAATATATAACACAAAGCATTAGTCCTAATGAGAACACACAAAGTCCTAATGAGAACTATGGACTTTATTTAATAATAGTGCATCAATATTGGCTCATCAACTGTAACAAGAAATTAACAACAGGGGAAAACTTGAAGGGGAAGGGCCAGGAGGTATATGGGAACTCTGTACTTTCCACTCATTTTTTCTGTAAATGTAAGACCACTTTTTAAAACTGTGTGTTAATTTTAAAATTAATAAGCATCACTTACACTTGAGAAATATGAGTACATATGAGTAAAATATACCTGTCTTTTATAGTCTCTAGACAATCTTTTTTTCTTTTTTTCTCTAGACAATCTTGAGCACACACTGATTCAGAGATTCTTTTGCAGTAACTCCACAGGCTTAATAGAATCCAGGATCTGGGAACCATTGCTGAGGAAGTCATAGACATTTCTCAATTAATGAATGAAAGCTGCTCCCTTGGAAGAGGAGGAGAATGCTAACCACAGGTCAGTGCTGTTGACATCAAATCTCTCTAGATTCTAGGAGACCATAATACCTTTCTCATCATATAGAAGGGAGGAATAAGTAAGAGACTATGTGTAAAAGCATCTAGCATGGTACCTGGCACATGGTAGCTGCTCAGTAAACATTAACCAAATTGGAATCTGGTGTTATAAATACCAACCATCAAGTGCTGGACTGGATTGGCTCGCATCCAATGTCTCTTCCATTTGGATTTGTGACTCAGGCTCCACCCCCTTTTTAATACTTTGGCACCTCATTTTTATTCTAGGCCAAAAGTTTTGTCACTATAAGACTGAGTGTGGGGAAGAGCTACAAATAGCATTAGGAAAGATCGTGGGATGGCACACTATCTGAACCACTCTCCAGTTTGGCCTCATGTCCCATTTTGTCATATGCTCCGAAAGTATGAGCTCCCAAAGGCAGAACTTTGGAGTGATTCAATATATCTCAGTGTTGAAGAAGAAACTAAAGCCTGACCTGTCTCTCCATAGTGATATAGCACCTGAAAAAATATTAAAGGGCACTCCAAAATCACGGTATTCTGGAGGAAAGAAATATATATTATGGACAGCAAAGTTTTAGCTGCACTTATTAATCCACAGTATGTATTCATTCAGCTCCAGCTGTGTGAAAGACACCAACTGTGTCACATGTTGAGCTAATTGGCTCTAGTCTATGTGATGAAAATGTCCTTTTCATGCTGTTCCTTGTAAACTTGAGTACACAGAGATCTAACCGTTCTCACTCTGCTCTACCTCTAGTCCTAAAGCCTCTACTTCCCCTATTTCTTGGTCAAAACACCGATTCTACCTCTGGAATGGTGAAAGGCCTGTTAACAGTGCCATGAGAGAAATTAAAGGAACTGAGAAGTTTAGGCTGGTAATGAGAGAACCCACTAGAAATGATCCTTAATTTCATAGATCTGAAGGACCATCATAGGGAAGGAGGGTTGGATTGTGTGTGTGTGTGTGTGTGTGTGTGTGTGTGTGTGTGGAGCCAGAATTAAAAAACAGTTCTGGAAGTGACATTGTCATGGATGACTTCACTGATGACTGTCACTGATGTCAACTCAGCCCGAGAAAGTACTTTTTAACAGTGAGAAGTTTCCAAGTATGAAATAGACTGTATCAATAGAGTGTGTGCTCCCCATTACTAAAATGTATTAAGAGGTCAGTTGATCAACAGAGAGTTTGTAAAGGAGATTTTTTTTTTTTACCAAAGTTAGAAGTAGTGGGGCTAATCTTAATGACTTTACCTCTCACTCCAAATTTGTTTTTATGAACGTTGGTTGTGTCCATTGATACCTGCATTACAGATTGGATAATTCTCTACTTCACTTCTTTTTTATCTACACATTGCTAGAGTTTAGACTGTGCTTTCAATTACATTAACTCCTCAGGACTCATATTGAGAAAATTAATAGGATTATTACATTCATTTAATAGTTGAGGAATCTGAAGAAAGGAAAGGCCAACAGAAGCAAATCAATGATAAAATCAGAGGAAATTATCAGACGCTGATGGGGTTCTATACTCTTCCTACCATGGAATCACAGTTCAAGAACATTCATCTCATTCTCAGAATGAAGAGATGAAGAGTATCAGAATCCAGACAAGAAAGGTATGTTTTCTGAGGGGGCTAAGAAGCTGTCACTGATATCCAAAATTGGGCATGACAGAAAGCAGAAAACACTGAGTCTTTGAAAGGAATGGATCAGCTTCTTCTCACTCACATAATGCTCCAGGATGAGATGATGCTGACCATGGACCAGGTGTGGAGCAAGGCTTTTGCCTCAAGAGTGGGAAATAAAGAAGAGAGAAAGTAGTAGTCTACAAATGATGTGAAGTCAGAAAGTCCCAAAGAATGGGCAGGAAATCAAGAACCACTTGTTTCTTCCTGTAAGAATGTGTTGCATCTGGGAATACAGTCAACTGTCCCCCAAAGAGGGTACAGATTGAACAAACAGAGAATTCCCAAAGGCTGATGAAGGGATTAACTCCTGTGTAATAATATTGTTGTGTTCTTCTCCAAGGTCTTTCATCTGTAGATCTCAGCAGAGTTTGAAAATATCAATTAAATGTTACAACATTCCTTTGAAGTGAGTATTACTAGGTCCATTTTCCAGACAAGAAAACTGAGAGTCTAAGGGGCTTGCCAGGGGCTACTCAACCAAGATTCTAGGAGGCCAAGTGCTTCCGACTTCACCTGTGCAGAGCTCTGGGTCTCACAGAGAGAGAGAGAGAGCCTGAGACAGTCTGCCAAAGTTGTTCCCAGGCTCTGAGAAGGAAGACCCTAAAGAAGTATTCCCCACAATGCTTCACGAGCTCCGTAGGAACTTTTCCCTTGTCAAAGGGACTGGCTCCAAGAACCGCAAGACTCCATGAATCATTTCTCAGCCTTCTAGTGGGATGTCATTTCTCCTCTTCAAAGCTGTCAAAAACCATTGTTGTTGCTTCTTTTATGCTCTACCTTGGGTTATAATTATTTATGTTGGCATCTGGTTTTTCTCTTAAGACTTCAGACAAGGATCTTACATTATCCCTTATGCTTGGTACATAGTACAAGATAATAAGTAAATATTTTTTTTTACTTTATTTGAAGTGTGGTTGGTAGGGGGCACCTAGGTGGCTCAGTGGTTAAGCATCTGCTTTTAGCCCAGGATATGATCCCAGGGTCCTGGGATCGAGTCCTGCATCAAGCTCCCCACAGGAAGCCTGCTTCTCCCTCTGCCTATGTCTATGCCTCTCTGTGTGTGCCTCTCATGAATAAATAAATAAAATATTTTTTAAAAATGCAGTGTGGTTGGTGGGAAAAAGTCAGAACTGCAGACAGCTTCTGCAAGGTGAAGGATCAAATTGATAACATTTATTTTCCCCAGAGACAACAATAAGGCCTGCCTACAACCCATATTCTCATGTGAATAAAGAGACTTCTGGGTTTTCATGACTTCCAAAATCTCTATTTTTACCCTAGGAGTCAAGATTCAATTGGGATGTCCAAGCCTGTTCAAAATTCAGGGAAGGGGCCTCATGGAGGGCCGAATATGTGATAATCATATCTGGTAATAACAGACTTTTATATGGGCATCATGTTTTACAATTTTTACGAAACATTTTTATAAGTACTTTCAAATTTGGTTCTATTAAGACAGTACACAGTGGGCAGTAGGTAGGTCATTATCTTATTTTATTGACCAATTTGATCAATAAAAATTGTCTGCTCTCAGTCACACAATTATTAAATAATAGAACCATGGTAGGAACCAAGAAACCTAGAGAAAGAGAAGAATGGACAACTCTCTATAGTACACAACTTCCTTTCCCTTTTGGCCTTTCAATAATGGAATTTTCTTTGTGCTTTCTTCTTTGAGCACCTCTGATGTTTGCAACCTGTGTCTCAGCAAGGTTGTGGTCCACTTGTGGTCCTTTTAAGCCTTCATCACCCTTTGGGCAGTGTCTCTCCAGCTGGAAATTCAAAGCTCACCTGAACATGATTTGATTTTCAAGGAAGGGTGGAACAGAAGGTGCGATTTTGCTGCTTGAGGAACCCATTCCAAAAAAGATGAAAAGGAAGAAAGTCTCCATAAGAATTGTCATTTAAAATATTTGGAAATTTTGGTCCAGTTGACCAAGCCCAAGATAGAGACACTCAAGAGTTTGGCTATAGTCCATGTGCCACCAACCAACTGTGAGTCCTTATTTTCATTTCACAGATATTTAATGGGCACCTACTATATGCTAAATATTGTGCTAGGTGCCAGGGATACAGAAGTGAAAAAGATTTGTTTCTTGCTCTCAAGGAATGAATAGTGTATTAGACAAGACAGACAAGCAAGTAGACCAAAACATTACAATATGATGTATACTTTTATGAAGATGTAACACTGCTGAGAATCTTCTCAGAAGAGAAAATCCAAGCCAGTTGTTGACCCCTTCTGAGTGCAGGGCACCATGGGACTGAACGGTTTGCACAAAGCCCATCCTGCCTACAGAGATCCTTGGGGTTGTATAGTTTCTCTCTTGGGGGGAGTGTGAACACAAGTAGGAATAATTAGTGGTGCAGAGATGGAGTCTTGCAGAGACCCAGGAGTGAGCTGAAGCCACCAGACAGGAAGAGTCATGGGACAGGAGAAAGGTAGAGTAGGAAGTCCATCAGATGTTGCAGGAAGAAGTACTGGCCACAAGGACAAGCTAAGGTACAAGGGTGCCCACGACGGGAGGAGCAGCAGTGGGCCTCCACGGGCAGCGGGATGGCCAGAAGTCACGGCTGCTGTTTTGGGAATGACAGCCCACCTTTCCTAATAACCTGAGACCCAGGCTCAGAGTCACCAAGAGGCCTTACTCTTAATTTCTCCATCATACTCAACTCCCGTAACCTGAGATAAACAGCATTTCTTTGACTCTGGCAAACTGGACAGAATGAATCCAAATATATAAAAGTGTTTTACATACTTATAAAACACCATGCTTTATGCAAGCGAGACTTGCAGCTGAAAGACTCCACTAGCAGCCAAAACAAAGACAAAATTAGTCTTGCAGGTGGGTGAGGATGTAGGCATGGGCTACTCTTGACTGTGCTGTCTGCACCTTTCAGACACTCCTCCAAAAGTACAATCGTTGCACCCCCAAGCCCCTGCCCACTCTTCAGACACTGCCTTTGTTAAAACAGGAAGAAGCACTGACTACTTGATAATTGCATAGTGATAACCCAAGGGTTGGCCAACCCACTCCATGTTATTCCACAATAAGCTTTGCATCCTAAGCCTTTGGGCCAATCTGCTTTATTTTTCTCAACTCATTAGCATGCCATCAATAATTACAGATTAAACATCAGCAGTTTTTCGCCCTCTAATAACCCTAATATTCTAGCTCTCTACGAAGATAATTAACCTTTGCAAAGGAAAGTGCCCCAGGAAGTTTTCCTCGACACAATAGACAATTACCTTCGTTAATCACCTTTTCCTTTTATTCCAGTGTTAGTGTTTGGGTTAGTCCTCCTGTACAGGACAGTGATGGCTGTTCCCCTTGACGCTCTCACCATCCTAAACCTCATATGATAGTCATTATCGTCCCCAGCATGCCTCCAAGAAGTTGCTTTGTTCATGCTACTTGGCAAGCAATTCCAGAGACCTCCCTGGCAGCAAACTGCTCACAAGCCTGTCAGGAAGATCAGACGTGCCTCTCCCATGTCCTGATGAGAATAGAAGGAAAGTGACCTGGCCAAGGTCTTGGAGAAGGTGAACTCCCTCTCTTCAGGATCTGACCCACCCAACTATACTCCAGACACAATATGACTTAAATTTTCTCCAAGATGTTTGCAGAGTGACCCCCAAGTACTAGTCCTCTGCTAAACCCCAGACATTCAGACATGAAGAAAAGGAAAAAAGACCACACCAAGTTCCCAGCCAGGGCCAGGCTCAGCTACCCGTGCTGCTAAAAGTGATGCTTTCATCTGCTCATCCAGGAAGTATCTAGCAGAAACCTGTGTTGGGCCCTTTAAGGCCCATCCCCGCCCAGGGAAATCAAACTCTTCTTCAACAGACAGTCCTGTGCCCTGCAAGAGTCTGTCCACACTTCTGCCCTTCATCAGAATCACTTGTATGCTGTAAGGATATTTCTTACCCAGATCCATAGCCGTAGCAACAGTGCCAGGTACACAGGAAGCACTTAGTCAGTCTTGTTGAATTAAATAAATGCAAGATGTATGAGACACCTGATAGGGAGAGGTAACATTCCTATTGCCTATGGTCCTGGCTGTTCGATAAATAAAAATGATTGAAACCAACAATAGCAAAGTAATTGCTCCTAAAACCTTTTGGTGTCTGCGCATCTCCTAAGACCCAGATTGATGTACTTGTGTTCTCAGGCTCTTCTAAGCAGGGTCACACTCCTCCTTTCCTGTTTGGATAATCTCACCATTGAGCTCTCACATCTATCCTGTTATCTCAGCCCCTCAGAAAACCTACGAGATAGGCCGAAAGGATGCTTATCCCAATTTCCCCCCAGAGGAGACAGGAAAGTAATTGTTCCAGATCCAAGAGTTAAAAAATGGTCAAAAACCTGGGCTTAAACTCTCCATTCCTGGTTTGGAGTTCTTGGCATTGACCACACCTACACAGGACTACAAATCATAATAATTAAAGAGAGCCAAAAATCAACAGAGCTGCCAGTAAAAATGGGCTTGTTTTTACTGTCAAATATTTTTTTGGTAACTCCCGTATTGTAGTTGATTTGTATAGCTCTAAACTGGGCTGTATATTTGCTAATAGTGTAATAAACAGATGCAGTTGCACCACCATGCAAAGAACACAGGTGAGGAAGGGCTTGCTGGACTTATTTGCATTCCGTTATCAAAATAAAATATGAAAAGTACCTCACGGGAGAAATCAGAACTTTTGAACACTGATATTTCACAGTTCAGTGAGTCTTAATAATTCTAGAGACATCGATGTCTGTCTATATCTGCAACTGCTCTTCACACACACTTATATTTAGTTGGAGGCACGCTGATGGATAAATAAAAGCAAATTGCAACTGACACATAATATGGGTTCAGGTTTATGCTCCAACAGCTCGAGGACACTTTGTGGCCAAGTTTCTTTTATTGATCATGTCAAGTCTCCAATCTATTTCAGATTAGTGGAACTTTGTTGTTCAGTTCTTCAGCATGCCAAAAAAAAATTAGAATTACCTGATGCAAACAGGTAAGCTATTGCATTTTAAATGAAATTAGTGAATATCATTTATAACTTTTTATAATAATCTGAAAGCAGGTAAATACAGGAGCAAACCCTTGATTAGCATTAAATTCTTTCTTTCCCACTAGAATGTGTTGAGATTGATATGTGTTTTGGTCCCATTTCCCTCTCATTTCCTATCAAATTTAGAGGACTGTTATCTCAGTGTGAACTGCTAAGACAGTTATGGGCTAGAATAAATTTCCCTACCATATGTCTCTTGGGGGAGGCGGGGGGAATCTTTTCCCTACTCTCCATTCTGATGGTTCCTTCAGTCTGGAGAGCTACAAAGGCAAGATACACCCGGCCTCTCCACACCCTTACCTGGGTAGAGAGAACCAGAATATTCTGTGCTGGGCCTATGCACCTTCTTACTTCCCTCCCCTTTACAGCCTCTCCTCAAAGAACATGTGTTCTTGATTGTCCTTGTCCTGATGTAGGCATGGCAATCAAGGCCTTGGACACATGGGAGGTCTCTACTGGTCCAACATTGCTCGGGGGAAGACAGATAAGTCAATATAATCCTGGGTTCAGAATTAGAAAGTCCACTTGCCCATGGACATAAACCAGACTCTTCAAGGAGGTGAAGTGACACAACCATGGAACCCAGCAGGTGGGGACAGCTGTCTCATCAGACCCAAGCTCCAGCTCCATAAGATGTGGACATCACTCTTTTTTTTTTTTAAGATTTCTAAAATTTATTTATTCATGAGATACACAGAGGGAGAGAGAGGCAGAGACACAGGCAGAGGGAGAAGCAGGCTCCATGCAGGGAGCCCGATGTGGGACTCAATCCCGGGACTCCAGGATCACACCCTGGGCTGAAGGCAGGCGCCAAACTGCTGAGCCACCCAGGGATCCCCATCACTCTTAATCCTCTAGCACCTACTGCCAGGCTTGGCACACACAGCAGGCTTTCATTATACAGTTAGTGAACGAAAGTAAAAGTCAGAGCAAGAACTTAGATGCTTTAATTTTGGCCTCTTACACCCCACTGGCTGCTGTGATCAGCAGGAAACACACTCCAGTCTGTCAAATACCACAAGCATGCCACAGGTATGCCACCTGGCATGCCACCTGTGGCACATTCCCATTCATGAGGCTCCGGGTTCATCCCACCCTCTTGTATGAAGCAAAATGGCAGCCACGGCCTGTCTTCTCATAAAGTTTCTTCTCTCATAGAGGAATTTTATATTTACCATATCTTTCCATTCTTCCTTTCCCCATTTCCCACTGAGATGGTGCTCATGGCTCTTTTGCGTGTGCAAACACAGCCTACCTGAC
Source organism: Canis lupus dingo (assembly GCF_003254725.2). Classification (NCBI taxonomy): domain Eukaryota; kingdom Metazoa; phylum Chordata; class Mammalia; order Carnivora; family Canidae; genus Canis; species Canis lupus. The sequence goes on from NC_064276.1 coordinate 20,444,618, forward strand.
CATCTCCTGTCTCTTTTTCAGCTCTTCCCAATGTGCCACAGGAAAATCTCTCTTTTTCCTTCTTTCTCCTTCATCAGCTCTAGCATGAAACCTAAACCACTCTCAGACTGACAGCCCTAACAGTAGAACTAATGATACCCCAAGTTAAAGGCAAAGAAAGACTTCCATTTTGTAGCGAAATTAACATTACAAAGAACCTGTTTCATCAGACCCTCAAAGTCCTTGAAAATGCCCAGAAGTTACTTTGAGAAATTCTGCAAAACTCTCGATCAACATTCTCATGTTCCATTTTCCTCAGTACCAATGTGCCACCTAAAAACTCAAACAAAACTACCTCCTTGTATTTTAAATTACTAGAATGTGTTTTACTATTTTTAACACGAATATACTAGGCTTCAGTTCTGTTATGAGGCCCAGAGACTTTAGGGAGATGGGCTGGGGCTCTGCTTACCATTTAAAGCACTATCCGATAGGCATGCCCTGAGCCCCAAAGAACCAAGTCAGGGGTAAGCTGCTCGTGCGTCGTGATCCTCAGAGAATTCCTCAAGGAGTTCTGTGATGGAGACGCAAAAGGAAAATGTGCAGGCTAATCATCTGGAACACTTTTGACCCTTTTTCCTAAAGACAGTGAATTATTGAATTTAAACAATTTTCACCAGGGTAGAGTACACATCTTAGAAGACCATTATATTGTCACATTAGCCACTGTCTTCCACTCTGATCTGGGTGTTCTCAGCCTTCCTCTCTAAGGGGCCAGGGTACATCTGTCAGGCCGTTGGCATGCCTGCCTTCCCATCTCCCTGGTCTGAGTAGCGGCCTGGTAAATCTGCATCTGTGATGGTTGACCATTAGGGGTCCCTTTGTTGGCACATCTGTCATGCAGTAGGGCTCAGGACATGGTGTGGGTTTCTGAACAGAGTTTATCTGGAAAACTCCAAAGTGAAGTTCAGCAATAGGAAGCACAGGAGCCAATCCCTGACTTGTCCAAGGAGAGGCATTCGGGGCCAAGGTACCCTGCTGGATCTGCCAATAGCTGCCTGTTCCTTTTTAAAGGTCACGCTTGAGAGCATACTTAAGCAGGTGGGGAACTGTGGATTGCATGGGTGCCAGGCTGTCTGGCTTTTATATTCCAGTGAGTTTCTATGTTTATAGGAATTACCTATGAAAGCCAACTATCTAGCACCTGCAAGCCCTGGGGAATCATAGGAACTTGGGTTCAGAAACAGACCCTCCCACCCCGAAGAGGAAACTTCTTGCCAGATCTCACCTTCCAGTGGGTGCAGCTCCTCCTGCTGGGAGAAAGGGAAGCCTTTGGTCCAAAACAATTAGTTGTCTAGGGAATCCAGAATGTGCTCCCAGGGACAGGTTTAGACAATCCTGCTTGTTCTACCCAAGTTGGACACTGGAAGTAGTAAGAAATCTAATACTTGCCAGGCCCTGTGACTCTTTCATTTTCAAAGTTGCCTTTGAAAGTCATTGCATCTGCATTATACTATACCGCTCTGTCTTCCTGGCCACTCCCTCCCTCATATGTTTGTTCTCCCTCATTTGGCCCCGTGCACTCTCTCTTAACTCTTCTTCCTGCCTCTAGTCTCGCCAAAAACCACCTTTCTTGCACATCACACCAAGCTTAATCCTGACAACCCTGACCTTGTTACTTGCATCAGTCAGGATAGGTTAGGCGGTGCTGCAGTAACACACAAACCCAACCGTACAGTGGCTTCAAACTTTTTTCCCACTCTCTCTACGAGTCCATCACTTGGCAGCTAGGCATTCAGTTCCATGTCATTATCATCCACACTCTGAGACCAAGACTGAGGGACCAGGCATTGTCTGAAGCATTGCTGAAGCTGTAAAAGAGAGAAGAGAGAGCTCTAGAGGATCTCACACTGATAATTAAGCATTTGCCTAGAAGTGACAAAAGTCACTTCTGCTCACAACTCATTGAGCAGAATTGGTCTCATGGCCCCATCCACAGGTGGGCAGGACATACAGTCCTATCACAGGGTCAGAAGATGTGGATGCAGAAATGTTGAGTGAGCAACACTAATGACTAGTGTGTTACTCTTTTGCTTAAAAAACAAGCAAGCAAACTGATAGCTTCCCATGTTTTTCAGGATAAAGTCAAAATGCCTTAGGCGTTAAGATCTTCCACCCTCTCATCTAACCTCAGGTTACTAAACCAGCAATATCTCCTGCTTCCTACGCATTTCACAAGGAAACAACTGCTCACATTTCACTGCACAGATGGTCCTCGTACATCACTGCCCAGCACTCCACACCTTTGCTCCTGCTGTTCCTCTCATCAAGTTCTAGCCATTTCTCTAGGCCAAAGTCAAAAGACATTCTTTCTAGGAAGCCTCCTACGTCCCTTCCAACCAGAAGCAACCACTTCTCTATGCAACATCTTTAACAGGGCCCAATCTGTGCCTCTTTGTGGTAGTTAACACCATTTCTTTTCTTTTATAATGAAGAATATTTATAATTTAGTCATGAGGCTAAAAGGGACTTAAGAGACTGTCTAGTTCTTAAACCTTCCACACACCACAGCCAAGTCTTCCATCATCTGTTTAAAACTCCACAGTTTGGGAGAACCCACTACCTCCCACACAGCCCATTCTACATTTCTAAACTTGAACGGCTCTGATTATTTAAAAAGCAACAATAAGAGCACACTTAAAAGCCCTTTGTCATGTGAAGCTAGTACCTACATGTCTCCTTTCCAAACAAGGAAACCAAGGCACCTAAGAGAATAAAACCCTTTCTCTTAAGTAGCAAAGGAAAGTTCTGGTTTAATTTATCTCACTGTGCTGCTCAGAGGCTTCTCTGCTTCTGGACTATGATGTGGATAATCTCCTAAGAGACTGAGAGGGATGGAAAGACACCAAGGCAACCACCCTGTCTTGTTTACCAGAGAACTCAAGGGTGCCTTTCGCACAGCTGTGTCGAGTGGAAGTGTTTAGATAGAAGACTGTGTGGTCCCGGACAGATGTGGCTGGGCCACAGCTCACTGTCAGACTCTCAACCTGAACTGCTGGGAACGCTATGCAACATGCATCCGGAGCAGAGCCGTGGAGGAAGCCTGCAAAAGACACTCCCTCCTTACCAAGCAAACACAAGGACGAAAGCCCACCTAGCATGCTGCACAGCCTGACTGGCTTCTGGTGGCGAAAAACTCCACCTCTGTCTAGAAAGCATCCTTAGAATATTCTGGTCCCTTCTCCAGTTGTCCCATGGAAGAACACAACTCTTGAAAAAATGTAAACTTTAAAATCACTGCTACTCACTGTGTAGCACTAGACAAGCCACCTCACTTTTGTGAGTCTCTCCCGTAAACTGGGACAAACAATACTTTCTCAGATTGTAATAAGGATCAAATGACCAGCAAAGAAAAAAAAAAAAATGCCTTTACTAGAGCAACCCAGGCCCTTGACCTGGTTGGTGTAGCAGGACCTCGCATTTTCAAAACCCTAGGCTGGCGCATCTCCAGGTGTTCTCCTCTCCACTCGGTGAGGCATCCCCAGGGCCTAGGGGACATGCCCACCCAGAGTCATGGTCAGCTTCTAGGATTCCGGAATTCCTTGCCCACATGGCTGTGACCCACGCCTAGGATTTTGCTTCTCCAGGACTGAACTGTGAAGGGCAAAACCCGATGCTAGTATATATACCTCTAGGCCAAGGGACAGCTGTGTACAGTATGTAGCAATGGGCTGTGGTGGGGATTGGGTTACGGATGGATCTTTGTCATGAGGCTGGAGCTCACATGCATGAGTGTCAGACACTTACAATTCATTGGCAAACAGGGCTGGGGAAAGAAGGCAAAGCCATAAAGCGGGGACCTCATGTTGTACACTTGCCTTGGACTTCACAAATGTTAGGGACTCACCTCGTTCCCTCTCTTTTCATCATTCCTAATCCCTATCTACCCTAATCTAATGCACATTATTAAACCACAGCACTTCTCTCCTTTTTACGGCTGCATAATATTCTATCATAGGTATATGCCTCAGTTTGTTTATCCATTCATTGACTGATGAATACTTGGCTGTTTCCACCTATTAATTATTGTGAATAATGTGGCTATGATCATTGCACAAGTATCTGTTTGAGTCCCTGCTTTCAAATTTTTGCAATATGTACCTAAAGGTGAAATTCCTGGATCATTTGGTAATTCTGTTTAATCTTTTGAGTGATCACCAAACTGTTTGGCAAACAAGGGGCTGCACCATATTACATTCTCACCAGCAATCATAAATACATTTTTAAAAAATTTCTAAAAAAGGGGATCCCTGGGTGGCGCCGCAGTTTGGCACCTGCCTTTGGCCCAGGGCGCTATCCTGGAGACCCGGGATCGAATCCCACGTCGGGCTCCCGGTGCGTGGAGCCTGCTTCTCCCTCTGCCTGTGTCTCTGCCTCTCTCTCTCTCTCTCTCTCTCTTTCTCTGTGTGACTATCATAAATAAATTTTTAAAAAATTTCTACATTCTCACCAGCAAGGGTTCCATTTCCTCAACACTTGTTATTTTCCTTTTATAAAAGCCATTCTAGTGAGTGGGAGGCAGTATCACATTGTGGTGTTGATTTGAATTTCCCATGTGACTATGATTGAGCATCTTCTCATGTGCTTATCGGCTATATCTTTTTTGGAACAATATCAGGGATAACTTAATGAGGTAACTAACATTCTCAGGATAATGAAAGGAAGAAAGCTAAGAATAGGTTAAACTATTACTAACACCCAGAGTAATTCTGGGGCATCTAACAGAGCCAGCCCCCACTTGCTTTTAGCCTGTCTCTGTAAAGCCAGGGCAGCAAACTTCACACCAACAGAACAATCAGGCATCTCCATGCCTTACAGCCTGAGCCCACTATATACTACTTGCTCTATAAAACACATAGAACACTCCACATACCCAATACACATAATAAACACACCCTGATTCTCATTTTCATCCCAGGAGTACATAACAGCAATTGGAAATTGGAGTCCCTTTATAGGATAGCCTCCACCCTCAGTATGTGGCCTGGTCCAAGACCCCACAAAATTATTTCACAGGATGTACACTGCTCACTCTGCCGAGGCTGGAATACCTAAGGCTGGGGAAGCGAGGGGCAGCCACCTCCCATCCAAATGGGCTGCCTCAGGCTCAGCCCTGCTCCTTTGAATCTGTCCACACATAACTTCTGGTACAGAGAGAAAGTGGCCAACACCCCTCCCCTATCCATTACCATATGGAGACACTGAAGCTCAGAGGGTAAAGCACTTGCCCAAGGTTCCTGTTCAACCCAAGTCTATAGCTTGGGTCCCCAACTTCCCAGGTTTTGCTCCTATTGCACACTGTGATACAACAAATGTATAAACATCCTATGCCAACATCACCAATTCAGGTTATGATTCGAGTCAATATTAATTTATTCTGTGCGTTGATTTTCTCACTGCAGTAAGAAACTTCCAATACTGTTCTAACTAATAAAGTGTGTGTGTGTGTGTGTGTGTGTGTGTGTGTGTATGCTTTGAGCTCACCGGAAGGCAGTAACTATATAAATATATGTGTATGTTTGTACTTACACTTTTTTTCTTCATGACCTAGTTGAGGTGGAGAAACATTTTGGGACTAGGTGAAAATGGCACATACTAATTCTACCTGTTTATTCCTGCATGATCTAGTCTGGTGTTCCCAGGTAAAACGGGTCCCTTTGCTCTAAAAAAGGAAATCAATTTTGTTCTATAAGGTGCACTCAAACCCCCATGGGTGGGAGCCCGCCGTTGCAGTCTACATTTGTTACTGGGGTTATGTCCGTGAAAGTGACAGCAGAGGGAAAACAACCTGGTGACCTACCGAGAGCCCTTGATGGGCTCCCAGAGCCCAAGGTTCAGGGGTGAGTGGGCCCCCAAGAGTTGGAGTGGAACCTTGAACAAGTGACTTCCCTGCTCAGGGCCTCAGCGCTTTCATCAGCAAAATGAAGGCATTAGACTGGATTGGCAGATTTCAATTTTTTAACAGTGAAATCTTCTTTAAAAATAAAATGTGGGGCGCCTGGGTGGCTCAGTTGGCTCAGGTCATGATCGCCACATGGAACCCCGTGTCGGGCTCCCTGCTCACAGGGAGTCTGCTTCTCCCTCTGCTCCTCCCCCCTGCTCTTGCACATGCTTTCTCTCTTTCTCTTTCTCTCTCTCTCTCTCTCTCTCTCTCTCAAATAAATAAATCTTTAAAAATAAAATAATAAAGATAAAATGTCACACAGATCTCTAATGTATTAAAGCAGATGAAAATGGAGCCGCTCTGACTGATGGAAACCTCCTCCTTCCTCATCCTCATCCCCACCGGATCTATTTGCTCAGCCTCCAGCTTATTGGAATCAAATTCTAACTAAAATGCTGTATGGTTCTATGTCATGAGAGGAACCGGTCAGATGTAGGAATAAAAGAAATAGTCCAAGTAGGGAAGTAGGATGATAAGGACAGGGGCTGGAGAGGGAGGTGGGGCAGGTGGAGACAGAGTGGGAAGGGTTTGGGCTTGATGGTGTTCTTGGAGAGCAGCCTGCTTTTTCACCTCAGATTTCCAGAGAGGAAACTGAGGCCAGACAGCTAACATACAAACTTTGTAACTTTTTGACCCAGGAAATGTTGAGAATCATAAAAAGGAAATGATTATAGAGTGCTTTGAGCTCCTCAGAGACAAGCACTATTTAAATACAAGGTATTATTACCTCTACAGAGCTCTTTTGATTACCACTGTGCTTGAAAATGTGGGCAGACCACTTTTATTTTTCAAAACTCAGGTGTTCCAAAAAATATTCACATGTACAATACCTACCCTCTCCCCCTTATAAGCTAATTCTCAGCTTCCTTGTCACTAGATAATTTAAATGTTCAAAGAGATATTATTCTAGCTTTATCAGCTAAATTGGCAGTCCCCTATTAGAGACGTCTATCCCTTGCAGCTCACTCTCCTCCCATTATTCGAAGGACTGTTAAATTAACAGTGAAAATCATATTATATTTGGAATTTTAAATGTCAGTACCAAACATCATTTAACTGATATACTGGTAGGAATTTATCTACAAGAGACTGAATAAATCAGGTTAGCCCTGGGATATTTGGTTCCTTGAGAGAGGGCCTGCTGTTGAACCTCAGAAGTCAAACCCTTAACATTCAGAATATTCTTTCAGGACTGAAAGGCTTAAGCACTCAGCTTGCCCTGGAAGAGCACAGGACTCCGAGTCAGGGGGATGTATGGTTCAAGTCCTAGCTTTACTGTGCACAGGCTGGTTTGACCTTGGCAAATCATTTCACCTCTCTGGTCCTCAGTTTCCTCCTCTGGAAACTCAGGTCATCTCCCTGTCCTGCCTGCTTCATTTGCAAGGCTGCTCAGAGACTCCACATGTGATGTGGAAAGCCCCACGTAATCAGCATGAGTGGAGGCTAAGGGCACAGGCTCTCGATGGAATTGACAGACCTTAGTTCAAATCCTGGTCCTGCTGCTGTTCGACCTTAAATAAATTGCTTATCTTCTCTGCATTTCAGGTTCCTCATCGGAGAAAGGAGACAATTAATAGTATTGTTCACATAGGGTTGTTTTGAGAATGTAAAGCCCAAGCCTGGCTCACAGTCAAGGCTCAGTCGGTGTTGGAATCATTACAAAGCTGAGTCCTCCACGTGCCCAAAAGGGTTATTGTTGTTCCTCTTTAGTTCCGCTTTCGGTGACAACAGACCTAGAGATAACCATGCATCTCTTGTCTCTGAACCGCCTGGGTGCTCCTACTAGAGCAAAAGAAAAAAGGAAATACACTGTGGCCCAGAATGGGGCTCCAGAGAAATCCAAAATGAGCTGTGGTCTAAAAGCGACTTCTCTCCAAGCCTATTTTTAACCAGCTGTGAACTTCTCTAATACGTAAAGGGTGATGCTGAGCTCCCTGAATAGCTCTGCTGACGAGCTGCTGCCCGCTTCTGCTACTATGTGAATTTATGGAGTTCTGGTCTCACACTTCATTAAAGAAATATACGATGGTGCTGAGACAAGGGGCCAGACACCTCTAACTCTGGTCCCACTCTCCCAGTAGTAAATCTCAGTGCCTCACTCACCAGAGAGGAGCTGCTGAAGAGATGTCATCACCTGTTCCTTTGTGGTGGGCTCTCTTTCTTTAAGCTGTTTGCCACAGACAGTTCTATTAAGAGCTCACCAAACAAAAGGCCTGGCCCAAAGCACACCCCCAGTTTTGTTAAGAATGCTTTCAGTTGCATGTAACAGAAAACACAACGACAGTGACTCAAACACAAGGAGGTTTCTTTTTCTCACATTCGACTGAGAGAGGAAGAGGATTGAGGATGCCAGTGTAAAGGCAGTTCAGTTAAGCTGACGATCTCTGGGCTTATTCCTCATGGTTACATTTTGACTGCTACAGCTACAGCCATCATATATATAATCCAGTGAAAAGAAAGAAGGAAAATGTGACATCAAAACATTTCTAGGACTCTGGCAGCAGTTTATTGGCTACAAATGAGTCAAGTGGCCACCCTTATGTGGAGGGCCACTAGGAAAAAGGGGTTGGAAGTGAAAGTTGTACCAACCAAGAGTGTCTGTCACAGGAAGGAACAAAAGTGAATGATTGGATTATCACTAGGGAAACAGAGAATTGAATGTTTGACGCAGAGACCTTTTCTTAGACTGAGTCAGCCTGCCAGTCACCTTTTCTTGGTCCCCTGGGCAGGTATCACACATCCCCACCCCACTGCTAGCCCCAGGTTAGTCCCATAGTATCTTCTTTCTCCTATATTTAATTTTCTACTCAAGTGTCTGTTTTATTGACAAGTGCTTAATCCCTTTAGAGGCAAAGTGTATGTCCCACTCACTACTAGCACAGTGCGTGGAATATACTAGTTAATCTATAAATAATTGTTACTGTATTTGTTGAACGCTCTCTCAAGAAAAATTTCAGAAAATGTAAGTGATTTATTGCTCAGCACACAGATATATGTAAAGCCCTTCAAATCCCTCTTTTGCATTGGTCTATCTAAAAAAAAAAAAAAATAGAACCAACGTTGTTTAAGTGCCATAACCAATGAAGCATTAGAATATATTAGGGTGGTTTCCCATATTAATCAAAGAATTCACAGAAATTATTTTTATGCTGTTTAGTTTAAAATATTAACATATTGATTTTCATCATTAAATCTGTTTCAGGTTCTGAAGTCTTTGAGCTAAACAAAGATTGATGTATTAAAACCAGAGAAGTATGCTAAAAATAAAAATTCCTAAGAACACTATAGATAGTGTGTTAGAGAGAGGAGGGTAGGGACGCCTGAGTGGCTCAGTGGTTGAGCATCTGCCTTTGGCTCAGGGCATGATCCCGGGGTCCTGGGATTGAGTCTCACATTGTGCTCTCCGTAAGGAGCCTGCTTCTCCCTTTGCCTGTGTCTCTGCTGCTCTCTGTGTGTCTCTCATGAATAAATAAGTAAAATCATTAAAATAAAAAGAGAGAGAGGAGTGTACCCAGATACAGCAAGGGATCCCTAAACTGACTGTTGACTGAGCTCCTTGTTTACCTTTGATAGCCTCCAACCCTTCTTTTCAATTTCTCACTGACTATATTTCTCACCCCCTAGCTTAGTAGGTATCTTCACTACATTGGGCCTTGGAGGATAACTAGTATTCAGATATGCACATATGTAATGGGGATAGCATGAGGAAAGGCATGATAATGGGGATAGCATGAGGAAAGGCATGATAATGGGGATAGCATGAGGAAAGGCATGATAATGGGGATAGCATGAGGAAAGCCATGACAATAGGAAAGAACAGAATCAGAAAGGTTATCTGGGATTGGAGTACATAAGATGGCAGGGAGGCAGGTGAAGTAGGAGATAACTCAGGGGAACTGATCCTAATTAACCAGGGCTTTAAATTTGTAGCTAAAGAGTTGAGATGTCATTGCATGAGCAATAAGAAGCTACTTTTGTTCATAGAAACATATAAACTAAGCTATAGTTTTATAAATGTTCCTCTGGTAATAGCTGTGCATATGGAATAGTGGGCCAGGGAGATCCATTTAAAAGGTTTTTGTGATAATTGAGGCAAGAGGTCAAGCAGATCTGAACGAAGGCACTGGTAACATGAGTGTGGCTGGGGGGACAGCAGGAGAGTATATTTTGATGTAAAAGTAAGATATGTAACTGGTCACTCCACCAGGCATGCAAACCAGGCCAGCTGAAGTGCTGGCCAAGCAAAGGGAAATCTAGAATGAGTGGTTAAAGAGAGCTATAAGGAATGTAATTCTGGCTGGACCATCTTGAAGAAGATTCTGACTGGTTGAGCTTTTATCTCCCCTCATAGAAAAAAGTGAGGGCATCTTATTTTCTTTTTAAGATTTTATTTATTTATTCATGACAGAGAGAGAGAGAGGGGAGAGAGAGAGCGAGAGAGAGAGGGAGAGAGAGGCAGACACAGGCAGAGGGAGAAGCAGGCTCCATGCAGGGAGCCCGACGTGGGACTTGATCCCGGGGCTCCAGGATCACACCCCAGGCCCAAGGCAGCACCAAACCGCTGAGCCACTGGGGCTGCCCGAGGGCATCTTGTTCTTGCACAGATTACTCCCTCTTGCCATATGAGAACCCTGCTGTCCTGAGGATAATGAACAGATCTGCAGGGGATGTTTAGCAGTTGTCTAATACAGTCCACCCCTTGCACTAGGGCAGACCCTCTTGGCTCCACTGTGTTTCTTGATTCTGGTGATCTCTATAGGTACACACTGACAGTCTCCTGTTCATTCACACTGCTCGTCTCCCACCCTGGGGCTTTCTTATTAACACTGCTGCAGGACCAGGTCGCTATTGCCTAATATGCATGCATGACCTAGAAGTATAGGGGTAACACCCAATGGTAAAGCTACGGGATAAACTCCTCTTTTCTCTCCTCATTAATGAATACTCTTCAGATGCAGTTTCCAAGGCTGCTTAGGGGTACAGACTCACTTATTGAGCAACCAGCATCACTTAGTAATGACCAACTCAATAACCATTTTTATAATGACTCCCTCCTCCTTCTCTGCTTTGCTCCCATTTTCACTCATCTTGGCTAAGATGGGATTCCTTAATAAAGTAAAATGATGTAATTGTTCTGACTTCTGGGGAATGTGGGCTAATACAAAGATTACCACAGGAAAAGTACTGTTCACAACATACACTAGAGGGATAGTCAAGGATATTTACTGCAGGGTTGGTTGGAGTGAGGGGAAGAACAAGGAGGAGGGGGAGATCATTTAAATGTAAAATGATCAATTCAATAAATGTACATTCATTCAACTATTAGAAACAACTAAGTGTGTGTGCATGTGTAAGGCAGTTGGAGCAAGAACGCAAATTGCATAGCAGAGTAATCTCGCTTGTTTAAATAAGATAAGGATATGTACTTTCAACTAATATAATACCTGTGTCTATCTCTTGCAATTAAGGGTATCCATGTAATAAAAATCTGACTGATAGAATAGAAACAGAAGTGTTGTATGGTAGTTCCTGGTAACCTGGCTCAAAAGACAATGAGTGTGCTCTTTTATCTTTTCTGTTATCCCAATTCCCGGAACAGTAACATGATGGCTGGAACTTTAGCCTCTATCTGGGACCATGAGTATAAGGTCCATGCTTCAGGGATGGCAGAGACTGAAGATGAAGGGCACAAGAGCTCTGAGAACAGGGCTTTTGTCCAGCTAAAGCAGCCTGCATTCCAACTTAAATGATTTCATTTGCCTCTCTGTAGGGGTTGGCTTCAGGTTTCACAGCCTTGTGTAAGGGGGCTGCATGTCAGGAGTGATGCACACCTGGGCTCCACAGTAAGTCTTTCCAAATGTGTGTCTTCTCTCTGCATCTTGAGTGCAATATACTCCTTCTCTTAAAGGATAGAATTTTTTTTAGAAGAGCCCACGTTGTGGCTCTTTCTCTTCTGCCATCTCCAAATGAGAAGTCATTCCAGGCTTGGTATGTATTTGTGGGCAGGGTAGAGTGTTCCCTCATGTTCCTCTGATAGTCTTGCGTCCCATTAGAACTCTTCTCTAACAACCTTTGCTGAAGCAGCAGTGTGTCTGTGCAGTGTATATACCCCTCTTGGGCCTACTTTTGAGTTCTTCCTCTAGGGTGAGCACACCCCAGTGTGTTGAGAAGGAAACTCCTGCTTTTGCCACCTGGCCATCTCCCCATGGAAAGGAGGAGGTATTTGTTGTTAATCTGACATGGTCTACATGTCTTCACGGGCCAGAGTCTAAGCCACAGTTTTAAACAGGACCTCTCCTCCATCTGCCAGTGACTCAAAAGAGAAAGATTTGTGGTGCCCAATAATTCATGGTATGGCCAGTGTTCCTAGAGCAGAGGATCACAAATCCTTCGGTGTGCCTTAAACTGCCTTTTAACCCACAGTTACTCTCTCCTGAAAATGGGTTGAAGATGAACACATCAATAGTGAAGCAACCCTCACTTAAGTGTTTCAACAATAAATGGCGTAAAGAAGAATATTACAATTATACAAGTATACTTTGGCCAAACAAATGGGTAGATTCCCACTGGTCCACCTTGTGGAAAATCTGTAACAAATGCTTCTTTCCAAGCCAGTTTCTTTCCCATCCCAAGTCAGCTCTGTGCCATGGCTTCAGTAGATGCCGGTGTACGTGGATTGGGGATTATCCACTATTTGTTGTCATTTGTTATATTTTTGCCACCCTCCTTCTGCCCTTTCTCTGTGTGCTGAGTGGGAAATTAACTACGATACTATTTCTACCTCTCTTTCCTGCACCTCCACAACATCCGCTTCAGACTGCCACTGTGAGCCCGACTCTTCTGCCAGAATCGGAAAGGAGAGCCTCAAACTCTCTCTAGGATGCTAATTTGGGCAAGGTACTCCCTACTCCCACTGGAAGGTAGGTCACCTGCCCGTCACCTTCTCTGCTTTCTGTTCCTCCTCAGAGTGGCAGGCAAGAGAGAGGTCATGGCCCTGCTCAGCTAGTTCTAGCTAAAGAGATCAGAAATGCCTTTGGAAGCTTAGGGGAGGCAAGAGAAAGGCAGGCTCCTTTCTTTGGAAGGATGCTAATGGGAAATGAAGCTTGACATGGGAGTGTGCAGTAGTAATAAAAAGAGATGAAAGGTGAGACGGACCAGTTCGCTCTTCAACTTCATTCTTCATCTCTAGACCCTGTTTCCCTCCAGTGGCAATCTAGCAGCTGCCTTTTCCCCCCTCTCTCCTTCATTTCTCTTCTTTTCCTGGAACACGTCTTAGAAAGAGAAAGACTTTCTAATGAGGGAAGACAAGCAGACATTAGCCCCTAGCACCAATTTTAGCACAAGCAGTTGAAAGCATCCCAGTTAGGCAGTGAACACTACCTGCAGGGCCCATCTGCTCGTCTTTTGAAATGTTTGGCCTTTGCATTGAAACTTTTTTTTATATAACCAAGCCTTCTCTTTATCAAAAGGACTCTCTTGGGCAAAGGCAAGAGGTTGCGCTTTCTAAATATTCGTTTGCTCTGGGCAAAAAAAAAAAAAAAAAAAGGATACGATGTTTTCTAAATTTACAACATGAATTCCTCTGGATCATCTAGTTCTCGTGCCGTTCCCTTCCTGAATGTGGGAGATGTCCAAGGTGCTGGAGGGTAGAGACACAGAGGTGGGTTAGACACAAGCTAGTACTTTAAGAGTTTAGTTTAGGTGAGCAGAAAAAGGCACACACACAAATAACTTTAATGTAAGGTAGAAAGTGATTGCTGCAGCCATCACCAAGGGGCAGTGGCAAAAGAGATAAGTAATAAGGCGTTCTTTTTGGAATCATTTAAAGAGATTTTCAAAATATGTCAAACCCCTTTTTCACTTGATATTCTTATTCAGAATGATTTTTGTTTATTTCTATGTTGGCTGATTGGTGGATGGGTGGGTGGGTGGATATGAGGAGCTTCAGTGCCTCTTGACAGATAGCCAGCTAGCTAGCTAGCTAATAAATATATATATTTCTATATCTATGAAGACATAGATATTTGTATAAGCATGCAAGTGATATAGATATGGCCAGGCAACCACAGGAACTAACCAAGTGATATATTCATTCAGTCAAGAAATATTTCTGGAGTACCTACAATATGCCAGGCACTGTGCCCTGGTCATAAAATGGTGACCAAAAAGGACATAGACCGTGTCTTCATGGAACTTTGAAACAAAGTTTGGAGAAAATAGAACTTAGCCAAATAATTATGCAAGTAAATACAATTCCAAAAGAGAAAAATAAAATCCCAAAAGATCATATGGATATAGGGGAATTGTTCCCGCCTAGAATACATGGAGAAGGGTATCAAAGAAGATTTCATAAATCAAATGCCATTTGTGCCAGTTTTCTAAATTGTATAAGATTTGATACTGAATAGTGGTAGGAGAAGGGTGTAGTGTGAATGCTGGAAAGAGCAGGGTTGACTATGTTCTAGAAGAATGGAGAGTCACTGAAGTCTTCTGAGTGGTGGAATGATTAATCACATTTTAGAAAGTTCATTTGACAGCATTGCAGGAAAGAAGGGAGGGCCAGACAGGAGGAAGATAGACCTTTGGGAAGCTACCAAAATATAAAACAGAAGAGCAGTGGCAGTGGAAATGGCAAGAAGGAAATTGCAAAAAGAAGCCTTGCTGATTTATAATCCTTAGGGTTTGTCAATCATTAGATGATGGGCATAGGGTGAGGGAGTTAGAGAGAGAGAAAGGAATAAAAAAACAATCTCAGTTTCTACCCTGGAAACATCGAAGTAGAGACTTTCGTAATGGAGGTGGGGGTGAGGAAGTAAAGTTATGGAGAAATCCCATTTGGGGCATACTGACTTATCAACACAGACACTCAAAATGAAGAAACCCACCTGATGGCCAACCACTACCCTTGTTTTCTGTCTCTTCTCTCACTCCTACCCTCTGTGCTCAGCATCTGTATTAGAGGTTGTAAGTTGCCATCATTTTTGGTAAGTTAGAAAACATATCCCAGAATATGATCAGTAAGTTCATTCCCATCCAGAGGCCGGGTTAGCAATGAAAAGTGACTCTGTGCAATTAAGCAGCCAACACCCAGCCCAGCACCTATCGACACTGCTTCCTGCCATTCACCAGCTGTGACCTTGGGCAAGTCCCTTCACCTCCCTAAGCTTCACTTTCCTCATCTGGAGGAAATGGGGTAATTACAACTACTCCGTCTACCTCGAGAGAGTGCCAAAGGCTTCTGAAAGAATCCCGACAAAAGGCGATGAGCCTCTGCCTGCACAAAGACAGTGGCAATTGGGGCAAGAGCCATAAGCTCTAAAAGGCAGCTAAGGGAAGAGGAATACTGAGAGCATGTTAGACCAGAATGGAAGAGCAGAAAGACAAGTAGACGTCCCCCGAGCATCTACATGTTCCTTCACTGTTCATCAAGAGCATGTTTTGAGAGTAGAACTCAGAATCTTAAAAATCTTAGAAGGTGAGGAAGACCAGCATGATGGTGGCAGAGTCTGCTGGTAGCCTCTCAGCATCCAGTCTCTCCTTTTCAGTAATTACTCTGGTTTTCCACTGAGCACCAAATGAGTCAGCTGGATTTCCCAGCCTCTCCTGCAGCTTGGTGTGCCCAGATGTCTCAGTCCTAGTTAGTGAGAAGTCAGCAAAAGTATGTGTGACTTCCAGAAACTCTTCTTAGAGAACTCTCTTAATCCTTTTTTTTTTTCTACTCAGACTGCAGATGCAATGGTTGGAGCTCCAGCAACCATCCTTGTCCTGAACCTGGCCTTGAGAATGGAAGTCACACAGTAGAGCAACAAAAGAGAAGTTTGGTCCCTGATCCCTGGGATTGTAATTCCCTATATCTCAGGCTGCCTACCTTAGATATCTGTTAGGTGATTTTATTAGGTTCTTACTGCTGCTCTGACAAATTACCATAATCTCAGTGGCTTAGAACAACATTATTTTTTTAAATCTTATGTTCAATGGCTCAGAAGTCTGATAGGGATCTCACTGGCCAAGATCAAGGTGTCATAGGATACGTTCCTTTCTGCAGGCTATAGGGGAAAATCTGTTTCCTTATCTTTCTAGCTTCTAGAAGCTACCTACATTCATTGGATTATGGCCTTCTTATTCTGTATTCAAAGCCAATTCTCCTCATGCTACCTTCACTCTGCTTCCTTCTTATGATCCCCTCTTCCACTTCTAGGGACCCTTGAGAATACATTGGGCCTATGTAGATAATCCAGGCTTATGTCCATATTTTAAGATCAGTTTATTAGCAACCTTAATTCCACCTGCCTCCTTAACTCCCCTTTGCCATATAACCTAACATATTCACAGGTTCTGGAGATTAGGACATGGGCATCTTTGTGAGGCCGTTATTCTGCCTACCACAGGGGTAGAGAAACAAACTTCTGTCTTATCCAAACCACTGTTTTTCAGGTTGTTGTTGTTGTTGTTGTTGTTGTTTTCCCACAGCTGAGCCTAACGTGTTCCTGTGATAGACAATTACTGAATATCCACTCTGTATATGGCATTGTTGTGCATGGTGGTGCTACCTATGATCTGATAACCCTGGTTGGTTCTGATACCCGTAATCCTCCAGAGAGTATGAGACCCACCCCCCAATAACATCCGGCCCCAGAAACACCCACATGCCTGCAATGATGTCACTTACTACCACAGGAACAAGAAAGAGGCTGCACCCCTACCAACTGACCACACTCCTGCCCCCCAACATCTGCAGACCTGCCTCAGCGCAGTGAAGGAAATTGAGTCCCAAAACCAGGAAAGGATGTGCCCAAGTTCCCACAGCAAGTTCATGGCACTGTCAGGACTCGAACCCACATCTCTGAATACCACTCCTGCATCATATCACTTCCCTTGAGCCAATCCAGTTTTTTCAAGGAAGAACATATTGGGCATACTCCCACAGCTCCATGGCCCCACGTACTCAGGTCACAAACCAAACTCCATGTTTACCTTGTCGCAGTGATTCTAATAACACCAAATGTTTACAGCATTTGCCTGGATTTTCTGTATTCTCCTATCTCTGAACATACATAGTAAGATTCTCTATCCATTTTCCTGGTCCTTACACTGTTATGCTTCATTTCTCATATTTGTTAAATAGGTAACATGGATATAAGAAGACTAAGTTGGGACACCTGGGTGGCTTGAGTTTCTGCCTTCAGCTCAGGGCGTGGTCCCAGGGTCTTGGGATCGAGTCTCAGTTCCCTGCCAGGAGCCTACTTCTCTCTCTACCTATGTTCTGTCTCTCTCTGTGTGTCTCTCATGAATACATAAATTAAATATTTATTAAAAAAAAAGAAGAAGAAGACCAAGTTAAGGGCTCAGGCCTGGGATGTTATATGTCCCAGTGTCATTTCCAACTTTGCCCTCATCTCTTTGGTTGTCAGCATTTCCATTTTAAAAAATGGGAGACAGCCAATGTGCTTCAAAGCAATTGTAAAGAGCAGCTAATAAAACTCATTGTAAAGCACATTAGCACCATACACAGTGTAATCTAACTGCTAGTAATAAAACATTGAGCACTAGGAATCTAACTCACCCATTTGGCTCTGAGTCATACTCCCTACTAATGCTGAGTAAAAGTGAGGGAAAAAAAACCAGGCCAGGACACAGAGCTAGGAGATGCCTAACAGTCAACCTAGCATAGAGATGTACCGGAGAGCCTAGAGGCTGGGAAGACCTTCACGAAGCCACTTGATGAAACCCTTTGCTCTGCTATTCTTAAAGATCTGATTTCCCAAGCCCTCTTTGGTAACTGTTTCTGGGTTACACATCCCGGATAGTTGGAAAGACTTCCCTTATGCAATTTGAGTGAGTTTGCTTTGGCTCTGTCTTCAATGGGAATGGAAAGAAAGCTATTCACACACACCCCCATAACCCCAGCCTTACAGTAATATCCTTTCTGATGCCTGGTGCCTGGTATTGAGGTAGTCTTTCCGTAGCATTTCCCAATGCTTACTGTACATAAATGCAGTGGGTTTGGCATTGTTTTTCTTTTAAAATCTGAGACTTTTTACACTCAGTAAAAAAAATGCTTGAGTCTGAGAATCTTAGAACTAGATGAAGTCTTAGAGATCACTTCTTCCAAACATCTAGATTTTGCATATAGGAAGGTTGAGGTTCCAATGTGCCTGGTGTTGCTTAAGGTCATGGTCATAATGTTGAGACAAAGAACTATAAACAAGGTCTAAAAAATTTTGATGATAATGTATCACTGAATAATATTTAACATGCTAATTTCTAATTTTTGCATTCTTCACATAATACCTCCTGATATTTGTATGGTATGCTGATATTTATTTTGAGCATAAGCAATCATCTCCCCTTCTTGTATAATAGTTGTTTACTCTTCTTCTGTCAGAGAACTCATTTTCCCTCAATTAAGTATAATCCTACACACCCATGTCAACTTCTCTAATTTAAGGGGTCATCCTGAATTGTAATTCTACTTTATGTGGCTTCATCTAACCTATATGGAGCAGCTCCTATAAGCCAGGAACTGTCACATAGGACCTCATTTGAGCCTCAAAACAGACTTATCTGCAGGATATTAATACTCACGTATTAGCGTTGAAATAAAATGTGACACAGGAAGGTGAACCTGCAGATGTAACATTGGCCATCTGCTGACACCTGAGTCTTTTGGTTTGTGTTCATGACATGACATCTAATATAATGTCAGCCATCCCACCTAATTTTCTTATAGTAATAAGTCAAGGAATGATGCTCTTTTTCCATTATCACCACCATGGATATAAATATTAAGTAGTGTAATTAGCCAAGGCTGATACAAAGAGGATGTTACACACTCTTCGAGTTGAAGATGAATGATAGCTTCAACGCTTCCCCCAAATGTAGGTCAATGAGAAGAAAGTATTACCTTTCCTTTTACCAGGTAGTCACTGATATAGAGGTAAGGCAGAAATGCAGATGGTAGAGTGTGATTAGAGTCTGGACCAAGGAGAGATCATTTCTAAGGGAGGTTAGGGAAAAATGCCTTGAAGAAAGGGCCTAGGGTTCCATCAATGGGAGGATTCAAGGAGAAAGATATTAGAGGAGAGGCAGTTGAGTCAGAGGATAGGTACCCGGACCCAAAGTGAGGAAGGATTTGGGGAGAGAAGTGAAATGATACATAAAGTAGAAATAATTCACTAGAAAAAAAAAAAGTTCTAGGTTTCCATGTCTCTGAAGGATGATCCAATCACAGACAGTAGGACTTGCTCTGTGAACTTAAGATTCTCAATATCAGTTCAGCCACCAAGTCAATAGTGATCTCAGAGAACCAGGATCACAGCCAAGAACGAGATGCATCTTTTCTAACAATTAGACCTGCTCGATAGTGTCATGGCTTTCTCTTGAAGAGCTGAGACTCCTATCAGGGAAAATAAGCTGGTCAAAGCCAGGGAACCCACAGCCCAAGGAGCTGGGTTATAGAAGGTATCTCCGCCCCCTGTGGGGGTGCGCTTAGATGAACTTCAAGGGCACATCCATTTCCTAATTTCTAAGATTCCAAAAGTCAAGGGACCAAACACAAGAAGGAACTTTTAAGACCTGAGAACTGCCCCAAGGGCGATACATCTCCTCAGAGGACTGGCCTGCCCTGTGCCAATGATGCTCTGCCTCTGTGTAGAGAGGACAATTTCTGAGGCATCTTCCAACCCAGGTCTTAAACTAGACCCAAACAAGTGCTTTAGCATCTTGCATTTTTTATGCCAAAGAATTCTTCAAGAAAAGTCTTAGCATTCTTTCTAATCTTCTATCTTAAATTTGTATGATTGTTGCACTACAGATGGATTTTATACTAAATATATATGATTTGGCTAGCAAACGTGTGCTTTGATTGCATATACTCCAAGCGTATGTTTATTAACTAATTTTTAATAGTCACATATATATAAATTAGCTAATTTTAAAGTAATTATATCTAATCACATTTTTGTAGTCTTGTTATAGTTTCTGTTACCTATTCATGATCTTATTTAATTCCCATGCCATGGCTAGTGTTATTACTGCTCTTAGAATAAGGAGAGCAGGCTTATACTCAGGGCTATGGGAGCTTGAGGTCACCCTAGTGACCTGACGTGCCTCCCCATAAAAGTCCCATCTCCTGACACCTGCTCCAGGGCTCCTTACACCCCCACTCTGGGCCTCCCACAGTGACTCAAGGCACTCTAGCATTGCCACAGTTTTCTGAGGAAGAAGCTAAGGGAACAAAAGGTCAGTTGATTGAGCCTAAAGTCACAGAGTTCATCTGTGACTGGGCCAGATCAGCTTTGAAAATGTAGGCACAGAGTCTTTATTTTTGAATATCACTCATAACTCATTCCAGGTCATTCATCTACAGAGACCTGGAGTTGTAAATTCTCCAAGTCCCCTAACCACAATCGCTGAGTCCCCGATCTGTCACTCTGAGTACCAGAGATTCCCTACTATTAATAATAAGCCAAAGAATGAAAACCAAGATCCATTTCTTAAGAATATCAGTCATTTCCATATACCTCTGTACTGCAGATTTGCAGATCACACACCTTGGCTGGGTTATTAAATATTGACATCATCTTCCCAAGCATCTTATTACTGGTTCTTTGCCCCTAAAATGAATATTGGGTAAAATTCTCTAGTAAAAACCATAAAGGAAGTCAATTACAACGAAAGCATCTAAAAAAAAAAAAAACACAAAACAAATATTCTATTTTTCTAGTCACTTCTCTGAGACCTCCCATCCTTCTGTGTTTCTGAAAAGCAGCCTACCTCTGTGCCCTAAAATACCCAGACTTTCCCACTTGCAATCCTCTATTCATGTAAATGTCTCAGCCTGGAATGCCCCCTTTTCTGTATTCTCAGTCTGTAAGATCTTACTAATTATTGAAGGGCTGGTTCAGCATCTCCCTGTATGAAGCCTTTCCTAAACTCCCATTGGGATGAATCCCTCTTTTCCCCAGCTTTAACTTCACTCAGACTGCAGAACTGGATTTTCTGTTACATGTCTGTCTCCTATACTAGACCATGCCTTCTTGAAGACCCAAATCAAGTGGTATTCACGTGGGCTGGTCCATGGGCTCACAGCACGTACTTGACATATGTTTATTGAATGAATAGAATTAACATCCAATGCCATTTCCCCTTTTCCCTTTTCTTATCAGACATTCAAAGATATTCAACATCTCGGGTGTCTTCCTGCTTACAATCTGTACTGCCTTTTCTACAAGTATTCCATAAGGGGTGAGCAAGCTGCTACTGTTATGAAACATTTGCCAGGGATTGCTAGAAATGGTGTGCAGTTCACTGGTTCTATTGAATCTTAAAGGTTTCCTTTCTTTCTTCCTTTTGTTTTTAAATTCTAATTTAGCATACTCTTTTCTCTCCTTTTTAAACACTAAGGCGAATGCTTGCAAATCAGAAATCACTGACTATCAGAGCCAGAGGAGCAACAGGGAAACTGAGCCTCAAAAAGAGGAAGTTACCTGGCCACAGTCAAGGAGCAAGTTCCTAGAGCGCTGAGACAGGATTGAGATCTCCCATCTTCCAGGCCAATGTTCTTTCCAATTCTGGTCATTTGTTATATGGCTTAACTTCTAAAATCATGCATGGCCCCACTCCCTACTCCCAGCTGTGAATTCTGACTCTTCAACTGAGAAGAGGGAATCTCAGCTTTGTGATGCATCCTCAGTTAGCTGTTTGCAAGGCCCCCCAGGGAGCAAGCCTGGCCAGCCCAGACCTCCTGTTGCCCCACTACCCTTTACCTAACCCCTGCCCACATCAGGTGGCCTCTCCTCCCACTGCCCTGACACAGATGCACGCACTTCACTCTAGTCTCCAGGCCTTATTCTGGCTCCTCTGTTACCAGAAAAGCCCTCTCACTGTGCTTTAAATCCAGCAACTCATGTATTTCTCACAACAAACTAATGAGGGATGCAGCAGTCTTATCCCTATGTGAGGTAGAGAGAGGTTAAGTCACTTGCTCAAGGTCACATAAGTTGTAAATGGTAGACCTGGCAGTCTAGGTTGTAAGGAGTGGAAACAAAAAAATGAGCCCAGGTCTTCCAGGCTCAAGAGGCCCCCGCTATTTCACATTCATTCCATTCTATTAGGAGGTGACATCACTGGTTGCCAGATTTTTCTTTCTTGAGGACATTTGGGGAAACTGGTTCCGACCCTAGAGAGTCACATTCTAGGGTGATTAGAAGTGGCAGAGGTGGGTCTTCTGGTTTGGGAACTTTTGTTCCTGCTAAAAATGGCAAGCACATTCATGATTAATACAAAACAATCTGTAAATGGTATATTCCCATTTCCTCATTAGAAAAATTCACCTTTAGCATAGAGTACTCTATGGAAAATTCCAACAGAGAAAGGACAATTTCTTAAAGAGCAGTGAGCAATTGCAAAGAGGAATTTTGAAATAGGACAGGCATTTGGTAACCTCTTGGTATTTGTTACTGCAAATGCTAGGAGATAATAACTTCAGAACAAATGAATGTGTTAGTTTGACTTAAGAGGGATTTTGAACTGGCTTTGGGTATAGACTTTCACAAAGAAAAGTGTCTGATGGCCTAGTTCTCTAGAGTTGTGTTCTTAGATGGCAAAGAAGCCAAAGGCGTAATAGAGCATACTTAAATTAGAGGATGTATACCAGCTTTTAGAGTGAGGACACTCATTGTGTAATTGATGAACACTTGCTGCCCTATATTGGAAAATTCTAGAGGAAAGAAGGGAGGGAGGGAAAGAGGGAGGCAGAGAAGGAGGGAGGGAGAAGAAAATCACCAAATGCTGTTTCTCACCTCATCCCATTAAAAAATTCTCAACTATTACAAGAATAAATTCTATGTTCTACCCATAATATTAACTTTAGTCACCACCCCTCAAATATCCACACAAAATGAATCCAAGGAAGGATTAATATAGGGAATCACCCAAAGGAAGGCTTAGTCTGTTTCTCTGAAAACCTCACTGATGTTAGTTGCAGCTTACAAAACACCTGCATTTTGCTGTGTGCTTGGGGAACTCTGCATGGCTTCATGGCAGTGCTGGCCCAGCCTGGAGTGAAGGTGGCACTGTGCCTGACAGGGCTGGCCCGTTGTCAGCTCAGCTCTATCCCACTGCACAGGGTACTGTCCTAGAGGGATAGAGGGAAAGAGTGTACCCTCAGTGAGAAACAGGAGGTGAAATGTGAAGCCAATGAGAACACCATGTGGAGAGAGAAGGGACTGAGCTGCCATCTCAGCCACCACTGCGGCCACTGTGTCATTGCAGGAAATCACTGCCCCCCTCAGGTCTTGAGAAAATAAAGGAACATGACCAGATGGTCCCTGAGAACCTCTCCCAACCCTACCACTCAGTGCTGTTTGTGATTGGCGTCCCATTTTTCCACTGTTCCCTCACCTGTGATGTGGCCAGGTTGGACCAAATGACCTCTAAGTGCCCTCTAGCTCTAGGAATCTGTGATTCTATGGCTAAATCAGGGCTCACTAAACAAGTATAAAAGCAGGGAGGCTGTAATTGCCAAAAGCATAAGGGCTATCAGGCCACTCCCAATGTTCTAGCCCAGCCTAAGGCAGGAGGTTCGCTCCAGCATAGGTCACAAGGCAAAAGAATGAGTCTCTTGGCCATGTGAGCACAGAGTGGAAGCTTTCCAGATCTGCAGGCACCCTTGGCACCCAAAACCCTGGCCTCTAGATCTGCTGTTCTAGCAACCTGCTCACCAGAAGATTGGTAGGCTTGAGTTTCACAAGTCAGGGGCCCTTCTAGGACCTCTGAGATCACTAACCACCAAACCTTTTTGCCTATGCATTCTTGGTAAAGAGTTTTCCAGCCTCTGCCTGAAGTCAGCCTGTTGCATCTTAGGGGGCTTTGACTACAAGAAATATCTTAGGTCAAGGTGTGGGTCAAGGTGTGTCTCCCTATAACATTGATCAGATCTCCCCTCTGAAACCTCCCATGACAAGTCTGTCCTCTCTTTTCCTATGGAAAAGTCACCAAATGTTTGGAGATAACAGCTGAAGCCTCATGAAGTCTTCACCGGGATTGGGGCCTTATTTCTTCCAAATGACATGGTTTTCAGCTATCCTACTGTCCTAGTCCAAAGATTCTCCACATTTTCAAGCATGACCTAGACTTGAGAGATAAAAGACTTAGCTTGGAGTTGTGCATCCACCAATTGGGCCATATTCCATCAATGCAGGGGAGTGAAGTTTTTATTTAGGGCAAATAAAATATTGCACACCGAAAGCTTATAAATGAAAAAATGCTACATAAAAAATTATTACTGCTACTAAATATTACTCCTAAAAATAACAGTTGCTCCTAGTAAATCAAGAGCATAATCCAGTTGTCTTCTGAGAGTACAGAACAGGAAAAAGGGATCTCCTGCCCTGATCTGGATATTGCATTCATATGCATTCAGTCTGATGCCATCATGGCTATTTCGGAGGCTGTGTCTCAGAGGTAGTTCAACCCGAGCTTATAGACAACTAAATACTACAGATTTATTACACATGCCATTGTCAGGCTAGGTTTTTCCAGCTCCTGTTATTGTAAACTTGCGGAATTTACATTTGTCTCTGACATTTTATCTTGTTGTTTCATTCTTTTCAGACACTTTTGGCCTATGATTCAGCCATCAATAATAGTGCTTTCCAATTCTGGCTTCATATTAAAATCATCATGGAAATTTTTTAAGCATGAATATTTCTCCTGAGCTCTATTTTCAAGGTTTTGATTCATTTGTTCTATGGTAGGACCCTGGAAGCTATATCTAAAACACATATCTTAGGTGGTTATTAGTCAGCACATCAGGCTGCACTTGGAAATCCAGGGTTATACCACAACCTGCCCTGCTTAGTTTCACTTGCATACTTGATAAATATGATTTTTGGAGGGAACTGCCTGAAGGGTAAGGAGATATCTACATGGAACGGTGGGCAGTGACTTTCCCGTCATTTTTGCTTTTTGTTAATGCTGTTCTTTTTTTTTTTTTTTTAAGATTTTATTTATTTATTCATGAGAGACACAGAGAGAGAGAGAGAGGCAGAGACACAGGCAGAGGGAGAAGCAGGCTCCATCCAGGGAGCCTGATGTGGAACTCAATCCCGGGTCTCCAGGATCACACCCCAGGCCAAAGGCAGGCACTAACCTGCTGAGCCACCCAAGGATCCTCATTGCTGTTCTTTTATAAATCATGTACTTCCTCATTGTATAAACCATGTAGCTACAGCAGCCTATAGGTGAGCAGAGCATATGGGTTATCAGAAACACAGAAGCCTCAAAACATTCTGTTTCTTTTCCATTAGGCAACATCCTGCCTGCCCGTTCTGGAAGTGTACAATCTGGCCAAAAGGAGCATCTGATCTAAGAGCCCAGAGAAGCTGCCTGTTTCCTTGGTACATCTCTACCTTATTTTCTCACTGTTACCCTCAGTTTGAGTAATAGGTAAAGGTCCAGATACATATATCTTCTGGCTGAGGGATGACACACAAAGCTACTTGCTACTTCAATGCCCGTGACAAACATGGCTAATCAATCACTCTCCTTTACCCAGTGAAGCCCAGGTATGGCCTCCAAATCCTTCTCAAACTGGAACTTAATTCAGCTACTACCAATGTGAGCAGACATGTAATTGAAACTTGTTTACATCCTCAATCTGGCCAGCACTTTATCCTTTCATTTTATAAGAAAGCCCCAAAGAGATGAATTCCCTTGCCAAGTTCACACCACACCACCTTATCTGAAGTGATCTGGGAGGATTCTTTCTGGAACACAAGAAAATCTATGTTTTCCTTATTCTATTCAGGAGTCACTCAGCACACACATCCTGAGAATTCTCTATGGGCGAGGCAAGAACTGAGGACAGAGTAGAGGAAAGAAAGGAAGGAGACATAGTCCTTTTGCTCATGCCTGAAGTCCAGGAAGAGAAGACCCACCCACAAATAATGGCCCAAGGTGGGTGGGGATGGCGACAAAAAATTCAAGGGAAGAAAGGTTAACATGATCATCATTCTAAGGAAAAGGATTCTCCTCTTTCAGTCAAAAAAGCACACACGAATCTGCCATAATATGAAAACATGCTACATTAAATTCACGTCTGTGTCCAAGGATCCCATCAAATCTCCTGCAAGGTAGGGACCCTGTCGCTTTTATTATCTCAATAACACTTAACAAATACTGCGCACACTCAGAATGTCACTCTAGCCTCAGTCTAAATCTTCTTATACTTACGTTCCGGGGGTATAAGAGCTCAATTGTGTTACTAAAGGCCTTTTAAAATGTCTTAGCTCTTGACTACTGGATTTCTTCATCTGTATCTATGTTAAAAGGCTTTTCCCCACATTACTAAGGCTGTGGTCTACTTCTTATATACCTCTTAGACAAGAGCCTCCTTGTTACATAAATCCAGAGATCATTCCTCTGGCTGTTCAAGCCCTTGGAGTGCCACTCTAAGCCCCTGATTCATTGTTCTCAGAAATAGGCATTACTGAAAACAAGTTGCCATTTTGTTTCTGGGGTCAGAGCTCAAATTTTTCTTATTGCCTCCGGTGAAACGATACTCTGTTCTCCTTCCTCCATTTAAGTATAAAACATGCCCTAAAGTATGTGCTAATTAATACATCTGTTTGTCTTACAGAGCAGTTGAAAAGCATCTATTTAAACTGTGATTCACATTTTTCCTTTCAGCCTGGCTGCAGATTTTTGTGCATGAATCAAATGAGGAGCTTGATGGCACTACTATTTTAAAGAGTCAATTAAAAAGTTCATTAAGTGATACTGGTGTGTTTTACTGCAGGTAATAGAAGTGTAAAGTTATACGTGGCATTAACAAGCCGGAAGGTATAGCTGGATTTGATGGCAGAATTAATTTTTTTTCGCCTTTCTAAAATAGTCTTCTGGAAGAAAACTGGGTGTCTCTACTGGAGACAGGCAGTGGGGACAAGGCACAATTGGGGAACAGAAAAGTAAGCCATCTCTAAGTACTCAGAGAGTTCAGTGACAAAGGCTTATGGTCCTCCTATTAGAAGAAGAGCTAGGCCTAAAGCACATGACTTGAGTTTTGTCACTCACATACTTGCTCCCAGGACTTTGACTCTTTAGTGACTTAGGTCCAAGAGGAGGAAATATTTGCAGGTCAGGCCCTTTAGAGCACCTACACATGGACCAGACTATTCCTGACGTATGATCTTGGCTACAGGTCATGTTCATTGCCTAAACTCACTCTTTCGATCTCCCACTTATTTTGTCATTCTTCGTATCACTTTGACACAGTTCCTTTTCACATGAGATAACCTGAGTCTGTTTCCGTTGTTTGCAGTCAACAATCCTGGTAAGTTTTAAAGGAAATGGTTCCCTCATTAGAAAGTTTAACCTAGGGGATCCCTGGGTGGCTCAGTGGTTTAGCACCGCCTTCAGCCCAGGGCCTGATCCTGGAGATCCCCAGGGATCGAGTCCCACATCGGGCTCCCTGCATGGAGCCTGCTTCTCCCTCTGCCTGTGTCATTGCCTCTGTGTGTGTGTGTGTGTGTGTGCGTGTGTCTCATGAATGAATAAATAAAATCTTTTTAAAAAAAAGTTTAACCTAAGTGAATGATAGAAAGCTATCTTTTTTTTTTTTTTTTTTTTTTTTTTTTTTATGATAGTCACAGAGAGAGAGAGAGAGGCAGAGACACAGGCAGAGGGAGAAGCAGGCTCCATGCACCCGGAGCCCGATGTGGGATTTGATCCCGGGTCTCCAGGATCGCGCCCTGGGCCAAAGGCAGGCGCCAAACCGCTGCGCCACCCAGGGATCCCAGAAAGCTATCTTTTATTCAGTTATGGAGAGACTGTACGATGGTATAACTTTATAATCAATTGCTATAAAAGAATGGGGCCAGCTGCTGCATTAAATCAGTGCATTTCCAGTTGTAAGAAAAGTTGAAGAGAATACAACCATTTGTCAGAGATGCTCTGGAAAGGATTCTTGAATACAGCAGGAGAATGGACTAGAATCTAACCAACAGGTTTAATGCAAATGCCTTCCTCATACTAGAGACCTATAGTCCTTGTCCAGCTCTGCCTGCCAGCTGACTGTGATTCACCAAAGACTCTCAGTCTGGAAGGTGAGGGATGTGGGCTGAGCATCAGTGGGAAAGGCTGAATTTAGCATCTTTCTTGGGTTTCCTCGATTGGGTTAAATCTGTTGATCGCTTGATAGTGAGCTTCATTTTTGTTGTGTTTGTGAGCCGTTTTGTCTAGTTGGAGGTGCTACTTTCCAGTTGGTTCTCAGTAATGCCTTTTTTTTTTTTCTTTATAAAGAGCAAAATCTTACTCTTTTCCTGGGGTTGGAAATTTTAATCAGATAACACACAAGGTAACTAATTCATAGGTATATAGTCTACAAGGTGGGCTAGACTAGCCCAAGGTGATCTCAGAGGCTGGGAGAGGGTCTAAAAGGCACATTTTCAAATCTAACCCTAAAGAACTAAAGTCTATAACCAATGGATGAAAGTCTATGATCATGCACAGGCCATTTTATTAGGTTCCTTAGCCACCTGCCCTCTCACGTGCATCCTTTCAGAGCTGAGAAACTAGAGGCCTGGAAGAACCATGTCTTGCTCTCCATCACACTCTGAGCTGGGATTCATGTGAAGATGGTTGTGCTCTTCCTGGCTGTCTCCCATCACATTCTCTGTCACCTCCAGCCCTGCCTGGCTGGCCGCTGTCTTCTCAGCAAAGGCTGAGAGGGGCTCTGCTTGCACCCCCTGGGAGAGGTGTCTGTGACACTCATGTGTGTGGGGGAAGCTCTCACCTCAGTTCCTGCTTATGCCAAAAACACTCTGGGCATAAATAAAGGTCCCTGCTCTAACACCTTCTACTCATACCGAGTATGCACATGGGGAAGAAAAAAAAAGAGTTTAAAAATAAAACTCACAGAGGTAGGGATTCTCTGCTATTGAAAGAAATTCCTTAACACACATTAGTCAGGTAATATTTGCTTTGACGGATTCCGTGGAAATTTTTTAGAGCTAGAAATAAGACCTAAGAAAGCACGTAGTCCAAATCCCTTTATTTACAAGTGGACAGACGAGCTCAGAGCGAAGGGCATTTGGTCAGCCCAGTGGGCTTTCCACTAAATGAGAACACTGTTTCCCCCTCCTCAGGGACTTCCTAAGGTGGTGAGGCTGTGCATGTACGACACAGATTACGTGGCTAGAGAATACGAATCCATCATTCTTTTGAACTCCAGTAAAGAAACTGAGCTACTTTCCCCAAAGTCTTTCCAGTCAAGTTGCTGGAGTGAAAGGCAGGGGCTTGGGGCCAACTTACCCCTTTGAGCAATGTGACTTCCGACAGTTAAGCTCTCAGAGCTTCAGGTTTCTGCAAAATCGGGAAATTAAACTGGCTGTCTCTATGGTTGTCTGGAAGATTAAAGAAGGTAGCTTTTGCAAAGCCCCAGGCCCACTGCCTGGCACACCTTCAAGATCAGTATAAAGTTCCTTCTCTTCCTGCCCTCTGACACCTCACTCCTCCCCGCCTTGACATATGTGAGGGAATGAAAATAGGCA
The DNA here is from genome assembly GCF_003254725.2 of Canis lupus dingo. Lineage (NCBI taxonomy): Eukaryota > Metazoa > Chordata > Mammalia > Carnivora > Canidae > Canis > Canis lupus. The sequence continues at coordinate 20,474,153 of NC_064276.1, forward strand.
AAACCATGAGGAAATGTTTGCTTCTGTTAAGCCTGTCTCCCCAGAATAGAAGACTTTTGGCCAAGGGTATTCAAGACCCTTGAAGACCCCACCATAAAGACTGTTGGTAAAGCAGTGTGGCCAGAGGAAAGGCTGATGAATTTCATCAGGCTAACTAATCAGAGCAAATGTTCTTGGTGTTCTAAGACTCCCGAATAAAGGCTTTCTCCTTGTTTGGGGAAACAGATGCAATAGGCCTCTTCTCTGGGGATGAGGTTTTTCAGAGAGTCAATAAAAGCAGTGATCCTCACTTGAGACCAAGGACTTGAGCTTTTATAAATTTCCTTACAGAAATCTCAGATGTCAGATCATCCAGCCTGCTAATGAGTCCTGAAATCTCATCTGCACCATCCTGGACACCCTCAGGGACAGGTTGTTGATTTTATGACAGCAGTTAGGTTTTTAAAAAGGCATTTTTTAAGAAAAGGTACACTACAATCTATCTCTTACTACTTCTGACTCTTGATCCTGCTTCTGTACCTCAGGAGTCGACAAGGACAAATTTGTTTCTTTTCTGTGCTTTGCTTAAGGAAGAATGCCATTGCTTTTTTAACATTAGGGTGCAAGGATTTCTACAAGAATGTTGAAACACAGGCCGTTTCATTCTCTGAAAATTAAACATTAATCTTGGGTTATGGTGACCATGACAAGTGGGCAATCGTGTATATGTAGCATATAATTTTCCGATGGCTGGGCTTTGACTCAGCAGAGTTATCAATTCCCAGGCATCACCAGCCAGGGTAAAATATCTGGGTTTAGGATTCTTAAACTTGTGTTAGAGCCTTGCCCAGGCAATCTCAAACAGGCATGAGAGTCTAAGTTCCTCATCTGTGGGAAAATGGAGATTACAGTGGAGCTGTAGAGTCTGTGGTAAAGAAGTCTGGAAGTCTGAGTTTACATGTGTGTTTTGGGGGTGGGGATCATTAACTCACTTTAGTTTCTGTCTGTGAATGAACTGTGTGAGTTATGTGAGTGTCACGGCACACACTTGTAGATTTCCCTCAGATGGAGTCTTAATTGGTTCTTCAATACTTAAAAATTGATAAAATGGAAGGTTGGGGCCACAGTCCCCCATCATTTCTAACTATGATGAGAAATTTTTTTTTTAAAGATTTATTTATTTATTCAGAGAGAGTGAAAGAGAGGCAGAGACACAGGCAGAGAGAGAAGCAGGCTCCATGCAGGGAGCCCGATGTGGGACTCGATCCCAGGTCTCCAGGATCACACCCCGGGCTGCAGGCGGTGCTAAACCGCTGCACCACTGGGGCTGCCCTGATGAGAAATTTGCATTTGTGGCTCTGCTCAGCTTTAACAGTTTTTTTATTCCAAACCATAAGAGATATTGTAGCTAAAAGTATTTGGTAAACTATAAATTGAACTCTAACTATAAAGATGAGTATGAATCATGTTGAGAAATTCTTTATAAATCCTATATTTATATATCCTATATAGTAAATCCTATATAGTAGTTACATAATCTCCACACAAAGCCAGTGCCTCTTCAATGAAAATTCTGTCCTATTACATTTTTTTTCCCAAGATGCACTTGTGCCCACACTCTTATAATGGCCACTTTCACTTCAGATCCCTTTTAAAAGGCCTGGAAAGCTTGTTAACCATCTAAATACCTTTACTGCACGAGAGCAGATTTTTCTTTCAATGAAATGCACTATGTGTATTGGCTAGCCTTTGCTGTGTAACAAACCAATCCAAAACTTATTGACCTAAAATAGGTATTAGCTCACAATTCTCTTGGTCAGTAATTTGTCTGGGATCAGCTGAGCAGTCACCCCAATGAACTTGCCAGGTACACTCATGTAGCTACAATCAATTGGCAATTGGCTTGGAGCTGAATGGTGCTCCTTTCAGCAAAGCTGTATGTCTCCAAAATCTGTCAAACTAACTCAGTCTTTTCCATAGCCAACTGAATTGTAGACATAGCAAGAGAAGATAGGATCAGACATTGCAAGGCTTCTTGGGGGCCTAGGCTAGAAGTTACAAAATATTATGTCTGCTATATTCTTTTCTTGGTCAAAGTCATAAGGCCAGCCTAGATTGAAAGGGTGGTTAGTGAAACTCCACCTCTTTATGGGAGGAATAGCAAAGTCACATTGCAAAGACTTATGCATACAAAACTGGTAAGATTATTGTGACAATTCTGCAAACATGTTACTGCTAGTAACTAATGCTAGTTTTTGCTTAAAGATACCACATTTGATTTTCTTACTCCCTGATACCTTAAATAAGGTATAGTATATAAAAAATTTAGTTTGGCAACCAAAATATATACAAGTTGTAGAGAGATTAAAAATAATCTGAGTCCTTAATTTGTCTGTGCTACTATAAAGCCTAATCTGCCCACGGCTTCCTCATGTCTGGCCTGTGCACTCATGTCTCACTCATCTCAGGCTTGTTAGGATTCCAATTTGTCACATGTTACTGGGAAATGACCAGTGGATGTACCTCTGCTGGGGCACTCTCAACCCATGCCGTGGCATGGCTGGGCCAGGGAAGGCTTCAGAAATGTCCTGTATTTACTGCTTGCTGATGGTTATGTGGTCTACGAAGTTTGCCACAGAAAGAAGAAAGTAGTCAGTTGCTACAAAAACATGAAAAATGAAATAATGCATAGAGTAGTATGGATGTTTTGTAAAGATCACAGAAGTCTCTGATTTTTTAACCTAAATCAATTAGTTCCCTTAAATGCCCTGAGAAATATGTAATACAAGTACATCCGTGTAGTATGCTTCATATCTGTTGGATTATGTGTATGTTATTTTATATATTCAATTAGAAAACAAATCCTGGGTACAGACTGTCGCAGGGAACAACAAAAGGTGAAACACATATTAAGTACCAGGCACTCTTAGTGCTTATCCATGTTGACTAGTTCAAGCTCACAATAAGCCTATGAAGGAGGTAGTATTTATCCCCCATTTACACATTAAGTTCATGATAGTTTAAGTGACTTGCCAAAGACCTAACTTGTACATGGCAGAGCTGGGATGTGAGCTCAGTATGGCACTCCAGTGCCTGGGAATCTTAACCGCTGTGTTCTACTAGCACAAGAAATATGTGACTTATGCTATAGTCCCTGCCCTTAACACAAATGTCCCTGGCTCTATATATGAACTGTGAGGTTTTTATAATTACAGACTCCCCTTAGATTCTGATTCCATGGGTATAGGGTGGGTATGCATAGAGTGGCAAAGGATATAAAATGTGAACAGTAAAAAAAGTGTCATTGATTTTTTAAAAATAACAATAACAAAAATATAATAGATGAGGAATAGGAAAGATACTATAGGTATTCAGAAGGCGGAAATATTTCTGGCTGGGGAGCTAAAGATCTAAAAAGACGTTATAGAGGAAGAAAAATGTGATGTGAACTTGAGAAGTTTAGTTGATGTGTGAATATACTGAGTGATCACCTATGGTTGAATGAGTAAAATGGAATGTCTTCATCTTTATCTATGCAGCAGTACTCACTTCTGGACTCTGCTCTGGTTTGGCTATGACAAAGTGTCAAGAAAGGCCTCTCTTGATACTTCTTAACTACAACACACTTGAAAGTCAACTCAATAATCATTGATGTGAATTCTAGGAGATAATATGGTACTCATGTGTGTGGAAGTCATCCATTAACAGAAAAATTGGAAATAAATGTTAAGGTCTGGGTTATGGTAGATTTTGTGTTTCATATCATCCACAGTTTACAAGGTAGAACTATGTATTTAGTATATTAGCAATAAAATTTCCACCATATTTATTGAAAGTTGGCCATTTCATCAGAGCTGAAAATATACATTGTGACTAAAGTAGTACTTGCCTACCTTAGAACTAGTGTATGAGAAAATGTAATTGTTGATCTTTTGGTCATGATGATGGCTTCCTTCAGAGGCTGAGTCATGGGGACCCATGCACTGGTGGCTGAAAGAAAGGTTAATGAGGACAGCTGTGGTTGCAGAAGGCACATCTCTTGAGAAGGCAAACAGATCAGAGAGGAAGTCTTTGGCTTTAGGTTATTCCAGAAAGAAAAAAATAATACTATAACAGAGGCTGGATGATGTTAGAAACCAGAAAGAATCAGACTGAGCACTCTGTAAATAATTAGGCATTATTGAAAATTATTGTATTTTGACATTATAATATTTGGACCACAGCAACCAAAGTCCCTACCAGCCAAATTTGGCTTTATCATCATTTTAAGATTATGGAAGGCTAGATTTGGAAGGGGCCTTAGAGAGCTCTTAATCCAAACTCATTTTGTCTAATTTTAGAGCAAACAGTTTCTCTGGAGCTGAGGAAACAAGTTGCCCAAGGTAGGATAGAAAGTTGTTCTAAATAAAGAGAGATACAACATGTTCTTTTGGTGTTTTTTAAAAAGAAACACTTAAGTATTTTCTTGGGATTTCTATTCGTCAAGCCAAAAAAGCTATTGATACTTAAGGCACTGAGTTGCTATATTAAACTAAATTCAAAGCTATGCTACACAGCTGATAAAAGATAAAAGAAGAAATGATATGATGTTTCCCCAATCTTCTGGGCCTTTCAATTCCTAGGACAAATTTTTTAAACATTCTCTTAATTACCTTTGATGCTTACTATTGTTTTTTAAAAAAAAAACACGAAATTCCATGGAGTAAATTTTAAAGATTTTATTGCCTTTATTCAATGATTTGTGAATCAAGCAGCATTGTATCTAGCATATAGAAGGGAGCTCCAAGGAGATGTACAAAATGAAAGACTTTTATAGGCACAAGGGAGTGGGCACAGGGAAGTTTTATATGCAGAAAGTGGATTGGTCGTAGCAAGGTCACTTTCTTTTAGGGTGTGAGAGTATCTTCCAGGCAGATTACCTCAATAGTGCTGACCAGGTGATTCCTGATTGACTGGTTTAAAATTCCATTTTTGGGAGACCCAAAACTATAATTGAGTTAAGTATTAAGTCTTGGTTGTGTGAGGTGGGGCTTAGTATAAATGCCTCCATTTGGGGCCTGTTCTCTGTTTTTTACAATCCTCCCCTTTTGATCAGACTCTCAACCTCATTGAGAGATGTGATCAAAATTTAAGGCATTAGCGTTACTAGCAGCTACTTCAGTTACTCTGAAATTCTCACAGGTTTTGCTGAATCTCCCTGTGGTGTTCCACAGGTCATGACTTTGGGCTCACATTCTTTAAGTCAATTATTTTCTTCATTCATTCTCCGACATTCTAGTCTTAGGGAGATCATTTGCTTGGTGGTTAACAGCTGCAAACATGCATTTATAGCTTTTGAGAGAATACAGCACACCAGTGAGACTATTATGGTTTTTATAAGTAGGATAATTCCCAATGTCTGGAGAGCACGTCAGAGCCATAGCCTCAAGACCCAAAGCAATCCAAATAAAAAAAGTTGAAGAAAGACCCTGTTGAAAGAGTCACTTTCTTAAGCCAAGTGGATTGCTCAGTGATATGTAGCTGGGTTTCATCTTTTCCAGAAGTGTCAATTCAAGAGCACAAGTGGTGTTGGCCATAGCACAAATGCCTCCTTGCTCAGCTAAGAGATAATTAAGGGCTATCCTATCATCAAGAACAACTTTGGCCAGAGAGTCTAGGGATCTTTGTTGGGCAACTGTTGCTTTAGCAGTAGATTCTGTGATATCTTCTTCAAGTTAAGAAAAGACTCCTAATCATAGCCTCTTTTATACTCACTCCTTACCACGGAAGTATGGATCTGCCAAAGGAAGCAAATCCTGAATCATGAATGCCTCCTGGCAGTCTCCTAACTTGCTGATGTAAATTAAGGGGACTTGATCACTAAGGTATCTCAGTTTGATTGAGGACAGATAGGGACACTGCTAGATAACCTAGGAGGCATTTTCCAGTTATGTGCCAGTCATCTAGGCATTCGTAGGCCCATGAAGAATGATAACCAACACAAAGGTAAATCCTCTCAGAGCACAAACTACTCTTGCTAAAGTGGCACTGTAAATGGTTTTATTCATGGAAATTGTTGCGTTTGCCTGTTCAAACCAGAGATGTTTAGGTTTTTAGTGCCTTTGGGAAGTGAACCTCCTTGCTTGAAATAAAAGTTGTTATACTTTCCTTCCAAAGATGGATGCTGCTGGTAAGATCTTTTCACAATTGATGGGAGGCATATCTGATTTAGATAATCACAGGAATGTGGGGGTGCAAATGTACTACAATTTGCATAGGTATGTGTGTCTATTTGGGCAAGTAAAGTTATAATTAGAAAAAGGTAAAAACAAGACACTGGATGTTCTGGCTGTAAAAGTTGGGCTAAGTAATTTCTGAAAAGGGCCAATTGTAGTTTATCGTGACATCAGGAATAGAAAAAAAAACGGTCACAGAAAGGATGAGGAAGTCTCTAGCATCATGGACACTTCAGACTTTTTGACAACAAATTCAGCAGTCCAAAAGGTCATCCCCCTTAGCAATGCCCTGGTAGATACATATGATGGTGTTATCTTTCCAAGTCAATACCAGACTAAAGGAAAGAAAGAGTTTTGTATTTTAAGTATAAAGTCTTGATCTGGCATCTTGGGTAGACACAGTCTTCCTTAACGTCAGCTACTTATTTTCCTAGGCTAGTTGATGTGGAGTTCTTCAGTGTTTACACGGTACTAGATGTCAGGAGAAGCCTTCTTTAGCTGTGAAACAAGGTCTAATGCCTTCTAGTTTCTCAAGAGGGTCATTTGTCAGGAGCTATTGGTAAGTAAGGTACCTTCAAGGGCTGTCTTCCTCTGGCGACATTTCCAGAAGGCCTACTCACCAAGTTCCAGACCAAAACCAAGAGGATCCTTTGCATTGGAATCTGGGAAATCTTCTTTACCTGTTGAGGACAGGCTTTAGCATAAGATATTAAAGACTTACAGCAGCTGGTCACATTAACGTGAGATAACAAGAGATCAGTGGAAGGTTGTATGCTAGTGGACATTGGCAGAGCAGTGACCGTTTCACAGGGAGTGAGTTCATGTTTCTAAATGCGAGTACTGCAAATAGTCAGAAGGACCAGATGGAGCACCATAGACCAGGGGAGTCCAGTCATTTCTGCAAGTTCAGAGTTTTGAGTTTGAGGATCTCATTTTAGTTTTCTCAACTTTGCCTGATGATTGAGCGTGATAACTCCAAAATGTTTGCAAGGTTTTCATCAGGGCTTGTATGATTTGCCCAGTGAAGTGGGTGCCTTAGTCCCCGAAGATTGTGGAAGATATACCTCAAGTGAGAAACATTTTTCCAGTTTCTCTGCCTCTGTGAGGGCTGCAGCAAGGGAAGCAAGCAAGGGAAGGCTTTGACACATCCAGAGAACACACAGACAACGAGGACATGTTGATAAAGCACATTAGGTGGCAACTGTGTGTAGTCCAGTGGCAAAGGCTCAAAGAGCGGAGGTCTGAGGCCTCTGGAAACATATAGAGTTTTCCTGGGATTACCGCCCTAATCGGTGAGACATTGGTGGTAAACTTTTCACAATTTTATAGAAGTCTCCTCATCAATGTTTGTTCATCATCTGAGTCACCGTCACTGCACCATGGTGGGTGAAAGAATGTAAAAAACTGAAAGACAGAGTTTGCCAGGAAGCTGGGGAGAACCACCAAGTGACTGTCTCAGGTTTTCCAAGTGTTCCTTGAATTTACAATCATTGTTTGCCCACAGCAATCTCTGTGATGCAGGGGCAGACTGTTGCCGTGTGGCAAGCACATCACGAAGGCAAAAATCTGGCAATGAAGGTCTATATTTTGTAGAAGTAGAATGGACTTCACCCACGTGTCCCACAAACTTTACAGATTCTGTTGCTGCTGCCTTTGCACGAGGGTCAACCAGGGCATTTCCGTATGCTTAGGTTCACTCTTTATAGTGTGAGCATCATTTTTGATGACAGCAGTTTCAAAAGGTAGGAGAATAGCCACAAGGAGGTTGTTTACTAATTGTTTATCTTTGAATGGGGTGACAATGGACGTAGGAAAACCCCTTTGTTTCCATAACACCCCTAAATTCTGGATGGGCCCAAACGCAGACTGGTTGTCGGATAAATATTAACGATTTGTCCTTGTGATAGTGGCAAGCTGTGGTCAGGGCATGGAGCTCTGCTTGTGGGGCTGACAGCTGCGGGGAGGCTTGCCCTCTCAAGAGTTCATATCGGGTCACGGCAGCCTTGCCAGCTTGGAAGTTCCCTTTTTCATTTTTACAGTCTGACCCATCAACGTGCGGAGTTAGTTCAGAATTAGTCAATGGGGTGCCTCGTCAATCAGGACACAGTGTCATGAAATGGGATATTACGACTTCAGGGTCATGGGGTTGACCCTCCTCAGGCAGGGGCAGGAACCTGTGGCAGGAGGAGGGGAGTCCTGGGGTTAAATCCACTGAGGAGCAGCCCAGGGCTTGGTTATCTCATTCAAGCACACGAAAGGTGAAAGGCTTTGAAGAGTTAGGTAGCCTGAAGGCAGGTGGTTCTTGCAGTGCTTGTTTTAGTAAAGGAGAGCTCTGCCTAACAGATCAACTGGAGCTGAATCACACAGCAAAAAGGAATGTTTTTCAGTGAAACGACCCAGAGTCATTTATACTGGTTGAGATAAAAACGCTCCCTGAATTTTATTAGAGATTCCCACTCTAGAACTTTCTTTACTCCAAGGATATATGAGATGGAGTTTAAAGTAGAAGGTGAAGCTCCAGTATCTACCAGAGTTTTGCAAGGTTTTCCATTATGTTTAACTTTAGTTTCCCCTTGGAGTTATTTTAGGAAATTACTGGTAGCAGTTTACTGGAGCATCTCTGAGAGTGCTATCAGCTCTGGGGGGGGGGGGGGTACTCATGGGGCCCTCCTTCAAGGATATGTAGCCCCATATCTACCAACATTTGAGTTGATGTTGAAAGATTTGCAGGAGACCTTGGAGGACAATCTTTATTTTTCTGGTGTCCTGTTGGTTACAAAAGAGGCACTCACCCTCTGGGCCGCCATTTTCATGTCTAACAATGGGCAAGGCCCAGGTGTTATTTTAGATTTTCAACAGCCTTAGAGCCGTTGAAACTGTAAGGTTAATAGTTTGTTGGATTTTCGTGTGGGTCTTGTTTCAAGGTCCTTTCAGAGTGATCAGCTACGGTCACAAGTTCAGTCAGACTGGTGGCTTCCCATCGTGTTTTCTGCCTTTCATCAATCCACTAATCTCAGGAGATAATCCATTTACAAATAGGGTGGCTAGAGCAGGTTGGGTGACATCATTATGGAGCCCAGAATGCCATAGGCCCTGATAAGGACTCTAAATCCATTTTTTTTTTTCTGTGTAGAAAGCATCTATTTTTTTCTTTAATTTAAATTTAGCTAACATATAGTACATCAGTAGTTTCAGATGTACAGCTTAATAATTCATCAGTTGCATATAATACCCAGTGCTCATCACATCACATGCTCTCCTTAATTCCTGTCACCCAGTCACCCTATCCCCCTACTCACCTCCCCTCCAGCAACCCTCAGTTTGTTTCCTATAGTTAAGATTCTCATGGTTTGTCTTCTTCTCTGATTTCTTCATATTCAGTTTTCCCTCCCTTCCCCTATGATCCTCTGCACTATTTTTTTTATATTCCACGTATGAGTGAAACCATATAATTACCTTTCTCTGCTTGATTTATTTTGCTCAGCATAATACCCTCCAGTTCCATCCACATAGAGTAAATGGTAAGATTCCATCCTTTTTTTTTTAAAAAAAGATTTTATTTATTTATTCATGAGAGACAGAGACAGAGAGAGAGAGAGAGAGAGAGAGAGAGGCAGAGACACAGGCAGAGGGAGAAGCAGGCTCCATGCAGGGAGCCCAACATGGGGCTTGATCTTGGGTTTTCAGGATCATACCCTGGGCCGAAGGTGGCACTAAACCGCTGAGCCACCTGGGCTGCCCAATTCCATCCTTTTTGATGGCTGAATAGTATTCTGGTATATCACATCTTCTTTATCCATTCATCTATCAATAGACATCCAGGCTCCTTCCACAGTTTGGTGGTTATTGTGGACATTGCTGCTATGAACATTGGTGTGCAGGTGCCTCTTTGGATCACTACATTTGTATCTTTGGGGTAAATACCCAGTAGTGGAATTGCTGGGTTGTAGGATAGCTCTATTTTTAACTGGACCTAGGAGTGAAAGATACCTGCAGCTGCATTGCTCTTATTTTAAGATGAAACTGTTCAGTAGTCTCTTCTGAGTGGAAGGGCAATTTAGATAGAGCACCAGTGGAATGTGAGTACTCAGGTAAAGGAGGTTAGAGGGGAGCAGAGGTGATGTCAGTGTTACTGTTTTTTTTTGTTTTGTTTTGTTTTGTTTTAGGTACCTCTTGTGTCTTTAGTTTTTCATTAGCCTTTTGCAGTGAATCTTTCAATGAAGTTATTTTGGAATCTTGAAGCTTTGGGAGCTTCTGCATACCAATTAAAATATGTATCCCATTCTGTTTTATTTGGGAACCTCTGCTTTCAAGTGCATGTTTTAAATGGATGAGCTTTTCTAATTGGAACATTCTCCATAATGGCCATTGTAATTTTGGGTTACTTTCAGTAAGGGTTTTCCATTTTTGTAGATATCTATAGGTATAAGATATTTACATCTTAGACATAAAATAAGCAGGTGAGTTGGAAGGTGGTGCACCCAACTCTTCAGCACTTAAGGTTCCCTTGAGTCTCTGGAAGCCAAATTAATACCTAGCAGGGATATGCTGCTGGGTTTGGAATCATGTGGTGTTTACAGTGTACCTTGTTGCATGGAAGTTTTCTTGAGGTTGGCAAGTGACGTAGTGTCAATCTAACCCATTCTGTGACCACCTTATCCTAACAGAGGAGTCTTAGAGTTAGGTGGTGAAGACCCTACAAGCTTTTAAGTGCTTGACCCACACCCACTAATTTTGTGGCTTTGGCTTCTGAGATTCCCATTAGCAGCAGCCTTTATCTCATGTGCTCACTGATAGAAACCAAGAGCAACCAGGCCTCAAGAAGGCTTCGCATACACCACCAGCAATCCGCAATGTGGAACTGGAGACTGGGGAAAGGACTGAAAGGAGACCCCCACAGATGGGGACTGCGGATGGGGATGCCAATCATGGGAAGCTGCAGACTGAAGCAAGGGCTGGGGCTTGGGTTCTCGGAGGAGCCATCTGCTAGCTCAAACTGCCCCACTCTGGACTAGAGAGCTGATTAGATCAGGACCCCAACACAGAGAATGGAGCTCAGAACTGAGAGGAACTTACCTATGGCCCTCAGAAATGGCTAGAAAGATGGAGCACTCAAAATATTCATGGGTATCAGCCTGTGTTACTTATCATGCCCAGAGCTGTCAGGAGTTTCCTTCAGATCCTGCCACTGCTTCCAGAACTGCTAAAAACAAGTTCAACTGAGTAAATCTTAAGGATCTTATTGACTTTATTCAATGATTCATGAATCAAGCAGCATCCCATATGGCAGATAAAAAGGAGTTCTGAGGAGCTGTACAAAATGAAAAACTTTTATAGGCAGAAGGGAGCAGGCACACGAAGTTTTACCGGCAGTAAGTGGATTGATTGTAGCAAGGTCACTCTCTTTTAGGGGATGAGAGGGGTCCATCAGGCAGATTACCTCACTGTTGCTGACCAGGTGACTCCTGACTGGCTAGTTTAGGATTCCATTTCTGAAAGACTAAAAACTGTAATTAAGTATTAAGTCTTGGTTTGGTGACACGGGGCTTAGTGTGAGTGACTCCATTGGGGCCTATTGTCTTTGTTTTTAACACTATACTCAAGGTGTTTTCAAAAGTCCAAAAGGGCTTGAGGAATTCACAGTACAGCAAAGGTATTAGAATATCACTACTACCATTACCATTATCACACTATTAGTAGTAACAACACCCATAATATGACAATATGAGATATAAAGTGTTAAAGACCTGCAGAGACATACAGGGAGTTGAAGAAGAGTTAGAATGTCACTGGTTCTAACTATCAATGAGGTCTCCATGGAAAGGCGGTTGAAGGACTAAAGGATTTGTGCCCATAGACATTTTTGTTAGGCTGGGAGAAGTGGATTTCCCAGTAAGCAAAGACGCTGAGATGGAAAAGTATGAAGTAGGTTTGTCAGAACACGAAGTGCAGGACGGGAACGGTGAGAGATTATGCTGGAAAGGAAGGCTTAGAGAAAAGATACAATTTGCTCTCTTGCTTTGGTATTCCCATAATGCTAGAAAATATTTTTGTTTATTTTTATCATCTATAATAATTAGCTCATTCAAGAAAACTTGAAAATATAGACATTTTAAGAGAAATAAGAATTTTTATTATTTCATAATTTGCTCTATTTCCTTCCATTTTTTCCCACAAGCATTTTTTTAAGCTTTGTTCTAATCATACTTTATTGGGTTTTTCAATTATGTTAAACCTTATGTGAGCGATCCATCCTTCAAGAGACATTTCTTATTTATTTATTTATTTATTTATTTATTTATTTATTTATTTATTTATTTTCAAGAGACATTTCTTAATGTTCAGTTATATATAGTATTAGCCTCACGAGAGATAAGAAGCCACGTGAAAAGGATAAAAGGACAACTTGGTTCCCAGTGCTGCTGTGAGGGGGCACCAGTCCTCCCTCTTGTTGCAGAGACGTCATCCTGCTTGTTCAGGCTCAGGTGATACTGCCCCTCTCCTCACGGACCTCCCAGCAAGGTGGGGGTTCTGTTGATGTCTCAAAGAGCAGTTTGCCAGCGATTTAAACCATCCATTCTTGAATTCCTCTCTTTGGTTCTGTTTTTCATCTGTAGAGTGTTTCTCACATGGTAATGTGCCTAGGAATTACCTGGGATCTGGTTAAAATACAGATTATGATTCAGTAGGTCTGTGGTGGGCTGGGGATTCTAGGTTTCTAATGAGCTCCCAGGTAATGTCGATGCTACCAGTCTACAGACCACACTTTGAGAAGCACGGTCTTAAGAGTATTTTCTTTTCCATACTTAAGATGTCTCTTTGTTGCTTTCATGCAAGTAAAACAAATTTACTTGGTCAAAACCTTTCTCCCACAAATCCATATAAATATTGTTTTATTTACTTTTGAGATTTTTATTGTGGCCCAGACAGCAGAGGTCAATTTTTTTTTTTTTAGAGAGAGAGAGAGAGAGAGAGAAAGAGAAAGAGAGACAGACAGAGCATGCACGGATTGGTAGGGGTGGGGAGCAGAAGGAGAGGGAGAAAGAATCTTAAGCAGGCTCCATACCCAGTGTGGAGTCTGATGTGAGGTTTGAGCCCACAACCCTTAGATCATGACCTGAGCTGAAATCAAGAGTGGGATGCTTACCTGACTGAGCCACGCAGATGCCCTAAGGTCAATGTGTGATCTTGATTTCTTCCTAGGTAAACTATTTTTGCCACCTCGATGTTTAAGGGATTCGTTGTGCTTTACTTGTATGCTTCAGACATTTCACCCTGATGTGTCTCAGTGTGAATCTCTTGTCTTTGACTTTGCCTTGAATGCAGTGGAACTTTTTGTTGCCGTACTCAGGTAAACTCTCTGCAGTTCAGGAAAGACTCCTCTAGGTATGCTCTTAATCACTGTTTCTGATCAATATTGTTTCTGACCTAAGACCTGCTTTTCCCCCAAGGACCTTCAATAATTCTCAGGTTGGATCTCTGACTCTTGTCTTCCACAGATCATTTTCTCTTTTTATTTTGATCTCTTTAGGCTTTTCTCTATAATCTAAAAAAGATTCAGGTGTATCCTCTGTATAATAGACCAGACTTTTTCCAGGCCATTTCTGCTCTGGTTCTGCCCTCTGTGAGGATGTTAATTTTGCTGTTATACTTTTTAAGTTTCCTAAAATATTTTCCCATTTTATCTATTTCCATTTCTGTTGTTCTTTTGTCTTTTCAAGTTAGACTCTTTATTACCTCTGTTCTTTCAAAAAGGCATGGCCTTTAAGGTTTTAGAGACTGCCAAAACTTCTTTATCATTTCTTCTGGTTCTTCCAGCAAATCATTTCCAGAACATTGTTCTCTCTTTGTATGCCCAGGCTAATGTTCTCTTTTCCCTTGTTCTGTACTGTAACGAACATTTGTCATTGTTTTTTATCTCAGCATCTGAATCTCCTCCTTCTCCCTTCCTATGCTTGGAGAATCTCCCATTTTATGAAGCAAAGCTTGTCTTCTGTATAGAAACTGAAAATCCCAGAAACTCAATGTCTTAGTCTCAGTTAGAATTAGAGGACACAGAGTAGGCTCCACCTGTTAGATGTATTTGCATTGACTAATATGAGTGGCTCAAAAAGGCAGAACAGAACTGGCTAATTCCAATTTCCAGAGGCAGCATGATGGCAGTTCTAAGGATAGCACCAGTGTTGGGGATGTCAGTGGTATAAGCAATAATGTGCATCATCAGCTGTGGTATTAGGAATGTTACCACAGGACCATTAAATGGCTTCACTCCTGGTTGCATAGTCTCTGAATCTGTTCAATAGTCTGAAAACGGGCCCTGAAAGTCTCTCAACATCCATTTGATAAATTTATTTTCTGTTTATATTCTCAGAATCCAATTCACTTCTTATAACTAAGATCCCCGTGTAATACAATAAATATCTTTTATAGAGACCCCCACAGTGGTCTTATTTTTTGTTTACTGTTCCTCAAATGAGTGATTATCTTATGTTCTTACATGGTAGATTATTGATTCTACTCTATCCATCCGGATCCTGGTCAAACTCATTTCCAGAAAGAGCTAGATGTCATACTCCCTTTTGGCCCAATTCCTGGTGTCGTTAGGCTTTCATTCTGTGCAGGTCTGTCAGTTTGGGCTGGGATTTCTATCTCTGAAAAAGTAAAAATAGAGGTCTAATGGGGAAAGGGATAGTTACCCAGTACTCTGTTGGGTACATGCTTTGCCCAGAGGCTCAGTTTTCTCATCTATTAAATCAGATAGGATTCTGTGATCTCTAAAGGCTCCATACTTGTGCCTGCATGCAGGTTGATCCAAAGGTGAGGACACAGATTTAAGAGGGACCAGAGACAGGAACCAAACTCACACACTCCCAGTCCCACTGCTTAGAACAACCATTCTGAGCACCACAATGGGCAGCCCACACTTGCTCAAGAATTCTCCATGAAATTTGGAGAAAATCAATGTCCAGGGTAGATTGCCTGCTGCCCTGCCACACCCTAGTGCTTTACCCTGTTCTTTTCTCTGAATTATGCTCCTTCCACACTTTGGTCCAAATTTTGCTAGCTCCATTGCTTCCTCCCCCATAACCCATCTTTTCTTATACTTCCCACATTCTATGCTCAAGCCATAATGAACAGTTTTTAATTCCCCGATCCTACAATTCTCAGTTTTTCCTTGTGCTATATGCTTTGCCTAGAGCATTCCTCTTTGCTCTACATTTCTTCACCTAATACCTACTCCTCTCTTGGGTTCCATCTTATCTATTGTTTCCTTCAACAGATCTTCTCTGCCCTCATCTCCCAAAGACCTATGTGCTCCTCCTATGGGCTGACTCATTCTTAACACAAATCACTCTATAGTAATTGTGTGTGTGTGTGTGCGTGTGTGTGTATTTATAACCCTGACTAGCCTCTAGCAAACCCCTTGGCTATGTCTTATTTCCTGTTGTTTTCCCAATATTGAGTCAAGTGCCTGCCTTGTAATAGGTACTTGAAAATATTTGTGAAAAAATATAATAATTAGAAGTAACCCTGAACATGCACAGCACTTTAAAATACAATGACTTTCTTTTTTTTTAATAAATTAATTTTTTATTGGTGTTCAATTTACCAACATACAGAACAACACCCAGTGCTCATCCCGTCAAGTGTCCCCCTCAGTGCCCGTCACCCACTCACCCCCACCCCCCGCCCTCCTCCCCTTCCACCACCCCTAGTTCATTTCCCAGAGTTAGGAGTCTTTATGTTCTGTCTCCCTTACAATAACTTTCTTCTTTGTGTAAAGTATTTATAGCATATTAGACTCTGTTCTTTTAGAGTAAAATAGATGACTGGTGCGAGTTAATGCCATGTTCAGGAACTTTCATTTTAATAGATACTTAAGAAATATTTGCTTAGAGAAATCTTGTGGTATAGGGTAAGCAATAATAAATAAATAAATACATAAATAAAAAAATAGATAGTCCAAATGGGACCATTCTGAGAGTAGTGTTATTAGTAACTATTCTGAGACAATAGGCATAAGTTGGGATTGTCCAGAGCAAGTGGGACATACAATCACCCTATTTAACTAGCACATCCCTTTGTCAGATCATTAAGAGTTGTTTTGTAGAGTTTGATTTAAGATAGAAAGTGTTGGGTCAGGGAGAGCTTCTGGCATTATACCTACATTCTAGGACAGACTCATATGAAAGATTATCATCTCCTAATCAAACAGCAAGCAGTAAATTAGCAACAGGGACAGATAAAGTGCCCAGGATTTTTGACTCTCTTTATTCTTTACCCCAGTGAATGCTACTTGCCTTTTGATTAAGTGGGGCACATGCAATGGGAGACATTGCAATTTAGATCATTTTTAAACTGTAATAATTAGTCATTATAAAATAGAAGGCAACAAAATCAAATCTGTTTCTTCTTCTTACCTCTGCCACAGTGATCAAGCATAATCCTTTACTTGTAATCAGAGGTGGGAATACAATGTCAAAGCCATATTGCTTAAAAGAATTTAATTGGAGATCCATCTATCATCCCAATGCAGTAAACCACTTCTTTTTTCCATAAAGAAAAGCATTTAGAGCATTTAGATATAAGGTCAGTGATCCTATATTTAAGATTTGATGCTGAAGAGTCTTTTCATCCATGCTCTATTTGGGGGAAATCAAGGCTCAGTATATATTACATTTGGGTCAGTTTGTGGTTTAGTAGATCCACCATGAGAAAACACTGATGGCTGACTTTGACAGTAGTGTTAAAAAGGTTGTGTGGAGATGGGAAAGCAATGCTGGGGATTATGAACTCCAGTATCAATAGTGTTACGGGTTGCTTTTATATTCGTAATTTTATTAGATCCATGTCATACAGACACAGAGGATGATGGACAGTAGATCCCTTTCCAGTAGATGACTGACTGAATGAATGTCAGACAAAGGCCCTGGGGAAAAAACAAGTTCTCAGGGTCATATCTTTATTAGCAGAGTTGGAACTAGAACCCAAGCCTTTTGACGGGTAGTCTGAACATCTTCCACTGTGCTCAGTTATGTGGTTGAGTGCTTCATCTGTAGCATAAGGGACCTACTCGACATTTGTGAATGCCACTAAAAGCATTTGTGCTGTTTGTATTTCTGTTCAGAGTATCTTGCAGGGTTCTGATTCTTTGCCTGGCTGTCTATTAGGCCATGTGTTGTAGAAAAAGAGAAAGCAAATAATAACGTAGTCTAATGAAATGTAGCTAGATCTTTAGCCAGAGCTTTTCAGTGCCCTGCTGGTATTTGAGCCTCTAGGTACACCACAAGGTTGGTTGGTTGGTTGGTTGGTTTCGTAGAATCATCCTAATGTTATGTATTCAAAATGATTTGAATTTTTCTGGTGACCATTCAGTGCAGCCCCATCTAATGTTAGTGTTAATGAGTGAAACAAAAGCACACAGTGGAAATTGGAAATTTTTGCTTGAAATTATCCTTTAAAATACTTAAGAAGGTTCCATGTTGGAGCCCAACACAGCCTATTTTTCCTCCAGCTTTGGGACTAATTGCTGTTTCTCTTTTGAGCACCAGGAGAAGCACCTGGCTTTTAACTGGGGGGGCATGCTGCATACAAAATGGGTATTTTTATTTTTATTTATTTATTTTTTTATAGTTAACTGTCTTTTTAAATTTTTTAAAATAAATTTAATTTTTATTGGTGCTCAAGTTGCCAACATATAGAATAACACCCAGTGCTCATTCCATCAAGTGGCCCCACCGTCACTCAGTCACCCTCACCCCCCCGCCCACCTCCCTTTCTACCAACCCTAGTTCGTTTCCCAGAGTTAGGAGTCTCTCATGTTCTGTCTCCCTTTCTGATATTTCCCACTCATTTTTCTCCTTTCCCCTTTATTCCCTTTCACTATTTTTCATATTCCCCAAATGAATGAGACCATATAATGTTTGTCCTTCTCCGATTGACTTACTTCACTCAGCATAATACCCTCCAGTTCCATCCACGTCGAAGCAAATGGTGGGTGTTTGTCGTTTCTAATGGCTGAGGAATATTCCATTGTATACATAGGCCACATCTTCTTTATCCATTCATCTTTCGATGGACACCGAGGCTCCTTCCGCAGTTTGGCTATTGTGGACATTGCCGCTAGAAACATCGGGGTGCAGGTGTCCCGGCGTTTCATTGCATCTGCATCTTTGGGGTAAATCCCCAGCAGTGCAATTGCTGGGTCGTAGGGCAGGTCTATTTTTAACTCTTTGAGGAACCTCCACACAGTTTTCCAGAGTGGCTGCACCAGTTCACATTCCCACCAACAGTGCAAGAGGGTTCCCCTTTCTCCACATCCTCTCCAACATTTGTTGTTTTCTGCCTTGTTAATTTTCCCCATTCTCACTGGTGTGAGGCGGTATCTCATTGTGGCTTTGATTTGTATTTCTAAAATGGGTATTTTTAAACAACAGAACTAGGAAGGTGAGAGACCACTCTACAGAAAGCAGGCAGAGATTGGGAAACCCAATGTGGGACAGGTTTGCATCTCACATCCCCTGCTCACAAAAGCCCTGGTGAAGAACATCACTGGGGGGCATTTGACTCCTAATCTCTCTCCTCTCTCTGCTTTTCATGTTGAATTTGTGAATATTAAACTTATAAGTGATAGGGCAGCACTTTAATGAGAACCTAATTTCAAAGAAGGGGATAATGGGAGAGAACTTTTTAGGGAAGAATTGACCAGACTTCACAGCTAATAGGAGAGAGGAGTTGGGGAGAGACAGAAGTCAACAACAACCCTGCCTTGTGACTGGGGAGGCTGCTGTATCACAGATGGAAACAGGAGGTGTGGAGAAGAGCAGACTGGGGCATGTGCAATTTGAACCCTTACTGAGCTCAAAGGCTCTCAGATAAAGGCTGAATAACTTATACAGGATACAACTTTAATCCACAACTCAAAAGCAAGACATTAAACTGTGAGGATTGTTTATAACTGAGAACCTCCAATTAAAATTAAATTTATGTGCAAAGTAGGAGAAACCTAGTGTCATTCAATTTCAAGTCTATCCCACCCTTCCCCTGGGAAAGCACTAACAAAGAATGTCTTAATCTAATTGGGTGAGTGAAGGGCCAAAGGTTAGAAATATGGGTAAGAATCTCATTAAATATTTCAAAATAATATCCCAACACAAACCATCTGGCATGGATTCCTGAGAAGATTCAATTGTCAAAAGAAGGATCGCAACTTTCCAAAATGTGTTGTTGTTTTTTGTCTTATAAAAAAAACATTTTAGGGATCCCTGGGTGGTGCAGTGGTTTGGCGCCTGCCTTTGGCCCAGGGCGCGATCCTGGAGACCCAGGATCGAATCCCACGTGGGGCTCCCAGTGCATGGAGCCTGCTTCTCCCTCTGCCTATGTCTCTGCCTCTCTCTCTGTGACTATCATAAATAAATAAAAATTAAAAAAAAAATCATGTGCATGCTTAAAATAAGTCAATTTTATGATATATAAATTATACCTTAACCAAGCTGTCAAAATATATACTGTGGACCTCTTCATTCACCAAAAACTGTGCTTGAAAATACAATTTTTAAAAAAAAGATTTTATTTACTCATGAGAGACACAGAGGGAGAGGCAGAGACATAGCCAGATGGAGAAGCAGGCTCCCTGATGTGGTACTTGATCCCATGACCCCAGGATCACAACCCGAGCCAAAGGCAGACGCTCAACTACGGAGCCACCCAGGTGCCCCTGAAAATATAAAACTAATCAAATCCATATTGTTGGTCAGAGATGCTCTCTCCAGCCCTGACACCTGCTGTGATTTTCCAGAAGTGAGTGAGGCTGTGTATTATAACTATGAATGAGGCAAAGCACATCCTAAGGCCTATCCTCAGGTGCCCGGATGATAAAGAACTAGCACACCTTCCTCAGCAGTCACGTAACCCCACACAGCATTCTAGGCACCAGTGAGGCCATTAAGACCATGACTGCAGAGATTGAACCTTTGGACAATACCCATTACCTCCTTGCTGTTGCTGTGAAGACAAAAATGTGTGCTCCATGTTTGTGTTCCCCCAACAAGCCCTGGGGTGTATCTCCAGGCCCACTGTTTCTTGTTCCATTGGGAGGCTGTCAGCTGAAATATCAGGTCCCAACCATCCACTGAGAAGTCTCAGCCAAGCTACCTCACTGGCCCTTTCCCTTGGAATTGGTATGACATATTTCTTTGTGTTGGCACGTAGGATAGGTGCTGTGTCCGTTTTTCTCAACACTGAATTCCTAGACTTAATACAATTAGTAGGTGCAGAGTACACACTTGTTAGAATAAAAAGGTTTGTAAACCATCTCCCTTTGTCTTTTGGAGTCTCTAAAACTTCTCATTGATAATGGACCCACGGAGCACTAAAGCACCATCCGTCAGCATTTCAGCCACCACAGACTGGCTCCCAGTCAGACTGAATTGACTGACCTCTGACCTCACTGGCTTCCATGCATGGTCCCAACTCTTGTATATTCTGGGCTTACTTGAGGTTAAAAGCCAGCAGATTTGTGCAAGAGGCTGAGTTGGGATAGGCCAAATACATTCAGATAATGTGCTCCTGGATCTGGCAAAATGTAAACGTTGATTATCCTACAACCACTGGCTGAAGGCTAGGTTTGAAAACCAGGTAAAATTGTGCAGAAACCCAGGGGCAGATACAAGTCACTGTGCGTCCGTATTTGCTGGATTCCTCTCAGCCAGTAGACTCTGTGACACTATTCTCCCCCAAGAAAAGACCTGATATTCAAAATAGGGAGAGATACCCATTTAGGAAATCTGATGATATATTTGAGATCATTTTTTCCCTGTTGTACAATGAAGTGTGAAGAACAGAGAGTAAATAAACCTTTTGTAAATGGCTTCATTAGCTTTAATGCTGCATTTATGAAAAGTCTACCACTACTGTTTACCACATCAGGTTTTCATCTCTTTACAAAAGGCTGATGCTAAAAATAAAAAGGCTGATGCTAATCTGACCTGGCCAGAGGTCATGTTTGCATTGTGCATTGATACAATGTATTATCCTAGGAAGAGAATTAAGTTCAATTATAGAGCAAGTACATCAAATATTAAAACCATCACTTGTGCCTAGTTTTTCCTGGAAAAGGTAAACTTGGGTGTTCAAGAATCTATGTGACATGAAGTGGTAAAATAACCATTGCTTTAATTCTATATTTACTGCTATAGTAAAACCCTATCCTTACATGATTTCTATATGCTAAATATGGGAAGGCCTAGATCTGTGCATGCCAGGGCACGTTGTAATACATGAGAATTAACCATTTCCTTCTCCCTCATCCCTCCCAGCCCCTGTCTAGAGTCATGGTCTAAGACAACATGAGTCATCTTCCAGAGAGAAGGCCTCAATTACGTTGCTTTTCTAGCCAAGAGGAAGGATTCACTAATTTGCTCACTGGAGAGCGTTTGGTCACAAGTCCTAACTGGCTGCTGGGGAAGAGAGATGAACAACACAGGAAGCCTACTGCAAAAGGTTTTATGTTTGAGAGGAAGAGATCAAACACACCTAAAAAAATTTGCAATTCAATGGGACAATCAAATATGTACATTTTCTAGAAGACAGAGCAAAGATTTTCATACCAATGGAGAAGGTTTGCAGGGAATGAGCAACAGGGAGAAGACTGCTTGAGAAGGAACTGGCAAGACAGGTAACATCTGCATCTGTGGAAATGTGCCCAGGAAAAGTATTTCCGGAGGAGGAAACTAAACGAGAAACAGCTGGAAGCAAGAAGTGCAGGAAGCTCTCTGTGCGTGTGTGTGTGTGTGTGTGTGTGTGTGTGTGTGTGTGTGTATGTGGTGGTGATGGTGGAGGGCTGGAGATGTGGTCTGTGGAGAAGCCCATTAGGACTCGATCACAGGACCAGGAAGGGACAACTAAAGCATTCGGGTTGAAGATGCAGTTGATATCATGGAACCTTTGTAAGTTTCAGAGTATAATGGGGCCTGCTACCATTTGAGAAGATGAATTTGGTCAAGAGGTTGAGAGTAGCATTGAACTGAAGAGCTGGGACAGTGTACGAGCATATCAAATCTAGAACCTATTGTATGGAGAAAGACATTGAGACCAGAGAGAAAGTGATTTGCCAGGAGGTTGCGCAGCAGTTTTAGGGCAAGGAAAGGACTTTCCTCTCCTGTGCCTCTCCCGCCAATCCTGGTTCTATTGCCAAATGGTCAGGCTCCGGTTACTTTCTCAGTTCCTCTGGTCCGCTGACATCACGGCTCATCTCTTGAGTTAGATGTCTGACTTTATTTAAACACAGAGGTCCTATACCTCCTCCATCATCTTCTTCTGTGTTTGACCAGGAAGGATGAGGAAGAGGAGGGGGAGGGGGGAAAGCCAGGTGGATGTGTACAATGATCAAGGCAGGCACTGTGTTAAGGACTCAGAGACAGATTAGCCTCAGTCAGCAGCAGAGAAGGACTCATGACATAATCCAGAGCCATATGGACTGAGGGTAAGCAGAGTGACAGGAACATTCTTTGGGGGTGATGCATCCATTGGAGGTGGTGGTAGGGGGAAGAAAAGAGGTGATATCTGGGGGGAGTCCAGAGAGGTTAGGTATGCAGTGCCAGGTGGATGGAGAAGGAAGGGCATGCCTTGAGAAAGAAGCCATGAAAACATGGATGGGCATGGACAGGTAAAAAGTGTTTGGAAAACCACACGACCTCAGTTGGTGGTAGGATGGTGGCATGGGCAGGTCGGGCAGAGCTGAGGCTGAAAGGCTGTGCTAATCACACCAAGGACTTTGGCCTGATGCGTTTAAACTGGTTAGAAGCAACATCAGGTTGGTGTTTAGCTTCCACCTTCCCTTGTCCTTAGTATTTCTCCAGTAGCCTCTTCATAGCTATTCCTCTGGGTCAGCTGTGGGAGGTTATGAGTTCTGCACACTGGAGTGCTCCAACTAAGACCAGATGGTCACCTGGCAGCGGGTGAGCTGGTGCCAGGCTGCCTGGGATCAGGGGGGAGTCTCAGCTTACCCTTGTACTAGCTCTGTGTTAAGAGCAAGCTGCTTAACCTCCCTGGGCTTTACTTTCCTCGTGGGCAAAAGAGCAAAATACAGACAAATAATAATGCCGACCTTAAAAAGGTTCTTGTGAGGTTAAGTACAATGCATATGCAAGATCTTCAGAATTCCCCTTGCTTATCCTAAGCGCGGAGAATGGAGTGCCAGGAGCTACACAGAGGCCTTTGGGTAAGGGGCTGCAGCGGATGGAAGGAAATGGTGGGATCACAGCCTGCCCTTCCTCAGTTTGGTGTGCCATCACTGCCACAAGGAGAATGCTTTCACAGTTTTCAAGCCACCGGTGTGCGATCTTTGGGTCACAAGACCTCTGCCCCACCTGAAATCCGGGCTAGTCTCTGAATTGGTAATCCTGTATTACTCTGCATCGAGTCTGCAAATTTACAAAAGATTTCCTTCTTTCTTAAGCCCCCTGAACACAGCAGGTTTTAATGGGCACATTGAGAAAAGTGAGAATACAAAACAAAACAGATCAGCAAATGCAAATAAGGCTTTTGATTTGGGTTTGCACTGGTGACTACACCACAAGCCCTTGGCCAAGCATCCAATTTATGATTTTGCCTCTTATACTCCTGGTGAATGCCTCGTGAGTCGAAATGATCTTTCCTGATTAACTTTATATAATGCGTGTGCTAGCAACACCATGCCCACCTGAGCAATTTCAGAAGAAGAAACATAGGGATCTTCCCCAACGCACCCATACAACAGTTTCAACATAATTAGTAGCATTTCTGGATCCAACACAACACTCTTATAATGTGTATGATGGAGAAAATGAATGACTCTAATTATACCTTATTAAATCTTATTAATCCTCATTAGAACCTTATTATTCTTTATAAGTGGGTTACTAGGGAAAAGAAAAAAGAAATGCTGGTCAAGTCCCGTTATATTGGACTGGGGACTGAGTGAACCCATCCTTACTTTGAGTGATACCAGTGTTTTTTCGTATTAAGCAACAGCATTTAGAATATGGGTTTGCGGAGATGTGGAAGACAGACTAAGTGAATTGTGTTGTAATAGGATCTGATCTCTTGAAAACCCTAGGAAAAACTCTTTTAAGAGCTCATATTTCCTATTTCAAACTATATGAGTTGCAAAGAAAAAAAATTCATAACTGCATGGCATAGATAACCTTTCCTTATCTCTTTTTTCGATTTTTGCAGGCGTAGATGGGAAATTAAGAGGAAGAGAGAGAGATTAAGTAACGTGAACTGAGGGATGTCTGAATTCAACGGCTTTGCACAAAGAAGGTGCTCAAGAAATGGTAAGTGCAATAACCTGTGTCTCTATGTTCACTTCTTAAATTCGGGGTTGAAATATATCCCTTCAAATGCAAGAAGAAGCAAGTTCTGGAAGTTTCATGAATAGGTACTCCATCCAGGTCCAGGGATGGGATTTCGGGCCTGCTGGGAGTCAGGGCCTCCTCCTTGGGTGGAAAACACCTCCCCCACTTGTCATGTGACTTGGCTGGGTGGGGGGAGGTGAGTTCCTGAGCTACCTAGCCCTTTACTTTGTGCAAATCGCTTTACCTGTCTTTCATCCTGAGATGATAAAAAGGACTACAATTTATCTCACCTAACACAAAAACCTAATAAACCCGTGAAAAAGCACTTTTATGATGTGCTGAGGTGAGGGATTATTATTTTAGGTATCAGGAGGCCAGAAATAGAAAGAAACAAAGTCTAGGGCCTTGGAGAGCCTTCCAGGCACTAGCTGCTGAACATTACAACCTTTTGACAAAGTAAATGGTGGTTTTCATGGTTGCTCATATTTACAAATGTCAGAGGGGAAAAAAAAAATCGGACTCAAACCTTCCAAGAACAGGCTTGCCTCTATTCAAACCAGTTCACCCAGTTTACAGATTTTTTTTTTTTTTTTTTTTTAAGCTATCAGTACACAGCAAGCTTTCTGGGCTTCCGGACAAGGCTGGGAAGTAAATGTTAAACTGCTGGGGTTCCTGTGAGTGCAGGACAGAGAAAGATGCCCCGAAGCAACTGAAGGTCACGGCCACTCAGGGCTGTCGGTCAGACCCTTCCAGGAACTGGCTGGGGGGCCAAGAGAAGCTAGAAAGCTCTTCACTGGGTGGTCCGCACGGGCCTAAGGGCAGGTGGCCGGTCCCCCCCCCCCCCGCCCCCGCCCCCGCCAGCTCAGGGGGACCAGGCGAGCCTGGGCCTGGGCCGGGCCCCGCGGCAGCGGCGGGAACGAGGCCGGAGGCTGCGCATCCGGGCCCGCGCCGCGATCTGCGTGGTGTGTGACCCTGGGCGAGTCATTCGTCTTCCCGGGCTTCGGTTCTGTCCCGTGTCAGGTGGGCGGGTTGGGAGGTCGACCTCGGCCGGCTCCGCCACCCGGTAGGTTCCGAGTGTCGCCGGGAATCCAGCGCGAGGCTCGGGGGCAGGACCGCGGGAGCGGGTTCGGGGCGGGCCGTCCCCGGCTCAGGCTCCGCGCCCTGCGCCGCGCTCCCACGGCCACCCGGGTGCCCCCTCCTGCAGCCCCTCCGCTCGCCCTTCCTCCTCCGCCGTCTGCTTCCTCTTCCTCAGCGCGGGCAGGGCCTCCGCGCCCGCGTTCCCCTCCTCGCCCGCAGGCGGCCCGCATCCCGCGTCCCGCGTCCCCTCCTCCCCCCCCGGAGGCGGCAGCCCTCGCGCGCCCACCGCCCGGCCCGGCCCGCCCGGCCCGGCCCGCTCCCCCTCCCCCTCCCCCGCGGCCACTCGCGCTCCCATACCTTACATGGGCAAATGCGTGCAGGCAAAGTCAGGAATTCAGGCCCCTGACGTCAGCCTCCAGCTCTCAGGGCACCGCACGGGAGCCCGGGGGAGGGGGTGGGGACGGCGGGAGGGAGGAGGGGGAGAGGCACCAACCAGCAGCCGCTCCAGCCCTGCCGAAGTTTCACTTTTTGTCTGTGGGTCCGCTCCCGGGCCCCGCGCGAGCCTTCCCGGGATAAGCAGCGCCGGCGGGAAGGGGCGAGCCGCGCGCTGCAAGGTAAGGGCGGGCTGCGCGGCCGGGGCGCGGGGCGCGGGGCGCGGGGCGCGGGGCCGGGCGGCCGGGCGGGCGCGGACAATGGGAGGGGGAGTGCCCGGCGCCTCCTCCTCCGCCCGTGCCTCCGCCTCCAGCCGCCGCCGCCGCCGCCGCCGCCGCCGTCCCGGCCGCCTCCTCCCCGAGGTATTGTTGCAAATCCTCCTCCCCCCCCCCCCCGCGCTCCGGGCGCCTCGGGAACCCCCGGCCCTGCGCGGGCGCGAGCGCCTCCGGGGCCGCGGGAGCGCGGGGCGCGGGGCGCGGGGCGCCGAGCCGGGGCCGCAGGGCCCGCGGGGCGGAAGCGCCGGCCGCCGCGCAATCACGGGGCGCACGCATGGGGGAGGGGGACCCCGAGCTCTCGGGGAGCGGCGACCCGGCGCTGGGCGGGGTTGGCGCCCTCCCCCGAGCGCCCCCTGCCCGGGCCTTTCCGGGCGCCCAGGGGGCGGGGCCACACCCAGCCGCCCCGAGCTTTCGCGGAATCTCAGTTGTCACAGTGGAACGGGCCTGGGAGCACGGTCCCTCGAGTGCCCCCATTTCACAGGCGGCTCAGTCGAGGCCCAGAGAGGCGCAGGGCCTCCCCGCCGGGGCTCCCCAGCGGCCGAGCCTGATGGACACGGACGGTCCCGGCCCCTGGTCGTCCGACTCCCAGCCGCTCCCGGCCCCCCCCCCCCCCCGTGTCCCGGGCGCGCGCGGCGGGGAGGCTGCTGGGGCGCAGGCCCTGCCCTCAGGGAGCGCGCAGTCGCCCCGGCGCCAGAGCCGACGTGCCGGGGGAGAGGCGTGGGCGCGGTCTTCAGATCTTTGGCCCCTTTGGGGGGGCCGCGCCGGATCAGGGCCTGGAAGGACAGGGGAGGGGGACTTCTGGAGGCAGCCAGCGACGGGAAGGCCATTTGCGCGGGGGGTGGGGGGGGTGGGGGACTAGAGGACCGGAGAATACTGCATAGAAGGTGGAGAGTGGAGATGAAACTGCAAATGGGACCGCGTCGGGGGTACTGGGGTTGGATGCAGGGGGCACATGAGACGAGATGAGGAGCGGAATGGTGCCTGAGGACTGGACAGAGCGACGCCTTTGGGACTTGGACTGCCCCGGGAACCGAAAGGCCTCTGGCTTCCCTTTCCCTTCCCCGGGGATCCACTGCCTTCCTGCCCCGAACTACAAAATGCAAACATTTAGGGTCATCGCTGAGCTACTTTCCTAGTACCGGACTCCCTTAACTTTGTTTCCAGTCCTTTTCAAAGTTGCTTGCCTGCTAATGAAACTCATTCTCACCAAGGTGTTAGTGACTTAATGGTGGCTTACCTTTCCCAGCACTTGTGCATTTTAAGAAGGTCTCTAAGTAGAAGGAGGGAAGGCGGCTAACTGTCCTCCCCCCAGTTCCTCACCCTACCTCACCTTTACAGGTAGGAAAACAAACATAATGGCCCAGAGGAGGTGGGTGCTAGTTCTGGAGGTGGATGGTAGGGGGAAGGGCATAACTCAAAACAGGGTTCTCTCCACCCCACAACCAGCCTGCCTTCCTTCCAGGTTAAAAGGGGTCAGTTAAAAGGAAGAGCGCGTTTCTTGCCTTTAATCTTTCCAAGGCAGTCCCCCATCCAAAACACCCAGGCTTTTATAGTCTAGAATGTAGGTTCTAGATGGGAGATGAGTAGTTGGGGTGAGCTGTCCTACATGGTTGAGGGCACCCCTTTGGGTCAGGCATTCACCCAGGCTCCTGCTCTTTCTAACGTGGGTGGGCCTAGAGTTGGCTTTGGGGATGATCGGAGGGAGGAGAGACTGAGTTGCTGAGCTGGTTACCGTGGCTGGGACTGAGTAGGACCCTCTTTGTGGTGACATATTCTGGGGGGGAAGTCACTGTTCCGGGAAGGTAGACAGTCCCAGGCAGTGGTTGGTGGCGAGGAGGCCTCATTATGAAGGGAGTTTGGATGTGACTTGAAGTCCTCTTTTGAGGGTTTTGATCACGCTGGGACATGATTGAGAGGGGGAGGAACTGGCATTGGGAAGCTTCCTGCTGCCCAGTTCCAGCGAGAGGCAATAATTTGGCCTAAGAGAATTCTCAGTGGGTGTTCATTCATTTCCTTGGCATATATTACTGAGTACTTATTATGGGCCATTGGCAAATATGAGAAATTTGTAGCAGGTTTCTGTATTTTACTGAGACAAATAAATTTTATTTCATCAATTCTAAAACACACTTCACATTTTAATATGACTGAAATTGGGTTCTTTTATAATCACAGATGTGTCATAGCTGAGCAGTTTTTCATTCTAAGTTGATAATGGTACATCTTAACAGTTGATGGTTAGATTTGATAAAATTTGTTCATTATACCCTTTGTGAATGTGCAAGGCTCTGCACGTTATTAAACAGTTTCCCATCAGATATTCCATTTCGATATCAAAAAAATCCCCTGAGAATTGTGTCTGGTGACACTCTCATCTGCATGCGAACCTTTGCCCAAGGTCACACGGCTAATTAGAGTTGTGCTCAAAATTACAGCCCAGAACTTTGACTCTTGGTGTTAATATGTGACTTTATTTTACTGTGAACCTGGCCCCAATTAGTTGGGAACAGGGAAGAGTCCGATTGGATTTGATTTCAGAACTATGGCTTAAGATGCTGGGCTGAGGATGGGCTTTTTTGGTCAAGACAGAAGATGCCTGGTGACATGTAAAAGCAGGGGATGGAGCACACAGCTAATTTTTACACAGAAAGGAGAAGAGCAGTGAGTGCATGAGGTTCCCAAGTTCTGGAACTGGTTGGCCTGCCCGTGAGGAGCACAAGTGTGTGTATGTGTGTGCACGCACGCTTTTGCACGTGCTGTCATAAAGGTTTGTTTTAGCTGCTCGGCACTGAGGAGGGTCGACTTCAGGGAAAAAAAACACAGAGGGAGTGGTGTCTGGAGACAATCTTTAGGGCTAAGTAGGACTCGCCCGCGTGGAAGAAGCCCAGGTAGGACACAGATGTGTTGGGCATATGTGGTCATAGGGAAGGCTCATGCACGAGGCCTTGTTTTGAATGAGCAGCACGAAGAGGGCTGTGGGAAATGGAAGTTTAAATTTAAATTTAATTTGCTAAGTAGATTTAAATTTATCTTGTAGGCTACAGGGTCATTACATGCTTCTCTAGAGATTGACTTGAGAACAAGCCGGGGTGGGGGTTCTGGAAGCATCCCTGGGATTAGGGATTTGGGTGGTAATGCAGGAAGCACATTTAGTGACTGTTTGAGCGAACCTGAGACTTTGACCCTGGTCAGTAATGAGGAGTCCTAGCCGAGTGTGTGCATTGGTGGGTGGGTAGGTGGGTGTGCGCCGGCGGGGACTTCTGGAATGTGGTGTTGGAAGGTTGTGCCTTGCTGGAGGAATCCCAGGTGAGGAAGGAGGAGGTAAGGCTGTGCTGAAGCTGCTCTCTGCGTGGAAGTCTGTGGGCTGGAAGTTGTGTGTGAGGGAGAGGTGAGGCAAGGGAGAAGGGAATGGAAGCGTGTTATGGGAGTCTGGTCCACGCTTCCTGGATGCGCGGTGCGAGTGGCTGGGGTGTGCATTCCTTTGCGGGTCACAGAACTGAGACAGAAGGCTGCCTTAGTGAGGAGGACTTCACCTCTCCTCACTTTCTGTGAATAGGGTGGGCTGGTGGCAGGAGGCTTAATGGGATTCATGCTTGGCA
Source organism: Canis lupus dingo (assembly GCF_003254725.2). Classification (NCBI taxonomy): domain Eukaryota; kingdom Metazoa; phylum Chordata; class Mammalia; order Carnivora; family Canidae; genus Canis; species Canis lupus. The sequence goes on from NC_064276.1 coordinate 20,504,068, forward strand.
GCAGGTAAGCCACAGAATTGAAGCTGGAAAGCGTTAATTTTTTTTTAATCATTCTTTCTTAATAATAATAGTAATAATAATGTAATGATTATTTTGATGATATCCTGAGTGCTTCCCATGTGCGTGTGTAATTCTTATACTGATTGATTAAAGGAGACTTTATGATTATCGGTCTTATTTTGCAGATGAGAAAATGAGCTTTTGGTTAAGTTAGGTCACACAGCTGCTAGTGGCAAGGCTAAGTTGCAAGCCTTTACCTGATCTATAGCTTCTTCACCATTCTCTGTGTCCATAGAATGGCAAGTGCAAATCTGTGGTGTTTTCCAGGGTTCTTCCTTGGAATACAATTGAGTGCACATGCACTGGGCCCTGTGGTTTAAGTGGAGTTTAAGTGCACAGTCAGGGGTTTAAGTGCATGAACAGGCTTCTCATTTCCCCATGGTGCTTGCTGCCCAGCTCTTCTCTCTTAAGACACTACCATCCCCTCTACCCTTTCGGTGTCTTCTCTCCCCAAACCCAGCCGCACAGAACAGAGCCTCTCTAGCACATCATCTGCACCTCTCCCCACATCCTTCCCTCCTTGGCCCTCTGTCATATAAGGATTTGATGTATCCCTATAGAGAGGCAGTTGGGGCAATAAAATTACAAAGTAGGGAAGTGAGGGAGGATCTTGATCCCTGACATTGCCCTTGACCTGTGGCTCTTCTGGATGTCCACAGTGCTGGATGTCCTCTGCACTTGAGCTGAATAGCCCCTGTTGGATCCTTCCTACCCTTCCTTGGGTCACACACACTCCTTCCTGCAAGATGGCCTTCTGGCTCAGGACTCTGAGGCATCAATTCCAGTTCTTCCTGTCATCTACCTGCCTCAGATGGGTCGTTTGCATTTCTGTGACTCAGAGATAAAGGCATTTTCAGGTGAGGAGACAGATGCTAGAAATGGTACTCAGTAAAGTAAACAGGACCTTGGCTATCTCATCTTTGAACCCCTCTGGTCTCTGGTGCTCTGAAGATGTTCAGTACTGGCTGTTAAATGAATGAACGGCATTTACGGACACAATGTAGGCACCAGTCACCAATTGACTTTATATGTTTGTTCCACTTTAAAATAAGCTCCCCGAGGATTTCAAGAATGCCTACTTTGTTAATGGTCATATACCCAGGCCCAGAAGAGTGCCTGTCACATGGTAGGTGCTTTGGAATTATTGGTTAGATGAAGAAAGAGATCGATGTAGTTCACTGCAACTACAAGATAGTAGTGATGGGAGAGAGAGACTTTGGCTCACCCAGAAGCTTGGGCCTGTGGAGTCATAGGACTGGGTGCAAGACCACTTAGGCCGTAGCTGCCACAGTGGCATTGGGCAGTCCTGCTGTCAGGGTGAAGACTAGAGCCTGGGAGTGTAGAGGGGAGTCTCTCAATGCGCCATTCTAAGGGTGAGTGCATTTACAGCTGCCCTTTCAGTTTTCCTTCCATAGCCAGGTGGTTGTATTGACCTTGAACCTTCCTTTGTTTCCTCCATCCGTGCCTGTGCTGTTCTGTTTGCCTGGTTGCAGGCTGCCCGGAGTCTCTGCCTGTTGTAAACCTGTGACCCTTTAAATTCAAGGCCCAAACCCACTTTGTGCCATGAAGCCATTCCTGGGCTCCTTGCCCCCTTGTCCTCACATATATGTGTGCTCACATATACCTCAGTATCTTGTATTCAGTGAAGCTTGGGGGATTCACGTGTGCCAGGCACAAATACTGGATTCTGGCTGACAAAGACAACCCAGGCTCTGTCTCTACGGCTCTTTATTCCAGTATAGGAGAGAGACTAAAGTAGAGCATGGTAAGGCCCTACCAGAACGATGAATGAAGGAGCACTGAGAAAGGAATGACCCACCACCTGAAAGAGCAGGAGAATGCTCATGGAGAAGACATTGGGTTGGGTTTTGACGAGTGAGTAGGAGTTCATATGGCGGACAGAGGTGGAAGAGTTTTCCAGATAGAGGGAGATCTAGGTATAGTCCCGAGGGCTTAAAGTGTTTGGTGAATAGAAGTGTGTGTTTGGAGCTCATGGTGGAAGGTGGGGCTGGCTTGGGAAGGTTAGGTGTGAAAGGATGATGGCAGTTGAAGGGGGGCAAGAGGGCTTTTATTACTTTTTGAGCCAAGAAGAGCTTTGGTGGATCTGTGTTTCAGAGAGCTCTAGTGGCAGAGCGGTAGCAGGTCAAGCCCAGAGGCAGGTAGCCCCTTTAGGAGGCTGCTGATAAGTTCCAGGGTGGGTGATAGTAGGTCTGTACCAGCCCGGCAAAGAAAAGAGGGAGCAACGGATTCCAGGAGCTGTTTGCTGTTAGAATCCTATCAAGCAGCTTAGTTCCTACTCTTGTCCTTCTAAATATTTGCCAGCTTATCAGCCTTGGCTGGAAAAAACTTCTATGTGAGAAAAGCTTATAGGCAGTAGAAGCAGCAGCTGAGAGCCAGCAGCCAGTTCCTGCCTTAGAAGCGTGGGCTGGGCCTTCGTGGCTAGAGCAACCGGATCCCTCATTGTACAGGTGAGGAAACTGAGGCCCTGGGAAACGGGCATACTGCTGTGTCACATCCTTGTCAGCTGAGCTGGAGTTGGGCCACAGCCCGTACTCCCAGGCCAGATCTCTTTCAACGGTGCTTTTTTTTTTTTTTTGAATTTTATTTCAAAGGTGTTTTTGATTCTGTGTCTGCTGAGCCTGGCCTGACACATTGGTCTCTGCCCTAACTCCACCCCCACCCCCAGGTCTTTGCTTTGGAGAATTTGGGAGGGGGCATAACTTGGAGATCATTGTAACTGGGCTTGAACCTTGTGCTTTGCACCTTGAAACAAGGTGATCAAGATGGTTCACTTTGAGTGGGTGTGTGGTTGAGGATTGATTTCTTTTACTGCTGTGTATGCCCTTCTTTTCTTTTCTTTTCTTTTTTTTGGGAACCGGGGTTCTGACTCCATGTGTGTGACAGCCCCCAGCCACACCCCTCCCAGTCCCCTTTCATTTTTTTACCTATTTTTTGCTTGCATAAAGGTTTTGAGGCTGCCAGTATTAGATGCATTACAGGGTAGATGCTCTTGCTTTTCCTTTCCCTGTTAAACCTACCCCATCATAACCTATCCCACAGAACCCATTAGCATTGCGTTGCCTTCATAGCACTTTTTATGTGGCAGATGCATTTTACAATCATTTTTATTACTTAGCTCCCAATTGGAATCCAAGAGATGGATCAGCAGGGTCAGTCTTGTCTTGGAACATCTCTGAGCTTCGGTTACCTTCAAATAGAGATCTTCTATCTCAATGCACTTGTGAGAACCAGAGGGATTTCTGTAACAGTGCTTTATAAACCATAGTGCAGTGTGCACATGTGGCAGTTTCTGGTGCTCAGCACGGGGTCTGGCACACAGCAATGATACCTTACCCTACCGGTGAGGATGGTGGGATTTAGACCCAGGCAGCTGCTCCAAATTCAAATGGTGGCTGTAGTGCTTCCTGGGATGGTCCCAGGCGTGATTTACTTGACTTAGTCATTTTTAGACTTCTTATTGGTGAGGGCATCACTATTGAGAGTAGTGCACCCTGCAAAGTGGGCTGAGCACTGCAGGCAACCATGGCTCTTCCAGGCTGTGTGACTTCCCTTCTTCTATTGCAACCATCCCACATTCTCATGGGGTTTGTGTGCTGTTTGCACTTCTGGGCCCCTGCAAGGTTTGCTTCCTTTGCAGGAATTGCGTGTGTCATGGCCTCACTTCAGAGCCCACTGTGGCTAAAATGGAAAGCTGGTATGGAAGAGCAGGTGCTCGTCCTCCCTCAGAAGCTTGCGTGGGAACTGTTCATGGTGTAGGTCAGCAAGAGGATCAGGACAGGGTGGGGTTCTTTCACTGACCTTCAGGAAGTGTGTTTTGGCCTTATTCCACCCCTAGAATGGGCACTTTCCCTGCCATAGCCATTGTTAGCATTCCTTAATCACTCAGGCCATTAACCAGCAGATAACTGCCATGTCGAAGAGCTTTGGGAGATAGAGGTACCCACCTCCTTAGGAGAAGGTGGCTGTGGGCCGATGTAGTGTGAGTTTTTTGGCACCGTTAGGACACCACTTTGTGGATGTTAAGGGATTCTTGTCCTTAATGTTAGCCTCAGTTTTCTTGTCTGTTAAAGTGGCTGTAGCAACTGTATTTGGCTAACAGGTGGAGGGACTGAACTCTCTGGCCCGCCCAGCCCAGCCCTGGTTTATGTCTGTGTCTAGCGTGGGACTGCTAGTGACCCCCTCACTCCCCAAAGTGTTCTGATTTGGAGGGTAGATTGTATGGTCGCCCTACTTGTAGGTGAGAGTTGAGGGAGTAGGGCAAGAAATGGGCATGAGGCTAGGCCCATCATAGTGACTCAACAAATAGCCACTGTTTTTGTTAGAAGAGATGCTACACGCTCAAGAAATGTTGGTTCAGTGAACTACTTTTGTAAGGTAAGGTTTGAGGATTTTAGAAGATGTCAAGACTGCAGGCACGTGGGCTCTATCAGGGTCGATAGGAACATGTTGATGCCATCAGAATGTAAGAAGGTTTTGCCACAAGGGTGGTACAGTAGATGACGGATGGGGTGTGCAAGTGTACTGAATGTGTGTGGGAGCTTGTTGGAAGGACTGGGTCTTAGGTTAGATGTTGGAAGACAGGAGGCATGCAGTGGGGCAGCTAAAATTGCTCTGGCTACTAAAGCTAAAGAAACAAAATTGACTCTGTCCATGTCTAGCCTCGAGCTGGGTTTTTGAATCATTTATTTTTCATTCATTGGCCCATCTTGATAATGATCTCTGACTACAGCTGTGGAAGCCCAGTGCGGTACTAAATTCTGTGCCAAGAAGTCACCAGTGGAACCTGCACTTATCCTTCCTAATGAATTTCCACTGAAGATGGTTCTTAAGTTCCCAGGAAGGAAAACAAAACTTCGTTGGCACCTGGAGCTTTTGTCTTGTTTGGTATGAAAACGAGTCATTTGCAAGAAGTGCAGCAGGGAGTTGCCACTAACAGGGCGGGGTGTGTGTGCCCCGACTCGTGGGAAAGGCAAACTGAAGGGATCTGGAGGGTAAGTAGCACCTTTTCTTAGAATGAGGTGAAAGGTAGGTCAGCTTTCCAGATGTCTGGCCATTTCCCAGCTGGAAACCTCTCTTCTTGACCGCAGCCTTGCAGCTTTACTTGGGGGAATATTAGGGTTCCAGTAATGACGGTGAGGCAGGACCCTAAAAGATACATTTGTCCATAGATCTGGTGCACTCAGTACTCATTCATTGGATACTGTGCCGGATGTATTTGTGAATGAATGAGTGAAATTCTGGTCTGGGTTTTGGGGATGGAAAATGCATGCAAAAAGTATTTGGTGGTTCTCACTGGATGGTGACTGACTCTAGGGACCTGGGGGAAACTTGACAGATGAAGAGACTGTCATTTAATTGGATTTCGAAAGATGAGTGGGAATTTGATGGGCAAGAAGAGCATAGGGCAGTTAGGTAAGGGAAATAACATGGCAGAGACACAGAGGTGAGAAGGTGCACAGTGTCTTGGAAAATTGGAGTTGTTGGGTATGGACCATCTAGTACAGAGGCCAGAGAAATGAGGGTGAAAAGGTGGGGTGGGGCTGAGATTGAGAAAGGTCTTGATTGCTAAGGGGTTGAGGCTGCACTATGAGAGGAGTATCAAGTAGGGGGCCCTGTGTTTTAGGAGGATCATTGGCTACAGTGTGCTGGATGGGGAGGGAGGGTATTAGTCATGGCAGTGTGTCCTGTAGTAGCCCAGAGGGAAGCTGAATTGGGGTCGAGGCCTTGGACGTGCGTGGATGTTTCGCAGGTTAAGTAGAGGCCCCTCAGTCTTTTCATTTAAACAGGAGGAACGCAGACCTTGAGCAGGTAAAGCATGCAAAGTCCACAGCCCTGGTGCCAGCATGACCTCCAGGTGATCCCACCCTGTGCTCATTGTCTGTAGAAGGGTGACAGAGTGCCTGGTTGTGGAGATAGCTGTTTGTCAGGGGGAAGATCTCCGTTCCTTCTTATCTTTTAAGAATTCCATGAAATCTCTTAATTCTGGATGGGATTGGTTCTTTCTAGAGTTATCGAATCCCTAATCACTGGAGATATTCAAGCAGTAGCTGATTGGAATGTCAGTGACAACTCAGGTATTGATTGAAGACTTGTCGCAGAATGTTTTGGAGGTCTGCCAATCCTGACTTCTTTTTCTTATCCATCCCTCCCTTCCTTCCTCCTCTCTCCGCCCCTCCCCTCTTTCCTCCCTTCCTCTCCTTCTTCCTGGGAGTAGCTGCTTGTAACCATCTTACCCGGGGGTCCTCTGACCATTTGGCTTCTTAGGATCCTCTTAGCTAAATTGGATAACGGGCAGAAAAATTTGAAGATCGATGATTAGGCACTAAGAATGGTGGGCTGTGGTTCATGCAGAGTATCCAGAGAATGACCATTTTGGTGCCAGTAGGTTAATACTCATTCACCAGGGAGATCTTTAGGGCCTGGACTGGCCTGCATGATCCTGATCAAAAGGGAATACAGTTATGACTTTCTACCAGTTGCCATTTTTATAGGGCTTTACTGTGAATTATATGCTTTCCTATGAATTATAGGTAAATCCTCACAACAGTGCTGTGTTATTTACTGTCCAAGTTTTACTGATAAGGATCCTGCAAGAATTTAGTAAGTGTTTGTTGAGTGAATGTATGAATGAATGGATTATGTAAACAAAGTAATAAATGAGAACTTGAGTTTTAAGAATATGTTTAGTAATGGAAAAAGCAAATTGAACTCATGTAAACATTAATCAGTGTGTTATCAAAAGACAAAAAGAACTCATTAAGAATACCTTTACTCAACTACATTAAAAAAAAAAAACACCAAAATACCTCCTACCGAAACTCTTTCACCTGAAAACCTCTCTCTTACCTCTTATAAGACCACAGCCCTAATCTTAACCCCCACAAACCATGTGTCCACGTGTCCACTTTTTTGTATGTGTACAGCATTTCCACTTAATATTATTACAAAAAAGTCTTACTTTTTTTTTTTTTTTTTGGCCTGGGCTTTATAGTCTACATAACTAAAGATTTGTTGAAATTGATAAATGATAAATCGTGCTGTAAATATTACCTATGTGGACAGTGGGATAGCTTTCAGCTTAAACAAATTAAATGCAATTCAATATGTTAAAAAATTGCAGTGTAAACATCAGTGGACAAATAGCTCTCACTTCCTTCTACATTGTGTCCTAAAGACAACTATCTGTTTTTGGCACTTCCACTTACCTGTGACAGTGATTGCCATCTTGTCCCTTGCAGTATGCGTTTATGTGAATATTTTTCTTTCACATGCTCTGGGATGCCGTAGAAAATGCATGGACGGTTGGAGAGGCAGGTTTGGGTTCACATCATGGCTCTGCCACTTGTTAGCCGTGATAACCTTGCATTGGTTCCTTAGCTGTGTGAAAGGGGGTAATAGTGCGTTCCACGTAATGTGGTTGTGGAGGAATTCTGTGGTCAGTGTAGTAAAGCACCAATACCTGCCATGTGGTGCTGCTGGGATGTGTTATTTCTGTCCCCTTTCTCTCTGTCAACCCACCAGATGATAAGACAACCAAGGTCTTTTCCCTGTATTTCCTTGTAGAGCGTGCCCCATAGCAGGTAGACCTTTACCAAATGTTTATTGGCTTGCTAAACCAGTTTTAGGCTCTTTGAAAGGGCAATTATCAGCACAAAATACTGAATATCTCTAATATTTTTCATACCAGTTGCCATGTAGCCTCCGGCAGAGTCATTAGCAATGTGTGAGTCTACTTGTTTCTCTATATCTTCACCAGGATTTAATTTTATAACTTGCATTTGTCTTTGCTAAGTTAATATGTAAGAAGTGGCATTTCATTATTCTTTTAATTTGTATTCCTTTAATTACTGAAAGAATTTCTGATGTAGTGGTTTAGAGGACGTATTTTCCTCTTATGTGAATTGTCAAATAGCAGTATTTAAGTGGGCTAGGGAAGCTTGGTATGAAGGAGCTGAGAATGTTTAGTGTTTTGCATTGTCTGTTCTTTATTTATATATTCGTTTATTCCGTCAGTCAGTGTGTTTTGAGCACCTACTACACGCCAGACGCTGTTCCAGGGACTACACATACTACCCAGAAAAACATAGCGAATCAAGTATGTGATCTGATATCCAAACTCCTCATTTAACATGTGTGGTGTCTGAAGCCTCTGGAAGAGAGAAGTTTATTAACCAGTGCCTGTATAGTGCTCAGTAGCAAAGCCAACCATTTCTTTTCACTGTGATTTCATATGTTCTACATCAGTAGCCTTTTTTATTTTTTTTATTTTTTATTTCATTTTTTTTCATCAGTAGCCTTTTAAGCCATAGAAACATCCTAGAGATTTCAGAATTGTGACACCTAAATGACATCCCCAAACTTTATCTACATTGAGAAAGCAGAGACCTGATTTTTTTGTGTAGGAAATAACGATCACTTGGTTCTTCAGTCTTATATATATATAAACTCCTTCCTAGACTTTTTTTTGCCTCTTACATATATGCTCATTCTTAAATGAATAACCTTATTACTAAAGGTGCCTGGCTGGCTCAGTTGGTTAGGTGTCCGACTCTTAATTTTGGCTCAGTTCATGATCTTAGGGTCATGAGATCGAGCCCTTTGTGAAGTTATGTGCTTAGCGGGATCTGCTGGAGAATCTCTCTTCCTCTCTGCCACTCTCCCCGTCCCCCCCTCCCCAAATAAATAAACAAATCTTTAAGGCAGGACCAGAAAACAAAACAAAACAAAACAAAAAAACCCAATCCACGCAATTTGGGCCAAGTGTGAACCTTTTGGACGTGTTTTTGGTAAACGGAAATAACAGATGACATATTTCTCTATCAAATAAAATAGTCAATTTAGATTTAATAAGGCAGTTATCTTCAGGTAATAAAAATTCAACTAACTTGCCATAACTATCTTGTTTAAAGTCAATTAAGAGCCTCATATTCCTTACTTGCTGGGTAAAATTTAATAGAACTTCAGTTAAGCATTTATTGCTTATTTAATTCAAAATTAAGTTAATCACCACAGTTGGTAACAACCACTGAGTATTTAATTAACATTCAGCAAACTATCTTATTAAGTCTAAATTAGATACAGACAGGTCTTGTTTATCCCCATCACTCTGCAAACACCATCTCCCCACCTCCCACCCCAAAGGGCCTTGGGTTTTCCCATGGCTTTCCTCTTCTGATTTGTCAGCTTCGTTTTCTTCTGGTTGGTACCAATGTGGGCAAAGGAGAAGGGAAGGAAGTAGGAGTTCATTGTGTTATGAGGACTTCTGGCTTAGGGCGGAGGTGAAGAGTTTCTCTTCCATCCGTACTGTTTGATTCCATTCTTTAAGGATTACTGAACACCTTCTTCGTGAAAGACATTCTTGTAGATACTTAGGAAGATCTAGAGGAAGTTTCATTGACATATTTGGCTTTATTTTCTCATCTTAAAAATGAGATGATTAGGTTTAGTGCCTTCATTTCACACATATTTGTTGACCTCTAGTTTGTAACTCTTTGCTGTGTGTCAGGATGCCATGATGATTTGGAGACGGTCCTTGCTTTCAAAGAAGACACACACTCTAGTAGGAGAGGTGTGGTAGGATAAATATTGGGCAAGATGCTGAAGAGTCTTAGAATGATGTGATTCTTTGACGTACTATTTCCTCAAGTCTTCAGACTGTTCTATGAGAAAAAGGTCCTAGAGCCAACTAAGTTTGGTAAAGTCCAAATTAAACAAAATTAAATGGGTACCTTTACCATGGGACTCTCTGGGCCCCATACCATGACATTTGTTTCTCAAAGTTATTTGATCAGAGAGTCCCTATATTGTCCCCCTCCTCTTTTATTTATTTATTTTTTTAAATCCTTCTAGGACAAAGCATAGTGTTTCAGTGTGCTTTGGGAAAAGGTACAGTGAGCCATGGATCCTGTCTAAAGCGTCTGAGCCCAGGAGGGGTTGGAAGGGTTGGAAGTTCTACTGTGTATGAGAGGTACGCTGCCACAGTGGTTGATGTCGGACATCGAGACGTATGGCTACGGTTGAGGGTGTGAAATCCGAGCAGGAGGGCTGGGCTTGTGAAGGAGGGACAGTTGTGTAAGCAGAGGGGCCTGGAGGATTGGCAAGAGTCACCAGGAATGGGACAACTCTGAAATTCGGATGTGACTGGCTTGGTTGAGATGCCCTTAAGCCATGGACACAATTTGGACTGCTATTCGCCATAGCCTAAACCTGGAGAGGTGAGAGGCAGCAGAGTTTTTGGTGCAGAACTCTGCTTTAGACCGTGTTCCAACCGAGTGACTGCCCATCCGCACAAGCCATCGTTTCTGTAAGGCGTTCTGACCCTTGTCTGGGGCAGAGCCTCTTGTCTGTGAATCCTGGTCTCCCAGGAGTGAGTCAGGGCTCGTCATGGATAGCTTCATCCCAGCAGGTCTCATTTCCATGTACCCTATCACATATCCTTTCTCCTTCTTCCCGTCCTCTTATTCTGATGAGCCGACCATCTTCATTTTTCCTTCTTACTCTTTTGTTTCATCATTTTCATCTAAGGTGAGCTACCAAATAAAAAAGTTAGAAAACTATAAAAAAAAAAAAAAAAAAAAAAAAAAGGGATCCCTGGGTGGCGCAGCAGTTTGGCGCCTGCCTTTGGCCCAGGGCGCGATCCTCAAGACCCAGGATCAAATCCCACATCGGGCTCCTGGTGCATGGAGCCTGCTTCTCCCTCTGCCTATGTCTCTGCCTCTCTCTCTCTGTATGACTATCATAAGTAAATAAAATAAAATAAAAAAGTTAGAAAACTAAGGTGAGCTACCTTTTTATATTCTTCCTGAAAAGACATCTGTTTCATTTAAAATGATGCTACCAGTTTTCTCATCTGCAGTAGCAACCAGCAGATAAAGTGGAGGGCAATCTACAAATCTGATCCATGGTATCATGGAGATCTGACCTCAGGCTGTGCTCTTACGTCCGTATCTTATTACCCATTTCTGTATGGAAAGGAGCACAGGCAAGGAATGGGGAAGATCAGTGTTTTCTTTCTTTCTTTCTTTCTTTCTTTCTTTCTTTCTTTCTTTCTTTCTTTCTTTCTTTCTTTCTTTCTTTCTTTCTTTCTTTCTTTCCTTCCTTCCTTCCTTCCTTCCTTCCTTCCTTCCTTCCTTCCTTCCTTCCTTCCTTTCTTTCTTTCTTTCTTTCTTTCTTTCTTTCTTTCTTTCTTTTCTTGATTTTCTTTATTTTGGAGAGAGAGAGAGAGAGAGAGTGTAAACAAGCAAAGGGAGGGTCAGAAGGGGAGGGAGGGGGGTAGAAACTCAAGAAGACTCCACATGGAGCATGGAGCCCAACACGGGGCTTGGTCTCAAGACCCTGAGATGATGACCTGAGCTCAAATCAAGAGTGAGATGCTTAACTGCCTGAGCCTCCCAGGTGCCCCTGTATTTCTGATTCCATTTTGAGTATGAGGTTCCCCAGGCTGAGCCTCAGTTTATCTATCAATGAGACGTTAGACTTAGAGCCCTTTCAACTAAAAAATTGTTGAGTGTTAACAATGGTTGAGTCAACCCAAGTTGAAGTCAACCTGGATTATTTGATCAGATGTATATCTTTGTGCCTGGCAACACAAGGAAATGCTCAGTGAACGTAGTTCCATGCCCATAGGTGGTAGACATTCAGTGAACATTGGTTCTTCAATACCCTGCCTTCTTCTGGACTCATTTTCTTTATATTGCCTGTTGCTTTTTTATCCTTTATCTTTCTCCTCTGCCCCTCCCAGGCTTCTCTCTTCTTTGCCTGCGCTCCCTCTGCTGTATTTTCCTCCCATTCCCCAGCTGGATAGCTCCCTCTATCCCCATCTCTTCAGGTATTCATTTTTCCCCTTCTGGCTCTGCCCACAGAGGTATACACTCCAGAACTTTCTTTCTTTCTTTTTTTAATTGTAATTTTAATTTTTTAATAATATTTTCATTGATTTATTCATGAGAGACAGACAGAGAGAGACATAGGCAGAGGGAGAAGCAGACTCCCTGTGGGGGGAGCCCGGTGCCAAACTTGATCCCAGGACCCTGGGATCACGCCCTGAGCTGAAGGCAGATGCTCAACCACTGAGCCACCCAGGTGCTCCTAGTCTAGAACTTTCTAAGGACAAATGGTGACAATGGTGGGGTATATTGGGGGGGGGTGGTCTTGGCCAGCTGCAGATCTTTCCAGGAGATTCTCTATTCTTCAGAATCATTTCTTTCTTGACTACATATTGTATAATGAATGAGACCAAATCTTGCCCTCAAGGAGCCCACAGTGGAGGTGAGAAGCTGTCTGACTTTTCTTTGACACTTGTTGGACATCAAAGCCAGTGAAGTACATTACAAATCAGAGAGGAGGTTTCCTTCCTTCCTTCCTTCCTTCCTTCCTTCCTTCCTTCCTTCCTTCCTTCCTTCCTTCCTTTCTTTTTTTTTTTTTTTTCTTTCTGAAATGGGGCAATGCACTCCTGTGTTTTTGGCATGGATTCTCAGGGATCTAGGAAAGCTAGTTACCTGGAAAGCATAGGCTTGTTTTGCCCACCATGAAAAGGCAGCTTCAGGGGTACCTGAAGTCAGTTAAGTGTCTGACCTTGGCTCCGGTCATGATCTCAGGGTCCTGGGATGGAGCCCTGTGTCGGGCTGCCTGTAAGTGGGGAGTCTGCTTCTCCCTCTCCCTCTGCCCTTCCCACCACCCATTTTCTCTTTCAAATAAATAAATAAAATCTTTAAAAAGAAGGGAAGAGAAGAGGCAGCTTGTGTGTTTCATTCCACCATCCACTTGGACAGACACTTTGGCGATGAAAATGTCAGCAGGCCGCCTGGCAAGTGGCAGACCAGAGGGCCGGTGGTGCAGATCACCTTGAACGATATGGCAGGGAGCACAGGACACAGCAGAAGCCCCGAGAAGTCGTCCCCATGTGGAGAGGCCATTGGTAATGGCAGTGAGGTTTGGTTCTACTCCAGGAAACATTTTCAAAAGGTAGGAATTTACCCTGAGGGTTATTTTGCTTCCTCTTTGTATTAAACACGAAACTCCCCTTTCAGTCTTGGTGATTGGTCCTTTGGATTTCCCCAGTTACATATGCCTACTTGAAAAATCCAGAAACATGTGGAAAGCTTTGATGTGCATAGTGCTTTCGAGCGTGGGCTCCAGAGCTGGACTGTACCCTGCTCGTACCACTAGAGCAGGCTCTTTCCACTAATACCTACTTGTTACTTCCGTTCGTACCCGACCTGTTCAGGCCTCTGTTGCCTCGTCCGTAAAATGGGAATAACAAAATTGTCGATCTCCTTGTTGTGAGGATTACATGAGTTAATACTCATCGAACCCTCAGAACAGAGCCTGACACGTGCTAAGTCACCCATTCAATATTAGCTACTGTTTTTGTGTATTATCCTAATAGAAAATAGTGATTTGGTGAAGATATATTAGAGATGAGGGGATTTTGGGGGTCATTTTTTTAAAGATCTTGTTTTTAAATAATCTCTCCATCCAACGTGGGGCTCAAACTCACGACCTTGAGATCTAGAATGGCTCGCTCTTCTGAATGAGCTAGCCAGCAGGGCACCCTCCTGGATCATCTTTTTAAATAAACTTTTAATTCTGGGATAGCTCTAAGTTTACAGAAAAGTTGTAAAGATTGTACAGAGAATTTGTGTCTACCCCTCCTCCAATTTCCCTGATTTTTGGTGTCTTGCATTCTCATGGGCCATTTGTTAAAACTAAGAAACTGATATAGGTACTTTGCTATTAGCTAAATTCCAGACTCTGGATTTCACAAGTTTTCCCATTAACATCCTTTTCTTCAGGATATAGTCCAGGGTAGCACATTGCATTTCGTTGTCACATCTCCCTCACCTAGAATGGCTTTCAAGCTTACATCTTTTTTGATACCAAGGGAGGGGACTCTTGGGTGGCTCAGTGGTTGAGCGTCTGCCTGAGGCTCAGGTCATGATCCCAGGGTCCTGGGATCGAGTCCCACATCAGGCTCCCTGCAGGGAGCCTGCTTCTCCCTCTGCCTCTGTCTCTGCCTCTCTCATGAATAAACAAATAAAATCTTAAAAAAAATTAATAGCGAGAGAGGGATTCTTTATGGAGAAGCCTGTTAGAACCCATAATGTTAAGCAGAGAAACTAGAGCCACTGGGGATGAAGTGGGGCAGAGTGGGACCTACCTTTGTTGCCCTCTTCCGCTTCTGTGATTTGGAGGAGCCCTGGAAATGCGAGACTTGACTATCACCACGGTATGGCCTCCTTGTTTTGCGGGGGAGGAGACTGAGGACCCAAAATGGAGAGTTGACAATGCTGGGCGAAGCTGGGGACCTAGGAGGGTCAGGAAAGGATCCTGGCAATGCCCTGATCCTGACTGACCCTGTTGTGGAATGGATGAGTGAGTAGCAGCCAGGGACTCCTTCTCTGTAAAGTGGGTTCAGTGGTCAGTGATACCTCACAGGACTTAATGCCCCCAGAGGAGCACAGTTTTACCTTTGTGAAAATTAAGTGAGCCAAGGTGCTACCTTCAGGGGTGGTAGCCTGAAACACGGTAGGTTCTCAATAAATGTTTGAAAAAAGAAGCCTCACAAATTAGGAAACTTTATCCTGAGGATGTATTTCAAGAAGACTGGGACAAATCCCGACGGCACAAAGGACAGTCATTCATAAGGAAATCTGTGATGCTCAGGAGTGGAAGCAGTGTTTGAGTTTCTGATAAGCAGGATATACTGTCTGTTTTTATTCTTGGAGGCTTTTATCATACAATACTACATTATGTTGCAGTCTGACTTTCACACAAATTGGATCCCAAAACTTCTTACAGGAATTAAAAATACAAACTCGTGGGCAGTATGTGTTTTATAAATTACAGAAAACAGTCGTGTAAAGACATGGCATAGTAAGTGTAGTTAAGGCTGCAGCAGGCACTGATACCCAGGAGGGAGACATGGCTGAGGCAGCCGAGAAGGCACGGGGGGCCGGGAAGCCAGATGAGGAGAGCAGGTGCACAGTGTGCTGGTCGGTGCCGGCAGAGGTGGAGGGAGGCCGTCTTCGGCGGGGCGGCTGGATGAAGAAGCTGGGGCAGTGGCGACAGTGTGAGTGAGAATCCTGGGGAAGTAAACCCTCTGTCTATCCCTAAGACTTTTTTTTTATTCTTTTATTTTAAAGGTGTTATTTTTTAAGAATGGTTTTAGGTTCACAGCAAAATTGGGAGGGAGGTATAGAGATTTCTCATATCCCTCCTTCCCCATCCACACACCTAGTCTATCCACGTCCCCCACCAGAGCGGTAAGTGTGTTACAGTCGAGGAACCTGTGTTTTTGTCTTTGTTTTTTTAAATATTTTATTTATTCATGAGAGACACAGAGAGAGAGAGAGGCAGAGACACAGGTAGAGGGAGAAGCAGGCTCCATGCAGGGAGCCCGATGTAGGACTGGATCGCGGGACTCGATCCCGGGACTCCAGGATCACTTCCTGGGCCGAAGGCAGGCCTAAACTCCTGAGCCACCCAGGGATCCCCAAGGAACCTGTGCTGACACATCATTATCACCCAAAGTCCGTCTTGGTTTAGTACATTCTCTGGGTTTTGGACAAATGTACGATGACACATATCCACCACTGTGTCATACAGACTATGTTGCTGCCCTAAAAATCCTCTGTCATCTGCCTCTTGTTTCCTACCTCCAACCCCAACATCTGGCAGCTACTCATCTTTGTCTCCATGTATATCCATGTAGGATCTTGTAGAACGGGACCAACTGACTTTTGGAACCTAATCCCCATTGCTTTTGCTCACTCTTGCTTCTGTCACACCATTTTCTCAGTCTGGCTGTTCCTGCCATCATCACCCGCTTGAACTGACATTCAAGGTCCAGCACCTCCTCCATGAAGCAGGCCTTGCTTTCTACCTTTTGCCCCTAAGCAGGAAATAATCACTTCCTCCCAACATTCCTTTCTGCCTGGAATCTGGCAGACATATGGCAAATACTTGATGAATGGATGCACGGGTACACAGATGCGCAGAAAGATGGACGGACAGGTTTGACACTGCCCATTGTATGCTCAAATTTAGTTCCTTTAGAATAGGGCTTTAACTTGCTCATCTCTACAACTCCCACCCACAGTATGAGCACTGAGAAGGTGCTCTTCTATTCATCCATCCTTCTATCCAACCCCCTGCCTACGCACCCCCCCCCTCCATCCACATATCTACCTACCCATCCACCCACCAACCTATCCCTTATCCACCCATCCATGCATCCATCCATCCACCCACCCACGTACCTGCCATCCATCCACATACCCACCTACCACCCATCCCTCATCCATCCATCCATCCATCCATCCATCCATCCATCCATCCCATAGGAGACTTTCAGGCACTATTCAGGGTTGTAGCCATGGATGTTCAGTCCATTTGTTGATATTCTGCATAGAGAAAGTAGTATTCTTTGGGATGTGTTTTTATACCTGTAAGGTTTGTCTGTAATTTTTCTTTTTCTTTTGACACAGGGCTAAGGAAGAAATGGTTTGTTTCGTCTGCACATGTCATCAGTGTTCAAAGCAAATGCTCTCTCATTCCTTCAGCTGGCTTTGTGCTAAAGAGAGCTCACTGGGTTTAGAAAGGCACTGTCTCTCAGGGTATGTGGCAGTTCCTTAGTGACTTGCCTTAGGGATAAATGCCCGTTCCAGTGTTTTGAAAGATGGTGCCAGGATGCCACAGTGCTCCTGGTTGGGCTTCCTTGCTAATGTTTTTAGTTTTATTTTTTAATATAGTGACAGAATGAATACCGCTGAGGTGGTAAATGGGAAAAAGAAGTGCAGGGGAGTAAACTGTCTGTTTCTTGGGGCCTTATGTATTAATCACAGGAGGAAGCATCAGTCACGGCCAGATGAGAGAGCCAGGTGACTTACGTTCATGCCAGGATGAAATCAGAGTGGCAAAATCGGGAGGAGTGGATGACGTTCTGCTGGGGAAGCTAAAGGTCCTCAGAGCAGCCGTGCTGGAGGATCAGAGACACCGTATAGCACCGTGGTTCAAACCTAAAGGAGGCCGGAGTCGCCCTGGAGGGTGTACCGCCTGACCCCACGCCCTCTGACTCTGATAACCTCACAGGTTGTGCCGAGGCTGATGGAACCACTGACCTAGGCCAGACCTCTGGTTTCTTTGTTTCTTAGAGATGGGGAAGTGAGACCCGGCGATGGGTGGAAAAGACTTGCCCAGAATCACGCAGCTTGTCCTGCAAAGCTAGAGTCCAAACCAGGAGTCCTGACTTGCAGAATGTTCTATCCTGTCATCAGAGACAGTCCGGGAACTGTGGTATTTTTAGTTCTACTGCAGAGTGACAGCCCAGTTTCACCAGCTTTGCCTGATCTGGTCATAGAGTTAGTTTTCAGGGCCTCCCCTCAGCTCTCTCCGGCTATCTTTTCTTATGCAGTTGAACCACATCTGACCACTGCTGTACCCTAGGAATTGGACTTTTTTTTTTTTTTTTAGGAATTGCATTTGAACTAGAAGTGATGTAGCCCTGTGGTGGTTGGAAGGCGCGCACGTCAGCTACTCAAACCTTGACTACATGATGTAATCGTTTTCTCATCTGAGCACGAGGACAGTGCCACCTCCCAGGGCTGCAGGGAAATGCTGAGCAGCCCTCAGTGTACACTCTGGGGGTGTTAGCATCTGTTGCGATCCTTAGTACTAAAGAGGTTAACTGTGGGCCCAGGCTCTCCTAGTAAGTAGGGGGCTTCCTGATTATTGTAGAGGGAAGCTAGCGACATGGCTTCAGGTTTGGAGCACTGGGTTTCAAGTCCTGACTTTGTTACTTATTTGCTGTGTAGTCTTGGGCACGTCACTGGACCTCTCGGGACTGAGATTTGAAGCAAGTAGACTTTGTTTATGTAATAGGGCAGCGTAAGGAGCAAGGGGAAGGAGGGCAATTGGGAAGAGGTGGAGATCTGTCTACGGGGTATGGGTTTTGGGTTGATGGGGAATGAACCTGACTGAGCAGGGGGCCGGTGGAAGGTGCTGGGTCGCCTGAGGCTTGGTGTTGGAAGGAGCAGCAGGCCTGGGGGTGGTCCAGTGACGGCTGACTAGGCCGGCCTGCCTTGAGAAGAGCTTGCCCACAGTCCAGGAGAGATGTCATCACTCCCGTGCCAGGGTCAGTGGAGAGAGAGCCTCCAGGACTGTGAGCGAGGGGTAGTTGAAGTGAGGTGGGTACCAGTGTTGGAGCGTGACTGGGGAATCTGGCCAGGGTGATGGCATTTGCTTTGGACTGGGGCCTCGAGGCACACTCACGGTATGGGCCAGCTGAGTGATAAGACTCAGGATCGACCGTGACACCTTGGTTGCTGGGCTTAGTGAGCAGTGAAGAGATTAGATTAGAAAGGTGCTGAATATGTTGCTCTATCTTTCATGATGGGTTCAGGCCTGGCTACCAGTTGGGGTGGTCCTGGGGAAGGTAAAGATAAGATCTCGGGCAAGCCTCAGTTTTCTCACCTGTAAAATGGGGATTGTACTGATGTTATCTCTTCTGCCTAGATTAAGGACTAAAGTACAGTTGACCCTGGATAATACAGGTTTAAAGTGCACAGGTCCACTTTTTTGAGGATTTTATTTTTTGATAAATACAGTACAGTACTGTAAATGTGTTTTCCTTCTGATTTTTTTTTTTAAATAACATCTTTTCTGTAGCTTTGTTGTAAGAACACAGTGTGTGATGTATGTAGCTTAACAAATACATGTTAATCGACTCTTTGTGTTATTGGTAAGGCTTTTGGTTGTTTTGGGGAAGTTAAAAGTTATGCACAGATTTTTGACTGTGCAGAGTTGGTGCCTCTAAGCCCCACATTGTTCAAGGGTCAACTGTACTTGTCTGTGGGAAGGCACTTCTTGCTTAAGGGGCACCAGACCAGTGTGTGTTGTCCCTGTTGCAGGGAAGCCCAAAGAGCAGGAGAAGAATGTGAGGTGCAGAGATATAGCTGTAGGAGGACGCTGGGAGGTCATCCTAGGGGGGACCGTGACAGCTGCTGCCGTAGAGGGTCAGGGATGCTGGGAGGGTGTGGGGTTTAAGAGCCCATGGAACTATTGCTCAGGTGGGCTCATTCAGTGCATACTCTTCTTTCGCAGGCCTGGGGGCTAGGATGGGGGGACCCTGCGGTACCCTCGGTTCACCAGTGGGAGAGGAGCCAGGTTCTCGTGCTGTTACTTGGACAGAAGTATGTCAGGGCCTTGGGTGGAAGCCCCACTATGCTTAGAGAGACCTGGGGATTCAGCTCATGTCACCGATGGGGAGAGCCAGGGAGGCCCGGTGGGAGGTCTGTCCACAGCTGGGGGGCACTCCCCCGTCCCCAGGAGATGCCTGTGCTCTGCAAGCCCCTCCCTGTCCACCTCTCCTCCTTTTTCTGGCTGTCCTGGCTCCCCTCCTCATGCTGGACCCCAGTGAAGCCCACGACCTGTCTCCCTTCTCCACACACCTTTGCTGGTCTCTGTTGCCCTGGGGGACTACTCTCAGCACTCTGGGGTGGGTGGCCCCTATTTACTTGTCCCAGCATCTCCTTTTCTTCACGTGGTAACTCCAGACAATCCACGATCATTTTTCCAATATTTGTCTCTTGCCCACTGCCTCAAACCGCTCTTCCTTGGCTGGAGTTAAACTGCGAGTCATCATTTACCTCTGTGGTTCTTTTACCTGGGGGTCACACTGTTGGGCAGTCACAGGGAGCTTCCTGCAGATGCTTGGCTTTTGGCAGCCACCTTGTGCATTAGTGAAGGACTTTTTTTGTGCCTCCATGGTTACTGTCTGCCATTCCAGGGACTGGCTAAATAGCTCATTGGTTCAGCTATCCAGGAGGCTGTGGTCTACGCAGGAAACAGACATGCAAACAAAATTGGGGCGCGGGTGACGTGGCGGGTGTGTGTGTACCATACGCAGAGGAAGTGTCCCAGCGGCAGGGTGGAGAGAGCCCATCAGGCTCTGAGGACATGCAGATGTGTTTGGCCATCGAGAAGAAAAAGAGACATTTTGAATGCACTGATGTGAGCTCTGTGTAGCCACGGTCCTCCCCATTCTCTATCATCGCAGAAGCATGCAGACCCCTCCCGCCCCCCGTGGCTTTTGATTTTGTGCTGTACCTTGGACGGTACTGAAGCCCCTCCTCAGCCCTCTGGCTCATTGCCCATCTCAGCCTGGTGCCCTGGTGCCACTGGGGCTGGGAGGATTGTCCAGACTGGTGTGTCTCCCTTGGTTTCCCCTGGGATTCCGGAGCCCCTGCCCTTCTGGGGTGCCCATATCTAGGGCACACTTGTCTCCCCAGTACATGCTGTGCACTTGTCCTTTCCTCTCTTGCTCTCGTTATTTCCATTTAAAGCCCTCTTGAGCAGGTCTGAGTGTCTCCTGCCAGCAGCATTCCTTCTGGTTTACTGGAACCCCACTTCTCATCGTGCCAGGAATGCAGCCGTGCAGGGGACTTAGCAGAGCCACTCTGCAGCCTCTCCTCTCCGAGATCATGACTGCTGGCTGGAGCAGTGGCTGGCGTGGCCCTCTCTTATTTAACCACCCCCCCCGCACCCCCCAAGCAGGAGGCTGTCTTTCCCTTCGTCCTCTGTGCCCAGCCTCATCCTGCCTGGGTCCCATAGACAGGCAACAGCCCCTTCTGGCCACCTGCTCCTCTGCCTCACACCGGTGCCTTGCCCATCAGAAGCAACACAGAGGGCTGGCTGGGTCTGCTTTAAGGAGCAGTTCGACATGGTCCCCTAGCAGTGCCTGGGACAGTGAGAAAGTTTTGGTTTGAATTCCCAATTAATTTTATTTCTGGGCAGAAATATATGCACTCTGTGTTTGGAGAGTTTTTAGGAGACCTGCTTTGTGAGTGGAACCTAGTGAAAGGCATTTAGCTCTCAGTTTTCCTCCTGTTCTGGTTCCCGTGGGCCTCTTTGATCCCTGACTATGCTTTAGGAAAAGCAGTGTCCCCCCAGCGTCCCACCTGGCCTCCCACCTTCTCACTCACCAGCCCCCATGGCCTCTGGGGAAATCCTTTCCCCTGCTGCCCACCTCCACCCTGCCATGATCCCACCCTGCGCTGGTTCCAGGATGGTCTCCTGGCAGGCCCTTGTGGGTCCTATTCTATGCTTCTGCTATCTTGAGTGTGTTTCTGGGCACACTGTCTTGCACGCCTGTGTGTCTTAGCATGTGCTTTCCCGTTGGTCCCGAGGGCCCTTTGTTTCTGTCTGATGAACACCTGCTCATCCTTCAAAATGCAGCACAGATGTCTCTCCTTCTCTTCAACCTCCTCTCAATCCCCCAGGAAGAAGTGAAAGCAAAAACAAACCTAAGTCTTATTGTGTGTGATATTGTTCTAAGAGTAGTATATGCTCATAGTAAAATACTTCGATGCAGAACCAAATAAAGGAAATGAGAACGACTCACAAATCTACTATTTAGATACAAGCTCTGTTTTTAATGATCTTGAGGAGTTCCTTTCAGTATGTTTTTGTACATTTGCATTTTGCTGCCTTGATAGTCTTACTATGCATATAGTTTTATATATAGCCATTTCACCAAACGGCAGAGCATGAGCACCTTCTCATGGCATCAGGCATTATTCATGCATGTACTTTTTGATGACTGCATATTATTCCATCTTCAGAATATGTCATAATTTTTAATTTTTTTGTTGGGTAGCTGACATTTGAATTTCTAATTTTTCTTTATCGTAAATAGCACTGTGATTGTAAATAGCACTGTCCGTTTTTTTTTTTTTTTTTTTTTTTACGAAATTCATTATCTGTGCTTCTATCACGTAGATTAGTAGGACATGAATTTGCTTGCTCCAAAGGCACAAACTTTTTTTATCCTTAATTTCAGAATAACTCATGGTCACTGAAGAAAATTAGGAACATATGGGAAAGCACAAGGACGAAAATAAAAACCACCTGTAGCTACTTGTAAAAACCAATGTGAAATTTGCTGTATAATTGCATGTGCGCATCTCTCTTTCTAGCTTGGGATCGGCAGACAATTCTGTAAACGTCCCGATAGTAAATATTTTAGGCTTGTGGGCCTCATATGGTCTCTGTCACATATTCTTCTCTTTCTTTTTAAATAAAACTTCTAAAAAAAAAAAAAAAACGTTCCTGGCTAGTAGGTCATGCAAATAGTTTGCCAACCTGGTTTTAGCCTCCAAAGTGGGACCGTGCTGTACGTACTATTTTGGATTTGTTTTCCTCCATACGGTAACTAACTGCCTTCTTACTGTTCCTCATGGTTTTCTGTTTTGTACTGCCCACATGGTATTCATGGTTTCTTGCTGGAATGCCCATGCCTCTGATATAGAATTTAAAACATGTTGTATTGTGAATATTTGCTGAGATGTCTGTTTTTCACGTTTTATTTATCTCTTTCTATCCCCTACAGTGCCTGAGTGGTACTTAGGTACTTGCTCAGTGTCTTGTACGAGTGTACCCCTTCAAAGTGCCTGTGGTCAGGACATTGCTACTCAAGATTTGTATCTTGTGCTGCTAGCATCAGCATTACCTGGGAATTGTTAAAAATGAAGAATCGCAGCCCCACCCCAGAATCTGCATCATAAGTTCCTCAAGTGATGTATATGCACATCAAATTTTGAGAAGCAGAACTCGAGAATTCACATCTGCTCTTTTGGGTGTATATTTATTTATAGGCATCCCCTCCCCATTCTTCTCATGGGTAGGAACCTCCTAGGAATGGACTTCAGGTATTCACTAAGTCAGGAACTGGCCTGGTGGGCTGGAATAGTTTGTTTAAGATGTGGCCTTGGCTGCCATCTTGCTTCATGGAACCTGTGTGGCTACCATGGCTTTTGGCTAGAGATGGATGTGATGGTAGGAGAAGCAGACATTTAATTAGTACCTGTTGTGTGTCAGGCCCCGTGCCAGGTTCTTTACCCATGTTCTCCTAAGGGTGAGGCTCGATATTCTCAGCTTGAAGGAGACGTGGGGAATCTTGAAAGCTGCTGATTCTTTTTTTTTTTTTTTTTTATTATTATTTTAGAGAGAGAGAACACAAAGGGGAAGGGCAGAGAGAGAGAGAGAGAGAGAGAATCTCAAGCAGACTCCCCACTGGGCGTGGGTCTCACAATCCTGAGATCATGACCTGAGCCAAAATCAAGAGTCAGATGCTTAACCGACTGAGTCACCCAGGTGCCTCTAGGCTGCTGATTCTTTTTTTTTTTTTTTTTTTTTTTTTTTAATTTTTTATTTATTTATGATAGGCACACAGTGAGAGAGAGAGGCAGAGACACAGGCAGAGGGAGAAGCAGGCTCCATGCACCGGGAGCCTGACGTGGGATTCGATCCGGGGTCTCCAGGATCGCGCCCTGGGCCAAAGGCAGGCGCCAAACCGCTGCGCCACCCAGGGATCCCAGCTGATTCTTAAACTTCAGAATCAGCCAGGGAATTTAAGAAATGTATACATGCCCAGCTCCTGCTTCAGTCCTGAATCAGAGCCTCTGAGATGCAGGCTTTGTCATGAGTACTTAGAAAAAATTAAGAACCAACAGTCTAGGCTAGTATCGTGTTGTATGGATGAGCAAAGTGAGCCTCGAAGTGCCCACTGAACCTCCCAGGGTCTTCTGGATTGTAGTACAAAACCAGGCCAGGATCCTGTGTCTTCCCAGGACCAGGTGCTGCTTGCTGGCCTGCAGTGGTGGACAGGAAGTAAAACCCCTTGAAGAGGGAGCACCCTTGTCCTCAGGGTGCTGAAGCCGATGTGCCACAGTGTGGTGAATGCCTTGGCAGGTGGGGCATAGGAAACACACACAAAATCACCAATCATGTGCTGTTTTTCCCCCTCCCTCCTTCCTGGTGCCTGTTTCTGACGCTCAGAAGAAGGGGCTCAAGCAAGGTCAACAGCTCCAACAGCTTCCCCTTGCTGTGACATCTGTAGGCCTCCTTCAGCTTTGCAGAGTGGGGGGGCAATGCCCTGAAAGGCAGGGGCAAAAGAATCTATGTTCTCTCTGACTTTTCACTGGGCCCTCCGAGCCAGGGTATCTTAATGGGAAGCCTCGTTAGCCCCTGCTTCCAATCATGCCAGCCAGAGGGAAATAGAATGGGATGTTCGCCGGGGCTTTGCAAAGACATGCTATGGAAGGGTGTGCAGACATTGCAGAGAGGCCAGGGGTGTGATCAGCACCCTGATTCTGTGTTGGCTGGAATGGGAAGCAAGAATAGCCTAGTGTCCGAGAGGACTGCCACTTACCAAGGGCTCCCTATGCCAGGTACTCTGCTCGCGTTATGTTTCTCCTGGTTCTTTAACAGCCAGAAGAGGTTGGACGCCCTTCCCCAGTGAGCCAGCTGGTATGTGAACCCAGTTCTGCTTGATTTCAAAGTCCATGGTCTTATTTGTCTTGTGACTCTGCTTCCCTAGTTGGTTCTCTGTTGATTCCTTCTCACCTGCCACTCCCAGGGATTTCACCAAAAAGCCCACGGAGGTAGATGAACTCAATACTTCAGAACACAAAGAAAGAGGTATCAGAAAATGGGGTAGACTGCATCAAGTAGTCAGACCTTTTGGCCAGTGGAAGTGTTTAAGGACTGATTGTGTGCCTCTCGGGTAGGAGATTGTCAGGTGGGGAGTCAATGGGCCAAAATGCTGTGAATCTAATTGGAGGAGCCAGTCATAAGCAATACAAAGTACATTAGATGGGAATGTATAGAGTGGGTACTGGGTGGGCGCTGAAGTCTTGATTTTGTGTGGCCTGCTTCTAGCCACAAGAGCCGGGGTGCTTACTGAGGGTCTGCAGCGGGCCATACCTTCCACTTTTGGGGTGTCCTGGGCATGAGGGCCTGTCCACAGGGAGCTCCTTGTCTAGTACAGGGTGGGGGGACATACTCCCCTCCCTTGTAGACTAAGTCCAGACCTCGTTGGGGGCAGAGGACAAGAGTATGTCTAAGCAGCTTAGAAGAAACGGTGGGTTCTATGAGCAAGGAGGGCAGGTTGGACCCTAGGGTCGAGGGCCTCAGATGATAAAGAAGTTGCAGAGTTGCAGAGTGAGTCCTTTGGGCTTCTTCCTATAGTTTATAGGATCTGCTAAACCAATTTCTTTGCAGGGGGGTGGAGAGAAAGCAGAGGTGCCTTCCTTAATTCAGTAAGCATTTGCTGTGTGGCCACTGTGGGTGGAGGGGGCCGATGCCAGCCTCCAACTAAGGGTGAGCAGCAGTGAGTTGGAAGAAGAGGTCAGGTGGGGGCTTACTGGGAAGAGGGAGCCATGTAGGTGAAGGTCTGGACCAGACTTGCTCATTCAGTGCACTTGAGGTGTGGAAGGGTCGTGTACCCCTGTGCTCTCCTTGATCTTAACAAAGCTGACACGTCTGGATTCAATAGCTTGGTGTGTGGAGCCAGAAAGAGCTAGGGGATCCCCAGGTCTTTGGTTTCCTTCTAGTGATTGGACGCTGATGAAGAGTTAGAAAAAGCTCTTAGAAAAAGTTCCATTTGATCTCTATCTTCTTTTCCCCTCCTTCAGCATGAAATAGACTCCACTGTGTATTATTAACCTGCTGGATACTTTATCTTCCCCCACTTCTAGCTGGGAGATGTGCTGAGGGAACTGATAGTACGTTCTGGTGTTCCGTTTGAGCAGCCCAGGAATGCTGGCTTATGGGGAATGTGCATCGCTGCTGGTGTGGAGGCTGGAGACCAGGGGGGGATGGCCGGGTTTAAGCCATGGCCAACACTTTAATAATTTGCTTGTCCGTGCCATCCTCTTAGGTTCCAGGAGCTTCCAGCCCCGTGTCCAGGAACTTCGCACGGCGTAGTGCCTATGCCAGCCAATGGCTCGGTACATTTTTGCCAGATGCGTGAGTGAAGGACGTCCTTCTGCCTTCACATGCTCATCCTGTATGTGACTTATTCTTTCCCTCTTCTGTAGGGTAAGACCATTAAGAATGAGAGAGAGAATGCCTGGAAAGTCCCTTTAAATTTATAGCCTGGAAACTTTTTAAGAATTCATGGAACAATCTCTTGGGAGTCTCTGGGTAGCTGATAGCCAAGCGCTACACTTGCTAATGTGTAGTACCATTATAAACATGGGCCAAGGCGTGCCCCGACGGCTGTATTGAGGTAGCTCATCTCAGAGCCGGCCTTGGTGCAGATTTCATGAGGTCTGAAGAAAGGGCCGGGAGCGTGCTTGTGTGCACAAAGTGTGTCGTGAGAGCAGCCAATCCGTGGACGTGACGTGGGGAGGACAATCTTCAGGCTGTGTTTTTTGTAGTTGAACCCCACGCTCTGGGGTTTGTTCCAGTACAGGATACCAAAGTGATGGCCCTAAATCATGGAGTTGCCTCTTGGAATGGGGAAACCGGCTCATCCAGGAGCTGGGTCGGATCTCACATCTTTGTTTCCTGACAAGGTCACAATTCAGCTTGTTTGAAGCCTCCCCGCTTCCCTACCTCTTTTCCCTCCCCAACAGAGGAACTTGGCCTCACTCCTGTCAAGTTTGTGGGGGAAAGGTTTCGATGGATACGCAGGAAAAATAAGCCGATGGACAGAGATCCACAGAAGGCAGACCACCCCATGCCGTGTTTGGAGAGTCGTGTCTGGCGGAGCTGCTTCTCACCCAGAAGCCGGGTTGTGTTGGCAGGGCCTCAGGTGGACAGATGCTGCCTCGTGAGACACAGGGCGTGAGCCTGGACTCCTGACCCTCCTGACCCTCCATGAACCTGGGTCATGGCAGTGGAGCTCAGACCTGTATGTTTTGGTAGGTCGTGCCGTGGGATCTTTTCCTACTTATCTACCAAGGCCAGGAGCCTGTGGTGTGTGCGAACTCCTGGGAGCCAGATGTGGCACCAGTGCCCAGGTTTGCAAAGGCTCTAAACGCTGCTGTATTTTTTTTTTGTATTTTTTTTTAATTAGGAAAATACCTTTATTATTTTTGAAATGTTGCAATATTCGATGTAAAAACCATGATAGTGGCCTTTTCACAACTTCACAGATTATAGAAAACTGACTTTCTACCTTCTTTACAGAAATCTACCCCCCAAATCAGACAGGGCTCCAAGATGGCTGAAACAGGGCAGGAAGGAAGGGCAGAGAGAATCAGCAAGAACTGCAGCTCCCTCGGTAGCCAGAGGTGCTCTTTGTACTTTTAAAGCCCAGGTTGAGTCCCCAAGACCTGTGAGCCCTCCAAGGGAGGCTAAGTCCATGCACAATTGTGGCAGACTGAGGTAGGCCTCTGTCCTGAAGGCCAGCAGCCCACAGAAGGCCTGTGGCGTGGCATTTGTGGCTGCAGGGAGGAGTTCCTAAAGCATAGGCACAGGTGTGGCATGAAACTTCAGAAGTCCATGAGTGTTGCTCTGAGCCGGCCTTGAGAAATGTTTGCAGACGGTCACTGGACTTAGCCCTGCTGGCAGAGACACCTTCTTTGTCTACTCCTTTTGGTGGCACACGGAGAAAAGGCTTGGGTTTTAGAGCCCAGGAGACCTGGTTGTGAATCTGTGCTCCATTACCTTACAACTCTGTGACCTTGGGCAAGTTGTTTCCCCTCCCTGAGCTCCAGATTCTTCCATCTGTGTAGTATGGGGAAAACATTCTTTCCCAGTGGGGGTTGCAGGGATTGGAGACAATGTCTGTCAAGCGTCCATGCTGGCATGTGGGAGGGTCCCCGTGAGTGAGGCATGAAGACTCTTCTCTACCTGCCCTAATCCATCTGTGGCTAGCTCTCCTGCCCTTGCACAAGCCCCTCAGATTGCTGACTTCATGCCTGTGCTCGTGGAATCTCTCCTTTCTAGAAAGCTACCTTTCCTTCTGTGCTTATTTCCATTTGCTCAAATCAAGCTTCCACGTGATTTCTAGGGTGCCCTCCCCGGGCATCCCAGCAGACAGTGGCCTGCCTCCATCCTTCTCCAGCGATGTGGCTTGTTTCTCCAGTGCTGTGTGCACACCTCACCTGTCACCTCCCTGAGGTCGGGGTTTCCGTGTGACTCGTCCCTGCCCTCCTACACGGTGTCTGGCACACAGTGCTGGGTGCCCGGGAAAGGGCACTTGAGTGGCTGAGAAAAAGAAGTGATCGGGCTAGTGGCTGACACTCCTCTGCTGTTATAATCCAAGAGGAGGAGAAAATAAATGGTTTAGGGAACACCTGGGTGGCTCAGTGGTCGAGCATCTGCCTTCGGCTCAGGTCGGGATCCTGGGGTCCTGGGATCAAGTCCCACATCAGGGGCCCCCGCAGGGAGCCCGCTTCTCCCTCTGCTTATGTCTCTGCCTCTCTCTCTCTGTCTCTCATGAATAAATAAAATCTTAAAAAAAAATTGGTTTAGGAATGGAGCGTTAGACCTGCGGGTTCCTATTTCCTCATCCAGGGTGCGGGTTGGGATTGCCCGGAGCCACAGTTCCTTGAGACTTACCACCTCAGGCCTAAATCTGCCTCCTTTAATTACCTCCTTTCCAGGGAACAGGAGTCCTTGTTGTCTGCCCAGAAGCAGCTAATTATAGCTCCAACCTCCAGGCCCCGGTGCGCTTCTAGGCCACAGGACTGCGCCGCCTCAGCTGTCTGTTGACTTTGGGATTTCCTCAGGGATTCTTTATATTTTCAAGTTTTCATTAGGGGCTGCTTTTTATTTCCGAGCCGGCAAAAAGAGTTGAGGGGTACGAACTGTTGAGAATTTTCTAGGAGGATGTTAAGGGAGAGTTAAAGATCTTGAGGAGAATGGGAAGAGGGGCAGAGTGGCTTTCAAAGGAGGCCTCACGATACACGTAGTGATGTCCACAAGAGTGACATTGGATAATGGCTTCCCCAAGAAAGCTGCCTCACATTTGGTGTTGATGACCTCAGGGTCATGCTATTGCAGCTCTTCTGTTTTCCTTTGAAATTTTTTCTTTGGTAAAAATTTTTTTAAGATTTAAATTCGATTAATTAACATACAATGTATTTTTAGTTTCAGAGGTAGACTTTTGTGATTCATCAGTTGCATACAACACCCAGTGCTTATCACATCATGTGCCCGCCTTAATGCCCATTCCCCCAGTGACCCCCTCCCCCCCACCCCCTCCCCTCCAGCTACCCTCAGTTTGTTTCCTAGAGTTAAGAGTCTCTCATGGTTTGTCTCCCTCTCTGATTTTGTCTTATTTTTCCCTCTCTTTCCCTATGATCATGTTTCGTTTCTTATATTCCACATAGGAGTGAAATCATATGGTAATTGTCTTTCTCTGATTGACTTATTTTGCTCAGCATAATACCCTCTTGTTCTATCCACGTCTTTGCTAATGGTAAGATTTCATTTTTTTGGATGGTTTTAATGTTTACCACCCCCCCCCCTTTTTTTTGAGATAGAGTATGCACGGAGATGAGGGGGAGGGGAGGTGGGCAGAGGGAGAGGGAGAGGGAGAGAGAGAGAATATTAAGCAGGTTCCAGGGCCAGCATGGACCCTGTGGCAGGGCTTAATCTCACGACCCTGAGATCGTGACCTGAGCCAAAATTAAGAATTGAATGCTTCATCAACTGAGCCATTCAGGTACCTTTTAAATTTTTTTTTTTTTAATTTTAAAAGATTTTAAGTAAATATTCATAGTAAAAATAGAGTGAAATAATACAAAAGCATTTGTAAAAGAACAATTATCCTATTTCTCTCCACCCTGATCTCATCCTTCACGTGAAACATTTTTTTTTGTTTTAAATTCTTCCGGTGGTGGTTGTCATCTCTGTAAACAGTGTGCTTATATCTTTAGTGTTTGAGTTATTAGTTTTATATATGCCTTCTGACTTTTATGATAGGCAGGGATGAGCTTGTTTACACCCCACTGGCACTTTGCATCCCTCCTTCCCAATTGTTGACAGTTGCATCACTGATTTACTCTCTCTCCATGTCCTTTATGAGTTTTCTTTTTTCAGTCTTTTTAAAAATTTAAGTTCAATTTGTCAACATATACACACCCAGTGCTCATCCCATCAAGTGCCCTCCTTAGTGCCCATCACCCACTCACCCTATCCTCTCTCCCTATCCTCCCCTTACGCAACCCTTTGTTTGTTTCCCAGGGTTAGAAGTCTCTCATGGTTTGTCTCCTCTAATTTTTCCCACTTAGTTCCCCTTCTTTCCCTTGTAATCCCTTTTCCTTTATGAATTTATATAATGTCCATAGATCACCATTTCTCGCTATATCAACTTTGGACAGTGTCTCTTCACCCGCCATTTTGTAAGATGAAGATGCTGGAGCTTCTCTCCACCTTTCCGGTCTCACTTCTGTTCATAATTTGTCACTTATGTTTTATGTGACATTTGCCTTTCTCTCATTTATAATTGGTAACGTAAAATGCACTTGTGCATAGTTTTGTAACTATACTGAGTCTTCTGTGCTATGTCTGTGGGTTGATTTCAAAAGCTGAAAACAACAACATTTACTTTATGATTTCTAGGTAAATATTGCTCAATACAGAGCTAAGTCATGTGCTGTGGTTTCATTTCCTTTTCTAGGGTTCTGAGGTCACCACCTTCAAGCCACTCACGGGGGACTGAACTTTCCCTTAGCATCACAATCTAGCACATTCTCCTATTTCTCCTCCAGTTGTTTAAAATTGTCCCAGGTTTCTGTTTTATTTGCATGGTGAACTTCTTGCCTTTTCTTCTTCTGGCTCTTATTCTTTAATATTCTTGGAGTCTAAGTTTTTTTTCTTCTTTTTTTTGGTTGGAAGAAGAAAATTAAGTATTTTCTGCCATAACCCATATATCTTCTGCTTTCTAATTGCTCTCTTGCTTGTTTGGAGTCTCTTCTGTGTTTCCTTTTGAAATTGATTGATTTTTCTTTTATATTGGGCTGGTTTCTCTAAATTTGGTCATGATTTCTCATGCCGTCCTTTGTTTTGTTCTGGAGTTTCTGATTGCCTCCTTCTATTTAAATCTCCAGCCTTTCTCGTAGTTTCAAGTATTTCCAGGCTCTCATGGAGGAATCCTGAGTCATGCTATTAGCTGTTAGTCATCATCATTATTTTTCCAAAGCAGATATATTATTAAAATATTATCCACCAGTATTTTCTTATACATATTCTTTTTTTTTTTTTTTTTTTTTTTTTTTTTTTTTTTTAAATTTTTATTTATTTATGATAGTCACAGAGAGAGAAAGAGAGAGAGGCAGAGACACAGGCAGAGGGAGAAGCAGGCTCCATGCACCGGAAGCCCGATGTGGGATTCGATCCCGGGTCTCCAGGATCGCGCCCTGGGCCAAAGACAGGCGCCAAACCGCTGCGCCACCCAAGGATCCCAAGTCATTGTATTTTAATTCTTATACATATTCTTACTAGGCAGTTTGTTTGCTCTTTTTTTCTCCATTGAATATTCATTAACATTTCCAAATTATTTTATAATTCTTGTGTTTGTAATGGCTACTCCTAGTCCATCGATTAGATGTATATTTTCAAATTGAGCCATTTACATATTTTTGTATATGTATCGTTTCCAATTTCTGCCTTATAAGTAACGCTGTTATGAATATTTTAATGCATTAGTTTCTTTTATGAGTGCTTAGTAGGGAAAGAAAACTGGGAAATCTGTGACATCATCTTTACGGACACAGTCCTGTGATTATGCTCACGATGGATTCTAGTGAGGATCACTTGACATTTCTTATTAAGGAACATTTTTTTGGGGAAGGAGAGAAGTACTACCTCTGAATCAACATGTTGAGTTTTCTTGTCAGCTTAGGAAGATCTAGTGTGTCTTACTGCAAACCTGTTACTGCATAGAAATCCACTGAGTATTGCCCTCTTTAAATGAGGCATCTGGGCTCAGCTGTGGCTGTGTGACTTATACCCATGGTGTTGCTATCACCCACAAGCTTTGTGTATTTTTTTTCTTTTTTGGCCAAGCATTATTCAGCATCATCACCTCCAGCTGGATCACCTACTTCCCTTATTCACTGGAACTGTCTTTTAGTGACTGTTGGAAAAATCAGAATCGTTCTCAAAAACCAAAGAGGTACTCCCATGGAGAATATTCTACAAGACCTACAGCTGCTTCTAGTTTCTAAAGAAGGGATTTGAGCAATGGCATGATTATTAGAATAAAGGGACCACTGTGAAAAACTCCAGTCATAAGAAGCCTAAATTGTGATCTGTTGAAGAGACTGCCTTATTGTTTTATTGTCACCCCACGGCTTTTTGTTACCATACAATTTCATCAGTCTGGCAACATTTGCTTTTTGGTATTTACAAAGTCTTTGTGACATAATTACATAAAAGTGGAACCCTTGCCTTTGAAAAGCTTTGCAATTCATTGATGAACACTGATCACGTGTGAAAGGATACATTCCCAGTTGCTTTCAATTCTGAGCTTAATGAGTCAGAATCTAATTGTTTTGGATAATGGGTGATGATACTGTACTGAAGGTGATGCTGAGACACATAGATCCAGAATATCATAGCCTGGAGAGGATCTGGTTCAACAGTCCCAATTTAGTACCAGAAAAGGGGAATCCAGAGGGGAGATGGCCTCACTTAAGGTCATATAAGTAGTTAGTGCCAGAACCAAGTTTTGTCTCCATAGTTTCTCACTTCTGGTCTCTTGGATTTTCTTATACCATCTCATACAATTTAAAACATTTGCAATCTTTAATTTCTAGGTGTCTAGACTGAACTTCATGGGGCTGGAAATTAGAGAGATTCTCCATCGTGTAGAAAGATGCAGAATATTTAATAATGGAGAGAATACATTTGCCTGGAATGGAATGAGGAAGAATTTAAACTCTGAGACATAAGGAGTCATTCCTGGGATGAGAGAAAGTAGTAGGCCAGCCAGTGCCCTCTGTTATGGTTTAATTGGAGCCATGCTGTTGTTTCTAATCATAGGGGAATTTGGGGTTTGTTCTTGGTTAACATGCTTCCTTTCCCTAGAATACAGATTCTACATCTATTAAACAGCAGAGTTGGACTTGGTGGGCTTGGCTTGGTGGACCCTGCAGCTCTGAGCTCCACAAGTCCACGATTCTGGGTTAGGTCCTATGTCCAAGATGAGTTGAGAAAAATAAGCAAGTCTGTGCTGAATCATGACGAGTATCACCTGCTTTGGTCTGGCTGGGAAGTAGGTCAGAGCTTGGCAGACATGAAAATGTGGTTGGCTCCGGCTGCAGGTTCTGGCTAGGTCTCCCTCAGACACCTGCCTTAAAAGGGGTCTGGGGAAAAAAAGGGTCTGGGGGAGGGGCTGACACGTTGAGGGGGAGAAGAGCCAATTGTGGTCCTAGTGCTGCAGTGATTGACAGGAGAAGGAGCTGTGTGAGGGTGGGTGGGGGGGGAAGGAAGCACAGCTGGTAACTGGCACAGAAAGAGAGAAGCAGGCGTATATTGACTGCTCACCATGTATGGAACTCTGGCAAATACATATTTTTTAAAACTACTCCCAAATACATGGGAAGTAGGTGTCATTATTTTGATGTTAAGGATGAAGAGACTGAGGCTTGGCGAAATTAAGTCATTATTTATTTTAAAAGATTTATTTATTCATGAGAGAACACAGAGAAGCAGAGACACAGACAGAGGGGGATGCAGGCTCCTGGCGGTAACCTGATGTGGGACTCAATCCCAGGACCCCTGGATCACGACCCGAGACAAAAGCAGACACTCAACCACTGAGCCACCAGGTGTCCCAAGATTGAGTTATTTGTCCATGGTTAGGTCGCTGATGACTGATAGTTCAGGGAGTCACTGTTGAGTCTGGCTCCATCCAAATTCCCTTTTCTTTTCTTGGTCCATGTGTGGCCCGATGAAGGGGACAGGCACAGTCCAAGGCCTCATCCTGCTTGCAGTCTGGGAAGTGAGACAGACAACAAACAAGTAAACAAATCTCTGCTGTCAGAGAGTGGAAGGTGCTATGCAGGAGAACAAAGCAGCATTAGGGGACAGCGGGTGACATAGCCACATCCTAGTCCAACGCATCCCAGCACAATAAGATCATGTTTTACTGAGCTGGGCTGGCCCAGGAAACTGGACAGCTCTGGGCTGAGATGCTTGAGGTTTGACTTTAGCCCCAGCTATGCTCTGAACCAGCTGTGTTTCTTGGAGAAGTCACCTCCTCATTGTTAATATTGAGGACAGAAGACTCTGTCCTTCCTACCACACTGGATGATGAGGGAAGAGAAAGTGAACCAATGTGATACGCAACAATTTTTAAAACCTCAATAGGTTATAAGAAAATACAAGGAATGTTTCCACTAGTTTTGGTTAACTTTCAAAAGGAGAACTCTTATGGGTACCTTGAGGGAACATGTTTTTTTTGGTCACTTCTGTAGTTCTAGAATGAGGACCCCAGGCCAATCTAAGACAAGTTTGGGTGAGGTTTGGGACCACTGGAACCGTGCAGCAGAGAGCTGGCCTGGGGGAATATGCCATTGGAGAGAGGAAGAGAGATGGGGGGACTGTGGCTGGGGCCAGGGAGGTGGATGGGATATTTGCAAGTGATGGAAGTCAGATTGGGTCCAGCTTTGCACACAGTAGGGCAGTGGGCACGTGGACAGTAGGAACTTATTGAAGGCTTACTATGTGCCAGGACATGGCTGAGGAGCGAGTGGCGTAGCAGATGTCATGAATCAGTTCACTGTTTTCTCTAAGCTTGCCCTCTGTTGAGTCCTCTGGTTGCTCAGGGGTCATGTGCTTCTGGCCCTGAAGGAGCATCCTACCCAGTAATGAATCTGTCCTGTTCCACAGAGTGTGCAGATCAGCATTTAGTTTAGTAGGTAAGTTATCCATGTTGATGGGGATGATATTTAAATGTGTATAACACCCGGTACTGAAGGGACACCGGCTCTGCCAGGGGAATCTTTTTGTTCCCAGATAGGGAGAGAGGTCCTGGGGTCTTCAGGGATGGTTTGGGAAAATTGGGGTCTCATCTGGGGGCCTTGAAACAGAAGCTTCTTAACAGCAGGCAAAGAAACACTCAAATATTTTAGCAACATGTGTGACTGGATCTCTGTGTACTGGGAAATACCAGCCTTGCATTGGTGTCCAGTACCCTTCCTGCCATCAGTGTACTGATGTGCACACAAAGTACGATGGAGAGAATGACTGGAAAGGCTTCATGGGGTCAGTGATGTGGAGTTGGTTTTTTTTTTTTTTTTGTAGTTGGGTTTTGTGAGATGAATATGAGTCTGTAAAGAATTTTTGAGGCTAAAGGCAGAAGAAGGGCAAGAGCACTGTTGTGTGAAACAGCATGGACCTTGACTGGTTGAGGGATTGGAGCAGAAGGGATTTTGTGCTCAGGGGCCTGTGAGTGAGCACCATGGTACTGCTGACAGAGCGGGGGAGGAAGGAGGGACAGCAGGATGTCCACGTTATCCCTCTCACCAGGGAAGGGGAAAGATCTGGACCTGGAAGGAGCAGGTGCATTTTATCGCTATTTTTATTGTAAGTCATAGATAGCCGCCATGTGCCAGGTGTGAGGCAGTTTGCTAGCATGGTCTCTGATCTGCCAGCAGAGGTAAGGTTTTTGTCATTCCCTCATCTGACAGGTTAAATCAGAACTCAGCGTGTGCCTTGCGCAGTGTCACACAGTGGCATGCGTGCCTTTGAACTCAGGTCTGACAGCAAGGCCTGAACACCCCACCCCAACACCATGTAGCCTCTGCGGCCTGTGACTTCGTAGTGACATCTATGAGGAACCGGTGTGTTTCTTGCATGGAAGTGTAACTTGTAACAAAAACTGGAGCCTCTGCTGTCGTTTGCAAAATGAGGATTAGAGTCCTTCCTCCAAGCAGTGGCAACGCTCAGGGAAGAGGGAGCCTCGGCTCAGCTGCCTTCCCGTCCCCTTGGCAAGACCATTGGTGGGGAGATGGCTGCTTCAGTCTACCTTCTGCTGCATATTTCTGGTCTTGTGATCTAGATCTTTCTCAGAATACCTCAGCATCGTGGTTTCTGGTTTGGGATTTGGCCTCTCCTGTAACTTTAGGGCAGGTGAGGGCACAGATCTGTGTGTGCTCGGGCACAGATCTGTGTGTGCTCAGGCACAGAAGAGTGACACAGAAGGGTTCTGTGCAAGGTCTGCTGGAAACTGATTGTGATGGCTGCTTTGCCACAAGGATTTTACTGGCCATGGCCATGGAGAATGCGTGGCTGAGAAATACGAAATGGAACAATAATTTATCTTTTGCTAGTAGAACTGAGTTTGGATTAAATGACATTTGCCACAGAGTTTATCTGTTTTTGGTGGTGTTCTTGGCAACCTGTCTATCAATAGTTTTATCTAGCTGGATGGGTCAGTGGGTATTTTTAATTTGGCTTTAAAAACTGGGGTCACATAAAGAGAAATAGCAAAAGATGTGGGTTCTGGCCAATAGGGTTAAAGGCTTTGCTTTGCTACTCACATATTGTGTTCCCATGGTCTCCTACCCTATCTCAGGGCCTTCAGACCTTCTTATTTGTCTTGTTTCTTTCCTGCTAAATTAGGGTGCTGGACAGCCAGGTGAGCACCCTCATTTCAGGAGTCTATGACTATTCTTTACTCTTGGTCAGTTAGCCACACAGTTTTGAGGGAAGTTTTTACATCAGGTCTGTTGATAGTGACCCTGACCAGCAGAAAAAAACAGATTGATCGTCTTCATTTTTTTTTTTTTTCCACTTGGCAGCTATGTACCTAAGAAGTCCTTATTTTAACTTTATGCCTTTTCTGATTCCCCAATATTTCTGTGTTTTCTACTCAAAACAGGATGAAACCAAATAATTATTACCATGCACACATAGCTCTTGGAATTGGGTAGGGTAGGGAAAATATTTCACTATGAAACTCTAAGTGATGTACAGGGCATTTTCCATGTACCATCTGTAGAGAGGTGATGAAGCCTTCAATGACACCGTCTCCCAGGCATGGTCAAACCCTGACCAGCATTTGTAGGTCTCCACTTTATAGGCAGGCTCTACCCAGTTCTGCAAACCTCAGAGCGTGATGACTCTGGGAAAGCCTAGTTGTTTTTCTCTAGGAAAATCAAAGTGACCATACCTTCTGTGGTTTTTGAAGGGAGAAGAGAAGAATAGTGATGTTGGAAGTTAAAATACTATGTTTATGTAGCCCTGCAGAGTTTTGCTTGTTTATGAATATGTGCGCATAGATATGGTAGTTTATAATGTTACAAGCTCATATGGCATATATTTATAATATGGGGAGATTTCTGGGTGATACCTTACTTCCGTATATTTTAGTGTCTTCACTAGTTTGAGTTTCACAGTGAGACTATGAGGTATGCAGAGTTGAGGTTATAGTTTTACTTATTTTTATTTTTATTTTTTTTAAATTCCTGCCAATTTTTTTTTTTAATTTTTATTTATTTATGATAGTCACACAGAGAGAGAGAGAGAGAGAGAGAGAGGCAGAGACACAGGCAGAGGGAGAAGCAGGCTCCATGCACCGGGAGCCCGACGTGGGATTCGATCCCGGGTCTCCAGGATCACGCCCTGGGCCAAAGGCAGGCGCCAAACCGCTGCGCCACCCAGGGGTCCCGAGGTTATAGTTTTAGGGTGGGGGAAATGGAGGCTCAGAGAGGTCAGTGCTTGAGATATTTGTGACTCATTAGTCATTAGTGTTTCACAGAGTTGTTTTGCTCTAAGAAAATCAGACTGACAACATTTATGATTTTTGAAGGAAGAGAAGAAGTTTACAAGGATTGGAAATTATGCTGTTTATATTAATATTAAGCTATGCCAATGCTCTAGTCATAATATGACTCAAGACTGGGAATTTAAAGTACTATTGATAGAGTGTGAGAAGCCATGGAAAGTTCACAGATTTTTCTCAATGGATGACAGTCCATCCATTTATCCATCCATCTATTCTTCTATCCATCCATGCATTCATCCTTCTGTCCATCACC
The DNA here is from genome assembly GCF_003254725.2 of Canis lupus dingo. Taxonomy (NCBI): domain Eukaryota; kingdom Metazoa; phylum Chordata; class Mammalia; order Carnivora; family Canidae; genus Canis; species Canis lupus. The sequence continues at coordinate 20,541,933 of NC_064276.1, forward strand.
TATCTATTCATTTCATCATATATATATATATATATATATATATATATATATATTACAAAAGTATAGTGTGCCAGCTTCCATGCTGAGCCCCGATTGATCAAAATTAAATCAGAATGACATGTGGCTGTTGAGGATTTAAAGTGTGGCCCATTTGAATTGAGATATGCTGTAAGTGTGAAGTATTTATCAGATTTCAAAGGCTTTATAGAATTAATAAAATACCTTACTAATAAATTTTATGTTCATTACTTACGAAGTGGTAATATTTTGCTTGTATGGGGTTAAATGAATTGTATTATTAAAATTAATTTCTCCAGCCTTTTTCTTGCTTTTTAAAAATGTGGCTTAGGCTAGCAAGTGACAAATACATTTATGGCTTGCATTCTATTTCTGTTGGGCAGCGCTGCTTGGAAGCTCGTTGTCTAGTGGGGGAAGTGAGATACACACCCACATGTCCTTCTCTGACAACATGCCGTTCCCCCTCTTTCCTTCTCTGCCTGGTCTCGCCTTCTTTGGGCTTCTGAGCCCATGTCAGTCTGATGGAAGCCGTTCTTACCCAAGTCTGTGGGGGCCACATTCATTTCTTTTTTAGCACTGTTCTGATATGACCCCGATGGTCTTGTCACTGTTGACCACTCTTGCTTCCTCCATTCTTCCTTTGCCTTTCTGGCTCTTCCTCACGGGTGCTTCCCAGGCTCTTGTTCCCCTCACGTCTCATAAACGTTGGTATCGCAGAGCTTTGTCTTTGGCCACCTTCATTGTCTTTGTGCTCCTGACTCCCAGGTGGTTACATTCAGTTTAGAACTCTTGAGCCTTAGAGCCATGTGGGTAAGTGTCTTTTGGGTGCTCCAGTTGGAAATGTTAAAGTTACCTCAGGCTCAAGCTGTCTTAGCATTGTTGCCTTAACAAATAATATCACCCCCTGTCTATGGAGTCACCCAAGCCCAGAAACTGGGACACGTTCTGGCTACCTGCCCCCTTCCCCCTCACCTTTCTATCTTGTCATCATCCTCAGATCTTATCCAAATCAACCGTGGTAGACTCCTACCTGCCCCCCTCCATCTGCACTGTCCTGCCCCAGTTCCCACCCTTAGCATCTCTCACCTGCCGTGGCTTAATTATTCTGCCCTTCGTCCATCCCATTCTCTGATCTTCTAGAGTGACTTTCCAAACATGCAAATCCATTCATGCCCTGTCTCTTTTTAAAATCCTTGGATAATTTCTTCATTCAGGATAAAATCCACAAACCTTTGCCTAAAGCAGAAGACTCTTGGTTATTTGACCCCTACTTCTTTCCATCATCATCTCGCTAACCTCTGAGACAGATCCTGCATTCCAGGAATATCCAGGAGATTCTCTGTAGCCTCCATGACATAACACACACTGTTCCCTGGTAAGACGTCGCTCCTTTCCCCCAGGTTTTCATGGTAGCTCCCATATGCCTTTTAAGATTGTGCTCTGATATCTCTGCTTGGAATAAACCTCTAACCCCTGGTAACTCCAATCCCCCCATTTTTAGCTATTTATTGAAGTTGGTAGCGTTTCCTTGAGAACAAAGCTCATTTCTTTTAATTCTGTATCCTCAAGTCCAAAATAGTACACAAGAGACATTTGTTGAATGAATCAATGCCCAAGAGCAAAGGGTAGAGATAAATGCTTATAGAAGTTGCAGTGGGAATTCTAGTGAGGTAGGATGGGAGCGGGGAGGGCCCCAGGAGAGGTGGCATTTGAGCTCTGCCTTCAGGTCTGGTGGCAGTGGGTTGAGAGGATTCAGAAGAAACCCTGGTAGTCATCCTCTCCGTGCTGTGTTCTATAGGGGACAAGAATATAGAATAGGCCCCTCCCCTGTCTTCACTAGAGTACAATAAGGAGGCCAATCTTAGGAGTCCATGTGGGCTAGTTGGTGTCTTTGGTCCTCAGCTTGGTTATATAACTCAGCAGAGCCTCCTTCCCCTGGTCCACAGCTGGCATGGCAGACAGGCGTCCCATCCTCACTCGTAAACTGCCCTGGGGGAAAGGAATCCAGGATAATGGTTTGCATTTTCATCTTTACTTCTCCTTTGGAGCTGTCTTTCTGGATAGCAGATAGGTGACCTCAGCAGCCAGAGACAGGAAAGAGCAAAATGAGTCATCTGAGGCCCTAATGAGGTGCGTGAGGGGACCCTTCCTGGGAGGGTCAGGTGAGGTCGTGCTGTGCCCAGGGTGAGTTTTTGCCTCAGGGCTCTAGGCGGCACTGGGGGAGAGCTGAGCTAATTTTACCCACAGGAGCTGACTGTGCTGAAGGGCAGGGCTTATGACATTGGATGCCCGGAGAGCTCCCAGGGTGCAGCCCTGTTATGTATGGGCCGATTTTCCTCCTCCAGATGAATACATTTTTCCATTTGGCATGCATATCGGCAAGCAGGGTGCTCAGGTGCAAGGAACTTCAGATTTGGTGGGAGGCCATGGAGCTGGGTTTGGATCCTGCCCCTGCTCCTTGCTTACTGACCTCGGACCAGTTATATCATCTGTCTGAGTCTCAGTTTCTTCGTTCGTAGAGTAGGACGTACACCTGCATCCTGAGATTGCTCTTAGGTTTACACACCAGGTGACACTTAGCCAGCGTCACACTTGCCAGCCACTGTTGCAGCTGCTCAGTTTGTACTGATTCATCCAATCCTCCAAGCAGACCTATGAGGGAGGTACTGTTGCTATCTCTATTTTACAAATGAGAAAGCAAGGACAGGAACAGACCTTTCTGGAGGCCGACTCTGTGGGGCTGCACAGAGCAGATGGGTTAGTTTTGCAGCCGGCATGCCTTTGAGGTACTGAAGTATTCAGCGGCCATTCTGGAAAACACAGAGGTCAAGCCAAGAATTCTCGGGAAAGAGTCCACGATTATGCTATAAACGCACTTTGTTTTATAGGAATTAGAGTTTAAGTTGACCATAAGCTAGTTTGTGTAGTTCTGATTAGCTCATGCCCTACAATTTATGTTGCTTAGATCTGTTAGGCTCATTGTGGTGAAGTGAGCTCTTTTTCTCCCCTCCAGACCAGCAAGGAAGAAGGTCTTAGGTACAGATAGACATAAGTCTTACTTGAGCAGATCAAGAAGGAGAGGAATGGATCATCAGTTGATAGATCTACTGTATCCCCCCCACCCACCCCAGCCTTCTATATTTTCAGGCTGAAAGTGCAGGAAAGATGTTCCACATAATTTAAGTGGAAAGGGAGTAATTTGGGGAAAGAGATGCTCACAAAATTGTTAGAGAGGCTGGAATAGTGGGAGCAGTGGGAGCAGGAGGCTACATCGGCAGCTATTGAGTATCAGGATTGATTCCATAGCCACAGTCTGGGTGTGAGGAAGAGGGGATTAGGAAACCACTGCTGGGGCCCTTGGACTGTTCTCAGCATTTTCACAGTGGATGGTAGGACACTGGGTTGCCACATGGAGCGGCATTTTGACTCAGCCCTCCATGATAGTACCTGCCTGCAGAAATAGTGGCAGGAAGCTTTAGCTTCTCTTCCACCTTGAAGGTCTCACTCATGTCCATCTTATTGCTGGGTGCTAATTCACTAGCTTCTAGGCCTTGTGGGAAATGTAGTTTTTAGCAGTTGGCTTCTGGAGCAGGAAGGAAGTGCTTTAGAGGTGGGAAGGAGTTCTGATGAGCCCATTGAGGGAATATACTCACCACCTGCACACTCCTTTAGACGGGCCCATGCATTATTATCCCCAGACACTTAATATGTACCACCAGGTAATACCACAGTATAATTTGGTCTAATGGTCTGCTTAATGTTTGTTTATTTACATAAAATATATAACATAAATATACTTATTATCCCCCAAATGCAGGCCATTTGCCTAGTTTCAGTTTCTGGATTGTGTTCTTCTTAGTGTTTTTTTTTTTTTTTTTTTTAATTTCAGCATAGTTAACATACAGTGTTCTATTAGTTTTACTATAGTGATTCAACAGTTCTGTACATTGCTCTCTGTTCATCATAATGGGTTCTCCTTAGTTTTGATAAAAGTGGTTGATTACAAATCTGATTACAAATTTTCCTGTTCAATTTAATCTCCTCTTGTGAGTCATGCCCTGGACAGTTGTCTTGTTTACATTGTTCACAAATGTTTATTAGATACGTACTATGAGCCTGACACTATGCTAGATTTGGTGCTGTGGGCAAAAAAAATCATGGATGGAGCCCTGACTGGAAAGAGAATGACTAAGCCAGGGACATAATAAGACTACATACAAGAAGGTTATGATTGACGTCTGGACAGCAGGCTGAGCAAACTCAAAGAGAAGGGATTCCACCTGGGTTGAGAAGCAAGGCAGGTTTCATGTAGGGTGACTGTGGTTGGGTGGTTCTCGGTTGGGGGGCAGTAACATCTCTCTCAGGGACCTGTGCAGATGTGATGGAGTGCTTTTTGTTGTCTCAATGCTGGAGGCCAGAGCACTATTGTCATTCAGTCGGTGGGGCCAGAGATGCTAGATGTCCTGTAATGCATGCAGCATTGTGGAAGTAACTGCCTTTCTTCAACGAGCAATCTCATTCCTGTTGGGAATGACCACGCCTTGAAGGATATGTAGGATATCTATATTTGATCTTGGGCTCGGAATAATAATAGTAGGTCAAGCAAAGGGAACAGTGTGAGCTAAGAGTTTAGTTTGAGTCAAGCAAAGGATGTGTGCTGAGTGGCAGTGGGGAGAGTTAGCTTATGGTGAGAATAGAAGGTTGAGTGCCAGTTATTAAGAAACTTGAGGTATTAGGTAAAGAACTTGGACTTACTCTCTTGCCATTGGGAAGTCACTTAAAATATTAGTGCAAAGTCTGTGGAGCAGAAACCTAGCCTTATCTTAGCATTGTGTCTCCAGTAGACACCAGTGACACCTTTTTGAAGGAATGAATGCCCCAGGCAAGTCGTTTAGAGGAGTTGGACTAGTTGGCATCTGAATTTTTGCCAGATAAAGGATCCTGTGATCCTGGTAGAGCCTGGCAGGCAGCCTTTGGACTTTAGGAGAGTACACTGGCGGCCTGCTATGTGCACCTTGTCTCTACATCAAATGAGAGGGTAGAGCTCAGGCAGTAGTGCATTCATTGCCTACACTGCAGAGAGAAGCTGATGTCTTAAGCATCTTGAAGGAGATAGGGACTCTCTCACTGCCCTCCTTTGTGGAGCCCATAGGCCATGAGGCACGTGAAGTGTGGACTGTGAGCCCACATTAATGCTCTTCCCTTGCGAGCTTATTAAAAATCACCAGTCCCACCAGCAGTTTGCAGACAAGCTTCCTGTGCCTGTGACCATGGCTACAGCTGCTCTAAGGGAGCTCTTGCTGGTCTGAGTGGTGATGCTGTCATGTGGTGGTCCCTGTGCCACCCTGTAGAGTTCTGGGGGTCCTTTGATCTTTGGGTCAGTCCTCCTTCCTCCTTTCAGGATGGGCTTTGGGACTCGGGACGGAACTGACTGAACATGCGTGTGAGATGCTACCTTGTTAGCACCCCTCCAGTGTTTCATTCTGAAACCCTTCAGGAGGAGAGAAACAGGGTGTGGATGTATGGGATGTGGTGGTCCAGGGAGGGAGGGTGGTTTGCCTGGGTCACATAGCGAGCTGACCGCAGGCCAGCCCAGCACCTTTATGGCAGAGTTTTGATTGCACTCCGCTGCTGGGGGAGAGTGTGTAGTGACACAGGCTCCGAACTTTGCTACAGGCTCAGCTACTTAACTATATTACGGACCTTCAGCTTCCTCATTTGTTAAACAGGTGTCATGGTCATATCTGCCATTAAGCATTTAAAAAGATGGGGCATTGTGGAAAGATTGGTGGAATACAGAAGTATTTCTTCTTCTTATGATATGGATGTTTCTGGACTAGAAATGGATGGGACCGTCAGCAGAGAAAGGATGGGGCGTGAAGACTCTGCTGGCCACACCTCAATCACAGAATACTCCAGTCCAGGGGATCCACTTCCCCATTGCACAGCAAAGAGATTTTGCAATCGGATTTGGAGGCGTAGCAGTAGGGGGGAGACTTGGCCAGATCTTGGGGTTGGGAGGAATTAGGGGTACATTCTTGCCTGGAGTCAGGGATGCATGTAGCAATATAATGGGGGATGTGGCTAGAAAGATGGGTTGGGGGCTCATCCTGGAGATCCTGAATGCTGGTCCAGGGGCTGTTGGACATTATTTTTTGTGCAGTTCAGATTACTGGTTGGGGTCAACTGGGAAAACTGGGATGATGTGGGGATAAGCTGGCAGCACCTTCTGGATGTGCAGGGAGCCTGGGGCAAAACTCAGGCAACATACAGGGAGTAATGCTGTTGGAGTAGGTGCCTTAAGATGAGTACATTTATTTTTTGTAGTGGTTCAACTTTTTTACTTGAGGTTATAATAAAAATGATAATATAGGTATACAGCTGAGAAATTTTCAAGACTTTCATACCCGTTAACTCTTTGGTTCTATCAAATTAAGGGGAGGTAGCAGGCAGGATTGTTCATGACCCTATTTTATAGATAAGGAAATTGGGACCTAGAGACAGATGGGGTTTTTGAAGCCACTGGCTGGTTGTTACAGATGCCAGAAGCTGGGACGCCCAATCTAACCCTTCCTCCTGTGCCAGTGACCTGGGCCGATGGTTTTCTCAAGCTTATTTTCTCCACCCTTGACTCTCTTCATTGACTTTCTTGGAAGTCTAAAATGGCCTTGGATTTCCAAGGTTCCTGAGACACAGTGTAAGCTTTTTCAAAGATGAGCTGTGGAGAATTTGGGACACTAACGTTTTCCTCCGTCTAGCTCTTTATTGATGTCATATTGTTTATTTAGGATGAAAATGTCCTTGAAAGCATTGAGCCCCAGTCACTTCCTGAGCATATTTTTTCTCTGGACACGGTGCTACCTCTTTTACATCTATGAACTTAGATAAAGTTATAGATGAGGCGTTCAATAACACAGTATTTAACATTCTACTAAGCAGCTTATGCACATTAGATAGTTCTAATGAAAGATTTATTTGGTAGGTAGTATTATTTCCCATTTTACAGATGAGAAAACTGAGGCTTACTGAGATATGAATAACTTCCTAGTTGAAAACACGTTTATTTCCCCGTGGGCTTGTTGCAGAAAGGCTGGAGCCTGTGTTTCTAACAACTTCTCCAAGGAGAACATCACAGGGCACATTTCCAGAACTGAGAATCCAAGGTTTTTCGCTTGAGAACCCTTTTTTTTTTTTTTTTTCCTGCTACCCCACGTATTAGCTGTCTCCCTGGTAAAAGCACAGAGCTCCTTAATTAAGGAGGTACAGCTCACCTTGGAGGTTGCTACCATCCAAGCCAGAAGGTACGGTGAAGGCTGCTGTGCTTTCCTGAGTAACACAGTATTGCAGGACTCCAGGAGTGGGGTTAGGGTTGGGGTGCTGGGTGGGGGAGATGGCAAGTGGGGAGAAAAGTGGGGGGAAGGGGTGCCCCAGAGCCCAGCCTGAGCAGCTCTGGTGTGACCTACTTTTACAAGAAAGCATTTGCAAAGCATTTTGTTTAAAGGAAAGTCTCTGCTGCGGGGGAAAAAAAAGAAAAAAAAAGTTTGAAAAACCACTGTGCTAGCCCAGTATGTCTGTTCACCAAAGCTGAGAGACAGAGTGGCTTAGCACCCTTGACACTTGTAAGGGATCCTGCGTTTTTTTCCCCTTTTTCAAGGAACTGTGCGTTGTGTTTACTTCGTCCGGAGGCCTCCAGGCACCTGGCTGCAGGTTCAGGGTCGTGCAGCCTCAGAGTAGCTGCAGAAACCTCAGGCTGCCCCGTGCACACGCTCCTTGACCTGTGTCCTTCACCTTGGCTGTGTCTCCTCTTCAGACCTGGGGAACCTCACTGAGATTAGTTCCATTTCTGTGAAGAATAGAATGGAAATGACAGCGTTGTCACTTCCCTGGCCCAACCTTCAAAGACATGGCCTCACTGACTACCTGTGACTATTGGAGTGTTCATTGTATGCACAGTGCTGAGAAGAACGCAGGCAAGGTTCCTGACTCCAGGGGTCTTCTGGGGAGAGAGAAGCAAATAAGGAATACGGTCAACTGTTTTTGTAGGGTTATGCTTGTGATCCATATGATTGTTATCTGTGATAGCTATGTGAGGATGACTTCATCTCCTAGAAATGGGATAGGGAGAGTCTAATAAAGAAAGTTAGAAGTTGGAGAGTGTGTTGTAGAATTGCAGGGGATTGAGTTTGCACTGGGAGTTAGTTAATCCTGGCCTTTCCCACTTACTGTCCCTGGAACTTGCACAGTTTACTTTTTCTTCAAGCCTTTACTTCGTCATCTGTATAATGGATGAGACGGCCTCGGTCACAGGGCGGTGGATGGATGGGATTAAATGGAATGATGGTTGCATCCTGCTCAGTACAGTGCTCAGCACAGTGTTTATTCACTCATTAAATTATAGTTGTTGTTGCTGTTATGATTATTTGCCAGTGAGGAGTCAAAGAGACCATTTTTGAAAACCTGATCAGTGCTTTGCTTCTCACAAAAGCTCTCTGTTTTCAGGAACAGAAGCGATCTCATCACCTTAGGCTACAGTAGTTAATTTGGCTTCAGTTTCCCTGGCTGAGTCTCCTGTTTGTGCCTCCGCTCATCTGCCCAGCTCTCCCACTGGTGGCCTACACACATAGCTGGTCACTGGACATAGCTCTTCATTGGCTGGGCTCAGACCCTTCCTTTTGCCTGGAATTGTTCTTTGTCACTGTCCCTGCCCCACCCTCTTTTAATACCTAGCCTGGAGGTCAGTGCCTCCCACTGAGGGTACCCTGCTGCAGTCCGAACTTTCGGAGTTGGCCACCTCTTGTCCCATGTTGCAGTCGTGTCTATCTCAGAGCCCCTTGCTGCGCCATCCCTGGGAATGCGGGCCCACACTCTTGATAGGTACTCACACATTTCTGTGATAAATTAATTTAGTGCCTTTCGCCAATGTGAAACACAAGGAAGCAGATGATAAAATGCAAACCTGAAAACAATCATCGCAGAGCTGCGTGCTCATCAGCCTTGGGAATGGATTTCTGGGGAAGGTCTGGCCCCTCCACAAATGACATTGATAACTTGGATCTTTGCAGAAATTGAAGAGAATCCTGATGACTAGCGTGTTGGGAGAGGCCTGAAGGAAGCCAGACCAGTGACTGCACTCTCAGAGCTTCTTGGGTACCCTCCGCTCCCAGGTGATCTGCAGCTGGACCTCTGGTATGCAAATGGACCTCTCTGGGGCCTGGGATGCATGAATTCCAGGTTGAGCCTCAGAGAGCTGTGCTGGGACATTTAATAGGTTGCTGATTTCTATCTTTTTGGTATCTGCATCTTGAAATATCCCGTGCCCTTGGTTGGTTCATGCTTGAGAGCTTCCTTAGTGCTCTCTGGTAAATAGCTCATTACTGTATGTTATTTCCCCATGGGCTTATGGCAGAAAGACTGGAGCCTGTGTTTCTAACAACTTCTCCAAGGAGAACATCGCAGGGCATGTTTCCGGAACTGAGAATCTCCGGGGGTCTTTCCTACGTCCCTCTCTGTTACCTCTCTTTGGGCTGGCATTCTCCTGTCGCTGAAAAGGGAGCCTTGTCTTGAGCAGTCCTGTAGACACATGTGACTTGGCGGCTGAAAATCTGACAGTGGATGCTGGGCTTCAGCTGCCAGTGAGAGGCATCGAGACAGAACCCTGTAGAACATCAAATCATTTCCCTTTCATTCCCAGAGCCTTAATGTTTCTTTGTCTTGAGAATGACCTCACTGCTTTTTTGTATTTGTAATGGAATGCACAGTCATTTACCAGTAATCACACAATAATCCCTTACACTTTTGGACCGCCTTCCCGTTTTCCAGAGGGTTTTAACTCTCATTATCTCATTTGATCCTCATAACTGCTCTGAGAGGAGACAGAAAGGCTATTTAAATCTCTAATTTTCAGGTGTAGAAACTGAGGTTTAGAAAAGTTAAACAGTTGGCCAGAGGTCACACGGTTAGTATGCAGCTGAGTTGGAACTGGAATCTCAAGTAGTCTAACTTCTAAACCAGTGTTTCTTTTATTACTTACTGGTGGGGTGACCTTGGGAATATACTTAAGCTCTCTGAGCCTTCTCTTTCCTGTCATGAAATTGGGTATCATACTCCCACTGGAGGTGCCAGTAGGGATTAAAGGAGACTGTCTGGGAAAGCATTCGTTACCAGGTAAAGCGTGCTGCTAACCTGAGGCATCACTGCTGCATGTACCTTGAATCCAAATCGTGCCATCAGAACATCCTTCCTTCCCCTGCCATTTTGTAAAGACAGTGGTGTCCAGAATGGTGCCTGAGTGTCAAGGATCATGAGCTCCCAGCCCTGTGGCCAGCACGCTGGCCCTGCCATCCTGCCTGCAGGCTGCTTTGTTATTCTGAGAGCTCTTTTTAAAAAAATTTTTTTCTTTTTCTTTTTTTTATTTTTATAAATTTATTTTTTATTGGTGTTCAATTTGCCAACATATAGAATAATACCCAGTGCTCATCCCGACAAGTGCCCACCTCAGTGCCCGTCACCCAGTCACCCCCACCCCCCACCTACCTCCCCTTCCACCACCCCTGGTTCGTTTCCCAGAGTTAGTATTCTGAGAGCTCTTGAGCTGGCAAAGCCCTTTTTTCCTGCAGAACTCTCTCTTAATGTTCCTTGGAACAACCTTGTATGCTGGAGACAGTTTTAGGTCTGGCAGGACAGGGGAGCAGGATTGGGGAGCTGGGAATGGGATCTGTGTCCCTGAGCTTCATCCACAAAGGGTGGGAATGTGGTATGGGGAGGGGTAAAGGGGGCCAAAGAATGGGTCTCAAAGGTCTTTCTCCTTAAGCCTCAGTGGCTGGGATTTAATGGGGTACTTCTTAGGAGTCCATGTGCAGAATGGGTTGCTTAGTAGTAACACTTCCTGGAAAAACCCCAAACGATGGATTTCAAGTTGGCAACAAATGCTTTGGGAGTTAGCGGTGCGATAGGGTCAGGAAACGGCCAGCATGCCCGAGGGTTGACATCTTGGCAGCTTCGTACATACTCACCTACAGAAATCCATACTCTATACTCACGTACAGAAATTCCAAGGCAGTGAAACACATATAGGTTGTTCATATGGTTGGAAGAGGCAGAGTGAGGGGCAGGAGGTTGAAAGCCAGGAGCCAGATTTTGTTTCCATATAAGGAAGAACTTTCCTTTGGAAAGATGCAATTGGCAGCAGTAGGAGATAAGGATCATCACCTCCCTGGAGACTTCAGGGACACCATGGAAGGGCTTATAACCAGGGAGGCATTGGGTTTGGTGGCATTTATGGTCTTCTGTCCTTTCAAGATCCCAGAGCCAATGGCTTTCAGTGGTCACGAGGACGAGAGGCACACATACATTAGGGAATGCAAGGCCGCTTTGTGGATATGGAAACTGGTCTCCAAATGCTATTTTGCAAAATGGAGGGCAAATAGAAACTCTTTTCATACCTATCCCTATAGTCTGCTTACTCTTTGGTTTTCAGAGTTTCCAGGCCATTCTGTGGGCAGCTATTTTCCATGGAATGTCTTTTTCCTCTGCTGATATGTTCCTGTTGGAGTATTGGAAAGGACTCTGAGCTCCTGACGGGATGGCAGTCTTTCTGCGAAACCACCAAGTCACATGTCTCCGTGTCTAGTCAGTTATAACAGAGGACCAGCCCTTTACCCTCTTCAGACCTGCCTCTTGAACCTCTTGGGAGTATTGCAGTGGCAGGAATTCTGTACTGAGTTCTGATTCTGGCATGTTGTGGAAGGTTCTTTGACCCTGTCTCCCTGCTTCATTTAATGGCCACTTATATTCGTGTTCATTTTGTAAACATGCAATAAACGAGACATGTTTTCTGTTTTGCAGGTATTTATGGCATGCTTGCAAAAATATAAAGCAAGTAATCAGGATAAATGTGTCATGCCTGTTTGGGCAGACCAAGTAGAAGATGCTTTTAGAGGACATAGTTGGACAGTTTCGGGCTGTCTACCCAGTTTGTAGATGACAGACTATAAGCTACAAAAGGAGAACTGATTTCTCCAAAATCTAAAGGAGTAGCTCACCTGGGCTTAGGGCTTGGGTGCCCTGGCTCCCTGAGCAGTGCTGTTTACTGCTTGAAGATTCCCTGGGCATGAAAACTAGCAGACTCGTGCAGGCCAGGGATTCTGAAAAATGGCTCACGTGACCTAGAAAAAGCCTTTACAGCCAACAGTAGAACAAGATCACTGTAAGAAATAGAACCACTGGGAAGCCGAGACACGGATTGCCTTCTCTGAGCAGACCCCTCCTCCCCAGCACCCCATCTCCCTCCTTTCTCTTTCGCTAGAAGTCATTGTAGACCAGATTCATTCCTGACTGACTTTACTGGTCCAGTTGAGTTATCAAACACTTCTCGGGACCTTCTGATTAGAAGTAATCTTACAAATTAAATTGGGCATTCAACCCTCCTCCTCCCACCCCAGCAATGTTCTCCTGAAAGTCTGGTTTATTTTTATTTTATTTTTAAGATTTTATTTATTTATTCATGAGAGACACAGAGAGAGAGAGAGGCAGAGACACAGGCAGAGGGAGAAGCAGGCTCCACGCAGGGAGCCCGATGTGGGACTCGAACTCGGGTCCCCAGGATCACGCCCTGGGCCGAAGGCAGGCGCTAAACCGCTGAGCCACCCGGGCTGCCCTGAAAGTCTGGTTTTATTCTGGGGTTTCCCTCCTGGTGTCTGTCCTGTGAATAACTCATGCAAAACGAAGTTCCCAGGAGGATTCTTGGCCCAAGGGAGTCAGGGTGTCAAGGGTGGGGATTGTTTTGGGGCTCGTCTGCCATCTTGTCTGCCATCAGAAGAACCATGGACTGGATCCTAGGTGGCCTCTTCAAGTACATCTCCCCTCCCCCCCCCGGATGCCACACCCTTCCTCTGAATTAATAGATTGACTCCATAAATGTCATTGCATTCTAGATGGCCCCATTCCTCAGGTGCACTTAAAGCCTTTCAAACCAGTCCCTTCCTTGTTTGGGCTGGGGAGCCTTTTTCCTGTGACAGGACAGCCTATGGAGCAATTGAGACTCTACTTCTTTCGGGGTTAATCATTTACTCGGAGTAAGGAATTGTCATAAGTGGGGGCATGTTCCTCAAGTGCCAGAGGAGAGAAGGGTGATTTTTCTGACATCCTCTAGCCTGCTTCTCCATATATGGAAATGTTTACCCACCACACTGATCTATTGGAAGGGAAGGAGGTGACTCAGGGTTTAGGCAAAGCAGGATTTGAATTCTTGTTTCCAGAAACAAAGTGGCCCCCGTCCCCCCACCCCCCACCCCCGTCCCCTCCATTCCTTTGCCCCTTGTTCTGGAAGCTGAAGAGAGAGTGTCTCAGTGCTGTTCCCCTCGGGCCTTGGGACCACCTCCTTGCAGTGGGACTCAGGGTGTGTGAGAGGGAGTGAGGGCCAGCGGAGGGCCAGCTGCCTGTGGGGCCTGACTCGCGTGAGTACATCATCATTGATAGAGAGAATGGCATTTCTGCTCCGACCTGGGGCTCGCAGCCCTGAAGGCTTGCATGGCGATGGGACATGTTGCTGGGAGCGCTGGCCACTTTATTTCGGGGTGTGGACAGCTGCTTTCCCAGGGGAGAGCTTCTCACAGTGGGATTTAGAGACGGACTCTGCCTGAGGGGAAATTCTATTTGTACGTTAAGAAAAAAATGAGACAGATATTTCCTCCCACCTGAGGCCTGGCCAGAGTTGGGTAGAAAGGTAATTTGGGAGTGTTGTTGCCTGTCTGATTGCTAGGGCTAGAGCCAGAAGCCAGAAGGATGTTTGTGGACGCTTGGGGAGGGATAGTTTTAGCTTGAAAAGCAGAGTTATGGTTGGCCTTAAGAGCATAAAAATATTGTTACATATGCAGCATTTGCACAGTCTCCTCAGCCTGGAATAGACACCCAGTGTGCAGGACGTTGTGTGGGCTGATGGACTGTTAGAGCTGGACGGAGCCTCAGAGGTGGCTGGGTTGGTCTGCCTCGGTGTGCAGCACGATGGTGAGCAGTGGAGGCCCAGGTAGCATGGCTAACTCGTCCTGTGGGTACAGGGCTGATTAGTTGGGATTAGAATCCTGGTCTTGTGGCTCTCGGATCCTTCCTCCTCCTCCTACACTTCAGCTGTCTCTGTAGGCAGAGGTGGAGAAAATGTGCCCATTTTGCAGATGAGGAAATTGGGACCGGGATGCCAGAGTGGCCCACACTTACTGATCTGATTGGTGAGATGGAGAGCTAGCACCTAGTTCTCCCAGTTCAGACCTCTGTCTATCCTGTTCACGGGCTCAGACGCCTGAATTTGTTACTTGTAAAATTTTTCTTTTTTTTTTCCCTTTTTCGGTTTCTACTTACTTTTGTTCTGCTCCCTGTCATGCGAATGTTGTTTGAGTGTGAGTTGCTGCCTTCTGATCTGCTTTGCTGCCTGTATCGTTTTCTTTCCTGGAAGGGGATGAGAGCTTGTCCAAGATGCAGAACTTAATAGTGGAGGCCCTTATTTCGGTTTCTCTCAGGCGATGGAAATTATACACGGGCCATGAAAGAAACTGAGTTGGGCTTTCCATCTTAGCTTCTATCCCTCTTCTTGCTTGAGGCTGCCAGAATTTGGGGGTGTCATTCCCATTGAAAGGTGAGCCAGACTCTGAAGGGATTTTATACACAGACACACAGACACACATAGATACACACAGATACACACTCATAGACAGACACAGACAGGCACATACAGACACACAGACACGCATAGACACAGACACTCGTAGACACAGACACATGCAGATACATACTTGTAGACACACCCACAGACACACACTGCTAAACACATACACACACTTCTTTGCCTTCTTCGATACCATGGCAACTTTTCAGAGAGACTAAGAGGGCACCACCCTCTCTTACAGTCCACCCGATATCACGTGGCCATGAGCATTCTCTGTAGTCAGTTTGGTTTCTGGTTAACCTGGGGTTCCTATTCTCCAGCTGAGGGAAGATGGTGGAGGTGTGTCTTGGGGAAGCACTTTCATGCCAGTGGCATTAGGTGACAGATCGTAACAGTGCAAGAAAGTGCTCTGAGACCTATGTCTGTCTAGTGTTGAAGGGAGCGCAGCCAGCTCCCTAGGCTGCTCTGAAGCACCGGGGAAGCTCAGGACCCCTGGAACCTGCACACAGCATGTCGCCTGCTCCGTGACTATGATTGGGCTTCTTGGAAGCCCCGCTCACTGGTTGGGAGGAGGCTGCTTGAAGAAGGAAGGCTTGGGATGTTTCCTAGCTGTGGTGGGGACATGCAGGGGCTCCCTACGAGGTTAGGGCTGCTGGTGCAGGTGTGCATGCTGGTACTGTTAAGAAGGAGAACTGACATGAATTGATTGCTTTCTGGGTGCCAGGCAGTGGGCTTGATCTAAATCACAGAGTTACTACTTGATCTAAATCACTGAGTCACCATTACTGCTACCTGTGAGTAGGTGCTATTTTTTTTTTTTTTACTTTATTTTACATTTTGGTAAGACACACGTAACATTTACCATCTGCACATTTTGATGTGTATAGCTCAGTAGTGTTAAGTGCAGTCACCTACCCTGCAACCAGCCTGCAGAACTCCTTTCATTCTGCAAAACTGAGATTTAGCAGCGGTTAAACACTAGCTCCCCCTCCTCTTTCCCCTAGATCTTGACAACCACCATTCTCTCCTTTCTGCATCCATGACTGACTACCCTCGGCACCTCGCCTGAAGTGGAATCATACAGTGTGGGTCCTTTTGTGACTGCCTTATTTCACTTCATGTCACGTCTGCAAGCATCATCCATGCTGTGGCATGTGTCAGAATCATATATGTACACACCATAGTTTGTTGATCCACTTAGGAACTATTGTTGATCCTCTCCATTTTAGAGAGGAGGAGCCCGAGGCTTTGAGGGGTTAAGTCGCCCAGAGTCCCGCAGCTAGCAGTGGAGCTAGGAGTTGAACCAGGTAGTGTGACGTCAGAGCACATGGGGTCAGGAGGAAGCCGACCCTTAGTCGACCCTTAGCCGAACTCTTAGTTCGAAGAGTGGGACAGACTAGGGTGATTCTTAACTGGATGGTGTTACCTCCTCACACCTGGCTGTGACATGTCAGTAACCAGGTGTTCCAAAGGGCCACATGTACACATTTCTCTCCATCTTCTGTCCATCTCTGGAGCCACATGTGAAGCCCACCTCTGGAAAATGGTAGGAGATGTATGGCTCTTCTCGTTTATAATCTTTGTCTCTTCCTTTCACCTTATTTTTCCATCTCCCTCCCCAGTTTCTTACTTGTAAAAAATCCGCAAACTATATGCGTCTTTGTTAGGTACTTCAGCTCCCTTATGGAATAAGACGGAACGTATAAATTGGTGACATAATATTGGGTCTATGGAAGAGCTGGTCTGCAGAGCAGTGGATAGACACTGCAGATGTGATTTTCTGACCTGGTATGTTGCTAACTCAGTGTTTCACTTGGGCGATGATGGGCCCCTTCTGGGCCTCATTTTTCCCACCTGGAAGATGGGCTGGTTGTTCACAATGGCACACATTCCATCTGTGCTGAGCCCACATGAGGCTTTCTACATGATTGATCCTTCTATTCTCCTGGCACCCTGCAGGTGCTGTTATGCCCATTTTACCTGAGAAAAGTAAGTTCTAGAGAAATGGGAAAACTTGCTTAAAGTCCTACAGCTCCTGAGTTGTGAGCATCAGGGATCCATGTCTGACTCCAAAGCCTAGACGTTGTCCATAGTGCCGGGCAACTTGCCCTTTAGCGATCTGTACAGTTTCTTTCACTGGTGACATGTATTCATCTAATTTTATTAAATGTTTATTGGATTCCCACTTAGGTGCTTCATACTGTTCTGGGCACTGATCCAGCATCGGGTTTGGAGTGAAGAAAAAGACAGATAGAACAATGATTCCTTGAAGCTTACATTCTAGTAGAGGTGTGTGGAGGAGGCAGGTAATAAATGAACACGTAAATAGGGAATGATAAGTAACACTTAGGAAGATTCACACGGGGCACTCAGATGTGAGTGAATGCGGGAAGGGATCTGGGAGGTGATATTTAAGCTGAGATCTGAATGACGAGGAGCCAGCCATGCAAAAATCAGAGGGGAGAACCATGTAGAGGTGCAGGGGCCACTGTCAGTGCCAAGGCTGTGGAGTGAGAATGAGTTTGTGCTTGAGGAACAGATGGAGGCCAGAGTGCTCAGAGGTAGTGGGCTGCAGAGGGAAGAAAAGCATGGTAGGAGGGCAGGGCAAGGGCTGCTGGGTTTAAGTAAGCTGGAGGAGGGGCTTGACCTGAGTGTAGGGGTGATGGGAAGCATCTGAGTGTTTGACAAGCATCATTCTGCCTGGATTGCAAGTTGGGGAGGCAAGGGTAGAAGCAAGGAAGTTAGGAGACCCTTGCTAGAATCAGGTGGGAGGTGGTAACTTTGATTAGGGCAGTAGAAGTGGGGCCAGAGAGAAGCGACTTGGTTTTGGAGAGATTGTCTACAGGAAGTCAAGTATAGTTTCCTTCAGAGAAGCATCAAGGTCAATGGGCAGGTATCTGGGAGACCCTGATGGAGGTGACAATATGTAGTGGGGGTGCATGGACTTGCAGCTGATTCAGACTAAGGAGCCTGTGTGCTCCCTGCTTCAGTTTCTAACGAACTTCTGGCCAGGGAACAGAGGGCAGTGGCTTCCTGCCTCTGACTTCCTGGCTGAGAGCTGCTGGAACGCCCCAAAATAAGCCCTGAAGAACGTGACGCTTCCTCTGCTCTCCCTGGGTATTTGTATAAAACATTCTTTCCCACCAAGCATACAGAACATTCAGAGTGATGTTGATTTTGTGGGCCACATTTAACATATTGTTTCTCCTTGATATGTTGTCTGCTTTTGCAGGGATTCCTTCCTCCTGCAGATTCTCTGGTGAAGAGCCTTCAACCACCCTGTAAGATGGCTCTGGAAGGTTCAGTGGGAGCCCAGAAGAGCTGGGACTTGAGAACGCTGGTCCAGGGGTACCTCCTAGACCTCCTCTTTCATTTATGTTTGATTTCACACCTCCTGGCCCTTGCCTTCCCCTCTATAATTCTTTCTAATGTGCTGGACTTTCCTGTAAACCCTCCATTTTTCAGTGGCATGGAGAAACTGGTGTCATAGAAGTTAGATAATTTGGGGGTGCCTGGATGGCTCAGTTGGTTGGGCATCTGACTTTTTTTTTTTTTTTAAGATTTTATGTATTAATGAGAGACACAGAAAGAGAGAGGCAGAGACACAGATAGAGGGAGAAGCAGGCCCCATACAAGGAGCCCGATGTGGGACTTGATCCCGGGTCTCCAAGATCAGGCCCTGGGCTGAAGGTGGCGCTAAACCGCTGAGCCACCAGGGGTGCCTGGGCATCCAACTCTTGGTTTTGGCTTAGGTCTCGATCCTAAGGTTCATGTCAGGCTCTACGCTCAGTGCTACTGCTTCACATTTTCTCTCCCTACCCTGCTGCCTCCCCACCTGCCACATGTATGTTCTCTCTCTCTCAAAACAAATAATAAATAAATAAAAAAAAGAAGTCAGATGATTTGGTCAATGTGAGGCTGTGTCTGAGTCAGGCTGGGAATCTAAGATTCCTAGCTGAGCCTTGTGCTTCCTCACCACCAGGCCGAAGTGACTCTGCATGGAACCTCGTGCCTCTGGATATCTCATGCCAGTCTTTCTCATTTATTTATTTATTTATTTATTTATTTATTTATTTATTTATTCATTCATTCATTCATTCATTCATTCATTCGAGATACAAAGAGAGAGAGGCAGAGGCATAGGCAGAGGGAGAAGCAGGCACCCTGTGGGGAGCCCGATATGGGACTCGATCTCAGGAGCCCAGGATTATGACCTGAGCTGAAGGCATATACTCAACCACTGAGCCACCCAGGCGCCCTCTCATGCCAGTCTTATACTGTACTGGGCCTGAGCCTGGGGATGCTCAGAGATCATAATCTAAACCTAAAATTCACTCCTGAGGCTTCTTCACATACTTCTCTTCAAATGTTTTGCAGACTGTATTACCAATTTTTTTTAAAACTCTTGAACATTATCTCTTAAAAACAGTTTTGTTTTTGCTCATTTGAATTTCTTTTAAAATTTCTTTCATATTACCCATTCATTTAGTCAACAAACATTTATTGAGTTCTTACTGTATGCCAGGCATTGTGCTAGGTGCTGGGGATTGATTCAAAGATAATTTGGAGGCGTATGGAAGGGGAGTGCATAATTACAGCACAGTGAGATAAGTGCTATAATAGAGGGATATGTAAAGAGCTAGAAATAGCACTATGAATAACATCTCTGAACAAATTGCCTTCTTTTTTCCTTTTGGATTATTCCCTTATGTATATTGCCCAAAGTGGGATTACTGGGTCATTTAAAAGATGAAAACAATTTGGCACAAAAAGATGTAATGACTTGCCTGGGGAATACAGATCAATTTTCAACAGGGGGAAAATTGTTGACAACTCCAGATTTAGATACTTCACCAGGAGGATTGCGCCGTTTTTATACCACCCCTATCATCATGGTGGCTTTCAGGGGGAGTACCTATTCTCAACATGTCAGGCTGCATGTAGAAACACATAGCCTTATATTTAATCTCACAAATTAATTGTTAATTCTCACCAGAACCTAGCTATATAAGTATGATTGTTTCCATTTTACAACTGAAGACATTTAACTTCATTAAAAGGAAGTGACTTGCTCAGGGTTCCATAGTTCATTTGTGGAGAATCCAAGAATCAAGCTTAGAATTTTTGTGATTCTCATAGGGCCCCTGTCCTGTTCTCCATGTTCTGTTCACCAGGCAGGGTACTTGTGCTCCAGCCAGGGCCTGGAATTCATTTAATGAGCTGTAGGGACTCTTTTTTGCAAGAAGGTCAGAATCTACAAAAAGAGGTACAGAAATTGTAACCTTCCAAAGTCCAGTGTTCCTCTGTGCATCGATCGGAAGACCCTAAAGGTCCATTATTCCTGACCCTGGCCCAGATCCCGGAAGGCTAGTGTGTGTGGCCTTAGCACTAAAGTACAGAATCCCAAGTAGGCTGAAACCTTGCCACAGTTCTGTTTGAAACATTTATTATTTTCCTAGTATATTCAGCTGTATGTACCTGAATGTAAATTTATTGATTTTTGCCATTGAGGAGTAAAAACTCCCGCCCGCAGTATCCAGCTCATCATAGCCAGACATAATGCCTGCCTGTTGTGAATTTCCTTGAGGCTTTGGCTCACTCATCCCTAAGACAGCCACGTTCCCTGCCATTTTCCAGACATAGCCTGCTTTTTCTCACCTTCATGCTTTAGCTCATGCTCTTCCCTTAGCCTAAGGTGACCTCTCCCATCTTCATCCAGAGAACTTCTGGTCCCCCTCTGCACTTCTGCACAGATGCCACCTTCTCATTGAGGTGACCTCTGATCACCATCCACTCTCCACCATCCACACTGTCTCACACCAGAAAGGATCTCTCTATTCTCTTTTCTGCTAACTCACACCACAGTGGGGTGGCTGTGGGGCAAGAGAGTATAACACTGTGGTGTTGATGAGCATGAGAGCTTCATTGGCCATGACACTGCTAGATGTGTGATCCATCAGGTCAGTGAATCTGCTTGAGCCTGAGGCTCCTCATCCATCAAATGGGTATAAATAATCACACCAAGTCACAGCAGTTTTGTGAGGATTTGTACTGTTATCTTTGCTTCTTCTCTGGTTACACACCATTTCCTACTTTATGTCTTATCTCTCCTTCTAGAGTGGGAGCTCCTTTAAGGGCAGGAAGGGAAAAATGTCTTGCCTGTGCCTTTAACAAATGGGACCTGCCACAATGACTTCTTTAAGGGAAAGATTCCATATGGCCTGACTGGTGTCATCAGTGCGAGCTCATTACTAGTTGGAAGCCCAGTCACATGGTGCCAGGCCTGCCCAGGAGCACTGTGATAGAGAGCTTCGGGCACACACAGTGTGTGCTGGATAGGCCTCTGGCTCTTGCTTGGTAACAGGAAAGAGGCAGGAGCCTATGTGCAGCCTGTGTTCTGATTCATCAAGTTGGGTAGTGCTGGCATTTCGCTGAAGACAGTGGAAATCCTGCTTGGAATAGTAGTCTTGGTTTCTTCTCTGGGTCTTTCATGGGTGGGAATTTCAGAATACCATGGAAGTGTGGGTTTGGGGCACCACTGAGAGCTACCTCCTCCTCTGACTTCTCTGTGGGCCACGGAGAAGGGGTCCCTTCAGAGGAGGAAGCTGTCCTTTAGACACCCCTATCCTCTGCCTGTGCTTAGAAACTGACCATGGGAGGGGATTCAGTTCTTGAAGGCGTAGCTCTACCATTTAACTTTCTCTTAAATCATTTCCCAAAATGTAGTAGCCATGAGTCTCAAGATCCAAGTGTTTTAGCCTGGCACACAAGGTCCTTCATGTCTTGGCCGCAGCATTCCTTTCCAGCCTTGTCTCCCACCACATCCCTCTGTGCTCTGCCTCTGGCCTCACCAGATTAGTCACTTTCCCTAAGAATACCCTGGACTCCTCCTTACGGCCTTTAGAGCACATCGTGTTCCCTGGGCCTATTTTCCTTCTCCTCATTCATGGAAATCCTCTTGGGTGTTCAGGCTCAGTTGAGAAGTCATCTGCAGAGAGAGCTCTTTCAGACTCTCAGAACCACATTGAACATACTTGTGCTTTGCACACTCTTCATCCTGTCTTATGTATTTGAGCGTGTCCCTGGTGAGCCTGTGAGCTCTTTGAGAGTCAAGTCTGACTCAGCACCTCCACCTGCTAGGTCCATACACTGTGCCTTATTAAGGACAGGAGGTGCTAGCAAATGTCTGTTTTGAGCACCTGCGAATGCAGGGCACATGACATCGTGTCAGCTAACAGTTGCGCCAGAGGGGGTGTTGAGAAGCTCATTCTAGGGTTACCCGCGGTTTGTTTGATCATGAGCCCAGCCACTGGAATTCTGTTGAATTGGCCTGATATCAGCTCCCTGTTACCCTTTCTCAGGCCTGCTTCCCACATACCCAACAGATGTCTGCTTGGTGCCAGGGCTTGGAGTTTTTTATTTCACTTAAGAACATCGAGCAAGGTGGAAGTCAGGGAGGATTCTGTTTCTAATGTGAACATTTTTTAGTTTGAAGGTTCAGGCTTTGTTTTTTACCCCAGAGCTCCTTAAAATGTAAAAATAGTGGAAGAGTTTTTTCATATTTTCTGCCCTTAGCAGAACAGCTGTCCAGAGTATAGTTGTAACTGCAATGTAATAAAACCTGGGTTGTGGAGCTTGTGCTGAGGACTTGGGTTCAGGTTTTGGCTTTATTGTTTGTCATCCCCCAAACCCCAGGCAGTGGCCTGACCTCTCTGACCTTCCGTTTCTTCAGTGGACAATTGGGAAATTGTTCTTATTATAGGGTTGATGGAAAGTTTAAATGAGCTTTGGACTTTAAATTGGGATTTTCATTCCTGTTTGATTCATAAATTGGATTTGAAGGCCATTTTTTTTTCATTAGATTTTTTTTTCTTTAATTTGAGTGCAGTTGACACACGGTGTTACATTAGTTTCAGGTATATAATATAGTGATTCAACATCTTTATGTGTTATGCTTTGCTCACCGTAAGTGCAACTACCATCTGTCACCAAACCTCGCTCTTTCAATATCATTAACTATATTCCCTATGCTGTGCCTTTTCTTCTGTGACTTACTCATTCCGTTACTGGAAGCTTATACTTCTCTTCCCTTTCATCTATTGTTGCCCATCACCCCACTCCCTCCTGTCTGACAACTCTCAGTGTGTTCTCTGTATTTTAAGTCTTACTGAAGGCCATTTTAAAATAGAAGTTCCAAAAAAGTTTGCTTTTGAAGCAAAATGCTTGAACATGTAAGGTTTCACACACGTGTTTTATTTTATTTTTTGAATGACAAATGGATTTCCACACAGCGCACTTAGGGACCATACATAGCTTTTACAAGAGTCAGTTATAGTCTGCATCAATTAGAGCCACAGAATCATAAGCTTTGAGAAATTATGAAAACCTTGGAAGCCAAGGGGCCGAGCATTAATGCATGCTGCGTGTGGGCTCTGTGCAGTGCGTGCTGGAATTGGAATCCCCGGGGCAGGATTACTTAGACCCCGATGGGTAGGTGGTATTAGTGCTGTTTGGCAGACAGGGACCTTGAGCTCAGGGAGGTTAAATAATTTACACAAATCCTGTATCAAAGCATTCAGCTTCATCCTGTACTCATGGTAGCCTCTAGAAATCCTTTCCCTTTCCAGACGCGACGAGGCCTGCCTTTGTTTTGTGAATCCTTTAGCCTCTCTGTGCAGGAGCAGTTCCTGGTTCCGGACCAGATAGAGCAGTGGAAACTGGCAGTGTGGATATCCCAGAACTTGTTTCATTAATCTGGAAGAGTGTCTTTCCTGTTCCTGCCAAGGATCTGCTCATTTTGAGCACCTTTGACTAATCACTCATCAGCCTTTTCTTGTTCTTCTCTTAGGAGAGAGCTTCGCCGTGGCCCTCTCTGGTTTTGAGGTCAGGAGTATATCTGAAGGCGGCTTCATATTTCTCCTAAAAAAATTACGGGTGGAAAATAAAATTCATTGAGTATTTCCCATCATCTCCTCCAAACACAGGGCGGAGGTTAGGAGTCATGGCTGTCATCTTGGGCCTGTCACTGACCAGGCAGAGAACTTGGAGCCAAGTCCTCCTTTTCGTTTTGGGACCTCAGTGTCTTCACCTGGAAGGAGCTGAGGGCATTCCAAGGTGACTCCTGAGATTTTAAAATTCTGCATGTTTTGTGGTGTCAAAACCATCAATTTCTGCTGAGCTGCATAATCCTGCAGCTGTTTCGCTGATACTTTTCAATCTTTAGATTTAATCTATTCAACAATGTATAATTTTTTAAAGGGAAGCTTTTATAGACACTTCTGAAATATCAGGGTGGGGGGGATAAATGGATGTTAAAAAATAGAAAACAACCAATTAAATAGTATATAGCATGTAATTCTCCTTGGAAACTTACCACGAAATTGAGGAGCACTTTAACAACTGGTAATTTAAATTGCATTTGAACTCTGCTAATGGTTTGTTTGCATGGGAACTTCAATCATTTCACAGTGGTTCTTTAGCAAAACTCCTTGTTCTCTTTATGGAAGAGAAGAAAAAAAAATGATTAAAAGAGAAGTCGACTATGGAAGAGGAGACCACTGTCATTTGTGTGTGGAGGGAAGCCGCCAGGTGTGTGAGACAT
Organism: Canis lupus dingo; assembly: GCF_003254725.2. NCBI lineage: Eukaryota > Metazoa > Chordata > Mammalia > Carnivora > Canidae > Canis > Canis lupus. The sequence continues at coordinate 20,566,208 of NC_064276.1, forward strand.
TGCCCTAAGGCCAAGGTGGAGAGCCTCACCTTCCAGTTTAGAGATCTGGCAAGTCCAGGGCCCTCTACTGCTGTTGTAGAAACCGCTCTGATTTCTATCTCCCTCCGCAAGGAGAGACTTAGGTTTCCAGGGGCTTGCAGGGGGGTGGTGTCTATCTTTTGTTTTCTATGAGATCGTACTGTCTGCAGGTCTGGTGTTTGCCTCTGCAGATTCCGTTCCTCAGCAAGTTGGAAATGATCCCTTAGTCATTTCAGCGGAATGGCATTGAGAATTCTAAAGTCCTTGAAGACCATCGGGTCTCAGGAAACTCATTGCTTTGCTGGGCTCATCTTGATTATGTACCATTTTCCTGACTTCCTTTCTTTTTCCTGTTGGGTCATACCGAGAGCTTCCAGTAGGTGGTCGGAGACTTGGATGTGGAAGTTGTGGTTTTGCTCTAAAGCTGATTGTGTGACCAGGGGCAAGTCCCTCTGCCCAGTGAGTTTTGGTGTCCTCCTCTGTCAATATGACTCTAACTGGGTCCATGGAGCAAACCCTGGGCTGTCTGCCACTACCTGTGGCTCCTGGAGTGGCCACCTCCTTACTCTGGCCTCAGCTTTTCCCTTTGTCAGTTGGAACAGTTAAGGTGGGCCATTTTTAAGGTTCCTTCCAACTTTGAGCCGATCGCAGTATTTGAGGACTGAATGAGATGATATACACAAATCAATTTCATGGTTGGTTAAATAATGTTTAAAATGACAACAATGAAAATGGGAGTAGTGGTTTTTCTGGTATGTGGATTCCTCCAGCATATACAAAGCACACATTTTTAACAGCCTACTGCCTTGGAATACTTGTCTTTTGGAATATGTACTGCATAATCCTTAGCAAAATAGTAATAAGTCTTAATGAAATAAAACTTGTAATGAGGGCTTACCTGGAAGTGTCAGGATTGTCCAGCTCTCTGTTGCTCACTGGCTGTCATTTTTTTAGACAGGGAAACTAAGGTTCAGAGGGGTCACTCAGTCCCACAGTTAGAAATTTGTCCCCAGGGATGATTGGATGGCTCAGTGGTTGAGTGTCAGTAAAATCTTTAAAAAAAAATGAGTTTGGAAACATTTCCTTTTTTTTTTTTTTTTAAGATTTATTTATTTAGTCATGAGAGAGACAGGGAGACAGAGGCAGAGACATAGGCAGAGGGAGAAGCAGGCTGGCTCCCTGTGGGGAGCCCGATGCGGGACTTGATCCCAGGAACCCGGGATCACAGCCGCCTGAGCCAAAAGCTGACACTCAACCACTTAGCCACCCAATCTTTGTCGTTGAGATTTTGCTATTAATTTTTTCTTGGCTAAAGTGTGAATATCTAACTATTGATCTCTTTCCCCACTGCGATGATGATGAAGTTGTTTTTCAGAAGAGCTGGGTTGCCTGAAAACTCCTTTCAATGATTCTGTGACAGATTGGTGCAAGAGAAGTGCCAGAAGCTGACTGGGGGCTTAGCAGGTAGAGAGGGAAGCCATCAAATTTGCGGGCTTCAAACCTGGCATTATTCCTCATATGGCCTAGTTAGTTCATAAAGCTGGAAAGTTCTAAAGCTGGCAAGTTCCTAGAGATTTGGTGTGTGTGTGTGTGTGTGTGTGTGTTTAAAGATTTATTTATTTTTAGGGAGAGGGTTGGGGGACGGGCGGAGAGAGAGAGAGAGATCCAAGAACGCTGAGATCAAAAGTTGAAATCAAAAGTTGGCTGCTTCACCAACTGAGACACTCAGGTACCCAAGAGCCTAGAATTTGTAAGCAACCCCCCCTCTCCCATTTTCCACAGGTGGAGACATTAAAGCGCAGAAATACAACTGAAGACAAAATCCACTCACCTGGTTCTCGTTTGAGGCCTTTTCTTATTGTTTTCCTGGGCACTCATCAGAGGGAAGGTATTTTTCCTCAATTGGTGAGTCCTATGAAGAACGGAAGACTTTTCTTTTATACACAATGACCATGTTTAATGAGTCTAAAAAAATCCATGGTTTCCATTGAACACATGGGCACTGGATGCCGGGATGGAGTAAGAATTAGAGAGGAAACACAATCTTCTTTCTTTTGATCTTGAGTTGATTTCACTGACAATGGACAGAATAGAACAATGCTCATAAAATGTGTGGCAAAGCAGAGGCAGGACTCCGCTCTTGGAAGGAACATGAAGAGAAATTGGAAGAAAATTGGGGGTAGTGATGAGTTTGGATTGCCAATAATTGTTTTGCTTCCTTCTTTCTCCTTTGGCATGGAGGGAAGGGTTCTTGAAATTGAAGAACCAAAATCAAGATGTCAATGAACAGTGTTATGGGCGTTTGTGAGGAAAGAAAAGTTGTATTGTCGAGTGATTCTTGTTTACCTCCACACGAGATACTTCTTCTGCCATCTCATTTTATTTTCACAAAAGTCCTTTGAAGTAGTAGGGGAGGCTAGATTTGCTCAGGCAAAGGGTGAGACCTGTTGTCTTAAGGGTCTGCTGGAGTTCCACTGGGATCCGATTCCATACTTAGAAAGGGGGGTCGCGAGCAAAGGGAAGCTTTCCCTTCAGTTTTGAAATACTTCTGAGTTCCACAGGTAGAAGAGAACATCATGTTCTAGAAAATAGGAGTGGTGAAAAGAATAGCGGTGTGGGCTGCCCTTGGCTGGACAGAGATCTGAGGAGAACAATGAGAGAATTCTGGGAAAAGCTTCCATTTAGAATTTGAGATCTGAGATCTCCATTCCGAGGACCTGTCCCTGTGTGTCCTAAGCACTGGCTGTATACTGGGTAAATAATATGCCTTGCCACGTTTATGGTATAGTTTTTCAAAACAGCAGATGCTGTAGTGGTTGATAAAACCTAACCTTATTTAAAAGTGTGACAGAGTTTATGGTTACATTTTGTCACCTTTTCTTAATCAATGTCTCTTAAAACAACAACTGACCTTCTGTGTGCCAGTAGATCTGCATAAGATAAAAGACTGGCAACTACTGCTTCGATCCTTAAATACCTTACTTAGCTTATTAAATTTCACGCATGGTCTTGAATGTTTTGCCCTGAGCATACACTTTAAGAATCAAATGTGAATCTTTGTTTCCTGCTATACTTCCTGAGTTTTTTCAGTGTTTAAAATGAAATTGTGATTAATATGAAGACTTTTACTTGGATTAAAAACCAACCAACCAACCACACATCAGTGTGTGATGACAGAATGGGAGAGAGCACATAAGCAGGAGGAAGCTGGAAGACACTCAGGAGTTTTTGTTGTCCGTAGCTAATTGTGAACCAATAGTGGCTCATGTCTCCTAAAATGCCAGTGCAGCCTGGGACTGCGTGAAATAGAGTATGGCCTCTAGAACACGGTGGATGAGGGATCGTACTGGAAACCTGCACATCCAGTGGTGAGGTGGGCTTCGGGGCCAGGACTCAGCTCTGTTTCTCTCTTACTACTCCTTGCTCTGCCTTCTCTGTGTTGGCTTTAACCTTGGATGTTTCACTCTGTGGTCAGGAGATGGCTTCCTGCTGCATCCTGGGCTCTAGGCCTCCTCTTGCCTGGAAGAGGAAGAGCCTTTTGTACCAGGTCCCCATGGCCCTGGGTTACATACTGTGCATTCCTGCACAGTCACTGAGGCCAAGAGGATGGGACTGTGCTAAATGGCCTGTGCATTGGGCTCTCCTCTGGAATTGAGTCTGATGACAGTCACACGCAAATTTCATGGCAGCTACATGGCATAGAAGAGCGGTCCCTCAAAGAATATCTGGGTTCTGCTACGAGGTGGTGAGAACCACCATCTAACGCTATTTGGGTGATTGTGAGCTTTCTTTCTCCCTTCCTCACAGACCTCCTCTAGAGTGTTGGACTTTATTGCTTTGTCCTCTGAAGGGGACATTAGCCAGATGGACTATCTACACAAGAAAGCTCTCAGGACTAGAAGTGATTTCTCACCAGGAACTGTTATAGGAATGAGACTCCACTGGAGAGGGCAGGATGCAGGGCACATGTGATGATGGCCTTTGTGAACATAAAACCTGGTCAGAAGAGGGACAGCATCTCTTGTTCACAAGGGCATTGGGATCTCTAGCACATGACAGGGGCACAGTGCATTTTCATGGATAGAAAGAATGAATCTAAAGGTAGTGAGTGTCCCTTTCTCCAAGAGCATTCCATCAGACCTTGGCCATTCTCTGTTGGGGAGTTTTAGGAAATCTAGCAGAGATGAGGCTGGCTGCATGGCTCCATGAGAATGAAGCAAATGACTGACAGAATGAGTCTTTTGGGGCCAGAATGGCTCAAGAAGTTTGTGAATGCATAGAAAGGCAGTGAGTACAGCAGGGTGGGGTGTCAGAGGTCTGCCAGTTATCAGATGTGCCCCCCGCCCCCAGAAAAACAACGTCCCCCTGCCTTCATTTCCCTGGTCTGGGAATTAGGAAAGATAACCATTGCTCTATGTGCTTCCCATGTTTGCTTAGAGCACATGGGTTGATAGATGCCGACTTGTTTTGCAGACTATACAGTGTGGTACGTACATGATAGATTATTACAGTTGTGTTCTTCTTTAGTTTAATGGCTCATCTTGAATATAATGAAAAATGAGACCATGTAAGGTGTAGTCCCCAGCACGGTGCCTGCTACATGGTATATGCTCAGTGTATGTTCTTCCTTCCAACCTTGCAACCCCAACGTCACCATCGGATGGACACTGATTTGTCCTCAGTCTTGGAACGGAGCTAGATCTGGAACCTTGCTTAATGGTAATGGTTGGAATTGAAATGAGATTGTATACTATTATTACTTTGCATATTTGATTTTGCTCTAGGGTAGCAGGAGGTGGAAGGTGGGAGAATTGGGAGACTGAAGAAGTCTCCATGCTTGAGAAATCCCTTAGAAATTACAGTCTAGCTGTTTGACTCTAGCTTTGTTTGATTAGATAATCACGAACTTTCTGCTCTAGGCGTCACCAGCCCAGTGGGAGTCAGGAAGGAAATTATTTTCCCCTGTTGATACTAGTGTACAATTGTTGACGGCAGCCAAGGGCTTTCATTTTTAATATTTCCTCTTTGATACTTAGAAGGATCAGGTATTAGTCTGTGCCGGAAGCAAAGCAACGGTCACTTCCGCCGGAGGTGAATGTCTTGGCTCCCTACAATTACTCGGTCAGGTGGTTTCTGGGCATGAGTGACCATCTGCTGAGCCAGCTTTCATTGCTTTTTATGTTATTGCTTCAGAAATACAAAAGGACTTGCTGGGTCTGAGCAGGAACCCATCCAGCCACCTAGGGTCCTGTGGTTGTTCTGTAACCCAGGGATGTCTTGTAGGAGATGTTTGCTATCCATGAAAGTCAGAGGTAGAGTGCTCTCTTCTCTCTCTCTCTTTCTCTCTCATTTCCTTCCTCCTAATTCCATATTCTTCTACTTCCTGACTTCAGTACAGTGGAGATACTTCTGTTCTGTGTTGTGTAGAGCCCTGGGAGGTCAGAGGAATTCTCAGGTTCTCCTACTTGGATTCCTGTGTGGTAGAAGGGCTCTGATGCCTAATGGATTGGGGGCCCCATGAATCCTTGATAGATTGCTGCCAAATATCTACCCCTGGTTCATAGACTGTGTGCTCGTGCTCTGCCCTGATCTGTTTGTCTGGAAGTCAGTAAACCTCAAGATCTTTAGGACACTACAGTGAATTAGGCACAGTTCCTATCCTGGAGAAGCCTATACACTACTTGGAGAGAGAGATATACACATAAGAAAAGCACATTAGAAAGAAGGGTATTGTTTACAGCACACATTTATTAATCACCAAATCTGTTTCAGGGCCCATAGGGATGCTTGGGAAAATGGAGGTAAGTTAGCCTTGGGTCTCATGGGGCTTATTTGAAAGGTTGGGAGGGTGGGAAGAATTGAGACTGTTAAGGTTTCCAGGAGGAGGAGATCTGATCTCAAAACCAGTGAGTGAGCCACGGAGACTTATAGCACAAGCTCAGAGTGCTGGCAGGGTACTCCTGTGGACATCACTTGGCCCACTGAGGCTGGGCAGGTTCTGAACCTATGTAGCTGATCGCACAATATGGTTGGGCAGGTAAGGAGTCTTTCACCTTCCAGGTGGGGTTCCGTCTCCATTTTATTTCCTGTCAACATGCTGCAGCCAGAAGTGTCATGTTGACTTCGAGCTGCACTGACATTATTTCTGTGTTCCTCTCTGTGTGGCCAGAGGATGCCTGAGTATGTGTCACTAAGTGGGAAAGCATCTCTGCATTGAGAGCAGTGAGGGAGGGCGGGCAGGGGTTTCTCTCAAGAATTCCTGATAGCTAATCTCTTGTAGTCTCTTTCCGGGGCCTCCTGAAAAATGGTGGAGTTGGTAGGGACCAGGACTGGGCCTCTCCTACTGGGCTGCTATCTTTGTTATCTACTGCTGCCTAACAAACCCTAAATTTAGTGCTTACACAAGGACCATTTATAATCTCACACTGTCTGTGATTTAGGCCTTGGGAGCAGCTTAGATGGGAGGCTCATAGCCTCTCCCGAGGTTGCAGTCTAGGTGTCTGCTGGCCTGTAGTCTCATCTGAAGGCTCAGCTGGGGAGGACCCAGCCCTAGGCTCACTCACAATCACTGGCACAGTTTAGGTCCTCATAGGTTGTTGACCTGAGGCCTCAGTTCCTTGGCAATGGGCTGAAGGCGGCCTTCATTTTTTTTGCCACAAGGCCTTGCCATAGGGCAGATCACAACGTGGCAGCAGCCTTCCCTCCAAGCAAGTGAGCAAGAGTGAATCCCTCAGATGCAAGCACATAGCCTTTCTGTAACTTCATCCTGGAAATGGCACCCCTTTCTTCTCCCTGATTCTGTTTGCTCAAAGCAAGTCACTAAATCCAGCCCACACTCAAGGGGAGGGATTGTACAAGGGCATGAATACCAGGAGATGGAATTCTAGGGGGCTGTCTTAGGGGCTGTCTACACAGATGCCCTAAATTAGACGATGGGAGCAAGAGTTACATGGAACCACTGAAGAAACTGAGCACACCTCTGTGGGCCAGCCTTACTTGAGGACTTTTGGGAGAGAACTCCATTTAAAATCTGAATAAAAGTGGTGATCTATGACTGTGCAGGATGCAAACACGGCATGCATGGCTTTTCAGTGGAAGCACACAAGTTTTCAAAGAATGCTGTACCCTCAAACCTCCACATTTTTACCCTCCCTAGCAGTTAGAGCTACTTTGGTAGAGGTGCTTGAATGTTTTTGCTTGAGCTTTTGCTGTACAGGTGAGATGCCAAGACCTAGAGAGGTGACGCTCCTTTGACTGAGGCTCCTTTGACTCTGGTCCAGAGCTTTTCTTCCACTTTCTGTGCACCGCCTCTGCTTTAGAATCAGTCTATACCAGTACTTGGCATATTTCCTCTTCTTTTTTGCCACCTCTGTTCTGTCCCAAAAAACAGATTAGGTTGAAATTTGGAGTCTTGAGCCTTCAGCTTGTTCCTTTAGTTAAATTTCAGGGCCTCCATCTCCTGTTGGGTCATGTCGTGTCCCCAAAAGTTGCATAAATCAGTGTTACTTGGCTCAGTGTGTCTCTGCAGTTTGAATAACATTTGTATTAAGAACAGTGAGCTGATACAAAACATTGCTGTGGGGCTGACAGGATCAGACACAAAACCTCAGCCAGTACCTTCTGTCTGGCAGAAAGTTCTTTCCTAGAGCATCTGCCCCCCCCCGCTCCCTTCAACTGAACTGTCTTGTATAAAACCAAGTGCAGCAGTCCATTTTATAGAAGATGGCAGGTTCCCTTAGAGTCATCCTTCACATTCCTAAAAAATTAATGGCAATGGAAGACTTAAAATTATGGTCAAGCTCATTAGTAGCCCTGTAGCCAAAAGAAGGAAAGCCTGCTTGGGTCAGGAAGACTGTCACTGGCCAGAGTGTTAATACTGCTCCCCAGCTCCATGACCCTTTTTGATTCTCAATTTTTTTTTTTTACACTATTAATGCTTTGACAGTGTTGCTGGTCTATTACTTAATTTTTACTGAAAGTCCATAACAGGAAATAGTTTTGATGGGGTGATGGTTGACAAGGTACAGCAGAATTTGGAAGAGGAAGATTCTCATGTATTAGCTGCCTCATCTTACTGAAGCCACCTAATCGTTTTTAAAACTGGTTTCCATCTTTGAAAACCTGGTGCAAATAGCAGCTGCCTCGGATTCTTTTGTGTTCATAAAGCAGCATAATGTACACAGAGTACCTGCCGAGTACAATACGTAGTGCATAGCTGGTTCCCGCTAAACATTAGTCCGTGCTCTCCATGAGAGGCTGTAAGTGCTGGAAATCACTCTTGGTTCTGTGCTTTGTCCCCCCTTTGCCCTGTCCCGTTGGCTTGGACCAGACCTGCAGCATTTGCTTGTGTTGTCCCAGAATACGCAGAAGCCTTCATGATTATACTTTTGCTCAATGACTCCCAAGACATAAATACAGACATCGTAACGTGCTCATATTTTCTGGTATTTGGGACTATAGTAGCTCTGAGAACAAAATATTCACAAAATGTGTTTCACGAGCAAGGACTTTTGGGCACCAGTACTTGAAAAGTAAATGTTGCTTTTAATGACAACAATGGTCTGGTCCAGAGGATGGGCTCCACTCAGCTGCCATCAGCCACCTCTTCGTAAGTGGAAGCTTCTCCGGGGCTGCCCAGCACTGACCGTCTTTGGTTCCTCTTCAGACTTCTTTAGGATGACATCACCTCACCCTGCTTCAATGGCGACTGACTTGAGTTATATCAGTTATTAAAAATGATCTAATATTTCCCTTTTAAATCTAGGGCCCTGGCTCATTCTATGATTAAGCTAGTGATTTATTTATAATATGGTACGAGACGGCTGCAGCCACTCTATGATGTAATCTAAGAATGACATGAAAACAAAATAGGCTTTTACATAATGAAAGTGTTCCTGTAATACATTTTATAGCAAGGCTTTTTTTTCCCCCATTGAGAATGGAGAGAGATTCTTGCCTTTCCTCCCACTCCTTCCTTATCTTCTTTTCCCATTTATAAGTCTTAAGGCCTTGAAGTCAATTAAAAAAAAAAAAAAAAAAGAACCAACGATCCAGGAGCATTGGAAACACTGCACAGATTCTGGTTTGCTCTTCTAATCTTGTCTTATCATCTCCTTTGCTCTTCTCCCCATGGTCACCATGGCTGCTGCTCTGCCCAACGGCCTGTAGCCTCACCCTTCCTTTGCTTGTGCTGTTCCTACTACTGTTAATGCCTCCATGATCCTGAATTTTCTTCTGCTGAAGTCAGATGCACTGTACTGGTTCCTACAGATAGCAGTCTTTTGCAGGCTGGTTCAGATGCACCTCTTTGTCTAAGCCTTCTCTGAAGCTTCTGTCCCCTACTTAGAAACTTCTTTCTGATAGAACTCCATGCAGTGGCAAGCTCCCCATCCCCATGTTAAGGCATATTCACAGCATATCAGAGTTAGAAGACACAGAAATGATTTAGGGGAATGGGGAAGGGGCTTCTGTAGTTCTGGTTCTGCCCTCACTCGTAGCCCACCTCTGAGTGCCAGTTTCCCCCTCTGAAGAATGAGTGGTTTGTATTTCATTTCATGGAGTCCCTTGGGGGTACTGGTAGTGGCTCCTTAAGATGATGTGTTGAAAAGGATTCCAAAACTGTATCCTGATGGAGGGGAAATAGTCCACGATTGTGTAGCAGTATCTGCCGTGGCTGTGGTTGGTGAAAGGAGGGTGGAGGCATCCAAGAGGTCTCTTGGTTACTTTTGGACTGGATGATTTATGGAGCTCTTTTTCTCTTTAACCTTCTGGGATGCTTTGATTTGGTGACTTGAAGGGGTGTCTTGCCCAAGGTCACACAGCTAGTAGTGGCTAGAATCCAATTTCAGGTTTCGAGATGGTTAAAAACATATATTCTAATCTCACATTTATCCATGTAGGCTGGCTGTGGGAGTTGAGAAGCTGGGATGAATAAGACTAGAGGGGCCCTGGTTTATTGAAGGCACAAGACTCCCTCAAATCTGTATGTCCTTGGGGTAGGGTAGGGCCAGGGGATACCTTTCACCTCTTTGTCTTCTTTGCTTCCAAAGAGTTGTCATGTCATACAATTTTATTTATGTCAAATGTGGCATTTTAAGGTCAAAGTAAGAAAGTAAGGTGACTTTTCTGGGGTCTTCTTGGGTCAGCGTTCACAGAGTTAGCCATGGAATCTTTTGGATCCTCAGCGCCTCTCTCCTTGATCCCAGAGAAAATGCTTATCTCTTAGCAGAATGCTACATTGCCTAGACTCTCGGTCAGTTCCAAATGACAAAGGGTCCCTAGAACAGTGAGAGAGAGAGAGGGAAGTTTTGGATCGCTGATGGCACTAGAAACCAGAGCCTTTTGAGAGATGAAAGAAGGAACTGGAAGTGGTTAGTGTGGAGAAGAGAGAAAGGGGATGGAGGAAGACAGAGTAGAGTGGGACTCTGCCATGGAAGGGGATGCAAACTCAGTCTTTGTGACCTCAGAAGGAGCTCTGGAAGCAGAGGGTGGAAGCAACAGAAAGACATATGAAGGAGGACTTAATATTATGGGGAGACCAGTGCAATGTGGAATGTACCATTTTGAGGTGTTTGACCTCAGGTTATGCTACAGGTATTTCGGTGGAGGCTGAGACTGATGGGTCCTTTGTAGAGGGAATAAGAGATTGGACTGAGTGTCCATTAAGGCTCTCCCTGTCCGGAGAGTCTGGAATTTTCTGGAGGCACGTTTTATGTGCATCTAAATAATTCCATTTTAAAATGAAGACTATGGAGGAAAGTGGTTCTTCCTTTCGCCATGGTCTTGGCACACATAAATGCTGACTTATCTTGGGCAATCTTTTGTTTCACTTAGAATTATTGATGAAGGAAAGCAGGCTGACTGTGGATGTCATAATACTTTTTTTGCACCGAGTGTATTTTTGAGGATGATTTCTGTACTTTTTCAAGGTATTTCCAGAGAATTCTGTTCTGTTGGCCTCCCTCAGTCTTCCCTCCCCCACTGTCAACGGTTTGCTTTTTCTGTACTGTCAGTGTACTTTGTTTATACATCCAGTGGAACATTCGTGTCACTTAGCTCTGCTACCTAAGTAGAGTTTCAGTCTTCCTTCTTTACTAGATTATAGAAGCTTCTTAAGAGCATGAATCTTGTCTTATTCCGTAAGAGGACCTAAGGTGCCTAGGGCAGTGGTTTGCCTATAAAATGATGGCTCATTAATTTAGCAAGTATTTATTGAGCATCTGCTGTGTCATAGACACTATTCCAGGTTCTCTGAACAAAATCAGACAAACCTTCTATTTGATGGAGATAGACCATATATAGATTAATGCAAAAACATATAATATTTCAATTGTAATCTATATTCAGAAGAAAAATAAGACAGGTTAAGGGCACGGGGTGGGGAGGACACAGATTTAAATTCATTGGCCTGAGAAATTGTTCCTGATGAGGGTCCACGTGAGCCCAGACCTGAATGAAGTGAAGCAGTAAGCCAGAGCTAAGAGGAGGAAGAATGTTTCAGGTGGAGAGAAAGCAATCGCAAAGGCCCTGAGGCCGAGGCCTGCTTGGTACACTTTGGAAAAACGAGGAGGCCGGTGTGGCTGGAGTGGAGTGCTCGGTTGGAACAATATAGGAGAGGAGCTCACCCATGCTCATAAAAATCATTGCAACAACAAATACTTGTTAATAAGCACCTGTTGAAGATTCTCAGAAAAAAAATGCCTTTGTGATTTAGAGAATCCGCAGAAGTCTAACAAAAGGATGACAAAAGGTATTTCTGCTTTTTAGCTTTAAGATGCAAGGGCAGTAGGTGGGCGCTGGGACCTTAGCAGTGCACAGCTCAGAACAAGTCCAGATGCAAAGGGTCCTGGTTGCCCTGACGGAGGACTCTCCTCTTTGATTCTCTGCTCCTGTGACAGGCACACCTGCAGGGAGGCTGGGGCAGATGGGCAATTGCACGCCTAATCACCCATTCAGGCACCCACTTATTTGTTTTCCGCATGCAAATATGGGTTTTTTGCAGATGGATTTAATATATTTGTTGCTTCCTCATTTTATTTAAAACAAAACAAACGACCAACCATGTCAGTTGAGGGCAACAAATAGAAACATGAGTATTACGGTCTTGCTGTGTGTGCTGATTACACGGCTGAAAGGGATCCTAGGCAAATCAGTGTTTTCTGTGCGCGTTGATATTATTATTTTATATTCTGTCATTATTACTGTCATTATTGTTAAACAAAAAACAGTTTTAAAGAGGGAAGTGGCATTCTTTTTCCTAAATCATTTTCTCAATATTTTAGGCTTCGTATTTTTACTGTGTGGTTTCCAGTTTGACCTTTTTATAAAATTTTCTGAACTTCTGGACCATTGTTTAAAAAAGGGCATCGTGGAATCTCCAAAGGCTACTGGCAGGTGGTGCCTGCAACTTCTTTAGCCTGAAAATAAACAAATAAACAAGCACAAAGTAGGAGTATTTGCCCCTATTGATGTGCTATTATTATTTGTTGTGCAAGATCATGCAAAAAGTCACTTCCATCTATCTGAGAGCCCGTAGGTCAACAGCAATACCAGGTAGAGGTCTTTGGTGGGTGTTTGGTTTGATTTGCAGTTACATTTCAGAGCTCTAGAGTAGGATGTCCGAATTCTTAGATACTTTGGCAAACTCAGGGAAACTCAGGCCTGGGGAGGTAAAATGACTTATTCAAGGTCTCAGAGAGGGAGAGGTAGAGATTGGACTTGGGCAGCTGGAACTCTGGCAGATGGCTGCCCCTCGGGCCTGGGGTGATGAAGACATTGCTGGAAAACCCACAGGAGAAGTCATCTCAAGGTGAGGTCTGCGTGCAAATGATGTCTACAGGTCTTGTTTCTCTCTCATAGCCTAACTTAAAAAATCCTTTTGGTATCAAGCCTTAAGCAGAGAAGCAGCAGTGGAGAATGTGGATGTGAACGGCTTGTAGCTTGCCTGATAAGGCTATGGACTGTGTAAGAGTCAGTGTGTGTGTGTGTATGTGTGTGTGTGCGCGTGTGTGCACATGAGAGCCTGGGGTGCAGATGGGAAGACTTGGAGGGAGAGGGCAGACCATTGACAGTAGGAACTTCTTAATTAGGCACAGAATTTTTGAGCTAGAGGGAAGGGTAAAACTTACTGAATTTGACTGCTTTATTTTGTAGAGGAGGAAACTGATATCCAGAGTGGTTGAGAGCCTTGCCCCAAATCATTCAACTTTAATTGAGTACTTAAAATATCAAAGCAGCAACATCCTTTGATAGAAACTTTTATTTGGGGAAGTACCAGTCATCACTATCAAATCATACTTACTATTAGCCAGTGAGCCTGCTCCAATGAGATGGAGTGTCTGCATGTTTTTTTTTTTTTATTTTTAAAAGATTTTATGTATTTATTTATGAGAGATACACAGAGAGAGGCAGAGACATAGGCAGAGGGAGAAGCAGGCTCCCTGCGGGGAACCCAATAAGGAACTTGATTCCAGGACCCCAGGATCACGCCCTGAGCTGAAGGCAGATGCTCAACCCACTGAGCCACCCGGGTGCTGCATGGGGTTCTTTCTTTAGATACAGTTTGGGCAGGAGGAGAATGTCAGGGGCTGCAAGGGCTCCAAATGTGGGCTTTCTCTCTTCTTGCAGACCTCACAGATACCTAATGAGGCACCACATAGATGCTTATGACCTCCCCAATGGCAAACTTACAAATGATCCTCTGAAAAAATTAAGATTGGTGATCAAGACCAGTTAAGTAACATTTTATGGATCTTTTATATATTCTTTTTTTTTAAATTTTTTAAATTTTATTTTTTTTTATTTATGATAGTCACATAGAGCGAGAGAGAGAGAGAGAGAGGCAGAGACATAGGCAGAGGGAGAAGCAGGCTCCATGCACCGGGAGCCTGACGTGGGATTCGATCCCGGGTTTCCAGGATCGCGCCCTGGGCCAAAGGCAGGCGCCAAACCGCTGTGCCACCCAGGGATCCCGATCTTTTATATATTCTTGAATGAATGACCTTTTCACCTTTATTTATGTATTTATTTCTGATTTATAAAAGAGATTTATTTGTTTGATAAAGAGAGAGAGAGAGAGCGTACAAGTGGGAGGGACCGAGGGAGAGGGAGAGAGAATCTCAAGCAGACTTCCCTGAGTGTAGAGCTGGACGGGGGGCTCGATCTCATGACCCTGAGATCATGACCTGAGCCAACATCTAGAGTCCATTGCTTCACTGACTGCACCACCCAGGCGTCCCATCCCTTTCACTTTTAAATGTCAAACATTAGGATGCTGGATTTATAGGGTATGTATGCAGAGACCAAGGCAGTATTTGTGTTGGCGGCCTGAGAGGAGGACGATCTCTATGTATGAAAAGGGCAAACTTTTGTCAGGGACCCACTGAGAGAGGCTTCCCGTTGTGTGTAGTGGCTGCAAGAATGATAAATGGCCCTGGGGACAGGCTTCACATGGAAGGCTTCTAGAGGGCAGAAGGTAGCGAGTGAGGAAAGGACTTTTTTTTTAAATATCTTATTTATTTATTCATGAGAAATGGAGAGACAGAGAGGCAGAGACACAGGCAGAGGGAGAAGCAGGCTCCATTCAGGGAGCCCGATGCGGGACTCGATCCCGGGTCTTTAGGATCACACCCTGGGCCGAAGGCAGCGCTCAACGGCTGAGCCCCCCAGGCTGCCCAGGAAAGGACTATTGACATGGCATGAGTTCAACCTGCTGTGCCTGCTGTCTGTGCAGGGTGTCCCCATTGCTCTTTGCTCCGATGTACCTGTGGGACAGGTTTGCTCCCCACTGTCCTGGACAGTCCCAGACACCGGTTGTAGCCTCTGGGTCTGTGTCAGACACAGCGTGTCGGTCTGTGTCTCTCTACATCTCGTGTTTTTCTCTTCTCCCCTACCAGCCCCTCCCCACCTCCCCTTTGAAAAAAAAAAAAAAATCATCCGAATTATTTGAAGGTTTATGTATGTTGATTTTTTTTTTTTGTATTTTGTAACTAATTTGTTTCTCGTTCTTTTTTTTTTTTTTTTGTTTCTCGTTCTATCTGAAGCTAATTCCGTTTTTGCCAGGCCACACTGTAATATACTTGAATTCTCTTTGGCCCTGAGTTCTTTTTTCTTTTACTCAAGAAAATGTTTTATCCTTTTCTCCTCGGACCTCCAGCTTCCTTGTCCACACGGCCAAGCTATTTTTGAAGAATCTTTAGGGAGTTATTGACTTTGTTAGAACTACTACTAGAGCAGCAATTCTGAAGACCGAATCCGGCATTTAACTTGCCTTTCCCGAAATAATTTATTTCTACTCCAGCTTCAAGGAGTAGCAGTGGGGAATAGGGCATTCTGAAAATAAGAAAAACATGCCAAAGGAGTCGCTGATTTCCAGCGGGGCACATGGAAAAAAGGTTTTCGTTTCAGTGACCTCTCTGCTCATTGGAAAACTCTGGGCTGGTGGATTTCATGATCCTGAGACTCTGGGCCGCTCTCGAGTTACAGGGGGTGATGAGGGCACATCGCGGGGTGGAGGATGCTCTCCTCGGGCCCGTGGGGGTGTGGAGACATGCTGTGCTTTGGCATCAAGACCCAGCGTTTCTTCCAGTCGGGTAAGGTTTACGGACTGGCTCTACCGAGTGCCCAAGTACACGGAGATGTACAGAGTGCAGGGAGCCAGACTTAATATGGGTTAAGTTGTAGGGTGGCTGTCTGGCCAAACCCGGTGATTCCTACTGGATTCGTTCAGCATATGGACAGACACAGGCCCGTTTCCCGTTCGGCCCTCCCCCCAACCCTGAGTTGACAGTGTCTTTATTCGATTCTTTCTTGCGCTCCCATCTACATGGTATTATTGAGAATAGCACACTTAAGAAGAGGCTGGGGATTGCTGACCTCTGACCCCGGTCCTGCCACAACCACCTGCGGAACTAGTCACAGACATTTTCATTTACTCAACAAATATTTAAATGAGCACTTTTTACACTTCAGGTACCAGGGATACGAAAATGTGTAAGACACGGTTCTTACCTTCGCTGCTTTCGGTCAAGGGTAGGGAGGTCAGTACACAAATAGAACGTGAACGTGAAGTGACTTCTCCTTTTGGGTCTCCCTTTTACATAGCAAAGGGCCAGAGCTGAATTAGATGATGGCCCCAAGGTCCCTTCTGAGGCTAGTGGGGCATCATCTGTGCAGGATTCATCGAATATCCGAAAATCGCTTGTTTAACGGAGAATTGGCCCACATTTCCCCTTTCTCCCCAGTTTATAGGGGGTGGTGCTGAAGATGAGGGAGGCAGTATCGACAAAGTGCTTTAATAAGCAAGTTACAGAAAGACACGATATAGGTTCGAGGCGTTATTATTAACAGCAAAATGAAAACAAGGGCTGATGTTTTTAGAGAGAGAACAGATGGTTCTTTTGTTTGGAATTTGAGTATAAAGGAGAGGAAAAAAAAGAAGATACTTGCCATATTGTTTAGGCCCTGAATGTGAGTGACTTTAAAATGCCAAAACAATCTGGTGAGGAAAGTCCCATGGATTCAAAATAGCTCCTACACTGATCAAACTATAATTAATTTAACAACAACAAAAAATGACAGTACGAAAAATCCTAATAAGAAATGCCACGGTGACAATTGACACAACCTAACAAAAACTCCCGTTTTTGCGTCAGCTCTAGAAACTTAGTTTTTCCCCGTGTTCAGGAGTTCCACCACACAGAGGAACAAATTAGTGGGAACTGATTTAAAACTGTGTTTCTTTCTCAAGTTGTCCCCCCTCCCCCCGGCCCCCCACCGAGTTATTTCAGTTTTCCATGACTCATAAAGGAAACCTTCAGGATTCGCAAGAAATTGGCACTCCTCTCCTACCTTTGCTGTTGGATACTAATCGAATGATGGGAGCTGGGGTAGTTGAATGAGAAAGCAAACCTCAAAGGACTCTGGGGGCATCACAGAGGGCAGGGGCTGGGAAGGGCCTTTGAGAAGTGTGAGAGATGACCTTGAAATGACTTTCTTTTCTCTTTCTTTCTTTCTTTCTTTCTTTCTTTCTTTCTTTCTTTCTTTCTTTCTTTCTTTCTTTCTTTCTTTCTCTTTCTTCTTTCTTTCTTTCTTTCTTTCTTTCTTTCTTTCTTTCTTTCTTTCTTTCTTTCTTTCTTTCCTTTCTTTCTTTCTTTCTTTCTTTTCTTTCTTTTTTTCTTTTTCTATCAGTCTGTATGATATAAGGTTAATGAATGTATCCTTTTGGCAGCATGCTTGCCCTCTGATGGCCGGTCACTCGTGAGCTGATGGAAAATGTGGACTTTGAGCATGAGCTCATGGGCCACCCAGCTGGGGGCATTTAGTAAAATGTGCGGTGAGACCTTTCTTCCAGGTGCTCTCTGACCCGTGCTGTGAGTGGGCCTCAGTTTCCCCATAGTGGAAGAAAGAGGTTCTTAGCATATTCATTCTGACACTGATCTGAATTCAGGTCTGCATCCTCTCCTAGAGAGCTATAGGAAGGCTGGGGATGGCTTTTCATATGAGAGTGTTTAAAAAACAAAAAACAAAAAACCTTCTCAAGACAACAAGAATAAATAGTCCACTTTGCTAAGGTAGGGGCCCTGTATCCACGATCTGAGCCTCCTGCCAGAGGTGGTTCCTCAGTCCGGTGCCTTGAATGGCAAGGTGGCATGGTTGGGCATGGCCAGCTCATTCACAGACCCAGGGGACCAGGGTGGGCATGGGGAGAAGCACCACCTAGTAGTGTGGAGTTCTGGGTGCCACTTCTGGATGTCCCACTTCTGCTACCACCCATGTGTGACCTCCCTGAGCTTCTCCAGGTCTGATTTGCTGGTTGGCCTGTGAGTTATCGGGGGGATGAGATGATGTTCTGCATTCTGCTCCGCTCTTAAGCTCAGGCTTGGCTCAGAAGAGTCCCAGGGGCCCTTTCATGGTGTGCCGCGCGTGTTTCTATCAGACACCTATTTCCTTCTACCTTGTGTCTGAGTCAGAAGTGTTACTTCCTAGTTGTAGAGGAGCCCCTTTCCATGCCCTTGTGATAACCGAGCCCTCTTCTCTGAGTATCTTCCTCTCTTAGAGCTGCAGGTGCGCACACCTCTCCTTGGGCATCACTGTGTGGTGCTTGTTCCGTATGACGTGTTTGTCTTCCGCCCGGGTCTGTGAAATCAGCCATGTCCTGCACATTTCAGAAGCCTCTGCATGTCCCTTGGCACCTGGCAGATAGTAGTTTTTCAATAAATGTCAGCTAAATGAATGAGTGGTGGATGGTGATCCCTGGTTTACTCACCCGGTTGTTGGTTTCTGGAGGGCATAGGCTGGGGCTAATGAGGTTCTTTTCTTTCTCTGGATGCCCAGCCCAGTGCTTCGGACGCAGCGAGTCATCAATTGCCTTTGGTCCAGTTGCATGAAGAGAGGTGGCGATGGGTCTAGAGCAGGGAAGGCACATTTAGAAATATGTCATTTGGCTTGGTCACGGGCTGACAGAGGTCGTGGAGCGTTTGCGGGTCTCTGATGGGGCACCATGGGGCGGGAGTGGGTGACTGCTTCTTCTCATTTCCTCCCTGTTGTACCGGGTCGCCTGGGCCCACTGTGCCAGTGACGATGGGTCTCGTCCTTGGTCGGCTGTCAGTCTTTTTCTTCTTCTTTGCATTCATCCTTCAAGGCTTGAGTTAGAGTAAATTGTGTGCATAATTCCACCTCATTTGATTTTCAACAGTTTGTGGGCAGGGCTGTTTCCTCCTAATTGTGTTCCCCACGGGTGCTGGCACAGGGCTGTCCGCAGAGGAGATGCTCGGTAAATGTTTGCAGACTTGAATTTCATCCTACTGACCTTGCTCGTCTCCCGCCTTTCACCTCCTCCTAGGAGCCAGCTTGTATGATAATGCCACCCATACAACGAAGGCTGCAGAGTAAACTTAATAATCAAATAACAAACTGTGTTTCCTTCTTCGCTGTTTTTGTAGATCAAAATAGCTTTGCTTTTGGGTGTGCTCTGCTCTAATAAAAACAAAATAATGGCAAATATATTGTGTTACCCTTACTTCTGCCGTTTTCCTGTAAAATCTTAATTTGTGAGGAAAAGAAGACTTCTGTTTCTTTTTTTAAAAGAGATTTATTGGGACGCCTGGGTGGGTCAGCGGTTGGGCGCCTATCTTGGGTTCGGGTCATGACCCTGGGATCCGGGATCGAGTCCCACATCGGGCTCCCTGCATGGAGCCTGCTTCTCCCTCTGCCTATGTCTCTGCCTCTCTCTCTCTCACTCTGTGTCTTTCATGAATAAATAGATAAATCTTTTTTTTTTTTAAGATTTATTTATTTATTTGAGAGAGAGAGAGAGAGAAGGTGCAAGGGGAGGGAGGTAGAGAGAGAATCTCAAGCAAACTCCCAGCTGAGTGTGGAGCTCAGTGCTCGGCTCCATCCCAAGACCCTGAGATCCTGACCTGAGCTGAAATCGAGAGTCAGTTGCTTACCTGACTGAGCCATCCAGGTGCCCCAAGATTTCTGTTTCTTGATGGTAAATGTTGAACTACAGAGTCAGTTTTCCGTTTTATTTCCTGACCGATACCATACAATAGCATGATGTCATGTGAGGATTTTCAGATGGAGAAATAAGTTAGAATATCCTTGGGTATTCTATATGCTTCTTAATTGTTTTGTTATCTTGAGTAAGATTCTTTATTCCTCATTATTTCTTTATCTCTTAAAAGGGGATTATTGAAAAAGGCAATTTCCACAACTTTTTTTTTTTTTTAAATCCCTGTTGGCATTAAATACATGGTACTGGAGACCTTTGGGAACAGACAAATAGTTCTAGGCGTCTATTTATTTTTATGCCCTTTAAGTGGGAAGGTGACCCCTGAGCCTCTGTAACCATCAGCTTCAGTAATATTCAGAAGCCCCTGGGAAGCAGATACCCTGCAATTCAGTGCACTCACTTGGGATTAACATCCTCTGCCTCCCCGCCCCGCTTGTATCCCAGGCTCAGATTTTGATATTTAATTATGGGGGTTCTTTCTTTCTTGCGTTAAATATCTTGTTCAAAGTCACCAATCCATTTAGTGAGTTAATTTATTGACATTGAAGGCTTTTCTTTCCTTCTACCGTCTCAGATGAGAGATTCCTTTGCTAGAGACTAGTGAACCAAGGCCTAGAGAGGAGACTTTGGTTGCCTCAGGTCACCCACATGAACCAGAATAAGCACTGTATTCATCTGAAAAGGCCCAACAGGAAGGTTTCTGACCTTCAGAAATCAGAGAGGTGTGTCAGCGTGGAGTGTGGAGTCCCGAGTGTGCTTCACCTGACCCTCTGTGAAATGGGGTAGCGATCTCTTTTCTGCCGGGAATCAGAGTGCTCTCCAGATGACCTCTGGAGAACTTCTCCTACCCTGGGGTCTATGATTCTCTGAGCAAATACCACCCACACCTAAGATACTAGTTGCCAAGTACTTCGATGGGGAAAAAAGGGTTAAGGTTGACAGAGTGCAGTCCCTTTGTTAGGAGTGTAGTCCCTTTGAAAACTTAAGGAAGAGTTTCATGTATTAAGTAAGAAGTTGATAAAAACAGATATTCACATATGTGGAGTACTTTAAAATTTATTAACTTTTTGCAACAGACTAGCAAAATTGGCTTGTTGTTTGTGTCCTTTTATCTTTGTGGACACTGAACCAGGGTGAGGAATAAAATGATGCCCTCAGGGTCAGTCTGAGGACACTGTAAAGCCACAGATAGTTGAAACTTTTCCTAGAGCTTTGGCGCTGCAGAGAAGTTTAGAATCTTCTAGGTCAGTGGTTTGTAAGCAAGGGTACCCGTCAACATCTTCAGAGGCACCAAAAAAGGAAAACAAACAAACAAACAAACAACATAAAACAACAAGAAAAAACTCCTTCTCTCAGATTCTCACTTGATATCCCAGCATCTGTAGGAGGAGCCTGGAGCTTTAGTCTCATTTTAAATAAAGTTCCTGGGAGGGACACCTGAGTGGCTCAGTGGTTGAGCCTCTGCCTTCAGCTCAGGTCATGATGCCGGGGTCCTGGGATCGAGCCCCATATCGGGCTCCCCACAGGGAGCCTGCTTCTCCTTTTTTTGTTTTTTTTTTTTTTAAATTTTTATTTATTTATGATGGTCACACACAGAGAGAGAGAGAGGCAGAGACATAGGCAGAGGGAGAAGCAGGCTCCATGCACCGAGAGCCCGATGTGGGATTCGATCCCGGGTCTCCAGGATCGCGCCCTGGGCCAAAGGCAGGCGCTAAACCGCTGTGCCACCCAGGGATCCCAAGCCTGCTTCTCCTTCTGCCTGTGTCTCTGCCTCTCTCTCTCTCTCTCTCTCTCTGTGTCTCTCATGAATAAATAAAATCTTTAAAAAAAAGAGAAGTTTCTGGGAGAACCACTGATCTGGTCTTGATCTTTGACCTGTGTCTTTGCTCCTCAGGCAGCACTGCTGGGCCATCCCTTGGCTGCCCCAGTGAAGACTGCCGGAGGCCAGAAGCCCCGGAGACTCTAGTAAAAAGGCTCATATGTTCTGGGAGGCCCTGAGATAAATGTTGTGTAAAGGAAGAGAAGGAGTTAAGATTTTTTACAGGGGGACGTGCCTTCTTTTTATGCTTCTAAGAACATTTAAAAATGATAGGAAGGAATATATTTCATTGCTTTAATTGTCCAAGGTCTTTTTAAAGTATGTGCAATAAAATACCATTTAAGCTAACTGACCTTTATATTTTAATGCTTGTTGGAAGGGAACAATACCTAGTATTCAGCTGCAGTATACACACACACACACACACACACACACACACACACACACACATTCAGTCAGCAGAGCCTGTTTTGGAATCAGAGGGTTGAGAGTTTTGCTGCTTCCCATATATTTTACCTTTCTGTTTAAACATCAAGTTCCATTTGGTTGATGGTTCTTGACCTCATAATGTCTAACCTTCATATCTTTTTATTTTTCCTCTCTAAACTTATCTAGGAAGGAAACTTCAAGGGCCGATTCACTAATTTTTCCTTCTGCTGGGAAGTTGAGGTGTGTAGTGGAAGGCAGCACATGTGACCTGATCCATATTTTGACCGAAAGGGTGCTCCCTGCCCCGCCCCACTCATCCATTGGGTGATACTTAACCTTAAAGGCCACTGCTGATAGATTTTTAAAAATTGATGCTCGCTATTAGCTTGTTAGGTACAGCTCATCTTCTAACTCTAAACTTGCTCTTTCTAGAAGGGAAATAGTACTCGGATTGCAAATGTGGTGAACTAGAATTTCAGAGGCTTGTGTTGACCTACAAATCTTGTAATTGTAGCCCTGCTTACATATCCACTGTGGCCTTAGATGTGTTAGGTGTAGTTCATCCCCAGGAGTTTCAGAAAAAGGAATTCTAAAATCCTTTCCCATGTTAAGAAATTAAAATATACACATTTCTTTGTGTCGCTATGAACTACATGTGTATGTAACTATTATGTGGGATGAAGTACTTTGGGTTTAATTTCTTTCTTATTTTCAAATCCTGCTGAAAAATAGAGCTAATTTTTTCATATATGGTCTCTTTCTCAGTGGTTATTTTTTCTTTAATTTTTGTAGATTATTTCAGACGTGAAAAAGTGGCAAGAATAGGAATAGTCCCAATAATACTCATATGCTTTCATCTGATTCATCTATTGTTAATATTTTATATCATTTAAATTCTCCCTCTTCTTTCTCTCTCTTTACTATGTATTGTGTATATGATTATTTTCTACAGTAATTGAGAGTAAGCTCCATGCGTCGTGATCCATCATGGTTGTCTACCCCTAAGTAAAGTGTGTATTTCCTAATAATAGGGGTTGTCTCTTCATATTTGCACTGTAGTTCTCCTGTTCAGTACACCGACTCTGATTTGGTATTTTAATGCACTGTCTCTACTTCTGTTATGTCACTTTGTCCAGTTGACAGCATTTCCCCCTTCTACTACAGAGCCTCGCCCGGGATCAGATAATACACTTAGTTGTCGTGACTCTTATCTCTTTTATTCTGGAACATTTCCACAGCCTCTCTTTGTCTTTTATGGCATTGGCAGTTTTGAAGCATAAGTGCTTCTTCTTTTCAATACTGTTGTACTCCTTGTTCGCATTAATCTGTTGTTTCTTCATGTTTAGGTTCAGTTGTGTGTTCCCTGCTAGAACGTTGCATAGATGAATCCTCCTCAGGGATTAATTACATTGGGAGGCTCCTGATGATTATGATTGCCTGGTCAAGGTGTTGTTCAGTTTCTCCGCTTTATAGTTACTGTTTTTCCCTTGCCATTACTAAGCAACCCATGAGATACTCTATTCTTGCTCTTCGTCAAGCATTTACCCTAAATTTTTGCCTAAACTAGTCTTTTCTGGATGGTTGCAGAATTGTGCTATCTTGTCTTCAGCCCTGCCTTCCCCACCATTGTGAGCGTTCTAGCATATGTGTTGCCAAAGGGAGCATTCCAGCATTCTGCATTCTGCTTTAAGCGAGAGTCCCTCCCGTCTCTCTGTTTCTAATATAGGGATGGACTTCCTGACTTCTCTTTCAATCTTGTATAATTTATTAGCACTATGTAGTTATTTTGATGCTTAGATTGCCCCAGATTTGTCCTATGAGAGCCCCTTTAATCTGGCTCCTACCTCCTTGTGGCATGTTCCTGTCTTTGTTGTTGTGTTAGCACTTATTTACCTGCTAGAATAAAAAAGATTTTCTAGTTTCATCTTGGGTCATCTCTGCTCAAGCTCTGAAATCAACCATGTCTTCAGTACATCCTGGTTCTCTGCAGCAGAGAATGGGATTAGGGGACCCCTAATCCCTGTCAGGTGTGCTCGTGGCCACTGTGTGCCTTTGGTCACAGGTCCTTTGATGGCCAGAGCCAGGAAATCATACACATGAAAGTATATAAATGCATTTCTCTATGTTTATATCACCTGTATGTACACACATACCTGTAGCTATGGGGATGTGAATATAATAACACAAATATTAATAATAATAATTTTTTTAAGCTCATACCACTGTACCAAACAAACCTGCTAAAAACAGTTCAGGATTTCCTTGGGATGCCCTTTCCCAACTTTAACCCTGCCTAAGACTGAAAGTTTTTTGTCAAATACTATGTTTAGGAATTTTCTTCCTTCCTTCCTTTCTTTTCTTTCTTTTCTTTTTTTTTTCTTTTCTTTTCTTTTCTTTTCTTTTCTTTTCTTTTCTTTTCTTTTCTTTCTTTTCTTTCTTTTCTTTTCTTTTTTTCTTTTCTTCTTCTTTTTCTTTTCTTTTCTTTTCTTTCTTCTCTTCCCTCCCTCCCTCCCTCCCTCCCTCCCTCTCTCCCTTCCTTCCTTCCTTCCTTTCTCTTTTGAGAGAGAAGGGGGAGAGAGGCAGAGGGAGAGAGAGAGAATCTTGAGCAGGTTCTACGCCCAGCAGGGAGTCCAGATACGGTTGAGATAATGACCTGAGCCAGAAGGAAGAGTCAGATGCTTAACCGACTGAACCCCCCCCAGGTGCCTCAAGGAATTTTTTTTCTTTATAGACTTCCCCCTCAATCCCCTGTTGTCATTAGGTTGTTCATTTAAAATATATTTGGGTTTAATTCTTTTAGTTTGCTTTTGGCTTTAGCTTTCCTCCTTCCCATCCTTGCCTTGTTGATTTAATTTTGTTTTTTGCATGTGTAAAACATTAACATGTTTCCAAATGTCCAAAGTAAATGAAAACGTATACCCAGAGAAGTGCTACTCCTTCCAACATTCCTTCCACCCCAATATTCCCTCTGCCTCTTGTAGGGAAGCAGTCTCTTTGTTTTCTTGGTTATCTTTCCTGTATTTCTTTTAAACCTGATTTATGTGTGTTTTCATACTGCTTTTTTTCTTACATAAAAGGTAATGTACTATAAAAATAAGCCTTTTTGCACTTTGCTTTTTAAAAATTCTTTTGTTCTTTCTGTTGCCCCCCCCTTCCTCATCTCTCCCTTTCTTAATTCTCCTCCTTCTATCTTTCTGCTGTTCTTTCCGTCCTTCCTTCCTTCTCTCTGCTCTCTCATACAGCTGATTTGTGGTTGGACAGTGGAATGGTTTCCTGCGATAGATAATATTATTCATATTCACTTTCATATCAGTGGAGATTTGTCTTCAGGCTATATTCTTGGAAGTGGGAATGCTGGGTCAAGGAAGAATGTTGTATTAGTTAGGTAGGGCCGAATTCTTCTCTGTGGGAGTGTCTCACCAGAATCCTCGACCACAGCATGTTGTCAGCCTTTGGAATTTTTACCAGTGTGACGGGTGAGAAATGATATTTCAGTGTAGTTTTAATTTGCATATATCCTATTTTAAATGAAGTTGAACTTTTTTTCATTTGTTTAAAGATCACATTTGTTAATTTTATAAATTTCATTTTTTTTGTGAATTGTCTGTTCATATATTTTGCCCATTTTTTTTTTTCAGTTAGATTTTGGCCTTTTTTCTGTAAAATATGCTTTATGAATTAGCCCTTCATCTGTGAAATATATTGTAAATATTTTCTCCCAGTGAATTATTTGCCTTTTGACCTTTCTTACAGTGCTTTTCTCGTCATGTGAAAATTTTTATATTTATATAGATGAATTTATCAGCTTTCTCTTCCATTGCTCGGTTTTTTGATCGTGGTTAGAAAGCATTTCTCAACAGTCATGTTCACTTGTGTTATTTTCCAGTGCCTGTATAATTTCATTTTTCACATTTAGATGTCTGATTCATTTGCAGGTTATTCTTGTGTATGATGTGATGAATGGATCTAATTCTGTCCTTATCCAAATGGCTATCTAAGTGTCCCAACACCAGTTGGAAAATTCTTTGTCTCTGTGATTTGAGATTGGTGGTTACTCTGTAACACATATCACGCACGACTGGATGTGAAGGGGACTAAGCAGTGGTGAACAGTGGAACAGGGTGATCCAAGGAGAATGGGGTGTTGGCTAGCTAATGACTGTGTTAAACCTAAATTTGTTGACTTTCAACTCAGGACTCGGTTTCTGTTTTACAAGTCAACCTCTCCCAATCCATTTCTCTTATTGATAAATGTATAAATATATTTAACAGGAAAGTGTTTATTTATTTAAAGATTTTATTTATTAGAGAGAGAGAGAGAGAGAGAGAGAGAGAACAAACAGGGGAAAGGGCAGAGGGAGAAGCAGATTCCCCGCTGAACAGGGAGCCCAATGTGGGATTCAATTCCAGGACCCCGGGACTATGACCTGAGCTAAAGGCAGACAATTAACTGACTGAGCCACCCAGGCACCCTATAGGAAAACTATTTAAAACAAAACAAAGTTTTAGGGATTGTCTGCGTTTTCCTTCCTGTCAGCAGTATCTATAACCACTCCCCTTCCCTGAAATAGACTGTGAGAACTTGGCTGTATACTTTTCTGGGAGCACCTGTGACTCTCTGTCTGCTGTCTCTAGCACCTGGTCACATGCTGATTACTCACTATGCCCTCTTCTGCCACCTGCCTGTTTTGCTGGTGCCTCTGTGGGTGTCCCATAGTCACATTGGGTGGGCAGTGGACTCTGGAAGTTTGGTTTAGGAGGCATTCTCTGGTAATTTGGGACATATACCAAAGTCTCTGTCTCCTAGATTTTGGGAAATGAAGAATTCCAAATAGATTTTCCTACTTTTAAGAGTCAATACTTAAAAGTCTGTTAATTTTTATAGACAGCCTAATGAACATTCCTGTCTTTTTTTAAAAGAACCCATCTGATGATAATTTTATTTTATTTTTTTATTATTATTCTTTTTAAATATGGTTTTTTAAAATTTTTTTAAATTTATTTATTTTAATTTTTTAAATTTATTTATTTATGATTTATTTAAATTTATTTATTTAAATCTAACTGAAAAAAATTATAAAAATTTATAAATTTTTAAATTTATTTAAATTTATAATTTTTTAAAAATTTATTTATTTAATTTTTTTAAATTTATTTAAATTTTTTTAAATTTATTTATGAGAGAGAGAGAGAGGCAGAGACACAGGCAGAGGGAGAAGCAGGCTCCATGCACTGGGAGCCTGATGTGGGATTCGATCCCGGGTCTCCAGGATCGTGCCCTGGGCCAAAGGCAGGCGCCACACCGCTGCGCCACCCAGGGATCCCTGATGATAATTTTATATCTTTGGCACAACCACTCTTGTGCATTTTGCAGACTTTGTTTTGGTAAATGTTTGTTTTCTATTGGTCTGTTGGTAGGTATTCCACAAGAAGGAGGGTTCTGTGGTCAAACACAATTAGGAAATGTAAACTTGATCAAATTTAGACATATTTCTTTGCTGTAGAGCTTCTTGGAGCTCATGTATGAATTCGTCAAATATATTTGATCAGGAACCAAAATCTGCCCACGCCTCTACCCATTAACAGCTTTGTTAGTTTGACCTACACAGTCAAGCTTATTAGGGCTGCAGTATTGTGTCCTGTAGTACCAGGATTCCACATCTACTTTTTGTTTTTATGATTTCCTCCTACATTCTTCCAAAGGTAAGCTGTGTAAAGGTAGGGGCTGTTGCCCTTTTATTCCTTACTGTAGTATAAATACCTACTACAATCAATGCCTGGCATATAGTAAGTGCTCATTAAGTATTTCTGAACTTGATGTCATCATTTCTCACTTAGCTTGTTGCAGTGTTTCTGGTTTGGTTTCCCCTTCCAAATGTATGTTTTTAACAGCAGCTTCTAAACAAATCAAATGAACATATTTGCAAAGAATTCTTTGTGTAATGTTTCTGGCCTTTCTAGAGGTATAAAGCTTAGTTCTGGATCATTATTAAATAAATGATTTAGTGATGGCTGCTTGATCTCCGGGAATAGACACATGGAATTGCCCCTTGGACAGGCAGCTCGTTCACAAGCCAGTGCCTGTGGTTGGGAGAGATACCCTTCTGCTTTTCCAGTGCAAGAGCCAGACCAAATGGCTATTGGTTTTCTCTGCCCCATGTGTCTTCTGTGCTTGAATAGCTTTTCTGATCAGCAGCTACTCTGATGTACTTCCAATTTCAGTTACTCCAAAAGATGACTACCTGTCTCTCAGAGTTTGTCCAGTCTTCTTCCACTCAACCAGGATCCCACAAAGGACTTGTATTTTAGGTTAGTCAGTATCAACCATACAAATGTGTAACACAGGCACACACGTACACTAACACAGACACACACATGGATTTTTGGAGCGAGGGATTAGGGTGTCAAATCTCTAGGTTTAGTACAGGAGCTCTTTGGGAAGTCAGAAGACTGAGGCCCTTAGTGTGCTTTATTTTCAACATTTTATTGGTGCTTTTTGAATTTATAAGTAATTAATTTTCATTGTAGAAAATTGGGAAAATAAAGATAGTGTAAGGAACAAAATCTTAGATTGCCTGGAATCCTATTTCTCTGAAGTACATTATAGTGAATAGCATTCCCATTTGCATGTGTGTGTGTATACATCACAGGCTGCTATTTGGGGGCTTGCTTTTTAGTTTATTAATTTTTAAAATTTTTTTAAAGATTTTATTTATTAGAGAGAGAAAGTGTGTGGAGGCACAAGCAGGGGGAGGGGCAGAGGCAGAGGCAGAGGCAGGAACAGACTCTCCACTAAGCAAGGAGCCCAATTTTGGACTTGATCCCGGGACCCTGGGGTCATGCCCTGAGCTGAAGGCAGACGCTTAAACATCTGAGCCACCCAGGCCTCCCTGGGCTTGCTTTTTAAACCAGTTCTCCATTGTTAATTATGTCCTGTACTTTTAACATCACAATTAATATTTATAATACTTATGTATTGCAACACTGAACGGTTAACCTTTATTTCATGCCTACAAGGCCAATGATTATATGACACGAGTCAGTGATTGTATCTTATTTCACCTTTGTACTTCCAGGGTCTTGCTCAGGGCCATCTGTGTACATGTTTTTTGCTCAATAGATGCCTGATGAATTTAAGTGACTAGACATTAAACTGGAATTGGATCTGCCCACCTGCTCTTAAGAAATTCAACTCTGCAAACGATATATTCCACAACTACAAAAGAAGGTGACAGCCAAAGCAGATGAAGCCGCCCTTATAAGGGTAGGAAGAATTCAGTAAGACTACTGGCTCAGTAAGTGTTGCCCCTGGTGATTTGGAAGACTCTGGCAGTTATGAGACAGGGCTTCACTTGATCATGTGGTCAGTGCAGTTTGTATCTGGTCCTCATCATTTTAAGCCTGGAACTCCTCACCTCCCCACCTTTTGAAAATAGCAAATCAGGGCTTCCATGGTGGGATGGGGAGGAAATTGGTTTGCATTAGTCAGATGCAGAAGGCAGCCCAGGATCAACCCAGTGCCGTTTTCATACATGCCTGGGAGCAAGAGCTTTGCATTAATTGGCTTGCCAGTATCTGTGCTCTGCCTCAGATGCTGTGGAAATGGGATTGGTTGGCAGAGGCATTGCTCGGAGAAGGAAGAATCAGAGCAAAGGGTTTGAAGGATATAGAGGAGAATATTCCCTGCTCCACATGCATCTTCCTCTTTGGGGTATCAATAAACTCAGGCCCACCAGATGCATTGGGTAGAATTCCTTCATCGCCTCTCCTCAGGTAAGAGATGAGGCTTGTGTAGCTGAATGATCAAAAATCCCCAGGGCATCTGTTACTGAAGGTTTGTCGCCTTCCTGTGGTGTCACCTCCCCATAGGACTTCCAGCAGAAATGGATACCTGACTATTCAGTCCCCTGGAGGCCTTGTCTTTCTCAGCCACACTCACCGGTCATAGCACAGCATCTCTGTCCTCCGTGTCATACTGGATAAACACAGATAAACCTTCACATTCTGACTCACTCCTGCCTCATGCGAGGGAAGTTAGAAAATGTTTGGGTGGCTCACTTAAGTATTATTCCTATCACGTTTTCTTGGGAAAGTACCCCTTGCCTTGTTGGAGACATGGAAAGCCTCCTGATTGCTTCGGCAACAGGGTTATAAAGCATCTCATAGGGCAGCGTGCCGCTCAAGCAGGCTGAGCCCATCCACCAAGTGTGTGGGTTCCTAAGTGCAGAGGAGCAGAGGAAATCTGGAATGTCATATCCACAGCCGGGGTCCGTGCGAGGCGCTTCTACTGGGCACCATGGACGATCTTTCCAACGTGCGCTCAAAATACAGATACCGCCCCATGTTACAGATGAGGAAACTGAGGTTCAGAGACTTTGTTACTCTCCCAGGTCACAGAGGTAGTAGTCACAGGACTGAGACTCAAAACAGGATGTGAAAGGCCGTGAAATTTGTGGCTTTTCCTGTACATGCTGCCACCTGGCATGCCGTTCCAGAGCACCTCTTCTTCTGATGGTGTTCATAGATTCAGGGCTTGCAACTTGCATTTGGGGTTATGTGTTCTACTCTCTGGAAGCCTTCCTGACTCCCTGCTCCCATCCACACACACTCCATGTCCAAGTGAGCACGTCACGGGTAGTTGCATTTTATAACATTAAAAAGAATGTCCATTAAGAATTTTTTCTTAGTTTTAGTTGTTTAATTCTACTTAAGTCCACAGATCTTTCCAGAAAGGGCCTGTTTAGGAATTTTTCACATGTTTTTGAAGACACATTGCAAGTAGGATGCCAAATTTGTGTCCTCAACATCTCATGATCAGGAAAACCTTCAAAATCCTGTACAGCAACATCAATTACCGGTTATCTTCAACACTGAGAAATTTCATATTTATTCTTGTATCAATGAAATTCAGATACTGCTGCTGATAGATTTCAGCCCCAGATTTGGCTTAGTATTGACTCTGACGCTCAGCTAGTGGCATTTGACCCAAGCAGGAAATGGCTACAAATTTTCTATCAGTGGATTTTTAAGCTTTTGTACGGGAAGGCAAGATGTAGGTGTCTCAAGGTCAGACTGGAACAAATGGTTTCCATGGTCACTACCCACTGGTTCTCCAATAATCCTTAAGGAAATCAAGGAGTATCCTTTCATTAAAGAAAGGGAACCCACAGCTTAGAGAAGGGAAGGACATTAGTGTCTAGGGTACCTGGTCGTGGTGGAGTCTGAGCATCTGACCCCTTTGCCATCCTGGTGCATGGAATTCCACAGCTCTGGCTTTTAGCCCTGACTCTAGTGCTGACCTTGGCACCTACAGAGTAAGCACGTAATTTCTCTACCACGTGTCTAATGAGAAGTGTTGGTAAACTCGTTAATTAGTGTTGTGTTTATAGTTTTATGCTGACTATTGACTTCTAAGTGTAATTGAAATGGACCACCCTCTTGAAGATGGACATGCTCCTCCGGTGTCATGTGGCTCTGGCAAGCCTTGCATGGTGGGCAGATGGTCACCTCCAAAGACCTTTCAACTCTGCCATTCTCTCGCGTGGCAAAGGTTGGATAGAGGAGAGGTGAGACCTAATGACTTTTGAAGTCTGAGCCAGTTTGTAATTGCTGAGAGGCCTGACTGAAAAGCAATGACTTGACATCTACGGTTAAGCACGCTGGGGTTGAGTTGACATTGGAAGTAGAAATAATACTTCCTCCTGGTCTGGGAGATGCAAGTTTGGTTGCCTACCACATGTATTTCTGGTTTTTGTCTTCAATTCCTGGTTTGGTGATGGCATGCCATCTTGGAGACAATTTCGGGTTGGTTTTATTTGCTTAATAATTATAATGATAATGTATTCACTGACATGTATTGCCTGAGCACCTAGCGTGGGCCGGACTGTATACACTGTTATTCCAAGTCCTAAAAGAAAAGCAATATGCAAGGCATATATTCTAATTCCTCCTTTGCAAATAAGGAAATTTAGGCTCAGATTGATTAAAGCACTTGTTTACGATCACTTAGAAAGTGACAGAGCCAGCGTGTGTCTAATTGCAAAGTTCCTTCTTACACCCTATGCTGCCATGATATTGACGGCTGGAGTTCGAGATCTACATGCTCCTCCTTGTCCCCATCCCATGACAGTACTGCACAGAGCTTCGCTTGGGCTGGTGCTGGCTCTCGCTCTCCCGATGGCCTTCACTTGTGTTCCGTTGTGAGCACCCACCTTCACTGATTACATGATGCTGGTGACCCTCCCCTGGCCTCTGCTGTCAGGCTCAGGGGAACCTGATCCTCTCCTATAAAGAGCTCACCCTGGATGCCCCCAACCAGGGGGAGAGAGGCCTTGAAAAGCAACCAGTATGTGATTAGGGGTTACTTTGAACTTGAGCCCAACAGGCTGTCAGTTCTTCTCATTTATTTGACCTTTCAGTTTCTTCTGAGCATTTTTGCCCAGACTGCCAGCAGTGACTCTCAACCCCAGCTGCGTGTTAAAGTCAGCTGGGGAGCTGTGTAATAGTGACTGTGCCTGGGACTCCCCTCTATGCATTCTGGTTGGAATAGGCCAGAGTGGGGCCCTGAGTATCTGAGTTTTTAAAAAAACGAGTACCCCGAGGGATGATACTGTTCAGCAAGGGGGAAGAACCGATGTTTTAGGGGCAGAAAAGCTGTCTCTGCTCTTTCGCTCGCCTGCTTCCTTTTTTCTTCTTTCTTCTTTTTTCTTTTCTTTTCTTTTTCTTTTCTCTTTTTCTTTTCTTTTCTTTTCTTTTCTTTTCTTTTCTTTTCTTTTCTTTTCTTTTCTTTTCTTTCTTTTCTTTTCTTTCTTTCTTTTCTTTTCTTTTCTTTTCTTTCTTTCTTCTCTTTCGAATACAGTATGCTTTTTTTTTTCTGACCCTAGTGAACCTTCAATCTTATGATGTTATCATCCCATCGAGAAGGAGAATTTCCTCACCAAAAGCATTGGTGCTTCTTTGCGGTGGCTCAGGCTGTGGAGAGGGTGTCACAGGAATGGACACAGAAGTTTGAATGAGTGGCTCCAGAGAAGGGGATTGAGCCTCTTTGGCCTGGCTCACTGGGAACCACCGAAAGGCCGAGCCATGACTTCTGCTATTTCCCTCCTCATTCATTCTCCCCACACTCATCAGATTTTCATCACCGAGGGCATGTGTTCTCTAGTTTGGGAGGTATTCATGGTGACTCCCATCGATTTTACTTGGGAACATATTGTGGCTTGTTTATACTAACTTAGGTATTTGTCTGTCGTCTCTACTTTTTCTTCACTCATTTAATTTACTCCTACATGTAAAAGGATGGCTTCGGGTGAAACGGTTGCTATGGCACCTGGATGCACGTGGAGACAGTGCACACCCCCCCGCACCTCCGAGCCAGTACACCCCAACTCCCTAGCTTGGTGTCCCGTGTCCTCAGGACCGTCTGACACAGTCTTCCTCTCCAGAGTGAAGGCCACTCTTCAGTGCCCCTGGGCTCCGGCCACCTGAACTGTACTCTGGATTCGGATCTGCTCCCCTCCTTGCCTTTGTTGGTGTTTCTCGTCCTGCTGAGACATTAACTCTGTCCCGAAGCCATCCCTCATCCCAGCAGCTAGAAATAACCTTTCCTTTCCTAGAACCCCCACACTGCTTTGAGCTGGAACGCTTTTAGAACTTATCACATTGTACCTTGAGCTATTCCTATTTATGCGTGTGTATTAATTCCTACCTTCTGTAGGTTTCTGGAGGGTGGGGCGGCCTCTTCATGTTGGTGACTCCTGCTGTGCCAAGAATATTAGAGGCATTCCCTAAATGCTTTTTGACTAAATGCGTTCCTTTTAGTTCAACTCAGCAGTTGTCCAAAATTAACCTCATGAGATATTGGTGGCTTTGGTGAACATTTGGAGAGGTACACCGGGATGGAGTGAAATCCGGTGACCTAGTTACAGAATATCCCCTGCAGGCTCACTGGTGAGGAAGGCTCATGTTTAAACTCTGTGAAAGGAGAGCCTGGCTTATTTATGGTGGTGGTTGTTTACAAGTCTTTAAAAATGATCTTCTATGTTTTTTTTTTTTTTTTGGAAGTATAAAAGCAATGCATTCTCATGTAGAAGATTGAGAAAATGGGGAATGAGAGCTGAAGAAGAAAATAAAAATCACCTGTAAGACCCCCAGCTATTATGAATAAAACCTGCCCCGTTTTAACAGGATGTGATAATGTGGAGTGTCTTGTGCTTGGAGAAAGGAGTCTGCTTCTTTGTATTTTTAGTGATTGGCGGCAAGGCCAGGGTGTCCAGTGGGTGAGCTGCTTATGATTATGATGTTGTTGTTGTTGTTGCCATCGTCGTCGTCATCATCATCACTGAAGCTAAGCCATAGAAATACGGTGCCCATCGCTACAGTCCCCCAGGAGGACTTCATGTCTGCTCAGTGATTAAACACCCTATATTGACAAAGTGCTTGCAGTCTTTTTTTAGCCGCTGGGCCTCAACAACAGCTGTGTGAGGGAAGCCACTGTCCTCACCGTACTTGTCACCACATAGTAATGGATTTCAATTAATTGGGGAAAAAAGGGAAAGCACTGAGTTGAAGGAACGAGGGGGGCCCCCACTTCCACAGTGTGCTGCGTCCACTGGCTGTGGCTGCCAGGGCAGGAAGATTAGTGTTTAGAAAATGTATTCGGGTAAGTGTAGGGAGGCTGCGGGGGTGAGTTTTGACTTTTGTTTTTTCTTCATTTTTAGGCTTTCTCTTGTCTTTTATTTTCAAATGCTGTAGTTTTATTATTTCTTAAAACATGTTTGGCCGAAGAGAATTTAAACAGTGCAGAAGAGTAGAACAAACGCAGTAAAAGTTTCCTCAAATCCATTCATCAATGATAATCATTGTTAAAGTTTTGGAAAACACCTCAGGTTACTTAATTTAGAATGTATAGGGAAAGTCTAAAACAAAGGAAAATGATCTATGTCACCCTTTACCAAGGGAACCACAATGACATGTTATTTATTTATTTATTTTTAAAGATTTTATTTATTGATTTGAGAGAGAGAGAGAGAACGAACAGGGGGGAGGGATGGGGAGACAGAGAAGCAGACCCCTCCCTTGCTGAGCAGGGAACCCCATGCGGAGCTTGAACCTAGGACCCCAGGATCATGACCTGAGCCGAAGGCAGATGCTTAACTGACTGAGCCACCCAGGCGCCCCCAAGTATGACATTTTATTTGTGGAAATCTGTTTTGTTCTGTAACCCCACATAGCCAGCCAACTCACCCTCCATACCCTAGTTTTTGGCTCTACTTTATAGAACATTTTGGAAAGATTTAAGATTAAAAAAATCCTATGTCAACCAAAATGCACTCGTATCTGTCTCGACACCCCACACATACCACCACACACACACACACTCTCACTCTCTCTCTCTCTCAAACACAGGGCAACAACCACTATAGTTGAGAACCAGCCTCTTATTTTACAGATAGCAAAACTGAGGCCTAGAGCTTGTCAGAGGTGGCGTTTAAAAGAAAGTGGCAATCAACACCCAAATCCTGGCTGCCTGAACTCTGGCCCAGTGCTTCTTCCACCGTGATACCTCCTTACTAGGTCATAGAAGCAGTGGTAGAGAGAGAAAAGGAAAAACACGTCAGTTCTAAAGAGTGCAGTTTTTTTTCCCTGTGTCCTTTAGCCGAGCTATTTTTGTGGCTATTCAGTACATGTACAATGCTGCCTTTCGGAGCATGAGGCTGGGCTGGGAGGCCATTCACCACCGACTGCGGCCATGCTGTCCCTCATGGCAGGCTCTGTGGAATCTTTGGCCCGGAAACCAGATCTGAACAGACTATTCTAATATATTAAAAAAAAAAAATCAAATTGCAGGGTGTGAGCATACACAGAGAAAAATTACTGTATATCCTGTTGGACGACATACATGACAGTGAAACATTGATTTAGGAGCGTGTGGCTGGCCACGGTGGGGTGGGTAGGGACTGATGTTGAACTTGATTCATCTCTTATTCCCTAATCCATCCATGAGCTCTGATAAATCTTAGTACACAAATGCAAAATATTCTCCCTAAATGTGACCCTACTATTCTAGCTCCCCAAACCTTGAGTTGACTCCTTTTGCCTGTGCAATGAAGCATGGACTCCTCGGTCTGGCCCTTCGGGGCCTGTCCAGAGGATACTGATATAATATCGGGATGGAATAATGCAGCAGTGGAGAGCCAGACTTTGCAGCCAGGCTCCTCCACCACCTGCCAAC
This sequence comes from Canis lupus dingo, assembly GCF_003254725.2. Taxonomy (NCBI): domain Eukaryota; kingdom Metazoa; phylum Chordata; class Mammalia; order Carnivora; family Canidae; genus Canis; species Canis lupus. Next base: position 20,602,216 of record NC_064276.1, read on the forward strand.
CCTCTTATCTGGGGAGGTTATTGACCCTCCCTGGGCTTTGGTTCCTCCTATGTGAAATGGATGTAGGGTTGTTATGGGGATTAAATTAGTTAGTATTTGTAAAAGCAAACTGGGGACTAGATCATCCATCATGTAGCAAGTGCTACAGGGTGTGAGTGTGTCAAGTGAATACCTCTCCATGGCCTCCAACTGTTGGCTCTCTGATTTGTGCCCGTCCAAATCTTCCTCATCCTTTTGAGGCTGAACTCAGATACATCTTCATCCATTTCTTTATTTCTCCACTCATTCAACATACTCATTAATTCTTTTAACAGATTGTCATAGGGAGTCTACCGTGTTGCGGGTGTCCTACGTGGGAAGGCTTCTGCAGTTCCTCGGGCTCAGGTGGTCTATCCCGTATGCTTCTCCTGTGACATCACCGTTGGCATCTCTGTACAGTTTGTGTTGGGCCCTGTTAGAATATTAGCTCTTTCAGAGTAGGTGCTTATTAAGCTTTATTTAAAAATGAATAAATGAGTGAATAAATGAATTACCCTTTGTGGGTATTTATTGTTTTCTTATGAAGGTAAACAATAGAAACAAAACTTGTGTGTGTGTGTGTGAGAGAGAGAGAGAGAGCGAGAAAGAGAGCAAAAGAGTGGGAGATTTAGAGAGAGTGAGAGAGAGGGAGGGGGATGAAGACTTTGAATGGAAGGAGGGCTCTTCTCTGAGGGCAGAGGATTACTTCCAAGTTGAAGAAAGGATGTGAGGGGGGTGCAGAAGTAGAGAGAAGCAGGATGAGAGAGTAAGGTTATTCTCTGAATCATAAAGCATTCACTCCAAGAAATGGTTTTCCTTAAGTGGTAGAAAATGTGAAGTGAATTGGGTCTCATTTTTCCTTTTCCTCTTTAGGAGGTTGGAACTCATTTTTTAAATGAGGTGGGGGAGGGAGGGCGGGTTTGGAGAAGGAAAGTGCAAACTGTTTTCTGAAGCTGTCTCTGCCAAGTAACTGTGGAGAGAAAGTTCAGGAGGTGGGACTGCCAGAGCTGACCAGCAGCACGCAGCCAGCTCAGTATTTCTTTCATCCTCGTCCTGCTTGCAGCCCCGTCCTGTTCTCCATCTCTAAACACCTCCTCCCTTCTTTCCCTTCTTAATATATAACTAGTTACAAGTAAGAAAATGGGGGGGGGGGGAGGGAATCAAAACAAAACAGAAAGTAGGCAGGTGATTTCAACCTATTTGATGGGTTTTAGATCTATTGACCTCATCACCTTGTCTGTTTCCCCTGGAAGTGTCCCCTCCTGTCACCCCCTCCTCACTTAGTGTCCCACCCTTCCACCCACTTCTGGCTCAGAGCAGGAGAGGAGACTTTAGCAACATGACCTGTTTGAGGCTGGAGAAGAGCAGCTCCCAGGTGCTGATTGTAGAGGTTCAGCACCAGCAAATTCCCCACCTTTTTTTTCTGAAGACCTCTGAGCTGATTTTTTTTCTTTTCTTTCCTTCCTTTTTTCTTTTTCTTTTCTTTTTTTTTTTTGTCTTTCAACTTTTTTCAAAGCTAAAGATGCTTTGCTGAGGAAGGCACAAAGGATCAATGATGGGCATACATGCACTTAGTGCTTGGTGAATGCAGCCCTCAGACTACTCTGGGGCATCCTGAGAAAGGTGCAGAGGACCACTGATTGCAGAGCGCTTGGTACCTACGTATGCATGCACACTGTGGGTGCTTGGGGAGGGAAGATGGGCCAGGGAGCCGGCAGACAGGTGTGCCAACAAGCAGGGAGTACCTGGGGGCAGGCTGTCAAGTGATCGACGCCGGAGTTAGGAGCATGCGGAGGGTAAGGTGTCCATTGGCTGCCACTGGGGAAGGCTTCACTGTGGGTGGCGACATTCTAGGCCTTGAAAGATAGCTAGGCTGTGATGAACAAGAGAGAAGAGCCGCGTCTTCCAGACAGACAGAGGGACTAGCAGAGGCTTGAGACCATGTGGAGGAACTGGCTGGGGGTGGGGGGGAGGGAGGGTGGGTGGCAGGCTGCATCTGGAAGGTGCAGGGAGGTGAGGCTTCTCTATCAAATCAGAAGTTTCCCGTGTCCCACTGCTGTGTTTGGGGCTTTTTCCCATAAGCAGTAGGGAGCTTTTATGGGTTTTGGAAGGAGCTGTGATAGGATTACTCTGATGAAGTGTGTGTGTTTTGTTTTGCTTTTACTTTTTCGTTTCCCGAGTCTTTTGAGGAACTGTTGGGCAGCCTTGACTCTGGGACGGGTGCACTGCCAGTCTCTATCTGTCTTCTCCCTCCTGGCCTGGCCCAGCTCCTCCTCCTCGGGCTTCTGGGGCTGAAGCGAGCCGTGCACACTCCAGGGGCCGCCGGCCCCTCTGCCTCTTCCCTGTTTCCCATTCCTCCCCTCCTCTTCTCTTCCTCCTCCTCTTTCTCTGTCACCACCCCCGCCGCCAGCAGCCGCGCTCCCCTCCCTAAAATAAATAAACCAGTCGCTCCAAAAGGTTCCAGGCACATTAGTCACATATCCCAGAAGTTTAATACAGAATTATTTTGACAGCGAGAACAAGAAGTGTTTTCTAGTTGAACGCACAGAACTTGCTTATTCCAACTGGGCTTTCTGCCGTACAGACAGATGATATGTTTTTTAGATGGATCGGCCACGCAGGAGGCTGTGTCGCTTCCCTTGGATGCATGACAAACTGCTCACTACCAAAAGTGGTTGGGGAAAAGATGTGAAATGAGACAGAGAGAGAAGAATGAAATCACATCCTTGTTGCGAACATAACTTTCTCCCCGCTAACTTCGGTAAAGCCACCGAGAGATTTCTACGTGTGTATTTATTTATTTGGCTGCCTCTGGAGCTGTGAAGTCCCCTTTTTCAAGCCGGGCTCGTGCGTGTTCTAAACGATGAGGACAGATCGAGTTATTGCAATGCGGGTGGCTCTCCAAGCATTCCAGTTGAATAGCTCTTCCAGAAATATTTCTTGACTCACTTATTTAGCACTTTCTATTGCTGTTACTAAGCAGATTGGAGGGCCCTCCCTGTGCTTTTGCCAGACAACTCTTGGGTTGATGTGGATCCCTTATCCCTATTTGGCCTGTGCAAAGATGGAGGAATGGAGAGCTCACGTCCGTCGTCGTCTCCGAGGGCTTTTTCCCCCACCCCCGAGGTGCCAGCGCAGCAGACGCATGGTCAGAGCCAGAGTAAGAGCGCGTGCTGCCCTTTGTCCAGTCTGCCCTCCTCCTCCCGGGTCCCAGCCCCAAGCCGGGAGGCCTTTCTCCTGGGACGGTTCGCCTGGGTGTGAGTCTCAGAGATGAGGTAAAGAAGTTCCAGACCCGGGATACCTGTTCTGTCTAGCTCCCATGATCCTTCACTTCTGGCTTCTCCAACCCTTCTAGAGACTTCCAGCCTTCTGGGCGCCTGGGTTGATCTCTCTAGTTGCAGTGTGTGCCCTCTGGAGCTTTCTTACCTTCTCTGCTGGTTTCCCATCAGCCTCTCCTTCCCAGGCCTTCTTCCAGGAAAGCTCTGTGTGGTCCAAGCATTTACTGGCTGTACCACTTTCGACAGCAGGCTCTTTGGGCCTCAGTGTCTTCAGACCTTTCTCCTCTGTACAGTCCTTTGTCAGACCCCTCACGACATGTGATGTGAAATCCCAGTAGGTAAAATAACCAAAGTGTAGGTATACGGTGGTGCTGTGGTTGGAGGATCCAATAGGCTTCCACCCTGGGCCAGCTTGTTTCCAGAACTCTGTACCTCTGAGGAACCTACTGTGAAAACCATGGTCCTGGAGGTGCTTCAAGACCACTGGCAGCCCCTAGGACCACGGTACTGTCTTCTTTACGCTTTCCACCTCCATGGACATATGTCAAAGTTGAGAAAGTGGCACCTGTGTGAACAAGGAAGAGGGACCCAGAGGGAAAGCAGACCCTTGCTGTTTCCTCACATCGGCTATGACATTCTACGTGGTTAAGGCCTTTTAGCTTGGTCACTTCAGGTGACTCTTCCCCAGGGCCATCCATGCCTGGCTTGTGAGTCAGGGCACCCCCTGGCTAGCATTTCATTGTTACTCATTACTCTGTGCTGAGTGGTAGTTTGCAGCAATCCTTGCTACCATGGTGGGGTTCTGGGCCTAGCGTTTGTCTCAGGAACATTTACGACAGGAGTAGCATGGCAGTCAAGCTATTTATAAGGAAACTTTTTTTTAAACTCTAAATTTCCCTTTTTCAAAAAGATTTATCTATTTATTTGAGAGAGAGAGAGAAAGAGAGAGAGAGCATGAGTAAAAGGGACAGAGGAAGAGGAAGAGAGAGAATTCCATTTAGACTCCGCACCGAGTACTGAGCCCAATTTGGGGGCTCGATCTCATGACCCTGAGATCACGACCTGAGCCAAAACCAATCATCGGATGCTTCACTGACTGAGCCATCCAGGCGCCCCTGAATTTGCTTTTTGTGAGGACAGTAGAGCATGGGCTGCCTCTTGTTCCTCCACTGATATTTATGTGGCACCCACATTCACACGACACTGTTATTCCCCAAAGAAGGTTCTGACCTTTATAATTGTACTTTCCATTTTCACATTGCAAGACAATTTCTAAAGAACCTCTCTCAGCTAAGATCTCAACCACACCAGCGCAAAGGAGACTCCACAGTTAGGTTCACAGTTCACGGTTAGGAGGAGATAAAGTGTGGGGATTTGAACTTTTTCAAAAGGCTCTTTGACTTTTACCATCTCACCAAACCACTCATGCGTCTTGTAGTAGGAATCATGAAGGGACATGCTATTAAGAGGTACAGTTATTAAGTGCTTATATGTCAAACACTGCTAGGTACAGGATTTCTAAAAAGCCCATTTAACCTTTTTAAGTACCCCATAAGGTAGAAATGGTTATGTCCAGTTTGCAGATGAATCTCTAGAGATATTGAAAGGATAAATAACTTGCTCAGGTTCTGCTTCAGGGAACTGATGGACGTTGGATTCTGAGCAGGACTGTCTGCCTGCCATATAGGATGTGGTCCCTGTCCACTCTTAGTCTTCCCTGAGGAGATGGAAAGTGCACTCCTGAAAATCACAAAGCTAGTATGTGGGTGACCATGTGCTGCAGTGAGGGTTGTGCACTGCTGAGGGTTAACAGGGGGCTTTCTCCCTTTGCTCTTGGAGGTCATAAGGCCCTTCTACAGTCCCTTATGCTTTCTTTTTAGATTTTCTGTGCTCCACATCAAGACGGGCTTCATCATACTGACCCTATGCCATTGGGCAAGTCATTTCTATTCTTGGGCAGCCTCAGTTTCACCCCATCTCAATGTAGCTATCCTTTTCTGCCCTGGCATTGCTCTTCTTTTATGTTTTCCAAGTCTAGAGGATGTGTGTATTGAACTCTCTTTGTATAATTCCTTTCAAAAGTATCGTTTGGTATTATAGATACTTAAAACATTTTTTGTTTTAAATTGGAATGGCAATTGTGGATTAGCACTGTTTTCAAAGAGATTTTCTGCTTCTGAAACATAGTTTGCAAGCGTTTGAAAGTCAGACACCACATGAAGAGGTAACTAAGTCATATCAAGAAAGATAAATGCTGAGGACATGTTCTGATGGGCCAGCTGGTTGTGTCTTGCTTTATCAGTGTCATTTTGTCTCTCACGTGTGTGAGAGCAGTTCTCCCCCCAACACCTGTGTGAACATGTGCATGCATGCACGCACACACACACATGCACAATTCTTGAGACAGAAACGCTCCTACCTTTGTTAAACTTGATACTTTGTCCCCAGGATCCGGTTAGCAAACCTTTGGGTGAGCAAAAGAAACCTCTTTTTCTCTGTGCCAAGTTCAGGGTGTGAATCAATTCTTCCTGCCTTTTGCATTTTAGTAAATGTTTCCTAGATGGATTCTTCAGATTTCCAGTAAAGACAAACAGCTCAGAAACCGGATTGTGTTCATACCCGAGGCCTGAGTTCTGTGACCCAGGCATCAGAGCTCAGTGCCATATATGGCAAAAAGAGGCACAGGGAGAGGGAGTTGGGAGAGAATACCAGACATGCAATGCATTCCTAAGAAATGTGCATTCGCAACCGACAAAATAGGACCCCACTGGTTTCCATCTTATGCAGAACGTGAACTGTGAAGTTTGGAGAAAGAAGCCAATGTTCCAAGCATCTGCCACCGAGAACAGTTTATTTTCCCTTTTCTTTCAGTCACATGCAGGTTTAATTTGGAGTCAGTGTTCAAGTCAATGCTAGCTTGGAATGAGGACTAAGAAATTATTCTTGGAGTCAGCAGATGTGGGTTCTCAGCCCATCCGACCGCCATCCAGCTGTGAAGCTCTCTCTCTGGCCTTTTTTTTTTTTTTTTTTCAGTCAAAGTGGCAGGGCTGGATCTGGTGATCGCCAAGATCTCTGCTATTTCTGTTTTCTTTGGTTCTAATTTTGCCCAAGATTTTCCAGTTTCTGTGGAATTCCCTGCGGAAAGTAGTTTCTGATTCTTCCAAATACTTTCTGTGGTTTGAACTTAAGAAGACAAAACAAAACCCTGGTCTTGAATTTTTCTTTGTGATTTCCTTAAATATGCCTTGGACGCATTAGTAGACTTTGCTTGGCAGATACCTTTGTGCTGAGGGCGGAGATGAATGCGTGGACTGTGCCTTCCCGGTTGTCCCCCCATCCCCCCACCCGTGTCCCTCTTGCTGTCAGAGGAGAATTGGGCTATGGCATCACCGAGTTGTGGGAACAGGTGTGCACTTAGTCAGCACGGCCTCCGAGCGGCCTTGTTAGTAGTCTCCTTCTCTTACAAGTTCTGGCTCCCCCGTGGGAGAAGCAGGACCCGGAGGAGGCAGCCCCCACAGCTTCCTCACACCTTTGGAAAGGGAACGAGGGATGTGAAACTGAGGTGTTGGCTTTCCAGCCAGTAATTGGATGAGTCACTTGCCTGTCACGGATGCTAAGAAGGTTAGGAAGAGACAGAAATGCCAAGTTCTGGCCCTAGAGCGGACTCCAGTCATATTTCCTTTAGGAGAGAAGGCGTGATTTCTGCATGCCCTTTGCCTATCTGGGTTCAGTGGTGTGTTGTCAACACACTACAACGGTTATGTTGCAAAAGTTGGTCTTTTTCCATTCCTCATGGAAGGCGTTCCAGCCTAAGTGGATCATTCCTGTTTCCTTTCTGAAAGCAAGGCATTATTTTCTCTGCTGAGATAAGGGGAGGCTTCTCTGCTCCTTGAAGCTTGCAGCCCTTGGGCTTAGAGGTCTTGAGGCAGCCCGTGCCTCTCCAGCACACTGCGTGGTTGTGGAAAGGCATTGCTCTGAGGAGGCCCTGGTGGAGGGGCCTTCCTCCCCGCTGGGGCCAAAGAGCCAGGCCCTGCCCTCCCCACCTGGCTGCAGTGGCCTCCTGGCTGGAGCTGGCCACTGCTCGGCTGCCGAGTCCAGTCCTGGGAGTAGGAGAGCGAGCGGGATGGGAGCTGATGATGTGGGAACGTTCGCTCCAGAGACAGTGAAAGCTAAGAGGTCTGTGTTCTGATGGCAGCTGGGCCGGGAACTTGCTCTGGGAGTTGGTCAAGATGCTTCAAGTTCCTGGGTCTTCATTTCCACCTGAAAAGTGAAGTGCTTACGGGTCTTGAAGGCCTCTTAAAACATGAATGTAACATATTTCCAGATTGGCCCTTCATGTCTCAAATTTCTCTTACGGGGTGTCCTGAGCGATGCCGAGCTCATCAGCTTGCATGAAGCTCTGACTGTGCCATATCCTCCTTAACTTGAAAGAGAGCACAAACCGGATGCCCCCTCTGCGGACCCTTGCTCACTGTATATCCCAGCCTATATATATATATATATTTTTTTTTTGTTTGTTTGTTTGTTTGTTTTTTTTTTTTTTTTTTTTTTTTTTTAGTATAACATTCAGCTCCCTTCACCATCTTCTTCCACCTGGTGGACTTAGATTTTGGGATTGGGGTTTGCAGCAGCCTTCCCTTCCGTGGGTAGCATTCATCTTGACTGAGCCGCCTGTGGGCCCTTCGGTGCCATGGAGGTGGGTGTGTGAATGAGCTAAACTGCATGCAGTGATGAGGTGGTTCCACAGGGTTGTAAGTGGAGTTGAGAAGAATGCATCAGGATTCCGGGTTTCTTTGATAGATCTACCCATAAGTTAGAGGAGATCTTGGGGAACCAAACACAGTACGTCCTCTGCTTTGCTAAAAAGCATACATTTTAATAGTTATAAATGCTATCATGCGAAAACCACAGGGAAGACCAGTCATAAAAAGTAATAATTTATTGACTGTGACTAACCCGTTGCGGACTGCGATATGTGATGTAGGTTCACCTAGGGCTCTACCGTGGACTAACTCCTTCCACGCCCCTTAACTCATCACAGCCTTACAACGGGTCTGTGATGGTGGCAGGCTTAGGAATGTTGCCCTCATTCTACTTAGGAGCCAAGTGATGCTTGAATAGAAAAAGAAGGGGCTGCCCAGCATCGTGTGGCAAAGAAATGGCACAGGGAGGATGTGTCTCATGCTCTTATGCCTGTTGCTGTTTTTTTTTGTTTTTTTTTTTTGTTTTTTTTTTTTTAAGCTTCGCCTGGCAAGTAAAACAGGATCAAACACACACACACACACACACACACACACACACACACACACACGTGTCCTCACCTCTTCCATCAGGGAGGATGGCAGAGACTGGTATTTAATTAGTAGTGAATTGTGTAAGCCATAGTATTTGGTGAGTCAGTCTTGGTGATTAGTGGGGTGATGTGTCAGTCAGCTCACTTTCACAGCTTAATTGTCAAGTAGGGCACCATGATGGCTAACAGAATTGAAGACTTCTGGTTTCTGACTGCTCATTCTTGCCTGTGTTCTTCATTTATTTTAGACAACAGAGAACTAATAATTATCGAACATTTAATACGTGCCATGCTTTGTGCTAGGTGCTGATCTCTAGAACTGAATCATAAACCACAGGTTGGAAAGGAATTTAAAATTTATGTAGGATACCCCCATCGTCTCACTCTGCAGTCCCTCCTCTGATGGTCTTGCTGGGTGATAAGTCCAAATGTACTTGATGATTTTATGCGATATTTTATTGCAGAGGGTAGTTGCTCCAAAGGCTATAATCTTTAACGTTTAGAGATATATGCAAACTATTTGTAACTTCTATCGATGGTAATTTATGCATCTGTGCATGTATTAAGTGGCTTTATGAAAACTTCTGTCAAATTTATGTTTTCTTCTTAGGGTAAGTTTCTTGGGTTGGCTACGTGCTCTCTCTCAAGAGAGATTATGAACTCATTTGTCCTAATATTTCCTCTTATGTGATTTGGGGCTGCCTGTCTTCCTTCTGGAAATTGAAAATTGGGGCAATCAGTCCATGCTGTATTCTTTCTTTTCAATTCCATTTTTGGGACTAGAGTTAAACCTATATAATTGTTCAAATTTTGAGTCGTGTAGGAACATGTTCACGCACAGGATGTTTGAAAACTATTTATACTTTCCTGGAACCATGAAATCTTCAAGTGGGAAGGCACCATAAAGGTCCTTTCAGATAGCCCTGGTCTGTAAATTCCTTGAGGTCAAGAGCTGTGTCGCATTTATTTCTGTATGTCCTCCTGGGGAGCCCCAAATACCCAGCCGAGTGCCAGGTGGCCTCCATAAACGAGTGTTTGATTGGATGGGAAGTCTCATTCTTAGTGCTTTCTTTGCCTCTTTTTCAACTTGTCTAGTCTTTGGGAGGAGGTGTGCAGACCCGTTGAGTGTGATGGACGAGTAAATCATGGGTTTTGTGCCTGTCCACTAGGGCTTTAGCTGTGTTTAGATTTAAGAATGCTGAGTAACTAATAAAAAGCAATTCCAAAGCACTCTGCAGATGGAAAGTGCTTCATGTGTAATAAATAATAATGGTCTCTCAAGATTAGGCACAGCCATAGACAGAAATGCTGACCTTGCAGCCTATAGAAACGTCCAATAGACCTTACAGTGGACTGATGAAGCACTGGATATTGACCCTTCCTCCTTTTGTAATTAGCACTTTTATCTCTCAGTCACTGCATTCCTCATGATGGGCAAAGTTTACTTTCTGAACTATCTACAGATGACTCCTTCCAGGATCTTTAGGAGAGGGACTGAAGGGACACCATGAACATTGGTAGACTGGCCTTCCAGTCACGACTTGAATCCAGTCCTTTCTGGATCCTGCCCTCCCCTCAACTGCTACTTCTCTTTAAGGAGTCTGTAGTCACCTCTGTTCTCAAGAGGTTGAAATTGGCACCTTTCTCAAAAGGAGTCAGTGGGATGGCCGGGGCCTTTCCTGGCTTTGGCCCGTTGGCTTCAAAATAAACATCATTTGCCTGGGTAGAATGCATTTCCCAGATGCCCTCTCTGTTTTTACAGAGAGACCCTCCTTTTTCTCTTGAGATTGTATCTGGGACAGCCTCCCTTTCCTTTGACCTTGAGTGTGGGTCAGTGTAATGTATATATGGGGAATATGTGGTGACTACACCAGGAGCCGTGGACTCTGTTTGCACCTGTGTTATTCCACCTTATTTAAGTGAGTGGACTGAGCTGTAAACAGAGTCTTGCTCTTTTTTCCTGGTGACTGTAAAAGCCTCTTTCTTCTCAGTAACAGTGACCCACTCTAGCTGGGCATTATTCATTCAATCAGTAAATATTTATTGAGCACCTACTATATTCCAGGAATGCCTCTTGGTTCTGGTCAGTGACCAAAACAAAGTCCTCTTGAACTAACATTCGAAGGACTTCACAGGAGTAAGGTTTTTACAAAATGGCTTGAAGTATGCTTAAAGAAATAAATGCAACAAGCCAAAAACAGCAGTTTCCTTCCTCCTCCTCTTTCTCTTGTCTTCCAATTTTCTTCCTCTTCATAACCTGAGTCTCAACACCTTTTGCTCTCTCACCCTGCCTTACTGCGACATCCATATTTTCTTCTCAATCCTCTCTTTGTCTCTTCTTTATGTCTGCTTGTGCTTTGCATGTGGGATGAAGCAGATGAAGCATAATGCTGCCTTCATCCCAGCTTTGTATTCGTTCCCCAGCGTCACCTCCCAACATGGTATGGTGGGTACATACCGTGTTGGGAACCAGGACCTGGAGGGTGAGAGTGGCCGATGACCCTGGGATTTCTGGGTGCCCACCCAGCAGCGTTGCATTGTCAGGGTCCTGCTGGAGAAATGGATGTGGCCCAGGGCCTGTTTGCCCTGGCATGCTGTCTGTTCAAAGAGGTCTTTTTGATTCTCTCTCTCTCTTGGTTTTTATAATGCATCTTTGCCAAAGAGGAGTTCAGTAAATTTTAGTTTCTTTTCTTTCTCTGAAGTCCTAAGCCTCTTTATCTGGGCTTGACCTAATGGGGCTTGGTCTTTAGTTTCTTGGTTTTTGTGCGTTGTTTACCTCTGTAGGAGCAGGTACTATGTCCATGTGCGTTAAAGTATGTTAAATGAACTGGGGCTGGAGGGAGCATTTTCCTCCCGTGAAAACTCGTTCCTTGTTTTGCGCTGAGGATCTTGCAGCCACACTGAATACCCAGAGTCCTAGAATTTTAGCATTTAGCTCAAATGCAGAGAGCTGACCTCTGTGCTGACCAAGTGGTTAGATTTCCATTGCCCTTGGATTTCCACTCAATTCTGAGGTTTGCAGGTGCCTCACCATCCCTGGGCTAATGTCATCCCAAACTGGGTTATTTGGGATTGGGGCCAGTGATAACTTCTTAGTAGATGTAAAGTAGAACCTATGGGATAGATCTTTCCTTTTCTGTCCCAGTGATCTCAACCTCTGACTTTATGCCTTTACATCTTGCCATTTGTTTCTGCATTCTAGCCCTAGATCATGCATGCTTAGCACAATAACCCATGGTTGTCGTACATGTCCTACATGGCAGGCTCTGGGTACATTACTTTCCATACCTCATTTCGTGTAATTCCCAACACCAGACTGTGGTCGATTCTAGTGTCCTCCATGCTGGATGGAGGAGGAGACTGAGGCTTAGTGAGATTTGAAAAACTTGTCCAAGGTCACATAATGCATAACGGCAGGGTTGGGGTTAGAAGCCAAGTCTCTCTGCTACCAGCTTTTGATTTCGTGATCACTCTGCTCACCCCGTTTCCTCTCCTGCCCTTTTCTGGTGTGGTTCACACGGGAGACCCAAGGACCACGCAGGTGGATGGGAGGAGGGCTCTGTCCTCCCTGCTTTCTCCCATTGGCACCTGCAGCCCGAGCCCTTGACTGTGTGCTGTGTTCTCCTGACCTCTCACCAGATTCTAAATCGGCTCTCAAGGCCGACTTCGCTGACAAGCACTTTCTAGCGGGTTCATTGTTTTTCATGGTTTACTTGGTTTATTACCAGCTAGGGACAGCTTGACATTTGCTTTCCTGCCTGCTGGATCCAGGCTTCTTCTCACAGTTCCTCCGCACTTAGTGACGACTGTACGACCTGATAGAGAGTACGTTTGTGCATATCCATCCTCACACGGTGTGTTACAACAAGGTGTCTCGAGGTGTGCTTGAAAATTTGAGGGATAGGAGGGTGAGGGTGCGAGAGAGGCACGGCTTTCACATCTGCTGGTGGATGATGGTGGGCACAGCCTGGCCGCTTGAACTCATCATGCTCTTCAGGGAACTGCCTAGCCTGGGCCACTCATATTATTGGTGCTTAGCATTTTTGTATTACTTTACATTTGCAAAGTGCTTTCCAGTGATTTATTAGCTGTTCTTGTTTTTAATAGCCCCTAGAGGTAAGTTGATATTCAGCCTTCTGAGAACATAAATGCAGAGAGAAGGCTCATCTCATCAGATATTATTGGATCTGGGGTCAGGACTCTGAACTCCTGGGATAAGGCCATTTGGGGTCACTGCCTCATGAGGATTAATAGGAGATCAAGTGGACTTAACTTCAGCTCCCAGAGTCTCCAAGGCAGAAGCAGAATGATGGCCGCTATTTAAGGAAATTGCACAGAAGCCATTATGACAAGAGCTGGATTCCAGTCCTAACTGCTGTTGGCCAGCTGCATTGACCTTGAGCCTTCACTTTGCCTCTTTTTATTTTGGATTCACACTCTAGTAAAATGAGGGTTATTTCCTGCCCTCCCCCTTCCCCTGCAGACCTACTTCCTTTTAGGTCCAGCATTGTGTTAGATACTGATTCTATGACTTAGGACTCCTTCTGTGGAAGGGGTGGCCAATGAGCTGTGTGACAGGGAACACTGGGGATATATATTAAAAGTTGCTCACCTTCCTTTTTCCAGGGTGCGAGGACTAACTGGCAGTGCTATGCCCGCAGATTCGTTTTAAGAAGCACGCAATCCTCATTCACTCTAAAACCAAGAGAGTGAGTGGGGCTGCTGGAGGAGAGTCAGACTGGAGCCAAGACCATCAATCCTGTATCTTATGGGTGTTGTAGAAAGTAATTAGCAAGCTTGATTATCTCACTGGTTCAACACACGTTTTAGGGATGTGATGTAATGCTAGGAAACATTTAGTTGTCAGATTTTAGGGCTGTATCAAATTTATTCTTGCAGGAAAAGTCTAGTTGTCCTGGCAACCTGAAATTGATTTTCTTTTTGCTCTTGTCAGCTGAAACTGGTCCCCTTTGAATCATTCTTCTAATTTAATATAGAGAACTGTGTGTCCCCACCTGGTGACCAAATCGTTCTTAATGATAGGTAACTCCGGCAAATGGTTTCTCTTTCATACCTGAGCCAGAAACTATAGTTTATTGCTGCCTTCATCCTATGCTGTTCTCTTTGTGCTTATTTATTTGTCTGTGGAGTCAGGGGTAGAAGTAAAGTGGCATTCAGTTAATTAAGAGTTTAATCAGGCCTGTGGAGCAGTGATGTAATTGGCAGCCAATCGGGGCCTATCCTTTCCAGTTACCTCTTGGGTAGGGATGGGATTAGAATGGGCTCCAGAAGGGTGAGCCTTTTTTTGTGGGATGTCCAGCATTCTGTAACCTGGGGAGTCCTGGCATGGCCCAGATGACAGAGAAGACTACAGGCTGCGTGCCTGATAGTCATTTCCATCAAGGGAAGGGGGGTGATCTTTAAACGAGGGAGGGTGAAATCGGCATCATTCTGAAGGGACTGTTGTCTTGTGTGATCAGTGTGCTCGGCTCACTGATGGCACAGATTGTGGGCCACGCACACCACATCTCGGGATCTACAGAGGAGGACTTCTGATGGTGACCGTGGAACTGCTGCCAGGAATTTTGAGGAAACCTGGAAATCAGCAGAAATGCCAGAAGTGAGAGATGAGAAAGTCTAAAATGATACCAGGTATCCGGAGTCTAGAATCTGCTGACTCTCTTGTGATTCCTGGTATCATTTTAGACTCGCTTATTAGACAGGTGATTTGTGAGTCTTTGAAAGGAAGCTGTGTTCGTGAGGAGCCAGAACAGGGTCACTTAGCAATTTCCCTTTGTGTTTGGGTTGACCTGCTGGTGGATTAGAGTGATACCCTAGACACAGTGTGGACAGAGCAGGCTTTGGAGTCAGATTGGTCTGGGTTTAAATCCAGGCTCCTCTGCTTTAGTAGCCACTTGGCTTTAGGCAGATTGCTTAATTTCTGTGACTTAACCTCCTCTTCAATAAATGGTGCTGAGGATAGGACTAAGGAAGTATGCTGTGAAGGCCAAAGGAGCATGATAATGCATGGGAAGCGCTTACAACACCTTGAATATATTAAGAATTCAATAAATGTCATATCATTACTCAGAGTGGGAATCCATTTGAATTTAGTATGGGTAAGATGGAGACATATAAGCCTGGATTATGAAATAGGCTGTGGATGAATTTCTGGATCTATGAATGAATGCACATGAATTAGTAACATGGGTAGGGAAAGAGTCCATTTTTTTGTTGGGACAACCTTCAAAATTATATGGTAAGAGTGAGGGTGCAGAGATGGGGAGAGTTTGTGACCAGTTTTTGTGACTTACCAACCCCCATCCCGCTTCCCCATCCTTTCTTCTCCCAAGAAGTAACTGTCACTAAAATTGCTGTGTCTAGTTCGGCCCCCCTCCCCCACCATAGATTTCTATTTCTGTAAATATATATTTGTTTTGGGGGGTAAAAAAACCCTCAAAATTATTTTTACAAAGTTTATATTCCTTGTTCTTTCTTAAAATACCCAGACTTTCAAAAGGAAAACGGTCACTTGGGGCTGCAATCCCATGTTTGACTTATATTTACTCATCCTTATATTCATAGGCAGAGTGGGACCTAATCCTGTTTTCTCTTCTCACTGTGCCCCTTGGGAGACTTTACTTTCATTCTTTGTACATTCCGTCCTTGTATCTTCCTTTCCTTTCCTTTCCTTTCCTTTCCTTTCCTTTCCTTTCCTTTCCTTTCCTTTCCTTTCCTTTCCTTTCCTTTCCTTTCCTTTCCTTTTTCCTTTCCTTTTTCCTTTCCTTTTTCCTTTCCTTTCCCTTTCCCTTTCCCTTTTCCTTTTCCTTTTCCTTTCCTTCTCTTCCCTTCTCATCTGTTGCCTTCCCCCCCCCCCCCCCCCCCGCGCTATCTACCTCCCTGTCCTATCTTCCTTTCTTTCTTATCTTTAGCTTGAATTGGATCTTAGTGACGAGTCATTTACATGACGCAGCAGGCCTTTGGAGAGTCAGGCTCCAGCGACCGCGTGCCAGCTCTGAATTGTCAGACCTCCACCAATATGCTATCTTGGGCTTATTTCCTTGTCTTTTGCACTGGAGGTTGTGATACCATTGTCCGGCCTCAAGAGGCCATGTTGGGGCAGGAGCCATACATGTCTTGCCTAGTTTCCTGTCCTGTATGCAGGGTGACACGAGGAGGTTGGCTTGCATACATATGCATGTTCCTTGGGCTTATGGAGGAATTAGGCTTTATTTTGGTGGGGTACCCCTGAGTACAGTGAGCTCAGAGGCTCTGTCATGAGACTTGCCATGTGCTGTTCTGGCCTCCCTGTGTCCTTTACAGAAGTGACATCCCCCACCCAACCTGGCTTCAGGCTACCTTTCTGTTTGCTTCCTGACTCCTCCCTATCCCCCTTGGGCTCATGCCCTCCACTCCTCGGGGAGGGCCATCTTGCGTGGTGGGCTCTGCTAGGCACCTCCCTCCAGACCTAGCTCAAATTCCACCTTCTCAGAAACATCAACTTTCTCACATGGAATCAATCTCCCCTCCCCCCCCCCGCTCCATAGTCCCTGTCTCATGGTTTGTACTTCCAGAAACATTTTCACAGACCACTTTGTGACTTAATGAGTGGCATCTGCTTCTAAGTTTTGACCTCCAAAGGGCAAGCATCTCAGCCTTTGGGGCCCAGCTCAGTGGCTGACAATTGTAGGCGCTCTGTAAATATATCTAAAGTTGGAGAACTAAGGAGGTCCGAGGGGTTGGAAAGTTAACTACAGTTAACCTCAGGAACTAGAAGGGGCCCCTGGGAACTGGTTTAGGAGCATTTCACTTTCAGTAGCATCTCTCAACTTTCTCCCAGGCTCCTTCTTAATCCTGCGTCTCTAGAGGCAGAGGGAAAGGCAGTGCCTGGGTAAGATACTGGTGACATTCCCAGAGAGATTTAGTCAGAATCTCTTCTAGCCCTCAAGTTCTAGAATATCAACCTTTCCTCTATCAGAAAAGCTACCTTTTGAAGAGGAGGGAGTGGTTTACATGAGGACCTCTAGATTTCCGACTGTGATGATGAACTTTCTTTAAAGAAGACTTTACAGCTGCCCCTGGTCCAAGGTGGACCTGCCCAGGTGCTGCATTTGTGAAACCGAGTGAAATTCCAGCCTCGTTTTGTGACTCTGACCTCCGGGAACAGTTCAGGGACAGACTGTGCTCACATGGTGTGCTTGACAAATCCACTTCCCACCATCACTGTGGGATCTTAACTCGACTGCTGCTTGTAAAGCATCTTCCCCTGACCCGCAGTTCGGATGCTGAATGTTCTGCTGATGTTGCTTCTAGTGGCTCATGCACAGGAAAACTCTCCATTTCCCACACCGTGGATTGGAATTTAGGTGGAAAGAAAGTGTGTGGCACAGAGGAAAGGGAAAAAGAGTGCACCTAGGCCACCTGGCTCTGGTCCCGATCTGCCAGAGACATGCTATGTGTGTTTCCACATCTGTAAAATGGGGCACTAATAATTATTCAGGAAGGTTGTTATATAAATGCACTGAGATTATTGAGGGGAAGCATCTGACAGCACACCTGACACATTTCCACAGTAGAGTGTCTCTGTGAAGTGGTAGAGACTTGGTTATGAGCCTGGGCTCCAGCGGCCGGTGGAATGAGGATATCTACAGAACTGCAGTGGCACTGAGTTACCAAAGCTGCTTGAGTCCCAGTGTAAGTGGGTTTTATTGGGGGTTGAATATACTGTGCTTGCCAAGTTACAAAGATTAGAGAACATTTGTACAAGGTCTACCACAGCGGTGTTTCTCAGCATCTGGCCCTGGGATTGATGATCATCGCTGCCCCAACTTCTCTGGAAGGGTCATGTGCTCAGTGGTGGACACATCCCTTTCTGTCTAAAAACCAGACCCATAGGACAGACCCCGTCATGGAGATACTGATTTTAAAAGGATGTAAACCATAGCATGTATGGAGAAGCGCAGCCTCTGTGGTGAAGGGTGTTTTGAGAGCTTTCCTATGAAGAGCTGTTGAAGCGTTGGCAGCATTTCACCCTGAGAAAGGTAGATTTGGGATGGGAGGAGATGGGAAGGTTGAGATGGGTGACGGAGAGAGGAGTGCGTGCCTGTCCAGTGTGGAGGAAGCCAGGCCTACCCCAGGACAGTGGCAGGTGAGGGTGGAGAAGTGGGGCTGGCAGGAGGGTGAGTAGAAGGGGGATGGGCACTCAGAGGCCCAAGGGGGAAGGGGAGGCTTCTGCTTAGAGCACTGGGTGCAGAGGCTGGGGACACTGCATGAACCACTAGGGTGTAGCCGCAGTGCTTTGCCGGGTGAGAAAGATGGGGCCTTTCTGCTGTCACCATGGCTCTAGGTGAACCTAGGGAGGGTCTCACGCGTATGTGCATGTGTGTGTGAATGTGTACCAGTAACTGGACCAAAGAGGCCAGGGACTTACCCAAGGCCATACAACTAGGAAACATCATTCATTTGGTAAAAGTGCTGACTTTAATGATGACAGAGTGACTGAAATGGGCAGGGGGAGCCTTGAAATGGGTAGGGAAAGAACCTTGGCCCCATTTCCTGCTTTCCCCCACCCCCCAGGCAGGTCGTGAGTGGGAGTTTTAAGTTTCACTGTTTGATAGCATCACCTCCTCTGCTTTCCCAGAAGTTATTCCTCGAAGCATGACTCGAATCGTTACTCTGTTGGGAGATATCTCCGTTCAGAGAGGACTTTCTGCTCCGGGTGTTTACTAGAGAAGTGGTGGCCCCAACGGTTCACGGTTCAGGGGCATCAGAAGCAAGTGGAAAGAAGAGGGCCTTTGGGGCAAGGGGCCTGGGTCTGAGTGCCGGCCCTGCTTTTAGAGACCTTTGAGAACTGGGCAAGTGGAAATATTTCTTAGCGCCTTGGCTTTTTCCTCCTGTAAATCGGGGGAATGATGGTTTCTTCTTGACAAACTTGTTGTGATGGTGCTTTGCGATTTGTGGTGTTGGTCATGGTACAATAAAGACAAAGGAATATGTGGCCTTGGGCCCCGCTTCTGTGCCTGTGACACAGTAGCAGGAGGAGGGAAATCAGTCAGCATGATGCTGCGTGTCTCTGATAGTGGGGGATGCCAGCCTTTTCTTTTTAGTGGGGGCGGGGGAGGGGGAGCCAGGAACATTTTGGTTAAGGACCACAGAATCTGCTGACTGCTTGGTTCCCTCCTGCCTGGGCTAGCCGCATTACCAGCAGTCCCCCTCACCCCAGCTATGGGCTGGAGGGTCTCCTAGCTCTTGTGATATTTTGGGGAGAGTTTCTGAACATGTAGACCCTTATTTGTTTATCTGTAAAAGGAGGAAATGGCTCAGCTTCATCTGCATTATGAGGGTTCACTGAAGAAAGGGATATGAAGACCCTCTGAAAGTTCCATTGAACTCTTTGTATTTGGGGAGCCCATTTTTTCTCTCTTTTCCCTTTTTCTGTGGCCATGGCCAAGGGACCTCTTTGGTCTTGAGAAGATAAACTGGTACTGAGGCAGAAATGGGGTCTTAGATAGTGGGAAGTGACTTTTCAAGGCCTGGGACTTTGGCCAGTGTTTTACAGCATGCCGCTTTCCAATATGTGGTCTGAGCCTGACTTTTCCATTCCTCAGACCCACCCAGAGGGAGACAGAAGCTTCTGGAAGGGCTTCAGCTCTTTGAAGCTGTATAGGGGTGGGAGGAATCTTCTGGTGTGGTTACTGCTGAGCGTGTTGAGGTTCCCTGTCACCTCCCTGCTTGTCCAGCGGTGACTAGTTACTGGAGTATTTGGGTTTGGGGTGAGTCAACAGGCCCATGACCCAGAGGACCTGTGGTGTGCTGGAATTCGTCAGAAGGCAGAACTGCTTGTCCTGACCCCAGAGCCCATGTACTCTGCATGGATGAGAAAGTCCTCTCTGATCCTCCGTTGCCTTGCCCATAGCAATTTCTGGAGAATAGGATTTTCTCTCATTGATTCAGAGGGTTCATATGGAAATCAAGGGATGAAAGACTCCTTTTGTTTTGTTTTGTTTTGTTTTTGTTTTTTGGTAAATAATATTGCAGTATTTAGATGACTCGTGTCTGCCACTTAAGACAGGCGGCTGGCTTCTCTTCTCTGCTCCCACCCAGAGTAAAAAAAAGAAAACCGATTAAATTCCCGAGGACAGTTGGCAAACACTCTAGTCTTTTTAAATTTGACACCCGAGGTCCCTGGATTTTAACCTGGACCATTTCAAATATATATTGGGGCCATGGGAAGAGGGTACAATGTGAATTAAGGCACAAGGCCAAGGATCCCAGGTTCCCACCTGCCTTCTATCTACCTTGCCTTATGATACTCAGTTCTTCCTAGACACTGGGGCCTTGGTCTCCCCTTTGTTTATGTGTAAAAATAAACAGCATGGAGACTTGACCGTTGGCCTCCAGAAGGTCCCTCCTTAAGAAACTGAGGCTTGGTAAGGCTGCTCATTGAGGAAATGGTAAACATCCAGACGAGAAGCTGGTTCTCTGGATCTTTGATTCCCTGTCTTTCTGCGGCATCACTCTTCCCTCCTGTCAGGTGTGGAGAGGAGCCAGATGGTTTGACAAATGGTTCTTGTTGCTGTCAAATCTGCCTTCTCTTCTCTCTCCGACACAGTTTTTACCTTCCTTTTGTTGGGGGGATTAAGTGGGGTGGGCAGGGAGGGAGGGAAGTGGCTGAAGGAAGAAGAAGATTTTATTGCCTGGTTCTTGCTGTGGCTGAGATGACCAATACGTTCTGGTTTCTCTGTCAAGAAGCAAAGCTGAGGCAATGAGTAATCGTCACTTTGAATTTAAAGCACATAAAGGCCTAGAAATGGCAGGCCGTATTAGGAGACAACATTGATTTCATATATATTCATCTTTAAAAAAAACATGTTTAAGATGCCATATCCATAAATACTAATAAGGCTGTCTGATTCCAATTTTCAGGTGAGATTAGCATTTTATTGAGTATTTTATCTGTCAGATTCAATACTCGATGTACCATCCTCCCAGGCTTATTAGCATAATTGCTGTGCTTAAGCAACAATAAAAAATTCAGCAATAAAATAGCAGTTAGTGCAGGCAATTTGTTATCAAAAGCTTTTACTTAAGGACAGCTCCAGCCTGCATTTATTATCAAGTTAGGGTTATAATTTATTTTTATTTGGAAAAACAAAAGGAAGGGGGAAAGATTTTGCTTTTCTGTTTTGGAAATAATACAGAATTAAAAAGCATCGCCTCTTTGGAACATTGTCCGCATCCCTTCTTCCTTTGCTGAAAGCAGCCTGTGATAGGAATAGACTCCACTTGTGAGGTTCGTTGGCTCAAAAAGTCACTCTCCTTGGCATAAACTAGTAGTCATGCCCGTTTGTGTACGCGTGGGTCTCAGAAACTCTCTCACAGCTTTTTTGTTGTTCACATCTCACCCCAGTCCTGGGAGGGCTTCATTCTGAGAATAGAAGAGCCGAGATGCTGTGTTCCAGATGAGGCAGTTGGATGGCAGAGCCGAGCTGTGACACCCTGTCCTTCCGCCCCCAGGCCCAGCTCAGCATTGCGACCCTTCGCACTGTTGCCCAAACATCCTGGTGCGGGTGCTCTTTACCTGCCCTGTGGGTGGTGGTTTCTTCCCAGCTTATTTCCATGTATGCTTGTGTGTGTGTGTACATAAACACATCTATATGTGCACACACACCTATATATGCACATACCTGCACACACATCTATATGCGCACACACCTGCACATGTGTACAACATATACATACACACATTCAGACACATCTATATATGCACACACCTGCACACACACCTATATATGCACATACTTGCACACATATCTATATGAGCACACACCTGCACGTGTACAACATATACATACACAAATTCGGACACATCTATACATGTACACACCTGCACACATAGACACACCTATATGTACACACACCTGCATACATCTATACATGCACACACCTGCACACACACCTATATATGCACATACTTGCATACACATCTATAAGCGCACACAGCTGCACACATGTGCACATCTGTAATGCGTATACCTGCACACACATCTATATATGCACACACTTGCACATGTGCGCAACATATAAATACATATAAATACAACATATAAATACACACATCTGCACACATGCACCCACCTGCACACACATCTATACGTGCACATTCCTGCACACATAGACCCACCTGTACATACATACACACACCTGCACACTGGCACACATCTATATATCTGTGCACCTGCACACACACACACCCCTGTACATATACATACCTGTTCACACTCACATTATACACACACACACCCCTGTACATATACACACCTGTTCACGCACACATCTATACACACACACTGGTGAATTTCCCCCCAGATTTAATGATGTATGCTTGCAGCTAGTTTTCCTTTGATGTCCTGGTCAAAGCAATTCTGCCGATGAATTTTCTCTTGATAACACATGTCTTCCATTTCTTGCATTTACAATCCCTCTCTCTCCCATTCTTTCTCTTTCTTTCTCTCACTAGTGACTGACTCAGGAAAGCACTTGTGATTGCCATCTGTGAAGGACCTGGTACAAAATAAATGATTCTATAAGTAATGTGGCAGTCTTTGAAGAGAAGACAGAGATAAGACTTAAAAGTGTGGAGATCAGGAAATCATTTTTCTTTATTCCTTATGGAATGTATCAGAAATAAATAAGAATATTAAATTGAGGCTTCTTCGTGTGTCTTAGGCTTCAATTATGGTTAATAATTTTCAAACTGAAGATAAAATTTGGGGTGGAAACGGATAAATGAAGCTCCCAAACTTTCAGAGAAGCTATCTTAGCATCTTAAAGTTTCTTTCCTTGCTAAGTTCAGACAAAGAGCATGTAATCAGTTACTCTGAACATCCCTACTGTGCAAGGTGCTATGTGGCTCCGTGGGGTTTCCAGATTAGCTCACACAGGGCTGTGACACTCAGGACATCTTTAGGCTAGTAGGATATTAACAATAAATGAATTGCATTTTTGTTTTTGAGCAGCTATTATGTGACAGGAACTGTAGTAGGAAGTTTCCTTAGATTGTACATTTAATCTTAATGTTTCATTCAATTATTCATTGGATTAGTTTTTGTTGAGCACTTATTATGTACCCATCATTGTAGTGTTTTAAGTGCATCATCTCATTTAATTTTAATAACAGTTTTATGAGATGATGGTGGGTGCTATTAGCATTGTTTTCATTGGTTAGATGAGGAGACTCAGAGAGGCTAGGTAATTTGTCTAAGTCACACAGCTAGCAAGTGGTGGAACCTCTCTGGTTCTGTCTCCTAAATACATGTTCTTTCTACTGCACCGCTTGGCAAGAAATGAATGGACAGGCAGGTAAACCGTGCTAAGAATGATTAAAAGGCTGTGTGGTTTCTTGATGTCAGGGCTGATGCAGAACCTAGATGTTTGTAAAGAGCACTAAACTTGAAACTGGGCAGGGGTTCAAATCCTTGTAGGCTTCCTTGTGTTTGTAAAAATGTCGTTAAATGACTTCTTGGAATCCCAGTGTCTTCCTTTGAGTTAGAGATGATAAAATCTCTCCCCCAATGTCACTGTGAGTCTTAATTAGAAAACGCATGTGAGAGTCTGAAGGTGCCTGGCTCATGGTGGGTGTTCAGCCAGCAGCGGGAGTGACCGTGAACGGGCAGGGTGATGTGCTGGATAGGAAAGGCTGTGCAGACCAGATCGCGGGGCTTAAGTCTGTCATCCCATCACATCAAATTGTATGACCTTGGGCAAACAGCTTCTTCTCCTTGTGCTCCAATTCTCTCATCTGTAATACGGGCTTACCTCACAGGGTCCTTGTAAGGGTTAAGTAAGTGAAAAAAAAAATAAGTTGAAGAGTGAATGTAAAGCATGTACAACAGTGCATGGCATAGCAAGCCCTATAGAAGTCTTAACCTCTAGTATTAAATATATATAATTATATGGGATTGTTAGCTCTGACAATCTCATCACACTGCAATGGTGAAGGAGACAGGTGCAGAGTGAGCACTCTAGGACTCTTTTAGGACCCCAGCCTATTTACTCAAGGACAGGGAGCCAGTTTAGCCTCGGACTTAGAGGTTGCACATGCGTGGCCACTAGTGACCTTGGAAAAGTTCTTGGTTTCTCCACCCCTGACCTTTGCTTATCTGCAGATGGTAGTTGGGAGGGTAAACTTCAGATGGTAGAGTATGCGTGGGGCTGGAATGCATCCACGGCCTTGAGAAGCTGCTTCCTGGAGAGTTGCTGTGTGGCTACTGAGGGTCACTTTGCTGGTAAAAGATGGCTGGTAAGGGGCTATTTTTCTCCTGTCATGCAGGCTGGTTCTGGCCTCCCCTGGTCTGCATGTGCCTGGCTTGTGTCCTTAGAGCTGTCCCTTATTTTCCTTCTCTGTAGAAAGCATTGATATATTGGGGCTGTGCTTCCTGAGACCATTTCTCCTGCACCAGAAGGAGGTGATTGGGAGTTTTTATTCCACTTTTTGAAAGGTGAAATACTTTTTTTTTTTTTTTAAAGATTTTTATTTATTTGAGAGAGAGAGAGAGAGAGACAGAGTATGGCTGGGCGGGAGGGTGGGCGGTGGAAGGAGAAGCAGACTCCCTGCTGAGCAGGGAGCCAGATGCAGGGCTCAATCCCAAGACCCTGAGATCATGACCTGAGCTGAAGGCAGATGCTTAACTGACTGAGCCACCCAGCTGCCCCTGAAAGGTGATACACTTAATATATTGCGCCCACCTTCAGAAAATCAGAATAAACTAAAAGACACTTAATGTTAAAGTCATGCTGCTGAGGATGTCTCTAAGGCAGAAGATTCTTCAGGATCTTGTACTTTCTTGGGCTTGTCCTAAGAAGCAGTTTTCTTAACAAAACGTGTGGTGTGTGTGTGTGTGTGTGAAGCTTCCAGGAATTGGTAGGGTTAATTTTGGGGGTGTTTCTTTGGCTTATTCAAAATAGAAACAGAAAGACAAAAATGTTTGTTCATGTCATTTAAAAATGTCTTTATAGGAAAGGACGTTAAGATAATACCTTACATTGTGTGTGGAGCTTGATAGTTCTCAAAGACATTAAAAACACATTTTCTTATGTGCATCTTATGGCATCCCTGTGAAGTAGGCAGTAGCACAGCTTATTGTTTTCCTTTTAGAGATGATGTAACTGAGGTTCAGAGAGATGAAGTGAGTTTTCTCTAAGCAGTGGTGGATGCAAACCCTGAATCTCTAACTCTCGGGTGCTTTCTGCTTCACCAACCCTGATTTGAGTGTAATGAGGTCATTCTTACCAAGCACTACCCAGGTTAGATAGACATGTAATAAATCTAAAAAAATTAGCCTTTTTTTTTTCTTTTGGTTAAAAAGTTAACTATGATTTGACATGACTTGTTTCTCCCCAAGTATAAATAGCAAAGAATCTCTAGGATTTCTTGTAAACCAGCATGTGCTTTTCAGAAATCAAATGTCAAAGTCTTTCCTGAAACTTGTTAATGAACAGTAGAGGTGAGGGTAAAAGTCTTCTTTTGCGTGAGTTAATTAGGAAACAGGATGTGAGAACTCGCTGTGGGAATTTAAAGAGGAATACTTATACTGATGTGCAAACTTGAGTATATTCTGGAGGGTTTCATGCTGGTAGAAATTTTAAGTGCAAGAAGCTCTACATTAAGTAGTTCGTTGTTTTTGGTTTGCATGAAAACCTTGTCTGTTCCATGAGTTGGATCCAAAGGGGGTAAACATGTCTACACTCCAAAAATCAGAAGCATGAGATGGACTTTTAGTTTTGATTGTGAGGTGCCTTTATCTGGAAGCTCGAGGATGTTCTTTGAATACAGAACAGAGTACTGGAAGATGCAGTTGAGTTTCATAAAGACTGAGAGTCAATGCTACCCTTATTTGGGAGGAGGGAAGGACTGAATCAAATCTTTGGCAAATGTCTTTGAGTCCCTTAGACACATGGCATCAAATAAGCCCAGTGCTGTATTATTAGCCTCATGTATCGGAATATGGGTTAGATTACATGTATTTTGGAAACCTATTACTTTCCTTCACACTACATGGTTTCTTAGACGGCAACTTCTGAGTTGCCAGCTTCCTGACAGTGTCTTGGCCGCTTTAGAAGGAGGCAGAAAGTTTCGGTTTGGACAGATGACTCTCTACTTCCCATCTCTGATGGTTTCCTAAGTCTACATTATCTGGTAATAGTACTGATGTGGGTGCTGAAGTTGGCTCTTATACCCCCACTTGTACCTTTTCAGGAAACACATAGCTATGAATTCTCGATATTCATGAAAATCTACCATCTTTGCTTGTTACATAATAATTAGCTTGCACAGGGTTAAAAAATGAAATCACTAGCATGACGAGTGAGATATATAACAGGCTGAAGGTTCCCTTCTCTGAGTTTGTCTCACACCATTCATGCTGTTTAATCTGACATTAATTTTTCCATCTTGTGTTGATTTGGTCCTTTCTGCTAGATTCTGAACTCCTGGAAAGCAGGTGTCATATCTTCTTAATCACCATGAATGTGCCTGGCACATAGTAGGTGCTTATTACGAAGTAGTGGGGTCATATCTTAAGCTGAAAAAAGTAGTTTTTCTTGAGAGAGAGAGACAGTTGTGAGTGTTGCTCCTTACAGTGTATTCCAAGCTCTACTCGGCATCTTGGGGAAGTCAGAGATAGAGATAGCACAGCTACTTCTGTAGGGAGCCACAATCTAGCTGCATCATGTCAGTGAGGATGCTTCCTAAACTGTGAAACAATGCACAGATGGGTCGTCCTGATGAGTTTTCCATTCAGAATGGCTTATGCTGCAAGTCTCTGCCAACCTCCTCCCACATTTAAGAAGTTCCTCCCACAGGGTCATTTTCTTTACATGTGTGAAGGGATAATCATGAATGGATCATTGAGGGAATAAGGAGATGATCTGTCAAACTGAGTGCTAAGTAATACGCTGTTCTGGTGTAGATGGGGGTCTGTTTTTATTTTTAGAAGGTAGATTGCTGAATGGATAAGCAAAATGTGGTATGTCTGTAAAACAGAATATTATTCAGCAATAAAAAGGAATAAAGTCCTCATATAAACTATCAGATGAATGAATCTTGAAAGCATTAATGGCAAGTAAAAGAAGCCAGTTACCAAAGACCACATATTATATGATCCCAGTTGTATGAAATGTCCGTAATAGGCAAATCCATAGGGCTTAGGGGGACACAAAGTAGATGAGTATTTGTCAGCAGGGGTGGTATGGGGCACAGGGAGAGACTTCCAATGGGTATGAGTTTCTTTTTTGGGCAATATAATATTTTTACGTTACATCGCAGCAATCATTGTACAGCTCTGTGACTATGTATACTCAAAACTGAATGACAGACTTTCAATGGGTGAATTGTTTGGCTTGGAAATTGTATCTCAATAAAGCAGTTAAAAAGAAAGGAGATTGCTTTTCAGTCTACAACCTCGGAAGTTTGTTTCAGTGAATCAAATAGTGAGTACCAAGTTTTTCACTCATCTTGATTTGCTAGGGGCCCAGAAGCCATGCTTCCTTAACAATGGAGACCATGCCTACCGAAAATTTGGTCAACACCCAGAGCTACCAAACTGGAAATCTATCACCCTCCCTCCAAATCCATGCACAATGTTTTCAGGAGCTTTAAAATTTTATACTTCCAGAAATGTTGATTAGTGAGATATCCGATAAGAAATAACAGGGTACTGACAGCCCTGATTGTATAAATAGGCGTTTGGGATTGTGTTCATGGTTTGCTTGTCAGTACAAGAGAAATGTGTGATTATGTTGAATGATGGTTAATTTCCTTATCCACCCATCTTAAAAATAAAGATGTATGCCTGGAAGACAGGTGCCCGGGGAAAGAAGGAGCCCTGTAGCTTTGATAATGAGCCCTGGGCGGGAACGAGATCTATTTGGGAGGAGAATTTTGAGGTCCTGGCCGATGCCAGGCAGTAGCTGATGAGTTAGGCAACTGAGGCTGTGCCTCTTGGAGCATTTTTCATTTACTCTAGTTTTGTGTTTGTCTGGACAGCTCTTCCTTGCTCCTCCTGCATGATCATTGTTCCCCCCTCTCGGACTGTGTTAACAGAGTTGTAAGAGCAACCAGTGGATGTACGCAGGCGCTGGAGGAAAGTGGTGCTTTCTAGCTTTGTATGGGAACAGTTCATACACAAACACTTCGCTTTGATTAAGTATCCGGTGAAACCAATTCACATGAACTCCAATTAAACTTTAATGAACAAGTGGGTGTATTAATATCAGCTGAGTAATGCAGGCAGCACAGATTCCAGTAAGTGACTCACTTCTCTGAGCAGCTCATCCCCCATGCACGGTTGGAGTTACTAGAAAGCTTTCAGCTATATTTGAGCGGGTCTGGTCTGGGCCTTCCAATTCTAGCAGTCCTTGGGCTTGTTATAAATCTAGTGACACAACCACAGTCATCCGGGCCTCTGTTTTCAGAGAGCAAGGATTGGGGTGAGGGGAGACTTGCTCACTTTGAGCAATGAGGCCTTTCATGGAGCAATGACATATGGACTTTTGTTTTCTCCCTCTTCTTGTTTTTCAAAGTGAGAATTCTTTTTCTCCTTGAACCCAGGGGCTCTATAGCTGAACACCAAGGCAGGGAAAACAGAACCCTTAGTTGTGAACTGAACTTAGCCCCCTGGTTCTCACTTCCTGTCCCTGCTCTTTTGCCTCACCTCCACAAGCATCCCCATAGTTAGACCAGAGACGGCAAGATGCGCTCAGAAGAGTGAGCCTTTCTGAGCATATAGATCCTGTTCCTTCTAGAGAATAACCATATCCACTTCCTGTATCTATTCAAATGAGATAATATTTAATGCCCTTAGTTTCATGCTTGGTGAGTAATAAGTCTTCAATAAACATTAGTTAACCTTTACCAAAGGATGAGGCCATGGAGATGAAGGGGACTCAGCTCTTGACAACGAGGGAACTTAGGCCGAGCATCAAAGACTAAAAGCTCGGAAGGGATAATGCACAGAAAATAATCCCTGAGGTTGGCTACATCTGAGAAGGTGGGGGATTAGGGCAGGGCGAGGTGAGGGCTTGGGAAGGTACCTGAGGATGAATGAAGAGTATGAGGCCCTGTGTGCCCATGCCATGAGGGTGCCATCTGTGTGGTTAGAGTAGGTGGTATGTCCAGGCCTGAGGAGGCTAATGAAAACTGAACTTAGCCTCTGCCTTGGCCCCCAAGTCTCAGTCCTGGCTTCCTTTGCTATCTTGCCTCATGTTCTTTTTTACCTATCTAGAACCTAGTTGAAAGTAGTGCATCAGTCAGTCAGCTGGAGACAACGACTAGGTTGTAGAAGGGGCTTTATGTCTGCGGCATCCCTAATTCAGAGTTTCCCTCTTCCTTTCAGATAACCCCTGTATGTGACAGCTCCCCAGTAGGGCACTATGCCTATAAAATCCCTAACCTTGAGCAGCAGGGGGTGTCTGCTTCCAGCCATCAGGTAAATCCCAAGCCCGGGGGCAAGGGGCTGAGTGGCACATGTTCCGTTCCTTCTCTATACTCAACAGTTGGGTAACTCACTCATTCCTCCACTGGAGACAAGGCTGGTGGAGGTGATGGTCTGCTTGACAAGGCCAAAGGGGAGATAGAAAGGTGTTCTGCTAACACCAGGCTCCTCACCCTCAGCCCTCACCCACATCCCAACATGGTTCCTTTAGGAGAAAAATGGGAAGTTGGAAGGGTAAGACAGGGCCATAGTTTGGGAAGGAGGGGCAGCTTTCCAAGCAGAAAATGCTGTCATTCAGGCTACAATTCAGGCTGCTTAATTTCCTTGGGAGACATCAGTTGAAGACCACTCTTTTTTTTTTTTTTTTTTAAGACTGATTTGTTAATAATTCTTTATTGACTAAAAATGGGATGTAAATTCATGACATATCAAGAGATACATAGGTCAGTTTACCAACCATTGATGATATTAAGCTTCATTAATTTCAGATGGTGGCTGTCAGATCTCTACATTGCAAATGTATACTTCAGCCTTTGTAATTAGTTGGCAGTCTTTTTTTTTTTTATTTTTATAAATTTTTTTTTGGTGTTCTATTTGTCAACATATAGAATAACACCCATTGCTCATCCTGTCAAGTGACCACCTCAGTGCCCATCACCCAGTCACCCCCACCTCCCGCCCACCTCCCCTTCCACCACCCCTAGTTCGTTTCCCAGAGTTAGGAGAAGACCACTCTTAGCTAACTCAGACTGGAGAAAGCAGGCCTTGTGTAATGTCATCAAGGTCTGTGGTGCAAAATTCAGCCCCCATTTCAGAAATAGCAACCCCATGTGGACATTGGACTCTTCGCTTCCCTCCCAGACTTCTTTGTGGAGAAGGTCACAGGATAAAGAAATCCATAAAGTGAAGACATAAATTCCATGAGGATGATAGAGACAGGACAGCCGTATCAAATAGATAAATTCCATGTCTGGAATTTTGGATAAAGCAGAAGGGATTCTTGCAGGTCAGGAATTGAAGAGGTTCATGATGTAAGTTAGGAACTCTGTGTTGCTTCTAGAAAACAAAGGGATATATATTAGGTTTTAAACACATAAGTCAGTAATTTAGCAATTAGAGCTAGGTATTTCATTATTTCAGAACTCTCTAGGGCATTTTTTTTATATACTGCTGAGAAGAGTTTATTTCATTTCACAAATGAAGAAACAGTAGGTGGATATAAAGATTGTTATCTAAGGACACTTGGACCAAGTTTCATCAGCTATCCTATTCCTTTGTTTTATATTGGGGATTTCATATTGAAGTGAAACAATAGGATTTGCTTATAGAGATTCATAAGACAACTGAATTGCACTAGGTTTCGACCTCAAAAGGAACCAGGAAGATGTACCTAGTTAAGCTGTCTACCTTGTTTAGCTGAAGAGATTTGTCATAGCTATGTAGTAGCCATGATGGATTATCTGTCTTTGATTTGGGGGTCTGTGACAGATTCCTTCCAATTTAGGATTTATCCAGAGCCTGTTGTTTGAACAATATTAAAGCAATATGCCATGGATATGCTTACTACTTTTACCTCTTGTTATATTTTTTCAAGATCACAAACTGCATATATTGTATAGGTCAGTTAACTAGCCTTTCAAGGGTGAATGTCTTTCTGCAAACCTATCCCCGCAAAACCTAAATCCTGTCCCAGCTTCCCTGTTTACCTTATCCCTGGGCTTCTAAGTAGATCCTCTTTCCGGGAGATGTTTGACAGATTATGCTGCTCTTCTCTTGGAGGCCACGTTCTGGCACCTTGGGAAGCCTCACTGTCCCTCCAGTCACTCCCTGGTTCTCCCTTTGCTTTTGTCCACCATGAACACAGGTTACCTACTGGCCACTTGATCCTCCTGGGGACTCTTGCCCAGGTACCTTTGGTGCTCTTGAGTGCCCAATGTGGCAATTGCCCAGTAACGAGCAGTAGTTTCTTAGCTGAGTTTGTGGATCGGCATCAGTTAGGGAAATTCTACCAGAATTCAGATTTTCAGTCTGCATCCCTAAATCTTTGGCTGTGGGCCTGGGCATTTGCATTTTTTAGAACCTTTCTGGGTAATTCTGATGGCCACCTCTCCTTACTAAAATCTCCTGTTATCAGCTTACTTATGGCATGCACTGCTTAGAGCTAAAGATTTTTAAAAGATACTTCATCCATTGGTTCCAGGATGAGAAGGCCATACTCAGGGCGTGGAAGAGAGTGAGGGGGTTCCTAAAAGGTTGTGGCCTCAGCTGGAGAGGGAGCTGGATGATGCTGCAAGGGAACAAAGGCTCAATGTCCTGACCATCTGCTTCTTTTATTCTCCGGGCTCATTCCCATAATGAGTATTTATTCTGTCCAGCAACACTTGTTCCTACATGTATGTGTCTATGGGTTCTGCTCTAGAAGTTTCCACAGAAGGGGGACTGAGGGCAGGAGTTCTTCACTCAGCCCCATCAAAGGTAAGGCCAGTCAGTTTATTTTGTAGGTTGCAACCTTTCCACAAAGACTCAACTTCTTTTCTTGCCCCAGAGCCTAAGTGGGCCCAGCCTTTCTCTCTACATATTCCCTACATAATTAATCTGTCTTATACCTTTAGTAACACACCAGATTTTGTCAGGCTCCATTAACTCTTTAGTCAGAAATCCAGAACAGATGAATTCTGGTGAGTTTGCTCACAGGGGGAGGTGAGGTGGGGGCCAGAGTCCCTTCAACGAAGGTCACCCTCTCCTCGGGCTTTTTTGAGTGTACTAAGTGGAATCAGTGTTACAACTTTGCAGTCATATCTTCCCCATTTTAAAACTGCAGAATTGATCTTACCACCTCACTGGGGAGCACACCGTCAGTAAATTCTGATGGAAAAACCTGTCTGATGAATGGAGCAGGAAGGTGTCACAGCAGTACTGGTGAGTCATCTCAAGACCAGCTAGATTTGAGCTGTGGTGTTTCTTCCCCTGCTGACAGTAACCCTCCCTCAGCCCTCAGCCCTCTGTCGCCTAAAGCAGCTTTCGAATCTTTGTCTCGGATTTCCTTATCTAGGTCAGACTTTGTCTTTTTAAAAATTGTGCCTGGACATCTCCTGAATAGATTGGACTGGTCCCATTAGGATAATTGGCTTTCTACATTTATGAGAACAGCAACAGTGACACATTTGTTGTTCTGGAACAGGGTCTTGCCTCCCATTGTGGGGCAAGATATTCAGGGGCCCAGGTGTGCTTGTGTGTAGGTTTTCTCTTTGTGTTTTTTTGTTTGTTTTGTTTATTTGTTTATTGGATAGGATATGATGTTGGTACTTTGGGATAGTTTTGGGGCACAAGAGTTTTAGAACCCCTGTCAGGAAAAGAAAAACAACTCAGAGACCAAGTTATTTCCTTAGGTGAATGGTCATTTTAAAGAAGGCTGTAGAGCATCAGGCAACTTTGACTCATGTGTGCTGTCCCATTTTGCTATATGAGCTTGATTGCCTGCTTGTTGATGGCGATCCTCAAACCCATCTCTCTGAGTTGTTGAATGGATCAGATGAGTTCATGCATAGGAAAATACTGTGTAAATGGAAAAAACAAACAAGCTACTTTTATTTGTCTTCTTAGCACAGGTGCTGGTCTTTTTCCTAAGACAAGATAACCTTTTCCAGTGATAAGTTAGTATACTCATTTTAGAAAATGAAGATGCCAAAAAGTATGGAGAAGAAAATTAAACACCCATACACACCATCCAAGATAATTACTGTTCTATATTTTACATATAACCAGATATGTGTAAAATATAGAACCGTAGTTATCTATATAGATATACAGATAACAGTGGTTATATTTATACATATTTATACATATATATGTATATATGTTACGTATATGTATAAATATTGTTATCTATACATATTCTATCTATATGGGGGGTCATGTTATACATATTTATTTTTACCCGTTTTCTTTATATAATATTATATAAATATATATATAATATATTATATTGTAAGCATTTTCCAGTGTCATTGAACATCCTTCAGAAGTATACACTTTAATCATTACATAGTGTTTGTCTCATATGAATAATGCGTTTGCATGTATTGTGATATATTTAATCATTGTTTCCATTTTTCCATAGCACAGTAAACAGTGCTTCCTATTTACCAAGAAGGGAACTTGCTTTAAAACAAGGCAGAGAGGCAGTTGACACTATTTTTGCAGTTGAGGAATTTGGCATATTTTATTTCATCCTAAATTAACATGCATTGGGCTGCAGTTGAGCAGTACTTTTAGTTAAGATCTCAGGCAAAGTAAAGTTAGACCTGTAGAATTGTTAAAGAAAATTCTGACTGCAACAAAATCTATTAGGCCAAGTTTTCTTAATTAACATAACTTTAATTAGAGAAACATTGAAAAATAGTATGGTTAATCTCACGATTGCACTGTTAGATAAGTTGTTTTATGCCTTCTGGAATACTTTTTTATATTCTCTTATTAGGAGGATGTGGTAAATTTGTTTTCCCCAAAGGATCCACTTTCTGTTGCTGGGCACATATATAATACTACAGTTACCACATTTTTTGGATGTGATGATATAATGATGAAGAGAGGCCTTTGGATATTTTTAAATGGAGATTTAAGGAGCACCAGGCTAGGAGAGGGAATTGTGCTTCTATTTCAGTCTTGAGATTGATTTTTTTGTTATGGAATTATGTCTTTGCCTCTTTTTTTGTGTGTGTTTTGGTATGTCTGCTTAGCATTTTGCCATGGACGTTTGCCTGAGTTCCATCCCTCCATTTGTCCATGTGCTCACCCGTCCCCCCTCCCACCTGTCCATCCAGTCATCCATGTAATCATCCATCCTCTGGCCATTCTCACCTTCCCCTCTCATTTATCTCTCTCCACCTTCATCTGTTGCCTGCATCCATCTACTCACCCATCCACATCTATCTGTGAAATGAATGGAGACTGTTTTGATGGGAGCATATGAGTTTCTTTGTTGCATTTTACAAAGGGAACACAGGGGCCAAGGGCACCAGAACCAGAAAGTGAAAATGCCTGGAACTTGACCATTTTTATTTCACTTGGAAATCTGGAGGAATGTTCAGAACTGACCTGATAACCCGTTCTGTGATGCTCATCAGGATGCTGTTAATATAACGCATTTTGGGGAATGTTGTTTCAACTATTATTTTGCTAGAAATCAGTCACCAGGAGATAGAATAAACAAGAGCTATTATATCACTTCCAAGTAGTAAATTCAGAAGGGAAAAGAATTTTCTTGCGTTTGAACTAAGAAAGAGTCAAAGATGTAGAGATGCCATCTTTCCAGATTTATTGAGTAAAAAAAAAAAAATATTGTAATGCTTTTGGGGAGTTTATTATGCAAAGGTATTTTTGAGGTGTGGGGACCAGTGTTGCACTTTTTACTGGATAAAATGGGAGGGGAGGAACCAACTCTTACAGAAAACCTATTTTCTTCTGATTCTGAGAAAGCTGCTTTGCACTTAACCTATCTTTAGGACTTACCTATCTTACTTCCCTGCGTGGCTTCCCGCCCCCTCCTGCGAGGTCCCAGGCTCTCGTCTCTCCTAATTCCACCGTGACCTCAGAGAGAGGCCCTCCCTGCCACCCAAGCTCATGCCCTGTCCTTGCCCACCTGCTTTACTTTATGACATTTTAACTGGCTATCTCCATTTATTTGGATACCTCACATTTTCCACGCCCACCAGAATGTAAACGCTCTGAGGGGACAGACTTTTCTTGTTCCTTCTCTCTCCCCACCATGAAGATTAACCATTACCTGGCATATCATAGCTGCTTAATAAAATTCACAAACAGATCTCACATCAGCCCTGTGATGTCACTTGTGTTATTCCCATAATGTAAGACAGAGACTTGTGGAGGCTGAATGATTTGCCCAAATTTACAGGGGTAACAAGTAGTGAAGCTTCAGTGAAATCAAGACTTGTTTGAATCTAAAGCTGTTACCCTTTTGCAGTAAACCACACCACACTGTGCTTGTAAAACCTTAGCTGTGTATCAGCTCTCCCCTTCCAGTTTTGTAGTAACTTCACCTCTGAAAAGCAGCCTGCAAATAGCACAGCTTTCAGATCATCTTAGTTCGTTTTGTGAAAGGTGAGAGGGTTTGCATAGAGACATGCTGAAGAAGACATTTCTTAGGATTGGATATAAGATTGAATCTCTAAACTTGACTTCGGTGTTTGACAGAATGAGGTTTTCCTCATCTGCAGCTGTGTATTTCTGTGTTCGACCTAACTAGAGGTTTTTTTTTTTTTTTTTTATTAGCTTGATCCAAAAGGTGCAAAGATCTCTTCTATAAGATGCTTCTTAGGGAGGCCAACAAACCAATGAAATACAGAAACAACTCTCCCCAAACTTTTCTAAGCTCTAGAAAGCCAGCAGGACAGCTATTGTAATGTATTTTTGCCAGGCCAGCTGTTATAGTCACAAATGAGCCTGAAATAGGAACGACTTTTGAAGACATAGCAAATTTATGTCGTTCTTAACTTTTCCATAGGCTTGAAAGCTTGCCCCCTCCCTTTTTAATCATGCTGAACTGTAGCATTGCTAATATTGTTCCATCCTGGATTGAAATTCGTGTTGTATAATGAAGACAAAAGATGGAGGCTGCATGAAAAAGGTTCTGCCATAGGACCTGCTTTATATGATCATATTCTCACTTTCCACCTTTGTTTTATTCTCTAAGTATCTATTAATTGCCTACTGTCAACCAGGCATGGTGCTATGTGGGAAGGATATACTAGAACAGGGGTCAGCAAACTTTTCTGAAAAGGGACAGATGGTAAATATTTTAGCCTAAATATTTAGGTCCATATGGTCTCTGTTGTAGCTAACTCATTCTGCTATCTGACAATAAAAAGTAAATATAAATATTACAGTATAAAGAGTAAAATAATTAACTCTGTCATTGGCAATATGTAAATAATTGAGTGTGGCTATGTTTCAATAAAATTTGACAAAAACATTCAGTGAGGCAGATTTGGTGTGCAGGCCACGGTTTGCCTTCGCCTGTGCTAGAATGTCCATGAAAATTGGGAACTTTGTCTTGTTCGGTTGCTATGTCACCAGTGCCTAGAGTAGTGCCTGGCATATGGTAGATGCTTTACAAATATTTAAGTGAAGGAAGGAAGGAAGGAAGGAAGGAAAGAAAGAAAGAAAGAAAGAAAGAAAGAAAGAAAGAAAGAAAGAAAGAAAGAAAGAAAGAAAGAATCACAGCCCATCTCATATATATATATGAGATTGTTCAGGGTAGTAGAATTGGGTGCTATTTTAACTGGGACATGAAGGATAGGGAAGTGTGTATCACCAGCTGGAGACGGGAGAAGCACAAGGTAGGCAGAAGAAGCACACAAAAGGGACAAGAAGCAAGGCGTTTGTGGTGAGGAATGATAGTTTGCATGTTCTGTAACAGGATTTCCCTAACTTGCCTGATGATTGTAATCACTTACTATTAATAATACAGATTTCTAGTCCCCTCCCTAGAGCTTCTGATTTGATAAAGCAAGTCTGACCAATACTTGTTTATAAAATAAAGATTTGAAAGGAAGTAATAGTGGGAGGTGATTTGGAAAGATATACGAGGGTCATTTCTGATGGGCAACAAAGTTCTTAGTTTCCCTACCAACTGAATCAGTACTGACTTAGGGCAGTTGGACCTAGAATTATCCTGTATCTTCTATGCCATGGAATGGAGGGGGAGCCCTGGTGGAAACCTACCTGACTTATCTACATGCCTTCATATTTTCCCTATTGGTCCTATACTTTAGCCTTTATGATGAAACGATGTATAATTTAGTCATTCATCTAAAATATAAAGAAGATACCAAATTCTGGGTAGCTACTAGACTTATTGCTTTTGAAACTCTCGGTTGACTTACATCTAAGGGGGCAAATGGATTCAAACAACACAGTAGAACACTTGCTTTCTCTTGCCATAATTCTAGTTCAGAAGCTTATTTAATTTAATACCCAGGTTTATAGAATGTGACCACTGGGAGGGCCATCTCTCTCCTTTTTTAATGTTGGGGGAAACTGAAGTCTGAAGTGTAGGCACTGACTTGCTCAAGTTCTGTCACCAAATTATTGGCAAAACCGGGATTATAATGCAAATGCCAAGTTACTCAATTTAGTTTTCTTTTCATAGTGCTATGCCACATTTATCAATAGAATTCCTAATTTACATAATTTCTCTCCCCCTTGAATCTCATAGCCTTTTGCCTACACCTCTTCTATGCTGCTTATCATAAAGTTCTATCCTAATGTTTTCTCCTGGACCAGTACCCCACTGTTACCCCAAATAAAGACTGAGCTCTGTTTCCTTGGAGAGCTTAACATATTTCCTGGCACTTAGCATGTGTTCAGCAAATAATTGTAGACTTGAAATATCTCGAGCATCTTTTTCTTTCTTGCGTGTTTTGACTCAAGTTTCTTTGCACTTATATTGTCAGAGAAGTCAAGCTCTTCTAGAATTGCTGAAATACAAAGCTACTTTCCTTTAAGCTTCCTTTAGAAGAAAAAAAGTTGAATTCCCCATTATGGCTGAGACCTTTCGTAACAGCTCTTTTGATACTTAAATGTCAGCAACTTCAAAAAAAGAAATGTCAGTAAATTATCAGAGAAAGAAATTGCATATTTATTTGGGTAGATATATTTTAATTGACCACTGAAAATACAGATTATAGCAAAATTCTGAGAAATTTCATATCTTGTACATTTCTCTCATCTGCCAGAACTTTTTTTGTTTGTATCTCTTAGAAGATTTAATTTTACTTTTTTCTGCATTATGGTTATGTATGTACATTTTTCTCCTCCAGTAGATGGTGTGCATCTTGAATTGAAGTTTAAAAAAATTAATTCCTGCATCCCTACAAAAACCTCACTTCATAGGGTGCTAATATTAAAAAGACATATACTTAAATATGGTTAGAAAGTAGTCAATCTTACCTTCACTTACTCACTTATTTTTGCATCTGACTATGGGCCATGTTTTGTGTTTAACATTGGTGATGGGGCTGGATTGTGGTGAGTACATGAGAGTGAATAAAAGATAATTCTCTTTTCCAGAGAATTCTAATTTGGTGGAGGTGTTGACATATAACACGTGAATAGGATCCGAAGTACAGATCTAAGGTACATACATGTAACCTGTTTTAGATTCTGGTGGCAGGTTAATTCTGACAAAGTGAATCAAGGGAGGCTTTAACAAAAAGATAGTGTTTGAAATGAACCTGAATGTGTCTTCATCCTTCCATTTCAGTCACTGGTTTTGATCTTTGTTAACACAACACATACATGTGTGTATAGTAACATGGTTTTCTTTTTGTGATCTGTTTGTAGATTTAAAAGAGGAACAATCTTTACATGGGAGAAAAGAAAGAGAGGAATAGGTTTCATGGAGTAATTTGCAGATTTCTCAGTGTCTGAAAGACCCAGTTGCTAGAAATGTATTGGGATGGTCTTCACCATTAGTGGCATGAACTGCAAGTACATTGGCCAGAGAGAGAGAGAGAAATGTACTGATCTACAGTGATAGTGTTCTCTCCAAGAATTGTCCCATCTAGTTGTTGTTCTCCTCAATAGTTAAATTACATTAAATAGTTCCCTAGGTGGAAGAAGTTTCAGCTTGGATGTCAGAAAGTTCTGGTTCCATAGCTAACTTTGCCATGTATTATTTATATGCCCCCGGACCATTATTTATCCTTTCCCAGGTTCAGTTTCCTCATCTTTGAAAGTGGTGATAATGGAAGGTACCTCTCAAAATTGTGAGGTCACAGAGCTCATGTTTGCCAAGCTCCTAGGGCCAGGTAAGTTATGTAAAAGAGTGAACAGGTGCCATGCAAAGTTTATGCTTTTGACACAGACACACTGCATTTGCATAGTTAACATACAGAACTAGCCTAGACTTCCACAAATAAATACTTTCAGTGTCTTCTTGAAACACGAAGCCCTTTTAGCTAGCTTTCCTTTTCCTACTTGGGAGTTTTGGGTACAGGTAACATTTTGTTCACCTCTTTACTGTAGAGAAGCTAACAGTGCTGATGTGCCACTGAAATGTATGACTGGTCCTTGGCCACAGTCAATGTGCATTTTGGGAAGAGAGCTACGGGGTGTGGTGGGGGACATGGATAGCTCGAGAGGATTCTCTCTGGAAAACGTGGCAGCTGCTTGGTGCTCATCAATTATTGCCTGTGGGAATGCATAGCCAGATTGTTTTTTAAAAGATTTTATTTATTTATTTGCATGCGCGAGAGAGTGCATGAGGGGCTGGGGGCAGAGGGAGAAGGGGAAGCAGACTCCCCACTGAACATGGAGCCCAACGTGGGGCTTGATCCCAAGACCTCAGAATCATGACCTGAGCTGAGGGCAGATGCTTAAACCCACTGAGCCACCCAGGCACCCCACATTGCCAGATTTTTATGTGAGGTCTTTAGGTCTTTAAATGTTGACAATTCACTCAAATTTTTAGAAAACACTGTGAGAGACAATTTCCTCATGGTAGGAAAGAAATGTAATTTGTGATCTCACCCAGTAACATCAGCTTTGGCTCTTAAAAGCAACAACAAGGCACCTTCAAACTCCACACTGTACATGGCAAACACTTATTAAAGGACCAAATTGGATGTACAGCCCTCTATTGTACATATCCTATGCATATTTTTAATCAATAAAGATAACGGTACATCATGGCCAACACTTACTGAGGCGTCTCCATGGGCTAGGCACTCTGCCTTAGATATAACATATATCATTTAATTCTTAGAATAACCCAAAAAGGTGTGTATTACTTACTATTATCCTATTTGCACAGATGAGGACACCAAAGCTCAAAGAGATTAAGTATCTTTCCTGAGATCACACAGATGGTACATCACAGGTGGGTTTCAAGCTCAGGCCTGTTTACCTTAAAAACCAAGCATACCAGTGGTTCTCCACCCTAATTAGAATCACTGAAATACCCTTAAAAACACTGTTGCTCAAGCCCATCCCAAAACTTAGTAAATCAGAATGTCTGGGGGTGAGATCAGGCATGGGTATTCTTTTAAAAGCTCCAAATCAATGGTTAGAAGTAGAAGTCGCACAGATAACAACACCTCTCCCCACATTAAACACTCCCGATCTCCTATACCCTGTTTTATTTTTCTTTTAAGCATTTATTGCTCTCAAGAAATTATGTGTTTGTTGACTTGTTTGTGAATTTTCTACCTTTGTAGGCTCCAGGATTGCTTTTAGTCTTTTCTCATTCTTTGCTGTATCTCTACCACCTAGATTAGTGCCTGACACATAGTGGGTGCTCATTAAATATTTATTTGACTGAAGAATTGGTCCTTCACTGCAGAAGGGAGAAACAATACCTACTTAGTCCTATGAGATAAGTTGATAACAGTGATGGTCAAGCCAACTTCATTAAAACTTTTAAGACCATGTTTATCTCTTAGATGCTGATAGGCTAAATTGTCCTGACCTGTCCTGAATGCAGTGTGGAACATTTTTAGCCATCTGCAGTGCTAGACTGGCTCTGCTCTGTGCTCTGAGCTGTGTGTGTGTGTGTGAGGGGGTGGGTGGGTGAGGGTGTGGGTGTGTGTACATTGAGTAATAGCTAACGCACTCATGTTACTCTGGGCAAAATTTCCTAGTGAGGCAGCTAGGGATTGCAAGCAGAGCATTCCGAGTTTTGTTATCCAAACGTCAGGCCATGGAACAAATTCAAGACTGATGGTGGAGGTTTACCCAGTCATTAGGGAATTTAGATATTATCTTCTCTTTCTAGGAAAGCCAACTTCTGTAGGGCACTCTGCTCTCCTTATCTATGGCGGTAGTCCTCAGCCTTTACTTGTCAAAGTCTCTGACAGTGGGTTACGTTCATGTAACAGCACATCATGGGCTGTGACGGAGAGAAGGCTGGAAGAAGCTAAGTGGATTAACCATAGACCCATCCATATCTCTGCCTCTTCATCTTCCACTTAAGGAGGTAAATGAAGGTGTGAATGACAGTATCATAGGGATAACTTTGAGAGAGTGCTGGTTTCTAAATAAAAAAACAATTCATTTGGAAAGTTAGGACTTTAACAATGACTAGTAATAGGTTGCCTGGGACGCATCTGACAATTGATGGACCCTAGTAATAGTGAATATGCCTAAGCACCAGTATGGCCCAAGCCTTGAGCCATCAAAACCAACAGTTGTGCCACCAAGTCCAGGCTGATGGGCAGCCTTCCTGATGGAGTCATAGTGTGTCATGAAGAAGCATCTACAAGTCAGTGATGTACAGAGGGCTGAGGGGAACTCTAGGCGATTCTCCTCAGGGCAGCACAAATAGTAGAAAGGGCCCTTGCTCTAGAGTAATAAAATATGGATCCTGCCACTTACTGCAGGAGGCTCCTGGGCAATTCACTTGCCTTCTTGGAGCCCAGGTGTCTTCTAGACGTGGTAGAGGAGAAGAACCTTGGCATTCCCTGTCTACCAGGCTTGAGAGGATGGTTAAGAACCTGTGAAAGAACTGCTCAAGAAGTTCCAAAGTAAGTAACCAAAGTAAGTCTACTGCCAGGGTGATTGACCAGTCCTGATGGCTCTGTTCAAATTTAGCCCAAAATGAAGGTTGAGAGGACTCTATGGGAAAGAGGAGAAAAGCAAAGGCAGGACTGGGCATTCTTCAGTGCTTCTCTGGGACAGTCATGTTCTGTGGAGTCCAAGGACAAACTTGGGGCATTTTTGTTTCATGCTTTAGATAGTTAAATGCAGAAAACTGTGTCTACATGGGCTCCTGCCTGTGCGATATTCATGAAAAGTACCGTGCTTGAGGGGGACTGGTTGTCTTAAAAATGGGCTGGTTTTGACAAAGGGGAAAAAGTCGGGATTCGTTTACTGTAAATTGCAAGTAAGAAACAACAGAAAGTTGAATATTAGAAGAACTTTGCTATTGCCAAAACCACACACTTTCACATTAGTAAAACGTGGAGTTCTATCGGAGTGAAATGTGAAACTACTTGCAGACCACAGAGAGTAAAAAGTACTTTTGTTTCATTATTAATACCATTGTCCTTATTTCCTTAAAGGAGAATTGATAGCCACCATAATAGAATCTTTCTCAAAGACCAAACACAGCAAGAAAGAAAAATAAAACCAAATAAACACACAAAAACCTCACTGCCACCATCACCGCGAAGAAAACCCAATGCTCTCAGGATGCATGGTCTTCATCCATTGTGAAGTCATCAGGTTCTAGAAAGAGCAGCCACATTTAGTTCTATCAGGATCCAGTCTTCGTTAAAAGTTTTTTTTTTTTTTTTTTTTTTCTCCTTTCCCCTCTCCCCTTTTGGAAGACTGGCAAGATGGCCTTTTTGTGACACAGCCCAGTGATTTTGTCCTCTAATGTGTATGCAAATCTGAAGAGGAGGCCTTGTGGGTACCAGGACTGTCGGTGCTCACCAGGGAGTGAGGCCAGAGTGGCCTGATGGAGGGATGTGCTCTAGGCACTTCAGAGTGAAAATGGAGCTCTTGGAGGGGAAACAAGGTAACCTGGAAAAATGAGAGGCCCTTGACGTTGAGGGAGAGACCCATTCCTTGCCAACCAACGTGTATAATTTTGTGGTGCCAAACCCATATAATGGAGGTCAATAGACTCGAGTTTTCACCTCTTTCACCAGTTCCCTAACTACAGCTATCCTCTGCTCATTCCTCAGCGAAATGTGGGAGTTGAAATATGTGTTTTCTTGTTATTCTCCTGACTGATGTTTAGAATTGGTCATTATTAATCTCAGCTCTTTCTTCGTGGGAACCTGAAGTGTTCTGGCAATGAGACGGGAAGTTGAGACCAGAGGGTGGGGTGGATATTGGGTTTAATGTATGTGGATGAACCAAACAGCACAAGAGTTATTATTATTATTATTATTTTGAACATGTATTCCTTGCCACACCTTGGATTAGTGCTCTATATTTGTTATCAGACCAAATTTTGGCAGCAACTTGTTGAGGTGTAAATTTTAGCTTTCTGTTTTAAGCTGTGGAAACTGAGACACTGTAGGAATGAAGAACTTCCCCAAAGTCAAGGCTCTTAAGTAGCT
Organism: Canis lupus dingo; assembly: GCF_003254725.2. NCBI lineage: Eukaryota > Metazoa > Chordata > Mammalia > Carnivora > Canidae > Canis > Canis lupus. The sequence goes on from NC_064276.1 coordinate 20,645,384, forward strand.
GCATCAGGCTCCAAACCCCAGCCCCTTTGTCAGCCTCATTCTGATAGGCCACAGTAAATGGCAGAGCTGGAAAGACGTAGACCATCTATCTAGCTGGTTCCCTTTCCTTGAATTGGACGTTCTCATTGGTGCATTGTTGTCCAGTCTTTCTTTAAGAAAAGCTAAAAAATAACTGATTAAGGAACACAAAAATATAGTGTGAATTTATAAAGGCACAGAACAGGTATATAATGAAAAATAAATTTTTCTTCTATCAGGGTCTCATTCTATTTACTTCTCCTACCCACAGGCTCACACTGTTATCAGTTCTTGTATCTCTTTCTGGAAATAAACTGGGTACAAACAAACATATATTTGTAGTTTGTAGTCTGTTATATTTCCATGCTTATAGATATTTAGGCAAAGAGGAACATGCTGCATCTTGTTTTTTTATATAATCATAAGGCTGTATGATCATTTCTGTATCAGTGTCTTATGTCTGGTATCTTACAGTTTTAATTAGCATTTCCGTTGCTGTTAATGACTTTTAACATCTTTTTAAATAGGATATAAGCATTTTTTTTTTGCTTTTGTGAATTCTCCTTTGCCTCCTTTTCTATTGTACTGTTGAACTTTTTTCTTATTTTTTACAGCTATACAAATTATTCTTAGTGTGTGATAGGCGTTGCAACACCCCACCATTTTGCATGTCTTTTTAATGTGCATATAAATTAAAAAAAATTATGTAGTCTCTTCAATCTTTGGTTTTTGGGTTTTGTGCAACACTTTGAAATGTCTTCTCCACTTTGGTTATTTAAAAAAATATCTTCCAATTTACTTGTTTTTCATTTGGTTGTTTTTCCTTTTTCCCTTTCTCTCTCTCTCTGTTTCTATCTCTGTCTCTCATCATTGATTCACTGAAATAATATTTTGATAAAAGATATGAGGTATGGATCTACTTTGATATATATTTTTTAAATTTTATTTTATTTTATATTTTATTTTATTTATGAGAGAGAGAGAGAGAGAGAGAGAGAGAGAGAACAAGCAGGGAGAGGGAGAGGGAGGGAATCCCAAGCAGGTTCCATGCTCAGTGTGGAGCCTGACTCAGGGGCTCAATCTCAGATCCTGAGATCATGACCTGAGCTGAAATCAAGAGTTGGATGCTTAACCAACTGAGCCACCCAGGTGCCCCCCACTTTGATATTTTCTGGTTCCACCTGTCCAAATACTATTTATTGAGTAGTCCATCTTTTCCACACTGATTTGAAAAGCCACCTTTATTATATATTCCATTTCTTGATTCTTAAGAATGCTTAATACTTAGGAATTCGTATCATTTTGAGGAACTTCTGTTCCATTCATGTGTCACTACATGCACCATTTTATTTTATTTTTTAAGATTTTAAAAATTTATTTATTTGACAGAGAGAGAGTGAGTGAGCACAAATAGGGAGCAACAGGCAGAGGGAGAAGGAAAAGCAGGCTCCCCTCTGAGCAAGGAGCTGTATGTGGGACTTGATCCCAGGACCCTGGGATCATGACCCGAGCTGAAGGCAGACACCCAACCAGCTGAGCCACCCAGGTGGCCCCATGCGCGATTTTCATACTTTCAATTACTGCACCTGTATAATGTGTTTTGTTATCTGATGGGGCTACTCCAATCTCATTAGTTCCTCTTTTTCTAAACTTTACTGTCTTTTAAGGTGCTTTGTTTCCCCACGAACTTTAGAATGAATTTGTTCAGTTCTGAAAATAATGTCCTGTTGGTATTTTCATAGGAATTGCTCTAAACTTATTCACTTACATTATGCACTGCAAACATGTTATTTCTTTTTCCTAGAACACAATGCCTTTCCAGTTGTTGGTGTCTTGTTTTATGTTACCAGGAGCATTTAAAGTTTTCCTCACGTAGACAGTGCATAATTCTTTTTAAGTTTATTTTCCTAGGTATTTTTTGCTTTCTCTAGCTAATGGAATTGTTATATCATCTGTTTGTACAGGTGTGTATGTAGTCTCTTGATATCAGTATATTGATTTTCTATCAGCCCCTTTTACTGAATTATCTCATTATTTGAATGAGTTTTAGGTGAATTTCTTCGAGTTACTAGTTCAGCAATCATATAATCTGGCAATAACTATAATTTACATTTTTCTTTCTAGATTTTATAACTCTTACAGATTTTTCTAATCATGTTATCTGCTACCTCTACAAAAGTAAATATTAAATAGCATTAGATTGAATGTCCTTCTCTTTTTCCTGACTTTAATGGGAATGCTTATACTTAAAATGTTCCCTATTAATTGTAATTTTGGCTTTGGCTTGAGAAATATACTGTGTTAAAAAAGTGTCCATCTCTCTTTTGAGAGTGTTTTTTATTTTTAAAATAGAGACTGGCTGTTAAATGTTTAATACCTTTTTTGGAAACTAGGGAAATCATCATGTGTTGTCTCCTTTTCTGTTTGTTGAGAAAATATCTTAGATTTTTATCTTTTGTTCTGTAATTTGGTGAAATATATAAATACATTTTTCAAACATGAAATCATGCTAGTGTTCCTGGAATAATATCCACTTAGTCATAGTTTATGCATTATATTTTTAGTCTTGTTGGAATTTAGAGGTTAATAATTTATTAACAATTTTTGCATCAATTTTCCTAATTGAGATTATTTGAAAATTGTGCAGGTGGGTATATGTGTCTCTTTGCATTTCCCAATTCCACTATAAAAGTTATGCTTAAATCATCATAAAATAATTTGGAGACCTTTTTTTTTTTCTTTGCTTCTTTTTGAGATAGTGTGAATACCACTTAGATGATCTGTTCCTTAAATATGTGATAGAATTCCCCTGTGAAACTGCCTTGACTTGGTGCCTTTTTTGGAGGGGTGGAGTTGTTTCCACTTTGACAAATTTTTATATTTCTCCCATCCTAATTGGACTAATTTGCTTTTATATCTCTTCTGTGGTTATTTTGTTAATCGTATTTTAGGAAAGTCACCTATTTCAAATTGATTTGCATGGAGCTAAATAATTTCTTCCAATTTTTTCATTTCCTTTGTGTTTATGGTTATTTCTACATTATTAGTGAAAGTTTTGTGGTTTTGTGTTTTAGTTCTCTATCTCCTCTTTTGATTAGTTTCACAGAGTTTAGTTGTTATTTTTTCAGAAAACAGCTCTTGCACTTATTTATCGGCTCTACTGTTCTTAATTTGCTCCTAAAAATTGTCAATAATATGTTTCTTTTGCTTTGCCCGGGCTCATTTTGTTGTTTTTCTAATTGTTTGAGCTTGACTCTTAATTCATCTATTTTTGTTTCTGCTTTTTTGTTAATGTAAATTTAAAAAATGCGAGATCCAATTAGAATAAGCCTCACCGGACAAGAACCTTGTCTGTGCACTTCGAGACTACCATAATGCCTATCACATAGCAGGTGCTTAAGCAAAATTTTTGTATGAATAAATAAACCCCTATGAAATAATTATGGGATTTGTGTGACAGCCCTCGTTCTTCTCTGCTGTCTTTGGCCATTCTCTCTAGGCATCTGCTCATGTGGAGGCATAAGAAAATATTGACATGCTTCACATTACATTTTCAGAGTATGTTATTCATGTATTTATTTGTAAAATCTACCAATACAATTTCCCCCCAATCAAGTAAAACTAGGTAAAAAGATCTCTGCAAAGATTAGCTGAGGAAGAAACATATGTGAGTAGAATCAGAATGTTAAGAGCTGACAGGTTAGCAGATAGCATGCCCATGATTTTTGTGGGTTTGGCCCCTTTGTTGAAGCTAAATCTTACAGAGAGGCCCAACCCTAGAGGTAAAATGATTAAAACAGATGTGCTGCAGTTGGCGGGGAGGGTGCTGCGCCAGGGGAAGCCCAAGACTGCTGCTGGCTGCCTTCCCTCCTGATCTTATCCCATGTCTCATTTGAAAACCAATAGTTGAAAAACTCTCAATTTTCAGATGAGAACGAAAACAAAAATGCAAAGAAGGCAAATGATTCATTCAAAGTTACTCAGTGAATTAGAGCCATCATGTGGGAATACAACTCTGGCCTTCTGTTTCTGAATCTAGTGGTATTTCCAGGCTCACAGGAAGCTTCCTGTACCTTGCTCCACTGTGTGTGTTTTTGGATGGCCCTGGTGTTTGATTACCTCTCGTGGCAGGCCCAACAGCCCTTGCTAAGGCACAGACTGCATATTTGCTGATCCCTGAGGGGAAAGCTGTGATTCAGACTTTGAGGTCTAAGAATTGCAGACTTAGTTTCTAGTCTCCCGATGAAACTGCTAATCTGGGTGCCAGTGGTGTTTCTGCTACACGGACACCTGCCCACACAGCATGATTAGAAATTATAATGATGACGGCGATGAGTCTTCCAGGACACCTACGTTCTTTGCAAGATATTTCTGCTAATCGTCTCTACCAGAATCAGTTGGAGAACTTTTTTTAGTTTTTTTTTTTTTTTTTAATTTCCCCCTTTCTAAGTCAAGTAAAAATACTAGTTTAATTCTGGTGTAGGGTAATGATTTGTCCTCACCATTACTGATGTGTCATTTTTTGCTCATGGGATCCCAGAGCCTCAGATCCATGGGGTGATGATGGAAAGCACCCTGGGCTACATGTGAGGAGATTTGGGTTCAGATTGCAGCCGTGCTCCAGACCTTGGTAGCAGTGCCCCAAATCTTGGTAGATATTACTTCCCTTCTTCGTTTGCATCTTCGTTTCCTCTTCTCTTCAATGGGCATCCAATTATGTTGTGTCTAACTTACAGAGTCACGGGAATCAAATGAGGTAATGAGTAAGGAAATGCTTAATTAACTCTACCCTATAAATTGAGAGGGTCATCACTGAAGATCTTTTGCACTATTGGTATCCTAGCTTCTTAGGGTTTTATGGAATGCACAATTGAGTGTGAGAGCTGGGAAGGTAGTTCAGATGAAGGACTAAAATAAAGCCTGAAATGTTACCATATATGGGCTCCACCTTGAGCCAGGGAAAAAGGCTGCCACGAGGGGTTGGCACACAGGGGAAAAAGGTAGATCCAAGGAATTGGGAGTCTCAGTGGAGAAGTAAAAGCAAAAATTAGAGGTGGAAGAGGAGGAGGCTAGAGTCTGGTTGTGTGACAGTGGAGCTATCGTCTAGAGGTGACAAGAGGCATCAAAAAATGCTGGCACTGGCTTTGAACCCTGTGTATCTGGAGTGTAGGGGGTCAGGAGGGTGCAGATAGAGAGGCTGCAGGGAAACCTGTGCCCTCAGAGAAGAGCCACGTCCAAGAAGGCCTGCCAGATGCCCTCAGAGTCGGATGGAAGCAGTTCCAAAGCTTCTATCAGAACAAAGGGCCAGGAAGTGCCTTGTATTCTTTGTCTTTGTATTCTGTTATTTAGTGTGGTACTTTATTCACAGTACTTGCCTTTTTAAAAAAATTGTTTTTGGTTTTGCCTTTTAATTTAAAGTCTGAATATCTGAAGGAATGTTTAAGAAGGGTTCTGATGGGAAAGAGGCAAGTGGGTCATTCTGTTTCTCTTTTTTGGTTTACTGTTTGCTCATCCAAAAAATGTTGATCTCCCTAGCTTGATTTCTGTAATGCTCACTACCTTTGTTGGAGGGCAAACATTTTTCTAAAAGTAGGATGAGAAAAAAATACTTGGCAAATATTTTGATATTATTGTTAAGAGTGTTGAGGGTTCAGGAAGGAGTAAAATGTTTTTAAAAGTCCATTTCCTTTAGCAGAGGACTTGAGCTTATAAATTGGGCTTGAATAACTCTAGCTTTTATTCTGGTTTGTCTTTCTGTCTTTCCTTCTTTTTTTCTTTCTTTCTCTCTCTCTTTCTCTCTTTTCTTTTTTTTCTTTTCTTCTTTTTCTTTTCTTTCATCATCTATCTATAATCTATCTACCCAACCATCCATCCACCAACCCACTCACGTGGGTAGATAGATAGTCTACCATCTGTGCAAGATGGTAGACTTGAATTTTTCTTATTATTTGATCTTTGATTGGTTTTGCTGAATCAGGTAACCTGAATTGAAAATGAACTGACTTTTGAAAGAGAGATTTGAGGAGAAAAAAAAATGTATCCTGATTTTTTGAAAATAATTTTTCCCAGGCTAGGTTATATAGTTTCACTAACACTTGGGGTGGGAATGAAAAGGTCTAGATACATTGAATCTCTGGAAACCCTGTGAATGTTGTTGGCTGAACTTTTTTCCCTTAACGTCAGTTAAATAGGGACAATATACTATCTGAAACCTTCAACCATGATTTGGGAAGATGATTCTCTATCTTTTGCTGGTCCAAAAATAAAATAAAATTTAAAAAATAGCAAAAATGGGAAATTTTCAATTATAATTTACTTTTTGGCAAAGCCAGTCTTTCTCATTCTGTTCCTTTCTTTATTTATAATTTAAAAATATCTTTAATTCAGTTAATTCCTAGCTTCCAGTGAACCTTTTAACTAATCAAATGCATTTGAGATACTTTTTAATTTATTATAAGGACAATACAAGGCGAGAAATCATTTTGTGTAATGTCTTTTCTTGTTGTTCAGTGTTGTCAGCTCTTTTTCCTGACAAGAGTTTCAATTTGGCTGGAAGCAGCCTGAGGGTATTCATCCCCGGTAATGTTTACCATGTTGCTGTTGGTGAGTTACAAAAATAGTAACTAGCAATAGTAACTGGTAACAGAGTCCCTGTATGCCTTCACCTAGCTTCCCCTAAAAGTAATATCTTGTATAACCAAATACATCTGTCAAAGCTAAGAGATTATGGCTGGTACAACACAGTAAATTATACTGCAGATGCGTTAGATGCACCTGTTTCTCCATGAATGCCTTTTTATCTCTTCCATGGTCCAGTTCAGGATTTATTCTGGATTTATTCATTGTGTCCTTTTAGTCTCCTCTGTCTGTAACTGTTGCTCGACCTTTCCTTGTTTCTCATGACCTTGATCCTTTCTGAATGTCCTGGGCAGGTATTTTGTAGAAAGTCCCTCCATTTGAGCTTGTCTCATGTTCTATCATGATCAGAGTGTGGTTGTCGATTCTGGGGAAGCCCGCCATACAGGCCAAGTGCCTTTCCTATGGATTCATGTTGGGAAGTACATGATCTTAACCTGAGGTGATCCTGTTACAGAGATGTTAGCCTTGCTGGTGATCAGTTTTGTTTTGTTAAGTTTTAACTAACAACCTTCGTCTAAGACTATTAACACTCTGGCACTTTGGCAAATTGGTGGTGACAACTGCTCACTGGTCTTCAGACTACTAGCTTCATTGTGGTGGAGGGCTTGCACTCTCAAAGCAGGCAGCTCCCACAGCTCTGTGAGGAAATGTGGTGTGGACCTGAGGCCTCTGATCAGGTTTGCCAGTCTGTCCTGTTTTAACCCTGGGGCCTGCCCGAGGGGAGACCTGAGCTATAATGCTGGTTTTGTGGATTCTTAGTGAACTGCACAGGAATCAGGTGCAGTTCTAACTGCATAGAAATCAAGTCTCCAACAGAAAGGAGAACACTAAGGAAAGCAAGTGGAAGTGAGAAGTGGGCCTCACCTGTCCCTCCTCATGACTTCTGGAGATGATCCTTCCCTTCATTACTATGGTGTCATGGATGCCAGCCATTTACGGATCAGATAGAGTCACCCCTCCTCCTGTCATGAAGAAAGAAGTATGGAGAGTGATGGAGGGAGAGCTCTTTATCATTTGATGAGGGAACAGAACCATGGACCAAAACCAGCATCCCAGTGGGTAGAGTGGCTAAGTTGCTATTTTGTTGGTAGTAATCCTTGGTCTTGTTTGGTTCTCTTCATCTTTACATACAGGGTAGGGCCATTTGCTAGCAGTATCCTGCAATCTCTTGATCATGAAATTTAAGATTTAGAGAAATAATTGGCAATATTGACTGGGTTGGGTCTGCCTGTGGGAACCTATGTATCTTGATGTCTATTGTAAAACCTGTCTCTCTGTCTCCACTAAACGTTTTGCTTTGTTCACTTACTGGGAGGTAAGGAGAGGCTGGGGATGTGTTATCCAGTGTGATAGCCAGTAGCCACATCTGACCATTGAGCACTTGAAGTGTGGCTGGTGTCAGTGTTAAAAGGGTAATATTTTGTATATATTTGTAAAATAAATCTTTCTCTATTCATTTGATTTTATTTTCTATTATTTTAAAATGTAACTACTAGAACATTTAAAATTGTGTATGTGGCTCACATTATATTTCTGTTGGATGGTGGTTTGAGCCTGGGAAGAATATGGAACACAGTAAATTGACCTTGTGTTCTTCCCTGAGTTCTAATAATGTTGGCATTAAAAGGAAAAGCTTCAACAGTCATAATTTTCATTAAAAAAATCTGATTCAGAAGAATTGGCTCATTTTACATTATTGCTTGGACTGGAGAAGAATCTGACATTTGGTATTTTCATAATTGAGAACATAACTTGCTGACTTAAAAAAAAAATCACAACATTTTGTGCTTGGCCTTAGGTACCAGACTTTGAGCTCTTTGAAAATAGGGATTGTGCCCTTCTCTCTTTCTACCATCCTTTTCCCCAAAACCACATGTTAGCTAGCACATAGGTGGTTAGCTGGCATTTGTTGAGAAACAAAATAACATTTAAAAAAGAGAAAACCTTATGAAGCTACCCTGTATTTATGGCTGGAAGAGACAAATATCTACCTTTATAAGGCAACCCTTCTTCTTAAGTCAACCACCCAAATTAAAGAACATTGATCCAAGTGTTTATTTACTTCTTGATTTGATTACCATTCTCATCAGGTGTCCCTGTCAGCTCTGCTTGTGATAAAGAATCTTTTCAAAATGCTTAACCTCATCACCCCTCTGGGGAAGGGGAGACAAAAAAGGATGCTGCTTACACATATTAATCTTCACCTTGTTCAGACAGTATATTTAAGGCCCTGAAGACTGGATTATTCTTACTTTCCCTCATGTTTGATTCTTTCTAATATCTACCGATACAATGGAGGATGTGGGAATAATAATGAGAGATGAGTTTAAGCTTGGACTACATTAACTTTTCATTTGTTTGTTTTTCAATTTTTATTATACTTCATAACAAGCCAAAGCCTGTATGAACTCAGGACTCACAGGCCTTCAGTGTTCCATTATATGTACTCCCCTGATTCTTTGTCTTTGGTGCAAGCCCTGGAGCTGGGTGAGGAGGCAGTTTTTCTTAGATGTTGTTTGGTCAGAGATCTGTGCTGGGAAATTCAAGAGCTTCCATGACTCCATGTTAGGCATGGTGCAGATTCTACTGATCTGTGAGTCCAGCTGTAGTTAAGAACATGTCACCTTGGTCAGGGGCAAGCCTTGTAGAGTCTACGATGGCTGTGTTGCTCACTACTCCTGGAAGCGACCTCTTGAAAGAGCCCTTTTGGTTATACAAACCAAATAGTTGGTTATACAGCTATTTCTTATATTTCTTATTTCTTTTTTTTTAATTAAAAAAATAAAAACTTTTTTTTTTAATTTCTTATTTCTAAGAAATAGTTGAAGCTTTGATTCTTCTGCAGAACAGGATGGAAGATCACGGGTTCTCTTGGAAGTATACAGGGCAGCAGTAATGAGTGGAGAAAGGATTGGCCTTGGAGTCAGAAGGTCTGTGTTTACTTTCCGATTCTCCTATTTTCTGGTTGTTGGATTCTGGACAAATAACATACCGTCTCTGAGCATTAATTTCTTCATCTGTCCAAATGGACAATCTCTGCTTCATGGGATCATCATATGTTAATGTAAAGGGAGTACCTATTTTGGGGACCGATTCTTGGGCTTTATAAACACTAAATGAATTGGGTTTTTTTTTTTTTTTTTTCACACAAGTCCTGTGATTTTGTTGGTGAAAAACCAATAGCCGTCGTCTGTCTTCATTTTGGAGGTGGAGAGGATGGTGCTGGGTAACCGGGGGGTAAGTTCCACTTTAATTCTAGCTTTGAGAAAAAGAGCAGGGAAAATGTGGTAAGCAATTGCTTCTAAAAAGCTGGGACTAAAAGCACTTGATGGATTTGTGCTGGCTTCCCGGTAGACTCATCTCTGCACTGCCCGCATAGCACAATTAATAGTTATTACTCAAGAAGGAACAAATAAAAAAAGCGAGAGCAGGCATAAAAACATCCTTTCATCTTCCTGACGATGGTCCCCTTTGTCAGGTCTGTGGAGCCATACCTGTGAATCATCCTGGGAAAGCACAGTGTGGGTGATTAGAAGGAAGATCTTGTGGCTCATTTCTTACCCACTTCCTGGGCTGGGGAAATGTCTCAGCTCATCTTTCTTATCTACTGATGTCTTGTCAATATCCACTACCGTTCACCATGCATCTTCACAAACAAGGGCCTCTTTCTCACTCCAAACCATCACCGTGTAGAGAGCCAGTTACACTCTCTGCAAAGTTGTAGAGCAAAAACAGAATAAAGCTGAGAAGGTAAGAACGGGGCCATGGAAGAGCCCTGGAGTGTGGGTACAGGACAGAGTCTGAGCAGGAACGTGAAAACATTCAAGCTACGCTTGTGTTATGAAGCTAGGAAATGAGTCACGTTCTGCTACGGACCGGGCACTTGACCTTGCGTACTTCACTCTTAAGCTCCCGGAGTCCATGAATCAAGTGTTGCCACTTGCAGTCTGGAAGCTTAGTCAGAGCCTAAGGAAACCCTGCCTTTGAGGATGGGTACCCCAACTGGGCATCTGCTTCTGCCATAGATTCAACTTTTTAGGCACAGTGGAGGTGAGGGTAACGGATTTCACAGTATGTTCCTGTGTTTGAATCCGGCTGAAGCAGGAGGGACTTTGAGTAAGCTACATGGGGTTTCTGAGTTTCACTTTTGCCCTCTGTGGGATAGGAATAGGGTTGTTGTCAGCACCGGAGACCTTGCACTCTGTAAGGGACCTGGCACAGAAGAAACTCTAAATAAATGATTGGTATTGTTGATATTATTCTTATTATTATCTGTCACCACAATCATTTCCTTGGCCCTATCTCATAGGGATAACTGTGGCCACAGGAAGTATTCACTGTGAAAGTGGTTTGCACTAGATAAATGGGAACTGCACAGTGAATAATGCAATTAAAGAAAGCTCAAAATCAATTCCACCATCTTCTTTTTTATTTTCACTCATGGGTTATTTGTCGTCAAGTCTCGGACTGTATCTCTTTTTTTTTGCCACCTCCCTTGGATTTTTCCCTTCTTCTCTCTTCTACCTGCTATTACTCTAAGCCGAGCACTCATTGCCTCCTGCTGTACTGGTGTTCCTGCCTCCAGGCTCTCTGAGAGCCTGCTTCTAAAGTGTGGTTCCTGGGCCTGTGGCACCACCAGCATGCCTCACAGCTTGCTGCAAATACAGCATCTCGAGGCCCTCACAGACCTGCTGAATCACAGGGCATGTTCATCACCCTGCTGTGGGGCCTCCATCCAACTCATTTGCTCAAGAGTAGCTTCTTACCAGTGTGTGCGTGTTCTGCCTTTGGACTATTTCCTGTCTCTAGTTGCTCTTAGTGCCTCTTTTGCAACAGGTGTTCGAGAGGGGAAGCATGGGGCCATGGTAAGGCACTAGAATAGGAGAATAGTGATTCAATCCAAGTTACCATCCATGACCTTGACTATGACAATAGAGTCTGAAATGGTCTCTATACTTTTATGATTTCCCTTTGTTGCCCTTCTCCACACCACATGATGAGATCTTCTTAAATTATTAATTGGATCACATCTCACCCCCTGCCATATAGTGGCTTCTTGGTATCTAGAAACATTCAGAAGACCTTCTTGTGGCCTGCAAGGCACTGTGAGGTGGGCTTCTCTTGTCTCCTACTCCATGAGCACTTATTCAGTAAGGTAAGGACACATGAACCTTCCTTTGGTCCCATATATAAGCCAGTTTTGTTCCCACATGACCTTCTTCTGATTCTGTCTATGACTGGCTTGGGCTCTTCATTCCAGGCTCAGTACGAATGACATCTCCTCGGCGAGATCTTCCTTAACCTACAGCTAATGTAGCAAACCTCTCCCCTCTCCATCGCTTTCTCCCTTTATCTTGTTTTATGTTCCATATAGCACCGTTCTCTGGAAGCATGGTTACCGTGTCTTTGCTTTCTTCTTGTATATTGCAGACTCTTTTGGTGAGGGATATCTTAGTTAAAATAATGATGGTCATGATTTGCTGAGTGCTCACTATGGGCAAGGCACTGTGTATAGTGCACTCTAATGGATCAGTTCATTTGGATTATTTCATTCTCTTTAATGGATTCTTTGCGTCTTTGTCTACCCTGGTCTGAGGGTATCAACTCCCAAAATGCGGTGACAGTATCTATTTGTTGTCAGTCTGTTCCCAGCCTGTAGAAGATTGCCCACCATTAGGCATAGGAGTAGTGCCCAGGAAAATGGTTGTTTAGGAGATGTATAGATCCCAGAAGATTATTGCCGGGGAATACGTCTACATGGAAGGAAAGGGAAAGAGTCCCTCATCTCCTATTCTGGGAGAAAATAGCCTTGAGTTCATCTTTATCTTTAGTCTAAGACAGGGAGCAGGCGTTGGAATCTGAGTTGGGGTTTGCTGTTGCAACCTTGGGTACAGAAGCGGATCCTGACAGTCTGGGAGAGGCGTTCTCGAGTGGCACCTTAATGAGAACAAACCCTTGCTAATACTTTCGGTTTAGTGCATAGTGTGGCTGGAAATACAGGGCCTTATGACTTTTACGTTCTTTGCGTGCACGCTTTCGATGTGCGTATGTGAGCCTTTATTATTATGGACTCAGCCGGCAGTAACCATGGTGAGTAGACCTATCACACAGCATTTTTCTGAGTCAGTTTAAAATGCTGACAATTAAATATACCGTACTCTTTTAAGCGATCCATCAGTCTCCCTTGTTGTCATGGTGACCGGAGTATATTTAGAAATGTGACAAGTACACTGAGTTCAATTGCACTTTTGCCAAAACATAGTTTTGCAGCTAAAATTGAATTTCCTGATTGAAGATCCAAGTGCTGTTAAGGGGGCATAATCGTTTCTATACATTATTCTGGAAGCATAACTTACATCATTCTATTAAATCAGCAGTTAAAGTCTTACTGGGCTAGTAAGATACTGACACTTGAGTGGTTGTACGTAGAGTTGATGAAATGAAGTAAAATAAAGGCGGCATCATGTTCTTTCCTTTAAAATTAAATTGGGCCTCACCAATATAACTAGTTCAATGATTAATACCTTTATGTCTTTATAAAGAAATTGTAGGTAAGCGTGCATGTGTCTGTTCTTCCGGATTGTATTTTTAATTGAAAGAAATTTATTAGGCACCTCCTCTCTCCTACATACAATCTATTCTTAGCAGTATGAGGGCATCTCTTTTTCTTTGGTTTGACCTCGGATTGACAAGCATCCTTATTTTTCCCCAGCCTCGTTCCTGCTGGGTTCTTCATGGGGCAAAGCGATGAAATGAACATGACTTTTTGCCGAAACAAAAGGAAAAGTTAAAGTCCCCTCTCTTGTCTGGTTGGGAACTAGGTTTGGATTCTCACTCCCTGTCTGTCCTTTGACCTGTCTCTGCAGTGCTAGGAGAATGATGTTGACGATGCACTCCTTCCTTGTTCTTTCCACCAGAGGAAGTTGAGGAACTTATCCAGTGCCTGGTCATTATTACAGCCCTGCTTCCATTCCTGGCCAAAGACAGATTGTTTTTGCTTTGGGGATGAGAAATAACAAGTCCTGGATACTTTTGCCTCTGAGTTTTCATGGAGCTGAATGTGTCAGCAACTGGGATAGATTTTGAACCCTTGATGCTATATGGTTAAATTGTTTTTATTTCTTTCATGTACATTGCAAACAATGATGAGATATCCTAGTTATAATAACAGTGGGTAAGATTTCCTGAGTTTTTATTATATGCTTGCATGTAGTAAGCTTTGTATGTATGTATGTATTTGAGCACACACACATGCACACGAGCAGGGGAGTTGGCAGGTAGACAAAGGGAGACAGAGGGAGAAGCAGATTCCCCATTGAGAGGAGAGCCCAATGCAGGGATTGATTCTAGGACCCCGAGATCATGACTGAGCCGAAGGCAGATGGTTAACCAAATGAGCCACCCAGGCGCCCCTGTAGTAGAGATTTTAAGGATCATTTCAGTGGAACTACACAGTAAATCTTATGACGTACCTCTATTGCCATTCTTATTTCACATTAAGGAAACAGGTATAGAGAGATTTTGTCTATTGACCAAGAGTATACCTCAAATAGCAGTGGAGTCTGGATTCTGATCTCAGTGCCCTACTAACCAGTGCCTGCTGGCCTACCCCGTGGTGAAGTCATATAGATATTTCAGTGTTTCCAAACGTTCACTGATGTGGCCATTACATAACAGTAAACAGGTAGCAGGGTCTGAAGGCATTGCTGAGCCACCCTGTGTCTCCCCTAATGGTTTAGAACCAAAGGGGTTTGGTACTGGGCAGAAAGGGAGCGTACGTAAGTCCCGCCTAAGTGCAATGGTTTGGTATCAGGACCTCTTTACATTCTTCAGTGAGTTTTTGTTTATGTGGGTGATAGCTAATGATACTCATCTTAGAAGTTACAATGGAAATAAAAGATTTTAAAGAAAAAATGTTTGTATAAAAAGAAGCACATTTCCCAAAAGAAGCAAAAGAAAAAATAGGGGAATAACAATGTGTCATGACATATTTTTTTTTTAAGATTTTATTTATTCATGAGAGACACAAGGAGAGAGAGAGAGAGAGAGAGGTAGAGACACAGGCAGAGGGAGAAGCAGGCTCCATGCAGGGAGCCCGATGTGGGACTCGATCCCAGGACTCCAGGATCACGCCTTGAGCTGAAGGCAGGCGCCAAACCACTGAGCCACCCAGGGATCTCCACGACATATGCTTTGATTAAAGTTTATAAAGAAAATCTAGAATTTACAACAAGGTTTGGAAAAATGAAGTAGAAAAGATGTAATTATGGATTTCCTTCTTTGAACCTACACCAAAACTTGACAAGTGGTAGTTTCCTAATGTGCAGTTGCAGCTCGTATCAATAAACTTCTTTATACTCTGTTATATTAAAATTCACTGATCTAATATTCACTTTGAATCGATCTCCACCTCTGTATAACACCACAAATTGGTCATTTGGAAATACTGCGTTACTGAGTTATATGTATCTTCCAAATGTTGACAAGTTTCACTGTGTAACAACAACGGTAAATCACATTCATTAATATCACCACTGCTTTCATCAAAAAAGTATTTCAATTATTAGGAATATGTCATGTTGGGCAGCCTGGGTGGCTCAGTGGTTTAGTGCTGCCTTCAGCCCAGGGCCTGCTCCTGGAGACCCAGGATCAAGTCCCACGTCGGGCTCCCTGCGTGGAGCCTGCTTCTCCCTCTGCCTGTGTCTCTGCCTCTCTCTCTCTCTCTATGTGTGTCTCTCATGAATAAATAAATAAAATCTTTAAAAAAAAAAGGAATATGTCAAGTATATAATAGTAGTAGATGCACTGTTTTTGAAATTCTAATTTTCACTCTAAAACTGATTTTTATCATTTGCAACAAATACCGTTAGTTGTTTTCCTTGAAATGATGGATTCTCTTGGTTTATTTTTGAGACAGTATCTGGCAAGAGCAAGTCTGAATGACCGTGGTACGTCAGTCATTCTTTCAAATAAAAATGATGTTCCACGCAACCTGCTGTTTAGCTCTTGATTCAGTCACACAGTGCATTTCTTCGAGATAATCATTGTAGTTTGGGATTCAACAGAAGGTCTTTATGCCTACTTTCTATTTTGTCACATAGAATATTTAAAAAGACGTGTTCAAGGATTGAGTTTAATAAAATCAGTAAGTTTTAGTGCATGGAGGAGAACCTATCCTGTTCTCCTGTTGTATCCTGCTGTAAGTGAACCTATCCTGTCTTCCCTTTACTGTGGGTACCTGGTGGTGAAAAGTACACACACTGGCCATTTTTCTTTAATTATTGAAGTACAGTTGATGTAACACAGTTTTACATTAGTTGGAAGTACACAAGTGTTCCAAGGATACACATGGGAAATTCAACAACTCTGTAAGTCATGCCATGCTCACAAGTGTAGCTACCACCTGTCACCGTACAATGACGTTACAACGTCACTGACTATATTCCCTATGCATGTCCCAGCTTTTAGATACTCATACTGTCTCTAGTATCTAACAAAGAGAAGTGGGTTTGAGAGAGAACTTTAGAGGAAGGAATGGTGGAAATCTAGAAAGTGATGTGGAGTGGGGCATAGGAGAGAATATAAGCATCCAAACTTAATGAAGTGCTAAGAGAGAGGTAGCAAGAAGTGAAGGAGATGGAGGAATTAAAGCTACCCTTGAGAATCATTGTGGTGCTACTGCTTGATTCGTGTTAAGACTCTGGCCATTTTTACCCACTCTTGATCGCTTTTGCACCATTGGTGCAGATGTCAACGCTGTGAAAAACACTCATCGTGGACATTGAGAGCCAATGATCTAATCCTGTCCTTTCATTTTTCAGGTCAGCAGAGCTGAAAGGGACCTAGCCAGGACCACAGCACTGGTTAGTAGCAGTGCTTGGACAAGAACCCAGATATTAGTGAATTCCTCTTTTCTTCTTCTAACTTCCTGTGCCAGTTTTAGGAATCTCAAGGTAGATGTTTCTGAATTTTGTGAATATGTGGTGCCCAATATATATAGTTATTGAATTTATTTGGAAAGATTTCCATTGTTTTTTTTTTTTTTTCATGTTAAGCCCTTTGTGTATTTTCCCCGCTCTGTGCTCACCACCACACCACTGTCCTCTTTCCCACTTTTCAGTAGTGACCGCTGCTGCTCTTTAAACAGAACAGGTTCTGTCTTTGCCAAGACCTGAGAGAAGTTGAAGGAGCGGTTCAGTGCTTGTTCATTTTCTGGCTTAGAATTCCAGCTTTGCGGGGCAGGTCGGGGGAGACTC
The DNA here is from genome assembly GCF_003254725.2 of Canis lupus dingo. Taxonomy (NCBI): domain Eukaryota; kingdom Metazoa; phylum Chordata; class Mammalia; order Carnivora; family Canidae; genus Canis; species Canis lupus. The sequence goes on from NC_064276.1 coordinate 20,662,297, forward strand.
AGGGAGTTTGGGCTGACATTGCCACTTCCTTCTTCACCTGGACTCACTCATAGTCACAGGACAAGTCGCTGCATCCACCCATTCCCTTTTCTATCACAGCAGAGTCATCTCACTAGAAGACCTCCACCTCCCAGTTCTCTATTAGAATTCTGTTATTTTTTCTTTTATCTTTCATGTAGGAGGGAGGTCATGCAACCAAAATTACCCTTTACCTCTGCTTTTGCCGATGTCAATATTTTATGTGATCTGTTTCCTTCAGTAAGAACTGGTCAGACTGACATGGTGCTGGCGGATGCTGGGAGGGGCTATAGCACTGGACCCCGGTAGCACATTTTCTCTTCAGGACCCCTCTCCTGTTGACAGAGAATTTTTTTTTTTGGGGGGGATCATCAGGTTGAGATAGGTTACATTATATGAAAATGAGTAAATCTGGCAGACTGTGAAATGTGGGTTTGTGCACTTTCAAATGGATCCTTCTCTCAATTTCCAGTACGTTGAGTGTTCTTTTGTGAGATCTTCTTTGTTCCTATTTCTCATTCAGCATTGCATTGCTCTCTCCCACCTGGGAGCTTTTTTGCCTTTTTTTTTTTTTTTTTTTTTTTAAACTTTGTTTTCTGACATTCTTCTTCCTCCATGTCTGTCTGGGTTTCCCAAAAGTGAGCTATGATTTGACCTTTGGTTACCCCTGTGAATCAGCTTTTCCCTAAACTTAGGCCTTTGATGACTTCCTTTTCTAATGGTTTCTGCCCTTGCTTCCATTTCGTTTTTCTCTTTCTTTCTGATATTCTGTTTATGGCTCTTGTCTAGCCATTTATTAGGCTCACTTATTGCCTACCAGTAGTTCTGTTTTAACTCTTTAAAATGTGTTCTCCTGTGAACTTCTTGAGCCCGGGCACTTGTGTGTGGCGCATCCCAGCCGCCCCATGGATGTGCCGAATGGATGCTATTTTTACCCAGGGTCTCTTCTTCAAAGGCCATTCTTCAAATTTGTATCTGGAGATCTGAGCTGTTGTTTATCTCTCAATATTGGGCAGCTAAATCTCTGAAACACAGAGCTGCCATGGCCCATCTTTTAATGCTGACTCCCTCCCACTGCCAGGATGTTACACATGCCTTCCCCGACAGATGGCCATTGAGCCTCCACTTGAGCACTTCCAATTCTTTGTGAGGCAGTTTGTTCTACTGCTGGACAGCTTCATGTTTCATGCTCTCCTTTGCATTGTTCTGAAACTGGAGTTTGCACTGTTTCCACCCTAACAGTTTTAGCATTGTATATTTTGCAGAAGTGTAACGTGTCTTATACATGACCAGTTCTCAGATTCTCAAGGGTGGCTTTAATTTCTCCATGTCTTTCACTTGCTGTCTCTCTCCTAGCACTTAAACAAGTGTGGATGCTTATATTGTCTCCCCTGGTCCCCATCACTTCTAGATTTCCACCATGCCTTCCACCTCTAAAGTTCTCTTTCAAGCCCGCTTCTCTGTTAAAACCACAAACTCACACTTTTTCCAGTATCTAAAAGCTGGAACATGCATAGGGAATATAGTTAGTGATATTGTGATGTCACAGTGATACTGTGATGTCATTGTATGGTGACAGGTAGTAGCTACGCTTGTGCTGAGCATAGCATGACTTACAGAGTTGTTGACTCACCATGCATATCCATTGACTACTTGTGTACTTGGAACTAATGTAACATTGTGTGTCAACTGTACTTCAGAATTAAAGAAAAACAGCTAGGATATAAATTCTAGTATCATAACTTACTAGGTGGGGGGAACTCAATCAGATTACTTAATTGTTCTGAGCCTTGGTTTATTCAGATGCAAAATGTGTGTAATAATGACTTCCAAGAACATTTTTAAGGATTGAAGTATGCAAAATACTTAGCTCAGTTACAGAAACATGGTGCGTTTAATAAATGTTACTTTTTGCTTGATTAACTCTTTTTGTGTTTAATCTTTCCAATGATTCTCTTTTGAAAATTTTAATTCTAGTATAGTTAACATACACATAACATACAGTGTTACATTAGTTTCAGGTGTACAATATAGTGATTCAGTAATTCCACACATCACTCGGTGCTCCTCGTGATAAGTGTACTCTTAATCCCCATCACCTGTTTCAGCCATCCCTCCACCAACCTCCCTTCTGGTAACCATCAGTTTCTTCTCTATAGTTGAGTCTGTTTCTTGGTTTGTCTTTTTTCTTTGTTCTTTTGTTTATTTCTTAAATTTCACTTATGACTGAAATCATATGGTATTTGTCTTTCTCTAACTGATTCCTTTCACTTTAGCATAATACTCTCTAGCTATGTCCATGCTGTTGCAAATGGCAAGATTTCATTCTTTTGTATGGCTGAATAATATTCCATGCATATATACACGGAATATATACATATGTATGTATATATATGTGGAATGGAATATATATATATGTATATATGTGGAATGGAATATATACATATGTATATATATATATGTGCTAATATATACATATATATGCGCTGACTCCTTCCCACTGTCAGTCAGGATATTACACAAGACATGTGGGAAGGAGTCAGCATTAAAAGATGGGCCACTGCAGCTCTGTGTTTCAGAGATTTAGCTGCCCAATATTGAGAGATAAATAACAGCTCAGATCTCCGTGTGTGTGTGTGTGTGTGTGTGTGTGTGTGTGTGTGTGTGTGTATACATATATGTGTATATGTACACCACCTTTTCTTTATCCGTTCATCTATCGGTAGACACTTAGGCTGCTCCCATGATATGGCAATTGTAAATAATGCTGCAGCGAACACAGAGGTGCATATATCTTTTCAAATTAGTATTTTTGTATTTATTGGATAAGTACCCAGTGGCATTACTGGACCATATGGTAGTTGTATTTTTAATTTTTTGAGGAACCTCCATTCCTTTTTCCACAGTGGCTGTACCAGTTTGCATTCCCACCAACAATGCAGGAGAGTTCCTATTTCTCCACAACCTTTCCAGCACTTGTTGTTTCTTGTGTTTTTGGTTTTAGCCATTCTGACAGGTGAGATGATATCTCGTAGTTTTGACTTGAATTTCCCTGATGATGAGTGATACTGAGCATCTTTTCATGTGTCTGTTGGCCATCTGGATGTCTTCGTTGGTGAAATGTCTGTTATGTCTTCTGCCCATTTTTTAATTGGATTGTTTGGGTTGATTGGGTGTTGAGTTGTATCAGTTCTATATATATTTTGGATACTAACCCTTTATCAGATATGTCATTCGCAAATATTTTCTCCCATTCAGTAGGTTGTCTTTTAGTTTTTTTGATTGCTTCATGATTTTTTTACTTTTTAAAAATATGACTGACTTTTAGAATTATTTGAAGAATTTCTCCCTTTCTCTCTCCCTTTCTTCCTCTAGTTCTTTCTTTTTAGATTTTATTCATACCAATCCTAAAAAAAAAAAAAAAATCCTATTGCTTCTAGATTCATTTCCCTTTTACTTTGGAAGTTTGTCTATAACCTAACAGGGTTTTTTGGCAAATACTACTTTTATCTACATGAATTTTTTCAACTCCTGCCTACATCTCTGCTCATGTATTCATCAGCTTCTATTATTCTTCCTGTGGAAAACATTTGTCCCCCCCTTTTAATGGGTTAATGATGACTGGGCCATTGCAGATTACTTAACTCCTCATTGAACTCCTCACTCAATAGCTTTTAGAGTTTTTAGTTGAATAATATATTTTTTAAATTAAATATTTAATTAACGTCAGTTCAACCAGCATTTACTCAGCACTTTTTTTTTTTTTTAAGATTTTTATTTATTTATTCATGAAAGACACACAGAGAGAGAAAGAGAGGCAGAGACACAGGCAGAGGGAGAAGCAGGCTTTATGCAGGGAGCCCGACGTGGGATTCAGTCCCAGGTCTCCAGGATCACACCCCTGGGCTGAAGGCAGGCGCTAAACTGCTGAGCCACCCAGGGATCCCCTACTCAGCACTTCTAATATGACATGTGTTGAGTGAGGTGCTCTAGGAATTACATAAAACACTGTTTTAATTTGTTCATGCATTCATTCATTGAACATTTTCTTGAGTCCTAAAGAATCAGATTCTGGGTTTGGGGTTCAAAAAAACTGAGTTAGACAGGGTTTCTCTCCTCAAAGCACATAATGAAATAAACGTGATGAGACAATGTGGTAATTTCAATGATCTGGGAATGGATCCATCCAGGCATTGTGAGAAAGGCTACTTCACCAAACCTTTCTAGATTGGGAAAAGCTTCACAGCAGGTGGAATACTTAAAGATTGAGTGAGGGGCTTAAAGTCTACTGGAAAGATAAGACCCCTGCTAGCGTTTGGGTTGTGTTTGGTTATTAAGCCAATTCTGTGAAAACGAACCACTAAGTTCTGTGTATTACACTTGACTCTCCTATTCCTTTCAATCATATTCACACAACACTTTCCATTCTTCTGCTTATTTTAGGGGCTTTAGAACCAGCAGAATAACTGAAAGATAGATGTGATGATATTATAGGTTTGCTTTTGGGACCTAATTACTGCACAAATGCATATTTCTGCATTCCAAAGTAGCAATAATAACATAAATACATAAAAATAATCTCATGATAGTATGACACATTACAGAGTGTTTCTCAATCCATCATTTCATTTACTTCTTATAGAATAGCTTAGTGCTTGTGGGTTTCCTGAGTGTCTTCAGCACTGTTACCGATAGATAAGAGCCTAAGAGTTAGCAGTGAATAATTATGTATGGAGGGTTTGCAAAGAATTTTTTTCTCTCTTCATTCCAAGGTGATCACGCTGCATTTTCTGATTTTACTTAGATCCCAAGACCAGGTCTGCCCATTATGAGGCCACTAGGAAGGCATCCTTTCACCATTTTGTGTCTCAGCTTTGTTACTTGTCAGATAGGAATATTGCTGCTGTCACTAACAATAACACCGACTTTGCCTCACTGGATTGAGATGAGGAGTTAAATCATTAATTTGTGTGAGTGCAGAACGTATATAACCAGTCACAATTATAAATCTAAAATGCACCTTTTGAATGACCAGATTATCAGCTGCTTCACTCGAAATAAGTTCAACTTAAGTTTTATTTGTTTCTGCATGCTTTCTTAGGTAGCTTCATGTTGTACTCTCCTCTGTTTAGCTCCAAGTGACTGCAAGCAAGTGCTGAATGTTCAGTAAGCACTTGTTGAGTGAAGTTTTTTTTTTTTTTTTCCTTTTTTAATACTGACCTTTTAAAGTCCAGTGTTGGATATTTGTAAGCTACTTATATTTTTGCTTAGGATTCCTCAAGCCTCTCATTTAATTTCCAGATTATAAGTTCCACTGATAGAACCCTTATAAATATCACATTAAGAAGCTGAGCATTACCTTTAGGCCAAAGCAATTTACTTTTTAAAAATCTGATTAATTTCAACACAATCAGCCGGGATGTCAGAAGATCTCAGTGCCTCTGATAGATGCTGACAGGTGAGGAAATTAAAATCAGGGAGGGAAGCAATTAAATACTGGCAAACATTACTTTAATGAGACAACCAAATCATTCATAAGCCACGGAATATGTTGTATTTTTGATAAGTATCTTAGGGTTGCGGGTGAGAGAGTGCATTTAAAAATGCTCTTTGTACGGGATCTGGTGATGAGAGTAGAGGTCCTTTCTGTGTTAGTTACCTATTGCCTTTGGCCTGGTCTGACATTTCCATAGTTTTTGGAGACAGACTTCCTGATAATTGTATTAAAGATTATGCCGTTGTTTAATTTAAGCAAATCTAGTATATGATTTAATTTAAATAAGTAAATAATTTAAATCGATCTTACCTCTACCACTACCTTAAAACTCAGACAGAGACACCTGGGTGGCTTAGTGGTTGAGCCTTTGGCTCATGGTGTGATCCCGGGGTCCTGGGATCGAATCCCGCATCAGGCTCCCCGCAGGGAACCTGCTTCTCCCTCTGCTTATGTCTCTGCTTCTCTCTCTGTGTCCCTCATGAATAAATAAATAAAATCTTAAAAAACTCAGACAAATGCACAAAATCCATGACAAAGTAATTTTTGGCTCTTTCACAAGTGATTTAGGGGTAACCACAGTCAGGACCTATGAAAAGAAAAACCTAGAAAAAAATGCATATTTCATACAACTTCCAATTCAGAAGACTTGGGAATTAAAGTACAAGAGCAGAACCTAGGCACTCAATCCCTATTAAGCTCTTCTTTTCAAGATAACACCCCTGTATTCAGGAAGGACATTAGAGACCAGAATGCTAAAAAGTAACCCACTTGTTGGCTCAGTGCAAGTTTCTACAAGGCTCTGTTATGTTGCTCATTGGTACTGTAGCACTTGTAAAATATCAAGTATTAAGAAATATCTTTACATTGACCACAGTGATTCTGGTGTTGGTTGGTTGGAATTTGTGTTTGTAATGTTAGGATCATCATTGTAGAATTGTATTGCTAAAAAATTGTCCTGGGATGCACGGGTCAGTTCAGAAGATACCATGGTTTGTGAAATACCTGTTTTCTCTGCTCTCTTCATTTCTCATATTCTTACATTCCTTTCTGCCTTTTTCCTTGTTCCCCATCATATTTCTTTCTTCTCTCTCTTTTTCATTGCCTTCATGTATTCACTGCTGTTTTTCCCAAAATACAGTGTAAATTATCAATTATTCTATACTGGTTCCAAGTTGACTTGGTGAATCTTGCTTTTGCATATACTTTAATTAATAGGTTGAAGTTTTGCAAATTAAATGTTGAGTATACAGGTTTCTTTATTTTGGGTTGAAATTGCTTCTGAAGATGAGAATATTTTTCTTTTTTTTTTTTGAGAGAGAGGATGGGTGGTTTGACCAAGGATGCAGACTGCCAGGGTCTTGGTCAGCACTTATAAATACAGAGGCGGCTAAGGATGACTGACTTGCTTTATTAACCAGATGCTACAGTGGGGTTTGCCAGTTGTCCAAGATACCTTTATGAGTCTAGTGGAGAACTCCATTACATTAGGTAATACCCATGAGTTTTGGGGGATGCTTGACACTCAAATCATGTGAGGAGGATGATGAACTTCTTAGCTAGGAGGCTTCAGCTTTTGTACTGCTTAACATGAGACTTCTTGATGAGAGAGAATTCAGGGGCGCTGGCTTCTGTTGTTTCTGTGGCTTGTGTTTTGAGAGTTTGCCAAAGATGTTGCATCTCTGAAACTATACTGGGGAGAGCTGAGAAAGTCTGCATAGTAACCCTGCATCAAACACTCCTTTTGCCCTAGCTTCATAATGTGTCACTTCTGGTTAGACCACAGATATGAAGTCTTCTCTCTCTCTTTCTTTCTTTCCTTTCACTCACTAAAGAAACAGGGCTCAATACTAAATGGCTTTGGTGCCTTGACACTTTTGTATGGTATGTGCTCCCAAATGGGAGACTGTATCACGTAAGAGAAGGGTGCTTACTGATTTTGGTGTCCAGATTCAAGGTTCCATTTTTATCTGATCCATATTAACCATATAATCTTTGAAGTTTGGTTTCCTTATTGGTAAAATTGGCAATAAAGATGATTAATGTTTTGATTTTGGTGGCCTATGCAAGACTTTCTTGCAGGCTGCATTATCAACCATGTTCTATTTTTTTTTTTTTTTTCCATGTTCTATTTTTAACCTTATTTGAGTCCTATATGTTCTTCTGTTGGAAGCTTCATCTAAGGGACAAACTTTAGGCACAAAGGCACAGACTTTAAAATGATTTGTGATGTATCTGCAGTTCCTTCACTTAAAGCAGCATCTCTTGCTTTTGGGAGTTGAGAGGAAATTTAATTTTTAAAATTTGAGGTGTTGCCTTTTGAAACAAACATTCTTTGTTTCAAGAATGTTGTTAGGTGAGGCCATGGGAGATACACATTGATAATTATTGCGGTGTTTTAAAACTAGGCATATGAATCAAAGAAATTCCCAACCCAGAGATATTCTCTAGCACTGTGTGCTTCTAATGTCATTCTTTGATCAGATAAACATGGGCTCATTGGAAGAAATATTAATGTTTTGTATACCACCACTGTCCATATCTATAGATATGAAATAATGGAGGAAAATCTTCCAAAAAAAAAAAAAGTGTGACTGAGTTTGGCTGTGAAGTAGATATTAAAATCCTTATTTACATATAAAGAAATTGACACTCAGAGAGTTTAAGTAATTTGCCTAAGGACATTGTTAAGAGGAAGACCAAATCTCCAAATCTCACAAGGTTCTAAATCCCTTGTGTTTTTGCCGCTGTCTCATGTTAATCAAATAGTTGGTCTTATTTTATTCTTCCCTCCTCCACCCAGTCTACTGAATTAAGTCAATGAGTTGTTTCTATTTTCCTAACTTAATAGCCCAGGACAGACTAAGCTATAAAGAAAAAAAATCACTGAAACAACAGGCGGAGTCTGGAGAGTCCAAACTTGTACCCTACTACGTATTGTACTGTGTAGTCTTGGGCAAGTTATGCACCTTTCCTCAACTTTAGTTTCTGTATCTATAAAATGACGACAATAATAGTCATACACAATATATTTGTGAAGTTAATCATGAGAAATATGCTAGTTCCTATCTCCTTCTGTCTTGTACCTCCACGAAATTTTGTTTCTTCACCTGTGAAGTGAGTAGACCAATCTCTTCCTGTTTCTTTGCTGGGTTGTTATGGATTGAAGCAAGATAATGAATGTGAAAATGTTTTGCAAAACAAGAAACTGATATAAGAGTTATATATATATAAGAGTTTATGACAAGATACAGATTAGTACCTAAGAGTAACGTGTACCTATTTCATTTACAGACACTGGCATTGTAGTTTGCTGAATCTTACGTCCACTGACCATTCCAGGAGCTAGCTATCTGAGGTAAGAGAGGATCGGCACCTTTTTATTTATGAAATGCTCATAAGTGTCCTAGCAATAATATTGAAGGTTGATTTTACTCCCAACAAAGAAATACAGAAGCATTTAATGAGCAGCAAAACCTGAAAAATGGCCAAAGCAATGAACTACCAGCTTTTTATCTCTTCTTGATTTAATTTCCCCTTTCAATTTGTAGCCTTCATGGTTTAATTCCAAAAGCACAAAAATCCAGGCAACACAGGAAATTCATATTTACCAAGTATTTAAGTGTCCATAATGTGCAATGTTCTTTTTAAAAAATTTTATTTATCTACTTTAGAGAGAGAAAGAGAGGGAGAGAGGGAGAGAGACAGAGAGAGAGAGTGTGCAGTGGGGGCAGGGGCAGAGAGAGAGAGAGAGAGAGAATCCCAAGCAGACTCCCTGCTGAGCATGGAGCCTGACATGGGGCTCCATCCCACAACTGGGAAATCACCATCTGAGCTGAAACCTAGGGTCAGATGCTTAACCAACTGTGCGACTCAGGTGCCCCCATAATGTACTATGTTCCTATCTACTGCCTCTTTGTATCCCTAGCTAGCCTGTGGCAGGAGGGCTTCTCTCCAGTGTCCTGGCTCTTGTTTGAGTGAAATTTTCAATACACTGGGCTGCCAGTGCTTCCTGGCTTTGAAAGGGACCAAACTCCTCTTGTCAGCTCCATCACTGTCTTTTAGCTGCCCAGAAAAGATCTGAAAAAGACATAATTCAAGGCTATAATGACAACAACAAAATGCTAAGAATACAGAGAATGAGCTAGAGGTTTTTGAACTTAGGACACACGGTATCTACAGTGCTGCTCTTCTGGGGGGCCAGTGCAAAGGAGCTAGGCCTTTGGTGAATGAACATTCTCATCGTGATTTTGTCAATAAAATAGAGGCAAGAAGAAAATATGTAAAGGAAGCATGATAGTAGCAAAACTTGCAAGATAGGAGTTTTCTTTTGAGTCTAACTAGCCAATATTTGCACTTCCCAGTTAGGTCTGCAGTGTTCTATGTGGTCTTTGAGAAGACTTGGATGAAAAAGAAGTGAAGAGGTCAACATGGTGTTCCTAACTACAGGCCCCAAAGTATAGCAACTTTGTGGAAGATTTGATATCAGCATTTAAAATACTGTAGACATTTGTTTTACCGAATATTTCAGCAAATATTTCATGTTATTTACATGATCTTGAACTGCCAGTGTGACTTTGGTTACACAGACCTTTGAAAATATTGAAGTTTGTTGTCATGTTTGTCAGAGTTAACAGTTGAGAATTGAGTGGACATTGTGGTGTGATATTGATATGATTTTTTAAATTAATGTGGGTTTTAAAGCTAATATTCACCGTAAGAACATGCCATGTAGGGCAGCCCGGATGGCTCAGTGGTTTAGCGCTGCCTTCGGCCTGGGGTGAGATCCTGGAGACCCGGGATCGAATCCCATGTCAGGCTCCCTGCATGGAGCCTGCTTCTCCCTCTGCCTGTGTCTCTGCCTCTCTCTCTCTCTCTCTGTGTCTCTCATGAGTGAATAAATAAACTCTTTGGGGGGGGAAAAAAAAAGAACATGCCATGTGCAAACAAGGGGGGTCATGTATGGACTGTGAAACGCCTCTATAATTAAATAAGACAGAGCAGCCACTTATTGTTTAGATTTTACTCTCTGTCCTACAACAGAGAAGGTTATAAAAAATGGTAGTGACCAAAAATACAGGAATGATTTCCTGCCCATTTTTGGCTCCCTCTCTAGTCCGTAAAATACTCCAGCAAAAACTCCTTTCTAATTTATTTCATGTATTTTCATGGATAAATCTATCAGAAAAGAATGTCCTGTAGACATGTAATATAGTTTTTGATAGCCCTGTTAGGCAGAGAGCTAAGTGGTTCCTTCAGAGAAGCTGCAGGTATATTAACTTTTCTCCAAATGCCAGTTGTTAAATATTAATAGAGTAAGCTTTGAAACTATGTAACCATGCCCCCCTTCTGCAGGAAACCCATCTTGAAACTGCAAATTGGAGTTTAAGCAAGCCTTGGGAGGTTAAGAAATGATTGCTCCTGAGACAGAGGGGTTTCATCTATATCTGTTCATCCATCCAGCTGTCCATCCATCCAGCTATCCATCCATCCATCCATCCTTCCTCAATATTTTGGAGGTGGGGATTGGTGGGCAGGGAAGGATAAAAACTTCTCAAATAACCTTTAGGAGGTAGAGAAGTAAATATTCTGGGGGCATGTTGTAGAAATTTAAAATCATCTTGTGGTAATAATTGGTATCAGTGGCAGTAATGAAGAAAGAATAACAGTTTAAATAAATAATGAGACTTGACAGTAGATGTGTCAACAGGTACCCACTTAATGAGTGTAATCATGTTTTTCTCTGCTTTCAACGTTGATCCACTGACTGTGGTGTGTTCCCCTGTTCCATTTCCAAACCAAATCTATTTAAAGCTGCACTTCATGGAATCTGAAACAGTATACCCTGTTTACTATTTAGAGCTGATACCCAATGTTCTGGAATAGGCAAGATCTGTACTTGAACAAGAATAGGCTTCTGGCCTCCTGTAGACGGTTGATTATCCTTGTTTTCCACAGGGTGATTCATTAGCAGGGATGAATAATACTGAATTAATTATCATGGACTTGTCTCTATTGCTAGAGTGGATTGTTTATTATAATTTGATGGAAACAGCCCTAGTCTACCTTAAGTCAAATTAATCAGTTACTGCTTTTTTTTAGGTGGAGGTTGAGGCAGTAGTTATACATGAAAGTGCTTCTTAGTTACCTAGATAGAATAGCATTGTTTTGGGGAGCGAAGCCATGTGTTTTATGTTGTGTTGTGTGAACCAGACGCCGTGAGAATCTAATTATAATCCCAGCTCTGGCTGTGTCACCTTGGCAAGTCACTTTCCCTCTCCAGGGTCCAGTTCAGTATCTAACAACAGATGGAGTTGGACCAATTGATCATGGCATTACTTCTAGTCAAATGTCCTATTGTCTGTGTTTGCATTTCTTAGCCAGTCTTTTCTTCTTCCTGCTGTTACTTTTCTGAAGTCATAGGAAAGTCTTATGACTCTACCACAGAACGGGTGCTTGGAAGTAGGTATTTCTCTATTAGTTGTGTGTGTGTGTGTGTGTGTGTGTGTGTGTGTGTTTACATAGCAGAAGAGCAGTTAATGATTTGAATTATATCTACACTAGGGTAGGATGTTTATGCACTGATCATCCCTAACCTCCAGCAACATTCAGTTTTGGGTTAGAAAGGAAGAAAAAAAGTCCATCTTCCTCCATGTTTCTCTACTCCATCATCTGGGTCTCATTTTTAGAGGCTTTACCCGCTGGTTAGTGTTTTTGGGTTCTTCTTCTGTTTGACTTCTGTAGGTTGAGTCATTGACCTGTAAGGAGAGGTCAGAATGTCAAAACCAGAGGAGACTTTAAGAACCAATCTAGCCAGGTTACCTCATTTCAGAGACTGAGATTTGGAATCAAGGTGCTAGTGGCAGATCCTGGCCTAGAACTTTTCTTCTGACTCCATAGTCGTATCTCTGTTTTAGGAGAGATATCTCTTTCTATAAACTGTCCTTTCTCTTCCCAGTATTTAAAGAGCCATTGTTTTTCAGGTAAAACCTGTCTCAGTGTCAAAGCAAGAATATGAGATGCTTTTAAAGCAAAAATGGATTCCAGCCATCTTTGTTAATTCCGTGGGGCAGTAGAATATTCTTACTGGCTGGCTTCTGCTGTCTGTTTTTTATTAGGAGACTATGGATTCCCCTGCAGTCCTTCCTGTAAGGGATGACTTGACCCTGACATCACCTCTGTTTCCTCCACCCGCCTCCTGCCCTTTTTTGATCCAGTGAATTATAGGAAGCTGAGGATGAGCGCCTAGCTGGCTGTTTACTGTGCATAGTGGGGAACATTAATAAAGAGAAGACAGATGAAGGATTAATAAGCAAGAGGACAGGAGAGTAATAGCCAACACAGTGAAATCTAGTTCAAGGCCTGTAATTCCCAGGTGCAGTGCTACAGGAGATTAATAGCAACATCTCTCATTCTTTCAGACTGTCTCTCTGCCTTGTTCTTATGGGACTGGGCTGGGACTGAGAAGCAGCTGGAATGATCTTTGCCAAAATCAAACTCATGTTTTCATGAGATTTCCAGGTCCAGAGGAGAGAGTCGTAATTATCCATCATTTAGAAGATAATTTAGAGGCCACTGGATCTAAGCACATATTTTGGACCTTCTGATACTGAAATACAGAGTGTGGAAATCATTTTACCCAGTCTGAAGTTCAAATTCTGGCTCTAATTAATATGCTTCAACTCTGTTGAAGCAATGACCTCGTCCCGAACCTCAGTTTCTCCATCTATGCAATGGGAAGAGAAGGGGGGTGGAATAGATGATGTCAGAGGTTTTCTCAGTCCTGATTTTCGTGAGTCTCTGATCAGTCCAGGGTACCATAGCAAGTGTGCATCTGAGCCAGGTCCTGAATCCAGAACTGCCTTTCTGTGGTTTGGAGTGTGCATCATCATAGCTTCTACTACCCATGGGGGCGCTAAACAGTGTATTTGCATCCTTCAGCCTTTTAAAAATTAAATACACCCTTTTTTTCCCTTCCGTTGACAGGTCTCTTTTTGTCAAGGGACTTGTCTAAGGCAGTAGTTTTTAATTTGTGTGTGGTGCCTATGTGTGTTTATGGTGGACAGTGTAGCGAAGAGGATTATGGAATGTTTAAAAATTTAGGTGAATCTATGAAATAGTTAAAAATGCACATCTGCATAAAACGTTGTCTATAATTTAGGTGGTTTGTAGACCTTCTGAAGGCCAATGTAGATTCTAGGTTAAGCAGAAGATGTTCTTCAGTATGGAAGGCCTGAGGTGACATTTGGCTGACATACATTCCCTGTTGCTTTTGGATTTTTCCACAGTTCACCTATGGTTCTACTCTGAGTGTCAGGCTCATTTATAAGCATGACCCTGGACAGTTAAATATCTCAGACTGTTGAGTTGAAACTGCTATTCTGCTCGCTTCATTCACTCACTCAAATTACTTTTAAACTGGAATCAGTAAATGATAGCCATTTTAATATATTATTTCATTTAATCTTGCAAAACAGAGAATTATTTTTTTTTCCATTTTTCATGTACAGAAGCTGAGCTCAGAGTGGTTGAGTAATTTGCCCAGTCATACTGCTAATAAATAGCAAAGTCTGGATTCAAATCCAGATCTGGTCCCAAATATGTGATTACCTCCAGAGATCATACTGAATATGAAGAGGGACAACGAAAATTCTATAAATTATAGAAATCCCTGGTAGAAAATGGTCAGTGGGACCCAGAAGAGTTCAGAGAGGGAAAAGATCACATATCCTGAATCATTTAGGCGATGATTTATTAATTAAATACTTATCTGGTACCCTAAGGCAGACTAAGAAATATTAGACAATTGTATAAAATGCATTATAAATAACTTATTTTTTTTTCTTTTTCTTCAAACCTCTATCAGGTTAGTGGTCTCAATTTCTTCATTTTTGTAAGTGAGATGAGGAGGAGACAAAAACCGATTAGAGTCATAGTACCCTGATAACTGTGCGTTATCAACTGGATTGGAATGTCAATGCTTTGGGGAATCCGTTTGTTGTTTTCTCCCTTGTTATACTGAGCGTGGGAGTTTTTAACAGAGACTCCTGACCATGCATGGATCAGCACAAATGCAGATGTGAGCAGCTAGTATTTGGATCGTGCCAAGATGTAATGTCTGCCACATGTGTGAAGCTAATGCTTAACGCTCGGTGACCCACTGTGAATGTACGTGCGAGCCATGAGAGTGAAAACTGGTGCCAGAGGTGAAAGAGGCCTCAACGATTGTCAGGTGCACGGCCTTCACCTCACCCGTGGGGAAACAGAGGCAGAATAAAAATCAGACTTCATACCAGCCTCTATGGTAGTGTTGACCTCGATTTTCTGTCTTCCGCTGGCTCACACTCACATAGCCCATGAGCTTGATAGGTCGATACACCTGGATTGGGAATGCAGCATAAGTAGTTGCATGACCTTCGATCCATTACCTGATTTCTTTGGGTCTCAGTTTTGTTGCCTGTCAAATGGAAATCAGGACTGTTGTGAGGATGAGTTCAGTATACGGAGGCATTATGGTTAATGTGATTGGTAATCCCTGTCATAGCCTGAACACACAGGCTGGTTGTCCTGCTTTGACAGATATTACTTCCTGATTTCATCTTAGTTCTTCTTAGGCCCTTGCTTGTCAAAGTTTGGTCTGAAGACCAGGAATATCGACATCACCTGGGATCTTGCTAGAAATGCAGACTTCAGGCCACACTCCAGACCTCCTGAATTGGAATCTGCATTTTAACAAGATCCCCAGGTAGTTCATATGCTCGTTAGACTTTCAGAAGCATTGTTTTATGCCTGAGATCAATGTCAAGGCCATTGGCCATGGCCTGGTGCCAGTGGCTGGCATCCTGCCAGCCTTTTGGGGGCATGCCTTACCCATGCCTTACCATGGCCAGAGGGAAGCCTGTGAAGTCGCTCCCTGGGAATCATGGAAGGCTGGCTTGAAGGAATCCAGCAGCCTTTATCTTTTCAACGCCTTTCATTTCCTCAGAACTACGACTCACAGGGGTCAAACTGGGATTGGATCCCAAAGCCTTTCTGCTCACAAAGTCCATGTTCTTTTCATTAAACCATGATGTCTCAGTCGAGAGGCACGCTGGGCTGTGCGTATGAGAACTCCCCATTCCCCCATTGTGTGGATGTTTCCACACTGGCTGTTTTACTCAGTTACTCAATTCCTAGAGGGGAAGAATTAAAAAAAAAGAAAAAAAAAGGCAAAAAGCTTGAGTTGAAAGCCAGGATCCTGCAGCTTAATCAGTTATTTTCGTATTTTAATGAGGATGACTATTGTGAAATAAGTAATTATTAATTACTCAAAACTAATGAAATATTTTAGTTTCCTTGCTAAAAAAGCATATGGAAGCTAAAAGAAAGCATATGGGTGTTTTTCGGGAAGCATATTGGTGAATGGACAAATTACAGTGGTGCCAATATGCCTTTGCTGTCTGGCTAGGGCCATCACTGTGTGTGCTGGCATCTGAGTCCTCGTGTGTTTAAAGAGATTTTTAAAAATTCCCATCTGATGTGTGTGTTGGGTTGCCTCTGGAGTTACACAGCTCTGTCTCACAGTTCTCCTGCCATGATTTCACTCTGACCTTGCTTGTTGAGTGTCCCTCGTACACAGCCTCTGCCATTGGTGGCTGCCACACGCCTCCCTCCCAGATGCTGGAGACTTGCAGGGTCTCCCCCGCCGATGGCCGCGTGTTGAGACTGTTCATCCGATGGTTTTCTACAGCAGTAGAAACCATACCCTGTTACACTGGATGTGCACGCTCCCCTGGGGAACCCGTGTGACACTGTGGGCCAGCCATCGGTTTCTTCCTTATGACGCTGGGATGATATTGCGCGTGCTCTTCCGCTCATAGGCACGGCTGTTTATCCAGTGTGTGGTCCTTGCCCTCTGCCTCTCCTCTCCTTTCTTTTCTGTTCTTTTCCCTCTTGCCCCATAGGTAGTCAGTCTGGGAAATAGTTTGATGGATTTGGAGGTGGTTGAAACTTGTTTCCTCTGCTCTGGGGATTGCACACTTCTAGGCTTGGAGTGATCAGAGGCAGCATGGTATGTTTGAGAAGGTACTTGGCCGAGTGTCAGAAAAGTGATGCTGTAGACCAGCTTGACCTAATAAACATTTCCTTGGCACCTACCGAGCAGAGCAGGGTGGGTTGCTAAGAAATCGATGAAGGGAGGTGGCAGGGATGTGGAGGTGAGTTTGAGTCAGGGCCAGCTGAGATTCAGTGTGATGTGTGAACTCGGTACTTACACTCTGTGAGTCAGAGAATTTGAAGAACTCTTTCTACCTGGGAGTTTCTTATAGAAACTGGATCGG
The DNA here is from genome assembly GCF_003254725.2 of Canis lupus dingo. NCBI lineage: Eukaryota > Metazoa > Chordata > Mammalia > Carnivora > Canidae > Canis > Canis lupus. Next base: position 20,679,127 of record NC_064276.1, read on the forward strand.
AGTTGGCTTTGGAAGATGGTTACATGGACTTTGATGGGATGTTACAGGAAGTGGAGGGGAAATTTCTGGCAGGCCAGAATCGGCCACCGGCAAGACCAGAAGCAGGTGATTACCAGCCATGTCCAGAGAACAGGAAGTGGCTACCAGAAGTATCCATTTGGGAGAAGTCACTTCTTCTCTGGTAGGACTCAGTCTACTCATCTGCAAAACATGAGCTTTGGACAAGAGGGTTGTCAAGCTTCAACTCCAACTGAATTCTTTAAGATCTCTGATCCCACAGCCAGATAAGCCATTTAGCTTGACTCTGCCAGCTGACTGTGGCCATGGACAGGGCCCAGGGCCCACATGTCCTGTTCCTTAACTACTACCCCATGTAGCATCCTGATGAGGGGTGGGTGGGGTGATCACTATTATCCTGGCCTTTGTTGCATAGAACACAGAATGTTAAAGTGATCTGAGACATCAAACAACTAAGATATTTAACCATCTAAGGTACTGATGACCCTTCTGCACAACTCCTCTAAAATGCCACCTCTTTCCATGTCGTATGGGCCTTGCTGTCCTGCCTGGAGGAACAGCTCAAAGCCCTCTTCCTAGGAAAGCCTTCTCTCTGTACCTCTTGGCTCTGAAATACAGTCTTAGCCTTTGACTTTGTTTTATAATGAAACTTTCTTTTGATGGCTATGTTTTCATGTTTCCTCACACACACCCCCGCCCCTCCTGCACTCAGATTATAATGGTTCTGAATCTAAAGACGACTCTCTGCTTCTCTGAATTTCATGTAGCTCCCAGCAGTGCCCTAGACATAATGTTCAATGAAGAAGCACATAACTATATTCTTCAACAGTTTTTCTCACTCCATGTTGCTTGGGTTTAAGATGGATATGAGACATATATAGAGGCATCTAGAATTGCAGAACTGGGAAGCTATAACAACTGTCTATAGCCCTGGGAAGAAATGACTGGCCACACTTCACCCCCTCAGTTAGCTGCAGGTCTGAGAATGGCATCCTTATCTGGCTAAGTGATAGAGGGACAGAGTTCCTGCTTACCACCCAGGCCTTGACTGGGTTCCTCCTTTCCCTGAAGACCCTTAGGAATAGAGGTGGCATACAGGACACTGCCGCTATATGAAACCGAGAGAAACGAGCAGACATTTATTGGGTATCTATTATGCGACGGGCCCCGTGACAGATGCGTTGGCAGAGGTTAGCTTGGTCGGTGGTCATAAGCTAGAATTTGCACTCTGCATGAGGGGGCCAGGTTGTAATCAGGATGTTTAGCAAAAGCCCTTCCTTAGGAGCTCTGATGAGCGTACTGTACTAGATGGGCCCTTACCTCCCGGAATGTGGGCATAGAGCTCTGCAAAGTTGCACACTCAACTTGTTTTAAGGTTCGCTGACTGTGAAGATAAGTGGAAGCAAGCCAGCATTGTGACCAAGACTGGGGTGGGCGGACCTGTGTCCTCCCAAGTGTACAGATGAGTCTCGGGAGAACCAGACCCGAGTGCCTCACACATGAGTGTTGGTAGTATTGGCTTGTACCTGCTCTTATTACATCTTTCTCCCTCCTCTCCTCAAGCCTCCCACCCACAGACTGTGTATTTCTGCCCCCGATCTGTTTTCTTTTCCCTGTCTCTCCTTCTCCTGAGCTAACCCTGGGCGGCCTGAGGTTCCGAGGGCTCTCTGATGCAGAGTCCTCTGTGCCGGACTGTGAAAATGCTGGCAGGGAAGACGAGACACAAATCTGTTAAATACATAGTAAAAATAGCTTATGATCTATGGGACTTGGTATTAAGCAAGATGATATTAACGAGGTTTGAGCGCTGCTCTGAAATGTGGCAGCTGCACACGCATATTGGCTGCTTTTCCTCCCTACCTCTGGCAGCTTGTGAGCAGTGTTGCCATGACAGTCCTTGGGCTCTGTTTAGATCAGCTATTTTCTGAAGGAGCCCCTGACCTTCCCCACAATAGAAACCGTCGATGTGGTCATGTCAGTGCCTCTTCAGAAGCCGTGTGACTGGTGAGCCCCAGTTGTCACTTGGAAACTGTTGGAAGCTGTAGGTCAGGACACAGACGTTGAACATTTGGGAGTAGGACGGGCTTTTAAATATCCTTTACTTATTTGCTGGGTGAGAATACTGAGGCCCATTGAGTGGCAGTGACTTGCTCAAGGTCCCAGAGTGAAGTAGAGACGAGGGTGGGACAGGAACTTGGGTCTCCTGATTTCCATCCTGTTACTACTATGTCATGCTTCCCCTGCTTGAGGGCCCTTTTCAGCCCAGGAGGCTGTGGGGACGTCTTGGTCCCTAGGAATGGGGAGGGGAAGTGAAGGGGGGGGGGAGGAACTCCGTGCAGAGAGAGGAATGAGGAAGTGATGGGGAGTTACGGATAGTGTGGGGCTGATAGCTGCCCAGAGTGAGTGTCTGAGGTGCCACTCAGCTGTGACCATCAGCAGAAACTCTTCCTATCTGATGCCACAGATGATGTCATTGAGAGAGAAGTAGACGCTTAAAGGGGCAAGGGAAAGATGTCTTGTTCTTAATTGCCCTGAACCCTTTCCTAATGTCTTGTAGGCTCACATAAGGCTACCACCATAAGAGCCACTGTCAGCACCATCTTTTCTTGGCAGGTGCTTTATTATATGGTGTTAAGTATTCTGTAGATAGTTCAGATATGAGACACTGTCTCCTTCATAAGATTGCAGGACCCTAGGGGTAGAAGGGATTTTTCTTCTTTTCTTTTTTCTTTCCTCTCCCTTCTTTCCTCCCTCCCTGCTGCCTTTCAAACATGGCATCTGGCATAGACCTAAATCACTTATGATGAGCATACCGTGAATCTTTGTTGAGATAAACTAGGTTGAGTTCAGATGACCTCTTAAGATATTTTTTTAGTTGACAATGAAAGTTGGCAAATGATGATTTTGCGTTCTCACCAATTTGGATTCTGTGTGATTTCTCATATGTTCTTAATTTCCATAAAACTCAGTATTATCCTTATTCTACAGAGAAGAAATGAGTCAGGCACCTGCCCAAGTTCACTTCAAGTAATAAATGGTGGAGATTTGATTTGCATCTAGGTCTTCTGTTTTCAAATAACGTAATGTTACTTCTGTTCTTCACCACTACTTATAGAGAGGGTGTTGTTCCATAGAGAGTGGTTCAGCCTTCTCTCGAGGAGTCTCTAGCCTTTTAAGGTTGCAACCCACATCCTTAAGAGTTTGGAAAAATAATTGAGGCCTCAGGTTCAAACAATGATTTCTCATCATGTTTTGGACAACACTTTAGCTTTTTTTTTTTTTCCCCCCAATAAGCCAAGGAAAAATAGTGCATTTCCATATTCTTTAATTTGTTTAATTTGAGATAAATTTAAGACTAGAGTATAAGAATTTTTAAACTTTTAATAAATTTGGATACATCTAGCATAGGGGGATAGAAGACCCTCTGTCCTAAATGAATTGACTAATTTAGCTAAGAACAAAACTAGACCACTATTTTTGGTTACAAAAGGATATAAGAATCTTTTTTTTTTAATGGAAAATTTTAAAAAAGATTTTATTTATTCATGAGAGGCACAGAGAAGGAGAGAGAGAGAGAGAGGCAGAGACACAGGCAGAGGGAGAAGCAGGCTCCATGCAGGGAGCCCAACGTGGGACTCCATCCTGGGACTCCAGGAATACTCCCTGGGCTGCAGGCGGCGCTAAACCGCTGAGCCACCCGGGCTGCCCCAGGATATATGAATCTTTGAACGCTGCAGCAGAAGCCTAGATTTTGGTTGATATTGTTTTATAGGTTCTTCTCAACATTTGCCATATTCAATAGATGATATCCATTATGCTATCCAAACTTCTGTAGGATTTGGATGAGTTTGATAACATTCTACATCCTTTTTCAAAAACTATCAATGTGAACAGTCTTCTTTTTTATCTATGTGCTCAGGAAAGATACCATTGCCTAATTTAAATTTCAGAACAGAGGCAAATCTTATTTGTAGTGAGTATAATATCATAATATATCTATATATCAATATCTACATCTATATATCTCATGTTTCCTTTTTGTATCTAACTCTCCAGGTGTGTAAGGAGAAGGGTGAGTTGAATAATAATGGTATAATGTCCAGAGACAAAGTTGAATACATAAGACAAATATAAGTCTATCTCTGTAGAGAGTGTATGTGTGAGTGAGATTAGCTTCTGGGCCTTTAATAAAGCTGTGTATACTTTGAAAGTACGTACTAACTTTGGAATTATCAAGGGAAAAATTGAAATTTAAACTTGAATGTTCAGGGAGATGACTATTTTACCTTTTGTTCTAGAGTTGTAGGTAAAATTGAAAAGTTAGAGAGTTGTATTGTTTGGTATTAAATGGAAATCGAATGCTATATTTTCTTCGAGAAGAAAGCTTGTCTTGGGTATATGAGCATTCTTGCAGTCATTCTAAATTTTTGAGCCCCCCCATGGGTGCCTATACTTTAATTGAGCTGAATCAGTTTACTCTAGCAATGGCTAAGAGAACATGTTATTTACTACAAGTAATGCACCCTAAATAAAAAGAAAAGGAAAAAAAAAAAAGCAGCACTTTGTGCCTTTCTTGTATGTTTGAAGCAGTTTACCTTGCTTTAGAATTGCCTGTGCGTGCGCGTTTCTCTAAGTAGATGGAAGCACCCTGAAGACAGGAGAAATGTTTTCTATGCGTTGGTGACGATGATTTTGTGACTTCAGGTGCAGTAAATTAAAACATCTTTTATCACGTCCTTTGCTGATGTTGACAGGCTTATTTGGAATCTCTTTAGAAGTCATCCTATTGCTCTTGAAATCCCTCTGCTTCATTCACTTTCTGGGGAATGAAGAAACATTGTCCATCTGCCTACTTAACAAGAGAAAGGGGTGGTTTAGGAGTGCAGTAGCCTGTTTACACACTGGCCCAAACTGTTACTGTAGGAAAAGGTTTCATATATTTCAAAATGTTACAGAGCTAGGAAAAATATACACATGTAATATATAGAGTGCATATATATGTACATATATATATGATCTGTTCCTTGTCACAATATTTAACCCAACGTGCTATTTACAGTAATGAATCAAAATGTCAGTTTTTAAAAATATGAAGTGTCAAAGTGTTCCCACATTGCAGGAAAGTTTGATGTGACAGTTTGTTAATCATGTGACTATTATATCAAATGTGTCTCACAATGTTTTTGCTCAGTGTTCTCTCTTGTAGGCTCCTCACACTTTTTTAGTGAATTCCTAGTTCAAGTTACTAACCCAAGGAGCACATTTAGGTTACGTGTCTCCCACACCTCACAAATGCTGTGTTTTTCTGTACTTAAAACTGAATGGATTTCACATGATTTTTGAGTGGTTTGATTTCGTGCCTGACACATTTATGTATAGTGGCTAAAAAAATAAAACAAAATTCCCCTACTGTAATTTTGTTGTTTTCACTGCAGAATCAGTACTTGAAACTTTAACACGGAGAATGAATGTTTTGTGTTTCCACAATTTGGGAGCCCCAGGGTATAATTTAAGGTGTCCTTATTTGCTATTGACCACTCTTTAACCTTGGATGCATTTTTAAATTTTGTTTGGCACAGTGATTATACCAACTTCTTCATCCTATTAAAAGGGTAGAAATCATAGACCATAAATGTTTCACATTTTGGAAAATGCGGTATGATTTCTCTCGGGAGAATTTATGGCTGTGCTACTTGGTAACTGTGTCCGTGGGCTGCTCTTAATCTCTGGGCCTCAGTTTTCCCTGAAGAATTTTTAAGGTTGAAATTAGATTAAAACAGTGAACTTTTAATCTATGCTTCAAGGAACCAGCCTCAGAGTCCTGAGTTGATATGTGGCCTCGGATACTGGGTTATAGGGTGAATAGTGAGGACCCTGGGCCTTTCTACTTGAGTAGCTGCACTCTTGGATTTGTTTTAATTTAGTTTTATGTGCTATTTCATTTAAGTAGAACGCTCCACGGCTTAAATAACCAGTTTGGCTACCTGTTGGCACTGCTCTGCTAGATGGACCTAGAGTCAGGGATTCTTTGGCCCTGTGGCTCATTTCCTGTGAGTTTTTGGTGGGCAAGCACACCAACAGATCTGGCAGAGACCTGACCTTGGGTTCAACCTTGTGCATTCAGGAGGCCTGCATGGAAGTCCTTTCAATGGCCAAGGGCTCTCCATACTGAGATTCAAAGGAGGGGCCACCAACTGAGATCACATCTGTGTTTGACTTTAATCCTTACATCTTTCTAGTCTTAATAAACTTACTTTCCAATTCAGCAGCTTTTCGGGTCAGCAAAGACCATGACTTGCCACAAGTCTAGGTAGAGGAAGGGATAGAAGTTTGGCAGGTATTTTGTCTGCTTCTGGTCAAGGATAACCTTCAACTCTTTAGGTTAGAGACTTTCAGCTAGTTTGGAGGGGGGTGTTTACCCAAAACTTGGATTCTGAATTTATCCATTACTTTCCCCTTCCTCCACCCCATTCATATGTAATTGCCACAACCTCAATCCACTGTGCAGGGCAAGTTCCTGTGTGTACCCTCGAGAATGGTGCGGTAGGAGAATACAGAGTTGTGGATTAGCAAACCAAGGCAGAAACTGCAAGAATGACAAGTGATTGAGGCACATGACTTAGTAACACTATAGAAAAGCCTTTAAGTATGAGCATAATAAAATCAAATTGGAGAAAATATTTCTCACAGATAAAAAAACCTGTCCTAACGATGGCAGAGATGATCAATGTCTATTTTTGCTAGATGCAGAAGCATCATTTTCAAAGTTCCTCAGGACTCAAATTATGGGATTAGTTTGACTTAACTCTTTTAATAGCTGAAGTCCTGAAGGGAGAGAATGGTCCAGTCTCCAGTTCTGTGCCTGACACTTTCTTCTAGTGAAATGCCTCTCTGGTAATAAATCTCATAAAAGCGGTGTGAGTCCAGAAGCAGCAGCCGAGTGCCAAGACAGAATGTTCTTTTATTGAGTCACATATCAGCCACCGGGGATGCACCTGGGTTTATTTGGATGAGGGAAGGGATGACCCAAAATGCATGCGTAGGATCATTAGGAAAAACCCCGGAGTGATTCCTGGCTCATTCCCTGAAGAAACTGGTGAAATCAGGCAAAATGTTCTAAGCAAATGTTGAGTTCTAGAAATATAGTTTCAAATCATGCGGGAAGCATTCTGTGCATACTTTTCATCAACATGCAATACTGCAAGGAATTGTTGGGATGGAGGAAGGTGACATGGGATGAACCCAAACCAAAAGCACTCATCTATCTTGTTTGTTTAGTTATCTTATTTTTGCATCGACTCCTTTCTGCTTCCTTTTTCTCTTGCTAGAGTGTAAGGACCTTGAGTTCAGACCCTTGTCTGTCTTTGTTTCCCATTTGTCCAGAGTCATGCCTGGCTCATTTATGAGCTCAATAAATATTTACTGAACAGATGAGCAATACTGAAAGATACCATTATTGAGGGAAGAAGCATGACTGAAATCTGGAAAATTCTGACCCGGCCACTTCTAAACTCCCTGGAACTTTTGCTTAATTAATGCTTGTTGAGTTAGGTATTATTGTGAGCACTCAGCATCATCACCTCACTCAGTCCTCATAGCCACTCTCTGAGGAGGGTTATTTCTACGTTTTCACAGAGGAAAAATTGAGAACCAGAGACTTTACACAGCTTGCTCCAGGTCCCACGTTCATAAAAAGGAAAGTCAGGACTTGAACTCAGATCATCTGGCTCTAGAAACTGCTCTCCTAACCACTAAGCTCTATTGTCTCTGTGCAGCGAGGATGATTATACCTGCCTGTTCTGTCTTCCAGCATGCCGTGAGGCTGAAACAAGATGACAGGAGTGAAGTGTTAGGGGGAGGGGTTAACCACAGGGTGAAGGGGAGACAGCACACAGATAGCTATAAATTAAAGTAGAAAGTAGAACCTTGAAGAGAAAATTCAGAGAAGGAAAAAAACCCACTGCTTCCAACTGGGATGCAGGGCGGGAGATTCAAGGAAGTCTTCATGGCACCAGTGACATTTAGGTGAACCTTGAATGAATGGGATTTTGGTAAAGGGAGATGCCTTCGAAGCAAATGGGATGAATGATAAAATTGAGGTACCAGTGTGTGCAGGGTGGTGGAGCAGAGGGTGTTCATCAAGTATTGATTAGGTTAGCAGATCCTGTGTGTGGAGGCAGGGGGAAAGGAAAGGGGTTGTGAAGGTAGCTGAGAAAACCGTGAGCAGGGTGGTGAATGGGAAGACGAGAAAAGTATAACAAAAAGCCTTGAGCAGCTGCACATTCTTTCTGGGAGGTGGCTATAGGCAGGTAGCTAATGCCTGCCTCCTCTAGTATCATGCCTTGAGTCATCGTTTCTTCTGCGTGGTCCATAAATACTAGTCTAAGTTGATACCACTCTGAGGAGAGTGGTCACACAAGCCTGGGAAATGCCACATACTCTGGCGCCCTCTTAGGTACTGACAATGTACCTGAGGCTCTTTTAGGAAGCCCTGTGGGACAACTGTTGTCTTGCTCTCATTTGACTCTGGAACTTTGTTTTTGCCTTTGAGCAACCCTAGTTACCGCCCCTAGGAGACATACACTGGGTGTGGTGGGGAGACCCCCCAGTCAACCAGCTGGATGGATGTGTGGATTCGTGTCCCTTTTCTGACAGATCATCTAAGTACTAGAGCTAAGTCCATTCTCAGGGCAGCCGGAAGTCCCATCTGAAAGAAGAAGTTAGAGCACTTTTTGCCTGTAGAAATTACGTGTCATTGAGAAGGAGAGCTGCACTCAAGATAAACTTGAGAACCTGTGGCCTCTCTGAAAAAGTAAGAGTGAGAAGCCGGAAGTGAAGGAGCCTTAAGTCTTGAAATGGAATGTGCCTCTGTGTGTTGCTTACACCAACCACAGGAACTCCCCTAGCAGACTGCCTTGTGAACCTTTTTTGAGAAAACAGCATCAGTGGCAGTAGCTCACCACATAGCCCCAGAGAGGGCTCCATGCTAGGGTCTTTCTTTTGCCCTCCATTGGCCTGACAGGGAGAGGAAGGCGGCATTGAGTGTCTGCCCTGTGCCAGACCCTACCGGAGGAGCTGCCTTGTAAAATTGCCTCACCTAATCCCCTCAACCATCCACTGGCTCAGGATTATGAATCTCTTCTTTTACAGAGGAGGATGCTGAATGCCAGGGTGCCTCACTTGTGCTCAGTAGATCATGTTTTTTTTTTTTTTTTTTAATCTCTCGGACCTTTGCCATGTTCCTTTCCATTCTCATGTGCCTGGTGAACTTGAGTTCCTCCGGTTTGTACAAGAGTTTCTCCTCCTAACAGTCTCTCAACCATGTGTGGCCTCTGGTCTTGAATTGCATGATGATCTTGTTCTTTATGTGTGCGTGCTTTCTCTCCAGACTCAGAACTTGGGCTGAGTGGCTGTGGAGTCCACGTGCTCACAAGGCCCTGGGTGGCTGCACTGGGCATTCTCTACAAAGGAATGTGTTCAGACCCAGTCCCTCAGGGGATACTACTTCTCTAGTCCGTTGTTCTCAATCTGCTTTGCTAACATATTTTGAGTTTTCTAGATTCTAGGCCTCCTTATTTTTAATGTCATTCCCCCACCTCTAGAACCGACCCATTACCTTTTTACTTATCCAGGTCCTTGTCTTAACTTTCAAGCAGTACTTTTCAAATTTAGCATACATTGGTAACACCTGGGAGGACTCAGTTGCTGTAAAGTGATATACATTAGAGAGGTAGATTATACTCACTCTCAGAGATTACGGTCCAGTAGGTCTGAGAGCATAGTGTGGGAGAATTTGTATTTCTGATGAGCTTCTGGATGATTTTGAAACTGTCAGTTTGTGGGCTTACTTTCATTAGTATGCCTTTTAAGTACAGTTCAAGACCCCTGTTTTCCAGGAAATTTAACTGACTGTCTTAACCCAAAGTAGTTTCTTTTTTTCTCTCTTTCTCTTTCTTCTTCTTTTATATTTTCATGGAACCCATCTCAAACTTTATCTGAGTTAGGTAACTTTTTCATTTATATAAGTCTCAGGGGCTCCATTACTGACTTCTGGTATCTAAGTACACACTTTCAGATAAGAGAAACAACATTGTATAAATGAACACAACTTTGGATGGAGATTCAGTATCTTGAATCCTGAGTTCACATCTTGTCATTGCCTGTATGAGCTTTGTGTTTTGGAGATAAATCATATCTTGTGGAGTTGAGTTTCCTCATCTCTAAAACAATTATTCTATTTCCTCGTGTTGGAGAAGCTTGCAGAGAAGAGCAAATGAGATAGTGATATCTCAAGTTCTATGCAATATAGTTATGTTCATCGTCAATTATTGTTTGTATTTTGCAGAGCTGACTCATTCGCTTTATCATCAATGATGAAGTATGAAGGAAACGCGATTGTTTTAATGAAATGTTGACTGGAGGGATTCTGGGATTTCAAGAAAGCACTGTAGGTTCCTGGAAATGATTCTTGCACCAGCAGTTGAGAGCCTGTGCTCAGGACAGAAAAGCGCGATGTATGTTTTTACTGTTCTGTCTTTAGGTAGACTAGGATAACAATTATGAAAATCGTGTTCATGTTCTGAGCTTTTCAGGGAAACTTGAGAGTAGTAATGAAATATTGATAGTGGTTGTCATTTATAGGGGTTTGTAGGGTGATCGCTAGTGGGTAAATTGTTAAATCCTTAAATTTCAGTTTTCTGTAACAAGAAAGTATTCTCTTCTCATTTTTTTTTTTTTTTTTTAAAGAAAGTGTACCCATCCCCTAAGTGCCTACTATGCAAAGCCTAGACTTGGCACTGAGGAATAGAAATATAGGTAAATGTGATTTCTTCTTTCCTGGAGTTTACAATCTAGTGGGAGACCCAAACACATAAATAATTAGTTATTTCACTAAGCAAAACGACAGAGTTGACAATGGAGAGATATAGGCATCATGCTGTGGGAGCCTGGAGGAAGGTTTCAGGGGTTTGGAATGGGGGCAAAGCTTTCAAAGGAGGTGACATTTGAGCACACCTTTAAGAACTGGAAGGATTGCAGCAAACAGACTTTTAGGTTGGAATAAGCCAGATGAAGAGACCGTACGTTAGTGCTCTAGGCATTTCCTACCGTGTCCTTTGGCCAAAGCTATGGGAAAAGTGTCAATGCACAGAAACATGAGAAGATCTCCTGCTGATATTCTGGTCCAACTGACTATGCTTATTTTATTTCTATTAGTACATGCGTCCCTTCCTTCTTCACATGATGTTCCATTGCTTGAATTTTTCTTTTTCTTTTTTTTTCTGGTTATTATCCTGTCTTTCCTGCAAGGTTGGTTTACCCTCACTACCATGCTCCTTTGAACTACCTCATTCTCTTATCCCCAAATACTTTAAAACGCCCTTCTATCTTTTACTCCTCAGCTCTTATTTTCACATGCAACATTTAAGGCAGCTTTTTAATTTCCTTGTATTGATTGGATTGATGTGTTTGCGATATGAAGAGACTACTTTCTCTTCTCTGGGCTTTGGATCATCAAGTCTATAATGCCAAAGTCAAGTCAGTACTTACATGCGTATAGTGCCTTTGCAGCCTAGAGGAGATAAGGTCACAGCGAAAGGAAACAGGTTGTTAAAATCTGTTGGAATGAAACATCAGGTGCCTGGCTTGTCTGAAAACGCAAGGTAGACTTTGCATTCTGTGGCTGGCATGTTAGCAACCTTTGATGTTTACAGCCTTACATTTTGATACTTTTAATAATGTAATATAACTTTACATCAACTGAATCCAGGCAATTTCACCATCCACTACATTATTAATTCCAGATGGGAAAATTCATTAGGGTTCAAATTTTGTTTGAGGCCCAACTGTTTCTTAAATTATTATTACAATTATTATCTATTTATTTTTTTACAACTGATGGGAAGGGAAATTTAACAGCTGTGTGATTAGCAGGGCATGAAATTAAAAATGTTTTGCACAGAATCGAGAGGTTGTTTACTACAAAATTCCTCATCTGAGAATTAAGTATCATTAAGATTGGCCACAAGATGCTCTCTCTCACCATTTAAGTTCGATTTTTCACATCTAGTTCTTTGCTAAAAGGCCTTTAACCTTTTCTGGAAGGAAAAAGGCTGGTCAGATCATCACAAGGCATTTCTAATGTTTACAGTCAAGGTAACAGCCACGTTTCTATCACTCACAAAGTACCAGCGTGACGAGAGATTCAGCCTCACTGCTCATTGCAAAGATTGAGTAAGTCCCAGATTGAGGAAGTCTGGTCAATTAGAAAAGGCTGCAGCCCCATCAGTGGCTTGAGTCTTCTGCTCTCAAAATCCAGGAGTGTCCTCTCTCTGTGAATGCAGGTGCAGACATCTAGAATGTGATGTTTACCCGTACTTTTCCCTTTACTGATAGGATGTCATTTCTTAGACCTTTTTCCAGAAATCCTTCCTTTGGGTTATATAGAAAGTGCCACATGCCACTTCCTTTGTGTGGGATGTTGGCAAGCCTGCCGCAGCAACACTGGAGCAGGATGGTCCGGTGCATTGGCTGAAGTCTCTTTGCTAAGGTTTGAAGCCAGTTCTGCTGTTTGCTCTGTTGAGTTGCATGCTCTCTCTGCAATTCATTTGCCTCATCCCCTTATTTAAAAGAGGTGAAAACTCTACCACCTCCAAGGTTACTCTGAGAATTCTAGGAGTTAGTACCTGGGAAATGTTTAAGGCCCTGCCTGACTTAGAGTTTATGCTCAGTCACTGTTGTGTTTCTTAAGCGACCCGGCATTGTGTGTGTGGAGGGCCTTAACACACATGCGACACAGCCTTGCTGAGCTTTCAGCCTGGAGTCTTTCATCTGTTCCTGTCTTCTCTTGAATAGAGTCTTTCTTATATGATAATTATTTATATACTTGTCTTAACTCTTTAGACAGGTTTTATCTTTATATTCAATGAATTTAGCTTTACCCTGTCTCTGCCCTTAAGAGATTTTTTGGGGGAGGAGAGTGGGTTGGTCAAATTAATGCAGGTGACTCTTATTGGAGAGAGAGTTGGCTCGATAAGAGCTATGATATTTAGGTAATATCCTCTGATACAGGGATTTGTGTCCACTAAAGGAGAGATATGTTAGTTTTGGTGGGATTGGAGACAAATGTGATGAAAATGAAGGAAGTCTGCCTGGAGGAAGAAACATGTGAGGCCTGAACACTGGGTGGAATTTGACCTGGTAGCAAAGGGGAAAAGCCTTCCCAGGCTAAGTGGAGGGTGTGAACTACACCTGATTTTCTTTGAATTTCCCATGTGCTGCCCTCTGGGCACCATCCAGGCCCTTGGAGAGCTGCTATTGTGGGATGGAACCTCCCCTGGAAAGCCAGTGAGTTTGTGAGTGAGGTTCTGGGTTCTGTATAAAAAGTTGACAGGGGAGCCACCAACCCCCCTGCCCTCTTATTTTCTAAGTGTCTCTGAAAGGGGATTTGCTTTTAGGTGGGAATGGAAGAGAGGAAGACTAGGAAGTATGAAGACAGGAGATCTTGGATGCTTGTAGAGGGATTATAATGAAAACTGTTGAGTGCTCTTTATCTTTTTCTCTCAGATCACTTTTAGGGGTGATATAAGCACTTTTGCTTTTTTTTCCCCCTTTAAATATCAAAGTATCCTCCCCCCCCCCGCCCATCTCTATTTTTCTTAGGAGCCAGTATTAAGATGACTCTTGTCTTCTGCCTTTAAAAATAAATCTGGGTGGGGTCATGCAAGAGAGTGTTTCCTGGAATACATTACTTGCTGGGCAATAGATCTGGGTGTTTAAATACCTTTCCTGTAGAAGAAGGTCATTATAAGTGGAGATGCTACCAGCAGCCCTGTGGTGGTTGAGGAGTATGATTCCACACTGGCTGCCCTGCGTCAGCTCTCTGCCATGTCAAGGTGGTTTTAAATTTACTGTCACTTTTAGTAAGTGACCCAGTGAGGCACCATAATGTGCCTGTGGCTGGCCAAACATTACTTGGCGTGGTTGAAAAATACTGAGACTGGAGTTTTAGCAGCACCCTGGAACATGCCCTTACAAGTATTAAAGTTATCCAAGCAGCGCTTTTTGTGAGGTTGCCATTCCAGCACGGGAAGCACTTCTCCCTGCCCTTGCTCAAAACATCCATGTCGTTGCCTGCAGAGGTAATGATGAACCAGCCCCAAAAGTCAAAGAATCATGAAATGTAAGGCCATGAAATCCACTTACTTCATTCTGAGTGTGAGAAAACCAAGGCCCTGACACAAATACTGTTGTGCATGGCAGTCTTTTGCTTAGATGGGGGAGTATCAGATCTCAATTACCTTGTGAGCTCTCTGCCTGACAGTTTCTCATTGTCTCAGAAAGATGATGAGAAAATGCATCCTTAAAGAAAACGGATTCTGAGGAAAGCCTATAAGTAATTAGAAAGAAAGAGAGAAAGAGAAGAAGGAAAAAGGAGTTCCCTTAGCATTGCCTGATATCACAGAGTGTATCTGTAGCATAGGGAAGACCCAGGCCTCTTGGGGTGAGGATCCTTCTATATGACAAGAAAATCTCAAGAAATGGAAACCACTTTGACTGTCAAAGGCTTTGGTTGGTTATTGTTGCATCTGTTATAAAATCTGGGGTAAGTAAAGGTAGAGTTTAACAGACAAGCTTCTAGTTGAGTTGTAGACCTTATCCTTCAGGGATAGAGATGTTGCCAGGAATAAAGCTTTGTCCTTGTCATAACCCATTGTCATTTGCATGGCAGCACTTCCTGAAATGTGCTCCATGGAATACTAGCTCCACAAATGGCCAGATCCATTTGGGAATCGGCTATTTTTATAGCCACTCGTCTTAGGGATTCTCCATGCATCTTCAGCAGGAATGACTCGGAGAAGTCCTGTGGATAAAAGCATTAGCCACAACATTCCTTAAATTCAGGTTTTGTCAAATTTATTTCATAATGGAATCATTTTGTAGACAGTTTCCCAGACTCGAGTTTTGTGGAACATTCTTTGGATAGCATGACTTTATTGTTAAAATTCTTAAGGTTTATACTGTCATCTTGTAATGATCTCCTGTGAGATATAAAGTCATTTGGAGTACAGTACAGATCTTCGTCTGCCCTCCCTTCACCATAGGAGGAATTACAGGTTTATTTCAGGATCAAACACTTTGCAAATGAAATGTTGTTAGGAGAGGAGGGAAAAAAAAACCTTTTAGAGCCTAATAATTGCAGAAAGAAGACAGTGTTATACCAGCCAAACCCAATTTTGTGAATTAGGGCTTTAACTTGGAGAGTTGTTCCTGAAAATAGCTTGTTTTTAAGCAAAACTTTGTTGGCTTTTGGTGGTAGGCTTTTTTCACCATCAAAGGCACGAATATGGGTGATTTTAAACTGTGACATGTTCCTTGCATTCAAAACCAAGGTTTATGGAGGAAACAACGCCTTTTAAAAAACTTTTCTGAAAAGTTGGTTTTGACTATTATGGCATTTTCTTCTGTTTATTTAGGATATTAGCTTGCTTGCTTGTTGCTTGCTTGCTTGCTTTCTTCTTTTTTTTTTTTTTAAGCTTGAAGAGTCCTTGTTGATCTGCCCAAGCCTGCACTTGACAGATGAGGAAATAAAAATCCCCAGAAGGCTTTGGTAACCTTTTTTAATTCACTGTCCTAGTCAGTGACAAAACCAGAACTAAAATCAAGGTCTCTCATTTACCTGTTTCATAACTTTTTTTTTTTAATAGTATACTCTTAAAAAGAAAGGAGTTATTGGGGCACTTGGGTGGCATAGTTGATTCAGCATCCAATTCTTGGTTTTGACTCAGGTCATGATCTCAGGGTTGTGGGATGGGCTGTGTGCTCAGTGGGGAGTCTGCTTGATACTCTGTTTCTCCCTCTTCCCCTGCTTCCCCCACTCAAGCTCTCTCTCTCTCTCTCTCAAATAAATAATTTTTTTTTAAAAGAGAGGAGTTATTTGCTTCTTTTGATTAGATATAGATAGGTAGATGCATCCATGCATAGATACATGATAAAAGCAAATTTATTTTATAAATAAATTTTACAAGATAAAAGCCTGTAAGTAGAAACTCCTTTACTTTTAAGGTAAGAAGACCCTTCCTAGTCCTTTGGCTGTCATCCAGGTCCTTTGTTACTTGTCGCTTGAAAAATGTATTCACTTCAGTGGAGGAGATATGTGTGAAAGAGAGGCTCATGCCCAGTTTGTCCTCTCTTGGTCTTATTTCCAGCTGAGGGATTCACCCCTGCGAGGTGGTAGTTAACTGGCTCATCACCAGCTGCCCTAGGACTATGGCTTAGTTATCAGCCACCATGTGGTTATTTCTCTCCTTTGCCCCTGCTCCTTCCCAATTTCAGCCTCCTCTTTGCCCAGCACTCATGGCTCAGCAGGAAGGCCATCTCATTCCACAGACAGGAGAGAAAGCTTGGCTCCAAAGAAGACATTCCTCCTGCTAGGTTTAAGCCAGCTGCAGCAAAAGCAAAAGGAAATTCTCATGCCATTGAATTTCTTCCTTTAGGTAAGAGGATTTGTTAGAGTAGAGATCGTGGGATTGTTCCCATTAGAAATCTCTAGTCTGGTACTAGCTGTTATCTGTGCCGTGGGAACATGGACAGGGAAGAGCACTGGATTGGCTGATGGGGAACATGGGTTTTGGGCTGCACTTCTCTGCCCCCAGTCTCTGGGATTCCTGGGGAAACTAAGAGACCTCTCTGAGCCTCATTTGACCCCATCTCTGCAGGGCTTGGGGGGTCATGATTCCCGGAGTTGTTGAGAGGATTAAATGAGATAATGATACAAATAGGCTTTGTAAACCACAAAACACCCTATGAATATGTTATTTATTCCGGCATCATTATCCTCAGCGGTGATAACAAACACATGCACGCTGCTGCCTTTGAGCCAGGTACCATTCTAAGCATCTTACCTCTATTAGCAAACAACGTGGCCAGCAGCTCTGTGTGCTGGTGAACAGCGCCCGGCACCATGGGTCGGGGGGGCTGGTGGTCACCGGGATCAGTAAGGTGACTTTCCCAGGGGGTGTGGGCGTGTCCCTTCCCTCCCCAGGGCCTGAGTTGTACTTTTAGTAAAAGAAGCACTTGGACTCTGGTTCAAAGTCGGGCGCTTCGTGTTCTGGCCTTTGTGATCCTGTGAGGCAGTGATCTGTTTCTCCCAGGCTTAGTCACTGATTACTAATCAGAACTCACATTTGACCGAAGGCTACCATAATCTTCACTTTACCGGTGAAGAATCACTTACGCACTGAGAGTTCAGGAGCTTTGGCCAGGCCGCCCAGCCCTGCGTGTCGGAGGCGGGATGCCCATCCTGCAGGCCAGGTGCCCCCGAGCTGTGGCGGCGATGTAGATCAGCGATCGCGGCTGTGCCATGCTGTCGGGCTCCTCATCCTATCAGCTTCTCGGTTCTCCTTTCTCCTTTAGGTGTGTGTGTGGTGCTTGCTGTCATTTCCCTGCCCGATTAGGTCCCCAAAATCTTGGCTGCGAGGTTTTCAGGCCGGGCCCACGTCTTGCAGCATCTGACGCGGGGCTTGGCACACCGTAGCATCCCCCTTGACCAGCACAGCTTTTCTCTCCACCCTCTAGACCCTTCCAACCCCTCAGGGAGGTCTGCCGCTGGCATCTATTGAAAGTGTGTTTGGCAGAATGACCTTTTCACATCCGAAGCTGCTTGAGGAGGCTGCTGGGCCCCCGCGCTGGACAAGTCTCCACAGGGGAGAAGTGTTTCAAGCTGCAGCCTGTTTGTTTTCTGCAGGGCATGGGCACTCTGACCCTCTCCTGGTTGCTTAACTCTGCCAGTCTTTTGGCTGCTCCCGCTTTGGTTTTGCTTGGAGCGATTTTATTTTTCTAAAGGCCTGGTTTGACTTGATACAGCACAAGATTTGTAGCCTCGTTGCATCTGGGAAAGGAGTCACACCCATTGAAGTTGGGAGAAAATGGACTCTTAGAACCCCAAGGAAATTGACATCAATCTTAGACTGTGGACATCTTCCATCTCTGTGTCTGCCTTCCTTCTTTGTGTGGTGCTGTTCCAAGATCTCTTATTGGGTCCAGCTTTCTTGGATGGTTGCCTTTAGCTCCTAATCCACTCAAGTGGATTTTACTGTTAATATACCAAGAATAATGTGATGCGCTCTGCAGTTCGTTATTCATCCATCTGCGTGTGAATTATGTGATACTATCTACCTATTAGACACTGACCCAGGCACAGTGGGTGATACCAAAATAAATTAGACACAATTTATTTGTGTCTAATACAAAACAATCCCTGTTTTCAAGAATCTAATACTTTGAGCAAGGAGAGGTCATTAATTCAATCAACGACTAGTTCTTGAGTGCCCACCATGACCAGAACTGTGGATACCAGGCAGATACAAGCCCTCTCATTGCAAGAATGACAATGACCACATTCATAATTTCACAGATAATTATGTAATTGTGGTTGTGATACATGCCACAAAACAAGATACATACCGGTTGTCATGGGAATATTACACACTTTTTGTTTTCTGGCCTAGTTTGTGGGCAAGGTGTGTTTCTCCCAAAAAAATGGAGTTAGCCAGGTAAAAGATGGGCAGTGGAGAATGGGCTTGGTCATAGACACCTCTCATTAGGTACAAGATGGTCAAGAGTCAGCTCAAGTGTGGAAGTTGAGAGGAGGAAATTTTTAAAACCTGGGTTGATGCTAAAACTCTTCTTGGTATATATATTTTTTGCTGTCCCCTCTATACATGGCAGGCTTTTTAAAATTGTGACCTATTTTAGTAATTGTAAATTGACTTAAGGAAAAAAAAATTCTGTTTTTCCTTCCTACTTAAATGTGTTAAAATAATTCACTGTATTTCATATGTACGCCCAAGGTCTTTGAATCCAATTAGTAAGAAAAACATTTTTTATGTCATTGTTGAGAAACGCAAAAATAAATAACTGGTAAAGAGAAACCCAAATACGAACGCCTTGGGCTTTCTGCCGGAACCTGGGAGTGTCTTGTTGTTAGACATATTTTCAGACGTATCATTTTCATTCTGAAGGTATTAATTTATTTATTGAGAGTGCCTCCGTTAAGTATTTTACTGGACTGTTGGAGGTGAGAGGAAGGGTAAAGGCAAAGCTGCCACCTACTGCCATTCAGATTATGTTGTGCTCCATGTCAGGAGAGCAAGTGGAACTCAAGTCCTACCCTCCCTCTATTTGCCAACCCAAGACAAGGTGTGTTTTTCTAATGTGCACAAAAGAAACTAATGGTTAGCAGAGGCCTGGCTATGGAAATGTCTTGCAAAGGTTTGTTTTTCTCTGAAAGCACTCATAGTTTAGTGGGGAGGCAGACATGGGAAGAACTAAACATAATTATATTGCCAGCTAGAATGAGAGATGTTAACCAGAGGTACAAATAATATTCTAAGGGAGCTCAGTTGAAGGATTTTTAACTCTGACAGAATGGGGAGAATAAATTTATATAACATTTGAAGAGCCTACACGGTTGGGTACATCTTTATTTCTTTCCTTCCTTTTTTCTTTTCTCTCTCTTTTTTTTTTGTTCTTGTTTTTTCTCTCTTAATAAGAGCTTTATTGAGATCTAATTCGTATGTCATACAATTAACTCTTTTAAAGTGTACAATTCAGCAGTTTTTATTATATTCATGGAGTTGTAGAGCCATCACCAAAATCAGTTTTGGAACATTTTCCTCACTTCAAAAAGAAATCCACGCCCGTTGGCAGCCATTTCTTATTTCCCCAAACTTCCTTCATCTAATCCTGAGCAGCCACTCATCTGTTTTCTGCTCTGTAGAGTTGTCTATTCTGGACATTTCCTATAAATGGAATCAGATAATAGATGATCTTCTATAACTGATTTCTTTCACTTAGCATAGTATTATCCAGTTTCATCTATGTGGTGGCATGATAAGTAGGTTTTTGACCGCAGTAGAGTGGAAGAGGTTCACCCCAAAATGAGGTATTAGAGTGTGAGCTAAGAGAAGGACCTTTTTAAGAAAGTATGGGCTATGTTTGAGAGGTTGAAAGTAGAATATTGAGTAGAATCTGCAGAGTAGGGCCTATGAGGGGACATTTTGGGAAATGTAATTGGAAATACAAATTGAAATCAGGTTATGAAGAGTAGGAATAGGTTTGAACTTTTTTTCAAGATGCAGTTGTTTTTCAAAGGGGAGTAACATGATGTAATGGATGTAATATGAAGAAAAATTGATGGTTAAAACCTGAGGTCACCTAGGTTGGCTGTGGTGAGCCAAGTATGAAATTAACTATACCTAATTCCTGAATATTTTTCTTCATATTCCATTGCTCTTACTCTGTATTTGTTAGCTAGAGTGAGTAGAAAAAGCACAGATGACTGTTATAATTATTTTTTTAGATTATTAGAATTGTATGGAAAAATAAACCAGAATAGGTTATATAGTTAAAAATGCTATTCTTTCAGCACTTGGGATGAGGCAGCATTTTTCATGGTAAAGCACACTCTGTATATTTGATCACATCATGAGGAAGCAGGCCCTCCCTTACGCATTTGGTTGTCTCTGTAGGCATGCTGTTTTGGATAAAGAGTCTGTATTAGTCGATGTGGGCTGCCATAACAAAAGGTCGTAACCTGAATGGCCTAAACAACAGAATTTTATTTATTTGCTTATTTATTTTTTTGTGGTTCTAAACAGGCTAGATGTCTGAGATCAGGGGTCAGTATGACCAGGTTCTGGTGAGAGCTCTCTTCTGGGCTTATAGACGGCCACCTTCTCACTGTGTCCTCACAGGGCAGAGGGGGGAGACAGAGCAAGCTCTCTGGGATCTTTTGTATGAGGGCATGAGTTTCATCATTCGGACCCCACCCTCATCAACACCTAATTATCTCTCAAATGCCCCACCTCCACATATCACTTTGGGGGTTAAAGGCTTCAACATACAAATTTGTAGGGGGCACATTTCAGTCCATAGCAGTGTCACACTTTGTTTTGATTTCCTTTTGACTCTTGTCCTTGGATGTATTCCTTCTATTCATTTGACAGACTTTTGCTAATCACATGGAAGTCAAAGGTATCCTCGTGTAGCTGGCTTACATTTGCTTCTCTTGACGCCTACAGAAATCCTCAGTGCTTGTTTCTGTGCTGCTCACGTCACAGGCTTTTGCAAGAGGAGAGATTTTAGAGATTATCTGGTTTAAGGACTATGAAATGAAGGGTTAGCGGTCCATGAGCCTCCTGGAATTGTTTGCATAATTCTGCATATTTGGACGGGTGTATATTCTCTGCACCCCCATCTCCATCAGACTGTCAGAAGGTTTCTGTCCTTCTAAAGAGGAAATTCTCTTTTATGCTAATCATTTTGAGCTCCTTACTTTATTTCATCAAATCTTTATAACTAATCTTCATGGATTAGGAAACTAAGTACAGAGTTCAGTTAATTTGCCCAAGGTCACAGAGCTAGTAGGTGACAAAACCCAGGTTCAGACTGTGTGTTCTGACGTCAGAGCCTGTGGTCCTTGCTCTCATGCATTCTTAACCCACACATCCTTTGCATTACTCTCTTCTACCTATTTTAGACTCTGGAGTTGGTTGGCTCTCATTAAATAAATAAGTAAGTAAGTAAGAGAGACACAGAAACATGTCCCTGATGGTGCTGTGATTAAAGACACATAGCAGTGATAGAAACCCAAAGTCAAATCATGAGACTTCAACACATATTTTTAAATTAAATGAAAAATGCTCCATTTTGACTTTTGGTTCTGTCACTGAGTCCTTTCTTGTCTCCTTTTCTTTCTCCGCCTTCCTCTCTCCCCTTTCTTCTCTCTGTTTCCTTTCTTTCTCCAACAAAGCACTATTGAATGAATACTCACCTCATCCAGAGCTGGGATGGAATTATTAGTAATTGGGTGTTTTACTGTTCCTAAGATGGTTTTATGAATGGGGACCTAGGGACTATCTGACTCTTCTGTAGCTTCTGGAGCATCCTCCAGGGAGCTGTCCTACATGAGCTGTTGAGGGAAGGCAAAGTAGCGGAAACCAGGGCCTTAACCTAGTACAGGGTAGGCTCCCTGATTTCTGATTTTGGGGCCTAGATGGTGCCATTCATTCAAATAGGCAGTACTGAATGGAGCTCCACATTTACGTGGGTATAGGGTAGAATGAGAGGTTTTAAAAAGCCTTTCAGACTTGAAACTTCTTCAAATGAATCGCTGAATAGGGGTGCCTGGGTGGCTCAGTGGTTGAGCGTCTGTCTGCCTTCAGCTCGGGGTGTGATCTTGGATTCCTGGTATCGAGTCCCACATTGGGCTCCTCAAAGGGAACCTGCTTCTCCCTCTGCCTATGTCTCACCTCTCTCTCTGTGTCTCCCATGCATAAATAAGTACAATCTTTAAAAAAAAAATGCTGAACATTCCAGCCTGGAGTTTGGAAGAAAGGTTAGGACTAGAGTTGGGAGCAGTCAGAATATGACTAAAGCAGAGCAGTGGGGGACGGGCCGGAAGACAGCACCTCTCGTTCGGGAGGAGCAGAGGGCCCGTCCCCAGGTAAAAGAAAAAAAAAAAAAAAAAAAGAAAAAAAAAATAAAGCAGAGCAGTGGATGAGATTGCTCAAGGAATCTGGAGAGGAGCAAACCTTCTGCATCCCTTCCTTCCAGAGCATGGCACTTGCCTCATTTGCCTGGGTAGCCCTTCCTAATTGTTACTAACTCAGGTGGTGTCCCCCAGTCTCTGGTCTCCTGGAAATGCCTTTTGTCATTTAATCTCATGTCCACCCAGGCCCCTGTATATTCAGTGGAGCTAGAAGGTAGGTGGCATGATGCAGTGGAACTCGTATTTATTTCGAACTCTGTAGTCTGGTTCTCTGAATCCAGGCTTTGTCATTTGCTGTTTGTGTGATTGATCGATCGATTGATTTTCTCAACATCAAATTCCAGGTCTAAAAAATGAGTTACTAATATCTGTCTTGTCTTTGTCACAGAGTTGGTGTTCACTTTTTAATTACCATAAAGATTACAAAAGCTCTTTAAAAGGAGTCTTTAAAGAAATCATCTTTTGGGGTGCCTGGGTGACTCAGTTGGTTAAGTATCCAACTCGATCTCAGTTCAGGTCTTGATCTCATAGTCATGAGTTCAAGCTCTGTGTTAAGGAAAGAAAAATAAAAATAAATAATCTTTTTCTCCATTTACATATAGTAATTATGATGTTTATTTTCACTCTCCAGGTAAACTCTCTGGTCTTTCGGATTTATGTACACTTTTTCTTTTACAGCCTCCTCAGTACCTAAAACAATATGCATGTTAGATGTTCATTGTATGGTAATAATTAGGGTCTTAGGTATTTTTTTAAGTTGTTGTAGAATTTTTTTGTTTTGGAAGGGTTTTTCCCAGATGGTAATGGGATGTTAACTTCTGCTTACGAAGTTTATTCTTTGACTATACTGGTCCCCTCTCCTGTGTCTTACCATCTGCACCTGTGCTCTCTTCCCACCATATATGGTCATGTTCTTACCTGGTATTCTTACTCTGTCCTAGCACAGGTCCCATTAATGTGTCTGTTGACACTTAAAACCCTGTAGGAACATAGGGCTTAACTACCTGATGGAAAACTTAAGGCCCAGAGAGCGTTCCATATTTGGTTCCAGTCGGTATGGTGCTGGTTTATCAATGATGCAAATTCTGTGCTTCCCACGGAGGCTTACTGGTGTTTAGCTTCTTGCTATTCTATTTATTTTTATTTTTACTTTTTAAAAGTTTTTACTGTGAAATTATTGACTACTTTCAGATACTCAGTTTTATGAGGATTCTGTTTTTGAATCCAATCCCATTCTACTGTACTTTCTTTTTCAGCCTGTTGTGGTATGTTTGTTCCTAGTCCTCATCAGGGATGACACCAGACCCAAAAAATATTTTGTCACGTATTTCTGGAAAATTTAGTATGTGTGTTTGTTTGTTTGTGTTGACCATGGATAGCATGGACACATGTAATACATTTGAATTGATATTTTTGGTAAATTTTATCTTCAGTTTTCTCTACTTTCTCCTCACCTCCTTAGCATGGTTTGCCACAAATAGATATACACTCTACCTAACAGAAGTTATTTTCTTTATCAGGCACTGTGTAAGATGCTTTGTGACTTGAAAACCTGAATATTGGTTCTGCCTAAGATTCAAGGACCTTATTGGCAGATGTAATAGGAAAATTATAACACTAGTGGGTTAGGATACATCTAGCATTAAAGGCACAAAAGTATGTATTAGGGGTATGTGAGGGGAAAAGATTAAACTTGAGTCAGCACTCTCCAGAAGTTGCAGGTATACTCATCTTTCATTGTAAATTTAACACCTAAATTCTTTCTCTCTGCTGAGTTCTTTGTATATAACATAAAATTATATTTTAATTAATTATGAATATATTTCATATATACATATGTATATATCTGCTTCTATACTATATAAAATGTCACCTAATATCTGCCTCACCCCAACCCCTGACCCTTCAATTTTTATTTTATCATGATTTGAATAGTATCAAGGCAGACTGAAAGATTTACACACTTTTTCAGAAAGTGACCAAAAAAAAGCAATTGGAGGGATGATTGATATGTATCTCAATGTTTAGAAAACCGTAGGAATTAGTGAGAAAGGTCTGTGGCATATCAGGAAATAAGAAACTATCTTGCCAGTTGCTGGAGATCATTGCTCAGACCCTTGGAAAATGTACCTTCAATAGATAATGCTTAAATCTTAGTGTGTGTGTGTGTGTGTGTGTGTGCATACGCATGTGCACACGTACGCGCACACACAGAGTCTTTTTGCCTTATTAACCATTTATTCTTAGTGTCTCTTATTTGATGATTTCTTTTACCCTATTCCTTTCTAAATATTACCTCCACTGGGACCTAATTAGAACCCCTCAGAATTCACCGAATGTTCGAATATGTGTGGGTTCCAAATGTTACCTTTAGATATTGTATGGTATTAGAAACTTATTATGATTATCTAATGTGTATCCAGGTATATAAACACCTCTCTGCCAAATGTATTGTCAAACTGCAGTGAGGAAAGTCAAGGAAGTACTTCTCATTAGCTCTAGAATTTTGAAGGGATTTTCTCTCCTGGAATGATAATATTGCACATTGAGACCTCTTAGGTCCTAAAGTGAATGTCCGAAGCTGAAGTTTATCTTTTTGTTAAGTTACTGCTTACTTTAGCACTGAGATTGCTTTGTAACTTTATGAGGATAGTACTACTTCTACAAAAGCAAGCTTTGTAGAGAGCAAACTTTTGTAGAAAAGACATACGGTTGGCCCTTGAACACCACGGGTCTGAACTGTGTGGGTCCACTTGTAGTGTATTTAAAAAAAAAATAAATACAGCACAGTATGGTAAATAAATGTGTTTTCTCTTCCTTATGATTTTCTTAATAAATTTCCTTTTCTCCAGCCTCCTTTTTTGTAAGGATGTAGTATATAATATATGTAACATACAAAATACGTGGATTTTCCACTGCTTGGGGCATCAGTGGCCCTGACTCCTTAGTTGGTTAAGAGTTAACTAGACTTCTCTTCTGTGGAACAGCCATATTTAGAAAAGAAGCTTAATTCAAACTCCAGCCAATCAAAACATTTTGTAAGATTTTTAAGGCTGTTGCTCTCTTAGAGAGGCAATTGAACATTGCTCTTTTCATTTACTGACTTATAATATGTAAAAATATTAAAATGACCCCAGAGTTGGTTTTACCCCTAGAAAATGACCCCACAGAATGCTGCATAGAAAGAATCCCACCTCTGAAGTCTTGAGACCTGGGTTCTAGGTCCACTTCTGCCTATGAGTTGATCTGTGTGCCTCCGGAAAGCTGGTGTGCTTGCCTGAGCCTCATTTTTTCCCTTTAATAACAAAAAGTTGTAAACTGTTGATTTGAAAGAAACCTGATAATTGGTCCCCTCTTTTTAATTTTTTAATTGTATAAATAATGTAATATTATGTAGGACTTAGAACAAGTAGTAGAAAGAACTGTCACCCATGATTCCACCACCTAGATACAGGTATAATCTATCATTCTTGTGTATTCCCTTGCAATCTTTAGCTATTAACATAAATTACCATAGTGCTATGTATCACTTGGCATCATACGTTAAGTATTTTCTGTATCACTGCATATTCTTGAATGATTACAATTTTAAAATCTGTTTAATATTTCATTGAGTGGTTATACCATATCTTACTTGATCATTCCATTATTTTTATGTATTGCTATGATTATCCATTATTTTATGTATTGCTATTATTTTTGTGCATAAATATAGCTTAGTCCCTCAAAAATTTTCAACATGATGTCGGAGGCTTAAGATATCAGGTCAGAGGTTAGCTTTCTATGGTTATTCAAATCCCCTGATGACTGCTATTCTAAAAGTGATTTTTCCATAACTGCAGCTGCAATGTGTGAGTGAGTCAGTATCTTGCCAGTTGTACCAACATCAGATACATCCTTTCTTTGGTATTAGCATTTCTTTGGTTATTGTAAGGTTAAACATGTCTCCTCATGTTTCATTTGCAGTTATGTTTTATATACGGCATTTAAAAATGAATACTTTGTGATCTTTGGGAACCTATTCACCCCAAAAGGAAGAGAACTTAATATAATTAGAAAGGCGAAAGATTTATACGATCCGAAGAGAAACCAGAGTATTGTATGAAGAAGAGGTTCTAGAAGTTCTTGAGTCACATGAAGGACCCCTTGAATAAATGGGAAGACACACTGTATTCTTAAATGGAAATACAGAGGTTGTTGCATACTTATTTTCCTCTACATTTCCCATAATCTCAGCACAACTTTCTTTTTTTTTTTTTAAATGTTTTTTTTTTTTAAATTTTTTATTTATTTATGATAGTCACAGAGAGAGAGAGAGAGGCAGAGACACAGGCAGAGGGAGAAGCAGGCTCCATGCACCAGGAGCCCGACGTGGGAATCGATCCCGGGTCTCCAGGATCGCGCCCTGGGCCAAAGGCAGGCGCCAAACCGCTGCGCCACCCAGGGATCCCTGAGCACAACTTTCAAGTTTATTGTTCTCTTGTCTTCACAAAAATAAATTCGAAAACTGTTTTGATAAAAAAAAAAAAAAAGGCAAAATAGCTAAGAGAAATTTGACAAACAGGAGTAACGAGGAATGAGGGCCAGCCTGGCCAGATGCTAAAGCACATTATAAAGCAACCCTAATTGAAATGATGGTGTTGGTGCTGGAATAGGAGACTATTGCAGTAACAGGACCAGCAGAGACAGAGCATCTGCACGTGGAACTGAATATGCAGTAAAGCGACAAAGCAACATCTCGAAACATTCAGAAAAGGGAGGATTATTCTAATGGCCTTGGGGTAATTGGTAGGCATTAATGAAAATGAGTTATATCATGAATATGTATGTATCCAAGTAGACTCTTCTATGAATTAGAGGTCATGTTAAACAACAACAACAACAACAACTAGAAAAGGCTTAAAAAAAGGCGAGAACAGATTTATTGTATCTGTAGTAATTGGAAGCAGTACTTTTTTTGGTTTAGAACTGGGGTTTGCAAAATTTTTCTACAGAGGGTCAGAGAGTAGCTATTTTAGGCTTTGAGGGCCAGATGGTCTCTGTCACAACCGCTCAACTCTGCCATCGTATCACCAAAGCAACCATGGACATCAAATACATGTCAAATAAATGCACAACATGTATTTATTTATTTATTTTTAAAGATTTATTTATTTAGTTTTAGAGAGAGCAAGTGAGTGGGGGGAAGGGGTAGAGGGAAAGGGAAAGAGAATCCCCAGCAGACTCCCTGCTTCATGGGGAGCCAGATGCAGGGCTCGATCTCATGACCCTGAGATCATGACCCAAGTGGAAATCAAGAATAGAACACTTAACTGACTGAGCCACCCAGGTGCCCCCACGATATGCATTTATAAGAAGAAACATAGTATTTTGAGTGCCAGTTCCCAAAGCAAGAAGATCCTTTAATTTTTCACCACACTGTGTGTGAAAAGTACTATCTCATTGTTGTCTTAATTTGCATTTCCCTCCTATCAAAGTTGTGTACGTAGTATGTCTATTTTATTTTGATTTATTTATTTTTGCTATATTTGTTTGCCATTGAGGTCTCCTTTTTGGTGAATTTACCTTAGGGTTAATTTACCTTGCTTATGTTTTTAGCTCCTTGTCACTTGATGTCCCAAGGCCCTGGAGATCTATTTCATGACTCCAGCCCATGGCAGACCAATAGGGTGCCATTTTGCTGTGTGAAATGTAACTCTTCTTGTGACTTTGCGTTTACAGGTCTGGGGCCTGATTTTCAGCTCAGACCTTATACCTGTGTCCTAAACTGGCTGCTTTCCAGTAGACTGCTTTCCAATTGTCCCTCGGTCCTGTGTTCAGATTTTGTTATGTTGACTGACTGCTTAGGCTCTCTCCACGACCTTCAAAGTTAATTGTTGCCCAAATATTACCTGAGCCTGCCTGTGCCCCTGGGGTCCCAACATCCAGCCATGGGCAAGGTCTGCCTTTGCATTTCTGTGCATCTAGGTGAGCAAACCTAGAGCTTGAGTCTCGCTCCCTCTCACTGTGCGGTTTCATAGAACTCTCAGTATTATGTTTCACTCCTGAGTTAGGAGCGATATTTCCATTTTCCAAGAGATACAGCTGAGAAAATGATGAAATCACTTGCACGCAGCCACACAAACATTCTTAGAGGACATACACTGTGAGATTATTGTAATTACTGAGGTGGAAATGTCGCTTTCTGGGTCCAGCGTGTCCATGGCCTTGGTGTGCCGCCGGCACAAAGGCTGTCCCTGCCCCTCCCTGCAATCTTTCCATTGTTGTATGTGCTACAGGAACTGAGACAATTATGACAGAGCTGAGCTGGTTTCTCTTCTCTTTTGGACATGATTGTTTGTCACAATTCTGATCACCATTTCTTCCTTCAGATTATAAAATCGTAAAAATATGGCTATATTTATATTTCCTTTTGCTGCTTTGGGCTGGAAGAGTGCCATTCATAGCTTTTGTTTGAAATCCCTTTATTAATAATCTTTCTTCACATACATCATCTGCTGTTTACGGAATGCTCTCGTGTTCAGAATTTCACCTGAAGTCCTTAAGTACCTGCGAAGTCATCAGAGCTGGGAGGGTTGTCTCCATTTTGCCGGTGAGGAAATTAAGGCCCAGTGTGGCCCGGGAGGTGCTGGCCTGAGGCCACCATGGGAACTGATACCACAGCTGCCCTTCGATGTATGACTATGTTTCTCCTGACATTTTTCTTTCTGTCTGCAAAACCGCTTCTCTTTTATGAGCTTCAGAGATTTTTCTTGTCTGGGATGTGAAGAAATTAATGACTTTTCTTGAGAGATCTAAGCATTTGCCTGTTATTTCTTTCACTCTGTTATGGGCCTGAGTACTTTCAGAAAAGAAAAGAAATGTAAATAAATATTCCCCTTTTCTACAGACAGAGAGCCAGGCATTTCCAAAGGAGATAGAGATGCTGTGAAGAAGCTGTGCTTGTTCTCTGGTAACACCATTGCAATCACAATTTTGGAGTTTTCTTCCTGCAGCTTTCCAGCTGTAGGCTGCCACTGTGCATAACATTTAGGGTCACTGATTCCTGTTCCTATTTTAACTCTACGAGTTTTGTGTATTATGTGACCTTTGTGTTTTGACCTTCAGATTTAGGGAACTGGAAATTTAGGAAGTTTTGTTAGGACTTAAATCCAAGTAAATTCCCTTGTGAGTACAAAGACCTGTAGAGATGTGGAATGTAAGCGTTGAAGGGGACTTTCATCCAATTAGCCCCCTTAATTATTAAACATGGTCAGTTAATGACAGGCGAGGATGCTGAGGTTAGATGAGGCTTCCTATGGGTTTGCTTCAAATCAGCACTGAGTGCTGCCTCCACTGTGGCATGCCTCTTCCCACCAGATTCGGGGCTCTCAGGGCTGGTGCTGGGTCAGCTCTGTGCATGGTTCCGCTCAGTGCATGGTTCTGCTCTCTAGCGATGATCCGAGCGCTTGCGTAGGCACTCAGGATTTGTTTGCACCATGAATGATTGGAACCTGTCCCTTGTTGATATTATGTCATTACTGTTATTGGCAAACAATTTTAAGGATAATGTGCAAGGCGGGGGTGAGGGTGGGACGGAGGTGGTTGTGATTTACTACAGGAAGCAAACCGCTCTAGGTATTTTAGGCAGGAAGGATTTAATACATGGTGGCAGGTGCTTCTAAATAATTGGGTGCATTGTATCCAGCAGGCTCAAGCCTGAGCTTCCAGTAATGAATCCCAGAACTACACAAGATGACTACGTTTTCCACAATCCAGGACAGCAGCGAATCATGAAGCTGTTCATCAACCCAACTGTTGGGTTGAGGAATGCGGCCCTGTACTTGTGATTACGAAGCCACGGTCAGGAAAGTAGCAGCCAGACCCTGAGACGTGGAGTCTAGCCACCCCTCTGCTGTAGCAGCTTCCTGACAACTGCAGGGCTACAGAGGAATATGGGAATGTGGATGCAGAAAAATCCCAATTCCATGGCCAGGCTTCCTGAGGAAAATAAGCCAAAGCTGCGGGAGCATGGCCTTTGTCTTACTTTTGCCTTCCAAATCTCAAGCCGATACATCTATTTTGGCAGAATCTTATCTGCGATCAAACCCTAACTGCAAGACAGCCTCTGCAATATGGCGAGTTTGAGTACTAATCCACTGCATCCAACACAGTAAAGGTCACTAGTTTCACATCTTGGGCATGTCTTCCATAAGCCTCTATGAGCTGTAGGTATGACACTAAGGATGGATTAATAATCATGTTCTATGAGACCTCTGTCAGTGCAATTAATTATATAACAGAAGGTAATGCAACCACTTTACTTTAGGGAATCCCTAAGGGAAATTCCTATTTATCAGAGAAAATGCCATAAGGAGGGAAGATCCTGAGCTGGGAGAGTATTCTAAACTGTTTTGGTTTTAAACATCTTGGAAAGTACTACAAGGAGACATGCAATATTATGATATAACAGTGCTCACCATGTCTGGGGGGAGTTCCATCTTTGGCAAGGGTTGTCAACTTTCCATCTTGTATGCTTCCTCCCTTTCCCCGCCCCTGTAGAATATACATTTAGAATTTGCAATGGAAATCAATATAAAATAGTTTCTTTAAAATAAATTAAATAGACTTATAGCCTGTGAGCCCGCATTGAATTCTTTTCACTTCATCTTCCTTAACTCTTGTGTAACCCCTATTTAGAAATGTAAGAGAATTATAAGCAATTGCCTTCACCTTTACTCCTGTACCCTAGTGAATAAATTGGGACACATTTTATTTCAATTTCTTGTCCGCTCCCTTATTTTTCCTGTTTCAAATGAAGAATCAGGCCAACCTATTGTTCTTCTACTTGAAACTTAGTAGACATGATAAAATCACTGGTAATATTGGTGGGGGTAGGTGGTAAAGATGTAATTGATGTAAACTGAAGTAAATAATCTGGTTTTCTTTAAAAAAGCAATATTCTTTCCTTCAGAAGAAAGGCTAAGTGAGTAGGATTGTTGATACTAGTTCCTGCTAGATTTCTGCTGTAGCTTGCATTCTTCTACTCCTGCAGAATCCTTCTGGTACATTCTTTCCTTCTCATGGGGAAGTACATGCTTCTGGAGCAGGAAAGCCTGAAAGCCTCCTTTACTTAGCACCAATAATTGCTTTGTCCAGTTAGCAACAGGGAGGCACGGGAGGTCTTTGGCTATATGGAGCCTTTGGAGAAGATCCTTTCACATTGAGAATTCTCTTGAACTCTGCAACCAAAACCTCATTATCACAGTGTTATAAGTAAATGACTGTATATAAGTTATCATCTAAACTGGGACACCTTTGAGAGTGAAAAGGGACATTGTTAATAATTACATCAAAACAACAAGCGTACATTGGGTGTTATGTTCACCCTAATTATAATGAACTGTGGAGGACAGCATATTGAAATGTGAAGTAATGTGATTCGAAAACCAATCTTAACTCTTTATATTCCCAAACCTTTAAGTTTACCTTCTTTTTTATGTAATAATCACTTTCTGAGCACTAATGATGGAAAGGGCTCTGTAGTAGGCACTAGGGAAAAAAAAAGAAGATGCCATCTTTGTTATTTATTTACTTGCAGTCACTATTATAATATTAGAGCAGCAGGTTTTCAGCCTGGGTCACAGCATGACCCTCCTAGGAAGGCTAGGGAAGTAGTGTGCTTTGGACTCCTCCCCGCTACCCCCCACAGAACGAAATGGAGTTTGCCAAAGGATGAATATTTAAATAAGGTGCAAGGAACTGTTCTATCAATTTGTTTATTTTGTTCTTGGGAGTTTCTTAAAATTTTGGCATGAGGAAGCATTCATTTATTTACTTTGCCAAAGAAAGTTTGCAAACTACTGGTTTGAGATTTAAAATTTTATGTTATTCTAAAGTTGTAAGGCTGGCTGTAAAAAATAAAAGGGGGGGTGCAGTGGTTGGACTTTTAAACTTGGAACACAGAAACAAACTGAGGAAAACAAATTTATCTAGAAAATTTAAAAAAGTAAAAAAAAATAATTAAATAAGCTAAGAAATTATTTTAAATATCTGGAGGGCTGCTGTGTTTCAGAGGGCTTTTGTGGTTCCAGAGCAGAGAGTTAGGACTGATAGGTGGTTTTTCTGGGGGCACGTAATTTTTTTGGCAGTTACAGCTTTTCTGCTACGGAACGGGCTGCCTTGTGAGGTGATGAATTCCTAGTCATTAGATATGTACAAGCAAATTCACAGATGGTGGTTAAGTTTGAACTTCAGAAGAAATATCTTCATAAACAGTTACATGCTTCTTGGATATTAAACTTTTGTATTGGTGAATGTTGTTGTGTACCACCTTACAGATGTATACAGTGGTGCGTGTGCGTGCGTGCGTGTGTGTGTGAGAGAGAGACAGAGATTTCCCGGAATATTAGCCAACTGAGTATTTTCTTCATTCGTTGCATTGTCTTTTTTGCATGATGGCCAATAATTGATAAAAATGCAGAAGACGCAACATCAATACTCTCATCGAGGGAGATTTAAAAGGGAATAACATTCACTGATGTCATTCTGAAACTGATCCGAAACAGCCTGGCTCGTTTTTACTCAGCTGCCATTGGTCACTGCCTCCACAGATTTTTGTCTCTGTTTCAAAATCTTGAAATAAAAGTGGAACAGCTTCCAACCTGACTTAAGAAAAAGGTCACCAGTTGAAAATGGTTTCAATTGTTTCGCTATTAAATGTGAAATTGCAAAACTAGCCTCTCTTACATAATTTGAATTTATAACACATTCTAATGAGAAGCCTGTCTGTTTTTCATACCATTTTAAATACTGAGAAATTTCTCCAGGCTCTTGGACTGGTGTTGAACAAAGATTATTATTTCAGAGCGTATGATGATGCATGAAGTTGAAGTTGAGTCTCTTTCTTTGTGTTCTAAAAGTATCTCGTGGTGCTTGAAGGTTGAAATTCTGTATGTCTCCACTCTGCCTCTTTATTTGTCCAATGTCTAGGTATTTTTATTTAGTTTTGCAATATCCTAATA
Organism: Canis lupus dingo; assembly: GCF_003254725.2. Taxonomy (NCBI): domain Eukaryota; kingdom Metazoa; phylum Chordata; class Mammalia; order Carnivora; family Canidae; genus Canis; species Canis lupus. The sequence continues at coordinate 20,712,697 of NC_064276.1, forward strand.
TTTCAACCTGAGAGTGAAGAAGATTTGGGATGTGAAAGGAATTTCAGATGAAAAGTAATAGAGAAACAAAGATTACATTGGAAACTTTATAGTAATGTTACCAAAACTCAGTAACAGTAATTAAAACTGTTAGTTTGTTAGTGTCTAAATTGTGCAAAGGCTCTAAGCTAATTTTTGAACAGTTGCTGTGACCTTAGGATACAAAGAGCATACTTGACAGGTGACAGGTTTTTGAGCAATTTCATGTTCAGGAGGCTGAAGCATAACAGTTAACTCTGTGTCTTGTTGCTATGATTCCTCTTAGGGGATTGTATGGCCTGAATAAACTTTGCTTCACAGAGTCACATGTACTATTGTCGGATGGAAATATGGCTGGAGATTTGTCAATGGTGAACTCGTGTTTAGTGAAGACAAAAATTAAATATTTCACCTTTTCCAAGTTATATCTAAAATAGATTTTTTTCTGTTATTATGTTTGTTTTCACTGGGATATTAAAGTGAGTGTTTAGTAAAGTGCAAAAAGAATTAAAAAATTGAAATCAATTAAGACATCCTTCAAAGTGCTAATAAAATCCTATGACCTGTCTAATGGGCATGACGAACTTGTAAACACATAACTAAAACATAGCATTTACATATTTGATTACAAGTTGGAACAAGTTGTCAGGGGAACACAGACAAGTGAACAGCAGTTAACTTGTGGACCTACTCACTTGGTGGTGGGTTTGGAATGAGAAGATTTCAGGTACCACCAGAGAGATTGCTAGGCCTGATTAGAGATTATATATGTGACTTTTCTATACTTATTCTTTTATCCTAGTAGAGGGGCAAGACATAAACAGGATTTTAGAACCTTTATGAAGCAGGCACTCAGAATCTCATCTTTGTAAATTCAGATTTCCTCTTTTAGTTGATTCTCTGAGCTCAAAGTCTCAAATTTGCCCCTTTCTTTTAGCCTTGGACATTAAAATAGTCTGTTAGCATCAGAGACTTAGGAGAAACTTCCTTAGGAACACATTTTTTTGTGAGCCTGGTACACCTCATAGGCATGCTGTAGCATTATAGAACATAAAATGATGTTGTGAGAGGGGATTTGGAGATCACCTTCTGATGGCTTACTATTGTGGAGCTGGAGAAACTGAGGTCCAGAGAGGGTAAATATTTTCTTGGTCACCTAGCCCAGTAGAACCATTGGTATGGAATGTGACCTGAGGGTGAGCTTTGGGTCACATGACTTTGGTGCTGATTTTCCACTTATTCTTGGAAGAGGGATTCTTTACTCCTCTGTTTGCTTTCGTACCTTTTACCCACTCTTCTAGTTATCATCCAAAAATCAATAGACTTACAGGCTTGCCTGGTGAAACTTTTCTACTGCAAATGCTTTGTGGAAGCCTAACAACTGGGTTTGAATGAATCCTCTGATATGTTTTAGCTGCTGTGTTACCTTGGAAGAGTTGCTCCGGCCTCTCTAAATCTTGGGTTTTGAATTTTCTGATTAGAAGGAACAAATCAGTCCGTATGATTTCTCACAGCTAGACTCTATGACCTCTTGGCCATTGGACCTCTTGATCCTGGCTTGTTGTCACCCATGTCTATTTTCCTGTGACTGATGGAAGTTGTGGCAGGTAATGATAGTTAGTTAGCAATTGGTTTGGTTCCATTCTCCTTTTTACCTTCTCTTGGGTGTCCTGGTCTTCCAGTGCTATTGTTTCCCTGTCATGGTCGACTGTTCCCATATCGTGTGATGTTCTGAATCTGAGATGAAATCTCAGTCAGTGTGGACACATATCTCTGTTCTGCCTCACTTTTTTTTAAAATCAGAAGCGAATGTTTACTTGTTTGGGCTGATGCTTCCCTCACTGCTGCTCTTTAGTTTACCTGGGGTCCAGGATGCGATGGGGTGTTTCTTGTCGCTAACAGTGTTGCCAGCAATAAGGATTGCGCCTTTACAGATGAATCACTGACCTCTACCTCTGAAACTAATAATACATTACATGTTGATTAATTGAATTTAAAGAATAAAAAGATAAAAACAATAAAAGCTAGCTAGGTTAAAAAAATCGTATGCAATCATTAAAAAAAAAGAGAAAATAGTATAACTATGTGTGCTGATGGATGTTAACTTATTGTGATAATCACTTCACAATGTACACATATATTGAAACATTATGTTTACACCTAAAACTGATACAATAGTACATGTTAGTTATATCTCACTTTTTTAACGAAAAATAATTGTATTGATTTATTAGGCAGAAAGAGAGAGAGCATAAGCAGAGGGAGAGGGAGAAGCAGACTCTGCACTATTAGGGAACCCAATCGGGGCTTGATCCCAGAACCCTGAGATCATGACCTGAGCTAAAGGCAGATCCTAACCAACTGAGCCACCCAGGTGCCCCAATTATATCTCAGTTTTAAAAAGGATTTGCCAAAGCACCTGGTTGGATCAGTCGATAGCATATGTGACTCTTGATCATGGGGTTTTGAGTTTGACCCCAATGTTGGGTGTAGGGATTCCTTAAAATAAAATCTTTGAAAAAATTAAAAAAAGAGATCACACCTTTAGCATTAATTGATATTCATACTAACTCTGTGCAAGGCAGGTTGGCATTATATGTGTGGTTTCTTGTCCTGCCTCCTTTCACTTTACACTCCCTGGTCAGTAGGACTTAGAGGAGTTGAGACAGGTTTGTAAGCAGCCTCAGCTCAACTTGAAGACTTGTTGGAAGAGTCATGGAACATGAAAGGTGGAATGAGTGGCAGAAGGCATCTAATCTTTTCTTTACAGATAGGGAGAGACACTGAGGTTCAAGGAGGTCAACGGACTAAAGTCATCATCAAGTCAATTAGTGGCTAAGCTAGAAATTACACCCGAGTCCTCTGCATTTAAGTCTAGAGCTTTTTCCAGTATTTCCAATTGTGTCTCCGATAGCCTATATAAAGGTTTGGCATTTCTGCAGAGTTGTTCTGTAGTCACCCCTTCCAAGTAATGCCAGCTGTCCATGCAGAGAATGGGGCGCTTAGCCAGTGCTGGGCCAAAGTTGCCTGTAGAGAGAAGTTGAGTGAATACATTGACATTTTCAGCCCATGGCAGATCCTGCTTTGCCCTTCCGGCTCTCATCTGACCTGATGCTTCAGAGGAAGAGTGATTACATTTGCTGTTCAGCTAACAATTTGTGTCATTTCCAGCCTGCCTTATTCTTTAATGTTGTCTTCCCACGCTTCCATCACATGCCACAGTGTATCTGCTTCATAATTACACTGGTGGGGACTTACCTACATCACTTGGAGAAGGTTTGCCTGAAGTACTTATTTACTTGTGCATAATAAATCTTGATTGATACCTTGGTAATCTCTGAGATCAATCTAAGATTCCCTCCCACAATGGTGAGAGGAGGAATGGAAGTAAGGAGACAGGGAAGCAGGTGACCAAAAAAAGAAGAAGAATGAAAAAGGAGGGCTGTGCTTTATTACTGATGAGCTCAGAGGAGAACTGTACATGATCTGGAGTTGCCATGATTTTGCTTGTTTGAGGCCTGTTCTACAGTCAGGGTCTTCTTCCATGGGTCAGAAGAGTTTGTGAGTAGGGTTGTTGTTACTCATCGAATCTGTCTAATCCTCCTTTGTTTTCAGAGGGGGACAGTGCCATCCCAGACAGAGGGAAGGCTACACTGCAACCTCATGACAGAGCTCCGCCTGAAAGCTGGATCTAATTCAGAAGACAAGGCATCCTCCAGCTCAATACTGAGAGATAGAAAGGATGAGTAGCTGTAGCCCAGAGAGGGAGGCACATGGTACCATTTCAACAGATCATTAGGAAAGCAGTTTTGAAATTGTAGATAGGTACTGACTTTTAGATAAAGGGGAAAGATAGTGAAACACCTCCAAAGTTTAGAAAAAAGTATTATTTAAATCTTTGTTGCTTGTTTTATTATTTTATCTTTCTAAAGATTAAAAAAATATTAGAGAGAGAGAGAGCATGAGCAGGGGATTGGGCAGAGGAAGAGGGAGAAAGCAGACTGCTGGCTGAGCAGGGAGCCCGACACGGGGCTTGATCCCAGGACTGTGAAAGCTCAGCTCAGTTTTGAGCTGAAAGCAGACACAACCAACTGAGCCACCCAGGCGTCCCTATTGCTTGTTTAAAGAAAGAAAATATTGCTAAGGGACATGAATTCTGAACTTTAGTATGCCATCAGCTACTTCTGATCTTTAAGTCAGTTAGCACCTCAGTCTCTCAAATTTTCTACCACTAAAATAGTATGTTAAAACTTGTCTCTTCCTTCAGTATCATTCATTGATTAGCAAACATTGACCAAGAGCCAGGCTCTGGGTTAATTGGCAAAAGAGATTTAGGGACTGAAGCAACATGATTTAAAGATTAATATAGATGCTCTAAGACAATTATTTTCAACCCTTCAATCAGAACACACACAAAAAGATTCCTCAGATAAGTCTAGCATATAGGTAGTCTTGAAAATTATACTTTAAGCTTATAGTACTTGGTGTTAGATGATGCCATGGAATGATTGGTTGGTTGGTTTTAAATTTTGATGATCTATGTAAATGTTTAAAGAAGTGTACGATATTGACTTTAGGAAAGAAGAAAAACTTGAGCAAACACTAGTTAGTTCTATTTTTGTGGCTGACAATGACTTGTCATTCACACAGTATCTTTAGAGAAGCTTAGTGGCTTTTAAAAAAAATAATAAATCTCACTTTACATGTAGCCCTGTTTTCTCACCTGCAGAGGAAAGGTCTTGGTCATCATATGGCCTTTTGTGGCTGTTTGTGCTCTGTTGTGCTTTGCTTAGTTTGGTCAGATTCTTGGCTTCATCAGTATGGGATCCTGTGGCTCATGATGGTTATTTGGTGGAACAGAGTAGAGAAGACATTATGGCTGAGATCCAGGAGCTAGGAATGGAGATAAGAGCAAAATCTACTTTGGATTGTGATGTGTGTGTGTGTGTGTGTGTGTGTGTGTGTGTGTGTTTCTCTCCAAACAGGAAAGTGGTACCATGATGAAGACCACGGATTTGAGGTTGAAGATCTGTGTCCAGGCTTCAGCTCTGCTCCTTGTCAGTATGTGTATCTTTGAGCAAATTATTTAACTCTTCTAGTCTTACCTTTCCTGATCTGCTGAATGTGCAGAATGATGACCCTACCTTGTATAATAGTCAAGACTGTTAGAAAATTGCTTGGCGTATAGTAAGTCCTCAATAAACTCTTGCTATTTATTGTCAGGCCGTGGCATTTTTGTACCCATTGAACAGCTAGGAGGAGAAGACCGAGAGCGTGGAGAGAGGACAATAAGTGAAGCTCTTTAGGTTCTTCTTCATCGCTTTGCATGTGACAACAGTTCCTGAAAGTCCAGTGCTCAGGGGGCCCAGCTCTCAGCCTCCCTCCAGCAGTAGGCATTTCACTCAGACCAGGCCCATTTCTCTTGTTTGCCTCTCTTGTGATGGTGTTTGCGTATTTTTGCAGCCCCTGTGGAGATCTTCCCTTTCACTTCTTGCTTTCGCAATGATTGTCAGCTTATAGTGAAACTGACCTAGAACCAGAGGAAGTAAGAGCAGGGTGAGTTTTGGTCCAGCAAAACCAGCTCTCACCACTACTTATCTTTGTGTTTATGTTGGTCGTTCTTGAAGAAGCTGAGAAACCCCAACTGACATGTGCTAGTTCATCTGTTCACTAACCTTGTGAGCTTTCTTCAAACCCATGTATCAACATAAAGGGCTGTAATTCAGGTTTCAGAGAAGGAAAGCACTGTAGAGTATTAGAGCTGATTGGGACTTTACAGACATTCATTTTGCAAATGAGTATCCTCTGTTGTTAAAGGTCACAATGGCCAACTTGAGACTAGAACTGTGGACCTGGAGACTCTATGTCTGTGCAGTTGTGTTTATCATCTTCCTTAGATCCATCCTGAACTGGTTCATGTTTCATATATAGAGTTTTTTCTCTTGTTGGATGACTGTTCAAAGATTAAAGTTCTAGCTTCTTATTTCTCTGCAGAAAACCTTTAAAAAGCAAGCTCAATTTATCTTCCAAACCTTTTCCCCAAATACTCTCCATAAGTCCCTCATTTTAGTACAACTGGTCTGTTCCCTGTCCTATGGAAAGACCTTGCTTCTTCCTTGAGCTTACATTATTTCCAGGCATTATCTTTGTTGCTCCATTTATCTTTCTGAACCAGCCAGCTTTCAAAGTCCTTGGCAGGGGCAACCCCTCCCTATGCTAGCTCCTGTCACACACCCCAGTTCTTTTTGTATGCTGTGTATTGCTTTCTTTCTCTTTTCACATATATAAATATCTCTTCTGCAGGTAGGCTTTAAGCTTCTTGAGTACAGGATGAGAATCTGATTCATCTCAGTACAGGATGAGAATCTGATTCATCTGGAGCTCAGATGCCAGGCAAATAAAGTTATTCATTCATTAAATTAACAGATATTTTTATTGAGTGTCTATCATGTATTAGGCCCTGGGACTTGAGAGTGATAATTCTTTATGCTCTTAAGGATCCAAGAGTTTAGTTTGGGATCTAGGCAAGCAGAGACAGGGTAATGTATTCCGTTACTCTGAGTACAGTATTCCAGGTGAAGACAATATTACACTTAAACTGGATGATAGAAAACATGAGTTATGTCTTTAAAGATTAGTGGGAAGTGATGATGCTCAGGATCTAAATGCTGCACGGTAGATATCATTTTTAATTGAGAGGTAGCTAGATGGAAATGGAGGGAGAGCAAACCTAGAAGAATTGGATAAATTTCTGTCAGAATATTGAAACTAACCTCACAAGAAGCATAAGGCGGCTGCAGCTATCATAGAAGTTACTGGAAATATGATTAAGATCTATTATTAAAGAAAGTATCACATCCAAACTTTACACTAAGTTCTGATAAACTTTTACAGATCAGATAATTCTAATCTCATCATTATTGAACAAATCCAAACAGTAGAAATGGATGTAGAACCCTCATATGAAACCTAATAATGATAAGGAAAACAATTAGAGAAACAACACTATAGAATGATCTTACTCACGATTCTGTGTACAAAAATTCTCTATAAAATACCATGTTTGATTCATCACATATCAAAATACTGTAACTGTGACTTAGTAGGATTTTTTCTAGAAATGCAGAGATGGTTCAATATCTGGATTTCTATCAACATGATTCATTACATTGCTAAGGTAACGGAGAGAAATAGAGATGACTGTTTCAGTGGAGGCTTAAGAAGGGAGATATAGACATTCTAAAGAGGGATGAGTAGCTGAAAAGATCAACATTCATCCATCTGCTCCTTTATCTGTAATATAGCTTTCTAGAGGCTTCCTAGCCAGGCATTGTGCTCATTTAATGAGACTACTCGGAAGCTGCCGCGTTATTGGGTCAGTCCATGTAGATTGCTTAAGTGTGATACAAGTACTAAAGAACCTGGAATTAAGCTACTTATTTTTTGGGGGGGTGGGTGGTGAGTTAGGGACATGTTCACAGCATCAGAGACATTTGAGCTGGGTCAAGATAAAAACAATAGGGCTTGGTAGAAAGTGAAGGGATGGAAATGGCAGTGTAGATGGTGGGCGCAGCAGGAGTAAGGCTGTGGGGTCAGGAGCATTCATTACAAATTTTGTGAATTGTGTCACTGGACCATGGTGGACACATAGAGGAATGGTACAGGAGATGCCATTGAGTTCATCTGCAGACAGATAGATGGCCAGACCCTGGTACTCTCAAGAGGTGGAACTGAGGGTATCTCCATGGGGAGGGCATTATCAGGGTAATATGAGGTATTGGGGGTAACTGTAAAGATGAGTCAATTATTTGCATATCGATGCTTAAGTTTTCATTTTTTTATACTTTCCCAGAAGTTGCCTGTTCTTTTATATCTGTGGCATATCTGAAAAAGCCAGGATTCTACAGTCAATTGGCAATGTAGAATTGATCTGGAAATGTGCCTCTTTGCTTTAGAAATCACTGCATCCTATATTAACCCATTTTTTTAAAGTTTCTATTTTGGAATAACTTCAGATTTATAGAAAAGTTGCAAGGATGATATTAACCCATTTTTAAAATGTACAAATAAAATTTATACTGCAAATGTGCATGGCACATGAAAGTTTTCAAATCTTTATTTTATCCTACTTGGTGCTGACCTATGCTCACTTTAGTCATGTTGAAAGCAGAACAGACACTTTCATCCCCTTTCAGTAGAAGACTAAGACTCAATTAAAAAAAATACATACACAAAACCTAGTGTTTCTCAATCCTTAAGAGATGTGCTTTTTTTTTTTTTTTTTTTTTTTTTTAATCTTCTTAAATGATTATACATGTGCAGCCGGGGTTGAGAACAATGAGTAAACCAGATTCATGGTTGTTTTCTATGTTGGTTTTGTGCTGGGCCTTCGTGGTGATTTTAGGAATATGTAAAATACGGTCCTTGCCCTTTCAAGGAACCCACAGCTTAACAAGTGTCTGTACCTTGCCTGTGCACACGGTACAAGGGAGGAAGAAGAAAGGCAGGGCCCTGCAACCAGAGTGAAAGTCCCTGTCTCCACTGGCTTCAGTAACAGAAGTCTCCGGATCCCTAGGTTAGAGCCTTCCTCTTTGATCCGAGTCATCCCCTTTCACTGGAAAACTACACTCCAACTCCAACAGTTTTCTTTCTCTTCCTTTGCATACCACTATATAGGACATAAAACCCTTTAGTAGTGTTAGCTCATCGGTTGTCTTAAAACTCGGGAGTTAGGGAGAACAAGGCTTTGTCTTAATTTCAAGGGAGTTGGGGTACCCGAGGCAGTGCTGTGGGGGAGGGGGCTGGCTATTCAAGGTCAGGGCCCTCCCCCCATGCTACCTTAGCCAACGCCCTGCCCCATCCCTCTTTGTCACCCTGTCTCTCCCTGGCCTTTATTTTTCCCTGCATTTCCAGTGTTCTTTGTCTTTACAGACATCTGGAGGTAATCATGTAGCCCTCTCAATTAATTCAGTTCAATTAATAAATTACTGGGTGGATTTGGGGCTGGGAGCCGGTGCAGGGTGCCTTCCGGGCCTCCCTGTGCTGGAGAGCTGTTGCAATCAGGCTTGGAGAGCCCTCCTCCTCGGCAAGCCTTCTGGGAGGCTCAGCCCCAGCCTGCAGGCTGCCTGGAGGGGTGACTGGCTTACCCTGACATGCAAGACAGCATGTTTCTTTCCTCTTACAGTGCATTGTAATATGATCAGAACTGCACTTTGGCTGGGCTGCTTTGCCCGATCTTAGTTTAGTTTTTCACAGATGTTCTCTAGTCCTGGGGGGCTGACCTGTTCATCACAGGTGTTGAATATTGCTAGTCCTTAGCTACTAAGTGCCAGTGTGGTCCTAGGCTTTGTGCAAACAGGGTCCTCCCTTCTCCCACCATTTGCAGGTGCCCCTGGGTGGGGAGCATAACTGCCCCTACAGAGGTATCATCTGAAAGCATCTTGATGGGAGCCGGTTAGGCCATTGTTTCAAGAATAAACTTCTGGTGCTTCCTTGAAGCTGACTGATGAAGTTCAGGTTCCCCAGGCTAGAGTGCAAAGCTGTGTGTACTTTGGTTCCATCCCATGTTTTACTTGTTTGCTAGCTACTTCTCCTTCTTCCCTCCCCAGAACACCAAAGTGTTCTTTGCTGCCCATGGTGCCACGTTGTTGACCTGGTTCAGGCCGACCTCTGCTCAGCACTCAGGGCCCCGTCTCAGGGACATCTCATTAATGAGATCTGCATTCTGTGCCCAGCCGGAAGTAATCTTACCTTTTTTTCTGCATCCCAGAAACACTTTTATTTATTTTGATCCCTCTTAGGCAGTATCACCTCACTTAGGTAACTTAATCATGATTTACTTGATGTGTGGTATCCCTTTTAATAGGTTATTAATAAAAGTGAAGATTTTTTCCAGCCTTGCTGGGATCAGAGTCTCCTCCCATAGAAACTTCTTCTGGGGGTGCCTGGGTGGCTCAGTGGTTGAGCATCTGCCTTCGGCTTAGGTCATGATCCTGAGGTCCCGGGATTGAGTCCCTCATTGGGCTCCCTGAAGGGAGCATTCTTCTGCATCTGTGTCTCTGCCTCTCTCTCTGTATCTCTCATGAATAAATAAATAAAATCTTTTTTTAAAAAAAGAAAGTTCTTCAGGTTAGGGACCATTTCTTATCATATCTATTTCCTGAAGAGTGTTAGACACTGAATAGGTAATTGTCAGAAGAGGTGCTCAAGATTGGATTGTGCTATTTTCTCCTCCAGTGAAAGTCAGTTTTTCTTCATCTTCCTCCTTCTATTCCTCCTCTCTTTCACTTTTTCTCTCTTTGTCCTCCTTCTCAGAGAGCTTTGTCAAGGTTTCACTAAGTATGGATTAAGATGGAAAGAATGTGGAACTGAGGCCGGTTGCCTCCATTTTCATGCTTTTGTGAACCGACTGTGTTTATTTCTTTCTAGTTCCAGATTCCAACGATGTCTCACCCATCTTGGCTGCCACCCAAAAGCACCGGTGAACCCCTTGGCCATGTGCCTGCTCGGATGGAGACCACCCATGCCTTTGGGACCCCCAGCATTTCGGTGTCCACACAGCAACCACCCAAGAAGTTTGCACCAGTAGTTGCTCCAAAGCCCAAGTACAACCCATACAAGCAGCCTGGTGGTGAAGGTAAGTGGGAGGATTTTAGAGTCGGGAATCCGAAGTGGGAGAGTTCAATATAATAAAAGCGATTTATTTTCATGATGTTTTGTCGGGAAAAAGTAGCTCAAGAATTCATTGTGCTTATCATAGTTAATAGACTGTCAGAGTCAAAAGAAACATCTAGAAACCACCAAAGCCAACATTTCTTTTAGGGATAAAGAAAGTGAGACCTCTTAGGGGTTCTACAGCTGTGGTTATTCAGTGACTTAGGGCTGTAGCTGAAACTAGAACCCTGGTCTCTTCATTCATCTCAGTTCCCTTCTACTCTGTTATCTCCCACCCCATCCCATTGTCTTGTGGAGACTGTGTGCCACCCAGTTGCCCCTCCCTCTTGATGTTAGACATGTGTCCCCATGTGCTGCCAAGAAGTGCTCTGATGGGAAACTCATTTGAAGTGAGGCACCTGGAATTGTGAAGACTAAAATTGTTAGGACTCACCTAGGCTGCTGTAGCATAAAGTTGTCTGGAGAGCTGTGTGAGATCTGCATTTGTTGAAAGTGTCAGGCAGATGTGAGCGAAGCCTAGTTCTAGGGGTTGTAACAGCAGAACATTCAATTCGCATAAAGCGGAGTTGGATGAGCCACGTGAGCTCCGCATCTCAGGTGTGCGTGTACCTGTGTGTTCACACATTGAGCCTCACAGGCAGCATGAGGAGTGCTGTACTGTTTGGTTGAAGAGTTTCCATATTTTTACCAATCAGTGTCAGCAGCTCATCCAAATCTGCGAAACGATGACTTATAACTGACAACAGAGGAGAAACGGTAAACTTCTGGACGCTGAGAGTGAAGAGACAGTGAAAGGAGATTGAGCACCCCTTTCTCTGTTTTCTCCCTCCCCCCTCCCCCCAATTCCCCCCCCCCCCCAAAAAAAAAGACCTTACGTTACCCTCGCCAGGCATGATGTATCTTATTACTTCTTGGGTGACATGAGTGTGTTTCTTTCCGCAGTGGTTGTGAGACTCTTTCACACTCTGTGGTATAGTTCAGCCTGTCTCTTTTCCTCCTAGTCCTCTCCCTGCCCCCAGGAAACACTTAACTCTTGGTATTCTCATTAGAATTGAAGGACTTCTGGAGTCAAGGCCTCACCCAGGTATCTGGTTTGTGTGAGGGGGCTGGACGCATAGACAGGTGGTAGGGAAGTCAGGCATCAGCGTGCACTCCAGAGCTGGGGCCATGGATCTTTGGGAATTCTTTTTTCCAGAGAAGGCAACAGCAAGACCATCAGAGAGCTACTGTGGAAAAACAGGAAGTGGCACTCTTGGTGCTCTACTAATCCCCATGGCAGTGTCTGAGTTTTACAGACCTTGAAGGAAATTCTCTCTACAGTCAGTCCAAGACTTAGCAGTACTGGTTTTCTTTGTTCTTCAGTGGTGGCACTTTAGTGATTGCAGGACTCATGTTGGGATTTGGAAGAGAATCTCCCCTCACCAGGACAGGAGAGACCATAGGTTGGCTTCCTTATTTGTTTTCTCAATATTTTCCCTGCTTTGCTTACTGGGGGATGGTTATTTTGTCTCCTCATCTTTGGGGAGAGCTGAAGTCAACTTCCTTCTAACATGAAAGGAAGAAGATAGGTTTCCTCCTGGAGCAGGAGGCAAATGTATGGGGAAGGCTTAGTCATTGTGATGACCGCCCCCCACCTGAGGGGTGACATGGGGGCAGGTCCTATATCAAGTAGGCTAATCCATGACATATGGGAGACCGAGGAGCATGTCGTGGTCTCCTTTCAGACTCCTTCATCCTGAATGCTGTGACCTGCAGTGGGTTGGCCCCTTGGGTGACTGGCTCTCTGCTCTTGAGATGCCCTGCTCTCCTTACTGGATTCTGTGAGGTTTGCTCACTGCCTGTCTCGTTCTCTGGGGACCCTGACAGCCTGTGCAAAACTCTGTAGCCCACAGCCATTTGCTCTTTCTCAGCATTCCACCTCCATCCATTTTGTCACCTGTCAACATCCTACTTGGGTTGCCCTCTCCAAAATGGCCAGAGATGGCCTACATCCGAAGTAATCATTCCCTTCCCTGGGGTTCCAGGTACATCTGATTCTGTGACTCTCACGTTTCTGCTTTTTTTTTTCCTGCTCTTGCTCTGTCATTGTTCAGCACGTCGTAGTCTATGTGAGATTCTGTGCTGCTTCACTATCATTTTATGTCCGCCTCATAGAATCCTATGAGGTAAGTGTATGTTCTTCCCGTGGAAAATGGGAAATGGGAGTTTAGGGAGGAGAGGTGACATTCTCTATGGTTTTGTGGCTCTTCAGTTTCTGAAGCAAGGCTGTTGTCCTTACCCAGGTGCTGTACTGCTTGTTCTTCTCTCTTGGCATATGTGGCATGCACGCCCCATGTGATGGGGATACTTCCTTGTAAGAATGTAAGCTTTGTTTCCCCATTTAAGCAACAAGACATGGTTTCTCACTCGTCCTTATGTTCCTCTTGGCTCCTATTATGCTACTGTGTTTTTGGTAGGAAGGATTGTGTATGGTCAAATGTATGTCTGTATGTTCTCATGTATGTATATATTTGGATGGATGGCGGATGGCTGGATGGGTGAGTGCTCTGCTCAGTGATTCTTCTCTTGCGATAAACAGTTTGGAATGTGGCATCCGCCTTTGAAGCAACTCAGTCTCATTTAATTTCTGAAGTCTTGATTCTTTCTTGCAATTCTGCCAATCTCTCTCTCTCTCTCTTTTTTTAATATAACCTTTTTTGAATACGTGAAAGAAGAAATTTCCCTTGCATATATACATTTTAAAGATAAATATGGGGAAAGGTTCATGGATATTCAGACTTTGTTTTTAAATGAAGCTGCATCTCTTCATCTGCTCAGTATTATGACATGATATTTGTTGGAAGTGTGAGGTTTGCTTTACTTTCTATTTAATTTAAATGTTAGGAAAAAAAGAAAAATAATTTAAATGTTAGTGCATTCTCTGCTATGCTAAACACTTTCATCATTTGTGTTCGTTTTTGTTTAAATCTTTATACATTTTTTTAAAAGTTTATAAACATTTTCCTTTTCTTTCTTCTTCTTTTTTTTTGGGGGGGGGGGGACAGGGGTATCCATTTTGAATGTCCTGTGCCATTAGCGAAGTCCCCAGACAGTAGGTAACACGGTTTTTATGTACTGAAGATGCCAGGGTCGTATGCCTCAGCTCACCTGTTCTTTGCCACTAGTAATGCTCTCCTCCATTTCTTGCCCCTGGAGTCTTTTCCCTCATAACTTGGTTCAGAGCCTGACGTCTACGAAGCTTACCTGCAAAGACATAAGAGTTAGAATTAGCAGAAAAGATACAGTCTACCTCTCTCTGGTGTAAATGTGAGAAGCACAGGGCAGAGGGTAGAAGTTATTTGCTCAGAGGTATGTGGTCTGCTCAGGGCTGAGCTCGGGTCCTCTCTGTCTGAGTCCAGAGTCATACAGGACCTTGGACCGTATTCTAGTGAGGACTCTTTCTCACTATGCCATAACCTCTTTATCTACCTCATAGAGTTCTTAGCACGATGTGCCTTCCTTGTAAAAGAGCCTGTCTCCTTCAGTGGGCCAGGAGCTCTTGGAGGCAGGGATGCCTGACTCATGCCTTTACTCCTGCTGATACCCAGCAGGATACCTGTCATATCCTAGGTACTCTGTAATGTTCCGGGTTATGCTTAAGCCCCATAGCAAAGTAAACCTGCTTCTTCAGGCACAGATCCCCGCTGCACAGCTACCTATCAGGTGTTAGGGTTCTATAGCTCCACCTACCTGTTTGGATTGTTTTTACCCTCCTGTACTCACTCCTTAAGCTTTTTAGTCCAGGAGTTGTTAAACCACTGCTGCCTGGAAGCTTTCTTTCTTTAAAGATTTATTTATTCATGAGAGACACACACACAGAGAGAGAGGCAGAGACACAGGCAGAGGGAGAAGCAGGCTCCATGCGGGGAGCCCAACGTGGGACTCGATCCCGGGTCTCCAGGATCACGCCCTGGGCTGAAGGCGGCGCTAAACTGCTGAGCCACCTGGGCTGCCCTGCCTGGAAGCTTTCAATTCTGTTTCTTACCTTGGCATTAATAATGTCTGCAATGTCTGGGGTTTGCTTTCTCATTTTTAAATTCTTTTTTTTTAAAATTTTATTTGTTTATTCATGAGAGACACAGAGAGAGAGGCAGCAGGGAGCCTGCTGCGGAACTCGATCCCAGGACCCTGGGACCACGATCTGAGCTGAAGGCAGACACTCAACCACTGACCACTCAGGTGCCCCTCATTTTTAAATTCTAAGAGTGGCTAAGTACCCACATGTTTGCACATCAGCTTATATTTATGGGATCCCATATGTCATGATTTCTCCCTCTTTTTAAAAATTTGTTTATTTATTTAAGTAATCTCTACACCCAGCTTGGGGCTCAAACCCATAACCCCGAAATCCAGAGTCAGGCTCTCCCAACTGAGATTGCTGGGAGTCCCACTGTCATAATTTCCTTTTACAATGTATTCTGCTAATAACCTTTCTCTAAAGGGCTTTGGCACACTGAGAAGTGGGGGCTCTTTTTCCCAGTTACTTGCTCTTTAGGCCTTAAAATACTTGTGTTTTGCTACCATTTTTCTCAGACTTTCCACAGATATTCTTTAAGAATTTGTATTTCCTCAGTCCTCTCTGAGTGACCCTGCATTTCCAAATGCCTTCTCGTGTTTGGTACTATATGATTATGAGCCCATATATCTTTTTTATTGTTTTGCCTTCTTACGAAGTTTTTACTGTTAAATGCCTGTATCATTTTTTTTTTATTTTTTTTTTTCTTTTTTCTTTTTTTTTTTTGTGGGATGGTTGCTATGTATGTATGATTTTGTCTCATTATCTTCTATTTTAGACTGATGAGGACAACAAGATAATGCATTTTTTTTTCTGGTCTTTCAAGTACTAGCCAGTAATGTTCTGTATCCTATAATCTGGGTCTTCTGTCTTCTCCAAATTTGCAAGAACAAAACCAAACCAAAAACATAAAGCCTTAGACTTTGATGGCAGGACAGGGTATATAGATCTTTCTTTTTCTATTCTTGGTAGATACCAGTGAGCTTTCCTACTTTGCTAATACATTATTTTCTTGAGATGGTTCTGAAAATTTCCTGTCATTACAACTTTGGGAATTGGAAATACATACACACACACACACACACACACACACACACGTACACACAGTCTTTTTCTCTTTTAATACTCTGGTCGAATGAAATGTGATAATTACAGTAAATTCTCATACAGAATCACTTGTAATATTTCCAAATTTTAAGTTTTGGGTTGTCTTGTAGCCTGAAGTTTATTTTCTCCAATTTCTAAAGTTCCTTTGAAAAATATATTTTTTAAAGATTTTACTTATTTATTCGCAAGAGACATAGAGAGAGAGTCAGACACAACACAGGCAGAGAGAGAAGCAGGCTCCCTGCAGGGAACCTGATGCGGGACTGGATCCCAGGACTCCAGGATCATACCTGAGCCAAAGGCAGAGGCTCAACCACTGAGCCACTCAGGCGTCCTGAAAAACATTTTTTATAGAAGATTTTTAGAAAAATCTACTGCCTAGGGTACAAATTCAAGGGGACTGTTTCAGTAGAATCCCTTTGTATTCGTACAGCACTTATAGTTTATCCTATACTTCCATACTCACTGTCATTTCATTCTACAAGGGTGATTCCTGCCATGGCTCTCTGAGTAAGTTACAACAGATGTGATTGACATTTTGCCAAGCGGTAAACTACTAGAAGTGAAAGAACTTATTTATTTGCCTCGCAGTCAGTAAAATAATAGAGCCAACCTCTACTTTTCATGTCTGGGGCTCTTACTGATGTTAAAGGGTTCTATTTATTGGAAGTTGGGATAGTCAGCTTCCTCAACTCTAACTCCATTACTTTATTATTACATGATTCTTCTTGGAATTAATTTCAAAATGGTTGCTCTTCTCATAAACAATTTCTACATATATTGCCTTCTACACTTGTAGGTAAATACATGTAAGACTTCTGCTTTCGAGCTTTGCCTACATTGGCTCACCGAGACGTGAAAAATACAATCAGAATAAATGAAGTGAATTCTATTCAGTGAAGGTTCTAAACCTGGAAATTCGTGATTAGAACTCTCCATGCTTTCTGCTCCCCTGAGGTTATTCATCCGTTTCATGGAGGCAAATAGTTACAGGCAGTTTGCTAATCTCCAGTAGACGGAGGAGCTAGAACAAAATGCCGTCACATGTAACAGAACCCCCCATGGAGGAGAAGGCAGCCAGTCTTCCTTCATTTCTGCCTTCATGACAGAGCCATTCTTCATGCATTAATTACAAAGTCTTGGAGTGGCAGAACTAGAAGAGTTTGACGATCATGTATTCCAGTTCTTCCATTTGTCAGATGTGAAAACTCTGTCTAAGAGGGAAGGGAATAGCTTCTCAAGTGTATCCAAGGGTTGGGGGCTGAGCTGGGGTCCACGTCCAGGATTCCCACATGTGCTCATCCCACTGCATCTCTATTGTCTCTGATTGGAAGAGGCAAGACAGGCTTGGCTCCTAGGAATCGATGAGTCGTGGATCATTGATACTTTGTAGATAAGTAGCCAGTAGTGGTGTGAAGTGATGTAAACTGGTTTGGTTGGACATACTTATTTTCTCAACAAAAGCTAAAATGTGAGGGAAACAGATGGCCACCAATGGCAATATAGTTAAATAACATAGCATGGGTTTTCCCTACCATTTTTTGTGTTTAACCTACAGGCAAATTTGGTGCAGCTTCTGTTCTTATGGTTAGTAAACTTTGTGTGTGTGTGTGTGTGTGAAAACAGAATAGTAAGTGGCAGAAAATGGAGGAGTACCAGTTGTGAACTCTGAACAGTCATAGCTAAGTATTTATTTATTTGTTTGTTTGTTTATTTAAAGATTTTATTTATTTATTCATGAGAGAGAGAGAGAGAGAGAGAGGCAGAGACACAGGCAGAGGGAGAAGCAGGCTCCATGCAGGGAGCCTGATGTAGGACTCGATCCTGGGTGTCCGGGATCACGCCCTGAGCTGAAGACAGGTGCTCAACCGCTGAGCCACCCAGGCATCCCATAGCTAAGTATTTAAACTCACGGTGTGCTAGCTTGTCTCTGGAGTCCTGTAGTTTCTGTGCCCTGCTGTGAAACAGGTGAATCTGGCCTGCGACTTTGCAGGTACAAATGGGGAACATCTTCTTTCTGTGGTCCTGACAGTCTCATTAAGTTGCCAGCAATCACACAAGAGCAATTGCAGCTTCTTAGACATTTGTTATAATTATGCATGGTCTGTCATAAGGACAGTCACAAAGTCACTGAAACATCAGGAACTCTAATGAGGCTTGGGTTTGACTGGCATGCCCCTTTTCTGGTACAGGGTAAGCATGTTGAGCCTCATCTATCACTGCAGAATGCTGTACATGAGTTTTAATTCTCAGACCCTTGGCAGAGGGGGAAGGGGGTACAAGCTGTTCATTCATTAAAGGGTCAAATAATAATTGTATTAATTTGATCTTCACATCACATATTCCTGAAGAGAAAAGAATTTGTAATTTCTTGGGTGACATTAGATTTTACCAAATATTCACAAGCCTTATTGACACTCCAAAAAGCCAAGGTTCATGCTGACTTGGGGGTCAGGGTATTTACAGTCAAGCTCAGGGTTCACCACCTGAACTTGATAATGACAGTTTTCTATTCCACATTTCTTTAATTTATAAAATTAGCTGGAGATATTAATTACCTTACAAGGTTGTTTGAGCATCGAATATAATGATGATTATGAAGATTTTTAAAAAGATTTATTTATTCATGAGGGACACAGAAAGAGAGAGAGAGAGAGAGAGAGAGAGAGGCAGAGACATAGGCAGAGGGAGAAGCAGGCTCCCCATGGGGAGCTTGATTCAGGACTCTCTCCTAGGACCCCGGGATCAGGACCTGAGCTGAAGGCAAATGCTCAACCACTGAGCCACCCAGGCTCCCCTGAAAATGTTTTATAAGCTAGAAAATACATTACAACTCTAAGGAATTGCTCTGGTGTGCTTATTCAACAATCATTTACTTAAAACAGATTTTGTGCCAAGCTCTCTTCTAGGGGCTGAATGAATGGAAATGAACAAAACAGGGATTAATTCTTGCCTTCATGGAATGTGCTTCTTGCTATAATAAAGATAACTAATTGTTTTTATTCATAATAAGTAATATTGAAAAAATAGTATTTTCACTAATACATTTCTGGGAGGTGTCAAGCCTTTGCCCTAGGAGTGCTGTAAATAACAAATAAAATTGCTGAATTGAAGGCAAGGGTTATTACCCCAGTTTTAAGGGATCCAAGGTCAGTGGCTTATTCAGTATTACAGAATAGTGAGTGGTTGATCCTCTGGATTCCTTCTATGGTTACCACAGTTCTGTGTTGCTGATGTGTTTTGAGTGACTTGTTTAGAAGCTCCAGTGATAGAATTAATTTATGTGGACAGAGTGGATCAGATGTTTTAGAACAAAGAGAAGTTTGTTTATTGTCAACAAAATTTCTTTTATTTTGTAACCTGTCAGCGTCATCAAGTGTGGAAGTAAATTCCTTAAGAAGGTAGTGGACTTCCAGAATGGTGAATAATGCTAGGTTTTTTGGTGAAGTGCTCTTTAATCTTCTTTGTGTTTAAATTCTATAAATTTATAGTATTATTGTCACTCCATATTTTAAATTTAAACATAGCTTAATTTCTTTTTTGAAGATAAAAGTAAATATAGAAATGCAATAAAACATAACTACACATCTATTAAAAAGCTAAGATTTAAAAAAAAGGCTGGTAAAGATGTGGAGAAACTGGATCACTGCTGGTAAGAGTATGTCAAATGGTATAACCACTCTATAAAACTCTTTGGCAGCTTTTTTCCCCACATGTACCAACCATATGATTCAGCAGTTGCACTCCTGGAGGTTCAGTTCAGAGACATGAAAAGTTATGTTCACACAGAAACCTGTACGTGAATGTTCACAGCAAATTTTTTCGTAATGACAAGATACTAAAAACAATCCAAATGTCCTTCAATGGATAAATGTTTCAACAAACTCTGGTACCTCCAAACAATGCAGTGATACTGTTCATCAATAAAAAGGAATCAACTATTGATACATGCGACAACCCAGATTGACCTCAAGGGCATTATGCTTGATGAAAAAAGCAGTCAATCTCAAAAGGTTGCATATACCGTATGATTCCATTTATAAGACATTCTTGAGATGACAAACTCTAGAGATGGAGAACAGATTAGTGGTTGCTAGGGAACAGGAATGAGGGATGGAGCAGGGCAGGGAGTGGGTGTTCATACCAAGAAAAAGCAACAGGGAGTCTTTTCGTGTTGGTGGAGCAGTTCTGTATCTTGGTTGTGGTGGTAGTTGGGTGACTATACATGGGATCAAATTGCATAGAACTGTATACACACACAGATGAATGTAGGTAAAAAAAATGGTGAAAATGGAGTAAGAGCTAGCTAATAGTAATACAACAATGTGCATTTCCTGGTTTCCATTTTGTGTTCTGCCTGTATTGGATGCTACCATTGGAAGATGCTGGATGAGTGGTACCTGGGAGTCTAAGAACTTCAGTTCTTATAACTTTCTATGAATCTATATTTCAAAGTAAAAAGTTTAATAATAAGAAAAATACATACATACAGATTTCTACATGATTAATAAGAAAAATACATACATACAGATTTCTACATGATTTCTTCTCTTAAGTGCCATCTTACATGGACACTGAATTGTCTGCACCATACTTTGATGATTACTGTTATAATGTATGGTTTAAACATTAGTTTTCAAAGCAGACCAGTCATTAGAAAGATTTGGAGAACATTTTTTTAGATATATTTATTTATTTGAGAGAAAGAGATAAAGAAAGCATGAGTGGAGGGGAGGGGCAGAGGGAGAAGGACAGAGAGAGAATCTCAAGCCGACTCCCCACTGAGTGAGGAGCCTGATGCAGGGCTCAATACATGACCCTGAGATTATGACCTGAGCTGAAACCAGGAGTTGGACATTTAACTGACTGAGCCACCCCCGTACCCTGGGGAACATTTTTTAAAAAGAAAAAACACATCAACTCTGGGTCTCATGTCACCACTACAGATTTAGCATCTCAAGGCATCTGCACAGAAACAAAACAAAGCTCCCCAGATAATTCTGATTGTGGCTCAACGAAAGTTTGGGAACCATTCATTTATTTCAATAACTCCAGGGAATGGTGTTTTAATGCCTTTTGAATCTTCTGCAGGTCCTGTGGGTACACACTCTTCTTAGTTAATGACAGTGGCTTTTGAAGTCTTAAGTATCCTTTATCATGTGAACAATGTAGAGGTTCAGGGACTCAAATCATTCTTCACCTTGCTGTGCTTTTCCCTCTGTGCTTTCATCATAACAGAGTTTTCTGCATATGTCTCAAGGAATTTTAATTGGAATCCTAAGATGGAAGTAAAAAGATTAAAAAAAAAAGATTCTTCTAGAATGTTTCAGCAATGCCCAGGCTTCTGTGTTATAGAGCACTTCCTATTGTGTTACTTCAGGTAGTGATGCCTGAAATCTCAGCTGATTTTGGGTCATGACAGGCCTATGTAAATCATCTATAAATGGATTCATTATGGATATTATAAAAATAAATCCAACACTTGAGGCTTTGGGCAAATATACCATATAAAGAAATCATACCCTGGAACAATGATTGACCCTAGGAGCTGCAAAAGAGAAAAAAATATCATGATATTATATTTTTATCATCTTTTCTTAAAATTACTGTATCTAGAGACTGGAAGTCTGTGCATAGCTCTAGGGACAGAAGAGTACCTGAGATGTGATACCTCAAGCTTTCTAGCACTTTGACCACCAGTATTTTCCAATACTATCCGTTCTTTACTTTGTATATTGCTGATCTCAAACAGAATAGATGGCTTGCTACAGGGATAGACATATAATAGGCACCATATCTCTGTAAAGGTCTGTAAACTATATGCTGTAAAGGAATATGAAGGATGTGCTATAGGAGAAATTGGGAAAAGCTTCACAGAGGAGGGAACATCTGAACAGAGTCTTAGAGAATGGGTTAGTTGTGTGCCAAGCAGTAAAGGGTGGATAACAGGATGACACCCCAAGCAAAGGGAATAGCATGTGCAAGAGTCGAGAACGATTCCCATTCTCAGCCTCGTGATTTTGGCAGCCTTTTGCTGATGTTTTTAGGCCGTGAATCTGGGCTTCTGCAAGTCCCTTTGCAATAGGAGCACAGGAACTTCATTATGAGTAGACTGAAAATCTAGTATGCTCTAAAATACAGTTCTAGGAACAGCTCCAGAATGTTGGATAGCTACAAGGAGGAAGCACCAAGAAACAGGAGCATGCTGACCTTATCACACCATGGCAAGAAGCATCTTCCTGCTGGTCCTGGGCAGAAAGATTGTACCATTTCTCCCCAAGTGTCTGTCATGCTTGAGAGTGAAATATTTCTTTGTAGATAGATGCTAAGACAAAAAAGAAGGGGAAAAGAAGCACTCCGCAATTTGGATCAAACCAGCCTTACTTACCTAGTCAAACACGTGTGAAGTGAGGAAACTTGAAATCTTTTTGTTGCTTTGTTATGTGTTGCTTTCTTACTTATCTCTACTTTGAGTGATCCTGAGAAAATAGGAAGCAATGAAAGAAGGGTTTTATTATGAAATATTCATTACAAAGTGCCACTTTAAAGATGTGTGTGTAGTGTGTGTGTGTGTGTGTGTGTGTGTGAATTCATTTCAGATTCCTTTCCCACATAATATCTAGTTCAAAAAAAAAATAATAATATCTAGTTCAGTCACCACAATATGTTGTAACATTATTATGGTTCCTACATTATTACAGTTCCTAAAGACAAATGAAAAATCTAAGATCCAGAGGACCCCCCAGTGAGTCTCATAAATGAAGAAGCCACATGTTACCAAATTTTTGTACTTTGCCTTAAGTAAAATATTCCTAATATTAATAACCACTGTGTAGTAATCACTGATTATTACCATCACTAAAACAATTTGTCTGGCAGAACATTGTCAAAAGGGTGGGAAAAACTTTTAGTAGTTTTATTAGCCTATTTCATCTGAAAGCCACTCTGCTTTACTGTTAACCTAATTTTTTTAGCTATGTTGTAAATGGTAGGTATCATCAGCCTTAATTTGCAGAGAATATAATACAAAGTGAAACATCCAGCATAGGGCAAAGCTGGCATTTGAATCCCTGTCTCCTAATTCCGCGTATAGAGTTTTTTCCCTTAGGACTGCACTGCGTCTTGTGTTAATGCTATTAGTATTTTGTATTAAAAGAGCAAAAACTGATCACTGTTATTTTCTCCAATTACTACCATTCATTGCTGTTTGAAAATTGAATTCATCCAAATAACATGCAAAAACTACCTGTGCATGGGTGTATACAGAGGTATAAAACAGCCAAGTAATCTTAAGAAGTCATTACCAAGAAATTTTTTTCAGAAAGTTCTTGAATAACCATTTGAAATGTCCATTAATTCAGGTGAATTATATCATCTTGCTTAAACTTACTAGGTATCATTGGTAGTTTTATTGGCATTAAAATTAAAATGACATTTAAATTTGCTGTTTTTGTTATTGATGTATGTTCATATATGTAATAGCTATTTGGATTTTATTAGGTGCTTCCTTTATAAAAATTATTTACTAGGAATGATGGCCAATACATGATATGTATCTGGAAATAACACCATTTGACCTTGAGGTGTCCTACATGCCCATTTCACATGGTCCCTGCTAGATGGATTTTACTTTGTCGAACCTCACCCTCTGCAGTTTATTCCAATTCCTTCAGCAGGGATGATTCTGATACACCTCATGCCATTTTTATTGAATAGGGCTCTCTAAGTGATAGGAGAAGAGTACAAACACATCCTAGTCCTTCAGCAGGTTATATTTTTATTAGAAACTTGACATGAAAAAGATGAGTTACCTAACAATATTAGCTGTAAATTCTGTGAAGTGGTTCTATAATTATTTTCCTGGAGGTCTCAGAAAGAAGAATGTACTTGGGGCCAGGACAAAATTGGAAGGCTTCAAGAGGGAAGACTCAGGGCAGGCAGTGCTTAAGCACGGAGATTCCAGCATCAGATAGATCTGGGTTTAAGTTTGATTTTACCCCTAATTCTCTAGGAACTTTGGCTAACTAGTTTAAGATGTCTCAATTTGTTTATGTGTGTGTGTGTGTGTGTGTGTATATATTTCCATATATATATGATATATATATATATATATATAAACATATATGGATATATATATATCTTAAAAATATATATCTCAGAGTCATTTTCAAAATCCAGTGAATGTGTTGGTAGAGTATCATACAAAATAATAGCTGTCTCAGTAGAAGCCACTATTGTTACTGCTGCTGTTATTAAAATTAAAGCACGAATATTAGATCTGGGAGTCATAATCCATAGTTTTTCGTCCATAGATTTTTAAAAATCATTATTGTCCAAATGTAACTCTTGCTGGCTGTTTTTGAAAATAATCTTAGTTTTTGGGAGTGCCTGGGTGGTGTAGTCAGTTAAGCTTTAGACTCTTGATTGGCTTAGGTCATGATCTCAGGGTTGTGAGATCAAGCCCTGCTTTGGGCTTTGAGTTCAATGAGGAGTCTGCTTGGGATTCTCTCTCCCTCTCTTTCTCCTTGCTGATGTTCTCTTTCCCTCTCTTTCAAATAAATAAGTTACTTAAGAAATAAGATAATAACCTTAGTTTTATCCTTTTTCGTTCTATGTTGATGTTTTATGATTATCTTATTTTTTCCCTGCTTGACTGCTGATGTGTTGATATGTCCTATTTTGAATTTGTAGAACATATTTCTCAGAGACTTTACTTGAAGTATGTTGTAACAAAAAACAAGTAGATTCATATTTGTAGTCTATTTAAGAAGGAGCATTTTTATTATTGTACTATCATACGGATACTAATGTCAATAAACATCATATAAATCAAACTATTTAAACTAGTGATTTTTATTAATTTTTAAAATTGTTTGTTTTCCAAAACATCAAATGAGGCAGAGAGAATTTTTTATTTTATTTAATTTTTTAGAGATGCTATTAATTATATTTTTAGAGGAAACAATCATTAATTAGAAATTTTATCTTGGTTCCCATTCATCTCTGGCATTCGTATTTGTGATTTTGCAAGTCTCCTGAAGTTGTATTTACATTTGGTCCATGTGTATGTCTTTTTCAGGGAAAGGGTCTATATGTCATCAGATCCTCAAAGAGATGCTTAACTCACTCATTACGAAAGATAACATCCCTTGGCTAAGAGGTCACCAGTGTCTCAACCCAGTTAGTTATATTGATGCTGCTTAATTAAATAAAAGTCAGATTTCCATTTTTCTCTTACCAGAGTTAAGGGAGACGGTTTGAAGAGAGAATGAAATATTTCATGATGGTGGCGGTGGTGGTGTTTCTGATAATAATATCAGAAAATATAATGCTTATACGATACATTATATACCATGTATGGAATTATATCATGATGTATGGTTTTGATATACCTTCCTACCATATATATTTGCACATCTCCTCTGGGCAGTACATATGCAAAGCACAGTATGGAGATGGATAAGGCATGAGTTCTTTCCTCTGAGAGGGATGCCAGGCAGGGAGAGTGACCCCATTTAGTAGTTGTCGACATCAAGTCTCCATGTTAAGATTGGTTGTACCTGGTCTTACAGGTAGACGGTAGTCAAGAAGAGATGCAAGAATAACTCTTCTGAACCAAAATCAGGTTCTTTATACTGCAGCATGTTTTCTGTTGCTTAGCATAGAACTATTACCCATACATTTTTACTTATTCCTCTTATATGTGATTTTAAAATGTCATATTTGTTCTGCTTCCATTATTGCAGTTTTGAATGATGATTCATCAGTGCAGTGGCCTATTTTAGTGAACCACAATAGCTTGGGTAGAAAGGAAAAAAAAAAAAAAAGATTCAACATACTCAGGAATGGAAAGCAGCCATCTTTTTATAGCTAAAATTGCAAACATCTGGCAATTACTCTATTCTACCTCCCTTCAGAAAAGAAGAATCGTCCCTTCAACTGGAGCCTGCCGCTGTGTCTAATCAAGACAGCTATGCGAGCCTCAAGGAGCAATAGGTTTTGATTCAAGGAGGCCATTGCCTAACCCAGTTGGCCAGAGTCTCTTTGGAAAGTACACTATTATTTAATGCTCCGCATATGGTACTGTATTATATAATGATAATAATGGTAATATGGCAATTAATGGCTGTAGAAAATCCCCTCTTGCTTTTCTGCCCTGGCTCATTTGTGGTGGCTCTTATGGCAGCTTTTATATTTTGAAAGTTAACTGTTCAGGTCAACTTTGCCTCTCTGTTCTCTGAAGCTTTTTGTGCTCTGGAACAGAAGGTTCAGCTACATCAGTCCAACCAATAATTACCAGCTTGATTTTGTTATTATAAACTGGTCTAGTAAAATGTTCAAGGAACAAATCAATTTCTTTTTAAAGCCTGACAGTGATCTTATAGTCAAAAAGCAATTTACCTATGGTTATGGTCCCTTTGTACCCCACCCTTATTTCTTATTGAGATAATTGTTTGTGAAACTAGTTCTTCCCTCGCTGGCAAAAGTCAGCTCTGCTGGCAGGGGAAGTGAGAATGGCTGGTGGTTTGTAATACGGCTGAGAATCAGAACTTCTGCATTTTTCTCTTGGGGTTAATGCCAGCTTTCACTCTGGCCTTGACCAATACATTTACCTTTCTATTCCCCATTTACCTTTCTCTTCCGCTAGGCCACTGGAGGGTAGAGGTGGACTTTTCCTTTCCTGGGTTCTGCCAACCTTATTACCACTGTTCTCTTTTGCCATGGGCAATCTTGGTCAGTGATCCTCAGTAATTTTGAAGGAATGGAAAAGCTCTAGTAGGAAAAAAAACGAAAAACAAAAAACAAAAAAAACCCAGCAAGGTTCAAGTATGGTGATGTTCAAAAACAACCTCAAGTACTAAAAATAGTCTGTTTTCTAGTGTTAGCATATTATGGTACTTGGAAATCAGAAGTTTTGTGGGGGCCCCCGAGCTTATTTCATATGTCTGTCTTTTGCTTTTATGCCTTGGGTAGAACTATGTTCAGTACTGAAAGCCACAAGCTTTTCCCTTGATACAAGAAGTTTGCTAAGTACTGTCTCCTACCAGTCTTCCCAAAATCCCAATGAATTTAGCAAACATCTCATTAACCTGAATGCAGTGTTAGAAGAGGTAAGAATATAACCAGGAATGTTCTGGGGAATGAATGAATGAATAAATGAATGAATGAATGAAAATGAACAAGTAGTCCTAACAACCCAAAATGGGTATCTTAATCCATATGGTTATTCCATGCAGAGCCATAGTGATCTCTGGAATTCCAAGTGCATGTCCCCTTTGCTCTGTCTCCATCCAGTGTGTTCTTGGTAGCTCTAGCCTCTCTCCCTCATAGAACTCATCGTAGAGCTTGGAACTTGCTTATTACAAGCTAGTATTCTAGCTCATTTGCTTTTCTCCTTGAGGACATTGCTCATGTGGAAAGGGTATGCCAGGGTCCCTTCCCTTTTACTTTAGGGTGTCAAGTCTGCACACTTCTGAGAATACAGCCAGTGCCGTGTTGCAGGGGACAAGGGGCTTTAGATGTCTCTCAATGATTCTCTACCCTCACTACACTTACTAGTCATCTGGGACCTCCAAAAATTACCAAGGCTTGGGCCTCATTCTCAGATATTCTAATATCATTGGTCTGGGACTGGCACCCTTTTTGGGGAACCCTTCTCAAGTTTCAGAAAGTACTGAGGTGGCCCACTCTCTTACCTGATACTAATCACCTGATATACCATCGTCTTTGGACAGCTCTGATGTGTTTTGAAAGTTTACCTTTACCTTTGATTTGAAATCTGCCTTCAGAAAATGTGGGCATATCTCTTAGTCACATTTATAATCTCTAGCCAGAGTTTAGTTAGTACTTAAAGCTATAAGCACCTGTCCTCCAAGCAAAACAACAACAACAACAACAACAATAACAGAAAAGCAACTATGGCAATGTGGTCACTTTTCTCCAATTGTGACCCAGTCCTCATTATATGGGACCTCTCCCTTTACCACTTTTGAGTTATAAATCTCTGGAAAAGGAACGGAAGGGCAAAAATATCAACAAAACAGGTACTTACTCTGGTAGGTAATGTCAGAGTTACCTTGTCAACTAGACAGTTTGGCTTTGTGAGGAGGAACGCTGTGCTGGTCACCGTTAAATTCACAATGCCTAACATGGTCCAGGCACAGAGGAAGCATTCCATGAATAATTATTGAATAAATAATAGTTACAAAGTTTATTAAGGTGACTCAGTTCAGATTAAATATACAGAAACTGGTAGTTTTAAACATTTATTTGTTTCAGGGAAAGAGAAAATGTGAGTGGGAGGAGGGGCATGGTGAGAAGGAGAGAGCAAATCCTCAAGTAGACACCCCGCTGAGCACAGACCCTCCCCGCCCCCCTCCTGAGAAGGTCCCTCCAGGACCCTGAGATCATGACTTGGGCTGGAGTCAAGAGTCTGACCCTTAACCGACTGAGCTACCCAGGCACCCTCCAAACTGATAGGTTTAAATGTAATAATACTGTAGAAAATATAATGGGAGAAGTTCCCTTTTGCAGAGGGAATAAAGCTTAAAATACCTACTCACAAGTTTAGTAAGAGATTTGAGGGTTCTCTATCCAAACAACAATAGCAAAACTAAAATAACGACTCTGAAGCTCCCTGGAGGGACATGGACTTCATAGCTGTCCTCTGGTGCAGAGATGTCCTCTTAGGCAGGTTTGTTTTGGCTTGAATATATGGTGGAGGCAGGGACAGATTTTATTTATAGTGTCACCTGCACTACCTTTAGATTAGGAAGATATTTCCCCATATTTAGGTGGAGGCTGCTACTCCTCAAATCTGCTTTTGGTCCTAATTTTGCCTTTGAAGCTTGCAGTCCCTTTTCTGTATGAACCCTTCATGTCTTTAAGATAGGGATCTCTCCCTCATCTCCCTCTCCTCCCCTCCTTCAAGCTCGACAGTTCCACTGCAGTGTTTCTAAAATTTTAAAAACATTTTTTTTAAATTTGAGATTTAATTGGCATCTAGCATCGTATTAGTTTTAGGTGTACAACATAATGGTTTGATATATGTTTATATTGCCAAATGGTCAACCACAGTGAGTTGAGGTAATATCCATCACCACAGGTAGCTACACTATTTTTTTTTTCCTTGTGAGGAAAACTTTTAAGATCTAATCTTTTAGTAAATGTCAAGTATCCAAAATGTTATTATTAACTATGGTCACCATGCTGTATGTTATATCCCCCGGGACTTATGTATCTTATAACTGGAAGTTTGTACTTTCTACCTCCTTTAATTATTTTTATCCACCCTATCCTGGAAAGCCTCATCTGTCAGGATCCAAAACTGAATGTAATGCTGTTGCATCAGTTGAAGAATGGCAAAATTCTCCAAGAGGATTCTTTTTCCTAAGCCAAGATGCGAATACCAAGAATTGCCATTACAATTGTTAGCACAATTTGTCAGGCTCAGTTATAACACTGTTCAACTTAAAGAAAATATGATATGTGTATGTATATTTACTAATCTATATACACATATATGATACATATGTACTAATAATGTGATATTTTCACAGTGACTTTTAAAAAATCATGTATATATATATATATTTTAAATATGATTTTCCCTTTCTGTACATGGAAAAGAGTATAGGGTGTTGGACGGTAGTAAGGCCAAAAATGAATTTAGATCTTTCCTATTATTAGATTAAGTGGCCTGATTAGAACAAGTAACATTTACGGATTAATAAATAAGTTGGTGTTCTTGGAACCCAAGCGATTCTAAATTTTGAGGAAACAAACTGGAAAAGCTAGAGTGCAGAATGACTAATAGTAAAAGCAAAGCTCTGGTTATTAAGAAAATTATCAGAATGACTTATATGATTGGTCTTTGCAACAGCTCTCCCTGGTGTATTTTGCTTGCAGGTTTAAACTGTTTTATAGCTCCTTAAATTTTATGCTCACTTTCTTTTTTTTAAGAAAGAAGGATAATCTGCTGCTTTTCTCATGCTTGGGTCAATGGTTTATTTGGGTGTTGCAGTTACACGCTACCACTCCGTGGTTGTAGTGTGTCTCAAGCATAGATTCATTGGAAAAGTGAACAAAAACTCTTCACACCTTACCTGTACAGTGATTCAACAAGTCATTTTACAGTTATACTCACCTTTGTGATTTGTGATTCCATGTGTTTGTTCAGGATGTAAAGAACACTAGAGTAATAGAGGCAGGTGATTCAACACTCATAGACATCTGGAGAGGAAGCACTGGCAAGATCGTCTCCTAAAAACTTCTAAATATCTTTTTGTGCCAACCTGAGAAGGCATAGGCATAATTCAAAGCCCACGTTCAGTAAAATTAAAATCACTTTTATACCAGCACTGGTGACTTTGAGTCCTCCCTCCATCCCGGTTTAGATATTTTTTGGATATAGGTTTTATTTATTGTGGTATTTTTCTTTCAATTAATTGAACCATGTCAGGTGTAATTAAGGTTTTTTTTTTCCCCCTCTCAGTTTTTTCTTTTTTGATTTCAAGTGATTTTATTGTTTCCAAATTTTTATTGTTTTATTGCTTCAGCCATATTTCCTTTTAAAGGTTGTGTTTCTGGAGGCAAGGTGTTTTGCTAGTCACAGATCTATACCATTCCTAAGCAGCTTATCTCTTGTAGTTTGCTCTCTACTTGATGTAGTACAGATAAAAATTATGAAAATAGTGTCTGTTCTAGCTTGAAATTGTCATTGGTAATTACCTCTTATCCTGGAAAAAGGTGTTGGTCCAAGGTTGAGAAAGGAGATGTCTTAGGACCTATGCCCATTTTAGGGTCTGCCAAAGAATTTTTCTTCTCTGGAACAGCTGCCAGGACACTTGTTGCTAATAGACCAGTGCATTAACCGGGCATTTTGCTGGAAGTAGAGGAAGGGCAAAGCTAGAGCCATAGAGGGAATTTCAGGGCAAAAACCTCATAGTTAGAAGCTGGGCACTATGCTTGAAGTGCCCTTCAAACATCCTGTTTTCAGAAATAAACCCAACTGTCATAGCAACTGTTATTTTTTCCCCAGACTTGGTATAAAGAACCATGATTCCTAGTTAGTAGCTAGGATCTATTGCAAAGTTTGACTTTGTTCTGAATGCAGTCTTAAAACTGTGTGCGGAGACTCCATTGAAATGGGAGAACCAAAGGGCCTCCTGAAATAAAGGTAATTTTACCTTGACCACACTGAAAGGAAGTGGCAGCCAGTCAAGAAGGCAAAGCCTTCTTGATAAAAGAGCTGACCAGATGGAAGTGTGTCCATGGGAAAGGATACTTGCTGTTGCCTATTGTGGCCTACGTCTATCACTGAACCACCCTGGGTTGGGTTCCTCAATTGTAAAACAATAAGATTGAACAATATTATCTCTTCACTTCCTTCCTGTCCTAAAATTATATGAAAGTATGATTCAGCTGCAGAAATTGCGTAAAATTGGTTACTCCTGAAGGGCATGACTAAAATTGTTCCCATGGAATATTATAAATTCAGTTAGGCTGTGGAATGGGCCATCGGCTCTCCATTCTGTATTCCTTCAGCGTGTTCCTCTGCTGCTTCCGTACCCTCTTGGTTCTCTCATTGGAGGCTAATACCCTTGAATGTTCTTTTCTGTACACCAGAGTAAAGTAAAAATTGATGTTCTTAAGTACCTACAGTTCATATCGTAACTAACATTTTATTTGTTCCTACCATATGCTAGGTATCTGATGTATCATCTTTATAGCATCATTTGAAATTTGGTACTAATATTTCCAGTGTTCACATAATGAAATTGAGGCTCAGGGAAATTATAGTTAAGTGGCCTGATATCCTGTGGCTAATCATTAACAAATCTTTGATTTGAATTCAGCTCTAACTCCAAATTTCATAATCTTTCTGTGTTTCTATTGTATTTTTTAAAAAGATTTTATTTATTCATGAGAGACACAGAGAGACAGAGACAGAAACAGAGACAGAGACATAGGCAGAGGGAGAAGCAAGCTCCATGCAGGGAGCCTGATATGGGACTTGATCCCAGGATTCCAGGATCACACCCTGAGCCAAAGTCAGATGTTCAACTGCTGAGCCACCCAGGCGTCCCGTCCCCTCTATTGTATTTCATATGTTGACTCTCAAACTCCATACAGGAAATATTTGTTAAATGTATACCCACTGAGATACATATGTATATATCTCTGCCTAAATATATATCCATTATTTATCTATCTTATTTGTCTATCTATCTATCTATCTATCTATCCATCTGTCCATCTATTCCATCAGTCAGAAAGAGAAATCTATATTTTTTATAGTATTTCAAATCATAACTTTGGTAAAAGGACTTTATTTTTAATAGAAACCAGAACCTTAAGGTGAAAGCATGACGTTCTAATGGTAAAATTTTAGGTTTCACTCATGGGGTATTTGGGAATTTGGGGAGCATGATATCTTTAGAGATATGCTATAGATGATATGCAAACTTGGCCTTGGTAAGAAAAGTATTAAAAATTTTCCAAGTTAACCTTGTGGTAGGGAGGAAAGTAAAATACATGAATGAGTGTCTGGCTGGCTACCTAAATCTTCCAGGGTAGTGTAAGGGAAATACAAACTAGGGATGGATAAAGATCCAGAATCTTTTGTTACATTCTTACATTTACTTTAAAAAAAAAAGATTCCTGGTCCATTTGGAGGGCATGAAAACCTTTAAAAAGGAACATATAACCATTTCTTTTTCCTTTTGCTGAAATGTTTGGTTGGGGGGAGTGGATAGGAGCCTCAAGGGATGGGAAGAAGAACTTAATCTGGGCACTAATCATTTATTCATTCAACAAACATCTATGCCAAGAGCCGTGCTGAATTAGAGATAAACAAGATGTGAACTTTACCTTGGTTGTGTATGCCTGAGAAAGAAGGGGAGACTGGAAGACCCTGCCTAAGAAGCTGATCAGGGTTTTCTAGCAGCCTTGTCATTCCTTATCCAAGCTGAGATTATGCAAGCTTATCCAAGCTGAGATCCAACTCAGGACTTTTTGGGTTTTGTTTTTTTGTTTGTTTGTTTTGTTTTTTTCTTTTTATTTACCTATATAACAGAGATGGCCTGAAGCTTTGTTGAAATGTATTTCAGTGTGAATATTGGCTTCTGTAATAGTAGATGCAGTTCATCTGTCATGACCAACGTTTTAAAGGAAGATCCAGAAAATTCTTAGACCCTTCTAAAACAGAACTTTGGACATCTTAGTCTGATGGCTGTGAGAGGGTTAATAGAGCCCGTCGTTTTGTAACCAGGCTCAGCGATCTTGTATGAGCCATGTCAGGGTGTTGTCTGCACGCTGTCTTTGCTGATCACAGTAATCGGGTCATAAGAGAAAGAGAAGTAATAGAGTGTCTCTTAGCAACCAACCCCAGGAGAAAGAGAAAATTACTCAAAGCCGGCCATCCAGCCAGGGAAGTAGAAAGCAAAAATGTTCTGAAAGTCTGTTGAAAGTGCCCAGGGACATGACTCCTATGTGGTATCTCCTATAGGCTGGCTTGGGGTCTCTCTTATAACAAAGGAAAGAAAGAAAGAAAAAGAAATAAGTGAACAAACAAAGAAGACTCCTCTAAAACTGAAACTTTTCTTTGCCTTCCTTCCTCTCTCTTTTGGTAATTTTTTTAAAACTTATCTCAGAAAGTGGGGGAAAGGGGCAAAGGGTGGGCGGGGACCAAGGAAGCCTTGTTTCCTAACATAGGACTGATAGTCTCAAGCATGAGTATATGTCAGGGAGGAACGTGGTGGCTCTTCATTGTACCCAGTATTTTCATTTGAGATCTGGATTGCTCTCCCAAGAAACAGGAATGCAAAATCTAGAGGTGATGGATAAGATCTGCTTTTGCCCACCCTTCTTGTTACCTATGTGGCACTCGGTTCTGTAGCTACTCATGTTTATCATTACAGACTTTGGCCCAGGGGAGTAGCTTTGAAATTTTTTTTGAGACAAGTGGTGGTAAGAAATACATTTTACATTGAGATTCCACACATGCATGTGTACCTGCACACTATATATATATATATATATATAAATATGAAAGAAAATTTCACTTAACAGTGTAGGCTCTTACTTGACATGATGTGCACTGATGTTTCCTATTCTACTTCAGTTTTAAAAAATACTTTTGGAGGGGCAGCAAATTGATTTTTTGACCTATTAATGAGTTGCTTTTTACAGTTTGAAAAGCACTAGGCTAGGATCAGCATTTGGCTTCCATTTTAATTTTATCAGAATGATGCCAAACAGCAAGTTCAGTGATGGTGAAGAGCCCTTGGCCAGCATTGTGATGTTCAGAGTAATGGTTATTTAAGCTAATATTTCCTTGTCGTCTGTCAAGTAGATGTATCCTGAGATCCTGGCTTGAAGTTTAGGGAAATAAACCTGAGGCAATTCTTGGACTGTCAGCAATTTAGAAAGGTACTATATCATGACCAAGAAGCACCGGACTGGACTCAGGCAACTTGGTTCCACTTCGACACATCCTTTTCTCTCCTGGAGCCCCTCGTTTGCTGGGATTGAATTAGATAATGCCATAAATTCCTTCTTAGTGTAATATTTGGAATTTATAGCTAGAAAGGGTCCCATAAATCATCCAATAGAATCTCTCTTTCTCCAAGATTCAGTCCTCAAGAAGGACCATGGATAGATTTCCCTACATCCTTTAAGGTTCTGTGTTGTGTTAGGAAGAAACATCCACTGAAGATTAAATCCTATTTCTTCATTTCAGGTATCTCAGTAGTATGGGAGCGAAGACAGGTACACAACTAAGTTCAAGGAGAGATACAATTTGTTAAACACTACAGTTAGGGTAAAATTAAAATCAGAAAACTCAGAGGAAAAAAAAAGGAAAAACTCAGAGGAATGGATTGCTTAATCTTTTTTTTTTTTTTTTTAAAATTTTATTTATTTATGATAGTCACAGAGAGAGAGAGAGGCGCAGAGACACAGGCAGAGGGAGAAGCAGGCTCCATGCACCGGGAGCCCGATGTGGGATTCGATCCCGGGTCTCCAGGATCGCGCCCTGGGCCAAAGGCAGGCACCAAACCGCTGCGCTACCCAGGGATCCCTGGATTGCTTAATCTGACTGGAAAGATGATGAGTGAAGGCTAAACTAGTATAGGAAACTTCTGGGCTGGACTTTGAGGAAAGGAGAAGATCCATGCATGGAGAAGTTGAGGATGGTAGACCATTGTAGACAGGCCACACTTTGTAAGTCATGGGAGAGATCACACTTTGTAAGTCATGTTAATTGCCTCCTCTGAGTTGTTTTTTTGACCTCCCTGAACTCACCAGACTTGATTTTTTCCACCCCCAAATTTTCATATTTTATGGGATTTTTTTGTTTCTTTCCAACTAACATGATCCCTTGATAATGACCCATTGCTCACTGCTCAGTGATAAGGTAAAGTTTGATTAAATAATATCTGTACTGCATTTCCTGCTACTGTGAGACATGTGCTCATACAAATACAGGTGTTATTACAATGTTTTTCTCCCTCCGGGGTGTCAAAAGTAAAGAAATACAAATTAATACCTGCGATCTTTTTAGAACAAATAATGCTTGAATATAAATATACATATATATTTCTTCCCCTTTAGACAGATCTTCATATAGTTTTGTTTGATATTTAATAGTCCACCATTTGCTTCAACGTGGATGGAACTGGAGGGTATTATGCTGAGTGAAGTAAGTCAGTCGGAGAAGGACAAACATCATATGTTCTTATTCATTTGGGGAATATAAATAATAGTGAAAGGGAATATAAGGGAAGGGAGAAGAAATGTGTGGGAAATATCAGAAAGGGAGACAGAACGTAAAGACTGCCTAACTCTGGGAAACGAACTAGGGGTGGTGGAAGGGGAGGAGGGCAGGGGGTGGGAGTGAATGGGTGACGGGCACTGGGGGTTATTCTGTATGTTGGTAAATTGAACACCAATAAAAAATAAATTAAAAAAAAAGAATAATTATCATATTTGAAAATGTAAAAGACTATTAATTAAAAGTTTTAAGGCCTGAAGTAAGATAAAATTTTAATTGTAAGGATGCTTAATATTAAAATACAATCGCAATGAACTAGCAAATTGTGAATGCAAACACAACATATAAATATCTTTTCTTGCAAAATATTGATCTAATCTGCCATTATGTTTTTAAGATGAGTATTTGCTGTGACTGGCTCTTCTGTTGTATAAGGACTTTCCTTTACTGGACATTAATAAACATTTTACAATGCTTCTGTCATCTCAGAAAGTAACAAGAATAGAGTTACAGATTTTACTTTTTTAAATATGGATTTTTATATTTTATTTTTTAATTTTTTGTATGGCTCTCTGGAGCGACCCATGCTCTGGAATCTGTAGAATTGGTATAATCCTAGATCACCTCAAATATAATGCTGTACTTACAGGCTGAGAATGGAGACAAGATAATAGAAGAGTGTTATATACCTTTGACCAACATTATTTAATGGGATTGATTGAACTGAAGTGTGACAGAAAGAGGCAATAGTGAATGACATTGATTTTTTTATGATACTACAGCTTTAAAATTAAAATTTAAATTTAAAATCTTAAAAAAAAAACATAGAAATACTCTCCATTATTGGGGATACTGGGTGTAATGTTCTTACTGATGTCACTTTCTGAACTAGACTGGCTTGGTTATTAAGTCAGTTAAGGGAAATAAATGCAACAATCATAATGGACTTGAGAACTTTTTAAAAAAGATTTTATTTATTTATTCATGAGAGATGCAGAGAAAGAGGCAGACACATAGGCAGAGGGAGAAGCAGGCTCCCTTTGGGGGCCCTTATGCAGGTCTCGATCCCAAGACCCTGGGATCACGCCCTGAGCCAAAGGCAGACACTCAACCCCTGAGTCACCCAGGTGCCCCATGGACCTGAGGACTTTGTAATTTTGCTTTGGTGCCTTTCCTTGAGGAGGCTCCAGGCACTCACGTACAGAGATACATTGTTCAGTCACCTGGTTCTCTAAAGCTTTCCTACTGGCAGAGGAGACAGAAAGGTGTGTGGCGGTCTTGAAGTTCATTTATTGATCTGCTTCCTCTCCACAGGCTTCTTCTAGGGCAGGATTCCTCTAGCCTGTACTCCCAGCACTTCCTCTGTTCCCAATCTGATTTAACAATGATTGGAGTAAATATATTTCCTTAAATCTCCATGACATTTTACATTTGTAGCACACCTTCACAGCCATTATTTTATTTGATCTCTAGAACTCTTTTTTGATACATAAGTGGCAGGAGTACCTACTCTCACTTCATAGGTGACTAAGCTGAAGTATCCGAAGTTGAGGTCACCTGGTGTCGCTCACTTATGAAATCATGGTGCCAAGAGCAGAGTGAAGGGATCCTAACTCCTTACCCCAAGGGAGAGTAGTTAGGTCATGGAAGGTCCCTGCTGGTGTTCAGCTCAGATGGTCTGTTTGAATGCTTCTCATTTTAGATGAAAAAACTGGAGGCTGAGCAAAATGGAGGTACTAGTGTTTCAGAGGTCAGTACACAGAAGCAGATTTTCGATTCCCTGTCTTGGAGGTGGTTAGTTAGCATCACATCTCACAGATTTAACGCTGCCAGATTCCCACTTGTGATCGTAGCAATGTACAGAGCCGTTGTTACCTGAGAAGTGTGTGTGCATTTCCTAAATAACTCCTGTTTATGGTTGGTATCGTAACTATGTACTTAATGTTCTTTTAAGCCTGTATGTACTTGGGGCCCGATATTTGTCCAGTACTATTAATTGTCTTGGGAAAAAAGAATAACAAAGACTTAAGATCTGGGATTTATATATAAAAGACTCAGAAGTGCTTTGGGGTGAGATTTAACAAATAATGAACTGATTGGAAAATAATCAAGACTTTACGGTCAGTAGGGATTTTGAAGAAAGTCATATATTTTTAGGCCTGGATAGACCAAGGAAAGTGGGGCCTGAAGGCTGAAAGGTACAGTTGACTAAGAGGTGAGGGGTAGGGAGAATGGTGGTGGGTGGAGCGTGTGGGGGTGGCCAGCTGCAGTGGAGGCATGTGACCGTGATGGGGATATGAGAGGAGATTCACAGGCCAACAGGGAGTTCTAGGTCTGCCAGGTGAAGAAGGGGTGATCAGAGGGAGGGAAGGGAGACTCTGCCGGACTTTCAGCCTGGATCCTGGAACCAACCACAGTGTGGGGTCAGGATGTAAACTCCTTGGAAGTCAGCCATTTATATAGCTGCTCACATGGTCATAATTAGAAATTAAGATGATGCTCTTTGAAGTTAGCAACTTTCCTAAATAGCACTTGATGCTGCTGATGAATGAGACTGAGGCACATGACTTCTTTTGTAGGCTTCAGGCTAAATGGATCTGGGAGGATATGAGAGCTTCCGTTCCAAAGTGCCTGCGTTTGACTGACACGCTAAGTAATGCCTGGATATAATTTGGGGAGTACTTGTGTATCCTTCAGAAGGAAAAGTTCCTGCTATTAGGATAATTTGTTACACACTTGAAGTTTTCGAATATATTTCAATCAGAAAAAATCCTCCTTGGAATATTTTTTTTCTTTGTGAACGTAGGTAAATTTGAAGACTTTCCATACATTTCAAAATGTGCACAAGCTATTTTATAAGAACAAGAAAATTCATTTTGAGAAATATAATCCTCTTGCCCATCATATCAACCTTTTTCTTTATTTTTAAGATTTGATTTAATTATTTGAGAGAAAGAAGGAGAGAGAGAGAGAGAGGAGAGAGGAGAGAGGAGAGAGAGAGAGAGAGAGAGAAAGAGAGAGAACACAGCCGGAGAGTGGCAGAGGGAGAGGAAGATGCAGGTTCCCTGCTGAGTAGGGAGCCCATGTGGGCCTTGATCCCAGAACCCTGGGATCATGACCTGAGCCGAAAGTAGCCACTTAACCAACTGAGCATCCAGCACCCCTCCATTTTCTATGAACTGATTTGTTCTTTGTCAATCTGCATCCCTAATTTTTATAATATGTAATTGAGGAGAGATCTAATTTTTAATTTTTCTATTTAATGTTATAGGGTAAGAATTTCCCTCATTGTATAAGTGGTGACTTATATAGTCCTTAGAGAAGCTATACTGGAATTTATTTAATTTTTGCCATACTGCCTGTCATATGTGTTGCCTCCAGTGTTTTTCTCCTGTAGGACATAGTGAGGAGTTCCATGGGTACTGCTTTTTGGGGAGGTAGCATATTGAAGAAATTGGGAGCATGTTTATTACTGGCTGATATTTTGGCGCCTGCCAAAATATCCTTTTCCTTAAATCCCATCCTGCAGTAAGTACGGCAGTTGTGGTGAAGTAGCTAGGGTCCAGGAAGGATATCTGGACCTTGCTAGAAGATTTTCATGTATGTGAGGCGGGTGAGGATGAGAGGGGTGGGCTGTTTGTTGAGCCATACCCATTTCATTTAAATAGGCCCTGGAGATATATCAACTGGGATGAGAGAGAGATGGTCCAACTACACTGCCCAATGTGGTCTCCTTTGGGGCTGGATCATGTAGTTTCTTTGCAGTCAGGACAGTCAAGCATGGAGGGATGGTGATAAGTGAGCAAGCAGACAGAGGTCGATTGGCCTGCATGACCAGAGTCATAGCTGTGCAACTGCAGGGGACTGATTCTGTTCTCCGGAAGACCAATACAAAACCCCAATCTAGGACCGACTAGGGTAATGATAATAATGAGAAGAAACTTTTCTGCATTGTTACCTATGTTCCAGATATTATTCCAAGCATTTTACATGTAAATATGTAAATATTCTATTTTAATGCATGTTATTATAAATATATTTATTGTAGTTCCTTCTTTTGTTTCATTGTTTCCGAAGGAGTATGAATCTGGAACATAGCAGTAGGTGCTCAGTAAACACCTATTAATTCACGGTTGGAGGGAAGAAGGAAGGAATGGATGAATGGATCACTTAATACATATACCTATCTCTTGGAGGTCTAATCTTGACCTTAGAACCTTGGTTCAGCTATAACCAGGTCAGAGGAGGTATGGCCATTTCACTGAAGCAAAATCTTAGTTAAAATAAGCTAACTGCAGAGTGTGAAAGGATGCTATTCTCTAGTTTCCAAATGTATTAGTTTGATTTATTGTTGTCTTTTTCTGATAAAGAGAGTAGTCTCCCCTAAAGTTTAGTGATTAAGTCACCAGCCGCCTTTTCTATTTTGGTAGTTGTGGTAATTGATGTTTCCTGGAAATTTTCCCCCTGTTCTATTAATACTGTCAAAGGGGGTTACAGCCGTGAGTCACTCCAGGAAGTCAACCATCGTTTGCTTCCTCAATTTTACCAAACAGTCCCCATGTACAAAATCAACGACTTCTGCAAATGAGTTGCTTTATAGCTCTCAAGAAAATTCTAGATAATACAGCTTTTGTGGTTCATTCTGTTCTTCCTGCTATGATGGGGGATAAAACAAAAGTTGATGTTTTGTTTCTTGGTATTCTTGAAATCATTGACCATTTAGGTCACCGGTGTGGTCTCTCAGCTAAGAAAACTCCCACCTGCTGTCTAGCAAAAGTCCCTTGGCACTCATCTTTGCAAAGTGACACCTGGTGACAGGGACTTAGCAGTCGGAACTGAGTTCATGAACTCCAGTGTAGTCTGTGCTTCTTAGCAGTGTACACCTGGCTTTATGTTTCTGTATTCACTCATTTACTCAGTTTTTAATTAACTAATTAATGAACACATTAGTTCATTCAGTACCTAATGACTTACCTCTTGAGCACTGTGTACTAGGCACCATCCTATGCACTGAGGATATTGTATAGAGTACCTGCCCTTCGGAAGTTTCCAGTCTAGTTACCGTAAACTGTATTATTGAATTACCCACTGGAAAAATGAACTCAGAGAACATATAGTGCATAGGCTTGTTCTAAAGGTATCAAGTCCAACTGACATATGTAAAGTTGTGAAGAAAAAGGCAATTCATAGTAATTATGTAGCTTTTTATGCCTGGAGTTCTCATTATTCCCCCCACCCTGATAAACACTGAGATGGAACTTAACTTTTTCCTTATTTTTAAAAAAGATTTTATTTATCTGACAGAGAGAGAGGGAGATAGAGAGAGAGAGAGACGGAAAGCGAGAGCACAACCAAGGAGAGTGGGAGAGGGAGAAGCAAACTCTTCACTGAGCAGGGAGCCCAATGCGGGACTCGATCCCAGAACCCAGGGATTATGACCTGAGCCAAAGGCAGACACTTAATGGACTGAGCCACCCAGGTGCCCCAGAACTATGCAGTTCTTGTGGTACTTAAATTTTTCTAACTTGGAAAATTGGTAATTTATGTTCATGTTTTAGTTTCTCTGCAGATTCTTTGAGTAGAATCAGTATAGAACTCATTTCTGGGTCAGGGCCATCTCCGCTTTGACCTCTCCCTTCCTCATCACCTCTTCTTGCCTCCTAGCATAGTGCCAAATGAGTGGTGTCTGTTCCATGTGTGCAGTAAATGCCAGCTGTGTGATCGTAGGCAAGTTGATGAACTTCTCTGAATCTCAATGTACTCTTTTGTAAAAAAAAAAAAAAAAAAAAAGAGAGAGAGAGAGAGAGAGAGAATAATAATTCTGTCTTCCTAGGTTGTTGTGAAGGTTAGGAATTAAATTGAAAGTTCTTTTAATAGTGCCTGGCACTCGGTAAGCACTTCCTAAATGGTATCATTAATAAATGATTTCACTGCTGCTTATGAAGCGGTAGCATTTCCTTCTAGGATTTTCTTGTCGTTCTTTATGATTGATAGAGAAGAGACATGCAGTCTAGGATTTCACATCAGCCTTCTTTATATAGGAAACTAGATGTAAATATGCTGTTTCAGTTGTATACATCTTGCATTCTTGTATGATTGCTGACAAACCCACAAGTAAAAATTATGCTACCATACTCCCTCAGTGTCAGTGCATGGTGTCATTAAAATCTC
Source organism: Canis lupus dingo (assembly GCF_003254725.2). Classification (NCBI taxonomy): domain Eukaryota; kingdom Metazoa; phylum Chordata; class Mammalia; order Carnivora; family Canidae; genus Canis; species Canis lupus. The sequence continues at coordinate 20,754,495 of NC_064276.1, forward strand.
AGAATTTTTCCAGATACTGCTGACGCTGATTTGACCTGAGGTTAGGTTAATCAGTGTCCTCATTGAGTAGTGCAGCTTGATCTTTGGGGTTTGCCTCAAGTCCTTGGTCCTTGGTCCTTGGTCCTTTGTTTATTCTAGCTGTGAGCAGAGGAATCAGGCAGCAAGACTTTGACATCCTCTGACCTACCTCTCCTGTCTTCTGCTGGCAGAGAAAATGTTGCATGAAGAAGGGCAGCAGAATGACTGAAATTGCTGTGATGAAAAAAAAAATTGTAGCATAATGGGAAATCCTAGTATATGTTCATGTTTATATATGTTTTTAGGTATATGTGAATATATGTGTGTTTATATATATAAATCAAACTTTGATGTCGACACATTTTTATGTATAAACAATATCTCCTTTGCAAATGTGTTCAGTCTGTTGTCATTGAGTCTTCATAAATCCATCCTGTCAGCAGAGATTATGGTCTTCATTTTATTAATGGAAAAGTTCAGAATTAATGACTAGCATGTTCTAGAGCAAAGATGGAACCCAGGTTTTCACAATTGTACGGCCGCCATCTTTTACCATGATCTGTACTTGTATCTGTGATCTATGTTTCTGTATCTCAGAAGGTAATATAGAAGCATGGATATAGGTTCAAATTGAACATTCGCTTCTTTTGTAATATTGTTTAAGTTATTTTTTAAAGATTTTATTTATTTATTCATGAGAGACAGAGAGAGAGGCAGAGACATAGGCAGAGGGAGAAGCAGGCTCCCTACAGGGAGCCTCATACGGGACTTGATCCCAAGACCCCGGGATCATGACCTGACCCAAAGGCAGACGCTCAACCACTGAGCCACCCAGGTGCCCCCTGTTTAAGTTTTTAATACCAATAAAACTATAGCAAAGCTCATTTGTCATCACTTGGGCCCTTCCTGTATCTTCTTGGTATCGTGATTGCTTTTGTAGTGGCCTACGTGTGCAATGATGTGATCACTGCCTTCGTCCCAGACTCAACTATAAACTTCAGAGGGGCACCATAGCATAGTAGGGGTCTGAGCACAGTGGATGGCGGACAATAGGTGATTCATGAGCTACTGTTTGATGAGCGAACGAATAAATGAATAAGTGAGATGTCCAGACTTGCAGTCCCGAGTGTCAGTGCTAGAAGAAGCTTTCTAAGTTCTTTGAGTTGAACTTAAGGGAATACTTCTAAAAAATCTCTGTTCAGCCACTGATAGAGATGCCTAGGAGTTCATAGAGACAAACAAGATATGCTTTTTGTTCTCAGAAACTAATGATTTAATGGGAGGCATTTAAAATATGTGAAATGAATTGTAACAAAGCTCTAGGCAAGGCCTGTTGGGAACGGTGGAAAGAGATAAGATATTACTTCTGATCAGGGACATTAGGCAAGGCTTCCTGGAGATACATTTCATCTGGAGCTTAGAAAGGAGACTTTCCGTGAATGGAAACAGTGTTAGGAAAGAACAGTGTATTTAGTGAATGGGTCATGGGGATGAGTCACTGGGTCTAATGGAGAGACTGTGGGAGCCATGAGCACTGATGTCAGGCCTCAGCATGACTATGCAAAGTGAAATGGGCTCATTACTCTGTCTCCTTTCCCACCATTTCTTGTGTTTCTTTAACCCTTCTTTCAGCTTTCCATGCCTCCATGCTCCTTTCCTCTTCTCCACCCTCTCCCCCCATCTTTCTTGCCAAAATCTGAGATTTAGATGGTGAATAGTTCATTGCCCAAACTGTCATTGATCATACATTAATGTGACAGATGGGTGATCTGGGGAACAACTCACTTTCTGTAATCTGTAGCATGAGGCAGAGTGAGGTGCTTCCCAAAGTAGGTTTCTTTTGCTATTTTTGCTCAGATTGTGATGTGGCCATGGCTTCAGTTCATACTTTCACTGTGGGGAATTTCTAACCTTGCAAACCAAGCTCTGTGCATGCAGTTTTCATATCAGCCCTTTTTTATGGAGACTGCTGTGCCACCATGCCCAGTGATCCCTGCTGTCCTGCACCAGACTAAGGTGCTCTGTCCTGAGAATGCCAGCTGGCTGTGCGGAGCTCTCATCGGCTCCTGGGGCCTCCTGCCTTCAGGAACACACCGAACTGGTTTATGAGTCTCTTCTAAAGCTATTTTGGAGATGACCAAAAACACTCTAAGGAATACAGGTTTCACTTCTGTTTCAAAGGCAGCTACGGGTAGAGGCCCATGGAGCAGTCACCAAGGCATGTTTGTGATCTGTCCTCTCAAAACTGGATTTTCACTACTTGAACTTCATTTTCCATGCTCTTCTGACCAACCCACCTACAAGCAAATGAAAACGGAATACTTGTTAAAAGTGCAAGAAGCCATTTCCATCCCTGGGCTCCATTTAATGGTGCATTGATTTGCCGTTATTTGAACAACATAAATGGCACTCCCTGTTTGTTACTGAAAATAATGTAAGCAAAGTAAAAGAGCAGAAGCAAGGTCTTGCCTATGTGAGCTGCTGTTTAATGCAGCATCGGATAGTGATAAAGTACTGGCCTGCTCTTGGGGCCTGGCTTCATCACTTATAGGCTCTGTGACATGGGATAGGTCACTTACCCTACTTATTAAATGGGGATAAACAGAATTGGCCTGTGTTTCCTTCTACTTTAAATGGTAATTGTGTGCAAAAGTGAATTGTAAATTGTACGTGCTGAACAAATATGAAGGGCTGTTATTATTTCACCCCCTGGCTAAGGAGAAATTGGTGGCATGAATCTTACGTACCTTTCTTTGCTGTTTTGATTCAGCAGCACGGGGAGCTTCAGAACTTCATTTGCTGACATTCCTAATTAGCAATGCCGAATCTCAGCATTGTATCAGTCCTCCCTAAGCCTTACGATGGAAACAGGTGTTCCTGTTATAGCTCTACCACGTGCACGACAGGAAAGAATCGTGTTGCCATCAGAACCTTAATTTATCAATCTCACTGACTTATATTTTAAATTTGCAAGCTTAAGATGATTCATTATCAACGTATTTTTCATGCCTTCGCTTTTCTCCAGGGAACAAAAGGAAATGGCTCACACCAGTACTTCTGATAAGCTCTCATTCAGCAAAGGATGGTGTGCCCTTAATTTTGTCAGCATGTGTATAAAGAATGTACTTTCAGTAGAGATTCTTTACTCTGCAAATACAGTGCATAATTTTCAAATATGCCTTTAAATCTGCCTCAAACCTCTTCTGAATCTGTGTTTTTTTCTCCCTTCATTAAAATGTTCCAACCTGGAAATTTTGTCTTTGGGAACTCAGACACTTTTCACTTCTTCTGACGAGAACAACCAAACGATTTCAATACTTTTAAAAACTACAAGGGTGGGGATCCCTGGGTGGCTCGGCGGTTTAGCGCCTGCCTTTGGCCCAGGGCGCGATCCTGGAGTCCTGGGATCGAGTCCCGCGTCGGGCTCCCGGCATGGAGCCTGCTTCTCCCTCCTCCTGTGTCTCTGCCTCTCTCTCTCTCTCTCTCTCTCTCTCTCTGTCTATCATAAATAAATCTTTAAAAAAAAAAAAACTACAAAGTGTGACATATTTTCGACCTGCGCCACATTGGTATGGTTGAGCTGTATTTTTCTTCTAATGATACAGATAATCTATGTGTATCTATGTGTGCTTGGTTTTTGTGTCCATGCATGAACATTTTGAAAAGAGTATATAGAGGTAGATTTTGAAAAATTAAAAAACACTTATGGTCAAAATTGTCTTATCACTTTAGCAATGCATCTAAATTCTAAACTCGAAACCAAAAGGTTGTGTCTGCTTCTTTGATTACATACTAGGAAATATAACTAGAAAATCATATCTGTTATACCTGAACTAAATTGTTCTCAGGATTTTGTGGAAGAAAGGATGCAAGCCTCAATTCATTATAGAAAAGAAGACAGACACCCATCCATTCATATCCATTCATTTGTTCATTCATTCATTTAGCCAAGGAGTATTTGAGAACCTAGCAGATGCCAGACACTGTTTTTGATCTGAAAGTAAGCAGTGACCAAAGTCCTTGCCTTCCTGGGTTTTATTTTGTAAAAAGCAGGAGGATAAGCCCTAAAGAAATATCTAAGGGCTCAGAGTGGTGAAAATCAAACATGCACACAGACACACACACACACACACACACACACACACACACATACCATGGGCTAAGAGGATTGAGATGTAGAGAAGGTGTGATGATTTGCCATTAATTCCACCATCCTTAAAGGCCTCTCTTCTTATCATGAATTCATCTGCTCCTTCCATGTCCCACCTGGTGGAGAGTAGGGGTTGTGTGTTATTTTTTGCACCCAATTCTTTTATTTTTTTGGTGAAGATAGCTTTTTCATTCTTGGCTTGAAGGTAGTGACCTTGCACGTGTGTTTTGTGCTTAATAATCTCAGGAGAGTTCTGTCCACAATGCTTACCTTAAAAAGGCTGCTGGGGTACCACTGAAATGACTGGGAACAACTCTCTTTAGTAAGCATGCTGGGATTATCTCATCGTTTGAAGTGAGCCTGCAGGTTTGGCTTCCTTTTGCCACTCAAATCTCACATGGCCTTTATGAACCAGTGAAACTAGCAGGTGGCCTTTAGCTTTTAGTTTAGTTTAGTTTTTTTTTTTTTTTTAATCTGTCTCTTTTGGCCACTCTCTAGGCTCTGTGCCAGTGGGCTATCAGGGTCAACTCTGCATGAAATGGACCTTAGACCATTTCAACTCTTCCTCTGTGAAAGCTTCTTTGTAATTTGTTAGTTTCTGTAGATGACATTTAACTTTCTTTGACTCCTGAAGTGATAGCTTTGACAGTGTCATCTGGAAGCTTTTGTGGGCTTTTTCTTTTGTTTTTATTATTATTTGTTATTTTCATTTATTCTTTAATAATCAAAACCCATTCTTCTTGTCAAACTGAATTTCCCCAAGTTTTCTTAATTTTGCACTTGCTGGCTGATTAAAATGCTGTGCGTACTCTGAGCTGTGTCTGCTTCTCTTCCGTACATTGAGCTCCTTGCCAGCCTCTAAGTCCTGGCTCACCTTTTCCCTTTTCCAAAGACTCTTTGCTTGTTAACACTTATATTTCCAAAATGGCAACCAGGGAGAGTTGTCCAGAGTAGGACTGTGCAGTTTTTATTGCTCTTTTTACCTTTCCCACCAAGTCTTGGTTAGCCCTAATTCTTGTTTCTAAGCTTTCCAGAAATGGCATATTTACTCCAGAATTGCTGTTTTCATAGTTGTTTTCTAAACTGCTGACGTTGGTGACCACATGACTATCACAAGAGATGGTGTCTCTCCTTCAGCTGCTGGCATTACAGAACATTCTGGAAATGTGGAAGCTTCAGAAAGCCTGAAGTGGGGGTTATGGCCTGAGTGGTCTAACTCTGATTCTTTGGGGTGGAGAATCTTAGCCAGTCTTGACAAAGACCTCAAGGATCACCTGGGCCATTGACTCTGCTCATACCTTAAAATCAGGAGGAGAGGTTTTATAAAACACAGATGCAAGATACCTTACTTCAAAGACTCTAACTTAATTGTCCTGCAGGGGGTCTGCACATCAGAGCTTTATAGAAGTTTTCTATATAATTCTATGAAACCAGGTATGAGAACCACTGAGTTCATCTCACCACCTGATTTTATTGGGAGAAGATAAGGTCCGAAGAAAAAAGTGACTTGCCCAGACTTTCACAATGGCGTGGCTGTCGAATAGGGAACATATCTCTCTCTCTTTTTTTTTTAATTTTTATTTATTTATGATAGTCACACAGAGAGAGAGAGAGGCAGAGACACAGGCAGAGGGAGAAGCAGGCTCCATGCACCGGGAGCCTGATGTGGGATTCGATCCTGGGTCTCCAGGATCGCACCTTGGGCCAAAGGCAGGCGCTAAACCGCTGCGCCACCCAGGGATCCCAGGAACATATATCTCTTGATTTAGAATTAGCACTGCTTCTACTACATTTACTACCATTTATTCTCATTTGGTATTTCAGAGCATCTGCTGTGGTCCTGGGTTGCAGGAATAATTCCAAAGCCCGAACCACAGAGGAGAGTAACTGGAGATTGTTCAGTGCTCACGCCATTGAACCTATAATAGGTTGAGCTTGTAGGCTGTTGACTCAAGAAAGAAGGGGGATCTGGATAACTGGATGTATTTGGGTTCCCAAGGAGAGGGTCATAGGATTTAACTTTAGGGCTTGGAACTTCAAAATGTGATTGTATTCATAACAGGTATCTGTGGTATGTTGTAAAAAGTATCTTACTTATTGGCAAATGTCTTGGATTCAAATTATGATTCTGTCCTTATGAAGTCTGGAAACTTGGAAAAACTCTGGTCCACTTTGAGCTTTGGTTTTGCTGTTTTAATAATGGATGAAATGCTCCCATCTCCCTGGTTTTAGGAAGTTTCCTGGAGATGACATATGTCAAAGCTGACACATGATAGATAGTGTTGATTTTGGAGTGAGGCGAATCTGTCTAACATTTGCTGCCACAAATGAGATAGTACTAGTATGTAGCCAAATTAGAAGGGTGATTTCTGTCAACTTTGCCTAGGATATTCAGTAGGACTGAAGTGGAAGACTCTAGCTTAAGTCCTAGCTTGTGAAACTTGCATGGTGTGTGGTACCAAGGGAAGGAAACAATCAAAATTATAAGGCAAGTGCCAGTTCTCTCCTCTCCACATTTGTATCACAAGTGCATCTTGCACTATTTCTTAGTATGCCTGACGCTTTTTATGTTCATAAAGATTGTAGTGAATCCTAGAATCATGCATTCCTGAAAAACCTTAGCAGTTAACTAGTTCAGCCTCCCACCCAGAACTTGCATCCTGGATAAATGGTTACATAGACTGCTTGCACATCCAAAGTCCAGCGACTCTTATTCCTTGGAGCCTCTTTGTTGAATGGTTCAAAAATCAAGATTTTGAAACATATTTCTTATATTGGATTCTGTCTTAAAGTTTTTTTCCAATAGGCTCCACACTCAGAATAAAGTCCAATAAGGGTCTTGAACTCAGGATCCTGAGATCAAGACGTGAGCTGAAATCAGGACACTTAACCAGCTGAGCTTCCCAAGTGCTTCTTCTTAAATCTTTTGCTTTCTGAGTTAACACAGAGAAAGTCTGATCTTCTCTCCCTTCTGAGGACCATCCTTAGTTAAATAGTGTAGGAAAACAGGAAACACAGACTAACTCACACTAGCCAAGTGAAGGTGGTTTGCTGTATACCCAAGAGAAGTTGAAAGCCATGAAAGTGGGAACCAGAATAGCTTCAGGCTTCTTAGAACCATGAGTTTCAAGACTCTCACTATATTGAATTTCCTTTGAACATCTTTGCCCTTTCTTCCTTATGAACATTATATGCATTAGACCGCATGAATGGTATGACTCCAACGCTGGTCAGGTTTCATTGTTGGTTCTTGCAGAGCTTCTCTCTTGTTTTTGTTTTTATGTTTCTTTCATTTTTTTTCCTTTGCTTCATCCTTCATCCTCATTCCAATTTCCCTTCCACCTCATAGATACCTGCTCGAATGTGTTTGGGATCTTCAGAAATATATACTATTTTAATTTACATAAATACACATAATAATAACGCCCAACACTTTTTGTCTGCTTCCCAAATACTAAGCTCTCCTCCAGGTCCTTTAAATGTATTAACTCTAGTGGTTGTCACAGCAGACTCTGAAGGAGGGAAAATTATCTTACCTGGTTTATAGAAAAGGAAGGAAAAGGAAACTCAGAGAAAGCAACTTTCCCAAGGTTCCATAGCTGGTGAGCTAGTAGCTGAGCCAGGATTCAAACCCAAGCATTCTGACTTTGCCCATCTCACTCTTGTTTACTTTGCTCTTGTGTCTGTGTGACACAAGCATGTGTGCTATGACAAGACATAAGCATGTGTGCTATGGACCAGGTCCTATTTCATATATATATATATATATATATATTTTTTTTTTTTTTTTTTTTTTTTTTTTTGCTGTTATGGTCCAGCATAGTCTTTGTTTGGTCTTCAAATTAAGCAATAATTGTATTATGAACTATAATACGTAGGTAACACTTGTTGAGGATTTGGGTTGTATCAGACATTCTTTGTGTGGGTTAGATTGTTTACTTTGAATGACTAAGATATTGTTATTGTTATTGTTATTATTATTATTATTATTTTTATTCACAGGTAAAAAAATTGTATACACTTCAAAACCAGTCAAGCATGTGTGAGATATGTGGAGTCATATACATAAATAATGCTCACTGAGCATATAATGGTCAGGACTCCTGTAGTATCTCTGATGCGCACTCTGCCCACAGAATGTGCTTTACTATTGCTAATGGGTTTTTAACAGTTATATTAATGTGCACTTGTCAATAAGATCAGCATAGTCTTTTAGAGATCTAGTAGTTTACTGTTTCTGACACTGCAGAGTATTCCAAAGTATGTATCCATTGCATTTCATGGATTTATTTCCCTGGTAATACACCTTAAGCTACCTCCAGCTCCCCATCCCACGAATCCTGGTTATGATGAACATCTTTGTTCAAGCATTCTTAAGGATTGGAACAAGATCACACAGAGTTTGTAGTGAGGCGTAGGGTGCTTGGTCATAGTACATTTTCATACTCAATTTCACTAGATTTTGCCAATTTTTTTTTCCATAATGGCTGCACCAGGGTCCATTTACCCCAGGAAAACATTAGAATTCTTGTTTTCTCCATGCAGTTCCCAACACATGGTATAATTTTTGTTAATGTGATGTGTAATAGGGTGGTAGCTCCCAGTTTCTGCATTTGCCCCTCATAGAAATATGTAATAATTGAGTAGCAAGCACCAATAATTAAATAGCAAGTGCTAATAATTATTAGCAAGCACAATTCATGAGAAGTAGAAGTAGTGGTGGTATGTAATAGACATGATTGATCTATTTATGCTTATTTGATACAATCATGTAGGGATGCTGCAGGTCAGGGAAGTTATAGGATATGGTAAAGTAGTGGGGAAGAATATTGAGATAGAATAATCTGCAGGGATCCAGAGGAAAGAGGAAATCTGATGTCCTCAAGGAATGGAAAGGCTGGGATTGTTTTGAGGGTTTTTATTCATTTATTTAACACATTTTTATTGAGTACTGGCTATGGTCCAGAACAGCACAGGGGATAAGTGCGACGAAACTAGGAAGGGTGGGGGGTGGTACACAGGGCTCTATCATGCACTCATCTGCCTTGGATTTTCTCTAATTCAAGCAGCTCATGTTCCATTGTTTTGTTTGTTTGTTTTCTTCGGTTTTGTTTTCAATAATCTGATTTCAGATCTCTCTTAACTTATATTTAATTATACCAGAAGATGGTACAGTTTGTCTTGGGCCATCTTCAACAGAGGCCTACAGAACTAGGAGGAAGATTTTAAGTCTTACATCCAGAAGAGTTGTATTCTTGACATAACTAAACAGCAAACATCACCCCTTATTTTGTTCTTTTGCCATTAACCCAGCAGTGTATTATGTGGTCTTCAAGGGCACATGGTCTGTTTGTGCGGAATTGCTGTAAAAATAGTTAGCCTTTGGGATCTGAGCTTGCTGTTTAGTAGCCTGATCCCTACAGGTCTTGTTTCTTCATTTTCCCGGAAGGACTACACTTGCTACATGACAAAGTCAGGCTATTGTCTGCTCACTCAATGTTGTCAGGCAAAGTGCTTAAAAGCTGTTTATTTTTCTTTTGTCTGAGTCCGCTGATGATGAAATCTCCTCTTTTTTTTTTTTTTTCTTTTCTTTCTTTTTTTGTTGACATGTGATGAAAAGGAAAAACAGCAAAGAAGAAAAAGACCTTGGACAATTTTCACTCACTTCTGATTTTCCAACCTTATAACTTAACCTTCTGTACCTTCTACTTTGGCCCCTACCCTCAAAACCTGTGAGGGGAGAATGGCTGCTTTCAGAGGGAGATTTTCTATTGGCCCTTGTTTCATTTTCTAAGGGATGAGACGGACATAATACTGATCCATGATGCAAATGATGCAAATTTTGGGCTAGAGACCACAGCCTGATTTTTGCATTGTCTTATATATTTGATGATGTTGGTTTGAATCCTGTAAAGAGCCCCTTATTTTGTCACATATTTGTCATATTTTACTATTTCCTATGTCTCTTTTCTTCAAGTACTCCCTCATGCCTGACTCCATCTTGATTATAGGTCTTTAGCTAGACATAATCTCACCTTTTAATTCATCTCAGATGTTAAGTCAGCTCCCGTAGCCATAGATGGGCATGGTTCTCATTTGTATATAGTGGCCTGCAGGGCGTAGATTGTAGTTGGTTATTTAAGATTCCTCCTTAGATGGGCCGTTCCTTTTGGATTCTCTGGTTTTATCTCTTTTAAAGCTGCTTCTCCCGAGGCATCTATTCCTGACCTAACACGCAGAAGCGTGTTGTTTCTCCTTGACTCTTCCTTCTTCTCAGGTATTGAGATCCACCTGTTCTGTGTCCCCATCTTTTCCACCCTTTCATGGCATCATGCCACTCCATTCTTTGGCAGATGATTCGTTTAGACCCTTAATGGACTCTGAAACTCCTTATCTCCAGGTTCTGGGCTTCCATTCACTCTGCACCTTGCACTCTGTTTCTTCTACAATATTGAACTGGTCCCATTAATGGCTTCTTGAAGCCTTTACTGGATCCACAGTCCCTGTGGGAATAAGTTCCAGTCCAGCCAGGAATCTGTGATCCCTTGCCAATTGAATTTGCTTGTTTAACTTCAGCACCAGTGACTTCCCTTTACACCCTTTGCACTGGCCAGATTGGACCGTGTGCTGTTCTCGGAAAACATGCCATGCTTTCCTACCTGTGTCTTCATTCAAATGGTTCTATCTAGAATGCACTTTTCAATGTTTCTACTTCCACATGTCTGTTCTACGATCTTCATCAAATTAGTACCTCTCTGTGAAGCCTCCTCCACTTCTTTAGCTGAAAATTATTTTGATTCCCTCTGGGTTTGTTACATAGGGGTACTTCTGTGTCTTAGCATTCTACAGATGAGGAGACTAATCAGTCTCTGTAACTCCAACTTACAAATATCGTAGATAGAACTGTAGGGGTTCTAGCTTATGTTCTAACTAAAAATGCCATATCATCGTGCCACGTTCTTCCCATTTCATAGAATTCATATAATTCTACCTTATATAGTACAAGTCGAGGGCAGGGTACTGGAATAATGTCTACCTTTTACTGAGTGCTTAGTATATTTCAGATACTGTTGTACATATTTTATGTTTATTTAATCATCATAAAACTCCTTAAAGCAAGTAATCTTATGATCCTCAGTATCCATCTGAGGAAGTGAGGCACAGAAAGGCTGAGTAACTTGTCCAGGGTTGTGGAGCCAGCAAGTGGCAGCCAGGATACCAACCCGAGCAGTCTGGCTCCACAGCCCATGCTCTTAACTGCCCTGTGATGCTGTGGATAAGGAGGAGCTCAAAATAGAAGCTTAAAGCCACTGAAATTTTCAGTTGATATTATTTGACAATTGTGGGATATAATATTTCTCAGTAACTTTTCTCAATGGAAAGCCAATGTGTCTCTTTGATGTGGTTCAAGACCTTATTATTTTCAAAGATTCCCCTGTTGTGGTCACTTGAAACGTGTAATTGGAGATAAACTAATTGCTAAAACTTTGCTACCTGGAAATAATTCAGCTATAAAATATTTGTGTTGTTTGAAAACAACTACAGTTTTAGGCATTATATACAAGGAGGAGCTAAGTACTCATGTTCTAGAAGGTATTCAAAATATATTGATGGAAAAACAACTTCCCTTAGTACTGAGCATTTGGAGAAGTATCCTTTATACCAGTGAGATGACACAAATTGTTAATGCCCTGTTTCTACATTCAGCTTTACAAGAGCTCAGCAAGAAGAGAATCATGGTTCTCAGGACAGACAATTAGAGTGGAAGACAGTTTAATGGACAACATAGGTGCTACTTCATCAAGTTGTATGGTTTGAGGGCAGTTTATATAACTACATTCTTAGTTGAGCACCTGATAAAATCTCAGAATATTATTAATAATAACATTTGAGGACTAGCAAAGTGCTACCATGATAAGCACTGACATAGAAAGAAAAAGGAGGTATTGACCTGATATTCTTGGCTTTCTATTTTGAGGAAGATTCTTCAATGCCTCATGTGAAATGGAATCTGCATACACTTAGGAAAATGTGATTTTCCTGAAGTCGGAGACTAGGTTTTGCACATTTTTGGTAAGAAGTCTCAGTTAATGTTTGGAATGAGTGAAACAGAGTCAGGGGAAAAATGCTCAAATCCTTGGTTTTCTTGATTGGTGACATAATATCATTTATGAGATTTAAGTCAGTGGAATTTAATCACTCACTTGCTCTATGTAAGACATAGGCCATGGATGAAAACAGTAGATAATGTATATTTGATTCTAGACTGAGGCTGAAAGTAAACTCTTTCATTATATACTGACTAGAGAAGGAGAGGGCCAATGTTGGTAAATTTGTGAGAACAAAAAAAAAAAGAATGTGACCTACTCTGGATTCAGTAGAACCAGCTATCAGTACTCAACCTGTAAAGAGGATATTACTTTTGTCCAGAATTTTACAGGGATCTTTTTATTTAGGAGGCAGAGAGAACTACAGTTGCCAAATATAGTTGTAAAAAAGTAAACCCATTTTTGTTGGCTGGCTCATCCATCCATTCATTCATTCAGCATTTATTGGCACTATAAGAAGCCCTGTGCTGTGTGCTACAGAGAGTGTTACCAAGAGGGTCACAATCAATGGTAGGTCCCAAATCACATTACGAGGTTGTGATATGACCAACAACAATAAATATTTCATATGTAGTTAGAGTAAGTATTGTTTGGGAGACCTTGTTTCTCTTTTCCATATGTGTGTGTGTGTGTGTGCGCGCGCACATGTGTACACGTGCACATGTATTTATGTATGTGTTGGATCTCAGTGTAAAATATATTTCTTATTCTGTATCATGGTAAAAATAATAGCTGAAAACTTGCTATAGAAGGCAGATCAAATTATCACAATTTCCATCAACAGAGAGCTCACGGGTAAGTAGGTGTGGGTACACTTACAAAGTAGAAAGTGGTAATGCTTTAAGGGAGACACAGATTATCTACTATGGGAATGCAATGAAAACCAGATAATTTGAATGAAGAAATCAGCAGTCTTAATAGAGGAGATGCCCTTTGTGCTGGACTTTGGTTGGTTAATTCCTAGCAGGGTTCAGTACATGGGAGTCAGGATGGGGATTAGTGTGTGTTGATCTATTTGGAGGCACAGAATCATTCCGCGATATTTCTAAGAAGTCTTGCATTTCTTTTGGCCTCTAATGGCAGAGCCAACCTTGGCTTCTGAGTTTGAGAAGAATGTGAGCACACTGAGCAAAGAAATCAAGTAAGCAAATGGAGCTGGGGTGTTAGGAAATGCTTGCTGGTTTATGAGAAAAGGAGCTAAGTCCAAGGAAGAAAAGTGCATGAAGTGGCAGGATAACAGTCTAGAATTACTTTTATGTAGAGGACGTGGCACTCATTTGGTTCCTGAATCTTTGGAAGAAAGGGCAAGAGGTACCTAGCTGAAGTTTCTCTTTGCAGAAAATTAGATAGGTCTAGTATTTGCATTAACTCTTTAGAGTTTGGTACCCAAACCAGAAGTTAACTAAAGAGTTATAGAATTTCACATCTGGAAGAGAATCATTTGAGAACCATTAAAAGGAAGCATTAAGGTTTCTCTATGGACATTCGTAATACACATGGGTGGTCAACTTGGAGTACTGGACTCTTCTCCAGAATTTAGTCCTGTTAATAAAAGAAAAGGAGCAGGGTTCTTCAGTAGGTGCTGAAGTCTTAGTTGAGTCTGGGAACAGTACTGCTCTGGGAATCTAGGGGAGGAGCTGCTTCAGTAGCGTAAGAGGTCTGTGACATTGAGATCTTTTCTTACTCTATCTGCAGTCTCCCCTTCTAAACTTACCATCTTGTTGTGCATTTAAATCATGGAATTTTCAAAAGTTCGTAGGACACAGAAACAAAATGGACTGGGGTACCAAGACATTAGGGTGCCAATCTTAATTCCAATTACATCTTATTTTTTAAAGAGAGTAAAACCCATTAACATGCAAGATTTGCCTAGATAGAATTTCCGCACTGTGAGTGAAATGTTAGCTCTTTGCTATGATGGGTCTAAGCACATGAACTGTGCCCATGTTTGGAATCACGCTGTTGAAGTGCCAGTGCTCTCAACACTTGCATTCGTCAGGGTGGGGGATGATTCGAGAATTAAAATCTGGGAGTGTTCCCTTTATCTTTAGAGGTCACTGGCTTAGTGCTATACAAATAATAATGGTGTTATTGATAGTAATGTGCAGCACATTGGTATTAAACTACGAGCTGCTATACGGAGCAGTAGATATTGTATTTTTAGTTCATTTCCTTAGGCAAATGCAAATATTGTACTTGCACAGTTACCTCGGGCGTTCACAAGTTGGATTTCCAGTGCAAACAGTTTCCAGTAAATATGAACCAAGTGGTACTATTAGTTTTGCATCCACTAGGCGCCTTTTTAAGCTTCTGAAGAGATAATTGAAGGAGCATTCGGATATGGGGTAAGTTGTGTATATGTATAAAAGATTCAGCAGGGATTTAAGGCACTTCCAACCCACATGAAACATTAAATATACTGGCTGAGACTAGCCTGAAGATGGGCTTTTTCTTGATCCTGAAGAGTTGCCTACTTTTTTATTTTATAAAACAAGATGAGGGCAGTGCATTTCCCTAAGAAAGGAGGTGAAGACACATTACCTTTCTTTGCCTTAGGATGGTGGGGGTTGCTGTCATAACTTTTAAAAATATATACTTCACATTTTTAAGCATTTTACTATGGAGAAGGTCAAATGTATACAAAAGTAACAAGAATTCTATTATAAACCTCCATAAATATATTTATCTGGCTTTGGCAATAGTTTGCATTAAGGCCATTTTTGTTCCATCTATATACCTATTTCTTCTCTTCATCCAAGACTATTTTGAAGCAAAGCTCAGATATCATATCATTTAATTGCTATTATAAATTTTAATCTTTAGTAGGAGTGTCTGCAAGATTTCTAAAAGATGAAGAACATGTTTGGAGGCCTTTTTTGAAAGATATTTATTGATCTTGTGGCTTTTACACGAGTATAGGAGTGGCTACTCTTTTATGGAGGAGATTAGAAAATGCAGTCTTTTGTTTTATCTGTTTCTCCATATTCTGGATGTAGTCTTAGCTTTGGGGACATCATATGGGAGTGGTATTTGATAAGGGTTTAAAATGTTCAGTGGTGTATTTGGTTGGGAGAGATACCAGGTTGGTCTGATTTTGTTGTAATTATTGATTTAGATAAACTAGATGAACATTAACCATCCTTTTTTTTTCTTACTTTTTTTTTTTTTTTTTTTTTTAAGTAATCTCCACACCCAGCATGGCGCTCAAACTCATGACCCCAAGATCAAGTGTTGGATGCTCTACCTACTGGGCCACCAGGCTCCCCAACCATTAGCCATCCTTTTGCATGGAAGCCCAAACAACTAGTATTTTTAAATTATCTAGAGTATCTATTTATAGCAAGGTTCTTGTCTTAATTTTATTTATCTATCTATCTATCTATTTATTTATTTATTAAGAATTTTGTTTATTTATTCATGAGAGACAGAGAGAAAGAGCCAGAGACATAGGCAGAAGCAGGCTCTCCGCAAGGAGTCGGATGCAGGACTCAATCTCAGACCCATGGCCTGAGCCAAAGGCAGATGCTTTACAGCTGAGCCACCCAGGTGTCCCATGGTCTTAATTTTAAAAGTATTATAAATTGTAAAGATACTGAAAGAAGCCAGGTTTAGCACATGCTAATTGTTTACTGCAATGAATCCTCTGGCTCCCTCGGCCCAGGAAGTGGGTCTTTGTGTACCAAGCAGAGTACAACATAAGTGTTCCTCTTAGACTAGATTACTTAGGAAACAGAGCCTGGGGCAAGAGCATATGTTGCTTGATTGGAGGGACCAGGCCCAGGGAAGCAGGGAAAAAGGAGTGAGCCCCGGAAGGAGGGAGAACAGTTACAAAAGGTAATAATACCAAGTTGTCCAGGACTTGCTAACAAGTGCAACTGATTGCTTGGTTTCACAGCACGTGTTCACAAAACCCTCCACACTAGTGAGTCTCAGAATGATTCATTAACAGGAGGAAGGGAGATGACGGTCTGCGCTGGTTCCTCATTCCACATTGCTCCAAGTGTTACCTGTTCAGTATTGACTTTCCTAGGAAACCTGCTTTATTAGCTGCATTTTCCAAAATAGTTCTCTTGAGTATGATTTTAGTTTTTAAAATAAAAACCACGGAAAAGACAATTCTGGGACTTCATTTCATTGATGCCTTTCTAATCAATCTCCTGTGGCCTCAGGGGGAAGACAGGGTTTCCTCATATTCCATACGAAACTGAGTTCTGAACTTCAATATCTATCTGATTATTATGGTTGGAATCTGAATAAAAGTATACTTATTTCCCTCTTAGTAACATATATTGATTGTTAATTTGGGATCCTTTGTTTGGAGATCAAGAGGATGCCTCAGTTATGTAGATTTTCATGTCCATGCAACCAGTATTTTAACATGGGGAACTGAGGTTGTTTTCAGTTTTTTAAGGCTTTTTTTTTTTGTAACAATTTTCAGCTTTATTAAAGTCTTTGAATATGTAGCTTCCCCATCCCCTCCACTCCCTCTCTGTCTTTATTGTTCTACCCAGTATCAGGTTGATTATCATGTGTGGACTTATTAGATCAAGTGATAATGATGCATTTTTAATGCTCTAGATTCATTTGTAGCAAAACTTTATCCTAAAGTTACCAAATTATACTACCACTAACAATGCGTGATTGTGCTTATTTAACCTCATGCTGATATAATTCTTTTAAAATACCCTGGTTTTATGAGGACATGTTTCTTTCTTTCTTTCTTTCTTTCTTTCTTTCTTTCTTTCTTTCTTTCTTTCTTTCTTTCTTTCTTCCTTTCCTTTCCTTTCCTTTCCTTTCCTTTCCTTTCCTTTCCTTTCCTTTCCTTTCCTTTCCTTTCCTTTCCTTTCCTTTCCTTTCCTTTCCTTTCCTTTCCTTTCTTTCTTGAATTATTGATACGGCAAGTTTTTTCACATACTTGTAAACCAGTTATACATTTGGTATATGTGCTGCCAAAGTGAGCACAATCAGTTATACATTTGGTACATACAGTCTGTCACTGTGTTAGATTCTCTCTACACTTTCTCTCTTTAAGCTAACTTTTAACATAGATATATTATAGTTATGATTAAACTGTTGTTATTATAGTCAGTGTTAATATTCTCATTTTTCAGCCAGAGAAACTAAGAAACAGAGAGGCTGAGTGGTGTGTACAATGTAATGAAGCTAATTTGTGGCATGTTTGTGCTTTACTCTACATTGTATACTCTTCAGCAAGATACTCTGCTGCTTCTCACATGTACATCATTTTGATCAGATTGGTTTAAAGAAATCATTTATATATTGTGTTCTCACGTTTAGCCGATTACTATGAGCTTTATATGTGTTTTTGTTTTTAAGATTTTATTTATTTATTCATGAGAGACACAGAGAGAGAGAGAGAGAGAGAGAGAAGCAGAGACATAGGCAGAGGGAGAAGCAGGCTCTCTGCGGAGAGCCCGATGTGGGACTTGATCCCGGGACTCCAGGATCACAACCCCAGGCCCAAGGCAGGCGCTAAACCACTAAGCCACCCAGGGATCCCCCTATTTTGGGTTTTGTTGTAATTTGGAACCAGGCAAAGACTGGCTTCAATTCTTTTTATAAGAAAAATATTCCACTTTTAATCAGATTGGAACTACTTTTGGTTTAAGGCAAGGCTCTAAATTAATTTTTTAAATGGATTGTATGTTTTTCAAGTTACGTTTATTGATTAATCTTACATTCCTCAGTAATTTTTTTGTTTGTTTTTAAGATTTATTTATTATTGAGAGACAGAGAAAAAGAGAGAGAGACAGTGGCAGAGACACAGGCAGAGGGAGAAGAAGGCTCCATGCAGGGAGCCCGATGTGGGACTTGATCCCTGGTCTCCAGAATTGTGCCCTGGATTGAAGGCAGCGCTAAACTGCTGAGCCACCCGGGCTGCCCCCATTCCTCAGTAATTTTGCTTTCTCTTCTACTATTTATGTGTATATACCTGTTTTGTCCCATTAATATCTGTCCATTCTTTTTTTTTTAAGATTTTATTTATTTATTTATTTATTTATTTATTTATTTATTTATTTATTTGAGACGCAGAGAGAAAGAGAGAGAGGGGCAGAGACACAGACAGAGGGAGAAGCAGGCTCCACGCAGGGAGCCTGACATGGGACTCAATCCCGAGTCTCCAGGATCACACCCTGCACCGAAGGCAGATGCTCAACCTCTGAGCCACCCAGGCGTCCCTGTCCATTCTTTTATAAACACGTCCCCTCTGCCAATTTCATTTGAGATTTTCTTAGCCACCTGGGTAGTAACTTTAAAAAGACAGAGGACCTGCATGAGTTCAGTTCTGCTTTCCTCTGTTTCCAAGGATATGGGCAGCCTGCTGCTAGTCATGGCTAGGATAGGACATGAGTGGAAACTTCTCTGGCTGCATGGTCTTTTTGGTGTTCTACCTTTTGGTGAGATGAAAAATAGGCTTTCACCAGCTTATATTCATTGCCTGATCCGTGCTAGGCTTTCCTGAGCAACTTTTACATCCCTGAAGCATGAGAACTGGCTTGTGGACAAATGTGTCCCAGGATTACAGCAGGCCCATGACAGAGCCAGCACTGGCCCCTGGGGCTTTTCTCTGGGATGCTTTCTCCTTTGCATTATACCAGTGCATGCTGAGAAAACTGTTCCCATGCACAGTCTCCCCTTGTGATTGTGCTTGCCATAGTATTGAATTTGCAGTTTTGAGAGAAAGGCATGGTTCTTCTTCCCAAAGAATTTTAATAAGAGTTAAATAAATATGTGGTTCCAGTTTCTGGCTCTTAATGTAAAATCTTTCATAAAGTTTAATTAATTAATAAATTTTATGTCACCTTGAATCAGACAGAAAAGTTTGATTTCTTGCTTTTGTAGCAGTTTTTTTGGGGGGGAGGGGGATGGGGAATGGAGCAAACCATGTTAAGTCTCATATGACTAAATCTGCAAAGTGTGATTAAGTAGGTAGGAATTTGAATTTGAATCTAAATGAATTAAACTTAAACAGAAGTAGTCCCTCATCAGTGGCCACATTCCAAGTGCTCGGTAGCCACACATGGCACAGTATAGAACATTTTCAAAATAGCAGAAAGTTCTACCATATAGCATTGGACTGCATAGTTTACCAAATGGAAGGTTTGGGGAAAAAGAGTAAGGGTCAAGGTGTGCTTTGTTGGTTTCTGTATGTTTTAGTGCAAAAAACCCTGCCCTAAAATATTATTTGTGATTGATAAGACATTGAGATACCACAGTGTCAAAAACATTAATCAATAGAGCAGTAAGATGACAAAGTATTGACCATAAGAATGGATGGTATACTTATACCTATTTTATAACTGAAGGGATTAGTAGACACTCCACAGCCCAGGCCCTTAAATATGAGAGAAATAAAGGCTGAGGGTGTTTGAATGAATTATCAGACGTCCTCCTGTTTTTAGTTAGTTAGTCTTCTTATGTTTTATGTCTGTTGGTTTGGGACAAACTACCTGCCACTGGGCGTCCTTTAAATGTTAAGGAAGCTCCGAATGGGACTCTTTGAACTCACTGGTTCAAAGTTCTCACTGGTTTAATTGCAGATCCAGATTCAATGCAGAAAAAGCCTTACTACGAAAACTATGAAGGCTTAGAGGAAAACAGACTAGACCCCAAGTGGATACCGTGATCTTTTATTCAGTTAAAAAAGTATGGAATCAGAATGTATGGTGTGATATGTTCCGGGAATTTATTTATTGTCTTAAGAATGTCCCTGAATGAAATTTAAATAAAAATAAAACCAAGAGCATATCTCCCCCATGTAATGATAGATAGAAATGAAACCTTACTGAATTCCATTTCTGGAGGACTCTGCTTTCATTTTCATCCGTTGGTACTTATCCTGTGTGTGGTTTGTGACTAAGATGAGTGGGTGGGGGTTAACATGAGAAATTCCACAGTGAGTGAGTTAGAACCATTTGGTGTCATGGCCGAGATAGCTCACATGTCCTAGTTAAGGCTGTGCGAAGTGAACTGGACCCTCCTAATGTGGTGGCCCCAAAGATTGGGTTTAATCCTCTGGTGTGACAGCATTCACAAGTCTTTTCAAGAGCCTAAATACCATAAAATACTCTCACAAAAGCCTTCATTCCAAAGAATGTGTGCATCGGCTCTTGTCAAGAGCTCTTAGCAAAGAACAATGTGCCTAAAGCCATAATCTAATAAACAAACAGATAATCTAGTTTGGTTTTGTCTAAGTAATATAATGTCTCTATCAAACTATTTCCTGCACCTTGAGCTCTATTCACAAGGAGAGGGTTCAGCGTGGGAATGTGTATATATTTTCTCTTAACAGGAGGGCATTCAGCTCCTGTGACTGGCTGTCTTGTTTTTCTCTTCTGGGTAGCTCTAGTTGTTTACAGTGGGGATTTTCCGTCTTGGTAATTTGGTATTTTACTTTTTTTTTTTTTTTTTTTTTTATTGTGAAGGGTAGAAATGTGTACACCTGAATTTAAGAAATATGGTTGCCTCACCTCCATCTCGGTTCACAGGGGTTGGGTCAGAAAGTTCTCACGTGTTCTGAAGTCTTTCTTCCAGACCTTTATGTACCTGTTAAGTTAAAGGGAATAGGCTGTTTTCATGAAGAAAGTTTATGGGTTCCTTTGGGGGATGGGTAGGATGGGCAAAGGGTTGACAGCCTAGGTGTCCTCCTTCACACCACTAGGTCAGTACCCATCTGTCTTTTGGAGAATTGTGGCCTGATAGTGAGTAGAACATAGCTTGTCAGGAAACTTGGAACATAAATAGCTTCATTTTCAATGGGGCAGTGACACATGGTAGGGTCAGACATGGGTATTATTATCCACATTACAAGTTGCTTTTTGTCTGATCTTGCCTGGAGAATTATTTTTATGTCCTATTCTTGGTAAGTACCTACTTGCAGTTAAGGTGACTGTCCAGTCATGGCACTGGGGGGCATTTTCTGACCATAAGCATTAAGAAAAGCCTGAGTCTCTCATTGTCATTAATTGGCTCTTAGATTTTGAGTCATGGAATCAGAAGCTATCAGTGCTGTAAGGGCCATTTACCAGGGACTCCTGGGTGCCTCAGTGGTTGAGCGTCTGCCTTTTGCTCAGGGCACGATTTTGGGGTTCTGGGATAGAGTTCCGTATGGGGCTCCCCGCGGGGAGTCTCCTTTCTGTCTGCCTATGTCTCTGCCTCTCTCTGTGTGTCTCTCATGAATAAATAAATAAAATCTTTGAAAACAATGCCATTTACCAAGTTACTTGGATTTATAAAGGCCAAATCTCCTTTATAATATTCATGTCAAGTAGTCTTCTTGCCTCTACTTGAACATTTCCAGCTATTTGGCACTCACACATTCTCAAACTAGATGATTTCTTTCTTCTCCAATGAGGTGGTTTCTCTGGTATGCCTCAGGATCTGTAATTGCAGTCACACTCTGTTGATAGATGTTCATTAATATTTCTTTGGGACTCTTCCTATTTTTTTTTCTAAACAAATATAATTTTCCTTTCTATATCATAAAAACAGTAGAGGCTCTATTTTTATGTCTTTTAGCCTTAGTTATATTTTTGTCTGAAGTGGTAAACATACTTGAAATGAAACATTTCTATCATCTCAGGTATATGCTGTATCTAGCTCTGCTTCTTTGCTAAATCATAACACTCATTTTTCTCAGAGTAATAGATGTATCCATTCCCCACCCGCTTTAAGGGCATTGACATATAAATCATCACAGAAACATGACATGGTGTCTCTCATTCCGTTTATGAGATGCAGAGAGATGAAGGAACTTTCTCTGGGCCTTAGCTGTGGTCTGTGTGAAAAGGTTTCTGGTCTTTCTGAGTCTCCTTATCCACAAAGTGGGGCTTAGGAGAGCAATCCCACAGGGAGCGTATGTGGGTAGTTTTGTTGCGTTCTCGTTCAAACCTGCTTCTCAAAATTTCTAGCCTAAGATCTAATAGGGTTTTGTTTTGTTTCTCTTTTTGTAAATGTGGCATCAAGATGCTAGTTGCAAAAATAAAGAACAATGTGTTTGGAATCCAGTGGAACTATTTTTAGTGTATGTATATATATATATATACACTAAAAATATATATATAACTACACTAAAATATGATGAAATTTTCAGAAAATTATAGAAAATTCTAGAAAACTTGTGCCATGAAAGAGCTTTTGCTCATGTCTACACAGTGGCTCTTGTGCTGATGGATTATCTTTTGAGGTTTGTAGCACTGTGTGCATGCTTCCTTTCTTTACGGCACCTTGGGGTTAGCACAGTAATGGACCCCAAAGACGTTCACTTCTTAATCTCTGGAACCTGTGAATGTGTAGGGTTATATTGCAGAGAGGAATCCAGGTTGCAGATGGAATTAAGGCTGCTAATCAATTTACTTTAAGATAGGGAAATTATCCAAGGATCTGAGTGGGCCTTAGACTGTGGAAACAAGAGGTTTTGGAGTGATATGAGAAAGAACTCAGTAGGCTTTTCTGGCTTTGAAGATGGAGGGAGAAGGTCACAAGCCAAGGAACAAGGGCACTTGTAGAAGCTAGAAAGACAAGGATATGGATTCTATGTAGAGACTCCAAGAAGGAATGCAACCCTAGTGTCACACTGATTTTAACCTAGTGTTACCCATGACAGCCTTCTGATTTTTAGAACTGTAAACTAATAAATGCATGTTACTTAAACAATTGTACGTGGTCATCTGTTGCAGAAACAATAGAAAACCGACACATACAATATTATGTTGAAATTCTCTGTTTATATGTCCGTTCTCCCCTCTAGACAAATACATTTCTCATGGGCAATGATATTTTTCTAAAAAAAAAAAAAAAAAAAAATCATCCTAACACAGTTCCACATTTAAGAAACATAAAATTTCCTGTCAAACACTAGAGAGAACTAGTATTTCCTGACTGTGTATAAACCATCTGCCCGGCACTGCCTTCGTTACTGTGCTTTTGCAAATTTTACTTACTCCCTGAGAACATTGTTTAACCTTACTGAGTCTATCTATCTTCTCATCTGTAAAATGAGTTTCGGGACTAGATTGGGGTTGGCAAACTTTTCGGTAAGTCTGGATAGAAAACATTTTAGGTTTTGCTTGCTAAAATGTCTTTGTCTCAACCACTCAGGTCTGCTAGCAGAATACAAAAACAGCCATGGATGATAAATAAATTAATGACTGTAGCTATGTTTCAATAAAACTTTATTTACAAAAATAAGAAGCGGGCTGGATTTGACCATTTGGCTATTGTTTGCTACCCTGCGGACTAGCAGACCCTCCTCTCCCCTCCCCCCCCATTCTCATTCCCTTCTAATCTGATGATTTTGTGGGTTTATAAAGTTGTACCGTTGGTGCCAGTTAAGCCATGAAAGTGCCAGTAGGATTTGGAGAGGTAACTCAAGTGATGGGATGGGTCTGTTTATAAGAAGCAGCATAATATTGCAGACTCCAGTGCCAGGAAGGGAACTGCCACCATGTCCTTGGCAAACAGACCTGGGACAAATGCTCTTAAGATGAGACATAAGGAGATCCTTGAATGCCAAGGCTGAGCTCACTGAACTTGAAACTCTGAGAGCTGGAACTACGGTTGGAGAAATGAAAGGGAGCAATACATCCATTGCCCTCTGGAATGAAAGACCTTCCGAGGCAACTGGCCAGATGAAGCAGGAGGGGAGGGGACAAGTTTCTCACTCAGCTAAATTATGTCTTTGGGCAGCCAGACCGGGTCTGCTAAAATAACAAGGTGCCTGAATTTCTGCCCAGAACACGTCACCAAGCTTTGCATTTGGGACTGTCTTCCATCACATGGCTTCCTAATGGGAGGCAGTGAAGAAAGCAGAATGAATGAAGTACAAGGAATGGGGTTTTTCTTGGAGTGCCTCCCTAGAGACAAAACTTGATTTTTTTCAGAGATTACTTTTTGAATTTTCTGTTCTCATTCAAAGAACATAAGTTCACAGATGATAACCATCCAATAAATCTATTGCAGGCCTTTTGATGTTTGCTACTCTTGTGAGACATGCCCATGGTAGTTGGGGTGGGGAGTGGGTTTGCCAAACACAGTGGGCAAGGAAGAGCCCATCCAGAACCAAGCAAAGGGTGCTGGGATTTGGAGATGTTCTTGTTGGCCTGACTGCCTGGTTGTGCTTGTTTTGGTTGTTTTTGACTTGGCTCTTTCACTGGGTTTTGAGGACAAAACTGACCCTTGGATTGATTCGTCACAATAGCTGTTTGTGTCTTAAAAATTATTCAGGAACAGTTTGTCCATTAAAAAAATTGACCTAGTAATACTTCCAGACCCAAGGAAATGTTGGGTTAATCAGTCGTGGAAGTACTTGATGTGCCAAGATAGTGCCACCTTAGGGCTCCTTACATAGTTCCTTTCCAAGATTTCTAAACATTCCAGGGAGAGCACAATATTTGTTTATTTTGACTGCTAGGATGTCATTTTGCTATTGTTTTAGTTACTCATGCTCCTCCCTCTCTCTCTCTCTCTCTCTTTCTCTCTCTCTCTCTCTTTCTCTCTCTCTCTCTTTCTTTCTCTCTCCTTCTTTCTCTCCCTCTGCTTTTATCCCTAACTCTTTGGAACCATTGTATATGAAGAACCATATTAAAATTATAGTGTTTACCCAGTTAATAATTCCACTTTTTATTTGAGTTTCTAAATGTGAAGAAAGGTTTTATGGTCAAGTTGCATCGAGAGTCACCTCAAAGTAAAAGTAATTTATATTTGTGTAGGACATTATGATTTTAAAATTATTTTTAACTTTTTTATCTATCTGGTCTGCACAACCCTGGGCAGTATACAAGACAAGTGCTGTTACTCTCATCTGACAAAAAAAAAATTGAGACTTGGAAGTTTCATGATTTGGCCAAATTCATACAGCTAGTAAATAGTTTAGGTGTGACTGTAAGTGATGTATTTTAATACCACAGTGCTATTTCTTTTATATTTCTAAGTCAGCTAACCGAGTCACTGTTCAATAGCATGTTCTGTTTATAGAAATCATCCCCATGGGGATGTTCAGTTGAATTTCTTTCTCAATCTTTCAATCTCTCTCATGCCTCTCTGTCTTTAAGCCTCTCTCCCTCACCTTCTTTCTCTCTCCCTCTCTTTTTCTTCCTCTCCCTCTCTCTTCCCCCCCCCACACACACGCACACACACCCCACATCATACCATGCCACACACATATTTTGAGAATGATAGCCACTCAGTTTTTCAGGTTCATCTAAAGAATAATTTATTTGGGTAAGATTCAACTTGTAGTTGTCAAGAATTCAGGCATATACCCACTTGGCAAATATTTTCTTAACTCTTTTCAATCTCAACTCTATGAAGCATTGGAAAGAGGTGCTATTGGGTTAGAGTGCTGAATCATACGTGCCGTGTCCTCTCAAGGAGCGCGCAGTAAAGTAAGGTGAATGGCTCCTATATTCTTAACAAGACACACCGTGGAAGTGCTTTAGAGGTGCTGCAGAGGGTGAGAGGTGGGAAGGTGCCCTTGTCGGGGGGTCAGCCAAAGAAGGCTATGTGGGGTTGGCAGGTGGCCTGGGCCTCCAAGAATAACTTGTGTTCTGCCATGAAGACATATTAGAGAGGGAAGTCCTGAAGGAGACAAGGCATGAGCAAATTCTTGTAGTCAGGGAAGCCAGGAGAAGCCGTCAGGCAGATTACTGGGAATGTGGTTTAGGAGCTTTAGCATTCTAAAGTACAAACCTGCCAGAGCTGCTGTGTGCAGCAATAATCTCAAGGAATGCATACTCACCAGAGCATTCTAGGAGAGGATAAAGTGAACCGAGCTTGTCAAGTTTCTCTCCATTGCCTCCCAGGAGGCCCATCCTGTTTAAGGACACTGCCGGGCCAGGAGGAGGTCCTGTCAAGTCTCAGGAAACACATAATACCCCCAAACCATAATTCTCCAAGACTCCAGTAGTTGCCATAGACTCAATTGGCCATATACGGAAGGGCTTATTTCTAGGCTCTCTGTGCCATTTCCATTGGTCTGTATGTCTGTTTTGTGCCAGCACCACGTTGTTGATTACTATAGCTTTGTGGTGAGTTTTGAAATCAGAACGGGAGAACCCTCCAACTTTGTCCTTTTTCAAAATTTGTTTTGGCTTTTGGGGGACCAATGGATGTTTTCAATCTGGCCACAGTATCTAAGATTAGTTGGAACGAACTAAGTAAGGAATAATGGAAACCATTTAGGCTGTTTATTAAGCCTCGCTAAGAGGTAATGAGGCATTGATTATTTGGGTGGCAGGAGAGGTGAAGAGTAGTAAATGGACAATTTGATATAATTCAATAAAGCTTGCTGTATTCAGTGAGGGTGGTGGGACAAAAAATAGAGAAAAGGAGCTTTCTCCCACCCTGTATGATTAGGAAAATCATAATAAAGGAAATAGAAACATAGAAGACACAAGGGAAGGTAAGCAGATGTGTGAGTTAGGATATCTGTCTTCAGTTTTGAGCACTGAGCTAGAGATCCCGGTAGAGATCAGAGATGCAGACATGGAATAAGTGGGTGCCATGATTATTCTGGGTCTTATGTTGCTTATAACTGGTATATTCATTTAGAATTGCTTTTTCAATGTAATGCATTTATGGTTACCATGGTGGCAAGAGCCAAATAGAAGGAAGTGGTTGGGGACAGCGGCAAAGATGGAGATGTGGTTAAAGGTAATTTGTGAAGCTTCTGTGCCTTGCCTTAGCTAAGAACAAACAGAATGCTAGATGCTGTTGACATGTGTTTTATTTTGAAGTGACTGTTATTACTAGGGTCTGAAATCCTTAGCCTTGATCTCTTGGAGCCTAATGTTCCTGTTCTCCAGCTGAGAGAGTAATTCACCATCTTGTGTTGTAAACACTCACTCATTTTTACTGATTACACCTCCAATGATTCTCAAATCACTAAAATTACTAATTGCTATTCCTTACACATCAAAGAGTGAATCCTGAATAATTAACCCCAAATAAAATTAGATGAATTGGCCCTTTTAATTAGAGTCCCTGCTGCTGTTTGTTCTGAGCTTCCTTTTCTTACTGTTAAGAGACTTTTAGAATGATTAAAACTGTTTAAGTCTTAAACAGCCAGTGACCTTTTAATACAATATAAATCCGTGAAAGCAATATTTCAGTTAGCAGATGGTGAAGTAAATTTTTAGAGCAAGTACCTGTCAGCTCTAGTACTCCTTTGGAAAAAAAAAATCATGCCAAAAAACAACCACCTTGAAATGAAATGAGTGTCTCTATTTGATTATTTTTAAAGCATTTATGCATTTGCTAAGCCTCAGTCTAGATGAAATGGCAGGGTTGAAGGAGAGTGAGTAATGGTTGGCATCATTTTGTATAAATAGTAACAAGAATTTCTCAGTGAGAAGAATTTGAAGTCCTTTGTGCAAGAAAAGATGAAGACTAGAGAAATCATAGAAAGTCCCTGGTGCCATGTAGCCATTCTCATCCTCAGGGAGTCTCCTGAAGCAGGGGAATGGGTCCAGAATGGGAAGCAGGAAGCTTTATGGGATTTCACTGCTGCTGATCATCAAGCCAAGATTACTGCCTTATTCAGGTTGCAGTCAGGCTGGATTTAGTTGAAGACGTTTTACATGTTCCTGATCCATCTCTTCCAGGTCTCCTAAATAGTAAGAGTCCCTTCTCTTCACCATAGTCTTCTGAAGTTACAGGAACAGAACAAGTTTCCTTCTTATTCCCAACAGGTCTCAGAGTCTCACACTATCATTTACTGTGGCAAATGTGTCCTTATTGGAAGTTAGGATATTTGGAGTCACAGTGGATTTTTTTGGTATGGTTCTATACCACTTGGGAGTTTCTCTTCACTACACTGGTCCTCCATCTATAAGATAAAGTTATCGGACAAGGGAAGTTACTTTTTATCCCTAAGGTTTAAAAATAAATTTGACTTTTCATTCCAAAATAATATCAGACTGTACACAAACACTGAAAAATAGTATGAAGGGTTTTCGCTTAGTCTTTCCGGTTTCCCAGTTGTTGACGTCTTACACAATCCTAGAAAAGGTACGAAAACCAGGCAATTAATACAATGACACAATGCTAGTAACTAGTGTGTAGACTTTATTCAGATTTCATTAATTGCCCTACTTAATCACCTTTTTTTCTGGTCTAGGATCCTATCCAGAATCACAAGCTACATTTTGTTATCTTGTCTCCTTAGTCTTCTTGAACCTAGGCCAGTTCCTTAGTCTTGGTTTTTCATGCAGGTCAATAACTGTTAGGCAGGGCTACACATCAGAATATAGGGAAGCTTATCAAGATGCTTGTATCTCCATCCCAACCCCAAGATTCTGATTTAAGAATTCTAGAGTGGGGGCCTGGGTGCATGTAGTAGAAGAAGGAAGTGCCCCATGAGATTCTGATGTACTCCCTCAGTTAAAAGTCGGATTAGTTTCAACACGAGGACTGACATTTTGAGATTCTATCCATGTGACACTCTCCCCCATCTTCCTTCATTTCCCTGTTCCTCCATTTCCATTTCTCACTTATGGGAAGAGTTCTGGGTTCAAAATTCCTGGAGGGTTTTTCAAGAAGTTTTGAGATACCTTGTTGGATATAGATACTTTAGATATGAGACATATCTACAAATATTTTATTGCAGAAGAAAGACCGAGACAATACATGTGATGCAGGGTTTCTGGAGGCTAGGATGCCCCCATATGCAGGAGATGACTTAGGAATGTGGACTTCCTTGAATGTGAGTATCTTGAGGAGATGCTCTGAGTAGGGTAATGTGTAAAAGCATCACTACTACCACCAATAGCAAAACTCGGTGGCTATTTTAAGACTGATGTTAGCACCTTGTGGGACCTGTGGCCCATCAGTACTGTACTGTATGGACCTTTATGTCAATCATTGAAAAGGGGCAAAGTTGTCCTTGGTAAAAATACATGTGTTCATTTTTTCAGAGATCAATTCAGGTTAATATAATACAGATTTGTAATAATGATAATTTACAAAAACCATATTACTACCATTTGCTGTCTCCTATATGTTATATATGCTCTATATAGAGATCAGTGAAACAGAGTCTGTCTTCAAGGAATTTCTAGTCTGGTAGGAGAAACCAATAAATATGTCATTAAACTAACAAAGAGCAGAATACGTGTTCTAATAGAGCTAAGGCAGGAAAGAGAGCTCTGTTGTCTTCAAAGTGGGCATGGTTTACTCTATCCATATACAGCAGTGATGGAATAAGTTAGCCGAGATATTTCAAGTGTTTTTATTGTGAAAACTCACTCCCTCAAGCTTCATCACCATCTTTGGGGGAAAGGTAGGCTTCTGGTCTCAAAGGATATCACCCTGTTGTAGCCAATCTCCAAAAGAAAGGGGTATTTTTGGAATCCTCTCTCAGCATTACTGATATTTGTTTTCCAGCTTTCTTTTTCAGTAGTAAATGAAGATTTTGTTGTTGTTGTTTCCCTGGACCGTTGCCTCATTCTCTGTCCACAACATGAAATTTAATTTTTTTAAAGATTTTATTTATTTATTCATGAGACACACAGAGAGAGAGAGAGGGAGAGAGAGAGAGAGAGAGAGAGAGAAAGAGAGAGAGAGAGAGGCAGAGACACAGGCACAGGGAGAAGCAGGCTTCATGCAGGGAGCCTGACGTGGGACTCGATCCTGGGTCTCCAGGATCAGGCCCTGGGCCGAAGGCGGTGCTAAACCACTGAGCCACCCAGGCTGCCCTGAAATTTAATTTTTATTTCAATTTTGAACTGAGAGAATTTCACTTTTTGGTATTGGGGCTGAAGATAGTTCAATAGGTGGTAGAAGACTGATGCTTCAAGTTATTTATTAAGCCATTGCCCTATTCATTTTGAGTGCCCATCTTTGGAAATCAAAATATATGGTGTGGTTTGTTGTTTGGGTAGCAATTAACATGTTTTGTAGGACAGATGACAATTGGTGGATTCAGAATGCTAGTTCTGGTTCTACTCCATTTATAGAACCAGACTGTCCTCCTTAGTTCATATTCCTTGAAAATCATTCAGTGCTTTTGTCTAAGAAATTAAATTTGTTTCCAACAAATGGAAACCACAGAATAATAGAGAAATGCAGTATGTTTCGATGTGATGCACTCAGGTGCTTCACCTTCGTACAGACAATTTATTTGTGGTGAAGCACGAGGATTGCTGAATTCCGTGAAGACCCAGGGATTCTGTATTAGTGAATTGAAGAGTGAAACCTTTAATTTGAAAATCAGGGAGACTATATGCACTTTAGTATAAATAATTCTTCTTGCTTTTAATTTGAGAATCACAATGAACATTTCAAGCTAAGTTATTTAGAAAGATGACGGAGACATTACATTTGGGCTTGGGTAAATATAGTGGCACATTAAAATTAAACACTGGGTTTGAGTAGATTCTGCGATTCATTTCACAGTGTCTTCCTTCGACTTTTAAAAAATGCATGTCTTTAATTCACATTTCTTGTATAACAGTTGAACCAAAAGGAGAAGGATTAAAAAGAAGAAAACCACAACTCATCCCTTAAGCTCTAGACAGCCATTGTTAGCATACAGGTTTCTACAAAAATAGGACCACGTGATAAATACTATTTTCCTCACATAATATGTCAGAAAGTTCTTCATGTTCTTCTCCTAGATACTCCATGACTCACTCCCTCGCTAGATTTAAGTCTTTGTTCAAATACCACAGTGGGGAGGCATTTCCCAACCTTCTAAAAATTGTGGCATTCCACCTCCACCCTAGCACACTCACTTGACTTTCTTGCTCCGTATTTCCATAGTGCCAATCGCCATTTGATATTATGTTTTATTTAATTTATTTTTAAGTACTCTTATCCTTCTGATAGAATATAAATTCCATGAGTGCAGCACTTTTTATTTTATTGTTTCTTTGTTCTTGCTGTTTGATTCCCCCCTCGTGTCTAGAATAATGCCTGGTACATAAAAGGCACTCAATCAGTGAATAAATAGATGTCAGATTTAGATTAAAATCATTATTTTGGTGGCTATACAATTTTCCAGTGTGGGATTGACCACAGTTGATTTTTTAAACAGTACTTTATTGATGAACATTCTGATTATCTCCATTATATTTAATTGTATTGAAGATTCTTTAACGTGCTTTTCTATATACTCTTCAGTTACTTCTTTTGTAGAATAATTTCTTAAAAGTGGTGTTGCTGCATCAAAGTATATAAATATTTTAGGGCTCTTGATACCTGTTGTCAAATTTTCTTGAAAAAAGTTTTATCCTTAACACTGCTCTATTTTTATATGAATTGCATAAAGTGCAGATTTTCCTATTTCATTGTCGGTATTGTGTTTCATCACTGTTTTTAATCTTAATCCTCTCATTTAAATGATATTGCTTAGAAGATTAAGTACTATCAGAATCAACAATCTGTTTTTTAGTTAAGTAGCAGAAAATAAAAATGGAAGGAAAATAGAAAGGTTAATTTTCTAATGTGTAATTATGTATAATAAAAGCCTGAACTCCAAAAATGTCTAGTGTGAGATCTAAGGAATTAAAATCACTTGGTTAAGGTCACGTATCTTCTCATTTACAGATGAAGATGCATCATTTAAGGCGGGCTGCTGGGGTTGCTATTTGGTTGGTGAGGACAGGGAACTGGGAATGCCCTGCCTTGCCCTGATAATTATCACTTCTTCCAGAGAGTTCTCAAAGGGGCTTGCACACTCAAGGAACAGAGCAAAATGGGAGTACACGAGCCACTTTATTAATAGCTCCAGGAGGCTCAATGTCTTTCTAGGACAGAGATCTGAGGTCACCCTGAGATGGTACATAGGCTTTGGCTCTAGGATAAACAGGCATTTTATCCTCTCTACTACAGACTACTGGTTGACTAAGTCAGGGCAATTCTTTCATATTTTTAGTTGTGACCAATGGGTAATAAATAGATTGAGAAGGCTGAGAGGTGATGCATTCAATGGG
Source organism: Canis lupus dingo (assembly GCF_003254725.2). Lineage (NCBI taxonomy): Eukaryota > Metazoa > Chordata > Mammalia > Carnivora > Canidae > Canis > Canis lupus. The sequence goes on from NC_064276.1 coordinate 20,786,723, forward strand.
ACTTACTTATCCTCAAGGGTTTCTTGACCTCTGCCATGTTCCAGTATTTCCTGACGGTTTTTAAAACCTTATTCAGCTCAATATTTGCAGATGACACATTGCTAGGTACTGAAAATTTCTCTTTGGTTTTGTGTATATGTGTTATTTTTAAAATAGCATATATTTTTCCCTCCCTTCCCCTATGTTCATCTGGTTTGTTTCTTAAAGTAAGATGAAATCAGGGAGGGAGACACACCATAAGAGACTCAACTATGTGAAACAAACTGAGGGTTGCTGCAAATGGGTCATGGGCATTAAGGAGGGCACTTGAGGTAATGAGCCCTGGGTGTTACATGCAACTGATGAATCTCTAAATTCTATCTCTGAAAATAATAATGCACTATATGTTAATTAAATTGAGTTTAAATAAAAAAAAATTAAAAATAGCATAAATTTTCACTCATATGAAGCAATTTTAGAAATAAAATAAATGAACAAAGGAAAAAAGAGACAGACCAAGAAGCCGACTCTTAACTATAGAGAACAAACTGATGGTTACCAGAGGGCAGGTGGTGTTGACTCACTATATTGTATAACTGAAACTAATATAATAACACTATATGTTAATATTCTGGAATTAAAAAATATAAATGGGTAAAATAATAGGAGGTTTAAATTTTATATAATGAGAAGTAAGTTTCTTTTCCACTCTTGTTCCCTAGTGACAAAATTCGACTTCTTCATAGAGGCAACTTGCTGTTGACAATTTCTTTGGAATCTGTTTAAAAGATAATCCATGACAATACATGTGTATATGTTTTCATGCAAATGTTACCATTATACATGCTGTCATGCTATCCTCTACCATGAGTGTTTCTTCTTCTTTTTTTTTTTAAGTAAACACACCCATTGTGGAGCTCAAACTCAAGACCCCGAGAGTAGGAGTTGCATGCTCTGTAGACTGAGCCAGCCAGGCACCCTGTGAATGCTTCATTTATAAAATATTCCAGTCAATGTGCTTTCTGGTGTAGTTTCCTTGGTGGCAAATGTGTTTAATATAAAGTGAAGATGGGGTTGAGGATGAAATTGTAAAGGGCCTTTAATTGCTTTGTTTTGTAATAAATTGTCTCTCATCTCTGAAGAGAACACTACAAGAGTGATGCTACTCAAGTTACCTAGGGAAACTGACCCTCCTGTTACCTTTGCTTTGTCGTCCACTCCATCTTCCCAACCTATTCAGAGAGCTTTGCCTTCTCAGACTCTGTCTCTTGAGTAGGCAGCTTCAGTCTGAGTTGCCCTCTTGTGCAGACGTGGAAAGCAGCAAGAGTCATCACCGGTTATGTAGACATTATACAAGTCACATGTAAATTAGCTTAGTCATGTTTTGGCTGGGAGTTGAGGCCATTTATAGGTCACAATCACTTTAGTTGTGGTTATTCCATAACCAACACTTTTTAAACAAATAGATCTCCTAGAAATTGCGCTATGCCTTACATGCAGTAAGTATGGTTTCCTGAGACCCTTGTTTCAGTTACATACATATTTGGATATGTCCAAGTAGTGATATTGTGTCATGATATAAAAAGGTTGTTTCTTTACTCTGGGTTGTGGTCAAAAAAGATTCAGGATCACTTTTTAACTTCTTTGATCTGCAGAGTGACACAGGGAAGTCGATATGGTCATCCACATTTCACTGGTGAGGGAGGCTGAACATGAGATGGTAGTATTGAAATGAGGGGTAGAGCTGGGGTTTGTGTTTCAAGTTTTAGGGCTGGGGTTTTGTATTATTTTCTTTTGAACCTATTTCTGTTCTCTATTAGTTACTATAAACAGAAATGAATCTGTTTTTACTGGAAGCTTATGATTTGGTCACTGTAATTACATTTTTCTGTGTGTGTGTGTGTGTGTGTGTGTGTGTGTGTGTGTTCCAGCCCAATCTCTTATGCACTCATAATTTAAATAATTAATTTGAGAAGCCCCTAAGTGGTTTTATTTATATTTACCTTAATGTTTATTTCCTTAAACCACTAAAATGTATGCACCATAAGAAAGTTGGAGAATCAACAGCTGCCAATTGGAAGAGCCCTAAAAACAGCCATGTGTCTCCATGTACTGTGCATGGATCTGCAGCCTCATCACCTGGCAAGCATTTAGAAAAGCAGAATCTGTGTGGCTCAGTAGGGTAAACATCTACTTTGGGCTAGGTCTTGCTCCTGGGGTCCTGGGATCGAGCCCCACATCAGGCTCCCTGCTCAGCGGGGAGTCTGCTTCTCCCTCTGCCCCTTCCCTTACTTATGTGCTTGTACACTCGTGTTCTCTTTCTCTCTCAAAGAAGTGAATAAAGTCTTTAAAAACTGCAGAATCTCAGGCCTCATCCCACACATTCTCAGAGTCTGCATTTTATCAGACTCTGGGTCTTTTGAACATTGATATTTGAACAACATGTGAGGCATCAGACCATTTTTTTTAGATTTTTAAAATTTATTAATTAATTCATCCATTCATTCATGAGAGACACAGAGAGAGAGAGAGAGAGAGAGAGAGAGGCAGAGACATAGGCAGAGGGAGAAGCAGGCTCCATGCAGGGAATCCGATGTGGGATTCGATCCTGGGACTCCGGGGTCACACCCTGAGCCAAAGGCAGCAGACGAGCTTAACCACTGAGCCACCCAGGCATCCCTGCATCAGACCATTTAAGAACAACAACAACAACAACAAGAACACATCAATTAAGTAATTAAATGACTTTCTGTATGTTAGTTATTCAGCCTACATTTACTGAGGGTGTAACCATGGCCGAAACTTCATGCCAAGATGTGGAGATAGAAAGAAACTGTAAGTGGGCTTTACTTCTTAGGAGCTTCAGTTTGCAGGAGGAGAGAATGGCCATAAACAGCTAAATGCAACCAGGTATTATAGATGCTGTGATAGATCTGAACTGTGTACGAGGCACAAAAGGGGCTGCTGTGTGAATCCCTGTGTATGGAACTACTCTCCTTCTTCCCATGTGCAGCTAGCTGTACATGGATATGCTTGAAGAAGGAAAAGAACGGTGCTTTTTTTTTTTAAGTGCAGTAAATTAATTCAGACTTCACTGATGATCTGAGTTAATTATTCCCTTGTGCTTTTTCACTACAATCACATATTAACTACTCATTTATCACCTCCTTTGCTAATAAATTCTTGTTATTTTTCCCTGCTGATGGGGGCTTTTATTTTATAAAGAGATAAGTGAGCTCTTCATGCAGGTAGGTAGATGCCTTTCATACATGCCCAAACCATGTTCCTAGGGCAACTGTAGTGGGTGAAAACTCAACTCCCAGCATGTAGCCATATCTACTTCTCGGTGCTACCACCTTTGAACTCCTAGACTAGCAAGGGTAGCTGCAGAAAGTATGCATGCCTGGGTTCTTGGCAGATTTGCTTCACTTGCTTTTCAAATTAATGCCATGCATTACAGGCTATTTTATGGCAGTGAGTTGGCATAAAGAGTATTTAAGAGTCAGGAATATGTACTTTTACACCACTCACTCTTTAGCTGCCTCATGGTGCTACGTCTGGCACAAAGCAAAAATCTTTTGAATATTTGCAGAATTCTTTGCGATGATACGGAGTTTTACCTGGCAGGCAAGGGCTAAATGTATTTTGTATGTGGGTAGGCTTTGGATGGTGAGGAAAAGGGTAAGGAGGAAACCAAGTTTGTAGGCATGTGGCTGGAACTACCCTCCTTCTTCTAAAACTAAATGTTTCTATCTTAGATTTTATGTATCCCTGAATTGTTGCAGTTTCCTGATGGTGTGTTTGTTTTTGGCTTGCCTGCTTGATTTATTCAATGCCCCGTTAAGTCACAGTGCCTAAAAGTTCCATTTGGATTTCCCTGGCAAGTGGGGAGGAGGACAGGCCATGCACTAATGTGAAGGTTTACAGCTTAGCATTGCTAGTTGCAAGTTACTGCAGCTGATTCTCTTCGGATGTTTTTCTCTAGGCGAATCACCACCTGAGCTGCTTCTTTCTCTCTCTTTTTTAGTATTTTATTTATTAGAGAGAGAGAGAGAGAGAGATGAGTGGGGGGTGAGCCAGAGGGAGAGGGAGAAACTCCCTGCCAAGCAAGGAGCCCCCCCCCCCCCCCCCCACCAACCATGGTGCTGGATTGGATCCCAGGATCCCGCGATCATGACCTGAACCAAAGGCAGACCTTTAACTCACTGAACCACCCAGGTACCTGAGTTTCTAAGCCCGGTGCTTTCTCATTGTTTGAAAAAAACTGTGAGAATGGAAAGGATCCCACTCCCCCAGCAAGTTCAGAGACACAGACACACATACCACATGCACTTTGTTCTTTTGTTCTTTCTATTTTGCCCTCTTCCTTAAACATGGAAATTTGCCTTCTCTCTCAAGTGGACTTATTTTTCCTGCAACTAAGAAGCATTTTCCTTTGCTTAATGTGTTAAAATGGTGAACCATAAATCAGAATTCTCGAAACAGTTCTTAGTCTGATTTAAGGTAATTAAGAGCTTTTCGTTCTGGCTATCTCAACTAGTTATGTTTCCCTCCAAAGGACCCATTTTCTCCCCGCCCCCTTTTTTGGACCCATTTTCTATCCTTCATCATGTGTGTGTCTGTTTTTTAGACGTTTACCTGCTCCTCCACACCATTTTAAAATGTGAGATGCACTCCGAAGAATGAAGGAAGAGGCCTATGATGGTCAAGCTTGAAAAACTGAAAATTATGTGATAATTATGAGCTTATTACTAGGGCTTTTAAAAAATCTTAATCTAATATTCACCTGGAATAGACAGTCTAGATGTTTGTTGTTTTTAAGTTATTTCTTTTAAAAATACAATATGTCAGTCTTTTGTGTAGTTTCACCCTTCCAAGACTGTCGTCAGCCTGTGCCTCACTTTATATTCAATTTTCGTGTTAAAAATATAGGCAGGAGGGAGCCTTGGATGGCTCAGTAGTTGAGCATCTGCCTTTGGCTCAGGTCGTGATCCCAGGGTCCTGGGATCGAGTCCTGCATCAGGTTCTCTGCAGGGAGCCTGTTCAATGCTTCAGCAGTCTCTGTGACAATAAAACGTGGTAATGTATAAGAAGGAGCTCAGAAATCTCTTTTAAATTAGGTATGAAGAAGACATAGGTCCAGAGAGAACATTCGAACCAGAAAATTAGGCTGTGCACTAGAATTTGGTAGCACCAGCCTCCATCAGCCTAGACCTCCTATGCTGATGACTTAAGATCTCATTGTGAGGGTTCTTTTCATGTGTTCTGACGTTTCAAGGCAGAAAAGAACTTGGTGACAATTCTTTTTTATTTAACAAGTGTTAAATATTTTTTAGTGCGGTATTTGATCAAAGGAAGGCTAAGTTAATTTCTTGATTCTGACTGCCCATTAGACTCATTTGGGTTTTAAAGGAGTACTGGCACCTGACCCCTCCTCCCTATTTTCTTTCCCCCATTCCCAAGATCCTGATTAAATTGATGTGCGATGGAATTTGGACATCGGCATTTTTAGATACACTTTCTTGGTGATTCTAGTAAGTAGCTAGTGTTTAGAACCACTGAGTAGAGTTATTGAAGGTTTATGAGATTTATGACCCTAATAAGGATATGGATAAAACATGTCTCCAGATATGCACACCCAAAAAGGTAAGAGAAACAGAAATGTTTCTATGTGATGTAAGTCATTTAACCTTTCTAATCCTATGGGGTCTAAAAATAGGACTAAGGTAATACTTTACTTAAATGCAGTGGTTCTCAAGTGTGGTTCCAGGACCAATAGCATCAGCATCACCTGGGTGTTTATTAGAAATGCACATTCTAAAACCCCACCCTGGACCTACAGAATCAGGAGCTCTGGGGGTGGGACACAGCCATCTGTGTTTAACTAGATCTTTCTGAGATCCTAGTGTCCTCTAACATTTGAGAACAATCAGCACAGAGGGTTGGAGGACTAAGTGGTAACCTTTAAAAATCTTAGCAGTGATTGGTGTATAGTACGGGTCCATAAAGCACAATACTCTAAATATAGTGTTGACTGGTTGGTAGCCTAAATATAGTGGGGAGCTAGGTTGAACAGCTACTCTTCCAACTCTAAGACTATTATTTATAGGGCAAAAAGGGCCCAAGTGAACCATCTCCAAGGTGTATCAAAACAATGAATCCAAGCCACCATCCTTCCACTATGCCGTTTAGATTCTTTTTTATTGAAGGCCTACGTCATAATATTTTGGTATTATCCCAAAGCAGCTCACCGAGTGATAGAACCTGCTGCCTTCCCATTAAGTATTGAGCATCTAAAATGCAAAGAAAAGCTACTTATCTACAAATATTATTTATTATTATTTAAATACTATTTTTAGAAAGAAAGAGACAAATAGAGAATTTTTTTTAAAAAAAAGGAAATTTCCTTTTCCTAATAGGATTCTTTGCAAAGTATTTTTAAAAATTCCATGCCGTAAAGCCATAGAGCTCTTAGTCCTATGTCTGCACCTCAAATCTTAGAGATTAGATGCTCTCTCTTACAACAGCATAACATTAGTATGCTGTCCTGTTTGGTCAGTGATCTTGAGGTTTCTTGATATGCTAACTCCTCATAACTTCCTGTCTGGATTGTATATAGATTTCAAAATCAGATGTTTTTTATTCTAATTTCTCCTAATCTCTCCTCCATGTACTTCTAGATTAGTCTTTAGTAAATCATTTTGCAACCAAGTTTTTTTTTTTTTTTCTCAGAAATGCTTGGTGGCTCCCCACTGTGTACATGATAAAATTTAAACTACTGACCAGACGTGCAACATACTTAAAAGTTTTTTGTTGTCACTGCACGTATTTTTATTACCTATTAGTATGATTTTACATTCCTATATTTATGCTATCTTAATAACTTGCTCCTTATTCTCCAGGCCCTAAATTATTTTAACCTATGCCTCTGTTGCTGGTCTTTCTGCCAAGTAGGCTTGCTGTCCATATCAGAATGTTCAGGGACCATTTTCATGCTGTGGTGAAGCCTTCCTTGGTTCCTCCACCTAGACATGAGCTTTCCTTTATCTTAGCTCCCAGAAGAGCTTGTTTCTCCATCTTACTATATTTTATCTTGTATGGTCTTTATTTAGGTACATATTTTTTTCCTCTTCTACTTGATTAAAACATTACTGAAGATAAGTACCAAGTTTTACACACCTCAGCAATCTACTCCCTGCCCCCAAACACCTTCCCTATTTTGGCTAAATATACCTGACCCCTTTAGACCAGCTTTTATGTCACTTCTGAGAAGCAACTCTGGTCCTCATTCTTCTCAAAATTAAGACTACTAATTAAACTGAAGAGAGCTAGAATAGGGAGTAATTGCTCCACAAGACAAAAAATTATATGTCAAGGCCAATGAGAAAGCAGTAAAATGGCAGCAAATGTATGTGTTTTAAGAGAGCTATACAGGGCAGCCTGGGTGGCTCAGCGGTTTAGCGCCGCCTTGGGTCCAGGTCCTGATCCTGGAGCCTGGGATCGAGTCCCACGTCAGGCTCCCTGCACGGAGCCTGCTTCTCCCTCTGCCTGTGTCTGTGCCTTCTCTCTCTCTCTCCCTCCCTCTCTCATGAATAAATAAATAAAATCTTAAAAAAAAAAAGAGAGAGCTATACAGGGACACCTGGGTGGCTCGGGGGTTGAGCATCTGCCTTTGGCTCAGGCCGTGATCCCAGGGTTGTGGGATCAAGTCCCACATCAGTCTCCCTGCTCAGTGGGGAGTTGGCTTCTCCCTCTGCCTGTGTCTCTTCCTCCCTCTGTGTCTCTCATGAATAAATAAATAAAATCTTAAAAGAGAGAGCAAGAGAGCTATACAGTTGCATCTCTAGTAACTTCATGTGTGTATTTCCTTTCTGTAGGTGATTTTCTGCCGCCCCCCCCTCCACCTCTAGATGATCCTGGTGCTCTTCCATCCAGCCCTGGAAACTTCCCTCCTCCACCACCTCTTGATGAAGGTACTTTCAGGGCACAGGTAAGATCTGTGGTTGAAGTCATATTAATAGGCCATGCTAGGGAGCTCATTAATTCAGTGATCGTTTCTGTGGTGGATAAACATTTATCCGGAGCCTAAAGAAAGCTTTACAACTCACAGAGAGCTAAGGTACTTTAATGCAACATCCCCAGCTGAAGCTTCTCAGAGTTCTGCTGGCTTGCATTCTGAAGCTCCGGAAATCCTTTTACCTACTAATTTTGTTTTGAAACTGCAAGCCATTTTTTTTTAGGAGTGTCAGTTCTGAATTCCACATTTTCTTGTTTATCCTGGGGACCCAAGCATGCTTTTTTTATTGCTTTGTTTCTCTATCCACAAACAGTACATTCTACATGAGTAAGAGTGGTATTTTAAGGTTCTGATTGGTCACCATGGGTCCTAATCGGTCAGCCACATCTTTCTACCCTAAGCACCAGCAAACATTCTTGGGGTATTCTTTTCTGAGTGAGGTCAAGGATGCATATTACAGTATGTATTGATTATATACAAGTCTTGTGCTCCAGAGAGTGTTGATTGTAAGTAACTCAGGGTTGGAATCAGAAGCAACAATGGAAGTACTTAGCCTTTGATCATGTAGAGCCACTGGTGACCAGATACCAGCATTTGGGCAACTAAATACTATTCATATCAGGAAAGAAACCTAAATAACAAAGTTATAGAATTATTGTTGTGTTTTATGGGTGATGATGTTACTATAGATAATATAGAAAAGAACCCAGTCCTTATCTTTTAGTGAAACGTCAATATATTTGGGAAGGAAATTAATGGTGTCTGGCATTTGCCTCAAAATAAGAGTAAAGGGCTAATGTGTGAGAAAAAAGGTGAAAGAAAGATTAGTTATGAGTTGGTAATTCTTGAGTGCATGGAGGTTGATTCTGTTATTTGGTTTACCTTGATATATATTTACAATTTCCCATAGTAAGTTTTAGAGAGGAAAAGCCATGGGGACTGCCTAAATGGTTTAGACCACTGTCTGGCTTTCCTTCTCCTAAATTTTAGGTTGGGAGAGACAAAGGAAGAAATGATTCATTAATTCAGCAAATATTCCGTGTGCCTGTGTGTATACCTTTATAGCACTAGGAATTCTATAGCAAAAAGACAAGGTCCTGCCCTCCTGAAACCCACAGGTTAGTGAAACTGGTTGATAGAAACAAAATGCCTACATTGATACAAAGTGCATTGGGATGAGATCAGGGCTCTGGGTTGGAGGAAAGGTGGTCCAGAGCCTTTGCTGAGAGGGGGACACCTAAGCAATGATTTGAGCAGGGGACAGGAGTAAACCATGTTGAGTTTTTAGGAGTATATTTTCATATAGGAGAACCTAATGGAAGAAGCTTTTTCTGGAACACCTGGGTGGCTCAGCGGTTGAATCTCTGCCTTTGGCTCAGGACGTGATCCCAGTTTGGGGATCGAGTCCCACATTGGGCTCCCTGTGAGGAGTCTGCTTCTCTCTCTGCCTATGTCTCTGCCTCTCTCTGTGTCTCTCATGAATAAATAAATAAAATCTTAAAAAAAAAAAAAAGGTTAAAAGAAAGAAAAAGCTTTTTGTACTTTTTTTTTTTTTTTTTAAATTAGTGTTTTCATGTTCTTTGGGCAAATACCTGGTAGTGGAATTACTGGATCATGTGGTAGATCTATTTCTATTTTTAAAAATATTTTATTTATTTATTCATAAGAGAGAGAGAGAGAGAGAGAGAGGCGCAGAGACACAGGCAGAGAGAGAAGCAGGCTCCACGCAGGGAGCCTGATGTGGGACTCGATCCTGGGTCTCCAGGATCAAACCCTGGGCCAAAGGCAGTGCTAAACCACTGAGCCACCTGGACTGCCCAGCTTTTTGTACTATTGATAAAATTATTAAGTTCCAGTTATAACCAGTGACCGCCAATTCAGTTTGGCACCTAGATCTTTTAAATCTATTTAAAAAAATTATGTCTTAGATATATATGTCATGGATTTCCTACAAAATTCTTGAATTTCCTATAAAACTTTGCTGAATAAATGTAGGAAGCTAGTAAAATCAAAGCTCAGATTCCAGTAATGGATAGGAGTCGTGCAAAGTCTATATTTCATGCAACAGATAGGTCCTCTGGCAAATAGAAATAACATGATCAATTTTACTTATTTTTAGTCATTTTTTATTAACAATGGAAAAAAAAAAGCACCTCTTAAATTTGTCTTTTATATACCTTTGCTCTTATTTGGTCCCAGGCTGTTCTTTGCATATTATTGAATTTACATAATTAAAAACTTCACTCAGTCTATTTGCTCTCTTAGAATATAATGGAAACTATTTTCTTGCATTTTAAATCTTCAGTTCTAAAAAGCTTGTTTGACCTTGAGACAGAGGACTTGTGTTTGACTGCTAGTTGAACAACTTACTCTAGTTATGTGTGTGTGTGTGTTTTAAATATTTACTCTTTTATTTTAGAAAGAAAGAGTGAGCATGCAGGGAGCAGGGGCAGAAGGAGAGGGAGAGAGAGAGAGAGAGAATCTCAACCAGATACTATGCTGAGCTCAGAGTCTCACAAAAGGCTTAATCCCAGGACCCTGAGATCACAATCTGAGCTGAAACCAAATGTTGGTATGCTTAACTGACTGCACCCCCTAGTTAAAGAGGCTCCCCTCTAGTTACATGGTTTTGAACGGATCACACTAAATCCAGTTTTTCTCATAATTGAAAGTAAGGTAACTATCCACCTCTACATGAAATACAGGTGGACTTGAAATTGCCAAGCTATAATGGCTATACAGATATATTTTTTAAATATTTTATTTATTTATGAGAGACACAGAGAGAGAGAAAGAGAGAGAGAGAGAGAGAGGTAGAGACACAGGCAGAAGGAGAAGCAGGCTCCATGAAGGGAGCCCAATGTGGGACTCGATCCCAGTTCTCCAGGATCACACCCTGGGCTGAAGGTGGTGCTAAACCACTGAGCCACCCAGACTGCCCCAGATATTTTGATTTTATAACTATTCGTATATAAAAATAACAACAGCAATAGTAATACGGTTTCCCTAAAAGGTTTAATTAAGAAAAATTCAAGCAGGAGCTTTCATTAAAATTACAAATGCTTTTCTTCTCAATGGACCTTGTCCTGATAACTATGGGAAAATCATGACTTTGTTATTTGTTTGTTTGTTTATTTATTTATATGATTTTATTTATTTTACTGAGAGAGTGAGAGAGAGCATGAACAGAGGGGAGGAGGCAGAGGGAGAGAGAGCAGAAGACTCCCTACTGAGCAGGGAGCACTGATGTGGGGCTCTATCCCAGGACCTTGGGATCATTACCTGAGCTGAAGGCAAATGCTTAACCTACGGACTCACCCAGGTGCCTCCATGACCTTGTTTTTTAAAAGGAAGGAAATAAAAAACTGGTTGCCATGTTGGCTTATGATTTTTGCAAAATAGAAGGAAGGAAAAAAAAAATAACACCGATGGCAATGGCAATAACCCATTGCCAAATGGGAAAGGACAGGTCTGATAGGAGAGGCATGCTATTCTTGAATATATGGAAGATCGTTGGCAAGTTCAAAAGAAAACCGGCACACCCTTCCCTTGTGTGAGCATGATAGTGACTTGGCCCTGCTCTGGTCAAATTTGAAGCACCTTGGAATAGGAACTATAATAGAGCTGAAACTAATATAGTTACCAGAGAAGATTTTGCACTTATTCCTGTCACCTGTGGTGAAACCTCATGTTCCCAAGTCCAAATTCTAGCTGGTAAGTGTGTGTTTTTATGTAGAAGCCTGTTTATGTTTCCAGCCAAATTTTCAGGTCTGAGTCAAAAGAATGTCTACTAAGTCTGACTATAAGAACTATTAAGGTTTTCAGGGCCAAAGGGACCTTAGAGATCATGCAGTCCAACCCTGACGCCAGCCATTAGTTAAGCCGCTTCAAGGACTTGCTAAGTGAATTAATTTCCTGTGTTTGCAAATGCGGGAAATTGAGACTCTAGAAGGTATGGATCCTCTAATCCTTATGTGATCTTGAGAAACTAACTTCTGGATTTGTCCTCCTGTTGTAACAGATGACATTGCACAAGATTTTGCTTTAGTCCTGTAAGGCTATAAGGTTCAGATGGGGGGATTACATGCTTTTATTTGGAAGGATCAGATGCTGCTGGACTTTTGCTTGGTGCCCTGAATTTTTTTGGTGTTCTGAATTTTTGACACCTGCTGTGCACTTTTTTCCCCCAAAGGCAAATATTTAGTGTCAAAAATTCCTGTATTGAGAATTATTGTTTTTGTTTTGTTTTGTTTTAGAAAAAGAATAAATCTTGGAAAACAAATGAGGGCTTTATCTTTCCTTTTCTGTCAGGATCAATCCTCAATACCTGTGAGGATTGGAGTGACCCATTTAGTGGCTACTTCATTCATTCATTTAGTCTCCATTTATTCATTATAAATTGAATACCTTCTGTAAGTCAGGCACCTAAAACTAGGGATTTTTTTAGAAATATTTTATTTATTTATTCATGAGAGACAAAGAGAGAGAGAGAGAGAGAGAGAGAGAGAGAGGCAGGCAGAGACACAGGCAGAGGGAGAAACAGTCTCCATGCAGGGAGCCCTATGTGGGACTCCATCCTGGGACTGCAGGACCATGCCCTGGGCCAAATGCAGATGCTCAACTGCTGAGTCACCCAGGCATCCCTAAAACTAGGGATTGTGGCCTTAGAACATGGCATCATGGGTTGGTGCCCTGAGTTTCGACCTTGGGACTGTATAGCATTATTCTGATCTGATGCCACAGTTGGTAATTTCTTCTTATTTCAGCCCACTAATGGGCAGGTCTATAGCATTGCTTAGAGTAGTTTCACAGGGGAGAATGCCTCATAGAATTTCAGGTTTACAAGGGAATTAGAGATCATAGTTCAAGTTCGTTTCTTTTGTTCGGACCTCTTTTTTTTTTAACAAAATATTTATGGGTGGCTATTGTAGGTGAGATGATGTTGAAAGATAAGAAGATGATGGATCACATGCTGTACCTCTGAAACCCATTTGGGAGATTTACACATACGCAGCTCTTAGACTAAGGTGTTCCGTCATAAATTACTTCTTAGTCACCATGCTCTGATCAGAAGTACAGTCCAGGTCCTCAGGTGTGGTAGAGGGTGGGGGATACAAATTAACTGGCTGGAGATCTAGGAGAAGGATTCTTAGGAACAGTTTCAATCCAACTGAACTTTGATGGCTGGGTGGGACTTAATTTTCCCATGGTAGGGAATAGATCTTTCAGCAATAAAGTAACACAAATAAAAGTACTGAAGGAAAGCATAAAGTAGTGTGATAGGCCTGTATTCCAAACTGTAGACTTCACCCTTTATTCTGAAATCATCAACAGTTTACTGCAAGTGTTTGTTAATATTTTAAATATAAGGGTGACATCCCCAGATCTGTTGTTGGATGCCATGTGGTGCTTTTAACACACCAGCAGGCATAACCTGTTGCGTTGGTGGGAAACCCCATGCAGACAGCTCTGAGTTGCCTGGTACGCTTCCTTGAGCTCCTCCGGGACTTGTCTCCTGATTTCTGATGGCTTCGAGGTCAGGTGCCTGATATTTAATGTCCACTTTTTATGACATCTATGTTTGACTTTTCTTTGTGACCTCCTGTTAATGTCTCCTCTCTCTCTCTCTCTCTCTCTCTCTCTCTCTGACCCAGTCTCCAGGGATTTGTATACTTTGAGTTTTCATCTCCCCCTTTATTCTGGCAAGATGTGACTGCCGTCACTCAGGTCCCGCCACCTTCATAAGCAGACCGTGATGCTGTTGCCTGTTACTCCCTATGTTAAAATCTTTATCTTACGGAACTGAAATTTGTCTCTTTATGATTTCTTCCCAGTGATTTTCTTCCTCCCCCCTTAGAGCATGCTTTATGTGCAAAGGAATGGTTAGGCCAGGGAAGGGTTAAGTGAAGTCTGCCTCAAGACGTTGAACATTAAGAGCTGCTGAAAGAGGTGACTTTTCTGAGGACCAAGTAAGAACAGAGTCTCATGAGCTGTGCACTGAGTTTGGGGAAGTTCCCAGAGTTAATTGAAAAAAGAAGGAAGAAAGGATACCTCTGAAATCATTTATGGTCTTTAACAGTCTGTCGGCCAGTTCATTTCTTGTACAAAAACATTTTCAGAGCTCATTTATGCGTATGGTGGATGGCGTATTATTGTCAGCTATCCACTTACATCAATAATAATTTTATTTTATTTTTATTTATTTATTTATTTTTTAAAAATAATTTTAAAGTCTACTGTAGTGTTAACAGAGTTGGCACTGGATTCTGTGTCTTGGGACTCTTGCTCTAGTACTATCAGGGTCATGGGGGTGGAATAACAGATTTTTTTACTTGTAGGCGCAGAAGACTCAGATCCACAGCCATGGCTAAGTTCTTTCATGCACCCACAGATATAGGCAGCAGGACTTGCTTTATATGGCTTTGGCCTACCCTATTCTAGAAGTCAGTCCTTCCAACTGCCTGTTAATAGGGTGCTCAGAAGGAGGATTCTGAGTAGAAGAAGAGATCCAGGCTGGAAAGGCTAAGAGTAGAGGTAACATGAGGTCCTGTTAGAACAAAACCAAAATAGTCAGAAGCTCGAATCCACTTGGAAGTGCTTGTCTTTTATGCCCAGTGAGAATACAGGAATATCTGGATCCAGGAGAACAGATTAAAGGACTGCTTCTTTCTGGCCCTTTACCTTGTTCCTGGGCCTTGGGTTAGCAAACCCTAGTTGGTGTTCAGGGTGGTTTGTGACCCTGGTGACAGCAGTAGCTTCATGACTGTCCCCTCCTGTTCTGGTCTGCACTGGTAGGTCAGTGTGTCGTTAGCAGAACTGGTGGGTCTTTGGTTTTGGTCAGTGTGACTTTTTACAAGTGAATTTCAAAGGTTTCCTATTTGCTTTTCTTTCTGAATCATCATCTCATTGGGTATTTGGATGAGCCAAGAGAGATATTTTTGGTATCTACACTCATAAATGCTTCTTTGAAAGTAGTAGGTCTAGAGCCTGTAGGGGGTATTCCAATATTTCATTTAGCAATTTGAACCTTTTTCATGGAATGTCATAGTTTTCTTTCTTTCTTTCTTTCTTTCTTTCTTTCTTTCTTTCTTTCTTTCTTTCTTTCTTTCTTTCTTTCTTTCTTTCCTTCCTCCCTCCCTCCCTCCCTCCCTCCCTCCCTCCCTCCCTCCCTCCCTCCCTCTCTCTCTCTCTCTCTCTCTCTCTCTCTTCTTTCTTTCTTTCTTTCTTTCTTTCTTTCTTTCTTTCTTTCTTTCTTTCTTTCTTTCTTTCTTTCTGATTTTATTTATTTATGAGAGACACAGAGAGAGAGGCAGAGACACAGGCAGAGGGAGAAGGAGGCTCCCTGTGGGGGCTCCATCCAGGACCCAGGATCATGACCTGAGCCAAAGGCAGATGCTCAACCACTGAGCCACCCAGGTGGCTTATTTCTTAAGGACCTTTTTAAAGAGGTAAATATTTTCCTGGGGATCCATAATGGAGTGTATGTACACAGACATGCTCATTCATACATATTAACCCGATCACCACTGCTGCTACCATCTTCAAGTAACCTAGGACGTTTGCGTGCTTTCTATAGGGAAGGATTGTGGAGTTGCTGGATGAGAAGAGTCCTGTGTGGAAATTGGTTGTGGCCAGTGATGCTGTTGGATGTTAGGATAACCAAGGAGGTCAGGTTTGCTCTAGCTTTTGAGCTTCTTTATAGGGAATAATTGGCCATATTTGCCTATTTCAGAAAACGTTCTTTGCCCGCAGACAGGTGAAGAAATTGTAGTTGGTCTGTTCTGAGTCAGTGGAAATGTCCATCCCATTTTGCCTCTCCCAGCGAGAATCTTAGTGATTTCTTCAAAGCTGTAGTATGCTTAGTAATTTTTTTTTAATATGCTGTGTCTCCTAATGTAAACCAGTCAAACAGTGTAGATCAACTATTTTCAATCATGTTTCTCTATCAAGGAAAAATTATGATATCTGCACTCGTACCTCTACCATGTGAGGTCTCCTTCCTGAGGCACCCAAAGAGTTAGGTTAGTAAGACAATTTGGAGAATGTGCTGTAATATTTTAAACTTTATAACTTAACCTCTTTTTAAAGAATAATTTCTCACATTAAATTGTATCACCACAGTATTGATAACCTCCAACTTTTACTTGTTTATTGCAGTGTGTCTTGTTTGCTGTTTCTCTTGAATTTATCATCCTGATTGTTTTATGTTCTTTTTTTTCTCTGCCGTTAGTACTTTATCAAGTGATTTTTTTTTTTTTTTTTTTGGCAGGGAGGAAGCTTACATGGATGACTTAGGTCCTAAGTTTTTATATATCTGAAAATTATTTATCTTTGCCTTTATATTTAAGTGAAAGTTTGGCCATAGGTAGAATTCAAGAGTCAAGTTTCCCTTGTCAGCATTCAATGCAGGTTTCTGTACTATCACTTTAATATCATTCACTGTTGCAAGTGAGAAATCTGATTCCAGTCTGATTCTTTTTCCAGTTTTTGAACTTTTTTTGTTGGATCTGCTGGCCTTATTGTGGGAGTCCTGGTTTCACTGCCCTGTGCCTTGATACGGGTCCCTCTCCTCACCCCAATGTTTCCTTCCAATCAGCATTCAGTGTGTCTGTTTGATCAGAGGAGTCAAGTTTTTATTTAGCCAAGAGGGATTTTCTTGTGTTATTTGGGAAAAAGCATGTTAACTTTTCTTTTGCCATTTTCTTTCTTACAGAGCCCCTGTTTTATGATTTTGGATTCCTTCTCCATTCTTCCTATTGGTATTCTTTTCAGGACTTCTGTCATATGGAAGAAACTTTATTCCTTGCTTCTTTATTTTTACATTGTTGTTGTTGTTGTTGTTATAGTCTGCTCCTGACTCACAAATGCTACCTCCACCTGAATTTAGGGGAGGGAATGTGGTGGGAGTGGCTGTGGATCTGCTGTTCTGGTAGAGCTAGCTATCTTGTACTCCAAACTTTATCTTTTATCTCCATCAGGAATATATAGCCCTTTAAACAGCATGGTGACCACAGAGTGGGTATCTGCATCTGGTCTTCACCTTCTGTATGTAATTGGGGGAGACAGGCCAGTGAAAGGGTTTCCCTGAGATACACAGACCAAGAGCAGACCAGCAAGCTCTACTACAGCCCTTAAGGCTGCTTATTAGCTATGAGGATCCACAGGCGGGTAGCAAAGCCCCATTTGTGCTTGCCATATATATGCCAAGTAAGGCAACAGCAGGCTATGGGGTGGGCTCTAGTTGAGTTCTCCTGGCTTATAGGTTCCCTTCCCATTTCCTCATCCAAGTTTCTCAATGACTGTGTCACCAGGAGCATCAGGGAATGTGGCAAAGAACTTTTTATTAGAAAGGATGAACGCACTAAGTGATTTTACTGCTGTTATGACATTCTATACTCCAAACATCCTTTCCCAAGAGGCTCCCCCACCCCCTCACCCTTCTTGTTGTGACAGCTCAGAGTCAGCTATTAAAGTCAGGTGTTGCTACCTTTTGTTTTTTATCTCAAGCTCACTCTCCTGCCCTCGAGGGCTTCACCACAGAAGAGCCCTCTTGTTGCATCATCTAAACCAAGTCAAGCTTTAGGGATAATACAGTATGATGGCGAAGACTGTAAGCACAGGGTCCAGACACCTGGCCCCTCACTCACTAGCTGTATGCGTATGGCTCACCCTCTTAACCTTTCCACACTTCAGTTTGCTCATCTGTAAACTGGGTATAGTTATTGAACCCACTTCTTTGGATTGCTGTGAGGTTTCAAAGAGATGATGTGCATAGAGAATATTGTAAGTGCCTGACATATCCCAGTGCTTAGTAAATGTTTACTGTTGATGTCATCACTGTTGGGCAATTCTGGGCCAGCTGGCCTCTGTGCTGAGTTCTAGAACAGTTGTCACTGTCTTTGGTTTGCTTCCCCAAGGTTCACCGGTATCCCCACTCCTTGCTCCTCTCTATTTGGGGATTTGGGGTCTTTTGCTAAAGAAATACTTCCACAAACTCCTTCTATAAAATGAATGTTTGGATTAACGAAACTTTTTAGATCTCTTATAGTTCTAAAATTTACTGCTTTGGTAATAAAATATCACCTCTTTATAACTTCACAGTGATTTATAACTGACAAAATATATTATCTGATTTTCACATATAAAAAAAGAAACAAATATATCTCAACCGATTAATAAAAAATTAAGGTCCAAGTTGTTGAGGCAACTCTTTTAGATCTCACAAGTGTCATGGTAGCAGTGATTTATTTTTAAATGGACAAAAACAAAAACAAAATGTATTTTGGGGACTTTTAAGCCTTTTGGCTTACTACCAATTCCCTTACAAATGAGAGAAGACAGATCATTTTGAATTCTCAAAAAGCAGCCAAAGTCATCAACAATATGTGTTCATGGCTGGTGGCCAGGGGCCACTGAGATAGCTTTCTGTGCAGTTCTTTAGTGGAAATAAGCACATCTTCCATCCTAGCCTTTGGCATATTCTCTGACAATCCCCTCACAGATCATACCATGTTCTTCTTATCCGTGGATTTGGTAGGAGGCTCTGTTGGGCTCACAAATCCTTTAGTTCCTTTGTAATTTACATAATCCACTCAGCATGGGCACAAAACAACTTGATCTGAAAGAAGGGGTAAAAGAGGGAGTGGAAGATGCCAAGACCAAAAACCTAGGGCATTAACTCCGATTTTATTTTTGAAACTCTCAATGTTTTGGGAAGATTTTCTGTGCATAACTGATTTTACTTGATCCATTGAGAAGTGAAGTACTTATGCACCCCTGCTAGATAATTTACAATATATTATTGCATGCAATACTTATACCAGTTTTGAGGGGTCCTGCTATTCTTATCGTTATTGTGTCGTTAAGTTTTGTGAGTGTGATCTGTCCCAGGTCTGCAAATTCCGTAAATTCCAAACTTGACTTAGAGTGTTTTTTTTGTTTTGTTTTGAAATAAAAGATTTTCATACCACTTGATCTCACTTGAGCCTTTAAATAACTTACAAAAAGGGAAGAGTAGAGATAATCTCCATTTTGTGCAAGTGAAGGAGCTCAGGCTCAGAGAAGCTAAGTAATATTCCAGGTTTCCATGGTATTAAGTGTCCCAGGCAGGGATCAGACCCTGAGTCCTATCAGTCCATTTCTCTCTCTCTAGCCATCACTGCTTTATTGTTACTTTTTTTTTATATCTTTTCTGATGAAAGGCACAAAATCCCAATTGTCAATTTTCTCTCTACATACTCATGGAAGCTCTTCGTCTTATGAGTTCTGTTGTAGAATTCTCTATGGAAATATTGTCTTCAGAACCGCCCCCCCCCCCCATAGTCTGTATCTTAATGGATTGTATGAATGTACTTTGGTATTAAAATATGGGGAAGAAGAGCATGTGCGGGGGCTCAGTCAATTAAGCGCCAGACAGTTGATTTCAGCTCAGGTAGTGATCTCAGGGTGGTGAGATCCAGCTCTGCCTTGGACTCAGTGGGAGTCTGCTGGAGAATCTCTCTCCCTCTCCCTCCACCCCCCTCTTAAATAAATAAATCTTTAACATGTGAGAAAGATATTTATAAACCTTTAAAATGGAATTCTTTCCATAATTTTTTGTTGGCTGTTATATTGTTTTACCAATAAACTTCAGTAAGGATAACAATTTTTATTATGGTGGAAAACAAGTAAAATTGGTTCCTGGTAGATCAGTTGTTTCTATGGCCATTTTTTAAAAGGGGAAATAGAAATTACACAAGACAGGAAGATTCACACGATAAGTTAAGGATTTGGTTAATAAGACCCTCCTCTCCATAAAATAAAAGAGGAGAGAGAGAGAGAGAGAGAGAGAGAGAGAGAGAGAGGCATAGAAGGTGCTCAGATCCCTTTCTTTTCCCATAATTTGTATTATTTCTTCCAGTGCTTTAAACAGTCTGTGTCTGCCCTACAACCACCTTCTGGTTTGAACTGTGTATGATATATCAAGATGGTATGTAATTTGGAGCAGACCATCCCTCAGAACCAAATCTCAGTTTCTTTTGCCATAAATTAGTATGATGCTTCCTATCATCTGTGTTTGTTTTGTTTTATTTTTTAAATGATCACATGGAAATAACCCATTTAATAGCACTGTCTAAAAAAGTAGGTATTTATCTTAAAAGTCCTTTTGTGGGGTGGGGCTAATATTGTTTCAATATCCTTGAGCTTTAATTCTTTCTGTTAGAAATTATATCACCGTCACATTTAGAGCAATGAATTACTGCATGACCTTTCAGTGTTGGAGTTGATGTTATGGCGAGTATTTAGAGGAACATGGCCAACCATTTTCTAAGCAGCTGTCACTGGCTACAGGTGCACTGAAGAGTCAGGGTTCTGATTTTGGGAGACCCAGAGCTTCCTAGGGTACCTGGCTGACTCAGGCTTAGGTCTTTCAGGAAGAGACTGTCAAACAAGTAAATACAAAACATGGCTGCCAAAGAGTATTTCACGATGCACATTCAGGAGAGTTCATCATTTTTATTATCATTTTACATCAAGCCATTTTGTAAGTCGAAATGTGCCTGGAGGATTGTTTTCATTTCCTTTTCGCTTGTTGAAAATTGTATAGTGTCACTTTAGCAATTTGTTCCTGACCCAGTGGGGATAAAAACCAGTTTTGGGCCATGGCAACTACAGAGAGGTATTTTCATAGTTACAGATTCATTAAATGAGAGTCTCTCGTAGCCTTCCCTCCTTGCCTGCCATGTTTCTCTCTGTAAACTGGCACATAAGCCACAGTCTTAGCATCAACTAAAGTCATTTCAACTCTACTGAAGTGGCCCTTTGTACACATTTGCCACCTCCTCTGATCCTCCAATGATCACTCTTTTTCTGACGTCTTCCCCACCTCTTTCAGGCGGGTAACACTTGACATGAACCTCCTCACTTCCTCCCCCAGTTTTCACTAAACAGAAGTCCCTGAGTTCCCCTGCTGTATCTGCAACGATTCCTTTTCTCTTCTCTGTACCAGATCCCTCTTCTTTTTTCACCTCCCCCTAAGTTTTGATGCCCACTCAGGGTTCTCTCTTTTGACCTTCTGTCTTCTCTCAGTAGAAGTCATAACTCTAATAGA
This sequence comes from Canis lupus dingo, assembly GCF_003254725.2. Lineage (NCBI taxonomy): Eukaryota > Metazoa > Chordata > Mammalia > Carnivora > Canidae > Canis > Canis lupus. The sequence continues at coordinate 20,807,809 of NC_064276.1, forward strand.
GTCACCTTTGATCTCTATTTAATGACTTGTACCAGTTATGAATTTTTTCCTTAGACAGCTATTACACCATTAATCAGTGAGTTTTTCCACAGGAAAACCTTCTGTCTCTTCACATTTGGTATGTCCCAGAGCTACTCGTTGCCTTACTCCAAGGCTTCCACTCTGTTAGAAGTACCATCATATTTTCTATTCTTCCAAATTCTAAACTTCAGTCATTGCTAGTATGTCTTAATTTTTTTTAATATACTTGTTACCAACATCTCATATTTTGGTTCAAAAAGGACTCTCAGTTTTACTCTCATGTCTTCATTTTCCTATTCATTGTCCTAACATCTTCCCTCTCCAAAACACACTAGGCTCATTGCTTTGATTCTTTTTTTTTCTTAATTTTTACTTTTTAGGTTATTGTCATTTTTCATTCCAGTTGCATATCCCTAGCCAATTAGTCTTCAAAAAATGTTATTTTCTTCCTTTGGTTTGTTATTGTCTACCACATTAAATTTCTTTCCTTAGTTGATTTGCAGAATATTCCATGTTCTTCCTCACCCTTTACAGCACACCTCATCTCCCACTGTGCTCTTTCCAAGTCTTTGCTCTTGTGAGACTGATGTCCTCATTGTCAGCTTCCCATGCTGAGTTAACTTTCTTTGTATCTTTCTTGCTGCCTGAAATACCATCATCTCTCAACTGATCAGAAATCTTTCCCATTTTGAACAGCCACATTCAAATCTGAGTTTCTTCCTCGTAACTTCTGATAACCACCAGCTCACCCCAGTCCCTTCCTTCTGTTTTCTCTGACTCTGTTGACTGGACAATGTGGTCCTGTGACATGACCCCAGGGTTTAGTGCCAGGAAGCTCTGCTCTGTTGCTTACCAGTTGCATTATCCATCTTCGCATGCAAAAGGGGAATAATGACACACTTTTACAAAGCTATTTTGAGGATTAATTAAGATAAGGAGTCTAGAGTATCTAGTAGTATCTAGTTCATAATCATGGCTACAATGAATCAGTCAGTGGTGTTTCATTTTTCTGACATTTAATATATCTCTCTTTGTGGACTGATGTAATACCATATACATTAATGTTACCTCCAAACTGTGTTTTACCAAGCCAGAATCAAAATATAACATGGAAGAGACCTGTAGAAATTATTTAACATCACAAATCCTAGAGACTCAGATTTGAAAGGGTCCTAATCCAACCCATCTTTCTTGTGTTGAGGAAATGAGGGGAGTACTAGATTTTTTTTTTTTTTTAAGTGAACCACCCAAGTGACACAGTTAGTATGAGATCTGGCCCCAACCCCAGATGCAGTGTTCTAGACTCAAAGTCCTAAACACATTCTATTATACTCTTGTTCATTCCCCTTTTAGAAATGGCCTGAAAGCTGGGTCACAGTTCATATTCCTGTATCACCCATGGTGCTTATCTCATTGAGAAATATCTGGTTGATATGTGTGGATTGAATGATTCATTCATTCATTTCTTTGTCTTGGCAATTGGCATTTTCTGGAAACATCTATGGAATATGCACTATACATAGGCCTATCACTCTTTTGATGCTTTTGATGCTGTTGTAAACAAACAAAACTGTTTGACATGTACCACTTCTGTGTACTGGCTCAGGGTGGTGGGGAAAGGAAGTGGGAGAGGAAGTTATATACATCTTGAGCAAATCAAGCTTTTCTATTTTTAGTCCTTGCTACTGTTTGGAAAGTACAGCCCCTGTTCATGGCAGTCTGGCATGCATTTCCTCAGTGCCATTTCAAAAAGGGGAAAAATAAATATGGGAATTTTTTGTAGTGAAAATAGTTACTCAGTGAAATCACAGAAGTTCCTTCTTTTTCTCTTGATGAAACCTCAAACCCACTAGGCACAGATTCCTCAACCTCAACTATGCATGTCAAAGGCTCATGCAGAGTAGGAGACTGGAGTCAGCAAAACCTAGGTCAGCAAGATGTGTTGTGGTGCCCTGGAGAGTCCAGCAGAGAAGGAGGGGGAGGGGATGGTGACAGGCCTTCTTGATCAGTGGCTGGTACGGCTGGCTTCCAAATGTCCTCTGGAGAAAGTTGAACCCTGAACTACATAGACATAGCTATTCCTTCTGCCTGAGTGTTTCTCACTGTCTCTCTCTCTGCTCTTTCTTTGGTACAAATTCCCTGAGGGGCTTGCTGCCACTCCCCTAGTTCAAATAGATGGATTACTTCTCTTCAGTAGTTTGTTTATTTTTAGATTTTATTTATTTATTCATGAGAGACACACAGAGAGAGGCAGAGACACAGGAAGAGAGAGAAGCAGACTCCCTGCAGAGAGCCTGATGTAGGACTCAATCCCAGGACCCCAGGATCATGGCCTGAACCAAAGGCAGATGCTCAACCACTGAGCCACCAGGCATCCCTCTTCAGTAGTTTAGATGACAGCTTTGGGGATTTTCCCAATCCCGAGGGTAGTTATCCAGGGAACGATAACCTTTAGAAGGAGAGTGACATTCCTTGATGATCCCTAATCAGACGGATTTCTACAATATAGCAGGACTCTACTTGGGGGAAGTGGGAATGGTAGTCACCTGCAGGAGGCTAATGAAGCAGATGAGGGCCTGAATCACTGGGGCAGTGGTCACCACCCTGGCAAAGGAGACCTGGAGTTTAGAGCCATTTGGAGAGAGAAGGTATGGGAAACAGAGCATTCCCAGATGTTTGTAGCATCCTGCCTTTCTTCAGGGAACAATGATTTGCCTCTGGTCCTAGAGTTTGCCAGATAAGGAGGATCCCCTGAAAAATTGTCTGAGACAAGTGTGATGTGAACTTTACTAGAGGAAATGCAGATGCCACTGAGCAAAGATTGCCCTCATTAATGAGAGGGTCTATGCGATCTCTAGACATAAACAGCTTTGCCTAGATCAAATTGTGGCAGCAGGGTGAGAAGAATACAGTGCTGTAATTAATGCTAATTGTGGATATTGCTGTATTGTTGTCATTGTTTTTTAATTGAATATGTATTAAGCTCCAACAGGGTGCTATGAATAATGCCAACTTATTGTTGATTTATCAGAACACTCTATAAACACCAATAAATGGGAACTCATAGCACCCCTTCGAGGTGGTAAGTGCTGTTGCCATTTCTACAAATGAAGAGAAGTGAAGGAGATTGTGTTTGCTCGGTTGGCACTGTGGGTGAGAACAGAGTGCTGTCGGATGGGAGACAAGCATTTTCCCTGTCCCCGGGAACTGGGTTAGAATACATTAGTAAAGAATTCTCCTTCAATGCGTTCAGAGTTGTGGGATTTTAATTAAATTGTTCCAGTTATTGTTAGCACTGCATTAGCACCAGGCAACCAAATTCAAGGCCAGCAGATTTCAAATTTAATGTGAAAAAGAATGGGGGGGGGGGGCGGCGAGGGAATGAAAGGCTTGTCAAATGCACACTGCTAGGCCCTGCTCCCCAAGGTTCTGATTTGGTAAATGTGGGGAAGGGACTAAGAATTTTTCCTTTGAATGAGTGTCTGAAATGTCCTTGTCCTTAGAAGAGGCTCAGCTTCCCTTCACAATCCGAATCCTAGCCATCTTCAGCCACCAAAATCTAGCCACACTCTGAGACCACAGCATTTCGTTTATTATTTGTAGGCTCTCCTAGAACTCACCTAATATAATTCTGTAAGCTTCTCACTTACAGGACACACAGCCAGCTGGTGTCTATAGAAAACCTACAGTGCATTTGCCATTCTGCTGGACATGCCATTCCCAGACTTCATCCCACTGGGTTTTCAGAATGTTCCCTATGGGGTTTGTATTATTTAATTGCCCTATTTTTGTAAGAGGGCATAAAACTTGAGAAGGGACGTGACTTGGTCAAAGACATCTCACCACTTTCAGTCCTTTTGATTTAAATCCAGGTAAGGATCTGGGTTCTGCCCAAGTTCTACTTTGAACTCCAGATGGGAACAGAACCCCTAGAATTGGTTAAAGTGGAATATGTCGTAAAGAAAAAAGTTCACACCAGAATAGTGGGGGTCAGGGAGGAAAGGTAGGAATGGCCAATTCTGATTTTCCTTATTCCTTGTTTACTTGTCCTCGTTCTTTCTTTCTTTTTTTTTTTTTTAAAGACTTTATTTATTTATTTATTCATGAGAGACACAGAGAGAGAGAGGCAGAGACATAGGCAGAGGGAGAAGCAGGCTCCCTGTGTGGAGCCCTGTGTGGGACTCCATCCCAGGACCCCGGGATCATGCCCGGAACTGAAGGCAGCTGCTCAGCTGCTGAGTCACCCAGGCACCCCTGTCCTGGTTCTTTAGAGTGGGTACGGCACTATTGCTAAGTAAATGCTGTCGGTTTGGTTATTGCTTGATTCTTCTGTGAAAAAGGAAACATTTCTTGGGAAAGCCTGAGGCAAGGCATGAGCAGAATTCCAAAGTCAAAAAAGTCTTTTATTATTATTTTTGTATATATATTTTTTATTGGAGTTCGATTTGCCAACATATAGCATAACACCCCGTGCTCATCCCCTCAAGTGCCCCCCTCAGTGCCCATCACTCAGTTTTAAAGTAGAGATGAGAATGGTGAAGCTTGGGACAGCATGGTCCCTTACTGCATGCCCCTCCTGCTTTCTGTTTAGGGAAGTCCTCCTTTGCATAGATCGCTGTTAACTTGTATTTCCGAGGGTGGACACATAACTGCGTGCCAGCTTGTGGATTCACACTCATTCCCAATTAAGGTGAAATCAACAGCTTCCTGATATAGTCCCATACTTACTTTTTATCAATGGCAAACTTTTTTTTTTTTTTTTTTTTATAAAAATAGGAATTCCTGCTAGGAGCGTCGTTAATGTAAGTTGTCTGTGCACCGCCTAAAATATATGTGATTCATACCATGTGTTTGTTCCCACATCAACACTGCGTCCCTAGATACAACCACCCCTGCCCGCCTTCTCCTTCATCACAGGGATGTGCTTACCCTTTGTAGGTCTATGCTCTGGATGTGGGCCAAGCGCCCGCCTTGCAGAGCTTGCACACCTGCACTTTCTGACCACAGCCAATCGTTTGAGCCTGATCTTCCTTTATTTTTACCTAAAAGAACATTTGTATTTGCCAAATGCTAGTACAGGCTCAGTGCTCCTCTGATGTCTTTATGCTCCTGTGGTAAATATCTTGAAATATCTTTTCTCCATTCCAGATCTTCTCAGTTCTCTCTGAGTCCATGCAGCCTTTTCTGATTTCTCTGTTTTTGTGTTCTAGCATTTGGGTTTCATATACTTTAATACTTACCTGCCTGTATTCAGCTCCATGATTCAATTATTTGTGGATAAGCAAACCTTTCTAATGCAACTGTAAGCACTTGGAGGGCAGAGAACCATTCATTTCCTTTTTTGTTTAAATTTTTGTCCTTCATATCAATGGGGCAATATCAATATTTCTGGAAAAATGAATGAAAACTGTACTATATGGGGAAGTGGAAGATGAAAAAGATGATTGGAGTTTGGTTTGTTAACTGTAGTACAGCCATGACCTAATATATAGTAACCTGATAGGATAATCACAATTTGATGCTTGAAGGGAAGACCTGCCTCTTTTGCATCGCTGGCTTGGTGTTATGGAAAGTGCCAGAGCTTGCATTTTGGAGTGAAATGTTTGGGTCCCAAATTCTAATTTTTCCCATTTTCTACTGAGTGACTTGGAAAACTCTTCTGACCTGTGGTACCCTCTTTTCTAACATTTTGTTTGTTTGTTTGTTTGTTTGTTTGTTTATTTATTTATTTATTCATTCATTCATTCATTCATGAGACACACACACACACAGAAAGAGAGAGAGAAAGGCAGAGACACAGGCAGAGGGAGAAGAAGGCTCCACGTAGGGAGCCTGACATGGGACTCGATCCCAGGTCTCCAGGATCATGCCCTGGGCCAAAGGCAGGCGCTAAACCGCTGAGCCACCTGGGCTGCCTGGTACCCTCTTTTCTAAAACAGGAATTGTATCTACCAATCTCTAGGACTCCCCCTACCCCCAACCCTCATGGACAGGAAACTGCCTGAACAATGCAATGAGAAATATTCATGCAAGTGCTCCTCTAAAAGTCAGGCACTGCTCTGTTGATAATGGTAGTGCAGAAGGAGCTATGATTTCCTTTCCTCATGTTCCCAGTGGTAATGATGTTCCAGGCTGTGGCCAGAGTGAATGGAGTGGCTGCTCGCACTAGTGATGTTACTGGCTCGTAGGCCATTTTCCAGAACCATCTTTGAGCGGCACGCCTGACCAAGATAAAATGATGAACAGCATTGGGACAATGATTAGGGAGAGGGTGTGTTTTTTATTACTAGAAAATGTGATTCCTGACATTTTAGGTAATCCTCCCTCCCTGTATTTTGTCCATTTTTAGCCTCTGAGGTAAGAGATAATGTGTGTTTTGTCTTGTCCTCTCCTGACTATTTGCTAGGACATTGTCTTTTTCCTCCCTGTCTTTTTCCATTTCCTGTGATCAACTGCTGGCTTTCCAAACAATGTAACTGAAGGCAGCTTCTTTATAAAGTTGCTATCCATGACCCTACTTTTGAAATGGGTATTTCACATTGTATCTTCTTAGTAGCTGCTCTATATCTTCTGTATTTTCAACTATCAAAGTACACTTAAACTAAATGGAAACAGAGTAATTTGGTTCCAGTAAGTGGCTGTAAGGGAGAAAAAATATATCAACAACAATGAATAACTTTAAATTCCTTGTAACAGTAAGTAGGTTGCGCTTACATAACTGTGTTGGAATAATAGAACTTTTGAATCAAAAGAAACCATTCAGATCAAGTTTAGATCCATCACCTTGCTGGTGAGCAAACATAAAGTTGGAAGGAGAAGGTGATTGGCCCAGTGTCACCCAACAAAATTCTGGCAGAACCAGGACAAAATGCCTAGTTCACTATTTCTCTACTCTCCTTGCCCACATATCTGCCTCCCTGTTCACAAAAGAGAATTCTGTGGTTGTTCTGGGTGGGTAGGAAGGCTCCCTTTTCTGGGTCTGAATATTCAGTCATCTTCTGACATCAGCAGAAGTTGTAAGTTTCATAAGAGAAAAAATTAATACTGTCTTCTTTCACTTGATAGTGTTGAGTTTTTAGTGGGAGGACTGGGACCGGGGAGCATTGATGATTCAGGTCATCCTGTCCCATCCTTATCACTTGGCTGTTTGACCATTAGCAAATCACTTAAGCTCTCTGGTCCTTTGTGTCCTTTTTGGTACATGACATTGTTACAGGTGCTAGTTAAGTGTCTCCACCCATTCTGGCATCTCTCTTCTAGGAATTTCTCCAGCTCTTGTTTGCACTCATGTGAGTATTTTATTCTCAACTGGCTTTGGAATGACTCTTCTGCCTTCCTTTTGTTGATCTTGTCTCAACAGTCAACTGGAAATCCTTGGGGAGTCCTCTGCTCCTGTCTTCTGTGAAGTTTCCTCATCTGCAGGATGGGACAAGAGTGGTTTTCTGCTTAAATCATAGGCTTTTAAGAACAACAGTTGAAATAATGTATGAGTTATTGCTTTGGAGATGTCTCCTGGTATAGGATGTTCAGATTCTAGTCCTGTTTCAGCTCCTTCACTAAATTATTATCTCACACATCTAAATCACTTCTTTGGGGGTACTTTTATTATCTTTAAACAAAAATGTTGGAAAGCTCCATTAACCTCCCTTCCAGTTCTAATATTTCATAAACCTGAGTTACCCTTTTCATGCTAGTCATCTATAATCTAGCCTCTCTTTGCCCATGCCTCCTTTATGCGCAAGTCCTGATTGATGGTGCTTAGCACATAAAATCAGAACCACAGTTCTCTAAGAGAGTGTCTCACTCCTTCTCCACTTAGATGGCACGCCCATTGTGTTATAGCTCTGGCTATCTGACATGGCAGCCTTCACATGGGAACTAAATACTTTCCTTGGTTTTCAATTTTGGTAACATGTTGAAGAGTCATGAAAGGATTCGAGAATAAAGGTTGGAGGACGATGAGCTGATATATGATGTTAACATCAAATTTCTAAGTATTAACACATTTACTTTTGGTTAATTCTATTATGTGATGGAGGAATGTGAGAAAGTAGCTTCTGATATTTATCATACCTTACCTCATTGACCCCATAGTATCAAAATGCAAAAGAAGAAAACTATCTTCCATAAGGTTTTAAAGCAAAATCAATAGCAAAAATATCTGGCATGGCCTGTTTTCTACTGCATAGTTTCTTTTCTTTTTTTGTTTAAAGATTTTTTTAAATTTATTTATTCATGAGAAGGATAGCGAGAGAGACAGAGACATGGGCAGAGAGAGAAGCAGGCTCCATGCAGGGAGCCTGATCACATCCTGGGCCAAAGGCAGGTGCTCAACCACTGAGCCACCCAGAAGTTCCGACTACTGCATTTTTTTTCCTTTTCCTTTTCCTTTTTTTTTTAAATAAATATTTTTAAATAAATATTATCCATTTATTCATGAGAGACAGAGAGAGAGAGAGGCAGAGACACAGGCAGAGGGAGAAGCAGGCTCCATGCAGAGAGCCCGACATGGGACTCGATCCCGGGACTCCAGGATCACACCCTGGGCCGAATGTGGTGCTAAACTACTGAGCCACCCAGGCTGCCCCCCTGCATATTTTCTATAGTGAGGACCAACAGTATTTTTAATTCATAGGTTCAAACGATTTTTTCTTCTCCCCCTGCCACGCCTCAAATGAATGTTTCCTTAATGGAAGAATCAAACAGTTTCTTTTTTCTCTACCTTTTAAAACTTGTATTATTTTTGTAATAATTGTATTATGCAAAGTTTCCATGATCCCAGGTGACTTTATGGATACCCATATACATATTTCTTTTTTTTAAAATTTTTATTTATTTATGATAGTCACAGAGAGAGAGAGAGAGAGAGAGAGAGGCAGAGACACAGGCAGAGGGAGAAGCAGGCTCGATGCACCGGGAGCCCGACGTGGGATTCGATCCCAGGTCTCCAGGATCACGCCCTGGGCCAAAGGCAGGCGCCAAACCGCTGCGCCACCCAGGGATCCCCCATATACATATTTCAATTGGATGTGCAGGCATACCTGGTCCTTTATAGATATCGCACTCTTAAAAAAAAAATACAGGCTATAGTAACCCTGCATTGAACAAATTAATTGGTCCCATTCTCCCAACAGCATTTGGTCACTTTGTGTCTCTGTCACATTTTGGTAATTCTGCTATATTTCAGATTTTTCATGATTATTATATTTGTTAATGGTGATCCATGATCACTGATCTTTGATGTTCCTGTTGTTTAGGGTACTGTGAACCCTGCTCATATAAGATGACAAACTTAATCCATAAACGTGTGTGTTCTGAATGCTCCATCAGCTGATGTTGCCCCATCTCTCTCCCTCTCTAGTCCCTGAGACACAGTAATATTGACATGGGTCCAGTTAATAATCCTACAATGACATCTGACTGTTCAGGTGAAAGGAAATGTTGCACATCTCTCCTTTTAAATAAAAAACTACCAAGGATTAAACTTAATGTGGAAGGCGTATTGAAAGCCAAGATAGGCTGAAAGCTAGTCCTCTTGTACAGTTAGCCAGTGAATGCAATAAAGTGAAGCACAATAAAATTCTCGAGGAAAATTAGAAGTGCTACTCCAGTAAATGCATGAATGATAAGAAAGCAAAATGGGCTTATTGCTGCTGATGTGGAGAATAATACGATGGTCTGGGTAAAAGATCACACAAGCCACAGCATTCCCTTAAGCCAAAGCCTCATCCAGAGCAAGGCCTTTACTTCAGTCAGTTCTTTGAGGACTAAGAGAGATAAGGAAGCTGCACAAGAAAAGTTTGAAGGTAGCAGTGGTTGGTTCATGAGATTTGAGGAAAGGAGTCATTTCCATAATGTAAAGGTAAAGCAGAAAATGCTGATATAGAAGCCGCATCAAGTCATCCAGGAAATCCAGCTCAGATGATTCATGAAGGTGGCTACCCTAAACAGATACTCAAGGTAGACAATACAGCCTTCTTCAGGGAGAAGATGCCATCTACAGCTTTCATAGTTAGAAGTCAATTGCTGGCTTCAAAGCTTTGAAGGCTGACTCTCTTGTTAGGATCTAATGCAGCTGGTGACTTTAAACTGAAGCCAGTGCTCATTTACCATTTTGAAAATGGTAGGACCCTTAAAAATTATGCAAAATCTACTCTGTGCTCTATAAGTGGAACAACAAAGCTGGGATGACAGTACATCCATTTATGACATGGTTTACCAAATATCTTAAGCCTACCATTGACACCTAGTGCCTGGGGGTTAGGGAGTGGATTCCTTTGAAAATATGACTCTTCACTGCAATGCACCTGGTCACCCAGGAGCTCTGATGGAGATGGGCAATGAGTTTAATGCTTTCATGCCTGTTAACACAAAAACTATACTATAGCCCATGGATCAAGGATTAATTACAACTTTCCAGCCTTATTTAAGTGAATACATTTCCTAGGGCTATAGCTACCATAGACTTACCATAGACAGTAATTCCTCTGGGCAAAGTTAATTGAAAACCTTCTGGAAGGGACTCACCATTCTAGATGCCTTTAAGTACATTGGTGATTCATAGGAAGAGCTCAAACTATCAGCATTAATAGGAATTTGGAAGAAGTTGGTTCTAGCCCTCATGGATAGACTTGGAGGGGTTCGGGTCTTCAATGGAGAAAGTACCTGCAGGTGTGGAGGAAACAAACAGAGAACTAGAATTCCAAGTGGAACCTGAAGATGAGACTGAATTGCTGTGATCTCATGATAAACTTCAATGGATAAGGAGTTGCTTCTCGTGGATGAGCAAGAAAGTGGCTTCTTGAGATGGAATCTACTCTTGGTGAAGATGCTGTGAGGATTGTTGAAATGACAGCAAAGGATTTAGAATATTACATATACTTAGTTGATCAAGCAGCAGCAGGGTTTGAGAAAATTGACTCCAATTCTGAAAGAAATTCTGTGGGTAAAATGCTATTCCATGCTACAGAGAAATTGTTCACAAAGAGAAGATTCTATCAGTGCAGTGAACTTCACAGTTACCTGATTTTAAGGAACCACCTTGGCCACCCAACCTTCAGGACATTTCCACTCTGAGCAGTCAGCAGCCATTAGCATAGAGCAGGAACCTCCACTAGCAAAAAGATACTGACTTGCTGGAAGCCTAGATGATGGCTAGCATTTTTTAACAACAAAGTATTTTTTAGGTCAAGTATATACCTTTTTTTTTTTTTTTTTTTTTTTTTACATAATGCTATTGCACACTTAATAGATGAGAGTACAGTGTAAGCATGACTGTTAAATGCACTGGGAAACCAAAAAACTCACTTGACTTGCTTTATTTGATATTTGCTTTATTGTGGTGGTCTGGAACCTTTAAACTCGCCGTATCTCTGAGGTCGGCCTGTGTCTCTTTTACACACACACACACACACACACACACACGGAGTACAGAAAAGGCAGTTTGGCATATAGTGTTTGCTAAACTATGTATGTGGACTGACTGGCAGACTGTCTCCCAAGGATCCAGTTTCTTCATGTAGAGCTTGTCTGGAAAGTCTGCAGCAGTGATTTCTGAACTCTCCTTTGTAGCAGTGCTTCAGGGGACACTACTGGAGACAAAGGGAGGCCCCACTGGGTGAAACCCCAGGCTTCCTCTGCTGTACTTGAACCAGAGCAGCTCTGTTTTTATCTGTTGAAGTCATGGGGCTCTGTGTATAATCTCATTTTTAGCAGAGGATTCTTCTGCTTTAAGAAGGTGCGGCAAATGTTTTATTTTACTGTCAAATAATCTTATTGTGCTTATTATGATTTGCATTTTATTGACAGATATTTTTCCATGTTATATAGCTATTCTCATGCAAATTGATCTGTATTTTAATTGTAAAGAGCTACTTTAAGAGGATTATCAGTATTTCGATATTATTTTTACTTTATAAGATTAGAATTCAGTAGAAGTAACTCAATGAGTAGGTGAATACAGTGGAGAAAGTAAATTTTTGGGGATTTTGTTGCTTTTGCTTTCTTATCTGCATAGAACAGTGAGAGAAATGAGGCTGCTTGTGTGTACTTGGCACAGACCACTTTGCACACCCCTGCTCTTACAACCAAGTTGGCTTAAACTCCGAATAGGCCGGTCTTGGGTAGGTTTAGATCAGGTTGCAAGTGAGCAACAACGATCATGATAGACAAATTGTGAAATGCCATTAGAGATCCAATGAGTGAACCTAAAAAAAAATAAAAATAAAAAAAATTAAAAAGAACCTGAAAGACTCATGCCCCTCATTTTATAGAGGAAAAAAGTGAGTTTCAGAAAGCAAAAGTCAGTGTTTATGGTGTCACTGGTAGACCTGTCTTCCTGCTATCGTCCTTTTAGTGAACAGATCTTGTGCTGGCTTGCCTTAGTCAGGCTGACCAGGGAATGGAGACCCCACTGAGTATCTCCACGTAAAGGAGTTTATCTCAAGAATCCATGTGGATGGGATACGGCACCAGAAGGCCCAGGGCCAGAGCCATCTCTCTTTGCTTTTCAATCCTCCCCTCTCCTCCCACTCCTCCCTCTTCAATCCTCCACCTCTCCGTTATTGGCATGGTTATTCTCTACCTGCCCCTAGTAATTGACTTCTTAATTCCTCATGTGTTTTGACTATTAGTAATTAGCCACGATCATCATCTTCTTGGCTTCTCATGATCACAGTTCATCCTCATGGTGGTTTCATTACATGTGTCTACTCAAATTTATAAGGGAAGGAGGTTTGTTAGCCTCACTCATCTTTTTGTCATTGGCCAAAGGTTAGGTTCACCAGCCTGTTTGTGTACCTTTGGTCTGGTGACCCGCCTTGCTTCTCTGGGTCACTGTGTTTTGAAGTGGAATTACATGGTCCAAAGTATGGATCTTTTGGCAACAAGGGATAGTGGCAGGACTGTTTCCTTTAAAGACATGTGGGTTGGCCAATCATGATCAACCTTGGATGTTGATACAGAAGGTGAAGGAAAAGTACTGAGATATGATTTGGGTTTTATCTTGATATTTTTACTTCAAGTATGCTAGAACCATGGAAAACTCTCATTGTCTCCTATTGTTACCCTACTTTCTTTTCTGTGTATTCAATGCCATGTTCCCTGTTGCCAAGCTGTTATTCTGTTTTGAATCATAAAAATGTTGTCTCTGTTTTGAATGCAACAGAGTTTGCTCCAAAGATGGCTTTTGGTGGTGCTTTCCACCACTGTCCTTCACCTGTGGGATAGTTGAATCTTTTTAGATGCTAAAGAGACTGGAGTTTTAGACATTTGGTTTTGCATATTAGAAAAGTTGAATTGTGTTGCTGTCAGCCATTGTATAATAAGCTTCTTAGGGAAGGGGATTGTTTTTGTTTTTAAATCTCTGTCTCTTCCATATGGTTTTACAAGCTGTCTCATGGAACACAGTGTATTTGAAATTACTAGGCAGATATGAAGGTAACTTTATCCAGTAGACTATCAACTTCTTGAGGTTGGGGATCAAGCCTGCATGCTACTTAGCACAAACCGTTTCATTGAGCAGCATGGGAGGAGAGCCATTTGCACAGACCAACAGTGAGAGGTACCCTATGAATATTGCTATCATACCAGCCAGTTATCAAGCCATTAGGTTATCAGTAATGTCTTCAAGGAGGAGAGTACATTTGATAAGGTATATGGGTTTCAGAAAGGTAAGCCCTTCAACTAAATGAGTGGGAAGGAAAGTACACAGACATGAATTAAAGCATTTTTTTCCCTCTTCCAGCAGTTTGAGTCTCTTCAATAAAGTGACATGTCTATTAGATAAAATAGGTCATATTTTCTGTAATTTTCACTACTGTATCCTGTCGACTCAACATTATCAGAATCAGTGTGATAAGGGGAATTGTTTTATTATTATAGCTTGGAAGGTGATATTAAGAAGCAATGTTACTGTTTCCATTTTACTTTTATCCAGGACTTTCTTAACCATTATTTGCATTGTCTATTGGCATTTTCAAGGCACACATAGACAGACAAATAGACAGACCCACATTCACACTTATCCTTTTAAGTAAGTGTTCATTGGGTTAGAAATCTACTTAGAGCAGTGGTTCTCAATGTGTTCTCCTCAGACCTGCACTGTTGGCATCCCTTCAGAACTTGCTAGAAATCTAAATTCTTGGGCCTCACCAAAGATACACAGAAACCGAAACTCTGGGGGTTGGGTCCAGGAATCTGTGTTTTAACAAGCTCTTCAAGTAGTTCTCTAACAGACTAAAGTTTGAGAACTCCTAATCTAGAATTGGGTTCTTCGTGGTTAATTCCTAGCACCAATAGGTGTTAAGAAGCCCAGGAGCCTCATCTAACTGAAGCTCCAGCAACTGAGTTTACTTTGAATCAAAATACTTCTAAAACTTACATCCTCACTGTAACTGTGTCAGCCAAAACATTTATTTTGAGACTGTGGTCAAGGTAATAGTTGAGTAGCTAATGTTTATTGAATACTTAAGCTGTGAGCAGTACTTGGCAAATATGAACTTGTTTAATCCTAACAGCAGCATGAGGAACTGAGGACCAAAGAGCTTAGGTAGATTGCTTAATGTCACCAAACTGGCAGGTGGCAGGTACAGGTGTCTAACCCCCACAAGGCTGACTCCAGAGGCTCTGCCATTACTTTTTGTGGTAGGGGAAATTTAATAAAAATGATCATGAAGAAATTCATGGATTATAATCTTGGATTCATTAAAGATAGAAAGATGTTCATAGTTTTGTTCTTTATAGACAGTACAGCTTTTTTGTGTTCCTTTTGTTATCACCAGCTATGTTCATTTTTTCATTAATGCTGGAAATAAGGAAATAATGAACTTTGCTGACCATAAAGGAAAATAAAAATGAAGTGAAATCCATGCTCTATTATTTATATTTAATTCCATTGAAAGGAAAATCAAAATTGCGTGTGAAAGAATGCACTGTTTTGTATTCCTAGCCTTATAGGGCTCCCTGAGATGAGATAGTTTTATATTTCTAAGCTATCTGGGAAATGGTTTTTTTTTTTTGTTTTGTTTTGTTTGTTTTGTTTGTTTTTTTTTTCTAGTGAATCACAGAAGGCAGCCCAAGCTTGGGTCCTGTTGAGATTACACACAGGGCCTTGGTGTTACACACAGGGCCTGCTCAAGTTCCCTGAGCTTTGGGAAGTATGGTTCAAATATCATAGATTTAGTACATCTAACATCAGCTTTTCTCTCTGATGATTTGATTTCGTTTTCAGGTGTGCTTTTGAGCAGTCACATAAAAATCTTGACTCTCCAAATCCCCCGTCTGGTGTTGTGTAATTGTGATTGCTTGGCTGCCTTAGAGATTCTGGACATTGCTGAGGATGAGGTCAGGCCTGTGCATAGTTTGAGTGTGAAACTGGGCATTGGCTCTAATTCTAGGAAGTAAACTTCCTAGGGCAGACAATGGTTCTTAATTAACTAGACCATTCCCCTTTTGATCCTTTTGTTAAGTTTCTCTTAACAGCCTGAATATGAACTCTCTTTTTAATAATGTTGATTTGATCAGGCGGTTCCTGATGTTTTTTCATAGCAGAAGACATTGCAGTTTGTTCTGCTCCCCTACCTCAAAACGGAAATGAATACTTATACTTAACAAGTAACTTGTTAAAATGCTAAGCAGAATGCACTTATTTCCATTCATTAATAATGAACACTGTCCTCATTTTGCAGCCACCAATGCAATCATCAATTCAGGCGAGGACCATCTCTGGATGCTAAGGCCTTTGGGGGAAAGGTTCTTGATGAGCAGAATAACACCACAGTTTTAAAGTGTCACCTCACAGATAATTTATTGATTTAAAAGGGAAGAGAGCAACCTTTACAATGAAGAAATCTGGTGGACACCACATTAATCAAGTCATCAAATTTGATACCAATAAACCGAACCAAACTGCCTTCCTGAGCTTTTTGATGTGATGCAGTGGGAAAGACACAGCATCGTGCACATAATATTCTTGCCCAACTTGTTTTTATCCAAGTCTAATCATCAGACAAAGCAAGATTGTTGAACTTTTTATAAGACACCTGGCCTGAATTCTTCAAGTCAGTTTCATGAAATACAAAAATAGGTGGCGGGCAGGGTGGGGAAAGCCTAAAAGACCTGTCTTCTCAATGTGTGATCTTTGATTGGATTCCAGATAGAAAATAACAACAATAAATAAAAGGACATTCCTGTGATTGCTGGTGAATGTGCGCATGCGTGCACAATAGCAAGTTCCACACCCTGGGGCACCTGAGTGGCTCAGTTGGTTGAGCATCTGACTCTTGATCTTAGCTCAGGTCTTGACCTCAGAGTTGCTAGGTTCAAGCCCTGTGTTGGACTCAGTGTGATGCCTGCTTTAAAAAAAAAAAAAAAAAAAAAAAAAAAGTTCCACACCAGTGTTACAGTTCCTGGCGTGATCATGGTATAAGTTCTTAGGAGATGTGAGCTGAAGTATATAGAAGGGAAGTTTCTGCAACTTCTTTCAAATGGTTTAACTATGAGAACAAATGGAATAAATAAATGTATTTGTTACGAGAGAGTGTGTGAGAGCAAGTAAGTATGGCAAAGTACTGGCTACTGATCAATCTAGGGGAAAGATGTGTGGGTGGAGTTAATTTTACTACCAATTCAACTTTCCTGTGAGTTTAATTTTTTTAATACAGACATTTGGATATAGAGAATGAATAAATACAAGTGAATACCCTTTCCTAACTCAATACTGTTTATGACTCCTTGTCTATCACCTATAGTTAGTGGATAAGTGGTTTATGGACCAAAACCCATTTAAAGTTGGACTCTTGGAAATAGCCTTCCTTACATGCTATACACTTTGGCTCTGGACTCTGCTTTATATGTGTGGGGTTTTGTTGTTGTTGTTTTGTTTGTTTGTTTTTATTCATTGGAGAGAGAGACAGAGGTTCCCCAGGAGCCTTGATCCCAGGACCCCGGGATCATGACTTGAGCCAAAGGGAGATGCTTTGCCACTTAGCCACCCAGGTACTCCTGGAGTCTGCTTTAAAATCTGTTCTTACATATTTGCAGTGGGGAAGCCATCACCCTATAATTCTGCTAGTGGCGCTAAGAAGTATGATTTTCCAAGTTATAATAAGCACCAATTGTGGTTTGGTGAGCTTTTGTCACATGCATTTTTATTGAATGAATGGAAATAAACATAGAAAATAGTATCTTATAGATGGCTTACTCACGGGGGTTTTATAGCTCTTAGTGAAAGGACACAGTCACTGACACCATTGGTATCCAGCCTCTCTTCTCACCGGCACATACCAGCTACGGCCCCATTGACCACCTCTGCTTGGGCGTGACCTAGCAGCACCTTGCCTCCACTGCAGTACTTGTTTCTCACTTTCTGTCCTGAAGATTTTCGGCCACCATCCTATGTCTTGAGATGAGTACGGTGCAGTTTATAACCCACAGGCCTTAGGTGGGGAGACCCAAGGCATGCTTCACGGGGCTCCTCAGAACCCCTCACCCCACCCCCACCCCAGGAGCGGGGAGTCCTAGTCGCGCACCACACTGGCCAGCTCAGGAACACATCTTTGATTTGACCTTCCCTCCTCCTCTGCTTAAATCTTCCAGCCCCCAGTCCTGTTTTCTGAGAGTCATTCCCCAAATAATTGACACCCCCGATTTTGTCTCAGGCCTCATTTTCTGGCAGAAACTGGGCTAAGACATGGGAATCTCTCTAGTTGTGATGGAAAAGCATGAGAATTGTTAGTATTACAGTGACCGCTTTACAGGAGGTCGTGTAGAATCTAGAAAAAGCATTTTAAGCAAAGTGCCAGGAGAATCTCACTCAGTGTTACTGTTCCCTGCATAGGTGATGGTAAGGCTGCAGTGATAGGAAGTTAGGAAGATATGTTGCTCAGTGAGTACCATTCTGTGAGTTGGTTATAAGTCGAGTATAAAGCGTTGAGTGTAGCCAGATGGTGCCTGCATCTCTAGGTTCTCCCTACAGGAGAGGACCAAGAGGAGCCCTGGGGTTAGATGTGTCAGGACTTCCATGATCTGAACTGAGGCATAAAATAGAGATGCAGCAGTGAGGAAGAGACCTGTTCTCATCTGTAATGGGGGCTGAAATATGGCAGCAGAGGTCAGTCAGGGCAGCAAGGTGCTGGGGGTACTGATGCATAATCCTCCAGCATTGGGCTGGAAACTAAAGATGGGGAGTAGTCCCAACTTGGAGGGAAGAGAGGAGGAGGCCGGATACCAACCGAAGCCTTACATGTAGGCTGGTTAAGCACTGTAATTACTTGTTTTATTGTATAGTTCAGGATAATTCTGTGACTTTTGAGTCTCTGTGGTTAGATATCCCAGTACCTAGAGCATGGGCAGTTGATGTACTTTCTACTCCAGTATAGATGTTGAAGACCTGATTAAATTCTATCTCTTTACTGATACCCCAAGGGGACACTTAATGAATGATGCTCCCTTTAAGAAGAAGAATAATTAACAATAGCTATATTATTCATATCAATTTATAGTTACTGGTTACTATAATTAATGCTATTTAAGAAAATGATCATAATTATGGCACTTTACAATTTACACAGTATTTTCCCATCCATTTCCTTATCTGAATCTCATAACATCCCTCTGGCTTAGGTAGGGCAGGTGAGGGGGAGGACACTATGGCCCAGAGAGGAATTTTTTTTTTAAGATTTTTTATTTATTAAATGAGACACACAAACACACACACACAGAGAGAGAGAGAGAGAGAGAGAGAGGCAGAGACACAGGCAGAGGGAGAAGCGGGCTCCATGCTGGGAGCCCGACGTGGGACTCGATCCAGGGTCCCCAGGATCACACCCCTGGCTGCAAGCAGTGCTAAACCACTGCACCACTGGGGCTGCCCCCCAGAGAGGATTTTAACCAATCCCCCACTCTTACCAATATATTATGCTGTCTGCAACAATATGGAAATACATGTAGGAGAATTATATTCATGTAGTTCTCAGATGCCTTCCCAAACACCAATGTCCCATCTTTCCATGTTGTACCGGGATCCATCCCCCAGAATGTTCACATGAATGTTAAACGTTAAAAGGATTTTATTCTTTATAATGCCACCATATTTTATAGTTATTACTGCTCCAGGCAATAAAGATGAGATCACCTCTGGTAGAGGGATTAGCACTCTGAAAACATATCTTCCTAGGATAGAGACTATGGGCTGTGTAGAACTCAACCGCATTGGAAATTCAGACTCTGAGAAAATACAGCCCACCGGCTATTATATTGCTTTCTGTTTTTGGCTATGGCAAGAGAGCAGAGGAGAATCTCTCAGTTTTCTCAAAGGCAACCTACAAATCTGGGCCATACAGCATGGACTTTATAGGCACATGCAGGTGTGCACAGACATGCACCCTGGGACAGTGAGTCCCTTTCTTGAACCTATTCTATTTTCTAGGTACTGGAACATCCAGTGCTCCTGTTGTATCTCTAGATGTGTTCACCCGAAAGATGCGGATATAAAAAAGGTTGCTGGCTGGACCTATGGGCGAGTCTGTCTTACTCATTCATTTACTTAAAGAATTTATTGAACACTTCCATGGATCAGGGACTGAGCAAGACTTTGGGTAAATAGCAAGGAGCAAAATAGACAAAGTCCTGTCATCGTGAAGCACTTGTTTTCCTGGGTAGACAGACAATAGACAGCCAAATGCATATAAAAGGTAAGGTTAGACAATGATAGAGATGAGAAAATACACAAAACGATGTGAAGGGTCAGAGTGCCATACAAGGGTCATGGAAATACATTCAGAATCAGAAAATGACAAGGAGGCTGCTTTAGATAGGATGGGATCAATGATACTCATATTCAAACAGGGTTCACAAGTAAGCATGCCACTGCCTCTGGGCAGACAATGGTCTGGGTCTGGCTCTATGGGGCTGGGCCATGACTTCATAGATGCTGATGTTATCATTGTGCCTGGGACAGGTCAGGTCCAGACGGATGAACTCAACATAGACTAAATTCACAAGAGACTGAGAGACACACCGGATCCTATTAGATCTGTTTTCTGCAGAGACTTAAATTTAAGTTCCAGGACTCAGGAATGGTGGGTTGGTGAGCAAGCTACCTAGAGGAAAAAGAACTAGTGGTATTAATAGGCAATACTGTTATACTATCCTTACCCGATGAATCATACTCACTAACCAGATACATTTACTTCGAGAATTAGAAGATTTTATGCTAGCTTGTCAAGGGACCCTGTTTTTGTCGTTGCTGAGGATATTCTGGTTTCTTGGCTAATGCTTTTTCTAAACACCTTCACACACTATCCTGATATTTAATGGCCTTAGACAGTTCAACAGAGTTGATTAGATTATATTAGTTTCCCTTTCATTTTGATTGGGTCTCGCTATAGATAGATACACTTTGATTTCTTGTTGGAATCATAAGAGACACTCTCAATACAGTCCACGATCAGTATTACTTTGTCACCTTAAAAGACTATTTTAACTCACCCTGCTTCCAAATCTTAGGACCATCTCACTTTTTGTGTTCTGGCCTTAAGCTCTAGGCAAACTGTTTGCTTGTTTTCCCCAAGCCTGCTCACGATTCCTGGGAATGCCCTTGTGACAGTGTCTTGCCCTTTACTCACCCTCTCTGCTTCCGAGTATAGGTGGAAGTTGGTGCTTGTGATAACATGGGGTATTGGCATATGCATGTGAAATCTGGAGATCTCTAGCTTCATAATCAGTGACCACAGCCACAGGCTTTCTCTGCAGCTCCTTGGCCAGAACTCTGAGCAGATGCATTCTGGTGCACTTTGAAGGTGTATTGCTTGGGATGCAGTGCGTCTCTCTCACAGACACATCTAATACCCACACTTAACCTGCTGCTTCCTCTTCCTAGACCATCAATCTCCTGCCCATGCCCCTTCCAGCTCCAACTCAAATGCTGTCATTCTGTGTGATGGTTTCTGCACGCAAAGCCCTTGTAATATCTCCCCAGTTGGATCTGCTCCTTAAGCACAGGGGTGGAAACATTTATTTCCTTTTACTTTGTATACTCATAAAAAAAAAAAAAAAAAACAGCCTCTAATGTGTGTGATTTTAGGCAAATCACTTCATATCTTTCAGTTTTCTTATTTGTCAAAACAGGATTATTCTACTCCAGATTTTGTAAAAGCTAAAATAAACGAAGTGCAGAAAAGCTTGGACAAAGCCACACTGTCACTTGAGAGATTTGCACGCAGACTGGTATCACTAGAAACTGGAGATTTTTTTTTTTTCTTTTTGGAATAACATGTCTCCATTGCTCCTAGCAGGGAAACCCTGGAGGCAAGACCCTCGAAGAGAGACGTTCTAGCCTGGATGCTGAGATAGACTCACTGACCAGCATCTTAGCAGACCTTGAGTGCAGCTCCCCCTACAAGCCTCGGCCCCCACAGGTAAGAGCCTCCTGTAAATGTCCCCACACTGCTAGGCACAGGGCCTCCACGGTGACCTGAGACAACAGGCTAAGTCTGGTTACCCTTCTGTTCTTTTTGATCTTCTCAGACTCAATGTTATACGTTCTTCTTCTTCTTCTTTTTTTTTTTTTAATATCAATGTATGTTAGTTGCCAGAAACGTGTTCAATTGAATTTACTAGTGTTTTTTTTTTTTTCAAAGAACCCAAGAATGTTATATAAAAATGTTGTGAAAATTAAACCTTTTCTTATTTTATTGCCCTGTACTTTTCCTGGCTTTCCCTGTGAGGGTTATTTTGTTATTTGCTGGTATAGTCTTCACAAATACAATTGAGCATGGCTATGTTCAGGTTAAGGTGAGGAGGCTACGTCTTCTGTAAAGAAATCCTTTAGGTCGGGTATTGAGGTAGCTTCCATTTTTTGGTTGTTTGTGTGAATAATGGTTTGAGGGACATGTTCATGTCCATTTTCTTTGGAGCTCTTTTCCTGTCTCAGATGCCTCAGGGTATGGTTTCTACATTGAGGAGCATGACCACTTCTTTTATTTTTCTTTCCAGAGGTTGTGAACAGCTTATACTGGCATCAACACTTTGGAAATAATAGATTTCTCCTCCATCTTGCCAGAGTTAGTGATAGCAATTAGTATCTGCAAACGGAGACCTGCTATTAGCTCTTCTGCGCATTCTTCTGCTTACTTTGGTGCTTGGCTATTTCTCTGCCGCTTACTTTATTGTCTATACTGCGGAAGCTGATCTTTCACTGCTGTCCATCATTGTGCCTCTCTTGGGTCTCAAGAAGGTGATGACAAATCTCTTTCAGGGCTTCTGAGTCCTCAGAAGACAGCCAGCAGAACTCTAGGTGCAGACATGGGATTGGCACTGCCATCACAGTTGTTTGACTCCTGTGCTGTTTGCTTGACTATGTGGCAGTGCATCCGGTGTGCTGAGGCTCGCTCTGGTTCTTGAGCAGCAGCTCCGCTATTCACAGTGGTCTCCTTCACAAACTAAAAACCAGTCCTGCCTCTCCGTTGTCACTCATTTTCACACATACAGGGGCAGTGCTTTCCTCATTAGACATATTCCCATTACCTTTTCTAGACAGATAATGGGGCCATCAGCCATGTAGGGGCACAAGGCAAAACACTAGAGCTTGGTTGTTCCTCAGCTGTCTTGGCTTTAGCAGGCCTGCCAGTAACAAAAGTGAAAATGCACTTAAGTTCTGTAAACATGCACTGAGCAGCAGATAGGCAGCAGACGCTATGATCTTTTGGGGGAACTGTTGGGAGAACATAGGTGAGCAGTTGAAAGAGAGAAAAAGAGAACCACACTACCATCTTCCAAGAGCCCATGATTTTAGAAGTTAACCTATGGCAGATCTGGTAGGAGCCCGTGAAAGTGGCAGGCCCTGAGAAGGTTTATCAAAGACCGTGCATGTTCAGCTGGAGGGGTGGGGGTGGCATTGCAGTGTTGGGGACCAGAGGGGAAAACCATCTGAACTGTAAGCCAGGAAGGTCCAGGGTACATTCAGGGAGCTGCAAGCATCTGGGTGGCCATGGATGAGGTCATTGAAGGCTCAAAGTGGGCTCTAGGACCACAAGGTTGCCTACTGAGAACCTGTGGACATGTGTGAATGCCAGATTAACACTCTGCCTGCCTTTTATAAAGACAATAGTTGAAGGTTCTCAAGAAAGGGAAAATTAAAATTCATTCAAGAAGAAAACAAAAACAGGAACATAGAAACAAGACCAAGTCTGGAAAGATACAGGAAGATGCACCCAAGTCTGAGAATGATTCTTCAACAAGCCTTGCTTATTACATGGCTCCTGGCCATTATTTGATGTTAAACATTTTTCCAATTGTACCTAACTAATACCTCAAGCCCAGTGTCTCATGGCGAGACCACTGACTTTACAGCTGGACTCACCTGTCCTATGCTCAAATACTTCTATACCCCACCACACTGAACCCACCCCCTTTTTGTAATAGGACTTTTCTTTAGTCTTTGTTTTTGAATCCCTTAAATTCTTATACTTGCTATATATAATGGTTCTGCTTAGAGGTTTTTGCTTAATATAGCTTTCATTCTTTAAGGCTGTGTCTGTGCATGCCTCCCATAAATCACTGTATTTTAATGGGTTATTCAGCAGCTCCATTTTTGTTTGAGCTATCTTACTGTGCACACAAACTCATAATCACTGATGTCTGGACAACACTTTACTGATTGTAGAGTAGTTCCACATGTGTTCTCACTTGAGTAAGATACAGAGGAGGGTATGCATAGTGTGTGGATGAGGAAAACTTAAGATATGGCAGATGGGTCTCAGGACATAGGACTACAGTGTGGGCCCAGGTGGACCTTGACATTTTTATGTTTGGTTTTAAGTTCTAGATCAACATCGAGGATGCCAGGATTTTTGTTGTTGTTATTCTTTTTTTTATGCCTTTTTTTTTTTAACCAATGGCAAAACTATGAAATCAGTCATATGAGTAACAGTATCCTTTAAATATGGCCTTTTCATGAAAAATAAAACTTTTAGAAGGTTAAAAAAGCTTTAATAATAGTAACCCTTAAAAAGAAGTTGAGGATTAGGAGAAAATCTACTTTCAATATGCCTATTCCATTCAGAAGTTAAAGAGTAATCCTTCCTATTTTTTTATTATTCTGATTTCGGAAAGCAAGAGTTAATTGGGAGGTATATCTCATTCCTCTGAATTACCTTCACTCTGGTGGAACTGAATTAGATGTGTTAGTATTTATTGGTTAACATAATTATATGCTGTGAGAACAATAATCACACGCTTAAAATATTAAAAAAAAATGTGCCAAGAGAAGATGATGTCTGCAGGAGACTGTGTTGTGTTGTAATTAAAAGGTACTTGGAAAGTCCTAGAAATGCAGACTGTTAATGCCCAACTTTGATGTTTCCATTTTTGATCCAAAGCAAATTGCAAAATCTGTTGAGTCACCTGAATACTTAAAGTAAGCGAGCAGGTCTATGATTTCTCATTATTTAAGCATGTGTTGTATGCTTACCCAAGCCCAATTCTGAATCACCTTTGTAAGGCTGCTTTGACTCATGGATCTAAGGGAAAATGATGATTTGTGTGGAATATTTGCAGAATGAGAGGTCCAAAGGCGCTCTATTCAAATAACTTTTTAAAAAATGAGCCCTTGAAAATATATTTTATGGGGCATTTTCCTCCTTTTCCCAAAGAAATATTTCACGCTCTCAGATTTCCTAACTTTAAATCTGTGTGCTTATTTATCTAGTTTTTAATTTGGGAAATTTGGCTTAATTCCACATATCCATTCACTCACCTAACATTTATTGAGGTCACACTGTGGATTAGGTATTGGAAATATCAAGATCAGTATCAACATGTCCTTGCTCTAGAGTAATTCTTAGTCTTAGAGAAGAGACAAGCACTCAAGCAATGCAAATGGACACTGAAGCACTTCTGTGTGCTACTTGACATTATCATGTGACTCATCAGGTGTTGAAATTGTTGAAAAATCAAAAATAGGAATTTCAGCATTATACTTTATACCTTCTAGGGACACTTCCCTAGTGGGGCGGACTTCATAGACCAAGTAGCATTGGAGTTTACTTGGCTGCATATGTCATGGGAAGGCTGTAGGATTCAGAGTACCAGGAAAACAAGAATGAGGGATGTCAAGGGATGCTGAAAGTGAATGCCTTGTTTGAAGAATGCATTATGTCCTTTGTGACATATAGGATATGTGAAATACAAAGGAGAATGGCAGATGAAGAAATCATACATACTTAATTCCTAGGTAGCCCTTTTGATGCCCAAGAACTCATAGTAAAAGGAGGAATGGGCAGTGGTGGTAGTGGCCCGGGGTAGTGACTAGGGGGTAGTGGCCGGGAGGTGGGGCTTGTCACAATACTGCATCTGACTATCTGACTATAGTGGGATTGGGGATAATGTTTTAAATAAGTTTTATAATATAAAAATACACATTTGTGACACTGCACAGAGTTAATGCAATTAATCCATCTTAGTGTTTGAAACTAAAATTTCTAGTCATTTTAAAATGTGTGTATTAGGAAATGGTTTTAGAAGAACAGATGTAAGAAGGTCAGAGGTGGTTATGGGGTCAATCACAGACCCAGTATGCATCACAGAGATTCTGAGCTTAAGTGAGCTTTTGAGGTCAGGTAGCCAAACACTTACTTTACAGAAGGAAAGTTTTTCCCCAGAGAGGGAAAGAATATTGTTCAATGGGGCTCCGTTAGAAGCAAGATGAATGATTCTATTTTTCCTGAACCATGGTATAATGGTTCTCATGTGGATGATAACAACAACCAAGGGACAATTTGGTTCTTTTTAGCATCTCAATTAGTTTATTCCACAGTGTCTCTCTTTTGTGATACTTTCCCTAAAATTATGTCTTGGAAACATAACAAAGGAGTAGATAAAAAGCATACTTCAAAGGTAAACAGAAAATTTATGACCATATATAGCATCTGTGAATTAGTATATATCTAGACTTCACCCATAGACCTCACCCATTTCATTTCTTGGAAGAAGTGCAGCTATGCAGGGGATCAATTGCAATTCTGTCAATTTCTTAGATGACAAAGGATAAATCATGAACGTTCATCTTCGCTTTTCTTGGCAGAGTCAGAGCTAGAGTGCTGGTTTTCTCATTCCTAGTATAAAGCTATCTTTTTCCTGGCAGCCCCAGTGGCCCAGCGGTTTAGCATCGCCTTTGGTCTGGGGTGTGATCCTGGAGACCTGGGATCGAGTCCCACGTCAGGTTGCCTGCATGGAGCCTGCTTCTCCCTCTGCCCATGTCTCTGCCTCTGTGTGTGTGTGTGTCTGTCTGTCTGTCATGAATAAATAAATAAAAATCTTAAAAAAAAAAAAAAGCTATCTTTTTCCCACAAGGAATTTGGTAGTGTTGGAGCTGGTCCCTAGGATCTCCTGGAAGAATTTTCAAGATATTTTATATTCATAGTTCATGATAACTGGGGCTTTAGTAACTTTTGAATCAAGTTGCTTTTAAATTGATCAAATGGGATTTCACTGTCCTCATTTATGCTAGTATGAAAATCTATTAGAGATTTTGGGCATAAGGTTAGGGTTGGACATAGTTTGATAGTTTAGGCTCCAAATTTGCCAGAAGACTACTGTCTTCTCAATTCCATGTGGATACATCTCTAGGAAGAACTTCATTTGTGTGAAGTATCATATCACCTGGCTGAGCTTCCTTTCCTTTATTTCTAAAATCAGCATGGTAGCTACAATTACTTCCCTTTTGCAGAGATGCAACATTGTTCTAGAGCTACAAGAAACAAGATGTTGGCTCAAAGTACCCGTTCACTCAATTCTTTCCATTTTGATTTTTAGCTTGTGTCTAGAGCTTGCTTTAAAGCTTTGCATCTTTGAAGATTTTGAGCTCATCCTTCCTGAATGCTATTTAGCCTCTAAATGACATATTTTTCTTCCTAATTTAAGACATTTAAAAATTACTGTAACTTCTTAGTCTATTTGGAAACTGAGAACATAA
This sequence comes from Canis lupus dingo, assembly GCF_003254725.2. Lineage (NCBI taxonomy): Eukaryota > Metazoa > Chordata > Mammalia > Carnivora > Canidae > Canis > Canis lupus. The sequence goes on from NC_064276.1 coordinate 20,834,801, forward strand.
ATGCTGTTTGGTCACATGAACACATCTTTAATTGCAGTCCCTGGGCTCCTACACTAAGATCTTTTCACAGAGCAATAGTCTGTGAGGCAAACTGAGAAAGTATTTCAGGTGTGTGCGTGTTATATGGAAGGCTTTTTATTAGGAATTCATGTGGCCCAAGGGCTTGGAGACAGTGTAATCAGGGTGGAGCCTTGTGGTGCCATGGATCTTCTGTTTTCTTGTGCACCCTGTTCTAGCTTGCAAAAACCATGAGCAGCTGCTGGCGAAATTAATTAGTAATTAAATTTTTAATATTTCATATTATTCCATGCAACCCAAACATGTAGGCCACTGGGGGATGAAAGCTTTTTCACACTGACACTCTGGTGGGGTTCAGGCTATCCCTGCACACTGGGGCCTTGCTGCTTCTTCGTTTGGCTTCTTGAGAATTGAGATAGGAGCTGGGTCTTATGCTGTTTGAGAAAGGAATAGGTGTGGACAGTGTTATCTTCCTTTTCCTCTATTATCCTGGGAAAAATTTAGGACAATGCTGTGATTTGCTAGGGAAAAGAAAAATCAGAGCTGTCTATATATCTGTATTGTCTGTTTACTAATAGCTTTCTTTGAGAGCTATGGTAAAACTTAAAACACTTTAGAAACCTCATACATATAAGAGATGAGCTGGAGTATACAATAAAATAAAATGTGTGAAAATCCCATTTGAGAAGAAAAATAGATCTTATTATTTTCACTGTCTACATTTAGAAGATCTGGTTTATTTTGGATTAGTCTGTACCTGCTGGAAAACTTCAACAGTTAAAAAACAACGAGATGGGGGTGGAGGAGTAGTTAGCTGACTCAGACCTGCATGCCATGAGTTTGATGACGGGCAATTAATTTTTAGATTGTATATAATTGCATCTCAATAACATTTATACCTCCTCTCTTTTTTTTTTTTTTTTTTTTGGAAGGTGATGCTTCTGTTTGTGTCATATGTGACAAATAATAATAAAGTTAACTTTAATCTTTGTTTTTAGTGCCATGAAAATGTAACATTCTCAGAGTGGAAAGTTAGGCCAAAAATATACCTTGGATTGCACCTCTACAAAAGTTTTGCACAAAAATGTCCATTTCACCTACCTGCCCCAGTGTAAGAATGTGCTCCTACTGTATGGTCTCGGTTAGCTCTTAGCAGTGATGGGAGAGGGAGCTGAACAGGCCACTACCTGTGAGCACCATGGAGAAGCCAGGTCCTGCTAGAGCTCAAGGTGGGTGGGGGGTCATCTGTGGTGCCTTGGCCATGGTCCTGGGGTAGCCCTTTAAACAATTTACCAGACCTCGATGAGTCCTTGGCTCAGAGGTGATTGGCTTACATTACACTGAATTACTCAATCCAGACCTTGGTTTAAAAAGAAACACAAAGCTGACTGCTAATTTTCTCCATTTTCCAATAGCATCCTAGTGGAAATGATGAACTCTGTGTCCACGTGGAAGCAAATTTAAAGAGCTTTCTGGTCAGGATTAGGTTTCCTAATCCTCTCCCACTGTTTAAATATGTATTTTGCGAGTAGCCTTGGTCTGAAACCCCATGGTTGCCTCCCCCACCACCATTTTTTTCAATTTAAAAAGAAAATAATGAAATACAAGTCCAGCTATGTTTTTTACTTAAGATGGTTAGACTTTACCATGGTAAGTACATAAGAATATTGAGTTTTAAGAGAAAAAGGCATATCTCAGATAAGATATGGTCATCATTTTGTCCATTTTGACACCCATTTCCCTTATATGCTTCAGAGCCGAACTAAAATATAATGAAAATAATGATGGTCTCTCTAGACGGAAGGTTAGAGGTGGTTAATAACTGATCCTACATATCACCATTTGTCAGGGTGAGTAACTGGTCTGTCCTCCATGCAAAATCTCACATTAGAGTATAATTGTTAAGGTTCTTTTCATACTGTGAAAAAACTACCAGGGAAGTCATGCATTGCCTTTCAGGGAATCCATTAATTACAAACATAAAACCATAATTTGTGTTTCATAGGATGAGCATACATATTTCCTTATAAAACTCTAACCTGGAGTTTTATTGAACTACAAGTTACCAATTGGGCACATACTTCTATCGAATTAGCAGGTCTAGATTTCGTTCGTAAATGCAGAGAAGGCCACTTATGAATTTTGGAATTTGTCTCTACTTTGGTCCCTGGGCCCTCACCCAAACGTACCCCTCAACTATGCTGTCATATCAAACAAAGTTAAAGGCCGTAGAAGGGAATTGGATTGTGTTTTGCTGTACTGAATCACACATTACTTAAATGTAAAGTAAGACATCTTACAGCTGCACTCCCAGGGTATACCTTACTGAGACAAAAATGTGTAATGCCTTAAGCTTGACTAGCAAAGAAACAATTGTGAGAAATACCAGACTATGAAGTCCTTGAGACAAGATTATCTTTTGTTTCCTGGCACACAAGAGACAGAAAAATTCATATTTACTGACTAAATGGGTAAATATTGTCATCAAGTTCAGAAATTATGTAAGTATCCACACTCTAGAGATTTGCCAGAGAATCCAACCTGGATTTGACATCGAGCTCGTGCAAAGCAAAGATAGAGCCACTTTCTGATTTGTCCATACTGAATATGTATTTGCATCAATACAAAACAAGCACAACCGAGGCAAATGAGTTTCATTAAGGACAGCTTAATGATGGCTGTTGATTCAACTAAAATTTCCAGCTTTATCCCCTGGATTGTCTTTTAACACGCAGAAGTAGTGTACTTGGTTGAGAAGATGATATTATCTTAGGTTATAATTCAATAGAATACCATTCTCTTATTATTGAGATGGTATAAAAAATAAACATCAAGTTGTTTTTTGTGTCCTCTTTAGAATTGCTGAAATGAGAAGACCATTATATTACTCAGTATTTCATAATATAAAGATCAAGGTGATAAATTTTTTGAATTCAGTGATACGAGACAAAAGTTACCTAATTGATGAACTGATAGATATTTCCTTTCTTCAGGAAAAAAAAATGTAGAATTTTGCCTGGGTTTCTATGATTCATCTTCTCCTTCCTTTGCCACATTGTTTCTGATACCTTCTGACCAATATTTGAAATGTCATAAATAAATGCCAGTTAGAAGCCATTTCAAAACTAAGTAATTTCCTAAATCTAATTCATGCTTTTAAAATGAAAATAAGTTCTGTATCTGTGTACATATGTGTCCCCGTAAACATTCTTAGAACTATGTAAACTTCAGACTTTTTTAAAAAGAGATCATTTAATTCTAAATGGATTCATTGTTTATATTGATGGTAAACAATGGCTCCATTAAAGTAACATATTTGCTGATATAAATAAAATATAAGATTTAAAGTGGGCTAAGGAGATAGCATATTTATTTATCTTTTAAGAAATATGGTGCTTCAGGAAGCTGGAAGTACTAATAGTCATATGCATGAAGCCATTACCTGAATCATTTGTGAAGTGCCTTAGCCTCTTCCTAATTTCTTCTTGATATTATACTACTTATATGAAAATAGTGGAAAATGCTGCTTCCTAGATGCTGCAAGATGTGCTAATAAGCTCCTTAGCAATAAGGAATCTTCTTGGCTCTCTCTGCCACCCAACCTACACAGAGTGATGTTTTATTTCCCAAATGGCCAACTTATGTTAAATTGATCCTTACCCAAGCAGTCAAAGTCAGGAAACAGTTTTTATAAACAGCATCCTGGATGACATAATATTCTATGTAATATTAATTTTAGGCTCCTTTTCTCATCAGCCAACCTAGCATTGCTAAAAGTTATGATGTTTAACTTTGTTTATGGGAAAGGCTATTTTTACAGTCACTTGAGATCAGACCTCACAAACAGCCAAGGGGGAAAAAAGAGAGAGAATTAGGGTGGTCTGCTTGCAGCTGTGTTAGAAGTTTCCTGAAGTACCTTCTGAAGAAAGGGTATGAATGGAGCTGTGTCTTTCAGACCATCACTCCTCTACCACTATCCATCATATCGGATGAGAAAACAAGAAAGAAACGATAGGACTTACTGCTGAAGATGTAAGAAAAAGACTAAAACATGCATTGCCAACTGGAACTCAGGAAGGGTGGCTTTATGAGCAAGGAAATGGGATCCAAGACCGTGGTGGACATCGTGTATGATTTTCCCAAGAGCTGCTTTGATGTTCTATTTATTGATTGGTTTGTTCGCTAATTTATTCATTTTTTCTTCCTGGTCTGCTAAAATTGAACATAAAATTTGTGTTGTAGTATTGAAAGATACCGAAGAAGGCTTAAGTGAATGGAGAGACATCCTGTGTTCATTGCTTGGAAGACTTAATATTGTCAAGATGGTGTGCTCCCCAAATTCTTGTACAGATTCAAAGCAGTCCATATCAGAATTCCAGTTTTATTCTTTGTCAATGTTGACAAGCAAATTTTAAAATTCATATGAAAATTGAAGGGATCATGAATAGCCAAAACCATCTTTAAAAAAAAAAAGCAAAAGACTCACACTTCCCAATTTCAAAACCTATTACAAAACTATAGGGGTCAGGTAGTGTGGCACTGGCCTAAGTATACATATAGATCAATGGGATGGAATTGTCTAGAAATAAACCTTTACATTTATGACCAACTGTTTTTCAAGAGGGATGCCAAGACATTCAATGGGGAAAGAATAGATTTTCAACAGATGATGCTAAAATATCTGATATTCACCTGCAAAAGAATGAAATTGGACCTTTACCTCAGATCATATACAAAAATTAACTTACATTGGATCAAAGACATAAATATAAGAGCTAAAATTATAAAATTCCTAGAGGAAATATAGTAGTGATCTTCATGACCTTGAATTAGTAACACCAAAAGCACCAAACAAAGAAAAAACAGATACCTTGGACTTCTTCAGAAGTAAATACTTGATGGCGCTTGGGTGGTGCAGTCTCTTAAGCATCTGACTCTTGGTTTTAGCTAAGGTCACGATCTCAGGGTCCTGGGATCTGTCTGGCTCTGCTCTCAGCATGGAGTCTGCTTGAGATTCTCTCTTCCTCTTGCTCTGCCCCTCCTACTTATGTGCATGTGCATGCTCGTGCTCTCTCACTCTCTTCTCTAAAATAAACACATAAATCTTAAAGAAAAGTAAACACTTGTATGCCTCAGGTGACACCATCAAGAAGGTGAAAAAACAACCTATAAAGTGGGAGAGTACATTTGGAAATCATATTTCTGATATGGCCTGTATTAATATTCTTACAACTCAAGAAAAAGATAATCCAATTAAAAATGGACAGAGGATCTATGTAATTTCTCTAAAAGTAAAGATGAGGCTAGCATGCATGTAGAAAGATACTTGACATCATTATTCATCTGGGAAATGATCAAATGAACCTACAATGAGATTCCGCTTCATACACACTAAGATGGTTGTAGTAAAAGGACAGACAGTGACACTTGTTGGCAAAGATGTAGTGAAATTGGAACTACCATTCACTGCTGGTTGATTGTACGACAGTGCAGCTACTTTGGAAAAGTGCCTCAAAAGATTAGACATAGAGTTATCATAAGACCAAGACATGCGATTTCTTTTACATCCAAGATAGTTTAAACACATATCCACACAAACCTGTACATAGATGTGCATCGCGTTATTCATAGTAGCCGCAAATTGGGAACAACTTAAATATCCATCAAATATCCATTCATCAGAATGGATACACAAAAGGTAGCATATCATTGAAATTATTACTTAGCTGTTAAATGGAATGGAATACTGGTACGTGTTATAACATGGGTGGACCTTGAAAGCATTGCGCTATATGAAAGAAGCGAGACACAGAAGACTTTGCATTGTATGATTCCATTTATATGAAGAGGCAAATCTATAGACACAAAGATTGGCTACCAGTGGCTGGGTGGAGGAAAGAGTAGGAAGTGACTACTGATATGTACTGAAGTTATTTTGAGAATGACTAAAATATTCTGGAATTAGGCAACGATATTGATTACACAATCCTTGAATATGTTAAGAACCACTGATTTTACATTTTTAAAGTAGATTTTATGGTATGTGAATTATATCTCAATTAAATTTTTTTAAAGCTCTGTGTTAAACAGTATGTGTGGAATACACATATGAAATTGTCCATGGCTCCTGCCTTAAAAAAGCTCACCATCTATTGGGAGAACACAGACTGACAATTATAGCAGAGTGTTCATCCTAAGGAAGAAGCACTTATAAGTTACTGTTTCAAGAAGAGGTAGTAGAACTTTGCCTGGATTGTCATGGAAGCTGTTTGTGCCTCCTCTTCCTACTCAGATAGGAATCTCACAAATAGGATGAAACTTCTGTGCAGCTCGAGAGAGCAGAAAAAGAATCATATTTAGAAGCCGAGAAAAGCAATCAGCAATGCAATATAAGGACAACGTCTTTCTAATAGTAAGGGCAGATGAAGTTCAAAGTAGGCTACCTTAGAAGATGGCAAGTTTGCCTTCATCGGGGGCATTGGAAATGATCCTTTGGCATTTGCCAAGTGCATTTTTTTAAACTCTCTAAACGTCAGTTATGAATCTGAGTTAATAGCATAAATCAGAGTTGACATGAGGACCACATGAAGTAATGGGTGTGTGTCTAACGTGTGAATACACTATCTTGCACGTAACACTGTGATCACTGTCTTTCTCACCACCATCATCATTATCAAATGAGTTTTGGCAAGAATTCTGGGAAAGGAATTCAGGCAACAGATGGGAAAAATTGATTTGAATGATGCTAGTATTTCATGGTACTCTCATTCTTGGTTACACGGCTTGGAGTTTTCTGTTCCCTAATATAAAATTTGGAAGGAAATACAAAAGACCTTGATTCTATTCCAGGTCCTTAAATTGACTATTTCTGTTTCTAAGACAAACTACTCAGTCTCAATAATGGCTTTGTGCTGTTTGCCATGATACCTAGTACAGATGTGTGATTTATTAGAATTGCTACTGACAAGAATCTCCAGTGACCTTGGAATATGGTCTTTGTGAATATCAATAGAACTCTGGTTGACACTGAGATGGGTTATAGGTGAGATTCTGTGAGGATCAAGCAGAAGGAGGATCCTTCCTCAACCTTGCAAAGAGTATGTCATCTCTTAAAAACAAAAAAGTGAAACAACGGAGTTAGACCTCTGGAAACAATAATTTAAAATGTCTTCAAAAGCCCAGAGTTTCTGTAATTGGCCAGGATGTCTAGTGGATAGTTACTGCTTCTCTCTGAGTCTGTTTCAATATCGTAATTTGGACCCAAGGAATGAGATGATTTCTTATGGTGATTCTTGCTTTGATTTGGTATGGCTTTTGCCCTGTATAACAGGAAAACTATATTGAGTTTCCTTTCTGTCCTTTTATTATTTCACTATAGAAGATTTTTCTTTAAGATTGGTTTGAAGTTGATGAAAGTCATTATGTGCAACCCTAGGGAAGTTTCTGCAAATTGAAACACCAAGTTCTTGGTTTTTTTGTAGGATAATTTGAACCCAAATTTGTGGTGTTCAAGGTGATTTGGAACCTACCTCCTAGAGTTTAAGAGAATTTGAAAGGCAGCATATCGCTGTCCCTGAGCCTTTGTCCAGTCCTTGCATTTCTTTCCATGGCTTCTAATGCACAAACTCAAAAGCCAAAGCTAGAGCAGTAACTAGTGTTGTCCTTTCCTCTGACGTATGCATGAATCATCAACATCTGTTTCTGCACATTACACCATAATCCCTCTTGTAATTGAGCAAGGTTCACTTTAAAAACAAAAATCATGACTTATGAACTTGTCACAATTTAATAAGCCTATCATTGGACTCTTGGTGTAATTTATTCTCATTATATCTCTTAACTGCACAGAGACTAAAGCGTGTAAAACCATGGGCAAGTTACTGTTCTTCAGAATGCCCTAGAGGGTTTGTAAAGCAGATTGCTGGACTCCACCCCCTGAATTTCTCCAGTGGGTATCAAGAGTTTGTATTTCCAACAAGTGTCCAAATGGTGCTGATGTTAGGATCATGCTCTGAGAACCTGCAAAACTGCTTGTCAACCAAATGTTTTGTAAGCAGCACCTTCTTCCTCCTTTCTTTCATCTCCACAGCTGTCTGCCCTAAAGGCTCTGCTCTTGTCAACAACAGACACTCGTCTAATGTCTTCATTTTCTGGAGGAGGAAACCCTAGCTTAGGGAGGTGTTCTCTGGTTCCATAGTAAATTGACAGACCCTGGCAGATTTTTGTTGTCATTCATTGAGAATTATTTGCATCTGTAGTTCTTGTGGACTCAGCACAAGATTTAGAAAACTGGAATTCCAGTTCCAGCTCTGCTATGCTGGGAAGCATGAATTCAGTTGTTTTAATCTCTGAACTTCATGTTCCTCATCTATGATATGAATATGCTTACCAAAGGGTTTTGTGAATGGTGAATGGCACACTGTGCATTAAAGTGCTTTGTAAATTATGAAGTGCTATGCAAATATTTTTCAACCTCATCCTGGCTATCAGATGCAATATCATGTTAAACATTATGTATTTAATGATAGACACATCCTTCCCCCACTCATCTAGGGTAAATACTGACTTTTATAACTTTTCTGGAGGAAGTAGTATAGTATGAGCTTGTCACCTTTTGCATCCTTTCATTTCCTTCCTATGTTGATTTCTCTCCTAATCTGCCTTTAAAATAAGCAGATAGAACTTGTCATTTAACTATTTATGTATCCAAATACATACATGCATGTGAGATACGGTCACATGCATATTCACATTATGAATGTGAATTTTTCTCCTAGTATCCTGGTATCCTGGTAAGATACACTACAAGTCACATTCATTAAGAATAAAATAAGAGAGTTGCTATTTTGCTTGAAATTAATCTTTTTTTGGCATTTGCATTGGAAAGAAAACTGAGTTGCGCCAAGAAAAATGGATTCTCCTCCCAGTTCTGCAATTAACACGTTGTGTAAAATAAGTCAGTTCCTCTCTCTATGCCTCAGGTCCCCATTTTAAATGAGGCTAGTTCTTACTCAGTCTTTCCACTCCCAGTGTCTATGATGTTGGAGTTAAGGCAGTTTTTAAATGATGTCCCTCATTTTCCTGAGAAACTCTGATAGAATATGCATGTTGACTTGGGTCTATTCTAGTAAGATATTTTCCCTTTTTCCCTTTGATGGCTGAGGCCTACCTGACATTTGCTTTTGTTTTGATACACTAAAGGTCCCCCATACCTTTCCTTCAGGATATGGCTGGTCTCTAGGTAGACATCTCTGTGTTTCTTAGGGCTGTATTTCTGTTGATACAGTTGGAAATAGAAGAGGACTATGTCCTTTTTTTGGTGCCCTGGGATGGGTTTGTTAGGGGCAGAGTGGTGGTAGCAAAGGTTTTCATGTTTTTAGTGAGCTTTTCCCTTCTGTAATATCCAGAGGATCTCTCTTATGAACACATAGTAAAAAGTATTAGTTCTCTGTTGCTGTGCAATGAATTGTTTAAAAACCTAACAGCTTAAAAAATCCATTTTCATGTATTTTTCTGTAGACCAGGAATCTGGGCAAAGCTGATCAGTTCTCTCTCAAGTCTGCAATAGGGTATTGTCCCAGACTCTATGGTCTCATTGGAGGGCTTGACTGGGGAATGATCTGTTTCTGAGCTCAGGGAGTTGTCACCAGGGTTCAGTTTCACCTGGGTTGTTGGACTGAAGGCTTTAGTCTTTAGCTGGCTGTTGGCTGGAGACTACCGTCAGCTCCTCACCATATGGACCTCTTTAGTATGACAGCTCATTACATTGAAGCATGGAAGCTGCGAAGGCAATGGGTAGAGTCAGCTCATGAGATGTAAGTCAGAATCATTGGTAACCTAATGGTGGATGTGCCATCCCATCACATTTGCTGTATTGTTTTTGTTAGGAGTGATTAGGATCAGACCACACTTAAGCTGAGGGGATCGTACAGGGCTGTGAGTATTACAAAGTGGAAATCATTGGTGGCTACTTTGAAAGTCTACCTACCGCAGAGCAGGGTACTACTTATGGAATCTGGTGGGTGTGTGAAGTGAAGGAGCGGAAAGAACAGGTGAGGTATTCAGAGAAGAATACAATCTAGGAGAAATAAGAGGCTATGAAAGGCTCTAACAGATGTAGGAGGAGTTCCACACTCTGACAGCATTAGAGCCGGATTGGAAATTTTTTGATCTAAATCACTTCATTTTCTCTAGGAATCCAAAGCTTAAATAGGGGGCCTTGATGAAGTCCAGATTGTATCTGAGCCAAGAATTGGACCAAAGTCCTCAAATTCCTTTCTTCAGATTATCAGGTTGTTAAAATGGAAATACTTTGGACTGGGAGTAGAAAGATTTATCTTTGTAACTTTTTATTTGCTTCTGAGTAGCTATGTGACATTGATCAAGTTAATTCCTTGAGATATGGTTACTCAGTCTAACATGAAGCTGTCATTTGTCATATATATTTATTTATGTCTCATGAACACATTAGCTCTTGTTTGTGAAAATTCTTTATAAACTTTATCAGCCTTCAGAAGAAAGCGTGTTTTTGTTGAAATTAATGATGTATAGTTTGAGGCAAAGCAAGCACTTCCTTTTGCCACAAAAGATGCATATCTTTATAAAATGCAGATTATTTTTTCTATTTCCAAATCTGCGTAAGTCATCTATTGGTACGCGATGAACTACCCCCAAAACATAGTACTGTTAATTTACTCAAGAATCTTCAGCTTTAGTAGTGTTCTATGAGGATGGCTTGACTTGGAGCTCAGGTGGCTTGACTTGGAGAGTGGATAATTCACTTTCAGATTAGATGAGTAATGGCCAGCAGGCTGTTACTGGGAGGTTGGCTGGAGCTGTGCATGTGGAACCATGATTTCTCTCATGTGTGTCTCTCCACAGGTCAGTGGGCAGTGGGGCTTCCTTATAAACATGATAGCCAAGTTACAAGAGCAAATGACCCCCAAAAGATGGTAGAAATGCATGGAAACCTATAATACATCATTAGTTTCAGATGTAGTTTTCAGTAATTCATCAGGTATGTGTAACACCCAGTGCTCATCACATTATGTGCCCTCCTTAACGCATGCATTTTTATAAACTAGCTTTAGAAATCACATTGAGTGCCATTTGCACAGTACAGTGTTGATTGAGGTATTCACAAAGGCTTGCCTAAGTTCAAAGACAGGGAACACAGACCCCCATCTTTTGATGAGGTCATGGCAAGGTTCTAGAAGAAAATGTGAGCAAGAGACACTGTGGTGGCCGTCTTTGGCAAATATAATCTGCCACTGTATTGCATTGTTCTCTGTTATGCCACAGTTGATCATAGCATATGAGAATGGTTTACATTATACTAGTTCCTATTATTAAGTAATTATTAAGGGCCAGATACAAGTTCTGTGTAATTCTCATAGTCTTTACCTAAGTGAATTGTGAGTTAGTCATTATTCCCATTTTTACAGATGAGAAAACCAAAGCATATATATAAAAGCACAAATATAGATGTTAATTAAGTAAGTTGCCTAAGGTCAAACTAGCTCTTAAGTGGAAGACTTCAGATTTAAATCCAGTTGATTTAAAGGAGCCCCTATATTTAACCCGTCTGCCACATTGCTTCTGTTTTTTTTTTTTTAAATCTGTGTCTGTATCTCAAATCATGTACATACCATTTTTCTTACCCACACCTTCTGCATACTCATCTGTTTATTTCAGCAAGAGTGAGTAGAGAAAGCAGCAGACCAATTAGGGAGGAATCATACACAGTAGTAGTAGTAATACCTGTGGAAAGGATGGGTCTGAGCCTGTCCTTAAGCACTCCAGGGGCTAGTGCCAGGAAGCCCCAAGAAAGGACACGACTTAACATGCCACTGATTCCATAGAGTTTACAGGGGCCATGATTGTGACTTTGATTTAAAAAGACTTATCAGAGTCTAAGGAAATCCAGAGAGAACAGCTGAGTAAGAAGCGGTAGATCAAAAAAAGAAAATGGGACCAGCGGCCAGTATTTGAAAACTAAAGGAGGAGTTGAGAAGCATGTATCCTTCACTGCCTTCACAGGAGTTTAGCTCGGCATCTTACTGGATGATCTACCTAATAAATAAATCCTACTGTTTTTTTTTTTTTTTTAAGATTGTATTCATTTATTGAGACACAGAGAGAGAGAGGCAGAGACATAGGCAGAGAGAGAAGCAGGCTCCATGCAGGGAGCCCAATGTGGGACTCGATCCTGGGACTTCAGGATCACACCCTGGGCTTCAGGCAGTGCTAAACCGCTGCACCACTGGAGCTGCCCATCCTACTGGTTTCTATATAGGGATTTTTTATTTTTAAATCAGAGTCCAACCCACAAATTGAGAAAAACACAATTAGGTTTTGTGCTAATATGTATCCGTTTTAAAAATTTACTTATTTATTGAATCATATGCTTTCATTCAACCAGCAATTGTTAAGCTCCTTTTGAATGTAGGGCACTGCAGATTAAAATCAAGAGAGGGGATCCCTGGGTGGCTCAGAGGTTTAGTGCCTGCCTTTAGCCCAGGGCGTGATCCTGGAGTCCTGGGATCGAGCCTCACATGGGGCTCCCTGCATGGAGCCTGCTTCTCCCTCTGTGTCTCTCATGAATGAATAAATAAATAAAATCTTTTAAAAAATAATAAATAAAATCAAAGGGGAGTATGCCTGGGTGGCTCAGTGGTTGAGCATCTGCCTTTGGCTCCTTGTGATCCCAGCATGCTGGGATCGAGTCCTCCATCAGGTTGCCCACAGGGAGCCTGTTTCTCCCTTTGCTTATGTCGCTGCCTCTCTCTCTGTCTCTCATGAATAAATAAATAAAATATTAAAAAAATAAAATTAAATCAAGGGAGAACAGTTTTATCCTTGCCCACTTCACAAGGGACTTCTAATGTAGGAAACAGAAGAGCAAACAGACGACAGGACGTATAATAAATACAATGATGAATGAATGAACAAGCCTCTATGAATTCATAGACGAAGGTGCTCCAGTCCTCTTCTGGAGAGGTCAAAGGAGGCTTTTTAGAAGTGGCATTTAAGTTGATATATTAAGGAATTAGAAATAGTTCAGTGTGTTTGGAGATGAGGGTATATAGGGCAAGTGTCATGAGATAAACCTGGAAAGGAAGGCAGGTAGATATGTTTTTGCAATAAATTTCCCACTTCTGTCTTCCTGTCTGCCTTATTTATGCATTGATGACTCAGTACCGAGAATCTCAGTCAACAAACAACAAAGACACAATATTGCATTTCTCTGTGATTCCTCTACCTATCTGTCCTCAATGCAAATATCTCAATGGTATTTGCATCTCATCTGAAAACTGTCAGGATGGGGTCTGCAAAGTCTTGTGTCCCATCAGCGTAAAGTCAAACCAGCCATAAGTCAGTAAGGGCTTTGTGGTCAGCCTTCTTTCCTCTCCTATCACTTCTTTATAAGCTGCCAGGCCTGGGTAGTGTTGTCATGTGGTGACATTCATGATTCAGAAATGCTTCACTACAGACAAAACACTCACACTGTCTCTTGCTTTACTTAGCACACGTGAATTAGTTGTTACACATTTGTTATATTATAGGACTGAGGCCCCTAAATGTGGTGAGTGAATTTTACCAAAAAACATAAACAAACAAACATCCTAGAGAATCCAGTGATTAAATTTGTTTTTCCTATCTCCAATTCCCAACATTTTTCTAGTACATCAGTGGTTCTCTGTAGCTGAGAACTGTGTTCAAATGAAATCTGAACTGGAAACTTGATACGTGGAATGGCTAATGTGGAACAGCTCTTTATTGAAATACACACTTGGACTCTGGAGCATTGCTGGGTACCACTCTGCTCACTCTGGAGGCCACTCTGAGGCATCTCTTATCTCTACTGTGAAAACCAGTCCTATTCTGTGAAAATTCTTCATGTTGTACCTTGGAGCTCGCAGGAAAGACCTAATGACTATTTCATTGCCTAGGCTGGGATTGATATTATAAGGATGTCACTGTCTATGTGCGGTCAGCCTCACCATTCTCCCACTCATCCAACCACAAGCTTCTATGGCTCAAAGCCAAGCTCACAAGAGAATAAAGAAGAAAATGAAAGAATCAGAAGAGGATGAAGGCAGCATGGTACAGTGGACAGAACATGTGAATTCTCATCTTAATTCTGCTCCTAACTTTAAGTGCTTTTTAGCAGGCGACCTACTTCCTTCTTTCGCGCCAGCATTTCAATTCATAATACTAAGGGTTTGGACCCCAGGTCCCCTCAGGTTCTAATAAAAAATATCCCATGAAGTCTTGATTCCCTGAAGAAGACACATAGTTTGTTTCACCTCAGACCCCAAAAGGAGGATCAGTCCTACTGTTTCACACATTCTTTCATGACCTAGTCTATAGGTGTTTTAGAAGTTTTATATGTCATGGATAGAGGGACTATGACCTGTTGAGTTGGATGAGTTATCACCATAAAGGAGTTCAGATACTTACTTTTAATCCATGATTTGGTTCATTGTGCTTAAACATTTTATTAGATTTCCTACCTTATTTTTCTGCCTTAAATATGGGGATAATAAGTGAGGAAATCTTTGGGGTGAAGAGGAGGGAGGGAAAAGACAGATAGGAGGAGGACTATGTGTATAAAAGTTGTCAGCAACTGTGTCTTGTACTAGAAGAATCAGGATAGTTTTCATTCAGATCTAAAAAGTAGGAAGAGGGGCAAAGTAGAAACCAGGAAAGGCATAGATGCTATTGACTGGCAGAGTTTTTTGTAAAATGCGACATATGTCAACTTGCCCTTGTCCTACTCTCCAACATGGGATGGGTCCTCGCAGGTCTTCTGTATCAAGTCTCACGGTCTTTGCAATCTAGCTTCTCACGGTCTTACAGAGGAGGGTGTTGAGGCCTGGCCAGGGGACTGACTTCCCCACTCATGTTGCTATATGCATCCTTCTCATAAAATGCCCTCCATTGGGAGGCAGGGGGTATGGGGGTTAAGTGGTCCTAAGATGCCCCAGCACTAGTTTGGCCTCCATCCTGGGTTCACCTAAATCATCACTAATTTGCTTGACTCTAGGGATTAGACCTAGTTGAGAAGAAACAAAGCCCTTTCCCCCCCACCAGGAATATCAGGAAAAGCAACCCATGGGCATATTTTGCTTAACAGTAGCGGCCACCATCATTCCTGGAATATACATGCTTGATGTGTTTAGAGGTCTTAAATTTAGGAAAATAATAATGAGATGTTCCAATTCAGAAGTTTCCCATGCCAGCCAGATATCGATGGACAGTTTAAGAGAAGTCTATGTTTCATTGTTTTCTTTTGTTGTATTCATTAGTGATTATATTGGGGGGTGGGACATATTAAGGAATGATTACAGCACCAGAATATATTATCTACCATATATATTAAAGCTCCATATCATTAGTTTAAATCCAAGAAAGATATAAATTGATGGAGTCTCACTGTGTTGCTTCTACCTATTCAAACCTTTTTTTTTTCATGCCATGGATGCTATCTAAAGGCATTAGAGGAGTTGGCTTGCCCAATGGCTCAGAAACCTGTTAACAGTGATTTTTTAAAAAAAAATAATAATTTTATATAGTTTATGTGTTTTTGGTAGCTCCAAGCCTGATTGCCAGAACATTCTGCTTTATAGTAATGCTCTGGCTCTACCACTAAAAGCTGTAGCATTGTGCTTTATCTCATTATCTCTAGAGTGCAGCACCTGCGATGTAGAAAAGCCTGATAAACCCAATAAATATAAATCCAGCTTACCTGAGGCTCAGTAGCATAGGGATCTCCACTACCACCCATTTCTTCATGAGGAATAGGTTTTGTTTTTGTTTTTTAAAAGATTTTATTTATTTATTCATGAGAGATGTAGAGAGAGAGAGAGAGAGGCAGAGGGAGAAGCAGCCGCCCTGCTGGGAGCCTGATGCAGGACTTGATCCCAGGACCCCAGGATCATGACCTGAGCTGAAGGTAGACACTCAACCACTGAGCCTCTCAGATGCCCCTCCCATTTTTAAAAGATTTTACTTATTTTTTCATAAGAGACACAGGGGAATAGGTTTTTTTTTTTTTTTTTAATAAAAATTCAGCTTACACTCTTATGACTACCTCACACCCTTTCTCAATGTGGGTAAGAAACCTGCATGGGCTCACACATCTATTCTTGTTCCCTGTTTTGCAATTTCGGGGAAGAAAAGGTCTTACAATAGGAGAATAGATTTAGAAATTGAATCTGAAGATGTGTCATTATTGTGGTATGAGATATCTAATTGCCCTTCTGCTGGTCAGGATATGTGTTTTTAGAGATATTATCTGTCAAGACCTTTATTTTTATTTGCAATCTAGCTTCTCGCCGTCTCCCTGACCCTGTTGTCTCTGTTTTTGCCTTCTCTTCCTTTTCTGGTTTTCTTCAACCCCTTGTATGCACACAAGTGTACACACGCTGGCTTATACAGTAGCATGGCTGATATAGACGTTCCACTTATGCAGATGTGTATATATACACAGTTACACATATACACACCTATGCCATGCACATACACACATATACAGCCCCCACATACTTACACATACACACGTGCACATGTACACATATAATGTATGCACACACAGCTGCCCAAGCATTCTGAACACTACTTAGAGGTGTGATGTGTAGTGTCTAAGGGTGTAATAGTCCTAGTTAGTATGATCTAAGTTCTAATTATCAGGATCTGTGCTAAATGTTTTGCATGTGTTATCTTAAGTAATGTTTACACTTAGGAGATGGTATTAGCCCTATCCCTGTTGAACAGATGAGGAAACTGAGGCTGAGGGGGACTTGGTAAGTTTCCCAAAATTGTATGTCTCATAACTAAGTGGTGAATACAGCTGGGTCTGTCTGGTTCCAATGCCCACACTCCTATCTACTCTGTAGTAGTATTCTGAAATAGTACCCACAAAAGATTTGGCTCCGTAAAAGAAAATACCTTCAAAATTAGATCAGTTCTTTGTACAATGCAATTTCTATCATGTGACTTCTCTAGACAAGGAGGGGACCTATTAAGATGGAAATAATCCAGACTAGAAATCAGAGCATGTAGGTCCTTCTCACTTTTTCTGTCACTTCCTGGTGACTTGGGGCAGGTCCATAAATGGGGGAAACAATGCAATTTATAACCTCATAGAAGTATGATTAAGTTCTGTTGAGATGATGCCAAATAAACCTCTTTGAAAATACGCAAAATTGTCTGCATTTGCGATATGGCTACTCTTGTTCTTTACCTCTTAGACCATCTTCTCCTCTTGTCACATTCACTTACTCATTGGCTCAGGGAGGGAAGCCATCTCAGATGGCATCTCTGGCCTCTTGTTTATTCTAGCAAACATCTGGACTGGCTTCAGTATTACCTCATTGCAAGGACATTCAGAGCCAAGATGTAGCTCTTTGTTCATGTGTGCACTTCCACTTGCTGCAAGGGCCAGTATCTTAGGCCTTCCTGGCGTTGTCATTCCCATAGCACTACCACGCATGTATCATCCATGCTAGAAGCAAGAACACGGAGATGCACAGCTGAGTTACCTTTGAGAGGTAATATTTAGAAGATAGGGACTTTAGAAAATAGGACTTATTATTACCAGTCAAGTTCTTTTTTTTTCTAGTTTGTCATTCCTGCTTTGGAAGTTGATGGACATGTGGAGGTTCACGATTGGTGAGCGTTCAAATCTTCATGCTAAATGTTAATGTGTTAATGTCTACTTTTTTGAAAGTAGTGTTTGTGATCTCTGTCACTATTTACACCATCAATTTGTACACTGGTCATGAGGGTTTCCTGAACTTTGTGTAGGCCTCAGATTATGGAGTATTTTGAGAAGGTGCTTTGACGGTAAGAGAAGTGAATGTGACTGAGATACTTCAAAGGCAATCTTATTTTATTGAGATCTTGGGAGAACCCTCCCTCTTACATTTGACTGTCTCCATAACTTCTCAAATTGAACAAGACTCCTGTGTTATAGTGATTTGTCCAAAATTTTAAAAGTGTAGTTCAACATAGAGCAGAATAAGAAATAAAGCAGCAGCCAGCAAAGTGACAGTTTTTGAAAAAATAAAGCAAACAAAACAAATCTTTGTGCCAGCCCTATCCTAAGCACTCATTTATTTTTGGCAGTTGAAATCTTTGAAAAACACAAGTTAGCTGGTCCATTGCACTTACAGGCTTCAGATTACTGGCAAGTTGACTGGAAAGGCTGTTGGTTAGGAGTGGCAGGACACATAGATCATGGTGAGAAAAATTGTAATGAACTAATATCCCTTACTTCTAGAATAGAGGCAATGGTAGCTGTGCTGCCTAATTTCGTGATGTTGTGTATTAGATGAGATATCAGTGAAAATGCTTTGTTACATTTCCAAACATTAGCTGGTATCCATGTATCTTTTGGCAAAATGTCTCCTTATGAGCCTCAGGGAGCTTGCTGTATCTGGAGAAAGAAACTGGGTCATAGGATTTTTCAGTAAGAATCGCATAAATTTCTACATAGAGAAGTAGTGTCCAAACTATGAACTCTTATAGAGAGTTCATATTCCATTATTAAATTTAATAATAAACCTAGTTGCTTATAAAGCACCTAGTATTTCCAAATATTTTAAAATATTTTGGCTCCTCATCAAACTAATAGATATATATGGAACAGATTCTATGTTAGTTACCAGGCTGTAAAAAATAAACCTTCCCTTTAGGAGCTTACCTTTAGTAAAGAAATTATAATATATGCACTAAGAGAGAATCTAGAAAAGTATCCACAAGAGGAGAATGGAAAATATATACCTTGTGTGTGTTGGTGGTTGGAGGGATGGTGATGGCTGTTGAAGTTACTTTCTGCTAAAGAGATTATTCTCTCCTAAAAATGTCCCACCTGCACTGACCTTTATTTACTGATCAACTATGGGCATTTAATAATGTCACTGGGAATGATGCTCCAGGAGCAGAGATGTAAGCAATTTCAGGGAATCCTGTGCAAACAATTTAGCTTTGTTTGGGGAGTAGAGTAGGCACAGAGAGGAGTGGTAAAAGCTCAGATTAGAAAGATGTGATACCATCTTGGAGGTCCTTACACATCAGGTGGAGGAGCTTGTGTAAATAGTTTGAATATTAACTGGTTATCTGAAGGAGAAGTGTATGGTGTCTGTGAAGCCTTCCCCTACTTGCTGCTTCAGTTTCTCCATCTGTCAAATGAGGGTTTTTACTTTTTAACCTCCAAGTTGTGACTCTGATCTCTGATGTTTCATAAATCTTTGAATTATTACATCTTAGCCTCCCATGGGGATTACTTATTCAGTACCTATAACTGCAGTGGTTTCTGTTGTAGATGGACAGTAGTATTTGCTAGATGCTAGGGACCCATTAGTGGGTAAGCTCACGCTCTGAGAAACGCAGTGTGAACTAGAGCTGGAAAAATAGTCTTGTGTTGCCTCTTCTGAAATCTGTATGGTCTAGAAAACTCCATGAGAAGTAAGTAGAGAAAGCCTTAAGGACCATCATCAGCTCATGAAACTCATGAGCAAAGACCAGAGAGTGGGAGTGAGCTTGGCTGATGTATTAGTTTTCTATTATTCCTATAACAATACCACAAATTTGGTGACTTACAACAACACATTTCTTTATTATCTTAAAGTTCTGTAGTTTAGAAGTCCAGTACATGTCTCTTCACCTAAAGGGGTTAGCAGAACTGTATTCTTATCTGGATGTGCTAGGGGACCGTTTCCCTGGCTTTTCAAGCTTCCAGAGGCCCACATTCCCTGGCTTCTGGCCTGTTCTTCTCCAAAGGAAATTCCCAACCCTTCCAAAGCCAGGACCATTGCATCCCTCTGACCACAGCTGGAAAAGGTTCTCTGCTTTCAAGAAGTCATGTGATCAGGCTAGGCCCACCTAGATAATCCAGAATAACCTCTGCATTTCAAAAATCTTTACCTTAATCACATCTGTGAAGTCCCTTTTGCCAAAGTGAAGTGCCATATTTATAGGCTCTGGGAGTTAGACTGTGGACATCTGTGGGTGGATTGTTGTCCTGCCTTCCATAGCCTGTTTACAGGAATGTAAGTAATTACATGTTGTTAGTGCACAGATACTGAGGGTGTCAATGAGAAGAGATGAAATAGCCAGATCATGAAGTGTGGTTTTTTTTGTGCTTGATGTAAAGAGTTCTGAAGTTATTCCAATGGCAATAGGGAACTGTTCAGGTCTTTTCAGCACAGAGATATTTCATCTGTAATGAACTACTCA
This sequence comes from Canis lupus dingo, assembly GCF_003254725.2. Classification (NCBI taxonomy): domain Eukaryota; kingdom Metazoa; phylum Chordata; class Mammalia; order Carnivora; family Canidae; genus Canis; species Canis lupus. Next base: position 20,855,063 of record NC_064276.1, read on the forward strand.
AGTGAGCAGCTCTGTGGTACCCCAGAACCCTTTCCATTTCTTTCTATGGGAAAATTAAATCTATCTTTTGACTCAATATACTGGGACACAATTCAGTGCCATCTGCATATCATTAATATTCTCTCCCTTTTTGCCATGTTCTTTTCTACATTATCTCCCTACTTGGTTTTTCTGGAGCCTGAGGGAATGCCATTCATGGTCTATGATTTGGGTAAAAAGTTCGGGAAGGTTTTCATTGGGCAAAGGTGTTTCAGGTTTTGGAATCTTGAATTCGATTGCAGCAAGAGGTATTTAGGAGGAAAAAAAAAGATGCCTGTTCCTTGGAAGAGCGGCACATTGCATCTGCTTTCTGGAGCTTGACAGAGCCTGAGTGAGGAGGGGGATAGCCTCTTCATATACTCAACCCTGGTGTAACACCCAGTTTTCTCTGGGGTCCCCAAGGAGCAGATCTAGGATGTCTAATGAAAGAATTGGCACTGACTCTCTGTACCCTGAATGTACGAGTGGGCAGTTGATGTGTGTGCTTGTGCTTGTTCAAGAATGATTCGTAATGCACAGGAGGAGCTGGTGAATAGAGGAAGCCTAGTAAATTGAAAGATTCTCCTGATAGAACAGGGAAATTGAGATTTATTGTTCAGTCAGTTCCAATTACATTGTTGTGTTGCAGAGGGAAGCAGCTAAACAGGACATTGGCTTGTAACACCACCAACGTGGAGTCAGCCTCAAAGGAGATGATTGTCAGAGCAGTGTTTAGTGCCCGAGCTTCTACCAAATGAGTCACTTATGAGAAGATATCTTGACACAGCATCAAGGTGCTCGCATTATATCTGATCACAGAAATGTTAATGCAGAATAGCACACTGGCTTTGATCTTCATGGGATTGCGGGCTGGTGAATAAAGATAGGGTGTATTTTTAAAGGTCATCTCTACTACTTAGGAGGAAACACATTTCATGCATGTGTGAGACTGCCTATCAAGATGGGAAATGAGTCCATTTGAAGGAAAAGTGCAAATTATTTTCTCAGTGTGAAGTTCGTGTGTGTTTGCATGTTTGTGTAGGAATTTCATGTGTGTGCATGTGCAAGAGTCTTGTGTGTGTGTATGTGTGTACGCACATGTGGTTCTGGAAGAGTTTAGCATCCTTAATTGTTGTTACTTCTGTGTTGTAGCTGATCCTGTCTAACACCCGCTGTGGTACGCAGTGAGGAAAAACCTTCTATCTCCCACTTTAGATGTTAATGATGTGGCATAATTTTACAGAAGAGGCACACGATTTCAAATGTGACTTCTTTCCTAACTTGTAAGTAGAGTTGACAGCAGTGAATTAATCTCCTCTGTGTAAACTCAGAAGGAGTATCTTGTGAATGAGTGGTAGTTGACTTTATACCAGTGAATGTTAGAGAGTGGAGGTGAATCATTCTGTATTTGGATGATGAGGAACACCCCGTAGGGTTGAGGCCTCTTGTCCGAGGTCATGCAGTAGGTCAGCAGCACTGCCAGGACTAGAGTTAGCATCACCTGATTCCCGGTTACGTCCTAGTCCGGCACAGCTGCCTCCCACGTTTGACAGTCTGTGACTCACAGTCCAAATCTATGGTGATGTATAATATTTTACTTTGATTCTAAATCAACAAGCCACTTTTAGAAGTGCTTACACTGCTGCATTACATTTCACGCTATTCTTATGGATTCTTCAAGTTGAATCTTACTTCTAGAACTCCAGTAGGAGTGACCAGAGTACAGCAGTGCCCCTCTTATCCATGGTTGTGCTTCCCGCAATTTCAGTTACCTGTGGTCAACATTGGTCCAGAAGTAGATGATCCTCCTTCTGGCCTACTGTTAGGTCAGTAGTGTTACATCAATGTTACATCACAATGCCTATGTCACTCACCTCATTTCATATCATCACATAGGCATTTTATCCTCTCACATCATCACAAGAAGAAGGGTGAGTACAGTCCAATACAGTATTTTGGGAGAGAAAGAGAAAGACTGCATTCACATAACTTTTATTATAGTCTAATGTTACAGTTGTTCTACTTTATTATTTGCTATCATTGCCTATCTCTTACTGTGTATAATTTATAAATTAAACTTTATCATAGTTTTGTATAAATAGAAAAAAAAGACATGGTGTATATTCTGCTCAGTATTATACATAGTTTCAGGCATCCACTGGGGGCCTTGGAATGTATCCCCTGTGAATAAAGGGAGGATTATTGTATTATGACAAATATTTTATGAACACCCATGAATGGCAAGCTCCCTAGAAGGTGAAGGTGTAGGTTTGAATAAAAGAAAATGTATTTCCTTAAACAACTCATATCACTCTGGGGAGACTGGGGAGAGAAATAATAAGCAGATAAAGAAGTAATGTTAAGTCTGATGGAGCTAAGTGTTGTAGAGGAAAGGTAAGATAACCGGGCTGGAGGAGTACTTCAGTAAGAGTGCAGTAATCCTTGTCATTTTATATAAGGGAGTCAGAGAAGGCCTGATGAGAGGGTGATATTTAAGCAGAAATCTCAAGTAGGCAAGAGAGTGAGCCACACAGGTATCTGGGACAGAGGGATGTATGATCCAAACAATGGAGAGCGCCAGTGTGGAAGCTCTGGGAGAGAGGAGCATGGCAGGCAGCTGGCCTGTTTCAGAAAAAGTGGCCAAGGGTAGCTGGAGCTGAGTGGTCTTCAAGAGAGTAAGCAAAGATGGGGTCAGGGACGTATCAGACCCTTGCTCATCACATAGGAGCTTATAGGCTACTGTAAGCACTTGACTCTTCCTCCCAGTGAGATGGGAGCATTTGGAGTCATGTGGTCCAACTTAAAAACACTCTGGCTTTGTGAGAGTAGAATGTAGGCTCCAGTGACTATGCAAACTAGAAATGATATTTGGTTGGTTGGTATGGAGCAGTTGCTAAGCAGTAGTGGGGGTCTGGATGTATTTTGATGGTAGCATCAACAAGTTTTGTGGCCAGATGTCATATAAAATACAAGAGCACAAGAAGAGTCAATGACTGCTAGGTTTTTAGCCTGAGCTATGAACAATGGACATGCAGTTAAGTGAGATGCTAGGAAGACAGCAAGAGAATTGGTTTTGGTTTTGAGTTTTTCCATTCCAAATCAGAAATTTGGTTTCGGGTATGTTACATTTGAGCTGTTAGACTTGCAAATAATGGTTGAGTAGATGGTTGTGTATTTGAGTCTGGGGCTCAAGGGCAAAGTCTTGACTTGCTGTAGATTTAAGAGTCCGTAGATATGAACTTAAAACTTTTATACTGCGTGACATCACCTAAGGTGATGGATTAAGCCCTGAGCCAGTATTTTGATGTCTCAGGGAGACACAGAGAAACCATTAAGGTAAGTCATGAGCAAGGAGACATAAACGTAGAGGGAGAATCAAGGAACAGTGCTCTCCAGAAACAGAGTAAAAAAATGTGCTTCAAAACTGAATGAGTGATCAAGTTCTCTGCACAGTAGGATCAGATGCCAGGAGGATTGAAGCGTGGACCACTGGATTTAGATCTTTGGTGAAGGTTGTCTTAACATAAACAGGTCTCAGCACTCTTGTGAGCTTTTGGCTCACACTTGCTTTGCTTTTCCTTTGTCCAGGGGGAACCCACGCTAAATAATGTTTAGCTGCCAGGGCTCTGGAGTCACAATGCCAATTCCATATTTCTAATCCTTTAAGCTTACACAGCTTATTTGGCCTTCCTCTATGGTTTTTTTTTTTTAATTTAAGATTTATTTATCTTGAGAGAGAGAACATGTGTGAGCAGAGGGAGGGGCAGAGGGAAAGAATCTTAGACTCTCCACTAAGTGGGGAGCCTGATTTGGGGCTCAGTCTCAGAACTCTGAGATCACGACCTGAGCCCAAATCAAGAGTCAGATGTTCCAGTGACCGAGCCACCCAGGCACCCCTATGCTTCTTTTTTTAAGAAAGGAAATGACCTCATGGTGTTGGGAGGATTGGATGAGATAAATGCTTAGCATGGTATCTGCAACATCGCAAATGACCAATAAATTGTAGCTCTAATGATCAAGAATAAAACAATCAGTAAAATTAATGTAAATGAACCTGCCTTATATTTTCTTTTTTATCCTCAAAATCACATATCTCTCTAGAGTTGCACCTGAATTGGATATTAGCCTATTTTATGTCCTCTATTTGTTTTACTTTGGGGCATTTTCTCATCATTACATGAATTGACCACATTGTAATCTACTAGTTCTCTCCTCTAAATTGTGAGCTCCCTGAGAAGCCATATGCTGCCCATACCTCAAAACTTAATGCAGAGTTTGGCAGATTTGGCACTTCAGACTTAAAATAGTATCTGAAGGTCCTGGTGACTGATCAGAGTGTCAACTGCACAGAAGTTCCAATACTCAATGCAGTAATACTGGAATAGCATCTTAATTGCTGGAATTTCTTACAAATGAATTTTGATTTCTTAAAATAATTTTTCAGTATCTTTTTGATCTATCTTTCCCTTCCTCTATAGATTATTTCCCAAGTAAGCCTTGTGCTTTTCTCACCCCTGTAAGGCTCCTTGAGGTGTACTATTCAGGACAGCTGACTTTTGGGGTTGGCAGTTTTATTATGTGATGGACACTTACATGACAACCACACATTCTTTCTCTGTCTAGTACCTAAAACTTAAAATAAGGCCTTTATTTTGAATTTTCCCCATTCATAGCTCCAGAGATTCAAATAATGATATCTTTATTTTAGAAGTATGTTTGTGAATTGGGGGGGGGGGGTGAAAAGGGAGGGGGTGGTTGATAGCTGTTTCCGTTCTGTTCTTTGAAATATAGGAGTAAAGATAACTCTTTACAAATCTGAATATGTGTTTGTTGGATTCTTGAAGCAGGGTTTTAAATCTAAATCAACTCTGGGTGAGGCAGAGTATGGTAAGCAACAACTACAGCAATGGGTGGTGTATTTTAAGAGCTCTGTCTCTTGACATAGTGAGATACCATGAACAAATATCTGCTCCAGTTCCAGTACCTTCCTTTCCCAGTTCAGAAAATGTTAACATGTGTTTTTTGGCTTTTTCACATAGCTCTAGTCTACGTGGCAGGGGTAATATGTTCATCTTCTCAGTTTGCAATGTGAGGAGTAGGAAGTTTCTACTGAAAAGGCTGTGACCATACTTCCCATTAACCAGCCCTTCCTTAGAGCACTGTGTAGCCTGTGCCCCTATCACAGGAGCTTGGCTAACATGACCACCTGAGTAAGGGTAAGTCAAGAAGAACCTGAGGGAGGCCAGAGATTGAGGAAGTCTCAACTTATTGTTGCTAATGCCATAATTTGTTCAAGTGTGTAGAATTGTGCTCGTGGTATTCTGGTATCCTCTTCTCTGCTTGTAATCATGCAATTAGCAGAAAAACAAGGGCCATGAGAATAGCCCAGTTTTAGTACTTTAGGTCAGAAATTGTCAAACAAGGGCAGAAAAGCGAATGGACTTGTGCAAGATCTCACAGGCCAGTAAAGAATGGATATTATCAATATTCTTTTTTTAAAAAAAGATATATCTGTTTATTAGAGAGAGCATGCTAGGTGGTGGGAGGGGTAGAAGGAAAGGGAGAGAGAAACTTGATGGGGGGTTCTATCTAATGATCCTGAAATTACAACCTGAGCCAAAACTAAGAGGTGAATGCTTAAGTGACTGAGTCACCCAGGTGCCCTATCGATATATTTTTTCAAGTCTTTATGCAAATCCCAATTAGTTAATATACAGTGTAATACTAGTCTCAGGTATATAATTAGGGAATCAACAATTCCATACAACACTCAGTGCTCATCATAACAAGTGCACCCCTCCATCCCCATCAATTTTTTTTTTCCCATCAATTTTTTTTTAAAGATTTATTTGAGAGAGTGTGTGGGGGAAGGTGCAGAAGGAGAGGGAGAGAAAGAATCTCAAGCAGACTCCCACTGAGCGAGGAGCCCATCACAGGTCTTGAATATCAGGACCCTGAGATCATTACCTGAGCCAAAATCAAGAGCCAGATGCTTAACCACTGAGCCACCCCGGCACCCACCCCCATCAGTATTCTTGAGAAGAAAGCAAGCCAAGTGTGTGTGTACACGTGCTTGTTTACTTCTACATAGACAGACAGACAAAATATGTTCTCCAGTCCTAGCCAGTAAGTTCCTTGCCTCCTTCTTAGTTCTTTTGTTCTTCCTTAGAAACACAAGCCTTTGTCTTAAATGGACTCTGTAATTTGGGAAAAACTATTAGATACTAGGAGTATCAGGATGAAAATCTGTATTTTCATACCTAATTTTTATACCTGATGGTGCTACAGTTTACTGAGTTCATAATCCCTTCTACTGCACACATCTCCAGTGGTCTCTCTAATTTCTAGCTCTTAGTCTGTAGCTACCCATAATGCCTCATCACTATCTACCTGCCATTCTCATCCTTGGGACTTGTCTCCCTCCCCATCTGACTTGATGTATGCATTTCTTCTGGCACTTGTCATGTTCTGCACTCTGGTACCACGAAGGTCAGCTGTGTACCTTCTCTTCCTCTGATAAGAGATATAAGACAGGAAACATAAATAGTGGGGAGAGTGTTTATGTGTGCTTCCATTTCTGGTTTTCCATTGTATCTAGTACATTCTGACTTAGTATGGGTTAGGCCCTCAGTGAATGTTTGCTGAACAAATGAAGGCAATTGGGGGAAAAAAATAAGACCCTCAATCCTTAAAACAAGGCAGTGAATAGAGTTACCAGAACTGCTAGGTCATAGTTATTTTGACATTTTTACCTCCCACTTGCTGTTCTAAATAAAAGCAAAATAAAACCATAGGTTCTCTAAATGTCAAAAATGAATATAATGATCTAAAGTACAATGGGTCACACTGATTACATTTGATTAACTTTCTGTCTACTGAGAGACATGTATATAACTGCTTTTCTCAGAGTAGCAGTGCCTTTGTTCTATTCTGAATTCAGGGGGAAAAGAGGAGTTATTGATAAAACAAAGATCTTGACTTTGTCTCAAATAGAAGACAAAGAAGGTATTACAGAGATTCGGAAGCAAAATATCTGGATTCTAGTATACGCTCTGCCTCTATCTGGCGCTGTGTCCTTCAACATGTCCCTGTTTCTGCCTGGGCCTTAGTCTCCCCAGATGTCACATGCGGAAGCTGAAGTGGTATAATTGCCAGTGCTTCTTCCAGCCTGGAATTCTAGGCTGGGATTGAGAAGTAATTCCTTCCGATGACATATGGCCCAACCTTCAGCTCTTAATTGGCCCACCATCATGATCACAAGTACCTGATTATTCACACACTTTTGAATATATGAATTGCATAAAGCTGTTCAATGATGGTGAAAATTGAGTCCTAAATATTCTATCAGATGTATATGTAATGTAACCTATTCAGGATCTCATTAGAGTGTAAAATGATATGTGAAATATGCACCAAGCGAGAAAAGACTTAGAACATTATGAAAACGGAGTAATACAATTTGATTTTTATGAGTTAAGGATGATGGTATAATAAGAGCTTCAGTTATATGAAGGCTGGAGCTGAAGTATGTAGAGCTGTGTCTAGTAGGGAAAACCAATGAGAATGCGTTGTTTTCATTCTTGTCTTTCAGTATTCACAGAATCAACTATTTCACTCGGAACTAGAAAACAAAGCTGCTTATTAGCTTCTTTGTTTGAGCCATTCTGACTCTTCACCCACACCAGTTATATTTATACTTATGCATATTTTATTATTCTTTTGCCATGCCAGTACCACAAAGAGAAATATTTGTACGTTGAGAAAGGTACCCAGAATCCCCCAATTTTGCATCAGAAAAAATAAAAACACTTACCTCACATAAACTCACTTCAGAAAATGTGAATGTAACACTGTTCCTCAAACCACTTTCTCCTCTGAATGCCAGTTGTGCACACAGCAGCTCTACTGACCTCCCGTGTCCAGTATCTGAGACCCTTACCATCTACCGGGCTGGGGCTGGTGCGGGCATTTATGCAGCCAAGCAGAATGAGCTCATGCTTGCACTCTGCTAACTGGGACCTGGATTCTCCATCTACCACTCAGCAGCTTGTGAATGCTGGAGGGATGCTTAACTTCTGTAGATCCTCATTTTCCCATCGGTAGTAAGAGAGGAATAATTTTGTTTACATTATGACATGGCTAGAATTACGAGAGAGAATGCATAGATGGTCTTCAACTCGGGGACTGGCTCCTAGTAGATACAGCTTTATTTCTCCTCTTTTGGGTTGCCTGGGGTGTCTTTCCCCTGGTTTTTCTCTGTGTTATGCTACCCCCCTGAGGGTCTAACACTGTTCTGAGAAGGAGAGGAAAATAGCCTACAGTCATCCTGGAGGATTCCTTCTAGTTTAATGAGGCCTCAAATCACTACCCAGTAATCTCTGCCCTCCATTTCCCTGTGTGTTTCTTAGGCTTCTCTTGTTTCATAGTCTCATACGAATGGAGTGTGGGATCCCAAAGACCTGGATTCCAGTCTTAACTCTCAAAATTACCTACTTATTGATCAATGCCAATTCATTTCCTTCTCTATATTGAAATGAGAGTCCTATCCCTTAAGTCTCTCTTAGAGCTGCATGGAGTGTTCACATTCATTCACTTAACCCTTAGTTTATTAGATGCTCAAGTATTGAGGGTATCCATTTCTGTTTTCTTCCTTTTCTATGACTCAAAATTTATGTATTCCCACTGTTACCCTGAAATAGTAAACATTTCTGAGCCTGGCAGATCTAGAGGCCCTTGGAAAGCTAATGTTCCTTCTTGATAATGACAATTTAGTGCTTTCACTTAATACCTTAATATTTACAGAGTTTTTTTTCATTTATTCATTAGTGTTGAAATCTCTCAATAAGTCCTGAAGATGGGGATTCTTATGTACATTGTGAGAGATGAGAAAATAGGCTGAAATTTGAAATGATGTGCTCTGGGAACACCTGGGTCATGCATTGGTTAAGCATCCAACTCTTGATTTTGGCTCAGGTCATGATCTCAGGGTTGTGAGTTCGATGCCTGCATTGGGCTTCTTGCACAGCAGGGAATCTGCTTGAGATTCTCTCTCTGCCCCTCCCTGTCCACTCTCTCTCTCTCTCACTCTCTCTCAAAAATAAATAAATAAATCTTTAAAAAAAGAAAAGAAAAGAAATACTGTACTCTGGAGTCCTATAGTAAGTTTCACGTAGCCTAGATTTCATGCAGCGGCCTTTTCCCCATCTAATACCCTGACCTCTGTTCTGAATGTAAATGGGACTTCCAGCCTGGGTTAGGATGTCTGTGTGCTCCTTAGTTCCTAAGAAAATCTGTCTTTTCTTGCAGGAGAATAAAATGAGACTTGGAAGCATTTTCTTAAGCCTATAGGATCTGCATTTGCCTCCCTTTCTTATATCCCTAACCTTAAATTCCTTCTTAAGCAACAAGAATATTTTACTCAGTGTAGAAATTCACCATTGCCATTGGCTTCTTCAGAGCTTAGTAGTGCGCATTTTTTCATTATGATGGGCAGGCAGTCACTGTAAAAGAAAGTGTACTTGTTTTAATGAGCACTCTTGATTTTTTCCCCTTCTTTTTAATGGAATGCCATCTGTATGCATTGATCCATTGAGCTTGTCAGTACATGTCCCTGTCACTCCTCAAGGTGTATGGGAACAACATCTTATAGATAGACCACTGGACAAATCAGAAGAGTGGATTCCCAACCCACTTCTTCCACTAGTTATTTGACTTTGGGATATCACTTCATTTCTCTGAACATCTAGCTTATCTTTTATGAAGGAACAAACTAGATCATTTCTAAGGTTCAACTGCAGTGTTTGGTAGATTCTCCAGCCTGTTGATCTCCTTCCTAATTATTGAGTACCGACTATGTGCAATATAATGAAAGCATGAAGTTTGGAGGAGGGAGACATCCAGAAAAGGAAACTGTATGAGTAATGATATGGCAGTTTGAAAGTACACATTCTGCTGAGAATGGAGCATCACTGAGTATCACAGTGCATGGCACTGAGCAGGTGGACAGGAGATTGTGTGGAAGGACAGTTTGGGCTGAGTTTAGAGGACCTCCATAGTGTGTACTGCACATGAACGGACATACACATACATTACCCCTTTCTAGGATCTCCTGACTATCGCTCTTCTTACTTTGGCAAGCAGATAAACTGCCAGGATTAAGTAGATTTGTACATTTGAGAAGGAATTCCTTCAAAGAGATGGGGTACATCAGGTGGACTAGAAATTTCGATCCCATTATCAGTATCATTTTGGATTTTAAGAGTTTATCACCCCTGTTGGCTGTGACTTCTTGCAAGACAGGGATTTTTATATATTCTTTCTTGAATTTCCAACAGCAAGCCTCGTCCCACCATAGTTGGTGCTCACTAGTAAAAGCTTGTTGCATTGAATGGCTGCCTAGTTACATTCCTAGGGGGAAAGAAGGTAGTTTTTCTCATGTACAGTAAATAGAGGAATTTTGTTTAAAGGAACTACCAGTAACGAAAAAACTGCAGTGGAAAAATTGACAGCCTGGATCTATAATCTAAGTGACCTGACAATTAAAAGAACTTATTACTGTCAGCCTGCCAGATGGATCTCCTTGAAATGTAACGTGCAGTGCTTCTGAACACGATTCAAGTGCAAGCTTCCTTTTCTCCTCGCTTCATGTTTGTTGAGTTTGGGAAAGAAGCAGTTTTATTTGAACTAAACCCACTCATTTCAAGTGTGTTTAATGACAGCAGTATGTGACAGATAAAATAAAATCCTACGGCCTCATTTGATGTTTGTTTTAATTCCAGACCTTAGTGGAAAGAGGATAAAATGACGTGGTTCAAATAGAGGAGTTAAATTATCTATTATTCCAAACTTATCTATTTCTCTCCAGGGAAATTTAAGAGGTCAAATAATATAGATAATAATAGTGGTTGTAGTTGAGATTAATAGAGTGCTTCATAGCTTGTAGTGGATATGTATTCTTCTTACTCTACCTTCACATTGAGTCTGTGAGTTTGCCTGGCCAGACACTATCATCCTGGTATTACACATAATTTTGAGTGAGTTGCCCCAAATCCTAACTGGGTCTCATTCTTGGTCCTTTTGATTTTGAATCCAGTGATTCCCTCCATTGATCAGTGCTGGCCCACCAGTCACATGTGTGTGCAGTACATTGGAGGACATAGGGTCAGTTGTGTTTCTTAACTTTATGGAAACACTATATGTATGGAATATGTGAATAAATTATCATCACAACATATTCCAGCAATCAGAAGTATGTAGAATAGAATTTAAAAGCATTCCTTCACTTCCCACTCTGTTAATTTCTGCTCTACTCTCCTCCAACTCCATTCTTTTCCATAATCAGTATTGTTGGTTTGTCGTGCATCTTTACAATCTTTTAACAGTACATAAAGACACATGCCTATGAGCATGACTATATAGGTAATATTTATTTTAAACACAAATGTTATATTATCTCCAATTTACCCTTTGCTTCCAGATCTTTTCGTGCCATAAACAGAGACTTGCCATATCATTTTTAATACCTGTCCTCTACCCATAGCATGAGTATACCATCACTTGTTTCTTCTACTGTTGGGCATTAAGGGTTGGCATTTCTTTATTATAAATATTAAGATGAGCTTTCTTACATGTATATCTTTGTGTTTGTGTGAATCTAGAATTAGGCATCCAGAACTGGAACTACTTCTTTGGTCAGGTTTTTTTTTTTTCTTTTTTTGACTTTTAAAAGATTTATTTATTTATATGAGCGAGACAGAGCGTGCAAGCACGTGAGCTTGAACTGGAGGAATAGGGAGAAGCAGACTCCCTGGCTGAGTGGGGAGCCCAAGGAGGAGCTTGATCCCAGGACCCTAAGAGCATGACCTGAGCCGAAGGCAGATGCTTAATTGACTGAGCTGCCCAGGTGCCTTATATCTTCTTGTTATTTTGAGATTTATTAAAAGTAAGTTTCAACCATCAGCCCCAAATGTTAGAGTCTTCATATTAGCTAACGTTATCGAGCTGAGCTTCTACTTCGTTACTTGGGGATGTGCTGTTCAGACCAATCCAGATACTTCTCTAAACAGTTACTTGTGGCCAGGAGAGTAAATATTGGGGAGGTTATTTTCCATGGCTCTGTGGTTTGGATACAGGTGCTCACTACGGAGAAAGAGTAAGGTATTCTTCTGACAGTTTTGTTTACTTAAAACAGCCACATTCTTCACTCAGCTAGAATAAGGTATTTAGTACAATAAAAATGTCGACTTTAATCAAAAATGAGAAGGGTACAATGCACTAAAAAGACCTTTAGCTTATTCTTTGTTAAGAAACAAGAGTTTTGCATAATCAGGCTTGAAAAATATATGATTCAACCTTTGGTACTGTTTACATGATCTAAAGGTCCAGAGAGTTCATTCTACTCCCAAGCTTCCTACCTCTTGCCACCTTTCCTAGCTGCTTTGGACTGGAGGTAATTAAAAGGAGCTAAAACCTGAAAATGTGCCATGGAAGAGAAAAGAGCTAATCTGAACAGTTCGTATGGTGTTACAAGATTGCAAGCAGACATGCAAAGTAAACTGTCTCTGTCCCCTTCCTTCCTTTTTCCTTTTCATTGTGTTCAAAGGCTTCATTATATTTTAAACCATGATATGCCAATATGGTCAGAATCATGTTTGTCTAACTTCTTTTAAAATAAAGAAATAGTTCCTCAGGTCTGTTGTAGTTAGGTTCTTTCAGGTTGCTGGAAGCCAAGTTGCGTTCAGTGTTACCTTGGTTGACTTTACCATGTCAGCAGCCAGACCACCAAGCTGCACGGAAACCCAGAATATCACTGAGGACACACCACTAGCTGTTTTTGTCATCCCTCAAGTGTAAACCCCCAGTGTTTCCTTATCCAGTGGGTCTCCACTCCTATGGCCTAGCTTCTCTCAGTTTTTCTTTCTGTTTCCATTGCTGCTTCTGTCAGCGATGCTCTATAGACTTCTTTTGGACAGGACACCATGATCTTCACTCCGTAATGTCCTCTCCTGCCTCAGAGCTAAGCAGCTCTGTGTATCTCTTGTTTGCTCTCCATTCTACTTCTGCTACCAGCAAGCTATGCCATGCCCTCAAATGTGTGAAACAATGAGGCCCATTATTAGAGCTGGTTCTTCTCCAGTACAAATTGGGAAGGAATTCTTCCTCCAACACATCTTCTGTTGCCGGTTTGGGTTCAGTCTCTCATCTAATTAGTTGTGGCCAGAATTCTGAATTACCTATTACAAAGCTGTGGGAAATGTATTTCTTAAAAACTAACAAACAACTTTTTGAAGCTCTTAACCTTAAACAGAGCTGCGGAGTGGTAGACTCAACCTTTCTGTGTTCTTCTTCTATCACAGTGGGTTTTTAAGTTGGCCATATGGAAGGTTTTCAGGATGTAGGATTCAAGTCCATGGATTCCAGAAGCTCAAGAGTTATAGATTCTGTTTCTGACATGGTTCTAACCAGTGGTGCAACATTCTTTGAGATTAGCTCTTCTCTCTAGGCTTTATGTTTTTCTATCTTTTTAGGAAGTTTGTGATTTTAAAAAAAAGGAGAAAACTAGCTTCAGAGAAGAGAATTAAAGCTGACCTCCCACTACTCCCAAATCAAAGTGAGATTTGGGTTTAGGTACTGAAGGGGAGGGTCTCATGGACTGGGAGCTGTGGAAGATGCTAGTGAGTGTGGAGGAGGAAGAGAACAAGGGAATGCAGTTCTGGAAGGGGCAGGAGAAGTGGGAGCAAGGACATGAATGGGAACACAGACATAGGGCATCTCTTCCTCTGTTCCTGCACAGAGAGGAGTCCCTTAACAGAAACAGGTTATATTGTACAAAGAGTCACTAGAGGGGAAAATGTATGCTACATAACGTTGCTCTTCTGAACAGAAGAAAGGGAAGTGAGGTGCACAGAAGTGGGCCTGAGCGTGTATGAAGACAAGAAAATGTACCTTTTGGGTATATCCTAAGGACCTTTTGGGATATGCAATAAATGGGCTTGTGTAAAGGTGGTGGTGCCACACTGAATCCCCCCTGAAATTTGATCGTCAAGTTTGCACCATTTCCTGGCTTTTTCAAGAATACATAGAACCCCAGAGCCACCAGAAAGAAAGAAACCAACAACATCAAGAATGACTTCAAGATAAAGGTCAGCTAGAAGGCTGAGTGAGCATTAATTACTGTGCTTTCAAGGGACACACTAAACAGTGCCACTCCTTTCTATCCTTGTTTAGAAGCTATTGAGAAAGAGAGGAGGCAGACAGATGGAGACCAAACTGTCAGTCTTGGGACCAATAAAACCGCCTTGGCTGACTTCATTAGCTTTAGGTCAAGAGAAATTACTGCTGTTTTCCCTCTGAATGGACAGATTTGCCCTCCTGAGAGTGGTCAACACTGGGCCCCTGCAGGCTCCTCTTGAGGTGGGATTGCCCCAGCTCCAAACAGTTTGGGAGTCTGAAAAAGCAGAGAAAAGCATGGTCTTGCCTGCAGCATGCCAAACAATACCTGCCCTGTTCTTGTCCTCAAAGTTAGCAATCACTTAGGTCACTGGACTGACTCCTCAATGAATTTTTCATCAGAAGAATGTGTGTGGCACAGACATGTTATGAATGTTTCTCCACAGAAGTCCCCTCCCCATGGAAAATTCTAGAGCAAGGAGTGAACATCTCTGCTGCATTTAGTGACAGCAGCACTCAAGGTACTGATATATGAGCCTCGCCTCCAGCCTGGTACAACCAAATAGGACTTCGGGGACCAGGTTAAGGTGGAATGAGTCAATGTCTTATAAAGGCAAAGAGACTCCCGATGGCTAAAGGTAGATGACTAAAAGGACATATCCTAAGCTCTGGTGGCGATATGTGGAGGTGAGTTCTGGAATGTAGCCAGGTGCTGGGGATTGCTGAGTTGACATGCACGGTCAGTGTAGTTTTAAGGAAGGAGGGGTTATGAAGTCAGGGTGAAATGAATATCTGAGATGGGATTTCTCCCCCATGTTCCCAAGTTAAAAAATTCTGTAATGTAGAGACTTGTTCCTTTCATTTTCCTATTGCCTTTTCCTTGGCTCTAGATCTATGTTTCATCAATACTTCGTTTTCACTGACTGTAGTTTCAAAAGTATAACAGATCTACTCCAATGTTGGGTGGCACTGTCACCAGGTTTATGTTACCTGAAAGACAGCATGGCCCGTATAATTACTCCTAATGTTTAGATTTCCACAAAAGCTCACGTGGGGTTGCCTCTAGTGTATCAGTCTCACGTCACAATCCTGTTCCCTTATCTGCACTGAGATGTGCTTACTGTGACAGAATCTAAAGTAATTTTGTAAAATCATCACTTTGGCTGCTCCAGACAGTAAGAGGAATGCTTTCTGATGTGTAGTTGTGGTGAAATTTAGTTAGCATGTAACATGGAAAATTTCCCATAAGAGACAATTAATGGAGGAAATTACTGTCATTAGTAAAGATTTATATTTCAAGTAATGCTCACATCTTAATGACTCTTTAAGGTAGGTAAGAACAACTTTTTGTACTTACCTTTTTTACAGATTATAAAACTAGCAGCCAAAGAGATTTAGTCAAAGCTCATATAGTGAAATCCTTGACACTTCTACATTGCTTATACCATCACATAAAATGTCAAATTCCTCACAGATGCCCCTCTATACACAAACACACCTGAGCGTATAGGGCAAGTATGCTCCTGTCCAAGTAAGCATTACTTCAAAATGCCAACATCCTTTAAAAGAGATGAATTAGCAATATACACACATTCATCATACTTTACAAACTTCTGATAAACAGAATTAATATAACAGTGAGCCCATTAGAAAGCAATTGTGGGTATTATTAGAATCTTTAAAGGGTTTTGTTCTATTTCTGTCTATTCAAAGCTAGTATTTCTAATAGTTTTCTTAAGTCCCTGAACAATACTTTCATTTGTTTATAAACATGTTGTCAAGTACATATTGTGTCTCTTGCATTTTGGAGAAAGAATTTGAAGAACCAAATAGAGTAGAACACATTTAATATTAACATAATTGAAAGCATTCAATATTTGATGACTCAGAAGGACTTTTACTATGCCTCAAGGTTATTTTTATTAACATTATTGGAAAATGTATGGAGGTTCCTTTACTCACAAACTTCCAGATTTTTGCAGATACGGACAAAGCTGTTGGCCAGAATATACAAGTCATTTCTACCTGCTACTGAGAGGTGGTGTGGGTGGAGGATTATATACTGACATGCAGGATTTAGAGACAAAGCAATTCTGGAAGAGTTCTTAACCTGTATGTGAGAAAGGAGGCTTTTATAGTGTAGTTAATAGAAATTTTCATATGATTGCAAATGGATTAATAAGGTTTTTTTATATTCTCAGTAGCTTTTCATCTAGCCAAGATCTCTGATGAACAATTAGAGAATTATAGAATTGTGTTTCTTTTTGATCTTTTCTTACATGATGTTAAGGGATTTATGTCTTGATTTCTTTTCCAAACAATAAATATGTTAGAATTCCATGGATCGTTTGGAATATCACATGTCTTGACTTTCATATGGAGGATCAGGACACCTCAAGCAATTTTTCTGTGTTTGAAGTGTTTTATATGTAAAATAATATTGTTTTTAAAATGAGCATTGATGGTGACTGTATGTACTCTTTTTAATCTGTGTCATATTTCATCTCAGCTTTATTAACTATTTAATAATCAAGTTATGGTCATATTGCAGTCACATCTCTAAAAGTTTCAGTGTTTCAGCTTTCCTCCTATCACAATACATACTGCATCCCTGGATTTTTCTGCTTGGCTCAAAAAGCCATGGTCTCTCATTATGTAAGTTACACCAAGATTGCCACTAATCATATTCGGGAAGCTAACGATAACATATGCTTGAGTTGTGGGTTTGGGTTTTTTTTTAATATCATGCCATGAGATATGATACCAAATCAGATCTCTTTTTTGCTTTTAATTAGTCAGCAACATTTATTTAATGCCTAGTAAGCTCAGAGCAAGGAGAATGGTGAGTGGAGATGTGCAGAAAGTAGATCTAAACACAAATAGATGATTATTTCCAGAATAGCTTTCAGTGTCTTTATGAATACAGAAAACAGATAAACAAAAGGATTAAGAAAACTTAAAAGCAAAATCTAAATGAGTGCAAATTGGTCTGGTAAAAACCAAGTTATATAATTGCAAAGAGGATGCAAATTAAGAAAACTGGAAGTTCAATGTCTAAAACTGTTCTCTTTCTACTTTTATTTTCATAATACTTTGCCATAAGGATTATTAGAAGTCAGAGCACCAGTCACTTCAGGGAGGAAAATTTCCTGGTTCAATTGTATCATTTAGAGAAGTGAACCTAACTCTTGATAATTCTGGGAGAGTTGAAGCTCTAGAGCTTTATGAATCCCTCCTTGTTCATCTTTCTTTGTTATCATTAAAAATCTTGTAACCTTGAACTTATCCCCTCTGTGCCTCAGTTTCTACATCTATAAAATAAAGATGGAAATAGGACTGATCTCCTAGGATTGTTAGATGAGTATCAAATGTAGAAAACTGTATTCTATTCTAGGAAGTACCTTTTTTTCCATTAATATCTTTGAGATTGAAACACATCCTATGATCGGTATGATGAGAAATCATTGTGTTAGAGATTCACTGGCGCCAATTATTTCTGTCTTCATGATAAAAACATAATAGCGCATTTTACCGTCAAAAGCATCATCATTCCTGTGTAAAGTGGGCTTATTAGAACAGAGCCTGGCATACAATAGGTCTTAGAGAGTGATACTGTTATCATTATATGAATACCATACTTGTGGTTTATAAGATATTTGTTCCTAATATTAAGGATTTCTGCAGTAAGACAGATATATTTATGATTACCTGGTCTATACTCAAGTAAATAGGGTCTGGAAGACTTACTAGTGACTTCACAACTGGTGAGTAACAGATCGAGGTTATAAATTCCGGTTGTTTTATGTATTCTTCGTTCATGACAACTAAGTCCTACTATTTGTATGAACTTTGGGTACTGGGATTAAAGGATTAACTAAGGCAGATGAGCTGCTTTCTCTGGCTGATGGTAGATGCTTGAAGAGAAGCTAGGAGAATGTAAAGACATAAAAGCAAGAAGCCGGTAAACAAATTTGGATAGTCAAACAGGATAAAAGGTACAAATGGGGTGGGTATTTGGAGTGATGCTTACTGAGAGGGTCAGGTAATGCTTCTCAGAGGAACTGACTTCTGAAATGACACCTCAGCATCAAATTGATAAGGCGCATTTGCAGAACAATTCATGGGCTGGAGGGAGCATGGATCCTTTAAGGAAATAGGGTGAGCCAGATGAGCCATGAGAATAGATGCCTTCAGTCCTATTGATAAGAAATAGATAGTTGGGGGGATCCCTAGGTGGCTCAGCGGTTTAGTGCCTGCCTTCGGTCCAGGGTGTGATCCTGGAGTCCCGGGATCAAGTCTCATATCGGGCTCCCTGCATGGAGCCTGCTTCTCCCTCTGCCTGTGTCTCTGCCTCTCTCTCAGTCTGTGTCTCTCATGAATAAATAAATAAAATATTAAAAAGAAAAAGAAATAGATGGGATTTTAGGCTTCAGATTGCATATGCGGAGTTTTATCTCTGAGGAGCAATAAATTTGGTTATTCGTTAACCATACTACATAAGCTTCTGTTTGCAGGTGGTACTTCAGGGAAGTTCTTGCATTATGAAGAGACATGTGAGCACAAGGACTGTTTTCTTTTCTTTTCTTTTCTTTTCTTTTCTTTTCTTTTCTTTTCTTTTCTTTTCTTTTCTAGATGCGTATGCTGAAAAACAGAGATATAAAATTATTTTCCCTAGTAAATTTTCCAATATCATACAGTACTAGTGATATCTAGTTGAGTCACATACTTACTCCTAGGAGTCAATTTTGGAGGGTTTTTAAAAGCTTAAAATCTTCCAAGTGGAAATTTCCAATACTATGAATCCTTAAGTGGTAACTCTTCATAGTCTATGGAATTGTTCCATAAAAGAAATCATTAGTGATTATTTTCCACTTCTGTGGTTCTTTGGTGTTGCCTCTTGTGGTATCAGCCATTTAGAAATATCAATTCTGTCTTGAAATAGCCCATCAAATAGTGACTCATGTCAAGCCAAGAGTTTATTTATTCCTCTTTTCATGATTAGCAACACCTGTTTAATATGATCGTGTGTGTATGTGTGTGTGTGTGTGTGTGTGTGTGTGTGTGTGTGTGAGAGAGAGAGAGAGAGATTTATTTCCAAATATATTTCTAACTTTTATTTCTAGTATTTGGTGTGTGCACAGTCCATACTCCTAACTCTAAATCTGGCTTCAGCTATGATACAAATCTAAGTCAGATACCCTTAATGATATTGATTTGGTAGGAGGTATTCTTTTGGGATCCTATCTCCATGATCTTGCGTAATTTGCTTCCTTTACTGAACCGAATTTTTTTACTTATAAAATGTGAATGTTGAAATAAATGAATTTTCCAGCTCTATGATTTATGATATCACTATCAATTTACCTACTGAGGAGCATCATATAAATTGGCCATTTGTGGAAAGTGTTCAATGGCTCAGAATCAGGCATAACATTTTACTTTTATGAAATTTGGGCAAATATAATTGGACATTTTATGTGCACCAGGATACATATTAAGGATGCAAGCAGTAAGACCTTTGTCCAGCAACTGGGATGTGAAGCTTCAGTGAAAAGCACAGATTGGTAACTCAGTCTTTTTGTATAATAGACTTTTTTTGAGATATAATTCACTTACCGTATAATTTCCAGATTGAAATTATTTCTAAAGGAGGTAATCAGTACATTCACTCAACAAATATGTATTGAGCATCTGCCATGCACCAGGGATTTTCTAAGTGCTGGAGTTATAGACACAATAGCTGTATAAAACCTAACCTCTCACAGAATGTCCCTCAATAGTCTATTTTCCATATGGTGTTGGAGACATATATTCAGGATCAGCAAAGGGTACTCTGGGAACACATGAGGTAGATCATGAAAACCTAGTCTTGGTAGACTTAGAGACATTTCTGAGAGGTGGTCATCTCTAAACAAAAGTCTGGGAAACCCATGGGAGTTTGCTAGGTTGATGACACAGGAAAAGTAAGGTGGCGGGGTAGGGGTGATTCTGGAAGAGGAAAGAAAATGTACCAAGGGGTCACCTGGGTGGCTCAGCTGTTGGGCATCTGCCTTCAGCTCAAGGCGTGATCTTGCGGTCCTGGGATCAAGTCCCACACCAGGCTCCCTGCATGCAGCCAGCTTTTCCCTCTGCTTTTCTGTGGTTCTTTGGTGTTGCCTCTTGTGGTATCAGCCATTTAGAAATATCAATTCTGTCTTGAAATAGCCCATCAAATAATGACTCATATCAAGCCAAGAGTTTATTCCTTTTTTCATGATTAGCAACACCTGTTTAATATGATCGTGTGTGTATGTGTATGTGTGTGTGTGATTTATTTCCAAATATATTTCTAACTTTTATTTCTAGTATTTGGTGTGTGCACAGTCCATACTCCTAACTCTAAATTCTGTCTCTGCTTGTGTGTGTGTGTGTGTGTGTGTGTGTGTGTCTTTCATGGATAAGTAAGTAAAATCTTTAAAAAAAAATGTGCCAAGGCACAGAGGTGAAACATATGTAAGCCACCATAGCTCAGTAAGGTTAGAGCACGGGACGGGGGCAGTTTGGAAGGACAATTTTTGTGGGGCCAGAAGGGCAGAGAGTCTGTCAATGTGTGCTTTTACAGAGATGTGTTTATCCTACTATGAGGTCATAGAGAAGGATGATGTCAACTAAGGAATGTGACGTTTGAATTAGGTCACAAAGGATATCTAAGAGTGTTTTGAGATAGACTACACATAGTCCAGGCAAAAGGAACTGCAATTGAAAAAATAAGTGTGTGTAAAAGAATGGTGTTTTCAGCTTGACAAGGAATTTGAAGTAGCTGGAGAATGAGGTATGTGGAGCAGAGAAAGAATATAGTCAAAATAATACATTGATGAGGTTTGGAAGGGCAGCTTATCAACGGATTCTGTGGAATGCAGTGAATTTGTACGTTGGGCTCTTAACCTGTTGGCTGATGAGGTTCTTAGGAGCAGCATTCTGGGAGAAGACTGGAGCAGTGAAGGTTTTAGAAAATACATTAGAAATTTGCTTTAGGGGCACCTGAGTGGCTCAGTTGGTTAAGATTGGACTCTTGATTTCATGATTCCAGGGTCCTAGGATCAAGCCCTATCTGACTCCATGCTCAGTGGGGAGTCTCACCCTCTGCCCCTCCTCCTACGTACATACTCTCTCTCTAAAATAAATAAATAAATAAATAAATAAATAAATAAATAAATAAATAAATAAATAAATTTTTAAAAAGTATGCTTTAGAAAGATAACTTATTCTGGATATACTTCAATTGGAGCAACTCTGGATTGTAAATGGAACTCAGAAGTAAGTCACTGTATTGTTTAGGATAGTGCTTATCTAGCTAGTGTTTTACAAGAACTCTACTGATCAGTTACCCTTTGCAGCAATGGCTGATCATTTTCAATATTAAGAAAGTATAATTAAATAAAATGCATGGGATGATAACCATCAGGCATTGAGAACTTACTGTCAATACTTAATTCTTACTACAACCCAGTGAGGCTGCCTGACATTTCCCTCCATTTTACAGATGAGACTATGGCTCAGAGAGATATAGCTTGCTGAATTAGCAAGATGCAGAGCTGGCATTTTAGCCAGTATGGTCTACCTCCAAATCTAAATATTTGAATTGATGACTGAATGCACAATGAAAAATACTAACAGTAACTGTGTTTATGAAGAGAGATTTTGGGTAAAAGGCCTTGTTTTGTTTTGTTGCAACTCACTGATTCAATGATGTTATTTCCATTACCTTGATCTAAGTTTAGAACATTTCTTTTGCTCCAAAAAAGAAATTTCATACCTATTTGTAGTCAATCTCTGTTCTCCCCTCCAGCCCTACGGTAACCTCTAATTGACTTTAGTGGAAATGTCTTTAAATGAATGTAACTTCGGTTTAGTGACAGTTTGTTTTGAATAGTAGCAATCTGAGAGCCTAATTCGCTAATTTAGGAATATAAAACAGTTTGAACTTCCAATTTCTGATACTTGCATGCAGTTAATGTTCTCTATTCATAATCTGGGGCAGAGAAAGGTACAAATGCCAGGGCCTGTACAAATCACTGGTCATGTACCCATGAGTAAGACCGCCCCAGACCCCACCCTTGAATTCTTTTGGAGAGACAGACATATAAAAAGACAAATTATTGAATGACATTGGGAAATGGAATTCTTCTAGAAATCCTGATGCATTTATTGTTAAACTTCTTTCTGCTGGAAGTCATTGAGTTGTTTGTAAAAATCTAGTATATATGAAGCATTTGGAATGCTTAGCATTTTGAGAGTAAAATCCACATCAATTTAAAATATAATAAAACTTCCCATCCAGAATAGAGTGGTAATTGCCAGGCATAAAAGAGCCCAGCTTAGAGTAGCTTGGAGGACAATTGGTCTCAGGCAGACCTTACTAGTTAGGACACTAGTATACAAGTAACCATAATGCCTGAATTACTGTACCTATTTGGTAGCACTATATCTACAACAGCTTAAAATAAAAATTGCAAATGCACCAGATTTGATCAATCTTAGTTTTTCTTTCTCTTATTCTCCCAGACCCAAGTTAAAAATAAAATCTGCCTGC
The DNA here is from genome assembly GCF_003254725.2 of Canis lupus dingo. Lineage (NCBI taxonomy): Eukaryota > Metazoa > Chordata > Mammalia > Carnivora > Canidae > Canis > Canis lupus. Next base: position 20,877,822 of record NC_064276.1, read on the forward strand.
CTCATTTTCCTGTGTGTTAGTAGGATTAACTGGAGCTCTCAACAGGAGAGCAATAGTTGTAGTAGACGACATTGTATAGTGGGTGAGAGCCCGGTAGAGATAATTATACAGTCACTCCCACTGTATTACCCTTCAAAGAAACTGAGCCTAATATTCTCCAAAGCAATTTAACCAACTTCTAAAAAAAATGTATAAGATATTATTTAGAGAATGAAATAGCTACTGTATATAATCAGGAGGGAGAATTATAGCAAATTATAATACTCATTTGATAAGTGTATAAAAAGCTACACTCAAAGCTCAGTATTGTACCTCCTAAGTAATTGTTCATTTGTGCTAACTGTCCTTAAAATAGGAGGAGAGATAAAGAACTGCTAAAAAAGAAAAAAAAAATCAACTGTTAAACTTGTTCAGTAAGATTTTCCCCTCTGGGCATAGATTGAGTCTAATTTCATGCTCTATGAGGATCAAGCACACATTTGGTCTTCATATTTAATAGCAGTAATTTCTTTGCCTTTCCAAAGATAATGTCCATGTAGAAACATAGACATAACTAAGACTAAATGTGTTAAAAATGTGTTTGAAGATCTATCCCATGTTCATATACATACGGCTGTTATATATCTGTGTTCACTGCACACATATCCCAATATTTTCAGAAGATAGGCATATCTACAGATCTTTCCAATAATTATTTCAAGATAAGCAAAAGGAGGCCCAGACATCTGCTAAATTATCTATTTATATCAAAAGGAGTTGGCAGTTATACAAAGGTCAATTTCGCTTTGGTTTGCTTTAAACAAATAAGAAGCCCAATATGTAAACTTTAAGAGACTTAAATCTTTGTACACTTTCTTTAGAGTTTGTAGTTTTGGTGCCCCCACTGTTGGGGAAAGAAAAAGCTCATCTAATTACTATTATGAGACGCCTGACCTCATATTTGCTGAGAGCAATTGCTCTAAAGATGTCAACTACCTCAGACAGAAAACCTTAGAGCCTCCACTCACTAGTTGTGTGTTCTTCAGTAAGCGGATTGATCTCTCCAGCTAGACTCAGTTCCTGGTTTCAAAGTGGTTATAATAATACAGAGCCTGCCTCATGCAGTTGTTATGAGGAAAAAATCAGCAATACATATACATAGTAAAGCACGTTGTCTGTAGCATACTTCTAGCTCATCAACTGATGTCATGTAGTCAGAAATTAGTGATGAATTTCTGTTACTGAGGTGGCAATCATGGCATGAGTGTCCTTGTCCCACATGAACATCGAAACTTACTTGGAAGAGAATCCTGGAGACCAGTGACTTTGGTCATTGCCCTTGTAGGCCCAGAGAAGACGATGTGTGTTTTTATGTGGAAAAAAAAAAAAAAAAAAAAAACCATGGAAGTCCCATGATTTTCATTTGAAAAGTGGTTTAAAGGGTTGAATTTGAATAAGAAGAAGCTTTAGGAATGCTTCCATTTGTTTCACTTATACTTTCCTTTTTAAATAAGAAGTGGGTGACAGATGATAAAAGAAATACTATGTCTAAATAACTTTTTAAGACATTTCTTTAAATAAGGATATAATAAAAATGCTAAGTAATAATAAAAATACCATGTCATAATTTTTGTAGTAGCGTTTCTTTGTTTCTGGTAGTGCAGTAACTGATGGTATATTTTATAGCTAGTGGCATCCTTTTTGATGCGATATTATAGGAAGTACTCAGTAAATGTTAGCAATTCTAATTAGTGTTTGTGTTAAAATTAATGTAGTAGCTACACTGTCCAAGTTAGGAGTCCTAAGGCCTTTGAATTGGAGTAGAGTGTGTTGAAAGAATACCTTGGATTGACCAGAAGTCCAGAGCACTGGACTTGTACCTGTATCAGCACAACTGTCTGAATATGTTCAGGTGAATATTGCACTAAGCTGGGCTGAAATTCACATCTGCCAAGTGCATATACCTTGCACTTTTCTTTTGATTATGAGATTTAAATTTGAATAATAGAAGTGAAAGCACTTTGCAAACCAAAGTAAGACTTATCAGTTAGGGTAGCCTAAGTAATGCTCTTGCAGCAAATACTCTCTAGATCGCAAGCCTTATAACAAAGGCTCATTTCTTGTTTATGCTACTTGTTCACTGTGAGCCAGAAGGGCTTCTTTGCAAGCTAAAGAACAGACACTGCTGACCCCCACCTCAGAGTAAAAGAGCTCTGAGGATCTTGACCTGGCAAGTACATGCTCTGGCCTGTAGTAAGTAGCACAAGTGGGCTTCCGTTCACAACTTGTTACCCACAACTATTCATAGGATTCCCCCTTGCTAGGAGAGTGGTAACTATGCAGAGAGCAGCACTGATGGCTCTCACACTTGAAGTAATGGTAGTTGGCAGTCAGTGAGTATGTCCTATCTATACCGGGCACCATGGTAAGTACTTTCCATGTGCAGGGTCTGTTAAGCCCTCATGCAGGAAGGCATGCACGTGATCTCCATTGTACGAGTGAAAAGCCAAGGCACAAAAAGGTAGGCTAACCAGTATGTGTGGAGGAAGCAGGACAGGGATTGCTCATCTATCACATTGATACTTGCATCAAACTATAATGGACTTGAATGCATTTTTTTAAAAAAAAAAAAACTGGGAAGTTAAAAAGGAACATACAAATATAGTGGAAAATTCTTCTGTTCTGAAAAACAGGGGAGTGGACTAGGTGACCCCTAAGGCTCCCTACAGTTTCACCTGAATCAGCTTAAAATGACCTGCCAAAAATAAAATAAAATAATAAAATAAAATAAAATAAAATAAAATAAAATAAAATAAAATAAAATAAAATAAAATAAAAAATTCCCATGTTTCTTTTACACCCTCATCTTCAAAAGCCAGAGACCCTCCCTTGGCCAGCACTTTCCTAGTAGCTCAAGAGAGGGGTGTTGTCTCTATTGACAGGCTGCCCGGGTTTCTGTGAATGCTCCCCCTTTGACTTATTTGAACTTTCTATTAGGGGGATTCAAACATACGTGAAAGTCCAAGGTTATAGTGAACCCAGTTTATTAGTTATCCATACACAATTATCAGTGCACACCCAGCCTTGCTTGCTTTAGCTTTGTAAATTAATCTGGCCCCCTATCAAGCAGAGCTTTGAAGGCAGACTGAGCTCTGTGGGCTTGTGGAACGCAGAACAGGATTCAGGAAACAGAAAGCCGGTGACCAGCTAGGAGCGCTGTGCTGGTGGCTCAGGCAGGGCGTGTGGAGGACAGGGTTGAAGGGATCAGTGTGAAGAGAGGACATCACTCATCAATACCGTAGACAAGTTTTCGGGCAGAGGATAAATGATGTGACGGTATTTCATCACTCATGTGCCACTCTTCCAAGGTAAGGGCGGGGGGGGAGGGAAGGAGAGATTTGTTGTTAACATATTATTGTAAAATGATTGCCTTTCTCCCTAGCTAAAACTGTAATCTTGCATGCCACTGGGGTAGCTAATAGGAAAGCTGGGCACGCGAGGTCTCTCAGGGGACTGGATGGCTCTGGGTTCTGGGCCCTACCACCTGGCAGAGAAGCTGCTGAGCTGGAAAGCATGCTGCCTTCAGCACCCCGGCCTGTAGCAACATCCAGAAGGCCCGGGTCACTGAACCTCCGTCTTCTCTCTGAAAGACGTGTATACTCACCGTCTGAGTGCCTCGCAAACCTATTATAGCATTTAATTAACAAATGTTCCTCAAATGCTTTGAGCTCCCCGTTCGGATACATGTGACTGAAATGTAAAGTACCTTTCACTGCCTTATTTATTGCTCCAGCGAACACGCTATATGTTGGCACCGTTTATCTTCATTTTAATTTTATCTCCAACAAATATAGGCATTAATTTAAATCACATACAGAACATAACAGTTTTTATAGAGGCAAACTTATTCCAGTGTGCTGCATTTTAATATCGCGCTTTACCATCTTTTCTCACTTGATTCAAGAATAGTATCTCTTCCTGCCTCAGCATTTAATCTTAGGACAACAGAAACTTTTTTGTGTGTGCGCATGTTCTTGCTCTCAAACTTCGTCTTTCTTGCTGCTTTGCTGTTTGCTGCCTGGAAGTCCCTTTGCGAGCGCGGGCACAGGTGCGGATGATGGGTGGTGGTTCTTTGCCAGCGAAATGTGTCCATGTGGGGGGCGAGGGGTGGCATGGGGGACAGACGACCCAGAAGGGTGGCTTTTACAGCTGAAGATCATTCTTGCTGTTCACCTGCATTCAGATCCCTGGTCTAATAGTAAGAGAGCCAACGGAGGGTGCCCACCCACCCACCCCCGCCCCCACACATCCCCGAAATTCACACGTTCAAAGAATCTTTTAAAGTGCTCATTTTTCTTTCTGGTCTTGTTTTTCACTCAAATGGAAAAATTCCCCCTTTTCTTCATAACTGTTACTTTAGCAGTGGCTGAGTCTTTGCCCCGAGGGGAAACTGCTAAATGGGCCTGCTGTATTTATGGCTCTGAAACATTCCAGTTAGCTGTTACACCCTAACCTAAGCAAGGATGATTTCCCGATCCTTAATTTGTGGCCTGAAAAGTTGTGTCCCTCCTCAATTAAGACTTGCCGAATTGCCTCTGACAAGACAGCACATTCCCAGAAGTCAGGGCCGTGGGGACGGTAATAACATGACCACAAGCACAAGACATTGTGATTTTATAAGCCATTTCGGGCCCTCTTCAGAAGCTTCCAGGGTGCTTTCCCTCCAAATTTGTGAAAACAACAAACTCCTTATTTTTCTAGTTTTCTAGGCCTCCAGAGTATCTAGATTTAGGGGTATCTGTCCTGTTCCCTCCCCACTTTTTTTTGACAGTAGGGGTTAAAATGTACCAGTTACTGTTTAAACTACCTGTTTTAGCCTTGTAACAAACCTTTGAGCCAGATACCATTATTATGCTCGTTTTACAGAAGAGGGAGCAAGGCCTGGAGAAGTTATTATTTTTTTTTTTCTTCTGAAATCATACAGCTAAGACGTGGCAGGGCTGGGGTTTTGAATTTTGCCCACTTTAACTAATTTGCTTTTGGTGTAGTTCTCTTCAACTAGAATTCCTGACCTCTTGTTTGATGCTGACTTTTCCCAAACCCTTAATCTTTGTGCTGCTAGGTGGATTTTATCTGTGGCAAGAACACAGTTACCCTGGAAACCCACTAGCTGTAATGGCAATCCAATTATAGCACCACCGCTCCGGTTTTATTAAATTAGCGTTGCTGATGACGTGGACTTCTTGATTGAAGGATGCTGAGAAATGGGTTCTCGTCAGTTCTTGCTTCTGAGGGCTGCTTGGGGGTCATTCCCTTCTACTCCGCCAAACCAAACAAAACAAAATTATTCTTTGGGGTATTGATTGGATTTGGAGGGTAACCTCGGATTATCTTTCTGGACCACTGGCTTCCAGCAGTGACTGGAGATGCATGGAAGTGCATAGAAGGAAGCTTGACTGAATTCTTCCAACCTTCTGAATAGCCACTCCCACCCGCACCCCGACAACAGGCTGTTGATTTAGGGCCCTGATCTGAACAGCTGAGGCTCCCGGTTGGTTGCTGTTAGAATGGTTCTAATTTGACTTCAGGCCATGAGTTTATATATACCCAGACTTGGTTCAGGAAAAGTCGAAGCTCTTTGATAGTTTTTGGCCCTTTACAGACTTCTGATGGGCCAAGAATTTGTTTTGGTTCAAAACGATTAATAAGTTTCCTTTAAATATGTAGGATTTAAGTAGACTTGAGTGAATATGGGCAGTGCTCAGTCCAGTGATATGGACTTAGAGGAATGACATTATTGCTACTACTTGGCTGTTGGCCCACTCCCTGAGATGGTAACTGGCAGGCTGGCACAATGTGGTCTTAGCTCCTTGCACATACCGAGCACCAGGCCAGGTGTCTCACTCATCACTTGCCATCGGTCCGTCCGTTCTATTATTAGCTCTATTTTGCAGAGGAGGTAAAAGCATAGCTAGGAGAGATGGCTTACTCATCTGCAGGGCTCTTCAGTGAGGTTGACTTCTGAGTATGGGTTCCTAGCTTGCAGTCCAGTGTCCTTTATGCCATAGTGCCTCAAGGTCAGTCTTCTTTATTTCAGACAACAGAACAGGCTAAAACCACCGAATCTGAACTCTTGAAGTTCCAACATCCTGACTGTTTTTGTCTGGAAAAAAAATTTTGTAGGCATATCCTGTCTAGAATGATAGGAGTTGGAGGGGAGAAGGGCTGCATCTACTATACACCCCTGAAGAGGTGATATTTCCATCACTTCCTCTGTCACCAGTGAGCAGATTTTCAGAAGCAGAAATTTAAAATGATGAAGAGAATTACATGTCTGCACAGAACATTATGTATTCTGTGTTAGCTTTGCCACCTGTAGAATAATCTGTTAGAAGACATTCATTGAAGTTCTTTCTAGCTCCATCACTTACTGGCTTGGTGACCTTAACCAATGTAGTTGACATCTTTGAGCCTCTTGTCCCATGAGAAAAATGGAACAACAACATTGGATGAAAATGTTGAGTTATGAAGAAATAAGCCAGAAGCATTTTTTGCGAAATGGTAACCTCAATGTAAGTTACGAATGTTATTCTTGCGCTCATCTAGCTGTCTCTCAATTCTTCTCCTTTCTCTACCCCAATACTTTCTGGTTGTGTAAATGAATCTGGAATTCTCTGCGATATTCCTATGTATAACTGTAGGGTCTTAGGTTTAAAAATCCTACTTCTGTTTTTATTACTTTGACAATTGCAAAAAAAAAAAAAAACTTTTTGCATTCGTTTTCTCTATGTGAAATAGGAAGTAGCACCATCCACATCTATTATATATTTTTCTTAATTAGATACAAATCTCTATATTTTCTGAATTGTGACTCATATTTTCATACCCATATAAGTACGTATGCATATTTTAAAACACTTAAAGGGATATATATATATACTCTGTTATTTCTGGGGTTATGGGAGATACTACTTCTTATACTTCTCTCTATATTAAACTTTCTATAATGAGCCTACTTCTCTTTTGTTTTCTATGTATACCCAATGTATATAAATATTTTTAAAACCATTTTTAATATGTGTACTTTTTATAAATTTGTGTAAATATATGTATGTAGGTTTGTATACACACATACAATATTTTGGCAGTATGAAGCACCTTTTAGCAATACACATCTATAAGGACAAATTTATTTATTTATTTATTTTTTAAAATATTTATTTATTTATTCATGAGAGACTCAAACTGAGAGAGAGGCAGAGACATAGGCAGAGGAAAAAACAGGTTCCTCGCAGGGAGCCCGATGTGGGACACGATCCCGGATCCCGGGATCACGACCTGAGCCAAAGGCAGGCGCCCAACCACTGAGCCACCCAGGCATCCCTATAAGGACAAATTTAAAAACTATTATTAACTTTTCTCTCCCTCTTTCCTCCCTTCCTCCCTCTCTCCTTTTCTTGTCTTTCTTTTTATTTTTTTACCTTTCTCTTTCTTTCCTTTCCTTTCTTTCATCTCTCTGCTTACCTGTCTCTCTCTTCCTTCTTTCCTCCTCCTTTCTCTTGTCATTGCCCAGCATCTTTCAGAATAGAAACTGAAACAATTTTTGTCTTAAATATAGTGTGTTAGACATACAGAATGAGTCTTTCAAGAAGAGATGACTCTTTCCTGCATCCATGTATCATTGTGGTACTTGAACCTATCTCAAAACAAAAGTATAACTATGATTTTTAGCACTATTTTAAATATTTACTGAGTAGAGCTGCTCTTCTTTGCCAACCACCCTGATGAGAGAGAGAAAAAGAACACTTATATACAAGTCCACTATTTATAGTAACTTACTTCCAAGTTACGTGACCTTTATGATTCCCAGTGACCATTATGATTTCTTTGCAAGGTATTTGTAAGATCTGGATTCATTAGTTTTTTTGTAGCAACCAGAAGTTGGGATCTTAGTATCTAAATTTTATGTACTTTATTTTGTCTCTCCAGATGTCCGCTAGGGGTAAGAATTTCATTCCCTCCTCTTGGGACCACTGTGGATCTCCCTAGACTTTTTCTTTCTGTGATATTTTCCTCATCAGTCTGTGTTATGCTGCTAATTGTAGCTATTATGATATTAATTTAAACCAGAGTGAAGATAGCCAGTGTTTGTGTGTTTCTGTGAATTTTTTAGGGGGGGGGGTAGTTCTCACTTTAAGGAGATTGACTTTGGCATCCCTCCCTCCCTTTTTCAGTTTGATCTGTCCAAGGAAGGAGACCACATTTAGTACTTGCTAGTTGAGACGTGTGGTCTACAATTCTGAGTTAGTTCCTCCTCTGGCCCTCTCTCCCTGTGGTGCACTGAGTCACAATGCGATCACCAGCTGCTTATGCTGTTCCTACACACAGCATGTTAGATGGCAGGGTAGCCAAGAATCAGCCTGGGAAGTACTTTCAGGAAATGTGGAGACCCCTTCAACACCCTGATCATCTTTGAGTGGCTTAGTGTAGCTGGTATTAATGTTATAAATGAACATCCCTAAATTTGTCTTAGTTCCAGCCCAGATGGAGTTTTGATTTTAGAAAAATCATTCAGTGAAATGTATTTCCTGTGCCTGGTAGTCAATGATCACTTACCAAAAAAAGGGGGTGGTAGGAGAACAAAAATAAACTTGTGATAATTCACATACACTTAACCTTTACTGAGTGAGTAATACCAAAAAGGGAATGAGCGGGCTCTGCTGACCAGCATTTACAAATGGATTCCAGGAATGCTGTTAGAGTTGCCAAAGCAATCTCTGAGTCCTGCCAAAAGCATCCCGTGGGATTTTGCTAAGGGTAGGGAAAGCGAGGGATATGGAGGTGTGCATGCGAATGTGTTTTAAAGCTTTCTTACCCAGCCGTGTGTAGTAGAAAGAACACTGGCAGAAATCTGGGAAACCTGCTTTCTAGACCTGGTTCCACCTAATCTCCTGATACTGGAAAGTTTATCTACCTTCCTTGGAACTTCAGTTACCATGTGTAAAGTAAGGATGCCAGGCTAAGATCTTTCATCATTGACATGCTGAGCTTCAACTATCCCAGCACAGAAAAGTCATGCATGTTCATTATGTGTCTGTGTGAACAAAACTAAGCTAAACTAAAAAACAACAAAAACAATCACAATTTAAAAAAAAAAAAAAGGGCAGCCTGGGTGGCTCAGTGGTTTAGCACTGCCATCAGCCCAGGGTGTGATCCTGGAGACCCCAGATCGAGTCCCACATTGGGCTCCCTGCATGGAGCCTGCTTCTTCCTTTTCCTATGTCTCTGCCTCTCTTTGTGTGTGTGTCTCTCATGAAAAAAAAAAAAAAAAAAAAAAATCTTTAAAAAAATCTTTAAAAAAATAAAATAAAAAGAAAAAAAATATATATGGTACTTCCGGTTAATGTCGAGCTTCATTTAACAGTTCTAATTATATTTTTAAAGACTTGGATTAAGAGCTCAGGTTCAAACGATGGCTTATACAAACTGTAATACTATATGCTGTACAAGTGACACAGTACCAAGAGATATCTTACCGAAAGGTAACACCATTCTGTCCCATTTCCTATGAGAATAATACTACCGAAGTTGTTTTTTCAATGGATCCTTTCTTTCCCGGTTTTTAGAAATATGGTCCAGTGCATTCACTATTTACTTATAATGGCAGGCAGATATAAACTATAAAGGATTGATGTGTCAGTAATATCTACGACTTTAGCCTCTTCGTGTTTTTTTCTCCATGGTTATTATTACACCTTTTGTGACCCTCTTCCTGATTTTAATTATTTCCTATGTAGAGTATTATGACACTTGGGGTAGCTCTCTCTACTATGTAATTGCTTCCCCCTCCTTATGTGACAGCTGGAACCTTCCAAGGGGTCCAGGAAGTCCCTGACTTGTTGAAAGGCCCTTAGGAAGATATACTACTAGTGTTACTGGCTTTTTGTAGGAAGGTGTGTTTCTTCAGAAGCAAGCTCACAGTTTTGTTTAGGGTGGAAACCACAATGCAGCAGGATGCATATATATGGCCTATATACAGTCATGTAGTTACATTGGCAGCCCTTGTGAATGGTTTGTTTTCTGCCAAAAGTTGGTGATCAGCCGGTGTGAGTGATGATGCCTAGAGAAGGTATTTTAGTTAATGTTTTACCAGAACCAGTAGGAGATAAAGAGATTTAGTTAATGGGATTGTGTGGACTGGCTAAGTAATCCAACATCCACAGGCTGGAATTTTGCTACAAATCTGATACTACTGTCCGCAGGTGGAATTTATTCTCCTTTAAAGGAGCCTCAGCTCTGATCTCAAGGCCTTCCATTCCAACTTTCAGTCAGGCTGGCCCAGATTATTTATGATCGTCTCCCTTCCTGAAAGTCAACTGGTTATGGGCTTTCATCACATCCGCAAAGTACCTTCATAGCCATAGAGAGCTTAGTGCTTGATTGAATATCTGGGAGCTGGAGGCCCTAGCAAAACTGACCATCACAGAAGGCTAGCTATTTCCTACAGAAGAACCATGTAGAGAAGCCATGGGCACTTGATGCTAAGAAGCAGGAAGAGTGGAAAAGGTGCAGGAGGAGTTGTGAGAATGCCAGGGTCATCTTTGGGAATGATGGCTGGAAGTGATGGTAGACACAGACGACAGTAAATGTGGACAGACTCATGTTCTGTCTTCAGCATGTGGAGACCTGAAAAGCTTTTGCCCACCTGCTCTGAGAGTAGAGCTGTTGTCTGTCAAATAGTTCCTCGTGTTCATTCTAAGTTAATGAACAGCAGAACTGGTGGTAGTTTCTCTTGCATTCTTGAGTTGCAGTTTACTAATATGTGCTTCTTCAGCGTGGAAAGCATCTAAAACACAGTTTCTTCCACATTTCTGTCATCCCCTAGTCTCCTGGCCCTAGCTGTCACTCATCGACCACTTGGCATATGACTCACTCTCTCACCTGTGTCCCAGATTTCTGTCTTTTTGAAAGATCTGAGGGCTTAGTACCCCAGCTTCTGAGCCCCTTGACCATTTATCTCCTGTGACTCTTAATCTCCACTCAGCTGCAGCCACCATTCCCCAGATTACACTCCAGGTCTTGTCATTTCTTGGTTCGTTAATTATAAAATTGGAACAACAGAAACCAAAAACTCCCTCTGAGCATAAGCCCACATTCCCCCATCTCTCAGCTCCTAACTCTGCTCTTCCTCAGGGTCTTGGCCTTCAGTGACCTTTACTTGCATTGGACCACCAATCTTTCTTTCTCTCTGTATCTAATGTAGATTCTGTGGTTCAGCCCTTGAGCCCTACCTCCTCACTGCTGACCTTCTAGAGTTTCACTTAGTCTACCTGCCCTGTTGAAACCTGTGGTACTTTCGGGCCATCTCGCTAAGTTTTCTAGGTTTTTCTACTTTTCTGAATAATTCCTTGTTTCCCGATCTTCATAGCTCCTCTCTGCCACCTCCCCTTGATGTTGGTTTTCCTTGGTGGTGAGGGGGTGGGAGCATCTTTCCTTGAGTCTGTTCTTATTCTATTTCCTATATTTGATTTGTTGACTCTCACTTCTCTGGCTGTATTGTAATGTCATTCTATAAATCCATTTCAGCAACCTTCTTGTATTTAAGATCCAGGTCTTTCTTTCTTTCTTTCTTTCTTTCTTTCTTTCTTTCTTTCTTTCTTTCTTTCTTTCTTTCTTTCTTTCTTTCTTGATTCTATTTATTCATAAGAGACAGACACAGAGTGAGAGTGAGAGTGAGAGAGAGAGAGAGAGAGAGAGAGAGAGGCAGAGACACAGGCAGAGGGAGAAGCAGGCTCCATGCAGGGAGCCTGACATGGGACTCGATCCCGGGTCCCCAGGATCAGGCCCTGGGCTGACGGCGGTGCTAAACCGCTGAGCCACCCGGGCTGCCCAGATCCAGGTCTTTCTAACTGCCTATTGGCCAGGTGCATTTGAATATATCACAGAAAGCTTAACCTCAACATGTCAAAATATATTTACAACTTCTCCCTAGGATTCCTTCTACTCCTGTGTTGTTAAATGGAATGGGGTCACCATCTAACTAGCTTCCCAAGCCAGAAGTCTGAGTGTTCTTTCTACACTCCCCTCTTTCCCTTACTGTCAGTTTTACCTTCATGATACTTCACAGACTTTTACTTCTTTCCATCTGCACTGACTGTAAAGGATTACAAATCACCATCATCTCACATGGTACTGCATGGCTATGGCATTGGTAATACCCTTCTAACTGGTTTCCTTGTCGCCACTCCCCTCGTGCCCACGTTTATCCACTCAGCTGCTTCTAAGATGCGCATCTCATTATACTGCTCCCCTGTCTAGCACCTTATCTCCTTAGCCCCATAGTATAAGAGAGTGATGAAGAAAATAGACTCTGAAATCAAACAGAAATATGTCGATATGTCACTTCCATGCTGCGTGAACTTGGACAAGTAACCATTTTTGATTCATTCCCGTATGTAAAATAGAAATATTAATAGCACTTTCCTTTTTAGATGTTTTGTGCCTCTTCTGTTTTCTTCTCCTACAAGTTCCCCTCCAGTGCTCTGGCCACACTGGACTTCTCTCAGATCCCCAAGAGCATTGAGTTGCCACTGAACAGTCACATGCTATTGTCTCTGCTTGGAACACTCTATTGCCCCCCGCCCTCTATTACCATGTCTCAACATGGATGTCATTTGCCTTGAGATAATGTTCATCAACCTCCTCTGCTTCTACTTAGTTTAAATACCCTTGCTATATGCTCCTATATTTTTCTCCTTGAACTTTTTTTTTTTTTTTTAATTTAGGATAGTCACACAGAGAAAGAGAGAGAGAGAGAGGCAGAGACATAGGCAGAGGGAGAAGCAGGCTCCATGTACCGGGAGCCTGACGTGGGATTCGATCCCGGGTCTCCCCGATCGCGCCCTGGGCCCAAGGCAGGCACTAAACCGCTGCTCCACCCAGGGATCCCTGAACTTTTAATCCCCACAGTTTTCACCCGATTCTGGATATCTTCATTCCCTCACTGCCTCCTCCCACATGATCACCCATCTCTCTACCCATCATGGGTTCCACAAAGACATAGACCATGACCCTAACTTTCTAAACTTCCTGTCCCTGCTGCCCAGTGCTTGATGTATGGTCTAGTAGAGATCAGACACTCGGTAAATATTTGATGAATGATTATGAGACGGACTCACTAGTTCACAAACATTTCCAGCAAAGCGACCACATCTTTTTTTTTTTTCTTGTTTCTGTAGAAGAAAACATATCATAAAATATAATTTTTCCACCTCTGTAATGGTTCCCTGAGAACCTGAGCACTTCTAGAGAGCTGTTTACACAATCAAATCAAGTGGTATTTTACAAGGAGGGAAAGCCCCAGGACAAGTCCCTTCTCTTGACCACAAAGTTCTATGTTTTCTGTCTTTTCCTCTTGAAATTTTGGTTTCAGCATAGCAACTTTTTGACCTCCCCCCCCCAATAATGCTATAAATGTAATATGGAAGTATCTACACACTAAATCCTTAATCGATTATCATGTTAAGCCTTGGGTATGGGAGGCAGATAATACACTTATTTTTAGCATTACTTGGAAGGAAGTTTCTAGGTATATAACTGAGGAGCATTCATGGAGAGCTGCATTTCTTTTCTATCAAGCTTTTGGGGGATTTTTTTTTTTTTAACAGTTCTCTTTGCTGAAAGAAAGTTCATAAATTTTAAAAGGAAATGTGGTCCTTTTCATTAGCTCCCTTTACCTCATGCTGAGTCATGGATGAGAGAGAATTTGTAGGCGGCTGAGCTGCAGGAAAAGTAATACTGTCATTTACACTCGCAGGCTGTTATGCTTTCCAGAAAACTTTTTCCGTAGGTTGCGAAAGTGATTAATCTGCTGTTAAAACTGACAAAGAAGGTTCTCTGATAAGAGCAAGAATTAAATGAGGGATTTTTTTTTTTCTTTAAAAAGTAAGCTCCTTTTTCCAGTTTTAGACTAGAAAAAAAATAGGTTTAGATTTTTTCTTTTTTTTTTTACTTTTGGTCTTTTTGTGTATACATGCAAATTTTGTCATGACATAAAATAATCACAGGATATTTTCTATTTAAAATATGTCTATTTATTGGGATGATTCATGTCTCATGTTTTATATCTGATTATTCTATATCCTGTCCCATTGCTTGTTTTTTTTTTTCTTTCATGTTTTTGCATGTGGGCCTAATTTTTAATACTTCCCACATCATCCTACTTCTCAACCCCAGATCTCTTCAACCCACTTCTTTTTTAATGTTAAAACTGGTGAAGACAGTCTAACTTTCTTCTGAGATATAAACTCCTGCCTCCCTGAAAAACTCCATCCATGCAATATTTCTACAACAGCATGAAAACTTGAACACAAGTTATTTGGCATTATTGAAACAAAGCATCATTGCCTTAAGAGGCTAGAAATTATATTTTTTCTTATTTTAAAAATGACTGAAATGTAAAGCATTTCCACTGAGTTCTAGCAAACATACCTGTCATTCGATCTTTTCTCTAGGGACCTGACATTTCAGAGAACCTAAAGGAACAAATAAATAAATCATTTGACATAACTTTTTTTTTTTTATGATTCCACAGAGAACTGGTGACTCATTTAGAGAATCAGAGTCTTCAGAAAGGTAGAATAATATGTTAGAAGTTTATTGAACTTGTTGCCTTTGGCATTTTAATACTTGGTTTTCATAACAAGTTCATAGGAGTTGTAAAAATGCACTGGCCTGCCACCCTCTTCCATTTACATTTTTCTCTTCGTATGCCTAACATTTTGATCAGGGTATATCAGGTTATGTTACCTTTTTCTTTTTTCTTTTTTCTTTTTTTCTTTTTCTTCTCCTTATTTTTGAAGACTGACTTCTGATTTTGAGCCTTTTTCTTGGTAACTGAGTGTATTTGTGAGAGACTGCTCTCAGAACTCTGGGAACTCTGTTGTCAGTGAGGAAGGGAAGAGACGAGAAATGCCCCCTTTGCTCCCTCACTGGCCTGACCGGCATGAGGGACTTGGCATTCCTCTTTTAGTCCTAAGGTTGATGCATAGACACATTGCTTTGGCCCTGGGGCTATAGATCCAGGTTTTAAAATTCTCAAGTGGAGGATGTCAAAACCGTTTATAACTGAAAACCTAGTAACTATTACTATGTATTTACATGAGTATTTCAGAGAGAAAAACATTTAAAAAACTGTAAGTGTGCTTGTTTTATATCTGAATTGCCAAGATTATTTCTGTTCCTTTATGTATATTTCATATACACACACGTATATTTTATATGGAGAGAGCAACATTATTAACATCGTCCTAGTGTTTCTTAGTCCATTCTCCAGGTGCTGTCACATGCAGTTCCTGGTACATCTTGTATTAAAAGAATGCAGTTTGGGGGCGGGGGTCTCCTTGGGGCAGGATGAGGTTTGGAGATCCTTTGCACTGTGCTTTTAAGTAGAGCAGGGTCATCGGTACCTACAGAAGTGGCTGTTTGCAGATTTGTGTCTATCTTCATAGCAACATGAAATAACTTTTAAACCAGAAGGGGGGAAAAAAAAACTTCTTTTGTTGCTTTTTTTTTTTTTTTTTTTTTAATTTTTTTGTTCTTAATGTTGAGATTAGCTGTCGTAATTTGGCGGCAGTATTTTTAAGTTAAGGATGCTTTGATTTGACATTTTTAAAAGGATAAGGTTCTATAGGTATTATAGAAAAATCTTTTTCCTAACTAAATGCCAGGGACAAAATTTAGACCAGAATGTAGTCATGAAGCCACGGTAATGAGATATGATTGTGGTTTAGTGGAGGAAGAAAAGCCCCGCAGGGAACAGTACAAGTGCAGTAAATTATGAATCATTACTAAATAGGTCTCATTAGTCCACCATTGACTTCGTTTAATTGACATTAGAAAGGAATCTAGAAAACTTTGGGAGTATATGTAAGAAAACTTGGTGTTGAACTAATAAAAATTTTTAGTGTCTGTTTTAAAAAAATTAGTAACAGTTGGTTGTGCTCTAGGCCCCACAAAGCAGCAGCCCTCTCACTAACACCTGCTTATAGAAAAGCCCTGTGTATCTTAAGAGAAATGGACCACAGAATGCTGGCTGATGTAATACGTGACAGTTTGCGATGAGTTTGTCCCCTCATCCTAGATATTTCCGCAAGATATAATGGACCTTAAATGGTGTTCCGAAGTTGACTCTGATGAGGGCTGGAACACAAGAGGGCATTTAGAGTGATTATTTTCATGCTGTTGCTCTACATGGTCTGCAAAGCCTGAGTGCCAGATGCTAAATTCTATCAACATAATGTATCTTTAATTAAATATTATATTTGCAATACAATTAATAATGTGGCCTGTTTCCATAACTTTATTAAGAAATTACCATAATTTTTGTGTAATAAGCTAATAAAAAGGCAGTGTGTTTTGAAACAGCCTTTCCTAAAGTGGTTATGTGCTTTGTGTCTGTTGAATTTTGAATTTAGATTAAGAGATTAATGGCCAGAATTATCTGATGCAATGCACTCAAGAGTCTAAATTAGTGAGGAATCTTTTAGGATCTAGTATTATTTTGTTTCCTTTAAAATAAAATAGATATGTTTTGCTTTTCAGTGGGCTCACTAATTAAGAGGCTTAGGGGATAATTCATTTATTTCCTTTATGCCCTCTCCCTCCTCTCCTTTGAAAAACCCAGGCAGTACCAGAAAGTACCCCAAAATGTTAATTTCAAGTATTTAGTACATTGAACCGTGATGGTTTCTAATGAATGGGAAGTCATGCTTCTGGTTCTGTGGCCATTGTTGATGTGGTTTTAATTTTCGCAATGCGTTAACATGATAATTAAATTCCCCTGCTTGTCCTGTGAGGAAAGAATTTTATATGGCGCCACACATGGGGAAAAAACTTTGATATTTGAGAATAATATTATCTTTTAAACTGAGATCATATGTGGATACAGAATATTGTGTATATTGCTATGACAATAAGGCTTTAATAACATTTCGTAAGCTGCCTTTTTCAAGACTGTTTGAAAATGTCACCCTCAGCTAAACAGATGTGATTTGCATCAGAGCTGTGTATGTCCTTACTCTTAATGAAACAAGAGTCCCTTTCTTCAGAGAGTAATTGTTCTTGCAACGTGTTCTTTTTTTTTTCCCTCAGCACTCAGTGTTCCTCCCCTGCCCTTCTTTTGCCTTAATATTCGTCCCTTAATTCTATCAGATTAGTTGTCAACTAAAATTAAAGGCAGGTGTTAGCCTTCACAGTCTCTCCTGACCTAATTGTACAGCCTCGATGTAGGTGCTTGCTTTTAGTACAGAAGAGGCCAACAGGGCAGCTTTGGGATTGCGAGATCCAGATTCGGATACTAACGTGAGACTGTGCTAGAACCTTGGACAAGTTCCTTCATCTCACCCTAGACCTCAGTTTCCTAATAATGTAACACGGGAACGGTGATAGGCCCTTCCTCAGTTATATGTCAAACACTAAGATAAGGAGCGATGCGTAGTACGATCAGCTCGTGCTAAATTCCTGCCCAACTTGCTTGTTCTCCCAGAGTGCCCTCTCCTTTTGCCTGTGCCTCTCTGCTCACGTCATCTGCTTGAAACAGTCCACCCTCCTCCTGCAACACAGGCGCACGCAAGCCCACCACAGGAAGCCGTCTCTGTGTTCTAATTCTATCCCCCCAAGAAGGCATCGCTGGGAGAGCCTCCTCTCTGCCTGCCAGTTTGGGAATAGTCCCATCTGAAACCTTAGTCACTTCTCTTGTGCTGCTTAGCATTCCCAACGGCAGGCGCCAGGCATCTACCAGTGTTACCCTGTCTCTTTTGCACTGGGAACTCCTTGAATCCCGGGAGCTTTATCATAAATTTCTCCCTTTTCCAAAGAGCCCCGTACCTTGTCATCTGCTGTGCTTATTTTATTATTGGGGGATGCTTTTCTTTACACGAGTCTTATTTCAGACAGTTTTCAATATATACGATGTGCTTACTTTTGCATTAATCCTATCACTTCCGGGCATTGGCAAAGGTCAGAAAATCAGGAGGAACAAAAATACATTTAGTTCGTTTAAGCAATATGTAAGTTCCTCTTGTGTTTCCTTCCCTCAGCACCCAATACTTTTGCAAAAGAATGACTAATTCCTTATTTAAAGGAAAGTGAAAGCAGATCTGTTACTTCTATTGTTTGAAAGGTATTTTTTATCCATGGATTGATAGAGTATTTACATATTGTTGAAGCACCTTACAATATATTTATGGAAACTGTGCACGAAACTCTCAGTGCCTGTATGTTGTTTCCTTGTCATGTTCATGGGGGTTAGAGAACAACAATTACAATTTGAAAACTCTAATGTTGTTACATCTTTAGAATAATTGTATTCTGAAATGAAGTTTTAGTGCTCTGTACTCCAGGACCAAAGTCATGTTGCATTATTACTTTCTTTTTTTAATTTTTTTTATTTATTTATGACAGTCACAGAGAGAGAGAGAGAGAGAGAGAGAGAGAGAGAGGCAGAGACACAAGCAGAGGGAGAAGCAGGCTCCATGCACCGGGAGCCCGACGTGGGATTCGATCCTGGGTCTCCAGGATCGCGCCCTGGGCCAAAGGCAGGCGCCAAACCGCTGCGCCACCCAGGGATCCCGCATTATTACTTTCCTGTTGAAAACTTAGGAGGCTCAAAATAGTTTTATCTTTATACATTGAAGCTTAGGATCATTAAACACAATAATTTCACTAATTCTATCGGCTATTTTATTTGTGGACTCTTTGAAGACTGTAGACTTTATTAAAAATTTTATGAATTAAAGACACGGATTGTTTGGTTTGTATAGCTCCATTTGAACATGAGAAGGTTTGCTATTGTTGTTCGCAGCATTTATGCTGGAGTTTATCTTTGCTCTGTTACTACTGTTTTGTTTGCTGTGGCAGTGCTGTGGGTGTGCCTGCTTCTGTTTCTGCTGCCCCACACAGCACTCTTTTACATAGACTTACGTACCCTCTTTGGTTCTTCAATGTGGAACCATAGTTCATTTTTTCTGGGGCGGTAATTACAATATCACAGATCCGGGTAAGTCGACCAAAGCTGACCAAACTTAATGGTTTGTTTCATAACAGTATTTGAGGTTATGTTCTGTCTATATAGATGCTTCTTATTTATATAGATGACACATAGGTGTAATCTACACTGTGTTCCATATTTCCTAAAGCAAATCATTCATTTTTTAAATAGACAAGTTATTACCAAAGAAGTATTTCTCTTTACCCTTGATCCAAGGACAAACCACAGTGAAGCAAGGAGGCAAATGGTTAGTTGATGCTAGCGTCCGATTGGAGGATACTAGGGAGTGGTGAGGCTTGCAGCAGCTTTGACCGCGGCTACCTGTGGTGAGGTCAGAGCCAGTGTTCCTAGACACCCTTGACTGAGTTCTTTTGGATGGCCCGTGACCTTTGAGGCCCTCAATTTGTGAGATTCAGCACTGAAACATTCAGTTTAGTGCTTTGTTTGACAAAGCTAAATTGATAGTTCCTTTCTAATTCTGAATCCCAATTTTAGTTACACTAGTTAGACAAAGCCTAGGAAATATGTAAAATATGGTACAATTTGGTCAGTGTGCTAATGCTCCTTTCTCCCTTTCCCCTGAGGGCTCATTAAGCAGTGTCTGCCTTTGGCTCGGGTTGTGATCCCGGGGTCCTGGGATCAAGTCCTGTGTCGGGCTCCCCATAGAGAGCCTGCTTCTCCCTCTGCCTGTGTCTCTGCCTCTCTTTCTGTGTGTCTCTCATGAATAAATAAAATAAAATCTTTGAATTTTGGCCAGAAGTAACATCATTTAGGTCATTTGTACCCATACACGGTGGTTCCCCACAAAACTGCCCCCTCTGTAAGACATATGCAAGGTGCTGTGCTGCTCACATTTCCTAAAAGCAACAAATCACTCTCTTTCTTAAAGGAGCCATAAACTACGAAGTGTTGATAGTGTCACTAAAATCTGAGTGCCCGAATTGAGGCCTTCAGTCATGACAGCTCTATGCTGTGATTCTATTTCTTTTTGTTCTGGTGCCCCAGTTTTATATTTATCTTAACACTTAGTGTTTTGAGCGTATTTGCTTGGTTTCCACTAAATTAGCTGCACCAGAGGGTCTCATTTACTTCAAATCTATTCGTATTTGGAAATATCATTGTACAGGGTAAAAGTTGCTAGGAAAATGTATCCAGGGACAATCTGTACAAGTATAAACTCTTTAGTTAATGCTCTAGGAGACTTTTCCTTGAAACTCTGGCCCCTGTGAGGGCCCCATCTTTTCTTTCCTGGATTGTTGCAGTAGCTTCTGGTCTGGCAGCCTTTATGCCCTTCATAACCATATGGCTTCCAGATTAGTATTTCTTCAACACAGCCCTGGTCCTGTCATTCTGTATTTGGCTTCCTAACAATCACATGTTACAGAGATAGAAGGAATGCAGTAATTATAATGGTAATAATGGCAGTAACAATAATATTAAACAAATGCTCTTAGATGCCCCATCTCAAATATCAAATGTCTTGAGACAACAAGACTTTTGAAATTCAATATCACAGGGTTTATCATTGAGGTATTTGGCATGGGTCTGAAATGCATGTGTATAGTTTGGCTGATGGAAAGATCATCTGATAGTCATGAGAAGTGAGTAGGTGGGGAGTTGACATTTTGTTAGAAGTGCATGCCTGGTATTTTGCTGTACCGTTGCACCTCTTCAAATCGTTGTTATCAGAAATAAACTACCTTGTGAAGAGACTATAGCACAATTCAGGACAGTGGGAGAATCTTTATTGTTTCTCATCTTAGTCTTGTCTTTGCAGTGAAACATGCATGGTGAGGAGGTTCCTTGCCTTCGTGTGTTCCCATCTGTGCAGGCTGATTGACTACTTGGTGACCACACTGTAAACAGCTTTTTTGAAGAATTTTTCAATCCATAATCCATATGCGATATGTTAAATGAAAAAAAATGAGATATTAAATTGCTCACCAGTGAGGTTCACCTTTAAACACCAGTACTCCTACGGACTACGCCTATACACATGTACACACTCACATACAAATGTACATGTAAGTGCATAGAAACATTTACCAAATTTAACAGTTATTAACACTGAGGTTTTGAATTATGGATGTTGCTATTTTCTTGTTTAATCTCGTTGTTATCTCCCATATTTTCTGAAATGAATATTACTATTTTAATGTAGAAACTGTATCTTAACGTGAGGATTCACCCAGCATTGTCCTTCACAGCTCTGAGAAACAGCAAATATGTTGTTGAACCATCACTAAAAAACCATGGAGTGACAACAGAACAAACACAAAGTTGAACTATCTTTTCTTTGTTTTTAGATTTTATTTATTTATGCATGAGAGACACAAAGAGGCAGAGACATAGGAAGAAGGGGAAGCAGGCTCCCCATGGGGGAGTGGGAGATGTGGGACTTGATGCCAGGACCCTGGGATCACAACCTGAGCCAAAGGCAGATGCCCAATCACTGAGCTACCCAGGTGCCCCGAACTATATTTTTTCTAACAGTAAAATATCTTTTAAGTATTTCTGTTGTGTACCATCTATGAATGATATCCTGGGAAATTTTATGTTTTGCTGCCTTTTTGTTTCGTTTTGTTGTTTTTTAAAATTTTACTTATTTATTTGAGAGAGAGAGAACATGAGAC
The DNA here is from genome assembly GCF_003254725.2 of Canis lupus dingo. NCBI lineage: Eukaryota > Metazoa > Chordata > Mammalia > Carnivora > Canidae > Canis > Canis lupus. The sequence continues at coordinate 20,899,482 of NC_064276.1, forward strand.
AGGGAGCGGAGGGGGATAGAAAAGCAGATTCCCCGCTGAGCAAGGAGCCAACGTAGGGCTCGATCCTAGGACCCCAGGATCATGACCTGAGCCAAAGGCAGACACTAAACTGACTGAGCCACCCAGGTGTCCCTGTTTTTCACATTTTAACTGCCGGGGTATTGAGTGAAGAAATACAGAAATAAAATGGCTAGCTCCATAAATTGCACCTCTGATGCCTAGGATCATTTGTGATTTTTTTTTATCATTTTTTAAAGTGATTTCCTCTTTTCCTACCAAATAATGATGTTGTTCACACTACCTATCATCTTCTTTGTATTTCTATGATGCCAGTCATCCCAGAATCGCAAGGGCTCACACACACAGAGACTAAATAAAGAAAATTAAGAAAACAGGGGATAAGTTTACACTTGAATATACTCATTCGTCAATGCAGTCATTCCTCAATGAAGCTTTGGTTGCCTTCTGTAGCTTAATCCTTGGGCTACCATAACTAAATGAAAGGATGAATAATGAATATTAGAATATGGTAACTTCTGGAGTTACATAGTATTGAAGTACAGTTCTCTAACTTGAGAGTGCGTGAGAATTACCTAGGTGATGACATTTATTGGAGATACATGGGATATCAGGAAGAGCAGACCAGGGGAAGATGCTCGAATTCAGCTGCCCATGTAAAGTGTGAAAGACATTTTTAGCCAGCACCTTGAAAGGGAAGGAGCTAATCAACAGAGAAGACAGGAGCTCACCTAATGTCATCTAGTAGTCAGAGTAGGAGAAGGACCCTCCTTCTCAGCCTCTTAAGCCAGTGTTCTTTGGCTAGCTGGAACTTAGTTCTGTTTTAAAAAATGAATGGGTTGCTATAGAGCCCTCTATTCCAAGTAGAGTTTGTCAGACTTCTGGGAATCTGAGAAGTTTCCACTGGTTTTCTGCCTGTTTCACCCAACTACAGTTGAATTCATTGATGCTAGGAACCATAACTTGTTACCCAGAAGTTGGCAAAACTTCTGGTATTTAGAAGGTGGTCAGTTAATGGTCAATGACCTGAATGACACCATTTTTAAAAAAGAAATTCTAAAGTCATGTATTTAAGGCAACTAATATATTTCTTTGCTTTAGGGTGGTTTGGGAAGATGCAATGTGTTCTTTGAAAGGAAAAGATGTTTGGAGAAATGATTGTTTTTCTCTGTACATAAAGCTATTTTATTTTAAATACAAATATAATGCTTGCATTAAAAGAAAATGAAGGAAGAAAAAGAAAGCAAAATACCTATATTTCTAATACTATAGTAATCATTCAGATTTTTTTCTCATTCAGATATTGGACTCTAATCATGCTCTTATTTTCTTTTTTTAATGTTTTTTTTTAAAGATCCTATTTATTTATTAATGAGAGAAACAGAGAGAGAGGCAGAGACACAAGCAGAGGGAGAAGCAGGCTCCCTGTGGGGAGCCCGATGTGGGACTCAATCCCAGAACCCCAAGATCATGCCCTGAGCCAAAGGCAGATGCTCAACCACTAAGCAACCCTGCTGTACCTACATCCTCTTATTTTCATGTAACAGTTTAAAACAAAGGGGTTAGCATTCTGCAACATATATAGCTCTTGAGATTTATCAATATGAATCTTGAAAATAGTATCAGAATGAGAATGGTCTCAGTTTTTATGCCGTTCCAAAGGACCTCAGGTATCAGAATTTATCTGAGATTGAAGGTGTTTCTTAGCTGTTTTAAGCTACCAGAGATGTTTACAGTTTCCCAAGCAATCCCTTGCTTGTAAAGAAGACACTGAAAACAACATAAGTGAATTTGTTTTGACTCAGGACTTTCAGACTTTATCTCAATTAAAAATTGGGTCCTTGGTCAGCCCAGGTGGCTCAGCTTTTTAGCGCTGCCTTCAGCCCAGGGCGTGGTCCTGGAGACCTGAGATTGAGTCCCATGTTGGGCTCCCTGCGTGGAGCCTGCTTCTCCCTCTGCCTGTGTCTCTGCCTCTCTCTCTCTTTCTGTGTCTCTCATGAATAAATAAATAAAATCTTTTTTAAAAATTGGGTCCCAAAGAATATTTATTTATCTTTGAATTTGTTATTGCTTGGTATTTTGTAATTAACAAAACAAAACAAAACAAAAGGTCAAAACTACTCTTCATTTTATCATCAGAAGGAGGTGCCTCTGGAAGGAGGAGTCCAGAATGATTGAGCTCTATCAGCCATTTGCACCCCTCAGCTGATAAAGGATTTCAGTAGTGGTGCTAATACCTTGCTCTTGGTTTAGCCACCCTCCCCTTGCTCATCCACAGAGCTCGGTCACCATGTATCACGGCCAAAATCATGGTGATCTCTCCCCCAAGCCATCCTCAGATTTCTAGCTGGCAGTGGCTGTCAAGAAAAGAGAAAACAAATTATTACTCCAAATTCTAGCATGTTTTCTGCACTGCACAGTCTAAAATATCACATAGACACTATCAGCAAAGCTTTCCTCAGTATAAATGGACAACATAGCAAGGAGTGGTTTGGGGGATCATTCAAACTAGGACTGTCATTGCTCTTGTCATTACTAAGATGACTATCCATCTATTGCAAGCACTTTGCCCATTTCCCTTCACCTCTGAGGTTATAAACTGTTCTCTAAATAGTCTCCTGGAGAGAATGGGAAAGGAGCTACCTCCACTGTGCCCTCCGGGAGTGAGGAACGAAGACTGGTGGGAGAGCAATCGTTGTTTCCAGATTGCTCCATTGCCTCACCCTTTTCAGGCAACACCAGCTACCAGAAATGCATCTACTCCATGTGGTCATTGCAGGATTTATCTGGGCATTTGCTGAACCTGCTCGCAATTTATTTTTATTTCTTCCGATAGACGTGGATTTGGCACAGGAGAGTGAATTCTTTCTGGAACAGCAGATGTGCCTGGTACACTCGTTTGCTATAACCATTTGTGCTGTGGTTGAAAAAAAAATTTTTTTAAGAGTGCAGAATTGTCGAAGGGGGAGGGTTAAAAAACCAGAACCATTTTAGCGATTATGCAAAGTTAGAATGTGAGTAATTTTGCTGCAGTTAGTCATTATGGGCTTTCATAGCTTGTTTTACAAGGATAAAGGGATATGTACAGGTTTGGTGAATAGAGCTCTTATTTGTCCCTAATAGTCGCTTTTTATGAAAACATTTTCTTCCCTTCCTCCTACTCTGTGGCGAAGTGCTCTCTCCTTAGAAATTATACCCTTCTGTGATTCACCCCCTTTGTCCATCTACAATAAGTGGACAAACAGTCTCCATTTCTGAGAACAAATATGTTCGAAAGGAAACTTTATTTTCCCATACAATATGTGATGTGAATGATGTACATTGAAATCACAGAGATACACTGATCATTTAAAAATGAGCATGTATTCTACAAGAAAAGAAAAAAAAAGCCACCAGAGCAACCATCTAGTGACTTTGCTATGAGCTTAATGTGCTGGGAATGTGATGTCCTTTCCATCTTTTATTTGAAGTATCTGGGAGGTCTTAGCAAATCTTGCTTATAGAATCCCTAAGGACTGTGACACAGAACCTATTCCTTTTTCGCTTTGCTTTCGGTCACCCAAATTCCTTTGGAAATATGTGAACGAAGGTCTGTTTGTTTCCACTGTAGCAAATATAGCCACTTGCTCACACTGGTGGCTTCCCTTACTGAATTCCACTACTATTTTGGAAACTCCTGTATGAAAACACAGCAACCCAACTTGTCCCCATCAAGCCTTCTTGGTGATTCCACGCAGTGCTGCCTGGTGTCTATCCACTGAGGTTCACTTTTGTCAAAAAACAAAACTGGATTTGTTGCCTTTTTTGTAGGCTTGTTGCTAAGTCTGGTCACTCTGGTGTAAGGGCAGGAACGCTGGTCTTAGAGTCTGGAAAACTGAGTTCTAATTCTGACCCTGTCAAGGCCTTGTCACTTGGGGTGAATCCTTCCTGAGCCCTGTTTCCTTGATGAGAAAGTAGAAGTTCGTGACATTTGAATTCCTTCAAGCTCTAATAGGCCACGGTTCTGTAAAGGATATTGTATAATAATACATAAATAAGCCAACTTTATTTCCTCTTTCTCAAAAATTTCTTTGTACTTCCATCTGCCCCAGACAACTCTCTTCAAAGTCTCAAAGGTGGTTACGTTTTAAATTTTACCACCGACATGCAAATTTGAGCAATGAGAAACCCCTGTACGACTTGGGGGTTTCCTGAGAGAAAGGATCCCACTCTTTTATGCATCTCTTTGTCCTTAATGGCTTCTGAGTAACACTAAGAGACTGGAATGGTTGGCTCTGTTATAGTAGTTGATTATAACCAAAAACTACTGAACCACGCTCCCCGCATTTCCTGTCACCTACAGCTAAGAAACCTAAAACACCTAGAGTAACTCAGAATATCATTTTAATTAGATTGAATTATAGAATCCACTATCATACTTAAATACTTATTACTTAGTTATTCATCTAACTAAGGCTTCAGCTTTACAAAACTGGGAGGAGACAAAAAATAGTATGGGACAGTTAAAATTGAACCAACGACTGCCATTATTGTTTTGTTTTGTAATTAAACACCTCCCTTGCTTACAGCAATTGTCAATTATGGAAATCACACTTACTCATTGAACCAGTGCTATGGAGTATGGGTTTGTTAGATGCTAAAAGCATCGTGTTGAATGAGAAGGACAAGTCCTCACCCATAGGGAGCTGGGAGGGGAGGCGGGAAGAAGGTTAAAGGATTGCAAAACAATGGGCGAGGGTTATTATATAGGAAGTTCAATCAATTTTAAAGGGAAACCGGTGATGGACACTTCACCAAACCTAGGCTTCCCAGAAGAGGCATCATTCATTTGAAACCTGAAGGATGAATATTTGTGAGGAGTGGAGAAGTGGGAGCAGGCTGGAAAGTGTTCAAGTCAGGTAACCACAGGATGGCTGGAGCATCCAGCCCTGGGGAGGGAAGAGAGGAGACTAGGAAGCTGAGCCCTGGCTCTGTCAAGAAGGAATTTGGATTTCCTTCTAAGAGCAATGACAATCTTCAGGAGATTTTAATAAGGGAAGGAGATGATCTGCCTTGGGTTTTAGAAATATTCTGGTTACAGTGTAGAAGCTGTATGAGAGGACAATAAGAGTTCAGGTTTTTTTTTTAAATATACACATAAAAGCATATGTCTACATGTATTTGTTATATGTATTGCAGTGGGTTAGGGGACCAGTGATCGTGGACTGAACTAGGGTATCATAATAAGTTGGCCTTGAGAACCGGAAGGTTGCATGTAATTAGGCGATAGAACCAACAACCTTTGCAATACCGAGGGGAGAAAACATTGTATGGCTGTATTAAAACATCGAATCACATGACTATGTATCTTTAAGATACTCACTAAGCTTAACATGTTACTGATTCACAATGTTTCTGTCCCTGTATATATGCACTATTATTTTGCTTTTCTTTATAGACTTATTTTGAATACATGTTCCCTTGCTTACCTGCTGGGAACATTCCATCAGATCAGTGTGCCATGATTTCTTAAAGCGTCCTCTAATAGTTTGTAAATATGCAATTAACATAAGTTATGAGCGTTTTAATGGCTCTTTACTGCCAGTTTACCTACCAAAAGAATTATTCCAATTTCCAGTGCTACCAGCCATGTAAAAATATACCTATACTATTATATTCTCACTGAGACTACATTTTATTGTTCTTTGGCTAATTGGTTCTGTGCTTGGTACTTTTCACCAAACCCCGGCATGATTAGACAGGAACACATAGAAGGGATGATTCCATGTATGAGGTAGTTTGCTATGGAAATAGGTTCTTCTGTCACTACGTTCCTAGACTACTGAACACACTCACATCAAATTAACCCTCATCATAATGGCATTTTATCCAGGGCCAGCCACATGCATGCCGGGGACTCAATGTAGTGTACCGTATGGGGATTTGTATAAACAGCAGCCTCGGAGACCTCTCAAGTTCAAAAGTGATGACCTACCATCTCATTTCACAGTTATTTGGGGAGAAAATTCACCTTGAAATACTAGCTTTCTTGATTTTGACATGATGACATGATAGTTTTATCAATACATGAGTGCAGGACCTCACCCAGATCGTTGCTTCCCTGTCTGATATTTAGGAAGTAAGAAATGAGGGCTTCACGGGGTGCCTGGTTGGCTCAGTGGTCGAGCATCTGCCTTTGGCTCAGGTTGTAATCCTGGGGTTCTGAGATTGAGTCCCATATCAGGCTCCCTGCTCAGTGGGGAGTCTGCTTCTCCCTCTGCCTATGCCTCTGCCTCTCTCTCTGTGTGTCTCATGAATAAAGAAATAAAATCTTATTAAAAAAAAAAGAAGAAAAGAAATGAGAGCTTCCAACGTTACATCTTGATGTTCCCAAATGATTTTATTTCTGGGCAAGCAAGCTAGACATACTGGCTTTGGTGTCTTCAGTAGTCCGGGAGCCGCTTGCCTTCAGAGTCGTCTTCTTCTTTCTTCTTTCTTCTTTCTTCTTTCTTCTTTCTTCTTTCTTCTTCCTTCTTCTATTTTATTTATTTATTCATGAGAAACACACAGAGAGAGAGAGAGAGAGGCAGAGACACAGGCAGAGGGAGAAGCAGGTTCCATGCAGGGAGCCTGACGTGGGACTCGATCTCGGGTCTCCAGGATCACATCCTGGACCGAAGGTGGAGCTAAACCACTGAGCCACCCGAGCTGCCCCAGAGTCTTCTTATACATATTCTAAATTGTTGAGAGAAATAATTAAATGGAAAAGCTTCTAAGACAAAAACTGCTCTCGAGTGCCACACCAGACCCTACTGATTCTGCTGTATCTACCTCTGACGCTGTTCAGAGGAGCCCTCTCACTAGCTGTAGCTCATGTTGCAGAAGGCTGTGCTGTGAAGTGAACAGGTGTTGATACAGCGCACGGAAGTAAGAGATTTATGTCTGCATCTCTCTGACAAGAACTCCTGGGGGAGGGTGTGCGTGTGTGTGTGTGTGTGTGTGTGTGTGGCTTGGTGTGCAACAGCTGAAAATTTGTGTACTAGTAGTGTCCCTGTATTGGCAGTAATGTTTTGAACTCTGTGATACCAATTAAAATCCTGTGATTTTAATTTCAAAAGTAATTATTGAGATCATTTTAACCATTCACCAGTTTTCAGCTACCATTTCTGAGGTGACTTTTTTCTTTCGTGTAGAAAATATGGAAAAAAACTATGAAGATGAAAACCGAAATTTCTGTAAATTACACCTGCTGATGCAGTTTTGCACCTTTTAAAAATATTTTTAAATCATTTTCAGTGTCTGACTTACTATGTTCCTATTTTTCTCTATGGACACACACATACACAAGTTGGGAGACTATGCTATTATTTTTCAGTGTGTGTCAATTTTTTAAGTAATTGATATTTTTCAGGGATCCCTGGGTGGCGCAGCGGTTTGGCGCCTGCCTTTGGCCCAGGGCGTGATCCTGGAGACCCAGGATCAGATCCCACATCGGGCTCCCGGTGCATGGAGCCTGCTTCTCCCTCTGCCTGTGTCTCTGCCTCTCTCTCTCTCTCTCTCTCTCTGTGACTATCATAAATAAATAAAAATTTAAAAAAAGTAATTGATATTTTTCATATATATTATTCGAAAAATATCAATGTATATATACACACACGTGCACACACACTCTGATTTAAGAAAAGTAAATTGTGGTTGTGTTAGAAACTTTGGAAAATAGGAAAAGCCTACAGAGCACCTAAAACCACTCCCTTAAAATGCCCACTGGATCATTTTGAGGATATACCTTTCTAGCCATATGTGTATGTATCCATGTATGAGAACTAGAGATAAATGCAAATACTGATTAACGGTTATAAAATGTTTCCTAAACTGATTTTAAAATGTATAAAATTATTGATTTTTTAAATTGATTCTCTTTGTTTTGTTCTTTTTGCCCATTTTCTGTGTTAAAGTATCCAACAAAATCCACCATCTTACCCATTTTTCAAGAATACAGTAAGTATATTAATGTTGTTGTGCAACCATCACCACCATCCATCTCCAGAATTCTTTTTTATCCTGCCAAACTAAAACTCCATACCCATTAAGTAATTACTCGCCATTCCTCCCTCCTCGGCCTCCCTCGTGACCACATTTTACTTTCTGTCTTGGTCAATTTGCTTAGTTTATGCACCCTATGTAATTGGAATCATGCAGTATGCATTCTTTTATAATTGGCCTAGTGCATTTTTAGCACAATAGTTTTTTTTTTTAAGATTTTATTTATTTATTCATGAAAGACACAGAGAGAGGTAGAGACATAGGCAGAGGGAGAAGCAGGCTCCTTGGGGAGGGGGGATGATGGAGGACTCGATCCCAGGACCCCTAGCATGCTGTTTTAAGGTTCATTCAGTTGTCAGAATTTCTTTCTGAGTAATGCAATATTGTATACATAGAGCACCTTTTGTTTATGTATCCACCTGTCAGTGAACACTTGGTATGCTGCCACATTTTAGCCATTATTAATAATGCTGCTATGAATTTGAGTGTGCAGTGTCTCTGCTTTCAATTCATTTTGAGTATATATCCAGAAGCGGGATTGGTCGGTTGTTGATCGGTTTTGCAATATTTAACAATATGATTTTTAATTGCTGAATAGTATTCCATTATATGAATGCACCATCATTTATTTTAACAACTCCCATATTCATTATTTAAATTGTTTATAAGATTATAATCTTTCATTTTTATATGAGCATTTCAAGAAACAAAAAGTATGGACTTTATCAGGACTTCTGGTACACATATCACCAAATTAACCCATAGATAGATTGCCCATAAGGAGTTTATAGAACTAAACAAATACTGCATTGGTCCCTAAGTCTAACTCATATAAACATTTTCCTTTGAAGATAATTAGGGTAACCCCTTCTATTACTCCTACCTCCCAGCTCCAGGTATACCTCTTTATTCTGCTTTAATAACACTACCAAAGGATGCAGTCGTGAATTCTGGGTTCAAAGAAGAATCATTTGCTCCTTTCCTTTTTAATTTCCAGATTTCAGTCTCTAAGTGGGTGGACAAAAGATAATTTTTATAAAAAAGCCGCCAAAGATCCTTTTGTGATGCCAGATTTGAAAAATGCTTGTCGAAATGTACAGTAGTATGTTCATGTATTATACTCTTAGTCTGTTAGGTTGCTTTCTAGCTCATGGGGTCATCTATCAAGTGAACAATGTGACTAGGCCGAATGAGTAAGAAATCTATTTGCTGGGGGCACTAATTCTGAATTCTGGGCTCGGAGTCGTGACTGGCTCAATTGGTAGATCATGTGAACTCTTTATCTCAGGGTTGTGAGTTCAAGCCCCAGGCTGGTCGTAGAGCTTACTTAAAATTCAATCAATCAATCAACCCTAAATTTTGGAAGATAATTGCTAAAGGGACTCAAGAAATCAAAATTAAGTTATTCCTCAATTAAGGATCTGAAGAAAGCAATGAAGTAATTTTTTTATTAAGCAAAAACAAGTAGCAAATATGAGGAATGCATGACAGTATAACTGACATAGGTCAGGTCTTTTGCATGTTTTTCTAATTCTATAAACTTAGCAACCAAGTCTAGCTGTTTATTTATCTAGCCATTACTTATTCAGTACCTACCTGGTATGAATTTTTAGTGACGAGAGCAGGCTCTTATGGGCCACTAAAACTTATTGTAAATATTCAGAATTTACTCTTAGAATCACTAGATTGTTCACATAACTGAAAATAAGTGTATTGAAAATAAAATTGAAGTTGAAATGCCCAGAATCCATTCCAGCAAATCAACCATTCCCCTTTCCAGAGTTTATTTGTTCTTTGTCTGTATGGAAATAACATTTCATGTAGCTTCAATCATATTGCATATATGATTGGTTTCACATTCTGAGTTTGTCATTTAACATTTACATTTTCATTTACTGTCTTAGGCATTTTCCACATCACTGTAATAGCTGTAATCAAAATATATGAGGGGGCTCTGACTTTAATATAGTTGCTTTCATATAGGACTTTAACTTTTGAATATATTCCCCTTCTGTTACCTGAGAAAGCTTTCTTTCTTAGTAGAGACACTTTTACTTATCACACCCAGATTTGTCCAAAAAAAATGTAATTAATAATTATCTGAGTGCAGTAACTCTGCCTTTGTCTTTTTGTGGCTTTAGCAACCAGCTCAGCAATTGACAAATAGCAGAATTTCAATTTTTTAATTGAATAAATAACTTTGATTAATTAAATTTCTAGAGATCAGGGTATTGTGATTACTTGGTAGTCCACATGCATTTTGTCACAGTACATGTTGTTAAAGATTATTTTTAAATGCATTAGTCTCCTTTCTTTCAAAGTTTATTTAAAATTTTGCCCCTGACTATTTCTGTAAGAGATTTGAGCCAGCATCAAGTAGAATTTGCATACATAATATAACCATCAAAATGAAAATAAGCATCTCAATGTTTCTTTGAAAGAGAGTAGTAGTAATAAATTCAAAAAGTAAAGTCATTGAACTATTTAGAGGAAGGGAGAGACTAATGAGATTACTGTAATTAAGCATACATTAAATGCATGACAGAGTTTCTTGATTGTCAAGTAATAAGAAAAATGAGCTAGTTCTTATTTTGCATGTTTGGTTATAATCTGACAAGAGAAATGAATGTTTCATGGAGTCTATTGGTCATTCGTTCATTCATTCATTCATTCAAATGTTTGTCTAATGCCTACTAGTGGCTACGGTAAGAAAAAGCCACTGGGGAAGCAGGAGTGAATAAGAGGGACCATCTCTAACCTTGTGAAAACAGACAGGTACAAGTGTGACATGTGTAGTAGGGGAGGAGTAAATAGTGCTTACTCTGCCAGAGAATTCAGCAAAGGTTGCCGAGGAGCCAGATACTCAGGTTGAGATTAAAGGGGTTCTTAGGAATTAGCTCATTAGAATTCAAAGAGAGGTGCAGAGCCAAATGGGTATAATCCCTGAAATGAGAGAGAGCCAGTGTCAGAGAGTGATATAATGTGTAGCTCTTGAGGAGAAGGAGAAGAGCTAGAGTCCAAACCATTCCCTTAAGCCACTGAAAACTTTTAAGCAGGAAAATAGTGTGATTAAATCTGCATTTGAGAGAAAGCACTCTGTCTACAGAATGAAGGATTCACTGAAGTGGGGAGCAAGAGTATATTCTTGGAGACCAGTCTGGATGCTGTTGGACAATTCCCGGTGATGGGTGGTGGCATCTTGCAATAGAGTCACAGCAAAGGAAATGAAGAAATGTGGAAATATTTGAGAGTTACAGAACTCCCTATTTGGGAAATAGAATCCACAGGATTTAGTACTTGAAGAGGATGTGAGGGAGAGGCTCAAGAATGACTCCTAGTGTTCTCATTTGAGCAACACCTGTGTGGATGAGAAAACCAGACGACGAGAAGCATAAGCGCAGATTCAAGGAAGATGATGAAACAGTTTTTACTGTGTTGAGCCTGAAGAGCATTTGAGACATCCAAGCAGACCGTGAAATAAACAGCTGAATATTTGGACCTAGTATTCAGAGTATTGCTGAATTCTGGAGATAGGCACTCAAGAATATTCAGAACATAGAAGGCATTTTAAATTATGTCTATGGTCCTGGAAAGACTTAATAAAGAGAGAGAGCGAGAAGAGAAGAGGTCCTATATCAGATAAAAAGGATCATGATTCTGGGGCCATTGGGCAATATGTTGAAGACTGTCCTCAGTAGCAATTTGAAAGAAAGATTAGTAAAGTACTTCTAGCAGAAACCTAGAAAGAGCCTGAATCCCTGCTGTCACTGTTGAGCAGACATATTAGTTCTTGGCTGCCTATTCCTGGATTATCTATTATAAAAGACAAATCTCTGTCTGTTTGAGATCATGATAATTTGACTTTCTAGATCTTACAGCTTGACTTCTTTCCAACTTCTAAAACATGCAAGTCAAGTATTAAAACACCGTAACGTAACCATTTTAATGAGGTTATGTACAAAGTTCATGGGGTATATAACTGAAGGACCATAGAAAAAAACCTCAAAATACTTACAGGGGAGTCAGGAATGACATTACAGAAGATGCACCATTTGATCTGAGACTTGCAGAATAAGTAAGCAACTGCCCAGATGGCTATGTTTGAGCAGCAGGGGAGCAACGTGGTAGAGAGTTGGATAGAACAGATCAGAGACTATAGAAGGAGGGCCTGGCTGACAGATATGAGTACAGACATAACTGTGTGATCTATTCCAGTCTCTGCATCAGTCTAAAATTGCTGGAGTGTGATGTGAGTGATGGTGGAAAGAAGGAGGTGGCTGGACAGGGAGGCAGGGACTAGACTGGAAAGTCTTTGTAAAATATATTTAAAAAAAAAACACAGTGTAGAGTAATAAAAAGAGTTCAACACAAGGCAGAGTCATTTGCAAATTGGGATCAGGCTCATATGGTCATGTTAGATGACTGTGGCATTATTGAGGAAGGAAAGTGAGAAAGAAGTGGAGTGAGTTGATGGCAATAAATAGCTCAGGGACATGGTGATGAGGATGAATAGTAGGGAAAACAAAACAAGACTGGAGTAAAGTACAGGCTGTAAGAAGTAATCAGGGGTTCCAGAGAAGACAAAGTAGTAGATTAGGGGAGGGGAGTGTGTGTGTGTGTACAGATGTGTTCAGGGAGTGAGTGGGCAGGGCCAAGAGAGACTGAGGAATAAGACATTATTCTGACTTGGCCATAAAGCAAGTCAAGGACCTGCGCCACAGGGTGAGCACGAGAGACATTCTCAACATTCCTTGTCTGTTGTTGTCTTATGGCCACAGCCAATTAATGAGAACATCCATTCAACAGGAGCTGATTCTGTATTCGCCCCTCTACCAGACTAGAAACTCCTGAAGGACAGGGAGACATGCATTCACTGTTCATCCGAGGATGTTACCATTCTCCCATTAACCTCACAGAGCTTTTCTTGTCAAAGATCTTGAGAGAATAATTATTGGAAAAATAACCACACGAGAAGACTGTTACAGAGATTCAAGTCTCGGGGGGATATATATATATTATTATTATTATAATTATAAAATGTGCTTGATTTTCAAAATAAAAATGTTAAATAATGATAAAACTTTAAGAATTTCTGCAAAACAAAAAAGAAATGATACGCCAAAAATAAATACTCGGAAGTGCCAACTAATTCAGTGAGTAGAAAAGATTCACTATGTATTTAATTGAATATGTGGGCCAGGAAAATGTTGCCATAGCTTTCTTTAACTATAAAGAACATAAATAAATATGCTTTAAAATGATTCCTGTTCTTTACCCCTTCCACCTCCAATGAGGTAAAGAATGTAAAATTGCAAAGGAAAAAAAATATAGCTAAATGTGCTATTTTCACTAACAGAGTTATGATATAGGAAGTACTCAGAAACATGCCGGCACATACACAGCAGAATTCATAATAAAGTTTTGAGAAACCTTCTCATCCCCCAAAGAGAGCTCTACTGGCGAGGTATTTCCTAGAAGAAAGCCACGCTACTGAATCTGTGCCCTGATGCATGCCATCAAGGATGTTAGGGAAGTTTAAATTGTGTGTGTGTGTGTGTGTGTGTGTGTGTGTATCCACAGAGAAAGAGAAATTTGTTGGAAAAAGTTGCTTCTAAAGAGTTAGATCTACATTAAGTCTTTTTTGCTTATTTTATCAATGTGATTGGCTTTCATTTTCAAATCTGTGACTTTTGAAGGATCTGCTCTGGGGGCAGGCTTCCTTACAGCTGCAGCAGAGTGTATGCTTGTCATTAGCCAGTTGCTCAGTCACTGTCTCCATTTATAGTTGGGTTTGTAAAGTGTTCAAAATAGGAACTCTGGGTTTCTGCTGATCTTGAGTCATCAAAGAAAAGAAAAGCTTTATTCCTTCTTATATTCAATTCCATCTATGCTGACATTTTTTTAAGACTGACATGGTTGACTAGGGGAAAAAAAAAAACAAAACACCTGACTTTGCCTTTTTTTAAGGTTCAAACTGACTCTACTGTGCTTTCTACTACAGAATGTTAGGATCTTGATTGTGTATTTATGTAGGAATTTCTTCAGGATATATATTTTAATAAGCTGCTAAAAAGGAAACTGAATCTCTTTCTCTTGGGTACTATTGGAGCCATCTTCTTGCAGAAGGGAAGAGCGACTCTGCCAAGACAAGATTACTCAAGTTGCTTAAATTACAAAAGTAAATGGCAAGTTTGTCCCCTGAAAGGCTAGTATCAGAAAAGGAGGGAGGGGAATAAAAGATAACTGTATTCAACAGCCTCCTGTAACTTAGAGAACTAAATCTAGAATTACAAATTCCCTAGGAAAGTAGACGAAATTTGAGACAAATAAAATGTGGAAAAGAGAGCTGCAATGGTCAGGATCCCAAGAAAAATGGTAGCACATTGATTTATAAATGCACTGTGTCACAGGCCCACTGGGATAGGGTGAAGCCTGAAAGGACAGAGCCATAATCTGGAGCAGGCAAAGTCAAAGTTGTTGTGTCCTCCAGACTCAAAGGGACCAAGGGGAGAGCAGTTATTTGAACCAAGAAGTGGAGAGTGTTGTAGAGGAAAGATGCTAGAGGGGATCAGTGACGTCCTTGGCTCACATCTGGGAACTTCACAGGTAGGTTGGCAGAAGAAAAGTGGCCAAAGAATCTGTCATCTTTTATCAGGAGCACTGTTGCCATCTGGGTTCGACAATGCTGTGTTTTACTGTCTGCCCATGTAACAATAATAATAGTATATCCTAATCACTGTGACAATCAAGTTATTCCCACTCATTCCCAATCTTCCCTGGTCAGTAGGTGGTTTCCTCTCCAGTTGAGAATTACTATATGTTAACCAAGTAACCAAATTTTAATCTTCAGATCAGCGTAGATCACCAGAAGGCTATCTTCAGAAAGCTATATATGTGTGCCAATAGACTTGCATATTACAAAGGGGGAAAGATAGCTGCACAGTCTAGGACCCCACATCCACATATCAGGCAAGAAAGAGGAAATTGGCAAAGTAGGTAAGGATGAGTTTTAGTTTTCCCAGAAATGCTTAGTATATATCTCATTGGTCAGAACTGTGTCCCATGGCAACTCCTATCTACAATGTAATTAAGAGACATATTTTAAGTTTGGGCACACTGTCACCCTAGATAGAATTGCAATTCTTTGAGTAATGATGAAGACACATGGGCATGAAGAGGCAGTTAGCGGCATCTTTCCCCTTATCTCTAGTGGCTTGGCGTGGATGAATGACACTAGAATAATATAAGGCCCTGCATTCTCTCCATCGATGCATACATTAATTTGCATGGAAATTAATAACAAAATCAGGGTGTGGTCATTCATTTGTTATAGCAACAGATCTAATAATAACTCAGAGTAAAATAAAAACATTCTGTCATTGGCATATTTGCAGATTCCCCAGTAGCCTGATGCTGGAGGACAGAAGTTTAAATCTCCAAGCCTTCTCCGAGCCTTTATTTATCCCCAGCCTAACCAAGGACTCTCATAGTTTGGCAGTGAGATCTTTTCATCTTTTGGTCCTTAAACATTCTTAGGGTATTCGGTAAGTGTTCTGGATTGAATGAATGAATGCAACAGAAATGGAAAGGCTAGAAAAGGAGGAGCATTCGGCATTTGAATTATCTTTGGAAAATCACTCTTTGACAGGAATCTGTGGTCTAAAATTTAGCATCTTCTTGGTTGTCCTCAGGGTATTTGTTTCTCTTTGCTTTTCTTTTTCTGTTTTCCTTGGCCTGGTCCTTCTCTTTCTCTGGTACCTCCTTTTAGTTGAATGATGACTAAGTCTTTGGTAATTTGATTGAGATCACATTGTTCAGTTTATTTTTGTTGTTATTGCTAGTGCTTTCAGTGTTATATTAAAAAAGACGCCAAAGCCAATGTCATGAAGTTTTGTTTTGTTGTTTCCCCTCTGCTTTCTTTTTCTTTTTTAAAAGATTTTATTTATTTATTCATGAGAGACAGAGAGAGAGGCAGAGACAGGCGGAGGGAGAAGCAAGCTCCATGCAGGGAACCTAGTGTAGTTTTAGTTCTTATATTTGGGGCTAAATTTTTGGGTTACTTTTTGCTTATGGTGTAAAGTAAGAGTCCAACTTCACTCTTTTACATGTGCATATCCAGTTTTCTGCACCATTTGTTGAAAAGATTATGCTTTCCCAAACAAATGAATCTTGAAACCCATCAGAAATTAATTGTGCATGCATGCAAGAGTTTGCTTCTGGACTCTCTGTCCTAGTCTGTTGGTCTATGTGTTTGTCTTTATGCCACTATCATACTGTTTGGATTGTGGTGGTTTTGTAATAAATTTTGAAATTACACAGTGTGAGATCTACAGTTTTGTTCTTTTTCAAGGTTGTTTTGGCTATTCAGAGTCTCTTGAGACTCCATGTGAATTTTTGGCTGATATACTTCTCTTTTTATAAAAAAAAAAATGCCTTTGGAATTTTGATAGGGATTGTGTTAAATCTGTACATTACTCTGGATAGTATTAATATCTCCACAATATTAAGTCTTCCAATCCATGAGCACAGGATGTCTTTGTATTTATTGATGTCTTTAATTGATTTCAGCAGCATTTTTACTTTTTAGTGTATATAAGTCTTTTGCTCTTTTTGGTTGGCTTTTCTCTGAAGTATTTTTTTTTTTTTCATTCTGGTGTAATGATATATAGTCATTTCCTTAAGTTTTTTTTTTTTTTTCGATTGTTCATTTTAGTACACAAAAATGCCTATGATTTTTGTGTTAGTTTGTGAATTCTCAGAAGGCAGGAACTATGCCTTATTTGTATTTTGCAAAGTTAATATGAGATAATAATAGCTGTCACTAATATGTGTTTTTATGTTTCATTGACAATAATCTCCTTTTTTTTTTTTCCTTTTTCCCACTTCAGGGCTCTACTAGTTCAACAGCCTCTCCTCCAGTCTCCACCCCTGTCACAGGACACAAAAGAATGGTTATACCAAACCAACCCCCTCTAACAGCAACCAAAAAGTCTACCTTGAAACCCCAGCCTGCACCCCAGGCTGGACCCATCCCCGTGGCACCGATTGGAACACTAAAGCCCCAGCCTCCACCGGTCCCTGCCTCCTATACAACGGCGTCCACCCCTTCAAGGCCTACCTTTAATGTACAAGTGAAGTCAGCTCAGCCCAGCTCTCTTTACATGGCTGCTCCTTCATCAGGACAATTTTATGGCACAGGCCCAGGACCCCAGGGCTATAACACTCAGCCAGTTTCTATCTCTGGGCAGTGCCCACCTCCTTCCACACGGGGGGGCATGGATTATGCCTATATGCCACCGCCAGGACTTCAGCCTGAGCCTGGGTATGGGTATGCCCCCAACCAAGGTCGTTACTATGAAGCCTCTTGCCCAGCAGGGCCTGGCTATGGGGGCAAAAATGACTCTGATCCACCTTATGGTCAACAAGGTCACCCAAATACCTGGAAGCGAGAACAAGGGTATCCTCCTTTTGGAACAGGAAACCAGAACCCAGCTGGGATGTATCCAGTTGCTGGTCCCAAGAAGACCTATATCACAGATCCAGTTTCAGCACCCTGTGCATCACCACTGCAGCAAAAGGTAGGGAGCTCATTAATGTAGCAATGAGGCTGAAGGAGTATGTATCTTGGCCTGCTTTCCCCAGAAAGCAGAGCCTAGGGCAAAAGTGTACACTCTACTTTTATGCCATTAGGATGTTCAGTCCCAGGGAAGTATGAGTGAAACAGGAAAGTGGGGAGATGCTATGTGGGCTATGTTACCAGTAAGGCTACTGTTTAGTATCAAAAATAACCAGTTGTTCAGTTTTGAGGATCATCTTCCAAAAGACTATATATGAACAAATCAGGACAGTCTGTTCAGGAAAAGGAAGGGAAAATAATTTAGCTTCTAGCTCTTGTCTCCTATTCGTCAAAACTTCCCTCTGTGGGTAAGAAACTTCCTCACACTTAAGACATTACATTTACTTGGGATCTGAATAGATCTGCAGGACCTCATATCTTAATAAGGGTGAGAGATTCCCAGAATTGCAAGTAAGAGGTATATAAGGCAACATTAGGTGAAGTGCTATCAGGTCAGGCTCATGTAAAGCCAGTTAGAACCCAAGCGAAGTTGGTGCTTTGGGTTCTGCCTACGGCAGGACAAACCTAGGGCTGCTGGGATAGAACAAGTATACAAGAGTGCAGGAGGTAGGTAAGATGCAGGGGATTCAAGATAATGCAGACACCTTGTCTAGTTTCCTTTGGGAAGGAGCTGTAGTAGCTTGGCACTTGTTTATTACCTCTTGTTCATCCGCATTACTGATCCTTCAGGAATTATCTTCCTCTCCAGCCTTTAAGATATTAAGAAATTTTTAAAAATTGTTTATGACAGTAGTTGGATTTTATTGCAAGCATACGTTTTAAGTCAACATGTTCAGTTACTTCCTGCGAATAGTTAAAATACTGCACATAGCTACTCAGCTACAACTTGGATTTTCCATGAGCACTAGAACCAACATAATGTTTCTTCCCACCCTATCAAGAGGAACCAAGGTGATCTACTTGGAAGGAATGTGAGGGAGAAACCAAGCTAGTTTCCAGTTATTGGGTTGGAACTGAGCCCACCCTTTTAGAGCTATGAAAATTCAGAAACTGGAGAGCCCTTGATTATCTGGAAGTTAAATGGTAATTATTGAGATGGATTATGGAAGTGTTGTGTGTGTGTGTGTGTGTGTGTGTGTGTGTGTGTGAGCAATTCTTTTACCCATTTGAGATTGTCAATTCCCAGGCATACTTATTCACATTTTCAAAATTATACCAAAAATTTGTCAGGTCCTTGCTCTCTAGATAAGGTATTTACTAAATCACGATTCTCACATGAAAGTGTCTGCTCTATTAAGTATGTTCCAAAGGAATTTTAGGTTCTTGAGAGGAAAAGAATCCTTCCTGGTAGAGCCTGTGAGTAGCTGGAGGCACCCACCCGTTCACCTTATGAAGGCTCATTACATGAAAGCTGACTAGCCAAAGTTATTCTCCAAGTCCGAATGCTACGTGTTTTTGGAACATTACTCTTGGAAGACCTTTCTTTTCAAAATCTCTCCATGCAAAGTTTTATTCGGGTTTTTTTTGTTTTGCCTTGTTTTTTTTTTTTTTTTTAATTTTTATTTATTTATGATAGTCACAGAGAGAGAGAGAGGCAGAGACATAGGCAGAAGGAGAAGCAGGCTCCATGCACCAGGAGCCCGATGTGGGATTCGATCCCGGGTCTCCAGGATCACACCCTGGGCCAAAGGCAGGCGCTAAACCGCTGCGCCACCCAGGGATCCCTGCCTTGTTTTTAAATAAAGTTTATTGAAAATAGCCAAGCTGGATAGGCTTGGCCTTTGTTATCATTACAGCACGTGTGCAGTAGTCCCTCTTGGACCAGAAAACAACCAGGTCAGAAAAAAATGGGGTTATTCAACTTTACCTCACTTGGATATAAGTGAAACAAATTCTCCTATGGAAGATGAAAAGCCTAGGTTGGGAAAATTGCCATCACCATTTAAGCTCATCTAGGCATGCAGTGTTGCCTTGTCTAGAGCAGCTTGACTGATGTTCCCAAGGGAGAGAGATGAGCCTTGAGTTGTTTCAGGATCCCATCACCCCACCTGGGAAAACAGACGCAAGACAAAGTAAAAGTATGTCTAGGTAGAGAGAATCATCTGGTGACAGGTACGGAGCCAGTCCTGTCTACCCATCATGTCACAGAGCACTGAAGATAGTCATTCTTCAACATTTTGAACCAATCCAGCACTGTAGGGGGAAAGAAAAAATCAGCACCCACTGCAAGACCTGGATCTAGGCTGTCAGGTCCAGCCACATGACTAGCATTTGGTCGGCCATCAGCAGCCTAGTCAGGGTGCTGGAATCAGCTTTGATCAGCCAGGCACCAGAAAGCACAAAACATCATTTTCCTTCTTACTGGAGTAAGATGATCTACTTCAAGATGATCTACTACATTATTACACATTCTGGCTATCGGTAGATTTCCTGTCATTTGAAAATTTATTTTCGAGAGTGTCCTGCATTTTGACATCATCTTGTGCATTTTAAAAATGAAACTTAAATCGTCTATTTTTGCTGGGATTATAAAGGGGAGTGGTTAGGGGTTGGTGTTTAGCCATCTGTCTGTTTTGGGAAAGGGGAAAGAGGCCGACAAAACTACAGATATTTCCTGTGTGTGTTGTGGGGGCACAGGGGGTTGGGTGTGGGGGCTCTTCCATAGCTGGTCTTTGAGCAGAACACTGCTGTATTCAACTGCACCTGTGTACAGAGGAGCTCATTGTCCCAGTATTGACTCTGAGTGGCTTAGTGATGTGACTACTGGCTTGAGAAATGAGCTCCTAATTCTAGTCCCAATTCCTCCCTTGACATTCCTCTTTCAGCTTGGGGAAAGACTCTAGACCTCTTTATGTCATGCTCCCAGCCTTCGTAAAGTGGAACGTCATCTTCCCTAATTAATTAATGATTGCAGAGGGCTTGGAAATTTCCAAGCGCTGAATAATTGCCAAGTGAGGACTCTTCGACTTTCTTACCGCCTCCCATTTATTTCCACTTTTTTTTTGGTTTTTTTGGAGGGTTTTTTTTAGTCATTAGTGGAAAACGTATCTTCATACCTTAAGATAGTTCTCTTTTGTTACATCGAGAAGTTTGAAGGAATTTTGACATTGGATCCATTAAGGAAAAAGTTGTTGTTTTTGTTAAAGTGAAAGACATAAATCTTCCCTATATCTGAGATGAGCTGCTTTAATTTCCTTCCAATAGGAAAGAAGAGGAGAAAGTAGAAGGGGAAAGAAAAGGAGAGGAAAGACAGGAAAAAATGCAGAAAGGAAGGAGACAGCCTGAGAACCTGCAAAGTGCGGGGGATCATGATTATATTTATGTTCCCATAATGTGCTGAGCAGTGAATTTGCATGCTGCAGTCGACCATAATGTGTTTCCTGGACCATCTGAGCTGAGTTCCTTGAAAAATATTGTTATAAGCAAGTCTTTATAAGAGAGAAATATTCCTTTTCCCACTGGAAATCCTCTTAAAGACACAGCGGAATCTTTTCTTTTGGCTCCTTTATAAAAGCTCCTAGCTGCTGTGCAGTTCACAGAACTCTTGTCCTTGCATTATCTCCACACACCAGTGAGGCGGGATGTGTGTTTTCTCTAATATTCAGATAAGAAGAATCAGTGTGAAAGCGCTGGAGCCAAGACCTAGAGGCTGGTTATCACTCTTGGGTACATAATGACCCAAGGGCAGGGCAGCCTTATACTCCTTTCTTTGCCATCAGCCTAATCTGTGCCAGTCTCAGTTCATTAAAGACAAATGGCCCCACAGTGTGTGAAAGGCACTGATGCTGTGCATCCCAGGAAAACTGAGGGGACCCACCTAGTCTGGGGGTTGGTTAAATTCTAAAATCATCTACTGTTAACATCTTCTTGGAAAACCCTTCATGCTGGTGAGAGTGTGGAGATCAAAAAAACACTTTTCTTTTTTTTTTTTTTTTTTTTTTTTTTTTTTTTTAATTTTTTTAATTTTTTATTTATTTATGATAGTCATACAGAGAGAAAGAGAGAGAGCCAGAGACACAGGCAGAGGGAGAAGCAGGCTCCATGCACCGGGAGCCCGACGTGGGATTCGATCCCGGTCTCCAGGATCACGCCCTGGGCCAAAGGCAGGCGCCAAACCGCTGCGCCACCCAGGGATCCCAAAAAAACACTTTTCAATAAATCCCAACACGAAGTTTTTCATATCCAGAGTTAGAACAAATCACTGCTTTTCATTTAGCTTTTGAATCTAGGGGATACTTAATAGTACAGAGAAGAGACTGAAGGCAGTGGACTTTTGGGGTCAGTCTTAATTTGTTAAGATTCAGAAAATATTTGAGAACATTGATAGAGTAGTATTTCAAACATTCAGATAGTATCATCAGCAACTCAGGATCCAAAGTAGTTACCTAATTTCTCACACTCACCATTATGCTAACATTTTACATTCCTTCTGGAATATGCGTGAGTATATGTATGCTATTATATACACGGTCTTCCTGTTTTCCCCACTTGCCAAATGTCCATGGAATTTGTTGATTCATATTCTTTAATCAACCCTTTGAGGTTTAAGTACAATGAAGTGTGTCTATTTTAAAAGCATATAACAGTGAACCTTTGACATAGGTATGCACCTGTGTAACCACCACCACAATCTTGAGACCATTTCAACCACCCCACAGAGCTTCATCATGGCCTATGACATTCACTCCCCTTTACCCTCAGCCCCAGGTAACCATTCTGCTTTCCAGTATAGGTTATTTTCCTCTGTTCAGAATTCCATATAAATGGAATCATATAGTATGCACTCCTGTGTCCGAGCTTCTTTCACTCACTATATATATATATTTTTTTTTTTTGTGATCCATTTATGTCATTATGCATATCAGTAGTCATTCATTTTGATTGCTAAGCAGTGTTCCATTGTATGGGTATGCTACATTTTGTTTATTCATTAACTTCTTTGGACACATTTTTAATTTCATTTTGAATTATGAATAAGGCTACTTTGAATATCCATGTACTGGTTTTTGTATGGACATAGTATTTATTCCTCTTATAAAATACCTAGCAGAGGGATTTCTGAGTCATATGGTTAACTATTTAACTTCATAAGAAACTGCAAAAATTTTTTTCCTTAATGCACCATTTTATATTCTCATCAACAAAGTATGAGAGGTCCAGTTGGTCCTCAGTCCTGGCAACACTTGTCAGTCTTCTTAATTTTAGCTATTTACATTTTATAATAATTTATCTAATTGTGGTTTTTATTTACATTTCCCTTTTGACTAATGATGTGGGATGTTTATTATTTATGCACTTATTGGCCATCATTTATGTTCTTTTATGAAGTGTCATCAAATTCTTGGCCCATTTTTTGATTGAATTGCTTCTTTTTATTGGGAGTTATAAGTATACCTTGTATATTCTGGATATGAATCCTTAGGTATATGCATTAGCAATATTTCTTCCAGGTCTGTGACTTGGCTTTTCATTTCCTTGATGTCTTTTTCTGAAGAGCAGGAGTTTTTAATTTTGATCCAGTTCAGTTTATCACTTTTATCCTTTTATAGTTTATATTTCTTTTCCTTATATTTTTGCCTCTTCATGGTAACAAAGGCTGTATTCTTTTTTGAAAAAATGTACATATAGGTAAGTTTAGGGATATAATTCGCTCCTTGTTAATTTTTTTTTGTATAATGTTAGATAAGGTTAAAATTCATTTTCCCCCAATGGCATATGCAGTGTTTTCCAGCACAATTTGTTGAAAAGACTTCCCTTCCATTGAATACCCTAGACACATTTGACAAAAATCAATTGGCCACATATGTGGGGGTCTATGTGGACTCTCTCTTCCATTACACTAATTTACATATCTTTAAGTCAATTCCACACTACCTTTATCATTGATTTTTATAGTACATTTTGAAATCAGGCTGTGCAAATTTTCCATCTTTGTTCGTTTGAAAGTGTTATCATTATTCTAAGTCCTTTCCATTTCCTTATAAATTTTAGCATCACCTTCTCAGTTTCCCCAAATAGCCTGCTATGATTTAGTTTCAGACTTTGTTGAATCTATGGATCAATTTGAAAAGAGTTTATATTGTAACGATGTTGTCTTCTAACACATGAACATGGTATGTCTCTCATTTGACTTCTATTTTTATTAATTTCTCTCAACAGCATAATATAGTTTTACACACATTTTAAGTTATTCCTAAGCATCTCACATTTTGAATGCCATTGTAAATGATATTTTTTAAAAATTTCAATTTGTAGTTGTTGCCTGTTCATAGGTAGTTTTTTGGGTTGTTTTTTTTTTTTTTTTTTGTATTGACCTTGTATCATATGACTTTGTTAAATCTAACAGTTTTACGAGCCTATTTAAGACTCCTTTGGCTTTTTTACCTAACCATTTCATCAGCGAATAAATTGTTGATTTAATTGTTTATTTCTGTTATGGATAACAGTCTATCAACTTCCTGTATTTGGAAGATGTGCTTTTTGGTTGAAGAAAAAACAGTTTCTCACAAACCTGAAGAATGTAAATTAGAAAAAATAATAAACCTTCACCCTCCGCTTCTCTTTACTAGCATATCCAAACTGTCAGAAGTCAACTTCAGAATTATTATATCATAACTCCTAAAATTTACAGATAAGAACACAGAAGCTAGAAGTGTTACAAGGATTTGAAGAGTTAGTTGTATAACTAGTATGTGGTACATTTCAGTGATGTGATGAGCACTGGGTGTTATACTTTATATTGGCAAATTGAACTTAAATAAATTTTTAAAAAATAATTAATTAAAAAAAACTAATGCCTTTTTATACCACAATTCCTCTGCATTGGCTCAAGACAAGTATGATCAGAAGTATAAAGGATCTTTAAAAGATGTGATAATTATTTCCAAAAGGAACTTACACCTACCTTAGACCTCTCTATCAGTTTTAAAAGTTCTTTTAATCACAGAAAATGGCTTCCATTTCAGTGTTCTTTGTTCTGTCTCATGCACAGTTGTTCCTCCTGTGGAAAGACTTGTTCTTAAGGTCTATATGATTTTGACTCAGTGCATAATTTCTTCTTCTCCTGAATTTAAAATTTATCATCAAAATGGATGTCTTCATACACTGAGAAATGTCTGTGAACATTATTCATTTTACTAATTCTATTTCTTCAGGGATTTAGATGTTTAGAAATACCCCTGATCCTTAATCTTTTTAGAAAATTAAATAAATCACTTTCAACAAGTGATTCTAACAATATGTAATTTTTTGCATTTGTACAACTAAGAGAACTCCCTTCAGTTTACCAGTGTTTTATCTTTGTTCTATTTCAGTTCTATAATATAAGAACTACTCAACTAAATGATAATGTCCCTCTAGAAATCTCAATTTTTTTTTTCTTGGCCAGCTGCAAGCACTCATACTGTCCTGTCTCAGAGGAGAGATTATAGTTGTTCTTTTCCCCAGCAAACAAAGAAGTTTGCCCATTGTTGACATGTAATGATTAGTGGTGAGTATAACAACTTTTAAAGATTTTATGCACAGGGTATTAGGAAATAGTCCCATAGTGAAAGTCAAATAGTTGACTTTTCTAAAAGTGCCAATGTCTCAGTAATAAAGATTTACTAGTTAGTTTAGCTCTTTGATTTTCTGGAATTTGGAAAACTCAACTTTTAGATATAGTCTTGGCAAATAATATGGTGTTTGCTCTATTTTATCCTTGGAGTTCAGTGAATATTCTTCAGAAAATAAATTTGGTTTACTTTAGGTTACTTATTTAAAATATCATTTTGAAATATGTAATAATAACATGTAACATTTTTATAACCACTTATAAAATTCGGCATTTTCATATATGTGGAAAACTCTTTATCATGTCCAGAGGCAACTTGCCTGGTATCCTACTAATAACAAATACCAGAGATAAGGTGAGAAGGTGGGTTTTCTGACTGCTGTTAGCCCAGAATTTTTCTATTCCATAGCACTTGCTTCCATTTTCATAGTAGATATTCAAATATCAAACATCCCTTGGACCCAGAAGTTGAGAGAATACAACTTTAGAGTTGTATTTCTGAGACATAACATGTATTTAACATTATTTGAACCCCAAGATTCAGTCAATATTATATGAAGATTTAAGCAGTTGAAACTGTGCCCTAATCTAAGTTCAAGATAACCTTCTGTAAAGCTGCTGGACTGCTTTCCAATGGGGTTATACCATTTTACATTCCCACCAGCAGTGCATGAGCATTCTAATTTTTCCACATCTCCCATTGGATTTTCATCATATTGGATTTTCATCACATTATATGTCAGTCTCTTCAAGTAGACATTTCTGTTCTTCAAGGGTGTGACCCGTGTCTACTTTAGTTTTGTTTCTTATATACCTAACATGGTACAGCACCTGTAACAGGAACTCATGAACGCATGAATCCATCAATCCATCAGTAAGTGAAAGGACATGAGTTACCGAATTGATGTGAATTTGCATACAGTTCCCATTAGTGAGAATTGTTAATGTGTTTTTTTTTTAAATGGGTGTGTTCTTATTGGTGTTCTGTTTTGTTTTGTTTTCTTTTAATTCTGTGTTCCCAATCTCATCTAGTCTTTAGATCCTAGCTTGTGTTGCCAGTAGATTAATCTTCATTTAGATGCACTCTGTTTTTGTCACTGAGGTTAATGTCCCAGCCTACATCATTATAGTTTTTTCTCTTGCTGTGGTCTACTTGAACTGCTCTTGTTAGTGGATCCAAAATGTTATCCCTTACCACCTTTTCAGCCCGAACTGTGGTTGAAGCCCTGCCCCACCTTGCCCGAGTCATTGCATGGCCACCTACTGCTTTATCTTTTCCACTCTGGTCCCACTTTGCCCTATTCTCCACATAGAGTGATCCTGGAAGGCTATATTGTTTCACTTTCCTGCTCAAAACTCTCCAGCAGCTTCCCATCTCAACTGCGTCCCCTTAAGAAAAGCAGGCACAGTGTTTACAAGACCCCACTTTGTTTCTCCCTATTAACTCCCTGACTTTATATATCTTTCCCTCCGTCATCCTGTTCTAGCCACGCTCCATGCAAGCACACACGTTTCAGGGCCCTTGTTTTGCTGACCTGCCTGGAATGCTTTTCTCCAGATATCCACATGTTCTATTCTCTTACCTCCTACAGGACTTTATTGAAATGCTACTTTGCTGGAGATGTCTTCCCTGACTACGCTACAAAAAATACCTCCCCTGCCCTAAAATGCCCTTATCTACCTTTACTTCCCCTCTGCAATATTTATCGCCGTCCAGCATCAATTTGTGGATCATTTGTTCTTCATTTCTGTCCCCCCGAGAATGTATCATAATAGCAAAGATGTTTGTCCTTGATGTTAGCTGCTATTTAGTGACCATTGGCTGACAAGCAGTAAGTCCTTGGAAAAGATGCATTAATAAGTGAATGAGTAAGTGCTGGGCACAGAATCATTCTCTCTGATAACCTTTTATTCAGATTATTGTTATGTGGGAAAGGGCACAGAGCTCTGAGGTCCTCCAGTGTATGACTACCACTTTATGTAGATTTTCCCACATTGTACATTCCCCATTATACCCAAGCTTCCCGGCCCTCCTTTCCACACCAGGCACTGTCTGTGTTTTTTTTTTTTTTTTTTTTTAAGATTTTTTTTATTTATTCATGAGAGACACACAGAGAGAGAGAGAGAGAGAGAGAGAGAGAGAGGCAGAGACACAGTCAGAGCAAGAAGCAGGCTCCATGCAGGGAGCCCGACGTGGGACTCCATCCCAGGTCTCCAGAATCACACCCAGGGCTGAAGGTAGCACTAAACTGCTGAGCCACTCGGGCTGCCCCGCACTATTTTGATATGGTCTACAAGGTAGAGAGACTTTGGAACTTGAAATCAAATCTGAATTTGAGTTTCAAACCAAGAAGGAAAGTTGTGTGTGATGACAGATGTAGAGGTACTTTTCGACTACAAAATATCATACCTGTATAAGAGGTTATTATAATATTTGGAAAGGCTTAGGCTACAGGATGGGGACTAAAAGTCTTAAGTGACAGATGGGACTATTAAATATTTTCACAGTTTGTGGATTAATAGCTGCTAATATTGATTGAGCATTGATGTCAGGTACCATGCTAAGCACTGTCCATGAATTAAAACACACAATCTTCTCAGTAACACTAACACTTTTGAAAAGTGTTATATTTTGCTGATTAAAACTGAGTCTTGAAGAGATTAAGTAGTTCTCTCAATCCAGAAACTTTCTTTTATAAACTTTCATGAATATAAACAGTTAAGTGTTAAAGCAGGAGAATTTACTGCCACTGAAAACAGTGGCTTTATTTGATCATTTGTTCTCTTAATAAAAACTCTTCATTGCCCATTTTTTGGTGCTGGGGTTAGAGGCAGAAACAGAATAAGGTTGCTTCCCTCTTAAGGCTTATATTCTAATAAGTCTTTCTCAAATTATAAGGAATAAGACATAATTTAGGCATGATACTGGCTCAGTATAAAATAAAAAGAAGGATTTTAATATTGGAGAAGAGAGTGATTTAGGTAACCAACTCAGGAAAGACTTGAAGAGGTGACCTTTGAGCTGAAACCTGAATAGTGTAGAGGAGCCTAAGGCTCTTCTAAGATCTGGATGAAGAACATTCCAAGCAGAGGACAGCAAGGATGAGTCCTCTGACTTGAAATTTAAAAGAACAGAAAGAAAGCCAGGGTGGCTGGAGCATAGTCAGTGGAAGAGAATGAAGTTCAATGAGGTAGAAGAGGTAAGCAGGGTCTAAATCTTATGGACCACAGTAAGGAGTTTGTCTTTATTTGAAGTGAAATAAAAATCCACCGGAGCATTTTTAGCAAGGGAGTGTTAGGGTTTGGTTTTGTTTTAAGATAATCCCAGCCACTGTGTAAGACCAGAGTAGATATAGAAGGATTTGTTAGGCTCCGGTGCTTCTGTAGTTTCCCTTAAAACTATTGAAAAGATAGGCTTATGAACTTTCTCATTTGCAAATAGAAGGGCTTTTATATTAAGAAACATGAAAGTATAGGTGACTTTCTTGGTATGGAGTTTATATCTACAAATTCTGTAGTTGAATACTGAAGCCGACTCCCAGCCTCCAGCTCTAGGGACAGTGGAGGGGTATGGTTATTGAATGAGAAGTGAATACAAAATACATGCCACTCCCTTTCTCAAGTGTCAGGGAAAGTTTTATGCAAGCAATGGAATGTAATGCAAGCATTAATGGAAGCAATAATGACTTGAGATGTGTAAGTTTTGGGGATGCCCTAAATAGTCACATGGTTTTAAAAATTTCAAATTTTAATTACTTAGCCCAAAAAGAGCATAGTCTGACATGACTACATTTTTAATGGCACTTGAGCAGTTAAAAACTGAATTCTCTTAAGTCAGAGATGGTGTAGGGGATCCCTGGGTGGCGCAGCGGTTTGGCGCCTGCCTTTGGCCCAGGGCGCGATCCTGGAGACCCGGGATCGAATCCCACGTCAGGCTCCCGGTGCATGGAGCCTGCTTCTCCCTCTGCCTGTGTCTCTGCCTCTCTCTCTCTCTCTCTCTCTCTCTCTCTCTCTGTGACTATCATAAATAAATTTAAAAAAATTAAAAAAAAAAGTCAGAGATGGTGTAAACATGGGTGAGGGATGGAAGTTTTACCTACTTCTGTTTCAGAGGCAGGATCAGTAGGTTCACAGGACCATCTTCTAAGC
Source organism: Canis lupus dingo (assembly GCF_003254725.2). Classification (NCBI taxonomy): domain Eukaryota; kingdom Metazoa; phylum Chordata; class Mammalia; order Carnivora; family Canidae; genus Canis; species Canis lupus. Next base: position 20,928,800 of record NC_064276.1, read on the forward strand.
AGCAAGGGAGCCATCTGGTCTTCTTATATTCCATCTCTCCTCCCCTTCCCTCCTCCACCACCATGGAACTTTAACCAATCAAAAGAAGCACATGTCTTATCAGCTCACTCTACCCTTTTCAAGTTATCCCTTTGCCTTAAAATAACCTCTGCAATACTTTACGTTCTCCATAATGGGTCTTTGTGTAAATGGCCCAAAGTATATGTCAACAGAAGTCTGCTTTCCCAGCACCAATATTGGGACATGTTAAGGGTTTTCTGAGCAGCTCATGTGCTTATTACAAAGTAATTCTATTTAGACAGACACATTAAGTAGTTTATCCACATTGTTTATTCCACTAGTACCACCAAGCATATATGAGTTGTGTAGTAATTTTTTTGGGAAAAAATGTTGATGAGATATATGGGTCTTAGTTATAATTACTAATGCTAATATATAGCTGCATAAAACTATGTCTCTATGTCTTCTTAAAATTCTGTTTTCAATAAATAACACATACCATCCAGATGCCATTTTTCTAGATGCCAAAGGACATGCAGAAACCAATTGAAACTTAGCTTCATATAGGGTATGACCTCTATTAGTCTTGAATCAATGGTGATGAGGAGTGGAGAAAGTAGACAAGATTAGTATGTATAATTGTCAGGAACCTCTAAAAGCTGGAGAATCAAAAGATCTTCCTTAACTTAGATTAATTTCAATATTAATTGACTGCCTTTCTGATTCTCCACATTTATAGCCATCTGCCTCTAAAAATAAGATCAATTTCAAAGCTGACTCACCACTTATATCTTTGCATGTGATAGCATAAAGACAAGCATGCATAATGAAGACCCTAACAACTTTTTGTTACTGACCAAAGTTAGTAGGTAAATAACACACCTAACTCAATGTTATATATTCTATAATGGTGAATTTTAGTGACTTGGAGCTCATGTCCCCTTAGGAAGTAATTTTAAATCCCTTGGGAACCCTTATGTTTAAAATGCTATATTAGTAGAATGTCCACACATTTTGAACTTTTAAAACCTGCTTTTAAGTGTGAATGTTAGGAATCACCCAAGTTAAACCATTATTTTTTTATACAATGCCTTCATGTGCATTGGTTCACTTAAACTTCTAAAAACATGTATGAAGAAAATACTATTAATATCCTGGTTTTTTTGTTTTGTTTCATTTTGTTTTGTTTTGTTTTGTTTTTACTGAGTGGGGAAGTAAGATAGAGAGGGATTAAGTTACTTGCCCAAGACCGCGTGGCCCAAGCTCTTAGCCATTATACCACACTGACTCTTTGTAAAAAAAATATTTACAGATATTCACACTAATGTGTAACTATCCAGCTTTAAATCTTAAATCTAGTTCTCTTCCAATCTTGAGCAGGTCCCATTTACCAAGCTGCTGAGGATTCCTCTTCTAAAATGAAAGTATTGTGAGATTATCTTCCAGGAAAGCTTCCTAATTATTTTTTTCTAACAGAGAACTTAAGCTCATCTCTTCATTTTTTGTCTGCTAGTCTGCCCTGCCAGGCATTTTTGAAGCAAGTGGCAGAGTGAGAGGTATGATGGGTGACTATGGAATGGAGTTAAGTGAATGCCTTTAGCCTCAGAGAGGAAGGTAGTACTACTGAGTTCTGAGAGACGCAAGACAAGCTGAAGACCTCCTTAAAGTCAATGCACTGCCACAGCACAGTGAGAAGACTTGTAGCAAAACCAGCAAGGGCCAATTTCTCAACAGTGATGAAATGTGATCCAAACGTGTCCACTCTTTGCCAAACGCCAGGAGTAACATTGTTTTATATATTTCCATGAATAATTTACAACATCATTGATTGGCTGATCAGGAAAAGGTAAGGGGAAAGAAACTCTTAAAATAAGCTGTAAAATCCAGCCCATTTGTATCTGAAGTTGAGTCAGTCAAACAAAACAAATGTTCCATATGCTAACAGCATTTGCCATTAATTCAAAATATGCCTGTTCTGAGAAAAGATTGATTAAATAAATAAATAAATAAATAAATAAATTATCTAAAAATTGCCATTCTTGAAACCCTTGGGTAGAACACTGAGTTGTGTTCCTACAGGAGAAATGCCAAATGAGCAAGCCTAGGCCAGGTTTGTTTGGAAAGCCTTATTTGGAGAACCATGGAAGTGTGAACTTGATCATGTGAGAAGCCTGGGACTGTTCAGCCTTCTGTGGTGGTTCTATGAGTTCTAGTACCAGGCTATTAATAGGGAGTGTGCTGCTGCTTTGGTTTTGTTTTGTTTTGTTTTGTTTTTTGTTTTTTGTTTTTTTTTTAAGTTCATGGATCATATTTAGAAAAACCCATTTCTTTAGCAAAAGGTTTTGAGGTGAAAGAGTCATTGGTTTGCATTGTATAGCCTTCTGTTCAATGCTTATATCCTTACTTAATGTTCACTTCTCCTATTAAGAAACAGAAGCCTACTTTTCCATTTTGAATAAACTAATGGCAAAGTCAAAAAGAAGTTCTAGAAATTAAATGAAATTTAATTAATAGACTTCTGGAACATAATTACCCTGACATGTTTGCTCAGTGACTGGGGAGTTCATAGATTTTTAGATGGTTGGAGATCAAATAAACGTGTTGCCTTTGCTTTTCTAAGAAGCCACTGTGCACATTCACAAGAAACTAAGATCCAGAGAATATCCAAGGCTTCAACAGCAGAGGTTGGACTTTAAATCTGGGTGATCAAGGATAATTCTGTATCTACATTGATTGGTACTTTATGATTACCTTTGATAAAACAACAGGGAACATCTTAATCCAACATATTCCATATCTGTTGTTTCATTTGCTCCTCAAAAAAGAACTTGAGATGGACAGAGAATGAATAATAACCCTCTTTTACAGATGATAACAAAATTGCAGAAAAGAAAGTCACTTCCCCAATTTTGCACACTATATAAATCATAGAATCCTCGTTCCTTGTCTATAAAAGCCATAGCATGAAACATGTGGAACTAAAAGAAATTACAGTTCCCAACTTTTCTGTTTGCAGGATGCCCCTTTCTGTTGCTTAACATTTAGATTGAAAAATAGGAAATTTGTTAAACAAGACCCTGAATAAAAGGTTTGGGCTGATATCTAGTGAGATCTAGGCATTCTTTAGTATTCTGAGAAGAGTGTGCTCATAGTGACTCTATACATGATAAGGTTACACAACCCTCAGAAGCCAAATAAACATTTTGATTAAATGATTCAATTCCATTAAGCATGTGATAGGTACTACAATATAATTGAGTCTTCAACATGGAAAGTGTTTATAAAGAAGTATGTATAAAATGCAAAGATGTTTGACAAAATGGCATTGACTGTAGCTACTTCAGTTAATACACCCAGGAGTGAATAATGAGATTAGTTTGTGTGCATTTGTGGGATATAATGCTTTGGAATCTATAACTTTAGGGGGACCTCTTTATAAAATATAAAATTATGGCCAAAAAAACCGTTGTACTAGTTTGTCAGGACTGTCCTAATGAAGTGTCACAGGCTGGGTGGCTGAAGCAACAGGAATTTATTTTCTCACATTGCTTAAGGGTAGAGTTTTGAGATCAGGGTATTGGCAGGTTAGGCTTCTGAGGCCTCTCTACTCAGCTGGTAGGTGATCTCATGTTTTCACATGATGTTTCCTCTATGTTGTTCTGTGTCCTGATCTCCTGTTCTCATAGGAACATCAGTCCTACTAGATCACACCCAGCCTACCAATCCCTTTTTAATTTAACCGCCTCTTCAAAGGCCCTATCCCCCAATATAGTCACATTCTGAGGTACTCAAAATGTTAGCACCTCAACATATGACTTTGTGGAGGACAGAATTCTCCCCATAACAATTATGTAAGAAATGAATGCTTTTTATAAAAGAGAAAAGCAATTATGAGTATTTTAAATTGATAAAAAGCTATAAAATATGATAAAAAAGCCACAAAATTCAGAAAAAATATTTTAATTAATAATTCATTAAAGGCCCAATGACTTGTCTTACATTTTGTGGCTGCACGCTCTCTGGTTGTTTCCCCATGCAACCTAATTTTTTAATGTTTTCTTTAGAGAGAATAGAAAGATAATTTCAGTCATTCTTCTAACATTGTTGGTAGAAAGTTATTATTACTATTATGTCTTTATTCTTAAAAGTTTGGAAAGCTTCCTTTCATCTGTACAACTTTTCATCAGAAATGTAAAACTTAAGGTGATTGTCATATTTGGGGAAACTGCTGTCCGGTGTCTCTCATTTGTCAGCTGTTGGAAAAATGCCTGTGCTGTTGCTGAAAGCTCGTACACCGACAAACGCTATGTTGTGAAATTCATATCCAGGAGGGCAAATCAAGGCAGTGGTGCATTTATAATTGCTTCTGGTCCATTGCTGAGCACATTCCTGGTAAGAGAAAGCAACCCCTTTTGCATCATTGAGTACTGAGTAGCCCTCCCTGCATGTATACTTTTACACATCTGATGATTGGTAGAATGTTCGGCCAACAGCTTCTAGCTCCACACATTTTCACACTCTGCTTCTCTCCTCTACCGGCATAATCCACCCACACACTGGATGCTGTAGGAAACATTGATATCACAGGATTTCTGGCTCCATATCTCTGAGTCCCAGAACTAGGAGAGCCAGTGGGCCAGGGGCATTTAAAGTTTTCCAGGAAGTCATCACTCCACAGTGGTAACCGACAATGGCCTAGGTGAATACCATAGTAACTGCAGACTATGTAGATGTATCACACCATACTAAATGTATCCTCCACAGAACTTCCCCTAACCAAACCACAAATTTCCAAGATCATTTCAACACTGCCCACATGAGTGTGTGACAGAGAACAAAGTGGAAAGACATGGTGGTGAAGGCATTGCTTAGCACCACCTCCCCTTCCAAGGCCATTTGAAGGGGCCAAAGCAAGTGAGAGGCCCTAAAGCTTCCTTCTGTGCCATTCAACACATATTTAAAAGTATTTCTTCTTCATTGGGTACTTGCTTGGACAGAGTTCTTTCTTCTTTCCTTCCTCCTCTTCCTCAAGCATTTCTTTAGTGCATACTATATCCCAGACATGATGTTGGGAAAGAGAAGACACATGTGATGAAGTCTACAGCACAGGTATAAAATGATGAGTAACCAAAGCTGTTAAAGATAGAACCTACTGGATAGACAGGTGACTTAGTGGTACATTCAGCTGACCTCTCAGGGAAGTCTTTAATGAGGAAGTGGCATTTGATCTGGCCTCAAGGATGTCTAGGATTGGAATTGGGGATTCTAAGAAGAGAGAAGAGTATTCCAGAGGGCTGGCACTGTGTGTGGCTGTGTCTCTACAAGACATTTTCTGTATCTTAACATTTCATGTTAAGGTTATAAGGTCAAGACAAATAAACTGAAGGGAATCCCTGATTTGGTGGCCACCTCAGTGCCTTTGAGAAGTATCCTCCAGGGTTTGGTGGCTCTTTCAAGGCTCAAGGTTCAGAACATCTGATCACATCTCTGCTCTGGAAACCTGTAGGTAATTTCTGTGGCAACATCTGAAGTAATTAAGCTACAAGTTTTTACCTACCTCCCCAGAAATATACTTCATACACCCTCTTTACTAAGACCATGTTTTAAAACCAGTGCCCAAGCCCCAGTGGCACAGCAGTTTGGTGCCACCTGCAGCCTGGGGTGTGATCCTGGAGACCCGGGATCGAGTCCCATGTCGGGCTCCCTGTATGGAGCCTGCTTCTCCCTCTGCCTGTGTCTCTGCCTCTCAGTCTCTCTCTCTCTCTGAATAAAATAAATAAATCTTAAAAAAAATAAATAACTAAATAAATAAAATAAAACCAGCACCCATTCTAAATGGAATTTATTCTTCAATGATATTTGATAGCAATGTTCATGCTCCACTTTTCACACAACGTTGACTTGTTCCTATTCTCTCTCGCTAGTCCTCACCTCTGCCAAACTTAAGTATTTGCTTTGTTGTCGTTTTTTCCCCATTCCTCATTTGATCTTTTTGTTTGTTTGTTTTAATGCCAGATTGACTTCTCTTTCCCATAAAAGACATCTTAGGTATGACCTTCTTTCTGAACTATACTTGGCCCAGGAGAGAGGAATCTAGCAAAGTATCTCATTCCTATGTAATCTGAAGCAGGCTGTTGGCCTCGCATCACCCACTGTGACCTGGTGACAGAACCAGTAGGAGGGTATTTGAATGTTCAGTCTTTCCATGATTTTGCCAAATCATGTAGTTCTGTTAGTTGTTTCAATCTTTGTGACACAGGTACTTTGTCACTGATATACTAGGTTATGAGCTGCTTGAGGGTAAGGAACTATGTAATAATAAAATACACTATCTTGATGACTGGTGGTACACCGGCAACAACCAATGTAAACAGAACTCAGCAGGGTTACCTCCCCTTCCATTACTGAAAGACAATTCTTTGCACAAAGTAAGTATTCAGTAAATGTTGTATTGTTGTGGCTTCCATGACTGCTAACTGTAATTTGAGGAGTAAAAGTAATGAATCAGTTGCTGACATAACTGGTATTTTAGGGTTTAATGGTGGCAGATAGCAGCCCTGTGAGTCCTGTTAATATTCCTCTCTGGTGGGAATGACTGTCTATATACTGAATTATTAGAAATTATAACAGGAAGAACTGTCTAAAGACTACTCTTTCACTAATAGTGAATGAGCACACTTGTCTCAAACACATTTAGATCTCACATAATGTTGCTCCCTGTGGTAATTTTATTCCAGATAAGTTATTTTAATAGCATGAAATATTAAAATAAAATTGGGTGGGTGAGGGGAACATGCCAATAAAAAGAATCAATCATTCTTCTGACAAATAGCAGGCGATACAGTCACAATATTTACAAGTAAAATGGCAGGGATATAATTGAAAAATATATATCGTTCAGTAATTCTCCAAAGTATCACAGATCCATCTTTAACTGATGCCTTGTCCGTGTGTTATATAATGTAATATAGTACTCTTCCTTTTTACTCATTTGCTTTTGGTTGTGAGAATTAATTTGAAGGCTTTTAACTTTCCAATCTCATTTTTTCCTTTGTTCCAGACACAGCTAAATCTGTCTGCCACAGAACTATCAGATAAACTGCATAGCTTTCTTCAACCAAGACTGCACTACCCACTGCAGTAAGCCTAGCAGTTCAGCATAAGATACATTTTAAGGGGATCTGTACAAAAGGCTGAATGAAAATGTTTCACATAAAATGTAGTTACATAAATCTTAATAAAAAGAAAGTACCAGGAACCACTTAGTGCCTCAGATTCTGGAATCAAAGCTTTCTTCTTTTTCATTCCTTTTCTCAGACATTCAAGGGACCACCCTGATGTTTTCTTGGTGGCACTAAGCTTTAACATGGAGAGTGTTTATATAACATCTAGTTTGAGCCCTCATTCTTCTCATTGGTTCCACAGACATTTATTGGGCATTTACTATGTGCCAGGCTCTGTGCTAAGTGTTGAATATACCAAGATAGAGAAGAAGCCATCCCTGCTCAAAGAGATTTCAGTGGGATAAAAAAGGTGAGGAAGCTAAAGCCAAGGCACTGGCATAGAAAGTAGAACTGAGATGGGAAGATCTCCAAGCGCACCATTCATGCAGGGATGATTCATTCCTTCATCCCTCTATGTCCCTAACCCAGAACACAGAGAATTAGAGTTGAACTGAAGTAATTCTTGTTCCTGGTTACAACATGGGACTCTGTTTTGAAACCCTGTGTTTGAAATATGTGTTTTGTGTCTAATAGTAATTCCATAGAATCTGGAAGGAGAAAGGACAATTTCCTGACTTCTCTGAGCTTTCGGAAGCCTCTGATCTCACATTCGAGGTTGCCAGAAAAGTTCCCTTCAGTGATAATGCTTCTCAAGCAGCAGTATGGGCACTTTGGAAAGCTTGCAGGTGTAATTAGACATACACAGAGTTTAGACGTGTTTCTAAAGCTCTTTCATTTGAATTGTGGAGCATAAGCCTTAGAAGCCAGTTTGTCCTCAACAGGTTGCTAGTATGTTTGGTTCTAGCCCCACCCCGGCCCCCCAAATATTGTGAGAATAGGCTTTGTCAGACTGTTTTGACATGCTCAGACAGGATGTTCTGAGCCCTCTGAGAGCTGGATATTTGCATACACCGGAAGTACAGACGGCCCTGCCTGCCTTCCTAGGATGTTCCATTCCACATGTACAAGGAGTGGGGATTACATCACTAATCAGCTTCCATATACCATTTTCGATAGATCAGAATCTAGCATCCTGAGTTCTAATCCCAGTTAATAATTCATAAATTGATAAGACGAGTTGACTCTCTCCTTTTTCCTCAGTTATATAAAACAAGGAGACTGGACTACTTTCTTTATTGTGAAGGCCTAAAGAACTTATGAAATATACCTGCTTAGTATTAACTCATACATTCATAGAATGCCATGGAGGTATGGATAGAGATGATTCAGATGACAAGATAGTCAATAATCTTTTGCTGCTTTTAGGCAAATTCCAGGTTTGTATCTCACCCCCTTTCTCTTTCTAGCACCTGTCATATTTCCAAGAACCTAGCCGGCACATGGTAAAGATTTATTAAATGACTACAATGAAATGAGGTAATTGTTATTGTGATCTGCCCCCATTTCCTAAACACAGACTATATTAGACTATGTTGAGAGGCAGCTCGAAAGTGACGGACGCTTTTATTTATTTATTTATTTGAAACAATATGTCACCTGCTCCACCCAGTGTCTGGCCTAGATCTTTCAAATGAAAGTTGAATTGTATTATAAATGGAGAACTAGATCTCTAATGACATGTCATGAAAGTCACCTTAAAGGGTAAAAATCTAACCCATTCCATGTGGTTAGCTCTTTTGTAGCAGAAATAATGTGTGCAGACCCACTTCTGATAGCAGGATTCTCATTGCCTTCCCACGTAACTCTTCAAGACAATCGCATTTTTTACCTGAAATCAGTCAGAATGGCAATAACTGATGACAGGGGGAAAAAAGTGCTAACCTCAGATCAGAGACCAGTCTTCACGGCCATACCATGCCAGAGATCGTTGATAGCCAGAGATTGCTTTTTTCAATGAAACCTTCCCATCCAAGAGTTACTGTCCATTTGGGTTATTCCTCCCAAAACAGTCTAATGCCATAAGGTGCTCTTTTAGAAACAGTAGAACATGCTGTTAAAATGATAGGAGTGCATACTCTGTCTCATCCCAGTTTGTTCTAAATGAGTAATCTGAAGTTAGTTTCCTAAATGTCACCAATCTCAAGGGAGGAGGGTACATTTGCAGTGGATTTTTCTCAGTAGGTTAAATCTAAAGAAGTAATTAAGACTCCGCACTTCTGATTTGCAGGAAACAGTATTATGCATTTCCCTTGGATAAGAATAAGTAAGGAGGATAAAGGAAGACTCTCAAATTGCAGTCTGTGTGACCTGTTTTTGAATAAACATCATCATATTCCACAGTCAATTATCTCCAAAGTACAGTGTGTTCTCTAGCCAGAGAGAGAGAGAGAGAGAGAGAGAGCGAAAGAGAGGCTGTCAGTTAGAAGTGGTTAGAGAAAAGGACACATGCATTGGAGTGTACATTAATCTATTGTCCTCTGAATAATTTTATACAATTTGGAAAGGGGTAATAGGGAGGATTATACATTATTTTTATGTGATTTCATAAATATCAAATTGCAGTCATCAGTGAAAGAGACAAGCATGACTAGGGAAACAAAATGAGGTATGTTATGTTCAGCACAGTAATAGGGCTCCTAATACCAAAGGAAAAACAAGTCATTAGTTACAACTATTGAATGGAAGTGGTCTAATCGGAGCAGCAGGATAAGTATCCCATTTTATTATGGCTTCGTTACGTGTTTTGCAAGACTCTGGCTCTCCATTAAAACCATTTTCTACAGCAACACTGTGAGGGTTCAGAACCCAGGAGCGTAACTATTATTTTTGTTTACACCATGCTGCTCTGCTGGGAGAGTAAATAGTATTTTGAGTTTTGTTTGTTCCTTTTATCCTTTTCCTTTCTCTTCGCCTATGAAAAAGATCAAAATTATAGAGAAATATTTGTTGGAGAACGATCTTAAAAGAGCCCTGGGTTTGATCAAAATAATGTTGGCCACAGTGAAGACAGGTACATTACCATTGCCTCTATAATCATTTGGGGTTGTTTGTTTTTTTTTCTCCTTTTTTAAATATATATATATATATATATATTTTTTTTTTTTTTTTTTTTTTTTTTTTTTTACTTGAGGTAAAGCTGACAGCAAAGGGAGGTTTCAGATGGACAAAGTACAGAAACAATGCTTGTGTTAATTCTCATGGAGACTGGGCAACCTCCCACAATACCTGTGACATTTGGCCTGATCTAATAGAAACCTCCTTCTTTCTGTGTAGCCTGGGATTTGAATCTGGAGGCCTTTGATCCTTGGCCTCTCCTCTGGCTGGCTGCTGGGTAGAGTGGCCCTCATCATTCATTCTCCTAAGAAGGCCTATTTCCATCAGAAGCAAACCGCATCCTTGTTTTTATAGCAGTTAAGCTTGATAATTATTGGTGATACTGGCCTCTGCCCATTCTTATTTTTTTTATTCATAAGCCTGAAGTATTAAAAACGAAAAAAAAGAAGCTAACTTCCCACTTTTGGGGGGAAAAGAACACCCCCTCACATTAAACCCAGAGGCTTACTACAGAACACGAACAGTAGAATGTCTTCCTTCTCGTTGTGCCAACAAATCCTCATAAATTATTTATTTCCCATTTTAGACGTTGGACAATGACTCAATGTGCCCTGGAAATACTATCACCGTAGTAATTTTCTGGTGCGGCTCAGCTTAATGTTAGAGAAATGGGTAGTTACAGGTCCAGATGCTATAAAGATGGAGCTAAATATTCTTCTAAAAATAGGATATTTGGTTAACTTTCAGTAGTCAACAACTTTTCCTGCAGCCACACACAGTGCCGGACTGCGAAGTGGAATAAATGTCCTCATGTTTGGTAAGATCTCTCTTTCAGAGATTAACTTTGAATGGTTTGGGATTCAGGATGCATTAGCTTCATCTTTGAGTCTTGTTATATGGCCTAATATGGTGTATTTAACTTAAAGGATCAATAACTGGGAGCAAATACTATGATTGTAGATGATGGATGGCATAAAATGGACTATAACAGATTCATTAACTCAGCAAAAGGACCACTAGGTCTTCTGAACCTTATATTTGTTGAAAAGATCCATTCCTAGGTGGTTGTGCCCTGGGGGGTGGGGTCCAGAGAAGGAAGGGAACAGGAAGGGAAGGAGTAGCATAGATTTTAAAATCAGACAGAACTGGGCTCAAAATGTCTTCATGTCTGTGTTATGTGTTGAGTTACTCAATCTCTCTAAGCCTCAACTTTCTTGTTTGCCGAGTGGTATAATAGTGTCTACCTATCAGATCATGTTAAAGAGTAAATGAGAAAATACATGTAAACATCCCAGTTTGATACATACTTTGTACTCAGTAAATGGTCATTTTAATTATTATAAGCTTAAATATTCCTAGTGATTGAGATGCTTATTACCTTCCAAAGCAATTCATCCCATCTTTGAAGAGATCTTTTCTGCTTTTATTATGCTGAAAATGATTTCCCATTATTTTTAAACTCTGGCTATACTTTTAAGCCCTGGGTCTTTTTCTGATATTGGAGGAAGGGAGGGAGGAAGGAAGGAAGAGAGGGAAGAAAGGAAAGAAGGAAGGGCTTACCTGTCTATGTGGCTTTCTTTTGTTATATTGAAGGCAGTACTCACAAATGCCTTCAACACTCCCTTCATCTGAATGGCCATTATCAGGCCTTAAACAATTTTTTATTAATATAGTTTTTAGGACTATCTGTATTCAAGCTATTGCCCTCATACCTGGTAAGAAATATGTGGCTTACAGATGTCATCCTGGAGTGTGGACTCACCAACGGAGTGAGCTGTTACTTTCTTTGTAGGTGATAAGTGCCCAATAAGAGCTGCTGTGTAGGAACCTGGGTCCCTCTCTCTAACATCAGTTTTCCCATGTGGTGCTTTGCAACCAAGGGTAGCTTAAGAGAAACCTGCTGAGCCCTTCTTTTCTTGCTCATAGAAAAATATTTGTAAAGGGATAGTACATTTAAGTGAAATTTGTTGTATGCTTATTTTACCCTGAACGGATTATATAGTTCACTTGCACTGAGTGTCAAATGCCATTCCTTGAACAACAACAACAAAAAGGGGGAAGGAGAAAGGAACTCTCCCCCAAATTAAAAAATAATAATAATTTAGATTTAAAAAATGGGCATGGTTCTGAACAAAATTTGCAGGGGCAAAAGTGTTTCTAATTATTAGGTCAAGGAGCACTGAACTTATCTTTATATCTTATAGATTTGCCCAAAGCTCCCAAAAGTTGGGTTTCAGTTTTATTAAATTTAAACAAAGAAGTAGAACTAAGTCATTTCTAATATTTCTTCCAATTTTGACATTGTATATGTTTTCTCATTTGTAAAGTGGAGAAAAACAAATTTTTTCCTTTATCAGAGGGTTGTTTATTAAAAAGGAATGGCATTGTTGATATGATAAGGCATTTTGCTAGGGAAGTATACTATTAGAGCTTCAGTCATTCACCCTAATAGCCTAGTATAACTCTGCCCTTCATATTCCTTTGGGATTCACCCAGGGGACTAGCCAAGGATGGCCATGAGAACCTTAATTGGTCACATGGAACAGAACACCTTAGATAGAGCTATACCCCACATTCTGCATATTGCCGGTGAATTATTGATCCGGAGCTCCAGATGCTGTCTCTTGGGGAAGCGGGAGTGCTGGTAATACCTACAAAATCATTCTTTGTATACAAAGGACTATAAACTCATTAGATCCTGCAAATCTGTGAGTTTCTTAAGCCAGGTTTATTATTGCCTCAGTTGTATTTATGAGGCAACTGAAGCCCATAGAAATAAGGTTGTTCATCAAGGGGACCATATCTAGTAGGGTTGCCTATGGTAACCTGATATGTTGTGGTACATGACCTCAAAACCACTGGTATCTTGCTGCAGTTAGGTGCAGAAAGCCCCTTGAGTTCCACAGAACTGGAGCATTACAAGATCTGAAACATTGCTTAGAATTCATCTCAACTGATGCCCCCATTTGGCAAGAGAAGGCCAAAAAAGCTTCTGAGCTGGGAACAAAACACAAGTGCCATTTGCTTCCCATTCTGCTGAGGACTAGATACATAAGCCCAGGGAATCATCAGGGAACTATAAAAGCAAGCACAGTCTTTGAAATCATTGTGACCTTGGTACAGATCTCATTGCCACTTCCTGGGCATTTCTGTCTAGCTAGGTCACTTCCCATCCCTGAGGCTCACTGTGAATAACACATGCCCAAGCACAGTATTGGCATTCATTAAGCAAGATAGAGATAGCTAGCAGTGCCTGGCCTCATATTTGGCCTGCAATGGATGCTCAACTAATACATACTTCCTTTCATTCATTTGTTCCTCCTCATGCTATTGGGGCTAATGTTCTGTACTATTCATTTCTACTCTGGATTTCCCTATGCAGCTTTACTTGGAGAGGAATACAGTGTACCCCCAGGCCCCAACCATGACAGCTCTGGGTTTATCCGATGCAGGACACTGTCTACCACGGGATGCCAGCAGTGGTCCTCATACAGGGCTTCCTATTTCTGGGAACCTGGACCAATCTGGCCTAGGGGCTTCTACTACAGAGCCTGGTTGAGGGCACCTGCCTAATTGGGAGATAGGGCTTCATGAATGGATCTTTCATTAGTAACAAAATATTTGCCAGGAGGGACTATAAACAAATAGAAGACTTGATTCACTTGCTCCTTTTCTCTTTGCCCTCCCTTACTTTTTGTTTAATTTACTGTGTTTATACCTGAGGACACAGCTGGTACTGAAGCTCTTCCAAGGTTAAGAGAAACCTCTCTCTGCCATCCCCCATGTACCCCCAGATATCTTTAAAAGACAACAAAGGGGTATAGATGTGAGACAGAACGTGTGTTCACCTGAGTCTTCATCATTCTGGGGGCCCCAGACAACCATCACCTCTACTCTGTCCACAAGGATTTAATAGAGACCACCGAGCTTACCTCAAGCACATTCTTTCAAGTAGAGAGTCATTGCCGGTCATTTGCCTCATGTCTCACTGGTGTCCTGGCCTGGTCTTCTGTGCTCTACCTTGGCCTCAGTACCATATTTTTCCCTTTTCAAAAAGTGTTACTCTTTCATAATTAGAGATGAGGCAGCTCCAGGTGAAGCAAGCTGCATGGTTTAGTGGTCAGCACACTGGGCCTGTGGTCAGAAGATAGGGCTTGAGTTCAAAGCCAGTTGGTCTTACTTGGCCTCAGTGTTTTGATTTGGAAATCTGGGGGAATTATATTTGTCTGGTCTATTTCATTCTGCTTTTGTGAGGTTTGGATGTTAGACTCCATAAAAAGTGCATTGTAGACAATAGAGCATGATATAAATAGGACATTTTTTTAAAGATTTTATTTATTTATTCATGAGAGACCCAGGGGGCGGGGCAGAGACACAGGCAGAGGGAGAAGCAGGCTCTATGCAGGGAGCCCACAGGGACTCGATCCCAGGTCTCCAGGATCAGGCCCTGGGCCGAAGACCATGCCAAACCACTGAGCCACCTGGGCTTCCCAATAGGACTTTTTTTTATTGGACTTCCCTCATGTTCATTAATAAACTGATACTTTGCATTGTAATGGTAGCTGATCTGAGCATATGTTGCCGTTGACTTCAAATTAAACTTTAAGAATTACTTGGAGAAAATTAGATATTGGTGTGATTCTATGGGCTTCGCAGGCTTTGCAAAAGATGAGTTACTTCCACCAACAATACAGGCTTCCAAGGGATCGTGCTTTATTTCCACCCTATAGATGATGAACCCAGGCCCCTGGGAATCCATTGAGCTCACAGGTGGTTTACACAATGCCAAGTCAGGATGGGAATTTTCCTCCTAGTTAGTACTTATTGATGGCTTATGGAGTCTTTCTCTTCAGATAATGAATATCCACCAAGTATGATTGGTGAAGAATGTGAGATATTTGTTTGTAGCTCTGATTCAGCTCTCATCAAGGCATCACCTTGTAAAAGGCAGTAAAAGCTTTGTCTTTGTCTTGCTACCTCTTCTACTTTATCCTTCTGTTGCCCTCTCCGGCCTCCAGAGGTCTTGAGCCATCTTCCGAATGGTACTGTTATTTTAAGTAAATGGTACCCTCAGTTGGATATTTGTTTCCAGTGTTCCTAAGGCTGGGAGATTTCTCCAAAGTTTACTGATGACCAAGCACCAAGAAAATTTCCGTTGGAGGTGGATCTAGCACTAAACGTTCATTTTTTCCCCTATTTTATTGTTGGCCAGTTTGGGCCAGCATGTTGCTAAGTCATGTTGATTTCTTAGCTCTTGTAACCAAGCTAAGATGTACATGTCAAAAAACATTTTCTTTTTCTTTCTCTTTGAAAAGGTCTTCCCTCTTTTCTATAATGCTTCAGGATAGGAAAAGAGTGTTTGCTTGACTCTGATTCTGGCATATGAAGTGTTTGCTACAAAATGTTTTTATCACTGTGTTATCTTGTCAAAGTACTATCGTCATTGTCATTTTCAGCTTAATAGCAAGAATGTTCTATTTGTACCAAGAATATTTCATATTTTAAGTAAATTCAACAATGGAAATTTCATATGCAAAAAAATGATATTGAAGACGCTAATTAGTTTTATATTCCCAAAACCCTAAAGTTAAAATAGCTTTTAGCTTCTAGCACATCAGGCTCTGACAGTACCATTTACAGGTAAAAGATGATGCTTAACCCAATGATGTTGCATTGTAACTGCTCAAGCCCCTTCTTGGAGGAAGGGAGTAGTACAATTTGCCAGAATGGCTTCTAGGTTTTGGATGATAGTTGAGGCACTTTGATTTAGTGCTTCTCTAATTTCAGTGGTTGCAACCCAAACCAGCTCACATCTCAGCTACCCAAGAGACTGGCCTTGGCCATATGAGAACCTAGAACTCCTGCACTGAAACCCAGTGCCCTGTGGGGAGTGATAACCACAGATGAACCTGTGAGCTAGATAAAGAGTATCTTTCTAGTACTGAGCTGATAGCAAAATCCCTACATTCCTCTATCAGGCATCCAAAATCTTTTAGTCCTCAAATAGTTATGGAGGTTTTTCACTGTATCAAGCCTTGCATTGAGCCATAGAAGAAGTGCAGTAGGGTCTCAGAGATAGAGAACTGAGTCAATTGTGATCCTTGTCCTCAAGGGACTCATAATTGAGGAAGAGAGACAGAAATGTACATAGCTATTCCCAAATTTATAAACTAGGTATGATAAATAGGATACCAAGGAAGCAGATAGGAGGCTTTGATGAATTCTTCCTGAGGGAATTTTGCTTCAGCCGCAGGTCATCATTATTAATTTGGGTTCCACCATGTCCTTTGTCTATATCTCTTTTTGATTTGAGTTTCCACCTAGTGGTATGTTTCAGATTATCAAATATTTTTCAGCGGATAATGCAGTCTGACTGATACTTTGCATTCAGCCATCCAGCCATCCATTCTATAGAAGTCCATACCCTTGGTATGACAGACATTTGCTATATCCTAGAGGAGATACTTAATTCAGTTAGGCAGTAGCATGTAATTTAGTAATGGAAACAAAGATAGCTGAGAAAATCTTATCGATCCATAAAAGAATAAAAAAAAAAAAAGACATGGAGAGCTTCTTGAAAATGACATCATTATAATCATACAATGATTATGGGCAGTCCCTGCTGATAATGGTGTCTGGTGAGCTGAAATCCTGTTTTCTCATCTCTTCTAGGAGTTCACTGTGTTCACTGTGCATTCACTCCATGTCAGATACTATCATAAAGTGGGGATCTATGATCTTCTGATATCTGGAGACACTACTTCTAACTTGGATGCTTCTCATTGTGATTGGACCTCTGCTTTGGCCCATCCGTGATAGCCAGGGGATGTACATATTGGCTCTACTATTTGTCTTTCCTTTTACTTTCTGCCTGTGTGGTTGGGTTTCAGTGAACATATGCCAAGTACTATCAGAAGGTGAGAAACTAAGGATCCAGGTGCATAAGCATTTTCACAAGAGTTAAGCACTTGGTTGTAGCTTAGGATTGGCCATTGAACCAATAAGGCACTTGATGCATAGAGTTTAACATTCTCTAAGTGACTCGGAACTATTGGAAATAGGAGAAAGGGGAATTTGAGTTATGTATCTAGAACAGAGGTCAGGAAACAAGGGCCCATGGGCCAAATCCAATCCACTACCTGTATTTATAAATAAAGTTTACTGGAACTCAGTCATGGCCAATGTGCTTTTGTGATTTTGGTAGCTGATTTCTCTCTACACAGCAGAGCTGAGTGATTCCAGCAGAGACTAAATGTTCCACAAATCCTACAGTATTTACTATCTATCTCACTCTCTACAGAAGTTTGCCAATCAAGGAAAACTTGTGAATCTCTGAAAGAGAGCAGACAAAGGAGAAATACTCTAGTGCCCTAATCGTATTTTTTGATTTATAAATAAACACATGACTCAGTCAATAAAATTCAGGAGAATTGAAAAAAAAATTAAAAACCTGGGCTAAGAAATGATGGGTAAGAAATCCATAGACTCTATCCCTTGCCCCTTCTTCAACCAACTTGTTTCAGGAATTTCTCCCAGATGCTGGATATTCAGACAAATACAACACAATCTGAGCTCCCAGTCTGTTAGCAGAGACAGACATGCAAATCAACAAATGCTTCTTCCAGTGATAGATGCTATACAGGAATTAGAATAAAGAGGCAGAGCAGGGACAGCCTGCCTTCTTAGAATTCTGGGAAAGATATCACGGGGTTGTTGAAATTTGACCTGTGTCTGAAAGGATGAGCCTTGAGAGATGAACAAGGCTAGAAACAAATGGTATATTTTTAGAGGCTTCCATCTCTACCTTGAAATAATTTGATATGCTAGTAACTGCACTCTGGCCTATAAAATACTGTCTCATTCATAATCTCTTTGGTCTTTACAATGGATGTCTGTTACAATAATTTTCTACATTGTGTTAGGAGCTAAGGCTTGATCAGGACACTTAAGTTACTTGCTCAAGGTTCCATTGCTTGTAAACAGTAAAACTGACCTGACCCCACTTCTTCTGACTCTAAAGCCACAGGACTGTCTCCCTGAGTCAAACTTCCCTGGCCTAAGTCTACAAATACTCCCTGGAACTTGTAATTGGTCTAAAACACAGGAGAAAAAAGGGCCTTTGATTTTGCCTGCACTAGAGTAACCTGCTATTTCAGGCTTGCCAAGAGGTGTTTTTTGCACCTGACATTATTGTGTATGCTGCAAGTTGAAGTAATAGTGACCTGGACTCCATATGCCTTCTGCTATACATGCATGGGTGCCCTGATTAGATAGTCAGAGAACTCTCTCTTATTCTTAAGAGACATTTCTCTGGTTTGTTTTCCTTTCCCTTCCTTGTCATGGGTGCCAGATCATAGACCTACAACATTGTGCTCCCTCATCACACATTTCCCTCCTTCAGTAATGGAATTGTGGACAGAGGGGCGGGCGAGAATCTATTCCAATGTCAATACCCTTGGTGTGTGAGAGAAGACGGAAGGCTCCTCAAGTTCACCATTCAGCAAATCCCATTATTCACCATACTAGTTCTGCGGGCCTCCATCCTTAGGCTCACTCCTTTTACCAGGTACTGTTCCAGATGCCTGTTCTACATTGATATGTTTAGTCATCATTCCAGGTCCCTAGCTCCAAATGTTCAAGATCTTCACCCCCCAAAAAACCTTTATTTCCTCCCTTTTTTCTCTTTCTTGGGCCATGGAAACCACTGACATTGTTTTGGGGGAATGTCTCTTTTCCCACTACCTCTGTGCAGCAAGAGAAGGAACAGATTCTACTACCAATTCTTACCCCAATGAGAGTGGTCTCAAAAAGAGGTAAGTTAGAGCTTTCAGTGCATTTTTTTTTCTTAGCCAGGAGTGAGAAAGCATAGAGGGTAAAATATGGGCTCTGGAATCAGTTGGCAGGATTCCAGTCTTGCTGGTTCATTTACTAGCCCTGGGTCTTGAGCACCTCTAATCTCTCTAGCCTAGGACTTGTAAGGATTAAATGATCACATATTAAGTTACTTGAATACTTCCTGGCTGTGTGAAGTGTCAGTGATTATTATTGTTATTATTCTCATTACATTTTTTTCCTGTACTTGAACTTTGCGTGCCACTTCTTTATTTGGGGTTCAGTAAATATGGTTAACATAATCATAGGTTTAATGGAATTCTGGATTAGTCTTGGAAACTCACATCTGATTATAGCACTGTTTTATGAGAAAATTAATTATTAAGTTACAAAGAAACCCTTTGACTGAAGTCACACATCTGTAAGAGAAGGTCCAGCTTGAAGATGGAGCTTGGTGGTTAAAAACAATTGAAAGTTTGCAAAAATAAAAAATAAATTAAAAAAAAGAAAGAAAAAGAAAAAAAAAAGAAAGTCTGCAAAAATATTGATACAAACTGTATGGTACTTTTGAATTTACATTAATAAGCATTTCTTTTTTTGAAGATTTTATTTATTCATGAAAGACACAGAGAGAGAGGGAGGCAGAGACATAGGCAGAGGGAGAAGCGGGCTGCCTGCAGGGAGCCAAATATGGGACTTGATCTTGGGACTCCAGGATCACGCCCTAAACTGAAGACAGATGCTTACCCGCTGAGCCAGGCATCCCCATTAATAAGCATTTCTAATGCACCAGACATAAGCCAATCAGGGTCATGTATACAGTCCTGAATCATTTAGTTTATGAAATAAATTTAGTTACTTGTTGGTTTTGCTTCTCTGCATTTTGACCTTATCTGTTTTATCTTTTATTAGTTAAGAAATTGCAGTAGTTGGGCACCTGGGTGGCTCAGTCGGCTAAGCATCTGTTTTCAGCTCAGATCCTGATCCCGATCCTGGGGTCCTGGAATCAAGCCCCACAGCTAGATCCCTGCTCAGTGGGGAGCCTGCTTTGCCTTTCCTCCCCTGCTCTTGCTCTTTGTCTCCCTATGTCTGTCTCTCAAATATATACATAAAAATTTTTAAAAAATAAATAACAGTAGTTAGCTGGCTACTGTTTATGAGTCTTAGATGTAAAACTGACAAATCTAGTTGGTTGGCCTATCATATTTGTCCTTGGGCTTGTAAACTAGGCTCACTTCAGGATTTTGCCACCATGGCCATTGTTTGGCAGTAGAGTGTCCCCTGTTATCTGGGAACTCAGTGTCACTGAAGGTTTTTGCTTGCTTTATAAAATGTCGATGACCCCTATTTCAGATTTTACAAATTGAAGTCATGAAAGATTTTCTGAGGATCCCACCATATGCCTGGAACTAGGAGAAGTACTGTGGTTTATGCAAAGAAAGATCCAGGTTGATTTGCACCAATATGTAAATGGGTATAGAAAGCAGAATATATTAAGTTCCAGGAAGAGGAGCGATATCCACTGGGAATTGAGAGGAGTTGAGGGGGAAAGAGGAGTTCAGAGAGAGTGGGTCTTGCCTACTAGCTTGGGCAGTTCGTGAACTCGGTGTAGCGAGCATTAGGAGAGTGATATTTCTGATAGAGAAATAATATTAAGGAACCTAGGGAGTAGAGGACTCTGGAAATTAAATCTGTTTGTGCTCATTTGTGCCTGAAAAGTGGCAAATCTTATTTTACTTGAAGATCCCCACATAGTTTTGGGCCAATGTCAATAAAACCCTTACAATGCAGACAAACTCTTTCTCTGTGAATGGCGTGTGTACATGCACACATGCACATACACAGACTCTCCATGTTTCCACAAATTGATGACAATGCGAAATGAAACAATTTTCCACAATTTTCTGCAAATAGCTGCATGTTTAAGCCCTGCACTCAGCAAAATGATGACGTCCATCAATATTTCTCAGTCCTGCTGAGTTTCTGCGTAGTCTCCAATAGCTTAGCCAGTCCTTGCCTGGATGTGTGGTTGAGGATAGGAGATTCTGCATCTGTGAGTACAAGGACCTCAACACAAATAAATTCCAGACCAGTCTAACCTGCTGTACCTTTTGTCAACAATTAGGAAGATAGCTTCAACTTGGTTACACCAGCAGAGAGGAAATAATCCTGATCATACTCAGAGGAGAGACCAATAGAATAGTCTCAACCCCGGAGTTTCGTGGGGTTGGGCCAGCATCCTGTAGAAGGAGAAAATTGCCCTGGGCTGGGGTGGGCCGAGATAGATAATTTATGTGGAAAAAATGTATATTTATAAAATAAAATGGCAGAAGTTATTAATCAGGTAAAGCATGTATATCATTGAGAGGCCCACTAGGAGCAGAAGATATACAATGAACTGGTTTTAGGCTTATGTTTTGTTTTGCAGTGAAGAGTATCATGCACTGCTATTCCTTTAGCCCAAATGGATACATCTGGATGATCCAGTCAACAAATATCTGTATGGGTCTAAAATAGATCACTATTCCTCCTTTAACTACAAGGTAAGAAGGTGCCCAGAAGAGAAAGTCCAGTCCCTCGCGGCCTCTAGAAAGAACCAAGAACCTGGTTATCAATCAGCACAGTAAGGAGAACACGATGAAGGAAGAGACATCAGAAAAGACTGAATCACAAAACTGTACAACTGAAACTGCTATCACATGGTATGTTCAGTAACTGGAACTTAAAAACTTTAAAAGAGAGAGAGGAAAGGGTAGAGCGGTTCTGCTGGACTTCAGGGGAGAAATAACTTTCAAGGTGGGTTTTAGAAAATGAGTAAGACAAGATTGTCAGACAAAATTAGGAAGATTGCTTACTACACATCACAATATAATAGTCATGTGTGGAAGTTGCATGGGTGCATAGATTAGCTCGCTGACAGGAAAGCCAAAATAGAGCTGTCTGAATGAAGACTCCATTGCTTTTTAAGGTGGTGAGGTTGCTGTCCTGGAGAGTCTGGAAGATTACGGTGGGTCTCAGTCCTCAAGTGAAGCCGACCTTGAGCGCTGAATGGATCACCACAGTGGTTGCTTCCAACTTGAAGCTTCTAAACTTTAGCAGTTAAAACGAGGTGTCCTCAAAGTATAGAGAAAGATCCACTAGATATTAGACAGAATTGGCCCATCAACAAGCTTATTTAAATTAGATAGTCCTGACGTTGCTCTGAACTTTTCAAGCAAAACCTCCTATAAGCAGTTTTTAGCTGTGACTTTGGAAAACATCAGCCTGCGATGTTGGTGTTTCCTTTCGCAAATAGCAAGCAGTGAAAAATCTCACATTTCGACAACATTCTGATTTTAAGAAGAGCGCCCATGCCAAGGAGCACCCAAGGCGCTGCCAGGCCTCCAAGTGAGGGTCCTGAAGACAAACCTGAGTTCTCCTTCCACTTGCAAAGCCTGCAAATATTGGCTGCTTTAATGCTCACAGCCTGTGACAGCTCCTTGGTTTCATTTCTTGAAGCTGATCTTCAAAGCCGTGAAGCAATAGCAAACTGTTTGAGATCCCAAATCAAAGAACAGATTGTGTAGACTCGGAAAAAAAAAAAAAAAAAGCAAACAAACAATTACATTTAAAAACAAAGTGTTGGAAAAAAACAGCGACAACCTTTTTGCTCACCTGCCAAGGCCTCACTGCTGAGCTTCTGTTTTTGTCAAATTATAGCAAATGACATCAGACCATGTCCTATAGTGACAGGTGAATTATTCTAGTAGTTGAAGCTGGAGGGGTTTTGGAGTACTCACTTGTAACATGACTTTCCCACTGGCTAGAGTTATGAGATTGAGCAAATCAAGCTTATTTCTCCATTTGGGTTGAGGGTGCCTTGAAAGCTCTCCACTTGAGGCGGTAATAGTGAATGATAACTAACACTGGCGTCAGACATTCACTGGAAAAAGGCCCCCGGGGGTTCACAGCAGCCCTATGAAATACTTGAAGGATGTGGGGATTAGAGAAGAGACTCCGTCAAGTTCACAGGGCCAGTAAAATACAAAGTGAGAATTCAAGCCCAGGCTTTCTAATATCACATCACTTGTTCTTTCTCCCTCACGATCCTGCTTCTCGCTAACCACCCATTCAGTAGCTCTTGAAAAAGAGATTCTGTTACCCCCTTTGAAGATAATACTACATCTCTACTTTC
The DNA here is from genome assembly GCF_003254725.2 of Canis lupus dingo. Lineage (NCBI taxonomy): Eukaryota > Metazoa > Chordata > Mammalia > Carnivora > Canidae > Canis > Canis lupus. Next base: position 20,951,984 of record NC_064276.1, read on the forward strand.
CCACAGGGCTTTCCAGACAGAGTCCATGCTGGCCCATTTCCATGGGATATTTTGCAAGTTTGGGGGTATTTTATTTATTGCCTAACTGCTGGGGGTATTTAGGTTGTCCCAGGATATCATGTGAATCCACTTATGTTCCCCTTCCATGTGCACATTCTCCCTAATGCTGGAGTGATGTATTATCTTCCCAGACCTGCCAAGGAATGTATACCCCAAAACAGAGAGAATGAGACATTTACAATAGTTGTTTGACTTTGATCTCAGTAAGAAACAGTACAAAAAGTCAAAGAATTTGATGTGGCTATCATTATAGCCTTAACTTCAAAAATTTTTGCCCTGATATTATTTACTACACTTGGCCTTCTTCAGTATTTTAAATCATTGATCACAGGCTGGTATAAATTTAGCTTTACTACTAGTTATCTTATTTTTTATATGCTTTTTCATTTTGCTTTAGTCACTTTGCTACTCATTAATTTAGCTTTGAACAGCTTCCCATGTCTATGGAATCAATTATGTACTCCAGATCCTGATATCCGTCGATTTTTTTTTTAACCTCGCCAATTTTTTTCCCAATATTCCTTCATATTCCTCACAGTTTACATAGCCCAAACAAAGAGCTGGTATGCATACTAATGCATTTTGTCCATTCCTCTGCTTTTAATCAAATCTTCAAATTGAAGATTTTTTTTTAAATCTCAATTGGATATGCTCAAAGACACCACCTTCTGTGATAGCTTTATAGATTCCTCTAGATAGAAATAATAATTTCGTCTACTGCATAATACAATACATTTTTAAACTGAACCTCTCCTATAGCCTTATGAGAGTGTGTTCTGTAAACTGATCAGTGACATATAAAAATATATAATGGTACAGCTTCCATGAGTCCAATCTTAATATCTTTACTAAATTTTGATCCCCTTGCCTTCTTCAGATGTATTTATTAACCAACACAGTGGCAAAGATGATGAATGAACAATTTTTCTGATCATTTAAACATCTGGATAAATGTTTCATATTTTTCAAGTTTGTGGGTTTTTTTTATTAAAGTAATACATAGTCAGAGCTTAACAAATCTAACAGGACCAACAAGTGTAAACAAACACCATCATCCCTTTTCTGCCCACCCTCTCTACCCTCCCGACCCAACTCCCCATCCTACTTGGGAAAAAACACTCTTAGCAGCTTCTCCCTGGCATGTTTGGGGGGAAAAAAAAGATCATGTTTTCTGGCCGTGGATTCATGAATAAAAGACAGGATCTGTGGATTAACAATACAAAATATATATGGATAGGCCATCCGTGTGTGTGTGTGTGTGTGTGTGTGTGTGACTTTTTAGAGCCTTCTTTTTTGGAGGCATTTCCCCTTCTCCCTCTGCAGTCAGGAAATGATGACAGTCAGATCCTGTCTTGCCAGGCCTCATTATTGGCCCACTGACCTGGTGCTTTAGGGTAATTGTGTTTGCCTGAGCCAAAAGAGTGACTGAATGATCCTCTAGGGCCCCGTTTCCATACAACACTTATACTTGAAAATTGCAAGAGTGGTTGTAGTGAAATAATGAAAGAACACCTCGGAAATTTTTAACATCCTTTCAAAGAAATACAAGGAGCTCTTGGTGATCACAGAGCCGGCCACCTATCCTACATCTCAGCTCTGCTAACAAATATGGTCTACATGCTTAATAAGTCTTGATAAATAATAGTGTGTTTTGATGGGTTCTTTATGGTATAAATAGTCTGTTAGGTATCAGGGATGATTTTTTCTTCAGCACTAGATTGGTTATATATGATGTATTTGTCTGCCTCCCAGAGACTTAATGATTGTTGTCTAGAAGTGGTTGGAACATGTCACAGTGGATACGTTATTGAAGTCTGCAGACCTGGACTCAACTGCTTTGTAGCAAGGCTGCCTTCACAAGCTGCATCTTCTTTCAATGCTTCAGTGTTTGCATCTTTAAAGTAGGGAAACATTTTTGTTTAACAATCAAGCCAGCTAGCATATTTGGTTATCTGTGTAGCTCATGAGTTGCTATGCTAACAAGGAAAACTAGGATGACCCTTAATATATTCTTTTGCCATTCATTTATTCATCTCAGCAAATGTCTCCTCAGTTGTTTTCCAGAGTTCAGTTTATACTAAACAAATCTGGCAGGCGCAGGTCAGTTGGTAGTATGGGGTAGGCCCTGTTGGAACCCAGAAGTACAGTCATTGACCTGTTCCTTCCTTCTCCCCTAAGGTTGCTCCAGAGCCTTACTCCACCTCACCCTCCACAGGGGTTCTTGCTGTCAGGCTTCTTGCATGGAGCCTGTTGCACAGGGACATATTTGATTATTCAGTTTTAACTTTATATTATTGGTTCCACTGGCAGATTGGATCCTGCACATGCATGCCTCACCATAGACACAATACATACAATATACAATTTGAGAGCTGAAAATGTTTTGCAATCCATTTAATCTTTGTCTTTAATCTTTATTCTTTTTTTTTTTTTTTTTTTAGATTTTATTTATTTTAGAGAAGGGGAGAGAGCAAGGGGAGGGACAAAAGGAGAAGGAGAGAGAGAGAAACTCAGGCCGATTCCTGCTGAGCACAGAGCCCATTCAGGGCTCGATCTCAGGCTCCTGAGATCACAACCCGAGCTGATAACAAGTCAGCCACTTAAAGGACTGAGCCAACAGGCATCCCCCTCTTACTGTTCTTAATCTCTTTCTCCTCATTCTTCATCTCCCAGTCAAGTGGTTTTCACTTTACCTATAACAGAAATGAGTTGATTCTGGGCTACATTGTTTGGGTCTTTTAAGGCATAGGGCTGTGAAAATAAATAGAAGTGGAAGGGCGTGTGACACAACTCCCATATTTGTGCATTGTGTTTTACATTCTCAACCTCCTTCCTTTTGCCTCTACCCTCAGGAGATGTGAAAGATCCCTGGAAGACCACCAAGGACAAGGTTGTTACTCCCCAGCCCAATTTTATGCAAATAACGAATGCAGCAGCATGATTATTTGTCCTCTTTTTGTACATGCAAACAGTAAACTTAAGGTCTTTGGAGCCAGTTCTTTAAGAAAGCTGCTTCAGTGCACCTCAATTCAGAGCCATTCAATAACATGTACATGCTTTAAAGTGTGTGGATTATTTCTGTGTCCATCAGCTCATTCTCATGCTCACAAAACTCCTTTGTGGGTGGGTATTTGGTCCCATTCTACAGATGTGGAGATTGATTGTTAGAGGGTTGTTAAACAGCTATTACCAATAAGAACTAAGAACCAGGAGTTAGATCCATCCTTTCTGTCTTAAAACTCTCTTTCCTTCACTTGTTATAAGCTCTAATATTAAGTGTCATAAGACTTTTTGTCCTTCCCAGCATGAAGTAGGTTTCCAAAGATGCGGTGTGTGTGTATGTGTGTGTGTTTTGAATAGACTTTAATTTTCAGAGTAGTTTAAGGCTTATAGCAAAATTGAGCAGAAAGTTTTTCAGTCTCCTGCCTACACACACACACACACACACACACACACACACACACACACCCTACCCTACTGTCAAATCTCAACACCAGACTAGTGCATTTGTTATAACTGAAGAACCTACACTGACTCATCATAATCCCCTAGGTCCATAGTTTACATTAGGGCTCACTCCTGGAGTTGTGCATTCTGTGCATTTGGAAGAGATGTATAATGGCATTTATCCACCATTATAGTATCATACAGAATAGTTTGCTAAAAATCCTCTGGACTTCACCTGTTCATCCCTTCTTCCCCCAGCCTCTGGCAACCACTCATGTTTTTGCTATCTCTATGGTTTTGCCTTTCCCAGGATGTCCTATAATTGGAAGTGTACATTATGTAGCCATCTCAGATGAGCTTCTTTCACTTCATAATATGTGTTTAAGTTTCCCACGTGTCTTTTCATGGCTTCATAGCTCGTTTCTTTTTAGTACGAAAAAAATATCCCACTGTCTGAATGTACCACAGCTTGTTCATCCAATCACCTATTCAAGAATCATCTTGTTTGTGTCCAGGTTTTGGCACTTATGAATAAAGCTGATGTAAACATCTATGTGCAGGTTTTTGTGTGTGGACAGGAGTTTTAACTCCTATGGATAAATACCAAGGAGTGTGATTGTTAGATTTTATGGTAAGAGTCTGTTTTGTAGGAAATTGTCAAACTCTTTCAGTGTGGCCATACCATTTTGCATTTTCAGAGCAATAAATGAGAGTTCCTGTTGCTCTATATTCTGGACAGTATTTGGTGTTCTTAGTGTTTTGGATTTTGACCAATCTAATAGGTGTGTGGTATATCTCATTGTTGTTTTAATTTACAATTTCCTAATAACATTGGATGTTTAACATCTTTCCATATGCTTATTTGCTCTCTGTATACCTCCTTTTGTGATGTATCTGTTTAGGTCTTTTTCAGTTGTCAGGTCATCCATTGTCTTACTGTTGTGTTCTATGAGGTTTTTGTATATTTTGGATAACGGTCTTTTATCAGATATGTCTTTTGCAAATATGTTCTCCCCATCTGTGGCTTGTCTTCTCATCCTCCTGACAAAGAAAAATTCTCGACCAGCCATATCTGCTACAATTTGCTACTCTCTGTCTATGGCACGTCTTGCAATAGGTTTAAGAGATTAATTTGAGAGCAGCTGGTTTTTCATAGGAACTATATTCCTTTGTCTTTCTTTTTGTAATAGAAAGCAGCCTTGGGGAGGACACAAGAATATTCTGATGCTTAGTGAGTACTTGATCTTTTTTTTTTTAACTCTTAAATAAAATTTTTGACTATTATTGCAGTGCACTTGTACACACATGCTGACATTTCAACACCTGCTATTAGTGAAGCTAGAAAGAGCGGGGAGAGAAAGGAAAAAGGAAGAATCATTGGCTCAATCCTCTACTTATGTGAAACAATAACAGTATTTAAATAATTTCTCTCAGTTATGCAGGCATGGTGCTTGTTTATTTCTTCCTAAAATGTGAGCTCCCTGAGAGGAAGGGATTTATCTCATAGAATCTAAGAGTGCCCAACAGGGAACAGACATTTAAGCAATGTTAGTTGAGTTAAACTGGCTAGCCTTATTTATTCTGAGATGATATGGCGTCACTGGGCTTTTTCTCACCATCTCTATCTCAATGGGCTCGATTGGCACAAAAGCTTAGAAGAATTTGAGGGAGCCAGATGGGTGGTGGGTACTATGCATTCTCCGAGTTTTAGTTCTTTCATTGCATGTACTTGGAAATCCTTCCTGCTGGCAAGGTTATGTAAGCGATGGAGGACTGATGGATCAATTAATATTTGTTTCATTCATGTTTGTTTTTATTGTTCTGAAAAGCATAATAGAAAAATCCAGCTTAATGAGATAACACATAGAGAAGAAAAACTTTGAAAATTGCACTCACTATTTAAAGGTTAATATTACTGTAGCTGTTAATAATCTCAAACGTCTTATTAAAACCCAATGTTTAATTACATAAAGAGCTTCTCATTGCCTCTCCCATCCCCCCATCCCCCCTTCCTATATCCCTCCCCCACGATGCAGACACAATAATCAAAGCTATTTAGGGATGTGTGAATCAGCATATCGCCTATATCTGATTTATCTCTGCACAGTGCATACATTCCTGAATTTCTCAAAGGCATGTGACTTTCAAGAATTCTTTAAATATGTAAATAATATTATAAAGCCCCTGATGAATTCGAAACACACTATTATTCTAGATGGCTAAGTGATGCAAAGAAAGGCTCATATTCCCTGCTGAATTACCCATTTCACATGTTACATTAATAAACATCAGTCTGCTTGCAAGAATCATGTGTTATCTGAATTTAATGAACTTCTGAACTGAACAGAATGCATCTAATTGACAAGGTATCATCAAACAGAGCAAAAGACAGTACAAGTCCCTTGAAGAAGCAAAGAGAAAGGAGAAGCAAGGCAGACTGTGGGAGGTGGGGGGGGGGGTGCAGATCACTGGGAGGCATCTCTATTGGAACATGAGGCTGTGAATAATCTGCATTTGTGTGGACATCCTCTTCTTGTATATTGTGCAGGCATTTTCAGATCGGGATGATTAAAGGGCCTCAGTGTCTCTGGCTTTTAAGCTTTACTTTTCCTTTAATTGCACTACACAAACTCAGAAAGGAGTAGAGGAGCCTTCCATAAAAGATAATCCACAGTAAAGATTTCAAGCTGTTAGGTAAATGAAATGTTTCCATGGGAGAGTCTTTTTTTTTTTAACCTTCTAAAACTCTTTGCACCCAATAAATTAAAGACAAACCCTCTCAAGCAAGTTTTTGCTATTTTTCCTACCCTCTTCTGTCTTATTAAGTATCAAGCATGTCACTGCTTAAAACGGAAGCAAGTAGGGTGCCTCTTACACTTGGAGTGTGTGCACAAGGCAAATATTACACATATATTCAGAACACAATGCTATGGCACTGTTTTCTGATGCAATAAGAAAAGCTATCATGATGAGGAGTCTGCTTCTCCCTCTCACTCTTCCTATTAAATAAGTAAAATATATTTTTTTTAAAAGGAAAGCTATCATGAGTGGAAAAAAAAGCAAAATATTGTCATTTGTATCTTCTGGATGATGTTTCCAAAACTATAATTGGGACAAATAATTTTGTAAGGTATTGTAGTGGAATTGGCTGTAGAATTTATACCATTAAGTGTTACCTGCTATGCACACTAAATCCATTACAAACCACGTATCGCCACATGCCATGCTGAGACAGAGTGGCAGGGAGGGCAGAGCAGGAACATTTTGTTTTCGGGTGCCAGCTTGCCTGAGAGCCTTTTCAGATCCTAGAGCTAAAAGTGAATGTACCTTCTCTGAATTCCTGTGCCCTTAATCATACACCTTTAATGGAAGTTTTAATCTTCTGCTTTACATTAAAATTATTTGTGTGTCTTAGCACCCTTCATAGAAGTAAAACTCTGTGAAAATGAATTTTTTACTGACTCATTTTGGTATGCTGCTAAGTGCATAAAAACTGGATGGTGTCCCATAGCCTTATTAGAATGAATGAACAAACAACATCATCACACAAGGTGTTTCAAGTTGACCTATTTCTTTGACTATCAAGAGACTTCTGCATTTATTAAAACAACTGAAGCTCAGGTTCTGTGTATTCTAACACTTTCATATACTCAGTGGCCTGCTCAAGAAAGTTTCTAAAATTTTACTTCGACTTGCCATTTGAGAAAGAGAGAGAAATAGAGGAGAGAGAATGTGCGTGTGTTTGGATGTGTGCATGTGTGTGTGTATGTGTGTGTGAGAGAGAGAGAGAGAGAGAGAGAGAGAGACCCCATTGACCCATTGGTTCAGTCTTCTAGTTCTGCAAAACAACTAAAATCTTTAAATAATTTTAAGACTGTCAGTATCTTCTGTTTTGTGTTAGTGATCTTATTGATCAAAGATTGAATTTGTGTGTGAAAAGTGTATTAATCAGGGTTTAGAGAAACAGATCAGTAGGATATGCATGTGTATACGTGTGTGTAGCTATATACGTATACATGTATGTGTGTGTGTATGTATGTATGTATATGTATCCAGATTTATCATAGAAATTGTCTCAAGCAATTACAGAGACTGAGAAGTCCCACAGTTTGCCATCTGTAAGCTGGAGACCCAGGAGGGCTAGCTGGTAGGTGTAACTAAGTCAGAGTCCAAAGGTCTGAGATTCAGGGTAGAGGGGGTCGTGGGGTTGGTAGGAAGGACAGGTGGTGCCTGTCTAGGTCTGAAAGCATGAGAACCAGAAGCAGTGATGCCAGAGGGCGTAAGATAGAGGCTCCAGCTTCCATGGAAAGCAAATTCACCCTTCCTCCACATTTCTGTTCCATTCAGGGGATTGGATGATGCCCACCCTCATTGGGGAAAGCAGATCTTTCTTACTCAGTCTGCTGATTCAAATGCTACTCTCTTCTGGAGACACCTTCACAGACACACCCAGAAGTAGTGTTTTCCCAGCTATCTGGCATCCCTTAGCCCAGTCAAGTTAACACATAAGTTAAACACCACAATAACTGTAGGAATATTACTGGGGATCAAGATTATGGAAAAGTGGAGAGTAAATTAAGATATAGTCTACAGTGCTGTTTTTCAACTTGTGCTATTCACGATTAGGGCAAGAGAGTCCCCCATTTTTTTGGCCGTGTCCAGTGCACGGCAGGACATGAGTATGCCTGGTCTCTACTCAACTAAATGCCAGTAGCACCTTCCCGCACACACATTGTTAGAGCCGAAAACACCCCTAGTGCATTAAACTCCCTGGAGGACATCCTCTCATTCCCCCGTCTTTTGAGAACCACTGTCTAGATCTGTGGTCCACTAAGACTGTGATTCTGGGTTGCCTGAGGATTGTGTACTGTTTCTCTCTTTCCTCTAATGCCTCAAGTTCAGATTTTGCTGCTCTGTGCCCTGTTTGCCCTACATAACTACCATTTAGTGAAATTGAATATGCTGAAGATTGTTGTGAAGGGGTGTGCTGCTTGTCTTTGCTGAAAATTGTTAATCTCTAGAAAATGTAAAATTTACAGATAATCTGAAGGGTAGGATTTTAGGGCAAAGGAAAGAAGGGTTCTGGTAAATCACTTTATTTTCATCGTATTTCCTACAAATCATGTTTGAGTCGTTACTGTTTTATTAGAAAATTGTAATTTCCTCTCCAACCATAGCCAACGTATTATTTTGTTTCTAAATACGATTTTAAAAATACATGTCTTGAGGCCAACTTGTCTTTTCCTTTGTAACATGTATCAGTTTTGTTGAAGAGGTGGGGAACTACAAATTTTGCATTTAGTGCATAATTTTTTCTTAGCCTCTGCCTTATTTGGTGGGCTCTGACCCATCCTATAATTCCACAATTAATGTTTTAGCAGAAATGCAGTCATTTACATTTATCCTTCTAAGATTTCATCATTCTTATTTATCTATCCAGTTGTTTCATCTCAGAATGTCAACATTGCCAGACACTATCAAATGCTGGCCAATTCATTCATAAGTGGGTGAATAAGATAAGTGTCCTGACTTAAGAAGCTTATAAATTAAGCATCATAACGCTCGTAACATTTCTGTAGTGTTAGTAAATATTTCTGTAGTGTTTTGTACCTTACAAGGGCAAAATCATCTATTTCTGTTTGTATCCAGGAGACCTGAGAACACATTTTTTATTTCACCATTTACTCACTTCTTTTTGATCCAGTGACTCTCTGAAGTATCATATTATCAACCCATCCTTATAGGTATGGAACTTGAAAGGTTCACAGCCTTGTCTATAGTCACATGAGTTAACCTATATACCTTTCAACTAGTAAGATTCCTCAAAGCAGTATGGCTTTAGTAGAAAGAATAGGGAACTATAATTCAGGATGGGATCAACCTCAGGCACTCTCTGGATATGCAAATTTAGGTAAGGGGCTTAATTCTGAACACAGCATTCTCTTATTTGGTAAAGAGAGTATACCTCCCAGATCTCTAAATAATGGTTTTTCAGCAGGAGAGGAATGTGTTTGAGCGGTGAGCCTATCACATATTCAGTAGTCATTGAATAACTATCTCTGAGTGCCTACTATGTGCCAGTCATTCTGTTAGCCTTTGGAGATACAGTATTGAACATCATGGTCAAATATGTGTGCCTCCTGGGCACTTATATTCGGATGGTATTATGTTATGGCCCCAGCTTTTCAAAGGAAATAGTACCTAGTACCTTGCCAAAATTCTAAAATCTTCACTCTACTCTCTTTCAACCCACCCACTCTACTTAAGAAGTCTCCAAAGGGGGGCCGCTATTTACAGTGATTGCATGTTATATCCCTCAGGTGTGCCCGCATATTAAAACTATTGATGAACGTGATCATCACAAGTTTTTCTTGAGATTTTCTGAAGACTCATGTCCATTATTAGTGAATGAACAAAATGAACATTTTGTTCTAATCACAGAAGATTGTTTTCAATGTAGAAAAAATCTCTTGAAATTGAAATTGAAGGTGAGAAAAACCTTTCCCTTCATTTAATCATAAAGTGAATTAGGCTGAGGTATGAACTTTAAGTATTGTGATAGGTCCTTCATCTGCTTTGGACACCTGCCACCCTGACAACTCTGTGCAGCAGTTATTGATAAGCACATTTTCCAGATTTGGCAACTGAGGCTCAGAGATGCTATGGAGCCAATTAGTAGGGGAGTTGAAATTAAGTCTTAAGGCTCCCAACCAGCCACCCAGTGCTACATGTGTGTTCTCTCGGGACACAGATCATTTGTGACCTGTTGACAGAGAATGAGTTTGTCCACTGTGTTAACTAGGAAAGTTTTCATGGCTGTTCTCTTCTCTATGTTCTTAATATCAATTTAAAACACATACGGGAATCTGAAAAGAGAATTTCTGAAGAATGTGTGCAGCTCTTATTTCAAAGAAAAGATAGACTTCTCTCGATAAAGCCTTGATGGTGGCAAATTTAGACAAGAATGGAAAGCAAAACAGCCTACTCAAGGTTAGACAGTGACTCGAGTCATTCTATGCACTTAAAACAATATTTAGGATGACCCTATGTAAACTCACATTATCACTTAAAAGCCAGTATAAAAATACTACCCATCTGCTGTGCTAGTCCTGCTGCTGCTTGCCACATTCCTCTGACAAGCTGTTACCTCAGTATAGAGAGAGAGTATACATTTTGGAATCCGGAGTTTGAGTTTGAAAAAAAATGGTATCTGGTACATATGGACTAGATTCTGTTCTTCCAAATGTAGATTTGTAACCTCATTTATTCTTAAAGATGATGTGTTAAATTAGGGTGTTTTTTTTTTTTTGCTATTTCCTCTTTTTTTTGACTCTGAAGATGGAAACTCTTATAATTTTATGCCTGTGACATGAACAATGTACAATGGGAAGTCATTTAGTTCACACCCGCCATGTGATGTGCAGAGTGGGTGTGGGGAGGTGTTTATAGCAAACACCATGTCTAAGTTCTCAGCCGCCCTCCATGGCGTGGTTGCTCTGTGAACTGTGTAACTTCTCAGGTATTAAAGATTTACCGGATGACTGAGGAAGTGCAGTACGTGTTATCACTTCCCAACAAATAATTGTCAGTGCGGAATGACTCTTCATTCCAGAATTACCAGCGGCAGTGGAATAGCCAAGAAATCTCCTCCTTAAATGGGTATATGAGCATGAGAGGCAAGACTGGAAGTTAGATCCCTGGGGCTCCTACTTCCCTCTCAGAGGCATAAGTTTTTGGATGATGCCTTTAGCTAGGATCACAGTCTGGCCCAGAAGTGCAAATTGCCGAGTGACTTGCTGTTTTTCCAGGAGACAGTTGCTTCCGCTTTTTGTGCCAACTCCCAAGAAATATCCAAAAGTAAAAAATAACAGGAGCAGCAATGTGTGATCTTCCTTGATATTTATTATTAACATTTTCTCCAAGATTTTTCTCGAAATTCTTTTTGATAAGTATCACTTGCTACTTTGCTCAAACATTCTCACATTTCATTCATTTCTTCACTTTACAAATATTTCTTCAAGATCATTCTTTGCAAGACCCTGAGTTAGGAGTACCAAATAGGAACATGAGTCCAGCAGAATATAAAAATGGTGTTGAGGCTACTAGAGAAGGAGCATGTGAACGTGTGATTTTAGGGAAACTGAGAAGTAGGGAGCCTTTTGATAATGGACAGTACCAATGACATTATGATACGGAGGAGGCCAATTCAAATTCCAAGTCTGCCCTGAAGTGATAGTAGAATCTTACCTGCTCACAGCATGCAGCATATGAGGTTAGATTATTGATGTTAAAAGACATATCCTAAATCCTCTAGTCAAAGCTCCTTGTATACAGATGAGAGAAACGAGAGTCTGTGCGAGGAAGAGATTTGCCAAAGGTCATGTAGAAGTTTAACATGATTTAATACAAAACCCAGGATGGCAACCTAGGTTTGTCATCATTCAAGGCAAAGTCTTTCCACTCTTTTAGTTTTGTATTTGTGTCCACAGTTACCCAAGGCTACTTCAGGCCAGCCATTGGGGTTTGAAACAATTCCAGATGAGGGCATTTTTGAGACAGAGATCGCCTGTTGAACTAAACTCACCTCCATGTTGGCACACACATTACTTCCTCTCCCCCTTTATAATTTTGCTATTGGATTTAACCCATGTGGTTGGTGCTAAGGTTTTGACCACAAACATATTTGAAGATTATACTTATTTTTGGATGCAGCCTCCTTTGCCTCCAAAGTGGGTAGGGTTGGGTACAGGAGGCAGGAGGGAAATCAAGAGATTCTGAACTCTCATATTTCATGGCAACAGGCTATCTCTTTTGCCGGGTTCCATTATTAATCCTGTCCCCACTGCCATCCTAAGCCTTCCATAATTGTCTCCGTGGCCTTGACTCCCACTGTTGCTCATTGTCAGTTATGTGTTTCTAGTCTAATGGATGAATTTCACCCCCCCCCCCATATTCCACATAGGTCGCCTTTTCTCCACATATTTGTTCATGCAGTTTAGCTCCTCCTGGACTGCTCTCTCCACCTTTTAAAATCCTTCCAATTTTTAAGTCTCAGATCAAGTACCTCCCAGCTTAAAATGGCTCTGCCTTTTTTATGTCATTTATGAAATCCTGCCTTGGATTATAGTTATTATACTGACATGGTATTGAAAACTTAAAAAGAGAAATAGTTTGTATTCACAGTGACTGTCCCTCTAGGACATAGCACTGCCTCTTTCACTTAATAATAATATGAGGAATAAATTATTTTCACCTAATATTCCTTACCCCTAAGAATTTCACATGACTCCCTTTGCAATCAAGTTAAAAACTATAAAAGTTGACATCTAGATGTGTTGGCAGAGCTGTCAGCCTTTCTTCAGTTTATCACATTTCAATATTTACTTTATTGAAATTGAAAAAAAAAAAAACACCAGCCATTTTCTCTACAGAAAGCACAAATGCAACTGATTAATGCCTCTACCACTTCCCCCTCACATCAGCAATATGAAGCAATATCTTCACGTAATAAAAAGAGACAATCTTTTGTTAATATTAATAGTTTGTCCCATTGCCCCCTTCACTCGCATATTCATGAATTCTAAGAATCTGGCGTCGATCCACTCTTCAAACTTCAGTAACAATGGTGCAAAATAGGTCAGGGAGCCCTGATCAGTGTTGAATCTTGCAGCGTCTTCATTAGAACTGCCCTATTAGGCAATGGGAAATGAAGTGATGTGTTCCAAAACTGTAAATTTCATGCCACCTGAAATGAAAATTGGTCAAGAGGGTCATTGAGGCTCCATGCATCATAAGTAGAATAGTAAGGATTTTGGATTGATGGCATTGCTAATAATAAATCAAGTGTTCTTAGCCTTCTCCTTCTAGGTGATAACTAGTATTACAGACCTCAGTGGCCAATCTGATTCCAGTCTCTTGGAGGGGTGTCTTTGATCTTCCAGCTTCTTAGAGTTTGTGTAATTTTTTTTATCTAATCATAGGCATACCCTTAATTTCCTATTTGGACTCTTAATGCAGAGTACCACAGTGCCTCACACACAGTTGACATTCAATATGGTTTGAATGAATGAATGTCCTTACAGCAGTGGAATTTGATTTAGTTCATTGGTTGAATGCCTCGAATGCTGCTGCCATCCCTACTTTCCATGTCTACCTTCATCTAACCCTCAAGGACCTACTCCAGAATTTATTGACTTCCTACCATGTGGTAGGCATCCTCCTAGTTGCCACAGTGTTCACCCTGGCAGTGAACAAAATAAACCCTGTTCCCGTGAAGCTTAAATTCCAGAGGGTAGAGAAGGACAATTAGTAATAATAACAACAGTAAGCAGTGGGTTCCATGCTAATAAATACGAGGAAGAAAAATAAAGAATAAGAAGATGGAGTACAGATGCAATGGGATAGATTGTGGACGTGCTGTTTTGATTAGATGTCATCTGAACGGAGCCTGAAATGAAGTATACATTGTATGAAGGATCTGGGGAAGAGCTTTCCAGGCCAAGGAACAGAAAAGCAAGAATCTGAGGCATAGGCATGTTTGAAATATGCAGGGACAAGAGAGGCCAAGTGGAGAGGAGTGGCAGGAGATGAGCTTGGAGAGGTAGCCAAGAACCAGATGCCGCAGGGTTTTATAAGGCAGGCTAAGAACGTGGATTTTATGCTGAGTGAATTGAAAAGACATCAGCTGACTGAGTTTTTTAAAGGGATGACTGGGAGCTCTCTGGACCATAGACTGTAGGGGTAAGGCCAGAAGCAGGAGAGCAGTTGAGAGGCTGTTATAGCAGACTAGGGGAGAGCTGATGGTGTCATGGACCAAGGTGGTAGCTGACGTACTCATATACTGGATATATTTCAGAGGTTGACAGGATTTGCCAGTGGACAGGGTGTGGAGTGGGAGAGACAGAGAGATATCGAAGATGTCACCCCTTTCCATGTGTAGCAGGCTGGCATCTTATTCTGAGCTTCTGTTGTATTTTTCTAAAGATTCTTAAGATGACTAACCATTCTCCATCTACTATTGTCATTATTGAGTTTTGGAAAACCTCTGGGATAAAATGTAGCTATGGCACCCAGACACCCTATATTAAAGCTCACATAGTAGTCTCGTCTCTGTACCACATACTCCCGTGTGGACTGGGTTTCACTTGTGTCTTTTGATTCTGCACATGATATATAGCATGTCTTTTGCATGTAGAGGTGCAATAAATATCCCGTGAAAGAAGGAATTAATTTCAATACCCATGTGTCATCTAGTTTTCAAAAGAGACGCTTGGTAATCTGCCCGTGCCAAACATGATTTTCCTTCTGAGGTGGAGATAGCCTAATTAACACTTTTATTAAGCACGTATATGCACATGCATGTGTGCCTGTATGTGTTTGTGTGTGTGTGGATGTGGATTTAAATAAAGATAATGATTCGTCCAAAGTGATCAAGAGGCAGTTACTTTAAAATAAAATTAAAAAAAAAATTCTACTAAGTCTCTCCTGTTCCTTATTTGCATTTGAATGTAACTGGCATAGTGGGGTTGACCCATTCTCTCCTAAAAGCAAATTTAGACAAATTACTGCCATAGGTCCCCACATGCAGTGGAAGTACAGCGCCCTTCATCCCCAGAATGGCCCTAATACTGGAGGTAGCATTTGAATGTAACATTGACTAATTATTTCACCGTAAGTGACAGCTCTGAACATTGTGCTGTTTTTGCATCATTTACTGCATTTGTGGGATATCTAATTATGAAAAAAAAATAAGTATTCTTCAGTGGCCCTAGCAACATTGCCACAGAAGAGAAAGAACACATTCTGTGCAAAACAGTGTTTAAATAGAAGTGCTTGAGAATCCTCCATTAATCTTCATTTTTGCATTTTGAATGCTTCCCTGCTCGCACTTTAGGTATCAAGGGACTGAATGAGTCTGAACTGACTGTACAAGAATTTAAGTAAGAACTGGGAGGAGCAGAAATGAGGAAGCTATTTGCATTCCTGGAAGGCAGAACTCAGGTTTATTATAATCTTTCATGGTTCTAATAAAAGAGAGTCTGTTTTCCAAATGCTGTTTATAGTGAGCTTTTTGTCTGTAACTTTTAAATGAGACTATTTCTTTTGTTTAAACAACGTTTTTGTTGTTGTTTTTGTTTTTGTTTTTTTAATCACCCATTGCAGAAATACATGAAAGGAAAAGTAGAAGGGCACTCGTATTCCCTCCACACCCCAGGGCTCACCTGCTGAGATTGGCGCTTAGTCTTCCAGGCTCTTATTTTGTTTTCCTATATATGACTTTTTTTTGATGGATAGTTGTTTTGTTGCTGTATTTGTTGCTACTGTGTGGAGATAGTCCATAGATCCCAGGAAAACTGCTATTTGCCTTTTGCCTCCTCCTCACATTTGGAGTGTGTGCCAACAGGGGGTGGAGAGTGATTTTACTGGCGCCATTTTTGTTCCTGTTTGCTGTTGCCCACTGGTCCTGAGCTTCAGGCAGACGCAGAACATGTGTTTCCATCTCCCCTCCCTCCATACCTCTGATGGCTTTGTGCCTTCACCACTCTTGAATCACCTGTTCTTTCCACAGAAAAGTTGATTCATTGTCTTCTCTGCTTTGAAAACATCTTCTTGGCTTGCTCTCTGAGCTGCCTAAGTGAGTAGCGTGTTTTCTTTTCTAATCATCTGGACCCTGGAAAGAGAGGAACTGGAGGAATAAAGTGGATGCAATATATGAATCACCATATACCTCAGTAGCTCAAACTTCTTCCCTTGACGTTTTAATTTCTATATCCAAGGGTAGAGCAAAGTTCACTTTTTATTTTGTTTTTTGTTTATTTGTTTGTTCTGCTTCCATTCAGCACTCCTTTACTGAGAATCCTCAAGCTGTCTTAAGCCCCATCCAAGATGCAACATGGTGTGTCTGTTCACGTAGAGAAAATGAAATAACATATAAATAACATTCCTGCAAGTAATAAGTATGCTGAGGGAGGTACAAGTAAAGCAACCTGTGGCGGTTCAGTGAGAGAAAGCTCATTTCTAGCTAGAAGTTCATTTTGAGTTTGCCAAATTTATGATAATGCCCTCTTTTATTATTTTTACTCTGAGAGCCTCTGTGAGTTGATCAGTTTATATCACCTCTTGAACGATTGAGGGCCCTACACATGAAAATGAACAAACAAGAAACCACTATGGAATAGTGTCAAGGGAATATGAAGACGTGTTCACTCATGTCAACATTTGTATAAATTATTAATGATTTATAAATGATTGGGTAACATGCAGCCTCCATAATTAATGAACATAGCACGTTTTCTATGATACTTTTTCATTTTGAATTAGCTTTGACCATATCGATGATGATTAGACTTATGTTTTCCATCTCCCTGAGGCTTTTAAAACATCATGAGGGGAAGCCATTTAGCAGAATTTACTTACAGTTAAGGGTTAATTTAACCCACTGATCCCCATGATTCTAATTCTGAAGCTGTGGTTCTGATTCTGTGCACTTTCCTGCCCCTGCTGATATTAAAAAAAAAAAAAAAAAATCGACTGGTTTGTTGCTTCTCCATATTGAGGACTGGAAAAGAAAACTTAGTATGCTCCACTGAAACTGGAGGAGTCAAGTGGGGTGGGGAGGCTGTTTATTGGTGGAGTGAATGAAAAGAGACAGATTGGAATATGGCCAAGACCAACACCCAATCTCTTGAGAAAAATTAAAGCCTTTTGTTTGGGGGGGGGGGTAATTTTTTTTTTTTCTTTGTCTTACCTTCAAAGAAGATTGAGTAAGGTTCAGTCTCCTCAGGAGATAATTCAAAAAATACACCCTTGGGTCATTTGCATCTCATTCCTACGTAGTGTGGAGAAGAACATTCCCTACCCATTATAGCCATGGGCATGTCCTAGCAAATACAACAGCAGCCCTCTGGAATATATTATTGAACTCTGGGTTTACTGAATTCTCCTGAAAGCACTTTTTATTGAATTGGCTCATTCTGAACCGCTCATATGTGGTTCGACATTTATATAGTACATCTGGGGACACTACGGGTACCAGAGCTTACAAAAATGTAGCTGGGAACTTTTTAACGCCTAATTTTGGCTCCGAGGAGTTCCCAACTTTGAAGCTCCTAATAAATCTTTCTTTCTACCACTGTTCAGCTCATTGTTTCCCAACTTTTTTTCTGTGAAAAATTAGGGTAAATTTTTACTATTTTGTGCTTGCTTTCTTTCCCTTCTCTCTTCTCACTTTTCATTCACAGTAGAAATGGCTTGGCTTTCCTCCCTCTTCTCCATCCTGCCTTTAATACACAGGAATGCATAATCTTTTAGCCTACCACAATATAATTTAAATTCGGAAACTTTTTATTTATAGACCTCAGTTGGTTTTGTTGACACAGTTGTGTCCAAGTCCTGAATGAACTTAATCCCTTACTTTTATGAAGGGGAGGAAGAAAAGCTAATATACGGTGAGTGGTGAGGGGGCCACAGACATTGGGCTAGGCTTCTTCTTATACAATTTCTCATTTAATCCTTATGGGGACCCTGCTAAGGATGGATTACCATTGTACTTTGCAATGTGGATCTCAAACCCAGAGATATTAAACACCTTGCCTGAGGAGGAGTGGCAAAGCTGAGCTTTGAATTCCGTTATATCTGACTTCAAAGTCCATGCTCTTTCCACCTCATGGAAAACCTTCAGAGGTTATGACATGTTTATTACTTCAAAATTTATAATCCCAGACCATGCATGAGTCCTTAAGCAATTAGAGGTGAGTAAATGAAATAATAGTGTTATGCTATAGAAGGTAATGACAATACAACATCTTGGTCCCATTCTGATCCTGGGCTGTTTATCATTATGATGAGTGTGAAGCCATTGGAGTAATCCAGAGTATTTTTAAGCAATCTCTCCATGCCTAGCATTAAGCTTAGTTATTTGTATAACATAAAAGCAGGGGGATAGCCCTTCCAGATGGTAGATAAAATGATAGAAGAGTTGAAACAGTGAAATAACTTAGATTCATTTATAGAGATGAGGCAATGTGTCAAGTCCGTGTTGGCTGGAGTATACTGAGAAGGTGCCACACGTGTGTGTGGAAGGCGGGTACATTGTAACCAGGCCTAAGGGAGGATAAGATCTGAACAGGTAGCCTAGTCTCCACTTCTTCCATCTGGCTTCCTTCCTTGTTCAAAAAGTCAAGCAAAAACATAAGGAGGAAGGAGGGAAGGAGAATGGAAGGAACAGAGTCAGAAAAGAGAGACTGAATAACTCAAGCAAATTGGAGACATAGCATCAAGTCTGTATTGCCTGGATCATGTGTGCATGTTTATATACAAGGAGAAAACACATCAAAAGTAGTGGTGAGATATGTAAGCTTAGAAATCAGTATACCATAATTCTGGTTCTGGCTCCACCATCGAATTATCATACAGCCTTAGGCAAATCACAGAACTCTCAGGCCCCTAGTGTCCTTGTGGAATTTTAGGAATTAGGCTGTATGATCATAAAGTTTTATTTCAACTCCAGCAAATTAAATGATTTTAAAGTTTTTAGTGTGCTTTGATTATTGCTCATTGAATTACATGGACATACATTAACTACTTTAATATGCATCAAAGGAGGTGTACTCTTTCTCTTCAAAAATGCTGAAGGCTAACCTTGTTATAGAAAACACTCTGGAATCATACATTCAGAATTCTTAATCCTGAGTTTTCCCTCTTGTATTTTAGTGTCTGTGCTGTTATGGTCCTCCTCCTTCATTGGAAGCCAGTTTTAAGTTTTAATGATTAACAACCCCTTCAAAATTCTCTCCCACCCCACCCCCCGCCTTTTTTTATTAAAGAGAAAGAGTACCAGGAGTAAAAGATTACTCATCTCTAATTCAGAATTTATCTTGACAGAGACTAGACAAAAAAATAATATTTTTAAGGGGAATTAAAAAGGAACATGTTGGTGAAAAAATAAGTAGCAGTCACTACCATATTCTGGTGGAATGCCATCCTTAAATATCTGTCTATTCATGAAATGCTCCAGATAAAACCCCCTCTTATATTTTTTGGAAGAACACACTAAATTATTGAATCAGCTACACTTTATCCCGAGGACATGTTGCACCAACTCCCATTAAGTGTTTTTATTTGTCTACCCTGTGTATCCCCATTTCTTAGGTGATTAAAGGTAGACATAGGATAGGGCGTGGGCACCAAAGTTGAGTATAGGGCTGGACTTCAAGACAGAAATAACACATCTCAAACCCCACCCTGCCCCCCGACTTTTCTAACTCTTTCTAGGGCTTATACTGTAAAGGATTTAAAACAACCACAACAAAAGTGTTTTCTCCGTTCTTTATCATATTCCTTTGTGCTTGACAAAGAGAGAAAATATGCCTTCTGTTTCAAAGTAATCAAGATGGCGTATATCAACACCTGAAGTTCCTTCTCAGTCAGCAAAGGAAAACTCCTCTCTTATCTTTAAGACTTTAGTGAACTCACAGAGGCTTACACAGAGTGAACTCACAGAGGCTTACACAGATGGCAGAAGATGTCATGAAGGGAGAGAGACTTGAAGGTAGCTCTCAATTTTCCTCATCTGGTATCCACACCCTTGGATATGGCACTCCTCTTGAATGTGGGCCAGACCTATGATTTGCTTCTAACCAACAAACTAAAGCAAAGGTGATGGGATATACATGATTACTTGTATGAGATAATGTTGGATACGATTATAGTGTTGTTTCATCCATCTTACAAGAATACCTCTCCCTTGGTGGCTTTAAAGAAGCAAGCTGCCATGTTGTAAGCTGCCACATGGAAAGGGCCACCAGGAAATGGGAGCTTCAGGTAGCCTGTGGCTAGAAGGAAACTGAAGCCTTCAGTCCAGCAGCCTGCAGGAACTAAATTTTGCCAACAACCATGTAAACTGAAAAACAGACCATTCCCCAGTAGAACCTAATGTGAGACCACAACTCTGGCTGACATCTTGCTTATAGCCTTATGCGACTCTGAGGCAGGGAACCCAGCTAAGCCTTGACTGCACTCATGGCCCACAGAGACTGAGATCATAAATGTATGTTGTTTTACCCTACTAAGTTTTTATTGTTATCCAGCAATAGGTAGCTAATACAATCGTTATTTTAGAATCCATCAGTTTCATCTTTGATTCTCTACAAAACAGTTACTAAGGTAAAGTGGCTTGTTACCCCATCCTCAAAACTGTGAAGGGTATTTTTTTTAAGAGCTGATTTATCCATGACTTTGTGTGGGTCATAAATGTACCTCTCAGTCTGTAGTATCTCTTCAAGGGAGATGCCCTTCAACTCTACAAGGGAATTGGTTAAGGTTGAAAATTATTCATAAATACTTTTTGAATCCAGTTGAATTATATGAAGATGAGTTTCTCTGAAAGGTTTTTTTTTTCTTAAGATTTTATTAATTTATTCATGAGAGACGCAGAGAGAGAAGCAGAGACATGGGCTGGGAGAGAAGCAGACTCCCCACTGGGAACGCTATGCAGGACTCAATCCCAGGACCCCCGGGATCACGCCTTGAGCTGAAGGGAGAGGCTCAACCGCTAAGCCACCCAGGTGTCCCCGAAAGCTATTTTTAAATCTTCCTGTGGCTGTGTCATAGGTGACATATCAGAACTTCTGCTGGGAAATAGGGTGAGGAGATGGTTCTTCGAGCTTCTCTGTCATCTGCAAACTAGTGGAATTAAGTTAAAAATTACTAAAAGGAGTCTTAAAATGAAGCAATTATTTCACAAGATTATTCTTTAGCCTGAAGAATATGAAAGAAGCAGAGCAGGTAACCTAACTGGCCAAATGACAGAGGTGTCTATATGAGTACTGCCTCTTCCACCATTTCCTGGGCCTGAGGGATGCCCAGTGTAATTTACTGGAAGACAGGGGTGTGACAGTATGGAAAATATAGAAGATCCTTAATACCCTGAAACAAGTGGTATACCTAAAGCACCCCAAACATGGCCCCAGTGTGGTCATGCTACTTCTGACTTCTAGGGGAGATTGCCAAACCCTTCACCAAGCTCTCTGGCATTTCATTAGTCACTCAACAAACTAGAAGAGAATGAGGGCTTTATGAAGTTCTTAACTTATATCACATCATTCTAGCTTTTGCTGCAACATCATCAAAGCAAGCCCCCCCTCCCCCTTTGGAGCCTCAGTTTCCATCGTGGTGCTGTTTTACAGCATTTTCTCCTCAATTCCAAATGAACAAGTGAATGAATGAGCAAATGAGGATGCTTTAAATGCTATTATAACGAGCCAGTCTCTTCTTGAGGGATGTTGCGTTTGATGTAGCTATATATAGCTCAGATTTATTTTTATGGGTTAAGCATTTTGTTAAACCATTCCTAAAACATTTCTGAGTGGGTCTCCCCAAAGAATGGGGAAATCAATTGGACTGTAACCTAACCAGGGAAGTATGGATTATTTTCGGGGCTTAGAGTATGTCATATAGTGCTGCCTAACCAGTGAGCAGAGAACCCCTGAAGGTTATAAAGACTTGTCCAAGGACACATAGCTCAAGTACAGCAGGAAAGACATAAAAACCCTAGTCTTTCTGGTTCTAAACTTTATCCTCATCCCATTATACACATACCTGTATTTAGCAGACATTTTCCACGTACTGCCTCTGTTCCCTGTACAATGTTAGATATGATGAGGGATATACAGATGGATAAAGCCTAGAACTTTTCCTTATAAGTAAAAAGATAATTAAATAGGTTAACTTCTGAGTTTTATGGGAAGAAAGAAAAAATGAACAAAAAGAAGGCCAGGCTCAAGTGAGTGCAATTAGATTATAAATCTGCTGGTGTCGTTCAGTATATTGACCTTTTTAAGGACTTTTCTTCATGTGAAGAGTGGGTGTTAATAATCTCTGTTTCACAGGTTAGTTGAGGAAACATGGAAAATGGCTGGTATTTAACAGCCTTCCAGAATAGGGGTAACAACACGGACTTTTGGGCATGTCAGGTAGAGAAACCCCCCAGCTAAGGGAGGTGGAGCTAGGCAGATGAAGAAGCATATGGGGTTCCATATCAATGAACCTGGACTCCAGTCACCCAGCAACATGTGGCTGCAGGCCAGCCACCAAGTGAGTAGATGCGCAACCTCCTCAAGGGGATGGAGTTTGCTGGAAGGTCCACCTCACCAGTTGGTTAAAAGCAGATAATGGCACAAGTGCAGTTATACATCAAAAAATCTGTGGGAAAATCTCACTTGATTTGTTGTTGTTGTTACTCTCAAGAACCTAAAGAAGAGCCCCCTTCTCTAAGATTTTGTCCTTTCACCTGTTTTTAAAATCACGGTGTTCTTTTGCCTTGACTATGTCCACAGTAGCCAAGCAAATGAGCATTTAAGTCTTCGTCATTATCTTGCTTTAGTCTGTCAAGACATTGCATAGCCTCTGAGTGTGTGTGGTGTGTTTAATTAGTGTTAAAAATGTTTGGCTTCCATTGGGAACTGGTGAATTTGCATGTACTTGTGAAAGTGTTAAATGGATGCTCTGTGTGGTCATTGTACCCTTTTACCTGACTTTTCGCCAAAGCTTAAGTGTTTTCCTCCATCAGGCAAAATCAGTAATAGTGATAATAAACAATTGTAGTGACTTTGGTGGAACCCTTATTAAAATGCATTTCACATTTCTCCCATTCCAGAGAGGCCATTCTAAGCATTTGAATCCTCTTGATGACTCGGGGTCATCCTCATGACCATCTATTATTGTGCTCTGCTAAAATTCAGTAGCTTTCCTCTCCTGGCCACTCAGGCTGTCAGCTGCCATCCCTACTGTCACTGCACTACCTCTCACAGGCTTCCCCACCACCTTCTGATATTTATTGGTTCTAATCTCCGGTGTGGGGAAGAAGTAGCCAAGCGGTCATTAGAGTGGTTGACGTATATGAGTCAATAAGTACTGAATGCTCATTGCCCCCAAAGGAGCACCCATCAGAGGAAGGAATGGTTTTGTTCTGATGCTTTTTAAGATCACTCTTTGATCCACACAGAGCAGAGGCTGTTCCTCCTTCTCCTTCCCCTTCATCATCCTTGTTTTGTCTCCCGACTCTCAGGGAAATCAGAAATGTGGGCCATGACTATATGCCTTCTTACCCTCTCCTTGGATTCTGTTCATAACTCGTAACAATTAGAGGAGTTTCAAGATTGGATCATTTCAGATGGTCTCAGTTCTCTGTGGCTTTAAGAACACGCTGATTTGAAGCCACATACTGTTGGCAGCTTTCATCCATTTATTTGGACTATCAAGCAAGAATGCTCACAATCTTTCAAAGGAAAGAAGACATCTTTATTTCCAGTTCACACCCTTCATAATAAGAAGGGTATTTGAAATAAAGCCAAAAAGCATAACTTACTTCTCGAACTTCATATTACAGATGCCTACAGTGACGGAAGAACATTTTTTTTTTTTTTTTTTTTTTTTTGCTAACGCGACCTTACCCCAGATCAGCAACAGAAAATGACAGTGAAGCATTCAGACTCAAACAGCAAAAAAGAAAGGAAAGAGTCATTTGCTTACATTTGTGGGAAAGGCCTCAGCTTTCCGGAAAGCCTGTCTTTAGGAAGAAGGTAGAGCTGCAGACCCAATGCGGGAAGATGACTTATCATTTAACTCAGAAATTGTCTTTGAAAGGATCATTGTGCCATTGTTACCGAAAAGGAGCCTGTGTTATAGTTACCCAAAAATCCGGAAGTAGGGAAAAGCACATTATGAAACACAGATTTCCTTTCACTCTGGTGAATACCAGAATGTGGAGGCAGGAGAAGTGAGTTTTTTGGAAGAAGTGAGGACTTTCTGGTGTGGAGAAAATGGAGCTGAGGATGTGAGTGGGCCAGTCGTCCACCGTGGAGGGAGCAGGTGTGCTTTCCTCGTGTGCATGGCCATGTTAGGGTACCTTCCTGTTACTCCTCTCCCCCTGCCTGGGACAGCCCTCCCTTCCCCAGGCACCATACCTTGCTCACCTCCAGGAGGCATTTATTCCCTGAGCTGCTTCTCTCCCACATGGAGGAAGTTCCATGGCATTAGACCTACACCTGTCTGAGAAGGCTTTTATCGCTGTGTACCTAGGACAACAGCAGTTTCTGTAGTACCTCGTCTTTATGCCATCTGTAAGCTTCCTGTGGGCAGGATCTGCTTGTAGTTTTTATGCTTCCCATATGGATCTGTACCCTAATGCAATACTCTACGCATGCCCTTAACCAGTGTTCAATGGGATAGAGGAAGGGAGGAAGAGAGGGAGGGGTGGAGGGTGGAGGGATGAAGGCAGGGAAGGAATAAATTATTACAACTGCAGGAAGCTTCTGTCTAGGGCCCTAATGTAATAATGGTAAATAATACTTTTTACTTGTAGGACATTTTACTACTTAGTTTTTGGGGTTTTTTTGTTTTTTGTTTTTTGTTTTTTTTGCGTCTATCTCTTTAGCATCATTCTGCTGTTGTGTGCATGGGTAGATAGCCTGTATGTGCACATATATCTTTTGAGTGTATGTGGATTGCTTCTCTCTTTTCTCGTTCTCTCTCTTGCCTTTTCACACGCGCACTCACACATTGCACATGCACACAAGTATAAGCTCTTTGAGGGCCACGACATTGTTGTACACATGTCTGTATCCCCGGCTCCTTGAACAGTGCCTGATTGAAGGAAAGCTCAATACATGTTTGTCAGATGAATGAATGAAGGTATGACCTCATTTGATCTTGACCGTAACCTCGTGAGGTGAATACAACATCCGCATCCTAGCCTCCTGTTTTGCAGAGAGCCAAACTGAGGCCTCGCCACCTGCTCGAGGTCGCGTAGCTAGTTACTGGCCAAACCAAGACTTGAACTCCGATTTTCTATTTCTATATTCCTTTCATCCTCTCTTCTGGGAATTTGCTATATTAATAGCAAAGCAAGAAATGTCACACAAGGAAAATTGGTCTCCAAATTTAAATGCATGATGCATACACAAGAAATTACTGACTTCTCAATCCAACGGTAACACAGATTGTGTGATTTTTAGGAGGAGAAGCCTTTCTTTCCCATCCCCTTGCCTTTATTAGCGGATGTGTCAGTGCACACACATGCACGCTGTGCAGCTCTCCACTCAAACTTTTCCAGTCTGTTTTTAATTCCTCTTGGAGGCTCTTCCTGCCCTGACCACCCCAGTTCCTGTCGGGGCTGCTGCTTGGGCAGGCCAAGGCCAGGCGACCTGCCGCGGGATCTGTCATGGTTACTTTGGCAGACGCAAAGGGCTTGAGGGAGGCGGAACAGCGGGCATTTCAGGAGTAGGACCAGGCTGGGTGGTTGTTGTAAACCTTTATGTTCGCCCTAATTGTAGCTCACGTGGGCAAGCAGCATAAACACCCATGCAAATTACTAAGTTGTACTCAGAGTCCAAGGATGTCAGTAATCTCCGTGAAATTCAAGTGGAACCGAAGCCAGGCAGCCCACAGGGTTTCCCCGTATCACTACAGATCTGGCATGGACACATCAGCCGGGAAAGGGCCTCCTTCGGGTCCTGGTGCCAGGAAGGAGCTGGTGACACCCCTGGCTTCCTTGGTGGCCACGTGCGGAGGTGTAGTAATAGTCCCTGCCCCATCTCAGGCACCTTAAAACAGCCTGACTACAAAGGGGCATAAGGAATACAGTGATAGGGGATCCTACTGGAAAGTAGAAGAGGAAACAGGCCTTCATTTTTATCTAAAGCTTTGGAGGGGGGATGAGTCAGTGCAAATGGTACAAAGGGGGATCTGAAGTCATATGTTGTCACAGACTTCGTGGCAGTGGCAGTGAGTAGCCCCAGAACCCCGCAAAGCCTCTTCTCCTATTCACTCAGACAGGTGGATTCTCAAGTCCAGGATTCTCTAGGATTCTCAAGTCTGCTGCTCCATGTGACCATGATTCAGGCTGCCGTCCAGGGACTTGGGCTTCTCGGCGGCAGTAGGACTCATTTCTTTCCCTTTTCCTTTCTCATAAATGACTCAGGAGGGTCCGTGGAGAACCCTGTGTGCTCTCTTCCCAGAACTGTCATCGTGAAAGTGCATGTCCTCTGAGCTTGCTGGCTTTGCCCAATGAGACATGCCTCAGCTTTGCTTTCACCTCCTGGATGTGGTCTGCAGGGATGGGCTTCTGGGATTTCCCACTGGTCTGCGACTCGAAGTTTCTATTTCCACATTTTGACTGCCCGTTCTATATTTGCGCAAAATCCTGCTTTTTGCCTGGTTTCCTAGGGAGACAGTTTGTAAGAGCTCCTGTTTTCTGTCCATCTGGTTCGCCTGCCTGGGTTTTTGCCTGTGCACCCAGATTATTTCCTAATCTGACAGAAAGGCACTAGGTCCCAAAGAAGGGGAACTCCCTCTACCTTGGTTAAAAATAACTTTATGAAAATGAATGGTCAGTTGGGAAATCCCTCTTGTGCAAGGGGAGGAGAGGGCTGTGTGTGTGTGTGTGTGTGTGTGTGTGTGTGTGTGTGTCTGGTTGTCTAAATGTTTACAGCCTGTGATAATAAGAAAGGCAAGGTAAGTGAATGGTAGGAAGGACAGGAAATCCTATCCTATAGACACAAAGGTCATACACAAAATATAAACAGAGGCACAATAACATCCCTGCGAAGACATTCCAGCTATAGAGGTACCAGCTATGACATAGTTAAAGTAACATTACACTTGTCGTCAAGGAACCTGAGTGACTGTATCATTTTAACCTCAGGCCAGGTCTTCCCGTCAAGAAGAGGTCTTTGTTTTATTTTTGAGATTTGGATCCCCTGTACTGAAGATCCTTCACAGCAAACTGCATTTACAAAGCACATGTGCATCCCTGTCCGTTTTTTTTTTTTTAATTATTTGTTTGTTTGTTTGTTTGTTTGTTTAATTATTTATTTATTTTTTCATGAGAGATGGAGAGAGAGAGGCAAAGACAAACAGAGGAGAAGCAGGCTCCATGCAGGGAGCCCGATGTGGGACTTGATCCCGGGATGCCAGGATCATGCCCTGAGCCAAAGGCAGGTGCCAAACCACTGAGCCACCCGGGCATTGCCTCCCTGTCCATTTTCATGCTCCATGGTGCACATGCATTGACCGGCCAGAACTGTGTAGAGTGACAAGACCAGGGTCACTGCGCCGAGTTGATAATCTAATAATCAACAGCTTAATCACTAATACACGCTTGTGAACTTTTAGGCTCTGTAGGCCTCTCTAGGCTCCATTCTACAGGAATCATGGACACACAAGGCTCCAAGGGCAGCAGGTTGAGAACCGTTAACTTAGATGATTTCTGAAGGCTTTTCTGAGTTTTTTTTTTTTAAGATTTTATTTATTTATTCATAAGAGACACAGAGAGAGGTAGAGCCATAGGGAGAGAGAAAAGCAGGCTCCATGCAAAGAGCCCAATGCGGGACTCGATCCCAGGACTCTGGGATTATGCCCTGAGCCAAAGGCAGACACTCAGCCACTGAGCCACCCAGGCATCATTTTATGGGTTCTTAGTAGCTAAACTCTGCCTTGATCTTTTCTGGAGAGAGGAAGGTGGCAGTGAAAGAGGGAGAGAAGTGTGCTGTCTTACACTATGAAACACCTATACTCCCTTTGCCCATAGAGTTATGCTAGTGAATCTACTACCCATTTGGTTCTTGCATGTTCCTAAGATATTTCTGTAGTCCAGACATCCCAAGTGAGCCAGGTCCTTCATGGTGGCTCATGAGTGGAGCCTGTCTTGGGATGAAGGGGTGCAATGTCCATGCAGGTCTCACTTCGGGACATCGTCACATACCTCGTGCTGGAAATGGAGCCCCCAACAGATAGAATCTGTTGTTTCATTTAATTATTTTTCAAGATGCTATTACCAGAAATTTTTATGTAAATACATATTTTATTCCCTGAGGCATGTTAATATGAGACCAAAATTATACAACACTGAAAGGAAAACAGAATGTCCCTTTTTACCAATTCTCTCTATGTGTTCTTGGGAACATGCTATAGGATAGCAAAGTTACTCACTTAGTCAAAACCACTTGCTTTGGTATCCAGTTTGCAGAATCATTGAAATGCAGTATTGATGCCCAATAGCTTAACATAGTTCAATTCAGTGACCATTTCCTGTTTGCCTTCAGGGGTCGGGTGCTAAGACCATGCTTTGGAAAGCACAGGCACCATTAATGAAAGACATTTGAGAATCCCTATAATGTGCTAAAAGCGTATAACCACCCTACTGGCTAGACAGTAATTGGTGCCTCAGAGGAGGTACTTATTTATTTACCAAGTACTTATATTATACTTATTACATGTCAAGCACTGTTCCGTATACTTCATTAAGCCATATCATCTTCAGAACAGCCCTTTGGAATGCGAGCTCTGGTGTGCATGCTCTTCACCACGATGCTGTGCTCGGAGGGGTCATAGGAGGAAGGGGTTACTCTGGCCTTTAGTGTGGATCAAGGAATGAGGCATCTGAATTAGGATGTGAAGACTGGTAGCATCTACAAAGAGGTGTTTGGGAACACATGGCTCTTGGCATTCATAGCAGTGGACATAGTAGTGGTGACCGTGGTGACCTGGCAGGGGAAAATGGGCTCTGTGGCTGTGTTAAGAGAACAGTAAGTAGTGTGTTCTGGAATAGGGAGTATAGCTAAGGGGAAGGTAAGATGGAAGACAAAGCTCAGTGCTGGAGTATAAGGGACATTGAAAGTCAGAGGAAGAGAGCCCATCCATTTCATCTAATTTGTCCAAGTGGGGCCACCAGGAAATTACAAGTCTGAGACCAGTGTGGCAAGAAGACCATGCCTTGTGTCCACAGCAGCACCCCACCTGAGGTCAAGAAGCCAGCTGCAAAAACCTGCTGGCCCGAGAGAACACCCTCAATGCATTAACCCAATTAAGCAAGCTGGACCATTTCCCTAAGAAGTATCCATTTTTGTGTTGGTGAAGGAAGCTTCCCAAATTCAATGCACCCACTTGAATACAAGTTTGGGGCCCTTCAGAGCCAAGGAACTTTGAGTTGTATACTTTTTTCTTGCTCCCTTGATCAATCTCCTCTCTTCTTGTTAAAGAGAATTTCTGGCATATTCCTAGCTAGGCAGGGACAAGTCTCATCTGAGGAGAAGATAGCCAGGAATAAAGAGCCCCCTGTAGGAGCACCCTTTGGCAGGGCAAGTGCTAAGGGAAGCATCTTTGCCCTCCTTGGCATCAGTTCCAACCCCCCCCCCCGCCCCCGCCATAGCTGCAGCTCACTGCCTCCCGCATACAGGGCGTCTGATGAACCATCAAGACAAACCCGCTGACTGGAGGCTGCACAGCTCACTTTGTTAGATGTCCCCTGAGTCTTTTGGAAAGACATTTGATTCCAGAGCCTGTGTTGAGTTTAGCTGCTGGTCCTATCACCTATGCTTAAAAATTTTATAAATTTACCAACTGATTTTCTTCTAAAGATTTTGAGCGTTTCTTGTTTCCACCAACCACCAATCTCCTTTTCCCTCCCCCGTCTGCCTTTTATTTAGGCCGGTGTCTGGGGGTATTTTGGGGAACGTAAATAGGTCCAGAGGAGGACTTTTTCCTCTTGGAGTCAAATGTTCACATCCTGAGAGCCTCAGTCTCCCTCCACCTTTGTGAAGACAACAATGCAATAAGGGTATAACCACAGCCTAGTGTGTATGATTCCAGGCTTTGGAATCAGGCAGCCCTGGACCGGACTGTACCGTGCATTATTCACCCCACTGGGTCTCAACTGCTTTCATCTGTAAAATGGGTTTATTTGTGTACCTGCTTCACAGGGACTTGGGGATTATTACATTCAATTATCTATGTAAAATATGCATCTGCACACAAGTGTCCAACAAGTGTAGCCATTATTACTCCTCATGACAACATGAAGCTCTGAGGATGGATCATGCCAGACCAAAGTACCTGGTTCTTTCTCTGGATGGTGTTATCTGATGGAGCCATGGGCCTGGACCAAAGGCAATGATAATAAACGGAAAGTTCTAAGTTCTTTTGTCCTAAGCTGAGTGGCTCCAGCTTGTCCCCACCACCTCTTCTGCAATTCCATCTCTGGGGAGAAATCTGATGGGCACCACGGATGCAGGGTGGTTGCACGATTCCCCACGGCAATGCCAGACAGTAATAAAGAAGTTAATTTGGTGTAGGACCACCAGTGTTTAAGCTAGTGCTTGTTCTTACTCCCTGTGCTTATCAGAATTATCTGGGGGAGCCTTCTAACCATGCCAACTCTGGAGCTTCAGCCCCAGAGATACTGAGTTCATTGTTTATGGGCGGGAAGCAGAAGGATGAGCATGATTTTTTTCAGCTCCCCACGCGATCCTGATGGGCAGCCAGGATGAAGAACCTACGACTGACAGGATGGGCAGGCCCAGGGAGGAAATGGAAGTGCTCTAGAGCGACCATGAGAAGAATTGATATAAAACAGCCCCAGCAAGTGTACGGCTAGCTGAGGCTTTGTTTCTGCCCTATCTCGTCTCGGTGTGGCATTTGCAGGCAGTACAAAACAAGAGGAGGAGTGGGCCTCAACATCAAGGATGTGAAAGCTGCTTCTAATCTTCAAATAGATAGTAGGCAGCGGCCTGAAGTGTGTAGCCTGAGGAACAACAAAAGCACCTGGTCTATGTGGGCTGAGGTGAGGGTATGTACTGATGTGAGAGCCTCAGCGTCAGGCTCTCAGAAAGGATGGAGATCTTCTTAGCGTTGTTTCCTGTCATAATAATAAAGGAATTTGGTGGTTTCCTTATGAGTCTTTAGATATCTGTGCTTGGTTATATCTTATCTCTTTTCCCCGTGCTTTCGCATTTGTAGTTTCCAAATTATGAGAGATCATCTAGTTCAGTCCCAGCTGTCTCATGTTACAGATGAGCAAACCGAGTAATGCCTGACATCTCACGGCATGGTAGTGGCAGAGCTGTCCCCCTCCCCTTGCATGACACATCCTGGTCTGTTCAGCCCTGAGTTCAAGGGTGGGAGGGCTAACTTGGGAGTATCTCCAACTTTCCGATTGGCTCTGGTTTCTCCACCAAAGCCCCAACTGTTCCCATGACACCCTGGCTGACCAAGATCTGGTTTGCAAAGATGGTGCAAATTTCTTTATTTTGAAAACATAGTTCTTACCTTAACTGCCCCAGGCACTACTGCAGAGGCACCACGACCTTGCCGAGAGCCGCTGCATGCCAAATGAGACTTAATTTTCCCTAAGTACTTAGGAGAAGAAAAACAATAATGTATATGATGGGCTTTTGGCCTGCACCCATATCCTTTGGAAGATGGAATTTGGCACAGCACATATTCTGATTTAAAGAAAAATGTTTTCTTCTGATGTAATTTGTCTAATTAATAGTAAAAAAAAAAAAAAAAAAAAAAAAAGGATTGCATTTTCTTGATGCAATGTCATCTAGCCTTTGGGATTGTAGAGTTAGATGGCCCAAATCAATTGTCCTGTCTTCTGCGAAGCTTCCTAATGGATGAATCTAACCTTGGTGTTCACAGGCATTATTATATTCATGGCTCACATATAGTGCGGATCTAACCCCTCTCATATTTGTATGTTCACTCAGGAACATTTTTTTGAATGCCACCTATAGGCTAAGGTAGTTGGAGGATATGGAGGTGGTTGGTATACAGAGGATTTGGGGGGGAATGAATCGTGAGCATTAATGCTACTAAGGCAGGAATGCAGAGCACTTTTTTTAAAAGAAGATTTTATTTGTTTATTTGATGGAGAGTGAGAGCACAAGCAAAGAGAGCAGCAGAGGCAGAGGGAGAGTGACAAGCAGATTCCCCGTTGAGCAAGGAGTCCACTACGGGGCTTGATCCTAGGACCCCAGGATCATGACCTGAGCCGAAAGCAGACGCTTAACCAACCGAGCCACTCAGGCACCCCTGTAAAGAACTTTTTAAAATAATTCTTGGATTAGCAAAGAGCAGTTAGCAGAAGTTTGTGAGCACTGAAGAGTAGCATAATTAGACTTGTATTTTGAGACGGAAAACATCTGATTATGGTTTATCCGTTCAGTAAACACTATTTGAGTACCTTCTGCATGGCAAACACCATGCTTGGCTCTGAAGATACAAGAATTAAAAACGGTCCTTGCCCTCAAGGAGCTCACAGTCTATTGAGTTGCCTTTCTGACTTTCCCACTAGATTGTGAGCTCCTGGAGGGCAGGCACTTTTGTTCACCTGAAAAAAAGTGTAAGTCTCAGAGTTCAACCTGGATTATATTAATATTATATTAATTCCAGCTCTATTCTTTTTATTCTGTTCACCTCAGTTAACTGACCTATAAATAGGGCCTAATAGTGCCTAGCTCACTGAGATGTGGAGAGAGTAAATGAGAGAAAGATAGGATGCACTGTATGCTTCAGGAACTCTATAAGTCTGGTTCTCTTTACATCACAGTGCCTGGCACATGGCAGCCATTCAATACACCTCTGCTGCCTGGCTGGTTGGAAAGCCTCAGGTTTGGCAGGATTGCAGCCTGGAGTCTGTAGCTAGTAGGCCCCTTCTCAGCAAAGTGAGTTGCTTACTCCAGGATGTGAACTACAGTCAGGGCCAGTGTTAGGTTCTGGAAGCTCAGTTCCTCAATCCCAGGCATGCATGTTGCAAAAGTCAGAACCAAAGTCAAAAGAAAATGACGAAATTCCCTCTCTGGCCAAAATGCTATTATTTCACCAAGGGCAACAAATCTTCTTGGCAGGGGAAGTTGATTTGCTTGTGCTCATGCAATCAATTGTATTTGCAGGTGACAAAGTCGTTCTCACAGTGGTTTAAAGAGGAGGTGTTAGCTGTCTCCGGCCTTTGTTTGACATTTTATTATTTCCAGAGCATTTCCACAATTCATGATCTCACTCATTCTGAATAAAGTCTCTCTGAGGTCCCAATGTAGGAATTAGTGCCCTTCATTGTAGTCATTCAATCACTGGGGAGATTGAGATTCAGGGAAGTAAAGTGACTTACCTAAATCATATAGTTTCTTGTGCTGTAAGAGGTTTGCTTTTATATCAAAGCAACTTTAGAAGGATATTAGTACTTTTTGTCTGGTTAGCACATGACAACATGTCAGGAGATCTGAGCTCATTTATTTGGCTCAGTGAGTGAGATTATTAGGAAATTCAGAATGGGATTCCTAAGATGAATTTGCTTTTCTGACCTGTGAGATCACTGTGTCTCTTCCACTGATCGTAAGGTAAAGCTATCCCGTCATAGGCCATGTCTGCTACTCAAGGTATTATAAATATTTACATTTTACAGACTCTTAAAGACTTATATAATGCTTCCAAGGGTAGGCATCTTCAAACCTACCTTGGGAGGTGTACATGGAACCTACTGGTCCAGAATAGGCAAGTGAAGCTAGAGGTTCTGTGACATATGCTAGGTCGTGTGACTAGTATGTGGCAGATTTCAGGCTTAAAACCTGTTCTCTGGTTTCTTGATCCAATGTTTGTTATAGCACATGGCACCCCAGTCTCAGATCTGACCTTGCTGTCTGCTATGGGTTAGGCTTTCACTTTGGAGGTTAGATCTTGGTAAACCTAAACCTACAAGCTTCCACATTTGCCATAGTAAGACTAGTAGGATGTACCCTTTGGAGTGAAGTGTGTTGCCTCAAAGGGACTGTGCCACTTGTTTGGAGAGAGGTTTGTATTTAGTTCCCAACTATACTTCCGATTTTTCTAATGCCCCCCCCCCCAAAATTGTTCCAAGTCTCCCTTTAATCTACAAGTTGGAAGTGAGAGGTTGGCCTACTTTCTTTGTTCCCGTCGAGCATGAGCAATAACACATTTTAAAGGATGATAAAGAGCAGTGTGAAATATAGATGGGTTCTATAAATACCAAAATCCCTGTAGTCAGAACCAGGTAGAAGAAGAGAATGGCCAAGGCACTTTTTGTCCTTCTACATCATCCACCCTCTTCAGGAGGTAGTTTGGTGGTTAAGAACACGAATACTGGAGCCAGACAAGCCTGGATTCGAGTCTTGCCCTCTTCCTGTACTCCCTACAAGTCTGTAGGCAACCTGTTTAACTTTCTTGGGCCTTTGTTTCCTCAATTGTAGAAGGAGATTTAATTATCTTACGTGTAACTTGTAGAACAGCCGTTTTATACAACACCTGAACATTTGTAGTTGCTGATTATTGCTACCTCTTGTCACTGTTTTTTTTTTAAATCTTCATCTAAGACCCTTTCTTTTACCCCTTGAGATACTTACATCCATGTCTTCTGTAGAGAAGAGACAGTATCAGCTACATTTAATGTCAGTTTAAGATACTGTGTTACCGGGTCCCTTGCATTTCTCATTTTAGCCTTACCTGTGTAACCAAAATATGATGACTGCAGTATCGGCCACCCTGTGCCTGCCCAGGAAATACAGTTTGGATGGACCAATCTTACATTCTAGTTATGAGAGCAAAAGAACAACACAGCCAGAAATGTAGAAGGTAGAGAAGAGAAAAGAAACAAGGCACAACACGCAATGCCACATGTGGTGTGCCATGGACGAGAGTCCTGTCTGAGTCCTGGCTTTAGTGCTCTGAGCACTCTGCATACAACTCTGGCTTCCATTTCTTCCTGGTGAGTGGGAGCCATAAGAATAACTACCTAAACAGGTGGTTGAGGTGATGAGGTGCATCTGAAGCATTTAAAATAAGGCCTGGCTCAAATAAATTTTAGCTGTGATGATGATGATAACGATGGTTTTTGTGTCCCCATTACACATGTTGCTGCTCACAAATTACTTGGGTAATTTTTTACTTCCCCTTCTCCCTTTGCTTATCACAAGAACTATGTGCATTAGGAGACTGAAGACCATAGCCATTGGAGGAAACCAGGCTCAGAGAAGGGAAATGACTAGAGAGCTCCGGCCGCTCTCAGCAAAGAGGGACCTAGAACTCATAACAGCCAGGCCGTTCTGTCCTTACCTTCTACTTATGTTCTTAGCCAGAAAATGGAATTCTTGACTCTTAGTTACTGAGATTGTGGATTCAGTTACAGAGGCAGGAAAGCACACCGAGCTCTTTCAGTGTGACTTTTATAATAATGCTGGCTTCGTGTGACAGGTGCCTCATCTCGCCTAGAACATAGACACGTAAGAAGCAAATAGAAGGACTCCTGGAAACTTGCAGGCACACTTTTATGTAAAAACAGCACATAACACAATGGAACCTGCAAAAACAAACAAGCAAACAAAACCAGCTTCCAGGGCACCCCTGATCCCTTATATGGCAGTTGGCCCTTGCAGCAGAATCCCAGGGCAGCCATGTTTCTTCACCCTGGCCCTCCTCCAGGCATTGAGTTGTTAGCACTAGAAATCATCACACTTTGTGGCTCACTTTCTTCAGCCTCTCAGTAAAGCAACTATTTTTTTTTTAAGTAAGCTCAATGCCGAATGTGGGGCTTGAACTGACAACCCCAAGATCAACAGTCGCATGCTCCACCGACTGAGCCAGTCAGGTGCCCCAAAGCAACCTTTTTTTTTTTTTTTTTTTTTTTAGATCAGCAGCAGCAAAAAAAATTTTTAAAAATAAAAGTCATGTATTTCAGTGTACTCAGTGTGTAGTGTTTGCCCGAGTCTAGACCAGCTGACTTGCTGTCCAGGGTCCCGGGCTGATCTGCAGACATGTTTCCCCGGGTGGCCTCATATATGGGATGACTGTAACAGCAGACAGCTCCCTCACTTTCACTAAAATATTCCTGACATCTTCATGCACAGCACAGACCATGAAATCATGGGGAAGAAGAACACAGAGAGACATAAGAGCCAGAGGTCAGTTACATGTGCTTTTACCTGGAATGAAAGGTTGGTAACTTTTCAACCTGACTCGCTTGTGTGCGCTCTCTAGGGTCTTCACCTGGGATGTCATTCTTGTTACATCTCTGAATGTGTGGATTCCATCTTTGTCTCAGGCATCACCCTCTCCTATGAGGGTCCCCTTCATCTCCCCAGCTTAAGCCATCTCCTCTGTGTTCTGGCACCAGTGATTAAACCACTGTACTTTGGATATTTTATTTTTGGATATTTCCAAGAGGCTTGTATTTCCTATTATACTCCTAGAGGGCGGGACCCATATTTCAGTTATTTCCGTGGTGCTAATAACATACTAGGCACACAGCAAATGTATTTGGGACAAATGTATTATTTACAAACATCTCAGTTGTGTTGGGTTTTTGTGTTTATTAGAAGCTTTCTAAGTTGCATCTCATAAGTGAAAGGACATGTTCCATGCTACCGTAACATCTAGTTACTTGTTTGCCAGAAGACTCTATATTCAAGAAGCACTGAAGCCTGAGTGCATAAGCCTTGTGCTGAGGGTTGAGGCAGGCATTGCTGAAAGACCTGGGTCAGTGACTGTTTTATATTCCTTAACTAGAGTAGGAGTCGAGTCAGTAATAACTTGCTTCCCACCTATTACCCTGGAGAGTTAGAATGATAGAGATGGACAGAGTTTATGAGGATATTTATGGTGGTATTATAATAACCATCCTTTGTATGTTAGTGGCACTTTTATTAAACCAGTGCATTCTGATTGGAGTGACAATTTGGGCCTCATTTTTCTGTGTCTTCATCTCTAGTCGCTGGAACCTGGGAGAAGGTTTCTAGGATCAGAGTGCTTGGGTCCAGATCCTAGCTCTTTCTCATACCGGCTCTGTGCCTTGGGGCCCATTATTTAGCTTCTCTCTGTGTTTCCTCCTCTGTAAAGGGAGGTAGCAGAAGTACTCATGTCACTGGATTACTTCAGAGGTTAAAGGAGAGAACGTGTGTACGGAGTAGTGACTCCACAGATGTTATTGGCGTCATCCTCAGGCATTGTGTAAGATCCCAGGTGAAGAAAATTCGCCCCATGTGACAAGTATCTCTGAAAGGCATGCAATTAGGAAATAGTAGCTAAGACAGAGGAGAGAGGAGGGATTAAAGCCAGCCTGAGTAAGACTCTGAGCTCACCTGTAGCAACGGGAAGCTCAGGGGGTCTGTATAAACTGAGGAGAAACACCCTTTGCTAAGTCGAGGAGAAGGCGCCTGCACGGGGATGGTACCAGCAGAGCCTGACCAAATCCTCTGTGGACCACATCTGTTTGTGCCAGCTGTTGTCAGCCTGTGTAGGCTCGCTGAGAATAACAGCAATGATTTTCACTTTATAGCAACTTCCATCTTGGGATCTCAGAATGCTGCATAAATGTAGATTAGAGCTCCCAAAATTTTTGCCAAGAATGAGCGTACTTTATAGGGCATCAAGAATGCATCGCTGTTCTCAGTGCATCTTTCATGATAGAGTGAACTCACTTGCTTTGAATTAGACTTGCTTCCCCGATTTGAGCTTCCTTCCTGACTCTACCACTCATTTCCTAGGTGACCTTGGATGACTCAGTTTCCTCCCTGACGCTCAGTTTTAACGTCATAAATGAAGGGACTCCTCTACCACTCAGTGACCTCCAGTGTGGCTTCTGTTTCTAAAATTCGCAGAGTCTGCAATGGGGTCTGGAGTTTCCTCCCAGGTAGACTGCTTGACACATTTTGGAAAGGCTTTGGTGCTTGTCAAATGGAATACTTTCATAGAATTTTTCTTCATGGTTAGGCCATCATCCAGCAGAAGAGAATATTACTTTGGTTGCTCGAAGATGGCGTCATCTCTCAGTTTTTCACATGAAAGTGGATCCCTATCTTCTACATGAGTTTCCTTTAACCCACCTTTAACTACAATGCTACTTATCATTTCCTTTTACTATTTTAAGATCTGGCAATAACACACCACCTTGTATCAGAGACTGATGAAGTAAGTAGTCTTTTTTTTTTTTTTTTTTTGAAGTAGTCCTTTGAAGAGCAGTTCTCCTTCCCTTGCTGAATCGTGAGTGAAGATCTCAGAAATGACCATGCCTCTCAAAGTCCTATACTTGGTCCATCTGCAGCAGGATTATCCTGGGTGCTTACTGTTTTCTCAGTTGCCCTCTTTCTATGAGGAGGAAATATTGCATCATAAAATGTAGTATTCGTGCTTTAGAAAGGTTCCTTTGATAGTTCAAGACTTTGTAATAAATGATTAAATTCCCCTAAGACATCTGGGCTCCTGGGAGGCTCAGTCAGTTAATTGTCCAACTCTTGGTTTCGGCTCAGGTGGTGGTGTCAGGGTGGTGAGATCCAGCCCTACATCGGGTCTCAACATCAGGGGCTCCATGCTCATGCTCAGCAGGGAATCTGCTTGAGATTCCCTCTCCTTCTCCCCCTGCCCTTCCTCCCGATGCCATTCTCTCTCTCTCTCTCTCTCTCTCTCTCTCTCTCACACACACACACACACACACAAATACATCTTTTAAAAAAATTCCCCTAAAAAGTCATAAAATCCCACTAATAAAATGCAGATGGGTTGAGCAGCTGGGAGAGATTGTGTGGTTGGTTAAACGTGCACTTTCTGGAGTTGATGACTAGATTCAAATTCCAAATTCCCATTTCTCATCAGGGGGATCCCAGTGCCTCAGTTTTCTCATTTGTAAAATCAGAATAGTAATCATCTGATGGGTGGGTGTGATGAGTAAATGAGTTGATGTAAAATATTTTGGGCACCACTTGGCCCCCGCTGAACACTCAGTGGTCCTTACTAATTTTCAGTCTCGTCAGCTATAAATCGGTAAATATTATAAATTAATCACTTATGCATTTCTGTCAGAGTTTATGGAAGGGTATATTCCTTCAAGGGGATTACTATTATTTGAATCATGGCTGATGAGCAGTTAGCCATGTTAAAGCTGCTGGTCTTTACATTTATAGCAGAGTGTGCTCGTTTCCCCTATACCACAGTACTGATGAATGACACTGACTCATTCATATTCCCTGATCCACCTTCCTGCCACATTTGAAAGACATCCGTAGCTCAGATGTGACAGACTGCTTGTGAGCATTTAATACAAGTCATAGCGGCTGTTAAATATTAGCACATACCATGTATCATTTTAGGTATTACTCACAATGGCCCTGACATGGGGCATTCCCCCTCTCTTGCCTGCCCCCAACCCCATTTACAGATGCAGAAGCTAATGCTAAGAGATGTTTTTTTAAAAAATGTTACACAAAAGAAGCAGTACAGCTTGGTATTTGCACCAGCTTTGTCTGTTTCTGAAGCCCACACTTTCTCCATTACACCACAATCAATGTTTCTGAAAGTAGAAGGGGCCACATTGGTCTCCAACCTCTGATATAATTAGCATCATGCTTTAATCAGTGAGGTTGACTGTCTTGATTAACCTTTATGATAGATCATGTAAGTTTCATATTTCTAAATGAATATATAGAGGCAGCTGTAAATTAGTGGAAAAACACTGAGCTTGGATCCGAAGACTCATGTTTAACTCCTGGCTCTGCCACTCATTATGGGTGTGATTTTGGCTAAGTCACTTAACATAGTCACTTAAACCACTAACTTGGTTTGTTTCTTTGTACAAAAAACATGCTCTCATGCTTTGGAAAGTATTAACTAAAATCTAGTTTGTGTGTGTTATGCTGGGGTTCTCCGTTGGCTGTAAAGGAGCATAAAACTACAAAGCATTTTCTCTCTTTCCCTCAAGTCCTAAAATCAAGCCCCCTGATCTTCTTGATATGTTTTTGGTATGCTCCAGTCCGTTGTACCCTCTCTTTCCTCTGAATCCATCTTATCCACTGATCTGTTCACATGATACTTATACCATATTTTTAAGGATAGTAATAATTTCTTAACTAGTGCAAGCAGCTAAATGATTCACATGGACCTCCTTATTGAACTCATGAGGTAAACTCAGTTGATGCCATTTTATGATTTAGGCAACTAATAGTCACATGAAACATCCTGCCCTGGGTCACTCTGTTGGTAAGTAGAGGATGTGGGACTTGAACCCAAGCAAGTAAGTAGCCCCTAGAGCCTATATCCTCAAGTGTCTAAGCCATGCTCACTACCATCAACAGTTCGATTCTTTGCTTTATTCTTTTATTTCTCCTTCATGGAGATTATGAATTCCTTGAACCAGGTGTCTCTCAATTATCTTGATGATTGCCTTAATACCTAATTACTAGTATTTGTGGATAATTTAATGTAGATTTCACCAGAGGCTACAGTGTTCCTCACCTCTCGCATACCCTGCAAGCAAGGACTTTTGACTCCCTCTTCTTTGTCTCCAGCCAGAAGCTCATCTTCCCACAGTGTTGAACTACTTTGATTTGATTTTCACAGGTCAAGCAGAAAACCTTTTCTCTGTTATTCTTGTGGAGACACTTTGCCTGCCTTCCTGCCGAGGCCCAGAAATCCACTATGATCAGTGCGTCTGTCAAAGGGTATGCTCGTTTGCTGCCAGTGGCATTGTTACTGAAGAAAACACATGGCCTTTCTTTGCATCCAAAGTGCCTTGGATCGCTGAGCAAGACTCTTTCTGACTCAAATGAAAACCACCTTGCCTTAGGTGATAGATGGGGAGTTAACCATTTGTTGGCTGGCGTGCATTTCCCACGAAAAACTCAAAAACAGCAATTTACCTCAGCCATGGAAAGTGATGTGCCAAGCGTCATATTTGCATATTAAAACCGAAAAACTGATTTGCATGTTATTTCAGTGTCTTGTGTCACGTTCAGGCATCTGTCAAGCCCACTAGATAAAAACAGCTTGTACAGTAGGAAAGTGTTTCTGTGCATATCGGGACTGAAAATCTAGGTGCCTTTATTTTTTTCAACAAATTGCCCCACCTGAGGTTCTCCATTCCCTTTTGACTTCATATGTGAAAAGATGAGAGAAAAGACAGAAATCCCATGTTTTATAAAGTCTGCTTATTATTTTCTAAGTCTCATCCATTTTTAACCATATTCCATGTAGATAATTTTAAAATTATTAGGAAACAATTTAAAGTACTCATTATCCTACTATCTTAGCCTGAGCTATTAACATTTTGGTGTATTTCCCTCTAGTAACTGCTTTTTTTTTTTTTTTAATACCTACCTGCATAGATACCTACGCTGGCCCTGCCCCTCTTACATATACGTTTTTAGACATTTGGAATTATTAGATGTACTATTTTAATATCTTGCGAATGGCAACAATTATGAGACGGTCTAAATAACATGACAATGGCAAGAATTATGAGACAGTCCAAATAATAAGAAGGAATTGCAAAATTCCCCATCTTGAACATGGTGGATTAGAACCACAGTCAGGGCTGGAGCCCTGGTAAAAGGCACACTGTGATGTCTGATAGAAGTTTATTAAAATGTAGCTTCTGGTTGAGGATGACTCTTCCATGGGACAGTGCACAGAAATGAGTATGTTGTGGTTAAGACCTTTCTTCCCGAAGTTGGAGCAACTAGCTCTTTCTATTGTCCCAGGCAACCAAATGAAGATGAATGATCTTCTCAGAAGTCACTGTAGGCACTGCCAGTGGGGTATAGCAAAGACCAAGACCTGGTTTAGTTTGAAAACAACCTGGAAAGACGACTCATTCCATTCATCAAACTTTTATGTCTCATGTCTCATCGAGGTGAAACCTGCCAATGGAAATAATGTCTTGTAATTATCCTGCCTTTATGGCAGCTAATCCCTTAGATATAACATACTGGAGGCCTGATTAATAGGGGAAAAATATATGTGGGTTTTAGCTGTCATATAGTGGAAATAGCTTCTTTTAGCCTTGGGTACAAACAGTGTATGTTAAGAGGGGAGTAAAATGAGAGAGATCTTATCACCGCGCAGAAGCAACTCACTTTCTCCCTTAAGGAGGGCTGCCCAGGAGCACTAACATGGGAAATGTGGGTTAGGTTGGCAAGAGAACTTTGGTCTCACTTCTTCCTGACACTGATGCTCTGGGTTTCCTGCCTTTCGTCTTTCCTACTTCTTACCTACCAGAGGGACAGCGTCTGCAGTTGTGCCTTTTCTGCCTAAAATTCATCAAGGCAGGAAAGAGGGCAGCTACCTTGTTCCAAAGAACCAAACATGAGAGCCCTGCTGTACAATTTATCGTTTAGTGTCAAAGGCTAGGATGTGGGACAGTTGACCGTTCAGAGAGCCAGCAAAGTATACATTCACTAATATTGTGTATTTCAATGTTTATAGTTAAAGGAACTCCGAGTGATTCCATCTCCTGCTCACACAATTAGTGTGCAATTCAGATACACTATGCTGAAGCACTTTGTCAGCAAATATGGAGAGGAGTTTGAGAGAGAATATTACCCTGCAGACGTTCCACTTCCAAGAAGAAAATCATCTTTTTTAGTGGTTTGTCAGCTGTCCCTCCTGGTAATTAGAACTGCCATTTATGTGATCTTTAATATTTTACAAAAGTTCTTCCTATGAATTAGATATTATTAACTTCCAGCTGATGGATGAGAAAATCAATAATAGAGAAACAAATACCGGGGAACTGAAGTGGTGCCCTAGATGTTAGGCCCAGGAACATGCATGCTCCAAGCCCAGGCACTCTGGAGATTACCTGACTCAGAGTGGTGAGCGTGGAGAGGGGTCACTTGCTCTTGGTTCAGCCTATATCCCCATCGCACCCTGTGTGCAAATAGCACAAAGCCCTGTAGTGGATGCCCGCCGGTACTTCCCCCGCGGCTGCAGTAACATCTACCATGGTAGAACTCGGAATCCTCCATCCTTGGCTGTGACTCCTAATTCGACTGAAGAGAGGTGATTTAGAGGCATAGATGCATGGCACAAAAAAGAGCCTATGAAAAAGAGGCTGTAAGAAAATCAAGCTTTTGAAAGTTGAAAACTAACTGGAATGGGTTTCAAAACTAGAATCAGCTTTTCAAGTCAGCATTGCTGGGTCATCTTCTTTGTGGCCTTACCATTCATTCTCCAAGGAAATGGAACTTAAGAATAGAAGAACGAAGAGCACGCTTTTCTGCTCCTCTGCAGCTGTGAGGGATGTTCATTTATGGGTTTCTAGTTGTTAAGAGGCAGTTCACCCTGCCCTTTCCTTTCCTGTGGCCCACTGCTTTTAACCTGAAACAGAGTGGGTATACAGTAAGTCTTCTGCCCTTGGCCTTGAAAGGGTTCTTCTTCCATTAAAAGTGAGACGTTGAGAGTGGAGTATGATAATTCAGTGAGAGTCAGAAAGTAGAAGCAGCCTCAGGAAATTGCAAACTGCAAACTTGACATAGTTAAATAGAAGGTGGGGGGGAGAAGGAAAATATCAGAAATATATTTTTTTTTTCTGGCAGGCTTTCAGCTCCAAAATGGGGCTAATTCTACCTTTTGAAAGAAGATAATTTCAATGTTTCTTTTTTCAAGAACACATAATTGAAGTTATTTTCCCTCTGAGAGAAGGAACCTCTTGTACATCATTACAAATGGACAAGAAAAGTGAACAGCTCTGGTCCCGAGTGATAGAGTATTCATTATCATGTAATCTCTCTGAATGTCTTGGCTGTCTTTTCCCGGTGTTTATCTGCCTGGGCGGTGCTTTTCTGGTAAAGTTCAGATCTGTACTAAGTTCAAGTTCTCTAGCTCTTTGTAACTAGGAAGGGAATGGTGGGTAAGGACTCACAGGAGAAAAGTGACCCACACTGAGCTCACTATCAGAGTAACTTAAGAGGCTGACATGTGGATGGCCATCTTGTAAAATGGTTCCTTTAATACCTATATTTAAGTGCTTAAATTGGTGGTAACAGAGATTCAAGGTGGTAGGTGTTCTCCTTGGGATCTTCACTGTTTGCACCCCCATGCAGGCTATTTGCTGTGCTTCCTTTTGTATTTAGGAGGGATAGGAAAATTCCTTCTCCACCCAAGGAGGGGTGGTGGTCAGATAGCGTGTTTAACCTTTGTTTGTTCTTGATTTTCATGCCCCACATGTAGTGAAAGTTCAGTAGGCTGCAGAAACCCTGTGACCTGCCAGCTGCTTACTCAGATTCAGAATGCTGAATGAAGTTCTAGATTGTTTCAGGGGATGCTGACAAGTAGTTCAAATCCTCCTGTAAATGGAAATCTCTTTAATG
This sequence comes from Canis lupus dingo, assembly GCF_003254725.2. NCBI lineage: Eukaryota > Metazoa > Chordata > Mammalia > Carnivora > Canidae > Canis > Canis lupus. The sequence continues at coordinate 20,996,413 of NC_064276.1, forward strand.
ATGATGTTTCCACTTACTCAGTGTGTGTCTGTTTTTATAGACTACAAAGTACCCGAAAATATGAATTATCTGTGATTTCCCTATAAATATCTGTAATGATATGTGCCCTGCATATTATGGGCACAAAAATAAGATAGGGTAAAATCAAAGGAATCTTTGTAAACATCATTTTGCACAGAATGCTACTGAAGGCTCAGGGAATAGAAATGATTTGATCAAAATTACTGGACCAGTTAAAGGCAGAACACAGATTAGAGAGATAAACAGACCCCTCTGTGCTTCTGGGTTCCTATGTAAGAATATATAAAACCCTTCAAATACTGTCAAGTGTTATATAAATATGATGATAAAAGTCCTTATTTGTGCTATTCTTAATCTGGCAGTTACCTTGCTCACTAAGGACTCTGTCCATACTCTGTTTGCAGAAACAGCCCTGATTTTTGCACAGTCTCATCTGTAATTTTTATCAGGGACCTAGATCCCAATTTGGCTACAGTAGTCACAATAAGCCTTCTCTGGAATAATATCAGCTGGGCCACTAGCAAGAAGAGAACCATGACAGAGAGGAACCAGTGGCAGATGCTTGGACATTTTCCATTTTCTGACACTTTGGTGTCAAGAGGAAAAAAAGAATGTACTATAAAAAAAGAGGGAAATATGGGAAAATAGAAAGAATATAAACTACTCCCCCATCGCTTTCAACCATTAGCCTTTGAGCATGTTTCTTCCCAGTCTCCCTTCTATAGCAATCTGAGATAGGCCAGCCTAGTCAGTGGACAGCTCTCCACAGAGTGTGCTCCTCCTTTCTTGGGCTTCCAATGGTCACATCTAACTGCAGGGAAGAGTGGAAGATGGAGCCCAGCTGTGTGCTCAGAAAGAGGAAGTCAATTTTGGTGAGCAGTGAGTGGTCTCTGCCTCACTTAGTCAGTATCAGAGTCCTTAAGCATTTTAGCCATTAAATTCCTCAGAAATACCATGCTGTCTGCTTGCATTTTTTAAGGCACCCTTAGACGTGGTGTTTAAAGATGTTGAACACCCAGTTTTAACTCTCTGGATGATTCTGTATTGCCTGTAATAGTCTTGCCATTGACTACAGGTCATTTCTCTAGCCTCATCTGGTTCTGTTCCTCCTCTATTTCTTAACATTTTTTTTCCTAATATGCATATTCTTTTATACATTCTATTCTGGGAATGTCTTGTCTTTTCTCTCTCTCTCTCTCTCTCTCTCATTTGTTGAAATCCAATTTATCCTTCAAGATCAAACTAAGAGGTAATATCCTTACTGGTAGCCTTCTCTCACCTCAGATCACTGAATTCATCTCTGTGTTTTAGTATTTACACTTGATTGTGCTTTTCTATTTTCACATCTCTGACTTCCGAGTTGTCAGAGGTGGGAATAATGAATAATTTGAGTTTATAATGATAGTGCTCAGAACTTGGCAATTTCTTAGGAAAGGTATGTTTAAGAGAATTTTGCAGCAGTCTTCTGAAATTCAGTTCTCAGTAACCCATCTGTAGGATATACAATATTTTTTTGCCTCTTCTAAGGATTTCAGGCATTTCAAAGAACATACATATTAGTGATTAATATTGATACTTTTGGACGGTCTTTTTCTTAGAAGAGGCTGGATGCTTTGTTTATATTTGCTTGGCAGGACTCTCATTTCACTATTTAGCAGTAAACCTCTACTCTGGAAAAAAACAAAAAAACAAAAAAACCCAAGTTCCTACAGAGGGATAGAGTGGAAGGACTTGTAGATGACCCCGGCACTGAGGGGAGCCACTGCTGTATAGCTGAGCCATGCCCGACCCAGTACAGCCCGGTGGCAGTCAGGGCTTCACCGATTTTCAGGGGTGGTCCTCCACACCAGGTTGCTCGCTTTCCGTCTCCAGGCCTCAACCTGTTCACTATTAAGGAGGACTACTTGTTACACATGGCTGTTGCATAAACATTTGAGATTACCTGTGTATTGTGAACACAGGCCCCTGGAAAAGCATCACAAAAATTCAAGGAATTATTATTATGCCACCATGGCTATGCTGTGGATACTGTGCACATTTCCGCATTTGAAGAAATAAAAAACAAAATAAGGGAACCCATCCCTTCCAGGCCCCCACCCCACAAATTTTCAGTCATGTTCTATTACCGACCTAGACGCAATGCTAGAAGCTGCTTATTTAAAAGATAAATTGGACAGGTGCTGCTTTTTCTTAGGTCATGTGGAGCCCTGAACACTGAGAAAGAGAAATGAAGAGGGGGTCTCTTCAGCCCAGTGAGAAAAGCCCTAACACAGTGACAGGACTTGAACCACAAAGAAAGTCCTGGACTGATCTTCCTTCATGTGGGAGACATGCCGGCTTTAAAGAGCCTGTGTCTTTACCAATATGTATTCCGTGGATGTTAAGTTTTGTGCACTGTTTGGGGTCAGGGTCAGGGTGGTGGGCGTTGTGTTCACAAACCCTGGAAGAGATGTTCTCTTGGGGTCTTTCTTTATAAGGAAAACCGAGAATCCTAGCACCTTGGGTGGCCCAGTGGTTGAGCATCTGCATTAGGCTCAATCATAATCTTGGGATCCTGGGATGAAGTCCCATGTGGGGCTCCCTTCAAGGAGCCTGCTTCTCCCTCTGCCTTTGTCTCTGCCTCTCTCTCTTTGTCTCTCATGAATAAATAAATAAAATCTTAAAAGAGAAAGAGAGAGAAACCAGGAATCCACGTTTAGCATTTATATGGGATTAGAATGTAAAAGAAGAGGAAAGCACCTTTCCAAATGAGTTCTTTCAGAAACCGTATCATGAGCAAATTGGAAGTTTTGAGAGAAAAAAAGGAATGATATATTTTCCTTAAAATCTTTGAAGTCCTAACAATGCAAGTGCTTTGAAAGTAGGACCTCTACTTGTAACATAAGCGCTAAGGGTAGAATCTGAATTGTTGGCAGAGAACAGATGTGGCCTTCTTGCTGCCTTTGTTGACATTAAAAGGGGAGCAGATATACTAGGCCCAGACAATGATAAGTCCTGTCCATTCCCCGAGAGTCTACCCTAAGACTGGGAGTGGGAATTATCAGATTTTCCTTAATAGTTGTTGATTTAAATTAAAACAACTAGTGCCACTAATACCACAGGTAATATTTCATATATTTCTCCACTTCCTCCATGGGAAGCAATGTTTGGTTGGAAAAAAATGCATGGCAATTGGAGTCAGATGACAGCCTATTTTGAGCTCAAGTTCTCTCCTTATTGCAAGTCTAGAAAACAAGAGGTAGGTCATTTTTCCATCCTTGTCTTTAATTCTGTCACGTAAACGGGGATTATCCCTCCCTCGGAGGTGGGTTGCAGATCCAAAGAGAGTCCTTTTGTTACCCTTTGAAAGTAGTTAAGCTGTCTACAGCATGGGATGCAAGCTGATTTTCTTTTTTTTTATTTTTTTTAAAGATTTATTTAGATATTTCAGAGCAAGAGCATGGGAGAAGGGGCAGAGAGAGAATCTCAAGCAGACTCTCCACTGAGGGTGGAGCCCAATGCAGGGCTTGATCTCACAACCCTGAGATCCTGATCTGAGTCAAAATCAAGAGTCAGACCCACTGAGCCACCCAGGCGCCCCCCCACCCCCACCCCGCCCAAGCTCTCTGGTTTTAATCCTCACAGCGACTGTGAGGTAGCATTGACAAGCCCATTTTACAGAAGGGAATCTGAAATCATAAAGAATTCACACGCTCACTTAAGGACATGAAACCATTTCCAGATTTAAATCTCTGTCTCCAACCATAATGCCACTGGCACACAGTATGTCCCTTCACTCTCTGGCCACAGATATTTTAGGATAAGCTTCCCACCTCATTCCAGTCTCATGGCTCTCCTGTCCTCTCTCAGCTCCAGAGAGAACTTTCTAATCGGATTAGCTCACCTCCCAGCTAAAAGTCCCCACATAGGTTTCTGTTGCCTGTACGTTCCTACCTGCTGAGGGTCTTTAGATACGTTCCTTGTAGCCTATGAGCTTCCCAAAATTGTAAATAAATTCAATGTGCATTTTTATGGGTGCCAGTCTCTGCCAAAAGGGAATTGAGTTGCCTGTGGTCTCATACAAGCTTAGAGGCCCTGGCCCATAGAGAAGCCCTAAGCACCCAGCATGGCATGGCAATTGTTAGCTGGCCCTTTCTCTTGCTTCGTTAGTCCTAAACACAGAACCATTTGCATTGTTCCCCACTCACATCAAATTGTGACCCACCTTCAGCCTTTTGCTCCTTTCAAAGCTCCCACTTGACTTAGGTTACCCTGTTCCAGGGCTTTGCTAGCATCCAGCAAATCTTTATCACTTGAATTCACTGCATTTGAAAAGTTGTGTTTCATAGATTGCAGAAGTCAAATTACACACTGTAAAAGAAACACAAACTTAGAAATTAAAAGGCCTCTAGGATTCCAAACCCAGAGATGATCCCCTTTAACACGAGAGTCTGTATCCTCTCAGACTTTTTTTTTCCTACTTGTATATAGAACTGTAGATAATTAAACTGTACTTACTTTTCAAAAATGAATGGGACCATCAGGTAAGATTCCTATTCTATCTCTAGATCTGTTCCTTCAATAGCATGGCTATGTCATTTTCTCATACTTGAGCGGATAGATTTATAATATACTCTTTAAACGTGTTCACATTCTATTGTATGTTTCTAGCATTGTCCAGTTAAGTGACCTCTTACCCATGGAACAATAGTTACACTGTTACTTTTGGTTCCTCCTTTTTCCAAATATAGTTTCTGTGACTAGCCTTGGTTATAAAATTTTATGATTATTTCTGCAAAAATTTCCTAGAAGTGGATAACATGTGTGCCATTGAAAGTTTAATATTACTAGCAAATCACTCGTCCAGTATTCAAATGTTATTTGCACTTTAGAGGAGGCCTTAAGATTTAACACTTAATGTTTATTGAATAAATGAAGCTAGGGTGGGCTCTTTTGCTGGGCTTATCATGACTAGCCCTGCCCTGATCTTTTTGGGCATCAAATTTCTTTATCTCACTATGAATAAGAGATTGTGGCATGCAGCTCTCTATTTTTTGTATTTGTCACCAGCTACATGCCATAGTTTATTCACTGTGTCCATTGTCCAGTCCAAGTTGTTCAACAATGAAATAGAATCCCAGGGTATGATTATGAACCAACATAAAAAATTCTTGTCATTTTGGCCTTCTTTTGTCTGTACTCCCAACTTTCTATCCATTTTTTAAAACCTAAAAAAAATAAAAAATAAAAAAAAATAAATACAGAGAAAAGTTCGAGTAGGTGCCAGTTAACAGCTTCACATATGTTTAGATAGCATTTTATGCCTCAGACATCACACAGATAATTAATAGGCATCTTGGAGTGATTGAAATAAATGTGGGTAGTAAGAATGAAACATTTGTACAGGGATTTATACTTTACAGGATTTTCACATCCAAGAACTCATTTTCTGGAGTGAGGATAGCAGGTGAATGAATATGCAGCTTCAGGTTTTGTTGAATTGATTCTTGTAAACTGTTCATGAAAGGAAAAACTCTTGATTGACAGCTTAAGAGTACATAACATTCTCACAATCTCAGCTCTCCACATCAGCCATTGTGGATGTCCTTTCTTAACTTTTTGAACATTTTTCTCTTACAAACCCTCTGATTAAATGTGGGGATATGATATTGGAAACAGCCAAAGTTACAATATAGGCAAAGGAAAATAAAATAATAGAGTCCCTTTTATTTCCATAGTGCAAAGCTATTTTACATCTGGCCTTCCTTCTTTCTCTACATACTTCGGATTCTTGGTTGAACATCTCAAGCAATCTTTCGCTGATACTTTGGTTCTCTGAGATTGCTGTAATTCTGGCTCACCCACCTATTTAAACACCAGCCGAGTAGCAGTACTATTGATGTACCTTCCCCATTTGATATGTGGCTATTTGTAGTACTAGGGGAAGAAGCTACCCTGGAACACAGGGTCATTCACTTTCTGCACCCCTGTATTCCGTAAGATCCATCTTGTCTCACATCTCAAGCTTTATACGTGGTGCAGAAATATTCCACTGCCAGGAGCTCCTTATGCCGTTTGGCCTTTTTCTTTCCTGAGTGTAAAAAACTTCTGCCATAAGTTTCCTGCCCTTTTGCTGAGTAAGTCCTAGTCTGTCTCTCTTGAATTCTTTCTTTCAGGCTACCAGAGAGGTCCCTTATGTGCCATGGTTATGTACTTTCTGTAGTTGCTTTATCCTTGATTATTAATGAGCCTGAATCTCTCATTTGTCCATAAACTCCTTAAAGTTGGGGGGTGGGGACTCATTTATTTATCTTGTTTTTATAAATATACAAGTGGTACATAGTAACTGCTTAGCAATTTTTGAATGACATGAATTCCTACTGTTGTAAACATGGATTTCTAAAGCCCAGTAGAGGACTCATCTTGATAAGACAAGTGGATCCTGTAAAATGGTATGTCCCAGGTCAGACACTGAGGAACTGATAAAACTGATCATAATGAAACCTGGATTTCTTAGTAGTCGTGTCCAATACTTTTTCCTCTCTAATGAAAACACTATTTGACTGTCTTGAGTGTCTAGACTGCATTTAAAGAACTATGTGTTCTTTGCCTTTCAGGGTGGACAAACAGGGTCCATGGGGCCTCCAGCTGTTCCCCCATCATTCCGCCCTGAAGATGAGCTTGAACACCTGACCAAGAAGATGCTGTATGATATGGAAAATCCACCTGCTGATGAATACTTTGGTGAGTGGGGACTAGAGATGACTTCTGAAGTAAATGCCTTCTGTTTTTCTTAGTTATTAATTAGGAGCTTATCAGCTCCGCTGGCAAGGGTTTGAATCTAGACACATTGGAATTGATATATATCTGCACACAACTGAGTATTCTGGATATTGCTCTGTGAGCTTGCCATAAGTGTGATTTCTGTTGTACTTTTAGCAAGGGTACTGTACAGTTTCTTGAGATACAAATTCAATTTTAAAATGAATTTTGTCATCATATAAGCTTCTCCATAAGCAGAAATAGGGCTTTTGTATAGGTTCAGGTTCCTTACTGGTCTAAATATTTATATACAGAATATGGAATTGGGTAGTATCTAATTTCTGCACTCTCAATTCTTTACCTACGCGAATTTAGGAAAAGATGTTCCTATTGTATTTTTTCAACCTTCTTCCCTCTCCAAATCTGTAAATAATTATGAATGGTTATACCATCCAGTCCATTAGTGTAATGGGAGTTTATGAACTTTAGGCCAATTATGAGGTGTTATGGATACATAACCTGTCCTCAGGGAGGTTGTAATTATTCAGGAGACATAAGGAAAATACATAAATAATTACTAATCTTGGTAGAAAGCTGTAAGAGGCATAAGAGAGGGATGTGTGAGATACTATAAAATGTTCAAGCTCTATTTATCAGAAGCATCAGGAATCCCTTACAAAGGAACTGGTGGTACCTGAACGTGGATGTTTCAAGGCAGTGCCTCCCAGATTTTCTGTGATGACAACTATTTCCTCCTCAATCTGTTGGAGACTGATATTTGTCTAGAGCACAATTGAAATTACTTACTTAAGACATTGAAATCAAAAGAATACAAAATGGAGGGCCAAGTTTTACCATTATGAGATTTAACAGGAATAAATTACTCTATCAAAGTGTTATATCATTTCCTAAATACTCACGCTATGTTTTTGTCCTGTCTCATTGTGAGGTGATAAACATTTTTTAGACACCCTTCCATGGACCACAGTTTGAGTAGCATCACTTTAAGGACATGTAGAGAAAAGAGACTACATTTGGGGGGCAGCAGGAGCAAAGGCATAGAGGCAAATACATCACACAGGGCTTTTACTTCTTTAGACATTTACTATCTTCATGTTTTCCCCTTGCTCCCTATTGGGAATGGGTAATAGCAGGTGAACTGAGGCACTGGTCCAAAGCTATGCCATAGATGGAATGGGATAGGGCATGAAAAACATGGTATTGATTTGTATATAGATACAGGTCAGCAGTGGGAATAAAGAATTTTGGTTCTGGTCCTTTCTGTACCCTTGACTAGCTAGGCAGTATTGAAATATTCCCCATCTGCCTGAGCCCCATTTCCCACCTTGGTAAGTCAAAAGTGTGGAGCAAATGTTTCCTAGAATTTCTTTCGACACAAGTAAGTTCCCATAGAAACAGCATTAATCCAAAGAAATACAACAAAGCTAAAAGCTAAACATAAATTGATAGGACAAATGCATGGAGAATATTTTTAAGAAGTCTCTAGTTATATTAAAGTATACTAAAAGTCTATCATGCTCTTTTTACTGATGTGGTAAAAAGCTTTATATTGGAATCTTAGGTAAACTTTTTAGAAGAGTGTGTTAAGAGCAAAAACTAAGGTTACTGTATATGTATATTATCTGTATACTGTATATGTATATTTTAAAAATAAAAAGCAAACTAACATAACAAGTATATATGCCTCAAATATCGTAGCAACTAAATACACGGCAATAAAGAAAATTGAACATAGATAGTAATTGTGTTAATGAATATGCATTAAGCCTTCTGGGAAACAAACATAAATTAAATTTCATCTTTGCCTTCAAGAACTATCCTAGCTATGATACTTACTAGCTTAGACAACTTGAACAACTTACTTATGCTCTCTCAATCTTTGTTTTTGTTTCGCTTTATCTGTAGTATGGAAATAATCGCTAACTCATACTGTTATTTTAGTATTGAGTGAAATATTTATAGAAAGCACTTAGACAAGTTCTTGGCATATAGAATATCCTCAATAATCAAAGTTATCCCATGCTTATTTAAGAAAATAAGATATGCCCATTAAAAATCCATTAATATTACCTGATTTAAATTTAAGTTCCTTGCAAAAATAGAACATATGTCACCAGTTGGTAAATAATCATTGCCAAATAAGGATTATGAACCATGAGAGAGAATGTGAAATAATGATTAACTTTTATTGAGTGCTTACGATATGGCATCACTATTTTATGTACTTTATAGGAATTAACTCATTTCATCCTTATAGAAAATATATAACCCTGTAAATGCTATTATTATTTCCATATTAGGAAATCGAAGCATTGAAATGTTAAGTAATCTGCTCAATATCAACAGCTAATGAATTGCAGAACTTGATTAGAATCCAGACTCCACTCTATACTTTTTTTTTTTTCTAAACACTTTTCCCTGGCTTTATTGAGATATACAAAAAACAGCTGCATATAAACAGTGTCCCTAACATAGTGGGTTTAGACATGTGTATACATTTGTATTGCTGTCACCACAATCCAGGTAATAAACATATCCATCACCTCCAAAAGTTTAGGCTGGATAATTATGGAGGAGATCGGCTTTGGATACACAGAAAATAGAAGGTTATTCTCTTCTGAGTAGATAGAATGAACAAAATTTGAGTTGAGGCCAGAATTATTTAAGGAAAATTTACTTTAGGTGGAAAATATTCACCAAGTGCTTATAATATACAAGCTATTCTGTTAAGTAGCGTGAGGCATAGAGATAGGCAGACATGGATCTTACCTTTAAAGGTGCCTATAGTCTAATAGAGAATATAGACAGAGTGATGATACTTAATCCTAACACAAGACTGAAAGTGACAAGTGACTTAATCGAAGTACAGCCAAAGTTCTTTGAGAATTCGGAAAAATGAGACTAGACATCCCCAGGCAGGAATGGAAACATGTTTATGGAATGGTTAGCCTTTGAGTTACATCTTTAAAAGTATGCTAATAAGAGATTTGGAAGAGAGATAATAGTACAGAAGCAATGTCATTTCTGAGGAGGGAAATTTTAACATGATACAGAATAAAGTCATTAGAGTGAATCACCAATGTAGAAAGGAACAAATAATGAGAAATAAAGTTGGGGAAGAAGGCAGGATATTTGGGGCAAGTTTAGAAAAGTTTGAATATGAATGTGGCAGTGGCATTGTGGTTACACGAAGCAATATCCTTGTTTATAGGAACAACGTATTGAAGTATTTAGGGTGACGTTCATGGTGTCTGCAACTTACTTTGAAACAGTCTAGACAGATGATACATCAATCAATAGATCTACACATATAGCTAAGATGATATAGATAGATAAAGATATTGTGAGGGAGGCAGTATCACTTTAGATTAAAACAGCTAGAGATGCCATTACTAGGACACCCTTCTTCCCCCAAAATGTATTGAAGCTTAGCAAGTGAATTATTTTAAGACTCCTTTCTTGGGTGGGAGAAGTAGAGAGAATTACATTCCTGTGCCTTCTAAACTTGAATATTTTATTTTATTTTTTTAACGATATTATTTATTTATTCATGACAGAGAGAGAGAGAGAGAGAGAGAGAGAGGCAGAGACACAGGCAGAGGGAGAGGGAGAGAAGCAGGCTCCATGCAGCGAGCCCAACGCGGGACTCAGTCCCAGGTCTCCAGGATCACACCCCGGGCCAAAGGTGGCACCAAACCGCTGGGCCACCGGGGCTGCCCTAAACTTGAATATTTTAATGATTACAGTGGATCTTTGATATTTCCCCCTCTTGTGTATGTTTACTTGTTTTCTACGGGATGCATACCTTTTCTTCTGCTGATGAGATGATAGTCATTAGGGTGGCGATGATGGGAACTGATATTTATCTAAAGCTCTCTTCAGAGTCATAGTCTGACTGACAGATCTGGTGATGATATCTTCATTTTTTAGGTCAGGAAACAGTCAGAGAAGCTGAATGAGTTATTCAAGGTTACATAGCTAATAGGATTCAGGATTTGGACTCCTTCTCATCTCAAGTCCATACTGATTCATTACCATTATAGAAAGGCATACATTGCTCTTAGAGCTTGTCACTAGTTGGCTGTTCCGCCTCATGTCATCCTTTACCTCCCAATGTCATGATCTTCAAGTAAGAGACCATCTGTGCCCAGGGCCATAAGTTGTGTAGCTGGAACTTCAGTGTCACTGGCAATATATCTTAACTCTGTATAATGCCTGAATTAACTGCTGTGGCACTAAGCATGGCCTTTTGGCCATGGTTCAGATACATACTTAAACACAGGACACCCAGTGCCTTCCTATCAACTCTGTTAGCTGACTTGTCCTTCTGTTGACCTCAAGGAGAAGCAAATTGCTGATAACTACAGCACATCTTGTTTTCTTAAGCCAATCCTTGATAAATATTGCAAGCAGGAACCTTCAACTGAATCTCAGCCGGGTATTTTTTTTTTTTTTTTTTATGGTTTCATCCAAAAAGGTGTTAGTTTTAGTGTTTCAATGCTCTCTCTCTTCCGTCTTCCTCAAAATCAGGGATTGTTGTATGACAGTATAGGCCACAAGGAATGAACCCATAACACGGCAGATGGGTAAGTCCATATCTTAATTAAAGGAGAAATAAAAGTCTCTCATGCTGTGAACACTTTCCATCTACTTAGGCTTATGTGATTGAGCTATAGGAGATTCCCCAAGTATTTTTTTCCATGAGCAGTGGAGTCGTTGAGTGGGCCTCGAAACACTACCCTATAAGGAAAAGAAAGGAAACATAAGGAAATGAGATGTAGAAAATTCTCATCTGCTTCAATAACCAGGCAGTGGTCTTTGGCCCAAATCATTTGCAGCAAGGCTTGCATTTTAGAGCAACCTGTTTCCCTGGGTAACTAGAAAAGTATATTTATACTAAAGGAGATTCTCAGTGTCAGGGATAGATGTATAGGAAGAACAAGAGGTGATGAGCTGTGAATTATTATAAGTTAGGGTAAACTCCAGAACTTAAAATGAGAGGGAGAATTTTAAAATTAGCTAGTAAGATGAATGGGAAGAAAGGTACCATTGCCAGAATATTCAGGAGCTTGCAAGCTAGTTGCCATCGTTGGAGTTTATATTTTTCAGACAGTTACAAGGGGGAAATGTAATGGAAAGTGGAGTTTGTCTCTAGGTAATTTTGCCACATATTTTGAATTTATCCAAGAGTTTTTCCATGTTGGTTGACACACCCAGAGCCTCCAAGTTTCATGCTTCCATTCATTTTGAAAGAAAAAGTAGGTTTGTGTACAAGAGGTTCCACATTGGTCTATCCCTGTATCCATGACACAGTTCTCCCCAAAATAATGGCATTCTGGCTGTACAGACCCTAAGACCCAAGACAATACTATTAGAATATAGTATCTCTGGAAATGAGAACTGTAATGTATCTGAGGATAGAATGAAAATATCTACCAGCTTATTTTTAAGCACAAAGCTGTAATTATCTTGGCATTACTTACATAGTGTTGTCTTATTCCTTCTTTAAAAAAAAAATGAAGTGTGTGAGTCTCAAAATTGTTTAGGGAGCTATTTGAAGAATCTCAATGCCTTCAGAGCAGCACTAGGTAAACTCTTGTCACAGAACTTGGCGTTGGTCTACGAATTTTGTTCAAATACTCTCCAAGTATTGTTATTGAGGTATATTGGGAAATTTTGCATAAAGCCGGAAGTTTGTTCTGGGGGAACTAGGATGGTAGAACAGAAGTGGAAGATAAAAGGCAGTAGGGACCTGGCATGTGGTAAGCCTCAAGAGAAGAAAGGCCTGAGTAGACATGTGCTATAATTACTGTATTAGTTAAACTAACTCACCATACTTAGTGCAATGTAGCTTCTCAGTTGAGAGCAACATGGATATCCAGTGAATGTTCAGGAGTTGAAACAGAGGGCCCCACAATGAGGATCAGTAGTCTGTTTGTCTTTGATGCAAGTAAGACCAGTTGATAAGTGAGCATGTGTGGAGGACTTGGACTGTGATGCTTAGGAAGCTGCAGACCACTATTTGAGGTATGGCTGAAGGTATGGAGGAAAGAAACCTGGAGCCCAGGTGCCTCTGGAAGACAGCCATGTGGAAAAGAATTAAACTTGATATCCATATTTCCAAAGCTAGCAACAAAGCAAGGCAAGTGAGGAGAAGTGGGTGATTCCCATTCAGTATAATGAATTAACATTTTGAGCAGACAGAGAGAAGTTCTTGGAAGAGTCTGGCCCAACATCCAATAACCACCACTGGACAAAGTGGGGAAGGATGGTGATATGTATTTTGGAAAGTACTGTCCTACTCTGGTTCAGTGACATGGGCATCTAAACTGGCCTGGGAATCAGCCTCTTGCATCCAGTTTCTTTTTGACCCCCAGATTGTCATTACTATAACGTGATTATAACTGACATCAATATGATGATTTGTAAAGCACTTTCATTCTTGTTATATCATTTGAACTAGACAGCAGCCCTGCAAAATAAACTATTTTTTCCCCATTCGACATATGAAGACATACAGGATCTGAGTAATTAAGGGACTCCCCACTCTCCAGGGCCACCACCCACCCCTAACATGTCAAAGATCCCAGAAGCATAGCTCCCCTAACAGCAGCACTGCAGTGAGACACCCAGGCCTTTATTCCAGATCCTATTCTCTTTCTTCCCCATCACACTCTTCCCACCATGTTGCTAGAGAGTCATGAACTGGGAGGTAGATCAGTGAACATGCCCTGTGCTTTAGCTTTTTCATCTGTACAAGGAACAATGTGTCTGCTTTGAAAAGTGCTTAGGGAGGTCTCAACTGAGAGGTGCTAAATAATTTGTTTTTCTTTGTTGTTATTATTTTGTGTCAAGAAAACAATTTCCAAAGTGTTCCTGTCAATTACAAACTGGGAAATGACTCCAGGTGGGCAGTTGCCTTTGGTACAGATGGAAGGAACCTGAGGCCTTAAGAATCTTATTTTTGGAAAAAAAAATTACCTAATTAATTAAAAAACCCCAAAACCACAATGGAAGAAAAATTAGAAAATGAATGGCTTAGAGAAAAGGTTATATTGATTTGGGAAAAAATGGATTTCTTGGTTTTGTTTCTCTCCAGCTCTTGTTTAAGATATCTGTGGGTCGTGGGAATAGAATGTTTTCTAGTTAATGAGACATATTAGATATATTTCCTTTTGTGGTAGTGATTTCTGGTAAGATGTTTGCTTGGGGCAATATATGTTTACAGCACTAAATAAATAATCCTAAGCATTTATGTGTTCCATCTTAGCACACGTTAATTTTTAATTAATTTGGCTATATAGTGTGTTTTTAAGCATTGATTTGAGAACCTAGACTTATAGTGTCATAAAGAAGAATTTAATCTTAGAAACTATCCAGAACAATGTTCCGTTTTCCAGAAAACTGAAGTCCAAATGACTCATTCAAGGTCAAACAGTTGGAAGTTTTTAAAATTCAAGGGTCAGAAGTTCCTTTCTGAATAAAGAATAAAAATTAGTCTCTGCTGGTAAGAAGAGGGATGGCAGGGCTATTCACAAAGGTGAGGAAGTGGGTTAGCCTGACATTTTTGTGAACCCATCCCTTATTATAATCCACACCTTATTCAACTTGAGTAAAGAATGCATTGCCCCTAAAAATGATAAAATAAAATCAGTAACTAGTGAGGACCTTTGTGTATATACTGTCCTGAGCTCCTTGATTTTTAGATAAAAAAAATTACTGAAGAGATTCTCAATATCTTTTTTTTCCATTTTCATCAAATTGTGTGTAATATTTCATGTCTGTTTTCCCCACTAGAATGAAAGTCTGATTGAAGGCAACAGTTTTGTTTAGTTCACTTTTGTGTTCCCATTTTCACTTCTAGAACAAGGACTGGCTTATAGATGTTCAATATTTGTTTAATTAATTAATGGACATATAAATGAAAATTGTGAGTAGACATTGTATATCCCCTGTGGCAGGACATGGCATACAGCAAATTACAGAGGGAAAATACTTCATTCATTTAACATATATTTATTTAGCACATTATAGAATCATAAGGTTAGAGCTGGGGAGAATCAGAGACTATCTAAGGAAAATCCCCTCCATTTTAGAGATGATGAAACAAATAAATGAGTTTTCTAAGTTGCAAATTAGTTAGTGATAGAGCCATGGATTATAATTCACTTTCCCCCTTTTTAATCACTTAAAGGTACTAGAGAATGTGTAGAGTAAGATACAATTGCTATATTCATTGAACTTCAGTGAAAATTAAGTTGATACCCTTGAACTTGGTCTCTTTTGCATGAATTTTCTATGAAAATTAAGGGTTGAAATTGGTCAGTTGATGGGTTACATAGTTGAGATGTTCTAAGCTGTTAGATTATACTTTCCCCCATTTCTCTCATTTCCTACTGTGGAGTTTATAGTTTTTGGTTCCCAGGCCAATCTCTTAACTCCTCAATTTTCTGCTATTCTGATCTAATCAGGTCAGGTCACATTGAAAGAAACATCCTTACCCCATGTTTATGTGTGTTTTCCATAGCAACAAGCTGTGAAAGGTCATTCGCTTAAACTAAACCCCTTCCAGGCTGTAAACCACCACCCAGAATGGCTGTTTCATATAGTTTTTATATCAACAGCAGACACCCACTTATTCAATTACATTGAAATCATCATTCCCTTCATCAGAGAATGTAATGTAGAAAAGAGATTCCTACTTCATAATGAAACTTTTTTTTTTTTTAACCTAATAACTGACAGCCAACCTGGCATTCTGGGAGAAAATGAGCTGGCAGAGCACACGTTGTATGCCCCCCCTCCCGAAAAAAAAGATTCCAATTCATAAGTTGTTTATGGTTGTGTGCTGAATGTGGCTAGAGTTGAGATCTGAACCTGCAAGTGCTAATTATGCATTTTTCTGATTTTAAACACACAAATATAGATAACTGTGAACTCTACTCCCTCTACCCTCCAAACATCCTTCTTCCCCCTCACCTGCGCTCTCCCCACAACTTTCTCTAAAACGCACAGATAATCATCTCCTTCCAGACTTTGAAGTGACATTAGATTTGTCAGAAGGGCTAATTAATTGACTGTCAGCAAAGCCATTGTTTGAACATCTGTGGAGTTCTATTTGGTAGATACCTATTGTACTTTTAATTGAATACGTTCACTCATCTACAAATATTTATTGAGTGCCTACTATACACTATATACTAACAATTGTAGTGTACACAACGGGAAATAAGAGAATGGAATGTAATGGCAAAGAAGATAAAGCATGGTTAAGTCCTGTAACATCAATGGCTTTGATGGTGAACTGATTTTATGACTGGCAATGGAAAATACATTGTTTTTCATCCAGGTTCAGGGACTTTTCCCACTATTACCAGCTGACTTGGCCAGATTAAATGTCACAGAAGTTCACATGAAGAGACACCTATTGCTAGGGAGTAGACTGATTGGTAACATACTGTCTGTGATCGGGATTCTCAACAAAGACAGTTGAATCCTTTTAAAGAAAAACAAGCAGAAAATAACCAAGACCAATAAACTGGGAAGACCCAGACACAGGTCCAGTACTCTTCCTAACTGACTCCCAATGTCAGTCATGTTGTATTGAATCCTCCCAAATTTGTCACAGCACTACACAGCTCCAAGCTCAGACCTCGGTTGGTTCTCTGACCATCAAACCTTGAATCTTTCCAAATCCTGGACTCAACTCCGCTCCTACCCATAAGTGAGATCATGTGTTCACTTCAATGAGAAAACAAAAATGCTGTGCAGAAGCGACTTGTTCAAGGAGGCTAAAAGGATGCAATAGGCTAGAAGTACTAGAAAGCAATTAATTAACCTCCACTACCTCTTTTTCTCTCCTACTTAGCTTTGGGATCATGGCATAGTTAGAGAGGTGCTTAGAAATTATCTAGCTTCAGAACTTCCCATTCTGTGGTAATTGGAGACACCTTACTAATTTTTACCATATTCATGAACTATCTGGGCTATGATTTGCCTAGTATTTTTATTTAAAATCAATGAACTTTTTAGCCTACTTTATCTTCATCTATATCAATAATATCCATATGTTGATATTATGGGTGGAAATAGGTGCTGCTATTTCCCCTTAAAAGACATTAAATTAAATACCATATTTAAACTTTAAAATGTTCATCCATGAATCCTGTAATGTTCAAAGTATGGAGAAATGTGGATATAATTTAACAAGAAGACCATGATGGAACACCATGATGACATAATTGCCTCAAGGTCACCCATTGACTTGACTTTTACAAAATAAACATTTTTTTTTCCACCCAGAGTAATTATGTTAGCATGAGAAGCAGAGAAGTGGTGTAAAGAGCCAGAAATCAAGCATTCAGAGGCCAGAGTCTGGGCCTGACACTATCCTGAAGAGTCGCTGTGACCTCTCCATCAGCCCTTTTTCCAGAGGGCTCATCTTTTGTGTTAGAGATTAAACTAAACGATTTATAGGCATCTTTTAGCCCCTTAATTTATTTGGCCTCAAATACTTTTCATCTGTTGTCCTCCACATACCATTAAGACATAGGTGGATAGGAAAACAGCTCTCCTTTATAAAATTACAGCACTGCTTGCTTCAGACTTCCATAGAAGAATTGGAAAATAAGCTGGAGAATTGGAAAATAAGCTCAAGAATTATATTCCCCAGACTATTTTATACTCTGCTCAGTACTGTTCCTCATTTCTTAAGGCTTATGAGAAGGTTCATTGAATTTAAAGTAGCTTTAACTGTCAGTTAATAAAAATAAAATAGTATTATAGGATATAAGGAATACTTTTTCCTGAGGTGGATACTCTCAGAGCATCACTGTTTAAGGATTTTCCTGGGTCAGTAATGTTGTTCACTAGTGGTGCTTGGCATACATAAATGAAATTAATATTAGTAACCATTAATGTGACAGTGATCTTCAGTGTAGATAATATAGCACTGTCATAAAAATGAAGAATTCATCTTTACATGAATTACATGGCATCGGGAAACAAGCACTGGACTTCGAGTCAGGAAGTCCAAGTATAAGTTCTGTGTCTTCTCTGTATGACATTGTGGACATTTGACATTTGCAATGTGCTCTAGAACATTTTGGTAAACATTATTTAAAAACGTTGTTTTGGCACTTTTGAGGTTAGAGTTACCATTTTGCCAAAGAAACCAGCTTATCCAAGGACAGGTTAAGGGATGGAATCAAATTCTTTATTTAGGTTTTCTCTATTAAACTCTGTATATTTTCAGCAATTTTATTTAACCTCTTAACCTTTCAGAGTTTCACTTATTTCACCGATTAAAGAAGATCATTATTCCTATTTTATATGCAGATTATAAGGATCAGGTAAAATCAATAGATGTGAAATGCATCCTAAATCAGAAGAGATCAAAAATTTAAGAGCTGTTACTATTGCTTCCCAGTGCAGCATCTGGCTTGAATTATGCCATTTACAAGTAGTGTATATAATAATCAACCTCTCTGAGTTTTTAATATTAGTGTTTGTCTCTCTTTGAATTAGCACATTGTGTATTCTTATGGTATTCTCTTGTTAATGGAATATCATTAGAGGATACAGAAAATGTTTTTCAGTCGTGTGTGAGAAACCAACACACAAAGACATACCACAGTGTCCTCATTTGCTGAGCAAACTACTCTTGCTTTTTAATGTGGAATGCAGAAGAACTAATTGAAAAGAGACAAAAATGAATTTTGACTCAGATTGTGCAGGATGAATCATAACCCACTTTCTCATCTGAGATGTGAAGAAAAAAAATTAAAGAAAACTAACCACCACACAGCTTTACTGTCAGTGTCAGCATAATCAATAGAGTGTTTTTAGCAGAGCAAAGAGTGCATTACTACCAGGCTGAGAATTTCAGGTAGTAGAAAACCAAGTTAATTTTTCTTTGTCTATAGTCTGCTTGAATTTGCCTTTCTTTCTCTGACTTGGTTAAAATATCATAATCAAGAGAGTTTGGGACCTATCAGCAATTTTTGCCCAAACCATTCAGAAATGCAGTGATCTCTATTGAACAGTTAGAGGCCAATCAAAAACTAGACAGGCTTGAACAACATTCTATCCTAGTGTCCTTTTGTCAGGCAGTAGGGAACAGGGAGACAGCAAGGCAACAGAAACTTGGCCACAGTGGAATTGCTGCTTCCCTGAATTTAACTTACTTGAATTGTTGATGTGAATGATTAAAGAAAAATGAAGATTTTTATCCTGCTGGAGTTTAGGATCCAAATATATAATTTACTTGGCTTGCAAATGTAGCTTTTTAAAATTTTTTAAAGGGTTTGGTACAGAGAGGCACTATAGACTATCCTAGGACATGGTCTTCAATTCCTAAGTCAGAATTAATTTCTTTCTAATTTTTATTAATATTATATTTTATTGATAACTTTTGTGGCCTTTATTTCTCATGCGTGTATACATATATGTAATATACATATATATAATGCATATGTTTATATGTCTGTGTCTCCTACTTTAAGATCACTGAGAGGAGAGAACATATCTTGCCTCACCTGAGATGCAAAATGAAGAGGTAGAGCTAAATGAATCCTTAAATCTCTCAATGCCACTCCATCAAGATTTTACTTGCAATAGAGATTCTCTAGTCTGGCTTGATCCCTGATATTCCCACTAATGCTTCTGCTGAAAGTAAGATTAGCAGATTTTGACTACTTGCTACATATTACAAGTTTTGCATGCATTTGTTGACTATAGTCAGTGTTTGTGGACTATAACCCTATGATGGGGATACTGTTCTTTCACAGATGAGGAAGTTGAAGCAGAGACAAGTTAAACAATTGCCCCAGAGTGTAGTAACTATTGGAGTTGCAGTTTGAGCCTAGAGCCCAGTTCTGGACCCCCAGATAAACTGTACCTGTGACTACAGTTTGCAGAAGGTCTGGTAGAAGTTGGGGCCCTCAGAGTCTGCTCATCATGTGGATTTTCTGACAAATTCCATTTTATTTGTCCTTCTGCATCGCTCAGGGGATTTTTCGGTGTGATATAATTTCCTCTGATTGAAAAGTCTTACCACTAATCAGGCAGGGGGTAGAAATCCAGGTGCACCACCACTCAGTTTGTGCTACACCAGATGTCTTCAGGGACACTGTCTTGGTTCTCCCATAGAGTAATAGTGCCCAGCTGTGCTACATAGTCCAGATGATTTAAGACAAGTGCTGAATATTATGCTGTCTATGATAGCGGCACTTAAATCTACATCTCTATTCCTCTTTTCTCTCTCAAACTGGAAACCTGGTTCTTGGGATTTTAGCAATATCTACATCCACAAACTCCTTTCTCCCAATACTTCATCCCAATCCAGGGCTGCCTTCATTCACACGTGGAAAAAAGTTACTTATTATTTTTATCAATCCACCACCCTGGCATCTTCTAGTCCAGTGAGTGTTAGAGAAAAGCCAAGTCCAGTCTCACTGCCAAAGTGGAAATGAGAGAGAGCAAGGAGAAGGGAACTCATCTTGAAAATAAGGTCACCCTATTGATATATCATCAGTCAGAAGAGTTCAATGCAATAGCTAGCAATTGGCTCGCTCAGTCGGAAGTTGATGCTATTTTAGGCCATCAGCAGGAGTGTCAATGTATCTGTGAATTTTGGCATTTTATTTCATTAAGGTGGTTCAGGAAGCCAGACGCTGATTAACTGATTCTTCAACTTAGTTCCCACTCCTAATTTCGGATGTGTGGTGTCTTCAGGCAGCTGTTGTGACACCCTGATTCTAAAGAAAACTTTCTGTGCTTCTAAAGCAACCTTGGGAACAATCTACCCCACATCCTGCTATCCTGGAATCTCCCATGCTCTACATCTCTGGTCACAGGTGGAGTGGAGATACTGTTGCTTCTAGTTCTTCTCTGGCAGATCAAGGAAATACAGCTCAGATGTGTGCATCCAGCTGCCATCCAAAATTTGTACTAGCAACATTCTCATGGACACATTAAGCTCAAGGTGGATTTTCATTTGGAGATCACGTAAGAAGATTTCTATGGAAGCAATGCTTTCAGCATTGCAGTTACTTTCGAAGTCAAAAGATTCCCTAGACAGGCCACGAGATTTGTTTAGGTAAGACTAGGAAAAATCTAAACTTTTTGTTGTTGCTGAGGGTCTGGGATTTGAGTTCATTTATGAACATGCTTTAAATGAGGATGAGGCTTTCCAGATAGGAAATGTATGATATTTGTTCCTTCATTCCTTCATAGTTATTGAAGGCCTGCTATGTGCCAGGAACTGTGCTAGGCATTTCCAATCAACATTAGTCTACAAAATGGAGACATATGTATTTACAAAATAACTCAGTGACAGTATGATAAGTGTGTTACAGGAGTTAGGTGAAAATTGCTACAAAAGGAAAAAGGTTAGAATGGCCTACAGTGATTGGAAAAGAGGGAATGGTTTTGCAACAGGTGATGTTACATTCTAACAGACTGAATGTGAATGGACTTTTCCAGGCAAACTATGAACTTAAGGACATTTCAGACAAACAATTCAATGGGTACAGAAAGATTGGAAAATTGCACAAAGTAAAACATGACAAGAGAATAGGAAATTGGAGGTGAAATGAGACCAAAGAATGACCAGTGGTCACATCAAAATGGCTTTTTCTTTCCTACTAGAGAGTGTAGAGTCTGCGGAGAAGGCCCTGAGAATCTATGAAGGATCTGAACAAGAGGATGACATGACTTGATAGACATTGATTAAAGATCACTCTGGTACCTCCAGGGGGATGGGTGTTGAACAGGAGAGGGTTCAGTGACTGGAAGTCAGCCTGGATGTCATTTACATTAGTCTATGGGGAACTATAGGAGCCTAAATCAAGACGTTCATGTGGTGACAATTCAGGAGAGAGAGAGAGGGATAAATTGAGGCTCATCCTTGGACTTCTGTCTTGGTTTGGTGATGACATCATTATAAAGTGAAGTGAGGGGATCCCTGGGTGGCGCAGCGGTTTGGCGCCTGCCTTTGGCCCAGGGCGCGATCCTGGAGACCCGGGATCGAATCCCACATCGGGCTCCCGGTGCATGGAGCCTGCTTCTCCCTCTGCCTGTGTCTCTGCCTCTCTCTCTCTCTCTCTGTGACTATCATAAATTAAAAAAAATAAAAAATAAAAAAAAATAAAGTGAAGTGAGGAAATATAAGTTCAGTAGTGACGTGCTGTTGATTCTGAGAGGTCATACTTATTGGAAAACAATTGAGTTCCATTTATCAATGCTCATTGAGCACCTCTTGTGTGCTCACACTGCTGAAGGTGTTGGCACAACATGAGTGATTAAATTAAACAAAAGAGCCTGTGTTGTGGAGCTTTCATTCCAGCAAGGAGAGATAACACATAAATAAGTCAAATCTATGGCATGTCAGCTGGTGGTATATCCTACAGAGAAAATTAAGCAGGAGAAAGGGGGATAGTAAGTGCTACAATGGTGGTGCAGATGGAAATAACACAGTAAATAATGTGACAAATATAATCATGAAGTTCCTATTGTTGGTGAAATCTGGACTGCCTAATTTTGTTTGCTTTCCATTTGTGTTTGTTTTATAAATTATTATTTCTCCTAAACAGCAAATAGTAACATAAACATTTACAAACACATAGATGTATACACAATGCTTTATGTTGCCAACATATCACATGCCGGAAAAAAAAAGAAAACAGCAGTTTAAAAAAAATAAATATCCAAAAAAAATATTTTAAGGGAGGAGAAAGATGGAGGTTCTTTCAGATGCTCATCCTTGTCATTGAGATCACTGGATAGTATGAATTACAAAGTCACAGACAGGAGAGAGAAAGAGAATCCGTATTTGAGCCAGCTTAATAATTCTGATATTCTTGATGTTGGGGAACCTCAGATTTAACCTAAATCCCTTATTTTAGACAGAGAAACCTTGGCTCCAGTTAGGAAGCAGCTTATTGAAGGACTCCCAGGCAGGTCTAGAAGTGAGGTTCCCTGCTAGCGCATCTAGGGATCCTACCATTACCCACCATAACAGAGAAACCTAAACTTGAGTCTGGGATCTGGCTTCCTGGGTTTGAACTTCTACTTTACCACAGTGACCTTGAGCAAGCTTCACCTCTCTTTGCACCAACTTCTTCATTTCCAAAATACGGGTGATTACAATAGTAATTATGGTAGTGTTTTTGAGGTTTAAATAAGTTAATGGTAATACATGTACATTACTTTCCACAGTGCCTGTCATACTGTTAGTGTTCTGAAAATGTTCCCTACATTACTGTAATACTGAAGGCATTTGAACAGCAAGATGTAGATTGTTTGGGCTTTGTGTGTTTGAGCACAAACTTGAAACCAATCTCTGATGAAGGCTACACATGTAAAAAGACCTTCTGGAATTTCTAATTAAGATGTTCCAATATTAACTAGTTTTTGGGGGTCATTGAGTAAGTACAAAACATATTAAAATATCTGATATTTGTTTCATTCATTGAAGTTCTAGACATTCCATCTTAGAGCTGAGTTATGCGAGATTCTAAACCAGAAGTAGAGCTCTAGCCTTTAAAGACAGGGACATGTCTTACTCACTTATGTATATCTAGCACAGATTGGCCATATCATGGTTGACAGTACCCCTTTACTGAGTACTGACTATGTTCCAAGCACCACACTGAATGCTTTACATAGCTGATCATATGTAGTCCTCACTGCAGGGAAGCATTTGTATCTGGATTTTACATATGAGAACATTTAGACTGAAGGCAGTTCGGTACCTTGTCTAAGGTCACCCAGATAAGATAGTAAGAGGCACAACCTAGATTTTCATCAGCCAATCTCTGTTTCTGTTTGCTCAGCATATCTGCCTTCAATGGTAAACTTTTTTCACTTAGCTACTTATATTCTGCAATTAATATGAGCTTTACACTACCATCCTTTCTACGCCATTCCTACTGTTCATTCACAGAATTATCAAATCATAGATGACTTTTTGCTGAAAAGACCTGGAGGCAGTTTCCTGGTTCTCAACTCAAAGACTTAGAATCACCTGAGGGAACTTTATCACTGTACCAACCCACCTACCTTGTATATACACTGTGGTTCTCATATAACCCTGGGTAGGCCCACCTCTACTGAGGAAATGCTATCAGTCTGAGAAAATTCAGCTGATGGAGTGTTCCATATTCCCCAGGTGTGGTGGAAAGGGGGAAACAAAATTTTGAGAATTAGTGGTCAGTTTTCATATAATGAAAATTGAGAAACATGGGGATTCCTGGGTGGCTCAGAGGTTTAACACCTGCCCTCGGCCCAAGACGTGATCCTGGAGTCCCAGGATCAAGTCCCACATCGGGCTCCCTGCATGGAGCCTGCTTCTCCCTCTGCCTGTGTCTCTGCCTCTCTCTCTCTCTCTCTCTCTCTCTCTCTCTCTGTCTGTCTCTCTCTTTCTCATGAATAAATAAGCCTTAAAAAAAAAAAAAGAAAAAAGAAAATTGAGAGCCAGAGAGTGACAGTAACATCATCAAGATCACAGCTAATTCATTACATTATCTACATATAGAACCTGGGTCCTTCTGACATTCAGCATTGGACAGTTTTCTTGGTTGGTCTCAAAACTGCCTTTGTGGAATGTGCTGTGTTCTCCTTGATGGTTCTAGAGGAATAGATGGCCAAAAGAAGAGTGTGAAAATTTGTCTGGGAATCCCATAACAAATCAGTTGATCAAGAACGGATAAATAAGTTGATTATGCTATTCTACACCTAGTCACTTGGTTCTAGTTAAGTAACAGCTCATCAATATGGAATGCACACTTTCGTAATAGTAGGTTTGTGGGTTGCATAGCTTTTTTGTGTCTGTTTTCAATTTCTGTTCCTTTGATAACTAAACAAATAGCAGAGATGGTGAAACTCAGCAGGAGAATTATCTCCTAAGATTTTCTGTGATCTCTTTTCTCTAGTGAGTCAGTCTGTCTAGTAATGACTTGGTAGATTATAAAGTTATTTGCTTTGTTTGTTAAGTAAATACTTGTTGAAAGCCTAATATGTCTGTCAGTGACCTAGGTGGAATGAATCAAGAGTTGCTATAAATCCTTTCTTGGGGACAAAAAAAAAAAAAAAAAGATGTTATAATTAAGAAGTCTCTGTTCCCAAGAAATACACAGACTACTATAGGCTAAAACATCAAAAATATATACTAATCCTTTTACCATGTGATAGATGTTGTAAAGGAGCTCTGTACAGAATAGCCAGGAGGTAGAATGTCTGGTGGCCCTGGAGAGAGTGCAGTTTTTAAGGGGTGACATCTGAGCCAAGTCTTCAAGGGGGAACAGAATTGTTCCAAGTAGAGAAAGAAGGAAAGGATGTTACACAGAGAAGAAACTACATGTGCCAAAGAATAGAAGGAGGAAAGCATGAGGTCCTGGGAAACAGTAAGACATTGCAGACTTGATAGCGGAAGTTGTCTGGGACTAAAGCAAAGTCGAAGTAAAAGTGGGAGGACATGGAAGATAAAAGGGCTCAGGGTCGAGTGATGAAAGAGCTGATGTGATATGCCATAAAAAATGATCTTTTGGATCTTTCTCTGTGCAAAATGGGAAATCACTGACTACTGTTAAATAGAAGGTAACATCAGATTAGTGATTTTTGTTTTCAAATGAGGGGATAGCTACTTGTATTGCCATGTAACAGTATTAATGGTCTGCATAATGTTAGAAAGCCAGTTCACAGAGGTAACAGGGGCTGGACATTTCATGAGAACGGATTTAAGGCATTTGTGGGGTGAGAAAAAAAAGCACTGCTATCTTTTTTTCTCATAGTTCAAAACAGGAAGTGCCTAGGTATGCAGAAATGCAAGTCAAGTCAACTATGTTTTTAGTGAGTTTTGCATGTATGTTGACTCTCCCACATCAGCAATAATCCTGCTGAATATTACTATCTGAATAATCCACCAAATTCAGCTCTAGGGGGAATCATCAGATTTTCAAAGTGCATACTGTGAACAGATTTAAAGGTTATTTTGTATTTTCAAAAAAAAATATTAGGCAGATCCTCAGAAATCATCCTGTGTGTATATATGTACGTGTGTGCATATGTGTTCCTTGTGCTGGTCCCACCCTCAAGCAGAAAACATTTCAAGCTCTCCTTGCCTACTTAATAATTCACCTGTGCTTAGGGTGATAAATACCTTGAAGTCATCTCCTAATTCTGTCATTCTTTGTTGAAGAAAATGATATCCAGAGAGAAACAGCAGTCTAAGCCATAGCTACCAAGTGGCAGTGCCCAAGCTAAATCTTGTGTTTCCATTATCTCTGGAAATCTCTTTTCCTTTTTGTATCACATATTTGCACACTGTTGGGTAGTCATGAATTGAGTGAATAATCCCAAAGTAACAGGTATCTTGGTGTACTCACTTAAAAATGTAGAGACAAAAAGAAAGGACTATTTGGGACATTTCATAAGGAAGTATGATTGGATCTAATATGGGTAACCTTAGCTCAAGTCATCTTTCAAATGGGATAGCTGATAGGGCAGGGGTGTGCCAAGCATGAGAATACATTAAGCCTCACCCCCACCTTTATTTTCACGCTCACATTGGTTTAACATCATAGGAGAGGGTAATCTATTGTCTCTAAAGGATTAGATAACATTAGTCAACATTAGTTTGTGATGCCTGTATTAGTTTTCTATCGCTACTGTAACAATTACCAAAAACTTCCAACACAGATTTATTATCTTACAGTTCTGTAGGTCAGAAGTCCAACATGGGACTCAATGGGCTAAAATCAAAGTAGTAGCAGGGATGCCCTCCTCTCTGGAGCTTCCAGGAGAGAATCCATTTCCTTTGCTTTTCCAGCTTCTAGAAACTGTCCGCATTTCTTAGCTTATGGTCCCCTCCTTCCATTTCTAAAGCCTGCAACATCGCATCACAGACCATTTTTCCATAGTCAGGTCTCTCTCTGACCACAGCTGGAATAAGTTCCCAGATTTTAATGACCTAAGTGATTCGATTGAACTCGCCTGTATAATCTCACTGTTCCTAACTTAAGATCTGTAACTTAAACACATCTGCAGAATCCTTTTTGTCATACATGGTAACATATTCATGGTTTCTAGGGATTAGTATATGGTTGTCTTTGGGAAATCATTATCCGCCCACCACGATGCCCTTCTGGTGAATTTCCAATGGTTTTCTAAGGATAACAATGCCAGACTTGTTTTAGGGGCTATGCATGGAGGTGCCCCCCAAAAGCCTCCTTCTTAAGGGGCTCAACTCTTCCTATATATTCTAATCTTGAAGTAAAGGAAAATTTGATATTTGCTTATAAATTTTATAGTGCTAATAGCTCCACTCTGGGAAAGGTCATTCTAACTTAACCATATGAAGATTTTAGAATACAATATATTTTTGCTGATTCCCTAGTCCTTTGATTGGAACATTTAAGTTTATAAGCATTTAAAGGCCCAACTATAGTTTCTCCCAACAAATTCCATTTTGGTCCAACCCTTCTCTTAATGTATCTAGGCTCTTCCTCTCCGTTCTTTCCTTCCTCCTCCCCTCATCTCCCTTTCTGTCCTTCATTTCATTTACAGAGAAGTACTGGAAGAAAGGAAGCAGAGGAGTAAGGAAAGAAAGATGTGGGAAAATAACTGTGTTAAAGAGTATGTAGGTAAAGAAAAGAGGAGAAGAGTTTTTCTATCCAAGAGTATGTAGGTAAAGAGAAGAGAAGAGGTTTTCTTTTTTTTTTTTTTTTTTTAAATTTATTTTTTTTTTTTATTTATGATAGTCACAGAGAGAGAGAGAGAGAGAGAGAGAGAGAGAGAGGCAGAGACACAGGCAGAGGGAGAAGCAGGCTCCATGCACCGGGAGCCCGATGTGGGATTCGATCCCGGGTCTCCAGGATCGCGCCCTGGGCCAAAGGCAGGCACCAAACCGCTGCGCCACCCAGGGATCTCCCGAGAAGAGGTTTTCTATCCAAGGTTTCCGCACCAATCTTAGGTGTCTCTTATGAGACAGTTTTATTTTCTGAAATAGTTAAGACAGGAACTCAATAATTGAGGAGTAGTAGCAGTAGCTCCATGAAAGACTAAAGGAAATTAAGGAATTTGGGGCTGATACCATGGAAAAGGATAGGTTCATCAAAGCATCTCATTCTTTCTGAATTAGAAAAAAAAAAGCAAAATAACAAAAAAACATGGCTGCCAAGGGGAAAAATTTACTTCTAAGGATGAGAATCAGGTGAGATAGAATTCAGATTCAAATGAAGTTATTCCAAGATCTGGATAGGAGGAGAAATAAGAGAATGTGTTTTAATAGCCCTAAAGATTTACATTCCAAAATTCCTTCTTCCAGGAACTACTCCACACTCTAAATTGCGGTACTAATGATAATTGATTATGATAATTAGATTAGCCAGTATTGATCATAAAAGAATATCCTACTGAAATGAGAAAAGATAAACATTCTTAAGTATTTGGTTCAAATTTCTTCTTTAGAAAATGAAGGTGAAAATATATCTCCTACAGTGCTGTGATACAGACCTAGCTAAAATAATATTAGTGAAAATGTTCTTTAAACTACTGGAATTGTAAAAATTCCTCTTCCTGCTCCTCTATTATTTTACCTTAGAGATAGTTTATATAAGTAAAGGGAGTCTTCCTATTTTCTGTGATGTGGTTGGTTATGTCTACTGTAAAGAATTCTCAACTATCTCAGAAATTTTGTTTTCCTTCACCAAAAAGTGTGTTTGTGTGTGTACATGCTAATAGGCTTCAATTACAAAAACATCAGTAGAAAAACCAATTATGTAATTCTTCTGAAAATAATTTACTGTTTGCATGTTGCCCTGTAAGTCTGTACTCACAGGACATGTCCCCACAAATCTGTATAAAGTCAGTTTTTAAAAATTAGGCTTCCCTGTGGTATTCTCTCCCTTTATTTGCAATTTGTGCCCTTCAATACATTTTTATAGATTTTCATCTAAGTCATATGCTTTCTCTCAATAATATTATTTGAAGATTAATCAATTTTTGTTGCTGTTACGCAACCATTCTGTTTCTTTGGCTTTTTTTTTTAAGATTTATTTATTTATTCATGAGAGACACAGACACAGGCAGAGGGAGAAGCAGGCTCCATGCAGGGAGCCCAACATGGGACTCGATCCTGGGACTGGATCCTGGGACTGGATCCTGGGACTCCAGGATCACACCCTGAGCTGAAGGCAGGCATTAAACCACTGAACCACCCAGGGATCCCCTCTGTTTCCATTTCTAAGTGGCTATTGCTTATATAAAAGGAAGCACTTGACTTATGCTTACTTATCTAAACACCTTATTTATGTTATTTGTTCTATAACAAACACTTTTGTGGCAGTCACTTGGTTTCTTTTCAAGCATACAGTGTTATTTACCAATTTTATCTTTTCATTCTCAATGTTTACGTTGCTTATATCATCCTCTTATCTTACAGTTTAATTACAAAAGAGTGAAACAATTTTAATGATAATGATAATAATGGACATTGCTTCTTGTTACTTATTTTAATAGCAATGCCTTTAGCATTTCATCTTTTTATGTAAAAATGTTAGTTTTAGTCAAATGCTTCTTTTCTTATAGGAAATTTCATTCTATTTCTCCCTTACATAGATTTCATAAATTAGAAACGGCCATTAAAGTTTATTAAATTCTTAGATTTATTCAATCTTACTTATATTTGTTCTCCTTTTTTCTTTTCTTTCTTTCTTTCTTGGTCATTTAAATGAATTATGATAAAATTCCTAATGTAGATACACCCTTACGTTGTAATCCTTTTTTTATAATATATGCTACTTAATAATCTGGTAACTTCAAGTTGTTAATGTTATTCATTTAAAACTCTTGTAACTATGTCCATAAATTTGAATTGGTCTATCCTTTTCTATTCATATGATATTTTGGTGTTAAGCACAAGATGACCTTCTAAAAATCAGCTTGAAAACTCTCTATTTGTTTATAAGGTCTAGAATAGTTTGAATCACTTCGAAATTATGTCTTCTTTAAACATTAGGATAAACTGGAATTTAAAGCCATCTATCTTTTTCATTTGTAAATCTTTAACAAACTTTTGAGTTTCCTCAGTGGTTATTTATTGGACTGCTGAAGTTCATGTTTGTTTTTGTTTTACTTCAGTTGAATCCACTTGGTAGTTTGTATTTTGCGAGAAAAATATTCATTCCATCAAGATCTTTGATAGTGTTAGCATGATGTAGGTATATTACTCATAATTTTTAGAATATCTGTCTATGTTTATATTTCTTTATTTTGTCTAATTTTCTGGTTTTCACTTTAGCTAAGTCTTTTTAAGAGTTTTCTGGTGTGTCTGTGTTTTGTGCATGTGGAGTTTGCTTGTTTTCTAACTCATTATTTCTAGTGTTTAGCTTTATTAATTTTTACTTCCTACTTTGTTTTAGCTTATTTATTCATTCATTTGTGTAGCATCTTAATCTGAATGTTCATTCATTCTCTATATTTTTGTTTAATAATGAAAGCATCCTTCTGACTTCATCTGTATCCCATGGATTTTGATACATTTTTTAATTTACTGTAAATATTTTATAATTCAGCTGTTCTTCCACCTATGACTTATTTAGAAATTTATTTCCAAGTTATTTTATCCTTTTTGCTATTTTTCCAGTTTTATAATTGAAAGAAATTAAGCCTTGAAATTTATTACTGACATATAAATTCCTGACTGAGCATTATACAACTCGCCCTGCTCATTGCTGAATTTGGTATTTTGTCAGCTGGGAACACTAAATACCCCCACTTAACTTGATATTTGCAAAGCTCAGAGTAGCATTGGGGTTCCTGTACACTTTGGCAATTGCCCCATGGCTAATTTGGCCAATTTCCAATTCCTCAGGGAGAGACAAAGAGTTGTCTCATTGCCACCTGCTATTAACTAAATGCTTAGGATTCAGTGTCCTAGGGGTGACTGGGAGACATGGGAATGGATTATTGTGGCAGCCTGTGGAACCTCCTTCCCTGGGGAATTTTGAGAGCAGCAAAGAACCATCTGTCTGGGGTGGTTTTAAGAGCAGCCCTGCCTAAAGGCAGGTGCACGGATTAGATGACCTGTGAAGATTGTTATCCATCCCAGTGACTTCAATGCAAAGGATGCATTTGCTGAGTTTGAAAAGAGTCCAGGAGGAACACTGATAGGTTTGGGGAGCATATGGTCAAGAGCCTGAAGGTTTTCAGCCCTTCTTGAAATTGGAGCTATTCAGTGTCACCCTGTGCCCTGAATTCAAAAATGTCATCTTCTACATGTGAATCTGGCAATGAGTTATTCCACCCTTGTAAGTTATTCCACCCTTGTATATGCACATGTAGTTCAGATTGGAGTTCTTCAAATGTTTGATCATAAACAGTTATATCTTAACAGATAGCTCAACTGATCTATGCCTAGAAATTTAGATACATCGTTGAATCTGATTCTTTTGGTTAAGCCATATCATCATGCTGTGGCCTACTGACCTTGACTTTTCTAACCTTGTTCCTCAGAGGTGATTCTGTGTTTGTTTCAGGCAATTAAATGTCCTGATTAATCCCTCAGTAGAGCTATCCTAAGCATCTCAACAATAAATTTATTATCGGTGCAAAAGACAAAATGCTTAAATAAATTAACCAAACTAGATTACCTTCATTGTGATCATTTCCACCATGTGTAATATACTAATCTACTTTAAAGTCAGAGAGAAAGAAATTCCCCAAAATATTTTCAGAATGATACGGCAGACATAAGGATTAGAATTACAAGCCAACAGTTGGACAGTTTTCTGCACAGGTGACAAATTGGCCAGATACCAAAGGTAGACGTGGGATAGGCCAACTGATTTCATTTAATTATCCCAGGAGAGTTAGAGGAATTACAATTTAGGATAGCCCTGCATGGGAAAGGTTGTTTGAAAAAACAGGGGGAAGAATGGACTAATTAGGATAGGTAGACAGGGCCAGCCACAAACCTTTCCTGAAAGTTTAAGCAATTTATTTTTTTTAAGGTTTTTTTTTTTTTTTTTTTTTTTTAATGTTTAGGTAATCTCTACACCCAACACAGGGCTCACACTAACAACCCCGAGATCAAGAGCCACAAGTACCACTGAAAGTCAGCCAGGCACCCTGAAAATTTAAACTATTTTAAAAATAAGGGTAATGAATTATCAAAGGAATTGCACTTTCAGAGGGGGGGAGAAGCCCCTTAATTTTCACTATCTACCCAATCCAGAAGGATTACAAATTTCATGTTTAATAACTGACATGTCACAAACTAAAAAAAAAAAAAAAAAAAAAAAAACTACGGTGAGGGGTGGCTGGCTGGCCCAATCAATAGACCGTGCAACTCTTGTTCTTGGGGTTGTGAGTTTAAGCCCCATGCTGGGCATACAGCTTAACTTCAAAAAAATTTTTTTTTTAATTTAAAAACTAAGGTGAAATGTAAATACTGGTTTAATATTGTGAAGCGATTTTCTTTATGCCTTATATGTAAAAACAATAAGGAACATTATAAAATAAATTATCAATAGATTTGACAACAGAATTTAAAAGTATATAAAGTCAGATAAAATTAAGAAGCAGGGCAGCCCCCGTGACTCAGCAATTTAGCGCTGTCTTCAGCCTAGGGGCTGATCCTGGGGACCAGGGATTGAGTCCCACGTCCGTCTGGCTCCCTGCATGGAGCCTGCTTCTCCCTCTGCCTGTGTCTCTGCTTCTCTCTCATGAATAAATAAATAAAATCTTTAAAAAAATAAGAAGCAAATAAATGGGAATTATATTTGCAATAAATATGATAAATAAATGATATGAAAATGTTCATGCAGTTGCAGAAATCTCAGTAGGGAAAGACAAAAAATGGATATAATTCTTAAGGAGTAAACACAGTGGATAATTAACTTAAAGAAATGTCATTGTCACTGGTATAAAATGGAAATTAAAATAACCAAAGTAGTTTTTCATCTATGAAATTAGCAAAGATTTAGGAAGAGAAACTACTCTCATTTGCAGCTGGTGAGAGCATAAATTTGCCCAACTGTTCTGGAAAGTTATTTGGCAATATTCCTTAAGAGCTTTAAATGTTTCATATCTCTCAACCCAGAAAGATAGATGGACAGATATACATGTAAAGAGGTACACCTATCTATATCCTAAGAGAATAGAAATTTGAACAAACATCTATCTGCTAAAATGTTCACTAAGGAACAATTTTTAATGACAAATAGAAAGTCTAAATGACCAAAAACAGGGACTTGTTTTATAAAAAATTATAGACCCCAAATGATAGGATATTATTAAAATACTATATTTGAGGAATTTAATATATTTTTAAAATGCTCTTCTTTGGGGGAAAAATAGATTAAACTTGTGTATTTGATATGCTCAAACCTACATTTAAAATATGTATAGAAAGTCTTTAAGAGAACACATTGTTTTTAAAATTTTGATTTAGATTCAGTTAACATATAGTGATTTATTAGTTTCAGGAGTAGAATTTAGTGATTCACCAGTTGCATATAACACCCAGTGCTCATCACATTACCTGCCCTCCTTAATGCTCATCACCCAGTTACCTCATCCCCTCACCCCCCTCCCCTCTGGCAACCCTCAGTTTGTTTCCTATGATTAAGAGTCACTTATGGTTTGCCTCCCTCTGTTTTCATCTTATTTTATTTTTCCTTCTCTTCCCCTATGTTCATCTGTTTTGTTTCTTAAATTTCACATATGAGTGAAATCATATGGTATTTGTCTTAAGAGAGCACATATTTTAAAATGTAAAGACTCTTTCTCAGTAATTAGATTATATGATTATAATTTTCTACATTTTCCTTAGTTTTCAAATTATCTATAATGAACATGTGTTATTTTTATAATCATAAAATTACTTTTGAAAAAAAAAAGAAGAAGAAAACTAGCAAAATGGAGAATGAATGGAAGAACAAGTAAAGGAAGTTTTGAGCCAGGCAGTGATGAGATGCCTAGATTGAGCGTCAGGGGCCCGAGATTCTAGAATCTGGAGAGATTGGTTGAAATCATCTCTTCTGGCCCAAATATTCTACAATACAATATTTTACCAAAGAGCCATTCCTAGCGTACCCATGGGTCTGCCAGTCCTGGTAAACAGGTAAACACAGATTGATTTTCCATGGATGCATTTCAGAACTCTTCCCCATTGATCACCCCTTTTCACTCTTTTGGAAGAGAACAAAGGAATTACTAATGCCCTGTGCCTCCTTCCCACTTGCCATCAGCAATGAGATGGGGGAAGCAATGTTTTGAGTCTTAGGGGGTTCTAGGCCCAAATACCACTGCAACACCAGAGTGATTTTTGACTGACTTTAGCTATGGTTTTTTGTTGTTGTTGTTGTTGTTGAATATACTCCTTATGAACCTTTGAACTGTTTTATAGCCTCAGGAAATGTGGTAGTGCCCTCTAGATATGGGACTGAGGAAGTCATCATGCACCTTTTCCAACCCTGTGATTCAGGCTGATATTGTAGTCAGAATCTCTAGGAAATCCTTGGCCCAACCCTTATTCCAAGATGTGGCCTGTTCCACTTACCCAACTTGTTCTCATTTGTTTTTGTTTTTGACTTTTAATTCCAGACATAAATCAGAATATCTTATCTGTTATAATCTCCCTCTTCCACTTACATTCTCTCCCCTTCCCATCTTCTCTACTTTTTGCCATTATTAGTTTTGGTACCTGTATGGTTTTATTTCAGTAGAGTCTTGGAATGCAGTTGTGTTGTTAGTCCAGCATCCTGATCTGTTATTTTTTTTTTAAGACTTTATTTATTTATTCATGAGAGACACAGAGAGAGAAAGGCAGAGGCACAGGCAGAGGGAGAAGCAGGCTCCATGCAGGGACCCTGACGTGGGACTCGATCCTGGGTCTCCAGGATCAGGCCCTGGGCTGAAGGCGGCACTAAACCACTGAGCCACCCGGGCTGCCCCTCATCTGTTATTATAAGAAAATAAAATTTTATAGCAAACAAGTCCAGTCCTCAGAAGCGTTGTTTCCAAATTTTAAGGATCAACACGTAGGGAATCTATAGACTCTTTGGCAATAACAGCAACAAAAAAGGTGGTATTTATTTATGTTCCCAGGTGGTATCCAACACTCTTTTCATGCATTGGCTTAATGTAATTCCCACAGCAGCTCTAATTAAATAGGTACCATTGCATCCATGTTTTATAGATGAGGAAACTTATTCCCAGATAGGTAGGTGATTGGACCAACAACACACAGCAGGTAAGTTGACAGAGCCAGGTTTTAAAGACAGAGAATGATTTCAGAAACCTTGCTCCTAATTGTTCTTTTTTTCAATATAGTTATATGACCTAGACTATCTGGACAATTTTATTCCACCCTAGTAGTGAATTCAGAGCTTTTCTATGATGGTACTTACATAGGTACACGAGATCCCCATTTCTAAACAGTCACTTGATAGAATGTGGGCTGCTTTTTAATAACAAATATAAATAGCTTCTCAGTTGTTACATCAAGCTTCTGGTGTCCCCTAACTCTTAATTATGAACATTTAATTGGATCCCTGGTGCTATGTATATTTGTCTTTTGTTGTGAAAATTACATTAATTTCATTCCTTCATTTGACATGGGCAAGACATATTCCATAATAAAACTAATTAGTGGTACACCTTTCGACTCTTACTATGAGAATGTTAGCTGGCCTAAGTATCAAACACTTTTCTTGCAAAGACTTGCTGTCCTGAGTTTTAAAAAAAATTCTCAAAAATAGTTATGTGCCATTGCATATACTTATTTGAAATCTTTCTCATATCAGGCTTTGGTTGAGATCCACATGGAATATATCAACAAATGTGCATAGTTTTTACTGAAAAAGTTTTTCAATATCCTGTAGGGGAGATGAGACAGGTAGGCAAATGCCTGTAGCACAAAATAAATGAATAGATTGTCTGAAAAGAGTTAAAGTCTCTACAATAATTTGAAGAAGAGAGATGTTATGTATACTGTGAAGATACAGAGAAAGTTTTCATGGACAACCAAACAGAAAAACGGGCCATAGTTTTAAACTTGCAACTGACAGAAGGGGAAACATTGCAGTATTCATTAGAAAGAGGGAAAATAGGGAGTAAAAAGGAAAGGACTGGTTTCTCACCTGGCTTCTAGGAGAAAACAGTATTTGACACAGGTGTTAGATAATAATGTATGGTTGTGACTGGTGAAAATGGGATGCAGGCCATCAGGAAGTTAAGAATAAAATAAATATGTAGAGGTTGGAAAATGTGGAGCATTTGAGAAGCAGAAGTCATGAGGGAAACTCACTCATTCCCTGTAAGGCTGAAGGATTTGTGCAGGTTCTTAAGAGATGTATAGGGATCACACTTACATCTGCAATGAAGGGCTTCAAATTGCAGATGGTGTGTCAAGGCATATTTTCTTAAGAGGTCAAATCTGGGAAAACTGGGGAAAAGGTGATAAGATAAATCTAGAAGTTCATCACAGTTGGATCCCATCTGGGAGAATGGGCCGGTAACTACAGATGGCAGTTAGTTACTTCAGGGTCACAGTATCTTAGATAAACCAATTCTATATGGATGTAACAGTATTGTCTATGAGCCTCGTAAAGACCAGAATTTGCAGTAGGCCTTGGAGTGGTGGTCATCCTACCTTTATCTCATGCTAAACACCTGTATTCAGAGCTACCTCTTAAATGCTTTTTTTTATAATAACATTGTTTGACTGACAGCAGGGCCATTTTATAACAATCTCTGAAAGCAATCTCTTCTTGGGTCTTCTGTATCTAACATTTCTGGAAAGTAAATGATCAATGACTGTCATTCAGTCGCTGTCATTGCCTTGAGTTTGTTGATACAAAAGAGGTATAAAAAAAACTTGTCTTTTGCTTCTCAGGCTGAATGTCCACAGAAATAAGCAGTGGTGATATCCATATCAACCCAAAGCCCAAATATTCCCCATATGTACTAACAGACTCTATAAGGTAATTTCCTCCAGGTTGTCATTATGAGAGCTAATGTGGACATTAACACAGGCACCATCAAGCCAATTACTCTGTTGCTTTAGTTTACTAAATGTTGCTTTTGCAGTAGGGACTGTGTTCCCTAATGGGCTCTGAACTTAATTTGCTCATGATAATAACAGTGAGTAAATGGGTTTGTCTCTGGACTTCAGAATACACTATTGCATTTTAGATCTGCAAGAAAAAAGAACTATGTTTTATATTTTGCTACATTCATAGTTTCTATTAGAGCATACCAAGCCCAGTACCTGACACAAGTCTTCATAAAGAGAAATTACATTAATTGTGTCTCTATCCTTTTACATTAATCCATTATGAATATTTTATTCCACAGAGTTAGAAAAATTACACTCACTTATTACTGAAGAACATTTCTTTATAAGGAGTGCTTTATGCTTTAAGACCTCATAACTTACTTTAAATATTTCAAGCACGATAAATGGTAAGAAATGAAAAATAAGCCTGAAATTCATAGGGTAAGAACCATTTACAAGTCTTTTGTCTTCAGACTGTGATCATACAGTTAAACCTATTTGATGTGCTTTAGCAGGTTGTAAAATTCATATCTTTCTGTGGTGATCCATAGGAGATGACTTCATCATAATGAAACACTTTTAAATTTGATTTTTGTAAGTTGCAAAATGATTATCATCTTTCCCCCACCAGGAAAAAAAAGTGTTTTTCTTTGTTTAACATCAAAAAATAAAGATACTAATTCTGATCTCTTGACAAAATGAAAAATCTCTCTGCTGATCCTCTGCCACTTCTTAGTTTCTATGACCATGCACAATTATTGGTTTTGGCAAATAAACACATTTGAGGCAAAACATTAACTTACTTTTACAAGATATATACGAACACCCTTCTGAAAGAGAGAAGAAATAAAAAGCTATTAGTGTGTTTTACAGGTATGCACCATCAGAAAAAAATCAAAATATTAGCTTTTAATATCTTCATAGATAATTTAATATTAAAATGCTATGTATTCCTATCTTTGTGCCAGTACCCCACTGTTTTAATTACTGTAGCTTTAGAGCAAACCTTGATACCAGGTAATGTAAGTTATCCAACTTTGTCCTCCTTTTTCTAAAAGTGTTTGAACTATCCTGCATTCTTTGTATTTCCATACAAAATTTAAATGAGTTTGTCAGTGAATGCCAATAAAATCTGTAGGATTTGCACTTAATAAATCAAATAGGGGAGAAATGAGACCTTAACAATGTTATCTTTCAGTGCATGAGCATGGTATATCTGTCCTGTTACTTAGATCTTCTGTAATTTCTCTCCAGCAATGTTTTTTGGTTCTCACTGTAAAAGTCTTGCACATATTTTCAACCATAGACCTAAATGTAAAAACTAAAATATGAAACTTTTACAAGAAAACATAGAAGATCCTCATGATGGTGGGGTAGGCAAATATTTCCTAAAGAAGATACAAAAAAAGTTAAGCCAGGAAAGAAGAAAAAAATTAACTTCTGCTTCTCAAAAGATGTCATTTAAAAAATGAAATTACAAGACACATACTGTGAGAAAATAAGCACAGAATATATGTATCTGATAAAGGACTTGTGTTCAGAATATGCAAAGAACTCCTAAAAAAGAAGACAAACAATTAAAATGAGGCAAAACATTTGGACACTTTTCTAAATAAAATATAGAGGGAACCAATATACAAATAAAAAATGTTCTAAATCTTTAGTCATCAGAGAAACGTAGACTTAAACCCTATGAGGTATCTCTATACATTAATTAGAGTGAAGACAGAAGAATGACATTACCAAGTGTGAAGTAGATGGTAGAGCAACTGTAATTCTCCTACATTGCTGATGAGGATGTAAAATGGTGCAACCACAGTTTGGTAGTGTCTCAAAAAATTAAATGCGTATTTGCCATATGACTCAAACTTTGTCAACCCATATATTGACCCAAGGAAAAAGAAAACTTTTTTTTTCTATAGAAAGACTTGCATAAAAAACTTTATAGCAGCTTTATTTGCAATGGCCAAAAGCTGGAAATTAATCAATTATTTATCAATAGGTGAAAGAACAAATTGTGTGACAGTTTTACAGCCAAACATTACCCATTGGTAATAAGGAAATGAACTACTAATAAGTACAGCAACATGGAAAAATCTCACAAACATTATTCTGAGTGAAAAGAGCCAAACCCCTCTCTCTACCCCCCCAAAATGAATATATATTATATAATTCCATTTTTATGAAACCCTAGAAAAGGCAAATTTAATCTATAGTGACAGGAAATAATCAGTGGTTTTCTGAGGCTAGAGGAAAGGATTTACTCTAGTGGGGCACAAGGGAGCTTTTTGCCATAATGGGAATGTTCTAGAATTTGATCATGGTGGTAGTTACAAGGGCCTATGAATTTATTAAAATTTATTAAAATTCACAACTTAAATGGGCTTATTTACTGTATGAAAAGTCTACCTCAATAAATTTTATTTTAATAAATAAACAACAAAAAGCATATTTCACCATTTAAAAAAAACGTGGCCAAGGCATATTTGAGTAAAGGCTGTTGGCCTTTCACCTTGCATGAGTCCTAGTGCATAATGTCATAATGAGTCCACTAACCATTTCCGGTTTGGGCTCTTTTAAAAGAGGGGAAGAACTTAGACACTTGTGAAGCAACATGAGTGTAGAATGCTTTGTGATGTTTAAGCTTTTTAATTTTTTTTTCTGATAATTGGTTGCTTATCAATACCTAATTGAATAATTTATCTTCTTCCTAAGTACATTGTCTTTATGGAACTTTCCCCAAAGCATTCTACTTAGATGTTATTTTAAAAAATTAAAACACTCTCACTCTTTTTTGTTTATCTACATAATAGTTAATTGAATAGTATAATCACAATAACAAATTCAAATGGTATGACTAGATTTGGGATCACAGACAGCTGACTCTGGTAGCAGGTTGGAGCAGGTGTCAGGCTGTGCTCCTAGAGGTTTTGGTTGGTTGTGCAGAAAGACACACACATTG
This sequence comes from Canis lupus dingo, assembly GCF_003254725.2. Lineage (NCBI taxonomy): Eukaryota > Metazoa > Chordata > Mammalia > Carnivora > Canidae > Canis > Canis lupus. Next base: position 21,036,219 of record NC_064276.1, read on the forward strand.
GGGGCCACTGGGGTGGAAATTGAGGATTGCTTGATTTTGATACAGATTATCTGACACCTAGTAAATCCTCAGTACCACTGTAATTTGAACGTTGATCTTCTACATGAGGTATCAGGAGTCTTTACAATTGGCAGTTAGGTGCTTACTAAATATTAAATTGAATTGATTATTTGCAGGCTTACAGGGAATGGCATGAGTTATTCCTTTGCTAACTTATTAATTTTGGCTATCCTACTTTAAAAGTGCATTTGGAAAGTGAGTTCCTCAGGGACATAACTGTCTTCCTGCTGTATCTGCCATGTCAGCCCACAGTAGTTACTCAGTTAAACGTTTTCTGAGAGAATAACCTCAATGCCTCTGCTGCCTTGGCAGGAGTCTTATGAACAAGAGTGGATCTAAAACCAATCTCTAAAAATACCTCTTAAAACCATTAAGGGGGCTTCCTCGGTGGCTCAGTCCATTAAGCATCTGACTCTTGGTTTTGGATGAGGTCATGATCTCAGGGTTGTGAGATCAAACCTCCACTGGGCTCCACGCTTGGCGGGGGAGTCCACTTGAGATTCTCTCTCTCTCCACCTCTGTCCCTCCTTCCCCCAAACTCATGCATGAGCATATATTCTCTATGTCTTAAAAAAAATTTTAAATAATAAAACTTCATTAAGGAAACAAATTTCTTAGGCAAACATTCTTGTCAGTAAATTGCAGAAAAAATATTCTGAGGAAATGGATGGTATAGGGATGATAGGGATAAGGGGCTCTAGACAGTCACCACTCCCCTCAGCCCTTCTTCCTATTTTCTGGATTCAATGTAGCTGAGTCCTCAGGACCCTTAGTGGTCTTTCGAGCACATTCTTAAAAGCTCTGATTCTGGTTCTCACTCTAACTTACAGAAGAGGAATCTGACGCCCAGGGTGGCTAATTGACCTCCCTAAGGTCACCCAGCTACACATGGTAAAGTCAATCCCTACACATACATCTCTATGAATATCATCACTTTTCCATCCACCCTTCTGTTCCAAGTATGCTGTGTCCCATGGATAATATCTTCTGTGTTTGAATTTTTTTTTAATTTCATAGCAATCTTTCCTTTTCTTTAAGATACACCACCGCTCCCATTTGTACCACCTGCAGCAAGCTAAATTATTCCTCAGTGCTTACACCTTTCAAATATTTATAGACCGTCATCATGGCACTCCTTAGTCATCCTCCAGCCTCGCTGTGTGTGCATATATGGCTCCTTTAATCTTCCCATACGAGTCCGTCTCTCTTGTCCTTCATCGTGCACACCATCCTCCTCCCTAGTGCCTACAAGAGAACAGTCTGAGTATATTCCAGATGGGAAAAAAATAACCCCAACATGTTGTAACAGGGGGGAGAAAAACACACTGAATAGATGAAAGGAACAATCTACAGGTTAATTAGTAGTATGGCCACAAATATGTGCACAGTTTTGTTTCAGAAATAAAGCAAGCTGTATTTGTTGTAACTATCTCTTCTTTGAACTTAACAGAATGCTGATAATGCCAAGCTGTGTTTACAGTCCAAATTTTTGCTAAAGACCTTCAACTTTGCACTCCCCCTGTGTGGTATCTCTTGCCCAAGACAGAACTACAAATAAAAGCACTTAGCAGGAGCTGATGCAAGAACCCATTACTGAGCTTATCTGTTTTTAGGCAGTTTCTGTGGATTTATATGGTTTCTGGGAGCTCTCCCCATAAGCGTTAGAAGGAAGAACCCTTGTGTTATCTCTCTAGTTATTAGGCACTTGGGCATTAGTCATCCTATAAAAATTAAATGTGCTTACCGAATATGATAATCTAAAAGTGGAAACTACGTTAGTGCAAGAGGATTCGCCCAGAAATACTCTGCTGACATAAATAGAACATGCCGATTGCTCCATTTCTTGTTTCTTATATTTAATAGCTTTTATAGTGTTTCAACCATTTTGGAGTCTTAAGGGCTATCTGGAGATCACCATGGAGGAGGTTCTCCTTACCCTCAGGCAGGCATACTCTAATTTATCTGAGAATGAAAACTTGAAGTTTGGGAAGGTCCTTAGAGAAACACTTGATTCCGTGTATACATCTTCTCGGAGGAGATAGGGACGATCTGCCCTTCCAGGTATAGGCAGGAAATGTTCCAGTTTTTCCAAACTCTTCTATGGTCCCAAAACTGTTCCTTCATTCCCAACCAAATTCTTCCTGTAGAACTTTCTGAGACTTTCTCCTGCTGTTCTCTCCTGATCCCACAGGGCTATAAGCTCCTGCAAGGAAGCAATGCGGTTTCTAGCCGTGTTCCCATTATAAAGCCTTGTGGCACACCTCAGAAATGATGATAGCCAGCAGAGTTTATTAGAACGAAATGTAAACTTGTCTACTTCTAGACCCAGTGAATCTGCTCATCTGGAGGTGGCAAAGAAGGGTGGCTATTTTTTCCTCTCTCACACAAGGCAAGATTGTGAAGGAACTTATTCTCTGAATGAAAGGGGAGAGGGGAAAAGTGGGAACCTTCTCATGTTTTATTCAGATGTTAACAAAGAAAATTGAGAAGTGTTTCCTTAAAATTGACACCATTTTTATCCCAAACATTCTGGTAAGTGATAGCAGACGACTGTTGAAGCTTCTTGAGAGAGAGGGGAATTTTTTTTTTTTCAGGAGCATAGTCCCGGTGGGAAGTATTACCTAAAAGTCATACACTAATTGCTCTCAGCCTTGCATATTTCCACATACTGTGTGCACACATACATGTATTAATAACTGTTCCCAAGACGTCACGCTAACACTCGCAGAGCTCAGTGTTGCTATGCAAGTGCCAGAGACGGAATCGATGCAGACTGCAGTTTAGCAACGGGAATTTTACAGACGCGCGAGGGCGGACATGGAGGTGGCCGCAGGTCTGAGACGTGGTGGCAGGGTCTCCCTCTGGGCCCTGATGTGGCATCATGTGTCAAGTATTCATGGCATCCATCTGCCCACTCTACTGAGAAGATGAACGGCACTGCCGGCATTTCCAAGGAGCTTATTAGAGCCTCAAAATCCATCCACTTACATCCAGGACTGCATTCCATCTTGTGGATTTGCACAGGAATTCCTTAGAATATGAACTCTGGATGAAAGCCCAGATATGGAAGTACACTGTGCTCTATTGTGCATGTGATTTATATCAACGTTCATAACAGAAATTTATTTTATGGTGATATATCTTGGAGGAGTTCCATACATTTTCTTATTGTTTATGATTTAATATGTAAATCCCTTCTGGGATCACTTCAAGTCACCAAAGGCTGGGATCATGGTTGAGTTACGTAGGACTGGCTCAGGTGCAGGAGGTGACTTGCCCAAAGTCATAGGTTTTTTATATATATATATATATCCTGAGCCAGGATCAGAATCCAGTTCTAACCACAGATCTACTACTTATCCCCCTCGAGTGTTTTTTATCCTTTAAAAAAAGTAAATAACAGAAAAAAACAGAAGACTTTTGTCAAGTGTACGTTATGTAACTCCAATGTACAGAAACGAATCCAATCAGAGCAGGTATAGTCACACACAGGGAGCAGAGCCTGCCCTTTTTTGGCCTCAGGGTATCTCTGCAAAACCCTGCACACATATTGCTGCTGGCAATCCCTTTGATTTTTCAGAACACCCAGGTGGAAAACTCCAGAACATGCCAGGGTGTTTCAGAAATGGATTGGTTCCACTGTTTGAATCAGTAACGTAGTTAACCTTGTTCTGGAATCCTGCAGGAGCCATCCTTGTGGACCACCGTGGCCCACAGGACACTCATGTTTACAATGAAATTTCACCTTCCGTGGTGGGAGACATTCCTTATGCTCGGGCAACAGCGCCTACTAGTGGGCAGAAGCTAATATTTGCGGTGGCTCACCTGGGAGCTAGAAGAGCACTATGCTGAGAGCCTGCAGGCCTGGATCCAGGTCTCATCTCTTCTGTCAAGGCACAGCCTCTCCCAAGGCTTTGTTTTTTGCATCTGTAAATGAGGTTGGACCAGATGTTTTCTAGCTTTTCCACATGTTCTTTCATCCTTAGACTCTTAAATCCTCTTAGCAGTATATTAGGGACATTTCAGCACTCAGCAGAAAAACCAACGCTGGGGTGTAGCATCAGGTGAGAATGTCCCCCCACCTCGGAGTTCAGCACCATGAGTGCACGTAATGTGGTCCAATTCAAAGACCTCTAGACTTGGAGCCAGATGAACCCCACCTGATATCCAGCCTTGCTATCTACCTCTCAAGTCATGCACAAGATTATTCCTAGGTTAACTCATTTGCTAATGAAAGCTAATTGTCTTATCTAGCTTTTAGTTATTGTGAGGTTAGGTTCCAACAATATGAAAGTGATGGAGTTTTATGCAAACCTGCAGGATACGATCTTGATATATCAGAAATTTAAAAGTAATGTTAGTTAAAACCTTCTTCTCACTCTCTGTGGTATCATCAAGTAAGAAAGCACATTTGATATCATAAAGTACCGTATAAATATAAGGAGGACTTAGTAACATCCTAAGAAGATGCTCATGGCTATTGTTGGGCACTGAAAATGCTATAGCTTAAGAAACACCCTCTCGAGTTACCTCAGGGTTAAGTTTGCTCTTAAATAACTAGAATACATTTGGAGATTTCCCATCACAGACACTAAGAGTCATTGGGCAAATCAAAGTATTTTCAGCTTGGGATGGAGCTTTAGGGAAATATAAATTCCCGCGAGAGATACCATAGAGCAGATCATGAATCAAAAATAACGGTTGCAACAGCAGTTGTAACTGTACTAGTAAATATTGATTTTTTTCCTGTTAACAGATCAATCATGAAGTGAATTTTAAATATAGGAAAATAGGTTAAGAATTCAGGGGAGGGGGGGTATGAAAATGTCCATGTGTAAATATTAAGTTGAAGAGACAATTTGGCTTTAGTCAGAATAGATGCTGATATTCCTGTTAAGGATGTTGTGAGGTTTATTTATTTATTCATTCATTCATTCATTCATTCATGAGAGACCCAGGCAGAGAGGCAGAGACATAGGCAGAGGGAGAAGCAGGCTCCATGCAGAGAGCCCGATGTGGGACTCGATCCCAGGACCCATGCTGTGAGGTTTGTGCAAGCTTCCCGCCAGGCTGGATGTTTTTAGGAATTTTAGAATTCTGAAGCAATAGGCCAGGTTAGACGACAGGTGGAGCGGGCTCCAAAACCACAATGCTTGGGCCCCTCTTGCCCCTTTTTCAGCTTCAGTATTTCACTCTGTGGCCGCAGCCAAGGGACTTACTGTCTCTAGGCTGCCATTTCTGTAGCTGTGATGGAGATGATGATTGGACCTACACCAGCAGGTCGGTGGAAGAATTACCCAAGATGATATATTTAAATACTTACAACAATGCTTGGCAAATACTAAGCGCTGAATAAATGTTGACTTTTATCTTCACTCTGGGGTCCCCAAGTTCCTGCAGGATTGGGGTTGAATTTGTAGCGCTAAATTGTCTAAGTAACGTTTTGGTGAATATAAATCTTACAGAACTGCCTCACAGATGCAGCTGTGTCTCTATTATCCTCATATTGACTGTCCTCTTTACAGATGGGTCCAGAACACACATCTCCCTGCTTGTGCTTTCAATGAGCTCTCCATTCGAAGTTGAGCTATACCTCCTACAGCTGGAGAAAGAATAGGACCTGTTCGAGCCCCTTTGTGGCTTTTGTGGAACTCTGTGGCCAGACAGTGAAGGCAGTCATCACTGTCCCCTTCGTACAGAGGCTGAGAAAAGGTTACTGCTGCACGCAGTACTTAGCACAGAATGCACACTTCCTAAGTGGGTTTGTCGAGGGGCTTACCGAATGACTGGACAGATGACTTGGCTGAGACCACCTGATCCTTGATGGGGGTCTACTTATTGCTTGTTTTGAAAACACGTGCCTCAAGCTCTGAAAATTTAGGATATCTGTCCAGGTTCCCGTGGCTCGTAACAAAGGCAAGACTCACAGTTCTGTTTGATTTCCTTTACACCTTTATATATAACTTTGTCAACGGGTGCCATGTATTACATTCAAAACTGCAAAGCAGTGTTGTTTTTTGTTTTGCTTTTGTCATTATCTGATTTTTTCTTTTACTGGAGCCGTGTTACCTGAGGATGGAAGTTGCCAGAAAATAGTTGCCCTGACCTACACACTGTGCATGTGTATGTTACTTAGTTGAGTGAAGGTTGGGACTAAGGTGCTTGGTATCCAATTCACTGCCTTTCTGAACACAGCTAAGTGCAGCTTACTAGGATGTAGCTCTGTAGGGCTAGGGCTCTTAGTCCTAACCATCCTTGTTTTGTAAGAATTCTCTAGAACAAACTATATTGTGGACCACATAAACGTGCTGTTCCTTTTAGAGCAAGGCTTCTCAAACCCACTGCACATTAGCATTGTTATGTCAGGGCCCCACCCCAGACCAAATAAATCAGAGCCTCTAGAGGTAAAGCATGAATATCAGTATTTTTTTTAAAAGCTTTTGAAATAGGAAGCCAGAGTTTGAGTTTCAAGTCTTTAAAATCTTCTCTGAAGGACCCCCCACCCACCACCACCTATATACTAATCTCCCTACCTGTCGAAGATTCTGATGTTTACTGAGAGCTCCCAAGATTTGGAGGTCAGAGAAGTGATGCTATATTGGCTCTTCTTTCCCTGGGTGTGGGAATGGCCCACACTCCTAACCAACACCAAAGATGTCAGAGTTATGATTGAATAATAAACTGTACTCATAGAAAAACACATGCTGATCAAGAAGATGGGCTTTTGAAGTCTGAGCTGGTTCCGATCTCAGCCTCACCTCCTTCTGTCTCTGAGACCTTGGCCAAGTGACTTAACCTCAGACATTTTAACTATCAAATTAAAATAGGTAAGCATTAGAGCACTATGAAAGAATGTATGTGGAGTGCTTAGGGCAGTGCTGGACATAGAGAAAAAAACACAGTAATTTTCTTCTGTATTTTTGTTAATGCTTTTACACATGCAATATAATTAAGTCAGTGGAACATGCTTGCTTTTGCAACCCCAGGTGGGACTCCCCCTCCCAATCCACCCCCTTCCCTGAAGGTCCAGCCTAAGCAAATATGTATCTATAAATGAATCACCTCATGGCTAGACTTCATAATGACTTCCTTTAATCAGAAGGATTCAGCCTTTACTCCATCTTATCAGGTTTGTGGCCCTGGCCTTTATCCACCCACTCCTATACTGTTCTCTCTGACAATTTGGGGTGGTTTTTGCTTTGTTTCATTCTGTTACTCTAACTTAAATTCTTATTTTAATTTCTTTGACTTTTTGCTTTTAATTTCTCCCAAGGCTTCTTATGTCTACCAGTGATCATAGCGCAATAGTAACCACTGCTCGTTTGCCTGCTGTGTCTGTGCACACATGTGTGTGAGAGAGAGCACAAGCACGTGTGTGTAGGGAAGAGAGAGAGAGGAACTGCCATCTGCTGCCTCCTCCCTCCCACCCAAGTCCCCATTGAATATGCAAGCATCACAGCAAGGATCATCTCAGCGACAACATGATGAACTAGTATAATACCATTGTATATACACAGCAGGGTGACAAAACTAGGTTTGTCCTAAAGTCCAGCTTTTAAGATATGATAAGGATTCCATTATTCATACGGCTAAATAGCACTAACCGTGGGAGACTCAATATGTTATTTAAAGGCAGAGTTCAAGGAAGTAGGAAAAAACTGAATTTGATATGTGATGTGCTACATACTATCACATCTTAAATGTCCATCAGTTGGCATTCTTGTTAGATTCTGTATTGTCTAACACCATTCAGCAGTGCCATATGATATGTTCATTTACAACACAAAAGGCTTCTGTAAGAGTGCTTCTAATTAAAATAAGTGAACTTCTTTCAGTGCTAGCAGAATATGAGACAATTTAGCCGATTCTGTTCTTGTATGTTATCAATGAGTAGAAAGCCATTGAAAACCCTTCAAACTAAGATTTAAAAGAAACAGCATTAGGGTGAAAAGTCATTGGTGAAAAGCAGAACTATTTTCAGCCAACTTGCTCTTAATGGTCTGTCCCTGAACTGTTTTGAATGCAGATAAAACAAACCTATTTGGGCAATGCTCGTCAGCTGTTATCGTGATGAGCAGTACAGAAATAGGTACCCCTTGGAAGAGTGGCTCAACTTGGCTGAACATGAAGAATCACCAGGAGAGCTTTTAAAATTCCAATCCTAGGTCATCCCTCCTCAGACCGATAAAATCAGAATCTTCTGGAGCTGGAGCCCAGAAATCAATGTTTTTATTTTTGTTTTTGTAAGTTCCCCCAGATTACCCAATATATTGACAAGGTTAAAAAATCACTGTCCTAGGACTTAAGTAGTTTGAAAAACAGGATGTCTATTATTACATGCATTAATGCTCCAGGTTTCTATAAAGCAAAAGCTTTGGTGATTAGAAAATGCCATCATTCTAAAACCTTCAGTGAATGTCATATGCACCTGTCACAAAAAGAATGCAAACTTCTTCTATTATCTTTCTGTAATTTCAGTGGAAGATAATTTCTGAATCAGCTTAATGGAAGCTCTGCTCTAGGAAGATAATCCCAGTGGCCATATGTAGGATAAATTGAAGCAATCTTTGTTTCTAGGAATACTTTACCATGACTTCATTACCCTGATATAACTTGATTCAACTTTTCAAATGGGACTCTGTTCAGAATATTTTGCAGAAGGTGCATAATAAGAAAGCTGATATATCATACAATTGGCATATAAGGTTTCAATTCATTGTGATATTTAAAAATAGAATATTACTTTTGCTTGTGCCTAAAATTTCAGTTATTAAAGTCAGATAGCAGGGATGACATGAAGACAAATGTGACCTGGCTTGATGCCTGTGTATGCATATAGTTTCTATTTTACTTTTGATGTTAAATAATGCACAAGTTTGGGAGTATCACCAGCTTTCAAATGGCTATGGACATTTTTAATCCTACCTCAAAAACAAGCAGTGTTTGCTAAAGAGGGCCTGTGACCTATTACACTAATAGTGCAAGGATCACACACACACAAAAAAAAACCCAGTTTTCAATAAAAATATTATTTTCACATTAATTATGTCCACATTACCAAAAGACAAAACTGGAAGCAATAAATATGAAAACCAGATCCTACTACTCTACCTCCCTTGCTCAACCTGTTATTTGCCTAATAATGTCACCCTCCACCCATGCCATTTCTAAAAATGACTTGTTCAAATTCTGGATAACCTTTCAGACTTAGCTCAGTACTAAGACTTCCATAAAGTTTCCCATTTATAAGAGTAAGTAGATCAGATACTGGAGCAGTCAGGAAACCATTGGAATGGCCCATGGAAGATAATGGATCCTGATTTGGGTAGTAGGAGTGTGGTGGAAAGAAGCCTTTCAAAGAGGCTTCACTCCAAACGTTGCTATAGTTGTGACAGGATACATCGGGAAGGGATGAGAAGAACCCGTGCCTGGTTCCACAGTAAATATGAAGCAATATACATAGCAAGTGACAATATATAGGCAAGCTTTGGAAACAAGTTCTTTTTTTTTTTTTTTATTCAGGCATCTTAATTCACTATCAAAATTCTCTTCAGACTGACTGATCCTCTGTCATTGGATTTTTTAAATTGCTGTGCTAAGCTTTGCCAGCAAGCTCCTCATACCAGCCCTGAGTCTGAATGTGAGCTTCCTACCAGCCCTAATCAACTCTGTTTCCTTCATGCTCTGATGCCTTCAAGTCTAGTACCATTCCCCTGGTTTTTCACATTTAAAAGTACTAAGATACTTGTCCGAAAGATGGGCATTAAGATTGTAGTCTGCTTTTAATGATATGTAGTGTACGCCCCTCTAGGGGCAAGGATGTACTATGCTTGAGTAACTTTCTTTCCATTGTGAATGCTTCCCTAAAAGGCATAGTTTGTAAATTTTGTTCATGTGAAAAGGGAACATTCGGGCACCTTTTCTGTCCTGCTGATGTGTAGGGCTATTTTTATTTTTTGTTCTTAGCTTTTCTTCTGTGCTTGTGATTTTAAAGGTGCCAGACTGACTGCCCTCGAGCCTGTGTCCCCGATTTCTCCCAAGAATAGGAAAAATACGGGAGGCAGCAGAGCTGGTCATGTCTGGGTCCAGCATATTAGCCTGACCTACTCTGGAAGAATGTTCTCCAAAATATAAAGGAGAAGATTGTTCCTTATGAATACAGCCCATCTGCTTTCATAGCGGAGAAGACAAATTCTTGTTGTGCCAGCACCAAGTTACTGCAGAGGTTTGGGATCTACTCAAGCTGAGCCACTCATTCTCTTTGGAGAAAACTAGAATGTTTTTCTCTCTCCCATCTCCACCTGTCACAATTCCATCCTTGAGTTGGGCTCAAGTGCCTCTTTCTCCACAAAACCTTTCTGGACCCCTCTCGTGTGATTTTCCTTCCACAGCTCCATAGCACTTTCTCCTATGGCACTTGGCACCTTTTTTCATGTGATTGAAGAATGGATATCATCTTGTTAAAGGCGCTGACATTGTCTCATCCATTCCTGTATATCATCACACAGAAGCAGAGTATAGTACTGGCAAAGAGTAGATACCTGGAGAACGTTTCTTGAACAGAATGAGAATTTCAAAACTTGTCTTTCAACCTGACCTTTAGGGGTCTGCCCTTTTCTTTCTCTCTGATCAGTGATTGAGATTCTCCTCCAGAGCCTCAGGGTTAGCTAGCAAACTCTCCAAAAACCATGTAGACTCAAACTTTTGGGTTCCAGAAATTATACTTTGGTCCAGCAATGGTCTGAATCAAAATAGCTACCTCCAGGTATCTTACAGACCACCATGACCAGCAAACTATAACATTTAGTCAGAATTTTTTTTTTCCCCAAGGTGTGGTTCACCCATTGCTAGTAGTCTGGTGGACCATCAAGGAGCCCAGTTTAAGGTCTAGAAAGGGAAAAAGTAATAATTAAAAATAATTCCATTGACCTGAATTTAACAGATTCGAAATGTAAAATTAGTTTTCACAGGAATCCAGTGTGCTCTTTTTAAAAAAAGGTTTATTTATTTATTTTAGAGAGAGAGCAGGGGCAGGGCGGGGGGAGGTCAGAGGAGAGACTCTTTAAGCAGACTCCCCACTCAGTACAGAGCCCAACACAGGGCTCAATCTCATGACTCATGAGACCATGACCTGACCTGAAACCAAGAGTCAGATGCTTAACCAACTGAGCCACCCAGGTGTCTCAGGAATCCATTATGCTCTTCTTAATAATCATCGCATTCTTAAAGATTGCACATATATCACAGACCCCTATTGATTGGTATTATTTGACCAGTGTTCACCAACAGTGCCATGTAGCTCAAAATATTTTCATGTCATTAGTATGTTTATTCTGCTGCTGCTAAACCTTTATTTTTCATTATCACTGTTGTATTGCATTATTTCTTTAGTTCACCAAAATAGATCAGTGATTTCAATATGATTCAATGAAGGCAGGAAAAATAGTAATAAAGATAATACCATAAATACCACTTTGGATTAATCTTAAAAATGTAAATTTTGGTGATTTGCACAAGCAGTTGAAAAAGGTTTGAATACTAAGAATGATGATGGCTCTTTAAAATATAAGACTTTATGAATTGGTGATCCACTTGCCTATGATCCCAGTGTGTTTTCTGTGATAAAATGACAGATAAAATGAAGCTTTGAGAAGTTTAGCATCAAGTTCAAATATAGCACAATGAACTTTTTAGTAAACCAATTAAGCTGTTGGGTTGTTTGGTTGTTTTTTTCCTGAATAATCAGAAAACAAATACCATACACAATGACCTAGTTTTGTTACTAAAGGCAATTAAAATCCAAAATTTTAAAGGCAACTTTCTAAGGTTATACACATCTCATGATAAAAACAGTTGCAAATTTAACTCTTGGGTAGAAGTTTGTGAAACAAGCCACAAAGTTTATTACAAAAGTTTTAATCAAGTGTGAAGAATATGATACCAGGACTTTATAATATCAACTACAGTGGAGGCAGCTCAGTTTCCAAGAGTTTAACTCTTTTTCCAGTACTTGATACTTCTTGTTCCTTAGGGGGAAAATGATCTGTAGTTTGGGTTATATTTTAAAAATACATTCAAGGCCTGCAACAGAACATATAGAAATATTTTCCAGTGCCAATGCAACCAGAGAGGATTAGAAATATATTTGCCTCTTTTCTCCCAAGTTGAAACATTTAGCCCTCCCATTTTTAGGTGTGAAATGATTGTCAATCCAATGTGATGGAGTGCTGAAAGCAGTCTTCAGGGAGAAATCTCCCCATAATGTCAGCTCTGTGTTCAATCCTGATGCACAACACTAAGCAGAAGCCAGACAGCATAGTGGTTGAAACCATGGACACTGAAGCTAGATTAGTTGGATTTGAATTTCATTAACCACTTTAGTGACTCAGTTTCCTCATCTGTGAAACATGGATAATAACAGACCTATGACATGGATGGTCGTAAACAGGAAATGAGTTAACATGTTTATGAAGCCCCTTAAAAATGCCTGGCACACAGGAAGCACTAGGTTTGCTACAGCTTATGTATTACAGCCCCCAGATTCTTGCTGACATTCCCAGTAACCTGTGATTATTTGTTAAGACTTTTTACTTATAGAAATAAAGAAGAAGAAGGAAAACTGGATGTGGATCTGATCCCTGACTCAAGATTCCCATGATGGAACCAGATAGAGATACAGACTGTGGCCAGCATAGTGCCTCACACTGACATAAATATTTGTCTTGAGTTATGCTTTATTGTTCCTATTTAAAACAACTAATTTTTGAAAACCTCAATCTGATGTCCATATGTGGTCCAGATGCCCAGTAAATCATTTTAAGAATGCTGAAAGCCCACAGAACACTGGGCTGGACAGTGACAACCAGGACCATCAGGACTCAAAGCCCTATAGTATGTGGAACTGTTGGCAGGTTTTAGGGATGTTCAAAGTATGATCAAACTTGGAGGCAATACTAACTGAATTGTAATAACTTAAAGGGTGTCAGGTATAAAAGATGAAGCTTATTTCATGAGGCCCTAGAAGACAGAACTGGAAGTACTGGGTAGCAGTTAGCTTGAGGAAGCAGTCTGGTTCAGTATGAGAAAGAACTTTCTAGCAGTCAGAACTGTCAGGAAATAAAAGGGACTCCCTTTTGATCTGTCTGTCACTGAGGGCTGGATGTAGAGATTTTATAACCTGGGCTTTCCCGAAAGGAGTTGAAGTTTGACTTTTTTACCCAGTGCCCTCACAGTCTAACTAGGCAAGTAGACTCTCCAAGCAGAAAGACGTTGCCTAGACCGTGCCTTCCACTGCTACCGTGCTGAGTCACGTTCCTCAACCCTTGGTGTGAGATTAGAGGCACAGCACTGGCCTCGACATTGGAGGACCTGAGTTCTACTCTGTCACTTTCTGTAGGGTCCTCTCCACAAAGGCCTCATGTAAACTCCCCATCATGGCGGCCTTACTCGGGCCAGTGGTGGCTGTACTGCGATCTTGCTCCTGGTGGCCGTGACGGTGGTGGTGTTAAAGCCCTCTTGCTGCGGACATGATGAATCAGCTGTCTCATCTGTGTTGGCTTTAGTCCTGGGAGGACTGAAGGTGTTCCTCGGTGTGTTCTTAGGAGTCCATCTCTTTTTTCTTTCAGGCCGCTGTGCTCGCTGTGGAGAAAATGTGGTTGGGGAAGGGACAGGATGCACTGCCATGGATCAGGTCTTCCATGTGGATTGTTTCACCTGCATCATCTGCAACAACAAGCTCCGGGGACAGCCCTTCTATGCGGTGGAGAAGAAAGCTTACTGCGAGCCCTGCTACATCGTAAGTTCACATTCTGCTCTGCTGCTTTGCAGAGATGTCTTCTTTGGCAAAATGCCAGTCACACCAGATAGAATATAGCCAGCAGATCTTTATTTCTCCCCCAATTTCAAAGTGTGTGTGTGTGTGTGTGTGTGTGTAGGTTGGCATATCTTAATTTTTTCCGATTGTCCCCTGTTCATGAGGTCAGAAAGGCATGTTATGTTAGGAAGATCTGCTTGTCATCAATTAGTGGTCTGCTGGGAAGATCATCCCCCTTGTGCCTTTCCAGCATGTATGTACAAGCTCACACCCCACCCCTGCACAGCAGAAGGTTTCCCAAGTAGCAGAGCCATACCTCTTATTATTAGGTCTCACTGTGCATTTGAATTTGCCAGGATTCATAAAGAAACATTGCAGGGCCTCTGGACTCCTTAATGCTCTTTCAAATTCCTGAGCCCTTTGAGTCACCTCTTATCTTCCCAAAAGATTTCTTACCTACCATACCCAGCAGGTTTTCAATGATGCAAACAGATAGACCCTTTATTATACAGGAAAATGAATAGTAATGCTGACTGAACTAATAATTCTGTTTTTTTTAAAGAACACAGCAACTATATTTTAATAACATAGCTGGGTGGCTAATAAATACTCACACTATCTTCATTTCTTACCAGGCTACTTAAATCTACACATTAAGCTATTTTGTGGTAGAGCAATTTGATGAAGGAACATAAACTTTTTTAAAATTTAAAATACATATCTTTGCTCTCTTTCTGCATGATTTTAATCTGTTTAACACTTATGAGTGGAAAAATCGGTGCAGTGGAAAGATTGGTGCATTTTTGCAAACCCGCAAAAGAGACATGGTTTGGCCTCAGTGCCCAGGCATTTTAACATAAAAGAAGCCTTGGGTGCAAGGTCTCAGGAGTTTTACATAGCTCTGCAGAACACGGAGGTTCAAGTCCACTGCAGAAGCTTCTGGCCTCATTGGTATCTTCCCATGACCTGAAGGCTCTACTCATTGCAGCCCTGGAGTCTGTGGCGCAGATCTGAAAGTTCTTGAAGATGAAGATCTTGCAGGGCTCAATATTGTTTTGCATCTCTTAGGTTCCATTTGATTTTGTTTCTCTCCCCAAAGGCGACTTAACTTAAACACATATGGCATCGTCATAGCGCCTCACAATGCGGGAGCTGGGAACAGATTCCTCTTTTTAGAAGTGAGAACACAGAAACACAGAGAGGAGGAAGATGACCTCTTCCGTTCAGTCCTTGGTGTCATAGCCAGGGCTATATTCAGTTGTTCACACCCCTGGTCCTATAGTCTCTGCTGACACCACACATTTTTAGTTTGTTTAGAACATAAACACAAACACCATAATGTCCTATTGATCTGGAAAGGAGCTGTTACATATGAGAGAAAGTCTACTAAATGAAAGCTTCCCTCTTCAGGAAATAAGAATATTTCAAATCTCGCCTTTTGAAATCTTTCCTGAAAAGGGGAAAATTACAAAATCCCCTACCTTTATAAACAGACTGTATGGACTATCGTTCACAATGACTTAGGGCCACTGCATGAAATTATTTACCGCAGTGAGTTCTCTGACGATGAGGTCCGCAGAGCCTCTGGAAGCAGCTATGGCCGTTCGTCCTTATATGAAGTGACCACACAACGCTGTGGGGTTTTTTTTGTTTTGTTTTGTTTTGTTTTGTTTTGTGTTTTGTTTTTTGTAGCTCTATGTCTATTTTTCATCCTTTTGGGGACTGTATTGTTGATTCTTGCCACTTTAATGGTGCTCTGGCAGTGGCCTCCTTCATTTTTTCTCATGTCCCTCAGGGCTAGGAAGCATTGGAACAATATTGGGAAACAGTGTAACATGGTGTGAAGAACATGGCTTGAATTTCATTTCATCACTTAATGCTTTGTCTCCTTGAGAAAGTTACTCGATCTTTCCAAGCCCCTGCCCCCCCATATATATAATGGGGGTGATTGCAGGATTCTCCCCAGTGGCTTCTGAAGATGAAATGAAGCAATCCTGTAAAGCACACTTGGCCTGCCCAAGGAATGGTAATGGAATGCATGTTATTCTGAGATAAATTTTGGTAATATTTCTGACATATTTAGTATTTCTGAATATGAGGACATTACATGTGTCGTGAGACTCCTTGGGCTTTAGCAAATTGTTTTAACCTCTCAGGCATACCCCTGTCCCATTTTTAAATGCTTTTCTTGCCCTTTTGAGGGTGTAATGAGACTGAAAAAAAAGGTGTAATCAGGCTAAATTATGGGTTTCTACTGTGTGTCGGCTCAGGTTCCAAGCTCCATGCCAGGCATAGGAGCTCAGTGATTCTTCAGTTGGTAATTCTCTCTGCTTTGGTTGCCTACTGTCAGACTGTGCTTATGACAAGGGGAGAGTATCTGGGAAATATTTAATCACATCCTTGGAAGAGCTGGGTGAAGTCAAACAATGGAAATTCTTACCATCCTTTTTGACTTCTCTCCCTCCAAAGAACCTTTAATCAAGATTTTTCTTTATGAGATCTATCCATGGTGACTCTAAAAATGTAATTTAATTCTTATCAGAATTCAGTTAAGCTGGATTCAGAGACCCTTGTTCAATATTGATTTCAGAGTTCAACACAGCCCTCGAGCTCTCGGATGGATGTGTTAGTGTTTTAATTTCTTTGGGACTTTTCATTAGTACAATAAGCTGCCACACCAGAAGTGTAAAAGTTTTCTTTTGACGAGATTTAGGGAAGCTGGGGGACTAAAATGAAACAAATTGGTTTTGAAGACAGAGTGTGTAGTAAGGAGGAGCCTGTGTCTTGGAATCAAAATTCTCCAACAGAAGCACCTGTGATGCCATCCATTCAAACTGTCTCTTGTTTTGTTGGTGGAAACTGAGGTCCAAGAGACATCCTGTATGAAAAAATGGAAAAAACCCAGGCCCTGGGCCTCAGTCAGTATGTTTTTTTTTTTTTTTCAATAGAATCAGAATATTAATGATCATGGTTTAGTTCATTATTTCTGTGTAAAGACCATCCATGTATGATGCTTTGAGTTTAGAAAGAAGACTTCTTATATAACTTTTATTTGTTCTTGCCTAAATTGATTATTGATCAACTTAGATCATATTTGAATTGACCTTTTATATAATTTGGAGGGAAAATATATCAGTTATGTCTTTATCTTTGCTTCACTGATTATTCTGATTTTCCTGTTGTCTCTTGAATCCTTAATCCTTACACATACATAACTATAATTAAACCAGTTTGGTTCTCTGGGCACTTTAATTTTCTTTAATCATTTTATATGTGCTTTCTTTTGTGTTTTTTATTGGTTGACTTAATAAAATATGTATATAGCTTTCCATTGTTAATAACCTCTATTTTTATCTTTTTATCTGTTTAGTTTTACATTACGTTTGTATACTACATTTTAAAGCTGTTTGCCACTAGAAGGATATTGGGCATTTTCTATTCTTTCAGTATTGTGAATAACATGCCAATAAGTAGCTGAGTAAAAGTTTTATATTATTTTTAGTTTTTTCCCTACAAAATTCTTTGATTTATATTACCAAGTTTACTTTGTAGCAATTTGGAGAACTTTTGCTAGATTTGTTAAGAAAGATTTTTCAAATTCACAGAACCATCAGCAATGTGAAGCCATATATTAAACTATAACTTATCCACTATTGAGATTTATTTATATTTACTTGAACAAATTTAATAAGTGTCTTACATAATAGTTATTTTTTTAAGATTTTATTCATTTATTTGAGAGAGAGCACAAGGGAGGGGAAGGGCAGTAGGAGAGGAAGAAGCAGGCTCCCTATTGAGCAGGGAGCCCAACGCAGGACTCTATCCTAGGACCCCAGGATCATGACCGAGCTGAAGGCAGATGCTCAACCAACTGAGCCACCCAGGCACTAGTTATTTTATTTTTTAAAAGATTTTGTTTATTTATTTATTTTAGAAAGAGAGAGCACACTTGAGTAGAGGGAGGAGCAGAGGGAGAGGTACAAGCAGACTCTTTATTGAGCATGGAGCCTGATGCAGGGCCCCATCCCATGACCCCAAGACTGTGACCCAAGCTGAAATTGACAGTCAGACACCCAGCTGACTGAGTCACCCAGAGCCCCCTGTAATAGTTATTTTAAGTTTATGTATAGTTGTTAGCAAAATCAATGAGATGCTTTTGTACTTTAGTGATCTCTTATAAGCTTAGTTTTGATTATTCTTATGGATTTGTGTAAATAAATCAACAGATTAAAATGATGAGCACTAAGCTTCCTTAAGAAGTAAGGTGATATAAACAGAATATATTGCTTCTAGACCTTACCTTGGTGTGACCTTGGATAAGTCATTTAGTTTCTGAGAACCAGTATCCTCATTTATAAAATGAGGCTTTTCTTATAAAAGGAAGATATTAGCTTCTTCTTTGTCTTCTAAGACTAGGAATGAACAATTGTGATGTTTTTTACATTACGAAATCCTTTACTAATATAAGGGCTTAATCCATTAATAACATTGTTATCATTGCTTTTTCCCTTAGCATACTCTGATACAATTTAGAAATCCTCTATGTTTGGGGTAATTTCATAGCTACAGTTGCTATGGAAATACTGAAATAAATGGACGTCATAGAAGGAATATGAGGACATACATGAGAAGAAGAGGTTCATGCCTTGCTTAAGATTTTTATGTTGGTTTGAGTATGAGAGGCAGTAGCTGTACCTCCCATTCATTGTTCTTCTGTCCTGAATGAGACATGCCACAAGTATAGATTAACAGAAGAACTGCTGTGTCCTTAGCATTGCCAAGGAGTCTGGGCCTGAGACATAGCACATCCGAGATTCTCAGTCAGTCTGTTTATGAAATGGCAGCCAAAGATCTTCCCCTAAACCAGGTCTCTTACTCAGAGTGGATCAAATCCAACTTCTAACTCTCCCAACAGTGGAAGTTGGTACATTTTTTATTAGAGTTAAAATCCAAATGATTAAAAGACCTCAGGAAACAGGAGGCCAACTCTGCAGGAGACTAAACACTGTGAAGTTCCTGAGCTTACACATTAGTGGCCAACATGCTAGCAGCCTTTTGCTCCCTTATGTCACTAAATGGCCACAGTCTCCTACCTCTGCAGGAAAGTTGTCCTTTAATACACTAAATACTAATGGTGTTTTAAAAGCAGTTATGGCCAGTGCTTCATGTGGGCGTTGGGAAAGGAGCTCAGTTTGGACAAAAGTTGAAAAATCCATGTGAACTTCCCTTCTCTTTTCTCAAATGCCCACACCTGCTCCCTCACCTCTAAGGAGTGTCTTTCTCCCCTCACATCAAGTGCACCTGCACACACACTTCCTTCTTGATGTTACATCATTAACCCTCAAGCACTCTCTCAGAAAGGAGAAAATGCTTCAAGAAAGAGGGACATCTGTCAAGTATCCTCTAGAGCGATTTCACCATGCTAACTACTACTGATCGTTCTATCTGCACCCCCTCCTTACATTTTACAGTGCTCCTGGGCACCTCTCATTGCATGTTACCATTTCTACCAGAACCTTGTGAAATAGATGGATGTGGGGGTGGGGGGTGGGGAATTACTGGTCCCACCTAATAGTGGCTTTGTATTTTCAAAAGGAAAGACAAACTAAGGCTAGGGACAGATCTTCTAACTTGTATTTGATTACTAGATCCATATTACCACCCGGAAACTAATATTCAATTCCTAAAGATATGAAGACACTGATAGCCCTTTGCAATTAGAGCCTTCCATTTCCAACATTTGAATTGATGACCACATAAGTCATGCCTTCCAGCATTCCAGAACCTGAAATGCTCAACTTCTGTTGGCAGAAAAACTCAAGCCTTTCTTTTCTTGAATATTTACATGTGACTCTCCCTGAAATACCTCAAGTTTCAAGGAAAACACTTCTTTTTATGGTTAAAAATAATAATAATAACATTTGTTTAGTGCTCTAAATTTTATAGAGGACTCTTATTTTATGTCACCTCTAATGATCCTAGAAAATAGTATGATCATTATTGCCTTCCTTTCCAGTAATAAGAAGCTGAGTTTTAGAAAAAGTCAACATGTTCTGTTCCATAAAGCATGAGCATCAGATCTGAGAGTTGACCTTGGCCCTTGATTCTCAAGTCCAGCTCTTTTCATGCACCCAACCAGTCACTGGAAATCTCATTTGTTATGAATAGGTTTCTTTTCTCATAATTAATTTTTTCTCTATTACCATTTTTTCATGATGTCAAGTTTAAAAAATACAGTTAACCTACACTCTGAATTTTATAAAATTTTTTGCCTTATTTCTGGACATATTAGAACAATATCAAGCTCAAAATATCCTTTCTTATGGTAGTCATTCTTAAATACAACCATGTTTTTAAGTATTATATGCTCATTAGAGAAAAATTAGAAAATGTATTAAAATATGCGTAGTTCCCCCATCTAATTGATATAACAGTTTATATTTTACCACACATTCCTTTTTCAATATATCTGTGTATAGATATAATCATACATTTATATACATGTGGTTTACACATGTGTGTACACATACACACAAATGGGATCATACTATCCATACTAATTAATAACTTGCTTTAGTTACATGACAGTACATTAAACTTTGCCTTCTCCAAAGGGCATTCACATGATGTGATGAGCAGTGGGTGTAAAGCTATATGTTGGCAAACTGAATTTAAATAAAAAGATAAATCACACAAACACACACACACCCAAAAAAAGAAAAGAAAAAAAATACCTTCTGTGGGCATTCAAAAAGAATATATATCACCTACATACCTTCCCCCCCCCCAAAAAAAAAGACTCAAAGAAATATTCCAGCAGACAGATAATCAAAATAAAGTATGTGGGAAATCCAGGGCTAATAAAATGGTGATAAGCAATGAACCAATGCAACTAATAGTTAAAGAGAGAGGAAAAGATAAATAACAAATTCAGGCTAAAAGGAAATAATATTAATCACCTATTAACTACAATATTAATGGCAAAGTACAACTCAGAACAAAACTATTACATAGGCCAAAATACATTACTTTATTGATAAATGTCATAGCTCTAGAAAAACAGCCCTGAGCCTTTCTTTGTTAAATATCATTACATTGAAACATATAATACAAAAATATTGATGAAATATAAGACGAAAATGGTTAAACCATATGCTTTATAAATCTTTAACACATTCTGTGCAGTCTTTGACAAACCAATTATGGAAGTTGAGTAATATGATTAATGTAATTGATTTGATCCATATAAGCAAAGAGATTGTATCTTCTTTTCAAATCTCTGTGGAAGACTTAAAAAACATTGTCTCATAGTCTAAGAGGAAAATATAGGCATTTTTTTTTTACTTTGGCTCGCAGAGTTGCACGTAGCATTACAATAAGACAAGAAACCTATCAAAGGATAAAGAAATAAGCATACTCGTGGGTTAAAGACTTCTTAGAAAGTAGTGCTGATGGTAATGCTGCATGACAACCAGAATGAGACTCAGCCAGAGTTGAATTCCAGTACAGCTAGGATCATTAACTGCAGCAGGAAAGGATGCATATATTTTCATCTAAAGGCCTAGAAAAGGATAACCAAGTCAACCTACAGGAATAAGGAAATCATTAAAGGCAGTTATTGATAAACTGAGGAATATTATAATTTTCAGGTCCAGGAGATGATTCTTTGAAAATTTAAAAATTAATATTGCACTTAAAATTTTATAGAAGAGACTATGACCTGTGCACACTTAACATGCAGAGGAAGAACACCTGAATAATTCCATGAACAGGGGTAGAATGCAAACCTACTACCTGAGAAAGCACCTGGAAATTTCACCAAAAGGACTTCTCAGGTCTTTAAAGAACAAATGATTCCTGTGCTAGTTCAACTTTCAGAGCTCAGCAAGACAAGATAAGCTTCTCAGATCATTTTAGAAAGCTAACCTGACCCTGATCAAGAATACCTAAACATGGTTGCCCCCAAAAGAAAAGTCTGCTCATCGGACTTTCACGCATGCAGAAATCCTAAACGAAGTATTAGCAAATTGAGTGCCATGTAATGAAACATCCCAGGTAATTCAATGTTAAGACAATGTTAGGAACACTTTAACATAATCCATTACATAGATATCAAATGTTAATAAATTAGTCATCTCCATAAATGCCAAGAAGGCATTTAATGAAATTTATCACACATCCTTGTTTAAAACAAAAGCAGTTGCGAGAACACAAAACAAGCTCTAAGTAAAACAGAAGAGGAAAGAAGATATATGTTTAATAGGATAAAATAAACTAATGGCCAGCCTTCTTCCTATATCCTGCTGGATGTGCATAGGATCACTGCTATTATATTAATATTATTTTTAACATGCTAGCCTTCATAATGGGAATTGGGAAACAAAAAGTCTTATACAAACTTTAATGTCTATAACTTTTTCTTTGTTTTACATGTATATTTCAATTTATTGTGTTATATTTCTAACACACAAAGATAGAAAGCATAATATGATGAAATCTCATGTACCCTTTATCCAGTTTAACAAATAAAACAGAAATTCCATTGAAACCTTTAGGTTCTTGTTCCTAATCACATTTCCAGAACTCTTGTACAGAGGTAGTCATTATGTTAAATCTTTTCTTATCATATCCATGCACTTTTTTATATTTTGCCTACATATCTCTAAAAATATGTTGTCATTTGTATGTATAGTGTTTCTCAATTTTAGATGAATAGCGTTTATCATACCTATTTTTCTGAGACTATCACTCAAAGTCCTAAAACTAGGATGTATCAATATTTATAGATGATGTGACTATTCTAGAAAATCTGAGAAAATCTAAAGTCTTAGAATAATAAAAGTTTAGTCGGTTGACAAAATTACAATTATAAATTTAGGTTTAGAAAATACAACAGGAACAAAAGCCCTATACAGAAGCAACAAAAAGTATAAAATACTGAGGTAAATCTTTAAAAGCATAAATGATCTAAGTGAAGAATGCTATAAAATTTTACAGGGATAATTAACCCGTGAGCAAAATGATTTGGGGATTGAATATGCTTTGGAAAGCACCTCTCTCTTCAACAGGCATTCATATCATTACCCTGTAATTACACAAGAGCAAGGCTGTAGGGGAGGGGAGATAGTTACTGCATTGCCCTTTGTAAAGGTTTTTATTTAACCCTTTTTCCCAACTAGCCCCCAGTCCTCTGCTGACCAAGGCTGCTGCTCACCACATCCCTATAGGCTCCAGGCCGACCCTTGGTGAGGGTAGGCAGGCATGACCTGCAAGCAGACTGCCCAGAAAAAGGAAGAGGCTAGCTGAGTGTAACCTTTTCTTTTTCCAGTTCTGATCCCAAAGTATATTTATTTTTGTTGTTATAGTATTAGAATGTATTTCAAAGGCCAGAAGGAAGGAACCTTAGAAATTCAATAATGTCAGTTTACAGCTGAGAACACCTAAAGCCCAAGAAAGCTGACTGATTTGCCTGAGGTTATATGGTTTATTAATGGCAGAGGCAGGAATAGAAACTATGAACCTTGATGATGCCTTCAAAGATCTGCTTTCTTTGGGACTGACATGAAGAGGTTTAATCATATGTGGCTACAGACTCCAGAGAAACATCCCTAGAAAATGGGATTCCATAAATTTTGATTGGAGAATGTAGAAATAGGACAGGGTTTGCTTCAGCTCCAACCAAGATGGAGAGTCTCAGATTTCCAGGTTAAATGCCTCTGAAACTTTATGCTAGAACCTTCCCACTGCCCTAGTTTGTTTATTTTTAAATCAAGCATGAACTCACCACTCGGTATTTGCCAGAGTTTGGATGAATGTCAGCATCAGGCCACTGTAATAATGGTTTAAGATTATTTAATCCTATTACTTGTACACTTCATTAGGCTGAGTGAATTGTTGGCAGTGGTTCAGTAAACTTCCTACTTTAGAGATAAAAGGATGGAAAGAAAACAGGGAAAGGAGTCTGTTCCTCATTTTCTTTCCTATTTATCGTTTGTCTCTGAAAGGATAAAGGAATGATAATTACCCAGATACACCACATAATCTTGTATTAGTAGGGTCTCCTGAACTGCTCTGTCCCCTCAAAAGAGAAAAAGTATCTATAACCTTATGTTTCCAATTAGAAGAAAAGTACTGGGACAGAGGGGAGAGAGAGAGAGAAAGAGAGAGAGAGAGAAGAGTGTTTATGCTTTAAAATCAATGTTAAAAATAAACCTGAAAATAAGAGTCAAGAGTCCTAGGTAAGACATTCAATCTTTCACTTAGCAGGCCCAGTGTGAGGCAACAAATGATTATCAAGAAAAATCATGGAATGTAGAGTCAGACCTGGTTCACACCCAGCTTGACCAGCTACCAGTCTATAGTCACCTCATTTATTTTACCTTAAACTTCACCCATGAATAGAATGGAAGTAATATTTCTTACCTCAGTTGCTAAATGAGGGTTCAGAGAGGCTGACAGGGCTGAACAAAAAATCAAAGTGTGGGGGCTTTGAACAGTAAATAACTGCAGAGGGCCGAGCCCCAGCTATGTGCAACAGAATCGGCAATGGAGAACTTTGCTTCCCTTGAATCCCCACAGGGCAATTATGAGTCAGCATTGCAGTCTCCAGAATGTTGCATGTTGCTGGTTCGAGAGCTCGTAGCATCTGAGGGGCAATGACGAGTCATGAGACTCTCAAAGCTTGGTTTTCCCAAAATGTATGAGAGGTCACCTGCTTTGGAATCACCCTCAAGTCCTCATGAAAAAAGTAGAGTTCTGGACCACTCCCCAGAATCTCTGCACAGGGAGCCGAGACATGTGCATCTTCTACAAGACTCTTGAGGGAGGTTCTTGTGCATGCTCAGTTTGAGATCCATGCGTCTGTATTTCTAGCCCAGCTCATCTAAGAAGTAGTCCCAAAATACTTCACTATCTCCCATCTCTTTCCTTCACATTCTTTTTGCCACACTTGCCCAAATGGGACTGTCTTCTCCTGGACGTTGATGTTTTACGCTTCTGTCTGTGCTCCAGGCTGCTGTCTGCCTCGTGCCTTTTCCCATCTCCATGGTTTGAAAATCTGTATCAACCAACCTTAAAAAGCTTTCCTGGAGCTATCCCAAATAGATGTGGCCGTTTCCAATCCTGTGCTTTTGTTTCTTCCTCTCTCCTATGACTTCACTCTCTACAACTGGGATTGAAGTCAGTTGTCTTTGATACATTCTCTTGCTGTTTGAACCCAGTAGAGAGTGCACCATGTTGGAATCAGGGTATCTCATTTTGTACCTCTTTATCTTTTCCATGATTCTTGTCACAATAGGTGAGCCATCCCTGCTTCGATATTTATGGGGGGTGGGGGCAGAAGGGACCTGGTTTCACTCTAGATTCCAGTGTCTCATGAGAAGGTCTTTGACTCTCTGCCCTTTGGTACACCTTGGGTTTGAGACTCCCTGTGCATATAAGAAGCAGAGAGGAGAACTTGGCTCTGGGAGCCTGTGAGCAGTCACTGCTGAAATGTAAATGTAAAAGATTGAAGGGAAAGATGTGAGAGTGGAGCCAGCTGTCTAGCTTCCAGTCGTAGAATTATCATAAGAGCTGGCGCTTTCAAGGTCAAACACACAGACCTGACTCCAGGATGAAAACTGCCAGAGTTTGAATGGGGGTTCTCTGATGTTCCGATGACTTTGAATGGGCCATGGTAATTCCCTCTAGCCGGGGAAGCCAGCTTCCCAAACAGGCTGAAGAAAGAAAGAGAAAGAAAGGAAAGAAAGAGGAGAAAGAAAAGAAAGGAACGAAGAAGAAAGGAAAAGACAGGAGGGAAGGGAAGGGAAGGAAGGAAGGAAGGAGGAAGGGAGGGGAAGGAAGAGAAGGAAGGAAGAGACAGAGAGAGAAAAGAAAGAGAGAGAAGAGAGAAAGAGAAGGAAGAAAGAAAGAGAAAGAAAGAAAGAAAGAAAGAAAGAAAGAAAGAAGAGAAAGAAAAGAAAGAAAAGAATAAGAAAAGAAAAAGAATAAATCTGCTTCCAGGATCTCTCTTTTGCTCACCTCCCCGCAATCAAGTGATGCCAGCAAGGTTGGCATCGTCTTAACATGGGGAGTGCTCTTTTTGAACACTTCATGATGACAAGGGTCTGGTATGCTGTAAGTCTTCAAAAATGTTTACTTTTAAAAAAAATTTTTAAATAAAAAAGTTTACTTTTTTTAACTTCAATATTGTTTAATAAAACAGTCTTTTACATTTATAATATGGGAAAGCAGGATGCCAAGAGAGGGGGAAAGACATGCTCGAGGGTATCACAGGTGGATGGAGGTGCTTAGAACTCTTTAAGCCAAAAACAAAACAAAACAAAAAAAAACACCTCTTTAAGCCCTGAAAGCCATGAACACACATATGTAATGAGTTTATAAATTATATCAAAATATTGTTTTTGAAAGGAGAGTAAAAATGTCTCCACAAAAGCTATTTTTCACCTTATGGGCTGGCTCTTTATTAGTGCTGAAAGGTATTTGAGGCAGCTTACATTAAGAAAGTCACTGGGACACATTAGTTAGAATCAAACTGAACCTTCTAAAACGTATCCCTTTAAAAAGTCAAAATTTGTATTTTTAGTCTAGTTTAGGCAGACTCTAAATTCTATTATAAAGCATAACAAATACACAAATAGGTTTTCCACAAAATAGATTTTAAGAAATGTGTCAGGGTCTCCCAGGAGAGGACTGGGAGAGGAGACTAGGGACATTTTGGGGGAAACAAGCATTGATAAGAAAGTCTTCATGGAGGAAAGAAAGTCTTCATAGAGGAAGAGGCATATACCATGGTGTCACGTGGTAAATCTGATTTTCTCCTAATGCCACATAGTCAGTCTTTTTCCACTCTTGACAAGACAAACGGGAATTGTTACTATTCCTTCCTTTCTACAAATTAGCAAAATGAAGGCTTAATAAACCAAGGGCTTTGGAAAATGAGGAATTAGCCTAGGATTAGAGCAGAACTTTGAGCTACTTCCTGCACTCTAAATCTTAGCCTCTACCTTTCTCTTGAAGTAAATTCAAGCTAACAGATGGCCTGTCATCAGATAGGATTTTTTTAAAAATCAGCAAGTCTTTTTTTAATAAACCTCAGGCCCCAGTTTGGTTACCACTGTTTTGAGAATCTTTCCCTATGTTCTTCTAAGCTGAAGACAAGCACTGCACTTGTCCTCAGAGCTTTTCTCTCTACCTTGGTTTTACTCCTTCACCTTTGTTTTAAGACAAGGAGCACTTTATGGGAGAACACATCATTATTCCAACAGCCCACCTTTCTGTGCCCACCTTATGTCGGCTGGCAGTCTTACCCTCGTGGATTCTCACTCCTCATTTTTTTTCCATTGTTTTTGGTGCCTCTTTCCCCTGTTCAACCCCAGACCTTACCCTGCATCACCCAAAATAGTGCCCAGAGCAATACCTCTCTCCCTGAAGGCCAGTTAGTTTTGGGTTTGTGCGTAAGTTTGGGGTTTTCATTGTTTTCTCTTTCTTCCCTTTTTTTTTTTTTTAAATGAAGGTACTAGTCTGCTTGGGATACTATAAGAAAATACAGTAGACTGAGTAGCTTAATGACTTCCCCAAAAGAAATTCATTTTCATAATTTTCAAGACTGCAAGTCCAAAATCAGGATGTGTGTATGGTCAGATTCTGATGAGATCCCTCCTTTCTGGCTTCTTACCATGTCCCCAGGAAACAGGGAGGGGGAAAGAGAACAGCTCTGTGGTGTCTCTTCTTATGAAAGCACTAATCCCGTCATGAGAGCCCACTCTCATAACCTCATGTAAACCTAATTACCTCCCAAACACCTCATCTCCAAATACCATCACATTGGGATTAGAGTTTGAACATATGAATTTGGGGGGAGACACAATTGAGTCCATAGCAATGGATTACATCTTTTGGCCATATGTCTGTGAGTGCATTATCTGCCCTGGGTAATGGGGTAACAATTAGAATATCCTGTGTTTCTGGGTATAAAAGCTGTGTACTTAGGTAGTTAACAGGTGTTTATGAAGCATCCTGTTGCCTTTAAATTTTTTTTTTTTTTTTGCTACACTCTCAGCAGAGCCCTATTAGTGTTCAAAACATTGCAGAGCCATGCTGCATTTTCCCTTAAGGATACACTTTTACCCACTAGATCTTACTTCATTTTTAAGACCAGAAGGAGAGAAAGACTTGGTTCTTTACAGGGTTGTTGTGCATTCCTATTAGATCATTAGGAAATTGGCACAAGTGGCAGGAAGCCCGACTGGCCTGAGTCTGGCCAGGCAGTGTCTGCAGGTCATTCCAGCAAAGCTGTTGGAATAACGATGTGTTCTCCCATAAAGTGCTCCTTGTCAAAGTCTTTTTTGGAATTAACTCCTCATGCATGGATCAATAAACCTCACCAACTTGCCAATGTAATTAAGAGGTAGAAGGTTAAGCATTACCATTAATTAAGTTCAAAGTAAAATAAAACGAAGAAGGTTGTTTTTTATGAAATTGTGCTGTCCCATTCTGCTCAAGGGTGTTTCTGACTTCTTATAGAGGAGAATCCAGAAAATGGAGAGGTCATGGTCTCCACTGCCTTGGTTAAAGCAAGCATTTGAACACATGTTACTTGAATATTTTTAACTAAAGAGTAAACTCTTTGCCGATTCTAAGAGCTGGTGAATGAACACCTGAGGGCTGAGTTCAGTGCTGTGGGGGCTACAAGCAACATGAGCCTCCGCTATGGTTTCACCGAGCCCTTAGCTGAATGAGAACTACCAGACATGCACACGACCATAACACAGGGCCGAATCTATCTGGGAGAGAGATTCAGGCAGTGGTGGGAGCTCAGAGAAGAGGGTGGGGGCGCAGGGGACTAGCATCAGAAAAGATCCCCCAGATGGTGCAGCATTTGAGCCAGGCCTGGAAAGTGGAGTAGGATTTGATAGGGGGAAGAGGAGGAACAAGCACAATTCACAATTCCAATCTCTGAATATTTATTTTCCTTGTTGAACTTTACAATTTCTGGAATCAAAGGAAAAGAACTCAGCCTTGATGGTAAGTAGGGATTTATTGAGCATTCATTGCCTGTGTGCTCTTCCTTGGAAAATTTGGGAGTGAAGGAGGTAAAAAGTATCTCCAGGTGCATAGGTTTTTCTGTATACACAGCAGATCATCCTAGACTCATCACCTTCCTCTGATGACATCTTAAAGGGATTCATCACAAAGGCCAAATTCCTTTGTCTTGAGACCACAAGAAACAAGAGCCAAGGGAATGGTCTTGGTGACCAGGAAAAAAAAAAAAAAAAGCTAGCAGAGAAGCATGTATGTACTTCTAGACAGTTTAAATCCATTTTGCTGGTAGAATTGAGTGACAAAGGATTTAGCCATTGAAGCTGGAAGGGACCTTGAAGAATCTCTAACCCAAGCCCCTCTTTCTGCAGATTACTAAACTGAAGCCCAGTAGGAGTACTATTTTTCCAGGTAAAAGAGAACCACGCAAATTTCCTAAATCAGATGGCAGCCAGTTTGTTATTCAATATTTATGTTACCTTTACATGGTAGAAGATGATTATTAGGCTTTTTCAAGGAAGAATAACTTGATTCTCAATTCTCTGAGTCACCGTTGTATGGAATTAGGCAACTTCATTTAATGATCTACTTGTTTTTCAGCTGTGTTAATTATATATCTTATAGCATTTACCACCTGTACCAATTGCTTAGCCTAATAATACCTTACACTTACATGCATGTGCCCAAAGTACTTTTATACTTGTTTTTTATTTGATGTCCACAACAGTCCCACGAGGCAGGTGTTAGTCCTAGATTAAACATGAGAAAACCAAGGTCCAGAGAAGGTAGCCCGTATGGCAAAGAACCTGAAACGGGCTCTGACATCCATTTTCTGCCTGAGTCGAGTTTTCTTACTCTGCCTCTCAGTTTCCTGCCTAAATAGTTTTCAGTCACTTATTCATCCAGTGAATATTTACTGAGTACCTTCCATATTTCCAATAGCGTAGGGAATTGAGGATATGAACTTGAGAAAGACAGGATCCCAGTCCTTGGGGAGCTCACTATTTGAAAGAGATAGCCATCCAAACAGACCAACACAAAGAATGCTAAGTGCGTAATGTAGCAACAGTGTTTGGGAGTTGGGGTGACACAAAAGATTGAGGGACTAATCTTGTCACTATTTGAGCACGTTACATCCCTGTCTCCCCTCAGCCTCCATGAAGGCTCCTTGCCCAGGCCTCAAACTGTGCTGGCATTCAGTTTATATTTGTGGATGATGGTACTGATGATTTTTTCCTCTGACTTCCACGACACTGGAGAGGTTTTCTGCTGCCCATTGGGTATAATAGATTTTAATTTACAATTTGAGTTTGCCTTTTAAAAATCGTTTTTAAGGAAACTAAGCAACTTTATGAGATAGCTTCCAAATACCACTCACTGTAGTCATGATACTCTGTTTTAACCAGTTCACGCCCAACATTTGCAGTCTAGAGGGTTGTACTCGTATCAACTATTCTCTTAAATCAGTGAACTGTAACTTTCATTAGGGGCTAACACATCAAAACAGACTTTTAATCAGTCTTTAAAAAATCTAATTATTCCCAAGTATCTAATCATTACTGTTTCATTGATGTTTTAAGTGGCAGCAAGCATTTCAACTGTTTTTCACAGGAAGAGGATGGATATTAGTGGCAAAGAACCCCGTATTTTCAAAGTTACAGGGAAATTTTTCCTCAGAGCAAAGTTGTGATTAAATCTGTGAATTGCACCAGCTTGGAATCCTGCACAGTGCTTGCATCTGGACTGATTTACATTGGCCATATATTAAAAACCATATTTCCCAGCACATTTATATACATTTTCTGGCTTTTGAAATCTTATTGCCAAACTTTGTAAGCAAATATTAATTTTCAGAGCTACTAGAAATGAAGTGAAAATTAGGTCTTTTCTCTCATCTATCTAAAAGAACTTCCTTTAATCATTAAATTCCCCAGCTGTAATTAGTCCAATTCTGCTCTAGATAGGAGCTCATTATAAAGATCCTAGGTGAGCAGCCTCTCTAGCAGAAGTGACCTTTTTTTGGTTCGGTTTCCCAGCGTTTCCTAAAAATCTGGTATACAGGGTGCATTGCCAGGTAAAGGAATAAATTAATCTTGTTTTGCCAAACACCAAGGCACACAGCCATGTGTGCATACAAACACAAGTACACGCTCACACCAAAGCCAGGAACCCTGTAACACAACAATCTGCATTTACCCTCAGGGGAAATAAAAATATATGCCTGCTACATTTTTTTCTTAAATAATTCTTTTAAGAATTATTTTCTTAAAAAATGATGTTGAAATTTATAATCAGACACTACAGCTCTAATTTATCAACCAAATCACAATTTAAATGGGACAAGAAAAGTGAAACTGTAATTTAAAGATTTTTGAGTCTGGTATCTGTGCACACACGCACGCGTGTGTGTGTGGATGTGTGTGTGTGGATGTGTGTGGATGTATTGAATTTGAGAGTAATTTATGGAAAGTGCTGCCAGCATGGTATTTCAAATGCTCCACAATTTGAATTTAAACTGCTCAATGGGATCATTAAGATTATTATGCATGTTTTCCAAAGAGTTCGAATTCAAATGACAACTTAAAAAAAAAG
This sequence comes from Canis lupus dingo, assembly GCF_003254725.2. Taxonomy (NCBI): domain Eukaryota; kingdom Metazoa; phylum Chordata; class Mammalia; order Carnivora; family Canidae; genus Canis; species Canis lupus. The sequence continues at coordinate 21,067,723 of NC_064276.1, forward strand.
ATGCCCTTTAAAAACTGAGGAATGTTATTGCACTTATAGAAATTCATGCAGTTTGAAGTAATTTGCCACCTCCCCTTCTAAAAAAGTACCTGATGATAATGTGCTCAAGAGATCAGGATGTTGGAGAAAGTGCATATCACAGACACATTCCCTTGATGACTAAAACTGGATTGTAAAGCAGACTTAATGACAATGAGTTATTTCATCTAGTACAATTGACAGAAAATCCGGAAGGGACGTGGATCAGAGTGGCTCAAGCACAGAGATCGGATGATGGCAGAGGCTCACTGACTAGTAGTACATAAAAGGCCCCTTCAAACTCAGTAAATGTGCCATTTGGTTCTCTTTCTATGGGTGGGTCTTGAAATATGGAGGTCTACTTTCATTTAGTGCCAGTTAACCAAGTGAACAATTTATAAACAAAGTAAACAGAGGATGCTTGCCCACTTTTCAAAAGCAGTCTTTTTGCAATGAATTTTGCAAGGTTATTTTGCAATGGATTTACCATTATATCCTTTTAAATGAGCAAAGTTCCAAGTATGGGAAATTTACTAGCTCTTCCTTTGTTGAACTCTCTAAAGGTTATAAAGTTACTTCTTATTTTGATCCCAAGTCTATTTCCTTACAACATCATATGTCCACAGAAAAGACAATACCTTTTCCCCTTACAAGCCTTCTAGGTATTTAAAGAAAGTTCTCAAGTCCATCTGAATCTTCTCTTGTTCTGTCTAAATTCTAGTTCCTTCATCCGTTTGTTGTCTGTTGTGATATCAAAGCCTTTCAGTATATTCATCACTCTCTTTTGGATTTTCCAGCATGACAATATCATTCTTCAGTATTTAGAATTTCCATTGCCTTAACTACGGAAACTGACCAAATGGGACATGCAAAACCAAATTTCACAGGCAAATAGCAACAACAAAATGGCAAGAAGATTCAGTTATTCTACATGTATTAAAGTCGAAGGAAAAGTTTATAACCCATTTCCAGATTCTAGTGGAGTCAAGTAAGGTTGTGTATTAGATCTTATTTTATTCAATCTATTTTAAGCAGAAGTGGAATGAGATTTATGACATTTATCATTCTCTAATTTACATTAAAGTATGTGTTTCAGAGATGCGTGGGTGGCGCAGTCAGTTGAGCGTAAGATACTTGGTTTCGGCTCAGGTCATGATCTCAGGGTCATGAGATCAAGCTCCATGTTGGGCTGCATGCTCAGTGTGGTGTTCACTTAAGAATCTCTCTCCCTCTCCCTCTGCTCCTTCCCAAGCCACTGCTCGCTCTCTTTCAAATAAATAAACAAATCTTTGTTTAAAAAAAGTACATATTTCATCTCCATCCAGGGATAATTTAGTAATTTCTTTGCACCTTTAGTACTCAACACTGTCTTGGTATATCTGATGTACCTTGATTGCTGGATTAAGAGCCAATAGTAGTAACTATATACTGCTTGCCAGTTTGTAAAACATTTCCAATCAAAATTTAAGCTCAGTGTACAGGTTTACTTTGTGTGTTTATTTCTGCTTTTGTTTTTAGTGTGAGGATGTCCAGGTCCAGAAGACCTAAGGGGTTGCCCAAGCACACAGAGCTGGTCAGAGGATTTGAATGCAAGGCATTGATTGTGACCCCAAACTGTCATTTAGGCTAGACCATCACTAGGTCAGATTGTGTCACCTCCTGGGTTTCCCCCTGGTTAGGATGTATTTGTATATGGTTCATTGGGAGGGAGAGCTTCTGTGTTTAATACCTCGTCAGAGGTGCTCAAATTCAAGGACTTGGTAAATTTGAAAGCAATCCTTGGGGTTTCTAGGAGGTGTGAGAAGAGCATTTCTTGGGAGCATTGCAGTCTCTCTGTCCAAAATGAATCTGAAATAGCATGTAAGAGTAAGTAGTCTGGGAGGGCCAGAACTAAGGCAGCGAATGGAACCCTCCAGAATGTTCCAGCGGGAGACCCATTTTGTATCCAGATCCCTAAGCACACGTGGGAGACAGGAGCCTTTAATGAGGAGGGCGATGTTCCTGAAGGAGTCAGCTCTAGAGTCAGGGAAAGCCTTCAGGATCGGGGCTCCTTGTCTCCCAGCAGTTTCTCCAGCCAACTGGATGCAGTCCTACAGAAGCGCAAGCTGATGCTTATTTGGCAATCTTGGTAAAGATCCAGCGCTTCTACCTGTTTCTCCCTTCTCCTGAGCGAACCTCCTCCTCACTGCCTCCTGGACCTCACCACCCTAACTCCACACCCAGCCCACTTCGGGGTTGTCCCCGTGCCTTCTCACCTACATCATTCTGTCTCTGGATCCCTTGCCTTATCAAATAGGGCCCACTGTCCTTTTGAGAAGACTCCTGAAAGTGTGCACATTTCATTAAATGTCCCAATCCTCACATCCCTTTCCAGTAATCCCAACACTGGACAGCCAATTCCAGTAAAGGAAGAGACACTTTCAGCTGTTAGGCAATGGGTTACACTTTCAAAAGTGATTGAGCAATACCATCTGCAAATTGTACTTTAAACCATGAGTCTGGATGCTGAAAGGCCCTTCTGGACCCAGACTAACACTGGCAAGCTTTTGGGGGAAAGGGCAGTTTGAAATGGTCCTGTGTGTATTCATTGGGCAAAACTCATGGGAGAGGTTCACAGGATTTTCGGTTTCTTCCTTATGTAAAATAGCTATAACAATATTTCTAAGGGTTTTGTGAATCTCAATACAAATCTGGGGGCAGTGGCTAGTGCCATTCATGGAACATATTCAGCCTTCAACAATATGTACTACACTAAAGGCAAGGTAGACACTTGAGAGCTATCCATAGAGATTAGACACACTGAAACAGAAGCATCTCGCCACTGGAAGGAAAGGGGCAGAGACAAGATGACCACTTATCAGTGATAGTGATGCAGTAGACAGGACTCTTGTCAAGGATGGAGAAGTAGAAGACATGACCTACACTGGGCTTTCCACCATTATAGTTGAAAGCAGGAAAAGAAAAGCCAGTTTGTACACTCCTGACACACTTCTGCCCATGGCCCACATGAATATGTTATCTTCTTGAAAAGGTAGAGTAGTTATTCGTGTGCCCTGGACAAAATAATATGGTAATATTAGTCCATGCCTTTTGCAATTAAAAGGTATTTGGTTTCATCTGCCATGGCAAGCTCATGTCAGGAAACATCATGATGCAAAAATCCAAACTCCGTGTCTCATGACATTCAAAACTCTCCTTGCTACTTGGCTCAGTTCCCACATACTTGCAGACTGTAAGGCAGCACACTGAACTCAGCCTTTGAATCAAGGAGACAGGGATTTAAACCTAGAACTATTTCCTACTTGGTAACAGTGGCCACAGAGTTTCTTCAGTTTTCTGCTTCTCATCTATAAAAGGAGGTTGATAGTACTTATCATGTGGGACCACCAGGAAGATGAAATGAATTCGTGTGGGGTAAGTGCCAAACAGCAGTGCCTGCCTCCTAATAGATGTTCAATACATGCTAGTTATCATTCCTGATATTCACCATGAAGACCCTGGTCATGCCGTATCTTCTCTGGCAAATAGGTTATATAAATACACCATAAAAATTTATATTGTGATATGTTACCTCAATCCTTTGTTTTTCTCTTCTGTCACACTCTCCTGGCAACACTGCAGTCTGGATGAACCCAATGACTTGTCTTTGTTCACCAAAGAACTTAAATGTTGCGGGAGAAAAGCACACAGGCACATCGAGAGTAGTAAAATTGTGACCCTACTCATGGCCAGTATTCTTAACCCTGCTCTCAAGAGAATTATGCCCAGTGGAAAGTCAATCCCAATAAGTTACATACTGTGTGGTTGCATTTGTATAACATTCTTGAAATGACATTGTAGAAAAAAGCAGAACAGGTGAGTAATAATCAGGGGTTAGGGTTGGAGGAGGACTCAGATTAAGCAGGGATGGTGTACATGTGGTTATAAAAGGCAACAGGAGGGAATTGTCCCGGATCGTATTCAGGGTGGTGGACACATGAATCCACACATTGATAACATTGCCTAGGACCAGATACGAGTGCAGGTGCATGTGTGAGCACGTGGGCGTGCATGCACACACATCTAAGCTTTGTTCTCTCTGCCCATCTCCCGTCCTGCTCACAACCCAGAGCCTGCCACCTGACTTCTGTCCCCACCTCTGTATTTATGCGACACTCCTCAACAACCCCAGCGGCCTCCAATACACTGAGGGCTTGTCTGTCCTTATCTGTCTTGAGCCCTCTGAAGCGTGGAAACCTGTTGATGCTGGCTCTTTGAAACAGTCTTCCTTTGGTGTCTGACACTGCCTGCTCCTGGATATTTGTCCTACCTCTCGACTCGTAACATCCTACTCTTTTGTAGCAGAGTTTCTTTCTTCTCTCGACTCCTTAAATTGAGTGTGTGTGTGTGTGTGTGTGTGTGTGTAAGGGGGGGGGGGATAAAAAAAGTTAGTTTTAGGGGGTTTTGTTTGTTTGTTTAGTCCTGCCCTAATCCCTCTTCTGGTCTCACTGCACACTCTTCTGGTAGTTTCATCTGCCCCCATGACTACAAAGATCATCTATGTGCTGAAAGCTCTCCGGCCAAAATCTGCAGCCGGGATCTCTCGGAGCTCCAGGCTATGGATCTGTCAACTGACCAGACAGTCTTCATACCTAGGTCTATAGGCCCGCAAATTTCAACACTTTCAAAACAGAACCACGATTTTCTCTTCTGTTCCTGCTCCTGCCTGCGTCCCTGGTCACTGGTTGGCACCACCCGCTTGCCCTGACCGAAGGCACAGGAGTGGTCTATTGTGCATTCCAGCCCTTTCACTCTTTCCTCCTACTAAACACGCACTCGCCAAATTCTGATGGAATACTTTGGCTTTCTTTATGTCTACCTTCGTTTTTATAGCAAATGCCTTCGAAATTCTTCAGTGACTTTTTTATTGCCTTCAGGATAAAGTCCCCCCTCCTTGGATCGGCATATAAAAAGCCTATGGCCTCACACATGCACAGGTGTGTGCCCACGCGTGCAGACAGACACACACATTTCCAAAACAGAAAGGTTGCTTGTTGCCCCTGGGACTGGGCAATTACTTTCCCTTCTTGGAATGTGCGGCAGCTTTCTCCCTCCATCTCCATCACCCAGCCAAGAATCCTCCTCCTTCAGGCCTTCCCCGTGTGGTATGAGAACATCATCTGCTTTACCTCTTTCCTGCCAGTTAGGAGATGGCATTTAAGTTGCTTCTTTATTTCTCATGTCCCTTACTAGCCTTATGGGGCGCTATCTTCTTCCCCAGTACGTCCTATGGTAAGCCCCCTGTCTGTGTTTCTTGACAGATGATTATACTGAATGGAACAAGGATGAGGGGCACCTGGGTGGCTCAGTGGTTGGGCGTCTGCCTTTGGCTCAGGGTGTGATCCTGGGGTCCTGGGATCGAGTCCCACATCGGGCTCCTGCAGGGAGCCTGCTTCTCCCTCTGCCTATGTCTCTGCCTCTCTCTGTGTGTTTCTCATGAATAAATAAATAAAATCTTAAAAAAATAAGTAAATAAAAATGAATGAAACAGGATGAGATGGTGGACTAGCCAGCCAGCTGAATGTGTCAGCACTGCAGGGGTGGCTGTGGGGTAAATACCCTGCATTGGATAATAAGGCCTTCCAGTTTCTGCGACCCTGCCACACAGCCCTGATTGCCAGACCTTTTAGTCACTTCCTCTGAACCTTGCCAGCACTCTTTTCGATTCCTTTTCAAGTTCTTCTACATTGTATGGACCGGAGTGACTCAGAGTCTAACCAGTGCTGACTGTAAGTGTTGCGTCACTGGCCTATGGGGCCCCTCCTCAGTTTCTGTGGCTGCTGCTCTGCTGGCACCATCTCATCGCAGGAGGAGCATGTGGAGCCTGCCAGTGTGTGGTGCCTCTGAACCTGGGTACTAGATCCCAGTTACTGTGCCATGCCTGGCTTAGTGCAATGTGCATTCAGCTGGCAGCCAGGAAACCAGGCCCACCTGGCTCTGCCACTGACCAGGGCCTGCCCTAGAGCACCTGACTGTGCCTGTCCATTTGGTTCACAAAGACCCACCCAGGGTCCTTTTTAAAGACGCTCTTTGTGTTTTAGGGCAGTAAGCATTTATCTCATTGTGATCCACTGTATGGACAGCTTATGTATGTATGATGATTTGAAACATGCCAGTGAAGACATCTTTATAAAATAGAAGAATTCTGTGCCTGCAGGGCTTTATGGTTCTCAGTGTGGTTCCACATCCATCGTCTCGTTTCATCCTTATGCATTTGGAAACTGAGGCTCAGTGACCTATTCACGGGAACAAAAATAATAGCCAGTGGAGCCAATCATTTTGAGTCTGCATAAAGATTTCATAAACATTGATCTAAAAAGTACCATCCATTAGACAACAAGAGTGAAGACATCAACAGGAGATTCATAGAACAGACAGTAATCATAGCTGATAAAAATCTGACAGGAGGTTCCACTTTATTTTATTTATTTAAAGAAATGCAGTTTAAAATCCCATTTTCCATTATCAGACTGACCACGATTTACAAGTTTGATACTTGGTTTTGGCTAAGATGCAGGGAAACGCGTACCCTCCTATACTTTGGATTGGATTACAAGTTCATACAACCTCTTGGAAACAAAATTTAGTATTGTCTCTCAAAATGTTAATTGTATACATATTTTGACACTAAAATTCAAACGGCAATATGCCATTTGACATATTTGCTCAAGGGCCCCCAGCGATACCTCTTTAAGAGTACACGTAGTGTGTAATTGTTTGTATTAGTATAAACAGACTGGTAAATAAAATAACAAAATAAATTAAATATGGCTAATTCATATAATAACTTGACAGCTATTAAAAAAAACAAGGTAAATTTATAGGTACTACAAAAGATACCAAGAAAAACTGGTTGAAGAAAAGATAAGATACAGAGCAGTACATAAAATCTCATTTGTGTTTAATGAAAAACACGTTTATATGTGATGAATATGTGTGCATGTGTGTGTGCACATATACATGCACACACGTATACAGGCATAGAAAAATTATAGGAACAGTCAAGTTTGGTATGGCTACCTCTGGGGAAGAGGTTTACTTTTTCACTTTATAGGCTGCTCTGATAATTAAAATTTTATTTTCATTTTTTTCTGGCAGTTAAAATTTTGAATGAGTGTACATACATACATTGAAAAACTAGAAAAGTTACATGCAGTTGAAATGCTTTTATTATTCCCTGAACTACGGTGTAGCTTATTGGTTTGCCCAACTTCACTGACCCAAATAGAAAAACTTTCAAGGAAAAAAAAAAACAAAAAACACTTTAGAAGCCTTAGGTTTATATGACTTTTAAAGTAAAAAAAATATTAATAATCCCACTCTGTAAATCGGAATTCCCACCATCAGCCTCAAAACATAATAGCAAGCAGATGACTCATCTTTGGCATTTCTTACACCTCGTGATGTGTCAGCAGTCGTGGAATGTAGGCCTCAGCGTGGAAGGGCCCCAAGAGGCCACCCATTACCTCTTAACGATAGTAGCCTCATTCTGCAGAACAAGAGAGAAAGGGTGCCCATACACTTTCTTTCTAGCTCCTTTGCCATCTGGATTCCTGTACTTGACTCCTACCCCAACATACCTTCCTTAAAGAGGGATGAATGATCTTTCTGAAATTCAAACCTCATCATGTTGCTCTTCTATTTAAAACATTTCAAGGGATTCCTCTTCACAATGCTCCCTGTCACTAGTGATTCTGTGGATAAAAGCAAAGCTTCTTAACCTATTTTAATGTGCCCTTGCTTACATGACCTTTTGTCACTGGCCGGGAGCCGGGGATGCCTATGCGGCATGAATGAGCTTCCGAGACCAGGTCTCTGAGATAAGACAGACCTTTTGTATCTCTGCAGCCTCACCTCTCCACTCTGTGCTCTGATCCCATGGCACTACTTTCCATCTTCCAGTTGCACTATGTTTGGCCTATCCATTACTGCTTATGTCCAATCTTTATCTAGAACACTCTTTCCTGGGCTTTAGCTTGGCCAACACATTCTCACCCTTCAGGTTTCTGCTGACTTTTCACTTCCTCTGAGTCCCTGGCCTTGGGAAAACTGTCCTGCTTTCTGGACAGCTCATGGGGCTCTGTGAGTCTCCCTTCATAGCTTTCACTACTTTTTTAGCATGGATTTGGGATTTGTCTGCCTCCTACTCTTTGAAAACAGGGTTGTGTTTGTCCTCAGGTTTAATTGACGATGCTGTTCTCTCCCCTGCCATAACCCAGTCGATGCTGCATTAGTAGGCATCAAAAGAATGAGCTCTAGACAAGACAGGTCCTACAACTTCCAGGCCCAAGTGCCCTGCTTTTCTCCTGGACCAGGCTTTCTTCCCGCTGCCTTCCCCTGTTCTGTTCCCTCGGCCCAAGCACTGTGGGAGCCTAATCATGTATGGCCCACTGGAATTTTTAAGACAGGAGAGAATTTGAGAATTTAATGTCCTTCAAGATTTTGTTTAACAGGGTAAGGATAGGATACCTGGCATTGCTCTCACTTCAGAATTGTTTTCTGTCTGTCCTGGTTTCAGATTCAGCCAGATAGATGGGGCATGTCCAGTCAGCATACGGCTTTCAGAAGTAACACTGTAATGACTCTTTGTCCTCCTGCCAGATGCAAGCTCACTCATCGCCTCCAACCTCAGACTATGCTGGACATTTCCAGTTTTGCCACTGCTGAGGAGTGAGGCCCTGAATCCCGCCTTTCTGTTTAGGGTGTCAGTAAACTTCTCATTAAACATCTTGATACAAGAATCTAGATTTGCACCAGCAGAGTTGCAGAATTGCTCCTTCCCTCTTCTGCCAAAGTGCCACTGTTCCTCTGTTAGGACCAGCTTCTCTGGCACAGTGCGGAGCAGTAGAAACCATCTGAAAGTCCACAGATTTCATCTAGAGTAAGCAAACCTACCAGGGCGACCCTGAGCAGAGAAGAAATAGAAAATGCGAGCAAGAATGGATGAAATTAAGGTGTCCCTTCTTTTCTCCACTCACTTGTGTGTTGAGATCAGGAATAAAGTAAAATTAAGGTTAGTCCCTCAGCTCAGCCACCCCACCCTGCTAATAAGACCTTTGGGATACATGAGGCACTGGCACTCAAGTATCAGCTGAATGGATAATGTAAGATAAAGATAATGCTACATTTAGTTTAAAAGTTCCCCATATTTTGGCCTGAGGGAAGATTTTTACAAAAAGTAGAAGCAAGAGCATCCTGAAGCTTCTGTGGAAGGGGAAGAAGTCAGGACTGTGAGTGAGTGTACCTCTAGTCCCTCTGGTGGGCACTGGTCCACATCACAGGGAACCCAGCTGTGGTGGCTGGTAGCTTCGGAGGGGCTGGCAAACAGCAGTCAGAGGCACAGAGAAGTTTCTTTTTATTTAGAATCCTGTAAGGCAGCAATTATAAAGATAATGGAGTCAAGTCTTACTTTTCTATTGTACCAATAGGGAAATTGAAACCCAGATGAGAGCTCTAACCCATCACTTGACTGACATTCTGAAGCCAGAGTAAACCACTCACCTACCCTTTAAGTGAGGCTTGCTCTTACAGGAGCAGATAAGCTTTATTGATTAGCAGAGGGGTATCCAGAGCCTGTTGGGAGCCAACCCTTTCCCATTTGGGTGAGTGGGTTTTTCTAGTCCTCTATCTAGCTGGGCTCAGAACCTTTAAGGAGAACTTGCACCCTTGGGTGCTGGGCCAGTATTAAAGCTGTTGGGACAGAGCCACAAACAAGATACTCTGGTCCTTGCCCTAATGAAGCTCACATGCCCAGGTCTGTAAGGGGCTTTGGGCTTCTCCTGCATAATAAACACTGTGACTTGTTGGTGTAATTTCTTTTGGAAGTGGTTTTCAGGACATAAGCTCTTGCCTTAGGTGACATCCAGCCAGGCCTATCTCACCAAGACTCTTCATTAGCTTCCAACTTATGGTACTCAAATAATGAGTGACTATCATGACAAGAAAAGAAGCTTTTCCTTTCCCCAGGCAACGAATTCAGTGTGATTTCAGAGGCTGTTTTGGACAGGTATCTTTGAAAGCAACAGTATATTTATTCCCTGTGGTATTACTGTGTGGATAATTTATATTAATAACTGATAAGTGGGGGTATATTTTACTGTTTTTCAACTCTGGCTGAATATTTAAATTAGAATCACGAGGAGAATTTTTTTTTTTAATTATGATGCCCAAGTCCCCACCCCAGAACAATAAAAATTCGAGTCTTTAAAAGTAAGACCCAGACATTGGCAATATATTACTTCAAATCACTAATAATGAAATATCACATAAAAGTCTGTCTGAAGGCTCATTTGTGGGGAACTGGAACTCCCCAGTCTCCAGGTCCCGCCCCCATATAAATGAATTTAATTTTGGGGTTTTGTTTTAATTTGGGGCATATTCTGCAGCTATAGCTTAAGTGACTCTGGTGGTCCTCACCACTCAATATTGCTCCCAACTTATATTTAGCTGGATTCATATTAGAAGGTAAGGAGGGATAGATGGAAGAAAGTGATCTTTTTATAACTCATTTTTTTTTAAGTGTTAAGAGAATCATTCATTAGAAAAAGCCATGGAGGAGGTTTGGACACAAAGAAGAATTTCATGACAATTAATACAGGCTGAGAATAGCTAGCTCAAGGAGTCCTCATGTGCTCTCTCTTATGAAAGACTTGGGCTGAAGCTGTTTACAATCTGCATTGACAAGGCTTGCCTTCTGCATTGGCTCAGAGCTAGACAAAATGGCTCTAAGATCCTACCCACTCTTGAGAATCTACAACTGCTGAAGAAATGGAGCAGCAGAACTGGATAGAAAAGCCATGTTAGGAGATTTGATGCATCAAACCTACCATTTAATGCATTCACCTCAAGTATTATCAAGAAAGATAACTTAGAAAACAAATATAATTTTCTTAATGTCTGACTTCATGTATAATTTGGACAGAGAGTGCTCCGTGCTGTAGCAAACACACCCCTAAATCTCAATGATTTGATACAGTAATTTATTTCTCTCTGATAAAATCCCCTTGGATATTTGGCAGGTGCTTTCTACTTGAGGAATCAGGCTCTAGCTTTTTCCATCCCCTGGCTACATCATTCCCTGGAGCCTGGAGGTCCTGTGCTAGATTCTCTGCATCTGACAAATGAGGGCAGAGAAAGCTTGGAGGAAATCAGGAGGTGGGGCGGGGTGCGGGGAGACAAGCAGCTGGTAGGGGGACGGGGGATGGTTAAAGGCCAGACTGTGAAATGTGGCATAATGATCCTTCTACTCACTTTCCATTAGCCAGAATTCAGTCACTTGGCTATAGTTGCAAAGAATGTCTGGAAACGTAACTACACTGTGTGCCCCCAAAGAAGAGGAAGTGGTTTGGTGTACATCTAACAAGGGTCTGCCAGACTTTCATCGTTGTCGTCATCATCATCATCATCATCATCACCATCATCATCATCTCAGCTGAATTTGAATCAGTTTACTTTCCTGGAATTTCCCAAGTCAAAATTTTAAGTTATTTAGCATAACAAATTATGTAAAAGACACTTTTCCTATATATTTTTATCCTGTTAGGTGTTTTCTATCTTGGTCTGATTTAAAATAAAGACTACCAGGTTCAGTTTGCTCCAGCTAGATGATTTAACCTCTAACTCCTCCATGTCCACAATTGGGAGATGTACCAGATTTGTTTTGAGGAAAAGAATATGTATTAAGATATTCAACAAATATTGTTGAGAGCCTACCACACGTTGGCCACTGGATACTCAGTGGTGACCCAAAACAGACAAGCAGACTGTTCTTGGGAAGTATATGTTCTATTAAGGAAGATGGACAGAGTATTTTAAAAGAAGAGAGTATTGTTCTAAGAGAATTAAAACAAAGGAACGAGCCATAGATGGAAGGGCCAAGAAAGCATTCCTGGGGAAGTACAATTTCCCTGAGCTCTGAGGAATGAGTAGTTCAGACATCTCAGACTGTGGAGCATGCGTATTTAAGGAACTGAAAGAAGGCCAGTGTGGTTAGAGCTCAGAGGTTAAGGGAGAAGCATGATTCAAGACACGTTTTTAGAGATAGACCATGAAGGACTTAGGCCACGCTAAGGATTTTGGCCTTTCTCCCAAAAGTAAAGGAAAGCCCAGCCATTTCATTACTTCATACACCACTCATCCATCACAGGTTTTTCCTGAAAGGCCTTGGCAATAGGGGAGATAGGGAGGCAACATCATGAGTAAGTAAACAGCGGAACCTCTTCCCTAAGTGTTGTGGTTTGCAGCCACACACCATGTATTCTACGTCTCTCCAGCCCTCCTCATTGTTTCCTAGAGCTAAAAGTGAGACAAGTTCCAAGGGCACACGGTCTGGTTAAGAAGACAACCTGAAGAGTGAAAGGTTTTTCCTGTTCGAATTGTGAGCCATTATCTGCATTTTCTAGTGTATGAGTTAGTAGAAAGACACCTATTTCCAGGCCTTTCCACTGCTAGCCAATTCCATCATATCAGCAACTTGCCAGAAGTCATTTTTCAGAAATGGGTCAAGATGACAGCCTTCTGATTCCTAGTCAGCATACTTTATACTTTTACACAAAGATCCAAGCATCATTCTCCCTTCTCCATAATCTTAGAAATATCATTTCTGATTGAACCAGGTCACTTATTCATCCCATTTTTCCCCCACTGAGATGACCTTTGTTTTCCTTCTAAAATTTAAACTAACTTTAATATTGGAACTCATGACTTCGATCTCTACAAAATCTGCCCCGACAACAAATTTGTTGACTGTATCGTCCTCCCACTGAATAGAAAAGCTACTTGAGGGAATTGTCTTCAGCTATATTTCTTGGAAGCACAGCACTGGGATCTCGATTGGTGAGTGTGGGCTCTGGTGACTTAAGAAAGCAAGAGAAGGCAGTTTCTGATAGGGCATGCCTTTGTTCTGGATTCACTAGACAATCACAGTCAAGCTATTGAGCGCTTTCCCTCGGTTAATACTTGGGCTGATGCATCCTGTATTAGGATGCATATGCAGTAATACTTCCCATGCAAGAGAGTTGAGGTTCGTGATGAATAAAATTGTGGTAAGGCATTTTGCAGTTATTCTGGTCCATCCTGTCCATGCTGCCTAATGAATGTTCATTCCTACAGATTAACTGTTGCCTTAGATTAAAATCAGGGAACCTTCTAGACTTCTAGATATAGAAGAGCTGGAGAGATCAAAGCCTTGCATGTGACTGGAATTATCAGATCTCCTCTCATTTCACACATCCTAGACTCCAGCCATCCTGACCTGCTTTGTATTCCTCAAAAATCCCCACCTTTTTGTGACCCTCTGCCTTTGCTCGTTCTGTGCCCTGCATTGCAAAGCCTCTCTCCACGTCTTTGTATCAGATCTTACATGGCCAACTCTAGTGCCATCTCATCCCTGAAGCTTTTCTTTGCCTCACTTTTTGAAATCAGTCACTCCCTCTTCTGCTCACTTTATGATATAGATTATCCCTATTTATATTCTTATGCATTTATTTGTGCGTGTCTTATATTCTCTATAAGAGCAGCCTTTGAAGGAAGGGCCTGTAATGTATCTTTGTATTTGTGTTTCTTAGAGCTCCTTCTAGTGGGAAAAAGTGTTTTGAGGTCAGTAAAAATTAAGTTCAAATTGAGTTCTGTGATTAAAACATCTCTTTATGACTTTGGACAAGTTTCTTAACCTATCCAAACCTCCCAAATGCTGCACCGGGAGAGTGGGGATATCTCATCAGTAAGGAACAAATAAGAAGACTTATAAGAGAACTCCCAGTGTGGGGCCTAACTTATGATCAATATTCAGAAAGAGTACTTTTTATATCCTGCATACATTTATATGTCTGGTTGGTATTTAATGTTTGTGTGAAATACGGTCTATCTTATAAGCAATAATGATAATTTTAGTATTCAGTGCACAGGGACATGGTACATTTCATTGTCATGGGGTGCATACTCTGATTCATTCTATTTTATAGAAGATAAAAATGAGACTTAGAGAAGGTTAGTAATCTGTCCAAAGTTGACACAGATGTTGAAGGAGCTAGAAGTAGAACTCAGGCAGTCACACTCCAGGACCTGTGCTCTTGGCACTGCTTTCTTGATACTTTCTCCATCTTGAATTATCACCTAAATAGACAATGCAACTCGTAAATCTACCCCTCCAGGAACATAATAAAGTCTGTTCACTCTCCCACACATTCAAAGATAAATCTTTGTTCTCCGCTAAGCAGCCTTCTCTGCAAGGTAAACAATTTAGCCCATTCCATATTTCCTCACAGGTCAGATTTTTAGCTCTCTCCCTATATACATCTTGGTCTCTCTGCCCTGGATGTGCTCCAATTCTTTTTGGTGTCCCCAACAGATGAGATACAGTTGCTTTGAAATACTATGCAGCGAGGTGACAGAAATAGTAATCCCTGATGTCAGGGGACACTTTCATGGGACCCTCATATAGCCACAAGCCCTCGTAATAACATGGGAAGCCCAAAGTGGGAAGATGCTGACAAGAAATAGGAGCGAAGCGTAGAAGGGAGATCCCATTCTCTGCAAAGTCTCTGCCTGTTGAGATTTTATGAACTCTGTCACTTGCTGGTGAGCCTTCTTGCTCAATATCTTAAAATCCAGCTGCAATTTGGGTTCCACCCTCTTCACTTAAAAGGGTGATTAACTATTTGTGAGGGATAATTATTTAATTGCCAGTGCAGCTAGATGTGTTCAGTTGTTTTGCTTCTTTCCCCTTCGGTGTAAGCCAAGTCTTCTCAATAATAAAAATAATCCGGAATTAGTCAACTGCCTTTTAACAGGTTTTCCTTCAGTCTGGCACAGCGAGAAGTTTCCAATTTTACAACATCACCTTTACCTTAAAGAAATAAATAAAAGATCCTGCTCTGCCAGTTAGATTGTCAGCCCCGCAGCATCTCCCATAACTGTTAATACAGCCATTACCTCATTTTGAACGTTTTACTCTATCTTTGGATAAAAATTTAATCAGAGAGAATTACTGCTCTCCTAATACCTGTTTAACCTTTATCTTCATAACAGATACAAAAACCACTTAAAATTTAAACCTCTCTGTGAGGGCCTGTATGCTGATCCAGTTTTCCTCAGAAGGTGCTTTCCCCCCCAAGGGCTGTGGCCGCGTGGCACAGGGGTGACTGAAGTTCCAGGCACCACTTTGCCTTTCTGTGTCCCCTTCACCCTAGTAATTATTTTAGCAGCGATTTGCTGTTTCAAGGACATTCTTTATTAATTCTGCTAAGTCCTTTTTTTATTGTTGTCAAGATCCTTTCTCTCCCCATTGTTAGATCTAGTTGGTGTTTTCTGTTTTTGGATTGTATAGGTATGGAGCTCCCCATAAAGCATGCCTGCCACCTTCATTTTACAGGCTTTACCAGAAAAAGGAAATGTGAATGGGGTTCAGAATAGCCTCTTGCACTTCATGTGTAAACTCAGGCTTATATTTCCTCACTCAAGAGGTTTATATGGAGAGAGGCAGCATGCTAAGAGTACAGAGTTCTGGCTGTTTTGATTATAAAAATAGCCCATCTTCTAGTAAAAAGTCAAATTATGCAGAAATATCTAAAATAGGGGTGCTTGGGTGACTCAGTCGGTTGAGTGTCGACCTTCAGCTCAGGTCATGATCTCAGGGTCCTGGGATCAAGCCCCGCATGGCTCCCTGTTCAGTAGGGAATCTGCTTCTCCCTCTGTCCCTCCCCCTACTTATGTTCTCTCTCTTTCTCTCTCAAATAGATAAATAAATAAAATCTTTAAAAAGAAATATCTAGGGAATCCCTGGGTGGCGCAGCGGTTTGGCGCCTGCCTTTGGCCCAGGGCGCGATCCTGGAGACCCGGGATCGAGTCCCACATCGGGCTCCCGGTGCATGGAGCCTGCTTCTCCCTCTGCCTTTGTTTCTGGCTCTATCTCTCAGTCTTTCATGAATAAATAAATAAATAAATAAATAAATAAATAAATAAATAAATAAATAAAATCTTTAAAAAAAAAAAAAGAAAAAAAAAAAGAAATATCTACAATAAAAAGTAAAATTCTTCCCAACAGCTCTCTCTAGAAGCCACTGTTAACAGTTCTCAGTATCTATCTCCAGAATTCAGAACTATTTATACATTATAAATGTGTGTGTGTGTATGTGTGCATTTATACCTTACTTTTGTTTTCTCCCTCATAATGTGTGCTTGATATCTTTCTGAAAATGGTAGTACAGGAAGCTGTACCCTTTGTCTTTTTAATGGTGCCACAGTATACATGGATCATGGTCATTTCTCTACAGGTAGGTATTTACATTGTTTCCATCTTTTGACAGTACAAGCAAATATCTTTGGGGTGCCTGGGTGGCTCATTCAGTTAAATGTTCAATTCTTAGTTTCAGTTTGGGTCATGATTTCAGGGTCATGAGGTCAAGCCCCATGTGAGGCTCTGCGCTGGATGTGGAGCCTGCTTGAGATTCTCTCTCTCCCTCTCCCTCTGCCCCTGTGACTGTCTCTCAAAAAAATAAATATTTTTTTAAAGAAAACAAATATCTTTGTGCAGTGATCTTTATGCAATTTTGAAGCTTGCTATAGGATAAAATTTCTAGAATAAGCTTGCTGAGACAAAAGTATATGTGCATTTCTGTGTTGATTCCTGCTGAAATAGCCCTCCAAACAGGGGGTCCCAGTTAATTCATCTCAGGAGTATATAAGAATACCTGATTGCACATACTCTTACTAACCTCGTACACGGTTAACTTTTAAATTTCTGCCAAAAAGATTGTCAAGAATGAGGTACCATTGAGGTGGATTTTGTTTTTTTTGTTTGCATTTTTGTAATTTGGGGTGGGTATAGGATCATCTCATATGCTTGCCTATTCCCATCCTGTGTTCAGGGGTTGGAGTATTCATGTTTTTCTTATTGAAGTTATATGAGTTTTACCCTTTTGTCAGTGGTTATTTTGAAACTCCTTCACAGAGCCCTGGAGATTCCTTGACTAAGGCCCTGAGTGAGAAGTGGCCTGGCTGGCAGGATCTCCAGCCTCCTACCCACTTCCTTATCCCAGCCACATAGAAACATTGACCAGAGTACCCCAACTTTTACCTGCATTTCATGTTGGGCTTTGAAGTTAAACAAAGGCTCTTGAGGCTAAAAGGATATTGAAAAAGCAGCTCTATGGGAGGAAGAGCACCAGATTTGTCATAAAGTGGCCTGTATCAGGCTCTACAACTTAGCACTTTGAAATCAAAAGAGCCGGGCAAGCCCAGATAGCTCAGAGGTTTAGCGCCACAATCATGTTAACTACTGTGAGTATATGTTGATATACATAAAATGCTTGCCTTAATATGGATATGTATTTTATTCTTGATAATAGCTTCAACATATATTTGAAACTCAAAGTATGCATATGAATATAGACTATGCACAGGGCTTGTTATTATTATTTTGATTCTTATTACTATTTAGTGTATTTAGTCCATTGCTGATTTGTTCATCTGAGGACTCTCCTAACTCAAGGCCCAGCAATAATCTACTGCCCACAGCCATGAATGGCTGATGGAGGCCAACCTGTCAAATCTGCAGGTTTTGGCGCTCATCCTTGGTGTCTTGGCTCCTTGTGCAGTGTACTTTTCCCCACTTTGCTCTTCTTTGCTGATTAATCTTGGGCAAATTTTCCTGGCATTTCTGGATCTCAGTTATTTTCTCTCTCTTTCAATGAGAGGACTAATGTATGCATTGACATTCTGACTAAGGTAGAGCTAGAAGGATAATGAATGTTCTTACCTTTTATGAATAGCATAGTAAATTAGAAAAATGTGAAGAATAATTCAAGTATCTATGGTCCTTTATTATGGTGTTAAAATATAGAATTGCCAGTTTGAACAGCAACTACAGTAATTCACTATGTTTTGTTTTTAGCATATTCCCAAATCGAGTAGACCAGTGTTGATATTTAAGCTCTTGTATCTTCTGAAATGGGCTTGATTTTTCCTGGATTAATTTTTTCGATTTGAAAGGAAAAATAAATAAATAAATAAATAAATAAATAAAATGTAACTGCATGTAGCTTTATTCTTTCCTACTCTCTGAAATAAGAGCAGAGAAATACCTCTAAATAGTCAAGGTAGTAGCCTCAGGGCATTCTATGGAATTCTTCTTTCTGTATTTGTTCATTTAAGAAGGGCCTAATTTCTGACATCATCTACAGGCCTCTTTTCTACCAATTTAATTGTTAAATAAGGCTTGTTATAACAGATTTATTCAAAGACTTATTCAAAACAGATTTTTTTAAATGGGAAAGTGGTGGGTATTTATATTACAAGATAATTTACTCTTGCATACTCAAAAATCTTCTTTATCCCTTTTAAAAATTGTAGTTATCTAGAGTTATTTTATAATTACCCATTCAGTTCTTTCCGCAGATATTCTAGGATCTTTGGCTGCATCAGAGAACAAAACATCAGAAAGTTCTGTCTTCCTGGTGTTTGTATTCTAGCAGGGGAAGACATATAATAAATAATAAACCTAACACAAAAATAAATTATGTAGCTTATTTGAAGGTGATCTATGCCAGAGTACAAAACATGGGGTGCCTGGGTGTCTCAATCAGCTAAGTAAGCATTCAACTCTTGATTTCAGCTCAGGTCATGATCTTGGGGGTCATGAGATAGAGCCCCATGTAGGGCTCCACACTGAGTGAGGAATCTGCTTGGGATTCTTTCTCTCTCTCTCCCTCTGTCCTCACCCTGCTCACATTCTCTCTCTTTTTCTCTCTCTCTCTCTCAAATAAATAAATACTTTTAAAAAAAGAGTACAGTACAATTGGAGTTTACCGTTTTCAATTGGGTAGTCAGGGTATATATCTTTGAGATAATCTTTGGGCTTTGAGTTGAAAGTGCTCTCTGCTAAAGACCTCAAGTCAGGAATGTTCCTTCAGTGGGAAGAACATCAGAGGGTTCAAGTAACCATGGAGAAGTGAGCAAACTGGAAAGTAGTACAAGGTACCAGAGAAGTAACTTGAAGAGCACAAATCTTTTAGAACCTGATAGGCCCTTTTAAGGATCCATTTGAGAAGCATAATTATTATGTGAAGTTCAATACTTCATCCCAAATTACAGAATCAGTGATAGACATGCAAATTATGTATTCCATGAATTCGCAGTATAAAATATCCAACCAACTCAGTTCAACCTAAGAAACGTGCATTGAGTACCACTTTTTTCTCAGCAAAGAGCCAAGGTGGTCTAATTAAAACTTCTTAATTTATATCTAAAGAATTGAATCACAATGGAGAGAAATAACTATCAAATGGCATTCATAGAGGAACACAATGAGTGTCTTTTAAAAAATAATACTAGTATTATTGTTGTATAACATACATACAAATTTATGAACCATATATATATAGTTGGCTAATTACCAAAAAGTGAGTGAACATGCTTTCATGATCATAACATTAGCAGTTCACAGTGCCTGAGAAGCTCCCCTCTGCCAACTAATACTGTCCCTTTCCTCCTTCCCAAACGAGTAAATCCCCGCTATCCTCACTAATAATGCTACATGTTAGTATTAACTATTTTTGTTATTTTTGCTTTTATTCAGTTTTCTTTCATTCTATGCTATGATGGTATAGTTCTAAGATTTTAGGTATAGCTATTGTTCATTTCCTTTTAGAAATTTTATAGCTTTGGGTTTTACATTTACATCTACCATCATTTTGAGTTAACTTTTGCATACAGTGTGAGTTCTGGATCAAGGTTTGCTAATATTCCAGCATCATTTTTGAAATTTAATTAATCATATGTGGATTGTGAACCATGTAAACATATGGGCCATATAAACCAGAGACTTTCTGTTGTGTTGCATCAATCTACAAGTTTGTTCATTCTCCAGTTTGTACACCGTCTGGACAGCTACAGATATTTATAGCAGTAAATCTCAAAATCAAGCAATGTGATTTGTTCTGTTTTTCCAAAATTGCTTTTCTTTAATAAAAAATCCTACTGGGATTTTGATTGGAATTGTGTTGAATCTGTGGATTTGGATGAGGAGAAATGACATCTTAACAGTATTGAATCTTGCAATACATTATATCTTCCCATTTATTTAGATTTGTAATTTCTCTGATCATGTCTTATAATTTCAGCATGGAAGTCTTGTGCATATTTTATAAGACTTATAATGAAGTATCTCTGGGGTTTGGTGCTTTTTTAAATACTTTATCTTAGAAATTTCAATTTCCAATTGTTCGTGATTTCTATATAGTGGTAAGACTGATTTTTTATGTTGACTATGCATCCTGTGACCTTATTAATCTAGTTTATTAATTGTAGTTGCTTCTTTTTTTTAATGTAGAGGGCATTTAATGAAAAAAATGTCTATTTTCTATGAATGGAGACAGTTTCATTTCTTTCTATTGAATCTATGTCTTTTCTGTTTCTTGTCGTATTTCACTGTCTAGGACCTCCAGTGAGATGTTCAATAGAAATCACAAGAGTGGACATTCTTACCTTTCTTGTTCCCAGTCTTAAGAAAAAGCATTGAATCTTTTGTCATTAAGTATTATATGAGATGGAGGGTTATTGTAGATGTTCTTTATCAAGTTGAGGAAGTTCTCTTCTATTCCTACTTACCTGAGAGTTTTGATCATAAAAGGGTGTTAAATTTTGTCAAATGATTTTCTGCATCAGTTCATATGACAATGATATTTTTCTTCAATAGCCTTTCAATATGATGGATGGCACTGATTAATTTTTAATGTTGTATCAGCTGCATTACCAAGACAAACCCCACTTGGTCATGTTGTACAAATCATTTTATGTATTGCTGGATTTAATTTGCTAGTAGTGTGTTGAGGATTTTTGCACCTATGTTCATGAGGGATATTGGTATATCATTTTCTTTTTTGTAATGTCTTTGTCCAGATTTAGTAGCAGGGTAATGCTACCAAATATAGGTATATTTCATAAAATGTGTTGGGAAGTGTTTTTTCCTCTTTGATATTCTGCAATAATTTTTGAGAACTGGTTTTATTCCCTAAATATTTGGTAGACTTTATTGGTGAAGCCACCTGAACCTGGAATTTTCATTGTTTGCTTTTTATCTGCAATTTTAATTTATTTTTAAGTTAATTTTAACCATTTGTATTTTTCAAGAAATTGGTCTATTTAATCTAACTGGCTGCATTTATAGACACAATGGTGATTCCTTTTATTATCACTTTTATGTCTGTAGGTACTATGGTGTTTTATCCTCTTTTGTTCATGATATTTATAATTTATGTCTTACCTAATTTTTTCCCTTGATCAGTCTGGATATTTTTTTCCTTAAAAGAATCAACTTTTGGCTCCGTCAATATTGTCTCTATCGGTTTTCTGTTCTCAATGTCATTGATTTCTGCTCTATTATTTCATTCCTCTTTCTTGCCTTGGGTTTAATTTGCTTTTCTCTATTTTCTTAAAGTTAAAGCTTCAGTCATCAATTTGAGGTCTTTTGTCTTTTCTAATATAAACACTTAATAAGCACTGCTGGTGCTGCAGCCTAACAAATTTCAGTATGTTGAGCTTTGATTTTCATTCAAGCTATTTTTTAATTTCCTTGATGATTTCTTTTTCACTCATGGGTTATATAGAAGCAGTTTCCGAGTATTTGGATTCTTTTTTCTACCTTTCTTTTACCTTTCTGTTAATAACTTTTAGCTTATTTCCTTATAGTACATGAACATACTTTGTATTACTTCAGTTCTTTTACATTCATTAAGGTTTGTTTTATGTCCCAGAACATGAGGTCTGTCTTGTGAATGTTCCAAATGTTTCAAAAGTGTTTGTATTCTCCTGTTGTTGGATGGAGTATATAATTGTCAATTAAGTTAAGTTGACTGATAGTATTGGTTTTTTGTTTTTGTTTTTTGTTTTTGTTTTTGTTTTTTTATTTATTCATGAGAAACACAAGGAGAAAGAGGCAGAGACACAGGCAGAGGGAGAAGCAGGCTCCTCGCAGGGAGCCTGACATGGGACTCAATCCCAGATTCTGGGATCCCGCCCTGAGTCAAAGGCAGACACTCAACCACTGAACCACCCGGGAGTCCCGATTTTTTTTCTATTCTTACTGATTTTCTATCTGCTTATTCAGTCATTGAGACAGGGGTACTGAAACCCTGACTATAATTGTAGATTTGTCTATTTCTCTTTTTAGTTGTATGAATTTTGTTTGTGTATTTTAATGTATCATGAAGCTCACTAAATGCATACACACTAGGATTATTAGATTTTCTTGGCCCCAGAATTGATCCTTGTATCATTATATGATGTGCTTCTTTAATTCCAAAAATATTCTTATTCTGAACTCTATTGATATGAATATATCTTTCTTTGATTAGTCACATTTCTTTTTCTGACCATTTGTTTTGTTTGTTTCCTGTCAATGTCTTTGTATTTGAAGTGGGTTACTTTTAGACAGCAAATAAAGTTGAGTCTTGTTTTTTTTTTTAATCCAGACTGGCTATTTCTATATGTTAATTTGCACATTTAAACTATTTATGTTTAATGTGATGATTGGTGTGCCTGAATTAAAATTCACCAGTCTTGCTAGGTTTTTAGAATTTTTCTATCTGATCTGTTTCTTTTTTCTGTCTTTCTTTGCATTGTACATTTTTCACAATCACTTTATTTCTCCTATTTGTTGATTATTTATGCTCTTGAATTTAGTATTAGTATTGCTTTTTGATTTGTAATATACATCACTAGTTAATCAGGGTCTACCTTCAAATAATATCATGTCACTATATGTACAGTATTGGGACATTACAGTAGTATACTCCCAATCTCCTTGCTATCTCTTATGCTTTTGCCATTCTTTTGACTTTTATATATGCTACAAACACACAGCACACTGTTGCTAATTTTGCTTTAGACAGTTTGGAGAGCAGTTAAAATTATGAGAAAAAAATGATTTAGGCTTTTGTAGTACTCTTCGTTCTTTTATATATGAATCCAGTTGTCCTATTACTGGTATCCTATTACTTCTGCCTGGAGAACTTCCTCTAATATTTTTTGCTATATAGGTCTGCTGGAAATGAATTCCCTCTTAATTTTTGTTTTCCTGAAACAGCTATTATTTATTTATTTATTTATTTATTTATTTATTTATTTATTTATTTATTTTAGATTTTTATTCATTCATGAGAGACACAGAGAAAGAGGCAGAGGGAGAAGCAGGCTCCATGCAGGGATCCCTATGTGGGACTTGATCCTGGGACTCCAGGATCACGCCCTGGGCTGAAGGCAGGTGCTCAACCGCTGAGCCACCCAGGTGCCTCCTGAAAGAGTTTTTAATTCACCTTCATTTTGAATGGTAGTCTTGCTGGGGAATAAATTGTGTTGACAGCTTTTTCATCACTTTAAGATGTCCTTCCATTATCACATTATTCTTTCACTTGTGTAGTTTCTTCTTGGGGGGCTGGGGCACATGAGCGGGGTGGGGGTTGGGGGAAGGAGAGAGAATCTTTAAGCAGACCCCATACCCCAGGACGGACTCACAACCCCAAGTTCACAACCTGAGCTAAAATCAAAAATCAGGAGTAGGACGCTTAACAGACTGAGCCACCCAGGCACCCCTGCTGTTACTTTTGACTGGATGTTGGAAAAACCAGGAAGATGATCTCTGTTTTGTTTTAGCCTCAGTTTTAGGGAGCTACTGGGTCTCTAGGTCTCAGCTTCCCCCAGCTGGTTTGTTTTCTCCACCCCAGGCACAGTGGATAGAAAAGTACACACACCTTAAGTGGCCACAGGACATCTTTTAAATTCCAACATGCTAGATATGTGTATATTCACATACTCAAATATTAACTGAGAACCTGTTCCATACTTAGGCACATCAGAAATGAAAGGTAAGGGAGAAGTCACTGCCATTAAGGAGTTTCAAAGGTAGGATGTGATCAAGTACTGTATGAAAAAAATGAAGGGAGAGTAA
The DNA here is from genome assembly GCF_003254725.2 of Canis lupus dingo. NCBI lineage: Eukaryota > Metazoa > Chordata > Mammalia > Carnivora > Canidae > Canis > Canis lupus. Next base: position 21,091,721 of record NC_064276.1, read on the forward strand.
TCATAACTGGCAAAATCAGGAAAAGCATACTGAAGATGCTATTTGATTTGGATCTTTAAGTATAGTAGTGTAGATATCAGCTTAGAACTGGACTCTGGGCATTTGGGCTTGACTTCTAATTCTGCACATCCTAGCTGGATAAAACTTAATCTTCCTTTCTCTGGAATAGAAATCATCATCATATCGACATAAATTAAATAATGCACCATCAGGCACATCTTAAGTGGTCAAGAAATGTTTGCTGCCATCGTCATTGTCATCATCATCATCATCCTATATCGATTTTACCTTAGAGCCATCTTCTTCGGAAATTTCATAGAGCTAGGAGTCATTATGTCAAGAAAGAAACCTATAGCCTTGTTTTATAGGAATTGTTGAAGCTATCTGGGTCTTTTGCCTTGGTAAAAATAATCTTAGATCCTTTCTCAAGGAATGTGTAGGACCCTTGAGGCCCAGAGAGAAGGAACTTGTCCAAGGTTGCAGTCTACTGAGATAGGAACTTGTCAAAGTCCCCCAGCGATCCTCAAAACTCTAGTAGTGGAACATTGTCTTGATTATCTTTATTGTGCACAAAGCCTACTGTAGTGCTCTTCATGGATCTTTGCAAAAAACAGGAAAGAGTTCCTACTCCCTTACATTCCTCTTGGCCCATTCAAGGGCAAGAGTGAGCAAGTTTATAAATATTTTGTAAATATGTTTTGTTGTTTTTCCTAAATCGAGTGTAGTCTATACAGATAACGATCTAGGCAACAGGGAATAAAAGTAGAATCTGGAGGATCCTGCTTATTACTCTCTTTTTCTTCTGTGTGTTTTCAGCTACAAAATTCATCATTATAATACTTCTCAGTTCCTTTTATCGGTGCCTACAATGCCAGTGGGTAAACGGCATTCTTTATGTAACCAGAGACTTCTGCAAGCTTATTTCTTACAACGAGCATAAACTTCCATCTCCACAATGGTAGCAGTGGTGGTTTTTACCCAGTGTTTTAATAGTGAATATAATCAGAACATGACAAGATCTAAATGCATCCTTTGAAGGAATTTGCAGAGATGACTAGGACGACTCAAAAAAGCACAATTCAGTTTGTTTCTTTCGCATCTGTGTTTATTTTTTTCCTTTCTCTTGTGCATATTGAGGAATTTTTGAGATTATATTTTAAAAACCAAATAAATAGTTTCCAAAATGTTCTCGGATGGGGTAGATTTGTGTATTCTGTGTAGATGTGATTATTAAATAATTTATAGGGCTAGCGCCAGACTGACATTTTTTCTCCTTCTTCATGGGTAATTTTTAAGATTCCCTCCACTCCCCACCCCCCAAAACTAATTATATGTTATTATTTTTGTATATTATATCTAATAAATTTTAGCTCCAAACATCCAATGTTCCAGGTACAGATTTGACTCAAGAGAAAAACATGCACTTCTCTTAGTGTCCTTTATGTTCTTAATGTCTCAATTGGTGAGGGCAGGGGAAGGCAGTGGGGAGGATGAACCCAATTAAATAGGGGGATTGATGGGTGATTTTGAACAAAACATAGCCTCTGACTCGGTGTGAAGTTTTCTATTGTTTCCCTCAATTTCTAGAGCCAGTCCCAGCCCCAAATATAGCATTTAGAGTTTACACACTTGGGCCACACAGATATATACAGAATTCACGAATCAGATTTTAAAATGGTCTTGGAATAGTAGAAATTGTATGCTGTGTATAGTGTCGTACAGTTTCATATGAATCTATTAGTCTCCAGTGAGATAACAAATACCTTAGCTATTTAATTGCAATAACATCAACACCTGTGTATTCAATCACCCATGTCCCTCTGGGTTCTTCAGTAACATCGCTTCATGCATGCTTCATTTTGTGCTCATTTTTGTGCTGAACATTTGACATGCTGGATCTTATTTAATCATATCAGTGATCTTTTAAATTATTACCATTTTTATGGCAGTTTACCTGATACCGAAAGAGAAAAGTAGGATTGCTGCTAAGTTAAAAGCCTAGTAGGTAGCAACAAAATTGAATTCTAAGTAGTGTCTCCAGAATAGGAATCCTTAGTCTGTATTTATTGTTCATTCTTTTAATAGATCTCTGCGTGCCTGCTATGTGTCAGGCAGAGTTGTAGGCCCTTTTCTAGTTGCATTGTTAACATCCCAGCTAGATGACACCGGACACCCCACAAAGGCTACGCTCTGCCCCTTGGAACTGCCAGGCTCCACAGGGTTAATGCTGTTGCAGAATTCAGGCCCCCACTTGAGCAAAATCCAGTTTATTTCAGAGGAACTCCTTCCCCCATAGGAATTTGGTCATGACTGCATTAAATAAGTATCTGTCAAGGGAAGTGCATCCCAATATCACCTTAGAAGATGCCAACAGGACTTTTGGAAGTCATCTGGGCCCAGAACTCTGAGTAGATGAAAAGGTTACCCAAAAATGTACACTGAGATTATAATGGAGAAAACAAGACACAGTAAGGAGTCGGCTTGGGAGCAGTTTCCTACCTTCATGTTCCCAGTATCATTCATACGGCACTGAATCAGTTTAGAAGTAGACGTGAGGCTAATTAGTACCCCAGGAGTTTATTTAATATCTTCCCCCCCCCCTTCTTGCTTATACCCTTGTCGTATTACAGTCCACTCTCGTGGATATGGCTCCGGGTTAGAAGACTAAGCTTTTCTATTCACTTTTAGTAATTGAAACTCCACTCAGCTGCCCCCTCACTTCGATCCCCTAAATTCCCTTTCAAATAAATTAAATGGATTCCTCCAGGTCAAGTGGGATTAGGAGTCCTCTTTGTTATTCCCCAAATTCTTCTTTCCTCTCTTGTAGTATCACATTCATTCCAGCTGAGCTGAGGGTTGTTTGTACACGGGTGCTGTAGGCAAATGGCTACATTTGCTGAATGAAGCAAAGCCAAAAGATGAGTTTATTGCAAGGCACTTGATCTGCAAGCCTGGGAGATTCAAGGCTCTGTGAGCAGGAGGTGTTCTGATTTTCTCACAAACTAAGGGACTCTTGTGGGATCAATGTGGAAGTCATTGGGCTTTTTCAGCTGATTGGTTGCCTAGTGGTCTTCTTTCCTATTTGGATCAGTGTAGCTGAGTCCAGGGAATAAAGAAATCCAGAGATGGTGTGAGCAGACTTGGCATTTGGAATTGGCTGGCGTCTTCTGCTGAGCTCTGAAAAGAGCTATAAATTTCTATAAAGCCAGGTTAAGTTTCCTTTATGCTCCTGCAGCGACCATATCCATTTTTTCCCTGACACAAGTGTCTCCGTTTTAGTTTAGTTGTAGTGTGTTCCCCATGCCTTCCCTACTGTCTTGTGCACACACACACACACACACACGCACGCACACACACATATGCACTTAAATGCAGACCATCTTCTAAGTCTCTTGGAAGATAGAAATAATGTATGATTCATCTGTCACCTGCTGTGCTCACTGTGGGAAGGCCTGCATTACTTCAGTTCCTCAGCCTTGAGAGGCAATACAGCAGAGTGGTTAGAGGCAGGGCCCAGGAAACAGACTTGCCTGTCCATGAGCTGCAGAGGTTTGGGCAGATCCCTGTACTCCTTCCAAGACTTAGTGCTCATATCTGTATAATGGGGATGATGATGATAACACACCCTCCTCCCTTTGGGTAAATGTGATAACTCAATGAGAAGACTCACACCAAGTAGCCAAACCAGTGCATCGAACACAATAAGAGCATAATCAACACTGGTTATTATTATCCTTAGCCAACATGTATTAAACATCCACAAAGATCCAGGCACTAAATAAATACTTGTTCAATGGACTAGAATTTAGTGCCACGAACACTTCACTCTGATATCTACCATATGGATAACAAAGCTTTATTATGCCATTTGGATCTAGTTCCAAACTCAACTGTATCCCTTGTATTCAAGCCAGTTCCTAGGCCACCTGGATAACTTTTCTGGCATTTCGATAAACACAGTGAGTGATGTGATACAGGCATAATTAGACTTTGCATCCCTTCCCAAGGGTACTTTGTGAGGGGAGCCAAGATGTTCAAGCACTATAGAGCCAGGTATAGGTTTGCTATTAAAGCACTTCAGCATAGACTCATTTCCTTTTTGGATGATGTTGGTTATAATAATCTAAGCCTGCATTTAAGAATATATCTCTGAATGAGACAAAATAACAAGGCATTCTAGCTGCTTTAAAAAAAAAAAAAAGAAGAAGAAGAAAAAGCAATAATTGACTTATGTTTAGGCCAGGACTCCACAATGGATTTGTTGAGAAAAGCAATTGTTTTCATGATCACGTGTGTTCGTTTGGATTTTCTGTTGTTGTGTATTTTGAAAGAAGACTTTGGCTAATCATTGTGATTTCCCAAGCAGCTGGTCTTCTCCTGGCATTGTTACAGGGTCAGTCTATTTCCCCTAATCCTACCATAATGTCATAAAACGCTGACTGTTCCCTTGGCAACTGTTCAGGGCAGGCTAGCCGCTCTCTCTGCCTCGAGCCAATGGTGGGCTGCAGGCAGGTGCCTACAAGCCACAGGGAAGCACACTGCATGAGTAAGTGCCTTTGCATCAACAGATCATTTGTGTTATTTTCATTCTGTTCAAGGAGAATCCAAAAGTAAATTTCACAAGAGAAAAAAATATATGTATATGCTACTCAAAATGATTTTTTTTTCTTTTTTTACCAAGTAAAGTTTCTGCCCATTTTTGGCCTTGTTTTCAAATGAGATAATTGATATAAAATCAGAAACTATAATTGATAGACTATAAAATGCTCTAGAGGCACTTTTGTATCACCTAGTCATTTCTTGTTCTCCCTTTATCTAAACCAGACCTTTGACGTCTCCTCCTCATCCACTAGGAAGGTTTTTTTACTTGCTCTCCCACTTCACTTTCTAAATCACTCAGAATTTATACCTCCCTTCATATCTATTAAAATCAGTTTGGGACGCCTGGGTGGCTCACTGGTTGAGCATCTGCCTTTGGCTCAAGTCGTGATCCTGCTTCCCAGGATCAAGTCTCGCATCGGGCTCCTCACAGGGAGCCTACTTCTCCCTCTGCCTTTGTCTCTGCCTCTCTCTGTGTCTCTCATGAACAAATAAATAGAGTCTTTAAAAAAAAAAAAAACGTATTGGGATCCCTGGGTGGCTCAGCGGTTTAGCTCCTGCCTTTGGCCCAGGGCGTGATCCTGGAGTCCTGGGATCGAGTCCCGCATCGGGCTCCTGGCATGGAGCCTGCTTCTCCCTCTGCCTGTGTCTCTGCCTCTCTCTGTGTCTCTCATGAATAAATAAATAAAATGTTTTTTAAAAATTTAAAAAAATATTAATGAAGCCTTTTTGAGATCTTCTCTCTTATTCTCTCCCTTTTCCAAAATCCTATGCCATTTGGCTTTATTTCCAAATTAGTGTGCTGCTGTTGTTTTGTTTTAATTTGCTTCCTGGAGAGTGACCAGAACATGGATATACTTGGAAAGCCAAGACCAGATTATATGAAGTAACTAACCTTGTGTTCCTAAATACTGCAAAAATCTTATATATTCTTCGGCACTTAGTATAATACTAAACACCAGGTATGAGTACAAAAGATGTTACAGTAATCTGAATTACTTATAAATCATTGACACAACTCTTTAACTGGTAGAGGAAAAGCTACTTTTGATCTTTCTTCTCTGTCAAAATTAAGCAAGCAGTACCGTGGTGTGCCTATGGGGTTTTTGTTTATTTGTTTGTTTTTGATTATTGTGTGAAATCCGGCATTTGTAAATAATAGAAAAGGGGAAATTTGACTCCTTGAAAAGACACGAATCTTTTCAAGTAAGTTTGAAAATGAACTAAGACGGAAAACAACACAAAGTCTTTAGGGCACATGGGTCTATTCCGTCATCGCTTCATTCATTGTAGTTTGCAGGAATGCCCCATGTCATGGCCCCTGGCTACCAGTTTGGCATAGATGCTGGTTCAGTGCTACACGTCCACCCCCACAACCCTTACCTTGTTTACACTGAAGCTTTATCAGAAGTCTGTGCAACTGGTGCATGATGGGCAATGACCTACCAGAGGACCATTTTGAACAAGAGCGAGTTTGCACCAATGGACAGCTCTGCATGAATGGAAAATCCATCTTCAGATTTCAAAAGGACTGCTAACGTACTTGGCTCTGGAGTATAGAGATTCACGAATGAATATAACAAACTAGATGCCTCTTCTGCAGCTGTTTCTGCTAGGATGCCAGGTTTTCCCATCCTTGCTGCTTCTGGCAGGCCGTCTTTTTCTGCAGCATATCACACCTTCTTTCATTTTACAAGTATTTTTCCTGCTCCTGCCACTCCCCACCCCACCAGAAAACCCAGCCCTGTTAGAATTCTTGTGGGCTGTGGGGTGGAGAGGAGTTTTGCCTGAATTCGAAATGGTTGTAACTTCACCTTGTAGAGACAACAAAAATGGAAAACCAGATCTTGTGTTTGTCTCACAACTGAAATTCCGAATCCTAACCTGAAGTGAAGAAACAGATGCTAGAGTGCAGTGGGATGTCTGGGCTCACTTCAAACAAACGCAGCGAGGGAATCACTTTCAAACGCCTATTTTAGGAGTTTACATTTTTGTTCCTCCCTCTGATTCTTCATACCTTAGTGCGCTAGAAATAATACTTTTAGGAAAGAATGTGGATCATAATGGGATGTACATCGAATAATGGTCAGAGTGCAAGTATGAGCAGAGTCTCTCATCCTTATTAGTGAGATCTGGTAGGTGTATCGGTTAGTAGCCTCAGGCTTCTAGAACATGAGAACTAAAGGATGCATGGGAAATCATGCATTCAACCCCTTCATTGAACAAGTGGGCAAAACAACACCCCAGCAAAAGGAAAGACTTGCTCGAGATACCCCAGCAAGTTTGTGGTTTTGTGTACTAAAATCCAGATTTTATGACATACTACCAATGCTCTTTTGATCTTTCTAGTACATCTACTGATGTTTTGTTTGTTTTTTTTTTTACTAAGGATTTAAAGAGGGAATTTTTTTTAAGATTTATTTATTTATTTATTTATTTATTTATTTATTTATTTAATTTATGAATGAGAGACAGAGAGAGAGACACAAAGACAGAGACATAGGCAGAGTTTGGAGAAGCAGGCTCCTGCCGGGAGCCCAATGCAGGATTCAATCCCAGGACCCCAGGATCACGCCCTGAGCCAAAGGCAGATGCTCAACCACTGAGCCATCCAGGTGCCCCTACTGATGGTTTTCTTGTGAACAATAGCACACAGTGTGTGTAATTTAACAGAACTGTTTAATGCTTAACAGAAGTATCTTTCCTCTTGTTAATAATTCTCAAGCTCTTGTGAGTGCTTTAATATCTTCTATTGCTGTTTTTTTCTCTTGAGCGATTTCTTCCCGTAGTCTCTAAGCAGTTGCCAGGGTTTTGTGGTTCCGTGTCAGTTGGACAGGTGTTACTCTAAAACTCCAAAAAATATATGTATAAGGTAGCATGAGAATCACTCTCTCTTTGCTCCTCAGCTACATTTTCAATTATGTATCTGGGAGCAGCAGCTTGGTAGTGTGGAAAGGGTACAGATTTTATAGTTCTGCATCCCAAAGTTTATCCAGTTTTCTAGCAGTGTGGCCTTGGGCATATTTTTAATCTTTCTGAGACTCAAATTCTTCAAATAAAAAGAAAGGATGTTTCCCTTGCAGTGTTACTATTGGATTATATATGTGAAGCACCTGATTCCTTGTAAACCTGTAGTACATGCCAGCTTCCTTCCCAGCCTTTTATGGTCAGCAATCTGTTTGCAGCTCAGCTCGGGTTGTATGGAGAGAAGATAATTTGTCATGAAGATAATTGTCTAATAATTGTCGTGAGAATTTAGTGGATGATAATTTAAGGATATGTTTTCCCTCTAAAGAGTTGCATCACTTATGTTATTTATGTACGTAGATAATTTATTAAATTTGCGCCATGTCTGTTATTCCTATATGACTCTTTGGTCTGGTCTTAAAAATCCAAATATATTTTGAAAAATATGCATACCCATTCTGTGAGTCTCTGTAGGGGCTACAAACACCCCCACAGCCAGGCTCTGTCCTCTGGGAGTTTGTAAAGGGAAGGAAAAACCTTTAACAGTTTGCAAGATGGTAAAAGTTGAATTTTTAGGGTGCCATGAGAAAAATACAAAATTAGGTGAGAAAGGAATGTATTCTAATGAAGTCGTCAGGGAATACCTTGTAGAGGAGGTGGGAACTGGATCTTAAAGACCAAGTAGGATCTTCAGCAGGTCATGTTGAGTTGAAAAGTAGGAAGAGATTGGAGAAGCTGAGCTGAGGGAAGTGCAGAAGTTCAGCCAATGCATGGGGCTAATTTGGCCACTGGAGCAGCAAAGCAAAAGGGCAGAAGGAGAAAACAGGCATAAAAAGATCATTTGGGGCTGCTGATTCACAGGAGGGTCGGGAATGATACACTCCCCACTGATGGTCAAGGGGAAGGTCTGGAGCATTGAAGTAGGGTGGCCCTATATGAAAATGAAACTTTGTGCCTAACTTGAAGCTGACCTGAGGTTTGGAAAGGTTGCATAGTGTCTGTGACTTCTTCAGCTACTCAAGCATACTCCATAGGACTCTGGAGTTTTTTTCACTGTTGTGTAATAGGATCAGTTTTGTTTTTAGCAGATTCCCCCCAAGGAAGTGTGGTAAGCACATTTTTAAGGCCATCATATTAAGTGCTGTTAGCAAGAAATCATTGCTTCTGTGTTAAAGGTCAAAAGTTTTCCCCCTTAGAATTTCTTTACTCCCTGGTGTGTTTTGCTGTCCTGTAAACTTTTGTGTATATGTGTACGTGTGTGCGTGCATGCACCCTCAGGCGCACAATTGTGTAAAGACCAGAGGACACTCAAGTTGATCATTTTAAGTTCTTGCAAGTCAGTGTTTGTAAGTACACTTTGGAAATGAGCACAGAAAAACCCAAGAAGTTTGTGTGTGTCTTTTTGTTTACATCTGTCTGCCTCTGTGTGTGTTAATTGGTATAAAAGGCAGAAAGCGGTTCTCAAAAGTTTACATCAAATGCTTTTTTTTTTTTTACATCAAATGCTTTTTCAAAAAACCTACTTTTATATTTGCTGATGTGAATTATTACATTCTTTGTGTTTGCTTCTTCCAGCTGCACCCCTATGCCCTAGTATATCCCCAACTTAAATTATCTAAATCTGGTTAATTTACATGTTGGAAAATGCTGAACTGGGAAATTAACCTTTGCTGCAGGTACACGGAAGTTCAACAGAAAGGACACACATTTGTGTTTTCAGTGTTCTTGAATAATCCTTTTTATTATAAAGACATACATTGTCACCTATAGTAAGCCCAGACTATTCAGCTTAGTTCACCACTGAAATGTTTTCATAAAAGTAAAATCTAACACTATGTTTTGCTTTTATTTCTACCTTTGACTTTTACAAGAAGTTAGTGTAAGAAGCTTCTATAAGAAAAGGCGTCTGTTTTTTGTGAAACTTGTTAATGATGGTTTCCATCCTGTCAATGAACATACAAAATAATTTCCTTGTAGAATTTAGTTCTAGAAATTATCATTTTTATTTCATATTAAGTTTCCTCTTTTTCCTGACTGCCAGGGAGCTCAAGCCTAAATTTAACATTATGCTATTATAACCTTTTTTGTTAGGTTTCTGGTACTATTTTCTCCTCCATTCCTTTCTGTAGTGTCTGGTGTTTTTTGTTTTGTCTTGGGGGATTTTTTTTTTCCAGATTGTAGTCACAATAATCCTAATGAATATAACTTTAAATTGCAATGCAGGTCAGACTCTTTTTTGAACATGTGTATTTCCAATAAATAAGACATATGGTTGAAAGGAAACATATCTTAAAAACAGTGGTTCCCATTTATAGCTAAACATTAGAATTACCTAGATGCTTTTAAAAGTGATACCAAAGCAGCATCCCAGACCACTTTAACAGAGTATCTGGGGATGGGTCCCAGGCATCAGTATTTTTTAAAGCTTTTTAAGTGATTCCAGTGTTGAGAATTATTCGTTTAAATATTCTTTTGTGATGATGTTCACCATTTTTACACAAACATCTTTAAAAGGGTAAGAATATTTCGATTCACCTAAGATCCCATAATTCACTATTTAATCACTGTAAGTAAGCATTTTGTTAACCTACCATTTTTCTTCTTCTTTTAAACAAAATTCCAGTCATATGTATACATTTGTATGTGTGTATATATGTGTGTGTAAAAAGATACAGTACCTATGTGTGTATACACACGTATACGTATACTATATATGTATACTAAATATAGTGAATTTTATATATCTCTGCTTATATATTTGAGATCTATTCATATATTTACATGTAATTGATTAAAATGTACATGCATGTATATTCCTAATCTGTTTTATTTCCAGGAATACTTTCCCATATACTCCAGAAACTATTTTCTAATAACCTGGTTCTTAATACTTGTGTAACACTTATATTGCATGAATATACCATGGTTTATTTATTTCTCTATCCTTACAAATTAAGATTGCAGGAAACACTGTTAAACAATTTGCCAGGGTGGGGGCATTCATCCAATTTTTACCTTGAGAATAAATCAAGTGATCCCTTTCTGTGTTGGCTGAGTTTTGCCCATGAAAGGAGAGTAGTAGCCCCCTATGAGCTACCTAGTGCTTCATTTCTTCCCAGCATGTGGAGGTGTGGCTATTTTCTTCTCTTTCAAGACGCAGAACTCCATGCAGATCTGCTCCAGGTTTTAGAAGAAGCATTGAACCCTAGCATTGCAAAAGTCCCTACTAACTGACAAAGTTATCTTGGGAATGATGGAGTATACCTCCTCCCCTGGAAGGAAGAGACAGGTCATGAAATGATGACAAGGACTCTTTGAATGTTGAAATATTGGGCAATGTAGCAGGCAAACACTGTCTTCTCAGGCATAAGAAGTAAAGGTCACTACTTTGGCTGGGAAAAGTGAGCCTGAATTTGGAGACTTGAGGTTTCAGGAAGATCTGGGCCAAAATCTGGGACAAATGGGTCAGATGTGATAGAGGGAGCAGCAGATGGATAGGAACACTGAAATCCCACTGGGATTTGGGTCATCTAAGATGACATGGTGTATGTTCACCAGATGTTGATGGCCTGCTTGCAAGTAGGCAGAAATAAAACATCTGTGTCATGACCTGAGTTAATATATGATTATGTTTAAAACTCGGTTGTCCAAAGAATGTCCCAGAGTCCCCACTCTTCACCACGCCCCTGCTCTGCTCATTTGCCACAGCCTCGTAAACACTTATTTCTGTTCTTACTGCCTTACCCTTTCTGATAACAAGGAGCAGTGTTAGGCCAGGGGAACATGGGCCGAGCTTATCACTGTGCCTGGGACATAGTGGACATTCAGTAGATGCTTATTGAGTGAAAGAGGCAGACACAATCGGAGCTTTCTCTTCTGGTGATCTGCTTTGTGATAAAATTTCCAGGAATGCATTGTGTCTAAAATTGGGGACCACATGTACAAGAAATTCTTTTGTCGATGTGTACAAGAAATTCTTTTTTTTTTTTTTTTTTTTGTCAACTCCAAAGTAAATCCCCTTTCACAGTTTTGTGTGTTGGTTGGGGGGGCAGTATTTTTTGTGTTGTGTGTGTTTGTTTTCTACAGAAAGCTACAAACTGTATCCTAGAGCAGCTCTTTTGAGAGAGACACAGTCCTGCACAAAGGCTCAGGCATAGGTTAGGTGGCATGTCTTTTTCTGTAAAGGTCTTCCTTGGATATTTCATGATTCAGTTACTGCCTTCTGAGTGCCCTATTTAAAATTCCAGCCAATTTTAAGCCCTCGAGGAGCAAGCCAGCATAATAACCAAGATAATGTGGCAAAGAGGTGTGAAATTTCTCAGCCTTTCTCAAAGAGAACAGTGAGAAATGTCTTCAGATTAGAAGCAGCTTTCTGTAGTGCTGGAGAGAGAGCTTCCCCAGCCCTGTTCAAGCTGGCCCTTTGCTGTTGAAGGACCCCTTCCTAGTGCTGTGGAGGCTTAGTGGGCTCTGATGGCTGTAGGGTGGTTCATCTCACTGTTCAACAGTAAGTCCATCCAGGCTTCAGTGTAAATCTTTGTTTTAAGGAAGGTTCACCCAGGGATATAAAATAAAATGGGATTTGAATGGAAACTTGGCATCCCAGTTTGGAAACATTTTTTATTGGGTACAGATTTGGGAGGGGGGAGGAAAAAACAAACACAATTTCTATGTTGTAAATGTTAATAAAAAAAGAACAAGTAAAACAAATTAAAATGTTTTGTTTTGCCGAGGCTTATTTGCATTCCCATGACTCCAAAATTCTTCTGGATTTTCTGAAAATCTGTATAACTGCTTTAGTATAGAAACAGGGAAAAAATGAAGTTAAATAAAGTCAGAGAATAACAAGAGGTAAGATGTAAAATTATCGTGGTCAGTTGTTAAAGATTCTAATGGGTTTTTTACCATGTTTTTGGTTGTCCGTGAAGATCGTGCTATTATAATTTTTAATATAGGATTCTCACATTATGTCTTCAACTTGCCAAATTCTGTTGTTAGTGATAAGCTTTTACATTCCACCCTATACGTGTCAACCCAGTCCCTGTTGCTGACTTTTTGTTGTTGTGACTATTGCTAATTTTTATAATCAGTAGATCTTATCTATAGTCTGCTACCAAAGTCATTAAAATTAAGGAGAAAATAGAACGTTAATGGTCATGACTCATCTCACAATAATCTATTTATTTGTGTCATACTTTAATCTCAGAAATATGTATTTAAGTGGAAGAAGAACTAGAGCAGTCAGGAGGTTTGTGTTGTAATCCTGGCTCTACTCTGGAATGGCTGTTTGATTTTGAGCAAGTAGTTACCCTGTATAGCCCCAGAGTTGTCCTCTGAATATTGCATTCACTCATCTGGGTTATGAGGTTTATTTTTTTTTATTTTTTTTTGGGGGGGGGGTTATGAGGTTTAAAGGAGATGACTCGCAGTAGGACGAGTAGGACCATGATCCATGGTCGAGATGATCCAGAATGTCACTGTCCAGTATGGCAGCCACTAGCTGCATGTGGCTTATTCAAATTTAAGTTAATACAAATTTTTATTTTAAGCACCTTTTAAACGCATACTGTTCACATATAGCTAAGCTAGTGTCTACCATATTGGACAACACAGAACTATTCCATCATCACAAACCCCTATGAAGCAGCACTGTTCTAGAATGGCACTCCCTTCCCTAACACTGGGAGTTGCTGCTTGAGGTTAGATGGTATCTCTGAATTGTTCTGTGAACTGCTGGGGACAGTACAATCCTTAGAGACCTCTGTTCCTTCCCTTGAGGGGCCACTGTAGGACTGCAAACAGGGCATGCAGGAGAGAGTGCTTACTTTGTCTCGATGGCATGTCAGCTGCATCATCACAGATGCAGAATCAGTGGGCCTGCTTATTCTGAATTCTGTCAGAATCATTTTTAAGTACCATATGTCCAGTGTCGTCTTTGGCACATTTCTCTGACTTCATCCGAGTTCCAAAATGAAGCCTTACGGTCCCCTTCATAAATTTAGCCATCAAAGGGCAAGGCGATGATGGCTTGCTGAGCTCTAAAGCCTGAAGTGAAGTGGGATAATCGTGCCGGGAATGGGGAGTGAGGGGACATCTGAGAATCAGGCTGGTGTTATGGATTGGCAGAAATTCATCTTCAGTGACCAGAAGCAGCTGCCTAATAAACAGAAGGCATTTGCCCCCTCTGCTTATAATTTGCTGCCCCACCACATTCTATATAAATGTCTGATTTTGAAAGTTCTTTACAAGCGATAAAACCATATACCAAAGTTAATACTGATTATTATCATCAGTGATTTTGGGGGGGGGCAACACTACAATAAAGGCATAGTGTGATGACCGTCTCTGCTGCCATAATCATCCGAGGTTCACTTCTAGATAGATACAGCGATGCCTGACTTTCTCTGAGTGGTGTGTCTGTGTCTGTGAAAGTATGCTTTTCTCTTCAGGGATGGTAGTTTCACCTACTTTTTCCCCCATCAAGGACTCTGAAGCTGACTGTTCAAATCCCATTTCCTCCACAAACTAGTTAGGTGATCAGGACAAAGTTATTTATCTTCTTTGTGTTTTAGTTTTCTTACCTAAAATGAGGGTAATAAGGGTTCCTATAACAGGATTGGTATGTGGAATAAAAAAGAGTGTGTCTATATATATAAACACATATCATGCATATATACTCATTTACATTTATACATACAATACGTATATAAATACATATATGTATGTGTGTATACACATGTCTCAGTATAGCTCCTGGTGCATTATACATGCTATTTAAGTAATAGGTAGAAATTAGCCATAATTACTAGGACACTAATATGCTTGCTAGTGGACATACCAAATCCATTCTTCTTTCTTTCCCAGAGCCCTGTGATCTGCAGGATGGAGGGTGATAGCAAGGTGCCTTCATACCCTGTCTTTGGAGAGTGTGAGCCACTTGCATTGAGCCCTTCCCTTGCAGGATATCCACCCAACCCTCCAGTTGATTGGATGCTGCCTTCAGAACTAGTTAACCCCAGTGCTCTGGGACCTTCACAATACCCCCCTCTGAACTTCTGCACTGTGAGAGCTCTCTTCACCACCACACTCTAGTACCACCACTGGCAACCCCCTCATACACATACATACATTCCAGCTTGCTTGCTTGCTTGCTTGCTTGCTTTTTTGCCATATACTTAAGATTTAAGGGCCCTGGATCTCTGATCCCACATTGACTGAGGCACAAAGATGGCCTGTTCCCATGCTGTTGATGTTGACAGAAGTAGGGCACGTTTTTCCTCCATGTGCTGCTGAACTCTCAAGCAGAATGTACGAATGTTTTCTGGTTACCAAGGATACCTGGTGACATAATCATACCTAGCCTTTCTTTCTTCTCTCCACCCCCTCAGATTTCCCCCTTACCCTCCCCTCCCCTGGGTCTTTATGTGCCACTCTCTGCGGAGTACAGCTCGTACTCTATAGCCTGTACTTATTTTGGTTCAGAAGCAGCTGCCCAGGACTGACTGGAGAGATCAGTACACTTACAAACACTTCCAGACTCTCTAGTGGACAGGCTACCTCTTGAGAGAGAGAGCAGCTCATGCTTTCTTATACACTAAAGTTTTTTTGCCATTTTAGAATGCATCCAATTTATGTTTGGTCTGGGTAAGAGGACTAACAAAATACTCTCTGTTTTCTGTAGATTGATTTATTGGAGCCATCCTGCCTCCTTCAGTGTAGATCCTTATCCCACTAACTTTCAGCAGTAATTAGTTCAAGGTCTTATCTGGAAAGTTCTGGCCTTATTAGCCCTACATGGGTAGTGTGTCTTGGGATAGACATTTTATATTCTATTTGCCTACGTTCTTCTGTAGGTAGAAGACTACATAGAAACAGCTTAATGAGCAATGTCAAATAACTTCTATCACAAGACCTAGATAACTTCTAGGATGTTATCTAGATAACAAATAACTTCTATCATAAGACCTAGATATCTTAGACTGGCTTTCTAGGCTTTCCATGATCTGACTTCTAACTTGATATCCTCAAACTCCCTTCTTACTCCACTCATATTAGCAATAGATTTTCCAATCACTTGGTTTTTGCTTGTATTGTCTCTGCCTAGAATTCCATCACTACCTCCATCATCTCCACCACCTTTGCCCCCTTCACCACCACCACCTCCATTATTACCACTGCCTCTATCACCACTCTCCTACCATCACCATCTACCTTACCCCATCACCACCACCACCCCTGCCACTGCCACCATCACCATCACCATCACCACAGCCCCCATCACCACCATCACCAGCAGCAGCATGTATCCTCTCCTTTAAGACCCACCCCAAATACCTCTTCCTTTGAAAAAGTATTTATGCTGGCTGAAAGTGACAGTTCTCTCCTCTGAACCCCCACTATTTTCTCTCTACCTCTCATGACATCCTCATACTTCAATTACATTCTATCTTGTGATGCTTGTTATTAGTTGAATAGGCCATATCTCTACTAATAGATATGAAATTCCTTGATGATGGCATGGTCCTGTCTTATCTCCTCCTGCCCCCTTCCTGGGTAGGCTTAGGGCAGGCTTAGTTCCACACATACTGTAGCTGTTCAAAGAGTACTTGTTGAGTAGATGAATGAATAAATGGCAGAAATCATGTGTAGAATGCTGATGCAAGTAGTTCCATTGACTGGAACTATTGAAAAGAGATTGATTATATAGGAGACATGAAATATTTTACTATTAATGGGATGGAATATTAGAGTTGGCAGGAACTCCCAAATAATCTGGCCACTACGTCCCGTCCCATACCACCTTCATTTTCAAGTGAAGAAACTAAAAGTTATATGTGATTGATCCAGAACACATAGTAAGGAAATAATAGAGCAAGGATTGTAACTCAGATCTGGCATCCAACCCAGCATGCTCTTTGGAAACAAGGCTAGAATAATGGTGACATAAACATTCTATTGCCCAGACACATGAATGTGAGAAGATAATTTTTTACACCACAGCACATCAGCCCATACATTTATTTCCTTGCTGGTATAAATAGCACAAACAAAATAGCAGCAACTTATGATGGAAACATGACTACTTCCATCATATGGTGGTTCTGCACAGCTGAATCAGAAACCCGGGTAAGGAGATAAGACAAGTCTTACTCAATTCCATACTTCTAAAAGACTTAATTACTGAATTTGGGGCTGCCGGGTCATAGACAGCACAAAAGGAAGTGGGAGTTGGAGCTGGCTGACATTCCCTCAACAGGGAGGGGAGGAGAGAGGAAAATACTGGAAGTCCTGCACTTCAGCCCTCAGAAGGGGTGAGGGTAGGAGCCAAATGGTAGGGCGGGGAAAAGATTCCTTTCCCCAGCTATGTAACAGAGCATTACGTGAGTGAATTCAGAACTTTGAGTGTGTTCTGAGCTGAGTGCCTGCTGGAATGTGGACTGTAAATCTCTCTCATCATCCTTCTCCTCACTGACCTGCAAACAACCCCTGTTTCTCCCATCTGCCTCCGACCACCTGCTTCTCAGTCTTTATCTACATAACATTTTCCATTCTCCTACCTTCCCCTCTCTCTACCTTTCCATGGTGCATCTCACTCCCCCTCCAAATGCTTGCATCTGGCCATATTTTCCCCTAGCTGTGAAACAGCGATAGGAAAATGTGATCTCTTACCACGTCTGCTCAACAAATATTATTGAGCACATACTATGCCTCAACCATCTTGTTGAAGATCCAACAGTAAACAAAGCAGTGAGCAAAACAGACAAACAGTTCTGCCTTTGTGAAGTTTACAGTTGAGTGGGGAGACAATAAACAAAATAATTGGTAAGTTATATAGAATAGTAGAGGTAGCATGTGCTGGGAAAGAAATAAGCTAGGTTGCAAAAGGGAGTGTAGGAGGAGAAGGGGCTCCAGGTCTCAGTCTAGAATTGGACAGCCTGGGCTAGAATAGAAACCCTAGCTCCATCCTTCGTGGTCACGTGACCTGGGCAGGCTAATAGACCTCACTGTGCTTCAGTGTCCTCATCTGTATGTCTGGAATCACAAGGGAAACTGGTATCTTCTTGAATGGTTTAGGGGATTAAATGAAATGATATGTATAAAGTATTCAACCCAGGACCTGGCTCCCTATAAACACTAAATGATTGTTAGTTTGTATTATTTGCAATATGATGCTGTATATTATAGTATACACATTTCATATATCATGTATAGGGTATGTACATACATATATGTTATAGGCATAGTATATATTAACTTTGCATCCATAATATTCCATTTTTCTCAAAAACCTGTATTTTCATCTGTGTCTCTTTTTCTGCTATCTGTGCACTTTTGAAGGCAAGGACCACATCTTGATGACCTCTGTATCCTCCATAGTTCCTCAGCACATAGAGAATTCTACGTTTGCTTGCTAAATTAGAAACAAATACAACACCCCTTTCCAAGGCACCTCCTCTGGTCCTCATCCTTCTTGGGTCCTACCCACATGAGAGCTGCATTCCATCCATCTCCCCTGCTTGCCTCTAACCACCAGTTCTTCCCACCTCTTGCAGAATGCCCAACTCTTTCCCCTGGCTCCCTGACCCTCCCACCCCTCTGCTCCTTCAGAAGCTTTTCAGAGATTATTTCCTGTGGATCCAGCCAGTTCCTGTAGCTTTGTTCTACCTCTACAGAATCCTTTGGGCTCCTTTGTGTGGCTCCCCTCCCAAAACCTGTGTGTATGCCCTGAATCCTTAGTGATAATGCACAACTGTTTTCTACTCTCTAGTAGAAGAGATTTCATTCATTTTCTCATGTGCTTCTTACAATAACCGTGTGAGGCACAAACTTCAGGTATTATCAGCGGCATGTTTCTAATAAGGAAACAAAGCTCAGAGAGGAGGAGTGAAAAGCCCCAAGTTCACATGGCTAAAAGTGGCAGAGCCAACACCTGAATTTCCATTATCTCCAGGAATCCCTGTTTGGAAAAGTTTATGCTTGACACTTGGATGAATTGAATTCCCACCCCAGCATTTTTGTCTACTCATA
The DNA here is from genome assembly GCF_003254725.2 of Canis lupus dingo. Classification (NCBI taxonomy): domain Eukaryota; kingdom Metazoa; phylum Chordata; class Mammalia; order Carnivora; family Canidae; genus Canis; species Canis lupus. The sequence goes on from NC_064276.1 coordinate 21,110,312, forward strand.
CGACCCTGGGAAATGCCTTGGTTTTCACTTTTGTAAAATAAAAGTAACTCTTGCCCATCCTGACTCACAGGCATATTTTGAAGATTAAAAGACATGTTAAGAAATTTCAGAAAGTATAAATTTTCATATATAAATGTCAGAAGTATGAATAAGCTCTGTAAAAATATAATGACTGATGTATACGAAGGAAAGAAGTGGACACTTTGTGATTTCCACACACCCAGAAAAAGAAAAGCTCTTTAGAATTTTCAGGCAGAACTAGGCATTGGCACTGCTGATAAAGAATATAGGATTCATGAAAGCTTTTTTAAACATATGGGTTAAAAAATAGAGTATGCACAACCCCCAGAGCACAAATATTATTTAAAAATAGCCCCCTCCCAAGAAACACACACTCGATAAACAGTGAAGAAGATAAGTTTTTTTTCCATTGCACTAAACTGCAAAGGTTTATATTGACCTGTAAAATTCAGTGATGCAAAGTGATGTGTTGATCTCTTGTCATAATAAGAGGCTCAGCATTACAGGCCAAGTTCATTGCAGAGTCCAGGAACCTATTCACATTTTATGGTTATCCTGGATGGTTGTTGAACTGATTGCCACGTCGCAAATCAGCTACCCTTTGGGACTTGGAAATTCCGAGGTTGTATAGAGATTTTTGTGAAACTTCAAACCTCTTTTATGTTTTATAATAGGCACCCAATAGAGGGACATATAATTAGACTGAATAATATTTGCAGCAAGGATTTGTGGCCTGGATGACAAAAGTCATCTGCCCCTTAAGTGCTGAGATTTCTCTATCGTCGTCTTGCTATGCTCCCCCAAAATGTACTAGGGACTACTAGAAGATAGAGCCAGACAAGAGCTCCATGCTTTAGTGAATTTGGGTCCAGATCATCAGAGTTGGCGGGGATGGAGAGGAGGGAGATGAGTAGTACATCCTCACAGACATGGCCGCATCCCTATAGCTTTGAAACCAGCCATAGTGCAAAGGCTAAAAGGTTATGGAATACTATGGATAGGGCCACGTAGACATCTTTCTGGAGAGCAAAATTACGGATTAGATCTCAAGGGGCTGAGACATAGCATTGGAGAGAGGGGGGTTCCTTGGTAATAGCTGTCCCAACAGCTGCTAGAGATTCCTGATCCTTTTAGGATTGAGCGTTCAGATCTCAACCCAGTCCCACCTGCCTGGATTTAAAATGCCATTTTTGGCCTCTAGCTGGATACATTCCCTCTCAGTACCACCTGACAGTGATAAGCTTTCTGCACAGGGGGCCTGAAAGGTGACCAGAGAACCCTGTGGACCTGCCTCTCCAGCCTCCTGCTTCTTGGTATTAGGCATACACTGCATAGAAAACCCCAGAGTGGAAAGGAGAAAAAATGAGTGGGAAATATCAGGAAGGGAGACAGAACATGAGAGACTCCTAACTCTGAGAAATGAACTAGGGGTGGGGGAAGGGGAGGTGGGTGGGGGGTGGGGGTGACTGGCACTGAGGAGGGCACTTGGTAGCATGAGCACTGGGTGTTATTCTATATTTTAGCAAATTGAACACCAATAAAAAATAAATTTATTAAAAGAAAAGAAAAGAAAACCCCAGAGTGGAGACTCAGCTCTCTCAGCACGTAGGGGGTTCTCCTCCACTTCATTTTAGAATCTGAACATTCGGACATGGCCTGCCCAAAGCCACACATTAATAAGTCCATGGATGATAAACTCTTTTGAGTCTCAGTCTAGCTCTATGATGAAGCAGCACTTCTATTATGATAATGTATCAAGCTACCTATACCTTACTATGCTTCATAAAGACGAGTTTTGCAGACTATCTGGGCTGAGCATCGTACTCTCTGGATATGCACTACTGCCTCCTCCCCTCAGAACAATAAAGGAAAGTCTCATAAAGATGATGTTAAGTATGTGTCTCTTAGATTTTGATGAGGCTTCAGTGGATGGAATATATTTATTCCGAGACACTGGAAGACAAGTTGCAAAGGATCTTAGAGTTAATACAGAGTTACTTCTGGGGGACAGGCTGTAATGTGACAGCTCCTGCTGTTTACCTATTTCTGTAATCCCCTCTTTCTGTGTGCAGGCAGGGCCTGTAACTTGCTTCTAATCAGTAGAGGATGGCAAAGGCATTGAGATCAAACTCCCACGATTACAGTATATTATATCAGAGTCCATCTCAGCAGATTGGTGCAAGAGACGCTTCTAATAGGCTCGAGGAAGTAAGTAACCGTGAACTCTAAGGCCTCTAGGAACTGTGGGCTAACTCTAGGAGCTAAGGGAGTGGCCTTCAGCTAACAGCCAACAAATAGCCAGAGCCTTACAGCCAAAGGAAATGAATTCTGTCTACAACCTGAATACTGTTTGGGACCAGATTCTCCCCCAGTCAAGCCTCCAGATGAACATACATCTCAGCAACACCCTGATTACACCCTGAGGCTCTGAGTAGAGGACCCAACAAAGCCATGCATGAACCTCCAGAAACTATAAGATAAAAATATGTACATTGTTTTAAACCACTTAGCTTGTTAGGCAGCAATTAAAAGCTAATACAATACTCTTTTATAAACAGATGCTATTTAGAAAATCCTCACCCAATAAAGGAGTCACCTACAGTTTTCTAAATCAGCATTTATGAAGGTTCTGCTTAAACATCTTCAGTGTTGGGGAGCTACCATTTCGCAGGGCAGCGCATTTCAGTGTTAAACAGTTAGCATGCTGTCCAGTCCCACTCTCCTAAGGGAAATACACTGTGCAGAGGCAGCTTGCAACAGGCCATGGATCCTGGGTAGGCTGGAGCATTGTGAGGGTGGGGGGTTCCCTGTTCTCTCAGTCCTGGACTATCCCAAGTGGTGAACAGCCCATGTCTGCCTGCTTCACCAAAAAAAGGGCTAGAGAGGAAAGCTGTGACAAGTCTACAACAGGATCTCCTGCTCCCAAATTTTATCGCTCGGCAGTGATGTTAACTTTCACCCCGTTAAAGAAGTTAATGAGGCCTGCCTTGCATACTTCTCCTCACAGGGTTATGGCCATCAAGTGAGATAGGGTTGGTGAAAGTGTTATTGGCTGTAAATCAACAAATGATTGCAAATGGTGATTACCACTATAATCATAGTCATTTGTCAGTAAATATTTGTTGAAGCTGGTCCACACTTATGGAGACAGGCTCTCCAGGGAAGTTGCTGATGTGAAGATAAGGAGACCAGCCCCAGTTTGGAATTGCATCACCAACTCTGGGTTCCCAGTGGTACATTTCAGGTCTTGCTTCAGGAATTTGTTTTTTGTTTTGTTTGGAAGGAACAAGAAGCCCCTGGAGCCAGTTACGCTGTCATCAAACTTGGTTGGTAATTAGGCTCCAAAGAAAACCTGTGGCAGGGAGACAGCGTTGAAACTTGAATTCCTTTCCACAGGTGGAGGGGGTTGGATCCTAGAGGCAGTGTATCCAGCTTGGCTATTTTTATGCTTCTGCATGCAAGAAGGTTCAAGAGAATCTGGGTAAAGCAATTAGCGTCCCACTGTCTGCAGGCAAAACTGGTTTGAACATGTTTCCCTGTTCTTGTAGGGCTGTTGGAGCCTTGGCAGTTTATCTGATGAAAGATTTCACTAAGCAAAATGTCTTCACTTATAAATCCAGGCCCTTTACACTGTCAGCCCAAAATACGTTTCTTTTCTTCACCATCCTTCCTACAACTGTGGACCATGAAGAAGTAAATTAATCCCCAAGAGCCTGAAAATCATGGAGGTATTTAATCGATCTATCGCTGGATGTCCCAGCAAGCCCTGTTAACTCATTCTGTATGAACAATCTACGTGTTGTGATTCTCCTCGTTTGGAACAGAATGTTTATATTTGTATTTTTCAGGACATGGTTCATATCTACATTTATATTGCACTGTGCACATTACCACTGAGAGTATCGTTCATTCACTGTAGATTTACCCACTTTAGGAAAAGTGAGACCAAGATCTCATTATTAAAACCAAAAATCTTCAGAAACTCCTCCATTTAAAAAGATGCCTTTAAAAATGTCCACAGTTAGATTTGTTTCTACAGAAGTAGTCTGAAATTTTACCTGTCCTGTACATGTCCTATTGTCCTGTTGGCATGATGACGCATTTGGTGGCATCAAGTGTCAGAAACCCACAGAAATGTGGTACCAGTGCTGCTGTTTTGTGTCTCCATCCTTCATCAAACCCAGTTCTTATCCGTGACTTCAGTGTTTGGTTTTTGGTCGCTTCCTTTGTTTGGAGATTTTATTTGTTTGTTCTGTTTCGGGTTTTGTTTCTGTTTTCTAATCTAAGCCTGAGATCCGGTGCTAATTTGAATACTAGCATGAAATATTTCAGCCTGGTTCCTTGGAACTCCTTTGCCTGGTTATCTCAGCGGCTCAGATGTCACCCTACCAGACTTCTGAGGCAAGTTTCCTGCTTTCTCGTCCTTGATCCTAGAGAACTTTTCACCAGCCAGCCATAAAAGCCCACCATTGAAATAATTTTTACCAATTGAACACCAATTTTTAACTTCATTTTGCCAGCATGTAGTATAACACCAGATGCTCATCACGTCACATGCCCTTCTTAATGCCCATCATGCAGTTACCCCATACCCCCACTCCCTCCCCTCCAGCAGCCCTCAGTTTGTTTCCCAGAGTTAAGAGTCCCTCATTGTTTGTTTTCCTCTCTGATTTTTTTCCCCACTTAGTTTCCCCTCTTTCCCATATGGTCCCTTGCACTATTTCTGATATTCCTTGTATCTGTTTAATCCCTCGGTTTCCCCTCATTAAGTGGTGAGCTCTTGCATTGCAGAGAACCTGTTTGTCTTGTTCATTATGACCCCTCTGCCTAGCACAAGGTCTTGCAGAATCCTGATGTTCCATAACTATCTATTTCATAAAGGGAAGAATGTTCATAGGTTACATTTTTCCCAGGAACCAGATAATGCAGTCCTAGATCTTGCCATAGTATCTGAGACACTGAGTGAGAGGATTTGAATGATCTGTGAAAATCCATGTGGGCAGCTCCCAAATTATAGATGGATTGTGTCCCAGTAGTTCAGAGATGAATGAGTATTACAATTCACAGAACTTGACGGATACACTCATTTTAGACTTCCCGTCTCATGAATGTAGCACCTCAACCCTGAGAGGGGCCATTGCCTTACTGGAACTCCTGGAAAGAGTTTATGGCTGAACTAACTTCTACCTGTTTCCTTGTGTTTTCCTTACTGTCTTTTCTCATTGTATGATAGGCACATATACCAATTAGTTGCATCCTTTGGCCCATGAGGAAGCACATTTAACCTAGTGTTAGATATAGTGATTATTCACAGAGTCCTTACACTACTGGAGAATAAGCTCTGAGACAAGTGGAAGTAGCCCTAACCAGCAATCAGTAGTGGCTTCCAGAAAGAAGATCTGCTGCTGTGGGGAAGGGTCTCTGATCACTCTGCTATCAGTGGTGGTATGTGTGGGCAGGTGGCTGTGTGCCTTACTATGTAATGGTACGGGTGTCCATAATATGGTAGCAGTTCTTGAATCAACGGTAAGCTTATCCCCAGTTTTCAGAGGCAAGGACAATGTTTTTTTCCAGAGAAACCATTATAACTGTCTCACATGTGCATCTTTTCCCTATGAACATCCCTGCATTTTTTCTCTTTTCTTTCTTCTTTCTTTCCTTCTTTCTTTCTGGGTTGTTTTTGTTTTTGTTTTTGAAAGAGAGAGAGTGCATGCATACATGCAAGCAGGGAGGTAGGGAGGCATGGAGGAAAAGGGAGACAGAAAATCATAAGCAGCCTCCACACCCAGCACAGAGCCCCACGTGGGACTCAATCTCACAACCCTGAGACCATGACTTGAGCCAAAATCAAGAGTTGGACGACTAACCAACTGAGCCACCAATGCACTCCCATCTCTGCATTGCCCTGGAAGCAAGGGCTTTGTTACTTATTGTGTGAACACCTGTCAGCCAGGATTTAGAACAAATGCTTTCGGGCAATTTTGTCTCTTAGTTCAGATAAATTTATATATTACTTTCTGTCCAGAACTGTAGGGTCATGTTAGGATGTTCTGAACTCCAGGAAATGTTTATTTTAATTTTCTTGAAAGAAGTGGGGAGGATAAAGAAAATGTATCAAAAGCTTCTACTGCCAAACTACTGTTTTGATTTCTCTTTGTGTGAGCTTTGGCTTCCCCACATGTGAGCCCTAAACTCTTTGATGTTGTCCCTTTAAGCCTAAAATAAAAGATTATTTTCTTTAGTGTACAGGCTTGGAGGAGGGCAAACATGAAACATTCTTGTGTGTTCATCTTCTATAGAAATAATTGATGCCAGTCTTAGGGCTGTCACATTTGCCTTCGCCTTACACAATAAGCATTCGGTGCTCCATGACTCTTCAGTTTTGCCAGTTTTCCAATCCTGTATGAAGTTCCTTCATATTGTTTCCACGTGAGCAACTTGACAAGGCGACATCCATGATCTGATTCTTCCGTCTATCCCTGCAGGGCTCATAATTATGTTTTGTACATAATAGGGGCTCAATGCATGAATGAATGCATGGATGAATCTTCCAGTTTGATTCCATGAGCTGCTTAATTCTATCAGATGCACTATCTAGATCTTCATAAGACATTTCATGGGCACATATTTCACATTGCTTTTTAATACTCAATGCATACCTTCTGTTACTTTCATTAAAAGCATCAATGAATAGAAATCAGAATATTTTCAGCTATAGAGTTCATGTTTTCCTGGCCTCCCACAAAATAGCATTGCATCCAGTAGATTCAATTCCTGAGTTTCCTGGCCAACGTAGTTGCCTAACTTTGTGTTCACGTGGCCTAAAATCCTCAACTCCCAGAGTTACCCTGACTTTCAGAGATCCTATCAAAATGCTTATCATTGGGGATCCCTGGGTGGCGCAGCGGTTTGGCGCCTGCCTTTGGCCCAGGGCGCGATCCTGGAGACCCGGGATCGAATCCCACGTCGGGCTCCCGGTGCATGGAGCCTGCTTCTCCCTCTGCCTGTGTCTCTGCCTCTCTCTCTCTCTCTGTGACTATCATGAATAAATAAATAAAATCTTTAAAAAAAAAAAAAAAATTAAAAAAAAAATGCTTATCATTTACAGATGAGGAAGCAGAAATAGCTGCTTACTTGAGAGTTACTGAATGAATTAGGAGTTTGCACTATCCTTAATCAAGCTAGTATGTGTATTTTCACAATATTTTGATCAATATTTTTTTTGTTCAATATTTTGTTTGCTCTATTTTGTAACTGTTCCTAGACTGATTCACAGACAAGCGCTTGGAAGTAATCAGGATGACTTGCTTAATTTCCAGTGTCACTGTTCCTACTGACAGACAAGACCTCTGTCCTTTGTGCTTATAGCTAAACAGGGTTGCTTTTGGACAGGGAAAAGAATAACAGTAGTCCCCCTCACAACCAACTGGGAAATCCAGTCTGTTCTGCTGACCTTGTTCATATTGTGATAAATCTTGAAATTGCAAGATTTGATTTGATATAAAGTTTGATGGCCAGTGACCACATATTCAAGCCATCATTTGCTTCTTCTGTGCTTACATCACTCCTTTTCAGAATCTTTTCCATCTTTAAGGTCTTTCTAAATATGATCATGACCTGAGAGAAAAATAAGAAAACATAACAAGGATAAGTTAGGAAATATAAAGGGGTCATTCCTCAAGAGTCAAGAAAGGGAAGCAGCATGGTAATGAAATGAGGAGAGGTTTTATAAGATCTGTTCTGAATCCTAGTGTGGCATCCTCTTAGCTTTATGATTTTAGGAGAGTCAGGAACCCTTATCTGTCTGTCTATCTAGTGTGGGGAAACATGGAACAGCTTTGGAACAGAGATTAATCTATGCAAAGGCATATTATTTTAAAAAAACAGGCGCGCGCACGCGCGCGCGCGCACACACACACACACACTACCTCCAGCGGTTCCTATTCCATGTCTTTTTGGCTAGGCAGTTTGGTGAATAACAATTTCAATGATGGCAAATATTTATTTAGCATTTTATGGCTTGCAAAGAACCTTATTATTTTGTCATTCTATTATTGCTAATATTATTTAATGTTGTTCTAGCATGAAAAGCAGTATTCTCTTTAGTATTCTGTTACTGTTGGATTTATTATAATCTACATTTTACAGATGGCAAAAGACAGATCCTAGGAGGATAAAGGACCGCATGACATAAGTTTGCTTCTCAATAATGGGAGACATTCAAACACAATTTTGAAACTCATAAACTCGTGTTCTTTCCTATGGCTTTTCCTAAACACTAGACATAGTCACCTAGAAGGCTTGGCTTCTCCCTCCCCTTACCCCTCATGGTCTCCTCTTTCTCTCAGAATTCTCCAGAAAAAAACTTTGCTACCTGGAAATATATAACCTTGGATTGGAAGCCGTTCTGTTTCAAAGGAGAGGTTTTCATTCCCATTTGAAAATCTGAAATGCAATATCTTTATAAGACTTGGAAGTTACAACTGAGGGAAAGAGGCCACAATTTGCAGGAGTATCCCCCCATGTTTCTGCCTTCTCACAACTGGATAGGACTCATGAGAGGATTTCCATCTTTACCTGAAATTCTCCGGGAAAGAGAAAACCCCAACTACATGTACAAGCAGGAAAAGGCACTTGGGCTACACAAAGCTACTTTAAACTCTGAAACTGGCGGACAGTCTGGTGTACAAATAGGGAAATGGCTCTCTTGGTGCTATAAAAGAGTCTTATCTAAATATCTAAAAGCTCTCTGTAAGCATCAGTTGTTACTCTAGGTTAGATTTCAAAGCCCACAGCTCCCTTACGAGGTCAACAAGGATAACTGATGTTTATTCTATCGTTAGAGCCCTCAAGGCTCCAGCAAACATTTTGCACATCACTTCTAGGACTAGCAATCAATGTGGGATTCATTGCCAAGACTGGGCTAGCACATCTGCTAAAGGGGTTATTTGAGTGAACAGCAAAAGAGAGGCCGGAAGAAGCCAAAGGAGCAAATCAGATGGGCCTGAATATAAAACCCAGCGTCACCGCTAAAATGTCACATTCCCATTGAAGATAAGTACTTTTCTGAACTTCAGTTTTACCATTCACAAACAGTAATTTATAAATTGTTGCTTTACCTGTAAGTTATGAAAAAAAATGTTCCAATCCAATTAGTTTAAGGTAATTGGCATTATCCAGAATGCCGAGAGACTAAGATTTATCATTTGACAGAGGTGATAATTCCTAGGCTTAATTTTTTTCTATTGTTTCGTATTCTAGAAAATTCAAGATTCCCTTCTTTCTTTTTCTAGCTATTGGTGGGCACAGGAGGTGATATGTTCAGATCTTTGTGGCACTCCATGGCTTTTTGGGAACCAGTGTCTGTGAGTTCAGGGGATAGTTGGGGTCACTGGAGGCTGTAATTCACCCCTACACAACCACATTTTCCTCTCAGACCGAGAGGGCCAGATATTGAGTATGGAGAAGGAAGCCATATTGCTAATCCCATGAGTGAGGAAAGACGTTATGTCACCTCTTATAACAGTGAATCCCTCCATTTGAAGAGGGTTAGACTTTGACTTCCACCATCTTATCTCATTTTGTTCTCTCAACCCCAGAAAGGAGCATTATTATCCTCATTTTACAGATGAGGAGACTACAGTGATGTGATTTGCCCATGATACGAAATGGCATAAGCCAGTGTGTTCACTAGCACACTAGCACATTCTAAAATCCAGTGACATTCTTTTCCATCTCCAGCCTTGTTTCTGGCTCCCTTGGGCCTCCAGAGCAAGCTCAGGCTTGGTTTGTACTAAAGATGAAGCAATCCGAAGTGGCAGACATCCAGACCACTTGGGAAATGATGCTCTTTGGGGACTGGCTTGTCTTCTTCTCAGGCCCCAAGCAAGGTTGCTGTGGGCTCTGGGGTCAACAGACTCTTCCTGGGCCATCAGCAGAATTAGGAGGGTCTGGGGCTGTTGTGCTCTGGGCTCTTCATTGAGACCAACTTCATGATAAAATATGTTCCTAAGTCACAGTCTTCATGGGTTCTATTTGTCTTTCATATGGAAGGCATGTTAGGAAAACAATATCCAAAATTTGTTCCTTTCTGCTTCTAATATTTATTCTTTGTATAGTGTTTTATAAAAGTTCGATGTGGAAGGCGGGTGAGGTTAAAGACATCTCTTCAGGCCCTGGGACAGCGTGTTATGGTAAAAAGAGCTCATCCTGAGATCCTAAAAAACTCATTTCTAGTCCCCTTTTTCCTGGGAAAGTCACCCTGCCCTCTCTGAATCAGTTTTCTCAACTACCATTGTGTTGAGCCAGGTGATTTCAAATATCTCTTCCTCCTCTGAAAGTGTTCTTTAACTTTTCTCTGTAAAGAGTTGATTGAAAGAGCCGCAGATTTCATTATGAAAAAAAAAAAGGTTAAGTTATAAATAGGAGCTATTTAAGGCAGCAAAGAAATAGAGCATCCCTTTCTAATGATATTCATTCTTAAAAAAAGAAAAGACACAATTTCCATTTGTTTGCATTTAGAAAGTCAGGCCCTTGCCTAGTTAGGGCATTCATCTTTGTGAAATAGGCCATAAAATTAAGGTTTTCCCTATTTTTACCTATTTATGTACTTTATATTTATTTCTATTTTATTACTATATATTGGTATACATAACATGATGTATTTATTTATAATATCACTTAATATAGTTCTCCTTGATTTCTTGCCTTTCTCTCGTTTTTAACTGAGGTGTGATTTACATTCACTAAAATACTCAGATCACGAGTATCTCTGGTGGAGGCCTGTACACTATTGATGAGATTGGACAATTGTAAGACATCCCAGAAGTTTCCCCCATGGCGCTTTCCCACCAATTCCCATCTGCCACCCTCAGGAGCAACTACTTTTTGACCCCTCTCACTATAAGTTCTTTCAGTCTGTTTTTTAAATTCCGATACTTGGAACCACACTGTGTTTATGTTTTACGTGACTTATTTCATTCCACAGGCCAGTTTTTGAGATCCATCTGCTCGTCGGTGTCATTAGGTCAGCGATCTGTTCCTTTTTTTTTTTTTTTTTTTACTCATCAGAATCCCCCTGGCTGAATTAGCTCCAAATAGTTTACTAATTATCCTCTTTTTGGATTTGGACCTGTGTTTATAAACGTGAAAAACTTGGGGATATAAGTAGTGAATCCTTGGGTCAGACCCATCTTCTGTTCTGTATCCCAGACCTCAGGTATTTGCCATGAGGAGCCCTGACACCCACCAGTACTATAAAACAGATACCTTAGCTTCATATTCCTCTGTTGTTTCCACTGGTGTCTTATGATGTGGGAACACACCAGCCTGAGAGCCAAGAGACCCAAGTTCAAACAGCTGCCCTGCCCCCCACTTAGCAGTATGAGTGGCCACTTCATTGCCAGACCTCAATCCCTCCATCCCTAAAATAGTCTATTTGGATTGGATAAACCTTCGGCTTTTCCATCTTGGAGCTCTTGTGATCCTTTGCAAATCCCTCCTCTAGGCTCTGGACACCTTGTCTCTTTAGTCAACCCTGGATTTCACTCTTTTGCATCTCTGTGGTGAGGTATCCAAAGCATCAGATCATTTGAGAAAATATCTCTGGCCCCTCCTCTCCCGTGCCCCATACTTCCCTTTTCTAGACGTGGAGCACAGAGAAGATACATTGTCTAAAGAAGATGCTGCAAGAAAGATTTCCCTCAAAGTGTTGGGTCTTAAATTTTTACCCATTTGTCAGACTCTTATCCTGCTATTACTTTGCAAAGTAATCAGGGTTATTATACTACTTTATCATCCTTCTTATCCTACCACATTATGGTTTTGCTCTTTCTGTCTTCCTCACCCCTCTGGTGGTAGCTTCTAAATGGCTGACTCAAGTTCTGTCCTGATCTGTAGTCCTGGTTGTGTGATCTGATTTGGAGCACCAGATGGTCAAAGTGCTGGCCTACCTATATTTCAGCTGCTCCTGGGCTAATACTCATTTGACAATGTCTATGTTACAGTAGAACTCAACTTATAAATACCTTCTCTCCTTGTCTTCACAATTTATAGAAAAAGGGCCTTTGAAATACAATCCCTCTCCCTCTGGGAAATGCTGTCTATGAATTTTTTATTTGAAAGGCAAACTTCGCTTCAGTTGAAGAAGTAGTATCTCTCCCTAGCATGAAATAAACTGAAGGTAGTTGAACAGTGAAGGAGGATATTTTTCAAGCTTCTCTTAGGTCAATAATATAATTATTTTGGATACCAAGAGAGTTTAGGGGTTAGTATATTTATCTATATATAGTGGAAAATTCAAAATTCTGTCTCTAAGCAAAAATGGATTTAGGAAATATCTATCATTTTTTTATCATCCATCTCCTTGGATATATTCTTTGCAGCCCAGTGGGTGGGAAAGAGCATGTGGACTTACAGAATCAGAAAGGCTAATTTTTTCCTCTTGGTCCACCTATGTTCCAGGTGAACAGCTTTGGAAAATCACTTAACCTCTTTGAGCTTTTGCGTTCTTACTTATAAATTGGGAATGGTGATGTCTATTTTTCAAGGTTGTTTTGAGGATCTCAGATAATCCATGTAAAATTCATGGCACATGAGGTAGGAACCCAATAAAGGTAGTAATGCAATTACTTTGGAGTTGTTACTCTTGCTACTTCTCATTATAACATTGATATTAAAGCCTGAAATTTGAAACTCTACTTTGAAACTTCCAGAATGAAGCATAAACTTTATTTTCACGTTCACAGGATCTGAGTCCTCTCATTATTGCTTATATCTCTCCAAATTGTGATTAGATCCAGGAAAACATATTTCAATGACCTGGTGAAGTAAAGGACCAGGAGGGACATAATCAGAATGTTCGTTACGTGACCACTTTGTGCTTCATGGCAGACATAAGACCTCTGTACAGGAAGATATGTCTCCTGATTCTGCAGCTGAGACTTGGACAGCCTTGGAATCTGGAAATCATCCCTCTATCTCTAGAAAGCGTGGGAGAGGATGGCAAAAACCTCAAGAGAAATTAAAAATTTGCTGAACGTGAAAGAGGACTAGTGATCCACTAAAAACAAATCCACACTATATAGTGTATTTTCACCTGCAGGAGACATGTTACCTGCTAGAATTGTGCACTGGTCCCCTCTTCCGGTAACGGTTTGGAGTGGCTCTACTTTGTTCTCCTTGATCGAACATGAGAGAGTGAGAAGCATAGCTAAAGAGGTTTCATGGCCACCTTCTTTCATATGTTTCCTCTGGTGTATATGCTATGTGTCTGTGGCAAGGACAGCACTGTTAACCGAGAACTTATGCTCTGGAACTCAGCACTAACATGGGAATTGGGAGCTCTTACGTTTGTTGTTTCTGCCAAAGCCTGACTGTGACCTTGAAGCAAGTTGACTCACGCACAAGGTGAAGGAGATAATATCCGCACTGCGCTGAGAGCTCATCCAAGAAAGATGCTCCATGACTACAAGGTGTTTGTTATTGTTGCTTACCTCAGATAAGGAGAATGGCTGTAATTGTTGCCTAGACTTCCAGACCATTCCCTTTGTGTTCTAAACCCGCTTTCTTCTTTGAAGTCTGGTCTCACCTAAGCTAGATGAGGATTCACACTGTTTACCTTAACAGAATCCACTTAAAGGCTTTTCAGAATTTGTGCTTCTGTTCAGTCATCCATTAGCCAAGGAAGATTTATTGCACGCCTACTGATTTGTACCAGACAGTGTGCTAGGAGATGCAAGAGATGGGTAAGTCTTGGTCCTTTCTCAGAGAGCTCAAAATAGCATGAGGGAGACAAACGTGTATACAAAACTAGAACACAGTGTAACAAATCCCACAGAATATACCTGTAAAACTACTATGGATGAAGACAGAGACAGCAACCAATGTGCACATATGGCCAGAACCTAGAGTTTCCGGTCAGAGATGAAATGGGAAGAGCACTATGAAGAGCAGTCCCAAGGGGGAAAGTGTAGGACATGTTCAGGGAAATGCAAGCACTCTGATTTGGCTGGAATGTCTAGCACATAAGAGGAATGTCTGAATGTCCAGCAGTCAAGATTGTGCCAGTTCTCGCTAGGCTGCCAAGGAGCATTTCTCTTATAGTTACGGTGGATCTTTTCATGATTTTTAGGCAAAGTAGAGAGACCTGATGCTATCTTCATTTAAGAATTATGCTCTGACAGGGTAGCACGGATGACCCAGTAGCATAGGGCAGAGGTCACACACTGGCTGCCTTTGAGACCAGATACTCTCAGATGTATTTTGTCTGATATTCGAAAGATTTTTTTAAAATTTTAAACTAGTTGCAAATTTCGATGATTTGTGAGAATGCACATAAACATCTAGATTTACAGCTTTTGATCAAAAGTAGACTTCACAATTTCTGCCTGGGAACAACCAACTGGAACTTAAAAGGACCTTCTACCTTCAGTTGGCACGTACATCCTGCAATTTGCCAAAGTGCCCCCCGCCACTGTTTATTAGGTACTGTTTATTACACAAAGCACATCATTCATTGATGTGGTTGTTCTAGGTCTTGTGTTTGAGTATGAGACTTTTGGAGTAAAGCAAATCTGGTGTCCGAAAGATCCTTGATGAACGATGTTGCCATTATCCATCCAGGCATGCCAAGAATCTGAACCACGGTGCAAGCATTGTTTAGATGTGTAAAGAACAAGAGAGACAGAGAAGTCAAAGAAGAATGGGGTTTTTACTTTGGATAAGTGAGTAGGATTCCCATAAAATCTCAAACAGAATGAAGAGAGGTCTTTGGAAAGATAGCATTGTATTTAATGTCCTTTGTAGTTCAAGGCTTTGGAAAATATCAATAAGACTGTTGAAAATATACCTAAAAGTCAATAGCCTAGTTGTGCTGAAGGATGAAAGCTTAACATTAGGACCCAAGCAGCTGTATCCTTTCTTTTTTTTTCCATTCTCTGTCTCATACACACTATCATGAACTCTAACAAGTTGTCAGGAAAATACCCGTTCTTCAAACCAGGAAAACCAGTAAGGAAAAGAGATGTATGGAATCCCTAGGCTGGTCCTATAACCGTGAGTGATATTTCACACTGGTAACAGCAGAAACAGTCCTTAGTTTAGTGGATGTGAAACAAATGGGTGATGTTAAGATGCAGATTTCAGATGGTATCATAAGTTGGCATTCTTCATTCCATGAGATTCCATGGTTGTGATTACTATTAATCACTGAGGATTTATAATCTTGTCTAACTACTGTGTATGTCCCCACCATAGAGTGATTCGAGCAGAACAGGCTCTGGGTTGAGGCTTATGCAGACCATCAAAGCCCTAAACCTGGTCCCATGAGTTTCCAGGTGGGGCTGAGCTGCCTGGAATATCACTGGAATAGCCAGTAATAGGCAATGGCTTGATAGCTGCCTAAACTGGCAATGTGCACCGGATAGATCCCCTCATCCAGTAGCTTCTACTGATATTGGTGTAGCAATCAAAGATTTTGAAGGACCAATCACTAGTATATCAGCATGCCAAACTTCTAGAGGAAGGAAGTTTTGGTTTGTTTGTTTTACTATTAGGACTGGATTATTTGTTTGCTTTAATAGCTTTATTGAGGTATAAGTGATATGCAATGGCACATATTTAATATATACAATTGGGTGAGTTTGGACATACGCAAACATCTGTGATGCCACCACCACAGTCATAATAGATACATCCCATACTTCCCAGAGCTTCCTTGCTTCTCTTTGGTTTGTTTTGTCTTTGTTTTTTGTAGTAAGAACACTTAACATGAGATCTGCCCTCTTAACAAACTTCAAAGTGCACAAATTGTTAACTATAGCGGAACTCTAGAACTTACTCATGTAGCATAACTGAACCTTGACGCACATTGAACCACAACTCCTCATTCCCCACTCCCCCATCTCCTGGCAATCACAATTGTACTACGTCCGTCTACAAATTTGACTATTTTAGATATGTCACATGTTACGTAAGCAAAATCATGCAGTATTTGCCCTTCTGTGACTGACTTATTTTACTTAGCATAACATCTTCCAGGTTTATCTATGTTGTTGTGAATCACAGAATTTCCTTTTTTTTAAAGGCTACTTAATATTCCACTGTATGTATGTACATTTTCTTTGCCCATCCATTTGTTAGTGAACACTTGGGTCATTTCCAGATGTTGCCTGTTGTGAGTAGTACTATAGTGAACAAGGGAGTGCAGATTTCCTTTCGAGACCCTGATTTCAGTTCCAAATCTTTTCTTTATGGCTTGCCATTTAGTCACAGAGAATATGAGGCCTGAAATAGACGTTTGGTATTATTTACCCCAACTTCTTTGTTACGTAAATAAGAAAATGGAGACACAGAAAAATAAATAACTGGACTTGAGCAAAAGCAAGTGTCTTAGTTAGGCTTAGGTCCAGCTAGAGTGACACAAAACAGTAATAGTGACAAAACAGGTAATGTTTGTTTCTTTATCACCGGGGAAGGTAGGGGACCTAGGACAGGTGGTAGGCAGGGACCCAGTCTGCTGCTGTGTTCCTCTGCCATGAGCTCAGCACAGCTTTTAATGAAGGGTCAGGGTGGCTGCTCCCGTATTTCAGTGAACTGGGGGCAGACCCCTTACTTCTAAGGATGCATCCATTCCCCCTTTTAACTCTTTGGCCAGAATGCAGGCTCATGGCCAAACTTAGCTGCATTGAAGGCTGAAAAATGTATTATGTATTCTGGACGGCTGTGTACCTAGCTAAAATTTGAAGGTTATAAAGAAAGAAGAGAAGAGCAGCTGTAGAGAAACAACTATCAAGGGGTATCACAGCAAATTAATGACATTTCCAGGACTAGTGTTCTATTTCCAGACTTCTGGTCAAATGCTCTTTCTACTATACCATAGATTTTCCTCATGGAGATGTGATCTTTAATTAAAGCCTGTAAGATCACTTTGAACATGTACAAATTCATCACTGTATATCCACTGTATATCCATCCTAGAGTGTCTCTCCTTTGCTTAAGAAATGTTTGTATTTATTAATCCTGAGGCCTCATAGATAGGAGTCAAGCAGATCCACATTTATTGTGTGTGCCAATTTATGACTTTGGGTACAAATGAAGAAAAACTCTAAACTTCAGTTTCTTCTCTCAAATAGTGATATTATCATTATCCTAATATTGTTTTAAGAATTAAATGGGAAGGACATCTGAGTGGCTCCATGGTTGAGCATCTACCTTTGGCTCAGGTCATGATCCCAGGGTCCCGGGATTGAGTCCCTCCTCGCAGGGAACCTGCTTCTCCCTCTGCCTGTGTCTCTGCCTCTCTTTGTGTCTCTCATGAATAAATAAATAAAATCTTAAAAAAAAAATTAAATGGAATAGTATCCATGAAAGAGCCCAGCCCTGTGCCTCATACAGAACAGGTGTCTGTTGTTGGCAAGTGTCAGCTCTGTCTCTTTTCTCCTTCCTCCCTCGGAGTTCCTCCAACCCCAAGACAATCTCACTCCCCAGAAAATAATTGCAAGGAATCTAAATCCTCGACTCTTCTCCAGATACCCATAGTAAATTTGTTCAGATGCACTGTTTGTTCTTTCTCGCTTTATAAAAACTCAAATTCCAGCCAATCCTGAAAGATCGGGAAGATCTAGCACAATCATAGAGCTTTTTAGAAGTTACGGATGCCTGAACTCCGGTCCCAGAGGTAACAATTAAATAGGTCTGGAGGTGACCTGGGAATCAGAAGGGAGTCTGATGGGCTGGTGTGTTGCGGGGCAGATCAGTGTGAAAGACTGGGGCTGGGGAAACGGGAGGCTGAGAGGCCAGTTAGGAGGCTATTGTCATCCATTTAGGTGGGATGGAACGATACGGCAGTGATAGCAAATAATGGGTGGAATTTAAATATTTAGTGGCAAAACGATAGGACTTGGTGCCTGATGGGATGTAGGAAAGGTGATGTTCAATCTGATGTCAAACATGTTTTAGCAGTAGCAAAACTATAGCTCTTGAAGTTTATCTGACCTGAACTTGTTGCTTTGAGGTAAAGGACAGAAGGAATTGGAATATATAAAATATTATCATTAACATTATGAAAACCATCAATTATCTGGCACCATGACCCAAATCCAACAACATAGGGTCTAAGTGGGGCAAAAGCCAATTTTGTTCTTAGCTTAAAAATTAATGATACAGGGATCCCTGGGTGGCGCAGCAGTTTGGCGCCTGCCTTTGGCCCAGGGCGCGATCCTGGAGACTCGGGATCGAATCCCACATCGGGCTCCCGGTGCATGGAGCCTGCTTCTCCCTCTGCCTGTGTCTCTGCCTCTCTCTCTCACTGTGTGCCTATCATAAATAAATAAAAAAAAAAATTTAAAAAAAGCTGAGTATCTTTAAAAAAAAAAAAATTAATGATACAAGTATATATAAGGGTCATTTAACTTAACAGATGTCCAGGTAAAAAACTAAAGACTTGCAGGGGAGATAGCCTGACCCCAAGATCATTAATAATATATAAGACCACAGAAAAGTAAACGTTGTCTTCCACTGTACCTGTATAAAAATGAGTGTGCCAAACAGGGAATGCAGTAGTTCCTTGTGTAATGTGTTCGTTTCCGGGGCCCACACATTGAAGGGAGCCTGACATCCTAGAACTTGTGCAGAGAATGATGATTAGGAGGAGAAGATGACAGAAATCATGTTCCATAAAAATCTGTCGAAGAGATTTATTCAAGTATTTATCCCAATAAAAACTACACATATCTAGGGTGCCTGGGTGGTCTGCCTTTATCTCAGGGCATGATCCTGGGGTCCTGGGATCGAGTCCCGCATCAGGCCCCCTGCAGGGAGTTTGCTTCTCTCTTTGCCTATGTCTCTGCCTCTCTCTCCGTGTCTCTCATGAATAAATAAATAAAATCTTAAGAAAAAAAAAAAAAACTAGTACACATGTCCTCCCAGACCCCACCTGTGCGTAGCGGGACTGTCTGGGTTATACTGGAAAAGGAACGCACAGGATGGGGTATGTGTTGGTGTTGTCATCTTTGGAAAGTGGACTTCGTGGTAGCATTTCCTACAGCATAGATACCCCTATATGGGGTCCCTGCTAGAATGACGGTATGAGCAGTGCTGTGCAGTAACAAAAGTGGAGGGAAATGATTAATAAAGGAGGCAATATTCACATGTTCTGGGCCTGAAAGTTGAGCCATGTAACTTGTAAAGAAAAATGTTCAAGGCAAAGGCATCAGTGCATGCATAGCCATACAAGGACAAGAAGCATGAAGTGTTAATAAGCATGGGTTGACAGGAATGAAGACTGCCTTGGGGGAATGGTGGGATAGGTGCCTGGAAAGGACAGTGGGACAATATCCTGAAGGGCCTTGAATGTTGAGTTAAAGAGTCCAGCACTGGGGAAGGGTCCCTGGCTTTAGAGCACCGCATAGAGCATGATCATCTAGTGCAGTCTCTCCCATCTACATTATTTCCTGCCTTTGATAGTAAACATACCATCTCTGTTAAAGTTTGCTTCCTAGCTTAAACTGAACGCAGACTCTAAACCATCAAATCACTTTAGATTTTTTTTTTTACCCACCACAAACAACTCTAGGGTGGCATGCATTTGAACAAATCAAAAGTGATTTCGCTCTTCTAATTTTCAGAGCTTTTGGCTGAATGCAGAGTGAGAAATTCATACCTTTTTCAAGTAGCGTGGGTTCTTTTTTTCCCAATTCCTCCCCTCCATCTGGTTCTCTGGAGGTCTTGGAATCCAGGAAAGTGTTAGTTCACTGTGCTGAAATCCAAAAAAGACTGCTAAACTGTGAAAGAAAATTTGCATTCCAGAGACATTGGAAGAGTTAGCCCCCCGCCCTTTTGCAGCAGTAAAGAGAAAACATCTGTATTTTCTGTCCCCTTTGTCTTTCAGCAGTTACAGAATGGAAAACCCTATCCTCCTGTCTGTGCCTTTCATACCTCCTTCATGTAAACCACTTTGGGCTCCTTGGGGACGCAGAGAGGAACCAAAACATGGAATTATTTTATTTCTGGTGTCAGAAAATATTACAGCCAAGACACAGTTTAAAGGAAGTAAATCACATTGCCGACTTCCCTTTGTGCTCTTCAGGAGGCTGCGTTCCCGTGAATGGGTTCCAGAGCCGGGTGTTTGGAGTTCACGTCAACAGCACTCTGCTCAGAAGGAAACTCCACAGCCGCAGCCATGATGTTGGCATGTCATTAATGGCCTTTCTCAGCCATGGTGCTGTCTTTTGTCTTCCCGTCGGCAGAACTGTAATTAGAAGGGCTTGTTTTCCACAGAAGCCAAATCATTGCCAAATTTGTTCAACTGATCTCCAGAGAATCGAAGTTAGCTCATGGCCCTCTGGCTGTTCTCTTTGCCACTCCCAGGAGTTAGAGGCTTAAAGTTTTCCCTTTCTTTTGAAAGAGGATCAAGTTTGGTTCAAACAAGCTTTTCTGTCATCCCCAGGAGTACAAGGATAGACCTTCTATGACCCTAGTTGTTTGGCTCAGACCACTTGTGGCTTGTTATAATTTAGGAAGTAATTGCAATTCATAAAGCCAGGTAGAAAATAAACAACTTGGCAGAGCTGAGTTTCAGGCAACTCTGAAGGGAGCTGACACGTGAGCAGAATGGTATTGGGAACATTTCTAGTTTCTGCTTGCAGATCCTGACTTTAATGGATGATTCACAATGGATTTAATTCAGATTTGAAATGTGCAGGCAGGCAGTCATTACTATGTATACATGTAGCTGAAAACATCATTGCTTAAACCCCTAGTTTTAGGTTTTGCCCCTGGATGGGTCAGTTACCCACAGTTGACAAATGCCATTAAGTAAAAGAGCATTGCTCTATCTATGCTGTGTGATTAACTTCAGATCGTGTGTTTTCTTAGCGAAATTTGTAGCATGAATTTTTTTTGAGAAATAGACTTTTGTTGAGATAGAGTCAAAGAACCCAAGAGTTGGAAGAGACCTTAGATGTTAGATTAATGTCATTTACTTTTCTCATTCAACAAACACTTATTAAGTGCTTGGTATGTGTTAAGCATTACTCCGAGACTGTGAATGCTGTGGTGTCTCAGCCTGGTGGGGAAATAAACAATAAGCATGTCAGCAACTAAATGCGTGAGGTGATATCAGACAGTGATGAGGCTATAAAGAAAGTAACAAGGCAATGAGATAGAGTCTGGCAAAGGAAAAGGGGGCTACTTGATAGAGTGGTGATGGAAGGCCATCTGAAGATTGTTAGGGAATTTCAGGTGTGTCCATGGTAGTAACGTGCTATTGGATGACTCTTTGGAGTGTTCACTCCCAATCATTCATTCATTTTCTTAATTAAAATTTATTGAGTTTCTTCTGTATGCCAGCCATTTTTCAGTGAACTGGGGTTGAAGCAGTGAACAGGACAAAGAGCACTGCCTTGTGGAAACTTCTGTTCAGTCCTCAAATCAATCACAGAGCTTCAAGAGACCAAGAGGTTTATTTCATAAAGTCTCTTATTTTATACGTATAGGAATTTAGGCCAGAAGAAGCAAATGCTTTCAACAGATCTCACTGCCAGTGTCTGGCCTTCCAAGACCAGGCACAGCTCTTGCCTTAGGGTCATTTCCATGTCACAATCCCATGCAGGAGTTCCATAAACATCTATTTCAGCAGTCCTAGTTTCAAACAGTGCTGGACTTAGTGTTGTGATCCAGAGATAAATCATTTTCCCAATTGAGGCCTCCTGTCCCTGTAAATTAAGGGTAGTCAAGATGGCACCTCACAGGCACGGGCATCAGGGACTTAGTTGAAGAGTCTGTGACAAATTACACCTTCCTTGAGACTTGTGCATGTGCACACACACTCTAAATGCACAATATGTACCTGTTCTGTCATTTATTAGGTGTTCCATGTATGTAAAAGAAAGAAAAATGTAACAACGCAAAATGTCTGTTGACACCAAAAGAAAACTGAAAGGAAAAAAAGCATACTGTATTTTCCGAAACACAATATGCATGGGATTATGGATGTCTCTGTGTATATCTCATATTATCTTCTTTCTGTAATAAGAGTGGTAGAAAGTAGGCTCAGTTGATTAGAGACTGAAGAGCCAAGAATTTGGGTCATTCCTCCTATGGAACAGTAATTTTGCCCAGGGAAAAGAATTTTATAAAAATAACTTTACAGGGACGCCTGGGTGGCTGAGCGGTTTAGTGCCTGCCTTTGGCCCAGGGTGTGATCCTGGAGTCCGGGATGGAGTCCGGCATTAGGCTCACTGCATGGAGCCTGCTTCTCCCTCTGCCTGTGTCTCTGCCTCTCTCTCTCTCTCTCTCTCTTTCACTGTGTCTCATGAATAAATAAAATCTTAAAAAAAAGAAAAATAAAAAATAAAAGGTTTTCCCTCAAAAAAAAAAAAAAACCCAGTAACTTTACATCTCTTTACATTCTTTTTAAAATTTTTTTGTATTTTAATTCCAGTATAGTTAACATCCAGTGTTATATCAGTTTCAGTTACAGTATAGTGATTTGACAATTCTATACATTACTCGGTGCTCATCATGATAGGTGTACCCTTTAATCCCTATCACCTACGTCACCCATTCCCCCCCACATACCTCTCTTCTGGTCACAACCAATTTGTTCTCTATAGTTAATCTTTACTTTGTTAAGAGTGCATTTTACATTTCTTATCTCATTTAATTATAAAAATTCTATAAGGTAGACAGGACAATAATTAGTGTCCCATTCTAAGATGAAAACTTTGACACTCAGATAATGGAATTTTATTCAAGAAGCTCTGAAGTTCCAGTTACTCTAGAAAGTGACTACCTCAGTGGAACCTTATCTGAGTTCTGTTAGTAACCTCTATTTACAAGTTGCAAGTAGCAGGAGTTATGAAAAGTGAACCTAAGACATCATGCCAGGAGGCTGAAGATAGGATTAGCTGAGTCATTGGCCAGAGGGCCCCCATACTTACCAGTGGGAGATGGCCTTGTTTTGACAGTCGCAAAAACTCGTTATGTCAAATACTCAACTAATGGTTTTTCATTGGCCATATAATTATGTCAACAACTAACCAATATTAGTTGTCATATTTCTACTGCTGACAAGGGCGAGAACACCAAAGTGAAGTTTTGGTACTCCAAAACGACCCAGCATGGCATCTGGAAAAAAGCGCTATATAGAAACTGGGGCATTAGGGCCCTGAACTCAGCTCTTTCCCTAGTCTGCGACACTAGGCATTGACTTCCTTGAATGCAATATCCTCCTATTTAAGGGGAGAGAGTGGAACAAGATGATTTTCATAATTTTTTTCAAGCTCAAGCAAACCATGTAGTTGTAAGCTATGGCACAGCAGTTTACTAAAGATTCATAACTACATTCAGTGTGATTGGCATTACGTGAAGATACCCAGGAGGACAGTGTGAAGTAGAAGAATGAACAACTTTGTCTTTGAACTTAGAAGACATAGGTTCAAATCCGAACACGTTTATAGTCCTGCAGCATGTAACCAGGACAAGAAGAATTCTAGATGTAATGTAATACATTGTTCTAGAGATTAAATGAGGTCTTGTTCATGTGCACTTCATAAACTTTAAAAACTCAAGCAAGGCAAGCTGTCAGTTTTTGTTTGGGGAGCATAAAATAATGTAAATTACTTTTAAGAAGGACTAAGAAATGTATGGGTTTGAGGTACAATAATGTTTACTTAGAAAAGTAAGAACAGCTCTTCCACAAAATTCTTAGGAAGAGAAGGAATATCTCTTAGGAATCCAGAAGCTCATTTTATATTATGATATTATCCAGTGGTCCCAGAGTATCATACACAGGATTCCTTAACTACTCCATTTTTTAAAAGAAAGTAGAGATATGAAAATACATTAAAATCGATGGTGAAGGACAAATTAGAAAAAATAGACATGTAGTGCTTATATATAGTAATTCAACTAAGTGATCAAGGAATGACAAGTGAATTAAATATATGTCCTAGACCCTTCGAATTTGTAAGGAGAATGACACAAAACAAATTAGTATACAGCAGGCACTGGGCACTTCCTTTCATCTGTGGATCTCAGTGCTCACAGTACTACAATATAGACATTCTCAATCTTATTTAGTAGATGAGCAAACTGAAGGCCAACAAGGTCAGGAACACTGCCTGGACTTCCCAGCCCAGGTCTCTTGAATCTATCACCACTTCTCTCACTGCATATGACAAACGCTCTCCTCCAGTTCCTGAGTTGACAAGTCCCAACAGACTGTACCTTGAAGGTGTTGTAAAGGCAAATCTGTGATCTGACTTGGCTGGGAAGGAAAGGAATTCTGTTCTTTTTTCCCCCCTCTCACAATAGTCTCCGCGGAGTGCCGTGTGATCTTTTAATTTTGCTCCTGGCATGAAGGTCTGGCACACTCAACAGGGCTCAGCCCCCTCCGCCTTCATCCTATGCCTCAAGGCTTATGAGACATACAAGAGAAGTGTTTAAGGAAAGCTAGCGTACTACAAGGGTTACACAATTTTAAGGTCAAATACCACCACTCCAGGCTTTAAGGTATAGATAAACTAAATGTCCTGTGATGGGACTTTTTTTTAATTTCCCAAAGCTCAGATAATAATCCCAAATTGAGTGCTTCAGAATAAGCAACAGGGCTTTATTTAATTGGTGAAGAATGTGACTTGTGGCTCATGGCAAAATTGAATAAAGTAACTTAATTGTTCTGTTCTTTCTGTCCTTTCCATCAGCCTTTTTTCCTGTGGTTTTAGGACATACTTCTTAATTTTAAATCCAGTTTATTTAATCCAAATATACACGTAAAATTTTGTAAGAATTTTTTTTTTTTCTAAATTCTACATTAATAGTCCTACACATCCTTTATGTTAGGTTGATCCACAGATGTTCATCTCTGGCAATGTTGAGTTCCCCTTCACCAGTGCTGCTTACTACACTGATTTTGTAACAGACTCTTTCTGTGAAAGGAGTTTTGTTTCATTGTAGGTGTATCTGCCACTTAGATAATGAAAACTCTCCTTATAACACAACATCAATTCCAGAGAGTGCCATAATATCCTTCCCCCCGCCAAAAAAGCCAACTCAAATCCCACCCAGTTGGCTTCCCAGCATCACACACCACCGCCATGTTGCCTGTTCCCTCACCATTCAGTAATTACTCTCTCTTCTCTGTGTTTCCATCCCACATTACTCATTCCTCCATAATAGCAATGTGTTCTGCCCCTTGCCTATAGTTATTTATAGAAGTGTCTGCTCCTCCCACTACATTGGGAACCTCTGAGGGCAGGGATAGTATCTTTGTTCTCTCTGCCTCTGTACCTGCCAGAATGTTGAACATTTTGTTCCCCTCTCTAGACTTTCTGTAATGCTAAATTAAATGGGAAGGCCGGCTGCTCTGCTCATCACAAAATCATGCAAAAAGTTTCTTTAAAGGGGATTTATATGAAAGCTGAGGTAATACAGGCATTGGGTGCAAAGAGTTGTGCTCAAAAAAATAGCGGAAGTGAACAAAAAATACGAACGTTGAGTTCTTTTACTAAATTTCTAGTTACATGTTTCATAGTTGTCATTTTTGTGTGTGGGTAATGACATCAAATACAACACATTCTAAGAGTTTGATGCCATCTAATAAACTGACTCAAGAATTTTCCAATCTGTAAAAATAAGAACTCTCATCTATAGAATAGGAATTTTGATTCTGATTAAAAAATCACAGTCATGGGCATGAGATGACACTGGGCTTACCATTCTTATTTTTTATCTGTTTCGAAGCACATATTAGATACAGATACAAACAGAGATATACATAGTGATTTAAAAATAAGAAAATAAAAGTTTAGATTAAAATATAGATATATGGGTAGGGACTCTTGGGTGGCTCAGTCAGTTAAGTGTCCAACTCTTGGTCTCAACTCTGATCATCATCTCAGTATCATGAGATCAAGCCCCATATCAGGCTCAACATGCTGCAAGGAGTCTACCTGAGATTCTCTCCCCCTCTCCCTCTGCCTCTCCCATTCATGTGCATGCATGCATGCAAATCTCTCAATCTCAAATAAATAAATAAATAAATCATAAAAAAAAGATCTGCATATAGATGAAGAACACTTGGAAAGTCAAAAACCTCTTAATTAGAAACCTGTGCCAGACACCTGGGTGGCTCAGTGGTTGAGCGTCTACCTTGGGCTCAGGGCATGATCCTGGAGTCCCGGGATGCAGTCCCACGTCGGGCTCCCTGCATGGAGCCACTTCTCCCTCTGCCTATGTCTCTGCCTCTCTCTCTTTCTGTGTCAGTCATGAAAAAATAAATAAAACCTTTAAAAAAAGAAAAAGAAACGTGCCTCACTGGGAGGCAGAACTACAGGGAGATGTTGTACCATAGTATATTAAGAGAACTACCAAGGTAAAATGATGTCTTCATCTACAGGGAACCCCAAAAGTACTGTCATCATTTGGGAAGTCTTCTTGATTATCAAAATCAAGAAAAAGTTTAAAGTACAAAATTAAGGTAGGGAATATAATTTTTGAGTTTTGTATAATGTCACTGGCTTTTCCGTGGAGGTGTGCTGAGTCATAGCCCTCGGCTCCTCTTTACCACACCGCTATTTCCTTGTGAACACCAACACTTCATATGTGCTTCACAACCTCCTTTACATCATGGTCCACGTGGGAAAGGATGGCACTTACTCAGCATACTGGAATCAGTGGATGGGGCTTCTCCTGACCCAGGGTAACCACTCAGGAACTATGGGAACCCCTGGCCCCCTCTAACTCCCTAAATGGTACACCTGGGACCCAGTGAGGCACACTGTGTCTCACCCTGCCTATCAAGAAGCTCTGGACTACAGAAGTGTTTTTGCATGGTTAAATAGAATAATTTCATTTTATGTGAAGTCCATATCCAGAGTTTATTAATTCATCATCTAACCAGTATTTGGGGAGCACCGATTTTTTGCAAGGATACAGTGGCAGATGCTGGGGATGCAACAATGAGTTTTGTCCCTTACCCTGTAGGAACCCATGAAGTTGACTGTAGACAAACTTGTGTTAAGATCTCGACACATTTCCTCTCTATATTTATATGCGTGTAACTTGTGGGTAGCCAGCCTGAATGCCTTATATGTGTGATACAGAGTGTGTCTGCTGAGATACAACATAGGCATAGTGTGATGCGGCAGGGGATTAGCCACAGAGGGGAGAATTAGGAGACTAATATTCTAACTCCAGATCCGCTACTAGGTGTTTCCCCTCTCTGTGCCTTAGTTTCTAGAATCTGGTAGTTGGACTAGAATCATTTTTTTTTAAACTTATAATATGGGCACCCTCACCCCCATCACCATACTTTCATGCTCTTCATCCAGAAGTGATTGGGACTGTTTTTGATGTGCTTTCCTGGTAATTGTTTCCCTGAGCGAAGGATTATGGGAGAAGCAGGCAAGAGAGGGGAGTTGAAACTCCTGGACAAGAGGAGTCATCTCTAAAGATCTTAAAGGCCTAATAGCTTCAAACTCTTCTTTTTCTTTGTTATTCTTATCCCAACAAAACCAAAAGTATATCTAGAAATGAGATGTCACCCTCGTTTTTTTCCAAGAGTCTTTGCTGTTTCAAAACTGCTTTTGTACCTAAAAAAACAATAAACATTGAATGTAAGATCACATTTTAATTTTATGAAATGAAAATTTTAACATTTCTAAATGGCAGCACTTTGTAGTCTTCCGAATCTTCAAATACTTACGTGCCTTGATTTAAAATACTCATCATTGAACACGCATACACACCTATGCAATATGTAAATTTTGGAAATATTTCCCTATCATCTTACTAGTAGTTAATGCTTATGTTACCTATATGCTTCATTTATATTCAGATGATTCTTCTAGCTCTCTGCCTGTGAATTAGACAAGTTATTTATACAGTACCCAAGGATAGAAAAGATACAACCAGATTGTATCTCTAATTTAAAAACAGTTACATTTGGGAGTTTCATGTACAAGAATTGATTGTGGTTTTATTTTTATTTTCACTTAACTCTGTGCTTTTAATCACAATTGTATTGCCATCACTTTGGAAACATTTATAAGCTGTGCCTTTTAGTAGCTTTCTTGTTTTCTCTGCTACTCTCACATCTTCTCCCTTTAACCATACCTTCATTGGAGTAACTGCCTAAGACAATTTTTAAAGATTCTAAAAAAAATCCTCAAACAATGCCTAGAGTGTTTGAAAAAGAAAAGAAATCTAGACTCTTCGTTCAGCTTCAGCTATAAGGTGCTTCATGGTTGGTCATCAGTTGCCGAAGTGTGTGTCAGGAACCGTGCAGATCCTAGGCAAGGATGGTTATGGTGTGGATGCTGTGGTCCAGATCTTCCTTCAGGACCTAGGCTTTCATTTCCCTGTTAACCATTCATAGCAGAGTTCATTCTCTGCTAATTACTCTCAGTTGAAGGTAACCTCTTCACCCAGGATCACTCTCCTCCTTAAAAGCCTCCTATATCCATTGGCTGGTAGATGCAGGGGTAGATGAAAGTCCTACCCCCTACTGTCCAGGAAGAACAACTGTGCAGACAACCCCAGCTCCAGAGGTCTCCAGCGAACTACGAGTCGCCTTTGCTGTGACTGCATCCTAGTCCAGGTTCTCCCTCTGCCCAGGGGCTTCCTATACTCTCTCACAGGTACTGATCTCAATAACTTCCCACGTGCAAATCTCTGTTTCAGAATCTGTTTCCTAGGAAGCTTGACCTATGACTATGGCTCCCTGTAGCAAGAGTGGGGTGCTCACTGTTTTTGGTAGCAGAGCTTGATGTAAACCATAAAATCGAGTATGTTATAGCAGTGTCATCAGAGAAGCATCGTATAATCCTATGGGAGTGGAAGAAAAGTGACTTATTTTACTTAGGGTACAACAGAGAGAGAATTAGAAGTGTTTTGCAGAAGAGGTGACATTTGAGCTTAACTTTGAAGATTGAATAGGTATTCTCTAGGCAAAGAAAGATGTGAGCTATTCTGGGCTTGTAAAAGAACATAGCTTATTAAAGAGGTGGCAAAGAGAGTTCAGAGTAGCAGCTGGAAGGTGGGGTCCATGGAAAAGAGCAGCTGAGATGGATCCAGAGCCAGGTCATGAAACACTCTACTGATCTGGATGGTTCTTATGCTGGAGTGTGCTCTTCCTTCTTAACCACCACCAACTCTTACCCTCTGCCCAATCAGCCACAACACCCCTGTTACACACACAAGATGCTTTTGAGTAGACAAACTTAGAGATGACCTTCTTTCACTTATTTGCTTGAAGACTTACTTCTTTTTCTATTTTCTTAAAAACTATTTTATTTATTAGCCATTTCATTTTAACTGACTTTAGAAGAGCCTTAGGTTTATGCAAAGAGGCATCTTTTGGTCTGGCTTTAAAATAACCTTCTATAAGAAGACATAAAGATCTTCCTTCGTCATGCTAGAAAATCTACCACTAGTAATTTCTGGAATTTCAAGTGGTGAAGACATAGTAAAGATTATACAGTCCAGGTTCCTAACACATGAACTTTTCAAACGTTAGATGAGAGGTTACCCAGTTATTTTTAGTATATTTCTAGTAATGGAAACATTGCCCTCTTCCCAGTGTTGTTCATTCTGACCCATCACAGAGCAATACAATTGCAGAGTTAAAATTAATCATTGTTTTACAGTTGAGAAAATGGGTCCACAGAGAGAAATTATTTACCCAAGTACCCATATAGTGGGTGTTAACAAAGGCAGAGGAACAATCCCTATTCTTTATCTAGCAACTTCTGCTCCCTATGCCAACACAATTAATTAATCAGGTCTGTATATGAATTAGAGAATTACAGGAACCTGGGGTATTAGTTCCTCCTCTGTCCCTAATGAACCCCGTGACTCACGTCCAACTGTATTAGTGCTCTGGGTCTGTTTTTCACCTGTGAAATCAAAGGCCTAAATTAGAGGAACTCCTTATTCCCTCCTCTCTAATGTTGTAAAAGCCCTTTACTATTTTATTTACTTAATTATTTGTTTTTTAGAATGCATCTTTTTTTTTAAGTAAATTCAATTTAAGGGCACCTGGTTGGCTTAATCAGTTAAGCATTCAACTCTTGGTTTTGGCTCAGGTCATAATATCGTGAGTCATGGGATCAAGCCCCGCATCCAACTACATTCTCCGCAGGAAGTCTGCTTGAGATTCTCTCTCTGCCGCTCCCCTCACTTGCTCTCTCTACCCCTCTTTCTCTCTCTTTATTCTGTAAAAATAAATAAATAAATTATAAATTCAATTTAGTTAATATATAGTGTATTATTAGTTTCAGGGGTAGAATGTAGAGATTCATCAGTTGCATGTAACACCCAGTGCTCATCATATCATGTGCCCTTCTTAATGTCCAAAACCCAGCTACCGCATCCCGCCCCATCCTCTCCAGAAACCCTTAGTTTGTTTCCTAGAGTTAAGAATCTCTTATGGTTTGCCTCCCTCTCTGTTTTCATCTTATTTTTTCTTCCCTTCCATCATATTGATGTTTTATTTCTTAAAATACACCTCTGAGTGAAATCATGTAGTCTTTGTCTTTCTCTGACTAACTTATTTAGCTTAGCATAATACCCTCTAGTTCCATCCATGTCACTGCAAATGGCAAGATTTCATTCTTTCTGATGGCTGAGTAATATTCCATTGGGTGTGTGTGTGTGTGTG
The DNA here is from genome assembly GCF_003254725.2 of Canis lupus dingo. Lineage (NCBI taxonomy): Eukaryota > Metazoa > Chordata > Mammalia > Carnivora > Canidae > Canis > Canis lupus. Next base: position 21,140,994 of record NC_064276.1, read on the forward strand.
TGTGTATACCACATCTTCCTTATCCATTCATCTGTCAATGGACATCTGGGCTCTTTCTATATTTTGGCTATTGTGGACATTGCTGCTATAATCATTGGGGTGTGTGTGCCCCTTCAAATCACTACGTTTGTATCCTTTAGGTAATTATTATTATTATTATTATTATTATTATTATTATTATAAAGTATAGCTGATATACACTAGTATATTAGTTTCATGTGCACAGCATAATGATTCAAGCTTCCACTAATGAAATTAATAAGTCACGGAGATGAAGAGTACAGTACAGGGAAAAGAGTCGATAATACCGTAACAACTTTGTATGGTAACTACACTTAATATGGTAAGCTTCATAAGAGTCTTTACTCTTCTTCAAAGAGAAGATGTTTCTCTGGCTCCTAGTGAACCAGTTAGAGTTAGAAAGGAGAAGGAGGGCAAGCCCGGGTGGCTCAGCAGTTTAGTGCCGCCTTCAGCCCAGGGCGTGATCCTGGATACCAGGATCGAGTCCCACGTCAGGCTCCCTGCATGGAGCCTGCTTCTCCCTCTGCCTGTGTCTCTGCCTCTCTGTCTCTGTGTCTCTCATGAATAAATAAAATCTTAAAAAAAAAAAAAAAAAAAAGAAAGGAGTAGGGTACAGTAAAGGGAGCTGACCAAAGAAGTTTCATATGTCCTCCATCATTTGGTAGCCCAAGCTTCCAGTCAGCTGTATTCATAGACACTTTATTTTCTGATTTGTGGGCATTTTATAGTAGTCTCACTTTAGGCATATTTTACACTGTTTTTTCCTTTGTAGCATAAATGTTCAGATTACCTGTCCTTTAAACAGTGCTTCCACAGACCATAAAGTCTTTCCTTAGAAACTGACTCAACCTTATATGCTGCTGCTGGTTTTGAGTAAATGGACTAAATCTTGTAGCCAAGCCTCAATGCAAACAAAAACATTCTCTGGTCAAGCATTTTCTGGTTTGTTCAACTCCATTACAGGGCTGCCTTTAAAAAAAAAAAAAGTTAAAACCCACAGAAGAGCAAAACACAAGCCCTGGGAAGACAGTTTGCAGCCACATCAGCTCAGATCACCAGGACAGAAAAAAAGCAGGGCCCTCATTGTCCAGAGCATCATTTTCTCCAAACTTTCATCTTATGTTCTTCTGCTATTTTAATTTCACCACTTCAAAATGGGGGGAAAATAGGTTAATAGTTTCCATGAGTTTAGACTGTGACCAGAGGCGTACTAAGCAATTTCAGAACCTCCAGCAACCACAGCTTTGAGGAGAGGATGGTGATGAATTTACCAATTCATTTTGGTATGGATTCCAGAGTCAGGAGAGTCAGACCAGTCCAGCAATTCCCGGGTATGATGTAAACAGTACTCCTTCATTCATTCTTTTTGCACACATTCATCCTAGACTTAGTTTTATTCTAGGTATGAGACAGCAAAATACATTCTTAAGACACGGTCCCCAAGGCCTGCATTACATTGATACCAAAACCATTTTAAGACACCACACACATAAAAAGGAAACTACAGCCCAGTATCACTGATGGACACAGATGTAAAAATCCTCAAAAAAATATTAGCAAACCAAATCCAACAATACATGAAAAAAAATCATTCACCAAGATCAATGGAATTTATTCCTAGGTCTCAAGAGTGGTCCAGTATTCACAAATCAACCAACATGATACATCACATCGATGAGAGAAAGGTTTAAAACCATACAATCATTTTGATAGGTGCAGAAAAAGCATTTGACAAAGTACAACATTTATGGTAAAAACCAACAAAATAGGCTTAGAGGGAACATACATCAACATTATAAAGGCCACATATGAAAAATCCACAGCTAGCATCATAGTCAATGGTAAGAAAACTGAGAGTTTTTCCCCTAAGATCAGGAATGAGACAAGATTGTCCAGTCTCACCACTTTTATTCAATATAGTACTAGAAGTCATAACCATAACACTCAGAAAAGAAAAAGAAAAGGCATCCAAATTGGTAAGGAAGAAGTAAAACTTTGATTACTTGCAGATGACATGATAATACTACATATAAAAAACCCTAAAGACTCCACCAAAAACTACTGGAACTTATAAACAAATTCCTTAAGGCAACAGGTGACAAAATCAATATGCAGAAATCCATTGCATTTCTATATACTAATAATGAAGCAACAGAAAGAGAAATTAAGAAAATAATCCCGTTTACAATTGCACCAAAGATAATAAGATACCTAGTAATAAACTTAATCAAGGAGGTGAAAAACCTGTACTCTGAAAAGAATATAACATTGACAAAAGGCACTTAAGATAACACAAGTGGAAAGATATTCCATGCTCATGGATTGAAAGAACAAATATTATTAAAATGTCCATATTATCCAAAGCAATCTACAGATTTAATGCAATCCCTATCAAAATATCAACAGCATTTTTCACAGAACTAGAACAAAAATCGTAAAATTTATATAGAAACACAAAAGAGCCTAATAGCCAAAACAATCTTGAAAAAGAAAAACAAGGGGGATCCCTGGGTGGCGCAGCGGTTTAGCGCCTGCCTTTGGCCCAGGGCGCGATCCTGGAGACCCAGGATCGAATCCCACGTCGGGCTCCCGGTGCATGGAGCCTGCTTCTTCCTCTGCCTGTGTCTCTGCCTCCCTCTTTCTCTCTGTGTGACTATCATAAATAAATAAAAAATTTAAAAAAAAAAAAAAAAAAAAAAAAAAAAGAAAAAGAAAAACAAAGTTGAAGGTATCAGAGTTCCAGATTTCAGGTTATACTGCAAAGCTGTAGTAATCCAAGCAGTATGGTACTGGCACATAAATAGACACATAGATCAATGAAACAGGATAGAAAGTCCAAAAACAAAGGCACAATTACACGGTCAATTAATTTTTGATAAAAATGCAAGAATATGCAATGGGAAAAAGTCTCTTCAAATAAATGGTATTGAGAAAACTGAACAGCTACGTGCAAAAGAATGAAACTGGATGACTTTCTTACCCCACACACAAAAATAAGCTCAAAATGGATTAAACTAAATGTGAGATCTGAAACCATGAAAATCCTAGAAGAGAGTACAGACAGTAATTTCTCTGACATTGGCCATAGCAATGCTTTTTTAGATATATCTCCTGAGGCAAGGAAAATAAAAGCAAAAATAAACCATTCACTACTACATCAAAATAAAAAGCTATTGCACAGTGAAGGAAACAATCGACAAAACTAAAAGACGACCTACTAAATATGAGAAGATATTTGCAAATGACATATCCAATAATGGGTTAGTATCTAGAATATATAAAGAATGTATACAACTCAATACACACACACACGTCATAATCCAATTTAAAAATGGGCAGAAGGCATGAACAGATATTGATCTAAAGAATACATCCAGATGGCTGACATAAAAGATGGTCAATATCACTTATTGTCAGGGAAATGTAAATCCAAACTACTATTAGAATGGCTAAAATCAAAACACAAGAAAGGTAAAGAGGTGGAGAAAAAGGAACTCTTGTGCATTATTGGCAGGGATGCAAATGGTGCAGCCACTATGGAAAACAGTAGGGAGGTTCCTCAAAAAGTTAAAAATAACACTATCCTAAGATTCAGTATCACACTACTGAGTTTTTATCCCAAAAATACAAAAGCACTAATTTGAAAGGATACATGGGCCCCTAGGTTCATTGCTGCATTATTTACAACAGCCAAATTATGGAAGCACCCCCAAACATCTATCAATAGATGAATGGATAAAGACAGTGTGAGATGGATGGATAGATAGGTAGATAGATAGATAGATAGATAGATAGATAGATAGATAGATAGATAGATAGATAATGGAATATTACTCAGCCACAAAAAATGATGAAATCTTGCCATTTGTAACAACATGGATGAAGCTAGAGATTAAAATGCCAAACAAAATAAGGCAGTCAAAGAAAGCCAAATACCACATGATTTCACTCATAAGTAGGATTTAAGAAACAAAAGAAACCAACAAAGGGGAAAAAAGAGTTAGCAAGAAATGAAGAAACAGACTCTTAATTAAAGAGAACAAACTGTTGGTTACCAGAGGAGAGATGAATGGGGGGATGGGTGAAATAGGTTAGTACACTTTTCAGGATGAGCACTGTGTGATGCATAGAATCATTGAATCACTGTATTATGCACCTGAAACTACTGTAACACTGTATGTTAACTGCACTGGAATTGAAATTTAAAAATTAAAAAAGAAAGACATGGCCCCTTCCCTTAAAGAAATTAGTCTAGTAGAAGAAATAGACAAATGTGAAAAAAATGTTAATAGAATGAACACTGTAAGTGCTATAAGCAATGTTAATGGGGTTGCTTGGGAAGAGTGGAGAAAGAAGCAATGATTCCAACTGAAAGCCTTGAGGAAGGCTTCACTGGAGAGTTGCCTTTTGGCCTGTACCTTGAAAGGTCAAAATGACAAATTATGGTTCATACTAGGTATTAGCCAATGCACAGAAGTGCGGAAGTTTCTTAAAGGTTTGAGTAAGAGTGAGCAGTCTGAGACATTAGGGAAATCTGACCCTAGAAAGGGAGGTTGAAATGTCAGGCAAGGAACTAGCTCTTTTCACATTGTAGAGCTGTAGAGGTTTTTGCTAGCAGCAAAGTTACTTGGTCCCATCTGTGCTTTGGAAAGGAAACCAGAAGTCACTTTGGGAATAGGGAAGTGTTACAGGAGGAGAGATGCAAACAAGGAAGCCAACCAGAGACTCTCGCTATGGTTGAGACATCAGCACACTAGTTAGCTACCAATAGGCATTACTTGCATCATGGCCATTTAAAAGTTTTCATGGTAAGAGGGCAATTCCAGTCCTGTATCTTTCTAATCAAATCCCCATCCTGGGTTTATTCTAGATTGCAAACTGAATCGGTCTAGACATCTCATTTGGAATATAGCGTATTACATGTGAAACATGGTTGTTTGGGAAGACAGCATGGGATTCTGGGGCAGGATGGAAATTAATGGCTAATTTTAACAGTCTTCCTGAGTCCTGACTCAATATATAGTTTCTCTTTTGGGGAGGGCTTTGGTTTATTATTGTTGTTGTTTTTAATTTCAGCATATTTTTAAAGCCAGAGAAATTGACTTTCTTAATTCACTTCCCAAAACGGCAACCCCTCTGGGTTCACCATTTCCATCAAGAGCTCATCGTACCACACTTGGGGTTGGTATTCAATTCAAGGCTTTACATCATCAAAAGCCTCCTTGATTATGTTGAGCTCTGATTGGCTTCTACACCTGGCACACTCTGCGAGTCTCCATTGTCAGGCAGACCACTCTAAAGGTCCTTGGTGACCCCATCAGGTTTTTGATGTCTAGTCAAGTTTTAGAAGAGTGAAGTGTTCTTCCAGGGGAGAACCTGGGTTAATGTAGTTCAGAGGTCAAAAAACTACGGCTGTGAGCTCAATCCAGCCTGCTTTTGTCAACAAAGTTTTATTGGAACACAGCCCGTTTACATGTGTGCTGTTTACAACTGCCTTCACACTATGACAGCAGAACCAAATTGCTGCAACAAAACCAGAAATAGCTACTATATTTGCCTTAACAAAAATGTTTGCCATTGAGCCTTCTAACAGTGGTAGAAGAGAGATAGAAGTCAGAAGACATGTGTTCTAGATTTGCCACCTACCACCTGGGTGAATTTAGAGAAGACACTTGATCCATCTTATGTGTTTCCTTAATATGTTCTCTGCCTTCTTCCAAGCACTGTGATAGGCACATAAGCCAATGTGTCTGTAATGGTGCTTGTCATGCTGTAAGGGACTAAATACATGGAGCTTCTGCAAGATCCAACTTGACGCTGGCATTTTTCTTTCCCTCCTCAGAATACCCTGGAGCAGTGCAGTGTGTGCTCTAAGCCCATCATGGAGCGGATTCTGCGAGCCACCGGGAAGGCCTATCATCCTCACTGCTTTACCTGTGTGATGTGCCACCGCAGCCTTGATGGGATCCCGTTCACCGTGGATGCTGGTGGCCTCATTCATTGCATTGAGGACTTCCACAAGTAGGCAGTCTGCTCTGTCCCTTCCAGCCTGCCAGTCCCCTTGGGAGTCTGTTCTTACTATCTGATATCTGGGCCACACATTTTTCTTTCTCAGAGCCGTAGGATCTCAGGATTTGGTGAGACCTTATAAAGAGCTTGCTTATCCCCCTCCTCTAATGTGGGAATGGGTATCACTTAATCCAACCAGTCCTCCAACCTGGCTTCTGCTTGAAGGCTCCCCTGGAGATGATCTGTCACATCTTCATGTGGCTCTGGTTCTGAGAAAGTTGACTCAACTGCAGAGTATGTGCATTGGAAAGAGGAAGGATCCTGGGTTAGCCCTCCCTGGCCTCAACATGAACAAGATGTGTTACAGTGGACAAAGTGCTCAGTGCCTCTGAGCTTTTCAGTCTGGTCATTAGAACAGAGCCTGTTTTAAAGATCCCGAGGTGTCACAGCCATAGAGCTGACCTCTACATCTTTGCCAGTCTATAGCAAGGAGGTCACAGGGAGATGGACATGGGCACAGAACAATTCACTTCCTCTTCCAAGTACAAGCCTCTCACATTTTGGGGGCAGTTTCATGTCATTAGCAACATATTCACATCCTCTCATGACCTGTTTGCCTACCCAGGCCTTCTTGTGCTCAGGACACTTGCTAATAAAATTAACGAATGCAGTGTTGTGCAGGTCTTTTGAGGAAGATTGGAAAGTAGAGTCTCCAGGTCAAGACCACTTACTCATGGGCCTGGAAAAATGTGCCTTATTCAGTTTTCTCATTCATCGGGTCCTCTTTCCTCTATTACAGCTGTGAGATTTTCATGAAAATCACATAGTTTCATGTTTTGCTTCTTTTGATTTGGCCCCTTTGTTACCTGGCTGATGGGTTGATGACATTTGTTACATATATTTAGGAACCATATGAAAACCTTAGAGGTGATTGGTAAGTGGTAGACATGGAAGCTTCCTGGCTTGCTTGCTGGGCAGTCTGAGTCTTTGAGGACAGTCCAAAGCTCTCACAGGAATAAAGCTCATGAGGCTCATCGGTTTGGGTCTCCTTTCTATGGCCTCCAGTCTTATAGGTTAATTTTCACCGCTCTGTTGATTGTCAACAATCAGGAGGAACTTACCACAAGCAGTCTGGGGACCTGAGACTCCTCTATTTTAAAAGTGAATTTCCTGACCACTTTCCAAGTAGCAAAGAAAGTGAAAATCTCACTGAAAGACGTGAGGCTGAATGAATTAAAAAAACCCCAGAGGCAGGAATTCTCAACCTGAATTAGACAAGTAAGGGCTCACTTTGAAAGGGCAGTCACAGCATAAATTGTACTTCACGTTGTTGATATTTTTAGCTTGTAATTACACATGAAAAAAAAAAACCTGCATCTATTTAAGGGAAGTGAAAAGATACCGATGGGGAGTGTGTTTCTGTGGCTGTTTCTCTCCTTTCTTAGACGTACCCTAATCCAAGAAAGACTGGTAGATGTAATCAGAGCACACGTGTTTCTGTTGCTGGAAAAGACTGATCTATGACACCCACCCCCCCAACCAATTAAAACAGGAAATCAATTCTGACAAATGGAAGTTTATATCTATGCCATTTATCTTTCATTTCTAAGAGTGAGGAGCATAATTAGAGACTTGGGACTGGTGACGTAAGTATGGGGGTCTCAACACTCCAGACAAGCAGGCTTATTAGCCCCTAAAGGGGAAAAACTGTCTCCAACCCCCAGCTCCACCCCACCCCCACCACCAATCAATGGCATGTTAAAACACAAATTATTTTTTAAAAATAATGTCTGCTTGATTGGCAGGTATGTAAGAGGGGAAGCTTTTTTATCTTTTCACCATTTCCCAAAGGAAAATAAGAGAGAAATTCTACAGAACTCTGTGTCTGAGCCTCGAACGTACCATAACACAAAGCAGCTAAAAGCCCCACCCAGATTGGGTATTGCAAGGCTAAGGAGAGGGTGCATAGGGGGATACGGCCTCCTTCTGTGGACTGTTGGGGGGCGCTTGTTCTTGGTCTCCCTCTGAGCTTTTAGGAAATATCTTTCCATTCCAATTCAACCACATCTACCAAGAGCCCTCCTTGTGCCCAGTGCTAAAGGAGAGAGATACAAGGAGAGAAACTGCATGGGTAGAAAATGCACAGACACACAGAGAAAAGCCCCTGTCAGCAAGGAGCTTGCCAGGAGGAGGGGGGGACAAGCGCAGAGCATGTGTGATACCAGGCAGAAGGGGCCAGACACGATGAGACAGGCACAGGCAAAGGCTCGAGCTGTCAGAGTCAAAAGAGATTACTTGGCCCTGAGATCTGGGTAGGCTTCTGGAAGCAGAATTTGAAGAGTATTTTAAGTGAGAAACGGAGATTCCTGACAGCAGGAACAACTCAGGAAATAAAGAAGGCCACGAAGTGAGGAAGGGCTTCTCTCCATTCCAGGAAGATTTGCTTGGCTGTAACTGGAGCAGCCTGGGAGTGGAAGTTGCTGTGAGATACAGAAGGCCCATGAGAAGGGATTCATCTCGCCTGCTTAGCATCCTGTCTTCTAAACCAGCGCTTCCCAAATGTTAATGTGCTTACAAGTCACCTAGGGATCTTGTTAAACTGCAAATTCTAATTCAGTAGGTCTGGGGTGTAGGACCTACAGTTCTGCATTTCTGACAAGTTCTCTGGTGGTCTTGGACTGCACTTTGAGTAATAAGCTTCCCAAATACTATTTTTAAGGCCTTGTAAAAAAAAAAAAAAAAAAAAAAAGGCCTTATAAGTGGGCCACCCCCCCCCCCCACCCCCCCCCCACCCCCCCACCCCCACCCCCCCCCCCCGTATAACCACCTTCAGACAAGGTTGGCCCAAGTCCTCCATCCTATTAGGTAGCAACTCTTTTCCCATATGTTATTTCAGATGACTGCTCAAACTAGTTCCCTGGCAAACTGTATCTCTCATCAACACACACACACACACACACACACACACACACACACACATACTTTCGAATTTCACCTAAATGGCCATCTTTCAAATGCCAACTCATTTACCACCTCCTTGGAGAATGCTTCCCTGACCTCAGCCCCTCCCTATCCCCCTGTTTGAATTTATATCTTTCTCTATATTCTGTAGAGTTTTGTAAATCAGGTATGCCTAGTACTTAAGCATAGCCTGATTAATCATAAAGAACACACACACACACACACACACTTTTACCCTTACCACCTTAGGTCGTTTCTGCAATATGACAGGATGTGTATATCTCAACTAATAGAGCAGATGCAGAAATATATAGAACTTCCTCACCAGTCTGATTGCTGGAGTCCCAGTTTATTTCTATATTCCCACTGCCAGGACAGTGAGCTCAGAAAAGCTGGCTTAGCTGACCCTTTCATTGCATTTGAGCCTTTATTTCACTATCTGTGCTTTCTTATCAGAGACATTACACTCGTCCACTTATTTGTTTAATCAGCACCCATTTGTTGATTGCCAGAAATGTGCCAGGACAAAGATGATTAAGACCGGCCCTCTCGGAGCCTTGGCTCCCATGGCTGTGAAGCAGAAATGATAAAAACCATTTCTTCATAATGTTGCTGTCAGTAAAAAATGAGGTCAAGTTCACAGAGTGCTTAACAAGCCTTGGCATATAATAAGCACACAATATATGGTAGCCATTTGAACCATCAAAAGGGTTTTTTTATCAGATTTATTTTTATTATTATATTATTATTATTATTGTCTGCTTAGTGAGCTGAGCCTTGAAACAGACCACCTGGGATTTAGAACAGTCTTCAAAATGCCGGCCAAGGAACACTGTGGGGACTGTGGAAACCACTTCCTGTCTCTTCACATTGTTTTTTCCCCATCATGGAAATGAGGCCAATGGGTAGGAAGCAATCATTACTCAGCAAGAATACAAGTTATGCCTCTCCAAGAGGAAAGACCTTGAGATTGAACATAAAGGAAGGTCCAACTCACATCTTTTTATAGAGCAAAATGGCAGACAGTTCATTTCATTAAAGATAGCCTGAAATTCTGCTGTCTGCCCTGGTCACAGGAGTTGGTTTCTGGAGATTCAGAGGTTGAGCAAAACCTGCCAGCTGGAAGCTCACAGTTTAGTGGTCCCCAAAGGTGTGCGAATAATTACTACTAAAATAGGCAAATTCAGTGAGAGATATTTTATCCTAAAGAAATAAGTAATTCTACTTGAGGAAAGAGGGGCAGGCTCACAGTTCAATGATAGGCAAGACATACTTTTGAGTTTACAGTCCCGATAGGCTTGGGGAAAGGAAATTCTGCACTGGATTCCAGAAGCCTGCTTATTTCACTACTGATGACCCAGATTCAAAAATAATCAGATAGTCCAAAGCAGTTTTTTTTTTACCACTGAGTGTAAACTTCTCGCATAAAATGCCAATTATAACAACTCTGATTACTGCTGCAGTTGTACCATGATCCTTTTAATTTTTCTTTCATAGCAATCAATTGATCTGCTGCTTAATTCATATTTATTTAGATTGCAGCCACACAGATGCCTTTTGGGTGCTGCCAAGAAAATTAATATGTACATATAGAGTATAATGTATGTAAAAATGCTTTGACAACCATAAAGTGCTCTGCAAAGTATTAGATTACTATCATTATTTCTTTTTAAGTCTCACTACAAATAGATAAATTTTAACGTCATTAATCTCAAAACCATTATCATGAAAAAAACTGACTTCCAGAGTCTGTTTCTCCTTTTTTTTCCACCCATCCTTTCAGTTTTTATCCCTGGCCATTTCAAATCATGTCTCATTTCACACCTTCCCAAATGCCACCCCTAATTTCCAGGAGATGCAGATGAATGCACAGCCTGTATTTGCGGCCTCTTAATCTGTTATGAGAAACAAATTTTAGGGCCGTTGGTCATATTAAAGAATACTAAGAGATGAGGAAATATTAAAATTCCTCACCAACAGTTAACCTCAAAAGCACACATATATGTATATCTACACGTGTAAATGCTCATACCTTTTAAAAGTGCTAAAACCCTCTAAAAAATAAAGAACTTGGCAGCTTTTGAACTTTTTTCTTTTCAAACCAGAGTTTCACACAACCAAAACGTAGGAAGTCCAGACGTGGTCATAGCAAGTTTGGTGTAAAGTTTGGCATATTTAAACTCTCTGACCTCTGCTGTTTTAAAAAGATAAGGGGTTGAGATTTCTCATGTTAATTCCTAGAGCTTAGTTTCAGAGAAAGAGGCTCTAATAAGTGGGAATGACACAGTCACCAACCTCAGAATATTTGTGTAGGGCCTGGAAGCACTCTAGGAGCCGAAAAGCAGAGTCTAAGAGCAGAAACCAAACAAGACCAAATCAAGCAAAAGAAACAAGTAAGAGCCCCAGGACCCTGCCCGAGCCCAGGTTTTGTGTTTAGAATCTATCCACAAGTGAATTCCATGGCACCTACCAAGTGGCCAATAGCACCTAGATGTTCTTCATGCATAAGGGGTACACACACTAACTCCCCACCTCCCCAAATATCACAGTATTTATGGTCTAGAAGGACATCAACAGTCACCCAGTCTATATCCCTTATTTTACACCGGTGGAAGCAGACCCAGAGAAGGAAAGGAACTAGCTCAGGGTCACACAAGATGACAGAGCAATTGTCTTGACCCTCGGCTGGCTCCTCTTCTTCTCACTTCTGGGTCGCACCCATTTGTCAGTGTAAATACTCAATGTCTAACCAGTACCGTATTCTCCATTTTCAGGAAATTTGCTCCCCGATGTTCTGTGTGCAAGGAGCCTATCATGCCAGCCCCAGGCCAGGAGGAGACTGTCCGGATTGTGGCTCTGGATCGTGATTTCCATGTTCACTGCTACCGGTGTGAGGTCTGTGGTAAATGCTCCCACACCCTTTCAGTTCACAGCAGGCATTGGAGAGGCTCAGCAGAGCTGGGTTTTCACAAAAACAGCAGTTATTCAATCTGCAAGGCCTATGCTCACAGGACTTGGGTGCCTGTGCTCACAGGACTGGAGTTTTAGATCTTAGGCCTTCATTTAATGCTAGTGATACTGACTAAGTCACTTCACCACCCACTCTCAAATTCCCCACCTGTGAAAAGGACTCAAATTCTTAGTAACCTCCCCAAATATGGCTGAGAAACTAAAATGCAAAACTGTGTGCTAAAGGACGTTGTAAATCACAAAATGCTAAATTAGTGACAAATGATATTCTTGTTACCATTATGATTGCCATTACACTGAATCTTTAACCATGGCTCTGCTAGTCTATGGGACAGAGATGCCATTTTCACCCCATTGAGAAGGATAAGAATTCATTCCTCTCAAAGGGGTGGGAACTTGGCGCTCCAAGTCGTGGAGACTGGTTGAGTTACAAGCACTGACTTAGCTCAGAAGACGGGTGGTCAGGCGACCGCTAAGGGCTCCGAGGGAGATATGTGTGGGTGCTATGGGAATACACACAAGAGACTGGTGATTCAGGCTGCAGGTGACAGGAAGGCTTCTTGCCCAAGAGACAGTGGTCGTTTCCATAGCCAAGAGCAGTGGCTATATAATCCCCTATAATCTGCGTATCAAAAGGGCATCACATTCAGAAAGTGAGTTTAAAACATTTTCTTATCCTGGTTCTAGTTACCCAGAGCCCCCCTTTGGAAGCAGTTTCCTTGTTTTCTACTAGCTCTCCTGAGGGCAGTGGTTATCAGCTCCCTCTTCTCTCTACGAAGGGTAGTAGTAGTTGCCTTACCGTCCCACCCTCATGACAGTGGCTCATCTAGTCCCACTGGGTGATCTTCCCAAAACACCCAGGCCGGTGGGGCTGCCATGGCTCTCTAGAACTGTGCTCATGGCACTCACTGCATTAGTGGAAACTGACTACCTGATTTATGCAGGGCTCTTTGTTTGGACCTAGAGCCCAAGCTATGTCTCTGTGTCCTTAACATGAGAAAAGATAATAAACTAACAGCTTTTACACCAGATTTTATGACGACAGAGGAACAACCACCTCCAGCCTCAGAACTGACCTGAATCATAAGTGTGAGAGAACAGATAGATGCTTTCAAGGTCATTTTACAGATGGAGAAACTGAGGCTTAAGCAAGAAAAGCTTCCGACATTGCTCACACACTTGCTATGCATACCAATAGGCTTTGACTTTTCGTGGTTTGGGATTTGGCGCCCAGAGTTGCACAAAGGGTGCCTTTTTCTCCTTCCAGATTAAATGAGAGCAAGTAAAAAGTAAGTTTGCTTTAAAGTCCCATGAGTTTGTTTTTTTTTAAAAAAAAACAATGCTCTAGAATGGGAGGAACTCTGGGTTAGAAGAGGACAGACCATCATTCTAGTCCTGCCTCAGATGCTGCAGGACACTGGAGAAATCACTTCCCTCTCTGCCTCTCACTTCCCCACCTATACAAACAGGGAGGGTGTCCTGGACACCCCACGTGGCCCCTTTTGGCTCTAAGATGCAAGGAGTGGATGATTCCAAGACTGTGGTTGACTCCAGGCTCTTCATGGCGCCCAGGTGATCATAGATGTCAGCTCATTAAATAGTTACACCCATATCATTTAGGAAGTTTCCTTCTTTCTTTATTGCAATGAAGAGTTCATCTAATTCCATTGCTCAGTGTCCAAATGCCTCTAGAGTTGCAGAATATCTGCTTGCTCATTTGTGCAAAGCCAACTTCTGGGAAGCCTGACTCCTGCAGCCACTGGCGCTGCTGGGGTATTGTAGGCGATACCCTTTCTGAGCTTCCATGTCATTGTTAGTCAAATGCAGACATGAGCCCCAGTGACCCTGTTGCTCTCTTTGTAGACTGCAGAAGCAGGGCATGCAGTGGTGGTGGCCTTTTAGAAGAGTTCTCCTAAAGTTAGCAAGGGCACGCACTTCCAGATGAAGTACTGTGTTTTCCTTTGCAAAGAAACTTCCATTTTCTCCAAACTAAGGACCAAAATTTGGCTGGCTGTTACTTGACACTTTCCAAAATGGAGCTGCAGAGGTGCGAAGGACAGTCATATGGTCCTTTGATCCTTTACAGCTCTGTAGCTCCTCTAATTTGTTTCGAAATACTTCGAAACACATTCATTTTCCTCTTTGATCCTCCCAACCCTTGGTGAGGTAGGACATGAGGAATTATTTTCAATGACACTGAGGGAGAGCTAAGGGATGCCCCATGGGTGTAGGGGTGGGCTATCTCCCCTTCCAACACATTCCTCTACACCACACTGTCTCCTTCAGAAAGTGCAGCAAAGCAGTACTCCCAGCACACGTTAGGGTTTTATTTTCCCACTACAGCTGGAACCAGGATGCAGAGCGTAATGCGGGCCCTTCGGCCCTTCTGCTTGGAAGGAGGCCTTCTACAGCTTTGCCACTGCCCAGAAACAGCCGCGGAATTCTGTCCCTGCACCTGTGCTTTCCTTTTGAGAGATCCTTGGACTCATGATAAAGGGCAAAGAGGACTTAGCAGTTAGGGATCTCTTCTTGTCTTATTTTCTCTTGCTCTTGCTGTTTTCAATGCTTAGCTGAAAACAAAACCAGTACCTGGGGCTCCCAGATCCTCAGGTTCTTCTCTTTTTGGACTCGCATTTCCTATGAAGCAACCTGAGGGGGGTGTCATTTTACCCCGTGTGTATTTATGTCCCCAAATCTCTTATTGGGTGTTGTATCCTGGGGAAGGACCAGAGGGGGCCGATGGTACGGGAAAGGAGAATTAGTGGCCATGCTGTGGAGGCCTCAAATGGCAAGCGAAGGAGCGCAGTCCTCACGCACGTTGTTTCCAGTTGCACTCACATCCCTTGCATCTGTCTTTCCAGGATTGTGGCGGTCTCCTGTCCGAAGGAGATAACCAAGGCTGCTACCCTCTGGACGGACACATCCTCTGCAAGACCTGCAACTCTGCCCGCATCAGGGTGCTCACCGCCAAAGCCAGCACCGACCTTTAAATACGGTCGCCTGCTTAGCTGGTTAGTTGGTGGCGCTGAGAAGAAGGAAACACAAGAAAAAGATAAGAAAAGAAATGGGAAAATACAGGAAAGGCAATCAAGCCGTGGGATAGTCTCTGTTCTTCCTCTAATATTAACCTTTCTTTAGAAGCACATAGATGATGAGATTTTTTTTTTCTTGTAAGTTCTCACCAAATACACATTTCACATTTAATCATGCAGGACCTCGATGGGCCTTTGTTCCCCAGGACTTCCACATTTTTGCACGGATTATACTCCATCCCATTCACTTCTGCATTCCTTTAACTTTTAATCCCTGTGTTTGTCTCACTTTTCATCTGGTTGAATGGCTTTTTTTAGCGTGGTATTTGCTGTCGCACAGTTTTTCCTGGGTGAGTCGGCCGACTCACAGGTGCTTTGAGGCTTGAAGGTCCCATCCTATCAGCTCCCCGTGGCCTGGGATCAGAAAGGATAGCCATTCTTTCTCTGTGTTTTGAAAAGCGCATCTTGTTGCTCTAAACTAGCCATGCCCCTTGGGGGGTTGGTGGGGGGAAGGTGTGCCACGTGTGTTAAGCTACAAAGAATTTAAGCTGTAAATTACATAGGTTAAAACAAGCCCCAATTTAATTTGCAACCTAATTTGATTGGAAATTCAAAATCTCTAGTGACCAGTGGTCAGGGCTCATTTGTAAACAGATATTGGTGAGAGAGAGCCAAAATTCACTTTTTTTTTTTCTAAAGGAATTACCAGTGGGACACGCTGGGAAAAAAAAGCATTTGGGGGGTATTTTGAAAATCCTATTAATATCCCACAACACCATCTTCAGAATTTCCTTTTCCATGCCACCTAGGTAATAATACAGACAAACTTTGTTTTCTCTGGAACGTAACATTTCCAATACTGTCCCACTTTTCATCTCCGAAATACTGCCATTTTTTTTTTTTTTAATAATATCCAAACACAACCACCAAAGTTGAGTTTTCTCTGGAGGAAGATGGTTGTAAAGAACTGTTCTTATTCTTTTTTTTTTTTTTTTTTTTTGTCCCCCAGGCCCAGGTCCTTTTTGCCTGACAACTGCAAATCAGAGCACACAAAATAAAATTGTGTAGTTTTGTTTAGTTTACTTTAAAAAGACAGGAAAGCTTGAAAAAAATGTGAAACCATTTCATTACTACCGTAATCCTGCCGCAACTCAAATCGCATATCATGGGGAGATGTTGTCCTATCATGGATGTGACGTTTACACCACACTTTCAAAGACAATCGCTGAAAAAAAAATTGCTTTTTTTCTGAGCTAAAAATATGCAGAGTCTCTGCCTGGAATCTTTATTCAAACTCTTACTGGGCATTGAAACACTTGCTTGCCAACTACAGAACCATTCTAGTGGGTTCTGACTTGTTTCTTTTAAAGAGAGACACCCATCTTTGTAACGGCAGGTTGCCATTTTGTAAACTAATCAAATATTTTGGATTGAGATTTCTTAAACGTTTCTTCAAATCTTCCACAAGTATATACTTTTAAATTATGAAGTATTTTAAATAGACACAAAATATAAATAATAATATAATGAATCCCTGTATACATAACACCCAGTTTAAGAAATCAAATATAACAAGTAGAGTTACATTCCCTTAGGCGCCCTTCCCTGAGTCCACAAATACCTTTTTCATGATTATAAAGTGATAAAGTCGATTTTCTCTTCTGACATTTACTTTAATTTTTTATTTTAAAGCTCAGAACAGAAATGAAAAGTTATTTGTGCATGTTTTGATTTATACCCCATGCCTCAGGAACGCCAATTACATTTATTTTACTTTAGCAGAAATGATTGTAAAAATGGTTCTGTTTTCTTTTCTTTTAATTTTTCTTTTTTTTTTTTCAACAAGAACTTCTTAAGCCTATGGTCACTAGTTCATCTAAGTTAATTTGTGGCTCTTTTGCCTTGGTCACCCAAAGTGACTGCCAAAGTTACAGCTTTGCAAAGTTTTCTTGGAAAACTTTGTTTTTTTCCCCTTACTTTGCTACTCTTATCATTGGTCTTATATTTTTCTTAATGTGAAATACAATGGGATTCATTTTGGGCAGCATGTGAATTTTTGGATACAATAGTGAAACTTACTTCTGAATTTCTGTCCTCCAAATCCAAGATCAGACATGCTGATTACCTCAAAGAGCACTGACTTTTAGACAATTGGAAAGAGAATGTAATTTGCTTGAATGGCTTCAGCAGTTTGTTTTCTATGAAATACTTCGGGGGAAATCATGTTTAGGCCCAAAGCCCAATTTATTGAGAGATGGATTTTATCTCTTGAAGAGCAGTCATATTATTATGAATTTTGCTAAAAGAGGAAAATGTATGAAATATTTATACTATAAAAATGCAATGACATTCTACTTGTTTGTTACATTTAAGTCCTCGTGTAACTAAATGTTTACAAGCCAAAACATTTTAAAGAGAAAGTTATAAGAAAATGCTGTCACATACCCATCACTGTGGCATTGCCAGAATATTGCTTGCTTTCAATCTTTATAGTACATTTTTATCACATAACCTCAGAGTATCTTTACCAAAGAGTTTTAAAATAAATCTCTTTTTAATATAGACTTATTATACTTTTATAATAATGAATGTGCACACACACATATGCAGAAATATCTAGATTTAGATTTCTTTTCTTTCACAAGGTATAATAAGGAAAGGATCCTACATATTTTAGTCCAGGATTTCTTAAGTATATGATTTATATTGCTTTCTTGTCTTTTCTATTAATCATTTGGTTGAAACAATGCCAAATCACTCTTTACTCTTTTAGTTATGTGAAATTTTGCCTATAACAGAGACAGAAAGATGATATGACCTTAACAATTATAATTCTTTTGTCTTTGAGTATATTGTCTTGATTATTATTTAAATTCATAAATAATAGAAAAATCAGAGTTTATAAAAGAAAGTTTGTTAAAATATACAGGCTTTAAAAAATTGTCAAGAACATAAATATTTGGTAATTCTGTGTAATGAGAGACACGGAAAAGGAAAAAAACCCCACTATGTCATGGGCTCTGCACATGGTTTCAAAATCAAATTTCTTCACTATCAGGATCCCTAGCTCACACTGACTCAATGTGGAGTCTTATTTGCAAGCAAAATTGCATTTAACTCAAATAGCATTAAACTCAAAACTAAGTCATGTGTCCCAACATAGGACATCAAGGCTTTGAGATGCTGGACATCTCTGCAGCTCAAAGATGTGGGTTCTTTTTCCTGTCGTTGATAAATTGTTTTTGTAGGGGCAACTTCTCAAATCAAAATTATGTCATTGGCTGTATGCTGACTAATGCAGCAGTTAACACTAACGCTGTTTTCTCGCCACACAAGATTCTGCAAAGATGTTTATGGTGATGTTTAAAGTATATAAAACTCTAACTACATTTAAACAAGTGTTTTTATTTGGGTTCAGAGGAAGAAAGAGAGCACTTTTACAATGGGGCTCTAGAAGAGGGTTTATTGAATATAGACAGGACTCTAAAAAACACAACTTAACAACAGTTTTCCTAGTTAGTAAAAACCCTATTAATGTGAACCAGCCATGAATAACAGTGTTATTTCTATTTGATATGGTTTGGGCTTCTCTTGTCAAATCTGTGCCGGCTGCCCCCTGATCCCTCCATCATCAAGTTTTGAAGGGTGTCGGGGAAATTATGGCAGCTGCTAGGGAGATCAGGGAAACACTGGTGTGACCTCCCAGCCTCTCACCACTCCTCTTGGCTTGGAAAGGCTTCTTTTTCTCATAGACATTTCTAGAAATATTGCCATTCTACCTTAGTATTTCACATTTGTAGTTTAAACAAGTGATTGTCCATCTGTTGCCTAGAGCTGCAGTACATGTGTGTTATGAATGAAATATGACAGCATGTTCCATACCCTGCTTTAGCCATCTGTAGGAAACCAGTAGGCTGAAAAAGATGTACCTCTGCAAAATGTGCCTGAAGTCCCTTTCTTGAGATCGCTCTCTCAGTGCACTTTTGTGGGAGACAATCAGAGAGCAACATGTATGTGTGCCTTATGTGTAAAGAATCTCTACACTACTACGAATACTCCAGTGGAGAGTCCATAACATTAGCAATCATCTCCCAAATTTCCAAGATCCACTCATCAAAAAAGAAAACAAAATCCAGATAAATGTAAACTCTTTTATCTTAATGTATTCTAATAGTGTTTCTTTTCTCCTTGTCTCTCGGAGAAGTACCTTATGGATTCCTGAATTAAGAGAACACTTTTATGCCAGAAGGTGGTGTTTCAGATGTTTAGTGATTATCTTTGGTCTTACTCTGATCTTAGTCAGATAATGAAGGCAGACTTCAGTATGAGCCTTTACCACCATTCAGCACATATTACTTTTAGTAATTGTCATAGCTTTTTGGCTTGTCTGTGGTCTTAATTTAATAGTGGACAGAACCAGTTGGGAGCAGGATTGAGTTCTGAGTCATTGTGGTACGTACAACCGTGGACATTTCAGGTTGTTATTCATGTGACAGATAGCTAGAATGAAACTCTTCTCAAGAGGCTGTTGTTTGGGGTAGCTTATTCAAACCTTAAAAAAAATTATCTGATTAAAGCTCCGTGATTTGGTGAGAATTCTTCCTCTTTTCCTCTTTGCCTCTTTTTCTCCTTCCTTCCCTTTTCATTCCTGCCCTCCTTTCTTACATTCTGTCCTTCTTTTCATCCTACCTATTAATGATATTGTGGCTTGGATTTTTCACAAGTAAATTATATCAGTGCATTCTGATCTTTATGGAATTATGATCACATTAAGGGAAGAAGACGACTACCGTCAAATATATATGGCATCCATAAACCCTTCCTTTTAAAAAGGGCATATTTTCCAGATTGTATTTATTCATAAAGCGAGATGAGATAATAGAGTCTTTCAGTTTTATTTTAATGAGTTTTCATCAGGGACTCAGATCATAGAGTTCTTGGCAAATTCACTTATGACTGCCCTACTTTTCTCAGCTATATGCAAAGTGATCTTTCTAAGATTAGGTTAAGAATTTTTTTTTTAAAGTCCGAAGCATTCTGACCGACAAAACAATCATATTTTTAAGTGGTGTGGCATGTTATTTTATTCCTAATGAAACTTGGTAATTTTCCTGCTGGCAAGGAAAAACTATCATCCTTCTGGAATTTTTACACATATCAGCATTTTGCCTATGAGCATAATATTAAATCCTAATAGTCGGATCACAGTATTTAACAAGGGTAGGTCAGTGCCAGAGTTTTTCCTAGATCACAGCTCACAGGCCTGTAGTATGTTTATAAAAAGCAAAAAAAGCAACCTGAGAAGAACAAGTCTGGATCTCTCAGTAAAGCATCTTGTTAAAATTCAGCTTTGAGATTCTTTTGAACTCTGGCTAGTACTGATAAAAATATGCCCTCTGTGTCCATTTCTTTTTAATTTGTTTGGAAAAAGCTTATAATTCTAGGGATGTATTTCTACTTTGCGTCTCTGCTCTCACTTCTACTTTCTTTAAGTTTTCACAGGATTTACATTGACTTTCCTTTTTGAAAGGGTCATGTGTGAGGAAAGCAAAACATATTTAATATATAGTTAATTCAATACGTAAGTGAATTAGCCAAGTCTCGGTAGCTATGTTGTTTTGATACAGAAACAGAGTTTTGTTTGGTTTTGGTTTTTGTTCGTTTGTTTGTTTGTTTGTTTGTTTGTTTTTAACCTGTCTCCACGTAGAGTGGGATTCAGAAGACAAAGGAGGGATTTAAGAAAAGGGACAGTCTACAATTAAAATGATGGCCAGAGAGTTTTTGTAAAGTATAACTCTGAAAACATTGGAGGGGTTTTAGGGATCAGCAATTGTAGTTGTTTGAACAAGTAAAATATTTATGCTTCCAAGTTTACTATGTATTGAAAAATCACTATAGATAACAATATTTGTTTCCCTTGTCAGAAAAAAGTGAAATGACAGCAGCTGCTAGGCCCCACGACATGGATCAGAGCTACTCCAGAACTTTATAATGCATGTCCTTTCATCCCCTCCAAGAGAGGGGCATAGCTCATGCTCAGCCTGAAAGATGGTGATACATATTCTTGGGCACACCGCACTGCACCCTAAGCATCTCTGAAGGTTAGAGGTTTCTGCTTTCACTCATGAAAGGTTTTATCCCTTTCCAGTACTTGCCTGATGATGACAGTAAGTAGAAGCTTTTAGATCTGTGGTTCTCTTGTTGAAACCCAATCATCCACTAATCTGTAATGCCATCCCTAAACATCCAAATTATAACTTATTTAGACTAGTTTTCTCTTTTTTAGTTGCAAACACAGAAAATTAACTTTATCTTACTAACTTTAAAAGAAAGAAATATAAAATGGCCTATCTTCCTTTAAAAGGACACTTATTCCTTTCTCTATTTTACTTTTCTGCCCCTTGTACAAAAAAGTTATAGACACTATTTAGTTATCCAACAGGCATGTGTGGCTTATTTTGTGGAAAGTATGGAAGATGCATTTTTGTTAAATTCATGAACATTTCCCCTTAAAATCACATAAAAAAAATTACTAAAATCTTTGGTCTTTGTTTCTGATTGTTACTTAATTTATCCACAGTCTAACCACACTAATACATATCTCTATTTCCAAGCCTTTGTTATAAACAAAAATTAATATTCTGCAAATAAAAAGTTATACATACTAGAGAGAGGAGAAAACCTATAGCTAATTCTTTTGTAATAATTTAAGATACTGGCATTAATCTTTCCTTACAATACACCTTTTTAAATTTTTCCAAGCTACTCATTAACTTAGGGGCAAGAGAAAACCTTACTCATTTAACTCTGATAGACATTTAACTGACCCAAATGGCAGCCTTATTAAACAACCCATATAATGGATTCAGTCAACCTGTCACTGACCATAGCTTCTAGTTCACTTCTAAACACCAGAAGTAGAATGATTTACCAAGAATAAGACAGATGTTGCTATATCGTCTTGTGTTCTACACTAGCATTGAGGGTTATAGCTGACCCCTGACATCCTTTGGTGGTGTTGCCAGACAAACATAGAATCATGGGCCTTTTAAGAATCGGAATCTCTTCTGTTATTTTGCTACCAAGTCACCATCTCATTTCTTAGACCTGGCCAGTATGTAGTACTGTTCCCAGCAGTCCATTCTACTATTATGGCAACTCTTTTCTACAAAAGTTCTTTCTCCTGCTGCATATAATTTTTTCTGCAGGGCTTTGCAAAAACGATTCTAATGTCTAAATCTTTACTTCAAGATCAGATATCACTAACTCTTTCAGCTCTTTCCCATTTATTGACATGATGTCAAGTCCGATCACCCTACTGCTTCTCCTTTGAACAGTTGTATAAATAGTTTCTAATTCTATTTCACTCTACTTGATGAGGCCTAGTAATCACCTTGGGTCAGGCTAGGTAGAAAAACTTTGTTCTGGAGTTGAAAAGTAAATGGACTTGAAGTCACCCAAAAGAAACTGATAGCCAATGTGGAAATTTCCACCAAGGACTCAAGACTCAGGAGAGTGGAAGGCAGATGAGGCTAGATCTTCCATGTGTACAAAACAGACCTTTTACTTTGTGTCCTATTTTTGATGTAGCCAAAATTAAAGTCATTCTGAAAACAAGAAGCAAGCTAACTTGTATGCCATCCGTGAGATTCCCACTTCTTGGTTAATGTTTATAAAGTCTCTTTAAACCTACTCTTCCTTTGTCTCTGTCTTCTCAGAAATAACACATTTTTTTTTTTTTTTTTTTTTTTTTTGGTCCATGTCCCCATACTGAATGCAGAAAAAGAGTTCTGGCTACTTTCTAGGTTTAACATAAATACGTACTTGCTAATTGGTTTTGAGATTCACTTCCATTCTTTTGTTCTCCGATGTTTGTACCTAGAGATGTTACACTTTAGACCAAGCAAACAGCTTCCCTACATGATCAATTAGGAACTATTCTTAGGAGTCCGTATTTCTCTTTATTTTGTCTTTTTAACCTTTCTAACCTGTAAGCCTCTGTGTATATCCTAGAAGCTACCCTACATGGCAGTCCAACATCCCTTTCTCATATTAATTTAATAATTACTATAATAGAATCAGCCCCTAAGTAACTTTGATTCAGTCCAGTTGCAATAAGGTCAAACAGGTTCAATGTGTACTAAGGTCGATAGCATTAAGAAGGGTACTGCTTTCTAGTGGCATCAGTAGGGCTTCGTTGAGGAGGGAAACTTGGTAAGAAATATTGAACTGACTCATTGAGTTAATGTGGAAACGCTGAAGGGAGACTATTTAAGGCACTAGAAACAACAGAAAAGCACAAGCTATCCTTAGACCCTCTACTTTAAGTATTATGGATTCTGGAATTTCCTTAAAGGAGAAAAACTTTCCAGATATTCAGGGTCAATGGGAAGGTAAAAGACATAGAGGAAATCTAATTCAATTGCTATTTTCTATCTTGCCTCTTTATAATTGGAAGATAGGATGACTGCCAAAATATAAACCAGCACATACATTATGAACAGGAAGCTTTATACCAGATTACTCTCAGAGCAAACACATGTGTCTTTTGAACCCTGCAAGAGAAGAAGCAAGTCATCCTTATTTTCCTATGACTTTAGGTCAACAGTTGGAAAGGACCCAGCCATCATCTATTCCACTTGGTGTTAAAATTCCCTTGCCAATTCACTGTTAAGTGACAATCCAGACTCTGCTTAAGCATCACCTGCATCAACAAGCTCATGACTTCTTCTCCCAGGTGCCACACAAAACTAATCTTTAGTACACAGTAAAATGTTCTTCCTCCCTTCATTTTCCTTCCACGTATACTTGTTTTCATCTTGGGAACACATTACTTTAAAAGGGAAACCTTCATTATTAGCTAAAGATGACAAAAACCTTTTAAAAAATCCTTAAAAATGGTCTGAAGGATTTTCTGAGGGTCAGGTTTTAGAGTTTACGAGTATTTTGTTGTTGTTGTTGTTGTTGTTGTTATTTTCTAACTCAAAAGACAAAGTGTTCCGATAGTTGGTATGTAGCTTTTTGGACTCCTCCAGTGACCAACCCATGAACAGTCCACTCCAGTTACCTGGCCTGCTGCTAATGACCTTGAAATGTTGAAACCTGCCTGCCCCTGATCTCCACTTCTAAAAAGGAAGAAGTCAAAAGCAAAAGAGAGTAGTTCTGTCGAAAGTCTACTTCTGTCCAGTTGTTGTTTGCCAAAGGAAATTCGTCCTTGGGGGAAGGGGTGACATTATGTTGTGGTCTTAGGCAGAAGTGTACAGATTCTCTCATCAGCACCCTGGGTTCCCATGCACCGCCGGTAGTGCCCCTCCCCAGCTTTGAATTAGAGAGCCCTGTCGGCAGAATCTGTCATCAGTCTCCCGGGCAGGACCTGGGGGTGGCTTTCTGAGCTCTAAAATAATAATTCCTAAGAGAGCTTACAAACTGCTTTCACACATGAAACAGCCCTGGGAGGAAGGTTATTAATAGCCCTATCCTAGAAGAGAGAGCCGAGGCTCAGAATCGTTAAGTGACTTGCCAAAAGCGATACAGCTGGTAAGTGGCAGATCTGGGGACACAGCCAGGTCGTGCAAGTCCAGTGCTCTCTCCAGTGGCCACTCTCAGGGCACAGACTACCTCAGAGCACAGTATATGCTTCACACACACTCGTGTGCCCTGCTCAAAGGCAGCCAGGGCAGTTCTCATAGACCATTAGAGACCTCAGGTGGCAAAGCCACGTGTGCCCGGTGCTGCCTTGCCATCCTGCGTGCAGGGTCTGTGTCATCCTGTGGGAAACTACTAGGCATTCTATCATCTGATCCGACATCAGCACTGTGATGATGTCAGTGGGGGAAGGCCACCGCCAAGAACAAACAGCTGTGCCACCGAAGCACACTGCAGCAAATTTCCCCGGAGACGGTTGGTTTACTTTACATTAAGGGGAAAACTCTGGAACTGTGAGGTTCAGCATATCAACCAAGATTGTATCATTTCGAATGCGGCAGAGGGCAGAGGCGACTTGGTCCTTAAGACAGTCTCTCTCCCGGGGGTTACGATTTATGCCCCACAGAGATGGAAAGTGCTGGAGGTAAGCAATGCCTATTATTCTCCTTCTCAGTTCACATTTATTGAGGCCCCACAGAGTATGTCACTGCACCAGGCATTTCCCAACCACCTTACCAACCCATGACCTTGAAATGTCTGGGAGCAAAGGCAGCAGGACCGAATGCAGCCTCCCTATTTGGTGTTTGCCCTTTGGCAGATGGGGCTTCCCAGGCCATCGTGGTTTTGTGATCTCTGTGTGCTTACTCGAGGGAGTTTGGTACTGTGTTGTCCCCAGGATGCTCGCTTGTAAGCCACTGTGTATATTCTAGAAGCTACCCTACATGGCAGACCAACAACCCACCATTCCTTCCCTTGAGCTGCATCTCTCAGGAAGATGTGCCTTTTGATGGGTGCTCTTAGGTTTTTATTTCCTCCTATTTCTCATTATAGTTGTTTGGCTTCAAGTTAAAGTCGGTGAACTGATTGAAAGATGTTCTCTCTTCATCTGAGTTAAATCTCCTGCAGGAAACCTTTAAAATGATCTCATCTAATAAGCCTTCTAGGCTTTTCCCTCCCTAGAAGCTACCATCCATCAAGCCACTCTCAGTGTCCCTCTGCTTATTCCCTGGGATTAATGAGGGCCAAGTTAAGTCACAAATGGCCTCTCACTCCTTTCCACACTTCACACCTGGAATACAAAGGATGTGCCAGCGGGGCCAGCAGGGTAGTACCCTTAGCGGAAATGGCAACAGTCAGAGCTTAGAAAAAGGAGCCTTGTCTTCCCATGAGGCTTGATCAATGCTCTGGCTGACGCAGTGGAGAGCAATTCTTGTAGGATAGATGGAGTATCTCCACCCAAGAGCGGGTGAAAGGAGAGAGAAGAATTTTGAGAACTCTCGAGAATTATCTAGGTGAGTACACCTGGGTAGGGACATCCATGAGTAGAACCTGTGACATCTCCTCAGCAGGAACAAAAGGGCAGGGAGGCAGTGAAGATGAAGAAGCAGCCCTTTAAAAAAAAAAGAAAGGGAGTCACAAATCCTGATCTCCCTTTACATAATGTAAAGAAAATTATGAATAAAACTTTTCCTTCCTCCATTCTGCATGATACAGTCCTCCATATGTAGGGAAAACACAATTGCGTTGTCTTTAAAACACACACCCGTGCACGTGCGTGCACACCCTCTCACACATATGCACATACAAGCATCTTCCAAGAAAGCTGATCCTTCAAAAAAAGAAATCTTATTTTAAAACACTTGGGTTTTTCAGGCCGGGAAATTAATAATTCCTAGACCTGACCCATTTTTGTGGCTGCCAAAAAGGAAAAGAAAAAGCTCTTTAAATTTTGTATGGATCCATTTATCTCTTAAAATATGCCAAAGCAATTTGAGGTGGGGGTGGAAACGAAAGTATTTATCACTCCTGCTTGATTCTCTCTTTACATCTCTATCTGTGGGGAAAAGGGTAAAGATTCTTCCTGGGCCGTTGTTATTGATGCATCGTGTTATCACCTTGGAAGACGCCTGCTTGCTCCCTGCCAAGAGGAGAGTATCACACTTGCTCTCCTAACTTCATTTACTCTATCACAAGGGAGTAAATATTAAGTCTGGATGTCTTTCCTCACAAAATTATTTAATGCCATTTCTGAACTGCTTTAGAACATGCAAAAAGGGGAGAGCTAGTTTTTCTTGGATACATGTCTCCTTTCTTTTCTTTCTTGGGAGACTTAAATCTAAAGGGGGAAAAAATCCAATACCTTCTCATCTCTTTTTCTCTGTGGGTGACAGCTGATGATCACTTAGGAACCATAAGCCAGAAGTAGGAGAAGAGCATAGCCGGGTTATGATGTATCTGCCAACGTGTTTCATTCCTTCAAACACAGACTTCAGAGGAAACGGGATTCTTAGCAGTTAAATGCCAACAATAGAAATGGCCTGATTTTAATTTCAAATAGTAAAAGGCAAGTTGATATTTAGGCAGTGTTTGCATTTTACTAACCCTTCTGCCGATTTTTTAGATGAATGCCAAGCACATCAGTGTATCAGGGAGAAATTGCCAGAAAGAGCCAAAGTGCCTTAGACCTCTCTCATTAGGTTGAAGCTGGTATGCACCCTACCAGCCTTCTCACTGCGCTGAAATGTCAGAATTGAGATGCATCCTTTGAGGAAAGAGACTTAGAACCCTGGAAGTTAAATCCTGTCACCAGTACGTGTAGCAAAGTAGTTGCAAAATCACGTTTCAATGACTTTCTCCCTTTTACTCCCCATCTATTCTCTTGGGAAAGCTGATAAGCAAATTATCCAAGAATTATTTCCTTATTAAACAAAGTTAGAATCTCCCCGCCCCCCCAAGTCTGAATTCTCCCCTTGTTCTTTTTCAGGAAATATGAAATAGCAAACAGAACTAAAGATGCCACTTGATTGTCTGATCCTTTGGCATGAATAAAATTATCCTGTGATTGAATGTGCCTTAAGTGAAAATTTAAACTTAGATGCAGAATTTTCACAGCTGGACGCCGTGTTAATTTCTGCCAGGTTATCTGTGCAGGGAACTACTTTGTTTTTGTTTTGTCTTTTAAACTCCACGTTTATCATTAGTTTAGCAGATTTGGGGCTCTCTCTCTCTCTCTGCTGGGAATATGTGCAATTGTGAGACGCACCCAAAAAAAAAAAAAAAAAAAAGGAAGGGAAAGAACTTTCTGAGTGGCAAATCTGTGCCATGAAGGAGACGTGACATGGAGATGCAGAGCCCGAGGATAGTAATTTCTCGGAGCTGCACACACGAGCTTTTATTTCATGGCTTTGTCACCGGCTTTTCTCCTTCTGTGCCGTCACCTTTGAGAAATACGATGCCACCTTCTCCAAGTCTGCCTTTTTAACAGCTACAGTTGAGTTGGCAAGACTTCCCCAGCTCTGAATATAGCCATTTGCCGACTCCGGCCTCTTTGCGAGACTGACTCAAATCTGTGATCTTCTGTTCAGCATACACATCAGCAAAGTGAGAAGATGAGCACTAAATATAGGCTCTATTAACTTTACTTTTAGACTTACTGCCTTCAAAAAGTGCCTATTCTGAGAAACATAAACGTTATTCCTACATATGTATGTACACACGGTACCCAGAGTCATACTGTGCAGCCTTCAAAAACATACCATCTCGAAGAGTAGGTGCTAAGATAAGGAACGCTTGCCAAATGGAAGAAAGTCACTCATTTCCAATATCCCCTCTCGAGTGGCACCGTGGAACAGGCTGCAAACACATTCCCTGAGCATTCCTTGCTGATACAGCCACTTTATATTTATATCCGACTGGATGGTGGCATACTGCTGAGGCTTCCTGTACTCTGCTACCAGGGAGTATATGCTGCATGGAATTGGAATATTTAGTCAGAAAAAAAAAAAAACCGACATTGTTTAAGAGAATTAATAGAGCCCAGGATCTGTATTAGGATATGCGTCATATGTGTGTTTTATAAACTAAGCATTGGTGGGTTTAGAATGTCAGCACATTTTTTTCCTCCTTTTATCTCACAGGCTAACATCAGTGAAAAGGGAAGAAAAGTCTTGGCTGTGAGGATTGGAGGCTCAGGGGGCCAAATGTCCTTGCCAGATCCTTAGAGCATCTTTACTTTGACTCCTAAAAATAGTAGCATATGTTATCGAGTGGCTTTTGTTTCCATAGTTCTGCCATGGGCACTGCAAGCACAGATCCTGCTGATGGAGCAGCAGCACAGCCTAGACCGAAGGACTCTTATCCAGGTGTGGCAGTAGGAGAGGGTCCAGGGAAATAGGACGAGGTAGACCGTGCATGATTTTAGGAAAAGGGTTGAAGGGAGGACGTGCTTCCAAAAAAGATCTTTCTCAATGTGTCGTCTGACTCAACCAGCTGGCAAATTACACTTGCCAAGTCGCTCTCTTTCCTTCTAAGTCATTTGGCTCCATGTTCATTTGAATACGCCTCTCCTTTGGGAAAGAGAGATGCCTCCAGTTAGCCTCTCTCCAAGGAAGCTCTTGACGTCGTCTTGGTCACAAAGTTATCTCCTGCCCCACCCACTTTCACCAAAAGGAAGTAAGGAGGGACGAGCTATAGGAGACGGTTTCCATGGCACTGCAGTCAGCCACCATTCTGCCTTCCATATAAGGAGCCCCCCTACATACACCAGGGATGAGGCTGGAACAGATTACTGTTGCATAATCTTGAGTGTGGACCACCCTGC
Organism: Canis lupus dingo; assembly: GCF_003254725.2. Lineage (NCBI taxonomy): Eukaryota > Metazoa > Chordata > Mammalia > Carnivora > Canidae > Canis > Canis lupus. The sequence goes on from NC_064276.1 coordinate 21,170,232, forward strand.
TTTAGCTGTCATTTTATGAGACCAGTTGGCTCCTTGGAGAAAGAGTGATACTCTTCACTAAAAATGTCTACTCTTCCTGTTGACGTTCGTTTTCTGTTTTTACCTTATCCAATTTCAACACTAGTCATTTTCTATTTTTTAGAGAATCAGATGTTAGTGCTAGATAAGGGTTGAAGAATCTCTGTGTGGTATCAGAAGAAGTATTAGGATACGGGGTTTTTCTCCTTGGGAACAAGATAGATGCAAGGAAAGAGACAATAGAGCTCTCTGTCCAGGTTTCAACCTGATGACCATGACTATGAGAGATAGTTTTGTGTAAATGTTAAGTGGTACTTACAAGTGGACAAAGAAAAGAGAAGGGGGAGACAGAGAGAGGCCAGATTTTCTCTCTACTAGGAACAAGAACTTCATGAGGTACAGCATCGCCCCACCACGATCAGCTGCTAGTCAGTAGAACATTCCTTGACTTGGGGAAAGCCACATGAAAACCTAGAGGGAATATGCCGTTTTTCACATGTGTGCTACTGACAGAGCCATGATATTCCTAAAATATAGGTTTCTCTTTCTTATTTTATTCTTAACAAATCACATTTCTCCACTACATTATGAACCATCACTGACATCCAAAATAACCCACATGATTCCTTATGAAAATAAGAGCATAAAACCTGTTATAAGCAAGTGATTTGGGTATTTTCTTTGTATTTACGTATTATCCAATTATATGAAAACATTTCTATTTACCTTCTGTTTTTCTCAATTATGTTTTTCTAATGCTCTTTAAGAATGAATATGAAAATGATATTCTTTTTTTCTGTAAAAGAACTGCATCTCCTTTATTATATTTAGAAATCCAATAAACTTCTTATTACATATACTTGTCTTTGTGTGGAATTCTTTTTGAGTTGGATAATCCTGGTTTCCTTTCTTCTGACCCCTTTTACTGTGATTCATTTTTTATATCATTTGCTTTCCAGATGGTCTTCTGAGAAGGGAATGCCTCTCAGAGCAAAAATGATGCCAACAAGAGTATGAAGGCACCCACTCTCCTCCACTAACAGCACAGAAGATCTTAAGGTTGGACATGTTCTAAAATTACTTGACCACTCCTTGTCTTAACCTTACAAGTAAAGGTTTTTTTGCCTTTAAAGCTGGATACAAGCAAATGGGTCCCTACATATGGGGGTGGGAGGTCTCCACTTAGCACCAACCCTGGCTGACTTTTCCTCACTTCTTCTCATATGTACTGTGTTTTCTTCTCAAACACCAAGAATCTGCTTTGTACTAAGCATCTTGAAGGATATGGGTATATATCAGACAATTCCTGCTTTCAAGACTTCTATAGTCTACTAGAGGTGATAGATATGCATACATATGGGGAAAGGAAAGAAAGACTAAGGAAGGCACTTGAGAGAGTAATTTAGCATTTTCAAAACTTTCACTGTTCATTGTATCATTTTTGACAGCTCTGTGATCTGGAATTATTTTTACCTTCATTTTAAAGATGAGAATGAAAGACATAAAGTTAATAACCCAACATGACCATTGACTAAAAACATTTTTTTTCTTTTATTAAGCAACAGGTCTATAAGAGAACCCAGTCCACTGGTTTATCCACTAAATCTTAAGTGTGACTAGGAGAGAGAGTACGTGAAAGTCTTCCATAAAATTCAGTAAAGAGTATCTCTCCTTCCCACTTAGGCCTTGGGTTTCTTCTCTCCAGCATCACATGTCAGCCTACTAATGCTGGGGGAATCTGAGAACACAGATGCAAGAAGCCTGCACACAAAAGGCCACTATTAAAAAAAAAAAAAAAAGTATTTATTTATCTGAGAGAGAGAGAGTTGGGGGAGGGTTGCAGGAGGGGAAGGGCAGAGAGAGAGAGAGAATCTCAAGGAGACTCCCCACTGAGTGCAGAGCCTGACTCAGGGCTTGGCCTCACAACCCTGAAATCATGGCCTGAGCCAAAACCAAGAGTCAGATGCTCTACCAACTGAGCAACCCAGGCACCCCAAGAAGCCACCATTTTTAAAGATGCCGGACATAAGATAGTTTTTTGAATAAGTGAATAATAGCCAAATCACTTGGATTCAGTGTATTTATAATTTCTTCCAAAAAAATTGTAAATAATAATGAAGGGCATATAACATATGATCTTGTCTTCTCTTTCCTTTTCTCCTATTCCGCATTTTCTCTTCTGTGGCCCCCTTCTGCTCTCTGTATTCTAACACTAGCAACACATACATTCATTTGTCCTATTCACAGACTGTGAGAGCATGAAGGCCCCTTAGGGCGCTTTTACTCTGATCTTGTGAGGGAATACCAAGTCCCAGAGACATGAAGGGATTTATTCAAGATCACAAAATAATTTATTGTCAAGGCTGGATCTTGAGTCCAGTGCTATCATACTGATGATTTTAATGATGTGGAAGAAAGTGAGAAGAATGTTCTATAATTTACATTTCTACGAAAAAATAAAGACATTAGAAGTAAAAACAGAGAAGGCTCAATGCCCATAGATCCCAATAAAAGAAATTCTAAAAGAAAATAAACCAAGAAGGAATATCAGTGATGCAACAGGGTGATGAGGAAACAAAATGGCAACCATATAGCTTAACGTCCAATAAGTTAGGTATATCCTAGGAATTATGAGGACAGTTGAACTTTAGAATATAATTTATAATTATAATATTATTTGCCACTTTCACAGAACAAAATAGAAAAGTCTTGTGATCCTATCTCAATGGATGCAAAAAAAGGATGTAATAAAAGCATAATTAAAAAAAAAAAAAACTTTAGCAAACTAGGAATAGAAACTTCCTTCACTGAGTAAAGACTATGAAAAAAATTACCCCAAATAGTGAAACATTAGAAGTAATTCTAAATCATAAACAAGAGAAAGATATCTACTATCACCACTTCCATTCAGTTTTGTACTGAGGACTTTAGTCAGTACAGTTATATTAGAAACATGGATGAAATTTATAAAAAATGGAATGTAAGAAGCAAAACCATCATCAATCATAGATGATATAAGTATAGGAAATGGGAAACCCAAAACAGGCAAATAATTAGCATTCAAAAGTTTAACAAATTTTGCTAGCTATGTTAATATACCCAAAACAAAATGTGTTTTATTTCTGTGCAACAGCCACAAAAAGTTAGACGATGTATTTTGAATAAATCATATAAAATAGTCACAAAAAATGTAAAGTACCTAAGAATATCTTTTTTAAATGTAGAATACCTTAATGAAGAAAATCATAAAATTTTACTGAAAAACATTTAAGGAGATCTAAAGAAATGGAAAGTTAGACCATATCCAAAATAGGGAAATACCATAAACATATAAACTCTCCTTAAATTGATCCACAGACTTAATGGAATTCTAATCTAAATCCCACCAAATTTTTCTATTGACTTTGACAAGCTGATTATAAAATTTACTCAGAAAAACAAATGCTAAAATACTTGAGACATTTTTGAAGAATAAGGATAATTTTCTTTACCAGATAAAACCTTACATAAAGCTGTGGTCATTAAGGAGTATATTATTTGTATAAAAAAAGACAAATATACAAATGGACCACTGTTAAGAATCCTAAAACAAAACCATTAATTTACTGTTACTTAATATATGACATAGATGATACTGCAGATCACTGTGGAAGGAGTAGATGCTGAGATAATTGGTTTTTCATGTGGAAAAAAATAACATCTCATCCCTACCTCATGTAGACAAACTTTAAGATCTACTAAAAAAAAATCTTTATGGCTTTTAGGTTAAAAAGGATTTCTTGAACAAAGTAAAAAAACATTAAAACTATAAATAAAAGGACGGATCATTTAGACCTCACTAAAATTAAGAAATGTAGTTAATCAAAAGATTCATAAATAGATTCAAGCTGGGAAAAGCTATTTGCCAGACATGAAACAAACAAAGGGTTACTATCCAGAAACTACAAAGAATTCCTAAGAAAAAGAAATTCAATAGAAAAATGGGCACAAGAACAGATATTATTTCATGGAAGGGGAAACACACATGGCTAATTGACCTATGAAAGAACATTTAAGTCAGTCATTAGGGAAATGCAAATTAAAACCAATGTGAGTTACCATTGTATATCAACCAAATCAGCAATAATCTGAAAGTCTGATAACGTCAAGTATTGGAGATATAATGTGGAGTAATGGTTATTTACATGCAATATTGGTGGGAGTGAAAATTGTTAAAATCACTTTGGAAATCAATTTAGCATTATCTAATAAAGATGAAGACGTGCAAATCCTATAACCAACAGTTCCACTCATGCCCATGTACCCCAGAGGCAAGTACAAAGATATAAAAAGTGCTGTATGGTTTATTCATGGCAAAAAGCTGAAGATAATACAAATGCCCATCTGAGGCTGATTAATCAGTAAATAATAGTATATCCCTATAATAGAATAATATATAATTGAACATTAATGAATGTACTCTAGGCTGAGTAGCTTGATATGGTCAGTCTTCAGAAACATAATATTAGAGGGAAAAAACTGTTTTAAGGGACAAATATATTCCTATAATTTATCAAAATTAAAAATAAGCAAAACTAATAATACTGTCTGAGGGTCTATACATAGAGGAACAAGATAAAAGGAGGAAGATGCGATTGGTGAAAGACATAGGGGAACTTCAGGGGTGTTATTAAGAGCAGATTCCTTTAGTTGGGTTGTGGGTTCATAGGCACTCATTGTGATACATCATAATATGCACTCCTTCTGCGTCTCATAGTTCATAACATAATAGTTAAAAGAAAAAGGGAGGGAAGAAGTTTTCTCTGGTAACTCCACTTTCTACTCCAGCAGAGTCAAGTGCTTAATAAATCCGTAGTGACCACCACATATCTGAGATTAAGGCTGCCTTCAGAAATGGGCTAAGGGAAGTTTCCTCTCAGTGCTTTTTATACAAGATCCTAGAATCCACTTCCTTAGTTAAATGTAGATGAGGATGAATGGAAAATGGAAACTAGAGCAAAGCTCTCAGTGTGGGCCATGCGATTACAGGATACTTCTCTTATCATAATTCCCTGCCCCTGACATCTCCTACAAAGACTTCCGTAAAGTCTCCACTACTTTTTTATCGAAACTAACTAATCCCTCTCCCAAGTTCCCTTTATGGTGCAAACTAGCATACCGTCTCCCCTCAGTTTTGTACATTATCTGCATATCCAAACAGTTATGTGGATTTTTTTTTTCTGAGAAGGGAAAAGTCTTTCTAATATAAGTGCTCCCAAAATATCTTACACAGCCTGGCACATCTCGGATCCTAATTGAATTATCATCCAGTGGAATTAAATTGGTGGTCTTTCAACTTCACCCTAGATTCATGCCCAAAGCCAAGCATTTTGCCTCTTTCTGCCTTGGCTGTTATGCTTAGGAAATAAGTAAAACACTCATTACTTTCCTATGATGAAGTAAAACTAACAATGGTAGAGAATTCGGCATGAAGCATGAAGTACCCCAAACAACTTTCCTGAATTCAGGTGGGAGAACCTCCCTCCCAACTCTCTTATTAAGGGCACGAGTTGGGTAAGTAGGAAGAAGGAAGAAACAAGCACACTACCGTCATACCAACAAAGTCTGCCAGGTCCACTGAGTCATGCAGAATCCATACCCAATTTGGTCCCCAAAACCTCCCTCTCATTTACTCATCTAATGGATCCCCATTCTGATCCCATCTCCTTAAAGCCATCTCCCTCACTTTGTCTACCCTGCCATAATCCAGGCTTTCATTCCTGTAGGAAATCATTTCAGAGTCCACACTAGTCCCTGTCTCAGTCTTTGAAGCAACCACCTCAGCCCACGTCTAAACCATCCTCCACTGTGGCCAGCCTAGTTCCAAGCCACAAATGAGACCACCACACTGCTCCCCTGATGCTATTCTTGATGATTTCTTCATTGCACCAGGACACAACACAAACTCCTTGGCATGAGCCTGACGACTCTAGGTTACCCTTCCAGATGTACAGTTCCCACTGCTCCCTCAACATACCTGCCATTAAACCAGGCAACTTTTCCAAACCAACCAAGCCTTCTCACTTCTCCATGCCTTTGTAGTCCCTTCTTTGTGTTTAGACTGCCCTTCCTCTTCCTGTCTGGCGCCCACTGAGAAATATGAAAGGACTCCATCCAAAGGCCTACGCTGAGATCTGACCAACCCTGGCAATAGGCCTCTGACCCCTCTTTCTTAGAACACTGACTTTAAAAAGCTTACAATTGCAAGTACCTCCTCTGTTCCTTTGAGACATGTGTGTGTGTGTGTGTGTGTGTGTGTGTGTGCGCGCGCACATCTACAGCCTAGGAATATCTCAAGGAACTGAAAGCCATTGCTCTGAAATGTAATCATCAGAAAGGCTTTTGTCTGCCAGTCTCCGTGGGAGGATAGAATCCTGACTTCGTGATTGCCAGCCAGCAGACACAGCTGGCCTAGTCACTGTCATACTGACCGACTCTCTTACTGGCTTTTTGTCATCTTTCACTTCCCTGATTCAGTCTACTCCCTTCCTTACTACGTTATGCTCCCTTTAAAATGCCCAATTCCCCCTGCACAAGTGGAAGTGGAGCTTTGTCCTTTCCCCTACTGTCAGTAGTTACAGAAGAAAAAAATGTTTTCCCCACTTGAACAAATGTCTAGTTCTGTTTACCTTGGACATTATTCATACTCCAAGACCCAGATGCCATGTGACCTTCCCCAGGAAATACTCTTTCCTTGACTTCCAGGGTGGTGGCTGTCGCTCTTCATATGTAAGCACATACAAATTTGAGCAGATATATGCTAGGACACTTCTTACGTCAAACTAAAATGAATTTTTCTTCTAGTCAAACTTCCATCCATACTAAAATCCTGAAGGTTGGAAGTTGTGTTTTGCTCCTCCATATATACACTGAGCCAAGTATGCAACAGGCCTTGAATAAATGTATTTTAAGTGGACATGAATGAATGAATGAATGAGGGCTGGCATGTAGGATTGTAAGGGTTAAGGTGTACTCTCTTTCTAGAGTTGTCCCCAAGGGAAAAATGGAGAGTGAGAAGTCTGGTTGCTGAGTAAGAGGAAGGCAATTACACTTTTCCAGGAGGAGAGGAAGATCAACCCGTATAGACTTGTTCTTTCTTGCCACTGAGATTTTCCACTCCATTTTCTCCCTTCTCAAATCCTTCTAAATTTGTATGTGAAACTTCTTCCCCTCAAGGGCTGTGAGGAACCATTTTGTAGGCTTTACTGTGTAATGCAGGGGCGAGAGAGGATTCAAATGCCTTCAAACACTGGACAAAATTTGCCAACTGAAAGGGCTTCTTCTTGGGCCATAACCAGATGCAAATGTGTGATGTCAAGCCAACCTAAACTATCCCATTGTTTTCAAGTGTGACTAAGTACTGACTAATATTACTTCCTCTGGCACTTTTTTTTTTTTTTTTTTTTTTACTCAGTAGAATGGAAAAGTTCCAGGCCGTTGTTATACATTGCTGTCTGGACAGAATGACTTCCTGCACATCATAACCACTTGAGAGAGGGGGAAAAAAATAGAAGAGGAAAAAAAAATTCCTCTCAACAGTTCCCTTAAGTTTAGCAATGTTTTGTCGTTGTTGTTTTTGTTCTTGAATTTTATTTATTTATTTTTTTTTGTTTTTGCTGTTCTGTGTTATTCACAAAAGCAAGAAAAAATATCCAAATCCAAGTGAGAAAAGACCTTGTCCAGGTCATCTAGTGAGGAGCCAACACTCTCTCTGCCCTTCCTGAGATCCACAGTGTCGCCATGACATCCTCACCAAGCTGTTCAAGCATGATGTAAACACTCTTTTTCTTCGGGAGCTCTGTCCCTTCCAAAACAAGTCCTCACACCTTTGGGCTGCCAACAGTTGCTTCTGCCTCCCTGTAGACTATTCCTCATAGTTCTGCCTTCTGGGAAACAAGTTGTGTTTGCAGACAGTAAAGAGATTCAGAGCCTTGTTCCATGTGGACTAGATCACTAGAGACAGGATTGGTAATGACTTCTCTCAGGGAGAAAATGCAGAAATGAGCAGGACCAAAATTTTGGGAATATCTTCAAAAAGAGGAAAGAGAGAAGAAGGACAGCCACTAAATGTACCTTTGAAAGGTCAGAGAGTTCCCTCCTCCCTCATCAGTGGCAGATAACAGCACATATTATTTAACATAAGTCTTTCAGACCAAATGGAGTCCCAATATTTCCTCCACTCCTTTCCTTCCAAAATCTTGGAAGTCAGCCCAAGATTCTCACCTGGTTCCTCTTGATGCAGATCTCATTAGTTTCAGCCTTTGTCCTGAACAGCTAGAGGCTTCAGCTTCTCTCTCCCAGCCAGTCCAGTGGCAGAAAGGATTGACCGACCCATATTACAATCCGGAGAAAGCCTGCTAGCCATGGGCAATGAGGAAAATCTCCCCTCTCTGAAATCCATTGCCAACAATTTTGGTCACTTTTCCCAGGTTGTGAGTCATTTCTATAACCTCTGAGTTTCTACCAATTTTAGGGTCAGATGAAAAGCCAGTCCCCACAGGGCCTTTTAGTTCCCTGGGAATTAGGAAGAAAGATTCATTATATGGCAGAGATGATTGCTTTTTTCTTTTCAACTGCGATTGGTGGCCCCGAAACCACAACGATCAAATGCAGAGGCTCTGCTAAATCATCACTATTTCAACTACTAATTAGTTCTAATGTTCACAGCAGAGGAGTCTGTGGGGGCAATAAACCACTTCTTCAAGTGATTAAACTTCCAAGTGAACACACTTTGATTACCACAAGAACCATTCCTTTGCAAAAGTTCTCCAAGGCAACTAACTGCATCCCCAAGACATGGCTCCATGAATGGAGGATTAGTAGCCTGGAACGTGGATGTGCACAGGCCTTAACTCTGTTTCCTGTGGTCAAATCCCTGTTCCACCTGCGGTTCTGGTGACATGCCTCAGGGTACCACATGTGACAAAGTTAAAGAAGTTTCAGTGAACTGCAAGTTCGCTGGGTTGGCTGTGAGATGACACTGCCCAAAAGCATGGGCCATCAGAGGGAGAATGCCTAGAAGCACAGTCGGGGAGACAGTCATCTGCTATGTCTAGGCTATCAGGGCTCCCCACCCTTGGTCCTGATTTAATAAAGGTGTGGATTTGGAGAAAGGTGCTATGATGGTCAGGAAACCTACGGCACTGTGCCAAGTTCTTGCCCATGACTTCTCTCATAGCAAAAACAAAGGCAATTATTTGATCCAGATATTTTTTCAGAAGTGTTCACTTAATGTGCTTTTAAAAAAATCCAACCAAACAAACAAACAAAAAACAACTACATGTGAACTATAGGCTCACTGTAGAAAAAAATAGAAAATACAAACAAGCAAAAAATAAAGTTCTAGTATTCTGTAAGCTCCTCCTATAGAGAAGGGTTTTTCAAACTCAGCACTACTGACATTTTTAGTTAAATAATTCTTTGTTGCGAGAGCTGTCCTGTGTATTGTAGGATGTTTAACAGCATCCCTGGCTTCTACCCCCTAGATGCCATCACCACACTGTCCCTCCATCCCCAGAGTTGGAACCAAAAATGTCAGGAGACATTGCCGTATGCCCCCTAGTGGTTAAATCACTCCCATTGAGGATCAGTGCTCTGAAGATAACCAGTAACACCATTTTTCAGTCTTTTTTCTTGCATACCTACTAGTAAATTCATATTTTTAGTGGAGTTAGAGCATATATATTGTTTTGTATTTTCATTGTCATTTACCCATAGTTCCTGACCAATTCCCCATGTTGATATCTGTTCTACAATGTCATCTTAACCTTTCATTCTGCTCCATTGCTGTGGCTGTGCATTGCTTTATTTCATCCCCACTTGGGGGACAATTAGATTATTTCCAAGGATAGTAAGAGTATAGTATGAGTATTAAAACAAAAAAAAAAAGACAAAATTATTGTGTCTCTTTTGCCTTCTAAAATGGAAAGAGGTTGGCATAATGCATATGAATAGGGAAACAAATCCTTATGCTCTATCCTTCCACTTATAGAAACCACTGGGGAAAAATGAAAAGGACGGAACTCTTAAGACTCTTCCATGCTAGGGCACTTAGGTGTCTCAGTCGGTTAAGCATCTGACTCTTGATTTTGGCTCAGATCATGATCTCAGGGTCATGGGATGGAGCCCCATGTCAGGCTCCGCTGGGCATGGAGCCTGCTTAAGATTCTCTCTCTCCCTCTCCATCTGTACCCTGCCCCCAAAACAAAAAGATACTTCCAGGCTGTTAATGAGTAAGACCCTGCATAGAATCCACTCCTGAGTCTCCAGGTAGGATGGCATACAAGTTGAGGAGTAGAGAGCCAGATGAATTTGAAAAATATAAGGGAAAGGAGATAACTTAGGAGTGGGTAGACAAGGAGGCTAAGAATGGGGATCCTGGAAAACAAAGAGCAGAATAGATAGAAAGAGGCTTAGAATGGGGGAGGGAGGTGCTGAGAAAGGTGGTTGTCTACTGGGCATCAAACCCCTCCCTTTCAAGCTCTGAGTAATATTTGACCACATTTCTTGCCTATGACCAATGTACCCAGAGGAGTAAAGGGCATTTGGGATGCATTATATTATGCAAAGTGGTACATTGCAGTAAAAAGACAGCAGGGGCCCATGCAAAATACCCAGTGACGATGGAGAATTAAGCAGATCTTGGAGGCAGAGGCAACTAGGAGAATAAGAATCATCAGAGACACTGAGGTAGGGGTCACAGGGTTTTCCCTGCACATGGGATGAGTGTCTGAGCCAATCATGTTTAAAAATATTAAAGGCCAAAATCATCTCAACAGGATAAAGAATTTAAGAAATAACCAGTCAGCACAGACTTTTTTTTGGGGGGGGGGGGGCTCTTATAAGCAACACTGCATTGAATACTACTGTTGTTAAATATTTGCCAAAAAATACTCAATTTTTTTCTTTAGGCTAATATTGGAAATGGAATTGCTCAGTCCAAGAGAATGCACATTTTTAAGACTTCTGATACATATCATCAAACAGCCCTGATAAGATTTTCATGATTGCTATTTTACTATAGCACCAACGGGGTATGACCATTGTCTTCTCCCCATTGTTTCACCAACATTGGTATATGTTCTTCCCATTTCACAGGAGAGATGCATAAGGCTTGCCCATGTTCACAGAGCAGTGGAGCTGGAACCGGAGCCCACAGCTCTCTAACTCCAAGTTCTGAGCTGGTCTTTATCTACTGCTGGGAGTATTCAATCTGTAGAAGACCCAGCCTGCATCATCCCTGACCCTGTTACTTCTCCACTTAATTCACTGATCACTTTTTTTTAAAAATTAATTTATTCATGAGAGACACAGAGAGAGGAAGAGACAAAGGCAGAGGGAGAAGCAAGCTCCCCTGCAGGGAGCCCGATGCAGGCTCAATCCCAGGCCCCCTGGGATCTTGTCCTGAGCCAAAGGCAGATGCTCAACCACTGAGCCACCCAGGGGCCCCTTAACTCATTGATCTTACGTTAAAGTCCAAACTCTTTCAGTGGCTTGGAAGCCCTTGGAATTCTAATCCCTACTTACCTCTCTATCCTACCCCTACCTTGAACTCTGAATTCCCACCAGGGAAAATTAAAGTTCTCAAACGTACTTTGCTGTCTTGCCTCAGGGTCTTTGTACCGGTTCTTCCCTTTCTCCTTACCCATCATCTTTCCCTGGGTAACTTCTGCTTATCCTTCAGATGGGACTTAAATATCAATCCCTTGATGACCTTTGAATTCTGGGTTCTAAGATTGTACCCCTACCACTCCCATGTGCTTTTCAGTACCTTTTACTTCTCCCTGATAATACCTATTAACTGTGCTTTAACTCTTGTCTAATTATTTGACTTCCTCATCCGTCTTTAAGCTCTATAGGACAAGATCCATGTCTATAAAACCCAAGATCAGTTTTTGCTAAGTAGCATAATCCCCTTTAGACTAGACAGGTACACTCTAGGTTATCAGAACTGCAAACATTTTTGAGGGTTTCATAAACAGCCTGCCTCACTCCTCTATGTTCCCTGCTTGGCATCTGTAGGCATTTTGAGTGCACTATTTTTGCAACAGACATATTTCCTGTTAATGCCAGAAAGAATCTTCCAGTATTAAGAGTTGTCCAACAATAGGGTAGGCCCTCTCTTTCTTCATGTTGCAAGAAGAGCTTCTGTATGCGCTTCTTACTTAACAGCCCACCCTCCCAACATGACTGGAGGGGCCAGATTCAGGAATGAGCCTGCTGCCTTCCTGACCAGCCCACCTTACATGTGCCAGTGGTCTCTGAATGTGTATAGAGCCAAATTGAACTAAACGACTTTCTTGGCAACAGATAACTTTCTAAGACTCGACAACCTGCTTCCAGCCCAGCCAAAGGCTTGCCACTCTGAGGCAAATGTCACTGTGGTGGAGTTGTCTTAATGAGAAGGCATGCTTGCTTCTCTTCTGGGGGAGTTTCCTAGAGCGATGCTCTTAGAAACTCCTTGGCAGGAATCCTGAGCCAGGCTTGGCATTGACAGCGTCCTCCTGCTGGCATTAACAAGCCTCTTATTTAAATGTAAATGAGCTCTCAGTGCCAGTTTGTGAGCGAAACACATCGCTTGTGTTAAACCAGAGCTGGGAATGCTACAACACACCAAATGTCGGCTTGCTTTCCACTTCCCCACCACATCCGCAGTTCTGAGTGGAGCTCTCTGTGCCTTGTCTTCTGAGTTGGGAGTCCTCAGACAACAGAGAGAATTTATGGAGGGAGTCCAGGACCCTAAGTATAGCCCTAAATCTTCTTCCATATGACCTTGATAGAGTTACTTACAGTTACCCCCCGCCCCCCAAAACAACCAAGGTGTTGTAAAATCGATCCCACATCAAATTTCACTCAGCAAAGGGAAACACAAGGTTCATCAGGCCCAGCAGAGGGTCTGAGCTGCCCTTTCTGCTTTGCTGGCTGTGTCAGTCCCACTGTCCTGAGAATCTACCTATGTTGTAGTGGCTCTGATACTTATGTATGTTCTCTTTCTTCCTGGCTTGGTTCTGTTTTCACCCAAATACATACCGTTTGGTGATCTTGCCTGATGTCTGGTCCTGTTTAGCCATCTGCTTCCCCACTCTGTTTCCTGGCCCTTGTTTGTCCAATATTATATTCAATTTCCTGTTCTGGCATTTCCCCTATGCATTTCAGATCTTTCTGGAGTTGACTTGTGCTCCTCTGATATCTGGATCCTGAGCATCTCTTCCCTAGAAGCCCCAGTGGCTAGCATTTTTAGAGCGTGTATAATGCTTGACTGTTTCTGTTTGCATGGGTCCATTACAGTTGGACGATGTATGTACCCTGAAGCCAAGGCTTGAGTCTTATCTATGTTGGTGGCTCCAGATTCTAGACTAAATCCTAACAAGTGAATAAATGAAAATGTAAAGGAGAGAGTAGGGAAACCTGTTTCCCCACTAGGATCCTGATGTGAAGGCCATGTAGAATTTTGTTCCATTTCACCATCCTTTGGACTGGCATAAGAGCTTTAGCCAAGTGCTCATTTTGGCAAAATCCATGGCATCAAAACAGTTGAGTTAGCCTCTAGGGTGTGCTATAAAATCAAAACATATGTATTATGGGGGCCTTCCATGAGAAGCACAGTGAGTTGCATCCAGTAAGAGATGCAAACCATATAAGGGAAGCCCCAGACAGAAAATAGGCAGTTTCACCTGGGAAGCTTTGAACTTAGCAAAATACCTCTGTTACAGAGAAGCATGGTCATCAGGTTTGCTGTCTGAACACCTAAGCTGCTGTGTTGCTTCAGCCCAGGTTATTAATGAAAAGTTACAGATCTGACTGCCAAGCCCAGGCTAAAGTAGCATGACCCTGCGTCCCACTCTCCCAGGGCCAGTCTGCACTGGTATCCCCACCCAGACTTGGCTAGGGGCTTGTGCTGGGGAAGATGATTCAGAGTACCAATGGTACCTGCTGTTCCAACCAGTCCCCGGGGTGGATTTGTGGCTCCTGTGGAGAGGAGGGTTGGAGGCTGCTTGATCTGGAGGATTTGCAGATGCTTTTGCGAGACTGAGCACAGACCACAGTACATAAGGCATGGGGGAGGGACGAGATGCTTTCCTTCCTTCTTCAAGAAACCAGAGATAGTCTTGCATTCCGCAGACTGGGAACTGTGACAGAAGCCCTGACACCAAGCTTGATATTCTCCCGATGGTGGATGGAAGCAGTGGGTCTCCACAATTGATCCTGCAGGAATCCGGTTATGGACAAGTGGGAGTAGAGGCAAAAGATTAGAGCGGATGAGTTGTGTCTGTTGCTGACACTGTGCTTTGTGGGTTCATGTGGCTGTCTTCCTTGGGGACTCCCAACTATAGATGGGAGCTATCTTAAGGGAAGCCAATTTCTGGCAACCCTTTTCTTGAGGCCTCACAGTCTGGTGATGCCTGAGGCATTTCTCTTACCCTCCACTAGGGGAAAAAAAAGAACAGCATGGAAAGGGCCCTGGATTCCTTCCCTGGAGTGGAAACCTGGTGTTTCATTGGGCCTCAGCTTCTCAGGCAGAGTGTGATGCTGAGCAAATTTTTTGCCTCTGCAATTCAGTTTTTCTTATCTGTAAAATGAGGCAGTTGGGCTATATAAGGCCCAAGAAGAATATACCAGAGAGCAGAGTAGAAACCAAAGGTTCATTATTCATTCATGTAACAGCTGTTCAATGCTGCTCTGTGTCAGGTAAGGGCTGGGCTCTGCAGACTTGCCTAGATGCAAGTTCCAGTGAAGTGGATGAGACGACCATTAGTTAAAGGATTAAACAAAGATAAAATTATGAATGTGATAATGCTACGAAGGTGAGAGAAATGGCTCTCCCAAAATGTAAAAAGAAAAATGGACTCTAAACAGCACATGTACGCCCAAGCTCAGGATGGCAAGAATCTTGGGAATGGTATGAGGAGACAGAGGGTTTCAGGGGCAGGTGCGTGGGCAGGGCTGGGCGAGCCCTGATCCTAGACCCAGAAGGTGGCATCCCACAAGCCGGGAGAGGAGAGTTTGGGGAATTTAGCCATCCAGTAAGAACCTGGTAGAAAGGGCTGTGTTTTGCTTATCTCCTTACCCCCACCTCGCCCCTACACATGTGGCAGCTAGCCCAGAGCCTGGTACTGAGTGGGTGCTCCACGTATGCTTGTGGAATAAATACGTTTTTCTCAACTGTGCCAAAAAGCAAGACTCAAGGAGTTACCTGGACTGCGCAAAGTCACCTGGTCGGCTGGTGGCTAGTGATAAGAGTGAAATCCACCTTTAAAATCATATAGTGTTGCAAAGCGATTGTTTTCAGAGCTGCAACCTCGGAACTGACTCCATAGCCACGAGATCAAGTGCAACTGAGGTGCCAGGACCCAGGGATCATCGGAAAGACATCCACACGTGTGCATGCGCACCTGCGCCCCAACCCCCCCCCCCCCCCGCCCAGGCACTGTCACCTTCTCGGTGATGTCAGGCTGCAACTTCGCTTTGTTCACACAGACAGAGAAAGAAAAGGACCTTGCCTGAGACAGTCTCTCCCTCTCCTGGGGTGCACTTCTTCTCGTCCTAAAGGGACACTGGAGAGAAATGCTGTCTGGAAGGCTGACAGCGGGGCGGTCATCAGATTTACTGTGGCACTAGAAGAGGTCAGAAGCTAAGTGGAAAACTGTGTAGATGTAAAACATCCGCTGCCTTGAAATATTGTCTTCCTCTGTGAAGTGGACAGAGGAAGTGATCTATTGTTCTTTGGTTCTCTTCATTTCAGGACTTTCTGCATTATCTTCTAAGGGCAAAACCTCCAAGCAGGATGCTGCAGACACTTGCAGGCGTGCGGGGCTGACGGCTGGGGCCTCTGTGTGCTCCTGTAAACAAGGGCAGGAGGAGACCCGAGAACTCACCCCCTGGGGCGGGGGCTGGTCTGAGTACAGCTGGGGCTCGGGCTGCCCCCTTAGCCTTTGGCCTGAGCATTTGGAAATGGATTTCACATCTGTGGCGTTATGCCTGCAAGACTACAGAGCAGCCTGGTGCCTGTTCCATGTTCCTGGAACAGCCTATGCTTCTTGCACTTTTTAAGATCAGGGAAGATGCAACTTTGACTTGACAGCCTGAAAATCTATCCCATAGGTAATTGTATTTTCCAATGAAAATTGTATTTTCATTTGCATAACGCAAGTTAGTCATTTATTACCCGTGGAGCGTATATATGTATGTAATGTGGACGTCTGTAGTGTTGGTGTACAGCTAGGCTGAGTTCATCCTGGGGTGGAGATCTGTCTGCAGAGGACTGGAAGCTCTATAAGGTAGGTCAGCAGGTGGACTATTCACGGTAGTGACCAAGAAACCTGCTAGGAGGGAAGGTTTCTAAGGGACAAGAGAGTGTGGAGGCCTCCAACCAGGGTCTACAGAAAATGGACCTTGGGGAAGGAGAGGGGCCATTCTCAAGATATTGTACCCATTTTTCTCCTGATCTGTCTGCTTTTTCTGTGGTTTCGTTGACATCTGTAAGGATTAGGAGCCCCAGCCAGCTTCACTTTGGGGCCCATGAAACATCATTCTAGAAAACAGAAAGGCAGCACAAGGTATGGCTCTAATGCTCTGAGGGTGCACCTATTTAAATTTGGGGCAGCAGCATGGAGGGTGTTTCCATAGTCTGTTGCCAGAGTCAACAGAAATAACTGGAGGGAGCAAAATGAAACATGCCAGAAGATGCTGTGTATGGGAACACACGTGAGTCACTCCCTCAGGTTGCTCAGAACTAGTTTGAGAGAACTTTATAGGGATTGTAGATGTACAAGTGTGGATAAGGACCAGGACAGGACTGCTTGGGGACTAAGATCATGTCCCCACACTCTGCGAGACTAGTGTGGTATATGGAAAACATGGGATTTGTCATTATTATTATTATTATCATTATTAATACATAAAAACCTAGCATAGAATAGTCAATAAATGTAACACCATAAAAATTTTTTTTATTTATTTTATTTTATTTTTTAAATTTCTTTTTTTAAAAAAGATTTTACTTATTTATTCATGAGAGACACAGAGAGAGAGGCAGAGACATGGGCAGAGGGAGAAGCAGGCTCTCTGTAGGGAGTCTGAAGCGGGACTCTATTCTTGGATCCTGGGATCATACCCTAAGCCAAAGGCTCAACCACTGAACCATCCAAGTGCCCCAAAATTTCTAATACACAAAAACACTGTAAACTGATTATGTTGTCTCAAACTATGAGACATTATCTTCATTTAGGAACTATGTACCTTCTCTTCATATAAAATATTGATATACACATTTTTATACATTTTTAATATATATCTTTATATATATTCACATACACACATATGTAGAAATTCACATTTATACACTCCTAATTGTTTCTGGAATGCTTTTTGTATATCCTCCCACTAGAATAGGAATGGCTCCTCTGGATGATCTACGAGGAAAATCAGACATACTGTCTTGTATTTCCTTTTGGAAGAATGTGCCTGAGGCTCATAAACTTTAAAAATTGATGAGCCTCACAGAATCACAACTCTCTTATGCTTCAGCCTGACATCCTTCCACCATTTTTCCTTTGATAATACTTAGGGTAATGGGCAAGAAAGGATGATTTTCATGACAGCCATGTGATTGTCACCATTTAGGGGTAATGGTCTCCTTTTACCCAACATCTGCCTCTCGTTTGGTGGAGTGAAGAGGGGTATAAACATTCCCGATACATCAGAGATACTCTCTACACATGTTTAGAAAATTTTCTAATATCTTCCCTTCTGTTTCCCACATATCACCCAAAAAATGGAAGGCCATGGTATAGGACTATATGAGGAGTAGGGGCCGAGTATCACTCAAGAACCACCATGTACTAACTCTGGCCACAGCTCCATCACTTAGCCTCTCCAAGCTTCAGCTTCTTCCCCAGCAAGAGGAGATAATGACCCCAGGCCCCACTACTTTGCGGGATTGTTGTAAAAACTGAACTAAATAGTGAATGTGAGCATCCTTTGAAAGCTATCAATAAATGCAAATTATTTCTGTTGGAGGAGATGCTTCAAGAACATTTGTTCACTGTTTGGTATTATAAGGGTGTGCAGCTTCCATTCCAATAGAGGTGCTCCTCCCTGATTATCTGGTGCTTCTTGTCAGGCTGAGCAGGTCAACATTTAAGATCTGACACCTGAGGATCCACTACTTGCACTCTCTCCTACAGCACATGTCCTAAAGCTGGGCCCCAGTTTTGAAGTGTATGAGGCATTCTCAGAGTTGGAGGGCCCAGCACCTCTGGGGAATCCGAGGATTGGGCTTTTCCCCTTAGTTTCCATGTTTATCAGTTTTTTCATGCTTTCCCAGATAAGTAGGAAAAGGTCTCAGTTTGGATCCTGCCATTGTGTGATCCCAAATGAGTCACTTCCTAACTGGGTTGTCTTGGCTTTCTCAACACATTTCTGACCTTCTTCTTACATCTACCAGAGTAGCTCCACATCTGTGTCTTTCTACAAAAAAAGAAAAAGATAATAATAAATTGTATTGCTAATTTCTCTAAGCCTTTTGGACTAGATCTTTTTTTGTGAACCACAGCTGATCTTTGATACTCTTGTTTCTTACATGTGGATTTTATAATCTCTTTTGCAAGGGCATGTAACCAACTATAAAATGGGGGTGTTGATACATTTTTAATTAATAGAGTTTGAAGTAATGGCTGTATAAGTACCATGTGAAGGATTATTCTTGTCAGTGGTTTTTCCATCGTGTGCTTAGAATGCACTGAGTCTTGCCAAGAAAACTCAGAGGATAAGCTCTGCTTTCGCAGCAAATATTGAGATGTGTTGACCTCAGATGGTTGGTTAAGCTTTGTCTTTCCCTCAAAGTCTGGCATCAAATCCATTTAGCTTTCTGAGGCTTACCCATTATAAACATTTGGCAGATTTCACTGGCTACTGTGGCAAAGATATAGAACATATAGAATTTGGTATAATGAGTTAGTGGCCCCACATTCAAGAAATGCCTTATCTTCCAAGGAACAATCAAGTAAACAAAGTACCAGCAAAGCCCACCATGTATAGTTTTGGTGTCCTTTAAGACTTTATTTTGCATAAGAAGACCCAGGAAGTCAGGAGGCCCACTCTCTTGCCTCTAGTCTAAACTTAGTCTATGATTCTTTTTAACAGTCTCCTGGAAATCATGGCCTATGGGCACAATGAGACACCGTGCAATAGCTGAAGGAGAAAGGCCAGGATCTTCAAGGTTAGCACATCTAAGCTCATTTTCCTTGAAGCAGAGACAAGCCCTTGCACAGGAACTAGGTGTCTTTGGTCCTTTCCTCATACTATAAAAGGAAAGAGACCATGGTCAGAATCATGGAATTTCACTTTTTGAAAAGACCTAAGATATCAAACTGTTCAACTTTTACTGGCAGCAGGAATCCACTTTAAGCATCTCTTCTGAATAATTGTTGAGCCATTACTTGATTATCTCCAGTGATGGGAAACTCACCTCTGATGAGCTCTACTATTGAACAACTTTACAAAAAGTCATTATTTTTATGCTGAGCTATCAGTGACTTGAATTTCTACTGACTGATTCTAGTTACATCCTCTGATCCCACAGAGAGGTTATTTCAACAAATCTATCCCCTTTACCCAATGGCAACCCTTCCTCAATTTGGACATGGTGAACATTCCCTCTTAAGTTAGGGAAAGAGCCTTCCACTTACTCCTACCATATGCTAGATTCTACTATTACCTCCTACCATCCTCACTATCATTGTATGGGGTTGGGATTGCCAATGTTCATTAGCCCACTGAAGCTCAGAGAGGTGGAATTCTGCAAGGCCACCCAAGGTGACACGTCAGAAATTCCAAGACCAGCCCTGGGAAACCCAAATGACGGTACCTTCCATCATTTTCTGTTGCTTCCCAGCACAAAGGATCCTGGCAAGACCTCTGGATGCTCCTTTTCCCATTACCCACCTAAACGCAAAGAAAACAAGAGAAGACATGTAGCATTAAGTGTCAGTCTTGAATGCCTATCTTCATGCCAGAGACCCTAAGTGTGAGGTTACATCCAGAACCCGAAGTTCTAGAACTAGGCAGGAAATTCAGACACAAAACACTGCTCTGAGGCCAGCCCACAGGGTTCCATTTCCGAGACGCACTGCTGCTCTACAAGGCAGCAATCATTCCGTGGCAATATATTCAAGAGACAGTTAAAAAATATCTCTTCCCCATTTACTGCTTTAGAAACAGAATCCACTGCCTAATTGAGAATCCTTTCTGCCTAATTACTCCATTCCCGATTTTTTTTTAAGCAGCAGAGTTGCTGTGGAATTATGTACTGTATAATTTCATCATTTAGCAA
Organism: Canis lupus dingo; assembly: GCF_003254725.2. Taxonomy (NCBI): domain Eukaryota; kingdom Metazoa; phylum Chordata; class Mammalia; order Carnivora; family Canidae; genus Canis; species Canis lupus. Next base: position 21,190,621 of record NC_064276.1, read on the forward strand.
TATGTAAATCAGGAGAAGAAAGGAAGAGGAAGGGAGCGACAGGAGACGCTGATCGTCGTCTGAATTTCTGTGTGCAGAAATGGGCAGCGGGGTACGTGCACACAGGAAAGGCCCACCCACTGAGCAGAGCTGGGTGTGAGTTCCAGTTGCCCCACAGAACAGCTCTGTACTGCTTGGCAAAACCACACTGGCTCCCTGAGCCTCAATTTCCCCTTCTGTCACATTTTGCACATGCGTTGCCAGCAGCACCCTCACAGCTCCTGGCACAGAGTGATGCCCTGACAACCTGGTGACCGAATGAACGAGAACCTGGTTTGCCCCCCTCACGGAGCTGTTAGCAGGGTGAAGTGAGGTGATGAACACGCACACTTTGAGTAAACTCCAAAATGCTGATTGTCTATAGAGAGCTCTAAGCACCAATGGAGAAAACACGGTCTGATACCCTTAATCAGAAAACACCTCTCCTTGCCTTGTGCATTGATCAGTCTGCTTCTTTAGAAGTAAAACAACAGTGTTCCAATGTGCTAGTGTCTGTCACAGATGAAGTCACTTTTGATCCCTTTGTCTGTCCCGTCATGCTCTGCAGAGGAGAAAATGGTGGACTCGAATTGATCTTTTCCAGTGAGTTTAGAGAAAATCCAGTTCTACATACACCCTTTATCCTCTGGAGGCTGTCTAGATCTGGGACTTGTAGGGTAGGTGTTCCTGGGAGCATCTCTCTCCCAGGCACTCCTCTTTGAGGGGCCTAGCCTGTTTCCAGCCTCCTTGCTCAGGTAGAGGCACCCTATGGCTAGAGGGAAGAGACTACCGGGCTGCCACGCTCTGGCTTCAAGGACTCTGGCTTCAGTCTCCCCTCTACCACCTCCCCATGGCATCTTTGCTGCGGGATGTGCTCTGAGAGACCTAGGATAGTATTCTTCTCCATTCCCCAAGAGAAGGGGCTCTTATTCTACATTGTTCACCAATTCCAATTTTCCCTACCAGGTCAGGGAAAATGCAGACCAGTGTCAACCCTTTCCAAGGCAGAAAATCCAGCTTTGATTGCCCCTGTGTCTTCATGATACATGGAGTAGTTAAAACACTATGATTTAAAGGTTTAGATTCGGGAGAACTGGGGAAGCCACCTCCTCCTCTGGGATTCCATGTCTCTACTTCCTTGCAAAAAAAGGAAAGTGGCTAATATCTCAGTAGTCCTTCTCTATCTTCCACCATAACGTTCTCTACCTCTGTGATCAGCATCCCTGGACCTATGTTTTGGCATAGTTGGACTAATCTTGCATTGGAAGAGGGAAGAATTAAATGTCAGCATAGAAGGCTCAGACTGAAGACTGGAGAATTTGTCTTACACTTTTTTTTTTTTTTTTCATACAGTACAGAGCTTTACCTTTCCAGTGGCTAAGATGTAATGAAGTCTAATGGGAAAGCAGAACTCTTGGGATCAAGAGACTGGGATCCTCTGCCACAGTCATGCTGTGTGACCCTGGGCAAATCACCTTACCCTTCCAAGCTTTGTGTTCTCTTACCTGTGAAATAAGATAGCAATACCCCACAGGTGGTTATGGGATCCAGAAAGAAAATACACTTTACAGTTTTCAACAACAACAACAAAAAGGAATGTTATCAACATTAATTTTCCACAGGTTTGAGAAAAGATTAGGTTAGCAACTACATCAAAAAGCAAGGCACTATAATAATGTTGGGGACTTCAATTTATATTTCATTTCAGAATCTCCAAGATCATCAGAGGTATATGGAATGGAATGTGTGACTGTATAGTTAGGAGAGATAGGAATTTCTTGGAAATCATAATAAAATCATTATTTTTATTAGAAATCATTTAATCAAGTCTCTTAGAAATCTTCTTACTCCCTAACCTTCCTCTAGTTTCAAGGTAGTCAAACCACTCAATAAATATTGAGTACCTAGAACATGAAAAAAGCAAAACACTGATGAATCAGACAGGCAGACTTCAGGCCCTCAGTCTGTTCGTGCTCTAGTAGGGGAAACAGTAAGTACTAAGCAAACACATACAGAATTTTATGTACTTTCCTTTTGCTATAACAAATCTAAAATAAGGTGATGGGCATGTTTTATAGCTCAAAAGGTCAGGGAAGACCTTCCTTTAAGAGAAGGTGATACTTAAGTAGAAACTTGAATGATGAGAGAAGGTAGTCATGGAAAAATTTGCTCAAGGTCATACATCTCATCAGAAACTGACCCAGGCCTAGTATTCAGGACTCAGGACTTCCTCTCCACCCTCACTGACCCATGCTGGTTTTCCTCCCTAATCCTGAGTCCACACATCTGCCTAGACTGCCAAGATCCACCTGTTTCTGGCTCACATTTTCTTCTCTTCTGCGTCTAAGATGCCTTACTTCTCCCCGGGGCCGAGGCTGAGCTGTCTGTAAGCTCTCATGGTCTATTGGTTCAACGTGCTCATACCTCAGGCCTCATTATTTTAGATCTCTCTGCTGCAAATCATGAGTCATCAACACAACTGAAGTCAACAATGATCATCTATGCTTGCTCACTTGAAAGGTATCCATGGGTGGTACTCGGAGTTTAGTAAGAAGAAATTCCTGCCCACAAGAAGGTCACAAAATGTCTACTTATTAAAAGGTAGGAGAGAGAGGAGGGGACAACATAAGTGCACAAACAACCGTTTTTATCAATTTATCCTGCCTTTATAGAGCACTGGTTGTGTGCAAAGCATTATGTCAGACTCTAGCATGCTCACAGAAATAGATCAAGCAGTATCTGCACTCTCAAGAAATTCTGGGTTTGGAGAAGAGAACCTTAAATACACATGGGATTATAATACAAAGTAACAGATACTTCAGGCAGAGAATCATAAAAGAAATGCAACCAATGATAAGGGGTATTATTTCCTTGAGGGTGAACCATGGAAGGCCTCCCAGAGGAGGGGGTGTTTGAGCTGAGCCTTGATGGGAAGGAAAAAGAGCAATCTAAGTGGAAGGAAGGGTAATAAGTCACAGAGACAGGAAAGTAGGAGGGTTTTGGGGGGAACATGTGTGTTTGGAGAGAAGTAAGCCAACCCCCTGCCAAGCTGTTTCTTACCTGCTCTTCTCTGCCTCTGCTCACAGGCCTGAGTCCACGCAGGCCGGTTTCAGTCACAGGTATACAGGGGCACAGTTCTCATTCCTTTGAAGACAGCATCCACAACTGCTCCCTCATTGTGACATGTGGAAGTGTTATGTCTGAGAATCACCTGTCTGGGGGTAGTGGTGGGTCGTCTTGTTATGCTTTCTTCAATCCTTAGAACTGGAATTTCTGGGCAGCCCGGGTGGCTCAGTGGTTTAGCGCCGCCTTCGGCCCAGGGTGTGATCCCGGAGACCCAGGATCAAGTCCTGCATCAGGCTCTCCGCACGGAGCCTGCTTCTCCCTCTGCCTGTGTCTCTCATGAATAAATAAATCAAATCTTTAAAAAAAAAAAAAAGAACTGGAATTTCTGCCATCCTATGACAAGTCTCAGAAGCTTTCTTTCTTTTTCTTTCATAGAAAGTACATGGGGTAGAGGGAGGGGCAAGGGGAGAGGGAGAGAGAGAGAATATCAAGCAGGCTCCATACTCCACATAGAGCCCAATGCAGGACTCAATCTCACCATCCTAAGATCGTGACCTGAGCACGGATATCAAGAGTCAGGGGCTCAACTGACTGAGTTACCCAGGTGTCTCAGAACTCATTTTAAAAACTTATGTCGAGCCCCTGGGTGGCTCAGTGGTTGAGTGTCTGCCTTTGGCTCAGGTGGTGATCTCCGGGTCCTGGGATCAAATCCTACATCAGGCTCCCCACAGGGAGCCTGCTTCTCCTTCTGCCTATGTTTCTGCCTCTCTCTGTGTGTCTCTCATGAATAAATAAATAAAATCTTAAAAAAAAACCCACTTATATCAGCTGTGACCCTTATAGCAGACAAATGGATGGCAGCCAGATAGAGGGGAGCCCTGATCTCTCAGTTAAGATTCCATTCTGAAACTCCACCTACCTGCTGTCATCTCTACCTGGAAACCCCCCAGCACCTTGGACTCAACAGCTTGTGCTAAATGCACCACCTTCCTTCATCAAGTTTGTTCCTTTGCCCGTGTACTTCTTTCACTAATCGTTCATCTAATGAGCCAACGGTATCAATTTGACACAAGGGTATCAATTCAAATTAATGCACTTATATCTCCATCTCTTTCAGGTTTCTCATGTCCTCCATAGAGTTATCAAATCCTGACAAATTGACTTCTCTAGTGTATCTAAATCTTCCTCTCTTTACCAGAGCCATTACCAACGGCTTAGCTCATTATCTACAGGCCTAGCTATTATGGCAACTTCATACTGGTCACCTTGCCCTCTCCTGCATATCCTAGCTCTCTTGTACATTGTCCATACTGTTACTAGAATGATCTTTTGGGAAGACAGGACATTTCTAAAAACTGTTCCAGGCCTCCCTCTGCATAAAGAACATAAAAGTTTTCATAGTCTGGCCTAGATGATATTCTTTACCATGCTTCCTTCCCGTATAGTCCTACATTCCATTTTCACCAGGTTCTTTTCCACCATTTCCTCTTTTTTTTTTTTTTTTTCCCTAAAAAATCCTATCTGTCCTTCAGGACCAGTCCAGAGTGATCCATCTCCTTTGTGATGCCCAGTTGAGCCTCTTATTGGAATTCATCATGTCTTTCTTTATACTCCCAAAGCTTCTAACTGCTCCTTCATAGGTGGCCCCCAGTGAAGCCCATGTCCTAATTCCTAGAACTTGTAACTATCTTACCTAACATGCAAAAGGAACTCTGCAGATGCAATTAAGAATCTTGAAATTGGGTCGGGGGTGGCACATGGATGGTTCAGCTGGGCATCCGACTCTTGATTTCAGCTCAGGTCATGATCTTGGGATCCTGAGATCAAGCCCTGCATTGGGCTCCCCACTCAGCAGAGAGTCAGCTTGAGGATTTTCTCTCTCCTCTGCCCCTCCCCTGCTTGCTTGCACTCTCTCTCAAATAAATAAGTCTTAAAAAAAAAAAAAAAAAAAAAAAGAATCTTGGAGTGGGAACATTATGCTGGATTATCCAAATGGGCCCAATGTAATCACAAAGGTCCTTATAAAAGGGAGGCAGGAGGTGGGAGAGGATGAAAGACGCTATGCTGCTGGCTTCAAAGATGGAAGAGAGGGGCCAGCTGCCAAAGAATGCAGCAGCCTCTAGGAGCTGGAAAAAGTAAGGAAAGAGATTCTCCCCTAGAGCCTCCAGAATGAATGCAGCCCTGTGGACCCATCAGACCTCCAGAATTGTGTGATAGGAAGTTTGTGTAATTTTAAGCCACTAAATTTGTGGTGATTTGTTAGAGCTGCAATAGGAAATTAATATGCTCTACTTAGCATTTATTTATTTTTTGCCTGATATTATCTTGTCCTTCATAATACCATAAATTCTTGAAAGCAAAAACCAATCAGATTACTTGTCTTATTCCTACCCCGGGAGCTTCACACAGGTCTTTGCCCATGTAGACCTCTGCATTGCCTTTCAATTAAATGCCCTCTTTTGGGTATTTTAATTTAAGTCAATGGTCTTTTGGGTGAAGTCTCAGAGGTAGATTGAAACTGTTGTACACATGAGTCCAGGTGGGCTGGAACTGATATATGGCCATCATTTCAGGTGGTTAGGATTCTTTATCGGGTTAGTAACCCTGCCAAGGCCTAATGGGAGGAGGAAGGCAGCTGTGTGGCTTTTATTAAGCAGCCCATCTCTGTGATGCCTTGGGGCTTGTGCTGCTGTTTCACCTTTTGTCATTCAGACTCCATACTGTTGTTTTCACTGCACTTTCCAAAGAAGTAAATATTAGTGGTACATATTAACAGGAGAAGACACATTAAGACCACGTTCTTGGTACAAAGTGCAGGTGGTTTCAGTCAAGAGTTGTGCTCAATGTAACCCCAGTCTCAATGCTAGGTGTCTCCTGATACATTCATCTATTCATTCCTTTATGCATGCATGAATTCAACATGGATTGAACAATAGCTATGTGCCCAGCAATGTAATAGGCACCAAGGATGCACAGAAGGCAAAAATCAAGCCCAGGCCATCTGGGAGCTCCCATCAAAGTGGGGGATGGGGTGGCGGTGGGGGAGAGGGGACAGACAAGGCAGGGATGTGTGACCTTTAAGAGCAATGCTGGAGGTGTGTCTATGCAGTCGCTTCTTTATTCTTCTCCTCTACCTGTCCTGTGGCTTCTGTCATGAAGTTGAGGACAAGGCAACTGTGAATGTCGTTTGGTCTGTGCTCAAGGCCCAGAGATCTGCATCTCCCTTTTTAAAGTGCTCCTCATAGGTCACATTCCCCAGGAATGGCTGGATCTCTGAGATTCTTGACTTCCTATTCATCAGTGTGACCTTCCAATGTTACTTGGCCCAGAAGGAACAAGGAGAGGCATACCTTTCAAAGGGAAATCAGTATCCCTCTTTGTTGGGACTTAGGCCCAAATTATTCAGCTTCCCTCCTCTACTCTCCCACTTCTGAATCCTGGCTACTCTACAACTAAATTATTGTATGACTTGGACAACCCACTCCTATTCTCTGGACCCTAGGTTTGTCTTCTGTAAAATGGGTATGAGTGTCATTCCTTCCCTGCCTCTCTCCTATGGGTTTTGTGAAAAGCAAATGCAGTAATGAACAGTAAAGAATTCCAGAAGACTCCAAACTGTTTATGTCTGTTAGCTGTCCTTAATAGTAGTTGTTATAATATTTATGCTTATAATGATTGCTGCTATTTGTATTATTTTTATCACTATTATTATCGTGGGAGAGTTGTTAGCTGCTTCTAAGAATCAGGCAGCTGTCATGGCCAAGTGACTCAATCACCATATGATCGAAAATTGGCTAAATGAGAATGCATTTGAAGCCCCTCATACAGAGCTATGGCCTTGCTTAGAGCTGCATTTCCCACTGCTTTCTCCCTCTCAGGATCACTCTAAGCCAGATTTCTGCCTATTATGAAAGTGTTCATTGGGGAGGAGATGACCCAGGCCTGAACCTCCCCTGGCCATGGTCCTCTCCCCCCCACCCAGATGGAGCATCTGCCTCAGGCTCACAGATGACCAGATTCTTCCAAGACCAGATTCTATGTCCTTTGTCCCCTGGCATTCAGTCTTAACCGTACTGCAAGCCTTGCTGACATTAGCACCTGCCACATAGCTTTAGTTTGGCCTTTGTCATTCATTGCAGGGCTGGATCATACCTATTTACTTTCTCAACACCTCAGGGAGCAGAGGGGGCCAAGCTGGGGCTTCATGAAGTTATGTTCCTCTTCCCTTCACTGACACCTCCAGTTGCTGCTGGTTCCTCAAGATACCTTTGCTCCTAGTTTATTACAAGTCCCCGACTGGCCTTTTTAATGACTTCCATTCTCCCTTGTTGATGAACGACAATCAAGGAAGTTGCAATGCTATTTGTAACCTTGCAGCTTAGCAACAGCGGTTCTCTGTTACTCACCACTGGAACGGAGTCCGCAAACGGCGACTGATGAGAGTGTGGGTGCTCTCAGATTAAGTGATAACTCTTGGTTACAGGGGTCCCTGGCTGGGGGTCCAAACACTGAGACCAAGCTGGGTCTTGGCCCTCCCACTGATTGGACTGTGTGGCAACTTCTTTATCTCTGTGTCTTCTATAAAAAAGCATAAGCAAACATTCTTCACAGTTACCACAGGATTATATGTGTAAATGTGACTAAATAATTAGGAAATGCCATGGAGCAATCAGGTAATATTAAGAATCTTTCTGTAAGATTTTAGGGCTGAAAATAAGATAGACGGACTTACTGGTCATGGAGCCCTCCCCTTCTACATCCCTACCCAGCGCAGAGCAGGGAGTGGGCAGCAGTGAGGCTCCTTGTGAAGACCAAATAAGACCACGGATGTGGAATATGTGCTTGGGGTTCCAACAGCTTGGTGCTAATCACACCTTGTCACTTATTCTGGCCTCTTGTCCAAGTGCTTCCTTTTCTGAGATTCCATTTCATCACGTGAAAAAGGATCTGCTCCTAAAACAAAGCAAACAAACACTGGTCAGGAAACCATTGGACTAGGAGGCTATTTCTAAAGTCCCTTCCAGCTGGATGATAGAATGACTTAAATATTTTTAAGAAATTGGTGTACTCGATGAAAATTCCACCCTGAAGTCATGTCACTTTCCAGTTAGTCAATAATCCGAGCACATCTGCTGAGGGAACTCTACTGGTCATCTTATGATTTTAGAAGCTCAGTCCCCAGCTTCACACCTTATCCATCCCACAGAGGGCAGTGCATGGGTCAGCAGACCTGGCCAGGAGTTCCTAGTAGGACCCTGGGCAAGAGGAGGACTTCTCTTCCTTATCAAACTAAAGGGCATGCACTCAATGTTCTCTGAGACAGTTTTCAGTTTAAAAGCCTATGAATCTAACTTCTCCGAGTCTCACTTCTAACAAGTCCTGGGCACAGGGAATCGGGCTGGCCTCGTGTGTGTACTGAGAGGCGCCTTGTTAGAGCAGATGGAGTGTGTCTATCATGGCGGCGGCGTAACCAGTCTGGTCACTTCAGATGTCTCTCCAATTAACACTCATGGCGGCGGCCAACTGCTCAGGCAACAGAACATGCTGGTGGAGAAGATGGCGGGAACTTCTGGGCGGGCTGCCACACCTATTATCCAAGCCTCAGAGTGGGAGGGGCCAGCCAGACTTTGCAGTGTGGGGGCGCTGGGGGGAGGGGTGGTAAAAATGGGAGGTGAAATGTGTGCAGGGAGATTTCTTTAGCTGTAGAGTCCTAGAAAGTTAGAAATGGAAAATGTTCATCTACTCATGGCCCTTACTATATACTTTGGTTTCACTTCCCTTTCTTCATTCCCATTGTGCCTGATGCAGTTACTCCCACCATGACATGACCTCTTGCTCTTGCTTCTGGAGCCATCTCCCTGCCTTCCCTTTCTTTCCCACTCCAAACCATCCCCCATAAGACAGCCAGAGGGAGATTTCGAAAATACAAATGTGATTCCGTTATCACCCTGCATTTTGGCGTTTTCGCTATTGCCTTCAGGGCAAAGAACCCAAACAAAACTAAACCCCGCAGCCTGATGCACCCAGGCTCCTGGAGATCTGACCTACCTAGTCTCTTACTTCCTCTTCCCTTCTCACCGCAGTGTCTCATCATAGAGGAATTACTTGAAATTCTTGAACTTACCAAACTCCTGTCCATATTCCTCCTTCTGCTTCCCTTCGCTTCTCTGTCTTGTGCACCACCTTTAGAATTCAACTTAGCTGTCACCTTTTCTGGGACACATTGAAGAGCTACCCTCTCTGAATCCCCATGATAGCCAGGTAACTGCAAGTAAAGCATTGCCGTGCTGCCAGGTGATGGTCCTTCCATGTCACTCTCCTTTATTACACTACGAGCATTCAGAGGGATGATATGTGCCCAACCCATTTCTTGTACTGAGGCAAAATTGACTTTGACATCAGATACTCTAGTGAGCTCCAGAGTTAATGTGTCTGATGTGGCGTTTGTGCCATTCCTTGAGCTGTGACCTTGGTTAAGGAGAACCAATTCATTAGAGAGTAGGTTCTTGGTAAATGTCAGTTGAGTGAGTAAAGAACTCTCCCCCACCCCGCCTTCACAGTGAGGAAACAGGCCTGGAAAGAGGAAGTGACCTACCAGGGCTCACATGGAGGGAAGGTCAGTTGCTGGCTCTAGGAAATGCATCTCTTGACTCCCAATCCAGTGCTCATTCTACTATCCTACACTCTCACATGGTTTCAACTAATCCTCTTGTGTGAGAGAGCAGCAGAGTGCTCTCACCTCATGGTATGTGTGCACAGACAGGAAATCATCTGGATTTGCGTATCTTCAAGCTCGTTTGGAATGCCTTAACCTTGTGGGCTGAATATTGAGAGACAACTGTGCCATAGCACAGTCAGGTTGAGAAATGGTAGAGCAAAACCATTTAAAATATGTCAGGAAGCCTAGAGACTTGGCAACACTTGGAGGTATTTTTGAACCAAATGAAATCACAATTGTGATCCATACGTACTGATTCGGGCGTGGACGTTATCTGTGTGTCTCACTGGCCTGGCATCGGCCTAGAGCCGTCCAAAGCCTTCATCACCCAAGCACGTCAAAAATCCCTGCCTGTGTTGTTCTTGGGAGGGAAGGTTTGGCTTTGAGCAGTTTTTCCTGAAAATTCAAAATAACTCCTCCGAGTGGGCCCAGCTTCCAGGGGCAGCCTGGGAGCTTGGCACGCTTCCCTCAGCCTGTGTGTTAGTGTGCGGGTTTCTGGAGCCCAGAGGAGCATCTGAAGGTCACGCAGTGGGGTATCCAAACCTCTGAGCCTGATTTACAGCTCAGGGCCTCAGACCTCCTCCCTTCCAGCCCACATCACCCCCCAGTTTCCTCTCTGCGAGCCAGCCACTCTTCAGAGCTGGAAAATGAGATCTAACCACTGGCTTTTTCTGGGCTTATGTATGGATTCTTCCCTGAGAGGATGACAGAAAGGAACAGAAGTGGTTCCTGAAAATGTGGGCAGGAGAGCATCGTGGTGAGTCAGAGCCCAACAGGACTGAGATGGTAGGAGACCATCTAGCTCAGCACTCTCATCTTGTCTTTCTTTTCTTTTCTGTTCTGTATCCTCCCCCTTTCCCTTTATATTCCCTTTCTTGGGATTGCTACCTAAAATCCAAATGAAACTCAACATGTTCAACTTAAAAACGGAAATGTTCTCAGCAATTCTGGGTTGGGGCTTCTGGTCTCCCTTTCGGAGCCTCGCTCTTCTCTGACACCCTGGGCCCCTCCTCGGGTCACTGGGCTTCACAGACCTCTGCTGTGGTCCTCCAGCCTCATTTCATATGGGATGGGGTTGTGGGGGGGTCACTAAGGCCCAAGGAGGTGAGGGGATTTATCAAAAGTCGAACAGGGATTTAGGATGGAATTGGGCTCTGTAGGCCTCCCCTGGTTCGCTAGCTTTCTTCTAGTAACTAATACCAGATTTCATGTAGGCCCTATAGAGGCTCAGCCTGGCCCTAGGTTCTGCAGTGTGTGAATCTTGTTTTTATTTAAAACGAAACAAAAACAAAAAAAGTCAGTCACAGTGTAAGAGGCCCTGGGCCAGTGGTGCTGGGAAAGAAGTACCATGTCAGTCTTGGCCCTGGTGCTATGATCCTCTGCCTATACTTAGAACCTGAGTCCAATCCCACTCCTCCTCTCCCCCAGGCCCTGCCTTTATAAACTCTTGGAATGGGATCCTATCTTCTTACTAATACCCTTGTCTTTCTTATGTTCCCCACCCTAACAGGACCCAGCCTGCCCCTGAGCCTAGCCCAGGTGTGGGAATGTGTATCTGCTCCTAGGTCCCCCAACCCCCATCGCTACCTGAGTCTCTGTTCACTGCTCAGCCCCAACCATGCTGTCATACTCTGCTTGCCCCCCACGACCCTCCCAGAACCTTCCTGAGTTTATGTGGCCTGGCAGGCTTCGCTCTTTGCCTTCTCTCTCCTTACAAGTTGCTTATGCCCCCAAGCCTGGACTTTCTATTGCCTCTGGGGCAGGGGAAGTGGAAGTGGAAGGTGTTGTTGACTGTACTTGAAACTTCCAGGCTCCCCTAGTCTGGTCAGGACACCTTTAAATCATACTCTTACCACCTAGTCCTTCTACTGTGAACTCCTGGGTTTGTGCCTGAGGAATTTGACAGGACTCTGCCCATCAGTGGCCTCTCTTGACTGATCTCAGAAAGCTCAGGAGGAGAGACTGTGAGCTTATTTCCAGAGACTGCAGGGAAGGAAGTGTCTCCTGCTGTTCTCTAACCAAGCCTGACCATGCTCCAGGCACCACCAAATCCTGTTCTTCTCTCTCAGTGCCAGAATAGACACACATTCTCTCTGAATAATGTCTGATTCAGTTTAGTGTCTGGTACCCTCCAAGACACTTTGGATTCTGAGGCCTGAGATTCTGTGACTGCCCTCTTTTCTGCCTGTAGCCTCTACTCTGATGAGGGAAAGATCCTGCCAGTCCCCAGCCTCAGGTATCCCTCCCTCCTTCCCTCCCTCACTTCCTTCCTTCCTTCCTTCCTTCCTTCCTTCCTTCCTTCCTTCCTTCCTTCTTTCCTTCCTTTTAAACAATCTCCATGCCCAACATAGGGCTCGACCTCATGACCCTGAGACCAAGAGTCACATGCCTTACTGACTGAACCAGCCAGGTGCCTCCTCCAGATAACCCTTTGAAGCCTGCATAGAGAGGCCCAGCCAGGACCTCTGCCTTCCCTTTCAAAATGCAGGTGTCACAATCCAATCCCTAGCAGCCCACTGCCAGGGGCCAGGGCAGCCAACCTACTTCCTCTCTGCAGGCTCCAAGGCTAAGGACAGAAGAGCCCACCTGGTAACTTCTGTTGTCCTCCTCCATAGCAGCCATGAGCCTGGGCCTGAGTGCTTTACTGCAAGTCTGCACCAGAACCAGGATTGCCCATGGGCCTAAGGTTCTTGACTCCCCCAAACCACACACAGCCTGAGGCTGTGGCCAGAGAGGCAGAAGAAGCCTGTGAACTGTGAAGTGCCCTGAGGGCCACATACCTCCCTGTGGCCCACAGTGGGAGCTAGAGGGCCCAGGGGCTGCCCAAAAGCATAACTATAAGAAGTGGAGGTTCCTGGGGAGAGCAGAGGCAGAGCTGCCTCTTAGGCCTGTGGAAATACCCATGCCCTTGACCAGCCTGCGAACGTTTTCCATCTGGGATCTCAGCTTCCTCCAGATCCATGGATTCAGTGAAATTCCTGGCTTAAGGGTACTCTTGAGCCAAGTATCCCCTAATCTTGAACTGGAATCTCTATCATCAAGGTAGATAGAACAAACTCTGAGACAAAGATTGCAGGGCCTCCCCAAATCCTGAGAGAAGAGAATACTTGCCCAACCTCCAGGTTGACAGCTTACTCAACTCAGTCTCGTCAAAGGCCAAGAGACCCCTTCTGAAACCTATTGTAGATATCCTCAGGTGCCTACAGTGCACTCAGATTCTCACAGGTGAGGCCATGGCCAGCTGGGAAACTCTACAGGCCATGTTCACTCTGCCTGGATGAGATTGAGGTGGGCATGCCAGCTGGAGAGGGTCTGCTCCCATAGAGAGACCCCTGGAGATTTGTCACGAGTGTAACAGTCTCATGTGAGGGCCCCCCAGAGTGGAAAGCCAGAAACAGACATGAGAAGGTGAAACCTCTCAACATCTTCCTTAAGGCTGGCCGTACTACTATTACTGGGTCAGAGAAGCCCTTCCTTGGAAGCCTCTAGAACCTTCTTGAAGAGTGAAGGTTTATCAGGAGTGGAGATAGATTATGGTATATACCTCTGGTTCCACCTCACTGGGAGTTCATATGCTGGCACCGTTCAAGTTGGTTTCCTGGCCCCACATCCAGTCACCGTGACGGTCAGGAGCTCAGACAGAGATCTGGGCCTTGAATTGTGTGCAGGCTTGCATAACTCCCTTCAACCTTCTCAACCTCTACCTTCACCTAAAAAATAGGGGGATAGTAGTGCCTGCCTCACAGGGCTGTTGGGACTCTGGTAAATGCAGTAAGATTTCCCTGAAATAGTAGGCCCTAAGTGCCTATTTTCTGAATTTGCCTCTGAAAGGTTCAACCTGGGGAGAAAGCATAGGTTGCAGAGAGTCAGCATGACTGTCCTCCAAGGGTTCTGCAGGGAGGGCCTGGAGGGCAGCACATGGGCCCCTCTGGGTTTGCTTTTAAAGATTACATCTACATGATGCATTCTATTCTACAGCATTGTGCTGGATTTTAACAACGGGGACAGGAGGCCGGAGGCCAAAATTCCTCCCCTAGGTGCTGAGTTAGCTGCTTTGCGACTCAAAGTCCCAAGCCAGGGCAAAAAACATTTCTCCTTCTCTTTCCAGACCAATGTGTGACAACAAAAACCTTTCAAAATATACAACACCTTATAGCTCCCCAAACTTTTTAACACCCAGTATCTCCTGCGATGGTCACAACCACCTGGTGAGGCTGGCAGGGCAGGATTTTGTCATCCTCTGATTGAGCAGCAGCATCTGGTCCAGACAAGTGACTCATTCAGCCACTGGGCAGCACAGGCAGGCACAGAGCACACATCTCCTTCCTTCCACCCACTGATCTTTGTCTCTCTGCTCTAATGTCAGCCATGAACATTTATTTTGAGCTTCTGCTTAAGTTGTGTCATTTCCAGTACAGTAGCCATCCACACTCACCCTCAGTGCCGGGCTAATTGGAAGTCCCGTGGGCATGTCCTGGGCAATTTCTGTTAGATCGACCTGGAAGGACTGTCCCTCCACTCTCTGCACAAGACGGGGGTAGTTTGGGGCTCTGGTGTACTCTAGATAAAGGTTTGTGATCGAACTGGTGGGGAACGATTTAGCAAATCGTTCTGGAAGACACTGTTGAATGTGTAAAAGGGCTGTGTGCTCCCCTGTTGCCACTTGTTTATTTATTCCATTTGGCCTCATTATTTTAAGCTACAGGAAGGAGAATGGAAGAAAGGGCTCTTGATAGAGGTGTTGGTCCTTTGTTTGCGCGACTCAGAAACCACAAGTTGCAAAGAATGTAAACTGATTTGTAAAATATATTTAATGTTCGGATTTTTGTTAAAGTAATACAGCCACATGGTTAAAACAGGTGCAGACACAGGGCCTTTGTGCTGTGGGTGGTTTTCCATTTTCAACAGGGAGGGTGCAGCTTTTGCAGGTAGGAACATTGAGAAAAGGCTTCAGTCGAGTTAGGAAGACTCCTCCCTGAAATCAAATACTCCAGAAGGCACATAATGAAGGCAGCAGTCTCCTGATTCATGCTCGTCCCACCGTGAGTCATTTCACTCGGAGGCAATGACTTCTAACCATCCTTGCTCTAGTTTTTATTGTGATTACGTCCACGACTCTAAGTAATACACTTATTAATATTATTATTTCTTATTTTGTTTACTTTATTCAACAGTCAATATATATTGAACAACTTCTGTTTGCCAAGCTCTGTTCTGGGCAACCAGGGAGCTTATATTGTGAATTAATATTTTACTAAAATAGATGAAGACTTAGCTCCCTTGGAATAACTCCTCCACTGAGTATAGTGATGTCACCAAATTCATTTTGAAACATGATCTTTGAAAGAATCAGGCAATTTATTGTGTAGGGCAAAGGTGATAGGGTGAAGGAGTGGTTTAGGATTGGGGCATAGTTATTTCTTGAAGACCAGGGAATTGGATTTAAAAAAAAAAAAAAAAAGAGAAATTGAAGGTAAGTCTTTGAAATGTCACCAGAGAACACTGAAACATTCTGGAGTGTTCTGGATACTGACACACTCTGGAGTGAATAATTCCACAGCTGAGACACCAGCTTGTACTTCACCAACTGTGGCTGGTGTGAGGATACAGACGAGCCTTCTGTATAAGGACCCCAGAGGCCTGATGAGGAAGCTGCTTACCTGAAAACTTTATCCTGAGGAGGCTCCTGAACCCTGGCCGTGTGTCTTAGTTGGTTCAGTCTGCTGTATCAGACAGACCATTGGCTAAGTGGTTTGAATAACATATATCTATTTCTCACAGCTCTGGAGACTGGGAAGTCCTAGATCAAGGCATTGGCAGTCCCTTTGTCTGATGAGGGCTTACTTTCTGGTTCGCAGAGAACTATGTCCTCATAGGGCAGAAGACGTGAGGGATCTTTTGTGTGTGTGTGTGTGTGTGTGTGTTGTTTTTTTTTCCATAAAGGCACTAATCCTATTCATGAGGGCTTCACTCTCATGACCTAATCACCTCCCAAAGACCCACCTCCAAATACCATCACCATTTGCATAACGTTCCAACATATGGCACAGCTATTCAGCGGACAGCACAATGCCTGGGAGGAGAGAACCCAGGATATAGTCAGGGGTCCTCAGTCTGGACCCAACTCTAGTAGTGAATAATTTTGTGTCTCTTTGCCTGTCTGGTCCTCAGTTTTCTTTTCTGTAAATTGGTGATGAGTCCAGCTTTTCTGTGTCGGTATGAGAGTGAAGTCATGTTGATGTACCAACTGTAAAGTGCTATCAAGTGAATTATTATGATCACGGATTATGTAAAGGATGCCTGAGAGTCTATAACTACAATTCCATGATGCATTATTAATTCTCCTTTCTAAAAATCAATGGCTCCTGCCACTAATTTATCACTATAATGATGCTTATTCATATGCTAGATAGTGAGAGAAATCACAATCACACTTTCTGGTAGAATGATGCCTTTAGTTAAGTACATCTCCAGATGCTTAGAGCTGACTTTTCCCTCTGGCTCTCAGAGATTGATGGCTTGTGCTGTGTTACAGTCACTGTAGGAAAAGTTCATTGGCTTGTTTAGCTTTTCGGGTGGACTCTCAACTCAAAGCACAGTCATGAAATGATTCCACTGTGCTATGTTAGAAGCTCAGTTCAAGTAAGCTGAAATTTATTGAAAGCTTCCTCTCACTAGGAATTGTTGATGGACTGTGGGAGTGTTCGCAGATGAATGTCACCTTCACCCTGCCAAGTAGGGTTTCACCTTGGTGAAAGGAGAAGACACACATGCACAAGATGATCAGCGCTCAATTCTAAAATAGCAATATAATTTCATGCAGTGGGAAACTCAAGCAAAAAAAATACTATTTCTGGATTGGGGGTATCTGGGACATACATGTGGAGAAGGTACAGTTTAAACAGCCTTGAAAACTTGCTAGAACACTGGCAGAGTGAAAGGGGAAGGGACTAGCCTGTGCAAAGGCCCAGGGGAGGGAGTGATTGGGGAAAAGCAGAATCTGAGGTGTGATGGAAGAAGTGGTTGGAGCCAGTCCAGGGTGGAGGACCCTTGATGCCTAGCCGAGGTTTGGTTTCATTCTGCAGACAACAGTGCCTCGGGAAGTGTCAGAGTAGATCAGACCAGACCAGTGGCTTTTGTGCGAGTAATGAACCAGCCATAAGCAAGTATGCACTCTATGCTTTCTTCCCCTGCCCCACAGTGGGGCAGGCAAAGCTGAGCAAAGGCTCCTGGAATAGATCTGTCTGACTGGCCCCTCCCAGGAACTGCTCCTGACCTTCTTCTGTAAATTCCCAATTACCTGTTCATTTCCCCAATTACCCAATCAGTGGAATCAAATCAATCGCTGTTAATTCTAACCTTAATAAACATACTTCAGTTTACATATATGATGCTCTTAAACCATAAATAACTGTATGTGAACTTTGCAAGGGTAGTTTAGGTGGAGGAAAAAAATAACATTCAATTAACAAGCTTGTCAGAAGCTGAGTCATTACAAATGACAGGAAAGCACATTTGTGTTATCAAAAAAAAAAAACCTCATTAGAATCTCTCTTTTCTAGAAAGTGATTCCATATTAATAAGAGGATAAAAGCCCATGTATCAAATCCCAGAACAAAGTTGAAGGGACCTTTGTGGGTTAATAATATCCACAATCAAGGGAAGCACTGTAGCGTGGTGGGTAAGTGCAATGTGTCGAATGGCAACCTGCCTGCGTCATATCCTGATTCTGGTCCTGCAAGCTCAGGGACATTGGGTAGGTACTTAATCGTACTGAGCTTTAGCTCCTACGACATGAAGATGAAAACAGTTGTTATAAAGGCTAAATGAGCCAATGTAATTAAAGCTCCAAGAACAGATCCTTCTATATCTTCGTAAATGCTGTATAAACAATAGCTGCTATTACTATTATTATTATTATTACTATTACTTCTCTCTGTTCTTGTAAGGAAGGAAGGAAATCATACTGAGGGACTTACTATGTGACAGACACTTTCACATTTATTACTTCATTGAATTTAATATCGAAAGCTCCTTTTGTAGGTTGGTGTTACTAGCCACGTTATATGGGTGAGAAGTTAGGTGGCCTTGCTGGGAACCAGGGAGTGGCCCACTGAGACTAGAACCCAGGATGATCTGACCCCAGGTTCCCATCCATCAGACTGAACTCTCTTATTTTGAGAACTTTCTAGGCAAGGTTGGGGTTGATCCAGTTTTCTCAGACGAGCTTGGCTGTTCTTTGTTAAGGAGTACCAATGGCGGGAAGAAGTCGGCTTTCCTTCCCTGTCTTATGTGTTCTAACATACGTGGTGCAAGTTGCTCTCACAGACTAGAGGTGCTGACCAGCCTCATGCTCCATAGTTCCGGTGTCGACACAGGCAGAGAGCAGCCAGCCCAAGAAGGCAGGTGACAGCCTCTTGACGCACTTCATGACACTCAAGGAAAATGGAGCAGAACTGAGGTAGAAGAAAATCTACCTGGTGGGTTTAGTCAGTGCATGATTATAATCTCTGATGTGTGGAGAGCTTGAGAGTACAAGGCCTTTTCCTATATGCACACAACAACCTGAGAATGCTCAAGCAAGGATCATCCCCTCCTTTGAGCGCTTGATGAAACTGAGGCCCAAGGAAACCAAGAGGTCAGAAGGGTGACTTTTTTTTTTTTTTAAATATTTTTTTTTAAGTTTTATTTATTTATGATAGTCACAGAGAGAGAAAGAGAGGCAGAGACATAGGCAGAGGGAGAAGCAGGCTCCATGCACCAGGAGCCCGACGTGGGATTCGATCCCGGGTCTCCAGGATCGCGCCCTGGGCCAAAGGCAGGCGCCAAACCGCTGCGCCACCCAGGGATCCCAGAAGGGTGACTTTTGAACCCCAACCTTTTCTCACCCAAGTTTGCTGCCTCTCGGGGTAAGGAAAAAACTATCTATACTGAAGACAAGATATATAATTTTGAAAATGAGACAAAATGACAGGCTTTGTTTAGAGAGGTGGAGGAAGGTGCTGTGGTCCTGACCCAGGGCTGTTCGCCTTGCATGAATATTCTTGCTCCTGCAGAAAGGCTCAAGCTACACACTTTGGGGTGTTAGAAAGAACAGATGCCTTGTGTCGATGCTCAGCCACTAGGGAGGCTCCCCTTTTACCTCCAAAGGTATCTCTGGGGGGTCAGAGTGTGGGCCAGGGTTCAAAATCACTCGCCCGTGATAATGGAATCCCCTTCTCCCCTGTGCTTCTTTGACTCAAGTGGAAGGTAATTCTAGAAACTTCTGACCCTGTGTCCTTGTCAGTAGTAATTTTAAAGGCTTCAGTCTTGGCGGATCTGCGAGGGGTGCTTCTGCCGCAGCAGGCCTCCTGAAGGAAGCAGCTGGTAGAGCTCTCATCCTGCCTTTGTCTTTCTCCTTCAAGGAAAAACTCCTTGAGAGCTAAGCCTGTCTGCATCAGTCTGGCCTCACCCCTCTCCAGGCTTGGCTCTGGATGACTGGTGAGAAACCATGTTCTCTCTGTCAACTGTCATGACCAACTACCCATGTGGTACTCTTCACCTTGAGAAATTCCTTCACATGAGTCTGGCACTTGGCTGATTTTCCTCATTATTTCAGTTTGGAAACACTTCGGGGTGTAATCTTACTGTCAGTCAAACAAAGGTTTCTACCGTCGGGATAATTTTTTCTAGCCTCGTGTGTGTTTTTGATTTTTCCTCAAGTCCATCATATCCTTGATAAAGACACAGGGTGCAATGAGGCCAGGAGCAATTCAGCTGTGACTGCTTGGAGAGGGAAGATGGGAAAGAGTAAGGTGGGGTAAGCTCAGACTACAGACACTGGTTGGAAGAGCACAGCGGAAGGAGAAAGTGTCAGGATCTTTGAAGTCGAAAGGCTATCTTTCAGGATCCAAGACCAATGGTTACATGTGTGCCAACAGTTGAATGGCTAGCAGGGTATGCCTCCGCTGTCCAAGATCCAGCAAAGAGGGCAGAAACAGGGTGTTAGGCTTCCTGGAGGATGCTGGAACCCCTCTTCTGGGGTCATTGAAGCTCAGGCTGAGACTTTGTGCAGGAAAAATGGGTGTGTCCCAGGGAGTTCTCAAGGGAGGCTCACCAACTCCAGTCCACACTCGGGGCAGGCTCGCCCTAATCCACATCTTAGCCCCGATCTTCTTTCTGCCTGGTATTTGCCATTGATGGCTTGTCAACCCCTCAGACACCAGAGGTCCACATGAAGTTCTTTTACTTTGTTCATTCCCACACCACTCTCTGCTCTGCTGTGTGTGCAATCTCTGCTCACAGCTGCCCCCGCCCCCCTACTCTCCCAGGTGGGAACTTGAGGGTTATTGATGAGTTCTCCTTCTCTTTCTCCACACATGTAACTCCATTCACTCATCCTACTGCCATCTTTGATCTTTTCTTTCCTACTAGGGCTGCCCTGGTCAGACTGCCTTCATTTTTTTTCATGATCACTTTAGCAGCCTCCTTCTCTCCAGTTTCTCTTTCTATGGGGCAGTCCTTCCTAGAGCTTCTTGAGCCACTTTTGTAAGTTCTAGCTCTAGTCATGTTATTTCTCTTCCTCAAAAACCACTGATGGTTCCCACTGCTATTCCTTAGCTTGTCGTTTGTCGCGAATACTGCTCTGCTCCTTGTGACCACGTCAGTGTCTCCTGTCTGTACTTTTCTTCTCCCTTGGTTCTGGTTATGCTGTTCCATGCTTCCAGAATTCTCTCCTACATTTCTCTTTGTCAGAACCCTTTTCAAGGTCCTGGTCAAATTCTACCTCCTTTGTATGTGTGTATCCTCTAAACAACTTTAAAAATGCCCTCTGCACCCCTGGGCATTAGGCACTGTTGTAGGTGTTGGTCATAGGACATACACATGAACAACACACACACTGTTGCTTTTAGTCTTGCAAGAGTAGACTTTACACAAATAAACACACACATAAATATAAATAATGAGTTTCTTTATGTGTTTTGAAGAGAAAGAACATGGTGCCCTAAGGCAGAATGATGCAAAAGAGAGGGAGTGTTACTCCACATCTCTGGAGTCAGAGAAGGCTTCTCTGGAAGCGATGGTACAAAGATAAATAGGTAGCAATGGAAAAATGGATGTGAGGGGCCCTGCAGCAGGAAGGAAAGAGCTTTGCCAACCCCTAAGGCCAGAATTGACTGCTCTGTCTCTTCTGTGCTCACAGAGCCCTTGGCACCTTGGTGACTGCATGTATTGACACCTGCTCTGTATTAGAGAGAACTATGCAATTTTGTGTCTTCCACTAGACTGAGGATTCTGTTGGGTAAGGACTGTGTGTTACTCATTGAATTCAACAATTCATTAATCCAACCAGTATCTCTGTGCACCTACTATGTAGGCACATCTAGTGTGTAGGTATCAGAGGCAGAGGTCAGTACAGATAGACAGTGATGAGCAAGATATCCCATGCTTCCTACAGAGATCCAGTCTCTGCCTCTCCAAGATTTGACATTGTACCAGTCACACCGTAGGGGCTCGGGGAAAATGTGGAATCAAGTGCCCAGGAATATGTGCTTGTGTGATAATAAGATGAGCTTGGTTTCCAATTGAAACACTCTCTGCAAATGCCCCCTGAACAGTCTCTACTTTTCTGGGAGAGCCTTGGACACCAAGGCTCCTCTAACCGAACATCCTGCAGAGCCTAGAGGACACACCCAATCCTCCATTCCAGTCCCCTGGATGCTTGGGCACAAACCATCCTCCTTTGAGAGCAGACTCTGCCAATTTTGAGTCGTTTGACCGTGTTCTAGTCTGAGCTAATTTTGTAAGTCAAATTGCTTAAGAGTGAATATGAAATCTTTGACTGAAGCCCAAATATATAAATACCCATCACATTTCCTTCCTCCCCAATTTTGCAATCATCCAAAAAAGCTGTTCATGTTGTCCAGCGTAATTAGTTATTTATACACCCTCATGTGGTCCATTGTTCAGAATTAAATTGTCTGGTATACAGAATTTCTCTTGCAAGGCTTGTTTTGCCATTTTACCGCTTTTTGGAAGCTGTTTGTAAATATGTCCTTGTGGAACCCTTCGGGATACTTCTGAGCAGATCCAGGATTGATGGGGGGAGCAGGGGTGGAACAGTCTAGTTCATGTAAGCAAATATGCCCTCTGAGGTCTCGCACTGTCCTCTGACTTCAAACACAAAAATTATCAAGAATTATTCATCCTTTCCTTGAAGACCCAGGGGAATTAGAATGAACACAAAAATAGCCACAGAGAGGTAGAAGTGGAAAGCATCTTGGGAGATCTAGTCGTAGGTTCTAGTGACTCCATTTTGTCCAAGAGGAAGCTAGTTCCCAGAAAGAAGAAGTGAAAAAGACAGGCCCACAGCCTCTTGTGGGTTAGTGGCAGAGCCATGCCCAAACCCTCATCAGCTGACTCCCATGCTCTTTCTACTAAACCATTAAGTATACTAGTGCAGAGTGCTTTGTTTCTGGGCATTTCTGGGCTTGTTACCCTTCACACCTGAACTAGATGGCTCCAGATTGCTTGCTTTGGGTCCTTGGGTCCATATTTTATAGCTGTTTTGTCTCCTCCCAAATGGTTTGGCAGCCAGTTATTACTGAAGAGCGTTACCCATCGTGAAGCAATTCTGCTTTCTCTTCTGTCATGCTATGGTCAGAGACTCCAGACGCTCTATCAATTTTATGTAAAATGAGACTTTTTTCCTGAGTGAGGGTCTGAAGGTCTCTGCTTCATGGGAGACATCCATAAGGTTTATGACTGAGGTCTATCTTGGTCTATCTTGAGGAATGTTCCATGTGCCCTTGAAAAGAATGTGAATTCTGCTCTTGGTGGGCAGAACATTGTAAAATGTCAGTTAGATCCAGTGGTCGATGGTATTGTTCTATTCTTTATCCTTGATGTGTTTCTATCCATGAGTTTTAGTTTGTGAAATTTGTAACATGGGCTTTGATTATTCAGAAGTTTTTTTTTTTTTTTTTTTTTTTAAGATTTTATTTACTTATTCATGAGAGATACAGAGAGGGAGAGTGAGGCAGAGACACAGGCAGAGGGAGAAGCAGGCTCCATGCTGGGAGCCCTATACGTACTCCATCCCGGGACTCCTGGATCACGCCCTGGGCTGAAGGCGGCGCTAAACCGCTGAGCCACCTGGGGGACACCCTTTTCAGAAGTTTTTTTAGGTTTTCTTTCTGTATGAGAGTATACGTTCCTAATTCTTATCTTAAAATGGGACTTGTTGTCCTGCCAGGTTAGGAGTCAAGAGTTCGGCATTTCTGAGATGGTTGGCCAGGGAGTATGGTGCGAAGAACCCCGAAATCTTCTAACACATATATATGGACTGTCAGTATGTAAATCAACCACAGTGGTCTTATATGAATTCTCACTGGAGTGAGACCTGTTATACCTGAGAAATATCACATCATAACTTTTAAATAGCTAACATCATAACTTTAAAAACTCATTATCTTCCTATTACTCATAAAATCCCTAGATTTTCTATAATGATTATGTTAATATTAACACAATTAATTTTTAAATGTATTTGTCTTATTTTAAATTATTAAATATGTTTAAATATGTTTGCCATATTTCTTTTTTCACTCAAAGAAATCAAGTGTAACACACATAGTTAAAGCTCCCATCTTCCATTTCCTCTTCCTCTTGCCTTCTTTCCCACCTATTTTCTCTAAAGGAAAACACTATTCTGAATTTGGTGGGTATCCTACCCATGGATGTTTTGGTGCCTTCACTCTAAGCAAATGTCTCTATAATTTATGGCCAAGAAGAGTTGCAGGGTTATTTATTTTATAATCAGGGGAGAAAAAAGAGACTCATCTGTCATATTTAGAAGGGCTAGGTCGATTTTAATCTCTACTCCTTTCAACTGGATTTTGCTTTAATCCTGGTTTTATGTTCTTTTTCTGGTGATCTTCCTACCCAGCTTTATTCCCTCCTAGCAGAAGTCTTATTTGGCTTTTGCCAGAAATGGTAGGTTGGACTCCTGTGATTTGGACTTTCTGAAGCCATGGTCTCTCTGCCTTAGGCATTGCCCGCCCACTTTCAATCCCTGTACTCTGGCCCCTAGTAGGAAAATCTTTCAGGCTCCTGCACCTGGATATCCTGTTGCCTTACGCTCCCCTTGCCTGTAAGGATGTAGCTACTGTTGCCAGACCTGAGCTGTCTGCTTAGCATTCCAGCATTGTCAGGCAGATTTAGTTTCTATCCTGCCTTACCTGTTCTGCTTAGATCTTCCATGTTTAGAACACTACCCCTTGAAAGGACATATCAGGGGAAAGCTAAGGCTGGGAAGGTAGAGGATATTGAGTATGGTGATGATGACGGATGACAGCTACCATTTTTTTTTTTTTTTTTTTTTAAATTTTTATTTATTTATGATAGTCACAGAGAGAGAGAGAGGCAGAGACACAGGCAGAGGGAGAAGCAGGCTCCATGCACCGGGAGCCCGACGTGGGATTCGATCCCGGGTCTCCAGGATCGCGCCCCGGGCCAAAGGCAGGCGCCAAACCGCTGCGCCACCCAGGGATCCCGACAGCTACCATTTTTGAGTACATTAATCAAAATCTTAAGACCTGAGGCATAAAAAGTATTCAGAATGTAATGTTCAAGATAATAATAGAATACCTACTGCATGTCAAGTACTGAGCCTTTTAATCTAGTTTATTCTTAAAAATAATCCCATATTTTGTATGAGGAAGCTGAGGTATCGAGAAACAGTATGCCACAGTGAAAAATTATGGGATTTAGAATACGACAGACTGGGTTCAAACTCTGTGTCCACCACTTATACCATCTTGGAACAATTTCTTAACTTTTCTGAGCTTGGCACAAGCTCATAGGCCCTTGCAGTGATGGCTATTGTTACTGTACAAGTTCTGGCTTCTTGCCTCAGGTTACACAACTAGTATACAGTAGAAGCGTCTTCTTCTCTCAAAGTGACCCTCTTTTCAGGGAGCTAGGAATGTTAGATGTTATAATATGAATGATACCCCATTAAAAGGGAGTGTCATGGAGTTTGGGACGACCACTAAACCTTGAAATTAGAAGTCTTGAGTCCCGTTCTCTGTTACAAATAAACCAAGAGACCTTGGACAATTCATTTCTGTCTCTTTTTCCTTGGTTTTCTAATTTAAAACACAAAGGCATTGAATTTAAATCCCCTCCAGCTTCTGTTTGTTCCATCTCCAGCATTCTGTGCTTCTGATCAAGAAACACAGGTCTTGAATGGTCTACCCAAGAGAGAAGAAAAAAGGCAGTGGCACTGATAATTTTAAAGAAGGTGAGGATAGGAGAGTAGGCAAAGCTTCTATCAGCTAGCTGTTTGTCCCAAATCTTTAACAACTGAAACCAATTGGATTTCTTTTCTGCTCCCAAACTTGAGCTGGGAAGGGACCCAGACTATGGAAGGTTTGAGAAGACAACAAGACTAGTTGCCCACACTCATATCTTTCTTGGATAACTTCTTTTCTTCTCTCTCTCTCTTCCTTTCCTTCCTTCCTTTTCTTTTTCCTTTTTTAAGAAGGAGAGAATAAAAAATAGAAGATGGCTAACTAAGGTAACTAGATAAGATATGGAGAGTTACAGGTGGAATTTTATTTCCACTCCAGGCTTCTTCTTTTACCTTTCTTCCCAGTCCTTTCTGGTTTTATTTTCTAAAAATAGATATATTTATTTTCTAAGAAGAGATGTGTTCTGCACTCCTGTTTAGCCACCTGTTTGCTGAAGTTAAGGGGAGGAGAAACCTCCTTGGGGACCTTTTTGACCACTTCTAGGCCACTCTGGTGATCCTTTTGGCTTTAGGATCAAGGAGGCATATCCTTGCTTGGTGAGTCCTTATTGAGCTCCTACTTTACGTAGTCAGCCTGGCAGGCCCTAGGGACAAGAAAGGAAGGAAAGACTCCCATTCCCATCTCTTCTGGAGCTTATATATCAATGTGAAGAGCAGAACACAAACTATACAATGATGAAATCTCAGAGGTGCTGCTGAAGGAGCTGCAGAAATCCCCAGTGTCTGCCTCTCTAGTTCTGGCTCTGGAGAAACATACCTCCCCTCTGTCTCCACTTCCACTATGTGAGATTTTGCAGTTTGACTGTGAATCATCATCCCGACACTACCCCTAGCACATCTGCCCTCCATTCCTCAGTGAGGATCACAGGACCCTGGGGGCTCCCTGGGTCTCGGCTGCCTGGCCTCATCGCTTACTTCCCGGGCCATGTTCTGGGAGTGCTGGCATGGGTGTGCTTCTCCCACACTCCCCTCCCAGGGCTACTCTGGAGTCTTTGCTCTCGGTGATTGCCTTTACCAGGAAGATCTCACCTTTGTCTCCACTTGTCCAAGTCCTGCTCATTCTCCCAGGCTCTGTTCATGCTCCTTTCTCTTTGCTACAGTCATTCTAGAGCTCCTCTCCCCACCTTGGGGTCTCTGTCTCCTCTTCCCTGATACCTCCTGGCATGGTTTATTAGCTAATCAGTGCATCCATCACCGTCTGCCTGGTGTGCTATAGTTTTTTTGTATATCCAGCCTAGGCCTTACCTACCTAGCCACACCTTAACAGCATAGATATCATTTATCTCTGCATCTCAAACAGGACCAGGCACAGCTAATAGACCACAATTGAATCAACACCACAATATTAAAGTTAATAATAAAACATGTCCTATATAGTTTTATAAAGAGTGTCCATGTATGCTATCTAAAATACTCCTCAGAACAACCCTGTGTGAGAGAAACCATCATAATCCTTTTCTACAGATGAGGAGATAAGTTATTTACTGAGTGCTGGCTCTCTGCTAGGCATTGTGATGGGAACTTTACATACATTACACCATTCAATTCTCATTTAATTCCAATGAAAATAATAATTATCTGTATTAAGCACTTACTCTGTGCCAGGCACTAGTTTTAGCCCTCTGCACCTGTTAACTCATTTAATTTACGCAATACTGTAATATAGATATGCTTAGTATCCTCACCATATATGTGATAAAGTTGAGGCATGTGGAAATTAAAAACCTTACCCAAGTCCCATAGCTGAATTTGGATTCTAAACTAAGTGGTGACCATAGAGACATACATTTGAGCATTTCCCTCCTTTTCTGGACCAACACCACCAATGCCCCTCAGTATTGCCCCTGTGAGGTATAATTATGCCCATTCTACAGATTAGAAAACAGAGACCCAGAAGTATTAAGCAACTTGCCAATATACAACTGATCAGGGTAGAGCCTCATTGTGTACATGCAAAGCAAAGATTCGACCACTCATCTGTGTTTTCAGATAGATGTGACAATGGCCAGCCTAGGTATATGCAAATTTCCTCAGCCATGTGTAAGTTTTATGACTCTTCAACGTTTCTGTGTGCCTGCTATGCCCAGTGCATTGGGCTGCAGCCTCTGTATGTTGATTCCGATAGGGACTTACAAAGACTCAGATATACTCCTTGCTTCAAGGAGGCGACTTAAAAACAATTAAAATCTCCTTAACATCTATTCCTTTGTTTTTCAGCATAGTACCTGATGCTCCTTTATCCATATGTCCTGGTAGAGATCATGAGGGGACTGGGGAGACACAGAGATGCAGTTAGTCCAGAGTGGTTAGCAAAGATGAGGAGGATGTAGATCGGTCCAGCAGGTGAGTGGGACTGGCCTTGTTATTTGAGGTCCAGAGCAGTGAGGGGCTTGGAGACTTCTGGTCCCAAAGATGGCAGCTGTTCACGCCCAGTTGTATACTGTGGATTAGGACGGAGGAGGAGGCATGCGACCCTATGGGGAGAGAAGGCCAGCAGCCAGGTAACCAGGCCCCTTAGAGCAATCTCTTTAGGATCAGGTGGATCCCTGCCCCGCCCCCTCCCCCTTGTAGAGCACAGGGCAAGAACTGGGCACAGCTCAGGACCGGGGTGGGAGTCCTGGGTTTGGATCTCAAGTTGTGTACTCAGAAGCAGATGACTGTGAGCAAGTTGCTTCTGCCCTCCAACCCCTCTGTAAAATGGGTACATGACTTTGTGCTCATGTGGCCTGGATCACGTGGTGATGTTCCCGGGAACACGCGGCTAACTGAGTGCTAGGTGCATGGGAGATGCTGAGGAGGAAGAAGAGTCTGCGTTTTGCCTCCTCTGGAGTTGGTCATGACAGGATTATGCTGACGGAGGGTCCACCAGATTGACTCCCACCTAAGTGGCAGGAAAATAGGCATCGCTTTTAACCTTGCCCAGTTTCCAGGCCTGGAACTTAAACCTAGCAATGAGCATCACTTAGCACTGGCAAGTTTTCCCTGTGCTAGTGGGGTACAGGGTGGGGGTGGGGGTGCGGGGGGTGGGGGGAAGAGGAGGCGGGCAGGGGATGCTCAGAGGTCAAGGATGCACGCCTGGAGATCACGGGCACCGAAGTGAGTGCAACCTGCTTCAGGTCCCGACTTGGTGAGCTTGGTAAAGGAACAGCTAGCTTTCCCGGGACCCAACACGTGCCCCCGGGGGAGGGGGGGCACATCCCCGCTTCTCTCCCAGCCTCAGTGTCCCCATCTGTCAACGACCTCCTGCTTCCCGACGGCTTGCAAAGGCGTGGGGGGTTCTTCTCACCCACGGGGAGACTTCTAAACATGGGGTGAAAGGGACGGCAGGCGGCAC
Source organism: Canis lupus dingo (assembly GCF_003254725.2). Classification (NCBI taxonomy): domain Eukaryota; kingdom Metazoa; phylum Chordata; class Mammalia; order Carnivora; family Canidae; genus Canis; species Canis lupus. The sequence goes on from NC_064276.1 coordinate 21,219,049, forward strand.
CCGGTCTCGCTGGGGATCCCCGAGCCAGGCCTCTTGAGCCAGGAGCGGAATCGGGCTCGGGGAGCCGCGTGCGTCGGCGCGTGTGCTTGCGGGGCAGGGGGCTCTCGGTGGATCCCTGTATGGAGCAGGGCAGCACCTGCTCCTCAGCCTCCAAAGGCAGCACGAGCGCCGCGATCATTCCCGAGCCAACGCGCTCCATTCACGTCTATAATTAGCCGCGGGCTGCGGCGGCGCGGGGCTGCGGGCTGGGCCGTGGGGCGGGGCCTGCGCTGGCCCCGCCCACCCGCTGGCCCCGCCCACCCGCTGGCCCCGCCCACCCGATCGCCCCGCCCCGGGGTGCGCTCGCCGCAGGATCCCTTGGGTCCTCGCCTGGGCGCCCGGGCCTCGGTCCCCTCCCCCGGGGATCACTCTGGCGCCGTCCCAGGCACCTTGGCCGTGCATCTCCAGGAGGGCAGCTATATTTAGCGTGGCATCCCCTCACCCCTCCCTCGCCCCTCGGGCCGCCCAGCCCGCCCGCTCCCCTGCCCCTCCCCGCCACCTCTCCCTCTTTGTCGCATTACATAGTAATCTGAGATGCATTGGAAGAGCTCCAGGGAACAGAATGTACTTGGCAGAGACGCGGGGCTTGATGTCTGCAAAATGTCGGAAACGCAGCCAAGAGCTGCTAACTGGGTCATTAACCTCCAAAAGCTAAGCGAGGACTGTAGGCCCGCTCTGCCTCCCTTCATCTCGCCAATAAAAGTGCCTCAGTGTGAGGGGAAGAAAAAGCCCGAGGTTGGCCGCTTTGATTTCTAGGCACCAAAGGCAGGCCCGGCCCCTCCTCCTGGCCCGGGCCCTCGGGCCGCCCCTGCTGCTTCGTCCCTGTGGACATGTGGCCTGTGGAGGGCCCAGCGACCCCGCGGGGCCAGGCTCGCGCCCCAGGAAAGACGTAACCCGGCAGCCCTTCCCTACCGCAGGGCCTCCTCGGCCCCACTGTCTTGGATCCGAGAGGAAAAAGGAGAGTGAGAACGTTGGGGGCCCACCTCGGACCCCACAACTAGACGGAAGGGTTTTGCCAGCATCTGCTCTGATTCTCTCCTTTCTGACTTCTTCCCCCCACCCCACCCCCCTTCCTGCTTTGCCTGCTCTGCCTCCTTCCCCTCCTCTTCGGCTCCCTTGCCTCCCTTCTGCCATCAGGCTGTGGGGTTGGTGTGTGCTCACATGGCCTGGCTCCAGGAGACAAGCTCCTTCACTGGCTGTGTGACCTTGGATGAGTCACCCCTTTGTCTGCTCCTTAATTCCCTGATATGTCACTTGTCCACAGCAATAACACCTTCCTGACCTAGCTCACAAAAATGTGGGTCCCACATTGGAAAGTCTCTTGCCAACTGCAAAGTTGTGCTCAGTGACAGAGACACTCTCCCTGACTACCTCGATTTACATCCTTCCCCGCCCCAAGGTCCAAACTTCCTCTGGACTTATGTGCACTCCTGGAAATGAGGGATGTTGAGTGGTCTCATCAGGAACTCCAAAGGTTTGACTACATACCAGGGGATAGCCCCTAAAATCCACCCCCCTCAAGCTGTCTAGCCCTCAGGATTGCCAAACAGACACTTCCCCCTAATGTCCAAAACCCACTTCTCCAGCAGCTGGATGGAGAGAGAAAGTGCTTGGTACTGAAACCAGAAGAGGTCCTGCAGTTCCTCAAATGATGAGACTGCCTTGCTTGTCGGAGGCAGGACAGTTGGCCTGCTGAGACCAGCAGCAGCTTATGTGATGTGTCTGGACATCTGCGTAGTCTCAAGGGATGTCCGAGGCCACGGACGCGGATCTGTAGAACCCCACGTATGCTCCCTGGTGGTATCCACAAAACTAGAACCAAGTCCAGCCGGGCCTCAGTGCCCTTCGTGCCTCATCCCTCCGCGATGATCACTACACCTCCCTCTGCAGCCACATCAGATCTGCTCTGCTCCTCACCACGCCTCATAGAGGCCTATGCTCCCCTGCCACAGAGCCATGGCTGAGGCTACTTTTTAAGTTACCTTGAAGGCTCTTTGGCCTCTCGTTGCCACACATTCAAATCTTTTGCATCCCAATTCTCAAGTGCCAATTTTTGTCTCGAGAGGTGTTCTCTTTCTCCTTCAACTCTTCTTGGGGCTTTTCCATAATGTCTTAATATAAGCAGCTAGCTTTGGGTCATGTCATCTGGGTGCTTATTATATCCTTCTTGTGGAGGGGAAATTTCCCTGTGTGTAGGGCCCTTTTCTTGTTGACCTCCACTCTGAAGGTTAAGGAGAACATACATCCTGCTTTGCCTTTCCAGTTTATGCCTATTTTTTCTGGTATTATGATTAATAGCTCCCTTTTCACCCTTAAGTGCTCTGGTTTGGATGATCCAGTATTTGTTCACCTTCCTGAGGGTCTCTATCCCAGTACCTGGCACATTAGTAGGACTCAGTAAATGTGGTGAGCTGTCATGAAGAGCATGTCAGAGTTGTTTCTTACCCACATTCTGGGGGCTCTTGGCCCCATCTCTTTCTCCAGCGTGGAGGCATACTCCCAGGTGTCCTTTCTCTTCCTTGGGGAAGAACTACAGAAGGACCCAGTACCATTAGTACCATTGTCTTTTTGACATGCCTTCCATTTCCAAAAGCTCTGACTTCACACAGAATTGCTTACTCAACTCTTCCCATTTCTCTGAGTCCTTAAACAGGAGGACCACCACTGGATGCTGGAAGTAGGTCTCAAACTCCAGAGATGGTCACCTGGTCTGTGGGATGAAGCCCTCACTTCCAACTGGAACTGGATTTTTGGTCTTGCCCAATTTCTTTGACGGTTCAACTCTTCAGAGTTACTTTCAGATAATTATGCAGTTGTCTTAGGAGGAGGTCACCACCTGAAAAGCTCAGAGCTGCTTTGTTATAAAATAAATAGTGAACATTCATCACAATAGTTTTCTCAAAAGTAAACCCGTTGGTGTGTTTGTTGACGTATTTTTGAAAATATCAAGCATTTGGAAATAAGAGCAGGCAAGATGCCTGGTCTTGCGAATGGAGCACCAGCGTCAGGAAGCCTGGGTCTTCTTTCTACTTCTCCTCTGACTCACTGCTTTCTGGAGGATGAATCATATGCCCTTTCTTGGCCTTGGGTCTCACTTCCTTCGTCTCCCCTATAAAATGGGCGTATTTGCCTGCCATTCTTACCATATAGGAGGGGGCTGAGGCTTGAAGAGGCCTTGGTAATTATGCAAAAATATTATTAAAAATAAAAATGTGCTGTCAGTGTGCTTTTTGACTCTCTGGAGAGGCACACCTGAAGGGTATGTGAGGCCATCTTATGATTCTGCTTTAGTTTCTGAAACACCTCCATTCACTGAGAACAACCTCTCAAAAACTAGAAAGAATCAGTCTTAGGAGTTGGAACGAGTCTGGTCTGAGTGGGAGCAAGAGTTGTGTGAGGAGCACACCAGCTAGCCATCAAGAAAGGGAACAGGGAGCCAGGATGAAAAAGCAAATAGGATTATTATCTTCAAGGCTCTGATGCCAGGCTGGGACTCTTGCATTCTCTCCCCAGGGCCAGTTTGTCCCTAAGCAAGTGGGCAGTCCCTTCCTTCTGAGCTTCAGTTTCCATCTTTGCAAAATAAGTGGGTAAAATGCCCTGGATAGCTCTGACATGCTATGACCCTACAGTAGAGACCACGAAGAATCAGCTTGCCTGTGTGTGTGTGTGTGTGTGTGTGTGTGTGTGTATGTGTGGAAGAAGTGGGAACGAAGCCACCACTCAGTAGACACAAAGCCAGGTCTGGCAGCCTTGTTCTTGAGGGAGGAAGCCTGACCAGTCTCGACTTTTTAGACCTGAATGACTCCTTATGCATCCAGAGCCCAGAGACCTTTCTTTGGGTCCCCAACACGGGACATCTGAACTTTAGGGCCTGGTCAGCAGCCTCTGTCTAGACTTGTCTACTATCTACTTCCTAGTCCGGCTGAGACAGCTGATATCAGAGGAGACTGCACTGAGGTTTCTGCTAACCAGCTGTTCTTCAAGATGCTTCAGATCTACCCCCATCCTGTATTAGGTTCCCAGGAAGCCTTATACTATCCAGGACTACATGGTTTGGGGTCTCAGACCCATGCCTGGGAAGTAAAACTTGACAGTATAGGTTGATGTTTACCTAGGCCCACTAAGATTGTCATGTAGAAGGTTCTTTATTATGAGGGTGCTATTGGCACATTGTCTGTTAAATTATTTAATAGCTCCTATGTAAAGACCCATATAGTAAATCCCTCAGTGAAGTCAGTCCTATAGTCAAAACAAAAATCATTAAAAATTGGTTTTGGTCATTCTGGGGTTGTAATATTTCCTTTAGGTCTCAGGGATAATTGCATTCATACTCCTGTTTTGTGGGTGGGTTTGAAAGTACTTATGCTTTTTTACTGTAATCTTCCTTAGATATTTTTTCAAGTGGGGCTACATAAATAAATGAATCATTAAAGAAGGGTTTGGATGTAAATTAGTGTTTGAAGTAAAGAAATAAGCCCACTTATGATTACTGGACTGACTGAAGGCCTCCTAATTATAGTTGAAGCAAAATGTCCAAATTTCATAGCGTCACTCAGATGATCCACTTAGTGCTTCTATGTTCGAGTTGCAGTTTTGTGTGAGAAGGTTTGACAGGATTGTGATTATCTGTAAACAGTGCAAGGAGCCAATGATAACTGGAGGAAGAAAATTTAAATAGTCCTAGTGGAGTTATGGGATTAGCAAGTGTGGAGTTTATATGGTAGGAGATACAATTAGCCTATAAGGATACCATAATCCAGATTTATTCTACCAATTACTGTATTGCCTTGAGATGTGTGTCTCAGCATTTATTAAATGATAGAGTGCTTCTAGTGCTCATTTTCTATTTGCTGAAAAGTCAGAGTCTGCACGGGTTGGCTGCTCAAATTCCACAACCCACCTTAGAGCCCACACACCAGATGAAGAAACCGATGCCCTCACACCACACCCCCACTGCTGGTGGCTGAAGGGCATAAATAAATAGGAACTTTCAGATTCAAGCCGTTGTCCTGATGAAGGATGTATGTGTTTACTGAATAATGACTGAATAAACAGAATTACCCTTAACCTTCCTTACGTGAATTCCTTAAAGAAAAGTTAAATAATAATTCTAAGATGCTGGCAGCCCATAGACTCAGGATACAGAATGAGAAGTGAATCTGGCAGATTGTGTGGTTCAACTCCCTCGCTTGATAGATGAGGAAACTAAGGCAAAGAGACTTGCCCAAGGGACTTGGCCCAAGACACAGAGACAAAAAGTCTCAGAGCCGGGGCAGGAGCCCAGATATTCACTGTTCCTTGGTGCTCATTCTTTTTCGGTAAGAGCTGGAGCTCAGTGCCTGGGTTGCAATGGATAAATTTTTTGCTAGGCAGCTCAGTTGCCAAGGTTTGATTACATCATTCTTGGGTTCAAAATCTTTGTGGATTTCTGCTCCCCATTCCTAGTTCAAAGTTCATTTTGAGTCTCACCACCTTTTAAAAATTTGTGAATTCCCTTGTAGGGAGAGGTAGACAGGCGATCTTGCTTATGCTGATTTGACACTCTCTGACACACACCTAACCTGGTTCACCTTTTCCTGATTTCTCAGTTCTTAGCAACTTTTCTATGCAATTGCCTGGGAATCACATTTCTTACTCATTTCTTATCTCTTGAGGATCAGTTAGTCACTTTTTTTCTTATAGTGGAAAGAAAGAGCTGGAAAACAGGGTGTTCAGTAGATTTAACTGGGCTGTGAGCAGAATTCTATAAAGTAAGGCCAGAAGGGCCAATGATCTGTCCTACAGGTCAGCACAGTAGGCTCAGATAACACCAAGCCAGCCCTCTGGTGAAGGAGGTCGAGATTGTCCTCCCAGAATTTCCCACCACCATCAACCAATTGTACTCCAAGAGCGCCCTCTGCTGGATTGGAGCAAGACCCAACAGTCTCAACCATCTTGGAAGGATGGCCAACAGGAGCTCTATAAAGGTGAAAAGGAAGATTGGGGTTTCCATGAGAGAGGAGTTCCCACTCAAGGGAGCTCTGAGCTGCCTCTATTTAAACACAAACTCAAAACAAGATGGGTCCATTCCATGAGGTTCTCTTGCCTCCCACTCTCTCCCACTCTGGGAAGCTCTGAGCTGCTCCTATTTAAACACAAACTCAAAACAAGATGGATCCATTCCATGAGGTTCTCTTGCCTCTCCATTTCTCATTTCCTCTATTTAAATCTCTGTCTTTTGCTTCATCTTAGTATTTATGGAAAGAATTCACGGTGGCAATTAATCCCAAAAGATCATCTTTGAAGAGATGAAAAAAGGGGATTTACAGAAGGGAAATTGGGCATAAGATATGAATTCAACCTTCCTCTTGAGGCCTAATGGCTGGGTTACAAAGAGCAATTTCTTAGAATAATGATTTCTAATCTCAGCTTGTATTGTTCGTTAAGTTGAAAACTTTCATCGGCCACTCATTGCCTGCTAAACTAAGTCATCATTCTTTACATCAACATTCAAAGTATATTTGTAAATTCAGAATGCATTATTTTGTTTGCATTCATATATCAAGGCTAATAGCATGCTTATTTTAAACTAGAAACTTACCTTGATCTAGTTTTTAGAAAATGAAAATGTATTGAAATTTTTAAAAGTATATTTGAATATCAAAGTCATACATTTCACATTAAAATCAGGCTCAGCAAATACTTAATCTGCCCATAATTTTGAACAAGGTAGAAGACCCTGCTTAAATAATTAGTTTTTTAAACAGAAGCAATAATTGATAGATTGAATGCTGTGTTTAGCATTGAAGTTAGTCCTAACATATTTTTTTAGGAGAAAACCGAGGTGAAACTTCTTTGACATAAAGAAGTGCTGGGGGCATAACCTTTCAAGCGCCCTGTAGACAATGGGAGATGCAGCAGTTAGGAATGCGCTTACTGAATAAACAGAGACAGTAATGTGGTAACTACTGAAATTGTGCCAAAAAAAAAAAAATGATTAAAGCTGGATGAAACCTTACAGAGGACTCTACCCTTTACAACCCAGATGGTAAAACAAGATGTAGAAAGAAAAACTTAAAAAAAAAAAAAAAAAAAAAAAAAAAAACTTCCCCACAGGTGCATAGGCAGTTAGTGGAGGAGCCTGACTTGAAATCTGGGTCATCTAATCCTCAGTCCGAAGCTCTCACCACTCTCCAACACAACATTCCTACAATGGCATGAGAAAGGATGAGGAGGTGAGGGACTCTAAGGTGCCTTTGGGAACCACTGCCCAAATCTCAGTAAAATTAAAGAGCCTCCTAACTCAACCTCTGTCCCATTCCACTATATCCTTGAGGCTGAGAAATGGGGCATTCAGATCCTTTCCTCCCTCTGAGCCTTCATTCTGTTTACACATGGGTAGACCAGATGTTAGAAAAACAAGACAAACATTTGCAGCTGTTATGGGGGGAGGGGGGCTGGGCGGAGCCCATGAGGTTCCCAGGTTTTGATCTAACACATCAGAGCACATTTGATTTTTATTGCAGGCTTAGAGTTTACTACCTTCAGCTCCTTCCTCAAAGCCTGGAGTTTGCCGCTTCATGTTGAAGCCTATACCAAGAGATGCCAAGGGTTTCTGGAGCTATTTTCAGCCCATTACCACAGCAATCCAGGTGACCAAGGCAGCTACTGCTCCACTACAACTTCAGGGGCCCCCTTCTCTCCATCCTCTGGATTCCTTGATGCGAGGTTGGTGTTTCTCCCTAGCAGGCAGATGCCAGGAAGGGCACTATGTGAGAGGCAGCGCATTCTAGTGAGCAGAATGTGGGCTTTGCGATTATGTAAGACCCAGTTTTGATCCTGACCCAGCCATTCACTGGCCACGTGATTTCGAGTTAGTTGCTTAACTCTGAGTCTTATTATGCCTGCTTTTTCTTAAAACACGGATACTTATTTTTCAAAGTGAAAGGATTTAATGACACAATGTATTTGGACTTTACCAATGTGTGTGCAGGAGTGTCCAACAAACTGTAGCTGTTACTATTATTTCCTGATCGGTTTTTCATCTTCTTGGAACTTATATGAATGATGTAGCTACTAGTTGGTGAGGATCTAGGGGAGAACATTAGGAGTCTTGCCTTTATGCTGTTTCCTGAGGGCTCAAAAAAATGTGATGACATTGGTATTATAAGTAATAATCTATTGTATCTATATGTGTTTAAAGCTTTTTCAAAGCATGTTTATTCCAATTTACTGTGAACAAATTTTAAATCTATATCAAAGATAAAATGATTTCATAACATTTATATACCACTACGCAGATCCTACCATTAACATTTTACTGAACTTGTTTTGTCATTTGTCTATCCATTTATCCATTCCTTCATCCATCCACTAATCCACATTTTAATGTATTTCAGAGTACTGTGCAGACCTCAATACATTCCCCTTAAATTCTTCAGCATGAATATCATTAGCTAGAGTTCAATATTTGTTTGCTGTTTTTCTTTCTTTTTTTTTTTAAGATTTTATTTATTTATTCATGAGAAACAGAGAGACAGAGAGGTAGAGACACAGGCAGAGGGAGAAGCAGGCTCCATGCAGGGAGCCCAACGCGGACTTGATCCCGGATCTCCAGGATTAGGCCCCAAGTGGAAGGCGGCGCTAAACCGCTGAGCCACCCAGCTGCCCTGTTTGCTGTTTTTCTTTTCATATATATTTATATACAATGAAATGCAGTCACCAAGATTTGACAAGTGCATACCTCTGTGAATCCCAAGCCCCTATGAGGATATATAACACATTAACATCACCCTGTGAATTTCTGTCCCGTCTCCTCCCAGGCAACCAGGATATTCTGGTTCTTTTTTCCATCATGGATTCGATTTGGCCGGTTCTGGAACCTCATATAAATGGAATAACATGGTATGTACTTGTCTGTATAAGTCTTTTTTTCACTCAACATACTATTTTTGATACTCATTCTTGTTACCGTATGTATTGGCAGTTTGTTCATTTCCACTAGACTGCTATCTTTAGTGAGTGGTTTTACATACCTCCTTGAGATTGCTGAGTTGGTAAAAACAAAGAGCTTATGTGTGTATACAAAAAGAAAAAAATCTGGAAAGATAATCACCGAAATGTGTATAGCCTTTACCTCCGAGATAAGCAACTGGGGCAAAAGGAGGAAATAGGGAATTTTGCTCTTGAACGTATATACTTTTATAGCAATTGAATTTCTATACATATATAGAGATTTTAAAATATAGAGAACACAGAAAAGTATTTTAAGAACAACAATTTAACTAAGCTCCTTGTGGTATGGGAAGAGGTCTGAGGGTCCCGGGGTGCTGGAGCCAAGGAGCCTCCAGAGCTCCTCCAGCCAGAGCTTTCTCCATGCTTCTGAATAGACAGAGCCTGGACAGTAAGTGGAGATGACAACTCTTCATGAGAAGGTTACTCAGCAAAAAGATGCACCCCAGGCACAAAATATGGGTTTGAGAGGGGAAAAGTTCTAAAGAAAGGCATTCTAAAAGAACACTAACAGAATAGCCCGGCCAGTAGTCCTAGAATCCTATAGCCATAAACCCATAAGGTTTCAAAGGACGTTATTGTGACTCCTTTATTTTGAAAAGTGCAAAATCAGGTTCTACTTAAGCAAATTATGGGTGATCTCACTTAGCAGATCTTAAAGATCATCGAAGCTCCTTGGGGGCTGGTCCATTTCTGTTTCCTGTCAAGGGTGCATGTACTTATGTGCTATTTATTGGAAAGGTGAATCTAATCCTAGACCCCATTTTACAGATATGGAAACTGAGACATGAACTGACACTTGTTCAGAAGAATACATATCTTCCCCAGAGGATAATAGTCAATAGTCAATGTTGACCAGTCTCCACTGAGGCACCGCAATCAATAGGAGATAGATTGGAATTACATTTGAGGGCTCAAGGTTAAATATAAGGAAGACTTTCTTGGAAGAGAGGGTTGTGAAACTTCTGTTTCTTAGAAATATTTAAGAATGCAACACAGTCTTGCATGTTGAAAGACTTTAAATGTGGCACTACTTGCTAGGCTAGATTTCTTGTTTCCTCACAGTTGAGGGGGTGTGGGGGTGGGGGGAAACCCAAGATTTTGGTTCCTTCTTGCAAGTCTGACCCCTAGTGGTCACCATCTCTGGGTTGGGTCCAAGAGGAAAAAAGCCAAGAAAATGAGGACTACCAGAATTTGTTTTTAAAATTGGAAGTGAACCTTAAAATTTCCTAGTTGAATGATCTAATTTCACAAACAAGAAATCTTAGACCAAATGAATAGAAATGATTTCTTAACATCAGTGACTTTGTAGTAAAACTTGAATTAGAACCAGCTTTTGCTAACATTGTAGGTTCAAATTCCAATTCCTACATCTCCCAGTCTTTGACCTTCAGTGAATCTGGAAGCTGAAATCTGGCTAGATATTTAGCCTCCAAGTATCCTCATGGTCCTGTTCACTGGCCACTTAAAAGAAATTATTTTTCTTAAGCCAATAGATCATAAAAATAATCTGTTTGAGCACTGTGTCATGGACACAGATGACTTGAGACCAACTGCTGTCATCTCTGAGCCTCAGTTTATTAAAATGGAGTAACCATGTGATCTATAAGGGCTTACCCAGCTCAGCTATTTAAAGTTTCAAGCATACATTGTATCTTGGCTGAGAATTCTTAGCAAAGTGATGAAACTATTACCATTAATAAAATACTCCTCCCTTTTAAGATGAGGATCCCTAATCTAGGATGGACAGACTCCTACAGGATCCAGCTTCAAGAGAAGATCATGAACTTTCTGAAGTTGCGTGGGGTTGCCAATGCATCTGTGCATTTTCTTGAAGTGAAACCTCTTTAGATTTCATCAGAAGGGTCTAGGACGACCTCAAAAGGTGTAAAAATCACTGAGTTAAAATGGTTGAATGAGGTTTCCAAGAAAGTGAAAGACCCCCATCTCTGATCCTTAGCTCTAATGCCACAGAGCTAGACTGGTGACTCTTCAGCCCCTTGATGACATCAAGACAGCAGTTTATATAACTCATGGCTTCTGAAAAATTCAGTTCACATTCTCTCCTCTTCCAGGTTGAGGAACATCTGGTTATTAAGTACATGTAACTCCCCCCTAACTGACAGAAGCCCTTCATTCCTTATGTAAAGGTTCTGACTGATGCCCCTAGCACACTAAATATTTGTGGATACCAGGCTGCTCTCCAGTGTCCTTATGTCCATAATCTCCTGCCAATTGAGCTACATGCTTATCAAAGGCTGGTTGATTCCCCTCCCCCCCCAACCTGTTTATGCCAGTTGTAGTATTTAATATAATTATATAATTTAAATATTATGCAAGCGGATCAAGTATGAGTGTGAACCTAAAGAGATTTATTTCAATGAAAACGAAATTAATTGCTTTGGAAAGGCTCAACCGGAATGAGTTATTGAAACATACTCTAAAATTTGTTTGTGGGTGAGGCAACTCTAAAAGAAGGACAGAAATTTAAAATCTGGAAGAGTTCTGCAAGTTTTAAAATCTTCCTTTATTAAAGCAGCAAAATGAAACACCCGTAATGGGAAATAATGGAGGAAATAGGAATTGGGACTTGCATGCTTGAAGATGAAACTTTGCCTGTAGAGTGGCAAATGAGTGTCTTAAGTTAAAATATATGCATTCATATGAATCCCAGGTTTAGCCCACTTTTCTGATTAGTTGACACTGGTGACTGTGTTTCTTTAGTATTAAGATTAAAATATCAAAATGAGATCCAAGAGAACTGGTTTACTGTGTCTCCCAAGTGTTACTCCATTGAGGTTTTGATCTTTTAGAAATTCCCTTAAGATCTCTTTTTATTCCTATAAGTCAGTTTCTTGTAGGCACTTCTCACAGACCTCTTTCCCCTTGACAGTTAGTAAGCTTTGCCTTGGAATCAGGCGCCAAAAATTCAGCATTCGAAACCTCTATTAAATTAATGTTTGTTCACCTTAGCAAACTAGTCACATTCACTCAAAATCTGGAACCAGATGCACTGTTCAATGTCTTAAGATTTCAACAGTGCAGGGCCATTTGTGGTCAACCATCAATATTACACTCTCCCTTTTCAGAGAGTATGAGCCACAAACATGGACCTGCCCTTTGCCTTAGCTTTGCCTTCTGGGGAATGCATGCTCTAGAAACAGTGTGACTGATCAAAAAAAAAAAAAAAAAAAAAGTGAATGGTGCAAAGATATTTATTGCAGCATTATGTAACAGTAAATCCACCCAAAACTACTTAAAGTTCAGCAACAGGGTCATGAGTTAACCTGGTATTTCTTGCTGGTTGTTTATGTAGTCATGAGAAGGACAATTATGAAAAATTTTAGCAATAATTATTGGCAAAATGTTTATGATAGTAAATTAAGTGAAGAGAGAAAAAGTGCAAAATGAAACTAACCCCATGATTATAAACGTAATAAATGTATATATGAAATCAGTAAGCTGGGGGAGAGTTGGGGTTTTTATCTTTTGCCAATTTTTCACTTACAGTTCTTTCAGTGATTAGAAAATCCCACATTATGCAACGATTCACCAGTTTTTCAACCTTGGTATCTCAAGAGGCCTTGTGATGTCTGAGGTTTGACATACAGTTGCCCAGAACCACAGAATTACCCCCCAGAGGAGAGAGGATTAGGCAAGAGCGCACTCAATTATACATGGACTAGGTTGGAATGTGCCTTTGAGGTCATAGCGGTCCCATCCCCTCAATCTACAAATCAGACTTATCATCGCATTTACCAGCAGTTTGCCCTGAAAAAGTCACTTATGCACCATACCTCAGTTTTGTCCTCTGCAAAACGCAATGATAAACATATGTATGTCCATGGGTTGTCATGAGGTTTAAATGATAAAAATCCAGGGCGTGACACAAGAAAGCTCTCAATAAACGTTTGTTATTAATATCACCAGAGTTAGTGGTGGAGCCAGGGCTCAAATTCAGGCTTCCCGACTTCCTCACTAGGGCTATTTCTATCATACCACATCATAGAACTTTCATCTTAATCCAGGCTGGAATCCCTTGCTGTGCTGAGTACTGGGCAAGAAAAAGGCTTTTCTGATAATATGAGGGATACTATGCCTTTATGTAACTCTTGCCTATCAGGCAACCAGCAGCATACACTGTAGTCAGGACTATGGATGAAAACTGTCAGGGATATTAGAAGATGACAGTCCCTGCCAAAATGAGACTATGCCTTTAATAAGACAGAGCTGAGTTCAAGTCTATAACCACCTATGTCTCCCTTGACTTCTTGATCTGTACTTGCTTTTAGGCAAGAGGGGGATTAACAGAAACAATCCTTCCTGTGAATATGTGATATAAGTTGCTGTATATGAAAAAGCTTTGTAAAATATAAAGTGGAATATAGTGCAAAGTGGTGATTTTGTTTTCTAAAATTATTTTTATTTTCAAAACTTAAGAACACTTACATGTGTTCTGTGTGCCAGGCATTATTCCAAGGATTTTACAAGAATTAATTGAATGGACTCTCTGCAGCAGTCCTATAAAGTAGGTTCTGCTAGTATCTTGGCTTTACTCAGGGGGGCCCAAGGGGTTTAAGGAACTCACCCCATATCACAGAGGCAGTAAGTGGTGGTGTGGTGGTTTGAACCTAGGACTTGGTATTTTGGTCACAGAGTCCACGCACAGCTCTGATGCTGCTTGGTTATCACCGAAAGTGCCTTGACCTAAAAATGAAGAAACTTGGGTTCTGGGATTGGTTCTCCTTTTTCATCTGGTTTCATTCAATATAGTCCAGTCCAAAGCAATACAATCCAATGCAAACCCTTCCCATCCAATCCCATCCTGTTCAGCTTAATTCAATTCAACTCAAGGAATACTCTTCTGGGGACGGGACACCTAGGTAGTTCAGTCGGTTGAGTATCTGACTCTTGATTTCAGGTCAGATCATGATCTCAGAGTGGTGAGATCAAGCCCCACATTGAGCTTCATGCTGGGCATGGAGCCTGCTTAAGATTCTTTCTCTTTCCCTCTCTCTCTGCCTCTGCCCCTCCCTAACCTGCCGTCCTAGCGCCCATGTTCTCTCTCTCTCTCTCTTAAAAAAAAAAAAAAAGTAAATGGTCTTCTGAATGTTTAGTTTGTGCTGGTAATCACTGCACTAAGAGCTAACCAGGGGAGAAGGACCAAAGAAACCTGGGTTTTGATGGCAAAGGGTAAGTCAAATATAAAAAAATGATGATAAAATTCGGAGTGAATAAGGCAGTCTCAGGAAAGACTGTCAAATCTGCAACTGTGAGGTCAAAATAAAAGTATCTCCTGTTAGAACACCTGGGTGGCTCAGCGGTTGAGCATCTGCCTTTGGCTCAGGGCATGATCCCGGGTCCGGAGATCGAGTCCTGCATTGGGTTTCCTGCATGGAGCCTGCTTATGTTTCTGCCTCTCTCTGTGTCTTATGAATAAATAAATGAGATTTTTTAAAAAAGTATCTCCTGTCTACTGTTCATTGAATAAAAAGTGGCCCAGCCAGTAGGGTAGATAAAGGTCTTTTGGAATCACAGAGTCTGGGGTGGGGAAGAGTTGAAAAAGAGATACTTTAGACCCCTGAAAAGTAAGTGGTCTTCAGCTAGGTGTATATCTTCAACACTGGGGCCATTGCCTTCTATCTGGTTCCAGACATGTGGCCAGCAGCCTTTGGCAGCCATTTTAAGCTAAGGTGAGTCATCCCAGTGGCTTGGTGTGTATGATTCCTTGTTCTGCTTCTCTCTCTAAGAATTCCAAGGGAAACCTGCATATTACTGGACTCGCTATATTTTGACCATTAAAATAGTCTTTATAAAGCCACTGGTGTACTGTCTAGCCCACAGTTGGTACTCATACGGTGACAAATATTGCCATCATTATCCTAGATCTTTGTAATGTGACCACTTTTCTGTAGCTCCCTCTGAGAAAGAGTTGGAATGGCCTCACAGGCCTGACTCTGGATGACAATCATGTGTCTCTTTTAGAGAGTTCTATTTTTCTGTTCTAAAATGAAAAGTGGGACAAACCAGGTTAAGCATCACAGATCATGCTCCTACTTGTCCCGTGGTCACACTGCACAGAATATGAGTATTCCCCATGGGTAAACTGTTCCCTTACACAACACTTTTGACGTTACACAATTAAAACGGCTTACATATTAAGATTTGAGGCAATGTGAAAGTACCTCATAATTAACTGCTGTCTATTTAACCAGACAGCTCTAGCAAGTTAATTTGATGTCTGTTATGAGACTTAATAATTGTCAGTGATTTTTAAAAACAATTTACTGGTGTAATCATTAACTACCCCTAGATTATCTTGTCAAATTGATAATTAAATGCCTCAAAAATTCATTACAGAGTCAGTATATTAATAGGAATATAATTAAGTAATGTTTGCTTATGTAATCTAGAGTTTATTACCTGCACACTTATTTATCTTTTCTATACTTATTAAATCTTTCTAGGGGCCTTTTCAGAATCAATGGAAAAACCAAGAGTCAATAAATGTCTTATTAGATCCAAATGAGCCACTTAATTGAGAGACCATGAAATAAATATGGATTCACCATGTCTGTGGAGAGGGAGGAGAGAATATTCCTGTTTCACAGTAGGATTATCAGTTGGGGCAAGAGAACCCCATTGCTCCCTTCTTTTATTTCTTCCTGTGTCCTTTCTTTGTCTCCCTCCCACCTTCCCTTTCTTCTTTCTTCCCTCTCTCTCTATTCTTTTTTTTCCTTTCCTTTCTTCTATCCAACATGCAAATGCCAACTATGTGCCAGTCATTGTGTAAGACACCAAAACTATATGAGGTCTCATTTGAGTCTGATGTAGCAAAGAAAAAAGACATAAATAATTGTGATGCACTGTGTTTAATGCTACCCTAGAGATGTGTACAAAGTGCTAAGGGGGCACAGAGGACTAAACAACTAACTCTACTGGTAGTCAGGGGAGATTTCCCAGAGGAGGTGACATTTGAGCTTGCCAGAAATCAGGATGTAGGAATTCTCGAGGGAGAAACAGTACAAGAGAGGCATTCTAGACAGGTACGAGCAAAGATATAGGGCCAGGGAGGAACATGGGCCACTCAGGCGCTAGATGGAAAGGGATGAATTTTAAACTGTGAAGTATCATGATTGGAGCTGTGATTTTCAAAGGATGACTGGAGGATTGTGTTGGGGTGACCATAGCTCTCAATTATACTGTCATCATGTCCAAGTCTTGCCTTGATATCCTTGAGTCTTCGGGATATGCATTCAAATTGCAGCCTGGTTGGCTTGTCTCTTCCACAGCCTTTAGTCCTGGTGATGATCATCATATGCCCAGGATCTTACAGGTTGCATGGGATTCTACTCTGTTGTCACTGTACAGATATTCATACGTTTCAGATTACATATCCACAGTTTGGGTTTGATAAGTAAGATCACGACATATTTTAATGCAGGCCTTCCCAAAACAGGAATCCATAGTTCAGTTTGCTTATTCCCAGAAGCTCTGCAACACACCCAAAATCAAGGATGGTTGATTGTATGAACAACTCTGGATGAAATTCAGAAGGGAAGAGGCCTTAAATCTAAATGAATTATTTTCAAACTTCTACATAGACATTAACCTACTTATCCCTCATAATCACTGAGAACACAAGAGTAAGTTGTAATAATTTTTGTCCTTGACCAAGTGTCAATGACTAGAAAAGTAACTGTTTGCATGTTTCCTCAGGCTATATGGTTGGGTGCCTTTTGGTGAAGAAGGAAAAGTGGGAGAGACAGAGAGAAAGTAAAAATAAAAAAAACCATATTCTGATATTTAAAAAGATATTGGTGTACTCAGCAAGTGAAAAATGTGTTCAAAAATCTCTGAAGACTCTTTTTCTTAATGCTTGGAAATCAATTTCATATCTTAAGCTCAGGGGCCCATGGAAGAATCGGCTTGGAGGTCTCTCTTTGCCTCAGGAAATAAGTATACTGCATTTCTGATACCCATATGCTCTGCATGTGCCAGGCCTCCTGAAGTGATATGTACTGTGTACTGTGACTGGCAGTGTTTTAAAATGATCACATTAGATCATGACATTAGACAAGGTCAGAGGGGATCGAAGCCAATAGCTAATTTATCCTGAAAGTATGAAATTCTCTAAACTCTGAGCCGAGAAGTGTTTAGAATTAAGTGACAAAGGACAGTCTACAAATACAAAAGAGCTTTATTTTTAAAAATAAATAAATAAATAAATAAATAAATAAATAAATAAATAAAGTGGAAAGCAGAACTTCCACATCTGCACGTTTGACCAGAGAGGTAATTCAGTTTGTCAAAGCTTCCGGGCCAAGATGCTATATGATGTTTTCTCAAGGCCAGGTATTAGTGAAGCCTGGACCCCAGTCTGATGATGTGGTTTGAAGTCCCTGGTCTGCTACTGCTAAGTGGATGACTCGGGACCAGTACCTTTCTCAGGGCCTCAGTCTCCTTGTGTGTAAAATTGTCCCAGGCCCACCCACCTCTCATCACTGTTGGGAGGATCAAATGAGATGATGAGTGTGAAATACCTTGTAAACAGGTCATAAAACCCTTCAGAAACATGGGGGGTAGTATTATGATTAGATCTAAAAGGCTATAAATATTTCAGAGGAAAATATTCAGTATTCAAAGCACTTGGTCAAAGTTAGGTACTGCCTATGAGTCCAACCCTGCCTCCAGGCGCTCATCAGCAAATTTACAGATTTCTGTTTTCTGAGAGGGGTTGTTCTTCCCAGGCACTCCCCCATGGAGGCAGACATTATCTTTGCTTCTTGACCTGTCTTGCATCCTCAGTTAGCCTGTGAGCTCTGGGAGCGTCAAGAGCCTGACGTACAGGATTTAGGGACAAGCACTTAGGCCAGTCCTTCTTCTGGCCCTCGCTTTGCCACTTACTCACTGTGTGACTTTGGGCAAATTACTGAACCTTTGCAAGTCTTAAGTTTTCTCATCTGTGACATGAAGATAATAAATATTATCTTAGGGACATTAAAAAGATTAAATGAGTCAGTACATGTCAAGGGCTTGATTTAAAACCTGGAAAGTAGAAAGTGCTCAAGGAATACTGGATATTCATTACCGTTATTGCTCTTCTTCCTCCCTTCATATCTCCAGTGCCCAGAATAATGTTTAGCATATAACAGGTATTCAGTAAATAGGTAGTGAAAGAATAAAAAAGAAAGTCCCTATCTCAGCAGATAGGGACGCTTAGATTAATGAATCCTAAAGGTCATAAAAAAATGAAAACAAATTGAGTTATGTGGGTGAGGGTTTCAAAATTTGGGTCTATTTCCACCTTTTATTTCCACTGGTGACAAGAGCATTTCTATTTACGCTGGAAATGTGTAGTATTGGCATAGCACTTCAAAGTTTACAATGATTTTTAAGATCAGTGTCTTATTGGATTCCCACACCAACACTGTAAGGAAGGTGTTATTATATTACCCACTTCACAGATAAGAACATTGAGGTTCAGGGAGGGGAAATGTCTTGCCCAACCATCACACATCTGATAAGTAGAACTGCTGAAATGAGGTCTTTTGGCTCATTGCTCTTTTCTCACTCTGGGAAGAGACCCAAGGCTATTTCACCCAGGACTGGGTTTTTGATCATAGCCATGGACAGTATGATGCAGAAGGGCCTGGTTTGTCTCTCTGAGTGCAACAACCAACTTAGGGGAGTAAGCCCCTAGATGTCTTACTCTGACCCATTAAGAATCTCTCACCTGTCAGTTTGACTAAAACCTTGTGAAGCTTATTAGTCTGGCTTGTACTTTGGTTTTAAACCCCAATTTCCTTGGCGTATGAAATGTATTTTGCCATCATTGTGCTGGGTTTTCCCCTGTGAGAGCTAAGTTGCCACAACTGGTCCCTGCTCTGAAAATGGAAACCAGAAGCCCTGGAGGTCTTTCAACCTAGGTCACTCAGGCAAAAGCAGACATAGAAGTGTAATTATACCATTACTCAACTTCATAGATCCTCCAGATTGCCTGAAGAGAAAAGCATTTCTCTTGATAAATCTGAAACCCCTGATAATTTCCTCTGAGGAATTACCAGCAGGTTGCAACACCAGCATGGCTATCTACTGCCTGACTTTTTCTCCAGTTCCCTTCTGCTATCTCTCTGCCATATTGCGTGCTTTTGACAATCTTCCCTCCAGCATTTCCTGAGACTCAAGGTTACTCTGGTTCTCCAACACCTCCATGCTGGCCTTTTCCAGTTCTTTCACAGCCTCAGTCTGGTGGGCTAACCCTGCATCCTCTGTTTTCTCTTCTTCTCTCCTCCCATCAGCTCTGGTGTCAGCTTTTAAGGGAGGCCCTCAGTGTACAAAGATGCACAAAACATGGTATCTAACTAACCTCCAGGAACTGATAGTCTGGTAGAGGGAGAAGAATGGTGAAAGCAGGCCTCTAGCTCTAGAGAAGTCTGGTGTTTTGACATGGCTGGCTGGGCTTGAATGTGGAGAGAGGACAGTGAATGGTACCAGGCAGGAAAGTCCCTGTGGGAGGAGTCTTCAGAGATATCTGAGAAGATAAATTGGTGCTCCTCGTTCAGATAAGAAAAGGAAGGCCTTCTGAGATAAGAACACAGCTTGTACAAAGGAACCAAAGAAGAAAATGAGTTTTCTTTTCCAAATCAGGAAAATGGGGTTAATAATTCTTAACTTGCAATGCTAATGTGAGCATTGGTGATAATGTACATAAATGGAACCTGGAACCAAATAGAAAATGAATGAATGACCAAAGATAAATAACAATCCCCTTCCTCCCTTTCCCTTACCAGTCCCTGTTTCCTTTTTCTTTTTTTTCCAAAAGATGGGATTGGACTAGCAGATTTTTCAAAGACTTTCTGGATCTGATATCCCAGGTGCTTTAAAATCCTCCAGGGAAGTTTAACAACAGTGACGTCCTTTCTCCTCCATACATTCTGCTACTGCTGCCAAGCCTCGGCATTCTCTCACCTCTGGACACACAAATCAGCTACTCCGAGGACCATCAATTTTACAGACAAACAAATGCTGCCTCATTAGATATACCTCACCATTGCATGGACTGCCTGGCTTTGCGTTGTTCAGCCTTACACATGGGCTTAGCTTTTCTTTTGTTCTTGATTGTAAACCTCTCGAAACAACAATGGGTCCCCTTGGGCTTAGAGCAGAAACAAAGGATGCCAGTTCTGGCTCTGGTACCTACTAGCAACCAGAGCTTGGCTAACTTAGCTAACCTCCGTTTTCTCATGGATTAAATTGGGAGCATGATAATGGCCCACTTTTGAATCTTTTCTGATATTTAAATGAGATAATGCATTTGATGGTACTTTGCAAAGTATAAAGCATTATGAAGGTAGGAATTTTATATTACATTTGTATCTGCCCCTGTATTAACCAGGACTCACTTGATTACAACTAACAGAAACCTAACACAGAGCACACTGAGTATGAAATCACAAGTTACTGGGCACATAACTGAATAATCGCAACAGGTATCAAGTAAAAAAAATCAGAACTATGCTTCTCTCCTTTTTTTAAAAAAATATTTTGCTTATTTATTTGACAGATCCAGAGAGAGAGAGAAAGAGCAGGGGAAGAGAGAGAGGGAGAAGCAGACTCCCCACTGAGCAGGGAGTCCAACTTAGGGCTCTATCCCAGCACTCCAGGATCACGGCCTGAGCTGAAGGCAGATGCTTAACTGAGTGAGCCACCCAGGTGCCTCAATGCTTCTCTTCTTTTATCAGCTGTGCTTTTCTCTGCATTGGCTCCTTTATCAGGCAACTGTCAGTATTTCTCAGCAGCTGCATGTTTATGTCCTATCAGTTGAAAAAACTTAGCCAAAAAGTGGGTCCCCCCAAACCAAGGAATTTTGACAAAAAGTCCACAATCAACTCCCAGTGGACTGATGGGGGCATGTGCCTCTCTATAATTCAGTTACTGTAGCTACAGAGGTTAGATGTGCTGATTAACCAAGCTTGGATCTACTCCATGAATGAAACTGAGAGCCATAAGGTCAGTTCCTCATAAACCACATGGTGTGAGAGGGAGGAGTGGTTCTCTAAAGGAAAAGTGGAGCACTATTGCCAGAATAGGAGAAAATGGGTGCAGAAAGGCCAAAACGACAGAGATACTCTGCAGCACCCACCATGGCAGCCTTATCAATCAAACCCAAGAGAGCTTAAGAGGGCTGATGCCCTAGGTGGTAATGCCACGCACACCCGGGAAGGTAGGTGCTATGATGAATCAAAACCCACGTCATTGGAAGCATCACAATTCATTCAACAACTGCTCTAAAGAAGACAGGTTGTGGAAAGTTCCAAAGCAGGGATATTCACAGGGCATATATTGGGCATCCAACCAATGTTAAATTGCTTTGATTTTGTTGATTTCAAATTGGCCTAGTTTTCTTAAACTGGCATCTGTGAGTATGAGGGCAAGAGGAACAGAGAAAGTCCTGAGACCATATTTTTAAACAAAGTCTTTTAAAATAAAACATTCACTCATTTGAATACCTGTCTGAAAGCAGGAGGGCCTCTGATGAGTTCACCCCAGGACACGCTCACTAGGTGCTATGGAGCCAGGCTGCTGGGAGGCCGGAAAGGGCTGAGCCCACAGCATCTCCTGCCAGCTGGGGCTGATCCCTCCTCCCACAAGTCTCCAGACAGCAAGGCCTCCTGGCCTTCGTTTCTTTTCCAATGGGTATGGTTAGGGGGCTCATCTGGGTGCTCGTGTTTGGTCCCTTGGTCCTAGCTCTGGTGGCAGCTGTCCACATTTGCAGGCAGTCACTGCACAAAACCTAGTGAGAGACTCCGGAAATGCCAGAAGTGGCTCCTAACTTTGTGCAGCTGATCCTTTGGGAAAATGGACAAAGCTAAAGGAAGAGAGGGTCTTTGACGTCTTTTTTCTCTTTCTCCCCTTCCCCACATCTACCACCATCTTGCTCCTCTTTCAACTTTTTCTGCTTTCTCTCCCTCACATTTGCCCCTTCTACTAGGATAAAATCCCCCTAAGGACAATATTTGTGTCTTAATTATGGACAAAGCCCTAGTTGGGGGGGAAGATATTAAGACAAATAAAATGCAAATCCTTTCTTTCAACTTTTATTAAAAGGAGAAGCCCCACTGACAACAAACCCAGGGTAGGAAGTGGTGACCACCCATCCCCCAAAGGCACATGTACGAATTTGGGAGTTCAGTGGCAGAAGTGATTTTGGCTGGAGATTCACAGGATGCTGAAAGAGGTTTTACTTAAGTTAGGTCTTAAAGTCACTTGTTGAACAAATACAAGTAAACCTTGGCAAATAACACAGGACATGGATAAAGACACAAGAAGGGCCCAAGCTTAATGCACCAGTGTTTAAATAGTTTGCTGATGGGCTACAGTCATTCACTCAGAGCTTGATTAATTTTAATATATTAAAACCGCCAATTAATATGGTTACAAATACATATGAGACCAAACCCAGCAAATTAAAAGTGGGAGTAGGGGCTGGCATGAGCAGACAGCTAAAAATGGAGAGAAGTGCAAGGTTGATGGCTTGATAAGCAGAGAGGAGACAGGGGATCCCTGAGTGGCTCAGCGGTTTGGCGCCCGCCTTCCGCCCAGGGCGTGATCCTGGAGACCTGGGATCGAGTCCCACATCAGGCTCCCTTCAGGGAGCCTACTTCTCCCTCTGCCTGTGTATCTGCCTCTCTCTGTGTCTCTCATGAATAAAATCTTAAAAAAGAAGAGAGGAGACAGAAAAAAGAAACCCTACCACAAATCCACAAACATGAAAAAAAATCACTGCAATCTGAATTGAGTGTGGAAATCAAGCAGTCTTTTAAATGTAGAGTCCTCTACTAGAATGTCGTGCATTAGAGTTTGAGGAAGAAAGTGACAGCCTATATTGCCCCTCCTCATCAAAAAGGCTACATTACATTTTTTTATGCTTTGTTTTAGAAAACAGACAAACACATAATTGATTTTAGCCAGTGTTCCATCCCAATTAAGTTACGATAAAATTTGTATTAAAACCTTGAATCTTTAGCATTTGGAATGCTACCTCCTAGGGAAGGACTCATTTGATTTGACTTTTAATAAATCCAAAAGTGCTGTGGGTCATTTTTTTGTCATACCCCCTACTTCCAGTCTCCTTATCATTTCTGTGCCTCCCATATTCCTAAGGTTTCTTTTCCTTCTTTCCTGACTGTGGCTTTCAGCAGCACTCCCTCCCCCAACACCGGCATACTGAGCTCTTCTGGTCCCCCTTCTGTAGCATTTCCAACACGGTGGTGAGGAGGAGGAGCTCTGAGGCAAGGCCTAGGGACTTGGGTACCGGGCTTAGCTTCCTACCAAAGAGATGGAGATTTTAGAAAGTTCACGCTTCCCCTTTGAACCTCTGCCTTCCCATTTGGAAAAAGGGGATAATAACCCTTATTCATGGAGTTGTGAAATTCAAAGACATTACTTGATGGGAGATTGGTCAACTGAATGGTGGTTCCTTTCTCAGCCTGTAACTGCTCTTATAACTACTCTTACCCCTAATTATCATTGGCATACACATCTAGCTCCCTCGTTTGATTGTGACTTATTTGAGGCTGTGTTTTTCTTGGATATTGGGTTTGCTTCTTGTTTGTTTTGGTGTCTCCTTGAAGAAACATATCTCGAAATGCTTGGCAGGTCACGTGTAATGCACAACCGTGGAGGAGGGGCAGCATCCATAGACCCACCACGTGAATAAGGGTCCTCTGAGGCTGGGTGGTGCAGGAGCTCTGAGGAAAGTACCTGGCCTGCTGTAAATACTTTAATAGTTAAGTCCTGTCCTGGGGCATAAAATACTGCTGAATACTGGATTCTGGGCCCGAATTGAGTATTTTCCCTCCATTAGCCAGTTTCAGCCCCAGCTTTCAGCCTCCATTTTATCTTTGCTTGGGCTGGACTGGCCATGCCCTTGCCAGAATTCTTCAGCCACACAGGTTTCCACCACAGGTGAAGAGTTTGGGGATATCAGGATTTCCATGTAAAAGTAAATAAAAACAAGTAATACCTTGGCAAACCTCGTGTTTAGACGTTAGTGTTTTAGTCCCAAAACATTGTAAATGAGGACATCTCAATAGTCAGGGCTGAAAGGAGGGAGAAAAAAAATCACACGCATTTCTCCTCTGCTCCCTTATTCACTCCAATCATTATGGAGATTTCATAGCATCCGTGAAATGTTCTAGCCTGATCTCTACTTACCTCTTGATGGGCTTCAGTTTTCCTCATCTGCATATTGAGACTAATCCTGTCTACTTCCTAGGGTTACTAAAGAGATGTCACATGAACACATCCAGACATGGAGCCTGTCCCCTATTATGTGCTCAGAAATGGTAGGTGAATCTGAAACCATGGTGGCAAGAAGCCCTACTCTTCCATTTTCCTGGTAATAGTATTGATTGTCGTGTAGCCTTGACATAGACTGTCTACCTCATAAAGAAACAAACCAATCTCTGTGGAACTTCTACCTATGAGACCTGTGGGCAAGGATGAAGTGTTTTCCCGTGTTCCTGGCCTCCCCACTAGTGAGGACAGGCAGCGGAGGGCCGCTGTGGTCAGAGGACTGAGGAGCCAGACAAGCCTCTGTGGTTCCACACTTATTTATTTCCTTATTTATTACTTTTGCAGCTAACATTTTTACAATCGTGTTATTTTGTGGTTTATTTGCAAAATGCATCATGAGTCAAGTTTGCTTCCAAATGTTCTCTGAGTTGGGGAGCCCGTGAGAGGTGGGGGAGGGCAGGAAGGCAGTTACAAAGACATTATAGAATTGATTTATCTTTTAATGATCTTTTCTTTGTCATTAGGCTATACGAGGCAGATGGAGAAATGGAAGCTGGGAAAGCATGATAAGCTCATGGGTAGCAGCATGAACAGACTCTGCAGCCTCAGAAATGAAATGTAAAGGGACGAGACATGGGGAAGACAACCCAGGAGAGAGACAACTAATTCCTGCTTATGGGCCCCCACGCACCCAAACTGCATCTTCTGAAAGACTTTGGGAGAGAGAAGAGGTTGGCTATAGAAGAGTGATGGATAATGAGTTATTCCAAAAGTATTAGTATTATAGAGTTTATTATAATTAGTTTTTGAAGATCTTAATAAAAACGAAAACCCAGTTTTCAGAGATTAGCTAACATGGGGCTCAAGAGACACCCTGCCAGAGCAATTTTTCCTTTTCATTCTATAGTCTTCCTCCCTCACCCCCCCCCCCCCCCGTCCCCCACCGCAGGCGATAGTAGATTCCTGAGAGGGTGCCCAGTTAGTTGCTGAAGACCATTTTGACTGTATTCAAGTTTGTTCTTGTATTATTCCATCTGGTGGCTCCCCAAACCACTTTCTTTTTTTACTCTCCTTGTAAATATTTACAGAAGAAGGTTCTTGCAGGATCCTATATTGGCGGATTGGTGCAAAGCAGAGTCTTGACGTGTTTTATTCCTTTTACGAACGATTTGGTTAAGTGGATTCCCTTCCAGCTCATTAAAAAAAGAAATCCTTTCATTTTAATAACATCATCAGAAACCAAACAGCATCAGAGGGAAAAATAAGTTTGCAATGCACAGCCTCGAGTGGCAATCTCAGAGCGGCTTCTAGCTGTTAATGGTTGGTGCAAGAACTGGCGATTGTAGTTAATGGCTGGAATGCCGCATGCATTTAAAGGCCTTCTCTCCCTGGGCAGGAAGGACAAGGGTGTGCGGTATTTTCTGGGTTGGCTGGGGGAACAAGAGATCAGATAACTGAATCAGGAGATCAAGACGTGGTTCATAAACTTCAGACACTGGCTCATCTTGCCACCCTCCCTAAGGCTCTGTCTTTGTTTGCTTTCTCTTCTCTGCCCGCCTTCTCGGACAAGTTCATCCTTGCCCACAGCTCTAACTGACGCCTTTCCACAGGTAAAATCAAACCTCTCTCTTTAGCTTTGGCTTCTTTTATGAGCCCCAGTTCAGTATTTTCAGCTCCTCTGGACATTTCTGCATGATAACCATCACTCCCCTGAACCAGTAGGACCAGAGCCAACTGCATCTCCATCTGGACCGGGTCCCACTCTAGCTCCTGGGAATGCAGCTTCCACCCCCACCCAAAGCAGCATCGTTCTCTCAGACACTTAGTTCCTAAATCTGTCACCTTCGACTACTCACTCCCTCTTCCCCAAATCTAATCAGTCACCAAGGACTGTTTTTAACATCTCATGAGACTTGCATGGATTTCTCTCTGCTTCTATCCCACCTGTCGTTATCCTAGGTTTCTTTAAGCTTTATATACATTTATCCTTATGTTCATTTCTTCAACACACTAATCGTTTAGGTGCTTCCTACGTGCCAGACAGCAAGCAGGTGCTGGGGACCCTGGAGTAGATAAGATAAAGAAGATATGTATCTGTTCTTTTAGGGGCAGAGGAATTAAAAAGAACATTAAAAAATTTTAATTGTTAAACAGAATATTCAGGAGGAAAATAGGGGAAGTCACAGTTCTGTCTTCCTTCTCTCCTGAGATCCAGTAACTTACTGTTGGCATATTTACCTAATTGTGTCATTTTCCCTCTTAAATGCTATCGATGCCCTTTGCTACTCCCTACTCATTTCAAGCCATTTATTCATCCATCAGTTATATAGACTTATGCTTCTCCTTCATGCCATGCTGATAATTGTCTTCCTCTCATGGTTCCTTCTTCTTGTGTTCCCCTCTTTTCACCTCAGTGCAGCCAGCTGTTCTTTGCTGGGCTAGCTGAAGATGCCTTCATCAATGCAGATATCAACATTTATGGCAAGATCTTTTCACTCCTAACTGAAGTGTAACAAGCTCACCAGCTTTTTTTTTTTCATCCTCTCCTTCCACCCTAAGGTATCTATTCACTTGTATCTTTAGCACTTGATACTGATTAATCTGTCTGTGAATTCTTGGTTCTGTGATACTTGCCTTGATCTAAATTTGGCATTTGTAGCACATCTTCCTTGAGTTGAAACCTCTGCTTTCCCTAACATACTGTCTTCAATTTGGCTGATCCCTCCTGGCCTTTGTCCCTCTTGCCTGGGGTAGAGACTGCTTCCTATAAGTTACTGTCCACCGAAGCTGCCAGTAACCCTGGCTCCTTGGTCAGTACTGGACAGTGCCAGACTTATAACAGACAGAACAGGTAGTTTCCATATGACAATTTATTATATGACCTGGGATAACATGGTATATTAGACAGCTGGGCAGTAGCATCCTCATGAGAAATCGCTGCTCTGTGTTCCTTCTTTCTCTCTCCAGTTTACATACGGGAAAGGGCAAAGTTGAAAGAAAAGCCTGTTGTACATGCTATAATGAATCAGAAGAGATGATAGAGATGTTAGAAATAAGATTTTAGGGAATCCCTAGGTGGCTCAGCGGTTTGGTGCCTGCCTTTGGACCAGGGCATGATCCTGGAGTCCCGGGATTGAGTCCCGCGTTGGGCTTCTTGCATGGAACCTGCTTCTCCCTCTGCCTGTGTCTCTGCCTCTCTCTCTCTCTCTCTCTCATCTATCATGAATAAATAAATAAATCTTAAAAAAAAGAAATAAGATTTTATGAACACAGGTTTCAATACTTGGTCTCCTGGATTTGCATGGATGCAATGAAAATTGGTTACCTGCTGTGATATTTTGGTCCAGTTAGCTTACGATGTTTTGATTCCCATACATCGAGTGTCCCCCTTATCTCACCTCTTTTCAAAAAAGAAGACTGGCCTTCCTGAGAGCACAGAACATCTGCTGTGGGGACGTTGTGAGTGCCAGAGTAGCCCAAGGCTGCTGAGCAACACCTGCCTGCAGCTGGGCCAGAGATGACACTGGTTTCTGAGAAAGACTTTGCACTCTCCCTGTTGGAAAGGCAGACATCACTTCGGGAAATATTCGATACAAAGTTTTTGAGACACAGAGTCCCATTCATGGTTAGAGAGATCACAGGAAGCTGATTTCCCTCTTAAATTTTAGGTCAATCCGGTAGGATGCTCTTTAATGTAACTCATAACTGATTATTTTGTTGATCACATTTCAAAACCCCTGCCCTTTAAGTAAGTTCCCAGAGTAAATTGAATGCAACTGTGGCAAGTTTGACTTAAAAAAAAAAAAGCCACATTTTTTTTTTTTTTTTTTTTTGAGATTTGAGGGAGAGGATCGCAGGAGAGGGTAAATGAAAACCTGCCCAAGGACGAAAAAATAAAAGGGGCTTGGAGGGGTAGGGATGGATAGAACAAAGAAAGACAAGAATTCTGGGTCAGAAACTCTTGCTGAATGAGTCATCCTACAGGACAAATAAAACCTCACTCATCACCCTGTCTTCCTTCTCTGTAGAGACAGAAGCAAACAGTGGGGCCCTGGAAAAACATCGGCAACTTCTCGTAGCATCTGTAGGTGGGGAAGTTTTCCAAGCCACAGAGAGAGCGTGGATGCATTTACCGGGGCCCTAGTTTTTCTCAGCCAAATAGGAAGAACCTCCAAATTGACCTTGGAAAAACACACTCACTGAAGGAAAAATATTCTAAGCTCCCCCTGTGTATTTGTATTAAGAGATTTTTTTTTTAAAGAAACAAATAGATTGCTTTCCAGTTTTCCATGAAAAGAGTTTGAATGCTCTCAGACTCACAGTGGTGGAATCCTTAAAGTGGGTTTTGAAAGGCCTTAGAGAGGACTTAAGCCTTGTCCCTAGTTAATGAACACAAGGTCACCCACATAGCACAACCTAGTATTCCTATTGAAAAGCCTAAGGGGAAAAGCATTCTTGCCACTGCTTTCTGCGAAGATTGCAATTAGCATTTTTATGAAGAACATAAACTCTCTGTGTATCAAAGATGCACTTTTATTACTCTGAAACTGGCTCAAATAAGCATCCCGCAAACGTTTGGCTCTTTCCCTTCCAGGAGGAGGCCAATTAAAGCACAGTCTGTCTGGCTGCCAGCCCCTCCCCACCCCTCAGTGGGACAACAACAATACCGAGATGGTAGCATTGGCACCCTCAAAAGTGGCTTTTCGGTTATTGGGCACCTTGAACGAAAATCATGATTCCTTGGCTGCCATCACACACGTACACACAAAAACAAAAACCCAAGGCTTATTTTGCTTTTCCCTCCTGACGCCAGCCCTGAATTGCTTGGTTCAGAAGGATGACTGAACTTGCCACCGATTGTGTCAGCTGCTGCCCCACCTCTGACGCAGCAAGGCTCATGGGAGAGTGGCAGTTGACCATGTCTTAGTGGCGCCAGCATGCTTTTACCAACTGTACTGCCCTCTGGAAAGCAGCCGGTGCCTGTGGGCTGCTTTCTGGAGCAGAGGCTCACTTTGCCCAGTTTCCCCATGGCTTCCAACTCATGGGGCCGTGTGATGTTGTTTCTTCAGGTATATTCTGATATGACCAGTGGTTTTGCTGTCAATGATGGATTCCCTTTCATAGCTTGGGGCAGAAAGTGAAAAGGACAGTGTCTGGATGCTTTTTGAGCCAAAGGCAACAGGCCAGATCTGACCTCACTCCTTTGGTTCTATTTGTCAGCCAAATGGGTCTGGCTAAAATATTTAGTCTTTATATACACAATAAACAATCTTGAATCAGCATGAGGAAAAAGTATAAGTAAGCCTAATATCCCTTTCTTTTTCTTTTCTTTTTGAAAAAGGATTTTATTTATGTATTTAAGAAAGAAAGAGAGAGGTCAACAGGAGACTCCCCATTGATTAGAGAACCCCCAGCAGGGGGCTCTATCCCAGGACCCCGAGATCATGACTTGAGCCAAAGGCTGTCGCTTAACCAACCGAGCCACTCAGGTGCCCCCAGTCTAATATCCCTTTCAGTGGAAATGGTACCAAGTTCCAAGCACAGTGTAAGTAGACTAAGCTCAGTAAATGTTTCTTGAATAAGAAATTAATATGACAAGGGTAGGAAGGGAGTACTTTCTATCAAATGACTTTAGATACAGTTTAATGGTATTTTCCTCATGTACCTCTATTCCATTTCCCTGTGTTTTCTGATGTGATGAAATTCATTCTTCTGATTGCTACACTAATATATTACCTCTGCGATTGAGTCTTCCAGATCTCAGACAAAGAATTGGACTGACTTCATATGAAAACACATCATGCAATGCTTGGAAACGTTACAGTTTTGATGCTTTTGGCTGCAAATAAGAATACCTGTCAAAACTAACTCAAACAATTCAGTTTTATTAATAAAAGTGACAAAGCAGGATGTTCAGAGATTAGCAGTTCTCGGGTTGGATCAGCAACTCATCAATGTCAAAGGTTAAGACCGATGCTCGTGGAATTTCCTTTTTCATTCTTCCATGCTTTCAAGACTCCTGTTACCATTCCAGGCATCATGTCTTCCTAGAATGATATCTAAAGCACAACATAAGAGGCTTCATCAAAAGACCTAAAAGACTACCTGTTATATCTAATTTTCTATAGCTGGGCCATATGCAAAATAAAAAAAAAATTTCCATGGCTGACTTTGACCCAGTGTATTAGTTTCCAGGGCTGCCATAACAAAGCACTACAGACTGGCTTACACAACAGAAATTTATTTTCTCATGGTTCTGGCTAAACATCCAAAATTAATTTTAGCAGGGTTGTTTTTGTCTGAAGCCTTTCTTCTTGGCTCGTAGATGACGTTCTTCTACCTGTGTATTCACATGGTCATTCCTGTACGTGTGTCTGTGTGCTCATCTCCTCTTCTTATAAGGACAACAGTCGTAATGGATTAGGGACTATCCTAATGACCTTGCTTTAACTTAATTACCTCTTTAAAGATTCTCTCTCCAAACATAAGTCACATTCTGAGGTAATGGGGATGATCTGAGTTCTGGGGGGATGTAGTTCAGCCCATAATACCCATCATGATTAATCCTCTGGAATTTGGCATATTACCGTTCAGGCAATTTTGGGTTTGGTTACTAATAAAGAATGAAGAATGTCACAGATATCCTTACTTATTAGCATTATTATTTTTTTATGTAATTACCGTTGTGATACTTTCATTTCCCCCAAAAGGAACCAATTTTGAAGAGGCTAGTGTTAGAAATGATTCAGAGGAACCAAAGATCAGGATAACTGATCCCCTCTCTCTAGCTCTGTCCCTTGACCCAGGGCTAGCCAGTACCCCGAGTCCATACACTTTAGTAGCAAGTGCATGGCAAGGGAAACAAGTGGGTTTTCTTAACAAATGGCACAAGGATTGTTCTTAAGGAAGAAAATATCTTGGGCTAGAAAAAATCTTGACAAGCTGATTAATGAGAAAGTGATACTCAGAGGTTCTAAGCTACCAGAACCAGATGACAAAAGAGAAGGCTAACCTCCTTTGAATAAGTGATGAACAAGGATTTAGGAATTGGGGGGAAAGATGAGGGGGTAAGAGGGAAAAGACAGGTAGCACAAAGCACAGGGCCTTTACAGGGGTAAGCCAAGATCTCAGGAGAAAAGTGGGCGAAAATAATATCCATTTGTGAGTGAAGCAAAGAAGTCTGGTGTTTGGTTAGAATGTATTTTTGTTGGTGTGATGTAGTCCTCTCCTTGGCCACCTTTCTCTGATTGTCAGTGAAACCTACCAAGTACACCCTTATCTCATGATTGCAGAGCTTCAGGGAAGGGCCTAGGCTGCAGCATTGAAAATGTTATTAGCAGATCTACAGATGATTCACACATGGAACTGATTCATCCAGAGCAGGACTTCAGAAACACAGGTATCTGTGAGCTTGAATCACTTTCTACTCGTACCTCCAGGCAAGGACAGAAATCTGAGGAAACTGTTGTGATTTGAATAGGACATGAAAGGGACATGAGAATGAGGATATGTTTACCTCAAACTTAGCTACGCTTGAAGGGGCAGGCTGATTCCAGATTTCATATTGGTTATGTATCTATTGTAACTCATTACTTTTTAGAAACAACAGTCCGGCCTTAAGTTGGATTATGAGTGATTTTAAAATGTTTCTCCGTGTATTAGTCTTTATTTCTTCAGACTTCTGTTTTTATAGCATATGATTATAATAATGTGGGAAAACCAGCATGAACTTTAAAAATTTTTTTATTTATTTAAGTTAAGAGTTTATTTTAAGATCATATTAAATTGGTATATAGTTGTAAGAAACAACACAGAGAGATCTTGTGTACTCTTTGCCCAGTAAATATCAGAACTGGGATATTGACTTTTATACATCAAGATACAGAACATTCCATTACCACAGGGATCCCTCTTGTTCTCTGTTAGCCATACCCACTTCCTTCCTGCTCTATCCCCTCCCTAATTCCTGGCAGCCACTAATCAGTTCTCTATTTCTAAAATTTTGTCATTTGAAGAATGTTATATTAATGGAACCACACAGTATGTAAGTAGCCCTTTGGGATTTCTTTTTTTCACTTAGCATAATTTCCTGGGGAGTTATCCAGGTTCTTGCATATATCAATAGGGATTTTTTCTTTTCATTACTGAATAATATTCCATGGTATAGATGTATCAAAGTTTATTTAAATATTTACCTATTGAAAGACATCCAGGACATTTCCAGAAATGGTATATTACAAGTAAAGGTACTTACTGTGAACTGAATTGTGTCTCCCCAGATCCCTGTGTTGAAATTCTAGCTCCCAGGACCTCAGAATATGATTGTATTTGGAGATAGGGCCTTTACAGGGGTAATCAATTTTAAAATGAGGTCATTAAGATGGGCCCTGATTCAGTGTGACTGGTGCTCTTGTGAAAGCATAAATTTGGAGGCAGGCATGCACACAGGGCGAACGCCATGTGAAAATGAAGCCAGAGATTGGGGCGAGGCTTCAGCAAGTCAAGGAGTACCAAGAATTGCAGACAACTACCAGAAGCCAGGCAAGAGGCATAGAACAAAGTCTCTCTCACAGCCCTTAGAAGGAAGCAATCCTCTGAAACTTCGATCTTGGACTTCTGGCCTCCCAAACTGTAAGACAAAAAATTTATGTTGTTAAAACCACCCCATTTGTGGTGCTTTGTTAGGGCAGCACTAGCAAACTAATACAGTGCCATAAACATTTGTATATAAGGTTTTGAATGATTACAAGTCTTCATTTCTTTGGGATAAATGCCCAGGAGTATAATTGCTGATTCATATGGTAATTACATGTTCTTCTTCTTTTTTTTTTTTTAAAGATTTTATTTATTTTATTTGAGAGAGTACACACAATTGGGGGTGGGGAGAGGAGCAGAGGAAGAGGGAGAAGCAGACTCCCCACTGAGCAGGGAGCCTGACATGGGGCTCAATCCCAGTACCACGATATTATGACCTGAGCCAAAGTTAGACACTTAACTGACAGAGTCACCTACGTGCCCAATCACTGTATTTTTTAGTTCCAAAATTTCAATTTGGTTCTTTTTTGCATTTTCTATTCCTCACTGAGAACTTCTATAAAGAAATCATTGACACTTTCTCAGTTTCATGTGTTTCATCTATGTGCATAATTGCTCATTAAAGCCTTTTTATGATGGCTGCTTTACAGTATTTGTCAGATAATTTGAACAGCACTGTCATCTCCATGTTGGCACCTATTGATTGGCTTCTTTCATTCATATCTTCCTGGTATTTGGCATGATTTTCTTTTATTAAAACCTGGACATTTTGGGTACTATGTTATGACAAATCAGATCTTACCCAAACCCTCCATTTCAGCTTGCTTTCCCTGAATCCACTTTAATAGGGGTGGGGGCAAGAAGGCAGTGTGTTGTTACTGTTATGTAGTCGTAGAAACTAGGTTCCCAAGTTGGCCTCCATTGATATACAACATGTGGCTCTTGATTACTGCAAGGTAGAGTTGGGAGTTCCAGTTTTATTTTCTTTCTTTTTCTTAGAATTTCTATCCAGTTTATTTGAACCATTTGAGAGTTGTAAAACATAACAACTTCAGTGTGTTAAAAACAAGAATATTCTTGGAGCACCTGGGTGGCTTAGTCAGCTAAGTGTCTGCCTTCAGTTCAGGTCATGATCTCAGGGTCCTGGGATTAAGCCTTGCATCAGGCTCCCTGCTGAGGGCCTGCTTCTCCCTCTCCCTCTTTTGCTCCCTCTGCTGTGCTCTCTCACTGTCTCTCTCTCTGTCAAATCAAGAAAAAAACAACAACAAGAATATTCTTTAACATAACCATGGTACAATTATCAAAATCAGGAAATTAACATTGATATAATATTATTTAATCTTATAATTACCAATTGTCCCATTTGTTCTTTATAGCACAAGAAAAAATTAATCTTAGATATTTTATGGAGAAGTATGTACTCTCATGTTGGACCCTCGATTTGTCATATTATCTTCTTGGGCAATATATCTCCAATTCTCTTTCTTTTTTGTTCCTTGTCTTCACCAAATTCACCCTGATTTTTGATCTTTGAAGGTACTTTATAGTCAGCCTAGAATCTCTTTATTTGTATCTAACTAGATCTCTACCTGTATCAATATTTGTTAAGAAAGAAAATAATAATTCTAAGTAATACAATAGTAATATTTCTATACAGAATAGAAATATACTATATAGAATATTGAATTATATATAAGATATAAAATATATAGAATACTGAATTCTATATAGAATAGAGAATACAAAAAAAAGAATAGAGAATACTATTTTAATATAAGAATTAAGGATTCACTGAGAAAAAAAGATAGAAGGGTAGAGTCAAAATATCAGAGAAACAGCTTGAAACTCTATAGTAAGTAGCTATAAAAATTTCACCAGGAAATTGTTGCAACTCCTGAGTCTCAGAAAATTCTCAGTCAACTATCTTGGTTAATAACTTACCCTTGGCCACCAGTGTGGCCACCTTGATCTCCCAAATCACTTCTGCCTACTAAAATGTCATGTGAGTTATTCTTATTGGCAAACACTAATGTATATTCACATAACAAAGGGGATTCCAGAAAACATAGTTAGATGACTTCTGGTTTATCTAAGTCTCCTGATGAGTGAATGGTGCCCTGTAATAGGAGATGTAATGGATGGGAAAACATCCAATTGCCCCAGGCAATCTGTCTTTCTGGAAAATTACTCAAATAGAAATACATTGCTAAACTCTGTCACTGGACCCATAATAGAGATAATTGCTTCTTCTTTTCCCATCATAGTGTTTAACTTGTTTTTGTTATCCTCACTTTCCCCAACTGATTCACCTTGAAATATTATCTAAAAAAGACATTTGTAGTATTGTCTAATCTACTCCCTTCATTTCTTGTAGGAATTGTTTTTTTCCCCACTTCAACCAACTACTTTTAATTGGGATTACCATGACTTTCCATGACCTTGATTCCATCCTTGGCCATAATTTATTGGTTCAAAAGTGGCATATTTCTTAAGTTGGAATAATCAGAGTGTTTTGTTTCCTGGAAACAGTTTATTGGTCTAAGTGTAGGTCCCTGATCAGATGAGGCAATCAGAATTATTTCTGAAATTTTTTGAAATGTAATTAAGGAAAAGTGTTAGTTGTTGTTTTTTGGTTGGAACATCAAGAACTTTGGGCAGCTCTGTCTCCTCTTTTTTTGGAACACCCAGTTTGCAGTGAGAGGAAACAACTGTGACACACAGAGAAAAAGAGCAAAAAAAGAAAAAGACATGGAAAAAGAAAGGGGTGTTATCATGTTCAAGTCCTTGATCCTACTTGTTACAAAGTCTAGCTTCATCTCTTCTCTTCTCATCACTTGCTTACTCAACTCTTGTTTAATTTATGGAAACGAACTAGGGGTGGTAGAAGGGGAGGAGGGCGGGGGGTGGGAGTGAATGGGTGACGGGCACTGGGTGTTATTCTGTATGTTAGTAAATTGAACACCAATAAAAAATAAATTAAAAAAAATAAAAATTAAAAAAAAATAAAATAAAAAAAAATAATTTATGGGAACTGATTACCTTACCACTCTCTTTTTTATTATACTGGTTCAAACTGGGCTCCTGTCACTTAGGCACACCTATTATCAGAACACTGGACCAAGTGCAATATAACTCACATTTTTAAAGCTTCCCAAACCACTTATTTTGGAAAGTGGTCATTTTTCCTATTCACAAACACTGCCTCTACTTTTTCTGATGGAGTCTTTCAGTAATCAAAGTTGATTCTTCAAGTTTGAGTGCTATTGTTCTATGTAGTGGACACTATATACACGCCTTTACATATCTCGTTCAATTTAATTTCCTAACAACCAAACTGGTAAAGATTTTTATTCATATTTTTAAAATGAAAAAAAAAAGGAAGCTTTAAATACGTTGATAATGCCTCATAGGTCATCCAAAAAGTAAGATCTTAGTTCAGGGATTCAGCTTTCATATAAAGTACATTTGTGCAATTTGGAAAAAGGCATCCTGCTGTTGGGCACAGCTCTGAACCATCATGCACAGCTTGGTGAACAAAGTGTGAATTAGATTTCTGACTTCACTTGTCCTTACCTCATGTTTGTCCTTATATAGCAAAAAACCTTGGTAACCATTACATGGTACCCGGCAGAGTTCATATCTTAGAAAGAATTGGACTTTTGGCATTAAGTTCAGTTACTGTTTTTTCATTTGGCCGTGCAGCATTGATTTTTCATTTCCACAAATGGCTAATTTTATGATACAGCTAAAGCAAATGAAGTCTATCACTCACTATATAAACTAGGATGTGCTATGATAACAACTCCAACATCTTAGTAATTTAGCATAACAGAATTTTATCTAGTGTTCAAATTCTACTGAAAGTCCAAGTATTTCTCCAGGGCAACTGTTTCTGGTGTGCTAACGTGGTATCTTAAGCTGCTTAGATCTTATGGTACCTCCATTTGGATACATACTTCTATAATTCTGGCAGCAAAGGAAAAGCCAAGCTATAGTATCAAGCATCTGCATGTAAACTGCACTTGTCACTTTCACTCATATTTCATGGTGAAATCAAGTCACATGGCTATGCCCATCTTCAAGAGGCAGACTATGTGCAGTCTTCTATGTACTCAGAAGTAGAGGATACCTAGATATCAGGGAACAATAGTGGTGGTTACAATGTGGACTTGCAGTTGGAGTTAATAATGATTAAGGCAGCTAAGTATGATGCCCATATAATCTTGGATCAGAATACTGCCAGTCACTACTAAGGAAAATATTCTTTTGATCTCTGATTTGCCATTACTTTGATCACTAAGCTTAGGAAAGTCAAACATAAATAATACTATTTCTTTCCACTTTTATACAATACCTTTCTTGGTTAGAAAAACTAGTATTGAAGTTAAAGATGAGTACATTTTTGCAGCCTACAGCAAAGAGTTGTAAACCTCACACAAAATAATGCCAAAAAAATGGCTGGGTATACTTTAATATTTTAAGTTGTTATCACTTTCTCTTTGGATTTCCACCAGGAGCATCTCTGATGACTTCAGCAGAAAGGTGAGTGGATGATTCATTAGAGCGCATATACCCCCATTTCCAAACAATCTAAAGGCCTCTCTTGCTAACAGACTCCCATGAGCATTCACTTATTTAGTGAAAGACCCAGTAAAGTGTGGCAGAGTAGAATGGGCCTGGTGTAGAAGGGGATCCGAACAAGTCAGTGGTAAGGATGTGGCTCAGATGGAAAAATAAAGCATCCTATAGTATAAATGTGAGCCTGCTGAGATCTGCTCTGTGATTCTCTCTAATAACGGAGTCGAGAGGTGTTAATGAGCATGACACAGGGCACACAGCCATCAAGTGAATTAGTCATAGCTTGATTCTTTTATGTGCCTTGTCTAATGGCAAACATTACCCAGCAATCACAGCAGCAGCACTCTCAGATGGAGCAGAAGGTGTGGAAGGGAGTAATGAGGCTGCCTAAAAACTGTTTTACAGAGCCCTGCACCAATTCACAACAGATAATAGAACTCAAAGCCAGACAGATAATAGAAGCGACAGCCATTTATTGCTAAGAGACTGTCTGAATATTTGTGCGTAAAACAGCCCACTCCAAGTTCTTTAATCACATTTCCTGAGAAAAAGTGGCAAAGAGGAAAGCCACGTGGCAGGCTACTTCCATTAGTGTATTCTAAATGAGTATAAAGAAGAGGAATTAGTAGATACGAAGAAAAGAATACTGACAGAGACTGCAGATCAGGAACAGAGCCTGGCTGTTTGACTCCAGTAAATTGGGACATGTTCTCCTTGTGGGTAAGACAGCGTATTGGAAAAAGATCTCATCCTAGAGCTATCTGATATTCCAGATTGTTAAAAGTATCTTAGTTTACAATTCTTTGATTCCCAAAAGAGAGGATGGCTCATGCAGACCCCATTCTGTCTTACTTTATCCCTAGACTTTAGAACTTTTTCTGTTTTATGGACAGTGAACAGAGACAGAGGTGTTTAGTAAAGGCCTGGGGAATGGAATATATAATTTTCCATATGTTTTTATAAGCACAAATATCTCATATCTCATCTTTTGCCAAAAGGACCCCAAAAAGAAACTTATATGATACCTCCTAATATAATATAAAATTCAGAAACTTTGTTTTTCATATCTTTTCCCCACTTCATCTGGCAATCATGTTTTCTGCACTGGTGCAACATTTTATTTATTTATTTATTATTTATTTATTTATTCTTTTCAGATTTTATTTGTTTATTTGAGAGAGGGGCGGGGATTGAGAGAACGTGAGGTGGGGAGGGTCAGAGGGAGAAGCGGGCTCCCTGGACCCTGGGATTGTGACCTGAACTGAAGACAGGCGCTTAACTGACTGAGCCGCTCAGGCACCCTAACACAACATTTTAAGAGGGACATTAACCAGATGAAGTGCCTCAAAGATATCCAGCTTGTCACTGGAATATGAAACCGTATCATTTAAAAATGGTTGGAGGACGTGGAGAAGAATTTAACATGGGGAGGATTGTGAGTGGTAGCTTGACACCAGTATTCAAATAGCTGGTTGCTTTCTTATAAAGAGGATTTCTGGAGGACCTTAGGAAGTAGAAAAGGATGAATATAGCAAAGTTAGAGTATGCTGACCTTAACCTGATTATAGGGAATGATTTGGCAGTGATTAGAGCTATCTAGGAATTTAATGGACTGTCTGGAAGGAATAGTGAGCTCCCTGTCAGTGAAGATATTCAAGCAGAAACCAAACAACCACTTGTCAGGGATATTGTAGAGAAAAAATTAAGCTGAAGTGTTGTCCTAATTGATGTAAAGCCCACTTCAATCCTTTGATATTCCTCCTGTTATTAGTTTCCTCAGGGAAGTCCCTGATGCATGTAACCTGGAGCCCAGGAGACGAGCAAGGATCGAAAAATGGAAACTTCAAAGGTTATGTTTAAAATGGTTTTTCTCCTCTTCTGAAGTCAGAAAGACTTCCATGTTTACATTGTTAAAGTTATAA
Source organism: Canis lupus dingo (assembly GCF_003254725.2). NCBI lineage: Eukaryota > Metazoa > Chordata > Mammalia > Carnivora > Canidae > Canis > Canis lupus. The sequence continues at coordinate 21,258,414 of NC_064276.1, forward strand.
AAGGTTTATTTTTTAAATAAATAGAAAATCATGATTGTTTGAGTTTTAGTACAATTCTTTGTTTTTCCTGAAGTTGATACTTGCCTTGTTTATTAATTTTCTTCATCTTATAGTACACATAGTACAAAATGTGAAGTACACATTTTCTTCATCTTATAGTACACATCTTATAGTACACATAGTACAATTGATTTCCATATGCTCTAACAATTTTATAAAATATTCTGCATTATTATTTCATATGCAATCAAATGAACTAGGCGATTTATCAAGTTCACATGCAACAATTTACTTACCCAACACTGTTAGTTGCATATTCAGAATCCATTCTCCTTTTCTCATTTAATGGAAGCCTAATTGTTTAGTGCATCAATACATATAGTTTTAAAAATTTATTTACTAGCTTCTCTTACAGGAAATATCATCTATGAGATGCTGATAAGACCCATTATATACTTCTCTTTCTCTTTATTCTCCTTCTCCCCTCTGTTTTTCTTTCTTTCTTCTTGAATATGCTGATTTTATGTGATAAATGGAGCAGACTTTATATAATGTGAGGCAATCATGAGAATAAAAGATATAAGGAGCAGAAGAATAGAGACTTGGATGGTAATGGCATTACAAAACTCAGTCTAGGACTTTCTATCTTCACATCTTTGTTTAAATGTGGGGGAAAAGAATTTACTTGAGTCAATCATTTCAATCAGGTGTCTTAGATATTTAGCTAAATGTAACCCTAACTGATACCAATAGCATTTTGCATCACTGAATTTCTCAATAAGTAATGTTGGAACAAGTACCTAGTTATGTGGGGAAAAAGTGAAGTAGAATCTTCATTTTTTAAATGATAATTTTAGTTTTGATTAATTAATTGATTGATTTGGGAGAGAATGTGAGAATGCTTATGTGGAGGGAGGGACAGAGGAAGAGAATATTCAAAAAGACTCTTCACTGAGCATGGAGCCTGTCCTGGGATTCCAGGACCCTGAGATCATGACCAGAGCCAAAATCAAGAGTTGGATGCTTAGCCAACTGAGCCACAGGCACCCTTTTACTTCACTTTTTAAACCAAAATTCATCCTGGATGGAGTAACTGTTTAAATATACACAAAAATACCAAATGTTTTAGAAAGACGTGCAACGTTTTATAAAATACAATCTTGGATTATAGAGGGCTTGCCTCAGTATTACTAAAATATCTGAAATAAATAATGACTAAACTTAATCATACAAAATTTAAATTTTCTATGTTGAATTAGACAAATGATTAATTGGCAGGTAAATGGTTGCCATACTGAACCATAAAGCTAACCTCCTTTTATATATAAAGAGTGCTACAATAAAAACAAAATTTTCTCACAGTTATAGAAAGTTTGGCAAAGGAAACATTCTAAGAAGAAAGAAAGATATTTCAGAAAAGTCTCACAAAACAGATTAAATAAATAAATAAATAAATAAATAACAAATAAAAAGGAACATGAAAAAATAGACATATGGAGGAAGCCAATTAAAATATTATAGATAAAAAAGTATTATAGATAATTTCTTCAGAGAGATAAGAGACCATAGAATATCCTGGAAATAACAAAAACATGTCTCATACATTTAAAGACAAAACAAACACCAGAGAACAAGACAAAGCTTTTGAGAAATTTTTAAAATATGTTAATAAAAATGTCTGAAAAATAGCTGAGATATAAAATTAAAGAAATAACCAGTAATTAGAATGAAAGCACAAAGAGATGGTTAACAGAAAAAAAAAAAAAAAAACAACTGAAAGACTAAACCATAAGCTCCAACAGTCACCTACTAGCAGCTAGTAGAAAGGCCAGAGTAAATAATGGAGAAGAAATTGCCCAAGTAATAATTTTGTTAAATCTTCTCAATCCAAAGGACATACACTTCAGATTGAATGTGGACAGGTTGTGCCTGTCATAATGAACAACGACAAAAAGACTAGGATACCATGGACAAACAGGCGTTTCTAAGCTACTAGAAGAGAGATATCCCATACAAAGGATCAGAAATCAAAATGGCATATCCGTGTATTCCTACTTCATATTTTATTATATCTTTTACTCTGGGAAAGATGTTGAAATTTTATCAAATACATTTTCTAGTAAAATTGAATCTTAAGCTATGAGAAAGTGATCTTGTTGATTTCTCTTAGCTATGAGCAACATGACCACAGAGGGACTTAGTGTGAGAGGATGGGTAAATTGGCATAAATTCTATATTCATTGCTGGAAAAACAACTCAAAAGAATTTATGTTCATCAGTGCCAGTATGATATACTTTTTCATTCAGATCATTTTTGTTTTCCTCCCTCTCTTCATTCATTTCCCCCCCCCCCCCCCCCAGTGGCAAATACTGTCAAGAGTTGGCACAGGTACAAGAACCTCTAGGCTAAGAAGTACCAGTTCTGTTCCCATATATGCTACTTTCCCTTGGGGTTATCTCACTGTAATCACACAGACTCCATAAGATGGTTTCCTTTAAACATTCTTAATTTCTGTACAGTGTAGAAAGTTGATCCTGGAATTTTTAAAATATACCAAACTCTGATGAAAGCTGTAGGGAAATAAAGTCAAAGATAAGACAAATAAAAAGTTTTGTTTACAAGTACAGTGCAAAGCTCTGATCTTTTAGAGTGACTGATTATCTTAGTTTGCCAGGGCCTAAGGAGGTTTTTGGGACATGGGAATTTCAGTTTTAAAAGTGGGAGAGCATCAGGTAAATTGAAATGAGTTGGTCACCCTAGATCTCACCCAGCTAGCTCACTAAGATACCTACCCTTCAGCCTCAATGAACTAACACAACTGCTCAGGTTCCTGAAAAGAGTTGTTATCTCTCTAGCTCCTGGGAATATCTTCAGGGAAGGAACGTTTGAACACTACAATCCAGTAACTATCTCCGATGCATCTCAATGCCTGCATCACCAACGATAAAGAGAGAAACTTTTTCCTTTGCAGTTCATTTGTACTTTTCTTTATGCTACACCTCTCTCCCCCATCCCTTCACCTCCCACTCCCTCAACTCTTAATTTCTGGATTTGTGCTTCTCTTTTGAGGCATATGATTATTTTTCTTCCCCAGTTTATCTTAAACTAGAGATAGACCCTTTGTCTGTACACCGGGATTTAAGTTTACTCTTAAGGACTGTGATATAATATAAAAATACTTGATCTTCGTCTTGGTTCTGAGCACAGAGCTCCTAAACTTTGCCTTGGAATTTACTGAGTGATAGGAGTGTATTTTGTTATTTACAACAAGATCCTTTGGATCGCAGCTGAGTTTATGCTAATCAGGTGACTTGGGGTGGAGCTAAGGATATGCTTAGATATGGGGCTCTAGATATGCTAAGGATGGAGCTGGTCTGAGAAAGAGCTAGTGAATAGAGAGTCATAACTCTCAGCCCCACCCATGAACCTTCAGGAAGGGATGGGGCAGGGCTGGAGATAGTGCTCTATAAAAATGTTCCAACAAAACTTCGGAGGGCTTCTAGGTTGGCATAAACACATCAAGGTGTTGGAGAGTAGTGTGTCTAGAAAAGGCATGGGGCTTTGCCTACCTTTCCCCCCTAGTACTTTGTCCTCTGTATCTCTCCTATCTGGCTGCTTCTAAGTTGTAGATTTTATAATGACCTGATAATAATATGTAAGGTATTTTCCTGAGTTCTGTAAGTTGTTCTCACAAATTATCAAATGTTGTGGGAGATGGTGAGAGTGGGTTATGAGAATCCTCAAACTTGTAGCCAAGTCAGACGTAAGTCTGACTTGGCTAACCTGAGGATCTAATATTTATAGTTGGCATCTAAAGTGGGAACAGTCTTGTAGGACTGAACCTTTAAACTTGTGGAGTCTAACATTAAATCTGGGTAGTTAGTATAAGAATTGAAATGAATTATAGATCATCAAACTGGTATCATAACTAGTTAGAACATGAAAAACCAAATTAAACCATACGTTTAGTGTTAGAAGTGTTATGTGTAAGAACAGTTTAGGGATAAATTTAAAAATTCATATTCATTCAGCCTTTCAATCACTTGTTCAACTAAAAATGTGTAGAGTTTTTATTATGTGTGGTGCACTAGGTGCTGGGGGTTTAGTGGTAAACCAACAACAATCATATTTTCCCTGCTATGGAATTTATGTTCTTATGGAAGCAAACAATTAACAAACAGACATGTAAGCATAAGAGTAACATAGTTTGGATGTAAATAAAATCAAATAGTGTAATAGAATAAAGAATAATGGGGTGTATTTTAAACTGCACTTGGAAGGAGGTAGAATGTGAGTAGCAGCTGGAAACATGAGAAGGAGCCAGTAGTGAGAAGATTCAGGGAGAGTAAGAGTGCCTATACAGACTCTGAAATGGCTTGTTTGAAAAACATCCAGAAGAGCAGCATGGCTGGAACATAGGAAACAAAAGTATTATACGATATTAGAAAGGTAAGAAGGAACCAGAGTATGCCAGGGCTTTGAAGGTCATAGTAAAGAATTTGGGTGAAGATACTACAGTTGACCCTTGAACAACATGGATGTGAACTACATGGTCCACTTATATGGAGACTTTTTACAGTATAGTAGTATAGTACTGTAAATGCATTTTCTCTTTTTTTTATGGTTTTCTTAATAGCATTTTCTTTTTCCTAGCTACTTTATTATAATAATACAGTATACAATACATATACAAAGTATGTGTTAATTGACTTTATGTTATTGGTAAGGTTGGCAGTCAACAGTAGGCTCTTAATAGTTACGTTTTTGGGTAGTCAAACATTTTACGAGACTTTTTGACTCAGTACCCCAACCCCCTTGTTCAAGGGTCAACTATAGATGATTTTGAGTAAGGGAGTAATGTGGTCTAAATTACATATCTTTTTGACTGCTGGGTGGGAAAGATCATAGGAGTTAAGAGTAGAGGTGAGACCAAATTAAGAGTAGTTAAGAGTAGAGGAGACCAAATTAGGAGGTGGGACTAAATTAAGAGGAGTTAGGAGTAGAGGAGACCATATTAAGGAGACATTGAGATTGTTTAAGCAAATGTAAAAGTTGGCTGGTTCTAGGATGGGAGGGAGAAAGTGGTCATATTTAAGGCATGTTTTGGAGGTAGAGATAATAGGACTTGCTGTTGATCGGGGTCAGTGGGGGTGAGAAAAAAAGAATTAAAAGCTGTCTCCTGAGAGCTTGTTTGGAGGTTCTAGCAGGGGAGCGCAGCTACTCGTAAAAAAAGAAAAAAATTAAAAAAAAAAAAAGAGATGGAAAGAAGGCCTTACCAATCAAACAAAATATCCATGTTTCCATGAACAGACACAGATATACAAACTGAGCATGTTTTTAAAATGTAGATAACATTGTATTTTCAAAAGTCCAAAATAAAAAGAATCTTTTAGAACCCCCCCCCCAAAAAAACAACAACAAAAAAGATGTCTCCTGGACTTTTGGTGTGAGCAACAAGTGGCTATTGGTGTCTGACCATAATTCATCCATCATAGCATTTGTGTAGTCTATAATAGCTACAGAAAAAGAGATACATTGCTAATTGTGACCAAAGCATTGCCAGAAGATATTAAATATCCCTCCACTACAATATGGGCATATGCATAGTGGTTAGGAGCAGTAGCTATGGAGCCACACTGCTTGATTTTGGATTATTCATCCTGCCACTTACCGTGGATATAGGGTAACTATGCCTCAGTTTTCTCATGGAGGATAAGTAATACATAGTTCACATGATTTTGTGAGGATTAAATAAGCTAACATATATAAAGCACTTACAAAAGCATCTGGCAAGAAATGAAGGTTATTCTATTTATTAAATACTTTTTCTTAAAAGATTTTATTTACTTATTCATGAGAGACAGAGAGAGAAGCAGAGGCATAGAAGGAGAAGCAGTCTCCTCACAGGAAGCTGGATGCGGGACTCAATTCCCGGATCGGAATCTGGGATCAGGCCCTGAGCCAAGGGCAGATGCTCAACCACTGAGCCACCCAGGGGTCCCGATTTATTAAATACTTTTAATGACTGCATGCTATGTTATTCTGTGACGTATTATAGTTTATATAATTGATAATCCCTTTGTCAGACATTTAGATTATTTCTAAAAATCTATTAGCTATAGTTCCATACTGAACAATTTTCACATACAGAAATATTTTTCCACTATCATGATTATTTATTTAGGAGAAATTCCTACTGTTGCATTTGCTGGCTCAAATAATCTGGGACATTTCAAATGCAGGATTTAAGACTTTTGCTACTTATTCCCCAAAGTTATACCAATTTAGTCTCACACTATCTGTGTATTTTCTCATACCCTAGCCAAATTTTGATATCATCATAAAAAAAGAAAACACATTTGCCAGGTTGACGGAAAAACAATAATGCGTCCTTATTAATTGAATAATTATTAACTAGATTTGAAAGCTTTGTATTAAAGGAAAGCTTTGTATTAAAGTTAAACTTTGGTTATTTTTATATTGTAGTATTTAGCATTTTTATTTCAATTTATAATAGCTGTTTACCTGCTACCTATGCTTCAATCTAGGTTAGTCAGTTGGTTGTTGAATTCAATGTGTACATCTTTTATATACTACATCTTATGTTCCTATGATGATATCCTATAAATATCAACCATGTTTTTAATGGTTAATTAAGCTGAAATTTATCTTAGCATATGACGTGTTTAGTATCTAGGTTTCTGTTTTTCAAAATAGTTAATTTGCTTGATATACTTTACTTGACTATTGAATCTCTTATTCTCTGATTTAGAATACTTTACCTAAAAATTTTTGAGATATAGTAACTTATATCTAAATGTACACATGAGTAAATTTTTAAAAAATGTAATGCACACACCTCATTTTAATGTACAAAGTTATCGTACTTCTTTGGCTCTGTTTTGAGCTTTTTTCCTCTATTCCATTTACCCATTTCTGTGGTTCTATACCACTATTTAGAGAATTGTATCTCCTTAATCCATTTAATATCTGGAAGTGTAAGTCTCCCAATGTATTCTCATTTCAAAAAGATATTCAAATTTGGCCGGGAATGTTGTTAAATTTTAAGACGAATTTCAGAAAATGTTAACAACATAATACACCAAATCCCGCCAATCAGGGACATGTATTCATTTATTTAGGTGTTCCTCAGCTTCAGCTACTTTTGAGTTGCAAGCACTTTGTATATATCATTCTACTTTCTTCTGGCCTGCAAAATGTCTGCTGAAAAATCAGCTGATAGCCCTATGGGGGTTTCCCTCATATGTAATAGTATTCTTTTCTTTTAGTATTCTTTCTTTATCACTTTCTTTATCTTTCAGCCATTTTAATTACTGTGTGTTTTGGCATGGACTACCTTGGATTGATTTTGTTGAGGATTCTCTGTGCATCCTGGATCTGAATTTCTATTTCCTTCTCCAGATTTGGGAATTTTTCAGCTATTGTTTCTTCAAATAAATTTTCTGCCCCTTTTTTCCTCTCTTTTCCTTCAGGGGTCCCTATAATATGAATGTTATGCTTGATGGTGTCACTCAGTTCTCTAAATATATTTTCATTTTTTAAAAGACTCTTCTCTCTACTACTTACCTTGATTTTTTTCCATTACTCTATCTTCCAGGTCACTGATTTATTCTTCTGCTTCCTCTTGTCTACTATTTATACCATCTAGTGTGTTTTTAATTTTAGTTATTGAGCCCTTTATCTCTGGTTGGTACTTTTTTTATGTTTTCTATCTCTTTGTAAAGGGTCTTAGTGAGGTCCTCCACTCTTTTCGCAAGTCCAGTGAGTATCTTAATGACAATTATTTTAAATTCTCTATGAGGCTTGTTACTTATCTCTGTTTCATTTAGCTGTTTTGGTGTGATTTTGTTCTGTTCTTTCATTTATCTCACACATTCCTCTGTCTCCTCATTTTATCTAACTCTCTATTTCTATGTGTTAGGAAAGTCATCTCTGTCTCCTGCTCTTGAAAGTAATAACCTTATGAAGAAGAGGTCCTGCAATGCCCTGCAGTGCAGTGTCCCCTGTTCACCAGAACCTCGTGCTTCAGGGGGTTTCCTATATGTATTCTACACATGCTGATGTTGTGGCTGAGCCACTTTTGCCTTCCATCCAGTCATCTGCAGTGGCTCTTTGCCTGTTGTGGGTAGGATTCAGTCCCTGTGTTGTGGATGTGAGTCTGGGGCCATCTTAGGCTTGAGTTGAGTCAGACCAGGCATTTGCCAGAGATGTGGTAGGCCAGAACTGCATGGTGCTCTCCCCTGAGAGAAGCTTTCACTGGTGGGTGGAGCCTATAGTCAGACCAGATGGCTGCCCCTAGCCCACTGCTGGGGCTACAGTACAAACTGCTCTGTGTGGTTATCCTTCCCTTTCCTTTGGGTCAGGAGTCGCTTTGGAGTGGTGCTGGCCCCTGTTGGAGCTGCTTGCACATGACCAGGTTTGTGGCACCACTTTTGATAAGTTCTGCCAAAGGCATGTTGGAGAGGGCAGATCCAAAGGGGAACACAGAGGTGGGACTGCAGTGTCAGCAAGGTTTGCATGGGTCTGCCATGAAGGATATCTGGAGACAAGGCATGGCTGGAGGGGGTGCATTCACAGGAAAACTCAGGGTGGGATGCATTCTTAGCAAGTTAGGTAGCAAGTGCCGGTACTGTTTTTGTTCCCATAGGTGTCCCTGTGTCTAGGCTGTGGGGTAGGGAGGGAAATGGTTCTGAACCTTTTCTGTTCTTGGACAAGTCTCTCAATGATCCCCTGCCCCTCTAGTACATACTTTGAGATTAGTAAATAAATCTCCCTGCTGTATACCCCAGACATTTTTCAAACTGCTGTTTTGATGCTGTATCTCTTTGGGGCTGTTTCTTGTGCTGTCTCTTTAAGAGCAGGGGCTCTACCCTCCTTGCTTTCCCAGAGCTGAGTCCACTGATTTCTAAAATTCTAGGTGCAAAACCCCATTGATTGTAAGAATTCATATTTGGTCCGTCTGGTTTTCAAAGCCATATGTTATGGGAATTTGTCTTCCTGTGCAGGCTCCCTGGTGTGGGGGTCTGTTTCTTTCCCGTTTCTGCACCCAAAGTGTCCCTCCCTCCTTGGGACAGCCCTGTAGTCTGTTTAGCTCCCATGTTATGTCTCCGCCCTTCCTACCCTCTTTGATGTGGCCTCTTCTCTACATTTAGCTGTGGGGAATTTGTTCTGGCAGTCTTTGGGTCATTTTTCTGGGTTATTTATGCCGATGTGAGTGTTATCTGCAGGGTGAGGGGAGCTCAAGGTCCTCCTACTCTATCATCTTCCCTGGTAGTCTATTCATTTTTTAGATTGTGGTAAAATTTATCATTTTAATCATTTTTAAGTGTACACTTCAGTGGTATTAAATGCATTTGTGATGTTGTACAACCTTTACTACCATCCATCTCTACAACCCTTTCCACCTTATAAAGATGAAACTCTGTACTCTTTAAGTAACAACTCTCCATTCTCCCCTCCAACCAGACCTTGACAACCACCGTCTACTGTCTGTTTCTATGGTTTAAACTACTCTAAGTACCTCAGAAAACTGGAATCATACAGTATTTTTCTGTGACTAGATTTTTTCTTAGTAGATATTCAAGGTTCAACCATGTTACAGCATACTGTAGAATTTCCTTTCCTTTAAAAGTTGAGTAATATTTCATTGTATGTATATACCACATTTTGCTTATATATTCATCTGTTGAAGAGCACTTAAGTTGCTTCCAAATTTTAGATTTTGTGAATAAATACTACAATGAATATATCTATATCTATATCTATCTATCTATCTATCTATCTATCTATCTATCTATCTATTATCTATGACTGTGTTTTCAATTCTTTTAGGTATATATCCAGAAGTGGAATCACGGGGTCATATGTTAATTCTATTTTCAACTTTTTAAGAAACTTATCATTCTGTTTTCCACAGTGGCTATATTATTCTACCTTCCCAAAAATGTGCACAAGATTCCCAATTTCTCTACAACCTCCCCAGTACTTGTTTTGTTCTTTTCATGGTAGCCATTGTAATGGGTATAAAGTGGTATCTCATTATAGTTCTGACTTGCATTTCCTTAATGATTTGTGATATTGAGCATTTTTTCATGAGCTTATTGATAATCTATCTTCTTTGTAGAAATGTTTATTTAAATGCTTTGCCCAATTTTTTTTTGCTTTTTACAAAATTTTAATACATCAAAAGTCCTGCTTTAGTGACATGCTAGTCCCATCAGAAAATAATCCCAATAACCCCTTGTCATGAAAGTTGACCAGCCAACTCTTTATTTCTAAACCTCTGTGTGTACATGTGTGTCTTTTAAACCAAAGTCACGGGGCTCAGGTGACTCCTCCTTCTACACCGTGCTTTCCACCTGTTAACCGACCGGTGTCCACCCCCACCTGCAGAAGGATGGGCAGGGCACATGGGAGCCCTATAGTGGCAGTGAGGGAATACCAAGTCTCCACTCAGTAGGAGATCCTTATTTCCAGACTATTCACCTCAAATCTGGCTCTCCATGATCAGAATGTTTTTCCTCCTTTAGGAAAAAAAAAAACCACACATATCTGCACACCCATATATATAACTTTTTTGTTTTTACATTTAAATATAAAAATACTACTCTGCTTTGTGTCATAAATGGAGGACCAAGCAATAAGAACTTTTTCTGCTAAAGTAGATCAATCCATCCTTACGGTGAGGTTATCTTAAGGTGAGGGCTATCTCACCCAGGTAGGGGAAACCCTGCACCAGGAGGATGGGAGGCATATTCCTGCCTGATTCTCTCGTAAGTCTCACTTTTAATAGGAAGTTGGTTATAACCTTAAACGAAGTGGAACTTCCCACCAGGAGGGGAAATCCTAACCTAACCCCAGAGTAAGTAACCCTCCCCCCCGCACAACACTCAACTACCTCAAAATGCAACTGACTTTTGTGTGTTGACTTTGTACCTACTACTTTGCTGAATTCATTTATTAATTCTAACAATTTTTGTTTTTTTTCTTTTTGTTCATATTCATTTGTTTTCAGTAGAATTATTAGGGATTTCTATGTCTAAGATCATACCTTCTGCAAACAGAAATAATTTTACTTCTTCATTTCCTTTTATTTTCCTTTCTTGCCTAATTGACTCTGGCTAAAACTTCCATTCTATGCTAAATAGAAATGGTGAAAATGAACATCCTCACCTTGTTCCTAATCTAGAGGAAAAGCTTTCAGTGTTTTAAAATGGGGTATGATCATTATGGGTTTTTAACACGTGGTTTTTATTATGTTGGGATAGATTCTTTCTCTATTCATCTTTTTTCTTAGTTTAGCTAACTGAATTTGTCAATTTGGTTAATCTTTTCAAGGAGTTAACCTTGATTTCATTGATTTTCCTCTATTTTTAAAAAAGTTTCTATTTCATTATCTCTGTTCTAATCTTTATTTCCTTCCTTCTTGTATCTTTGGGTTTAGTTTGTTCTTATATTTCTAGTTCCTTAGGTTGCAAGATTAGGTTGTTGATTTGAGAATTTTTTTCTTTATATAGTTTATTCGTAGTTCATAGCTGTAAAATTTCCCCTTAGCATTGTTGTCATTGTGTTCTATAAGCTGTGGTATGTTGTGTTTTTATTTTCATTTAAGTATTTTCTTTTCCATTTTAAAAAAGAATTTATATGACAGAGAGAGAGGGAGGGAGAAGGCACAAGCAGGGGGAGCTGCAGAGGGAGAGGGAGAAGCAGGCTCCCCCCTGAGCAGAGAGCCCCACAGAAGGCTTAATCCCAGGATCCTGGGATCATGACCTGAGCCAAAGGCAGACACTTACCCAACTGACCCACCCAGGCTTCCTTATCTCTAAGTATTTTCTCATTTCCTTTGTGATTTCCTCATGATACTTTGGTGGTTTAAGAGTTTGATGTTTAATTTCTACAAATTTGTGAATTTTTTAGTTTTACTTCTGTCATTCATTTCTAACTTTATCTTCATCCTGTCGTGGTTGGTGTAAAACTGTGTATGATATCTATATTTTAAAATCTATTAAGCTTTTATTTGTGGTCTAACACGTGGTTTATTCTGGAAAATGTCCCTTTTGCACTTGATAAGAAAGTATATGCTGTTGATGTTGGCTAGAGTGTTCTGTAAATATCTGTTAGAAATAGTCAGTTCATTGTGCTAAGTCGTATCTTTTCTTACTTATCTTCTAATTGTTCTACCCATTATTGAGAATGAAGGATTGAAGTCTTCAATTATTACTGTAGATCTTTCCTTTTTTCCCTTCAATTCTTTCAGTTTTTGATTCATATATTTCAATGATCTATAATTAAATGCATAAATGTTTACAATTGTTATATCTTTTTATTCTATTGAATCTTTTATTAATATATTAATTCTATGTCTCATATTTTTTTGGTTTGTTTTAAAGTCTATTTTATCTCATAATATTAGTCTTACATAGTATCATTCTGTTTTCTTTTGGTTACTATTTGCAAGGAATATCTTTTTTTCATCCTTTTACTTTCAAGTTATTTATGTCTTTGGATCTAAATTGAATGTCATATAGATAGAATATAGTTGCAACATGTGTTTTTATCCATTCTGATAATCTCTGTGTTTTTATTGGAGAACTGAATCCATTTGCATTTAAAGTAATTAGTATCAGTAAGGACTTATTTCTGTCATTTGCTATTTGTTTTCTTTTTCCTCCCATTTCCTGCATTACTCTCTTCTTCTGTTTGTTTTTTGTAATAAAATGTTTAAATTTATTTCTTATTTTCTTTTGTACATATTTAATAGCTCTTTGCTTTGTGGTTACCATGGAGATTACAGGTAACATCTTAAAGTTATAACATTCTCATTTGAATTTATAACAATTTAACTTCAATAACATACAAAAACTCTGCTCCCTTACAGTTCTGTCCCCACCACTTTTGGTTAGTTATTGATGTCATGAACTTAAATACTCATGTATTGTATGCCCCAAAATATAACTAATGATTCTTTTAAATTCTTTAGTTCCTTAAATAATATAAAAAGGATAATATGGAATTTTGTAACAAGTGTACAACGACATTAGCTTTTAGACTAATACTCTTTAAAAACGTATGAGTCTCTTTAATCATGTAGTTGCAAACCACTGTTACAATAATACTAGCTTTTATAATTGCCCATGTTTTTACCTTTATTGAGATCCTTCTTCATATGGCTTATAGTTATTATCCAGTGTTCTTTCATTTTACCTCACAGGACTCTCTGAGAATTTCTTGCAGAGCAGGTCTAGTGGTAATGAACTTCCTAAGGTTTTGTTCACCTGGGAATATCTTAATTTCTCTCTTACCTTTGAAGAGCAGTCTTGATGGATTAAGATTCTTGGTTGACAGATTTGTTTTTTTTTTAGCACTTTGAATATGTGGGTCCACTTATAGAAGCCACTTCTGGCTTCCAAGGTTTCTCATGAAAAGTCTGCTTATTATTTTTTTATTGAGAATCCTACATATGTGACAAGTGTCTTCTTTCTTGCTGCTTTGAAGACTCTCTCCTTGTCTTTGTCTTTCAAATAGTTGATTATGTGTCTCAATGTGGATCTCTTTTAGTTCATCTTCCTTGCAGTTTTTGAGACTCTTGGGTGTTTATATTCAAGATTTTCAACTTTGGGAAGTTTTTAAATATTATTTCTTCTAATATTTCTTCTGCTATTTCTTATTCTGAGACTCTTCAATGTGTATGCCAGTTACTTGGTGTTCTATATGTCCTTTTGACTCTGTTCATGTTTCCTTAATCTTTTTCCTTTCTGTTTTTTAGACTCAATACTGTCAATTATCCTTTCTTTAAGTTTGCTGATTCTTTCTTTTGCCTGCTCAAATCTGTCTTTGAATCCCTCCTGTGAAATTTTCATTTCAGTTATTACAACTTTTTAGTTTCAGAATTTCTTTCTGGTTTCCTTTTTAGGTTTTAAAAAATCTCTTTATTGATATTTCCATTTTGTTCATACCCCAATTTTCTTGTCTTCTCCACATTATCCTTTAAGTTCTTTGGGCATCTCAAAGAGAGTTGTTTAAAAGTCTTTGTCTAATAGATTTGCCATCAAATCTTTTCCAGAGATTGTTTCTGTTGATTTCTTTTTCCTTTGAATATGCCATACTTTTCTGTTTCTTTATATAAAACCTTGTGATTTCATATTGAAGATTGGACATTCAAATCTAATGATTGGAAATCAGATTCTATCCCTATCTGTGGGTTTGCTGATTTTTGTTTTGTTTTGGTTTTTGATGTCGACTGTCTCTATACCAAGGATTAGCATGAGATGTTAACCCAGGTCTTCTCAGGCCTTTTTGCAGTCTGTGCTTTTCCATGGGTATGTACTTTTAAATTTTCTCTGTATTTGCTGTTGTTTTTGAATGTCCTTGTCTTTAATGTCTAACCTCTGAAAGAGGAAAAAGAGAAAAGTGAAGGGAGGAAGAAAAAGGACCTTGGCTCCTTAAGTCCCTTGAACTTCATTTCAGCCAGAGAGGAGGGACTTCCAACAATGGGAGAAAGTGTAAGAACAAGGTCACTCATGTCTTTGCATGAGTATAATCAGAGGCACAGGTCTCTCAGTGAGGAAAATTGGAGAGGGAGACAAACCATGAGAGACTCCTAACTCTGGGAAACAAAGGGTTGCAGAAGGGGAAGTGGGTGGGGGGATGGGGTAACTGGGTGAGCAATGAGGAAGGCACTTGATGGGATGAGCACTGGGTGTTATACTATATGTTGGCAAATTGGATTTAAATTTTAAAAATGTAAGAAAAATAAAACAATTGATTCAAGCAAAATATAAAAATAAAGAAGAAGAAGAAGAAGAAGAAGAAGAAGAAGAAGAAGAAGAAGAAGAAGCAGCACAGATCTCCAGGTACCTGGGTGGCTCAGTGGTTGTAGTTGAGCATCTGCCCTTGGCTCAGGGCATGATCCAGGGTCCTGCATCTGGCTCCCCATTGCCTGCTTCTCCTTCTGCCTATGTCCCTGGCTTTCTCTCTGTGTCTCTCATGAATAAATAAATTTTTAAAAAACCTTAAAAAAAAAAAAAAAACGAAGCACAGATCTCAAATATTTGGAGGACAGAGCCCTTTTTGCCCTCCCTGGCTTTTGGTAGAAGCTGTTCCTGGAACATGTTCACAACTGCCTGCCATGGGGCTGAGGGTGGGGGATGGTAGCTGCTACTATCTGAGAATTAAAATTGACTGAAATGGACTGTATTTTGCTTTCCAAGACTTACTCTGGAAGTTGAAAGCCGTCAGAAGACTCCAGAATTCCAAAATAGTTAAATCAGATAAATTCTGCCTGTGTAATTGTTGTTGGGTAGAGAGAAAGTTTTCTAATGCTTCCTACTTCACCATCTTCCCAGAGTTCTCTTTCCCTTGGGGAAATTTGACCTTTGTTTTATTGAAAGCTGCTGAAGATAAGATGAGCTCAATGACTGGGGACCCTTTCTGACTATGAGAATTGGAAATATAGAGATGACAAAATTACATGTATGTGTTGCTATTCTACTTATCAAAGTATTTTTATATCTGCCTGTCACTTCATCTTCCAGCTATCCCCAAAGAAAAGCAGAGATTTTCCTTTTTTTTTTTTTTTTAGAAATTTCTTAAATTTCCTTTTTACAGAAGAGGAATTTACTTCAGAAGCCTGAATTACCCTGAGTGGGACAGCTAGTTGATGCAGCTCATGAGTAGCTCATGAGTAGCTCATTAGAGTCTAGGGCTTACTCTATGATACTCCTCAGCCTGGGGGGTTCTGGTTATGAAGAAAAGTGAATTTAGATTGACGAGCATTAAACATCAGGTACACAGCCTCATGTACTCAACCCTGTCCTGACACAAATATATTTAATTCAGGACAATTTGTTTTCCACAATTTAAACCCTTTTCTCCTCTGCAGATGCAAGACTTCTTTTTTTCCCCCCTTGTTACCTCCCTCCCTCCAAGACTATTCTTGTGAAAAGAACTTATATATCTAAACTTCACGGATACTTCCTTCTATTTCAGCTATTGACAGATTTGAAGTCTAAATCATGGGGCAGAAATATGACACAGTAGGCACCCGAGAGCTGGGCTGGAAAATAATATTTTAACCAGGTTGAATTTTTCAGTTTCTGGATTCACACTGTGCAGATAGAGCTTTCCTGGCCTACCTGGCCACTGAGCAGATTCCATGTAATATAGACTTACCAATATAGAAGAGCCCTTATATGCAGTGCTCCCATTTTGTAGATGGGAAATTAATGCCCAAAGAGATAAACTAATTTTTAAGGTCACTCTGTGTAAATTTAACCTTTGTTTTGTTGAAAGATGATTCAGTTAAGCCCCAGCTTAGGGATTAGTGATCTGTGGAAGGTTGGCTTCTGACCCTGTCATGGAAATTTAGTGCACAGGACGTTTGCTTGGGAATATCCTTAAGATCAACATCCATGGAAGGAAAGGAACAAATGCAGTAGAAGGCAGACAGAAAAGTGGAGCTGTCATAAGGAAACTCAGTTCCTGATCACTTTAACGGATACCACAAGAAGCCCTGGAGCTGAAATGGTCCATCAGAGTTGTCCTGATTCGATTGCAGTGGCCAGGACTTTCTAGTCCAGCCTCCCTCAGTTCTTGGGTACGTGCCACATCAGGAAGGAGTCACCTTGGGCAAGGAAGCTCTGCGCCTGAGGCAATCCCTGGAGGGCTGACAGCTGAAGGCAGTTTGTGACAGCAGTTCCAGCAGCTGGGTCAAGTAGACCTTCCTTGAAGGGGGAATCAAAGCAGCACTTCTTCACATCTATCACAAGAGCCTCACTGAATTGGAGGATTAGAGATTGTATCCAGTTGTCATCAACACTTCTGACAAAACTTGGACTTGAAATGAGGATATCCTGGCTACTAACCCTTGTCTTTACCATTCTCCATTGCTGTTAGAATCCAAAATCTTTCTTAGGGGTTTGTGATTTGGAGTTATTTGTGAGTCTTAGATATGAACTGTTGACCTGTGAAGAGACTTGCCAATCTGGTTGGCTCAATCTATTTATCTTCATGCTCAACCACCACAACAAAAATATTTAAGTGTTTCCCTGAAGGTTTAACAGCTCTTGCTATAGAGCAGAATACTTAATTCTAAGCTCTCCAAATCTCTTCAAACCCTATAACTTAAAAAAAAAAAAATCTGTTTACTCCATTCTCCCGGGAGCTGCATGTTGATAAATGATTACTCTAAGGAATTTTCTGAATCTACATCTTCTGTGTCTGCAGACATCATCCTTCATCTGATGAATACTGAACCAGAATTCTCCAGGACCATAGAGGATTTAAGGCTATTACTGAGACCTTGCTATGAATCAACACAGGCTTCACCTAGGACCTGAAGAACTCCTGGCCACTATTTTGACTTCCATGTCTTGTTTGTTTTTTAAGCACTTGCTCAAAGGCCACCTCCTCTAAAAGGATTAAATGATGTAATACTTGAAAAACACTCCACCATACTTAGCATACATATGTGAGGATTCAATAAATATTAGCTATTATTACTGTTGTCTTTTGATTTATTTTTAATTTTTTGTTGTATTGTTGTCTTTTTAATGGCTTTCTTTCATTTGGAGTTCTATAATGTGTTAAAGGCACAACAAATACATTTTTTCCCACATGCCATTGCCACTTGCAGTTGTGGTTTCAGAGATGATGACTGTGTTTGACTACAACTAGCTACTTAGTCCACACCCCATGCATACTGTTCAAGCAGTGGCACAGAGAGGGAGAGAATAAGACAGAGTGCCAGAGTCACCCACAAGGCACTGAGTCACAGAGCTTCAGGAACATCTGTCCCCAAATTCTCTGACAGTACCTCCAGGCAGCTGACCCCCATGACACTACATCCTCAAAGTGGCAAAGTGGTATATCCCATCTCTAGAAAACTATTTTAAAACTTTCTTAATTTGGGACAGAATATAAGTTTGGAATGTTCATTCCAGACATCTCATTCTGTGCTCTGGGACCACATGGACCAAGTTCCTTTCCTCTTCTTTAAGACTACTCTTTAATAAATGTGCAGACCTATTGTAGCTGATAGCTCTAGAACATGTTTGTAGAGTTATGCCTTGTATACTGACTGACTTCAAAGGTCCTTTGTGTTGCCTAGTCTTCTGCTTCATTTTTGGTGGCTGAGTATGGGCTAGAGATTTAGTTTGATTCTTGAGTGGGTTAGTATCATAGTTCTCTTTTGCAGGCTTGTCTGAGAAGTACTTTCTCCTGCTTTCTACTTACCGAAATGTGACCTTTTAAAAAAAAGACTACTTATGTACGCCAAAGAATGTCGTAGATCAATATTGATATTCATTTCTTCTGAGTTACTCTTGCTGCAATCTTCTTTTAGGGACACTGGTAGCTATATGTCCAGTTCTTGCCATCCCCTCTCTGAGGAGCTAGAGAGCCTTATACTCTTGGGCTGAGGATTTAGGGATGAATCTTACCATGTGGTTCTTACCCCTGCTCTATCCAGTCACATTTTTGTATGGGTAAAACTGGTGTAAGGAAACATGACGG
Source organism: Canis lupus dingo (assembly GCF_003254725.2). Lineage (NCBI taxonomy): Eukaryota > Metazoa > Chordata > Mammalia > Carnivora > Canidae > Canis > Canis lupus. Next base: position 21,276,946 of record NC_064276.1, read on the forward strand.
TGAAGCCCACAGAAAGAATTGATGCTACTTCAGTAGCTGAAGGAAGACAGACGTTTGAATATATGTGAGCACCAGGTTTTCTTTATGTTCATTTTAAAAGTTGCTATTTTTTGGAAATGGTAATACATTTATGTGGTTCAAAATCCAAACAATGTTAACGGATATAAACAGAAAATCTGGCTCCCTCCCCTGTCTCTATTCACTCTGTTTTCCCTTGCTCAGTGTTTATCCTTTTACTGTTTATTTTTAAAATGACAAGAAAATATAAATGCATATACTTATTTCTCCCCCTTTTTGTACAGTGGGTAATTATAGCAGAAACCAGTAATGCTTACCAATATTCATGCTCTCCTCTATCTAGGAAAGACTTTGTGTGTATTTACATGAGAAACTGACAAGAAGGAAATAGATCATAAATCTACCAAATTTTCTAATGCATTGTCACATCAAAGAAACCATGACCCAGGACTGAAAATGCTTTTCTGTTTTCTTCAGTTCCTCATATTTGGATCAGCAAAATGTTTGCTGTGAAATCTGACTGCTCCGAAAAAGCACAAACATTCACTTTAGATGTGACCACAGAGGATAGTGGATAAGGAAAGACTTCCCAAGGAGGGAGCCAGTGGCTATAGCAACAAATGGACAGGGGAGCTCCTCCCAAGGACAGCATCAATGTCCAGTCAACTAATCTTCCACTCCCATTTTAAAGGGCCTTCAAGGGATGCCTGGGTGGCTCAGAGGTTGAGCGTCTGCCTTTGGCTCATGGCATGATCCCGGAGTCCCGGGATTGAGTCCCACGTCAGGCTTCCTGCATGGAACCTGCTTCTCCCTCTGCCTGTGTCTCTGCCTCTCTCTGTGTGTCTCTTATCAATAAAAAAGTAAACTCTTTTTTTAAAAAATTTTTATTTATTTATTTATTTATGATAGTCACAGAGAGAGAAAGAGGGAGAGGCAGAGACATAGGCAGAAGCAGGCTCCATGCACCGGGAGCCCGATGTGGGATTCGATCCTGGGTCTCCAGGATCGCGCCCTGGCCCAAAGGCAGGCGCCAAACCGCTGCGCCACCCAGGGATCCCCAAAAGTAAACTCTTTTTTAAAAGGCCTTCAAAATGCCTTCCCAGAGGGATTTAGAAATTGCTATGGACAATCACTTCTGTGTATCTCCCATCCTTCCCTTTTCTGCTGAAGTATTTCTATTTTGGTAATCCTTCATTATTACACAATTAAATATTCCATGTATCTCCTAGATCACTGGACCATAAGGAGATAGATTCAGATCAGACAGAGAGGACGGATTCAGACATGCTGGACTTTGAGTTTGGTGCAGTTACTGGATGGGACTTTGTGTTGTGGGACTTTGTCCCTATCCAAAGGGAGGATATAAGTGTGTTCAATATGCTGAAAAAGAGTGAACCAGAAGTTTGGTGGCCAGAATGGTACACTGTGGAAGACATGGCTAGTGCTCTTAATATCAATTTATTCTCTTCCTCCTAAGCATACAGGTAGACTACATTTTTCTTGTCTTTCCTGTGGGTCAGAGTGACCACATGACTGAGTTTTGACTAATGAAAGAACAGAAGTGATATGCCTATTTTCAGGTTTTCTCATAGAAACCTTCCTCATGTGATTCTTACTGTCTTGGCACTCATCCTCTGACTGAACGGTGCAGACCCCAAAGACTTAGAAGAGGAGGGAGTCACAGGATTGCATAGATCCCTGAGTGACAGCCTAGAGCAGAACTCTTCAGGAACTTGCTCTTCAGATCTCAGCTGGTAAAGCCTCTTCCTATCCTTCCAGCTATTACCTGCCTGAATGTCAGGCATTCAAGTACTGGCTATCTAGTGGTATGCCAGTACTCAGTACAAGTACTTGTACCACTAGAAGTCTGGAGCCGGGAATTTGCTCTCAGAAGCTTTCTGTTCCTATCCTGGCCCATCCTGCTCTCTCTCTGGAATTTTAAGCCAGCACCTTAGAGTGTACTTTACAGAGTCTATTTCAGAAATGTACATCTGTTCTTACTCATTTGATCATAAACTGCTTGAACTCATATATCATATCTTTTGCTTCTTTCACCACCTCAGTGCCCAGCAAAGTGCCTGATACATAGTGGGGGTTCAATATGTTCTAATTAATCAATTCACTTATTTCCCAGTGGGGCAGATGAGAAGTGATTGGGGTACTTGAATGAGGTATCTCTGAACTTTTGACCCTTTCCAGAGCTCTCCAGGAGTGTTTTGGCATGTCTTCCAAGAAAAATTGTAAGTCAAGAGAAAATATCATTTTTACTGATGATTCAGCCAAAGTTGAGCATCTACTACTCTAGAAAATTCTGCTGACAGCTTTGCTTTTATTAACTTTTAAGCATTAATGATTCTATAAGAAAATCAGCTAGGGATTATGTTCCATTTTTTTTTAGGTGGTTAAGTAAGTAAGTTTCTGGGCATGTATACTTGGCTAAGGAAATTCCTTGAGTTGAGAAGGAAATTCTTTTTATATATTGTCTTTTTAAAAGTGAGTCATCTGACTTTGGGGAAATTTTAAAGGTTTATAGTGGAACGAGCTTGTAAATATCGGTCTATATAGCAAAACCATTAGTAAACTACTTGATTACATTTGTTTGGCATTAATTAAGCATCTGTCAAATTAAAGGCACCGTACTAAATACAATGAAACAGTAACAGTGAATGGAACCATGTGCAAAATGGAAAGAATTCTGAATAATTAGCAGAATTAATAGTAGTGATGTTAATAATAATAGTATTAATAATAATAATAGTAATGGGAGCTGTCAGTATTAGCCACTTAGTAATACCAGTAATATTAGTCAGATTGTCTCTAACTCTCAGAATAACTCCTAAAGGTAAGTATGTACTGGTGTCCATATTTTTGTAGTTTAAGAAACAAAAATTCTGAGTTTTGTAATCTGAGATTACAAAACTACCAACTGAATTTTTTTTATTTTAAAAATATTTATATTTAGAATTCGCCAACAGGATACAATTTAGATGATCCCAATTTTATTGCCAGTATCCAATGCAGCATGGAAGCAAGTCAAACATATGCCTTTTTCTATCAGGCCTCATCAGGGAGGGGGTTGATGTTGGCCACACCAATGTCATAGAGCTCCTTCACAGATTGTTTAATGTGGTGCTCTTTGGCCTTGACATTTATAATGAATGCCAGTGTGTTGTTTTTTATTTTCATAGCCACTACCAAATGAATTTGAATATAGTTCTCTGACTCCATATGCAGTTTTCTGCACTAAACACATCTGCTTGCTATCACAAGATCTTGATTCAAGTGTAGACTTTGCTTCTTAATGCTCAGTAATCTTGCTGAGTCTCAGTTTTCTCATCTTAACAGTGATGATCATCATGACTCTACTCCTCTCCCAGGAGGGTGTTTTAATCAAAGGGCCTATTGAATGTGAAAGTGACTATGAGCCGCAAAGCACCCTATGTCTGCAGATGATAGTAATAATAATTAGTAGTAGTGTTAGTTACAGTAACTATCCTCCAGTTGCTTACGATCTAGAAAGGGAAATAGAACATGCAAAAGAGTAGTATGAAAAGTGACAAGTAATGCAATCAATATATGTACAGAGAAGGAGCTGGAGGTGTCCAGAAGGACAGACTTCTCTGTTGGGATATCAGGGAGGTATTGCACATATGTGGATATGGACTTTTGGGGAGTACCATGGCCTCTGCCCTGAAAGAGTGGCTCTACTCAACAGCAGGCACAGGCAGAGGAGAACAATTCTGTAGAAAGTCTTTCCTTTAGGCAGGCAAAAACACCCTAATAGTACAATGGAGTTTGAAGGCAACTGGCATCAGAGTCACTGTAGTCCCAGTTTGAAAAAAAAAATGTAGTAATTGCCGTATATGCCTTAGAGACTCTAAACAAAGGGTCAGCAAACTATAGCCCGAGGGCTGGGTGCTTGCTTTCACAAATACAGTTTTACTGGACTATAGCCATATCCATTACTTACATATTTCCTATGGTTTTCTTGCTATAATGACACAGCTGAGTAGTTGCTACAGAGACTGTATGACTTGAAATGTCTAAAATATTTACTATACAGCTCTTTAGGAAAATGTTTAAAGAATTCTGGTCTAGACAGAGACAGCAGCCATCAGTTAAATAAGCAACTCATTATGCTAAGTATATATACGCACATACGTGAGTAGGGAGAGGGACCAGAGAGGGGAAGCTGGGGTGAATAATGTGAGTGCCATGTACTTCTTTATTCACTGTCCAGTAGACCTATCTGGTTGGCCATTAGTTACTAGGAGAGGCAGTACTCTGTGATCAGTGGTTTGCAAGCTTGGCTGCATATTAGAATCACCTGGGAATCTTTTAAAGCTCTGGATACACAGGCCATAAGACCAATTAAATCAGAATCTCTTGGGGTGTGACTGGACATCAGTAATTATTAAAGCTTTGTAGGTGATTTCAGTGTGCAGCCAAGGTTGAGAATCATTAATGTAGTGGAAATAATGCTGGCCTGAGTTTCTGAAATACAGTTCTAACCCAAGCTCTGGCACTATTTTAACTAATTAGTAGAATGTCTCAATCAGAAATTAATTAGTATGCTATGCTTTCTTCCTTCCAAAGCAAGAATTTTTACTGTCTTTCTTAGGGTAGGAGGATGTCTGGGAGGTTTTAAAGTAATGGCATTCTTATTTTGTTTTGTTTTGTTTTCTTTCCAGTCAGAGATTGTTCTTGTTCCATGTACAATGGATTGCCATTTATGGACCCTGGGACGTATCAAATGGACGTGGGAAAGGGAACAGTCATTATGCAAGTCCGTTTGGAATTTAAGATCTGCTAAGTAAATAAAAAATAAAACAAAATCTCTCTTTATTTGAACAGCTCTTCAGTATTATGCCTTATACCTAAGGTATAGGTATCTAAATACTTTCTTTTCTCTCTCTAAGGACTCTTGACTTTTCCAGATTGAGAGTGAATGGATCAGCCAAGGTGGTTAAGAGAGAGGTGTGAGAATAAACTATGGCTTAGCAATTTGGCACAGAGCTGTGGCTGTCCATTTGCTGCCACAGGACTAATTATTTACTCCAGTATAAAGTAGGGCTACTGAATCAGTGACCACATTTTGGTTTGTGACTGGAAGGCTGGTCTAGCCCCGCCCACACTTTCATGGACCACTGGCTAGCTCCAGGGTTAAAGAGTCCACATTTTGGGAGTGTTTTCTGAAGGTATGATTGAAATTCAAATATGTTAAATAGAGTTGTAGAGCACTTAACCCTATTAACTCATTAGCTCACATTAATATAGTTAATTTATTTGACTGACCTGAGGGAAAGGACATTGGTCTAGTGAATGTAAATGATGACCAAGGAGCAGGACAAGAATGGTGGTAATTAGGGAAGGTAGATCAATTGAGACCGTATTAGGAGGGACCTGGGAGACCGGATAGAGATTCTATTCAGTGAGAATTTCTTTATTTTTTCCCCTTTGATTCTAAAAGTGATAATCGCCAGAGAAAATTTGGAAATGCAGAAGAAAAACATTAAAAAAAAAAAACTAAACTAAAATCACCTTGTAATCTTTTCTGTTAATTCCCAATACTTTCTGGTCCATTTTCTCTGTTCATTGATTAATGCAAAGTTCTTTGACAACAGAAATAAATTTAATAATTACTTACCTGTAGTGTTGTCCTTTGACTCTCAGATGGTTATTGCCCAAGTGAATAATTTTCCACTGACTTACTGCTGTGCCTTCTCAGGGATGCTGATGAAATGTGGACAGTGTATTAAACTGAAATATGGTATGACTGTACACATTGTGATGGTAGATATCTTTCCTGAGATAAGAGTAAAGGCAGGGAGTAACTTGCTGACTGTGAGAGGGAAGAGACAGCATAATCAAACCTATGTTTGTTTTCTGCAGTGTTCTCTAAAACAAGAACAAGAATGTTGTCTTTTAAGTATTTAAGAAAGCACTATCAGATCAGTTAACATGTCTTTAAAAAAAAACAACACAGTACTGTATAATGACCTAGAAAAAGTGCAATAATCATGAGTGATATATAAACATTGAGAGGCAGTATTTTTCCTCAGAAGTGATCGTATTCTCATTAATAGTGATTTTTTCAGAGGGTTTTTACCCCCAATTTTTTAGTCCCATGTTAGTGCATTACTAAATTTAAAGGGCTCAAAACTAGTCATTGAACACAACATTGAGAATCCCTGCCCTAAAGAACAAAGGAGGGTATATTAGCCTACTCAGGCTGCCATACATAATTCTTCAGGCTGAATGGATTCAACAGCAGAAATTTATTTTTGTAAAGTTCTGGAAGCTGAAAGTCTAAGATCAAGGTACCAGCAGGATTGGCTTCTGGTAAGACCTCTCTTCCTGGTTTGCAAATAGCTGCCTTCTTGTTTTGTCCTCACATGACCTTTCCTTTGTATATGTGTATCCCTGGTGTCTCTTCCTCTTCTGTAAGAACACAGGCCACATTGAGTTTAGAAGCACCCTTATGACTTCATTTAACTTTAATTACCTCCTATCTTCACATATAGTCACACTGGGGAGCTAGGGCTTCAACATACTGATTTTAGAGGGATGTAATTCAGTCCATAACAGAGTTTGTGATTTTTGCATATCGAAGGACAAGGTGAGGTTTCTATTAGCCTTGGTATTGGGAGGATTTCTGCTGTGGACAGGACCATAGATACAGGATAATTAAAACCATGTTTTTGGAATTGCAGGCAAGGTTTAAGTTTAACTGGAACATAAGATTTGTGGAGGGTGAGATTTTGGATGTAGGTTGAAAAGGGAGATTGAGACAAAGTTGTGGAACTTTGGAGAACCAGACAAGGATGTCACTTGATTTGGAAGGGTAGCTGAGAGCCACTGAAGAATTTTGAGCTGGGGAATGACATAGGTCAAAGATGCGCTATAAGCAGATCATGCTGGTGAAGAATGGATTGGAAGGTGGGGCATAGAAGATAAGAAATAAGGAGGCCAGTTAGAAGGCTACTGAAATAATTAAGGGCACTTCAGAGGCAGCTTGGTATGGTGTGGTTGTTAAGAGCATTGACTCCAAAGTCAGGTTGTCTTGTTTCAAAGTTGATGTATGCCTCTTACATAACTGGATTACTTTAGGCAAATGACTTTACTTCTCTAAGCAGTTATTTCTTTGTAAGTGATACATGGCTGATGGAAGTGTTAAGAATTTTACACAAGTCAATATATATAAGGTGCTTAGAAAAGTACCTGGTATGCAATGCTGTTAAACTGTTTGCTTATAGAATGAAGGTGGGAAAGCAGTAGATAAAAATCCCAAATCACTTTCTTTTTATCTTGACCAACTTTAAAATAAGTTTTTGTCTTAATGAATCCTGTAATTTTCCCCTACATTTATATCTCAGGCCTACTTTTGTAAACAATTAGGTGTTTGTTCAGCCTACCCCACTTTGCCTCCACGGATCCTGCCAAAAGAAATCCAAAGTATACCCCACCAGGATTCAGAATGCATTTAAGTAACCAATAAATCTTTTGCATTTAAAAGATACAGCTGTTCTAAAAGTTTACATCTGGACTAAGTAAGGTATGTAAATAGAAAGTCAAACTATGCTAAAAATCTCATATGTCTGCATTCATTTGAACAGCCAGACTATAATGAACCAAAACACGATAAACTCTGCATAGGAACATAAACACATGCCCTGGAACATTCAGGACAAGCCCACAAGGGCAACATTACTGTGATTAAAAATATTATCAGGTTGCAGTTTTTCACTAGGTTCTCAAAGGCATACAGAATGGTGTTTTTTACATCTAATGCAATATTCCATGCTGTTAGTGGATGGTACTTGGACTCAGTTTGAGTTAGTCTGTGTTTAGGATGAATTATGTAAAATCCCCAAATCATCTGTTTTGTAAACATAAGAAAGGAAGTGATTCCAATGAATAGGAAAAGTTGTTCCAAATTGGGAAAATGGAAAATCAGGGCCAGATGGAAGTGTGTTAGAAGACTTGAAAGCTCTAGCATTGCAAACAGTGAGCTTGCATCCTCTCTCAATGCCTTGAAGTGAAGGGAAACCTTATTTATGATTCCTGGGAACTGAAGTAAGGGCCATATATTTGTTGTTTATTCATTTTTTTCATCGTGTCATCAAAGTATTTATTATTAAGAACTTACTATGTTCCAGGTGCTAGGTTTCTCAGGAAGCTCACATCCCAGTGGTTTACAAGAATATAACAGCTGGAAGGAAAGCTTGATTATGTAGTTTAACCTCATGACTCGACAGATGAAGAAACTCTGGTAAATCCGTGTCAGGGCTAGGCCTCCAAGTCCCTGACCCTCATTCCAGTGCCCTACTTGCCATAGAACACTGGCACTTGAGGTAGACACTTAGACATTCTTCACATTGCTCACTGTGCAAAGATGGGGAAAACAGTGAGAAACCAGATAATCAAGCCTTGGAAGATGACCAATGGTGTCACTTAGTAAACTCCTCTTTAAGGCCTTAGGTCACTTTCCTCTGCCCTTGGAATAGCATACATAGCATAGCATTGCTTATGAATTCCTTGGTATTAAGTGAGGGGTGAGGAAGGATTAGGATCATGGTCTGTCACATCTAAGGTCTTCACTCATTATAGCTAATGGCTGAAAAAACAAGGGACTTCCAGTGCAGATCTAGATTTAAATTCCCACTCTAGAATTTTCTAGCTGTTTTTAATGACCCCTCTCCTCAAACCTCAGGAGAAGTACCTCTAAATGAGGTATGTTGATATTACTTACTACATAGTATTGTTGTGAGTGTTGGGGAAGGTCACTGAAAAGGCGTGACTGCCAGTTGACTGCTGGGCTGGATCTTGGTGATTGGATGCTTCTTACCCCCTCTCTTGTCCTTGGAATGTGGGTTCCACTTCCTTTTCCCATCCCAGAAGCTGCCCAAAGGCATAGCCTTGAGATAGTGATGTGGTGTGGGAAACACCCCTACATGATATACACAGCGGGACCCAGTTGACATGTCTATGTAAACTTTTAAGATTTGGTAGGTGAATGTGGGGATCCAGTCATCTTGCTTCTGCCCCAAACAAGCCTCATATATAAGATTGCTTTGCTTATTGAAACTGCCACCTAGCAACCTGGAGTGGTCTGCCTCTTTTCTTTGGTCTTTCCCAGCCCTCTGTATATGGGGGCTGGTTTCACCCAGGAATTTCTGAGAGGGTTGCAACCAACAGTGATGTACTGAAGGTAAGGTGCTGAGTACATTGCCTCTAGGGTGGTAAGCTTAATAATTTAATGGTAGTTAGCGTATCATTTGTCCCTTCAAACAGAGAAATGCCAAACATATGTAGTAATGTATTATTACTGTATTTGTTAGGGTTCAACATAGCCCCTGCCCACAGCAAGTTCCCATTCCATCAGACAAGGCAGACACAAACATAAATAACTTGCTTGCAGTGCTGATTATGATAAGCATTTTAAGGAAAATATCTAGTGTCTTGGAATAGAGGAGCAAGGGAGACTAATTTAAATTTCTCCTTGTTCCTAATCATGGTGTATTTCCTATTGAAGATGGAACTAAGTGTTTTCAATGAAAAAACAAAGTGATTTAGTGGGTTGAATGTGAGAATTTAGGTAAATTGAATGGTTTGGGAAGAGGTTCAATGAAAATTGAGCCTGTTTTTCTATCCTGAAATTGTTAATATGATAATGTCTGCTATCCTGTGCTAAGGGAGCCAGAGAAAATAATACCTTTTTATTGAAATTTAGATTTGTTCAAAGAGAAAAAAAGAGAATCAGTTTATGTGTGAGATGTGACTTCCACAGCTGAAAACAGGCACGTGGAAATGTGGTTCATTTAGAGGTGCAATGTTTTATGATGATGCTGCTTCTGATAAAAAGAACAGGAAATAAACAGTATAAAATGTTGATGTTATAAAACATTCCATGTGAACTAACATCAATAGAGATGAATAGGGCTTTCACGTAATTAATGCCAACCTGCCTCTGCGCTGTCGTTTATTGTAGAACAGACAAAAGCAATTCAATCAGCTTTTCCAGAGCAAACCCACGCGATCTTAATTAATGGGTTAATGATTTTAGGAACAACAACAAAAAGATAATGTAGTATAGGACTTCAAAAGTGGCTTGGAAGCTAGATTACAAATTTAAGAAAGATATTTTTATGTAACTGGGTCGGGGGTAGAAACCAGAGATGTTTCCTTCCTTTTCACTTGCTTTTTTAATTGAACACTCCTGACATTCTCTGTGCTTCGCTTATGAAGTCAGAAGGCCTGTGTTTAAGTCTTGGATCTCAGTCACTAGATGTAGGAGATTTTATTTCATCATTTATTTCACAGTTTACCCACTATAAAATGAGGGAATTTGGTGGGATGATGGTTAGGGTTTCCGAATAGTATTGTCAGATTAGCACAACACAAAAGTAAAAACAAAACAAAGCAAAGTGAACACCAGTTAAATTTAAATTCAAATTCAAACCCAGTTTTAAATTCACATGTAACTGGGCATCCTCTCCCTTATCTGACAACACTGTCTATAAGGTGTCAATTTTACCCCTTCCTTATGTGAGGTTTGAATAGTCACCAGACTCAGGAATCAAAATATCACTTTTTTATTCTTACTATCCAGGTTGATCTGGCTTTGAGTTAAAGCCAAATTCAGTCTCCCCTTCTCTCAAACATTGCTCCCAAGTAAATTCCTAAAAAGTATTTACCAGCAATCCCTTTGCAGGAGAAGTGAAAGAGGAGCTGGAAATGTTACTGCAATCCTGCCCCTACCCCAGGAGTGGGCTGGAGCACTTCTAGAAGCATGTAGAAGGTTTAGTGGCAGATCACCATCTATGACCTTTCTCTTGGGATGACGTGGATTTCTTCTTGCTGCTGCTCATACAAGCTTCACAATAAAGTATAAGAAGATTTAATTCTCCAAATGAATGAGAACATATAATGTCTGTCCTTCTCCGATTGACTTACTTCACTCAGCAGAATACCCTCCAGTTCCATCCACGTTGAAGCAAATGGTGGGTATTTGTCATTTCTAATGGCTGAGTAATATTCCATTGTATACATAAACCACATCTTCTAAACATTATATGTTCTCATTCATTTGGGGAATATAAATAATAGTGGAAGGGAATATAAGGGAAAGGACAAGAAATGTGTGGGAAATATCAGAAAGGGAGACAGAACGTAAAGACTGCTAACTCTGGGAAACGAACTAGGGGTGGTAGGAGGGGAGGAGGGCGGGGGGTGGGAGTGAATGGGTGACGGGCACTGGGGGTTATTCTGTATGTTGGTAAATTGAACACCAATAAAAATAAATTAAAAAAAGATTTAATTCACTCATTTAATCTTGATCGAAGTTTTCATAAATGCCATTAAAAATAGCATGTACAGAGCTTACTATTTGCTAGAAATATGTAAGTACTTTATGTTTACTAATTCATTTAATCTACATATCAGTTCTATGAATTAGTTTGTATTATCATCATCATCTCATTTTACAGCTGAAGAAACTAAGGCACAGAAATGTTGAGTAATTTGCTTGAAATCAGACAATGCATAAAAACAAAGTCAGCACCTGAAACCCAGACTATGTGGCTCCAGTGACTGTATCTTTAACCATAATATTAGAGGGCTCCTGTCATCAATGCCAGGACAGCACCCCCAATTGCTGGATAAAATAATCAATAAAAAGTTAAAAGGAACATTGAAAATCCTGTCAAATTAAAAAGGTAATTCCTATCAACTTTATAGGATATATGGCACACATATATTTGATAGATGCATGGTTGATATTATATATGTTTATACATTATTTATATCAAGCCAATTTGATATATAGACATGGACATATCTGGAAGTCAAGACATGCCAGACTGAGTGGTAGATGAACATTTTCTCTAGTGTCCTTCTTGCCATATTCATTATGTTATTAGCTTTCCCCTTTTTACTATACTGTCATATAAAGACAGTTCCATGCCTCTTTCACCAAACTTTTACTGAGTGAATACTGTGTTCTAGATACTGTTTTAGGCCTTTGAAATAGAAATATATACAAGAAAGGTTTTTTTTTTTTTTTTTTTTTTTAGTTTTTATTTATTTATGATAGTCACAGAGAGAGAGAGGCGCAGAGACACAGGCAGAGGGAGAAGCAGGCTCCATGCACCGGGAGCCCGACGTGGGATTCGATCCCGGGTCTCCAGGATCGCGCCCTGGGCCAAAGGCAGGCGCCAAACCGCTGCGCCACCCAGAGATCCCTACAAGAAAGGTTTCTTTGATGACTTTGATGACTGGCTCTGTGGAGGGGTGATTGAGACCAAAAGACGAAATTTCAGGCAGCCTTTATTTAAGAAGAGGGGAGGCAGAGAGTGTATATGACATATTAAAAAGACTTTCTCGGGGGAGGAGCAAGATGGCGGAAGAGTAGGGTCCCCAAATCACCTGTCTCCACCAAACTACCTAGAAAACCTTCAAATTATCCTGAAAATCTATGAATTCGGCCTGAGATTTAAAGAGAGACCAGCTGGAATGCTACAGTGAGAAGAGTTCGCGCTTCTATCAAGGTAGGAAGACGGGGGAAAAGAAATAAGGGAACAAAGGCCTCCGAGGGGGAGGGGCCCAGGAGGAGCCGGGCTGAGGCCGGGGCGAGTGTCCCCAGGACAGGAGAGCCCCGTCCCGGAGACGCAGGAGCTGCACCGACCTTCCCGGGGGAAAGGGGCCGCGGGGAGTTGGAGCAGGACCCAGGAGGCCAAGGATCTCCTCGGGCTCCCTGGGACAGTAACAGACACCTGCGCCCCGGGAGAGTGCGCCGAGCTCCCTAAGGGCTGCAGCGCGCACGGGGGACCCGGAGCAGCTCGGGGGGCTCGGGGGCGGCTCCGCGGAGGGGGCTGCGGGGCGGGAGCGCGAATCCACCAGCGCAGGCTCCGGAGCACAGGGCGCCGGGACACAGCCCAGGATCCCGCCTCCCCCGGGACAGGCAGAGGCCGGGAGGGCCCAGGACAGCGAGGACGCTCCTGCCCGAGCTGAGCAGATCAGCGGCCCCGCCCCGGAGCCTCCAGGCCCTGCAGACGGAGTTCCTGCCGGAGCTGAATCCAGGTTTCCAGAGCTGCCCCGCCACTGGGGCTGTTCCTCCTGCGGCCTCACGGGGTAAACAACCCCCACCGAGCCCTGCACCAGGCAGGGGCACAGCAGCTCCCCCAACTGCTAACACCTGAAAATCAGCACAACGGCCCCTCCCCCAGAAGATCAGCTAGACGGACAACTTCCAGGAGAAGCCAAGGGACTTAAAGTACACAGAATCAGAAGATACTCCCCGGTGGTTCTTTTTTTTTTTTTTTTTGTTTTGTTTTGTTTTGTTTTTGTTTTGTTTTGCTTTTTGATTTGTTTCCTTCCCCCACCCCCTTTTTTTCTCCTTTCTTTTTCTTTCTCTTTTTCTTTTTTTTTTTCCGTTTTTTTTTTTCTCTTTTTCTTCCCTTTTTTTTTTCTTCTCTTTCTCTTTTCTTTCCTTCTTTCTCTCCTCTCTTTTTCTCTTTTCCCAATACAATTTGCTTTTGGCCACTCTGCACTGAGCAAAATGACTAGAAGGAAAACCTCACCTCAAAAGAAAGAATCAGAAACAGTCCTCTCTCCCACAGAGTTACAAAATCTGGATTACAATTCAATGTCAGAAAGCCAATTCAGAAGCACTATTATACAGCTACTGGTGGCTCTAGAAAAAAGTATAAAGGACTCAAGAGACTTCATGACTGCAGAATTTAGAGCTAATCAGGCAGAAATTAAAAATCAATTGAATGAGATGCAATCCAAACTAGAAGTCCTAACGACGAGGGTTAACGAGGTGGAAGAACGAGTGAGTGACATAGAAGACAAGTTGATAGCAAAGAGGGAAACTGAGGAAAAAAGAGACAAACAATTAAAAGACCATGAAGATAGATTAAGGGAAATAAACGACAGCCTGAGGAAGAAAAACCTACGTTTAATTGGGGTTCCCGAGGGCGCCGAAAGGGACAGAGGGCCGGAATATGTATTTGAACAAATTCTAGCTGAAAACTTTCCTAATCTGGGAAGGGAAACAGGCATTCAGATCCAGGAAATAGAGAGATCCCCCCCTAAAATCAATAAAAACCGTTCAACACCTCGACATTTAATTGTGAAGCTTGCAAATTCCAAAGATAAGGAGAAGATCCTTAAAGCAGCAAGAGACAAGAAATCCCTGACTTTTATGGGGAGGAGTATTAGGGTAACAGCAGACCTCTCCACAGAGACCTGGCAGGCCAGAAAGGGCTGGCAGGATATATTCAGGGTCCTAAAGGAGAAGAACATGCAACCAAGAATACTTTATCCAGCAAGGCTCTCATTCAAAATGGAAGGAGAGATAAAGAGCTTCCAAGACAGGCAGCAACTAAAAGAATATGTGACCTCCAAACCAGCTCTGCAAGAAATTTTAAGGGGGACTCTTAAAATTCCCCTTTAAGAAGAAGTTCAGTGGAATAGTCCACAAAAACAAAGACTGAATAGATATCATGATGACACTAAACTCATATCTCTCAATAGTAACTCTGAATGTGAACGGGCTTAATGACCCCATCAAAAGGCGCAGGGTTTCAGACTGGATAAAAAAGCAGGACCCATCTATTTGCTGTCTACAAGAGACTCATTTTAGACAGAAGGACACCTACAGCCTGAAAATAAAAGGTTGGAGAACCATTTACCATTCGAATGGTCCTCAAAAGAAAGCAGGGGTAGCCATCCTTATATCAGATAAACTAAAATTTACCCCAAAGACTGTAGTGAGAGATGAAGAGGGACACTATATCATACTTAAAGGATCTATTCAACAAGAGGACTTAACAATCCTCAATATATATGCTCCGAATGTGGGAGCTGCCAAATATATAAATCAATTATTAACCAAAGTGAAGAAATACTTAGATAATAATACACTTATACTTGGTGACTTCAATCTAGCTCTTTCTATACTCGATAGGTCTTCTAAGCAAAACATCTCCAAAGAAACGAGAGCTTTAAATGATACACTGGACCAGATGGATTTCACAGATATCTACAGAACTTTACATCCAAACTCAACTGAATACACATTCTTCTCAAGCGCACATGGAACTTTCTCCAGAATAGACCACATATTGGGTCACAAATCGGGTCTGAACCGATACCAAAAGATTGGGATTGTCCCCTGCATATTCTCAGACCATAATGCCTTGAAATTAGAACTAAATCACAACAAGAAGTTTGGAAGGACCTCAAACACGTGGAGGTTAAGGACCATCCTGCTAAAAGATAAAAGGGTCAACCAGGAAATTAAGGAAGAATTAAAAAGATTCATGGAAACTAATGAGAATGAAGATACAACCGTTCAAAATCTTTGGGATGCAGCAAAAGCAGTCCTAAGGGGGAAATACATCGCAATACAAGCATCCATTCAAAAACAGGAAAGAACTCAAATACAAAAGCTCACCTTACACATAAAGGAGCTAGAGAAAAAACAGCAAATAGATCCTACACCCAAGAGAAGAAGGGAGTTAATAAAGATTCGAGCAGAACTCAACGAAATCGAGACCAGAAGAACTGTGGAACAGATCAACAGAACCAGGAGTTGGTTCTTTGAAAGAATTAACAAGATAGATAAACCATTAGCCAGCCTTATTAAAAAGAAGAGAGAGAAGACTCAAATTAATAAAATCATGAATGAGAAAGGAGAGATCACTACCAACACCAAGGAAATACAAACGATTTTAAAAACATATTATGAACAGCTATACGCCAATAAATTAGGCAATCTGGAAGAAATGGACGCATTCCTGGAAAGCCACAAACTACCAAAACTGGAACAGGAAGAAATAGAAAACCTGAACAGACCAATAACCAGGGAGGAAATTGAAGCAGTCATCAAAAACCTCCCAAGACACAAGAGTCCAGGGCCAGATGGCTTCCCAGGGGAATTTTATCAAACGTTTAAAGAAGAAACCATACCTATTCTCCTAAAGCTGTTTGGAAAGATAGAAAGAGATGGAGTACTTCCAAATTCGTTCTATGAAGCCAGCATCACCTTAATTCCAAAGCCAGACAAAGACCCCACCAAAAAGGAGAATTACAGACCAATATCCCTGATGAACATGGATGCAAAAATTCTCAACAAGATACTGGCCAATAGGATCCAACAGTACATTAAGAAAATTATTCACCATGACCAAGTAGGATTTATCCCTGGGACACAAGGCTGGTTCAACACCCGTAAAACAATCAATGTGATTCATCATATCAGCAAGAGAAAAACCAAGAACCATATGATCCTCTCATTGGATGCAGAGAAAGCATTTGACAAAATACAACATCCATTCCTGATCAAAACTCTTCAGAGTGTAGGGATAGAGGGAACATTCCTCGACATCTTAAAAGCCATCTATGAAAAGCCCACAGCAAATATCATTCTCAATGGGGAAGCACTAGGAGCCTTTCCCCTAAGATCAGGAACAAGACAGGGATGTCCACTCTCACCACTGCTGTTCAACATAGTACTGGAAGTCCTAGCCTCAGCAATCAGACAACAAAAAGACATTAAAGGCATTCAAATTGGCAAAGAAGAAGTCAAACTCTCCCTCTTCGCCGATGACATGATACTCTACATAGAAAACCCAAAAGTCTCCACCCCAAGATTGCTAGAACTCATACAGCAATTCGGTAGTGTGGCAGGATACAAAATCAATGCCCAGAAGTCAGTGGCATTTCTATACACTAACAATGAGACTGAAGAAAGAGAAATTAAGGAGTCAATTCCATTTACAATTGCACCCAAAAGCATAAGATACCTAGGAATAAACCTCACCAAAGATGTAAAGGATCTATACCCTCAAAACTATAGAACACTTCTGAAAGAAATTGAGGAAGACACAAAGAGATGGAAAAATATTCCATGCTCATGGATTGGCAGAATTAATATTGTGAAAATGTCAATGTTACCCAGGGCAATATACACGTTTAATGCAATCCCTATCAAAATACCATGGACTTTCTTCAGAGAGTTAGAACAAATTATTTTAAGATTTGTGTGGAATCAGAAAAGACCCCGAATAGCCAGGGGAATTTTAAAAAAGAAAACCATATCTGGGGGCATCACAATGCCAGATTTCAGGTTGTACTACAAAGCTGTGGTCATCAAGACAGTGTGGTACTGGCACAAAAACAGACACATAGATCAGTGGAACAGAATAGAGAATCCAGAAGTGGACCCTGAACTTTATGGGCAACTAATATTCGATAAAGGAGGAAAGACTATCCATTGGAAGAAAGACAGTCTCTTCAATAAATGGTGCTGGGAAAATTGGACATCCACATGCAGAAGAATGAAACTAGACCACTCTCTTTCACCATACACAAAGATAAACTCAAAATGGATGAAAGATCTAAATGTGAGACAAGATTCCATCAAAATCCTAGAGAAGAACACAGGCAACACCCTTTTTGAACTCGGCCATAGTAACTTCTTGCAAGATACATCCACGAAGGCAAAAGAAACAAAAGCAAAAATGAACTATTGGGACTTCATCAAGATAAGAAGCTTTTGCACAGCAAAGGATACAGTCAACAAAACTCAAAGACAACCTACAGAATGGGAGAAGATATTTGCAAATGACATATCAGATAAAGGGCTAGTTTCCAAGATCTATAAAGAACTTATTAAACTCAACAGCAAAGAAACAAACAATCCAATCATGAAATGGGCAAAAGACATGAAGAGAAATCTCACAGAGGAAGACATAGACATGGCCAACATGCATATGAGAAAATGCTCTGCATCACTTGCCATCAGGGAAATACAAATGAAAACTACAATGAGATACCACCTCACACCAGTGAGAATGGGGAAAATTAACAAGGCAGGAAACAACAAATGTTGGAGAGGATGCGGAGAAAAGGGAACCCTCTTACACTGTTGGTGGGACTGTGAACTGGTGCAGCCACTCTGGAAAACTGTGTGGAGGTTCCTCAAAGAGTTAAAAATAGACCTGCCCTACGACCCAGCAATTGCACTGTTGGGGATTTACCCCAAAGATACAAATGCAGTGAAACGCCGGGACACCTGCACCCCGATGTTTCTAGCAGCAATGGCCACGATAGCCAAACTGTGGAAGGAGCCTCGGTGTCCAACGAAAGATGAATGGATAAAGAAGATGTGGTTTATGTATACAATGGAATATTACTCAGCTATTAGAAATGACAAATACCCACCATTTGCTTCAACGTGGATGGAACTGGAGGGTATTATGCTGAGTGAAGTAAGTCAGTCGGAGAAGGACAAACATTATATGTTCTCATTCATTTGGGGAATATAAATAATAGTGAAAGGGAAAATAAGGGAAGGGAGAAGAAATGTGTGGGAAATATCAGAAAGGGAGACAGAACGTAAAGACTGCTAACTCTGGGAATCGAACTAGGGGTGGTAGAAGGGGAGGAGGGCGGGGGGTGGGAGTGAATGGGTGACGGGCACTGGGTGTTATTCTGTATGTTAGTAAATTGAACACCAATAAAAAAAAATAATAATAAAAAAAAATAAAAAAAATAAAAAGACTTTCTCAAACAAAGAACTTCTTTGGAAGCACCCTTGAAAGAAGTGCCTCAACAAGAAAAGAAGCAATAAAAATAATAAAAGTAAGCACGAATAAGAAGGAACTAATGAAGTTTGTGAAATAAGGTAATGTTAGAATTTAGGTCTAGCTATGTGTAAAATTGACCAAAGTAACAGTCATTTAAATAAGATGTTGTAGGTAGAATAATGACCCTCCCACAGATGTCTCCAGCCTAATCTTGGAAGTCCTGAATATACTTTCTTACATGGTAAAAAAGATTTTGCAGATGTGATTAAGTTACAGATACTAAGATAAGAAAATTACCATGGGTTATCTGGGTGCAATGTAATCACAAGAATCCTTATAAGACAGAGAGCTAATGAGTGAACGAGTGGTTGGAGTGATGCAAGGAAGGCGCCATGGCCTAAGGAAAGCAGGTGAGTTCTAGATGTTGGAAAAGGCAGGGAAACAAATCTATCCCTAGGGCCTCCAGAAGGAATACAGCCCTGTCTGAATCTTGAATTTAGGACTTCTGACCTCCAAAACTGAATTGTAATAGATTTATTGAGGCCATGAAGGTTGTGAACATTAGTTACAGGAGCCATAGAAAATGCATACACAAAGGATGAATTATCTCTGTCAGGTAAGATTTAAGTGGTAGGTGGCCCAGGGTTGGTGGGAGAGTTTTGCTGCCCCAGATTGCCAGAAAAATCCTAGCTATTTATATCTTGTTAATCTTCCTTCTTAAAGGTGTTTCTTTCATTGATGATCAAAATGTCTCACATAGGTGGCCGAAGTAAGAGGAAAAGCAAGGTCATGTCTTTACTTTTTAAGTATATGTTCCAGAAATCGCACACATCTTTTCTCACCTATCTTTGGCTAAAACTTTATTTCATGGTCATGTGGGAAAGGGGGCTGGGAAATATGGCCTTGATTTTGGATGACCCTGTGCTGAACTAAAAGCCAGAGGCTCTATCACTATAGGAAAAAGGGATAATGGATATTGGAGACAACTAAGCAAGTAACTTAGTGATGTCATTATCCCTCTTAATAAAATAAAAAGTTATAGAATAGTCTAGGCTCTATATTACTAATGATACCAACAAGATGTGGGAAGGTGCAGATGAAAGTAAAAGGTACATGAGAACATGTTAAAGCACTTCTCTAGTTAAGGAAAACACATAGGTATAGATTCACTTTTTAAATACTTGTTTTAAATATATGCATATATCTTGATAATTTAAGAATAACCCCAGGATATTAAAAATAGAATGCATAATTTTTAAGCAACCAGAAAAATTGATCCATCCAATGAAAGTTATATTGAGAGGAAAATATGTGGACAAATTTTGTAAACAAAACAAAAAACTATTCCATGGTAGTAAACAAAGTAGTAATTACAATAAATATAAATGGATTATAGTCACCAGCCCCACACTTTTTTTTATGGTGGGATTAAAAATAAGATCCACAAAGATAGAAAGAGATGGAGTACTTCTAAATTCGTTCTATGAGGCCAGCATCACCTTAATTCCAAAACCAGACAAAGACCCCACCAAAAAGGAGAATTACAGACCAATATCCCTGATGAACATGGATGCAAAAATTCTCAACAGGATACCAGCCAATAGGATCCAACAATACATTAAGAAAATTATTCACCATGACCAAGTAGGGTTTATCCCCAGGACACAAGGCTGGTTCAACACTCGTAAAACAATCAATGTGATTCATCATATCAGCAAGAGAAAAACCAAAAACCATATCATTCTCTCATTAGATGCAGAGAAAGCATTTGACAAAATACAGCAATCATTCCTGATCAAAACTCTTCAGAGTGTAGGGATAGAGGGAACATTCCTCGACATCTTAAAAGCCATCTACGAAAAGCCCACAGCAAATATCATTCTCAATGGGGAAGCACTGGGAGCCTTTCCCCTAAGATCAGGAACAAGACAGGGATGTCCACTCTCACCACTGCTATTCAACATAGTACTGGAAGTCCTAGCCTCAGCAATCAGACAACAAAAAGACATTAAAGGCATTCAAATTGGCAAAGAAGAAGTCAAACTCTCCCTCTTCACCGATGACATGATACTCTACATAGAAAACCCAAAAGCCTCCACCCCAAGATTGCTAGAACTCATACAGCAATTTGGTAGCATGGCAGGATACAAAATCAATGCCCAGAAATCAGTGGCATTTCTATACACTAACAATGAGACTGAAGAAAGAGAAATTAAGGAGTCAATCCCATTTACAATTGCACCCAAAAGCATAAGATACCTAGGAATAAACCTAACCAAAGATGTAAAGGATCTATACCCTAAAAACTATAGAACACTTCTGAAAGAAATTGAGGAAGACACCAAGAGATGGAAAAATATTCCATGCTCATGGATTGGCAGAATTAATATTGTGAAAATGTCAATGTTGCCCAGGGCAATTTACACGTTTAATGCAATCCCTATCAAAATACCATGGACTTTCTTCAGAGAGTTAGAACAAATTATTTTAAGATTTGTGTGGAATCATAAAAGACCCCAAATAGCCAGGGGAATTTTTAAAAAGAAAACCATATCTGGGGGCATCACAATGCCAGATTTCAGGTTGTACTACAAAGCTGTGGTCATCAAGACAGTGTGGTACTGGCACAAAAATAGACACATAGATCAATGGAACAGAATAGAGAACCCAGAAATGGACCCTGAACTTTATGGTCAACTAATATTCGATAAAGGAGGAAAGACTATCCATTGGAAGACAGTCTCTTCAATAAATGGTGCTGGGGAAATTGGACATCCACATGCAGAAGAATGAAACTAGACCACTCTCTTTCACCACACACAAAGATAAACTCAAAATGGATGAAAGATCTAAATGTGAGACAAGATTCCATCAAAATCCTAGAGGAGAACACAGGCAAAACCCTTTTTGAACTTGGCCACAGTAACTTCTTGCAAGATACATCCACGAAGGCAAAAGAAACAAAAGCAAAAATGAACTATTGGGACTTCATCAAGATAAGAAGCTTTTGCACAGCAAAGGATACAGTCAACAAAACTAAAAGACAACCTACAGAATGGGAGAAGATAGTTGCAAATGACATATCAGATAAAGGGCTAGTTTCCAAGATCTATAAAGAACTTACTAAACTCAACACCAAAGAAACAAACAATCCAATCATGAAATGGGTAAAAGACATGAAGAGATATCTCACAGAGGAAGACATAGACATGGCCAACATGCACATGAGAAAATGCTCTGCATCACTTGCTATCAGGGAAATACAAATCAACACCACAATGAGATACCACCTCACACCAGTGAGAATGGGGAAAATTAACAAGGCAGGAAATAACAAATGTTGGAGAGGATGCGGAGAAAAGGGAACCCTCTTACACTGTTGGTGGGAATGTGAACTGGTGCATCCACTCTGGAAAACTGTGTGGAGGTTCCTTAAAGAATTAAAAATAGATCTGCCCTACGACCCAGCAATTGCACTGTTGGGGATTTACCCCAAAGATTCAGATGCAATGAAAGCCGGGACACCTGCACCCGGATGTTTCTAGCAGCAATGTCCACAATAGCCAAACTGTGGAAGGAGCCTCAGTGTCCATCGAAAGATGAATGGATAAAGAAGATGTGGTTTATGTATACAATGGAATATTAGTCATTTGAAACGACAAATATCCACCATTTGCTTCAACGTGGATGGAACTGGAGGGTATTATGCTGAGTGAAGTAAGTCAAGTCGGAGAAGGACAAACAGTGTATGTTCTCATTCATTTGGGGAATATAAATAACAGTGAAAGGGAATATAAGGGAAGGGAGAAGAAAAAGACTCCTAACTCGGGGAAACAAACTAGGGGTGGTGGAAGGGGAGGAGGTGGGAGTTGGGGGTGAATGGGTGACGGGCACTGAGGGGGGCACTTGATGGGATGAGCACTGGGTGTTATTCTGTATCTTGGTAAATTGAACACCAATAAAAAAATTAATTTATTTAAAAAAAATAAGATCCACATTTATGTGATCAATACAAGGTACCTTGTTTTTGTTTTTTTTTTTTTTAGTACAAGGAAAGATGAAAATTAAAGGCATAAAAATATACTATGATCTGATGATCTAAGACAGAATAGCAATTTCAAAGTTGAACAAGTTAGAATGGAGAGCAATTATGATCAGGAGAAAATATAGGTGTAACGAACTGATAACATGAATAACAGATCAAGAATGTATAATAGTCATTCATAAACATATCTGCTTCCAACATATCAGTGTATGTTCAAAATGTATAAAGTGACAACTCACAAAACTATGGTGGAATAAAGGTAAATTAATATCTGGAGCTAGGGTCCTTGAAAACTGTTTATTCCAACACATAAAGGAAACCAAAGGCATAAAAAAATATGAACAACAGCATTAAGATGGAAATTTGGTGTTTTAAATACATCTGTAGGAATAAAAATTAAAGAAGATTTTCACTAAAGAAAAACAGCAAGAGTATAACATTATCCCAAACAAATGAGGAAGAAGGAAATAATAAAGAAGGGATTAAAATAAATGAAGAACAATAACAATATATAGTTGGGTATAAACAAAAACAAAAACATTTGGGTTCTTCAGAAAGATGAATAAGATATATAGGTAACTAATAATATGGGTAAAACTAATACAGAAAAGTAAAAGAAGGTGAATATTCACAAAATACAGAATGAAAAATCTAAGCTATTACTATAGATGTAATGAATGATGTATAATCATAAGTTTGATTTATAGTTATATAATTATAGGTATAAGGGAGATTACAAAAACAACCAATGCTACTAAAGACTTATTAATTGATAAACCCAGATTGTTGTAATATATAACAATAATTTTTTAAACCAGAATCAGAAGAAATTTAAAATAAAACAAAATTTTAAAACATAATAGAAACTACAATGACTATTAGAAAAGTCTTCATTCCAAACTCTACTCTTTACCAAAATTTCAGGCCCAAACAATTTATAAGTGATTTCTTAAAAAAAAAAAAAAAAAAAAAAAAAAGAAACAAAGAAACAAATAATATTTTACAGGTTGTCCTAGACAGTGAAAGAATAAAAGAAACTGAGTTCTCTATATCATTAAGTCATTTTCTGAGTCTAGTTTAACACTAATTCTATGAGTATATAAAAATGTTATCTGTAAAGAAATTATAGGCCAATTTTATTTATAAACATAGATGTGAAAATCCTAGAGTAATTATTACATCACAAATTACAACATTACTTTTTTTTTTAAGATTTATTCATTTGAGAGAGAGAAAGAGAGCATGTGTGAGCAGGGAGGGGGCAAAGGGAGAGGGAGGCAATCCTCAAGCAGACTTACTTCCTGAGTGCAGAGCCCACCCTGGGGCTTAATCCCTGGACCCTGAGATCATGACCTGAGCCAAAAATCAAGAGTCAAAGGCTTAATCAACTGAACCACTCAGGCACCCCTGAGATAATTACATTACCTTTTGAAAAACAATATATTGATTTATAAAGAAATCAATCACATGCTTGATTCGAGATAGAAAATTATTAAATAAAATTCAGTTCCTACTTGTAAGTTTTTTATAAAGTTAGACATAGAAAAGAGTCTGATTAACTAATTAAAGGTTGTATATGAAAATTTGCCAGGACGCATCATATTTAAGGAAGAAATTTTAGATAAATTTCATATAAGACAAGAAAGCCTTGTGTCACCAACTGGTTAACTTTAATGCTAGAGAATATTTTATAAAACAAAAAACTCAGTGAAGAATAAATACAGAAAGGAAAAAAAAACAGAAGACATACCCATTTATGGAAACTAACATAATCTGTTACACTGGTGTAGAATCCTAGTTCTGGATAAAAGATGATCTTATAACAACCAGTAATATTCTCACCAGGAATAAATAAAATATATCTGTCATTCACAGTGTACCACTAAAACTTTAAAATGTAAAAACATTAATCTAACAAAAAGCATATAAGATGATTTTGGAGAAATTAATATCTGTACTAAA
Organism: Canis lupus dingo; assembly: GCF_003254725.2. Classification (NCBI taxonomy): domain Eukaryota; kingdom Metazoa; phylum Chordata; class Mammalia; order Carnivora; family Canidae; genus Canis; species Canis lupus. The sequence continues at coordinate 21,301,567 of NC_064276.1, forward strand.
AGGCATACAAAAAGATTTGAATAAATGTAGAGATAAACAATGTTCATGGATGGGATAAGTTAACAATTTAAGAATGTCAAACTTTTCTCCTATTATATAAATAGTGTGTGGAATTCCAATCAGAACTTCTGCAGAGAAACTTGAAATAGTAGGTCTAAAATAGATTTTGAAAAACAAAAGCCATATTTTGGAAATAAAAGAGCAAAAAGGAATATTTGCTGTACCTGTATTACTGTATAACAATAAAAGAAAACAACATGGCCTATAAAAAACAAATAGAATAATGTAACAGATTAAATGGCCATAGATCAGCATAAAATCAAGGTAACTATTCAAATCTGTCTGGGAAAGCCCTAACTTTATGCCTGTTGGTCTAGCAAAATGCTCATAATATCACCTTTTACTCTGAAATTTCTCCCAGTTTGGATTATAAATTATATCATATCCTCATATGTAACAGATTGACATAATAAATCAGTGGAGGAAAGATAGAGTTTATTTTAGAATACAATATTGTCTAACTGGCTTAGCAAATGGAGAAAAATGGGATTGATAAAAATCTGAATGTATTAAACATTTAAATGTACAGATAGATTATAAACTGGTAAGGAATTGTTGAAAAATACTCTGGTGACTTTGGGTGGGAAATGATTTCTTGAACAGTACCCAAAAAAAGTCCATACTAAATTGGGAAAATGGATTTAGCTACATAAAAATTAAGAATTTCTGCTCAATGAGGGACACCATAGATAAAGATAACAGATGGGAGACAGACTGGGAGAAGATAATTACAACACTTAAAACTGACAAGGGATTAATATCTAGAATAATTAGGCAATTCCTGCAAGTCAACAAGGAAAAAAGAGGAATTAACAAAGAATATGAATAGGCGATTCACAGAAGGGGAAACCCAAATTACCTACTTGCTCGTGAAGAGATCCCCAACATCACAAGCAGTCAGAAGGATATAAATTAAAACCACAATGAGGCTCATCTTACACTCATCAGATTGATAAAAATGAGAAATTCAGATGGTTATATTGTTGGCACAGATGTGGTGAAGGGGGAATCCTCATGCACTGCTGTGGGGAGTGTAAACTGGTGAGCCATTCTGGATGGCAATCTGTCAGGAAATTGAATACGTGTGTATCCCACGACCCAGAAATTCCTCTCGTGCGTCTGTAGCCTAGAGAAACACAGGGTCATGAGTGACACACACAAGGATAGAGTATGAAAATTTGGGTAGAGAAATGTTGCTCTATGAAAACACTCAGAGAGAAACAGACCATCCTTAAGCTAGAGCGGGCTTTCTGTGTCTGAGGGTTGTATTCCCGCCTGAATCTTGGTTAAGTAAGAAGCAGTGATTGTCCTATTCCACTTCAGTCCTAGGGAATTGTCAAGGCTCAGATACTGGCCCTTCCCTGGCACGCTCTAAAATATTCAGGGCTTTGTTAGGAAAAATGTCTAGGAAGTTAAATACATCGAAAGTGTTAGGAATTCAGTGGAACATTTAAAAAAGCGGATATCATCACGGAGTGAGGGCAATTCATCCAAGGGGGAGGTGATAAAATATAGGTTCCAGTGACAGCAAAATAAAAAGAGAAATCCATGACATCGTTGAGTGTAGACATTTGGAGGCTCCATACAAGTTGGAGACCCTTCTGCTCTTTCCCTCTGCATAGCGAAAGGAAAACAACTTCATACACGATTGTGGCTGTTAAAACATGTACCGAGAGCCAAAAGGCTTTCCAGTTTTAACAGAACTCTAGTTTTGAACACCAGGTTATTAGGAGAGAATGTTCACTCGCCTTCCTGTCATTTCTGGAAAGCCAGGGAAATAGGTGAATTTTGTCCTCATCCAGATGGCACCTCAGAAAGGAGAGCATTCTCAGGTAGCTTCCTTTCCAGCTTTTTAAACTTCTCCAAGAACCACAGAGCATTAGAGTTGGAAGTTTCCAAGAAGTCCAACTGACACAACTCTAGCCCATTATGGAATTCTCTCTATAAACATCCAATTCTCAAGAATCTGCTGGAACCAGGCCATCGATCCATTACTTTAGGACACATCTTTTCATCCTCAGGAAAGCTGTGTAAGCCCCTCCTGATAGAGGCTATGGCAGAAAAGCTGCCTCCCTGCTACTCTGGGGTCGGGTTATAACTCTTGGATCTCACCTCCTTCATGAAGTGAGTAATCATGCTCCTTATCAATCTCCTCTTCTCTGGGATGTCCTCACTATGGTGGATGAATGAAATGAATTTCAGTGAAGATGAATTCACTTTAATAAAAATTAAATTGACTTTAATCTTCTTCTAGACATTTAAGAAAACAGTGAAATATTGAATCTCTACCCCTCTCTAACCATCCCCCCAATTATTCACAGGTGTCCCCAGAGGTATCCCTGTGGATGAACAAATATGCCTCCTCAGCCTTGGATGTCAAAGTGCCAGTTTCCCTGGTAGTTTCATACCTGCCCTGCTGCCAGTGTGCCCCATGAATGGTGCCAAGGGAGTTATACAAAGGGTTTTCTTGAGGTTCTCTCTCGGTCTCTGAATCCCACCTCAGGGCATTGCTTTGTTTCCTGCTGTTGGCTATAGCCCTTGGCATCTACCAATGGAATCAAAATGCGCTTCTGTCTACCATTAAGAGCACTCACTGCACGCCTGTCTGCAATAGCTTCCACCACCGCTGATACTGGTGCTCCACTTGCTGATGTCTGCGAGATGGGGACATCATCACTGACATGAGACGTCTCCCACCTTTATGCCATTGTCTCTTCTGCTGGTCACATGGTGGTGCAAACCCTTACTCCAAAGCCTCATGAACACAATGGGTAAAAACACCCCATTCAGGTCTTACCTGGGGTTTCCTTTCCCAGGATTTGAACACAGGTCCTCAGGGACTGAGCCAGTTGATGAGTCTAATGGAAGGCATTGGTGGTCCTCAGTACAATTCCTCCTCTCCAGCTCAGAGGCAGTTGCAGGCACCTCTGCTGCGCTTTGGCTACTATTCCTTAGACTGACTTATTTCCCAGGACACAACTCTACACGTCTCGGCTTCCCAGACTTGTAATTTTAGGCTGCAGCAGCTACAGCTAGAGCTGGGACCTCTCTGCTCGGAGAGTACTGGAAGTGCAGACCAGCACAACCATCTTAGGATAGCACTAGGCCCTTCTACTTCCTCTTTCTTCCTTTCTCCCTTCTCTGTTCCTCTCTCTCTTATTTAAGGAAAAGCTCACCTACCCCTAGAAATTGGCTCATTTTGCAGGATGGATTCTCACTTAGCATGGTCTTTATATTTCCTAACCTTACTGCAGGGCCCAAGATGATGAGCTAAAAGCTGCCCCCATTACCAAGGAAAATACAGCTATGTGGTTCGCTACAGATTTGAACTTTGAGATCAGAGAGTCTCACGTTCAATTCCTCATTCTCTCTTTCTGGCTGTGTGGTTTGGGCATACTGTTTAACCACCATCAGTCTCAGTTTCTTTACCTGTAAAATGAGAAAGCAATTATTAGCCACTTCACAGACTGTTGTGAGGATTGGGTAAGATATATGTCATGTAGCATCCATTATCTGGGGGCTACTACTGTTCTTAATTAGGGAGCAAACCCAAACCACACACAGGGCATGGGTGAGGTGCTCAGGGCTTCAACTGCCACATTCAGGTGGGGAGATGGATGCTTCCTAGAGTCATTCACTCAGATGCTGGCAATTTTCTGCCCTATTACCTGGTGATGGGGCCCTCTGGTGGCAGAGGGTGGTGTAATCTCTTTTGGACAACCTGAGTTTACTCTCCCAAAGCTTTCTAATGCAGAACGGACCCAGCAGAATGGGTAAGGGCTGTGGTCTGTACCAAGCCCTTGGATGCACACCTTGTGCATTTGTGCTTTATTTATTTTCTCAGGATGCTGAAAGTTAGATATAAAATTGGGTGTTAGATATAAAACAGATCTCAAGCCTAATACTTTGGATCCTGATATAAAAACCAACTTCCTTCCCCTAAGCATAGGGGATCCTTCTGGGTCATCGACATCAGCCTTAGAGATCTGTTTCTGAACCAGTGGGTTGCTCCATAAAGTGAATTTCAGTACCTGCTGGATATCAGGCTTGGTTAAGTCCTTAAGGAGCCATAAGCATCACAAAGCTAAAATCTCTCATCTTTCAGAATTGGAAAAAACAACAACCACAACAAACCTCAAGTCATGAAATAAGTATCAGAAAGTCAAAGGAAAACGACCTTTACCCCATAATGACAACTTTAATGTATTTTTTGAACTACCACGGATAAATTTCTTTGCCAATTCCCCGCTTTTTGGTAGCATTTATTTATTTATTTTTTTTTACTATCTCAGCATGTGTTTTATCCCCTATTGAGTTATCCATGTCTGCTAGACATATAGGAAGTTCTAAGTCAGAGGTGAATAAAAATCTTGAAATATTTTCCATCTTTAAGGTATTTCATAATTTATAGATTGCTTAGATACCTGTTGTCTCAAAAAACCTCACACCTGGGCAGCCTGGGTGGCTCAGTGGTTTAAGCGCCTGCCTTCAGCCCAGGGCATGATCCTGGAGTCCCGGGATCAAGTCCCATGTCGGGCTCCCTGCATGGAGCCTGCTTCTGTCTCTGCCTGTGTCTCTGCCTCTCTCTCTCTCTCTCTCTCTCTATCATGAATAAATAAATAAAATCTTAAAAAAAAAAAAAAAACCTCACACCAACTCTGGTGTATTGTAGATTTTCAATAAAGGAAAATGGAGTTTGAATGAAGATTTGGGAGGACAGTATTATCTTATGTCTGTGCATAAGGAAGTAGAGCCCCAGAGAGGTTTTGTAAATCACTGGACCAACAGGTAGTAGAGTTGGCCCTTGTGTCCAGGACTTCTTTATATTATATCTCAGCTACTTGGGGCACGCTGAAGATCTCTGGTGAAAAGGAACTCAGGCTTGCTTGAAGAAAAGCATGCAACAAAACAGAAAACAAATTTCTTTAGGCATTTGGATAAAGCATCATGACACAATTGCATACTCTGGTAAGGCTGGGAGTAACCTTATTTTAGAGAGGAAGGAAACTGATGTCCAGAGAAAGGGAGAGTTACTTGCATGATACACATGGTTAGCTCACCAGCAGGACTGGTTCTGGAACTCTGGTCTAAGCCCATAGACCTACATGATGGGGGCAGCTAAAACAAGCCAGCATAGACCTGCTTCCCACTGCCACTTGTGGCTGGAGACACTGAGCATACTGTTCACCCATTGTTTATTCTGTAAATATTTTGTAAAGCAAAGGAGAATGCCTCTGTGGTACATACTAACTCTAAGGTCTTTCTATTTTCACCTGGCTTCTAAGGTCAGAATTAAATGGGGCCTGCTCAGAAAACAGAGCAAAGAACAGATAGAGACTGAATCCAGACTAAGAGATATGGTAAATCTGAAGCACAAAATACCTATTGATGTCTGAGTTTTTATGCTAATAAGATTATATTTTTGAGGGGAAAATGTGGAGATGGTACAGTAATATTAGGAGGGGCACAAAAGGGGTGCTGCAAAGACTGAGAATTAGGGGTGTCAGGTTGTTAGAGGCTCTCAACAGTTCCACTGGCTTTCTTTCTGACCTGGTGTGCAAGCAATTTCTTTCTGAGCCTCAGTTTTTCCATCTGCTAAAATGACAAGGCTGGACGATGTATCACACAGGCCCTTTATGGGATTTGACCTTCTGTGACATTAAGTGCTCTCTTTATTTTTCATATTTTCACCCCAGATGAAAGAACAATTTGTTGATTTACTAAGAAGCAGACCGTCACCAAAGTCAATCCTCCGCTTAGCCTATTGAAATTTTTTGGGCGACAACTGACTCCGGGGACTGGCTTGTGTATGTTGAAAGCATGCCATTCACCACCTCAATTTCGGCGTTGGAATGGCACTGGAATTCTATGACGCCCACTCTTTTGAATTGGAGAAGGGCACGGTGACATTGGCATTTCTGCTTGGGGCTAGTGGTTGAATCACCCTTTAAAACTAGTAGTTGGGTTGCGATCCAAAGATGGCTACTGACTGGAGCCAAAAGTTTCCACAAGGATGTCATTAAGAGAAGTGACTTTCATTACCAGAGGAGAAAGTCAGCTCTCTAGAAGTGAGGAGGTCTGTGAATGACGAGTGCCATCTACAGCATTTGAGCTATACCCATTAGTCAGGACTCACACAAGGAACTTCATCTTTTTCATGTCTCATTTTTCTATTTGGTGGTCAAGGTTTTACCAGTGTCTATGTCTCCTAAAAGTCGTAAGCATGAGACAAATGTCTAGGAAATGTCTGCTAAATAAATGAATCTTGATGTCCAAAATCAAAGCGTTAGCAGTAAAGAAAGGGAGGATGTATGTACATCAAATAGTAAATATGAGGTAGCCTGTGACCTCTGCTATGAGAAAGAGATAAATCAAGTATCACCGGGGCTTCAGAGTAGAGCGGTCACATGGCTGGGACATCATGAAAAAGAATTTGAGCTGCACCTTGAAGGACAGATTTGCTTTTCATATGTGAGGAGGGTAAAGAGTAGTGAGAGGATATCTTGGTTAAGAAAGTGTAAGGGTAGGAAAGAACTATTGTGTGGGGAAAAGAGCTGTGGTCTAGGGCACTTGACATGGAGAAGAAGTTTAGAAAGGTGGGTTGGTGGTCTTCTTGGGAAGAAAGTATCTTTGGATTACAGAATCTTTGGATTTCTGCAGAAAATGGATAGCCACTAGATATTTTTGAGAAGAAGTATGATATGGTCAGAACTGAGGACTAGAGATAATTCATTTAGGCCTATAGTAACAGTATTCCATGAAAGGACCATAGTATTATATTTCATGTCAAAGTGTGATTTGCTCTTGGAAAGCGTAATGCTCATCCTGGGTGAAGAAAATGAACTCTTTCAGGTGATCACAGTGTTCATTAATATTCCTGGAAAATGACCAAATAAAACTCTGCTACCCTGGACGATCTAATTTATCTAAAGTAAGCAGAAATGTACCCTTAGAGAGTTTATTTAGCAGTGCCCTTCATTGGCTAAGGTCTATTTTTAATCAATGCGCATATATATATATATATATACATATATATATATATATATATATATTTAAAGCACTACACTAAAGATAAACACTCTGTATGGCAAACACGGTATTTTAGCTCTAAGAGTACTAAAGGACTTCCCAAATAAATATGATTTTATTTTCAGCATTAATACTATCTAACTGCCAACTGCAAAGCATTCTAGTGCAAGAATTACACTAAATCTGTCTATGGCCAGGTCTACTTTTCCATTTCATCTATAGGAGTGAATGGCGTATGTAATTGCTATTCATAACTCGAAGAAAAGAAGAACTATGAGGCTCAACCATGTTCTTCTAAATAATCAGGATTTATACATTTTACGGTATAAGTGGAAAAGAGGACAGATACTGGAAGTAGATGACTGGATTCAGTTTTGACTCCGTCAGTTATTAGTAGTGTTACTGCAGCAGGTTATTTGATCTCTAAACCTCAGTTCTTAATATGTCAAATGGGAAAATATCTGTATGGTACGTGGCGTAGAAGCTGGCACAGAGTAACTATCTGCTAAACTGTAGCTATTTTAATCATTGTTCCCTAATCACATTCACCCTAGATTGCCTCTCTGCACAGTAGGAAGTTATTTGTAGGATAACGGAAACAATATTGCATTCCTGAGTAGACTTGGATCGCAGCCACAAGGACTGCACTGGAGGGGCAGGACCAGGGACTGGATGGGTTGGAGGCTGAAGAAAACTTGCCTGCTGCAGGAGCTTGGCATTTGGGCAGACTGTGGTCCACACTCAAGGGTTCAATATTCACACTAGGCTCCGGCAGGGGCTGGAGCCAGAAGAGGAAGGCTAAGTAGGAAGGTGGAAAAGAGTAAAGGAAAATCTAGCAGCAGGAAGGTGCTGCCCAAAGGCAGGAGGAGAGGCAGTATCCAGAGTGTAGGGCCTTGGCAAGGGGGATGGCTCCTGTATATGGGCCTGGCAAGAGATCCATAGAGTTCTGCGGCTCTAGAAGAGGCAGGGGCAGGGTGTGGGGTCCAGCGATTTGAGGAAACTGAGGCAAAAGCTCAGTTGAGTCATGGTTGGGGATCGATGGTTCATCTTGGGCATACTGAATTTTTAGGTCAATGTCAGTGAGATTTAATTTTAGGGTCTACTGCTCGGGAGTACAGAGATTGTTGGCAAATTCTTTGCTTCTCCTGGGCCCCAAGTTATACACAGCTTGTGAGGACTCCGAGAGCACAGTGCAGTTCTGCAAGACTGATGATCGGGTCTGCACCCCAGGATTGTTGCAGAGATCCAGCGATTTGATATATGAGGCGGAGCTAGCTCCTTCTCTGGGAAGTATCTAGGAAAACTTTCCTGGCCTGAGTTGTAGGGAATAGTTATGCAGGGAATTCTTTAAGTCAAAAGCCCAGCAGAGAAAAACAGAGAAAGGGGGATGATTCATCTGACAAACCAGGGAAATTGAAAGATTGTGTAACCGAAACATCGCAACAGGGTTTTTAATTCTTCTCTAAAAGATTTACCAGTTTCTTTTTGAAAAGTGCTAAGATTAAAGATATTTTCCATTATGCTTTTCCTGTAGTGGAAGCTGCCCAGAGAAGGCAGTTTTTGCTTTATGGCTATTAGTCAACTCTTTCAACTGCCTCCCTACCACCCAGAAAAACTGATATAAAAATCCATGCTTGGGAAGCAGGCAAGTATTGAAATGAGTAAGACATCTATTTAAGGCAGAGAAAGAACTTGAAATCCAGGTAGCTTGATTTTTTTACCTTGAAAATACAGATATGGCTCTTTCTGTCAAACCCAAGTAGGTGGAGAAGGATACTGTAAGAAGAGATACCAGGATAAGAGATTTAACATCTGTATTACTGAGACATGTGTTTGTATGTGTATAATATGGTCTTTCAAAAATATCTGTTTGCCCTAAAACCGTTTTATTTTTCAAATGAAATTTTACCTAGTATTTAGTTATATGGGTCCTCTGGGTCAAATTGAAAATTTTGTGTGTGGACACAAAGGCCAGAAATAGGAGGTACTGTGCCAATGCTACCAATGAGCAATGAGATAGCATCTCCTCATCCCCAGTCCAAAGGCGTTCTCTCACATCCCATTTTCTTCGTTCTGACAATTTTGTCATGTTCCTCCTCTTAGATTGGGGTTCCCAAAGCATACTCTAGGGCAAGAATTCATGTGACAGCCAGTTTTTTTTTTTAAATTTTTTATTTATGATAGTCACAGAGAGAGAGAGAGAGAGAGAGAGGCAGAGGGAGAAGCAGGCTCCATGCACCGGGAGCCCGACGTGGGATTCGATCCTGGGTCTCCAGGATCGCGCCCTGGGCCAAAGGCAGGCGCCAAACCACTGCGCCACCCAGGGATCCCGACAGCCAGTTTTTAAAAATTGTTCTGAGGAGCCACTCACAACGCAGTAGGGGAGTAGGACCCGGAAGGAGAGGAGGCCAAGCCAGGGTGCTTCATGCCTGCCTCCATTACTGTAAAACCAGAGGTATTTCTGCTGTTCTCTCCCTCCCTCATTTGGGTGTGACTCCTTCTCAGCGGACAACTGGGCCCAATAAATAGGCCTCAATAGATGTTAAGTAGATGAATGAATAGAGCTTCAAGTCTCCTTCCAGTTGAAGTAATCTCTCTCTCCTATGAACTTTCTTTGATTACATCATTTTCCTTTGATTCATAATTATTTATATGCATGTGCGAAATCCCCTGCTTGTTTATAAGCTCCTCAAGGTCAAGAATCATGTTTGACTCTCCATGACAAAGCCTACTATGGGTGTTTGAACAGTGGTAGTGACCCAGATAATGCCAGTTGGAATGGTCAAAACAGTCTCTCAGTGCTGACAGATGAACAGCTTGAATGCATAGTCCTAGACCATGATAGGAGTTTTAATTTTTATTCTTGTTCACACCTACTCCTTTGGGGCTACATGGTCTTGGGCTACTAGTCAAAATGATTGCAGAACCTTTGGAAAGCTTCAATGCCATGTAAATATTGAAGATATATAATCCCAAGTGCCTGAGATGTTTTACCCTTACTCATGCTTTACTCTTCTAATGGAATCTCGAGGTTTGTTCCTGCCCCCCAAGGGGAATAATTTCTAAAGTATAAGAATTAATCACTCTGCTTCCTACTTGAAGCATTGCTAAATTAATGGCTTGACATCACATCTATCATCCTTCCTCCAAGCTCTCTAAGGCCCATTAGGATTGGGGAGTGTCTGGGAACATGGTACAGGCTAAATAAAAATATATTCCATGGGAATCAGTAAGTGAATGTTCAATACACAGCCGCATTTGAGGCCCTGGGCCTATTCCTGTCTGTGTTGCCAGCACGTGATGTATGTACACTTCAGCATACATACAAGTGCTTGCTTGTGTTTGCACTGGTACCATATCTCTTCGCGTCTGAATCGTTAGAGTGGAAAATATCTCCTCTGGGCTGTAACACACACACAGAAAAAGATTTGGGCATTGGAAATCATTTCATAAAACTCCAGCAGTATTGTTTTGTCTAGACACAAGGCAATAAAAAGGAAAATCATCAGAGATGATAATAAGATGGCATGTGTAAGAGGAGGTACTTCCTGTAGAGACATAATCGGGGTGGCTTTTTTTTGTTTTGTTTTGTTTTGGTTTTTTTTTTACACATTCTATGGCCTCATTTCTATAATCTCATCACTTTCTGCAAGCTCTTTTTTTTTTTAATTTTATTCATTTATTCATGAAAGACAGAAAGAAAGAAGTAGAGACATAGAGAAAGAAGCAGGCTTCTTGCAAGGAGCCTGATGCAGGACTTGATCCCAGGACCATGTGATGACCTGTGCCAAGGGCAGATGCTCAACAACTGAGCCACCCAGGTGCCCCTGCAAATTCTTTAATGACTCTCCTATGTGACCCAAGGGAGTAAGTATTAACAGCTGTGGGCAAAACTTCCACTGAAATTAGAAAATTAAAACAATAAATAAATGAATATTAAACGAAATAATCAAATGACCTACTGGTAGAAGACAAAAAGGGGCTATTCTCATTCCTGAAACACAATTCCTATGTTTGTATGTATATTAACATAGGAATATATGTATGGCAGGAACTTCTTATGGATCTTTGAAGTCTTCCTTTGCATTGTGTATTGATTGAAACCAAGTTGTGAGTTCTGTACATGTAGATTATTGGCTGGAAAGATGCCTTAGGAATTATGTAACACACTCCCACCTACATGGTCCCTACAAGAGGAATGAGGCCTCAGAAATGATAGGTAATTTAAATATTTGCTAGAGCCAACGTTTTAACCTATCACCCTGGGATCTTTCTACCATCCTGCAATTTGCTCTCCTTGAAGCCAACTCTGACCAGCTTACCAATGGTTCCTTTCTGTGTGATCAAGAAGTGTAATCTTAGGCAAGTAAGTCTCTACAATGTAGTTTGGCCTCAAATAACAGTGTAATAGAAAGTGAAAATTTTAGCTACTTAGTATACCATGGCAGGAAGTATGAAAGTGAAAAATTTGTCTACTTATTGGCACCAAACACCCAACCTAACTGAATTATCTTTTATTTTGTATGTTTATAACTGTGCATGTTATCCCTTTGTGGGCCCATAAAGCATCCCATTGGACCAAGGGCATAGAAGGGTCAGGAGACTATTAAAATTCATACAGTCTCCACAAATAAGGATCCTCAACAAAGAGGCCTGCATCATGAAACTGTTTTAAGAAAAATAATCCTTAAAGCTGTTGCTTTCTTGGGAAACTAGTAGGTTGTCTGTAAAGGTGATTTACCCAGGATGTTGCTAACTTACAACAGCTGTATTTAAAACACACACTCAGCCTTTATCCCTGAGGCTGGGGAAGAGATGGATGATTTATGCTTTTGTTGTCCAGGGTGAATTGGTGAAATGGACCTCAAAGTATATTAACTAGAATCAGAGGCACTGAGAAAGGCCCCTAGGAGCAGAGACCAGTTTACAAGCAAGGATTAGCAAACTCAGACTAAGCAAATTTCATTTGGACAATTCTCTTTCTCTGAACAGATCTAGTTTTGCCCCTCCGGGTCCTAGCATTGAGACACGGATGGTCATGATGGTGTCCTAGGGCAGATGTGCACCAGTTTTGACTCTATCACTTTATAGCCCTGTGACCTTGGGTATGTTATTCAATCTCCTCAAATCTCCGTTGCTTAATATTCAAAATGCGGAAAATGATATTTCTAATTCACAGGATTGTCGTGAGGATTACATGAGAAATCCCAAGTGTTCAGCACATAGGTGGTCTCAAAAATAGCAATGAGAATAATTAATATTTGTTGAATACTTTCTAGGTACTAGGCACAGTCCCAAATACTCCACGTGGAGTATTTAGATTAATTCGATTAAGTACTTAAAACAACTCTATGGGATAGATAATATGTTGTTTCAATTTTAGAGGTCAGGAACTGGAGGCACAGAGAGGTTATATAATTTGCCTAAGCTCATATAGCCAGTCATTGTGTAGCTGAAATTCAAACCCCGATAGTCTGGCACCAGAGGGACTTACATGTTAACTATTATTGTTATTATATTTATAGAATAATACTTAAGGATAGATTAGGACCCTGTGTACATTGTATGCAGAGTAACTAATAATTTAACAAACATGCATTGAGAAAGAGGAATTTTTCCAGCTTCAAGCCAAGGATCGGAGGCTTGGAGCCTTTGGGAGAATGTAGAGAATTTGTTGCTAGTATCTAAAGATACTAAAGAAGTTGCTAGTATCTAAAGTCAAAGGCACAAACGCGGAAGATGAGGCTGGAGGAGTACCAAGTCATGAATATCTTGTGGTGAGAAATTGTGATAAGGAGCCAAATCTTACCATACATTTGAAGAAAAGTTCAGGAAGTTTGAGAATTGGAGAGAAGGAAAGTCTGGGTCCTAATCACTTCTTTTGAAGCCCTAGATCCAGCTGTGGCTGGGGTTTTCCTTTGAACTTTCTAGTTATGTAAGTTGATACCTTTTCTTTGCTTGCACAACTTTGAGTTAGATTTCTATCACTTAGAATGTAAAGAATTTTGACAAGAGCAATTAGTTGAAGAACTATTATTTTAGGTAAGAAAATACAAAGGCAAAATTTAGAGCAGTGGTGGTATAGACCATGACAAGAGTACAAATTAGAGAGCTAGTTAGTGAGTGTAAGAGGTTGATGGAGCTCTATGAAATTCTTTTCGGGAATTGTCTCTCTTCCATCATGTGCTGTCTTGGAAAGGCTGTTAATCAAAGAGTTCTCCCTTCTTTTGGCCAAGGGATGGGTCTGTGACACATGTAGGCTAAAGGATCCCCTCTTCTGGTAATTTGAATCCTAATAGTATAGCCCAAAGATAGGGAAAAAAAGGTTTCCTGTCCATTCATTTCAGTGGCAAAGCTGGATGAGGCTCTCAGGATGTTTCTCCTAGTAAGGCTTTTGGGGTTGTCTGTTTCTGATCAATCAAACCTGATTCTTACGCCTGCTGCCCCACTTCCCCTGAATTCTGTGAGTAATCCCTCTTCTTATATTAATATTCTTTTTAAGTTTCAATTAGTTTATCTTGCTTATAGTCATAGTCTTAAGGAATATAGAAATGGATCTAAGAAGTGAGATATTGCAAGTGAATGACTAAAAATTGTAGAACTGGCTGAGCTAGATGAAAGGGAAAGAAGGCTCCTTTATGTTCTGGGAAATATGCAACACTTTTTGTGATGTTAGAGTCTACTAGCTGTTTCTTGTGACCTTCAGCAAAGCTCTATGGGAAAGAAAACAACCAAGATTCAAGCTGGCCTACTGGTGAAAAGAGAATGATACCTGGGCAAGATGGCATAGATTCTGTTCCTTCTTGCTAAACACAATAGAAGCCATGTAAACATTGTAACAATCAACCAAATGGAGAGCTCTTAAAGGTGGCAAGAAAAAGACAAACTGATTTAGGCTTTCAAGACTGGAGACAAAAAACCAAACCAAACCGAACACAGTGCCAAGATTCCTTCTATCTCCCACCAGACAGAAAAAGAGCACAGGATTCCCTGACCTCCAGTTTAGCAACAAAAGGCATTCCACATAGGCTCCTTCCCTCTAAGACTGAATAGGAGTCTCTCTGACAACACGAATTGAACTGGACACCACTAGCAAAAGAAATTGATTTGGAGTTCTTCCCAGCTGGGCTTAAGAATTTCCTCCCCTGCCCACGGACATCAGAATGGATGGGTAGAACCAGGAAGAAAGACCTATCCAGAAGAAAAATGATGGTCTGGGAAGCCTGAGAATCCCCTTTCCTGCCCAGACCATAAGAGTCTAAGCTTCCCTTTTACTGCCCAGAAAGAGTGAGAGAGCTAGGATAGCATGGGTAGGGGGTTCCTACCACAACAAATGCCTGATCGGGAAGCTTCTTTATGCCAATGCACTTAGAGACTCCCCTTTTCCACCAGGAGATACTTAGTGGTCCAGCCTGGACCAAATTTTTCTTCCATTTCAGGCAGCACCAACAGGGACCAGTGGGAAGCCCAATAACCTCACATACACCAAACAGACAAATAGGACACTTAAAAGCATTATGAGAATTATTACACTATCACTGGAGCCACAGACCAAGAAAGTAGGCCAGGACCTACCTACATGCTTAATCTAAGCAGATTAATAAAATTAAAAGATTTAAATAGGATACGGAATCACCTAACATAATTGACACAGTGTCTAGAATACAATAGAAAATCATTCATCATACCTAGAATTAAGAATAATCACAATTTGAATGAAAAAGACAACCAACTGATACCACCTCTGAGATAAATCAGACGTTGGAATTTTATGACAATGATTTTAAAGCCACCAAATAAAAATGACTCGACAATCAATTACAGATTCTCTTGAAACAAATGGAAAAAAAATGGAAAACTTCAGCAAAGAAGTGGAATTTATAAAAGGAGCCAAATGAAAATTACAGAACTGAAAAATACAACATTGGATGTTAAAAAAACAAAACAGAACCTTATTGGCTGGGCTCCATCCATAGTGGCAGGGAGGCTATGAAGAATAGAATCCATGAACTTGAGGACAGATAGAATTCTCCCAATCTGAACAACAGAAAGGAAATGACTGACTGGAAAACAAAACAAAATACAACACAACAACACAGAGCCTCAGGGACCTGTATGACAAAAGCAAAAGAACCACTGTTCATATCATCGGAGTTCCAGAGGAGAGGAAAAGAGAATGAGGATGAAGGACAGTCAAAGAAGTGATAGCTACAAACTCCCCAAATTTGGCAAAAACAGAAACCTACAGATTCATGAAGCTGGGCAAATCACAAACAGCATAAGTCCCCCCCTAAATCAATGCCAAGGTACAGTATAATTAAACTTCTGAAAATCAAAGACAAAATTTTTACTTTTCAAATGAATGCAGCCAGAGAGAAATGAGGCGGTACTTACTGAGGAACACTAATCAGAACAACAATAATTTCTCATATGAAGCCATGGAGGTCAGAAGGAAGAGACACAATATTTTTCAAATACTAAAAAGCAGAATTGCCAACTACAAAAAAAAAAAGAGTGGAAATATGAGTACATGCAATAGACTATCTTCTCATGAGTTTTATAAATTGTAGCTGAGGATTGAACAAAAATTCTAATATCATCTGATATGACAATAATATTTATTTTAAACTTTTTTTTAATTTTTTGAGAGTGGGTGGAGGGGCAGAGGGAGAGAGAGAATCTCAAGCAGACTCCATGCTGAGCACAGAACCAGATATGGGGCTTGATCTTATGACCCTGTGATCATGACTTGAGCTGAAATCAAGAGTCGGATGCTTAACTGACTGAGCCACCCAGGCGCCCCAGAACAATGATATTTAAAAATGGGGAAGGTAAACAGACCTACATGGAAGAAAAGTTGCCATACCTCACTTGCAGTGGTAAAATGTTGATGCCAGTAGAATGTGATAGGCCATCTATATTGTTTAGTAAGAGTTCTCATTGCTCCACACTCTTACCAGCATTTCATGTTGTCAGTATTATGAATTTTGGCCTTGCAACAGTCCTATAGTGATATTTTATTTTAATTTGCATTTCTTTAATAACATATGATGCTGAACTTCTTCTCTTCCCCTTACACACACACACACACACACACACACACACACACACATAACGCAAATAATCACAAGCAAAATGAGGGGAATCTGAATAAGATTGGTAGATTGCATCAATGTCAATATCCTGGCTATGACATTATACTATAATTTTGCAAAATGTTATCACTGGGGGAAATGGGAAAAGCGTCTGAGGGATATCTCTATTTTATTTCTTACAATTGCATGTGAATCAACAATAATCACAATATTAAAAAAACAGTAAAAAAAGATAAAGAATGACAATACAGTCTTGCTAAGAAATCCTATATACAGCCTGAAATCTAAGACAAATGAACATCCAGGTATCCCAGAACCTTACACAACTGGAAAAAAACAGATTTTTTCCCCCAACCTACACTTAGTGTAGCAAAGGCAGTGACCCAGGAAATATGGCAGGAGATTGAATTAGGGCTGGAAGTTTGATGCCCTGAGTGGCCATTGTTTTAAATTAGTCTTTGCCTGATCAAGACATAGGACACAAATTGAGGGGGAGGGGATGGAGAGACACCAGTTGTTGGGAAACAGAAATTCCAAGATCAGTTTCTGGCTTCAAATACTGTGACTTGATAAGATTTTCAGACCTATTATTTGCCCCAGGAACTGCCTGGAAGCAAACAGAGTAAAACTCAAGAAAGGAGAGAGTCTTGGGGAGAGCTCAGTGGAAGCCCCAGATGAGTTGGCCAAAGCAGAGGGTCCAGGTTAGGGACCCCAGGGCATTCCTGCTGGGGCAGCCGCTCTGGATGTGGCTCCCCACTTACGTCTTTCCCAAGTGGGAATTTAAAACTAGCCAAGAACAATTGGCTTAAATGAGCTAATACATTTCCTTTTGGCTGAAACGATTTTTGTTTTGGTTTGATATCACTTGCAACCTAGAGATCATTAACAGATACCTTGTTTATCTGCTTTATGTTTAGCAATGTGTAAGTTATATATGTGTACACAAAGAAGTATAGCAATGCAGAGACATTTATCCACCCAGGGGTGTCCACACACCTGTACAGAGGCATGAACCTATACCTACAAGCACCAGTGTGCATCTGTACACACATACACACACACATGTACGCGTGCATACACATCATACACACACACTACTGAAAGAGGCAGTCACACAGGTACAGAAAAATTCACCCATGGTGGCATATGTGTGTGCATACAGAATAATCTCCCTAGAAGAAAAACTATCATGAGTCACCCTCCACATCATACCTTTGGGCATATCATTAGCCTCAGAGTATTCAAAGGCAGAGATGATGCACTTATTGCAATAAATTAATGAACAGAGCTCCTTTTTTTTTTTTTTGAGCTTCAAAAGATGATGTGGGATTATAACATAATGAAGGTTTCTAAGGTTCAAAATCTGCTAATTAGGTTGTGTGCTCATTCAATACAGCTTCGGTTCCCACAAATATAGTCAGGACCTGGATCTCCATGAAGGAGTCTCCATGGAGCTGGGTTCAGAGGCTGCAGACTCCCCTCCCTGGCATAAGCATGAAGAATGAAGCTAAGCCTCAATTAGTTGAGGGGTAGTGATAAGGGAATGTGAAATGTTGGCGATACTGGGCTTCATCACACAGACTAGATAGTGATAAAGAGGGAAAAATGAATATTTAATATTCTACTGAACTTGGATTCTACAATATATGGAGAAAGAGGCATAATAAATGAGCCTGTCACTCAAGGATTTCTCTTCCTTCATCAATGTCTTGGGGAAATTTAACATTGATACAAAGCTTTTATCTACAGATCATATCCCAGAGCTATCAATTGTCCTGTGATGTCCTGTATCACTGTTGTTTCCCCTGACTCAGGATCCAGTGTGGTCTCATGCATTGCCCTTAGGGGTCATGTCTTGTATTCCTTTAATCAGGAGCAGATCTTCAGGTGTTTCTTCTTTTTCATATCATTAAGAATTTTGAAAAATACCAGCCTGCTGTTGTAAAGATTGTCCCCCCAGTGTGGATTGTATGTATCCACACTGATGTATCCTCATGATAAAATGCAGATAATTATTTCTGATTCATTTACTTCACAAATGATGTTGAGTCTTTCCTAGAGCATCACATCCAAAGGCACACAATGTCTGATTGCCCTTCATTGGCAGTGTTCATTTTGATAACTTGTTTAAAATGTTTGGTTTCTCTATTTTTTCCCTATTTTATTTTATTTTATTTTATTTTATGTTATTTTATTTTATTTATTTTATTTTATTTTTTAAGAGGGGCAGGGAATAGGCAGAAGGTGGGGAGAGAGAGAGAATCTCAACCAGGCTCCACATCCAGCATGGACCCTGATGCGGTGCTGGATCTCATGACCCATGAGATCATGACCAGAGCCAAAGTCAAAGAGTCAGATGCTAAACCAACTGAGCCACCCAGGTGTCCCTTCTTATTAAGTTTGACACTCAAATTTTCCTAGATTTTAAAATGAGAGCTCTTTCAAGCAGACTTCTGTGTACTGGCATATGGCTCCATATTTTTTAGATACTTCTTTACTTTTTGACATAAGGTGTTCCATACTTATTTTGTACCTTCTCTATCCAGTTCTTGAGTTAGCCATTTTCCCAAGGAGCACTGCTGTCTTTAGTAATTTCTTTAGAAAAACCAGGATCTGGGTATTAGGTGTGTTCATTGCTATGGGAGCTTTAAGGTCCTTTAGTGGATAGATCTAGGAAATAGTTATGAAATCATGAGTTTAAACTGGTTCCTCCAATTCCATTCCACCCCCACAAAGTCCTTCTTTGCTTCCCCATTCCATATTTGTATTTCCTTCCCCCTAGTAAGAGCTCTAGCTCCCAACAATGTCAATGTTATTTACTTTTTGTTCAATCCTACAAAACACAGAAATTGTGTCAATAATGCTATACTCACAATGCCATAAAAAAAAAACAACTAAAAACAGTTCAAGATTTTCTTGCAGTCCTTTTGTTCTTTTTTTCTCTTTAGAACAAAGTTCAGTATCAAAAGTTACACCATTTAGTGTATCTTATTCATACACACTTACTTGTTTTTATGTAGTCATTCTGTTTTCTTTCCCATCCTTGTTGATTTAATTTTGTGTTTTGAATTTGTAGATAGTTAACAAGAGCTAATGTGTTAAAACATTGCCAACAAAATATACTCATAGACGTGTCACATTATACCAATAAGTAAACAATTTCATTATTTTCTGTTCTATCCTTCCCGTGTCAGTTTTAGGAAAAATAAGCAGAGATATATGTTATTTCTCCTTCTTCTCTTCAAAATGTACACAGAAGTAATATGTGTATGTTGCTGTAGATACTAAAAAAAAAACCAAAATAGTGCATGTGGTAGCATTATTTCGCACTGTCTTTTTTATGCTTATCAATACATTCTGATTTACTCCATATCACTTTATATAGTTTACTCTTACTTTTGAATGCTAGATTAACAGGAATTAAAATTGTGAGTTGCCATGGAGTAACTGGGTGATGGGCACCAAGGAGAGCACTTGATGGGATGATCCCTGGGTGTTATACTATATATTGGCAAATTGAATTTAAATGAAATATTTTAAGAAATTGTGAGTTGCCAGTTATTTTTCATCAGTACTTTTAATACAGTATCCTATTATTTTTTGGAATCTATTCATCAAGAAATGAGAAGTCTTCCATCAGTATAATTGTTGTTGTTTGTGGCATTTGACCTTTCTTTTAGTTCTTGAAGTTCTGATGATTCATTAAGATGTGCTATGCTATAAATTTGTCTTTGTTAATTTATAATGGTTTTTAGTGTTTTTTATTCTAAGGACTTATTATTATTATTATTATTATTAGGACTTTTTTTAAAGTCTGGAAACCCTTTTGATATTTTATTTGGTTACTTTTCCATTCCTTTCTATTCCTTTCTCTCCTATTAGATCTATGTTGTAGCATCTCAGTTTATCCTCCATGATTCCTAACTGTTCTTTCATATTTCTATTTTTAAAAAATCTCTATGCTGTTCTCTTTTCAACTGTGTTCATTTATTGCTCCTATTGCCATATCCACCTATTCTTGTATTATTCATGCTTTTTTCATATCTTTGAATCATTTTAATTATGTTATTCTTTCATTTACCTCTGGCTATCCTAACATTCTTATTTGAAAGTTTTTGTCATACTGTGTCTTAAAATTAATTTCACAAGGAGTGAATTCATGTCCTAGTTGTTGATTTCACTGGTTGTCGTTCTTACCTCTAGATGTCTTCATCAGTTTTAAAATTTGGGCTGATGTATCCATTTTGAGTAAGAGGAATTATTTTTGTCTCTCTTCCTCTCTGGCCAGTAGTTTGTAGTCGTACAAGCATTTGAAACTACCCTCCCCCCCACACCGTAAACCAAGTTCTGAGCTTAATTTTAAAATGGCATGTTGGGGTTTCGATTCTATGGTGATTTTAGAGATACTGAAATCCAGTCTTTGAGTGAGTGAGTTGTCTAGCTCAGTTCCACATTAGGTGTGCTTTTTAAGTCCTACTTCCTTGGGTCCACAGCTTCCTATAAGTCATAGTTTCAGGGATAAAATTGGCAATTTTTTTTTAGCTGTTCCCTTTATGCTTGAGGATACTGCCACACATAGCAAACCCCTAGCCTCAAGCAGTGAGCCTAGTTTTTGCTGTCCATCTTGCAGGAATGGTATTGCCCCATTATTCTTTAACTTCTAGCTCTGGAGTCAGCAGGTTCTCTGTTTCAACCCCTTCCAATAGACTTCTGTTTTGTTTCTGAATATAATTGCATATTTATTATCTTCAGTCTCAATTTTCATTTGAGGATATTAAAATGTTAAGTTGAAATGACTTGTCTAATGCCACACGGTTAATGAGTGAAAGTGCTGGACTCCAATCCAGGTTTCCTGGCTTTAGATTCCATAAATTTTTAGTGACTCTAAGGAGCCTTTCTGTTGGCTTTTATTTTCCTATCTAGTATTTTTCCAAACTTCAACTAGGCTTAGATTTTTTTTTTCTCCTAATTTGGGCTGTAAATGAAATGAGAGAACTTTTTTCTCTAAAGGCATCATGTTATGGTGGAAGGGGCATTAGGCTCTAGGTAGGATTACGTGGGTTCTGTTGTTGGCTGGGAAATTAATGATGTCTTTGGGCCTCAGTTTTCTCTTCTACAGTACTGGGTGGTTTGACTGAGATCAGCTCTAAGTTCCCTTTCAGCTGTAAAGGTCATGGAGTGCACTTTTTGTCTGCCCCATTCTCAGCAAGCCATAGGTTGCTGATTGAATATCACTTAAGTTTTTACTATATGTGCATTATCTGCCACTGATCTTCATAAGAAATACTCCTTGGCAAAGGAATAACAAAACAGAATGGGCTCATCAGCATGAACAGCTGTTTAGTGAGTGGTTTAATGGTTCTATATGGAACTTCACTGTTAGGCTCTGGGCTTAATGGTCTCTCCCTCCCCTTTGCAAAAGCATAGACTATTACTGGAGGTGATAAGGTAATGTAACTAAGCAACACCTGCCCAATAATTTCCAAGAAGATGCTAATGGACCACTTAGGCAAATCTATCACTGTTTGTTCTGGAAATAATAGATTAATACCTGAACTATCAAATTAGTAGTTAAATATTGTGGTACTGAGTCAGATTACAGAATACGTTAAAATAGTCTATGAAGAACAACGGACAAACACTTCACAATAGAATACATATGAATAGCCAAAAGCACATGAGAAAATGCTTATTGCAAAGTAAAACTACAATAAAATAGACTATTAATGGCAAAAATCCAGAAGGCCAATACTAAATGTTGATGATGATGGGGAGCAATTGGGACTTTCATATCTTGCTAATGGGAGAGTAAAATTATACACGGCTATGGTGATGTGTTCTTCAATTTCCAATAAAGTTAAAGATGGGTGTACCCCATTAGTAAGCCAGTCTACCCCTAGGTATTTATTCAAGACATATGAAAAAATAAGTCCACAAAGACTTAAACAACAATGTTTCTAGCAGACATATTAAGAATAGTTAAAATCAGGGATAATAATATTATTAATGATGGGAAAAGGATATAAAGAACTGTCTTTGATGATGAAGTATTCAGTATTTTGTTTAGGGGAGCGATTATACAGGTGTATAAAATTTTCAAAACTCGAACTGAACACTGTAGATTTGTGCATTCTATTGTACATTAATTAGACGTCAATTAAAATGTGACTGTAGAGAAATTGATATATTCCAGGCTCTGAATCTAATTGTGCCTATCTGCTGCTAGAAAATATTTACACCTTACACTTTTGAAGCATTCAGTATGGGTTAATTATCAATCTGCACTGAAATGCAAAGTATCTCTTATTTACTAGATAGTTTCTTGGACTTTGTTTTGGTTGGAGAACTGAGAAATCGCGCTGTCAACCCTATACCTGAATAGACATAAACATATAGTGCTTCAAATTTAATGTAGTATGTGTCAAGCAAAGCCAACACCTCTTCTCAACGAAGATGATCACAGAGCCATTTGTCAATTAATCTGCTTTGAAGAGCGCTATTGGTCTCACTACATTTCTCCTGAAATTCTTTTCCCTAAAAATGTGTTTCTTTAATTAGAATGTCTTACGGATACATTCTTAATTTCCCATATACCTCCTACTGAATGAGAGGAGGAAAGAAAAAATAAGATTATCTTTGAAAGCTCTTATCTTTAGCTAGATTGTGGTCTAAATTCCTTTGTCTCATTAAATTCTGGAAGCTCTTACTGCTGTATACATTCAGGGCTGTATGAAGAACAATGGTCTAGAGGTGATGGATATATAGTGCTGCATCATATACTTAGTAACTCATGGCTCTGAATTTAGGCATTTAAATTGGTTCTATATGGAACTTCACTGTTAGGCTCTGGGCTATTATAATGGTCTCTCCTCCCCTTTACAAGGGGATTTAAATATCTTGGCTTCACCACACACTAGTTATGTCACTTTAAACAAGTTTTTTATGTCTCTGAGTCTATGTTTTTATTTATTTAGTCTTGTACAGTAGTAATACCTGATGATATAAAACACATGATAATATCTACCTAAGAAGTTTGGTTTTGCATAACTTTAGTAAAGCAGTTGTGTGATGTTTGGTACATAGTATGCAGCCATATTATCGTCACCAATCCTGTACTCTTATTTTGCTTACTTTTTGTGTCTCAAGGACCTGGGTCCTTGCTCGGCTCTGCCATCTTTGGCCACATAATTTGGGACAGATCATTAATTTGCCTTTTTGGGCCTTATGTGGCTTTGGGGAAGGTTAACCAAGAAAAGATGAATGTGTGAAGCATGATGCTTGACTTTTTAAAAATATACTTCATCCAGGAGGGAAAAAAACCTAGAAGCACGGGAGGCTTCTTGTTAGAAGGCCAGGCAATAGTTGATGAATTCTGTTGACTAACTTTGCAAGGCTGCAGGCTGTCTTCTGGGCTTTGTCTGTACACATCCCTGTTAGTGGAATCTCTACAACTGACCCCAAGTGTAATTCCATGTTCGTGACATCTTCTACTTGAGCAATGGAGACAGGTACTCTCAGGTGTCCTGCTACTCACTGGAATTTGGTCAGACTGATTCTGTTTCAATTTACCTTGAATTTCTTGAGCTCGGAGAGGTTAATTCCAGGGGTAGAAGCTACAAAAATGCAGCTGTAGTAGCCATTAACTGTGTGACTGACACCTAAAAAGACCAGCAAATTAATTCCAAGCATAGCAGAATATTTGACTGCAACAGCCCTGCTGCATTTACACACACACACACGCACGCACGCACGCTCACATAGAGGTATCTATCTGCATCTGTGTCCAGTCAGATGCATAGTTGGGGGAAGAGAGATAAAACTTGGGTGGGAACAGAATCTGGGAAAAAGAAGGACAAGAAAAAGGGGGAAGATGGCAGGCTCATTTCTTATATTTTTCCACTGACTGGGTTTGAGTGCCTATAATTAGCATGGGCTGTGGAGGGAGAGGGCAGGCGGAAGCTGGCGGGTCTGTTTAAAAAATATTTTGTGAGATTCTTGGCACAGGCAGTACCATTGGGGCCCAGGTGACCAAGGGTGGCACTGAACCGAGGAGGAGGCTCTTCTCTCTGGCGCAGCCTGGAAGCCAGCACAGTGTGGAGCCAGAGGCCTGGAAACTTTGACGACTCTGGCTTGGACTTTGGGTTCTAACAGGGGCTGGAGCAGCAGTGGTAAGGCCTCTCCTGGAGGGTTTGCGGGCAACCCAGAAGACCTAGCAGAACCCAGAGAAGGCCAGGGGAGGCCAGGGCAGGTGCCTCATGGTCCCTGAAGCTGGCTGACTCGTGCATGGTCTGTCCAAGGACCCTCAGACACAGTGGGAGCAGAGGGCAGGAGACTTAACTTTTGATATCAGCTTTGCCATAGTCTTACTCTGGTACCTTGGACAAATCATCTTCCCTTTCTAGATCTGTTTTGCCATCTGGGAAATGAGGGTTTGAAGTTTGATCTGAAAGATCCCTCCCAGGTCTTATATTTACTACCTCTTCAGTGCATTACTCTATTGTCATTGAATTAAATGAATATTTTCCAAGTGCCAATGTCAAGTTTCTGTTGACAAATTCTAGACAGAGAATTATGAGCTTGGGATGTGTGGCAGGTCCAAAGTCTTATGTTATTGTTCTTAGTTGCATCTGTCTTCTTACCAAATAGTAGGCTTTTTAAAGAAGGAAACCTATCTAAGTCGAAGTCAACCATTGCTGTGGGAAAAGCATATTCTGCTGTGGGAGAGCCTTGTGCTTATAGGAATCGCAGCTCTGTGGGAAACATTATCTTGCTTCTTGTATTTTACTTTCAGGAAAAAGCAGATTTTAAAGGATGTGACCAACTATAATGGTTACATTGTATGACTTTTTTGATAGAGCCTAGCACATAGTACAAACTCTAAATGTTTGCTGAATGAAGAAGTGAATGAAAAACATTTGAACCACACACTTTAAATCTCAATGCTCAGGAAACATTATTCTCTGAATCTATAGAACTTGTATCTTGACTTCTTTATTTTCCACTTCCTTCTGCTTTTCTGACACTATAAGTTTATTTACAGCTTAAACACTATGAATCTTAGGGTTTTTAAGTATATCACATCCTCTGGGGTTCTCTTGATATATATATATATATATATATATATATATATATATATATATATATATATTGCTTCTTCATTGGTTACCAGAATTGGAAAAGAAACCAAGACAGGTAATATATGCCAAGAAAATTTGAGAAACTTCTCCAGATACCCAGAAGAGCATTTTGATGCTTACAGTAAGTCAGAGTCATTGTTCGAGGATTCCAGTATTTTGGCTCTAACAGAGAGAAGTCAGGGTCTTTCTACCTGACCTTGACTCTAATGTTAGTGTTATTTCCCCAAATCCCAACTTTATTTCAGTAAATGTCCCGAAACTGTTATTAAAACATCTTTATCTCTACTATATCTCTATATGTTCAGGCCATTTCCTACACCCAATCTATATAGAATACTTTTAATTTAAGTGTGAGATAAAGGAAAAAAAGGACTAGAAGACTTTAAAGAACCTGTCAGGTAGTGAGTTGGGGGGCAAGTAGTGTCACTTACTTGCTGTGACATTTGAGTAAATAAGTTCCCATTTTTGGACATGAAACTCTTCTTTAAAGGGAGGTGATTGGACTAAATTGCCATTAAGTTCTCTCTGGGCCCTAACATATTCTTTCTCTCTTCTCTCTCAGATATATACTGACTTCTTGCAAAAGGTACAGGTAAGGCATTTTAGTTTGGATTTATTTCATTTATGGTCATAAGTCCAATCGATTGCTTTGGGTATGATTCTCCATGGTTTAGTACCAGGGCTTGCTAGTCTTATAGAAGCAAATGGGAAAGTGTCCATTAAAAAAATCAGAATATTTTCTTAAAGGTTTAGTAGAGATCATCTATGATATCACTTGACATTGGTCGAATGGAAAGATCTCTGATTTTTTTCTTAGTCTTCTCTTTTTATCACTTGCTATTCAGATCTTTCAATATTCTTCTGCAGTCTGTTTGGTAACTTATACTTTCCTAGGACATTGTGTTCTCCATTTTGTCTAATTTCCAAATTTACTGATATAACTTATAAATAATATTCTCTTGGGATGCCTGGGTGGCTCAGTTAGTTAACCGTTTGTTTTTGGCTCAGGTCATGATCTCAGGATCCTGGGATCAAGCTCCATGTTGGGCTCTCTGCTCAGCAGAGAGCCTGTGTCTACCTCTTGCCCCTGCTTGTGCTCTTTTCTCATATAAATAAATAAAATCTTTAAAACAAATCAATAATTTCTCTTAATATTTTCAAAATTTCCTCCATATTGGTTATAAAATCCTGTGTTTGGTTTTTCATATGATTGTATTTTTCTTCATAAGATTTACCAGAGATCTATTTTACTAGTCATGTAAGAAATAGTTATTGGAGTTATTGATGAACCCTAGAACATCTCATTTTGTATTTTATTAATATTTGCTTTGTATTTGTAACTTATCAGCAATTTTTGGATTTTTTATTGTTATTTAATAACATTTTTATTGGATTCAGAGCTAATTTATTTTCAATATTTCTTGCTTGTTATTAAATGCATTTAAGAACATATAGATTCCTTTCAGTATTTGTTACACTGGCCACATCCCACAAGTTCTGGTATGTAGAATTTTCATTGTCATTCATCTTTAAATAGATCTTGATCAAAAGCATTATTTAAAATAATATTTAAAAATGTCTATGTCTATAGACTTTCCTTTGTTTCTTTCTTTCTGTTTGAAGAGGATAGCTACACTTTGTTTTTAATATCTAACTTTCACTGAGGTCAACAAATCTGATCAAAATACTTATTGCTTTACAGATTTTACCACAATTAATTAGTGACCTGGTAGTTTATACTTCTTAGTTGAATTATTCAGGTCTTAGATATATTTTTTAAAGATTTATTTATTTATTTATTTATTTATTTATTTATTTATTTATGATAGACATAGAGAGAGAGAGAGAGAGAGAGAGGCAGAGACACAGGCAGAGGGAGAAGCAGGCTCCATGCCGGGAGCCCAATGCAGGCCTCAATCCCAGGACTCCAGGATCACTCCCTGGGCCAAAGGCAGGTGCGAAACTGCTGAGCCACCCAGGGATCCCCCTATTCAGGTCTTTATTTAGTTTTGGTCTACTTACAAATGTCAGTTATTGAAAGAGATGTATTGAAAACCCCCACTAAGTTTTGACTTCGTCATAGTTTATGCTTTATATGCTTTGGGTCTGGTTTAGTAGGTACAATAGAAGCTTAATAACAGCTTCATTTTCTTGATTTATTGTATATTTTATCAGTTGGAAATACTCCTCTCTGATATTTTAAACTATTTTCATTGGACTTCTTTTCTATTATCATTAACACACCTGCTTACACTTTTAGCATTCTTTTATCATTTTACCTAATATTACTTTCGAATGGATTAAATATCATTTTCAACTCTTTCTGGATCTATTTGTATACATATGTATTTTGTAAAAATGACATGTGGCTAAGCTTTATTTACTTATTTATTTATTTAAACAAATACTAGCATCTGACTTCTAATGGGAAAATACATTACACATTCTTTTACTTTGATTAATGACACTTTTGCAATTGTTTCTCTGTTTCACTTTATGTTATCTATTTACAATGAAAAGCAGTACAGCAGAATGTTATATGATCTGACTTGGAACCCCAGCTCTGTCACACTAAATGTTTGACATTGTTAAGTTACATAACTCCTATATGCTACAGTTTCTTCATCAATAAAGTGAAAATGACTATAATCACACTGACTTCATTGACTTGTTGTAGGTATTAAAGCGACTGTTATATGTAAAGTATCCAAAATTTGGTCTCAGAAATAGTGGATATTGAATAAATGTTAGCTATTTTGTTATTATTATGCCTTTTTCTCCCCACTTGTATTTGTTGAGTTAATCAAGTTTCCCTTCGTTCTCTTTCTTTTCTAGTGTTTTGGAAGTGGAATATCTAGTTTTCATTCTTCTAACAGTTACCTTTGCATATGTGACATAGTATTTTTAAAATCAACTTTAAGGAGCATCATATACATAAAATATCATGGACCCATTTTAAGTGTGTATTTTGATTAGCAGCAATGTCCACAATAACCAAACTGTCGAAAGAGCCCAGATGTCCATTGACAGATGAATGGATAAATAAGATGTGAGATGTATATATATGTATGTGTATATATGTATACATATATTATATCTATATCTATATATAAAGGAATATTACTCAGCCATCAAAAATAATGAAATCTTGCCATTTGCAGGGATGTGAATGGGATTAGAGTATATTATGCTAGGTGAAATGAGTCAGAGAAGGACAAATACCATATGATTTCACTCATATGTGGAATTTAAGAAATAAAACTGATGAATATAGGGGAAGGAGAGGAAAAATAAAATAGGATAAAAACAGAGAGGGGGACAAACCATAAGAGACTTTTAATTGTAGAGAACAAGCTGAGGGTTGCTGGGGGATGGGGTGGAGGATGGGGTAACTGGGTGATGGACATTAAGGAGGGCACTTGAGGGAATGAGCACTGGGTGTTATATGCAATGGATGAATCACTAAATTCGACCCTGAAATTAGCAATACACTATATGTTAATTAATTTGAATTTAAATAAAACCAAAAAAGACAAATTTATATTAAATAAATTTTCATAGCATTGATTTATCACCCAAATTGAAATATGGAACATTTTCATCACCCCAAAATACCCTGTACCACTTTCCATACAATGCATCTCCCACTTCCTACCCCTGCCCTTTTCAGCTCCAGGTAACCATGGGTGTGCTTTCTTATGGGTTAGCTTTGTCTTTTCTAGAGTTATGTATAAATGGAATCAGGCAGCAGGCAGTCTTTTGTGACATACACATTTAAACATATTTTGCTACTATTATCTAGAGTTATGCAATATCTCTAATCTTCCTTAAATGAGAGAAGAACCTAAGTGGTTTTTCCCTTCCCTCTGCCTCCTGCCACTTTGAGATTATCTGGGACTTGAGTTATATTTAGTTATAAATATTTTAAAGTTAGGCATCAAGAGTTATTTAAACCTAATCTAGGTTTTCTACTTACTTTCCACTCTTCCTCATATCTTATATATTATTTATTCTTTGGGTTTCATGCATTCTTTCAAATGCCTTCACCCCCACCCCACCTGAATGAGGGCATGAGAGTGATAACTTTTCTGATTCTAAATATGTCTTTATTTTGCTCTCTTATTTTACTGGTAGTTCATAGACTTGGTACAGGATTCTAAGCAACTCATGTTTTCCTTCATTTTCTTCTAATGTCTGGTTTTGCCTTTGAGAGCTCCGATGCTGTGCAGAATGAGACCACCTCAGATGGGGCTTTTGACTCACTTTCCTCTTAGCTAAATCTATTTCTGCTTTCCATCCATTAATCTTCCCCACCCCAATCATCAGAACTTCAAATGCCAAGCCCTCTAGCACAGTGCTCCACCAATGGCAATGAGCCTACACATCCCCTGTGGCTCGTAAAACTACAGGTATGAGTTTAGCCATTCTGGGGTGAGGCCTGACATTCTGCATTTCTAACAAGCTTCCAGACTGTGGGGATGTGGACCACACTCCGAGAATCAAGCCTCTAGTGGCCACGTCCTCTCGAATGTGATATCCTCCCTAATCTTCCTGAAGATATTAATCCTTGATCTTAAATGTCTCCCTCTTTGCTCTCTCTTAACTCAATTTCTTGTGTGCTGATACTTGCATTTGTTATGTTTGTGGCTTCTCTCCTGGTGTTGGTTTGTCTCAAATATTTTTTCTTTTCTTTATTCCTCCCCCATCCTTTTTTCCTCCCTCCATCCTTTTTTTTTCTTTCCTTTTTTAGAGAGAGAGCTAGGGAGGGGCAGAGGAGAGAGCAATAATCTGAATGAAGCAGGCTCCATGGCCAGCATAGAGCCCACTGCAGGACTCCATCTCACGACCCTGAGATCATGATCTGAGCCAAAATCAAAAGTCAGATGCTTAACCAATTGAGCCACCCAGGTTCCCCTCCCTCTCCTTTTTCACCTCCTGGTTGTCAGTTACCTGTTGCTTACCTGTTCCTGTGTCTGTGGGTGATGAGCAGGCAGATTGCTCAGAAGAGTGCATCATAGCTTGGAGAGCAGGTTTTGGGGTTCTACATGCACTCCTTCCACTTCAGAGCTGAAGTTCATTGCTTTAGCCTATGGGCAAAATCACTGCTCCCAACTGTTTAGCATGACCTGGGGGCAGGGCAACATACCTAATAATTGGGGATGAAGATAGAAATAGGGAAATCGGCATGTTTGAGTGCCCACAGCATAAAAGGCACAGCATAAAGGCACAGTGTATGAGCATCATCTGTGGGCTACATTTCGTGGATGGAACTTGTCAAGCTTTGAAAATCTAAACCTCATCAACTCTTCCTCTCCGTGTTGTTAGTGCTCTTTAACTTTCTTAGATGGAGGAATACAATTTCTCTTTACTCTAATCATGTCCTCTTTTCCTTTTTCAATTCTTTGAGTAAAGGAAAAGATACTGAAGACACAGATTTGTTCATATGAAATTACCCAAATAGTCCAGGATAATTGGATAATACCTCTAAGTCAAACCCTGTTTAATGGCAAGGGCACAGAGGAAAGAGGATAAGAGAAAGAGATAAAGGAAAAGAAGAGGGAAAGATATTTTAAAAAGCTGGGGAGAAATAGTAAATAAGGAAGAGACAGTGAAAATAGGAAGAAGAACATGAGTTAGGGTAAACCTTGCACAACAAGGGGGAATTTTACTGCATTTTGCTCCGTGTTAGTTTTTGACCTTCCTTAAATGCTTTCAAATCTCTGCAAACAAGAAGATTAATTGAGGAGCCTTCGACATTCAGAAGGAGTTTTCAATATAGTGACCTTACAGATAGAACCCAGGAGAACAGGAGAAATATTAATTTTGGCTACCAAAAGGCAGATTTTCATAAATTTATTGGAAAGACATCTTCTTCTGTGTTGTATGGATTGTTTCTGAGCCGAATAAAATGGTCTCTTATTTTGTGGGCTCACAGGAATTTTATGGGCTATTTACATAGATGCCAAGGAGGAAGCCATTTAAATCTTGTGACCTGACTGATCTGAATTTGCAGCTCACTGTGATCTTTCTTCTCAAGGATTTGTCCTGTAATTTTCAGGATGTGGATGGACAATGGAAAGACAGGTGAATCCACCTGTATTTTGGGTTCAGGCCACTAGTTTATAATATGTGTTTGGGGAAATTTTATGCTCACACTCTTAAAAACATTTCCCCTGTTTTTAAAGGTATTTGTTTTGTAAAGAAAACACAACCTCGATTTTCCATAGTTATCAAAATCTGCTTCTTTAAAGTGAGATATTTGCCTTGCTTCTAGGAGGCTTTCTAATTGTCTTTAGTTATGATCAGACAGTGTTACTCTTGGTAAAGAAGGCAGTCTAATTGAAAGGGCATGGTCAGAGCAGCCCTTGGGTTATTGGTTTTATTTAGGTCTACTTTCATTTAATCAATTGTTCATCTTTCAGTTTATCGCTTGAGTCTTACTCAAAATACAACCTCTGAACACAATGAGGGCTCCTATATGGCCCCAGCCCTACACTCAAGTTTGGGAACACAGAAATCATTCTTTCAAGTCTCTGAGCTCAAGAGCCATCAGAATCCTATAGTGAGACAGATTTGGAGGTAGCGTCCCTGAACACATTATGTGTGCTTGACAGGGTTACGGGAAGGGTATCCTATGAGACAGGTGGAGTGGGGGCCTCACCCTGCCCGAGTAAGTAGAAGTTCAGACCAGGCAACCTCCTACCTAGAGCTCACAAGAGGAACAGACATTTTCCAGAACAGTTAG
Source organism: Canis lupus dingo (assembly GCF_003254725.2). NCBI lineage: Eukaryota > Metazoa > Chordata > Mammalia > Carnivora > Canidae > Canis > Canis lupus. The sequence goes on from NC_064276.1 coordinate 21,333,633, forward strand.
TCCTTTTTTACCCTTCCTTAATCACTGCATAGTTGAATCTTCCTGCCTGTCCCCCCCTCCACCACCCTGCTGAATCCCTCACCTTTAAAATTTCTTTATGAACCAAAAATACCTGTTCCAAGTGCTCTGAGTTTCCCCTTATGTGGTGCTTAGTAAGTCTGTTGGCCCACTGTTTCTGGTCCTTGGGTTTGGAGCCCAGCTCTTTATTTAGGCCGCTAAGATCCCTTCACAGCCTCACTGGCTCCTGCTTGCATCTTAAGTTCACATCATTTGTTCTGGTGAACACAGCTCTGTGAGTTATGGCACTAAAGGTCACCCAGGCATAATTGATTTTCTCATGGTGTCACTTGTATTGACTGCCTATCCCAGAAAGGGGAAGTGTTTTCAATATGAGCATTTTTAGACATGATGGGAAGGGCTGCATCTCTGTGCATGTCAGTGCTGATAGGGTGGCAAGGGAAGCACGGAGTACCTCTCTTTAGAGGTGATAATCCTTTGCTGTCATCCATCACCAAAGCCTTCCTCCTTGCTTTGGTCCAGGTGGGAAGCAGGCCCATTTATCCTGGAAAAGCATAGCACGCAACCTTAGGAAGTGATCGGCATCAGTTTTGCAGATGGTCCCTCAGTTCCAGGGCATCCTATCAGTCTTGTGTCATGCGCATTGATCGTAGCCTTCCTTAAAAGAGATTCTGACTCACAACTAGAGTACCAATGCAATGCTTTTGTCCCCTGTCTGCTGAGTGCGAGTGAGAGAAGGTGTGTAAAAGTGAGGCAGAGACTTGGTCTATAGTGGCTACTATCCCATTTGTCCTGGGTACCTACAAGGCTCTGTCTGCAGTGAAATAGGACTCTTTTATCTTTTGATTGCTGGTCCAAGAGAGGCTGCCTGCCAGTGACAGATGACTGACAAGCTTTCTAATGGTGGAGAAAGAGAGATTGGGGAGTCTTAGACCAGAGCATAGAAAATGTGTGGCATATTCAAAACTGGGTCTTGGGAATGACCAATAGACACATGAAAAGATGCTCAACATCACTAATCATCAGGGAAATTCAAATCAAAAGAACAGTGAGATATCACCTCACATTTGTTAGGATGGCTGTTAACACAAAGATAAGAGACAATGAGTTTTGGTCACCCTCTAGAGAAAAGGAAATACTTGTGCACTTTTGATGGGAAGTAAATTGATATAATCACTACGGAAAACAAAATGGAGGTTCCTCAAGAAAATTAAAAATAAAACTACCATATTATCCAGCACTTCTACTTCTGTATATATATCCAAAAAAATTAATCACTCTGGAAGAGATATCTCCACCCTCTTGTTCACTGCAGTATTATTCACAATAGCCAAGACATTGAGATGACCTAAGTGTCCATAAATGCATAAATGGATTAAAAATATGATACATATATATAATGGAAAATTATTTATCCATAATAAAGAAGGAAATCTTGCCATTTGTGACAACATGGATGAATGCTGAGGGCATTATGCTAAGCAAAATAGACTCTCCTATGCTCTATTTCTGTATGTTCTCCTTTGAATGTAGAATCTATAAAAGTATAATACAAAAAAAAATGGAGAATAGAATCGTGATTGTAGGGCAGAAGGGTGGCAGGAAATGTTGAGATGTTAGTCGGGTATAAATTTCCAGCCATAAGAGGAATAAGGTTGGGGAACCAATGTATGGTGACTGTAATGTGTCATGTCAAATATATTTGAAAGTTGTTAGCAGAGAGAGGCAGAGACATAGGCAAAGGGAGAAGCAGGCTGCCTGCAGAGAGCCCGATACGGGACTCGATCCCAGGACTCCAGGATCATGCCCTGAGCCAAAGGCAGATGCTCAACTACTAAGCTACCCAGGTACCTCCATTCTACTCTTTAAAGTTATGGAAGGCTCCAGAGAGCTTGTGCTTATGTGGGTTATATCTATTCATAGATATGTGTTAGAAATTAAAACTCAGCAATTTTTAAAAATTCACAAATTCACATTATTTTCCAAAAGAAAAAAATCGGTATCATTATACAGTTTTGCAAATATCTTTACAGTATGGTTTAACTGAAGACTGGTAGATTTTCTTATCTTCTATTAAATTCACAATAATACTCTGTTTAATTGAAGTAGGTGAAGGGAATCCTGCTTTATACAGATATAGAGAAAAGAATGGAATATTTTACTTGTGTTTTCAGGTAATTGCAGACTTTTTTCTTTGCTACCACATCAAAACTCAACATATGGTATTTTCTTAGAGTTTAGTTGCATTGTGGAACTTGGAGCCTATTAATGAATATTTCATATTCAGTTATGTTAAAATCCACTAGTTTATCTTGGATTTTCAGTGGATGTTTTCCCAAGCATGGTTTTGTAACACCATGCATTGGTCATTTGGAAAATACCAGTTCACTGACTTACACAAGTCTTTCAAATGTTGACATATTTCATTCTAAAATTCAAATAATCAAAAAAAAATAAAATAAAATTCAAATAATCACATTTGTCATTATCACCACTGATCTAACCAGAAGAGTTTTAAGTACCAGGAGACAGTTAAGTTTATGGCGGTAGATAACACATTTCCAACATTTTAACTTTTGACTGAAGGCTCAGATTTACTGTTGGCAAAAGGTGCTGTCTCTTTTGCCCTGGAAGTGACAGGCTCACTTTGTTCATTATTAGGAAAATGTCTGCCAAATACACAGGTTTAGACAACCACCGCTTGTCGGTCGTTCTTCCAGGTAAAACTGGAAAAAAGTGATTGGTAATGCTTACATCTCAATTGCCTAACTACTTTTTCCTTGAACCACCTGTTACCCTTTAGTATGCAGCAGAAGTGTTTTATGCACATTTCTCGTCTTATCAGGGAATAGAAAAAAAATGTGTACTTGAGGTTTACTTTCAGTTTAATAAAATTTAATCTAAATTTAATAGATATTTTAACTGCTCCTTTATGAGTATTCTTAAGTAAAATTTACTTTTTAAAACAACCACTGTTCATGCAGTGAGCATTACAATGACCAGGAGGCCAATTTGGTTTCAAAGCCTGGGTACATGCTAGGGCCAACCACCCCCAACAGTTTTATACACTGTGGTTTTTCCACCATCAGTTGAAATGTTAACACAGAAAAAAAAAAGACAAATAATGTCTTAGCGTTATGGCAAAAACAAGTTTGACCTTGTAGATCTCCTGCAAAGTTCTCAGGGATCCCCTGGGGCTTTCCAACCATACAGTGAGTAACCCTCATCTACTGGTTTCTGTATGCCTCTCTATTGTCCTCGCTAAGTGAAAAGACCCATTTGCACTAGATCCATACTAAACATCTGGGGAGAGAGATGACAATTTTCTCCTCGATCTCACCATTTTCAACAATTTCATTCTTTCCTTGATGTGCACGTTGTACCCTTCAACAGAAGGCGGTGACGTTTCCAGAGGACCACAGAACTAACACCCATCAATTGACTGGGTCCCAAGACACATGGCAGAAACAGAGGAGACAAGAGACTACAAGGAAGGAAAGCACAAAAGATACAAAACCCAAAGAAAGAGAATAGGGGAAAGAAAGAGAGATGATCAGAGGAGAGAAAGCAGGAAGGGAATAAACGAAGAGAGAGAAATATAAGAGCAAAGAAGAGAAGACAAAGAGAAGGGGTCTGGAGGTGAGATCTCTAATGCAGTTTGTTAGAAAGTCTCAGAATCGAGGGATCTGGGTTCAGCAGGATCACATCTAGCCTTGACTTTGCAAGTCACTGTCCTTTCTGCAAAATGAGAGGGCTGGAAAGGCAAGGAATGGTACACAGAAGGCCACCGCATAGGAACTGTGGGAGTCCCTGCCTCCCTCAAATTGTGAGCAAACTCTCCCGTGTCTGCGGGTTTTTCCCTAGTGCACAGAGTGGCTTGTTTTCATCAGTTACTCAAAGCTCTCTTTACCAAATTGTATGAAGAACCACCTACTTGGACGGTTTATATCTTTTCTAACCCTAAATCTTGATGATTCTTGCATGGAAGGGGACCCTGTAAACTGACACTAAAATTGTTTTCTGGCTTTAGAGGTTCACCTTCATTGTCTTTTTTGACTCTGAGCAAAATTCAGTATGAAGTCTCTGGCCTCTATAATGATTTTTTCATTCCTATGTTGGGGTCAGGGGGTGGGGCAGCAGTCACTGGGGGTCCGGAACCCTGTCACACTGCAGTGCCCAGCAGGTAGGACAGGTGGGAAATGTGAAGTCCCCGGGGGCCACCAAACAGAGCTACTGCCCATGGCGTGCATGCAAACAGAAATGGCTTCACTCTGCATGCCAGAGCCGCAGCTCCTCTGGTCTCAGCTTGTTGACTTGGTCCCAGGGAAGGAACAAAGCTGGCCAAGTCCAATGAATGGCCGGCAGTGGAAAACCAGTGCTGCTGTCTGCTGGCAGGCAGGGCGGGCCGACACCACACTTGGTCAGCTCCCCCCTAGCGGCGCTCTCCTTCCCCCACCATGGCTGGCTTTGGCAGGGCTGCCAGGCCTGGGAATGCAGGAAGCTCTGGGTCACGGTGACCTCTAGTTGCTGATGCCAGATGAAATATGCCCTGGAGGTTCTCCAGGGTCACATGGTGTGTGGAGCAAGAGAAGGCAGGGCTGCTCTTGTGCTGACAAAGTGGATTTTGGCTCCAAAATGGCGCCCCTTGGGGAGTAGGAGGGGTTGTGGGTGGGAAGGGGGGGCCGGCGAGGCAGTGGCGTGAGAGTGGGCAATGGGGAGAATCAGTCTTGCTTTTTTTCATCCTCCTTAGCCTTCCAGGAAGCCACTTGCTCCTGGAGATGGAGGCACACCCCCAAATCTGTGGCGCAGAAATTTAGGGAAAGGTTTCTGTGCGTTCTTGGTGTTTATTTGGCAGGATGCGTTTGTTTCTAGCTCTCCACACCCGGGGCCTCATAGCCCAATAAAGCTGGAGAGTAAATGGGATTTGACTTAATGCTCCTCAGTAGTTCAACCACTCAAAATGGAAAGGAAGTGGGCTTCCAGCCCCTATCTGGGAAAATACGGCCCCTGCCTTTTCCTTCCTGCTGAAATCTCTCTTCACTTTATGCTTACATGTTGTTCTCCTGAACCCCAGACTCCTAGAGCAGGCTCAGCTGTTCCAAATAAGGTCTTTACCAGAAAGCCAAAGATGGACAGCAATCTTTGGTTCCACTTGGGTTTGCGGTGCCCAAATACAGTCCCTTGACCTTGGCCTGGGCAGAGGGAAGGGGCTTGGCTACTTTCGCTTTCAGGAGTCAGGAGCAGAGGCCTAAAATGGAAACAGCTGAGAAGAAAGAAGCCAAGTCAAAAACAAGATCCAGCTGAAGGAGGTCAGGCCCGATAAGCAGGCTGACCACAGGCTTGAAAAGGAGGTCAGGCCCCAGGAGCTGGGAGTGTTTCTGCCAAGGGAGGACAATGGCCCGTGAGGTAGGTGGGCTGTGCTCTTCCACCCCACATTCTGCTTCACTTAGCAGAGTGAGGCCTTGCTGGCTTCCCTCTCTTTCTCTGCTGACCGCTGAATTTTCTAGGCTTCGTTGAAATGGGGAGAGGAAGGGTATGCCTGAAGAACTAGAGGCGAGGAATCTTTGGGGAAAATGAAACACATCCAAATCTCCAGCTCCGATCTCACCTCCTCCAACAACCCTTGCCAAGTCACTCCCCATGGGTCTTGGCTCTACCTCTCTACCCCACTCTGTTGCACTTCATATTTTGTTTCTGGTATGTATCTCAAACTGTCACATAATAAATTACTTGGTAATGGTAATGCCTGATATTTATACCATGTATCTCTGTTTGCAAAGTCTATTGCTTTTGCGAATATTAACTCAGTTGTTTTCTATAATGGTCTTGAGAAAGAACTGAATGGGTATTGATAGTCTGCTTTATACAGACGCAAACTAGTACAGAAAGCATAGACCTTGATTCCCTCAGGGAAGAGTTTGAATAAAAGCGTTATCACTGGCTCACTATGTGAGCTGGGACAGCTTCCTTGACCAGCTCGAGCAGGTGGTGCCACCGCGAGAGAGATCTGGACCCCCTTACTTGTTACTGGAGTCATTTTAGCTTCCACCAAGAGCTACATTTTTGGTAAAAGAAAATCCTGCCCTGGCACACGCAGAAGAAAAAAAGATTATTTTGAAGGCATCATATTTTTACCAACATTCTATTTGGAACCCTGAGCAAATGCCATGGTTTTCTAGCATCAAAACAAGTTTATTCCAAAGTTTCTTTTGGAAATTTGAAGGCAGTGAACTCTGCCAGAGTTCACATCATAGCTTTCCTTGGCAACAGTGCCCCTGGGTCATTACCACTTCTCTAGGCACATCCCTGCACCCCTGTTCTGCTTTGATTCCTTTCCCTTTTCCCTTCTGCACACTACCGCTTGCGACCCTTTGCATCGCCCCTTTGAAGCTTGCTCGTCTATGCCGATAAGCTCTCTCCTATTGCTCGTCTTTTTACAGGATTCATTCCATACTCTCTTCCATAACTGGAACCTGGTATCCCCATTTACCACTTCCACTTACCTGGAAGTTCTCTTATCTGGAATGCTAATATATATATATATATATATATATATATATATATTTTTTTTTTTTTTAAATCTTACCTGGAAATAGAGCAATGTGACTTTTTTCTATACCATATATTGCTGCTTCCAAATTATCCTCCTTCCTCCAGTTCCCTCTCTCTTGAAAAACAAACAAACACCTGGCATTTAGCTATACCATCCAAATACCACATTCCACACTCCCTCCTCCACCCCACTGCCATCCTGTTAACCATGGACCTCTTAATCTCTCTTCACATCCATTGGTTCATTGAAGACTAAGGCCCACAACTTGTTCCCCTTCCTTCCCTAAGTTGGGCCATTATTCTGAGTGATCAATATCCAGAGGATTGTCTGATTCCTTGGCTTTCAGAAACTTTAAAATTTCATCCTCAGACCACAAACCTCTATCATTGCATCTCTTACCCCTTCCTGTGTTCTCTGGTGTCCTGGAGATTTCTTGTGCTGTCCATGCCTACCTTTCTCCACTAACAGTCCCTTTCTGCTTTCCTGTTCTTCTAATCATCCTGTCCAGCCTGGATGGCCATTCTCTTATTGGGATCATAAATCCCTCTCCTTGGACATTGCACATTCTGAATTAGCTCCACTATCTGTTTCCTCTGCTCCTGCACTTAGATCACTGAGCCAGCTGGGGGAAATCAAGTCACCACATGGGTTGATGTCACTATAAATTCATGGATCCAACCTTTATCTGGCCCTCAGTGACACCTCTATAGTCTTTTATGTATTGAGAATTTGGTCCTTTTCCTATTTTCTACCACAGACATTTTAGATTCTTCTGGAAACTCCATTGCCTCATCCCATGGCTCTGTTACTCTCAGTATTTGCTATGTCACAATAATGTTGAGGTTATCAGATGAGAATTATAGTCTTATCTTGGCTACACCTGCTTCTGTGGAATAGGTGTCTCTTCTTTCAGGCCAATTTCCCCCTGAGCTCTGGATCTTATCACATATCTCTTCTTCCTCCAGAACTTTGATCTAGCAGTTCTCTCCTGTTCTTTGTATCTTCAACCTTTTCTTCGCTTTACTTGCTTTTCCCATTCAGCATGAAAAACTACCCACTTATCCCACCTTAGGAACCCATACTTATTATAAATTGCATTCTGTTGACATTTCCTTTAGCCAACATTCTCTGCTTCCTACACCTAAAAACTATTTACTGTATACTTAGCAATTACTGACTCTGCTTCTCCATCACCCACTCTTTCCTCAACCAGCCACAGCCTAGGTGCTGCCTCCATTACTCTGCATATGGCCTTAAAGTGAATAAACACACAGGTCTTTGAGGCCCCTTTTTCTTGACATCTCTACAATATTTGATCCTCTAACTATTTCCTGTCTCTTGAAGTTTCTCTTTCCTTAGTCTCAAGGATAGCACTTTTCCTGTTTTACCATTCATTTACTTTGTTTCCTTTGCAAGGTAATAATATCAAAAATAGCAAGTATTTCTTGAGTATTCACTATTTGTCATGCTGCATGGTCATGTATTTATACACATCCTATTACTTGGTTGATAGGAGCCTCGGAGGTAGGTGCAGTTATTATTCACTCTTTGCAGATGAGGAAGCAGGAACAGTAGTGTTCAACTGACTTGTTCAAATCATGCTACTGCTAATGAGCAATTGAATTGGGATTTCAACTCAGGTATTCTGGCTCCAGGGCAGGGACATAACCACCATGGATCCTACTGTCCCTGTTTCCTAATGACTTTATGTCTGGGTTTTCAACTTTAACCTTTTCCTTTTCTCATCCTACATACTCTTTGCAAATGAACTTGTCACCCACTCCTATATTTGGTTAACTCCTAATTCTGTAATTCAGGTCAAGAAATAAGAAATCCAGCTGGAGTTATTATTAAAAAAAAAAAAACTTTTTCTCTGATCTTTCCTTGATCTCAGTTTCTTTATCTGTGAAGTAAGAATAATAATAGCACCTACCTGACAGATGTATGTAAAAAGCTGATCTACCTTCCTGGCCAGCTGATTACTTTTCTACATCCCTACTTGAGTGTCCCACAGGTATCTGACACTCAACAGTTTGATTCTGAACTGAATGTTGCCTTGAAATATTTCAATATTGATGACTTCCCTCCCTTCTTGTCAGTCTGGTTGTCCAATGGGTAATCTTTTCCTTCTTTTGGTCCTCTATTTAACCTACTCCAGGTTGGATCCTGTTGATTCTAATACTTAAATTGACTTCATTGCCTAAATCTAGGCCCCTAAACCACTATGATTCCAGACAATTGTAGGGTTTTCCTATCTAGATTCTTGCCTCTACTTTTGTGGTCCTGAAATGGTACTAAAGTAAAAAAAAAAAGAAGGAAGAAGAAGGAAGAAGAAAGAAGAAAGAGGAAAGAAGAAGAAGAAAATCATATGATGTCTACGTTCCTCTGCCTAAAATTTTTCGATGGCCCTCCAGTGCATTATTTTTGTTGTTTAAAATTCTCCTTGCTTTCCTGCTTTGTCTTATTTTTGACACTCTCCCAACTTTTTACTTCTTGCCCCAACAACTTGAAACTACTGGCAATCCTTCAAATGTCAGGTTCTCTTGCAGCTCATCATATTTATAAATGCAGCTTTCCCTACTCATCTCCTCTTTCTCTGACATCTCTTTGTGTTCAAGACTCAGTGCAGGTGTCCTCTCTCGCATAAATGTTTTATCCTAATGCCCACGGAGTACTTTGGTGCTTTCTCTGAGTTTCTATAGCACCGGGTTCATACTTCTGTCGATCAATTAGCATTCAGCATCATGTTTCTTAACTTCATGTTGCCCCAGATCTGCCAAAGCTAGGGTGGGTAAACAACGGCCTGTGGGTGAAATTTGATCTCTTAACCTGATTTTGTAAATAAAGTTTTCTTGGAATACAGGCATGATCATTCATGTAAGTATTCTCTGTGGCTGCTTTTATACTATAAGAGCAGAATTGAATAGTTGTGACAGAGACCATTTGATCCATGAGGCCAAAATATTCACTGTTTGGTCCCTTGCAGAAAATATTTACAGACCAATGATCTTACATCAATTATTGAGCACCACTACAGCCAGATTCTTAGAGATGCCAATGCCTGGAGGGAAGAAGTAGATCAAGATCTTGCAGAGGATGAATGGCACAGGAAGGGGTATTATTTGGATGAGTCAGATACACACTGTGAGGGGTCATGTCCCTACCCAACCCCACTGAGAATGTTGTAATGATCTATGTCCACACACATGTCCTTACGAAACACCTCTTAGGAGTGTTGTAAGTCAGGGACTGTATGTTTTTCATCTTTTGTCTTCCATGCCCAGCATGCTAATAAGTTATTAGAAGTTTAAAAAAGAAGGCAAGCTTAAGCAGGAAGAATTTTTGCAGGACCCTGGGATATACTCACAGAATCCAAGGAAGGTGAACACCCAGTCCTTGGAAAACGCATAGCAGTGGAACAGATATATGACTGCCATCAGCATCCAGTCTGTCTTGTGTCTCTGCTGGTTTTCACTGTGCCAGCTTCAGTTTTCTCTTTTACCATGGACTTCCTCCAACTAACAATAAGCATGGTCCTTTACAGCTCCTGAATACTTTGTCCTATAGTTTATAGCCATTGACCAGACCATCCTGATTTTCTATTTCTCAAATCCCAAGGTACTAAGTCAGTTGACTGTCACTTGTGGTGAGAAAATGAAAGTTTTTGTGATACATATTGATAAATTGGAGAAAGGAGAAGGCCCAAAAAAGAAGTGGAACTGTTCTTTTTTTTTTAAGATTTATTTTTGAGAGAGAGAGAAAGCAAGAGATGGGGAGGGGAGAGAGAGAGAGAGAGAGAGAGAGGGAGAGAGAGAGAATCCTCAAGCAGACTCCTTGCTGAGCATGGAACCTGATGCAGGGCTGGATCCCAGGACGCTGAGATCATGACCTGAGCCCATATCAAGAGTTGGTTGCTTAACCACTTGAGCCTCCCAGGCCCCCAAGGATGGTACTGTTCTAAGAAGAAAGGGTGCTGGACACATAAAGCAATAGGTGCATCCTATAGTAGGTCCTGGTAGGTTCCCCTATGGTAGCACTTGGTAGGTGCTCCCCACAGCAGCAAGTAAGAGGTGCTTAACCAAGATATATTGCCTCAATAAATGAATGCCTGAGTGAAATGAATAAAGGATTTAGCCTCTTCAAGTCTTTTTTTCTTCTGTAAGATGAGAATAGCATTTATTTTGTAGGCTTGTGTTGAGAATAAAGTACTTGTGTACGACTCGGCAGATAATAGACACTCAGTAAATACTATCTACATTTCTAATCCCTCATCTAGGTTGGGATTGGGAGGGGGATTTAGGAAGACTGTAACATAGCCAGTCACCATTTAAAATTTCATCAGCATGATGGTCTGATAAAATCTCTATCAGTCTCTATGTACCATCTTGTTTCCTAATCATACTTAAGTCAACATAAATAAAGCCCAAGACTCTCCCTTGCTTCAGGGAGACTTGCCACATTCCCAAAGGGAAACTCAAGGGCATCAAAGAACAAACTTTCATTTTTACCTATAAGAGACTATATTCATATGTTAAGAAGACTAAGGGTAACTCAAGATTAAAAATTCCTGACCTCCTGGATCAATGTTTATTCTTCCACAAGCAAAGCTTCAGCTTGCTTGTTCACCAAATCAGCTCACACAGCCCACACCCAAACTATTGATTCTTGTACTTTCTTGAATGTGCTGTCTCTCTTGGGTCACTTTTTCTTTTGATCTCATATTAAAGTGATTTTTCCTGCCTTGTTACTTTACCTGCATAGCTCTTCGTCCTTCAGCATCTGCTCTGGCTCTTAACGTTCCTGGCTCATGCCCATCTACCCCCAGAAGTCATTTAACAACTTTTCCCCAGATCGGGTACAGAACATTTATGCTCGAGCCAGTTATCTTGCGGCTCTCACCTCCTACCTTAATCTTCCTTACCAAACTGTACCAAAATTCTAAACCCTTAATGGGCAATACTAACAAAGATTTCTGATAAATGTAAATTTCTGTCCACTGACAAAATGCTTTAGACTAACATTGATAACCAAAGCTTCCAACAGCTCTCCCATGGTGGTGTTAGTAAAGCTGTCCCACTCCTTATTATAGCTCCTGTCTCCTAGATGATTAACAGTTTTGGGAGATGAAACTTCTCTTTTACTGAGAAGAGTTTCTTCAATCTTTCTGTAAGGGGCATTTTCTGATGGTATCTCCTGGTGCTAGAATACATTTCACAGGTTGTCTATTACATTGGTTTTGTCTGAATCTTCTCTAGGTGTCCCCAAGGAGTGACTGAATCTGTACTTATAATTTATTCATGACTTCTAAAGGAATACCTATTTCTTCCATCTGCCAAATTAGACATTTCCCACTCTTATCTGATTCTTTCTTATACACTGAGGAACATCTTGCCCTCCTGTGAACTTTAACCATGAAATCCTCTGATATCCATTAGAGACCTTTGATGTACCCTCTTCTCCATATGACAGCTTGTATAACTATCTGGGATCCAGACTGTGTCTTCGTTTTCTCTTTTCCAGCAACATCATCCTTAAAACCTTTAACTGTTGCTCATATGTTAAGGTTTTGAGTCCACTTACCTTTCCTCAGGATAGAGTCTAATTTATCAGTTTTCTTATTAAAATTCTTAATTTGGGGGCATCTGGATGGTGCACTCAGTTAAGCATTTGACTCTTGGTTTCTGCAGGTTGTGATCTCATGATCATGAGATAATGAGCCCTACATCAGAGTCTGTGCCCAGCATGGAGTCTGCCTCAGATTCTCTCCATTCCGCTCTGCCCCTCCAGCTTGTGTTCTCTCTCTCAAATAAATCAATCTTTAAAAAAAGATTTTTAATTTTAACCAGCTGGCTCTCCTTGAGGCCTGTAGAATAGAGGATGTCTAAAATGTCCTTCAGGCATAATAAATATTAAATACATAGGCATTAGGAATTCTCTTTGGATACAGAGACATTCTAAGTTGGAAACATTTGCTGAGGGTAGAAGATTAAGCCCAAGTAAAAATTAGGATGCCTGTTTTCATAATTGTGCTAGTCCTGTCCTAAAAGCAGAAGGAGACTATCATCATGGTAGCATGAACAAAATCCATCAATGGTTACCCTGGCCTTCTTCTAGTGTTTTGGATGTGTCAAGCTTTTTTCACCTCAAAACCTTTGCAAGTGTTTTTTCCTTTGCCTGGAATACTCTCTGCAACCTCTTTCCCAAGTCTATGGGAAACTTCCCCTTGCTTCCTTTACCCTCCACCCTAGTCCCCCTACCTAATTCAGGTGATCCATCATTATTTTCCAAACTACCTTTAACTTCTCCTTATGGCAGACATCACAATTATAAATACATTTTTTGCATTATTATTTAGCACCTATCTTCTCCACTAGACTGTAAATTCCAGAAAGGTTGCAATCCTTTCTGCATTTGTTTACAGCAAAATTCTTAGTGTCTGGCAGAGAGTCTGGTTTATGTTGGGAATTCACATGGTATTTGCTTGATGAATGAATGAATGAATGATTCCTAGAGCATATTGTTTTCTTTCTTTCTTGCTTACATTCATATATGACCTTATTCTTTTCAAAGGGTTTACATGTTCCTATCATTTTAGATAGGGGAGGGTGATACTATCCCAATTTCCATCTAATGAAACTGAGGTCCAGAGAAAGGAGCTAGCATAAATTCATTTAGCTGGTGGCATGTGGAGCTGTGATCAGAGTTGGGACTACATGTTGACTCAGTCCAGTACTCTTTCCAGTAATAATTTTTAAGAATAAAGTTAAAGAGTTTCTTTTAGAAATAATTTAAATGCACATAATGTGATTTTTAAAAAGATTTATTTATTTTAGAGAGAGCTTGAGTGGGAGGAGGGGCAGAGGAAAAGGGAGAGGGACAGACAGATGCCCCACTCAGCAGGGAACCTGACGCTGGGCTCTATCCCAGGACCCTGAGATCCTGACCCAAGCCGAAATCAAGAGTCAGATGTTCAACCGACCGAGCTATCCGGGTACCCCAAATTTTTTTTAATCTTGGAAAAAAAATACTATCTAATTCTTGGAAACATCTAGGTAAAATCAAATCCCCTGACTTTTTTTTTTTTTTAAGACTTAATTTTTTAGAGCAGTTTTAGATTTATAGCAACATTGAGCAAAAGGTACAGAGATTTTTTTTTCCCTATGCCCCTTGCAATCGCATGATTTTGATGGCTTGATTTTTTTATCATGTGACTTACTATGGAGAAGAATGAAAAGAGAAGATCTCACTGACTCGGTCCCATTTCTTCGGGGTTCATAGAGCTTCAGACAGACTGTACAGAATATATATTGATTAAAAACAGGACACAATTTCTCCACCTGAACACATTTCATTTATTTTCTTATGAGAGCAATTGGTCAAAATGAAAATTTAGTTTCTTTCAAACCAATGGTTTAAAAAATTAAAAATTCTCTCAAACATGCCTTTTGCTTCATCGTATGTCTATCACATACTTCTTTTGTATTGGTTTACTTTATTCTATTAGTCATTACATTTGCAATAACGTGTAGATTTGAAAGTATCACAACGTCATTCCTTCATAGAAATTCCCATATATTGGCTTGTTTTTCCCACTGAATCATGCTACTTTTCTTTCCTTATTTCAAATTAGGATGGTCTGCATTCAAAAATCCTATAATCCCAAGGCAGTCCTATAGCACAAACTTACTTTAAGTGAAAAATTACATACATGACTACAAGTATTACACTGAATTAATATATAATTTTTAAACTATTCCCTAATTTGTAGACTATCTGATTTATATCTCAGTTTATACAACTCCTGCATGTGGTATCATTTGTTTTCATTTCTCCTTGGAATCGGCCAGGCTTTGATTCATGAGGGAAGAGAAGTTTCTTAGAATGCAGTATTCTTTTCTCACTTTGGAAAAAATAACATTTCATAGAATCCTAAGGTCTTACGGTGGCAGGAGATTTTATAAGCCATTTAGACCTACTGCCTTTGAATTTTCTCTGCAAATAAGCCCTCCAAACTCATATCTTCCCTTCTTGAATACTTCGTGTGACAGGCAAGTTACCACCTCACTTCTATATACACCCAGGGGTAAACCAGGTTGCCTACCCAACTAAAGGTCCCTCTAATTCCTAGCAGGCTTGTGAAACACAGGGCTTCATTTATGTCTGAACAGTAGCTTCCCTGAAATTCTGGACATCTGGAAAGTGTGCTCTACATTTGGGTCCAACATGTGATTGTTTAGACTGTCTGGTAGCAAGGCAGGCTGACTTCAGTTTGGGGCTGGAGGCAGGGGCATGTTGACAGCAGCTCTCAGGACATGTGGGTCCCTGACTAGCTGCTCTCTAGAAAGAGAATGTTTTAAGTGAGCTTAGGTTTCTAAATGCTTCCTTCAAAAGTACCTGATTGCCACTGGGAGGATTAAAACAGGAGAATATGGAACATGTGAATTAATTACTCTTTTTCACTGATTATTTTTTTACTTAACATTTGGCAGCACACTTCAAAATTTTATTTTTTAGAATCTGTTTTTCTTTCTTTTTCTTTCTTTCTTTCTTTTTTTTTTTTTTTTTTTTTTTGCTTCAGAACAGCTGTCCAGAATGCTGATAGACTGGCAACTTTTCTTAGTATGATTTTATGCACATTCTTTTACACTTGTTGGCTCACACCTTACTCCTTGCATTCAGAAATCTTTGTTCCTACCTTCTGTAGAATAACATAATCTCGTAACATAATAACATAGTTTTACTAATGTCAAATCAGGTATTTCCATCTTCCTGCAAAGGAAACTGCAATAAAGGTAGCACCTTTAAAATTTCTTATCCAAGGGAAGTGGAGTAATATTTTAAGTTATCAATCTGTTTTGTTCTAGCAGTGTTTCCCTCTCCCCTCCCTCTCTCTGCACCCCTGTACTTAACTCTACTTGATTGCCTCAGGGGAGGCAGTGAAAGGGCTGAACTCAGAAATAGCCTGCTTGTCTTTCTGACATTTGTCATGGAAAAGCAGAAGCCCTCAGGGGAACTTTGAGAGTTTTTGTGGAGAAGGTAAAAGGTTGGTATTTAAGGGTATAGACAAAGTGTTTTGGCCAGAAGCAAGCAGAGGAGAGAGCCGAGTATTCCTCTGGGCACTGTGTACAGAAGTGAGGGGGTGGGGTGGGGAGAGGAGAGAGAGAGAGAGAGAGAGAAGCAATGATTCAGAAAGAAGAATCTTTCCCCCTACTTCCCACTACTGCTGATGGAACAGTAACTAGACCCTAAAGAGGAAATAGCTGCTTCATGCATGGAATACGATGTGAAAATTGATAGAGAAGCCTTGTAAGAAAAATTCCCTTTCCTCAAGAGTGACAGAGAAACACTGGGGAGTTTCCAGATATAATAGGCTATGCAGCATGGGACAATGGATGCAGCCACCATGTGGACCTATGACTATGAATCCATTGCCATGGCACTCCCACCTTGCTATTGCATATGGAATCCTAACTATGCCATAAGCTTGGGAGAAAACGGTTGGGGTATAAGTCTCAGGAAGAACTGATGATAGGGACGTCTGAGTGGCTTAGTGGTTGAGCATCTATCTGCCTTTGGCTCGGGACCTGAATCTGGGGTCCTGGGATTGAGTCCTGCATCAGGCTCCCCCTGCAGGAAGCCTGCTTCTCCCTCTGCCTAGGTCTCTACCTCTCTTTCATGAATAAATAAATAAAATCTTAAAAAAAAAAAAAAAAAAAGAATTGATGATAAGTTTGCCAACCCAGAAGGGTAGAAACTCAGTATGGAAATATCACATTGAATTATAGGTTTATATGATAGCTTAGCATGTGGAGTGAGAGGAAAACTTGCTATAAAACTAAGAATTATTTTTCTCGCTTAAAAACATTAAGGTAGATTAACATACAGTCAAGTTCTGTGAGCTTTGGGAAACATTCCATCTTATAACCACCACCACCATTATATAAAACAGAGGACCGTTCTCTCACCCCCCTGGACTGTCTAGGACTCCTTTGTCCCTCTCCCCAGGCAACCACTGATTTGTTCTTCACCCTATAGATTTGGCTTTGCAGGATTGTCCTATAAATGAAGTCATGCCCTGTTGAAGTCTTTCAAGTCTAGACTCTTTCATTTAGAATAATGCATTTGAGCTTCACCCATGTTGCTGTGTGTATTGGTAGTTGGCTCCTTTTTATTACTAAGATGTGAGTATGTATGTATGTATCATAGTTTTTTCCAGATTTGGCTGATTGCAAATAAAGCTGCTATAAATGTTTACATGTTTTTATGTGAACATAGGTTTCCATTTTACTTGGGTAAAATATCTAGGAGTAGGATTGCTACATGTGTGATTTATGTTTAACTTTATAAGATACTTTCGAATTGATTTCCAAAGGGGCTGTAACAATTTGCTTTCTCGTCAGCAATGCAGGAGGAGTTTTACTTTGCTTCACTTTGTATTGTCAGGTTTTTAAGAAATGTTTTATTCTAATAAGCATGTAATGGTATTATATTATGGTTTTAATTTGCATGGTTTGCTTGCCATTTTAATATTTTTGGTAAATTATCCATTCAAATATTTTGGCTACTTTAAATTTTTTTATTTAATTGTTGAATTTTTCAGAATTCTTTGTATGTTCTGGCTACAAGTCCAGATATGTCATTTGGGAATACTTTCTCCTGGTCTGTGACTATTATGCTTCTATCAGGTCTTTTGAATTGCAGAAGTTCTTATATTTGATAAAGTCCAATATATCAAAATGTCTTTTATGGCTTATGCTTTGTCTAAGAACTCTTTGTATATTTTTAAGGTTACAAAGGTTCCCCCCCACCTTTTTTCTTCTAGAAGTTTTATAGTTTTTACATTTATGTTTATAAATTCTTTTTTGAGTTAAGTTTTGCATAAGGTACACGGTGTGGATCTAGGTTTTTTTTTTATTTTTGTTCCTTTCTTTTTCCTTTTCTTTTGCAAATGTGCACAGTTTTCCGCCTATTTGTTGAAGAGATTACCTTTTGTTGAATTGCCTTTGCATCTTTTTTGAACTCCATTGACCACGTGTGGGTCTTGGACTCTGTTTTGGTGCCCTGGTCTATATTTCTAACAACCTTTCTCTGATATCAAATTGTTTTGACTATTACAGCTTTATATTAAGTCTGGAAATTAGGTAGTATAACCCCTCCAACTTTACTTTTCCTTTCAAAGTTGTTTTATTTTTTCTTGTTTCATCACCTTTCTTTGTAAATATTAGAATCAGCTTGTCAATTCCTAAAAACAAAACAAAACAAAAAACAAAAAAATGGGATTTCAACTAAAATTGTATTGAATCTATACATCCGTTTAGAAAAAAATTAACATTTTAACTTTCCAGTAATTTGAAAGATTTATGAATGAATATTCATGCTTTTTGCTGCTATTATAAGTATTACTTTTTTGGATTTTAATTTCTAATTATTCATTGTTGGTATAGAGAAATGTGATTGACTGCATATATCCTGCACTCTTGCTGAACTCATGTATGAGTTCCAACAGCTTTTTTGAGTATTGTTTGAAATTCATTCTTTAGGCAATTGTTACCTGTGAAGAGAGACTCATTTCTTCCTTTCCATTCTGTTCGTCTTTTTTTTTCCCCCTTGACTTATTGCATTGGATTGTACTTTTGGTACAATATTAAGTAGAAGTGGTGAGAACAGATTCTGGTCTTGATCCTGGTCTTAGGGTGGAAAGTATTTAGTCTCTTACCATTAATGTTAATCATTAACATCATTAAGCTTAATGATGTTAACTTAATTCTTTTGTGTGTGCCCTTTATCAGATTGTGGAACTTCTCCTTTATTCCTAGTTTACTCAGAGCTTTGTTTGTTTCATTTAAATCAGGAATGACCGTCAAATTTTGTTTAAAAAATTTCTCTGTAGCTTGTGAGATCTCTATTGTTTTTTCCTCTTTATTCTGTTTATATGATGAATTACATTGGCTGATAATTGAATGTTAAACCAGCCTTGCATTCTTGTGATCAACTCTACTTAGTTAGGACTTATCATCCTTTTCATATGCAATTAGATTCTATTTGAAAGTACTTTATGGAAATTTTTATATTGATGTTCATGAGATATATTGGTGTATAATTTTATTCCTTCCTTTTTTCTTTTTTTCCCCCCTCTTTCGTCTGGTTTTAGTATCAGAGTACTGTTGGTTTCATAAAATTATTTCAAAGATTTTCCTTCCTACTCTATACTCTGAAAGAATTTGTGTGTATTTGGTATTGTTTCTTGAGAACTGTTTTTCATGATGAAAAATATCCAGATGTTTGTCTATATTTATTAAAAAAAATTCCTTACCTGACAAGTAGCTAAAATATGCCAAACCCTTTATTACATGAGGAAGTTTCTATCATGATCATTTTACTGTGAGGAATTTTGGGAGATAACCAGAAAAAGCACCTCCAATGGCACCAGCTCTAGGGCAAGTTTTGTTGATTTCTTAGAGTAAGAAATCTATTTGTTGGGCACAGACTTTGTACCAGACACCTAAGGGCTGTGTGTTCAGAATGTCTATTATGCTTCCCCAAATTAAGCAGTAAATACTAGTATTTCTCCAACTTTATAGGTGAGAAAATAGTACCTTTATGAAGTCTGGTAATTTTCTTTTTATATGAAGTGTCCAAATGATAGCACTACACTCTGTTTTTTAAAAAGGCTCTGGTGTTCTTTTCTGATTTTAAAAATAATTCATATTCATACTTGTTATAGAAAACTTAAATAAAATTTATGGACTATTTTTATTTTTTATAGAGACTCCCAGTCTTATTTCCATATGCAGCAAAATAGTATTTAGAGAATAAAGTGAGAAATGTTTTTATATCCTTATGCTTTCAAGAGCCCTTTCCCAACCATCTAGCAATAAAGATAACTTTTTCTTGAAAGAAAAAGACAATACTTTGAGAAAGTGAAATGTATGTGTTTTATTCCAAATCTCTTCTTTAAATAACTAGAGCTAAAGTCTGGAGAATTTAGATCACTGAATTTATTCCATGAATGACACACAGAATAAGAGCTCTCTCTCCCACACCACACAGCTTCCTGTGAATAAGAGTATGGTGAGGAAGAAGAGGACTAGTGATGCCAGTGTTAGATTCAAGCTTGACCTCTGTCACTGAGAAGGAGCCCAACATCCCATTTTTCACTTTGTAGAAACCCTAATTCCTAGTATTTGGCCCAGAAGTGTGGATGATAGAAACTCTAGATAGATTAAGGATACATGAGAGCCCAATAAATTGTTGACTGGATTCCTCAGTTATAACCTTGAGGGGCTGTAAGAGTCATAGAAATATCTCAACTACAATAGAACTGTTGAGCTAAATCACAGCTGTGGCTAAGGGGAGATATAAGGAAAACTCTATTCCTACCTAAGTTCTCTTTGTACATAAAGTAGGAATTTCTGTTTTTGTAAAAGTAAAGAGAAGAGACCACTTATCTTTGCTTCATGTTACCCACTCTTAGATTTGACTGTAGGACACTCACGTTCTCTGCTTGGTGGAAGCTTGTGGTTGTCTTGTCTAGCTCTACTTGAGGCAGGATGCAAGTGTTCAGTTCAGGAGCAGAGTTTGAAACTGAGGAGGAAGAAAAGTGATTTCTATATAGTGAAACCACTCTTTTGATCCTTTATAATTTTTGAATCATTAGATTGGATCTTGAGAGGAGATAAGAGTGTTTATTGTCTTCCACTGCAAACTCCAACATATTGATTGGTACATATGTTAAGAATCTTGAGAAAGAGTCTCAAAGACTAATGTTTGGAGCCTGGGCTCCAGGGGAAATTGAGGGTAGCTAGCATAGTAGGTGTAGTCTTTAATCTTTTGTAAGCCAAATTCTCTTGGATCTTTGACTTAGGTGATTGTCAGTGGCTCATATTTTATTTTATTTTTTAAAGATTTTATTTATTTATTCATGAGAGACACACACAGAGAGAGCGAGAAAGAGAGAGAGGCAGAGACACAGGCAGAGGGAGAAGCAGGCTCCACACAGGGAGCCCGATGTGGGACTCGATCCTGGAACTCCAGGATCATGCCCTAGGGCTGAAAGCAGGCTCCAAACCGTTGAGTCACCCAGGGATCCCAGTGGCTCATATTTTAATTATAGAGCTGGATTTCTACTGGTATGGATCTCTATAGCTCACTTTGGCATAGATATGTCCAATGTCATTGTGCTTCATTAAGCCTTTAAAATATTAATGATTGACCTTTGGTTCCTTGCACTATGTATTCCGCAGGATTGTATGTCTTGGCTTTAAAACTACAAAAGCTAAAACTAAATTCCACAAAGTTACATTAGAGACATGCTCACTAAATTGTATTAGGTGTTAGTAGTTAGCAGTAGATCAACCTGCCTAAATTCTGTTACTCTTTGGAATTGCATTCAATTCAATTCTAGAGCCAAGGAGAGAACCATAGAGCTCTAGCTCTTACCATCATTCCTCTTCCTCTGTGGGACTTCCTCAGCCTCATTACCTACTTCAATCTACTAAAGACTAAAAAATTTCTTTTCAAACTCTTAGGGAAATAAATGTCAAACAGCACTGATGTTCTACTTTACTCTCATGAGGGCAGCTACTAAAACACACACACACACACACACACACATACACACATACACACGAAGAAACAGAAAACAACAAGGTTAGGTAAAGATGTTGAAACTTTGTACACTGTTTGTGGGAATGTGCAGTAAGGAAGCCATATGAAAAATGGTATGACATCTCCCAAAAAAAGTAAAAAATAGAACTAATATATGGTTTACCAATTCTACTTCTGGGTATATACCCCCCAAAATTGAAAGCAGGGTCTCAAAGAGATATTAGTACACCCATGTTCATAGCAGCATTATTTAAGATAACCAAAGGGTAGAAGCAACCCAAGTGTCCACTGACAGGTAAATGAATATACAATATATGTACAATGGAATATTATTTGACCCTAAAAAAGAAGGAAATTCTGATACATGGTGCAACATGCCTGAACCTTGAGGACATTATGCTAAGTGAAATAAGCCTGTCATTAAAAAGTCAAATGCTGTATGAGTCCATTTATATGAGCTATTGAGAATAGTCAAATTCATGAAGACAGTAAGTAGAATGGTGGTTGCCAGGGGCTGAGAGGAGAGGGAAAGGAGAGCTCTTGTATAATGAATATAGCATTTCTGTTTTGCAAGGGGTAAAGAGTTCTAGAGATCAGATGCAGCACAGTGTGAATGTACTTTACTGAACTGTACACTTAAAATTGGTTGGGATGGTAAATTTTATATTATACATATTTTAACACAATTTAAAATAAAATAATGAAAAACGCTAAAAATATTCTTCTCAAGGAGAAGTTAGACTTGGCTATATCCCCTTTTACTGTCATTTCAGTTTGCCTGTCCTCCGAGATCTCAAACTTTCCCTTAAAGAACATTTTCTTTTTCTCCAGTTCAAACCATCTTGCTTCCTTTACCTGAGATAAAGTTTAATACAAATACTTCATTGGAAGGTCCAATGTCAGGCAGAAAATGTGAGGGAAAAGATGATAAGGAGTAGAAGAGGCAAACAAATATAAGGCGGTAGTTACTCAGCTGGCCACCTCTTCATTAAAAATTCACCAGTGGTTGTTCAGTCAGATGTGTCATCTCTGGAAAGAAGTGTGGAGAGGAATTTATTTTGTCAGCTCCTTACCACCACCTGCCACTCAGTAGTAATTAATTTCTCATTATGGAGAGTTACCCTAGTACCTTTAGGTTGCACAGTCTGGCCCCTTTAAAGGTTTAGTACTTAGGGAAGCCAGGTCCTATCCCTGTGGATTAGAACTGTGTCTAAATTCTGAAGTGGTAGAAGGAACCAGCACCTTTGTGTGTCAGGTCAGGGCCCAGTCCCATGGCCTGGCTCCTGGGGATACTCTGGTTGTGGCCACAGCAGGTACAATGGAGGCCATGCTAGCGGATGAGGAGGTGCTGGGGATGGCAGTAGCATTACAGCTCTCCATGAGTCAGTGGCCAAGTATCTGGGAAGCAACTGAGAATCAGTGAAGTCTAACAGGGCATATTAACTGTGCCTAATACAGAGACATACTAACAGAGAATACAGTAAGTCAGCAAGAGATGGTATCCAGCTTTGGTGTAAGTATTGATCTGCGGGAGCAACGTGTTCAAAATGCAACTACCCAACACTGGGAGAGATGGGCAGACCAGATTTGGTCGAAAGTAAATGCAACTGGAAAACTCAGAACTCATGGCTTTCACAATGAGGGAGTCCCTAATATTAGTAATGGTAAGTAACACTAGCTGCTGCTACAAACCCTCCAATATCAGTGTTCGCCAGAGGCAGTGGCAATAGCCACTATGCTAGACACGCCTGCTTAAAACAGGGTGCGGGGCTTATGCTGCTCTCAGCCAGCACTGAAGTACCAGGAACACAGGTTCAAAGGAAAGCTGGATATTGTTAGCTTTCAGAGGCCAGATGAAAGAAAACAGACAAACTCTCAGTGACCTGGGGCTGCTACCACTGCAAATGTCTAGACTTTAGGGGGAAAAAAGCAAGGAAGTCACTCTCTGAAGAAAAAAAAAATTGAGAATATGCACGAGTGAATTCTCCCCACCTCCGGTTAGGGACAAATATCCTTATTGTTAATTAATCTAATCAGGAGATATTTTATTCTCACTAAGTTTAAGTTTTAAGATGTGGATTCTAGACAAAGAGATTGGTAAGGCTAAAAGATAAGAATATTACTTTTTCTCTTTATTTTCTTTTAGCCTGATATCCTTGGGTCTTGGCAACAGCTATGTGTATCTTAATGTTGCAGACCTTGAGAGAGAACTAGGTATGTCATTTTGACTGGGATCTTGGTTCTAAGGGCTGGCAATTTGCTTGTGTTTTTTAAATTATTTTGGGTGTGTGCAACAGGCATTGTGATAACGTTTGTATTTGTTAACTTCCCGGTGTTTTTAACTAGTGGAACATGAGGAAGGTTTGATTGGATTAATTGAATCTGGAAGACCCTCTGAGGAATTACCCCAATTCTGTTAGTAGAGAACTCAGGGTGGGGGTAATATGGGAACTCACGCACTGCTCAAGGTTCTGAGTCAACTGATCCTCTGGCTGAAATGAAAAAGAAATAGGAAAGATTTTGTTTCTTGGCAAAAATTTATAATAGGAAAAGATGTTAATTTGGGAAACTCAGTTTCTCTTTGTGAATTTGATAATGAGAGTAAGTTCTTATTGCTCAAATCTGGAGCATTGTAATATTGTTTCAGTTTTTTTATTTTTTTTTTGTAATCTTTACTTTGACATTTGATATCATTGCCTTTCTCTCTACTGGATGATATGAATGGGAATAATTTAGAATAACAAGAGGTTAGTATGAATTACTCTTCCTACCCATTTGAGTATTTTATAGACAAAAGCTAAATTGCTTGGTCCCAAGGGATATACAAAGAAACAGGTTGGTTGACTTGACATAATTATCACATGAAGGTGGGAAGCTGAGCTCATCCCCCGTGGACACCAGCCAATCTGCCTTCAGGTGACATTTAATAAAGGTTATAAAATGGTTAAAAGGGGATGCCTGGGTGGCTCAGTGTTTGAGCTTCTGCCTTCAGCTCAGAGTGTGATCCCGATCAGGGGATCGAGTCCCACGTGGGGCTCCCTGCGGGGAGCCTGCTTCTCCCTCTGTCTGTGTCTCTGCCTCTGTCTGTGTGTGTCTCTCATGAATAAATAAAATCTTTTAAAAAAATGGTTAAAAGTCTTTCCCATATTACAAGTTTGATAACAAACAGGATCCAATTTAAGTTACATACTACATTGTGATTTAGCCAGGACGACAATAGCTACCCTTTACTTACAAAAAAAGAAAGGAAGAAAGAAAACTAAGACATAAGGAGTAAGGATTTTCCAGAAGGCATATATCTACTTTATGCTCTATAAACTATTTTTCATTGATATTCCTAAATATGAGTATCAAATGGGAGATGGACTAGGAACAGAGATCTTAAGATGGAATTAGAATCAACATGGATGCACAAGGTATGTGTTGAGATATAAAATTCTGTATGCTGTATCTATTTTTAATTCAACATGCATTTATAGGATACAGTATCTACAATGCATATTCAGAAGTCCCACTACATATAGGGCATTGAAATAAGTATTGAGAAATATACTGAGACAGAGACCAGTCCTTGTCTTCTAGAGTTCACCAGCTAGTTAAAGTCCTAAGAAAAAGACATTATGACAAAAAGTCACATTATGTTCACTTCCATAAGAAAGACCTAAGGACTTATAGGTATTATGATTATGGAGTACAAATACTTTTAAACTGAGGCCACCAGAGCAAGTTTTATGAAAGTTAATCCTTCTGAAACTTTCTTATTCCTATCTACATGGGCTTCAACTATGGTCAGCAAGTGCTGACATCATTTGGCCTCCCTCACAATTATTCCAAAATTTATTTAGCTGCTACTTTCTGTTATTCATGCATATGCTCATCCATTCATTCATTTATTCAACAAACATGATTTTGAGGATCTAAATGGCTTTCAAAGATGGAGACACAGCCAGTACCACTACTACCATGACAAGTCAATCCATGTGTGTCAAACAGCTTATAGTTCATTGAGGAACACTGAATAACCCTCCCTCCAAAAAAAATCAGGGCTATTAACCCAGACTGTGGCAAAAACTGTGAGAAAGATGAGCAGTGTACTTTGCTTTCACATGATATGGACACCCAGCCAGACTTGGGAGGCCAGTAAAGTTTTCCAAAGAAAAGTAGTATATAGGTTTAGACCTAAAAGATAAATGAGGGTTAGTTGGCTAAATGGGTCCAGAGAGGCAAGAATACTAAGAGGGCTCAAGAAATTTGGTCTAAATTTTAGCAGAAAAGGCAAACATGGTAAGCCTTGCTGGTGTGGGTTGAGTGATTCCAGGGTTTTAAAAATCTTCTGAATTTCTTCCCATCATCAGATACTCCCATCAGAGCCCAGGTCTTGTTGGAATCTTTGCAGTTTTAAATGATTGTGGAGAACATGGGAAAACACATGAGTAGTGGAGCATTTATTCTGTAACAGAAAAGAAAAAAAAGGCTTGTAGAAATGCTAAAGGTAAATTATTAGACTGTACAGCACTATATGAGCAAAAGTATTTTGTCCCAGAGTGAGGCAGGTGACAGTAAAAACACAGATCTATAAATTTTTATTTTCCTACAGCATGAAACCACAGAATTGTAGAAAGACTTTAATCATGAATAGATCCTGTCAGTTATGTAGACAACCTTGAGAATTTGTGGGTCTTAGTGCCTAGAAAATCTCTTTTAAATAGGAGAGATAATCTAATTTAGGTATATCAGCCCTTGTGGTGAAGAGAACACTCTGAGTTTACCACACAATTTTCTCTCCCTGGATTTGCTAAAAGACTACACTCACTAGCCTATCTGAGGTTGAATTAGGACTGAGTTTTATTGTACTAAGTTTTGGCCAATGGGATATGAGCAGTAGAGACATAAAGCGCTTCTAAGCTTGACCTTTAAAAATAACTCATATATTCTATACCCCATTCTCTTCTTATGGTGAGTCTGGAAGACAATATACCCATGGTAGTGTAAAGGTAGAAGCAACTTGAATTATTGAATGATGGCTTCAAAGAACCACTCAGTACAGCCAACCTCCATCAGGCTATAACTTGTGTAAGCAGTAAATGTTTGTTGTGTTAAACCATTGATACGTTGATAATTTATTATTGAAGCAGAGCTTTATCTGTTTTGCTGAATGTACTTCTCCTCCTAGACGTCTTCCCATGCCTTCCTTTGGATTTCATGGGGTCATTTATGATACTAAGTCTTGGTAATGAGAGTAGGCATCAAGAAAAGTTGTTCTTTATTTGTTTGTGTAGGTAAAGCTGCGAACTGAAATGGGAATTTTCAAGATAGGCCAAATGAAGTTGAGTAGGTTTGGGGTTTAAAAGTATGAAATTAATTTGGGGCATGTTATATTGGAAGGATTTTTAGCTTTATATCATGGATGATCTTATAAATATCCTTGAGGGCAAGTATTGTTGTCTCACATATTTAATTCCCTAGTGTCTAGTATCTGTATACCATTCATATTTGTTGATGGATTGGTTCCTTCATTGGATCAGTTGAGTTCTGGCGGAAATTTTCTGACTCCTTGAATCAATGAATTCCTCTGAGAGCTGTGAAAATGCTTATTCTTTTTGTGACTGGAATTGCCTTGAGTTGTCCACACACTCAAAGGAAGTAGCGTGTTTAAATCACAATAGCCTATTTATTTTCTTCAACAGTTTTAAGCAGCATGCTGTCACTCTTTGTAAAGATATTTCTCATTAGGTAGATTGTAAAAGCCAACACCAAATGTCAAATCCAAGTTTGTTGCACAAGCAGTTTGGAAGGTCAGAATGATCTCCACAAGATGCATACCAGCAGCTAACTCAATTTTTGATTTCCCCAAATGACTTTTCTTGTGAAATCTGGTTTTCACATCTTCCCATGCTTTTCCCTAATGGCCTGCTTTTATATTAGAAAAATAACCAAGAGAAAGTATTTTAGAAAAGTTATTGTTTTTATTTTTCTTTGAAATCTCTTAGATTATACCTCGGTATTTTTTCCTAGAAGAGTATTTTGCATAGAGTAGGTACTAAAGTATTTGTTGACTTGTTTAAGGTCTTGGTTTGAACTGGAAGGAAATTTAGGGATCGTCTAGTCCAATCCTGTCCGTTTACAGATGAGAAATTGAAAGCCTAGAGAATTCAAATGTTTTGGCCAAGGTCACACAGCTGATCAAGTGCAGACCTGCTGCTATTACTAATGATGCTACTCCTTTAATTATGTGCATAACTCAACAGTTTCACAAAGCCATCATTTATCTCATCTGTGAGGTAGGAAACACAGACATAATCAACACTTTTGGTTTTTTAACAAAGAAGGAAATTGAGGCCCAGGAAAACCAAGTCAAACAGCTGAATGATCTTATTCATTTATTCCACAAATTTTGATTGAGCCTCTATTATGGGTCAGGCTCTGTTACTGCTTTGTTCTAAATATGGACAAAACAGACAAAATCTCTCTGCCCTCCTTTTATCAGGGAGAAAAAGAAGAAAACACTATAATAAATAATAGCTGAAACGAGAGAGCTTGTCTCCTGACTCCAATCCAGTGGTGTTTTTTTTTTCTCTGTATCCCTGTTAATTAATTAAAACCAATGAAATTTCTGATTGATCGTCTAATTCTCTCTTACCCAGGAAAAGTAACCCCTTTAAAGAATTTCTCCTGTGAAGAATGCAAAGCATTTTAGGTGCAGCAATAATACGAAGGCTTCAGAGAGTTATATAATTTTATGTGCTCAAGAGAATATGGGGAAACATCAGTCCATGTTCTCTTTCTCTCCAGCTTTGAGATTTATGATTGGTCTGTTACAATAATAATAACAACCGAATATTGGCACAAGAAATATATTTGATTCAGTGGGTAACATTTGACAGCCTTAACTTGTGAAATGTAGCAAAGTTCTTGCAGGAAGCTCCAGCAGAATATGTAATACAGAAGAAGGTATTCAGGGAACAGGAAAATAAAATCAGAGGAACCTGCTACCCAATCTGTTTCATTAAATATGAAAATTAAAATGCCTTAACAAAATGCTTTCTCTTCCTCTCTCCTCCCAACAAACAAAAGCTTTGGTAGGCAGCCTGAAATTGCTCATCAAGGAAAAAGGCCAGACTGATTCGAAATGGCTTCTTTTGAATGAAGCAATTAATGCTAAAAGGAACATGTTGTCTCCTCAGCATTTGTAAGGTAAAACATTCATTGTACTTCCTGGCACTCTATCAAGCCTCTCCTTGGCCTAAGCCAGTAGAGAAATGGTTTGCTGCTTGTGCTCTTGACCTCTGATAATCAGGAGGATGTTGGTGATAAACTTGATAGCAGTGATTCTCCTTAGGACTAGGAATGTGTCTGGGAACTATATGCCTGGATCCCTCGTTCTCAGACCCTGACTTACTGGCTTTGGCAGGTCCATCAAGGCTGGCATCCTCTCCATTTACAAAATTAGAGATGTTACCTTATGATTGTTAGGTTTTGAAATGCAGTAGAGTAATGCAACAGAGTATTATCTTAATTGTATTTGTTCTGGTGATTCAGCTTTTCCAAGAACATTACCTTCTTAAAGAGACTTACTGTTCATTTGCTCACTCACTAATGCATGCGTTTATTCAGAACACATTAATTAATGAGGTCCAGCGAATCCGAGACTATATGGGGAATGTTCTGGAGTAGGGACACAGAGCAAGACATAGCGCCCATCCTCAAGGAGCGCTCAGTCTAGTATGGAGGGCAGGCAAAGATTCCTTATGATAATAAAATGTGGTGGCCTACTAGAGAGGCGGGTACAAAGTACCCTGGGATTATGAAGGAGTGGTGGGAGCTCTCTCTGCACAGTGGCCTTGTAACCGGACTCTGCTGGGCCGGAGACATCCATGGCCACGAGGGCTTGGATTTACTTCTGTGCAAGCCCTGCCACCCACTCCACTCAAACGGAGACTTCTCTTTCACTTGTTTCACGTGTATCTATACTTTTTTAAAGAGTTTTTTAGAACAAATTATTTTATTTAAAAAGTACAGGTGAACTGTACGAATGGTCTCTATTAATTCATCTAATCCTCCATTAAATAATCCTGGTAGCAGGAGGCAATGTCCTCCTCATTTTACGTATGAGGAAAATATTTATCTTAAATAAACATTTGTTATTTCACGGTCAGTGCTAAAAATGGTGATCGTTATTTCTTCCTCCATGAAACCAACCTACCAAAGTATTTTCACAGTCAACTTGGGAAGGTCAGTAACTGGCATGAAACAAGACAAATATTTGTGGAATGGGTGAATGATGGCAGAGACTAGACCTATCTTTGTATAGAATACTCATTTTAAAGAAGTTGTAGCATTTAGTTAGCCTGAAAGTGAAATACCTTTCTACCAAAGCAATAATAGATCTTTGAATGAGATCCTAAGTGATTCATTTTAATTCCATTTAGTAGGTGGTGACCTTTCAGTTACTTGCCCATGTTTAATTTTGTTTATACTTTTTGTTTTCCAATCTTGGATGGTGAAGGTAGATTTTATTCATTTAACTTCAGTGCAACTATGTAAGGAAGTTTGCTTATACTCAAACAATAGGTATGACTGTTTTCAACATTTGCTTTATGATAATGTGGCATAATAGGGGGAAACCTGTATTCTAGAGTCAGTGACAGAGGTTCAAATTTTTGTTCTGCTACAAGCTAGCCCTGTAACCGTGGGCACATTTCTTTCCTGTCCTGGTTTCAGCTTTCTCAGGTGTGGAATGGGGTGCTAATCCCAGCTGACCTCCCCTTATTGTTGAGGATCAAAAGAAATGATCTAATTGAAAGTGTACTGTGAACTATAAAGTGCTGTATAAGTGAAGGTGCTTATTATTCATGGAGCCCTGGGCCTGTCAGACCATATGATCTTTTTCCAGGGTTGTTTGTTTACAGTTGATTAACATCCCCTGCAACCTGCCTGCTTTTTTTTGAGGCCTGCAGAGGGGAGATTGGCAAAGAAATAAAAAAGCTACAGCTTTCATGTAAACAACTCCTCTCCCACTTAATCCTTCTTTGGACACCCTATTCACATGTCTTCTTAATCACAAGGCTCAAATGAAGCAGTACCTTCCAGTCCTACCTGAGGATTCTAGGGGCCTGAATCCTCACATTTCGGGGAAGATCACCCAACACTCAGTTTGCAGAATTCCTCATGTCAGACCTTTTTTTTTTCCTTCTAGTTAGAGATTTCATTGCTTGCTCAGAAAATGGAGCCTTCTAACTTTTTAGTTTTGTTAGATTTTGTTTGATTTAAGAAAAAAAAAAGTCTTTAACAATCAGCAAAGTGCTTCTGCAAGAACATCACACTGAGGGCACAGGTCCATCTTTCTCGTCTCATATCAAATTAACTTTCCTGACCAAGTGCAAGGTGGATTTCTCCCTGCTAGCAGTATAGGCACTGCTGATACCTGGAACAGAGCTCCTTCCCCTAGTTCGCAGCATCATTATAGATAATAAAAATTCTGGAAGCAGGACTTTGCTGGCAATTTTGCTTTGGGGATGATGCATGAGACAGAGAAAAGTCCATTTTGGACTATGAGGTGCTGACACCAGGAAAACTCCTTGTTCCAGATAAAATAAGTCAATTTGACTCAGAAGACATGGAGAGGGTAGAGCTATACTCTTGTAAGATGGCGTGACCTCCTTCTAGTATTAAATATATGTCATTCTGCTTTCAGACTGAACTTTAAGTTTATGCTTCTCTCTTTAGGTGAGTGCAGCTGGTCATGGAACCAGACAATGGGCTGGATTTCCAGTTTCATCACTTATGAGCTGTATGATAATGGAGCCAATCCATGTTTATTTATAAAGTGGGGATAAAGATTCCTGCCTCATCACTCCCCAGGTATGTTTCGAGGATTAAGTGACAATGCATGTGTATGATGCTTTCTGATTTTAAAGCATTTTCATGTGAGAA
The DNA here is from genome assembly GCF_003254725.2 of Canis lupus dingo. Classification (NCBI taxonomy): domain Eukaryota; kingdom Metazoa; phylum Chordata; class Mammalia; order Carnivora; family Canidae; genus Canis; species Canis lupus. The sequence goes on from NC_064276.1 coordinate 21,364,744, forward strand.
GTGGGCAGTATGTAGTTACACAGCCACATTTTAGGGGTTGCATTCTGTGTCTGAATCCTATTCTAATTATTTGCTAGCTCCATGACCTTGGACAATTTGCTTAAACTTACTGAGCACAGGCTTCCTCACCTTTCAAATGGGAATGACAGTACCAGAGTCTGGGCAGAGCAGGGCTGGGCGGTCCTGTGCAGTGTGGAGGTCATTGGTGTCACCTGCCCACCACAGGCTCCTCTGCCCTGCCCTCACCAGCCCTGCTGCTACCCCTCTTGGTCTGCAGCTTTAGCACTTTGGCTCAGAACAATGCTAAAATAGCCATGCTAGGAACGTCCCAAGGAATCAGGTAGCCCCTTAGTGAGCCCCCCTGACCCTCTATGATATTGCTCATACGCCCCAAGTGGCCACAGATCTGAGCCACATGGAGACCAGAGCAACTGTGAAAGAATGCCTGGCACCTGAGCAGCTGCCAGACTGCCTGAAAGGTTGCCATGTGGTGGTTATTCCAGCAGGAGCCCGGAGAAAACCAGGCAGGACACGGGATGACCTGTTCAACACCAGTGCCTCAATTGTGGCCAATCCTGGCGACTGCCTGCTCGGCATTGCCTGAGGCCATGATCTGTAGCATTGCAAATCCGGTTAACTCCATTCCCATGCAATGGAAGTTTTCAAGAAACATAGAGCATATCACCCCATTGAAATCTCTGGGGTGACAACCCTGGCATTGTCAGAGCCAACACTTCTGTTGCAGAAATGAAGGGTTTGGATCCACCTTGAGCCAATGTTCCTCCCTGGCAGCCATGCTGGGAAGACCATCATCCCCCTGATCTTCCAGTGTGCTCCCAAGGTGGACTTTCCCCAGGACCAGCTGACAGCCACCACTGGGAAGGCTCCCATAGAAGTGGTGAAGACCAATGGTAGAGCAGGCTCTACCACCCTGTCCATGACTATCCTGGAGCCTGGTTTTTCTTCTCCCTTGTGGATGCAGTGAACAGATAGGAAGGAGTTGTCAAATGCTCCTTCCTTAAGTCCCAAGAAACAGACTGTGCCTATTTTCCCACACCATTACAGCTGGGGGAAAAGGGCACCTTGAAGAATCTAGGCATCGGCAAGATCTCCCCTTTCAAAGAGATGATAGCAGACGCCATCCTTGAGCTGAAGGCCTCCATCAAGAAGAGAGAGGTGATCATAAAGAACATGAAATGAGAGAGCAACTAGCGAGCAGTCCATTGCCCTAACTTTAGAGACATTATGTATCTGTGAAGCCATCTCCCACCCCTTGGTGTTTCAGTTGTGGTAACCATGAGTGTCATGTTAGCCTCGCCATCCCTTCCAAATTGCCATCCCTCTGTGGGTGTGTCAAAAAAACTAGGCTTTGATTTTCTTTTCAAAAAAAAATTTAAAAAGGGAATGACAATACCAAAGTTGCAAGGACATCAGGAAGGATTAAATGATATATGTGAACTACTTAGCTGGGTACTTGGTGTGTGGTATACACTCTCTAAATAACCATTTACTAGTTGTATCTTATTTGATTTCTACCAAATACGTTGAGGGGAAGAACAGTTCTTAATAATTTATTTTTTTTTTATTTTAAAGATTTTATTTATTTATTCATGAGACAGAGAGAGAGAGAGAGGCAGGCAGAGACACAGGCAGAGGGAGAAACAGGCTCCATGCAGGGAACCCGATGTGGGACTTGATCCCGGGTCTCCAGGATCAGGTCCTGGCCTGAAGGCGGTGCTAAACCGCTGAGCCACCCGGGGTGCCCTATTCACTTGGTTTTTGTTGTGAAACAGCTGGTAACCAGTGGCCCAAAGATGAAGTGTGTTACTCTACTTAAATCCAGCAGGAATATCTTCTAAAGCAATGCATACACTTAGTGATTGTGACTACTGTTGGATGGAATAAAATTGCATCTTCCCTTTGAAGCAGCAAACATCCTACCTGAAGGAAGGGGAAAGATGCCCTACGGTTTCATGCTGCTGATTCATGGAAAGCCTATTATTCTCACTCAGGTGTCCCTAGAGCCTGGAACATGTCCTACAGAAGATCTTTACTTTTAATGTTTCTGATCTACCTCTGAGATGAAGAGAAGGGAAAGTGGGAGTCTCAACCAAAAGGGAAAATTAGGATACCCACGGGAAGTCTTTCTCGGCAGCCAGGAAGGCACTGGCAACAGGAGACCATGACTCAGATGCCCGCTCCATCAGAAACCAGAGTCCCAGAGGGCAGAATGCTGGAACCGGAAGGATCTCTGAAATCATCTGGGTGATTATATATGGGAATAAGCAGGAGCCATTTACCAATGGTAAAATTGTAGCTGCAACAGTATGTGCTGTTACCTGTATGCCAAGTCAGTGGCTAATCTGATCCGGGACTTGGGCCTCTTCACTCCCAATTTAGAAAGTGTCACCTTTGCTTTGGAGGCACTGTAGGAAATCTTGACATGAACATGACACAATCCTTACCCTCAAAGCCAAAAAGGAGATAAAGTGCAGACACATGTGTCTGTGACCCTGGGTACAGGTCTTAGACTTTTTTCAAAGTAACATGGAGAGTCAGAAAAACAAACCATATCCAGTTTGGAGAATCCGAAGTACAAACTCACAAAAGAGGCGGCCTTCATGCAGAGCCTTAATGACCAGATGGTATACAAAAGAAAGATGTAGATGTAATGAACAGCCCTAAAGTAAAAAGATGATTATTTCCATATGAGGTAGAGAGAGTCTAAGTTTTCTTCCCTCAGCCTCAGTTTCTCGTCAAGAGACAGGAACAGGCGTACTTCTGCTATGTGGTCCAATAATGTACATTGAAAGCATTGTGCCCAAATCCTCTTTTTCCCTCATTCCCTCCCCACAGATCCCAAGAGGTGGTCCATCTTCTGCACTATTGGTAGTTGTGATTTTATTTCCTTGTGGCCTAACAATTTGCATAACACTTCTATCACTGGGCTGCTGTAAGGGGTGGGTAATAAAAATACCCTAAAATTTTAAAAATAAATTTTGCACAATTGCAAGTCAGAGAGAAAATTCCTCTGAGTCATGCATTTCCCGTGAACTCCCTTTGCCAGAGTCAAACTCCTGTCATTGACTAACCTTCGTGTTTCTCTCCTGGAGCATGGGCTGCCATGGTGCTTAGGTGAAATTGTTACGCCAGAGGATCCTAGAGCTGAGAGCATCAGCACTGTATAAAGAGAGGCTCCAGGAAGGAAGGAAGGAGTGTCTTAAAGAAAGGGACTGACAATTGGAAATTGGGTAGAAGTAGGATTGCCAGATTTAGTAAATAAAAATATAGGATACCAAGTTGGTTTGAATGTTAGTCAAAAATATGAGTTTTAAGGGAAGTGTCTCAATTATTACATGGGACATATTTATAGTAGAATGGTTATCTGAGATTCAAATTTAACAGGGTGGGACACCCGGGTTATTCAGTGGTTGAGCATCTGCTTTTGACTCAGGTCATGATCCTGGGGTCCTGGGATCAAGTCCTACATCAGGCTCCTGGTAGGGAGCCTGCTTCTCCCTCTGCCTGTGTCTCTACCCCTCTCTGTATCTCTCATGAGTAAATACATAAAATATTTTAAAAAACCACACAAGTTTAAGAGGGCATCCTGTATTTTATCTGGTAACCCTAAGTGGATAGGGCAATATAGTAATAAATATAATATACTTTTAAAGAGTTTCTAGTTTTAGAAGTACCCCCAGAACACGCATAGGCAGCACAGTCGGTTAAGCATCTGACTTTTGGTTTTGGCTCAGGTTGTGATCTCAGGGGTCCTAGGTGGGATGGAGCCTCAAGTCGTGCTCCACGTTCAGAGAGAGGTCTGCTTAAGATTCTCTCTCCCTCTCCCTCTGTCTCTTCCACTCATGTACTCTTTCTCTCTAGAATGAATGAAAAATAAATAAATAAATAAATAAATAAATAAATAAATAAAAAATAAATAAATCTTAAAAAGGTGTGGGAGGTGTTCAGATTTCTTTTTTAATTTTGTCCTCACATTAACAAAAGGTAGGTACTGTTCCTTTAGTTTTAGACATGATGGAAGATGAAGTTCAGAGAGGTTAGGCGACTTACCTAAGGACATGCCACAGATGGTAGCAGTGTTAGCATTCAAGCTCAGTTACTTGGTAAGCTGCTTATTTTGAGATAATTTTAGACTTACAAAAAAGTTGTAAAACTAGTAGAGTGATCCTGTATACCCTTTAGGCAACTCCTCTTTACATTAACGTCTTAAATAACCATGGAACAATAATCAAAACTAAGGAATTAACCTTGGTACGGTACTATTCACTAAAGTACAGACTTTATTCAGATTTCACCAACTTTTCCACTAGTGTCCTTTTTTCTTTCACAGGATCCATTTCTGTTTCCCACATCACTGTCAGTTGTCATGTTTCCTTAGTCTTCTACCATCTGGAACAGTTCCTGGGTGTTTCCTTGTCTTTCATGATCTTAACACTTTTGTTGAGTACTGATGAGTTATTTTGTAAAATATCCTTCAGTCTTGATTTGTCTGATATTTTCTCAGGATTCTATTGAAGACATTGGGAAGGAAACCACAGAGGTGATAGGTCCTTCTCAGAACATAACATGTGTATTACATTGACATGTTCTATTGATGATATTAACCTTGATCACTTGCCAAAGATGGCATCTGCTGGATTTCTCCACTGTAAACTTACTGTTTTTCCATTTGCGATTATTAAATTTTTTAGAGGACATACTTTGAGACTATATACATATCCTGTTTCCACTTGAACTTTTACCCACCAGTTTTAGCATCTCTTGGTAGATCTTGCTTGCTGCCGTGCTTAGCCTAGAGGTCATTTTCTAGTTTCCTCATCCCTTCTACATTTTTTAATTGGAATTCTTCTGTAGTAAAGAGTTGTAGCTTCCCTCTGTTACCTCCCTGAAGCTCAGTTATTGTAATTCCATGTTTATTGTTCTCACTAAAGCACAGGTGAAGGAGAAACTGAAAGAATTTGGGTTACTGTAAAGGTATGAGTGTTTTGGATGTGCAGTGGAAAGAAGGTGGGAATAGTTTTGTTCATTTCACAAGTATTGATCAAAGGCATTGTATGAGGTACAGTGAAGGAGAGAGAAATGTACAAAAAATCCGAAGGAGGCTGATAAATCAAAGATTCATACTTAAGGTACCTTTTATCAAAGGGATGATGAAACTTCTGAAAGTTTCTGATGAAACATTGATGACTATGACAAGAGCAAGTGTCTCATTAATGTAGTCAGTTATCCTTGCATGGTCAGCTCTGTGTATGTAGAACATTTCCAACAAGATGATTGTGATATATGTGAAGATCTGGGTGCCTTAGTTTGTAGGGTTATAAGCATTTTAGCTTCTTTCTCGTAATTCAGAGAGAAGAACGCAACTAGAAGATAACTGTTTGATTGCCTTGTGGCCCATGATTCTTCTCCTGCCTGGAAGACATTATGAGGCTTCAGAGAATTCAAGCATGATCCTCATTAGGAAATTGGGAATCAATTTATATATAGTACCTGGAAGAGTTAAAGTTCTATTTTTTATGACTAAAACAGACCATACAGGCATAATCCCAGTGTCCCAAATATTATCAGAGGATAAAGGACTAGTGTGGTCAAAAGATTTCCAAACTATAGCATATGATTTTAACCAGTGGTCAATAAAGCTAAAGGGCAGCTTTACAGAGAACACTAATTATCCTTTTGTGTGGAGTGTAATGAGATCCAACTAGGGGCAAATATAGATTCTCCTTGTGTGGGTCAGTGGTTCATTCTCCTGTCTCCTATCAGAGTAATCATTTACATATTCAGGCAGAATGTGAATTGTTTAGGACATCCTTGTGAAGAATGCTGATGTAAGAGAACCTAGCTCTATTACACTAGTGTCATTAAAAAAAAAAAATCTGTTCAACAGGAGAGCTTACTTCAGCTACAATAGGCTTTCATTTACATTCTTCTTCAAATGCAGAAAAGTCTGAGATTCAAGTAACAGCCTGCATTTTAGAAATGAGACAAAGGAACTGAGATTCAGTGTCATTATGCCATTTTTGCTAACAATGGTGGATCTGGATCTTGGACCCAAATGCTCTGATTCTAAAAGTGTGTTTTTAGCCTTATGCTATATTGCCTCTGGTTAGTGATATTCTTAAAATTCCTTGTGACTGTAAATAGAGTGGTCATATGACCCACTTTGCTCAAAATGGTTCAGATTTATACTTTCTGTCATGGCACAATTATCAATAATATGACTTTCTACTATAAAAAAAATATGTACCCTGTCCAACAAGAGAATACATGGGCACCCTATCCATAGTAAGGCTCAGAGAGATTCTAGCTGGGAATTCATGTAATCTTTAAACCTATATTAAGGAAATCACTAATACACTCCCAAAGTATTAAAGGGGTATTTGGCTGGCTCAGTCAGAAGAGTATGAAACTCTTGATCTTGGGATTGGGAATTCAAGCCCCCTGTTGGTTGTAGAGATTACTTAAATAAAACATTTTAAAAAGTGTAGTTATGCCACTTAAATACATTATGATGCATTCTGATGTTGGAATAGGATGCACATATAACATACACACGTATAGGTAACATTTAACGATTTGGGGAAAAAAGCTCAAAAAAGGCAAAATTATAATAACTGAATTCAAATTGTATGTGCATGTAGTTCTATCTAGGTAATGATTTTCTTTTAAAAAAAATATGTTTCTGGATTTCCAAATTTCCTCCAATGAATATGTGAAAAAGTTACAGCCAAAAATTATCTTTAAAATCTCTCATTTAGAAGGAAGATATTTCTTTTGACAGGAGAATATAGAATTGTCACCTCAGAGAAAGGAAGACCCCATACATAGGAGTCTAATAACATAGTAATAATCCTTCTCACAGGTAGAACAGAGCTTTCTGTAACTAAGAACTTTCTGACCATATTTTCTCACTTCAAATGCAGAAAAACGCTCAAGGTCAGTAAGCTAATTCCCTATTTCACAGGTGAAGCCAAAATGCAGAGAAGACACTGAATGAGGCAAATGCGAGAGCTCCAAGGTTGCCCCAGGTAAAACCCTCTGCCACTGACCCTTATTCTTCTCCTATATTGGTTTTTAAAGTTAATGGGGAGACTCTGAGCTAACAGTGAGAGGCTGGTTCCTTTGCTCATGCTGCCAGTCTCTCATATTGAGTCTAGGGAGAGCAGAGCATCATGTTGCCACGGTGTAACATGGGAAACAGAGAGAAGCTTCTCCTTTACTTAAGCAACCATGTAGCCAGCCATTAATTTCAATCTCCAGCCATTCAAAAGAACACTGACTACAATTCTAAGACGGGTTCCAAGCTTGAATTTGTTGTGACTGTGTCTGCCGTATGATTTACAGCGACTTGCTTTTTCCCTCTGGTCCTGGATTTCTCCATCTGCAGAATGAAAACTTGTAACCAGATCACCTCTATGATTCTCTCTGGCTCTGATAGTATGTGATTCCAGGCTTCTGAGCTTCAGAGGGAAAAAGTGAATTCCAAAGCTGTATTCCAGAAGCACCCTGTCTAACTTGGGCTCTACTTTTCTTTGCATTTGGAATCAGCCCAAAGAAAAGGTCATTTTTGCAGACATCTTGAGGTTGTGTTCCAATGTCCTCATTAAATAACAGGAACCCAGACTGGCAGGCCCAGGGGAATATTCAATCAAGGAGAAAAAGGCCAAGTCATTACCGGAACCCTATCATCAGAGCTGTAAACACAAGCATTCATTCGTGGGCTTTAGCTGAAAGCATGTTCAATCATGCTCTCTCCCTCCTTATGCAGGTTCCGTTTGTCAAATGCGTGTGACCGTTCCGATAAGTCACCAGGGGCGGGAAAGGAGAAAGAGAAAGAAAGAAAATTACAACCGTAAATAGACTCTGAACATAGAGAGATCAAAATAGACAGCCTCTGGCTTTAGTGGATGAGTCATCGTCGCAGCCCAGACCGCAAAAACAAGCGTGGCTTCTCTCCTTCGCGGCAGTCTTCCTGTCTGGAAAGGAAACACTGCTCTGATTGGAGATATTGGCCATTTTACAGACTTCAAAGCGACTTAGGCAACTGAACATGCATGAAAGGGAACAGGTAAAAACAATTTTTCCAAGTGCTTTCTCTGGAGAACGAGCTACCAACTCTGATTTGAAGATGCATGGAAACTTCAGCCAACCCCGGGTGTTGTTATGTTTTATTTTAGTATGGTGGTCTTCACTTCTGGTATAGTAGATGTATTTGTGTTTCTTCAAGTAATATAAGTTAGTTTTCAAGACTTGGTTTCTGGGCACTGAGCTGAGTGCTGTGGGGGATGGAGAGATGAGTTGACGTGAGGACCATCTAATGAGGAAGCGGACAAGTACACAGCACACGATGTTATGAAAGGAGATATGTGTTGAAAAGAGGAAAAACACAAGACCGTGGGGGTGTAAAGGAACCAGCAGTGGGCCTTGATGAATGGTCTACTGGATTGAGAGACTGGTGTGCAAAAGGCCTACATGTATTCAGGATTTAGCAATGAGTCTAGGTTGAGCTTGATGCATAGTGTACCATAAGAGAGTAGAAGAAATAAAGCTTGAAGGACAGATTGAGACCAAATCCGGAAGGGGTTTGAATGCCAAGATGCAGTTTTAGGCCTTGTCCTGTATGCGGAGGAGATGGGGAGGGGAAAAAGCAGAGACATGTAGGAAGGTAACAATGCCAACTGTAGGGAGGAAAAGATGGAGAAGGAAGGTCAGTTAGAGACTTTTGCTTACCCAGTTCAGGAAAGAAATAAACTATGGCCCCTGTTGGCATAATAAGAAATATATATTTGGTCTTTGTCCCCGGTTCTTAGCAAAGAGCTCTTAAAACCATTGTAATTTCAGGATGCCTGGATGGCTCAATGGTTGAGCATGTGCTTTCAGCTCAGGGCATGATCCTGGGGTCTGGGGATCGAGTCCTGTATCAATTCCTGTGGGGTGCCTTCCTCTCCCTTTGCCTGTGTGTCTCTGCCTCTCTTTCTGTGTCTCTCATGAATAAATAAATCTTTAAAAAAAAGTGTTGTAATTTCTTGAGTGATACGGATGATAAGAGCATTTTAAAAGTTTTTTTTTTTTTTTTCTTTTAACACAGAGCTCCTATGAATTCTTTGGAATTTCCTGAGTGATAGATAGGATATCTTTTTTTCTAAAGAGATGACTTGTGGCTGGGGTTCCCTAGAGAGCTTTAATATAGGGCCTGTCACCACAAAGACCAAGGTATGATTTGGGATTAGAACTTCCAGTCCTGTCTCCCAACTTCTGGAGATGGGTAGGGGGTGGGGTGGCTAGAGCTTGAGTCGACCACCAGTGGCTAATGAGTACATCAATCAAGGCAATGTAATAAACCCTCCATGTAAGGTTCTAAACATGGAGTTCAGTGAGTTTCTGGGTTGATGAACATTTAGAGGTTCTAGGAAGATAGTATGCTCAGATGGCATGGAGGTACCATGTTCCTTCCCTAATATACTGCCCTGTACATTTCTTTGATTTGGCTGTTCCTGATTTATATCCTTTATAATAAGTCTGTGATAGTAAAATGTTCTTCTGAGTCCTGTGAGATGTTCTAATAAATGAGTAAATCTGAGGAGAGGATTGTGCGAACCCCCTGAATTTATAGCCAGTTGGTCAGAAGTACAGATGGTAAGACTGGCCTCTGAAGTGGGGACAGTCTTGTGGGAATGAGTTCTTAGACTGTGGGACCTGCCCTAACTCTAGGTTGTTAGTGCTAGAGAGCTAGGGAATCAGTTGGTGTGGGAAACCCTCCTACACACATTTGGCGTCAGCAGTGTCATGAGTAAAACTAGCTCATTGCTCCCCGCCTAGAACATTCCCTCCAGGGTTAGAAAGGAGAGGATCTATAGGAAAGGGTGAGATAGATATGTCTGAACTTCTAGTCAGTGAGGATATCAATATAAAAATGTTCACCATCATAGTGTGTGTTAAATCATTGAACTGAGGTGTCAGGGAGACTCCGCTGTGGCCCACTCAGGTTGATACAAATAAAGAAAAATTACCAGGTTTAGAGGAATATGGGCAAATAGTTTTAGCTGGCCTGTAGGCTTTATTTGCTGCTTGGAGTTCTGAGTACTATATATTCAACCACATTTTCTTTCCAGTTTATGATTTCTTTTCTGCCATGGTACCAGCTCTTGGTCTGTAGAAGGCAGTGGGGCTTGGAAGAAAAAGAACCTACCTTATTGCTGGCTCAGCCTTGCTGCCTATCTGACCTTGGGTAAATCATCTGATCTCTCTGGGCCTCGGTTTCCCATCTGCAAGATAGGCATGATGTATTGAATTATTCACTTCCCAGGACCCCTAGCATCTCCAACAGTTTAGGATGTATATTTAGAGCAAGTAGTCTTCATTACTAAAGTCATCTTTCAGAAAAAAACACATATCATTGAACCCTCCTAACAACTTGGATAAGCTGTGCCGGTATCATTATTTAAATGTACTTCACAGATGCGTAGATAAAGGTATAGAGACACGTAGGTGGTAAATAATTTTCACAAAGACATACAGTGACTTAATGATGTGGTCAGAATTAGAACTGGCTGCACTGATCCCTGGGAAGGGTCAGTAAAGTACATTGCCAGGAACTTGCTCAGTTTCCATGATTGTTCTTGAATATTCTGTATTTTCAGTGTTTCTCAGTGAGATCAGGCCAAAAGAAAGGGAGCCATTTTACTAGGGTCACTGCAAAGTTTTACTTGTGAAAGACATTTCTGTAAAAACCACTCATGCAACTCTTGATCTTAGAGCTGTGAGTTCAAGCCCTATATTGGGTATAGAGATTACTTAAAATATTTAAAAAAAAAAAAACTTCCTTTTGCTAGGGTTTGTGGAGATGTCAAGCTTCTTTTGTAGACATTAATTCCATGATCAGCTGTAGGACTTGACACCCTTGGATGTGGTCATCAAGCAGAGAGGCTGGACCATCTACACTCCTCAACATGGGTCCCTCTGGTCATAAAATCATGCTAGCTCTGGGCCGAAAGGACTTTGACTTTCATCCAATCCAATGCCCTGTCCCATGCTAGATATTTTCTATAATGGTTCCAATGGTTGTCCAGCATCTTCTTGAACTACTACAGTACTTCTAGAACCAAACCTGTATTGTCAGCTATCTGTGGACATCATCATGTGATTGGTCCTGGTCAGCTCACATTCAACATGACTGAAGCCAAACCTATGATATCTTCTCCAAATACTTCTCTTTTCTTCTCCAATTGCATGGCCTTCCATTCAGTCCAACAAGCTAAAAGCTAGTCGGTCCTTTTAAGTCCACTCCTCTTCTGCATTTGTTGAACTCCTGATTGTGTTCTATCTGCAATCTCGCTCTCCTGCAATCCTCTTTGAACTCCCTACCGCTCTCCCGTTTCAGGACCTCTACCATATTTCCCTGGACTACCCATGTAGCCTCCTCACCAGTTTCTCAGAGCATTTGATAGGCAAGTATGCATTTTAAATTTCTAAATGGGAATAAAGGATGCATTTCCTAAACTTATTAACCATGGACAGTTGTTTCCAGGGTATGTTCTGGCCAATGTTAGTCTAGTCATTCCAGATGAAGTATGGTCCCTTATCATTGTCACATCTGTCCACCCCTCTTTGTCACTGCACTTGTTATTTCCATTGCTTAGAATGCCCTTCTTCCTGACTCTTGCCATCTGGGGAAATCCTACGCATGTTTCATGGTCCAATTCAAATGTCTCCTACTGAAGCCTTCTTTGATCCCATGTCCTAGGATAACCCCTGAGCTCTTAGAAGACTCTGTACTTGGGTCTATTATAATACTTATTTACTTTTTCTGTGTCTATTATAATATTTAAATCATATTCTAGCTGTGTGTGTTTGTGTCTATCTCCCTACACATTGTAAGCTCCTTAAGGGCTGGGAACTATATATTTTATTCATCTTTCTGTCATAAGACTAGAATGACGATTTTGTTCTCTTTTTGTCATAAGACTAGAATGACAATTCTGTTCTCTTTTACTTCCTTCACTATTGATTGAGCAAGTTATGGTTGATGCTTCATGAACTTGATACAATAAACAAGCTTATGATTCTAGTACAGTGGTCTCTAACCTCTTTGCCTCCTCCATTACTACCTGAGTCTAGATGGGAATCATTGGGGATTATGCTGGGACATGGGGACATTGGTTTATAAAGTGAGATGGGGCAAGTATGGTGGCAATTACAGTACAAGATCCTCATGGGAGAATTTATCTGAGAAAGGGGAGCAGATATTAAGGTTGATTCCTGAGGCTTCTATGTCAACATCCTACCTTTACTGAGCACCTGTTCTGTACAAGGCATTGTGCTAGGAGCTTAGGGACACCTGATCTCTCCAGGAACTAATAGTAGTTGGATTGCTAAAGACTCCTGGTTCCCATGAACAAATGTAAGGATGTCATAATCCAAGGGCAAGGAAATAGCTAGGTCTGGAACTGAGCTGGAACCAGGGGATGAAGAGCTATAGGGAATCCAGGAAGTAGTTGTATTTTTGTTCTTTTTGTGTGTCTGTTTTATTCTTCTTTCTTGCTATGAGCCAGTATTCTTATGTCTGTAGCAATTTATGATTCAGAAAACTGTGTTAGGAATGTGACTAGCACTGAATATCACATCCAGCTGAGTTACCTGAGACACATAATTTTCCTAAGTCTCCCATCTATGAGATGAGAGATTTGACTGGCTCAATGTCAGCAGTGATGGCCTATTTTGACAAGTTCTGCCTTAAGTCATTTTTCAGACTTGGTCTGATTATAAATAAATATGAAAATATTAGAAAATAGTGGCTCTGGGAAAATTCTTATCCAACTCTAGATTCCAGTGTTCTGGCCAGCCAATAAAACCTGTTTTGCTAGAACAAGTGAGCATAAGATTCCTCTCCTCCTTGTAACTCTTTTCTACCTAGGAACATTCTGGTTCTCTCTAACACAATTTCTAACACATTGCCTTCTCCTTTCTTCATCTCCATTAAGAAAACAATTGCCTCTCTGCCCTGCCTCCCATTTGAATTGCAACCCGGGGCCACATCAACAATATTATGGATATTTGAATTAATAAATAAAAAATTTGCTGAAGTATCTTCTGATATTTTATTTTATTATTTTTTAAGATGTTATTTATTTATTCCTGAGAGACACAGAGAGAGAGAGGCAGAGGGAGAAGCAGGTTCTATGCAGGGAGCCCGACGTGGAACTCGATCCCAGGTCTCCAGGATCACATCCTGGGCTGCCGGCGGCGCTAAACCACTGCACCACCAGGGCTGCCCTCTTCTGATATTTTAAAATGGCCTAGTAACTCTTCAGTTTGGGGACAGTCCATGCATTTCCCATATGTGCAATAGTAATGCTTCTCTGTGTACACTGCTGTGGGATTTGCCAAGTGTTTTATGTCTATCAGCTTATTTGGTCTTTATGAAAATCAGTCAGTCACTCGACAGTCTTTATTGTGTGTCTGCTACATACCATGTGCCAGGATAGGTGTAGGGCTACAATTGAACAAAATGTAAATAATACCTGCCCTGGTGGAGTTGATAATCTAGAGGTACAGAGTTCATATTCCCCCCGCCCCCCTAAAAGAGACAAAGAGACTAAGGTGAAATGATTTGTTCCAGAAAGGTAGTAGAGCTAAGACCCACCTGAGCTTCCCATTTCCAGGCTGGGACTCTAATCTCGCTCCCATTCTGCCTTGCTGAAGCACTCTCTAGGAGTTAACTAAAAAAAAAAAAAAAAAAAAAAAAAAAAATCTAATGCCAATGAGTGGCAGATAAAAAAGGCTGAAGTATCAAATTATAAGAAAGGAAATCAACCAACTTCTGAAAACCCCAAAGTAGCAGGGAGGGAATAGATCCCAAACCAAAACAATGAATAGAATGACAGGAATAGCCACTGGGAAACAAAAATTAAAGTGATTTGTTCCCTCAAAGATGAAACTCTGTAGGGTGTCCTTAAGTTACACAAAAAGTGTTTGATGTGACTATTCAGGTCCCCTGTGAACAGATCTCCACATTTGACTGGCAAAGCTGGACTCAGGGAACAGGCCACAGCTTTGCTTTTAGCCTTTTGAACGATAATCATGAGGGTCCTAGTGGAGTGGCAAATGGGAGTGGAGTGAGCAGAGAAAAGGAGGAGGTCTCCATTAATGTGCCTTCCCCCATGCCCACAACACATTTTGCCTGCTTTCCTCAGGCCACCACATTCCCACTGTTCACATTTCTGTACATATCAAATGCATGCCTTGGTTGGTAGATGCTTAGAAAGGAAGATGTGACCTTGCTTTTCCTGTCATCTTTTAAAGTTAAATAGGCATTTACATTTGCCCCTGTGCCTCTCTGTCTTTAAGCTGGAAGATACAGTCTCAGGACACCTAATCCCATGGATACTGAATGAAAACAGAGCCAAAAGTGGAGAAGGTGCTTTCTCAGACATTAGTTAAAGGATTGAAGAAGACAAGGTCCTTGCCCCAAGAGGAGGGAGACATATGTAAACCATAATTCCATTATAATTGGATAAGAGGCGTGTATGTATTTGTGAAAGCCCAAAGGAGAAAGTGATTAGCTGCATCTTGGTGGTGCTATAGTGCAGGACCCTGGAGTGGGAGTTTGCTTGGTAGACAAGTGTAGTGGGGGGTTGTTGGTAGGGGGAGAAAAATGACAGATAAGCAAAGGCTTAGAGGTGTGAAAGTGTTCAGGGAATGTTTGATGCAATGCTGACTGTGTTTCTGGTAACAAGGTACTTTACGTAGTGAGAGAAGATAGATGATTGCCTGAGTTTTAGGGTAGGCTGACTACTTTAACAACCAGCCAATTAACGACAGGGGTATAAGGGGGTAGACTTCATTTCTTATTCACTTTCTAGTCCAGGGCAGGTTGTCAGGGGTTTCTGCTCCAGACAGTCAGTCAGGGGCCCAAATTCCTTCTATGTATGGCTCTGTTCTCTTGTAGGCCCTATCTTTGTCCTCAAATGGTGGATGGAGAAAGAGAATGAGGATGGGTCATGTATGCACAGATAACTTAAGCCTGGGAAGTTGTGTACCTTCACAGCTGTTCATATTTGTTTGGCCAGAACCTAGCTAGACGGCCACACTTAGCTGCAAGGGGTTCTGGGAATTCAAGGCCAAGGGGAAAACATGTATTGTCAAGCAGAACAGTCTACCACAGCTTGGAGTCTGGAGAACAGGAGAATGGAAAGCCTGAGGGCATTGTGCCTACCTGATTGGATTTGCTGAAAGCCTTCAGCTTGCTCTATGGAGAAAGCATGTGATAAAGGAATCAGGGTGGGCTGTTGGTGAGAGGTGCTCTGTGGCCAGACTCTTCAGCAGAAAGAAGATGGATGATTCTAACTCAAGCTTGTATCTAGATGAAAGAATTCTCCAACCATGAGCAAATGGACAAGGAATCATTTCAGCTCAGCTCTTAAAATGGGAACAAAAACAAACCCAGCCAAGAAGGCAACTTACAGCCCCAACATTTATAGAGAACTTTGTGTTCAGTGTATTCAGCCAATCTTCACAATAAGCTTGGGAGAAGGACCTGGTTGAGAATCATCATTCTCATTTTTAGAGGTGGAGCAACCCATGCCCAGAGAGGTTAAATGACTTCCCCAGGGTTGCACAGTAAGGAGGAGACAGACTGGCAACTCAAACCCATATCGTGTTCTTTCCACAATTGCACAGATCTTCCTCCCCATGGGGCAGATGCTGACCACACTTTGGGAAGCTGACCCAGATCGAGTCCTAGACATGGGGCCAGGATCCTGGGGAAATTCTCTTCTCAGCCGCCCTTCTGTCTGCCTGACTTTTGGAATCAGTGAACCAACTCCTCGTTCAGAGAGCATGTACATGTTAGCTGTCAAGCAGCGCATGCAGCATCTGACAGCCCTAATATCACTGTTTGTATTATCAGACAATTACCAGCCTAGCTCGTATTCATAATTTGACTAACAACTCGCGACAATGATTATTTTTCCTTTCCTGGCAAAACAAATATAGCAGCATTTTCTTTTCAGCATCAGCGCTGATGCTCCTTGGCATTCTATCAGCTGAAGGATTTTTTTTTTTCAAAAAAAAATGTTAGTTGTACTCCCCCACATCTCGCTAACTTTACAGTCCCCCATGGCATCTGTGTGCAGTGAACTGAGCTGTTGAGACTAAATGTAATTTGCAATCAAGCTTCTGTTAACATGGAAATGTACCGGCTGGTCTGCTGCAATATGGGTTCTCATTCTGTCTAGCATATGGTTGCATTAAATCCAGTCTCCAGAATGTCTCTTGTTACCACATTGTCAATCCGTGCAGAGCAGAGAACCCTAAAAAACCACTAAAGGAACATATTTTTGGAATTGGCTCTTCTATTGGATCTTGACAAGAGCTGTCCAAAGACATACTTGGTTACTTGAAATGAACTAGCCCTGTCAGATCTATGCACACATAGACACAGAGACACACAGTAAACTTGAAACCCAGTTAGGTGCTCTGTATTTGCAAGCATAGGAATACATTGGAGGACAAGGGGAAAGGAGAAGGCGAAGGACTCAGTTCCATTAGTTACATTTGAGATGGTTTATTGATTGTTTTCTTGATACCTCAATATTCAAAGAGTCCCAGAATATTAGATTTGCATGAGACTTTAGCATTCTTTGCAGCTAAAAGCACAGGCTCTGGATTTGGACAAACCATGGCTTGAATCCTGATGTCATCCTTAGCTTGGTGACCTTGGACACATTCTTAAGCTTTGTGTACCTCAGTCTATGCGGCAGTGAAGCAGAGCGTAATGAGTATCCTCATGATTTAGGATGTTGTGTAGGGTTAAATGCTTAGCCACAGTACCTGACTCAATCAATGATAGTCATCAGTATTCATTACTTTTCCTCACTCTCTCCGATCCCACATCAGACACTTAAACATCCCCCACAGCTCAAGCCACCATTGTTCACTTGTGCAGGCCTTGCACCAGGCTGGTGTCTCAGGTGCTCGCCCCTTCCATGGCAGCTGTTCTCTTCTGCACAATTGCATTAAGTCATTTTTCCTTACATTAAAAATAAATCTCACCCCCACCTTGCGCCTTTCTTTTGTGACATATACATAAAGTCTAATTGGGTATTCAGAGAGGCCTCAGGCATTTGGAGAGGCCATTGTGTACTCTGCTGGCACATTATAGTCTCATTCAGCATCTCTTGTTCTTCCAGTTTCCTTGTCTGATACAGCACGGACTCCCCTTACTAGCCTGGCCCCACTCTCAGGCATGCTGGGATATGTCCATGCCACAGGGAGCATAGTGTTCACAGAGGGCATGTTACCAGCCAGGTCCTACTTGGCCATGGGTGATGATTTACCAGATTATATCCAGCTTTGCAAAATATGCCTCTCCTTGGAAGAGTCACCAATAGCAATTTTCAACAAATCAAGTCATGCTTTAAACTCAATGCGGGGAGCACCTTCCTATCTACAGGTCTCTGCATCATTTTATGGAGAAAAAAAAATTTTTTTTCAAGGAACGTGATGCCCTTGTTGTGCATCTATTCTGCAAATCTGAAGTGTTATGGGTTTTACTGGACGTGTTCCAAGTAGGAAACTCATGCACAGAAGGTATATGAGACACCAGAGTGCTAGGACATGAAATTCTTCCAACATTTAAAGAGTACTTTGGAGGGTCAGGAGAAAATGGGAAAAGAAATTCTATTCATTCACTCATTCCCTTAAAAACCATTTGTGTGGGATCCCTGGGTGGCGCAGCGGTTTAGCGCCTGCCTTTGGCCCAGGGCGCGATCCTGGAGACCCGGGATCGAATCCCACGTCAGGCTCCCGGTGCATGGAGCCTGCTTCTCCCTCTGCCTGTGTCTCTGCCTCTCTCTCTCTCTCACTGTGTGCCTATCATAAATAAATAAAAATTAAAAAAAAAAAAAAAAAACCATTTGTGTGCCAGACACAGTGTTAGGCACCTGGGATATAGTGGTAAATGTTCCTTCCTGCTATAAGAAGCTGACAGGAAGATGGAAGCCAATCAAGACACAGGGTGATAAGATCTATAATACTGACAAATACAGGATGTTCTGCAGGCTGCCTCATCCAGACTTGAGTAGTTCAAAAATCCAGAGGTGGAGATAAAAATGCAGATAAGGAATTACGTTACTATGGACTAAGTGTTATGTTTAAAGATTAGAGAAATTGCTCTGAGCATTTTGAGGAGAGAATTTGTTCGGCAAATATTGATTGAGCACCAGTGTGTGCGGGAATCTACGATGAAGGACAAAACAGATAGCCCTTGAAATTTATCAAAGTTATAGTCTTGAGCGTATGTGTGTGTGTGTGTGCACTCAGACAAATATTACTTGTTTATTACTCACTTAAAAGGAAGAGACCAGGATTCTAGTTGAAAATAAGACAATGCCCTGATTAAATGTGGGTGAGGTATCAAGGAGTGCTGCTCCAAGTTGTATTTAAGTGGAGACCTGAGAGAGGAGTAGGGATGAGAATGAGAAACATAAGTGCCAAGATTTGTAAGAGGAATGAGCTTAGAGTTTGAGAATTGGGAGAAATAGAGTTACAGGAAGGGCTTCACAGTCCACGCAACCCTACAAAGGACAGTTGGCCATGTCCGGAGGGCAAGACAGGGCATCTCAGGCAGGAGGGCCAGCCCACACAGAAGAATGGGTGCTCTGGAAGACAGACCAGGGCTGAGGGAAGCTCTGTTCATGCTCCTCGTGTGTGTGGGTGAGACATTTAGGTTGGGGCCAGAAATGGGGAAGGAGATTGACCATGTCATAAGTGGCATTAATAACTATGTCAAGGGATTGATTACATCTGGAGACACCATGGACACACTGAGCCTATTCTAAATTGTCTTTTATTTTTATTTTGTGTATCCATCGCCTCAATTTGTTTGCAAGCTTTACATGGGGGCATGCCGTTTGTGTCTCTGTATGCCACCTCCACCTCCACGCTCAGTTATTGTGGGTCAAATTAAATTACATCTCCTCTTTGTCACTTTATGCCCAGGTCTGATTTGTGACCTCTGGTGGGTTCCACTTTGAGATTCTCTGTAGTGACATGGTGCTAAGGTGCCTTGAGTAGATCCCTACAGGATCTAACTTTAACACCCCGTGGCACTTATGACCTGCTCCTATATTCTGATGGGAAGGTTTCACTTAAAGATGTGAGGGAAGAATCACACCATGACACAGGTATTTTCAGCTGCCAGTTGGCCATCCCTTATTGAGCTCACAGAATCTGAGGCTTGTTAGACTGTTTAGCCCAGTGCTCGGGCTCAACAGAGAAACTCATTAGCTCCATTTAATTAGGGAAACCAAACACTTCCAAACCTACTTTGCTGTCAGTCCACTTCCCACCATCTCATTAATGTATTTCTTAAAAAAAAATTGCACCTTTAATGCGGCGATGATTTCTTAATTTCTTTAGCATCAGAACTCCATAGATTTAAGCTATTTAGCCAAAGAACAAGTAAAACAATTATACAAGTAGTACTCACACTTCTTTGAACCTATACCTTTCGGTATCACTAACTATGAGATTTTTGGACTCAATTTTCTATGTACAGGATACACAAAGGCAGTTCAGGTGTAGTCCTCTAATATTGCATTTAATAAGGCTTTCTATATTTAATAGCGTCCTAGAGTTTTCAAAAACTTTTATATCAATCCATTGATTCTCATAAAATAATGAAACAAAGTAGGGCAGGGTATTATCTCCGTTTGACAGATGAGAATATTGGGACTTGGTGCAGTCAAAGATTTCTCAGAATGGCAGCTCTGGGATGACCCTCCCCTCCCACAACCTTCCCCTTAGAGTGGTAGGGGGTTGGCAATGATGTCCCAGATTTCAGGCTCAACTGGCTAGAGATGCTGTTCTATCAGTACCAGAAATGGGAATAATTGGTTCTTTGCAAAAGATTATACTTTCAGTTTAGGAAATGTTGAGGGTTAGCTGACTAGAGGGGACCCAGTGCTGGATGAATCTTTGTATGGCTCCATCTCTCAGCTGCTCTGAAACTGCATCAGCTCTGTCCTCTCTAGCTGGTGGAGGTCAAGATTTTTCTGAAGTCAGAAACATTTCAAATTTGCCTGAGAGTCCACATTTGGGAAGCGGACTCTTAGCCCATCCTAAATATGTCCTAGTAACCCACTGCTCTTTTGTCTAGGCCTTCCATTCATGGTGACCGCAATGCAGATCTAGGTGTAGGTGATACTGAATTGATCATGTGCTTTTATATTCTTTACCTCATCTCATGCTCACAGCACTCCTGTGAGACATGGCTTCTTGTGTCCCTTCAGATCAGTTAGGAAATGGGGTTCAGTAAGGTGTGAGATTTATGCAATGGCAAACAGCTAATAGTGAGATATCAGGGTCTTAACCTTGGACCTCTGTGTCCAACATCATGGCCTTTTCCACTGCTTCTGCACAGCTCCACAGCCTTTCCCTTGTCTTCCCTGTTCTCTCTCTCTCTCTCTCTCTCTCTCTCTCTCTCTGTGGCTTTCCCATGCACCTTTAGGAATCTTCAAGCAACTCTTTCCATAGTCCTCTGACCAGATCAGCTTTCTATAAAGGTCCTCCTATCAATCGTCATTGTTTCAGGATGAATTTAAAACTTTGAGTTCCTAAAGGTGTACATACTCTCACTACCATCTTTTCCCTATTTGCTATAACAAATACTTCTTGAGCACTTACCGTGCTCCTGGCCCTGAGAATACAATGATGATCATTGGACACCATCCACATCCCCTGGATTTAACATGCTTGTGGAAGCAAGCAGTTTCCTGTAAGCTGACGTCAGAGATCCACCTGTCTCATAGGCAACCGTTTGTTCCTACAATCCTGAAAAGTTTTTAATCTTTAATTTGGGGGGTTATGAATTAAATATTAAATATAGTGAATCACTCTGCCAGGTGACATAGGGGCAGTGAAGAGGAAAGGGGATCTGGAACACTGATGTGACATCACACTCCAAAACGAAGAAGTGGAAGGTTCTGCTGTCAAACTGAGCGTTTGAAATGTTAACTGGGGGTGTAAGTGGGGTTGCTTTCCAAAGGAACAGATAATATTGGTAAATTTATAAAATTTCCCCCTTTAATTAAGGGGTTTACTTTGTATCTTATCACCGGAATAAACACCAAAGCCAAGAAATTGTATGAGCTTTATCTAGGTTCCTGCTGAAATTTTGGAACAGATCATTACACAACTGATTTGTGGGGATTTTGAAGAAAAGGCACCCATCATTAGAAGTTAATGCAAGTTTGCCACAAACAGGTCATACTAGACACACCACATTTCCTTTTCTTATTGTGTCACTAAGTTGGAAATCAGCAGGATAAGGAAGTTTTAGCAATGGACTTAACATGACCTCCTGTGATCCAGTTATACATAAGACGATCAGCTGTAAGCAAGATTGTGTTATAGCCGCTAGTTTCACAGTTGGTTAACACAAGTGGCTCTTGGGTATTGCCGTACAGCTCTGTATAAGCTAGGAAGAGGTCTCTGACAAGGACCAAAGCCTTTTTCCTAGTCAATACTTTTGATTAATGACCTGGAAGGTTAACTAGAGGGAGGAATATCCAAGTTTGCAGATGACACCATACTAAGATAAAAAACAAATGCTATGGACTGGCACAAACGGATGGTATGGGCTAGAGGAAAGGATGCTAGCCTTCGAGGAAGGCTGACCTTGCCTTTTGTCTCTGACACCTATTAGCAAAGTGACCCGAGACAGGGCTTTATCTCTCTGAGCATTCAGCCTCAAACCTGTAAAGAAGCAATATGGTTGTTTATCTTTTTAGTAAAATATGAGAGTTTAAAAAGGAGCCTGGTATTATGCTTGGCACACGTTTTCAATTAATTAATGCAACATTAATAATAATACAACAGGATTAAAGTCTAAAATGATCTAGAGCTTCTAGAACACAGAACTGAAACCAACATGATGAAACAAGTCAAAACTTAAGGTATGTGTGTGGGGGTGGTGGTGGTGGAGGTGTCAGGATTAAATTTATGACACACAAAGCTTCTAAGAAGTACTCAGCATATGTTAGGCACTTTAAAAATGTATGTTAATGATGGCTTAATTAGCTGTGTGTGTTCGAAGGGAAAAAATACAGAAGGGGAGCTTATATTGGTATTATATCTGTCTTATGTCTTCATGTATATGGAAGGCTGCTGTATTGAATAGAATATGAACACATTTTTTGACATTGTTCTAAAGAATAAAATTAGGCCAAATTGGTATAAGTTAAAAGGAAAGAAACTTTGGATGATATGGGAAGATTTTCTGTGGCAGCGGAGCTTTTCTATAATGGGTCTGTGTGGCTTGGGGACAGGTGACCTTCTATCAGATCAGCTGGTTTTCCTTGCTCTGATTGAACTGCAGGCAACACTGGTTGCATGGGGTGAGCATTGAGGCAGGTTTCATTTGTGCATCACCTTTACTCAACGTCACATTTGGGTTGGGCACCAAATCTAATGTTAGGAGGCAAGGTAAAAGTAAAAGTATGCGGCTCCACCGTCAACAAGATCACGGCCAATGGGAGAAAGAGCCCCTGTCTCCTTGATGGAGATGAGAAGACTTCTCACAGGACACTACCTTTAGGCAGAGACTTGGAGGATTGGTAGGGGTTTTCCAGGCAGGAAGGTATTCCATTCAGAGAGAATAGTCAGTGCAAGGTAGAGGTATGGAGCTTCAAAATGCATTCTCGGAAAGACAAATATTTCTGGTGATAGGCATTGCCAAGAAGGCAAGGGTTAGATCATAAAGGGTCTACAATGCCTTCTAAGGAGTGCTGGGGCTCAGGCTTCCTCTCTCTACTGTATCTTGTACATACGGTGGTAGAGCACCGATCCCACTATATTGTAATTGTTTGCGAGTGGGTCAGTGTCCTCTGAGCTCCTTGAGGAGAGAGCCCAGGTCTAAGCATCCTTGTGTCAGCCTCCTCTGAGCTTGCTTCTGAGCTTGCCACAGCTTATATGCTCAGTAAGTCATACTGAGTGAAAAAACAAGTACGTGAAAGCAACACAGATCTCATTTAAGGGCTAGGTCCTGGCATGATTTATGAAGAGGTTTGCATTCTTAGAAGTTTCTGAAGCTGTGTTGAGTATAACACCAAGAATTACTTCTGGGGAGCCATACCTTCTGCAGGGTGTTTATGCTAATAGTAATCGCTAACATGTATCTAGTGCCCCATGCACCCGCATTGTGCTAAACACGTTACATGCCCTGTCACTGAATTGGCACAACATCCCTCTGAGGTATGTATACACTTTCCCCAGTTGGTAGGATTTGGGGCAGGTAAGCAATTCTCCCAAGGTCACACAGTTAGGATGTGACAGAGCCAGAATTTGACCCAGGTCTGCTGGGGACTTCAGAGCCTGTGGCATGGCTTAACCACTCTACTATTTATTGAACAAAGCATTTTACCTGGTGGAGGGGCGGGGGGAGGGCACAGAGTTAGATACCCTTGGAAGTAAGACAGCCCTGTTTGGTTAAAGGAAGGAGAGCTCTCTAGAATCTCCTTGCTGCTTATTCCACTTCTCTAGCAGTGGATAAAGAAGTCCATGGAATAGGACAAGTTAGAGCATCATGGATGGTGGTAGAGGTAACGCAGGAGATTACGAGGCAGCACGTGGGGAGAGCTCCTGACTTCTCTGCGTGAAGTGAGGAGAGACGCAGAAGCAGAAGGAAGTGGAAAGAGAAGGCCCGTTTGCCTTCGGGCTTTTTGGGTGTGGGAATTCCTCTAGGGATGTTTTGTTTTTCACTCGGACTGGGGATGTCTGCCATCTGGGAGCCCTTTAGGAGGAGCCACAGCTGAACCTAGGGTTCACAGATAAAGAGGCCAGGGGCTCTATGCTTAGAGCACCTGTAGGTCTCCTGAGCTGACTGGCCAGGAGCCCAGGAAGACCCAATCCCCTCCAAAGTAGAGCCGGTGTGTTTGGCTGACTCTGGCTTGCTGTCTGGTTCTGGCAGATGGAGGTGGGCGGGAGGTTGAGGAACCCCAACGGATGGCAGCAATCAGTGGGTGACAGTGGCCATTTTCTCTCAGTGCCTAAAAGATGGTCATTTGGTGCTTGTCACGATCAAACTCAAATCCAAGTTCCTCTGCCCTAGAGCACAAAACAGTATAATCCTTTCCCAGCCTAAGGGAGGAGTATTTCCAGAAAGCAGGGACATGTAGGGAGTACAGTGGCCGCCTGAGGGTCCGATTCAGCAGTGTGAATCCTACTGCCCAGTCGAAAGTCCCGATGTCTGCAGAGATTTGTTTGTCTGTCTGCAAGGACAGGGATGAAAGTCAAGTTCCCTCCCTTCGGATTGGGAAGGGAAAAATGTCCACGCACTGCCATCTGGTGGGCACTACTGACCGCTGCAGCTCGAATGCAGACCTTCCCTCAGCAAACCCTTCCCGGGGCCAGGCTGTCCCCCTGGCTGGTTCATAAAGGAGCAATGCACAAAACGTGGTGGCTGCCCTCGAAGAGCTCCCCGTCTGCTGAAGAAATGGATGCATCACCAAGTAGTTATAAATTAAAAAGCACCATTTTAGGGACAAGTGACCGAGTGTTATCAAAGCAGAGGACCTCTCTCTGGGGGCTTAGAAGACTCCTTGGGTCTGGGTCTTGAGCAGGCCTTCTTAACACTACCAGCAGGAGCGGGAAGACAGCAATGGCACAGGCAGGTAGGAGCTGCAAGTTACTAGTCTATTAGTAAGTAGGAACGTGGGGAAGAAGCTGTAGACAAAAGCTGGAAGAGGGTTGAGGCCAGTACATGATGGGTGCCGAACGCCTGGCCAAGGCAATAGGTTAGCAGAAAAATGAGGGGACCAGACTTTGGTGGTAAGGTAATGTGGGCAAGCATCTGGACGTGTGCTTTCCTTCATCCTGAACACTGTCATTATTTAAAATCTCCTACGGAAGCTCATTACGTGAGATAGGCAAAGTCACAGCTATTCTGACAGAAGCAGAGGGAGCTTCCAGCGCCTGGTGGGTTGTCTGCACCCCAGCACCACCCCACCCCCTGCCCCCGTGCACATGGATGCTCTCAGACAACGTCTGAGCCTCAGAAGGACCCGCTTTGACCTACTACTATTCCTTTCTCACATGGCCATCCTGCTCTGGTTTTAGGGGTAACCATGTCCTGTCCCTCCTATGTATGTGGGTGTTCATAAGTTAGGTTCTAGATCTTTTCCTTCCCTTCCAATTAGTTAATTCAAAATAATGTTATTTATTTTTCTATCTTTTAAAAGGACTTTACTTTTTTTAGAGCAGTTTGTTCACAGCAAAATTAAGAGGAAGGTACAGAGATACTGTGCGCATCCCCTCCCACAGGCGCATAGACTCCCCGGTTATCCTCACCCCCTACCAGAGGAGTACGTGTGTTACAATCGAGGAACCTACATTGACACATCATTATCATCCACGGTTCACAGTTTACATTAGGGTTGACTCTTCTTGGTGTTGCACATTCTTGGGTTTGGGCACGTGTATATATGGCAGCTATCCATCATTAGGGTATCATACGGAATATTTTCATTGCCCTAAAACTCCTCTGTGTCCCATCTCTTCATCCCTTCCCTCCACTCGCTGGAAACAACTGATCTTTTTACTTGTCTCCATAGTTTTGTCTTTTCCAAAGTGTTGCATTGTTGAGATCATATAGAATGTAATCCTTTAATATCTTTGTACCTCTTGTGGTAGAACTGCTTACAGTTCTGGAGACTTCATTTTATGGTGACCCCATTTTATGGATAAATTAGCTTTCCTAGGGCAGCCCGGGTGGCTCAGCGATTTAGTGCCTGCCTTTGACCCTGGGGCGTGATCCTGGAGTCCTGGGATCGAGTCCCACGTCGGGCTCCGTGCATGGAGCCTGCTTCTTCCTCTGCCTGTGTCTCTACCAACCCTCTCTCTGTGTGTGTCTCTCATGAGTAAATAAATAAAATCTTTTTTAAAAAATTAGCTTTCCTACACACACAGTGTATACCCCCATGTCACCTAGCAACTTTATGTTACTAGAGGCCAAATATAGGCAGGTGAATAGAGACCAGCCCTCTCTGCAGTGTGTCTAGTGAACATCCCTTGCCTGCCACCTACAGTATTAATTCCCATTCAGTATCTATGGCGTACGTGCCATCCTCAGCCCACAGATCATCTACGTTGGAGTTTTGAGAAGGAACCCTTTGACACTTACTAGCATATGCAATTTGTTGCTTTCATTCCAAGAAGAGCACTCTGGGAAAGCATTCAAGAGCCGTCTTAGGAGTGCCCGAATGATCAAGACCCACAGGTCTTTCTGTTCTGTGAAGATGTGTAGCTCCTGGATAGGGAGAGACTTCAGTCCAAGAACTGCTCAAGAGTGGGTGGTCCCTGATGGCCAAAGCTGTTTGGCCAAAGCTGTTTTGCTCTGCCACAACGTGGTTACCTTCCTGCCCTTTCAGATCCACACTTTCTGGTGCAAAACACAAATTCCACCCACCCAACAGCATTTCTTCTAACTCCTTCTCATGCCCCCTGTCTTCCCTCACGCCTTGCCCACTCTCTCTGCGTGATGGGGTCAATTTGCTCTCACTTTCCCACACTAACTTCTCTGTTTCAAGCCTGTGTCCAGAACTGCCTCCTTCTTACCATCTGGCAGCTGACATCCGCCACATCTTTTCAACTCGAGCCCCCACCTTTTCTTAGAGGCCTTCACAAAAAAGATGTTAACTTTCAGAGACTTTCCCAGTACTTGATTATGTACACAGCATTTCCACCCGGTTGAACAACTACTTTAGCATTGATTCTTGCCTGCATTACTTAGGTTAATTGTTATTTTCCTGAGGGCACAGTGACCAGTGTCCTTTTATGTCCCCAGTGCCAAGTTCAATAAACATTAACTGAATGAATATCACACTTCAGAATGAATGGGTTGGGGCTGGTCTATGTTTTATTAGACAAAATGGAAATGTAACTTCACCTACTGTCTTTTAATACAGAGCAGCCAGGCAGGAGCGTCTTTGCACACTTTGTAGACTTTGCATGGCTATCTGCTCTTCACTTACCTCATTCAGTTGTAACTGTTGGTTTCTGGGCTTGTCTCCTTTCATTAAAGCATTAACTCCTTAAAAGAAACCTTCCGTGATGTGATGAGCACTGGGTGTTTATTATATGCAACTGATGAATTACTGAACTCTACATCTGAAACTAATGATGTTCTATATGTTGGCTAACAGAATTTAAATTAAAAAAAAAAAAAAAAAAAAAGGAAACCTTCCATGCCTGGCTTGGGACCTGGCTTATAGTGCAACATCAATAACTATTTTTTCAATGGATTTTCAATATATTTACCAGGACCCATCTGGACACTGAAGATATTTGGGGCCTCAGTAAAGTTTCCCTCATACCATGTGGTCACATTTTTTTTTCTTGGAGTCATTTTGAATAAAAATCAACAAAGTGGTGAACAGAATGCAGTGCTACCCATGTATGTCTGGGGTGGTTCAGTCATCTCCTTAGCAACCTGAGGGATGAGTGGATATTAATGGAGAGAGTCTGGGCTGGAAGTTATGACATCTGTACTGTCCTCCTGATATTCTCAGGTCCTGCGTATGTGACCCTGGGCAAGTCACTATTCTCTGAGTCTCAGTTTTTCCACCTGTGAAATAAAAGAATTAACTCCCCAGGGCTTCCCATCTCTGACAATGCCTTGGATTTCTTTGGTTTTGTTTCTGGTACCAAAAAAGAAAAAACAATCTTTTGATTGAAACTGCTGAGTAATTTTCAATTAGTGAAAGTCCAGTGTTGGCTCCCATTCTCTTCTAAAGATGTCTATGCAAAGATCTGCACAAACAATTAAAATGGCAAGCATATCTCCAAAGTGGATCTCCAAAGCGAATCTCTTAGTGCTACTTGTCCTTATGGTTCAATAAGCACAGGCATTCAGGAAAGCAAGTGGATTTTGCAGTTTCAAGGCACACCGTCATTAGAAAATCACCAATATAGAAATAGTGAGTCTGAGTTGGGATATAGAGCTGATGTCCCAGCAACAGTCTTCTGACTTCAAATCTAAGCACTTTGGAGATGTATCCTGCAGAAACCAATATGACCCCAAATAGAGCTAAACCCATGGCATTGCGGGACGGGGGACTTTGGAATGGGATATTACTTTATGAAGGATGTTAAGAAATTTTAGATGTGGGAAAGGGAAACTCAAGTTAAATCAGGCAATGGGGGGCTTATATTAAGGGTACACATGTGTGGAAACAGGCCTCTCTGACTTAACCATGGATCCTCACGAGTGCCTGGAATGGGAAAGTGGTCTGGATCCAACAGATCCACCTGGAGCTGCTCAAGGGACTGTGGAAGTCAGAGGACAGGAGCCTTGTTCTCTTCTTCACCTTCAGTGCAACTCAGCTACTCTGTCAGTTTCTGTTTCTCTTAGAATCTTTTCTCTTGGGCAGCCCAGGTGGCTCAGCGGTTTAGTGCCACCTTCAACCCAGGGCCTGATCCTGGGACCCTGGGATCGAGTCCCGCGTCGGGCTCCCTGCATGGAGCCTGCTTCTCCCTCTGCCTGTGTCTCTGCTTCTCTCCCTCTCTCTCTCGAATAAATAAATAAAATCTTAAAAAAAATCTTTTCTCTTCCTCCTTCCAGGCTGTACCATTTACTCCATACTGTAAAATCTGGAGAGACATATTCTGATTGTCATGGTTAATTAGCACAGCCCCTCCTTCAAGTCATGCCATAGCCCATGGACATGGCTACTCCTAAGGTGGAGAGGAGCCCAGCACCCAGTGAAGTGTGTACATGGGCAGTTTCCTCTCCAGAGTGATGTGTGGTAGTAGGACGATCAGGTCTGCTCCTCTCCAATGTTTTGTTGGTAAAGGGAAAAACTAAGAAGGAGTAGGATTGCTACTCTATTACAGTTGGCCCTTGGACAATGTGGGAGTTAAGGATGTTGATCGTGCACAGTTGAAAAAAATCCATGTGTAACTTTTGACTCACCAAATACTAAACTGCTAAGGGCCTACTGTTGACCAGAGGCCTTACTGATAACATGAGCAGTCAAATGACACGTATTTTGCATATGTATTATGAATATTATATATGTATTCTTATCATAAAGTAAGCTAGAGAGAAAAAATGTTAAGAAAATCGTAAGGAAGAGAAAATATATTTACAGAATTATATTGGGTTTATTGAGAAAAAAATCCACTTGTAAGTGGACCCGTGCAGTTCAAGCCCATGTTGTTGAAGGGTCAAAAGTATTTGCACAGTTATCTTATGAAAGTGGTAACAGGTGTGTCTTAGATTACTCTAGAGGAGAGAAATATAACAAAGGATCCTAAATCAAGATCACACATCCACTATCTGTGTGCCTGGAAGTGCGGGAAGGTGAGGAAAGTTTTTTTTTTAATTTTTTTAAATTTTTTTTTATGAGAGCAATGTATTGCCTCTTATCTATTACTCACAGCATGGGATATTCTTCAGAAATAAGAAGACGGTTTGAATGTTGCACAGGAAAACCTGAGGGATGTCCAGAACACCGTTTGAAAAGCTTGCAAAATGGATATTGTTACCCCCATTTCATAGTTATGGAAACAGTCTCAGAGAAGTAATTTAGTTCACTGATTCATTGAGTCATGAAATAGCTGTTGAGAGCCTACTGTGTGCTATGTGCCAGGCGCTGAGGCTGGGAGCAAAATAAGTAAAAATATGGGCCTTCACACAGTGTATGTTTCTGTGGAAGAGAGGGTAGAGACAGAAAATAACTGATAAGTAAACCATGTAGTATATGAGATAGGGGTAGATACTAGAAAAAAAATAAATCAAGGAAGGAGAGAGGGAAGGTGGCTGTATTCTGAAGATATTGTCATTTTGAAACAAGCAGTCAGGGAATGTCTTGCTAAGACAGTGATACTTGATCAAAGACGTGAAGGAGATGAGGGAATGTGCCACATGAGCCTCTGGAGAAGGGTGTCCCAGGCAGAGGGAACAGAAAAAGGTAAATGCTCTGAGGTGCTAGTGTACGTGGCATGTCCAAGGACCCATCTGGAGGCCTGTGTGATAGGGAAGGAGCAAGAGAAAGAGCAGCGAGAGGAGATAAGGGGGTGGTTCTGGGGCCGGATCATGGAGGCCTTGGAGGCCATAAAACATCTGAGCAGAAGATGGGCATGACCTGAGTGACATTTCTAATAAACCAGTCTGAGTGTTGTGTCTTTGAAGACCAGGTTTTGGGGAAGATGGTGCTGGTAGAGGGATGGCAGAAGCAGGGAAAGCAGTCAGGAGGTTCCTTCAACAACCAGAGTGAGGGCTAATAGAGGCTGGAATGAATGTAGTACCTGGGAAAGGTCCTGGGAAAATAATCAGAATTTGGCTGTGTGGTAGGCTGAAGAGGGCCTCAAACATGTCCCCATACTAATACCTGGAACCCTATCGCCAACAGGACTTTGCAGATGTGGTTAAATTAAAGATCTTGAAATGGGGAGATTATTCCAGGTTATTCATATGAGCCCAGGGTGCTCCCAGGGGTCCCTATAAGAGGGATGCAGCGGCGTTAGGATATATGTGTTGAGGGAAGAAGCAGAAAGAGAAGAGATGATACTTCTGGCTTTGACATCACAGAGGGTAAGGGGCCATGGGCTAAGGAATGTGACTGGCTTCTGGAAGCTGGAAAAGTCACGGAAAAGCTTCTCTCCTGGAGCCTCCAGAAGGAATGGAGCCTGCCAGACTTCTGATCTCCAGAACTATAAGATTAAAAAAAAAAAAAATGTTGCATTTAATCCACTTCATTGTGGCAGTTCAGAGCCTCAATAAGAAACAAATAGAGGCTATGTTACCGGGTGTGAGCCAACCCTGTTTGCCGATGGACTGGATGCCAAGTGCATGGGAAAGAGAATCCGAACTCTAAGAATTTCTGGTGGAACGACTGGAAGGATGGTGTGTCCTGCGGTGCAAAGGGGAAGACCTGCCGGTGACACCGAGGGGCGGTGAGGCCATGCCCTTCCTACACCTCTGCGGCCTGAGCCGGGAAGGTGCACCCCGGGGGTGGGGGTGGCTGTGCTGCCGGTGCCCCTCCCCAGTCTGCCTCGCAGTCCCCCGCCTGCAGCCTCGCCGTCAGCACCCCTCCCGCCCCTCGGATGGCAGAGGCAGCACACAGCCGGATGAGATTAGACACATACATTTTATTTTAAGGCACAGCTGAGAAAACACTCAGGAAATAAAAGTTGTTTTGACGTAAACTGTATTATCTGGAGGCCTGTTGATGGTCTGCTGATGGGGTTCGCAGGCTGCGGGACAGACTCCCTACCCCGACACCACTGAGCCAGTCACTGACAACCACAGCTCTTGGCTCTCAGCCAGCCACGCGAGTCAGGTTCGCGTTGGGGGGAGCCACGGGCCCAGCAGCTGGGCCACCCCATTCTGCCTCGGGCTCTGTGGCTCAGCTGCCCTGAGCCTCAGTTTCTTCATCTGTAAACTGCAGGTGCAGGAGATGATGCTCTCCATGGAGCCTCCCTGACCCTGATTCTCTGGTTCTCGCTGATCTCAGTTGTGTGTCTTGGGGAAGCTCAGACAAGGGTTCGGCCAGCCGGGGTCTCAGCACCTACCATTGTGTCTTAGGCCCTAAAGAGCAGACACTGACCTACTTCTCTCTTCTTCTCTTCCCTGCCATCCAATTGGGGATCATTCTGACCCTAGAGCTGTCGCTGCTCAGGTGCAGTGGGGAGCTTGCTTCTATTCCAACTGGTCCATAATTCCCATGTCCATGGGACTTAGCAGTGAGAACAGACTCCGTTTGCTAGAGTCCAAGGCAGATGGCCATGCTTCCTTTCCAGACTGAGCATCAAATGCCAGGAACTCAGTGAGGGGCGCCCTCCTTCTGGCATGGAGCTCTACGAGGCGGACACATAGGCCAGGTTCCGGCCACCTTCTGTTCCGGTTTGCCTAATGATGCTTTTGGCAAAAGATAAGGAAGAACAGAAAAAGCAAAGAAGGAAGTGAGTAGTCTGTCAAGGGAGTACAGCAAGCATCCTTCACCTTTGGGAGGAAGTTTCCATGAAAAGAAAAGAAAACAACAACAACAACAAAAAAACACAAAACACCAGCATGCGGCCTCATCCCAGGAGGATGGGATCCCAGGTCGGCCTTGAGAACGCACTGCCCATCTTCCTCTCTGAGCCGGGTTGCTGAATTGGAACATGCAGCTTCTGTGGCAGGAGTTGTCATCAGTTCTGCTGTTTCTCTCTCCTTTCTGGCTGCAGGGAGCCTGACCTGTCTAGTAGCCATAAAGACTGAAGGCCAGTTACCATGAATTGTGCAATGCATGTTATATAGGCTAATAGAGGCCTGAGTAAATAAGCAAATGGATTAGAGGGATATTATCTATTTACTCTATGACTTTATAAATGTTACATCATACTTTTGGTTCTCAGGGGCCACATGTATAAAAACAAAAACTCTGGTCAAACCATTTATAATCACCATGGTCATTCACTGTAATTGTTGGAGGGTCCTTCAAAACATCCTATATAGGAAGTAGTCACCATCATTATGGTTTTCAAACTGTTCTCACACCCTTTTTTATTACTCACTTTCCAAAAACAGCCCCATAAACTGGGTTTTGTTTTTATTCTCCTTGTCCAGCTGGGAGAACTGAGGCTCTGAGGGGCTGAGTCCATCTAGAGCCTTTCACTACCTTCAAATGGGAAAAGTAGGCATGCCCTTTCCTGGAGACATAGGGTTTCAGGGGCCTTACTCCCTTTAGCTCAATTTGTTTCCATCTTGGTGATTTTGTCTCTTTCCTCCACTTCATAGCTCTGTTGTCTTCCTTTTATACTCCCTCTTCTGAGGAATAAAACCAAATTACTCTCATTTTCACCATAGATGTTTGCCCACTTCTCTGAAGCTGTCTTCAAAAGCACATTTTCTATCCCAAGAACTTACAAGGTATTTTTTTCTTTTTTTGTCCTAGACAAAGGCAATTTTCTCCTTAAAAAGAATGATTGTGAAAGCTGTTAAGATAATAAAGTTTATTGTCTCCAGGATTTTCTTCTGAGGAGCTGGCAGTTATTTCTATAATGATAAAAACGCGCTCCTCTCACACCACATTTACACCCTGCTGCCCTGGGTCTGTGCCATTCTGTGCTCACAACTTCTCGTTTCAATGCTAAATCATGGTACACTCTTAAAAAAAAATTCAAAATGGTAATTAATCTGTGCAATGTGCTTTCAAAAAAAAAGGAAGATATTAAGTTTCTTTCTAGTCCTTTAAATGAAGACATAAGAGTAGGCCCACCCAACTCTGAGAATTACCAGAGGTTGCCCAAGGAATGAGTCTCAGGAAGATGGCATATGCTTTTAGGTGCAGGAAGAGGTGGAGGTGGTGTTTCAGGTGGAAGGAGTAGGACAAAGCAGAGAAGCATAAACAAGCATGAGGTTTCAAGGTGATACAAGGGAAAAGTGAGAGGCGATTCTGGAGGAGTAGGTTGGGAAGAGTCAGGGGTGGAGCTAGACCCCCTGTCCTGGTGATTTCTTAGAACTGATGGGAGGCCCAGTAGAGATGAGAGATGGGAAACTCTCATAAAACAGAGAGCACTGCACGCATATAAGGCAAGCAGTGTTTGTTCAAGTCGATGTTGGTATTTTTGTGTTCTTATTGTTATTACTAACAACCTGAAGTCAGCCATGGGTCTCCTACAAGAATGATCTGATTCAGTGGCTAGTCTGGTTTAATTATCTTGTATGTCGTTCTTGGTCCTGGGAGTGCAATATGGGATGAGAAATGAGAAACAGGACACCTGTTTTTCTCAGGTACTACAGATTCATACCCACAGCTCTGGGGTAAACTCTGTTGTGGTAGGTGATGCCCTTTGATAGAGCGTTTTTCTGTGGGATTCACGAGCTGCAAAGATCCACTGTCATCAGTCTTGGCGAGCACTGTAAGGGAATGCGGGGGCGGCTTTCTTAGAGATTGCCTCTCTCTATTTAATGTCATAATAAATCCTAAAAGTCAAATTCCAAAAGAATGCCTCTATCCTGGGTGGGTGGGTGGATAGATGGGTGGATGGGTGGGTGGATGGGTGCTGAGGAGGAGGTGGGCAGGATTGTTAGCCTGAGCTGAAGCAGGCTGCAGTGCTCATTAAGATTCATGGATGTCAGTATCTTTTGGCAATTGATCTATGGGCTGAATTTTATGAAAAGAAAGCAGAATTAGTGGAAGAACCCGAGGCAGTCTGCGAGTTGACTCCAGGGATTTGATTGGGTGATTTTTTTCTTCATGGTGGGAGGATGAGCCCACGCAAGTCTCTGGTATGCTGTTTAAGCTAATCCTTGGCTAGGGGAACATGATAGAATTTGGTGCCCCCAAACCCCCCCTCTTAAGTTAGAAGTCTTGGAATCTGTCATCTATTTTGTGCCATTCTTATTTTCTTTATTTCCATTCGAGTTTTTCTCAGTGTTTGGTAAATTTCATGTTGAATATGTCAGCCTGTCTCAGTTGTGCTAAGGAAAACAAGAAGAAAAATTATGTTTACCTTAAGCTGCGAGGAGAAAAGGGAAAGTACCTCTCTCATCTTCTCCCCCTCCCCAGCCCTGGGAGATGGAGACTTAGCTTGGTGGTGGCAACAGGAATCAAAATAAAAGAACTCTTGGGAAAGATCAAAGCTCAGAGGAAGTGGTGAGATTCTGGTGCTGCCTCACCCTCTTCACCTGCTAGACCTGTTTCCATGTGTATTCCTCTCTGAGGGATAAAGATCTCAGCCACCAAATGGAAAATTCTTATTGCGTTCTTCATATTCAAGATAGCAATTCCTTCCATGGTGGTGTTTTGTTTTAAGACTTCTTTTAATATACTACTTATGGTTAGAATCTGGAGAAGAGGCACTGAAGCATAATTGAAAGGGCGCCTTATAAGGATCTCAGTTGGAATTTTTGGCTTGGCAATGTGGCATGACTTTGGACATAGCACTGAACTTCACTTCCTTCCCTGTAGTGAGATTTATAATGTGCCCTTCATGAGATGATTTGAGAATTTGGGAGAATGTGTCAAAAGTACCTATTAATTTGTATATGGTAGACATTTAGAAGGTATTGGATTTTATTGTTATTGCTTTTTATTGCATATAAACTGAAGTAATCTGGCATAAGATCCTCCAGGGGGCTAGGGTTAGAAAGGATAGGCATGACCTCTCTTACTTTTCTTTTGTTAAGAGAAGTAGTATGCTGTGGGGAAACAGACTGGGCTGTAGATTCAGATCACCCATGGAAACTTTGGCAAGTATTTATTTATTTATTTATTTATTTATTTATTTATTTATTTAATTTATGAGAGAGAGAGAGAGAGGTGGACAGAGAAAGACAAGCAGACTCCAATGCAGGACTCGATCCCATGGCCCTGAAATCATAACCTGAGCCTCAATCAAGAGTCTGATGCTTAATCAACTGAGCCATCCAGGTACCCCAAGTTATTCACTCTTCTTTCTCCTCAGTTTCTCCAGCTATCAAAAGGATAGGGCGGCCCAGTGGCTCAGTGGTTTAGGACTGCCTTCAGCCCAGGGCGTGATCCTGGAGACCCGGGATCGAGTCCCACGTCAGGCTCTCTGCATGGAGCCTGCTTCTCCCTCTACCCTGTGTCTGTTCCTCTCTTTCTCTCTCTCTCTCTCTGTCTCTGTCTCTCTCTCTCTCTCTCTGTGTGTGTCTCTCATGAATAAATAAAATAAAATCTTAAAAAAAACTCAAAGGATATCATGAGAACCAGATGATACAAATATATTAAGTAGCTAACAGAGTGCTTGCCCTCTAGCTTAAAAATAGTAAATCCTGTTTTTTGTTCTTCTTATCCACATCTACCTGCCTCCTCTCACCAATTACTTTTTGTCAGGTGCCAAGACTGTGTAAAATATCTCATTGCCTAGGCTCAAAAGCCTGGTGGTTTAAATGTAATGATTGTACCTGGGTCTTTATTTATTTATTTTTCTGCCTTTATTCATTCTATTTTATACCATTCCCATCCCATGAGATAAATTTTAGCTGAGTCCCTGCTATAACACAGGGATGATAGACTTACAGCAATTAATAAGACAGTTGTTGCTTAAGGAGCTCACAGGTCAATCAGGGAAATGATACAGTCTAGAATCATGACTTGAGGAAGGTGGGGTACATGCTGTGGAAGATGGTCAAAGTCAAGGCAAGAAGTCAAGACAAGTGGCATCTGAAGGTGGAAGGATGGCAAGATCAGTGGAAGCTCCATGGAAGAGGTTAGTTTGGAGTAGTCATGGGAGCTGTGAAGACTCTGTAGGCGGAGGGGATGGGGAGGGCCCCTGGGCAAAGGGAACATCCTGAGAAAAGACATGGGTGTAGAAGTGCGTGAGACACATTTGGGGAATGGTGACAGTTTAGTTTGGCTGGAGTATGTGATATGTGAAGGGAAATAATGGGGAATAAGGGTGAGGCATTACTGTTCAGAGTTTTTAATGACAGGATAATAATTTTGTACTCAGTTTGATTTGCAATGAGGAAACATTGAGAGCTGTTTTGAGCAAGAGGGTAAGTAATATGACAAGGAAGATACAATAAGTTGTATCAGAAGTGCTGTTTGCATCTGGTTCCAACAACAGCCGGATAATGCCATTTATCTTGGTCTTTGATGGCTGATATGGGAGAGAAAAGGTGGCAGTGTTCCAGGTTCTGAGTCAAAAGGAAAGTAAGGACACAGAGGTGGGAAAGCCTCCGAAATCATTTGAAAACAGATTAATCCAGGCTGCTATGAACATAACATACAAGTCGGGAAACTTGGAGAGATGACTTTAAATATCATGATAGGATCTCGAAGCTGGTATCAGTGATGTTTCTATTTTAGAGGAGATCAGAGTACACACAAGGCTATCAAACAAAGACTCCAAATGAGTTTACTGTTTCTTTGAAGTAAGGCTTCTTGGAAGGTCTGTGAACTATTAAAGTAGTTTTTTCTTTATTGTGGTAAAACACCGTAACATAAAATTACCATTCTAACTATTAAGTACATCCATATGTTGTGCAATCATCACCACTATTTAGTTCCAGAACTTTTCATCACCCCTAAAAGGAAACCCTAACTATTAAGCTGTCACTCTCCACTCCCTGTTCCTCCTGGCTCTTGGCAAACACAAATGCCTGAACAGATAAACAAAATGTGGTGCAGCCATACAATGGAATATTATTTAGGCATAAAAAGAAATGAAGTGTAATACAAGCTACAACACGGATGAATCTTGAAGGCATTACGATATACGAGTTTACATTTTGTTTTTAATTCAATGTTAATAAAAAATTACCAGTTGTAACCTCAGTGATTATGCTATGCGGTGATAATTTGCAGTAGAAAATATTTTCACAGGTCACAGCAATTGCACCGTAACTTAGTGATTGCTGACTAGGGCACTGCAAACTCTCGGAAGTTTCTGATATGTTTCAGGGGTTCATGACATAATCAGTTCTCGATTTTTCATCGAAATTTCTCAATTATTAGATTTTAGCATCTTGTTGCAAAAATTATAAAAACACTACGGATAAAACAGACAAACCTGGAGAAACCATTAAAGACCTCTACTAAAATAAACATAATACAGTCGGATGAATCTGGTGCTGAACTCCAGCTCCATACTTTAAGAGTATGATTTTCAGCATATTCCTTAACTTCTCTGAGTCTCTTCCCTCATCTGCAAAATGTGTCCAATGACAATCTCTCCCTTCTAAAATTGTCATACATATAACACAGTGTTGACAGAGTACAAGGCACTAACGTGAAATAATATTATCAGCTGATTGTTAACAGGGAAACTAATGGTACAGGGATGTGTGGGTGGCTCAGTCAGTTGAGCATTGGGCTCTGGGCTCTTGGTTTTGGCTCAGGTCATGATCTCATGGTCGTGAGATTCAGCCCCATGTCTAGCACTGCACTCAGGGGGGTGTCTGCTTGAAGATTCTCTCTCTCTGCTCCTTGTCCCACTCACTTATTCTCTCTCTCTGTAAAATAAACAAATACATCTTTAAAAAAAATAAAAGAAACCAATGGTATAGATTGTACTGGTTCTGCTTTTTGGAGGTCTTGGAGTAACTTCAGGGGGGTTTGGTAAAATAATTCTGATGGTGATATGGTATCCTTTATGTCAAATGTGACCCAGGAAAGCATCTTTAGTACTTGCCACACTGAACAGCAGTGTGACAGTGGTCAAGTTAGTCTTTCGTGCCCAATCTCCCTACCTGTGAGATGGCGATGATGCCTACGACCCTCCCTACATGGCTGCTGTGGGAGACATGTGATTAATATCTGTAAGGACCTTACAGCATTTTCTGGCACATAGTTAAGTACCACATAGGTACTTGTTAAAAAAACTAGAAATAGATAAATATAGGACACAAGCTGATTCAACATAGGATTCTTAGTTTTTTCCTCTGAATGACTAATCTCACTGAGGCATTGGTTCAACTTGATGACACCTTGCTTCAGTTGGTATTTTAAGTAAAATTTGGGAATGTGCTAGCCCAAGTTATCTGTGTTATGATCCAAGACAGAGCTGTGATCAACACTGACATTATTCAGCTAATCTGGAGACCTTTAAGAATGTTAGACTCGCTCAGGAAGCAAGAAGTTTACATCTTACCTTAAGTTCGTAATGACTTCATAACCGATTATTCTGGTTACTTTAACGAATTACTAGTATCAGGCTTAATTTCTAGAGAGATCAGCAAGCTACTCTAATACATTCAGAAGATTTCTGTGGGTAACAAAGTATAGTGAAAGGGGAAATAAGGGCTCTGATACTAAAACCTAATATAAGACTTCAGGACAGTCATTCCTCGTTGAGCCTTGGTTTCCCAAAATGTCAACTTGAGGAATTAGGTTTCTATGTGTATGTATACAACTTCTTAAAAAATTGTAAGTTACAGGGACCTCTAATGGATACTCGGGTAGCAGGGGAGTTGCTCTGGTTGAATTGGGATGGGTGCCTGCTAGCTCTACTCTGGGGATCAGGCCCCAGAGAGCCCCCAAGCCACCTCAGTGGGACTTACAGGGCTCCCTGAAACTCATTCTGAAACTACTTGGTAAGAGGAGACTGTTAACTTTTAGCTAATAGTCTGTGATTCTAAAAATACACTTTTTTTTTCAAATAAGGTGAACTTTTCACATAATAAATAATACATACATATGTACATTTGGCTTGCATTTTACACAGAACCAGGGACTTTGCTATTTAAATGGACCCTGTGCTACAGTGAAAAATTCCTTTGTAATACGAACAATTGTTCTTTGATGTCTGTTTTTGAAATTCTGTGCTTTCTTCTTCTTAAAGTAGGATACTTCGGGCTGGAAATGCAATTGTGAAAACTTTGGAGATTACTAGCTTTTTGTTCAGTTTCTACTTTTTTGAGTCACTGGCATTTGTCATTCCTTTTACCTCTCTTCAAAAGTGGGATACTCTGAAAAAAAAGCTTCTGTTTAAAAAAAGGTATCTGAAATTTCACAAAGTATGCTGGCATCACAGCAATCCATGAATATTTAATCATTATCAAGACAGGAGGTTGGAGAAAAAAATCAGGTTGTGATATTTGGGAACAGCAGGTGTGGGAAGGAGGGTGTTGACACCCTCTGAAAACGGATATGGCATGTTGTTCCCTCTGCAGTTCCACGTCACCTGGGGTCCCAAACGTGCTTGAAGAAAACTCTAGGGAGTGGGAGCTTGTCCTCACTGGCCCCACACCCTTCACGTG
This sequence comes from Canis lupus dingo, assembly GCF_003254725.2. Lineage (NCBI taxonomy): Eukaryota > Metazoa > Chordata > Mammalia > Carnivora > Canidae > Canis > Canis lupus. The sequence goes on from NC_064276.1 coordinate 21,404,477, forward strand.
GCAGAGAGTCTTCCTGGAAGCCTGGATGCCCTTCGTGGAACTCCTTCGCTTCATAAAACCCTTCCTCCCTCTTTTCTGTGGGCCTTTGCATAGTGCAACTGGTTGTGACCCCCGTCCCTTTGCATCTTTTTCTCCCCTTTGCATATTGTTAGGTCTTTTAGGTCTAATAAGTCAGTGAGAGCCCAAGTATCCATCCCAGAATTTAGGATGAAGACTATTGAATCTCAGTGTTCACCAAGGAACTCATATCCTAAAATCAGGAGCAATGCAGAGATGAAAGTTTTATGGGTCACTTAGGTACAATCACTCGTCTTCTGACTTTATCACACACTCCACTTGCCCTACCACCCCGTGTTCTGGCCACACAGGTTTCGCTGTTGCTTCTGTGAGGCAGAGACTGGTCCTTCCCACAAGTTCCTGCCCCTGGGTTTTTGTGCAGCCTGCTCCATGTTGGAGTTCTCTGTCAGTAGATTGAGAAAGTGCAGTGCTCTATTTCTTGAATTTTTATGCACATACCAGCCACCCAGCAGGACTTCATTGCACAGGGATTCCTGGACTCACCTCTAGGGATTCTAAACTAGTAAATTCAAGAATGAGGCCTGAGAATATGCATTTTTATAAGAGATTCTCAAGAAGGTGATTCCAGAACTGCCTGCACATCAAATGCTGTCTTTGGGGTTGTCTTTCCTGGGCCTTGCACTGAAGGATGCTATGGCATAAAGGTCCAGGCTGAGACTGGAGTCATGAAGCCCAAACTACAGGGCCAGCTTTGGTTCAGATGGTCACACAGTATTTCCCGTGTGCGAAATTTCTCACATTGTAGGAGTGTGGCCAGGGCAGGGACTAAGGCAAAAGAAACATTCCTTCCCCTTCCCCATGTGATCTGGGCAACATCTGAGGCTGTCTGCTTGCATTCTGGTCACAGCTCCCAGAACTCATCAAATGTCAAGACAGAATCACTCAACAGAGTCCCCAACACATAATGATGAAAATAAAGTATAAACTTCCTGGCCTAGAATTCAAGACTCTCAGTAATATGACCTGGGTCTCCGGCCCACCATTCCCCCATTCTTCGCATATCTCATCAGAGCAGGGTGACTGTTGCAGTCACTGCTTGGGGGCAGGGCTCAGTCTCACTCACATCACTGGGAAGTGAGGGCCCCATGGCTCCAGACCCCCTCCTTGGATACCTAGGGCCCTGCACCCTGATGTGTCTCTATCACATCCTGAGTCGTAACCCTGGCATCAGAAGAGTTCTCTAGCAGCTTCCTCTCTTGGTCACCTCCTGTGGTCAGCACTCAGCTTTTTTGAACTGCATTATTTTGTTGCTTTCATTATTTTGTCATGCCAACCTAGGTTCTAGAGTATGCTCTTAATCTGAAAATCAGTTCCTAAGTCATGACACTGAAATGAAGACAATAGTGGTTTGGTTCTTAGAAGAACAGAATGCCAGCCCTGGAAGGGCCCTCACTCTGAGCATGTCCAATTTACCTGAGGTTGTTGACCAGGAAGCCCGAGTCCAGAGAGGGAAACTCTCCCAAGTGTATATGTGCCCAAGTCCACCCAGAGTGTTAGTGAACTAGCACTCAGAAGTGACTCTCCACACCTAGACAGGTGTGTCAGTCCTCTCGTCCTAACTAGTGCTTAGAGTGCAAGAAGCACATCATGCTTCCCTCGGAGTCTCTGTGTTTCTTCTTCTTTTTAATGTTTTATTTATTTATTTATTTATTTATTTATTTATTATTTATTTATTTATTTATTTATTTATTATTTACTTATTTATTTATGAGAGAGACAGAGAGCAGGAACAACATGGAGAGGTGCAGATGGAAAGGAAGACTCCTCTCTGAGATGAGCTGGAAGCCAGTCTCGGGGCTCAATCCCAGGACCCTGGGATCATGACCTGAGCCCAAGGCAGGCAGACGCTTACCTGACTGAGCCACCCAGGCACCCTTGGAGTCTTTGTGTTTCAAAAGCTTATCTTGCATGTTGTTTATAATAGGCTCTTTATTTACATGCTTGAATTTCAAGTTTTGCCTGCCTCCTTTGATTTGATCTCTTCTCTACTGAGACATGTGAACTGACTCTGGCCATTGGAAGCACTGGATAGGAGAGAAGAGCCAGTGGTAATAATTTCACTGTCCGGCAGTTTTAAAATAGCAGATTCATCTTCAATTTAATTTGAGCTGTCCTGGGCATTGGAACCTGCTGGTCACCACACTGGTTACCTGTGTGGCAGAGGAGTAGCTTCTGCCCCTGTGTATCCCAAACCAATAGGAAAGGGAAGTAGTCCAAAAGAGAATCCATGCTGAGAGCAGCAGGGGAAACTGACTCCCAGTGTGAACATGGGTCACCTAGAGTGGACTATTTATGATAAAGGGTGGCCTGTGATGGCTGCCTGAGTTCTGCTCTGAAACCCTGTCCAGCTCTGTGATGTCAGGTGGTGACTGAATGGTTTCCACATTCACTCCAGCGCAACCCACTCTTCCCCTTGAGCTCCTTGAGTAGGGAGGAGTCCTGTGTGCTTAGCAGGAATGGCGAGCCACACCTTGGGTGTGAGTCAGGCCCCCAATCCACCCAAGATGGGGAAGGTTGATAGGGGTGTGGCCTGTGGCAAGTTTCGTGTTCTCCAGTCTCATCTTTTCCTTGGTTAAATATTCATAGTGAAGGGAATTCCATGGTAAGGCTCTGTCGCATGAGGAGTCCTTCACTCCACCATTGGTTGCTGACAAAGCTTTGCTCCATCGTTCTCTTCTTCCTGGTGCTTTTCCTTCTCTATTGCTTTGGGGGATTGCATTTGCAAGACCGGACACACAGTTTGCAAGCCTCAGTGCAAAATGAAAATGTAGGCCCCTTGTTCAAAAACTAAGGATTTCAACCTGGTGACAACAGAACACAACCGAACATGGGGCCTTTTATCTACAGGGCTCCGGGCCCCTGTGTCGGTTGTTTGCTCAGGAAGCCACCCTGGATGGGGATGGATCAGGGAGTGGGGACCTGGGGGGGAAAGTGAAGTCCTAGGCGAGTAGACACCAGACCATTGCCTTGAACCAAAGTTCAAAATGATGAGCAATCCTCCCCAGCTGCACCCAATGTAAATAATGGCACAAGGATTAATTAGTTCAACTTGACAGCCAGAGAGATTCAAGATATACCATGTAGGTCCTGTGGCATCACAAGGAGACTTTATCTTGTGAAGGAGAAGCAGGCACAGCTAGGAAAGGTGATCCACGGAAGGTCATGCTGCTTGTTGGGTGCCCGGGGACCGGGTCTCGGGACTCGTAACTTCAGTGCCCTTTCCAAGCCCTCGATGGACCTGGGTATCCATGAAATTGTTCTCTGTCGCTGTGGGTAAAATTGGGATTTGAGAATAAGAGTGAGATGCAGGAAGGGAAATGAGATCAATGATAGCTGAATGGAGAAAACAAAACAGCTTAGAAAGCCAAAGCAGTTTGTCTGAGTCCTATCTGATACACAACACACAGCAAAACAGACAAATGTCTGTGCAGCAAAACAAAACTGGAGGAAGAAGATATTGTCAAATAGAATACGCATATTTCCAACCAGCCTTGAGCTCATCTGATAAGGGACAGATTGTCCAGAGTAAATAGAGAGAGGAAGAAAGATGCTTTGGGCTGAATTTAGTCCCCTGTCAAAATCACAGGGGAGCGTCGTGCTTCTCCTCCTGTTTGTCATTTCTCTGGTGGCCAGGCCTTGTAGGGCCACACAGGGGAGCAGAGAAGTTCCTTCACCCATGCATTTGTCCACCCGTCCATCTGTCTATCCGTCTGTCTATCCATCCATCCCTCCATCCAACACCAAACATCTCTCTTGTCATTGTCCTGGGCTGGATCCTAACAAGAATGTTTAAGACCAGCCCTTACCTTTAAAGAGGGCAGACACGTATGGATCAGCGGACAAGACTAACCACAGCGGAGTGTTATGCTCATGAGGCCCGCTGTGTGCCGAGGGACTCAGGAGAAGGAGAGATTCATGCTGCCTAAATTTCTCAGTGGTTAACCTGCCTGAAGGTTCCTGCCTGCTTCCACAACTCCTGGTAGGGTCTGTTCATCATCCCCATGCCCCTCTTTACCAAAGGACTCCTGGGGAGGAGGCAGGGCTGGGGAGCAGGGTTGTGGGATTCTTAAAGACCAAACCCTTTTACTCTCAGGGGTGTAGGTCTATGCATCAAGCCTTCTCTGTGGGAAGTGAGGAGTCTGAGCTGGTGGCGGTTCTGGTTCAGGCTTGTTGAGGATCTGGGCCCACCTGTGCTTTCTCCCACCCACCTGCTGCTCCAGGCCTGACTGTAAGAGAGCAGCCCTGCCCTGCGAGGAGCCTGCTTCTCCCTCTGCCTGTGGCTCTGCCTCTCTCTCCATGTCTCTCATGAGTAACTAAGTAAAATCTTAAAAAAAAAAAATTAAAAAAAAATGAAGACAGCAGCCCTGCCGAGGTGAGGGAGAGAGCAGCCAGGTGATCACCAGTATCACCCTGGCCCCATCTGCAAAATGGCAGGAGGGCAGATCTATTAAATCAGTGTTTCCTAACCCAAATAAGCAACAGCTCACATTTTCTGTCAGTGACAGCAGGACTAAAGCAGAAGAGGAAGCAGAATAAATGGTAAAGGCTGTCACAGAAGAGAGGGAAGGGACGAGACACCAAGAGAAATGATCTCTAAGTGCACATCTGGTAAAATGGTTCTGCGGTTCTCTGTTCCATGGCTGTGGAACGTGTCATCCACCAGGACACCTGTACACAGCCTTCGCTATAACTGAAGACAGGCGAGAGGTGAATCACATTCGTCATCCTGTGTCCCGTCATGACAGTTCTACACATTCATGCCAGGACTTCACATTCACAAAGCTCATCTCACCTCCAGAATCTCATGAGCCCCCTGGACAGCCTGGGAAGGCAGGTGGGGTCTGTGTTATAAATCCCATTGCATAGAAGAGGCAACTGAGGCCTGGGGAAGGAAGAAGCTACTTGCCAGTTGATTCCAGTGAGTAACAACGAGGGCCCAGAGCCCAGGTTTTCTGTGTGGCATTCTTCCAGCTGCCATGCCCCTCTTGGGTTGCACTGTCACTGCCCCCGTTGCTGCAAGAGCTGGGAGAAGCATCCCATGGCCACTGGAAGCCTAATGATAATTACCTACCCTGTGGACATAGATGTGTTTTCAGAATCCCTTGCCCTTTAAAATAACATGCTTCAAACAGCAATGTACCGGTTAGTCCCAGGCTGGGATCCTGCATCTTTTAGCCACTTCCCCTTCCCCCATCTGATTATAAAGACACCTGTCACTGAGTGGAAACAGTATTTGTTTCACAATTACTTCTCATTGCCCTGTAGTTTTACAGTGTAGAAGTGGAGTGACCTAGATGCTACTTATGGGAAACTCTCTTTTTCATCCTGGGGTCAATAGTAAGGAGGGAATAAAGCAGTTAGATCAGGGGACTGTAGTTTATTCCATCTCACAGTTAATTCTACTGTCTGCACTTGTCGAATGCCAGCTCTCCTTATCAGCCCAGAGCTAAGGCTGTCTCCTCCTCTGTGAAGTCTTCCAGGACTGCTCCCTCCTCGGGATTCCCACAGCAGTTGTTCTGATCCTATCCATGATGTTTGGGTGCTCTTCACTTTCTACATATTTTATTTTCCTGAATTTTCATGCCAGAGACTGCATCTAGTCCATTTTTCTCTCCTTGTCTACACTGAGAAATGAGAATGGTCAAGGTGGTTGTTCAGTTAACTACTCATTGAATGAAGCCATAAGTGGATTATGTCCTAGACATGGTGGAGGCACGGAAAAAGACAAGTGAACATGTGATGTCTGTTCACTGCTCGTACTTTATTCTGTCTATGTAGAAAAGACTTATTTGGGTTTTAAGATCAATTGATCATGATTTGATTTGATTTTCTAGCAGTTGTTACTGTGTCAACTCTTACCCTAGGTTCATTGTCCTATGCTTCTCCTTTCAAATTCAACATCCCTGAAGGTGGAATGATATCCCCAATTTACAGATGACCAAGAATACCAGGTCAGTTAGTGTTGGTTTGCTCCCATAGGTGGAAGCCATGCAATGGAAAATGAGGATTCATGAAACAGATATTCTTTGTTTATTATTCATTCTAAATGTATTTATTTAGTCCCTGCTATATGCTGGACATTGTGGGGGAATATATGGGAGGATAAGATATGGTCATTACCCTCAAGAGGCTCACAGTCTAATGAGAGGGGCATGCACGTAAATGGAAAACCATGTTGTGTGTTAAACACTCTAAAAGGAATACTGACAAGAGATTCTGTATGCACATGTGCCTGGGTTTGGTCTCATGGAGATCTACCGCTCTGCATGTCCTCTATATGTCCAATGCAAAAGTTGCGATGATGCTGAAAATCACAAATATCCAATAAATTAAGTCATCATAAAAGAATACTAATAATAGGAACAAAGACTTCAGGCTTAGGCTTCCTTACAGCTAATTGGGAACATACAGATGATGTGGGGGAATGGACAGGAGGCTGCTCCTGCTCACCTCACCAGAAGATTTCGATCAAAGAGGAAGTTGGCAGGAAAATCGAGGACATCTTGAAGAAGAGGACGAGAGAGAGGTGTGTCACTAGAGCGAGAAAGGCCTCACCCACAAACCTGTCCCTGACAGGTTGAGTTCCTCCCTGTAAACACCCTCAATCCTTTCATTTGACCCTTTGAGTCTGAGCACATAACTCAGCCTTCTCGCTGAGGCAGGGTTCAGACTGAGGGGGTGACAACACCAGGGTGCCCTCGTGTTAGGCTTCATCTGAGCCAACCACACTTTCACTGGCCACTATCTGTGGTCTTGCCCCTTCATCCAAGAAGGGAAAGAAGAGTCTTGAGGATCAGCCACAACCTAGTCAGGTAAGCCCAGGTGGTTTCTTACTGGTTCTGCAAAGAGATGGGATTTCTATGTCTTGATTGCTCTTGGCCCCTAGCTTGGGTTTCTGGCCACTTCCACCATTGACTCACAGTTTCATCTAGGCTCGTAGTTTGCCACGACCACAGAAAAGTCTTCCATTAGTCCTTACTGCCCAGAGTTGATGAGGTTTGTAGACCAGCATTTTTCAGGCTATAAAATCGCTTGACATACTTATCTATATATTGATTTTGATCTCAACTGCCTTATAAAAACCATAGGATAAGGTATAATTTTCTCTATTCAGTGGCTTAGTGAACAGAGGCTTGGTGAATTGAAGTGATTTGTTCCAGTATGATCAGCAGGCTAAGGCCAAGATTAAATTTGATTCCTCCTTCTCTTCCTCTTCTGTACCACCCAGCAAGTCATATCTTATCTCAAAAAGCAAAAAAAAAAAAAAAAAAAAAGTGAAAGGGTTTCCCGAACTGTCAAATGACAAACAAAAGGTGTTATTTCCTTACAGGCAGGTTGGGAGGGATGTTTTTGAGCTCATCTGAGATGGATTTTATAATGATATATAGGCTTCATCAAATTGGAGTATTTCTAGAGAAAAAATGAGAAGGCATTTATATATATATATATATATATCACACACACACACACACACATATATATATATAATATATAAATGCCTTGCAAACCAAAAAGTGATATGCAAATGTGGGAAAATGGCTCCGTGGAGCCTGAAACATGCTCTAGCTCTCTGTATGAGAAGGCTTGCATCTGGGGCTGGATGACACTCTCCTAATGTCAGCAGGAACAGTTCATAAAAGCCCTGGGGAAATATTTAGCTTTTCAGTCTTCCTGTGGTATGTGGAAAAGCAAATCTCAAGGGGGGGTAGATAGCGGAGGAAGAGGGGGGTGGAAATACCCCCAAATCCTTTCAAATTGACTCCTGCAATTTCCTCTCTTATGACAGCTATCATTATATCTCATTGTTCTATAGTTTTTAAGAAAATCTCATCTTCAGTGATTATGTAGTTTATTTTTTTAAGATGCTAATTTTAGCTATCATTTTTCCTTCATGCTCAAAAGGTTGCAGCATTCTGTTGTGGAAGGAAATATTATGTGCATGTACGCACGTGTCTGTGTGTGTGTGTGTGTGTGTGTGTGTGTCTGCTTGAGTCTGTTATGACAGTGCTAATATTTCTCCCCATGAGCCCACCACAACACAGTGGGTTGCCATGCTACACCATCTTTGGCAGACTTCTATAGTTTCGTAGTGTCTGGCTGTGAGCATCTTGAAGGAGTCACTTAATCAATTACTTTATTCAAATGGAGAAACTGAAGCCCAGAAAGATGACATGATATGCACAGGGCCACAAGGCCAGTGATCATTAAAGTTGTCAGCCAAACAACATTTCTACTCTCACTGCCCATGATGCATAGTGAATGGTGCTGGGCATTCCTCAGCAGAAGCAGGAGCTGTGCCATTGGGGGTATTGTACCCAGATGTCCTTTAATATTCCTTTCAATTAAACATTTTAGAGCACTTTGGCCTTTCCTTAGCATTCGATGGAAATATCATATCCTGTAGAATCCGTGACTTCTAGAGAAGACACTTTTCTTATTATCTTGGTTCTTGTGCAATATTTATTTTAGCCAAATTCTGGAACCTCTTAGGTGTAGCATTAGGAGCTGTGCAAGCACTGGTGGCATCTTCATTTTATTTAGCCAGTCTTGGTCTTTGTTTCTTTTAGGACCCTTCTAAAGAGCTGTCACTCAGTTTAACTGGTTGTAATGCTGTGTGATCTTTAATTCAGAATTGTAGAACCTAGTGGCAGGGTGGAGTTCTAGAGTTCCTTTAATCCAGGAGCTGCAGACTAGTGGCCACAGGTGAGTACAGGATTCAGATGTGTTTTGTTTGTGGTGCCGTGGTCAACAAAACTGAACCAGTTGCAAATATTTAACATCCAGGGAATTTCTTATAAAAGTTCAGATATATCATTTTTCAGGAAGATCAGAAGATCTGGTTTTAGTGGGTCCAAATACCCACATGGAAAACATATTGTCTGGGTCTGGGCAGCATGTGCTTCTTGTAGATAGAGCATGTATTCCCCAATCATTTGCATCTCTGTGGGACCTGTTTTTGGCTAGCAAGTATTTGCGTTTTTCAATTTTGGTTTCTTCCAACCTGTCATGAGCTCAAATCATTCTGTGTTTCAAGGGAAACCTAGTTCTACATAATGATAGGCCAGGCTACAGATCAATGTCACCAGGGAGGAGGTGAAATTAATTCTTTGGCCCTAACCTCTTATTATTTGCAGAGTAGGAAGAAAAATGATGACTTCAGCAGAACATGCCATTGGCCCTGATACCTACCCAGGATATTAAACCAGATGTCAAAACTTAGTGACTTGAAAGCTTAAGTATTTAGCGACCTGACACAGTTCTAGCATAATCTCTGGGTGCCTACAAGAGAAAAATTGACAAGTGCAGGGTAATACTCTTTACTCAATAGATCAATGTCATAAAAATAAGAAAAGAAATTATGATGTATGATAGCACATAGATTGTAACACAATACTCCACATTCTAAAATAATACAGAACAAATTGCTGAAATTCTAGAAACTAGCCCAATAATATGTTTTCTGTAATTCATTCACTGATAAAATAATCACTTCTGGATCACTTATAGTGTACATCACCCTAAGTTAGGGGATTTAGGGATGAAGAGCAATGACGCTTCCCCAGAGGGGCTTACTAGTATTGAAAATGTGTGCACAAATAACCAAAACACAGGACAAAATATGATAAATGCTACAAGAAGAAGAAAGCCAATGAGTAAAGAGATATTCATGGAAACTATGTAGTTTGACACCAGGATGGCTGTAAGGAAGAAATGGCATTTGAGCTGGGCTTTGGACAGATAGAGGTGGGAAGAGTTTTTAGTAAAAGAATTTAAGCAAATTCCTAAGCCATTACTATCTGAAGTGTACTTGAGAGAGAGAGAGAGAGAGAGAGAGAGAGAGAGAAGGAGCACATTTGTAGTGGCTGTATACAGGGCCAGTGGGACAGAGAGGGAGGGAGGCTAGAAATGTGGGTCTGTACCAGATCTTGGGTGCTGAATGACAGGCTAAGGACTTCAGAACAGGGCGCAACATGGTGGACTCAAGGAACGTTGCAACTACTGACCAGACATTTAATCCAAGTTCATTGCTATCCAAGTCCTTAATTTGGTAGCGACAGAACAACTGTGTAAGTGCCACTAAGCTTAGCTTTAAGTTTTTTGAAAAAAATTAAGAGGGAAAAACCAGAACTGAGCACTTCTAAACACAGTGGACGCTATCAGATGCTTAGGGAGAAGGCAAAGTGGTAATATACAGAAGAATTACAAAGATGGATGATAATATTTTTTAAAAACATGTTGAGCAACTTGTAAAGAATACTTGGGGGAAAAACATGGTTAAATTTTTTTCTTTCTTTCTTTTTTTTTTTTTTTTTTTGAGCAAGTTTATTCCTCTGGGTTATCTGAAAGTTAGAAAAGTGATGTGCCTAAGTTCTTGTGGGATATGGAGCATTATTTTTAGTTGATAAGCTTTTTCCTTTGGTCTGGAAAGCAGTCACCCCCCAAGGAATAGTTATAGAAGGTTCTTGGATGTCCTAGCCCTCAGCTCTTCCATTAAAATACTGCTGAAGAATTCCACAAATATGTGAAGGCTTCACTGTGGTTTAAAGCATTCCTGATGGGCTGAAGGGAAGGTTCTGGTCTTATAAAGGACTCCACCAGTCACCAGAACAATGTTTTCACACACACCACAAGGTATTTGTATAATTAACCAAACTTTTTAAATTTTCGTCTGCATGCTTGTGTGTGAGACTGGTTCATCATTGTGCCCACATCTCAAAGGCCTGTGCTTCATGGGAAATGTGTAGGTGGTGTGGCACAAAGTAAAATGAGGTATGTGAAGAGGAGTCATTCATTTAAAGCTATTTATTGAATATCTGTTCAATACAAACATCCCTTCAAGTTTCATTCCTTCAAAACTATTTATTGAATATGGGTTCTAGAGGTTTCGGAAAACCTCTGCAATGAACACAAAGAAATAATCTCTGCCCTCAAGTAGCTTACATGTCTAATGAGACAGATGGAAAATAAGCAAATCAATCAAGAAAATATATAATATATGAGATGATGGTGGGGCAGGGAAGGGGACAACAATAATACAGGCCCTGTAAGACACAATAAGGACTTTGAGTTTCACTCTGAGTAAAATGGGAGCCATTTATAGATTTTGGACAGAAGAAATACATGGTCTAACTTACATTTCAAAGGGAATCCTTGGTCTTCGTGTTGAGAATAGATGAGGGTGAGGTGAGGAGAAGGCAGGCAGAAACAGGGAGATTTATAAAGGAGTTCTTGCTATGATCGGGATGAGTGATGTGGAAGCTTGGATAAGCTGGTAGTGTGGAGATGAGGACATGTGCTTGAATCTTGTGGTTGAGATGGATTGAATGGGGACTAATGAGACATGAAGGAGCCAAGGGTGACTCCAAGGCTTTTGCTGAACAACTGGTGGAGAGCAGCGGCCTTATATCTGATATGATGAAGACCATGGCAGGAACAAGTTTTGAAGGAATGCTAGATTACTTTTGGATAGGTTAAGTTGGAGATGTTGAGTAGTGAGTTAACAAAAAATCAGAGACTCATGATACCTGAGCTGAAGGTAAAAAGTGGGAGTCATCAATATATACATGATATTTACAGCAATGAAATTAAATGAGATTATCAAAGGAGTATAGACCAGGGAGAGAGAGAGAGAGAGAGAGAGAGAGAGAGAGAGAGAGAGAGAGAGAGAGATTTAAGGACTGACTTGGATACTGCAAGGTTTCGGGTGAAGGAGGTGAGGAGAAGCCAGTCAACAACATACCAAAGGGGAAAAGGGAAAGGGCATGGTAGGGGCAGTTCTATGCCAGCAGAGAGGAGATTTCCATCACTGGAATTGTTTAGAATACCCAGCACATGGTAATAATGAAAAGCATTTTTCATTTACATTTTCTATAGACAATGTGCCCCTTTACCATCTGCCTCTGAACCAGGCCACTCTTTCTATTCCCACCACCCTCTCTTACTCTGTGGTTCCATGGGAACCAAGAAAAAAGATGGAGAGGGAGCAGCCAGAGTGTGAGCCCACACTAGGTGAGTGCCACGTGCGCTGGGATCCAAGTGCGGGAGCTTTCTGAGGATGAGAGGGTGGTCGGGTGGCACAGATGCTACTGAGACATGGAGGGACATGAGGTCAGCGATGTGAACACACAGCAAGCAGTGTGGCTGGGTGGGACCAAGAGAGAATGGGAATTCCTCTTAGGAAGTAGAGCTGATGAATACAGATGTTCTTTTCAAGGAGCTTACTTGTTGGGACGCCTGGGTGGTTGAGGGTCTGCCTTCGGCTCAGGGTGTGATCCCGGGGTCCAGGATCGAGTGCCACATCGGGCCTGCTTCTCCCTCTGCTTCTGTCTCTCTCTCTGTGTCTCTCATGAATAAATAAATCTTTTTTTTTTTTTAAGGAGCTTATTTGTAGAGAAAATGGACACAAGGTAGAGGGGGAAGAGGGAGGATTTCCTCTGCCTGAAGATGGGAGGAAATGATAGAAATGTGCTTTTATAGAGCTCACACAGCTCAGGGAATCCAGACCTCTCAGTAGCACCTCCTGAACCGTTGATGCTGTTACACAGATGCAGGATGTCTGGGTCCCTGGGGGCAGGGTGGAAGAGGAGCAAGAACTCAGCATGTGCATTAATGAAAACTTGTAATATTTGGAAAGTCTTCCAAGTATGGTCAACACAGGACTTCATATTGAACCATCTCCATATTGGAGTATGAGAATGCAATTTCTTTTATTTTCCTTTGTTTCTTTTCCCTCTTCTTTTCATTTTTTTGAGAATGAACTTATGATACATCGTTAATGCAGCCTCCTGCTTTCTTTCCACTTGAAGGTCATATGCTGTAAAGTTCTTCCTGTTTACATGGAGCTCCAACCTGTATATTTCTGGGTCTTCAGCCCTACATGGGTCCCAACTGGGACATGACTACTCTGTAAACAGAGATACATTGAAACCTATATTATTGACCCAGCCCTGGAAAACACATGTTTAGAATAAAAAGCTTTGCACACACACCCTTTGTCTCTCCCAGTGGCAGCTGTTCTCTCCCATCGTTAGTGGCACCAAAAGGCAATTCCTAGAGTAAAATGTAACCCTTGTCTTTAGCAGGGGGTCATACTGGGTCCTTGGCGTCTATTTGATGTTTTACTCTGTGTAAGAGCTCTTAGATCCATATATATTCAGACAGCTCAGCATGACTCTGCACTGCCCCTAGAATACTCCTTTGCACTTTGCACAGATTACTATCTAGGTCTTTATCCAGCCATCTTGTAATTATCTTTTTGCAGATCTGATTCTTTTAGAGACAATTTACTCCTTAAGGGCAGAAATTGTATTTGCAGCTTTTCTCCCACTCTCTCCATTTCTCTGCCTTCCCCAGCACCATACTTGGCACAGAGAAGGTTCCCCAAAATGTATTTGGGTTAATAAATTAAATTAAACATTTTGTACCATGTAGAGTTGCACTATGCTGATTAATCTATGCCACACAAGCAAAAAGTAGAGTAGCCAAGTTCAAGATATTCTTATATGCAGAGTTAGTGAATTAGGTAAATTAGACCTAGAACTGTGGAAGCTAACTGGCATTTTTCACTATGCTTTTAGGTCAGAGATACATAAAACTGGATAACTGATAAGTCTATTTTGAAAATTTTATACCATCATTACACACACCTGTAACTTTCAGTAGTGTTAATATAATCATTAAGAGCTGTTGACATTATGAACATTTGTTTAATTGTTCATGCATATAATAAAATGAAGAATTCTTGTGGATCAGTAAGACCAGAAATATGAAGCTAATAAAAATTTCCAAACACACACACACCCAACCTTTGAATCTCACAACTTAAAAAAACATTGCAAGTCAAAGCAAATCCTGGACGCATTTAAACCATTAATTGCAAAACACATATTTCTTAAAATTACAGAATTCTCTCCTGACACACAGGAAAATTGGCTATATATTTTTCGTTATTTTTTTATTGAAGTAAAATTGACATCTAACATTATATTAGTTTCAGGTGCACAATGTAATGATTCAATACTTGCATGTGTTGTGAAGCAATCACCATAATATGTCTAGTTAATGTCTATCACCAGGCATCATTACAAGAATTTTTTTTCTTATGATGAGAACTTTTAAGATCTACTCTTTTAGCACCTTTAAAATATGCAACACAGTATCATAGTAGTCACCATGCTGTATATTATACCCATTTCTTGTTTACTTTATAAGTAGAAATCTGTACCTTTTTATTCCTTTCACCATTTTGCCTACCCCTCAACTTCTACCTCTGGCAGCTACTAATCTCTATCTATGACTTGGTTTTTTGTTTTAATTTTAGGCTGATTTCTTCCTAGCCTTTTAAAAAAAATTCACATATAAACGAGTTTCATATTCCACAGAGACTTAATCTGGGAGGGGTAATTTGGGCATATATACCAAATACCTGAAATCTACAAACTCTGACCCAACATTCCCACTTTTACAATTTCTACAGAGGATTAAGGATCTTGAAAAGTTTTACCTACAAGGATCTTCATTCAATACATAGTCATTTTTAAAAAGCAAAGTAAAAAAGCAACAACGTGAATAAGAATCAATAGGGGACGAGCTAAATAAATATAGTTGATTGCATAACAGAACTTTTTCAGCCACTAATATGCTGCTATAGGAAATTATTTATTCACTGAGCAGTTTAGCACAGTGGTGGAAAACAGGGCCTTGAGGTTTGAGAGAACTTTGATCAACTTACAGCTCTTATCACTATATGACTCTGAGCAAATTCCTCAACTTTTTCCAGTTTCAGTGTCCTAATCTGTAAGATGAGGGTAACTCTAATACCTGGACCACAGGGCTATGGTGAGTTTGAAATCAGCCAATGCAGTTAAAGCCAAGTGTTTGGCACACAGTATATATATTCAATATATTAAGTGTATGTACAATATATAACTCAACATCTTAAGTGTAAAAGGCAGCTTTTGAAACCATATTTCCAGCATAACTTTATTTTTTAGGTAAAAAAATGATATTATCTACAGATATAAGGAGAAGTCTTAAAAGATACACATCAGAATTCATTTTCTCTGCATGGTAGATTTAGGGGAAGATTTCTTTTCCCTCTTTTGCTTTTATGTATGGCCTACAATGTAATAAGAAAAGTTAAATGGGTCCAAATTATCATCTGTATCAATCCCTGTAAATGAACATCTATCAAGATAGTAGTTTTGTGCCTGTGTTATCACTGATTTCCTCATTTTCAAGTCACCAAAATCTCTTTGCACCATTGTCATGGAGGCCATTCGTGCAGCGGTTGGTAGTGCTAAGCTGATTACCCTCACTTTCCCTTTGCTACTCTACCCTTGACTTCCCGTGATACCCCAGGTGGTGTATATCATAAATACATCCTTCTGTTGAGAACACTGGGTGTTGATGCAGGGGTGGAATACAAAGCAGTCAGTTTCTGACTTAAGAGGAACCCATAGTGCCTCCAAAGGGAAAGGCACTTACTTTATGGTGCTGTAATGCTTCATCTTATTGAAGAGATCCATCTGTCTCCAGTGAGTTTGGATAGCTAGGGAAAGCTGCCTTAAGGGGGTAGGGTGGAGCTATTAGAGGGACATTAAAAACAAGTATATTTCCATGGCCCACAGGTAGAATGATCTCTGACTAGGATGGAGCTCTTCCAAGCTCCTTGTGTCACCATTACCCTTGATAAGATCTCTTGTATGATTGCCTCTTTCCCCATCATTTTTCTGAAGTCTTGGATGTTTATTCTTATATTTCAATCAATTCCTTTTGTGCCAAAATCCCCATGACTCTGACTTATATTCACTTGGTCCACATCCTTGAAACATTATTTTTCACCTTTTTTGCCTTAATCCTAAGTATAATGTATGTTCAATGCAAAAAAAGTTAGAAAATTTGGAAAAAAATATAAAAAAGAATGTGGAAGTCATCCACAAGCCAGTCACGCAGAGATAATCATTCATAACATTTTGGTGCATGTGTTTCTAATACATGTGTGGGTGATTTTTTAAAATATAATATTTTATAATCTGCACTTCTGTTTCATAATAATATATCTTTTCATGTCAATTAATATTTGACTACAGGCTTATGCTGTGACATCCTTTACAACCTCCCCCTCCTAGAGAGAAGCTCACTTTATCACTTCCATATGTTAATTTTCAGGACTTTTCCTTGCTTATTTATATACTTCAGTCCTTAAAAATAAAACCATAGGTTATGTATAGCTTTGGACTCTGTTTTTTTACTTAACATTATTCTGTGATTTTTTTTATCTGTCATGTAACGGTCTTAAACATATGATTTCTAATGGTTCCATTATATTCCACTAGGGGTGTGTGCACATAGTTGATACAATAAATACTTTAATTTTAAACCTATCTAATTTAGGATTGATACTTAAATTATTACCCCTTCCATGAGTTTCTCAACTTCATACAAGAAGATCTAGTTTTGATTCACCTTTGAATTGTAGTTGTGTAGACAATTGACAAAGATGAAATCCTTTGTTCTAAGATGAAATCCTCTCAGTGGACACTTTTACTATGTGAAGGGGTTCAGGAAGTTACAGCTAGGTCATTGCAGGGAGTGGAGAGGAGGCCATGACACACAACATTGTGGTTGCTTGGGGTGGGAGGAGAACTTGACCTTGAATGGGAGAGTTGGGCACGATAAATGCCTAGAAAGGGCATCCTCTCCAAAGTGCCACCCTCACTGGTTGGAGGTGGCTAATGAAACCAGGCAAGAAGTTCTCACCATTAGGTGTATCTTGGTTGTTGATTAAAAACCAAAACCAAAACAAACTAGTAACTTGTTCTTGTTGATTTCTTATCCCTGGTGCTCTTAAAGATGTGATTCTCTATAAATATATAACCAAGGACTAGAAAGTTTTGATTTGTACTGGGATGGTGGTAAAAATAAATATATTCCACCTCATTATTTTTGGTATTTGATTTGCTTTGAAAAGAGCCTCTTAGCTCTCCACTTTGCTTTAGAATGGGGGCCTCCAAACCAGGCCTGCATAGAGTCCTAGACTCGCAGATCTGGAAAGAAATGTGGGGGCCAAGTAGTTAAGTTCCCTCCTCTGCATGTGAAAAAGTCCCCAGAGAGATGATTCACGTCTGAATCAACACACTCAATGACTTACAGGAGGCTTGTATGAAAGCATATAAGACTTTCTCTATCATCACTAGTTACTACATGCTCTGCTCCCAACCATTCAAGTGTCTCTAACATAGATTCTACTGATCATTAGATTTCTAGCTTCCTTTTCCTCAAATCTTTAAGCTTGATTTTAAGACTCTATTATAATTTAGGTATTTTTCTAGGCCTTTAGACCATTAGTTCCTCCAATTCCTATACTGTCCTGAAAAGGTAAATATTGGATCCACTTCACATTTGAGAAAATGGAAGCTAAGGAGTTTTAAATTGCTATTCAACCTCAGGCAGCTGGTAGATTTGGAATCTGGATTGAAACCCAAGCCTGTCTGACTCCAAAGATTCTCTCCTGTGCCAGTCTATTTCCTGATACAGGAATTGATTGCATGAAATGAATCAATTTATGTCGTTACTATTCCTTGTCTATTGTCTTGTGGAAGAGTTGGTTTAATTAATTCTCCAAACATTTGTACCTTTGAGTTGTGGGTCAGTGATTTGTGACACATCCCCCACAACGTTGCACTTAAATCAAAAGCCACGACATCTTTCAGGCTCCAGGAGAGGAAGCTAAGTTGTGTTACTTAGCCACTCCTACTGATTGGCCAAGCTCCCAAACAGGATTGAAGCTTAACAAATGAAAACAAACAAGAACTAAAGTTTTATAAAAGTTGTGGGGAATAAAAAGTATGAAAGGAAAATAAAATAAAAACCCATTCAATACCACATAGGTGAAGTCATCTCTGCTAAGAGAGGGGATGCATTTCAGGGCAAATCACAGAGAATCATTGACGAGTTAGCAGGTGCGAAGGAAATTTAGGACTGTATTTTGGGATATGGGTTCCCTTGGCCAGATATTTTCTCTTGACCTATTCTCAAGGAAGATGGGTTACATTATGACTTTAAGTCTATTGGCATAATGCAGAGGGGCATGAAGGAAAGTATTTTACAGTGGCTTGTTTCAGACCAATGTTTTTGAATCTGGCCTGTGTCAAAGTCAATTTGGTGTGGAATGGTTCCCCTTAACAGCTCCCCTCCCTGCCCCTTCCCCAGGCCACTCTTCAAAACAAGGGGACTCCCACCTCTTCTCCAACTCCACATGCCATGCTATGACCTTTTGCTGGAAACCTGTAACTTCTACCAAATTACTCTGCTCAGTCCATTGTAAATAAGGGCTTTGTTCTCAGAGGATCTGTTCATTGGAAGCACATTGGACTTATCTCTCTAAGACAAATGTTTTCCCCACCTTTTCCCCTTATAGAATTTACATAACAAGTTTGTAACTTGTGGCCCACATAGTGATGTCATTAGTTCTCCTGATAAAACTTGCCTAAGAGGCACTATCTTTTTCCATCTCTCTAGTTTCTTTTGATTTTACTTCCTGAATATAGCCTTTGCATATCAGTGGGCAGACAAAAGTCATTGCCCAATAGTCCAACTATCTGTGTACAGAAAGCAGGCTCCATCTGCGTATGAATTTTAGCCTTCTTCTGACTTTAATTTTTAGAGAATTTCTGGCAGCCAGATTTTGATGCATTTTCTGTACGAAACGATTTTTTTTTTTTTTTTTTTTTTATCTCTGATGGTGGGTGCTGGAGAATAAGAGACCTGTGATGAAAATATGTGTGCTTAAAAATAATTAAGTTTTTAATGTTTTGGCTAGAACTAATGCTTTCTTTTTCATTTTATCCTCTTTAATGTATTTTCATTTTATGCGCCCGTGGGTAGCTCAGTTGGCTAAGTGTCTACCTTTGGCTCAGGTCATGATCCCAGGAGTCCTGGAATTGAGTCCCACATCTGGCTCCCTGCTTGGCGGGAGTCTGCTTCTCCTTCTGCCCCTTCCCCACTCGTGCTCATGCACGTACTCTCTCTGTCAAATAAATAAATAAAATCTTTAAAAAATATTTTCATTGTAGAAAATTAGAAAATATAATTTTCTATAATCTCATTATTAGAGAAAAACAAAGTTAACATTTTGGTGGCTATCCTTGTTAGCTTTCTTTTATACATATCTATATTTTATTTTTGCAAAAACTGAGATCATGCTCTGCCCTATTTTGTAATCTTTTTAAAAAATATATACCCGAATGTCTTTCTACTGTATTGGTACTATGTACTATGTTTATTACATCAGCTACATAATATTCTATCTAATCTACATTAGACATTATAAATAAATTATAAATTAAACAGTGTTGCTATTTTAAAGAGGGATTGGCATTGCTGGAAGATTGGCTGGAAGATGATGAGTTTAAAATATAGCTAGAGATATTAGTTATTTTAAATGATATCTCTATTTCTTTGTTTGGATACACCAACACAGCTTCTAGCAATATATTGGTCAATTCCACTTTCTTTATCAAGCTATCTAAATCTATAATACATAACATTATTAGTGAAACAAAGTAACAGTCTTAGAGAAGCCAATATTGGGTGTGACATTGAACTAGCATAAGTATGCTTCCTCCTATGTTAAAGAGTCTACATTCAGTCACTCCCAATGGGAGAGTTGATTTCAACTACTCTCTAGCATTTTCTAATAATTTTATCCACTAGCTGGGCTTCAGTGGGAAAATTACTATTTCTCTACAGAATTTCGCAGTCTAACGTTAATGGCATTTGGAGCCTGACATTGCCTTTTTTTTTGGTGGGATGCAAGAGAAAAAGTGATTTTTCTGGTTAATATTAATTAATATTAATTAATTAATATTAACCAGGGATAGTACTGGGCATTAGAGATTGGCCCCAGCTCATTAAGAAGGGAAGACAGCTAATCCAGAAACCAATATTATATGGTATGTTAACTAAATAAAATTTAAATTAAAAAAAAGAAGGGAAGATGGAACTTCCCTAAGAGTTAACAGGAAATATATTTTGGAAAATGTCACACATTTCAGTGATCTCTTTAAACACCATGCAGGGTCATAGTTGAAGATCTTAGATGTAGAGATAATGCCAAACAGTAATACCGTGATCCAACCCACATTAGGTGATACTTATCTCAAAAGAGAAGCTCTGAAGACTGGTCAAACTTATCCATTCACTTGAATTTCTCCATTCACAAATAGGATACATTATATAAGCCACAGATGTTCTTTCACCGATTTGATATTCTAAAGGGATACTCTAGAGGCAGGAACTGACACAGGAAGTGTGTGTATGGGTGATTCTGGCAGCATCTGCATCAAATTCCGGCACTATGAGCTTCATTTTTCTATCTGATCCCCTGGCCTAGTTGGAACAGTTACCCCCTGGGAAGATCTGGCTCATCCTTTGTCTAAACACACTGTCTTCCCTCACTATCATCCCTCACATCTTGCCAGTAACTTTGCCTTTGTCAAGATAGGAATCAGCTGTCCCTAAAAGCTCTGGGCAGTGCCACTTTCCCTTTAGCATCTTTCAGAGATGGTCACAGGGAAGGTCACTATATCCTGTTCAGATATTATTTTATTGCCTCCTTCTTTTAGGATAATATACTAATGGCTCTTCAAAAGATGCAAGATCAAGGCATTCGCCATCATTTGCAAAGTACTTTCACAACGTTTTCACTTGATTTTCACAAAAAAACTCACAGAATAAGTGGGGGCAGGCATCAACACGCAGATTTCCACAGATAAATTGAGAGGTATATCGCAACATATATGTGTACTTAACATATGAAGATGACATTTCTGATGACACTTACAAATATGACTGTGTTGGTTAATCTTTCCCTGGTCCACTTTCCTACACCTCCTTGATTGCTTTGAGTGAAGCCATACATTTGCAGAAGCCTGAGCAAAACCAGTATTCCTCCCCAGTAAGCCAGCCTTGAGATACACCTTCACAGAACCAAGGAAATGTGAGTATCACCAGCAGCATTTTAATTTTCTCAGTGCATTTACTATCTATTCTGTATCATGCTGCTTATTGCTTCAACAGGAGATATAGCAGGCCACACATAAGTACACATTTATCCTTACTTTATAATATTCTGGACTTATTTATGTGCATATAGTTTACTTATGTGCACATATAATTATATTTTCTTAAGTACTTACATGTTTTGTTTTCTTACTGAAATACAGAAAAAGAAAAGGTCTTTTGTGACAGATGTTATTATTCCTCATCTGTGTTTATTATCTAACTACAGCAAGCTAATATCAACTTTTTTTTTCTTTTACTTTTTACTTATCAGCATTCTAAACTGTCTAATTTTCTTAAATCATCTTATAATGAATCTGAAGGTCCTTCTTGAAACAGAAATACTCTCATTTCTCTATATCTGTATGCTGGCCTTCATTATTTTCATGGGAGAATGATGTTCTGCTTTAGTTCTCTTGCCTTTCTCTCTCTGGCTGGTGCTCTCTGGACCTACTTGGATCTTCTTAGCATCTTGTAGAACAGCTGAATTCCAGGTGTTAACATTTTCACCTAGAAGGAGTGGAATTGGGCCAAAGTTGCCTTAGAATGACATTACTATAACACTTCCATACACCTAAATTATTTTATCCCATTTGGTGTCTTGTTTAGCATTGGACTTCAATGTATATTAACACATAGATTGTCTTTCAGTTATGATGACCGGCAAATGAGAAGTTAGCAATATCTGTTTTTAAGAACTCAACTGCTCCCCCTGTCTGGTCTTGTTTTACCCCTTTTAAGTGTCTGCTCCCAAATATTGTCCTTTGGTTTCAGGATAAGCTCTTCTTTACTCCTTGTATTTTCAGACCTGCTCTCAAGAAAGATTCTCGTATTTGTCACCTGTCAGGGTTGTTTGAAGCAGAAGTGGCTTTTTCCCCTGCTCTGTCTCTGGTGGTACAGTCATCTTCTGTGACTGTGACTGAGCTCACTGTCCTGCACAGAGGGTTAAGTATCCTGTAGGAATCCAAGAGGACAAATGAGGGTGTGGTTTATTCCTTCCTAGAGCTCACAATCTACTCACAGAGGCCAATTACAGTCATTGATTAAAGAACTGGTTGATAAATATCATGGCAGCTGGGGAGCATAGGAAAAATTGCATTTCTAGATTGCCATTCCTGTTAAGCTTATGGGAACAGATAAGTTTGGAGCCTGGTTCAGAATAAAGGGTTTCAGATCTTTTCTTTTCAGGTCTGATTCCATCACATTTGAGAAGAGAGACTCTCTAAGTTGAACCTCCTTTGCTTTTATATCATGGGTGCTCCATGGAACAAAAATTTTTATTACTGATCCATTTGTTTAGCTACTGCATAATGAATGCTGTTTGTGTTCTCTACTTGGTGCTAAGCATATTGCAGTAAGAAAATTATGTCTCTATTATTAATTATTTTACATACTAGTGAGGAGAATGTGAAAATTAAGGCAAGTTAAGAGAGAGTGTGATGAGTACTGTCATAATGATAAACATAGTCTACAAGCAGAAAAAGTAGAGAGTCATGTAAGTTATGAGACAAGATTAGTCAGAGAAGACTCTAGCTGCTTTCTAAGTTGAGACAAGAAGGGCAATGGGAGTTATCAGGTAAAGAACTGGGTGGATTTATGAGTCTAACCATAGAGTAGTATGGCTGAAGCACAGATTGTGTGTGCTGTGATGTGGCGGGGAAGATGGGAGAAGAAGATGGAAAAGAAAAGGAAGAGAAGAGACCTAGTGAGACTTGGTTAGTAGGAGTTCAGATCATGCCTACCATGCTCAGGAGCTCCTATTTTATTTGGAGCACAATGAGGATTCATTGAAAGTTAGGTAGCCAGTGGCACAATCTTATTTGTATCTTAGAAAGATTTGTCTTCCTGCTGTGTGTTGCATGAATTTGGGAAAGAAATATTGGAGAGAGACCAGTTAGAGGACCTTTAAAATGATCAACAAGAGGTGAATTTAGGTCATGGCAATTAGGAGTGGCGCAAAGTAGAGCATTTAATAGATTGAGGCATAAAGAGCTATAGGACTAGGTGCCTGATTGCTAAGTATTGGACAAGAAGAGAGAATCCAGCAGACTTCTGGCCTGAGCAACTGTAGAGCTGTGATTTCATTCACTGAGACTAGAATAAAAAGGAGGAACAAGTTTATGGAGGAAGTAAGAAGATGATGAGTTCATCTTTGGATGGAATGAGTTTGAAGTACCTGTGGGTCAACAAAGGTGATGTGTCTAGTAGGCAGCTGTTTAGATGGATTTGAACTTGGGAGAGAGATCTGACTGAAGATACAGGCTTGGGAGTCCTAGATTTATGGATTATGGTGAAGCAGTAAGAATGAAGAAGCTTGTTTAGAGAGAACATCCCTACTGTGCTCTGACAAACACCAGCATGTGAGATATGTGGGTGTGATGTGTGTTTGTGGCAGGGTATCTCCGAAAGAAACTAAACACAATGAAGAAGCAAGTAGAAAGAACACTGGAATTTGTTGTTCCAAGGGGCAGAAGGATACAAGAATTTGAAGGATGATATCAATAATCAACCATGCTAAAGAAGATCAGGGAGGATAAAGGATGCAAAGTATCTATTGGATTCAGTCACAAGAGCTTTGTTGAGAATATTTCAAAGGAACTGAAAAACAGATTTCTATGGATTTAAGCATAAATGAGATAAAATTAAGTAGAAGGCAGCATGGGGGGGACCATTTTTTGGAGAAGCTTGGTCATGAAAAACAAGAGATTCTTCATCTTTCTTATGCTTCTAAGGTCAAATGGAATAAATGCACTCTTTTTCCTCCTTGGCATCCTTTAGATATCTGAGGAGAGTGGTCAGTGTCCTCCATGTTTTCTTTCCTCTCATCTAAAATTTTCCAGTTCCTTCTACTGTTCCTCATAGGACACAGTTGGTGGTCCATCACCATCTGTGTGTGATAACCTCTTCAGAATAAAGAGAAAGGTTATCTCACAGGCCATGGGTCCAAATGACCAGTCTGATCATGGAATTTGACCAGTCTGATCATGGAATTCTCAAAAGGAGAATTTGAGAAGCATCAGTGGACATTGTGAAGTGTCTCTTTATTAATTCATTAATTCATTTAACATCTGTCAGATATATACCAGGAGCTCCTCAAAGAAGAAATAATCATTTGTGTGGGCTTTAGTGCAGTGTCTTCAGGATAGATCCTCAGAGACAAGCTTTATGAAGCCAAAGAGAGCTAACCTCAGAGTCTTGAAGAAAGGAGTCATCATGAAGGGTAGGTTTCTCTTCTTCATAGAGTAGCTAAGTCTTCCTAGGAATCGGAGGCAATAAGAAAAGGAGAGAGGAGTCTGAAACCATGGCTCTTCCTCTAACTTGCTTTGTGACCTGAGCTACGTCACTTCTCTGAGCATCTGGTTTCTGAGGGTGTTGTCAAGTATCTAAAATGTCTGGCAGTGCTCTCAGATTTCCATCTTTTGAAATCAACTGAATATTTGCTTTGAGAAAACTAATCCTGTCAATGTGCCATTAATAAAGTATTCTTGACCTATGTGGTTGTTACATGGATGTGTTTATTTTATGATCCTTCATTGATCTGTACATTTATGGTTTTTTGAATGCATGTCATACTTCAATATAAATGTTTCTAATAAAATTGCATTAAAATAATAAAAGGTGTCGTTTTTATGTGGGGGGAAAATACTATTGGCAGCATTTGGATGAATATCTTTCCCTGAATTTCACAAAATCTTCTGTGAGAAGTCACAGTTGGCCTAGCAGGAAACCCAGGCTTGGGGGCGACTTCCTTAAACAAAGCTCCCAGCCAGGAACATCTGGTTGTGGAATGTGGGCTAGCAATGCTCCCTGGCACTGGGACTAATGCTGGGTAGGTAGTAATCCTGGTGACATAATCCACACACTCCCCTGGGATGTCCCAATAACTGGGAAAGAGACTTATTCTAATTTCTAAGCCTTGTCACCATCTAATTTCTGAATCAGCAGCTTCAAAATCAGGGAACCTATTTACTTTGGAGAGGGAAGAAAGAGGCTGCTGTCAGCTGAATTGTTGCCCTTTGTTGATTCTTTTGATTATTCTGCTCTTTTCTTTTTCACTTCTACGTGAGAACAATATTTGAGAGCTTATAGTCCCCTTGAAGTACATCATCTGGATCCAACATACAATATCTTTATTCTGTTCAATTCCTTGTAGGCTGATGTTTTCTTTTTTCTAGAGGGGGTTGGAAGGTTGGTGATTTAGCCTTAATTATTTTCCTTCCCAGGAGAAGAATTCCACCATTTTTCTGTTCCCTCCCTGCCCTAAGCTCTTCCCGGTCAGGCCAGTTGCAAAGTAGGACACCTCTGCCACTGTCTGAGATAATTAACTACAGGTGACTCCTGGCTTATAGGTTGAGTTCCTTCTACTTTTACAAGCACATCCCTAGCCATCTCCTCCCCAATTCACAAATCCTTGTACAGGTTTATATTAAGTGCTACCTCCAGAATTAATCTTTGTGGGGGAACTCCATTTATTTGGAGTGCTGAAGGGGAGAACCTGAGTGACTTGGATATGTGGACCAAACAGTTATGTCCCTCAAATAATAAACACACATAAGGGAGAAATTGTTACTCTGGAAAGAAAGAAGAAATGAATGGTGCAAAGCAGGACTGTATGCAACGTGGAACACCTCTCCATGACTTCTGAGAGTCTTTAGTGATGTTAATCTCACGAAATGTCTGGGGTGAATGGAACACTTATGGTGTCAGCCCTGATGGTTGCCTTTGGGTTGGTTGTGAGGGAGCTGTTCCAGCAAGAATGGAGCTGTGCTGATAGCAGAGAGCAGGTGTGAAGAGCTCTTTCTACTTTCATCCCATAAGAGAGCTGTAGTTTTAACCAACTGTTACCAGCTCCTCAAGAAGTGTGGGCTGGGGGTGAGCAGTTGGCACCTCTGTTACACCATATTACCTGCTGTCTTTTGAGCACACCCCTCTTCACACCTCACAGTTGTGCAAGGAACATTTGTGCCCATCTCCAACAAGCAGTCAGCTCTCCACACCTCCTGCTTTCCCCACTCTCAACCCACCCTCCACTCACCCCTATTAATCCTGCCTTCTGTTTCCACAGTATTTGTGCGCATTCTCCTAATATGACTCTATCACCAAAGTCTGTGATTATCTGCTAGACTATTAGCTTCTCTGAGGAAAGACTGTGACATGTACTTCTATGTGTGTCTGCACGTGTGTGTCCAGAAGATGTTTCCATTCTGAGCCCATTGGTGGGCTCCATTACTCAGCCCACCAATATTTACTGAGCACTCATGTATGAGGTATGAGGTCATGTGCCAACAACAATGGGTTTGACATAAGCCTTGCCTTTCAATCTTAGACCTGACAGAGAAACAAGCAGGACATCTATTTGAGAACTTGTACTTGGTGCCGGCTCTATGCCATGCCCATGCCAAGTGTGGATTATAAAGATGAGCGCTCAGAGTTGCTTATGGCCCAGGAGTGAAGACAGGGATGTAATGGGAATTACACAACAGTGAGATAAATACTACAGGAACCCAAGCTTTACCATAACCCTTGTTGAGAGACCAGTGGAAGTATTTGTTGGAAGCATATAAGAAAATTGATCTCAGAGAGTCACAAGTTGATCTGTAATCCCACAAATTTCTCTAGTCAATATCTTTGTTTTTATCAGTTCTTTTCTGTATATTTTTGAAGAACTCCCCTTAAAAACTAATATCTTGTGTGAGGGTCTCAGCAAATCTCTGCATGTTTTCCTTCTTAAATGCAAGAAGACATATTGGGGATTTAACATGTCTCTGGCCCTGGCCTGGGTGAGGTGCCCCGTGGATGTCCCAGCAGCTCTGGTCAGTGTGGATAGCCATTTGCACTAGAGGGAAGTCAGAGGGCCAACACCCCAGAATCTTCATAATGGACACCCAAATTTGTGACATCACAATTCTCTTCCTATGATCCCACAGCCACAGTGAATCATAGGGGAGCTATCATGTTCATGGGAGTCACGTAACATAGATGGGATGGGGAAACCATATATGAACAACCTCTCTAGACTTAGATCTAGAATATTCTTAGCACTGAAGAAAAATCTGTCAAATCTTATAGAGCAATTGAGCTGGAAGGAAACTTGGGAATAATTACTCCAACAGTTTTCAAAGTTTCACATATTATTCTCCCCATATGAAAGCTTCAGACGAGGTCTAAAACCAGCAAAATGGATCTGTTTTGAGTGAATTGGGCTACTTGTTTATGCAAACCATAAAGTCTGGCCTCTCATTTTGTAGTTGAGGAATATCCAGTGCAGAAAGAGGAGTGACTTCCCTAGGGTTACCCAGTGAATGAATGGGGGTGCATTCTTCATGCTGGCCCTGTGTCTCCCCACCCCACCCCCTTGCTGAATGAGCACAGGACTCTGCCCACCAGGAGGGCAGCTGGGAGGCAAGAGACCCTGCATCAGTTCAACTTTCTCCCAGGATACAGAGCAGCCCTGCTGGCATGTTATCACTAATGTACAAAATGTGAAATTGTGAAGACTTGTTTGCCAATTCTCTTATCTCAGCTGGCACAGAGGAGGGCTCGTTGGAGTTTCGAGGTGTTAGAGTATTGTTTATCCACCGCACATCCCTTGGCTGTTCTCGCAGAGACTCAGGAAAGGCTGCACATATAAATTCACATAAATTACCTTTACAAAATGTCAAAATTAAAAGTGGATTTTTATTTTGGGGATGTGCCTTGAGCATGTTAACCCCTTATAGTGGGTAGAGGTGTCACCATCAGAAAAGCAGCTGACTTCTTTGAAAGCACCATAAGCCACAGGAACTTACTCCCACGCTCCCGCCCCAGCCCAGCACTACCCACCCTCAAGAGGTAGCAGTTCTTGTCAACAAACCATGGGTTTTTCTGAGCTCCTGGCCTGCTCACAGATTGTCCTCTGGATACAGTATTTTTATTATTTTATTTTTTTAAACTTAATTTTTAAAAAGATTTTATTTATTTATTCATGAGAGACACACACAGAGAGGGAGTGGCAGAGACACAGAGGGAGAAGCAGGCTCCATGAGGGAGCCCGATGCGGGACTCGATCCCGGGACTCGAGGATCATGCCCTGGGCCGAAGGCAGGCACTAAACTGCTGAGCCACCCAGGGATCCCCAGGATACAGTATTTTTAATCCTGTGGTAGCCATAACTTCATTATTTATGGTCTTTAACTTCTTTTTAATAGACTAAATGGACAGCTCAGGGGAGACACAGAACCCCTCTGGGCCTCAGTTTCCTCACTTACAAAATGTGGAGGTTAGCATAGATAAGTGTTTCCTAACTAGCCATTCAGTCTACCCTCCAATCCAGAGAGGTAGTAATGGGGATACTTAAGGAGCTACTAATATTTCAAAAGCTTTGTGGAAATCATAAGGCACCTGCAATAGGGTTGCATAGGCTTAAAAAACAATCCCACGGAGACTTATGGAGGCTCGTGGGGAAAGGAAAAAGGGAAAAACAGCTCTGCAGGCTTGCCAGGGAAGCACAGAGGGTGAGGAGCAGACCTTCTTAAGACCAGATGGAAAAGGGGAGAGTAGAGCTGGAGAGTGGCATGCACGGCCCTTGAAAAGAGGTTCACCATGAAACAGCTCTGAGTTTTATTGCTATCTCTGTTTACTTTTACTGGTATCTCTGTGATACTTTTTATGTCCAACATGTTCTTTATTAAACTCTTGTGAGAAGGAGGAAAAATCCCCAAACTCCCCCTTTCTTTGCCTTTGGTTGAGTTGTGGCTGGCTACTTCTTTCAAGCTGATCAGAAGTTTTCAACATAGTTCTTTTACATACTTTTCTAGAAAACACATATTTATTGGGTCAACTATTCTGGATCTCTCTTTAATTTTAATAAATCAAAAAATAATTACCTTAAGATTGTACCATTTGTTCCCAGGACAGAAATCTCCCAGTACATAGTGGAGCAGAATCAACCAGAATAAAGAATTTGGAAAAAAAAAAAAAAAAAAGAATTTGGAAGGCACTGGAAATGGGTGGGTAAAGTTTCTAGGTCTGATGGAACCCCAGAATGGAATATGAAGCAGGGAATGTCAGTAGTAGGATGTAGACTTGATTCAGGGCACATAATCATTTACATGAGCCTAAAACTCATTTGCCTTTATGGACCTCTCCACTATAATACTATCAATATTAAAACTTATATTTCTATGACTTTAATAGTTCCCCCCATTTTTTTGGGTTTTAGGCAAAACCAAAAGTTTTGGGTGTCCTACAAATTTCACTCTTTTCGAACATTAAAAAAATAACACATTTCTTTTGACAATAAAATTTAATTGTTTTGATTTTAAAATAAATTAACAGGTTTCCTGAGCCCCTAAAGGATTTGCAGCTACAGGCACTGCGCCTGTCATACCTAATGGATAAGTCAGCCTGACACCAGGTAGAGAAGAAAGCTTTACGTGGTAGTGTTGGGTGCTGGGTACCCACTGCTGATGCAGGAGAAGCTAGGGTGAGCCCTGCTTCATGGAAGCTGTATCTCTTATCCCAGTGCAAAGCAGAGCTGACTGATGGAGATATTTGGCAAAAGTGTTTCCAGGTGACCAACACATAAGGTTGATAGCTGCTTCTCTGCTTTTCTTCTAAGTGCTACAACTTGAAGCAGTGAACGAGAGTCAGGAGTCATGTTTTGATTATTAGTTGTGTGTCTTTGGGCGAATTCCTCACCTGAGCATTCCAAAGTTTGCAAAATGAAGGAGTTGGATGAGGCATTGATTCTCTAGCTACAATTTATGCCCTATATGCTTCTGAAATATTTTCAGAAAAAAATCACAGAGAGATAAATGAAGACATGTATACAGTGAGGCAGGTATACTTAGACTAGGACCCAGGAATAAGTTATTTACCATATTAAATTTAGTTCTGAATTTACAGGCAGCTGTAAAATATAGAATTCTTATCATCTAACTGAAGGAAGACTAACACTTCTTTGGGTATTTATTTGGCATTACTTTTTCGAGAAGATATGACCACTAGTTGACCAGTGAGCTAGCTCCAGGGCAATCGGAATCTCCTTCCTCCTCCCCTGCCCTTGAAATGTACATTCCAGCCACTGTTCCCATAGTGGGAGCAAGCGGAAGGCCATAGCCTCGAGAGAGAATAGGGTGTTGCTGAGACCATCTCGAACTTACATGTGACTGAATCCAGGTACGTCCTGTGTATAAACTTTAAGATCCTGGTGGGCATGTTGCAGAGGCACCTGAGAAAGTCACATGTAAGTTCCCTTGCTTGTTCAACCTGCCACCTACCAATTTGGATGGGTCTACTCCTTGTCCTATCTCTTCTTGACTTCTTCAGATTATCCCGCAAAAGCTCCACAGTTTGCAAATCTACACACCTATTAAATGTTTGATTTTTTTATTGCAAAAGCAGCACTAACACCATTTAAAACTTTTTAAAGAGCTAAAATTCACTTTCAATACAACTACCTCAATAAATGTAAGTATTTTCCTTGTGGTCTTTACCAGCGTAAAAATTATTCAGGTTACCATATCTAGAGAAAATCTTTGTTTTTTGCTTTTGCGTTTTTTTCACCTAGGAATATGCAACCTTTACTTCCCTGCTGCTGCAGCACTTGTGAACGTTATTTTAAATGTCTGCACAATATCGATTGAATAGACTTAGCAGTTCCTTGACTGTTAGGTATTTAGTTGATTTCTGGTTTTTCCTTACAACCCAGAATAAGCAATTAATATTGCACTCTTTTTTTTCTTTAGAATTTCCTGGAATGAGATTAGGTCCAAACGTACGGACTGACTCTCTTCTAAGCCTTGATGCCTTGCTTTCCTTAGAAATTGTGCTACCTGAGTATGAAATGCTGACATTTAAGGTTCCATGGAGTGTTCGAGAATAATGATCTTTTTTTTTTTATGAGAATAATGATCTTTTTAGATTATAAATGACTCTGGATGGGTCTGTTGCAAGGCAGGCTTTATCCATGTAAAGCAGTGAAAACATTTGAATTTGTCTAGATTTATTTTCAGTATAAATATGCTTTTAGTATTTCAATGTATGCAATCTATTCATGCAGGGGTAGAAGGGCACATTTATTTAATTGGGGATAAACAGTGTCTGGGCAGAGGGTGATGAGGACTGGAGTGGGCTGCTTTGATGTATGGTACTCCTCTCAAATCGGGGAGGGTGTTGAAGTGACGTTCCTTGTCCTTGCAAAGTTGTGCCCATGATCAGAGAAGAGCTGAAATCATTCTGGATTCGGGCGGCTGGGCTCCATTTTCCAGGATCCATGGCTGTAAGAATATAACTGAAGCTGAGTTTCCTTCTTTCCTGGATCTCAAACAGCTTGGGCTCAAAGTGCTCTGATTCTCTTCCCCGAGTGTTTCCAGAGAAGACAGCCTGAGGGAGAGGAAGTGGTGCTAATTAAGTCCTCCCTCTGTTTTCCAGGCACAGGAGCCTTCTGCAGATGTCTGTTGTAAGGCGCGTGTTCGCAGAGTGTGGCAAATAGAAAGGCAGGCTTTCCTTCCCCAAAGGCACAAACCTTCCTTCACAGGTTACAGGGAACTCTAGAAACACACTTCCTTCCAACAGCCACTGTGTGATTGAGGTGCCAGACCTGCCAGGGAGGCCAAAGTGCTTCACTGATTGTTCTCTCAGTCTCTCTCTCTCTCTCTCTCTCTCTCTCTCTCTCTCTCTGTGTCTCTCTCACACACATGTACAAGTGCACACGCACACAATTTCTCCTGTTTCTATGGGGGGTGCCTTGTATTTCTTACAGACCATTCTCTGCCTTTTGTACCTTAAAAAAAAAATTGCTGAAGACAGCCTCAGCGAAGTCTTCCTACTGCAATACAGCGTGCCTCATGATGGACATGCTAGACTGGACCAGAAGCATGGTTGGGAGCTCTGGGTGGGCATCCTGGTGCTGCCACAACTGAGTGTGTCCTGGGTGGGTCCCCTTAATGCTGTGATCCCCAGAGATGCAGGTAAAATCATCTTCCTAGGGTTGCTGGGAGGATCGGATGGAGGAACCTATAATGTGACCCGTGGAGGGCTTTACACTGGTGAGCCCCCCTAACCATCTGTATTTTCTCCTGCACTCAAATCCCTCAGGGTGACTGGATATGTCTGCATTTGCCCAAGATAATTTAGTTTACTTCTATCATTCTGATGTAACTGTTAATAGTACCCTTCTCAAGCTCCAAAGTGTCCAGCTTTAGGCCACAGGTTAAATGCTCATCACACTATTTTTACCGCTCCTGAATACTCTAATTCCAATGTTAAGAATGTCAACTTGCAGGAGTCAGGGCTGTTTCTCATTCTCTACTATTTCACAAGAATCGAGGAAACTGAATTTATCTAATTAAGAACGCTGAGGCAGCTCTGAGAATACGATGACTTTCCCAGTCACAGTGAAGCTGGACACAAAATCCACTTCCTATGTAGCATGGACAGTGTACTTACCATAGGTCTGACTCATGCAGGAGAGCCTGGTTCTCATCTCATGGAGTCAAAGAATGAATCTCACGGACAACAGAGAGTGAGCAAAGTGATAGAGTTTATCAAGCAGCCATACAGAGAAAACTCTCTAAAGTAAGAGGTGCCCCACAGGGTTGCCGCTGAGGACTTTTCTGCTCTGCCTTTTATAGGAAACTGACCAGGGAACTTGGTAAATTTCTTGTCAATATCAGGGTGGATATTGGGATCCCTGGGTGGCTCAGCAGTTGAGCGCCTGCCTTTGGCCCAAGGTGTGATCCTGGAGACCCGGGATCCTGTCCAACCTTGGGCTCCCTGCGTGGAGCCTGCCTCTCCCTCTGCCTGTGTCTCTGCCTCTCTCTCTCTCTCTCTGTGTATCTCTCATGAATAAATAAATAAAATATTAAAAAAATATATCAGGGTGGATATTTAGAAGAAACATGGTGGACTTGTAACTGACATAATAACAAGCAAGATGTTTTGCAAATATCGTAAGTTATTGCCTTCTCTCAGGTTAATACCTCCTCCATAGTATTTCTCTACATCTGGAATTTCTGTGAGCTTAGTCAGGTAGCCCATGGCCTTGAGAGTCTTGTGCTGTCTTGGTTTGAGCAGGGACTATTGATAACATCTTAATGACATATTTCTGTGATTACTTAGTAGCCATTAACGGGGGATAATCCATAACATTTTGGAGCTAGGGAGCCAAGTTTATTTTTTCTGTTTTTACTTTCTTATCTCTGTTTTGTTGGGATGGTTAGAAGCCTGACTCTGGGGCCTTTTCCTTATCTTTCCCTCCGTAGCCCCATCTGCTCCTAACTCGTTCCTAAATCATGACTATTTGGCCTCAGCTTAGAAACAGTAACGTGATGTAGGGGCTCTTTTTACTAGGCTAGTATGTGCCGTCTATGTATTTTGTTAAATTTTGCTGTATATTTACAAAATAGAAACGAGTTTATTATGTTTTTACTTAAGCATATGTAATCATTGTAAGCATCCAGAGATTTACAAAAACAAAAAATTAAAATCACCTATCATCCAGAGATAACCATTGTTAATATTCAATTTTATTTCTTTGTAGACTTTTTCTAACCCTGTCACACAACACACGTATATACATATTCAACTCCAAGTTTCCTTTCCTCTTTCTTTTTTTTTTGAAGTATTTTAAACCATTTGAATATAATAATTCATTATTATTCATAATCTTTTCCCATTAACAATATATTTTGGGCATATTTCCCATGATAAAAAATATCCACTTACATTTTTAATGACTACATTGTATTTTATTTTATGATATAACATATTTAGCCAATTCCCTACTGATGAGTTCTTAGTTTCTCTATATTCTTCTGGTAGTAGATATAATGTATGAGTGACTAATGTGGTGGTGATACACAATGTTTTGCTCTTAGACGTAAGTTGTCAGTATTTTTCTGCTATTAGACACATATGATGTGTCTTCCTATATTGATGTCTTTGGGCATTTGTTTAAATTCGTTCCTTAGGATAAAATTTTAGAATTGTTGTTTTTTGAGTTAAAAATATGCTGTTTAAGTGTTTTTGTGCCCTATTACTACCCAAGAGCATATGAGAAAGTGCATTATCATTCCTTTTAACTGTTAAGTAAGTTGACAGGCTGGTAGGTTTTTAAGCAAAAATTCTATGAAATCTTGAAGATCAATTGTCTGGTAATTATTTCATACTATTATCTCCATACTCAGCTCCCTGTCCTCTGGGATTAAAGATGGGAAAATGGACCTACTTGCAGCCCTCTTGTGTCTATCTGAGGGTCTCTACTTCTCTCCCCTGGTAAATGACCAGGTAGGTGGTAGAGTCTCTGTTATTGAACTGCACTCATTAGTGCCTTTGTTAATGTATGAATGCATTTGTCAGTTTCAGGAACATCACGTGCACACTGCAGACTTTTCTGCTCTAGCCAGGACATAGGTAACTTCTTTTCCCCTTTTTTTCTAATGAGAAGATTCTTTCTTCCCTTGTTTTAGATAGAA
Source organism: Canis lupus dingo (assembly GCF_003254725.2). Classification (NCBI taxonomy): domain Eukaryota; kingdom Metazoa; phylum Chordata; class Mammalia; order Carnivora; family Canidae; genus Canis; species Canis lupus. The sequence continues at coordinate 21,439,075 of NC_064276.1, forward strand.
GAAATGTCAACAATTGGGAGTTTTGAAGGATTCCAGCCCGTGTCTCTGAAGCAAGAGGGAGATGACCAACCCTCTGAGACTGACCAGCTGTCCATGGAGGAGGGGGACCCAGGCAAGGACTCAGAGACAAGGCAGATTTCAAGGCAGCCCAGTGTGACTGAATCAACACTGTACCCCAATCCTTATCACAGACCTTTTGCCTCACGGAAGTACTTCGTGACACGGGTAAAATTTTTGGTGCTCTGAAATACTATACAAGACTGCTCTTGAAATATTCTAATATCATTATAAATACTGTATATATTTGCCAAGTATTTTCACATTTGTTATCTCCTGTAATAGTAATAACCATGAAGTAGGTATTATTATCCCCATGTTACAGAGGAAGGATCTAAATTTCCGTTAAGGGTCTACTTTTGATAACCAGGTAGTATTGAGGAGAAGCTGGTTATCCACTCTCCAGGGATCTTTGGCTCCTCAGTCCTGTGTTCGTGTTAAACCTGATCTCCACAGATTAGTGATCTATGGAGAGAAAACCCAGGCAGTGAGAATACAAAATTGTGTGTCCAGAGTAGGTTATTTGTTGCATTTTTGAAAAGGATGGGGGTGATGGAGTGGAAGAGCTTGCTGAGAATGGGTTAGACCTCAGTGTCTACGCTGGGATGCTGGAATGACAGTGTGGGAGCAGACACTTTTAAATCCCAAGCCTTCTGTTACTCTCTGGAGCGGAGCCCTTTTGCCTAAGAATTAGAGCTGAGAAAGTAAATGGATAGGTGGGTAATGAAGATGGAGTTTGTGTATCTAGATGTAAAAGATTAGGCATCTGGGTGGTTCCAACAGTTGAGCATCTGACTCTTGATTTTTGAATCAGGTCATGATCTTGGGGGTTGTGGGATCAAGCCTCATGTCAGACTCTGCACTATGTGTGGAGCCTGCTTGAGGTTCTCTCTCTCTGTCGGCTCCGTCTGCCCCTCTTCCTACTCACTCCCTCTCTAAAAAAAAAAAAAAAGAAAAAGAAAGAAAGAAAGATAGTTTGAACTTCTAGCATCTGGATCAAGTGGAGAGTGGGACAGTGCTTCCTGGGTTTGAGTACTTTTTCCTTTCTTTCTCTCTCTCTCTATCTATCTCTCCTTCCTACTTATCAATGTTCTTTCCCAGTCCTCAATGTTCTTGTTAGCACAATAATTGCTGGCTCATGGGCTATAATCAGTTGGTGGCAAAACTGGGGATCGTACAGTGTGGCAATGAAGATCATCTCATTTTTGAAGCATTCATGGGACAAATCTTGAAAAAAAATTTTTTTCAACTCAATCTTATAAATAAATGATGGCTAAGATGTTGTGATGATTTACAAGTTTTACTGACAAATCCTGATTTGGTAGCTTTTAAAACATCTTTGGTTAAGATAAAATTTTAACTAAAATGACTCAATGTATGAGTAGGTGTGTGCGTGTGTATGCATGTTCGAAGCTAAGACATACCCCTATCATTTGTACTTAGCCACTCTGATGTGTTAAGCTGCTTTGGTAGGTGCTATACTATGTGTGTGTGTTTGTGTGAGTGTTTTTGCACATGCAGAGCATATGGTTTGTTTTCCAAAGTATGTGAACTTTATTGAATAAGCAAAATTAAGTTGTAAGATACATCTGTGAAGAAAATCAAAGCATCCCCTAAAGTTGTCTTATCTCTGGTAATGATGATGTACCAGTCACAGTTTGATGAGATAACAAGCATGAGTGGTATGGAATAAGAGATTCATCATGCTCAGAAGCTGGTGCAGTTATGAGGGCTGGCTGGGAAGTCTCTGCAAAGCTGTCGTCTTTGCACCTGGTGATGGGCCTGAAGTTGCTATAGGCCAACCAATTGGTAGTCATGAAGTGGGAATAGGGAATAAGGGAAACACTGGAACCTGTACAGACAAACCAGAATTCCTGAGGAAAAACTGGAATCTGTGTCTGTTTCCCACCAAGTCTAAACTTGAAGACGTGAGTCCTTTCAGGAGAAGTTGGTGGCCTTTCTCCACTGAGCTGCACACTTACCAAGCCTAGGAAAAGGAGAATATGAGAAGGTCTAACTGCCAGCAGTAGCTGTAGGTCTGTCCAGGTGCTGCCCCGTACCACCAAGTGAAGCAGGAGGTCATACAACTGGTGAATATAAGCTTCCACAGTGCCTGGCGGACTGCACTGATCTTCCACAGGGAAATAACTGATGTGTCACTTCTGCCTTGCAAATCTTACACTAATGTCTCTTGTGGCCAACTCTACTTTGGAAATGGATAGGAAAGGAAATTCTAGAAAATGTAGTTCTAGCTTAGCTAAATCGACCCAGTCTAAAGCCACCATGGAGGCTTTGTTTGTGTGTGTGTTTGAATGATGTTTTTATTTGTATGGTTCTATGCAACTTATCAAGTGAAGTGCCCTGGAGTAACACTATAAGGTTGGTGGGGGAGAACTGCTCACTCTTGTACTAAACATAGTACAGTTTCAGGGGAGTGAAATTACCTGACCAAGTCACATGATATTAGTGAAAGAGCTATAGCTAGAATCTTTGTCTTCTGTCTGTAAGTCCAATGCTCTTCCTACCATCATGTACAATTGCTTTTATAAGTCAATCAGTGACTGACTCCAGTCCATTGGAAGAGTATCTTCTCCCTCGAATAAATAGACACAAACCCTAAGTTCTCAAGAGGTTGGGAGGGAAAACTTCTAATCTTGTTAATGAATTTAGAGTAGACTTGAGGACTCTTTAGGAGTTGTGAGGGCTACATTCCCAAGGCACTCAGCATTTGCTCTCCTTCAGACTGATAGATGAAATATATATATATATACACACACATATATATGTTTAGCATATGAGTATAATGAATGTGCTTTATATGTATTTTTATATTTTTACTCTCTATATAAATTTCCCCATTTGCAATGTGTGAATAAAATACAAGTTTTATACAGAGGTTTAAATAGGCTTATTTGTAAATATGCTTAGTACAGTGCATGACATGTCTATTAACATTTTATAAGCAGCATCTCATTGCTATTATGAATGCTTTCTTATTGATTTGACATTCCTATTTCTATATTTGATCATAGGGAATGACATTAAGATGCCTGTGACCTCACCATGACTTCCAGGGTGAGATATAAATGTAGATGTATAGTTTCTATAGCAGTCAAGAGGTTTGAGTGAAGGAAACTAATTCATTTTCTCAGGGAATAATTCAATAAGACCCAGGCTCTGGATGATTCAGAGCTATTAAAGATTCATCATGAAGTATCACTTCTTAGAGCTGAAATGAGATCGACAGATGATCTGGTCCACTGATTCTCCATCTTTATCATGCAAACAAATGACCTGGAGATCTTGTGAAAATGCTGGTCTGATTCAGTAGGCCTGGAGTAAGGCATTAGATTCTGCATTTATATAGATTCTCTGGCGATAAGATGCAATCTGTCCATACAACATACCTTGAGTACCAAGGAGCTATCAACATTCTCATTTTCAGAAGTAACTAAGGCCCAGAGAGGGCATGTCAAGTGTCATAACCATTAATGAGTGCTGACTTGCCCAAGAGGCTAGTAGTAAGTGCTAAAGCTGGGGTTAGAACCCAAGTATTCCAATTCCCAATTCATAGTTCTAGGATCCCACACAGCAATTAAAAAGAAGTGAGTTTACTACTGTGTAAGAATTTAAAGCATATAGGTTGTAAATTCAAAAGAACAGTAAGTAAATGAGCTGCGGAATTCCTTGATCAAGCATTTTGTTTCGTTAAATATTTTAAAATCATTTCACAGAAGGTGGTTTATTGTTAAAAAAAAAAAAAGGAAAATGTCAATAAGCAAAATGAAAGTCACCTGCCCAACATTAACCAAGTATATTGAATGTGTGCTTATACATTTTGGTGTGTATCCTGTGTTGCTTTTCTCTGACCTGTGCAATTGGTTGCATAAAAATATTTCCTATGCCAATAACTATACTTCCATAAAATCACTTAACAATTTAGTTACATCCTGCTATGGAGAATATTCTACAATTTATTTAACTTTTGCTGGACATTGAAGTTGTTTCCTACTTACATCTTTTAACCCAGAAAGGAAAGTTACTCTTTGACTTGCTGTAGCAGAATGGCAGTCAGTTTCTTAGGGACCAGAAATAGATACCCAATGCTGTAATAAGAAAGAAGTTCAATTATATGAGTTTCAAACTGGATATGCAAAGATGTGACTGCTCTGGAAGTTAAAATTAATCCAGGAAAAACAAGAGACTCTGTCTCATGACCCTGAGATTATGACCTGAGCCAAAATCAAGAGTTGGATGCTTAAGCAACTGAGCCACCCAGGTGCCCCCAAGAGGCATTTTTAAGCATCATAACCTAATGCATTAGGTCATATCTCTAATGCATTAGATCATACCAGATTATAAAAGCAGTCAATCTGGTTCCTTAAACTTCTTATATTCTTTCATGTGGCATCAGGGATGTTGCTTCCTATCCACGGGCTTCCAGACTATCATTTATTTCCTGAACTGTGCCTTTCCAACACAGCAATATTTGTGCTCAAAGAAAAGGTCTTAGAGGATATCTAATCCAATCCCCGAAACACAGAAAGGAGATGTGACTTGTCCAAAGTCAACCAGTAATTTGGGGGGGCCATGCCAGAACTCCTGATGCTTTTTACCACCCCTCTAGAGCCTCTGACCTTGGTCAATGAATGAGAGGTCATGAGAATGTCTGAGGCACTGGCTATCACTCTGCTTGGATACTTTTTCCTCCTGTTTTTGTTCATTTGCTATTTTATTGCTTAGACATATCTAAAAAAGGCCTGGTGCCTTTTCTGAACAAAAGTACCACTCAAGGCTAATAACTCGAGGTATATTATGATAATCTCTTTAGTTGTGGAGACTGATATTCAAAAGCAACTTCTTATGAAAGGAACAATACTTGATATGCATGGGGAAAGATATTTTTAAACTCCCTGTAGGACTCTATATTTGCAGATACCTTATCAGAAAGTTGAAAGCGATTAGGGATGGGGAATTATCTCTAAATTTATACTTGAGAATGTAAATTACATACAAACTAATGGGACTAAAACTATTTGATCTTTTAATATTTAATTAATGGTTCCCCATGGCCTTTTTATAGCCTGTGTTCTATTGTGAGGAACGAGACTTTAATAAGCAGGTTCAGGACTTCCCATTGTGTAGCAAGATGTCATTGCTTTCATGACACTAATTTGGCTTTCATACTCTCTCCCTTTCCCTCTTCTCTTACTATAGGGTTCCCTGAGTCTTACTCTTGCATTGGGAACAACTAAATATATTATTTATATTATTATTGTCTGTGTGAGTCTCTTTCTGGTCTAGAAATTACATATCTCACTGGGCAAAAGGTTTCTTGATTCCCCTCCTTACACTGAAATCCCTTGAAAATTGTAATAAATTTGATGTTTCTTTCTGAGGGCAGATACTTAACAATAATAAATTAAGAGGCATTTCTTTTATTTTCAGAGAAAGACACATTTGCCCTGGACTTTACAAATCACATCCAATTTAGAGCTGTTTTTCTTCTCTTATGTGTTTATCACAAAGTGATTTCTATCTGGGCATGATGACACCCACAAGATAGATCTTATGGTATCTGAGTTCCTGGGAGCATTCCTTTTTTTATGGCCCCCTCCTCTTATTGTCTAGCTAGGGAGTCCAGTATATGGGAAACAGTTACCAGTGGACATATTATTTATGTGACGACTGGCCCCTGGCTAGTCTAATTTAAGGAACCATAAGGAAACACACACACACACACACACACACACACACACACACATCTTTGAAATTCCCTTAGTAGGTTTGTTTTGACTGAAGACGTTCTGTGCTGAACTATTAGAAAAGATATTGCCCAGTCTGCTGTGTAAGGACTTGTAAATAAGGATTCCCCCCTCATGATTTTTCTTCAGATTTAGCATTAGAAATATATGTGTATTGGATGAGGTATACTTACTATTCCAGTGTACTTTCCTATTAGTCCTAGGTGGCATGGAGTCTTCAAGCTAATTGTTCCATTGCAGTGATCATTTGACCTCCAAATCCTGGTACTACTATTTTCCCTTCATTTAATGCTAACAATAAGAATGAAAATACAGTGTTTTATTATCCAGTGTTCCCAGAGGTTTTTGGCATTTCCCAACAGCTCCGTTACAGTTAATATTGTCTTATCAGCCCAGCAAGTAAGTAAACTGATGTCTGGAATGATAAGGACATAATATGGGACTCATGGCAAATAGAAAGGCTGAGATCTAAACCTTGCCCTAGACACAAGTCAGAGTGCTCACACACTATCTCATTTTCTACACTGAATGGCTGAAGTTAATTTATTCCAGTTAACCAATGATGACAAGCAGAAGAGAGTAAAATACTCTTATCAGGATACAGTGATTAACTGTTCCATAAAGTCACAACCACTGTTTCTGCTGAAGGTGAGAACACCACACTCAGTGAAGATGTTGGCAGAACTCCAGAGACTTCCCAACCATTTTGTAGAAGCCACACTGATGTTCAATATTTAAGTTTTGCAAAGGTATACAGTAAAACATCACCTCCATCCACTGTCCCATCAAGTGCCTCCCCCCACCAACCATAGGAGACCACTGTTAACATTTTCTAGGTATCCCTCTAGAGTTGCTTTAGCATATACAAGCATGTGCAAATATTTGTTCTTATCCCTTCTCTTTTTATACAAAAATGCAACATATTTACCCTGTCTTCTGAACATTTTTTCTTTCATTTAATAATGCCTTTTGAAATCTTTCCATATTAACACAGATTTCCAATTTTTTTTGCACATTCATCATGTTCTATTGTATGGATATGTCCTCTATTATATCTAACAAGTCCCCTATTGATCTATATTTGCCTTATTTCCAAAATTTTGCTATTCACAAATAAGGCTGCAAAGAGCACTGTATAAACATCTGTCATTTTGCACATATGCAAGAACATCCATAGTATGACTTCAGAGAAGTGGAATGTGAATGTCTAGATCAAAGGAGAGATCATTTTTGGTAGATTTTGCCAAATGCTTTCCTTCGGGAAGACAAGTAAGGTTTTGAAAAATTCTACAATTTTATATTCATCTTCACATGTTCTGGCAAAGTGCCTGGTGTAGAAGCATTCAACAAAATGCTTATTTTAGGATTATTTCATTATTCTCCAATTTCACTTACAGTTTTTTTTTCTTCTGCAAAGTATTAGTTTCACTACTGAGCTATATTAGCTGAGGAAGAAATTATGTGGATATAAGAAAAGAGACAGGAAAAATAGGATGAATCATCAAAGAAAGTATGATTTTGAGCAGTGGGCTTGATGCAGCCAGGCTGTAATCACAGGGAGTTCGGGTTGGAGATGGGAACGTTGTCATGGGATTATAAAGGATTTCCCTCCAGCATAGTTTGGTCCTGCCAGTAGGGTCACTAGAACAGTGATGTTGATGCGGCCTTCTCTGTCAGTGGGGGCTCAAGGCATACTTGATTGATGCTCCAGAACTTACTGATTTTATGACTCACAGCTTCTACTAGGCATGGGCTGCCATATTAGCTTTCTGACAATCTGTGAACCAGCCGCAGAGAATGACAAAGGAGTCAGAAATTATTCAGTCCACTGGCTGACTATTCAATTCAACAGGAAATGTGTTAAATGAGAAAATCAGAATGTCTTGGTATAAGGGCTGTGATCATATTTTCTTAAAGACTTCCAGGAGGCTTTCATCATCAGCTTGGCTCAGAAAGCTTTTATTCAGTCTCCTCATTTGTCTTTATAGATAAAGAAATGGAGGCCAAGAAAACTCAAATCATTGGCTACAGGTCACAGAATTGATTTATAAGAGATCTGGAACAGGAACCCAGGTCACTTGACTCTGTTCGATGCACATTTCCTGGATGACTTGGGCTGTGCTAAGTGAATTGGATGGGGAGGTGCAGGACTAAGTAGGGAAAGCTCTACACCATTTCCCACCACTTCATCTGAAGCAGTGCCATTCTTTTCCTCATTTTCATATATGGATTCTCCTATTATAAGTTTTTTTTTTCCCATGACCAATGGATTCTGTGGCCAAAATATTTCAAAGCCTTTTATCGCTGAGAAAGCAAACAAACCCAAATCCTACCACCACCCTACCTCTGAGAGGAAAAGGTATTTGAATGGGTCCTAGGCCATCCTAGTATCCTGGTTTCCTTTTGTGAGAAGAGAGTCTCAGCCTGGGAGGATTGGAAATGTTAATATTAGAGAATATGTGGTTAGTATTAAAGTCCTGTTATATAGAGAATATTCAAGAACTGGCAACCTACTTGTCAGTAGCTCAGGGCTGGGAATGAGGCCAGCACTGCATTGTAGGTGGGGCAATGGTATGTCTATTTTCTTGTCTCTACCACATCTTAGCTGAGTGAACTTGACAAGTTACTTCCCCACACTGGCCCCTGTTTCCACACCTATAAAATTAAATGTCTTAAACTAGATAACCCCTGGGCTGCAGTGGTTCTCAACCTTGGCTACACATTGGAGTCATCTGGCATGCTTTAAAAAATCCTGATGTACTGATATGTGGGTCCCATCCACTGAGTATCTGATATGATTGCTCTGGTGTGAGGCCTGGGCATTAGAATTTGTAAAAGTTCCCTTGGTGATTTTGATGTGTACTCAAGGTTGAGAGTAATTGTCTAGAGAGCCACAGTTCTCATAGTACAGTCCCACACCAATAGCATCGCCTGTGAACATGTTGGAAATACAGATGCTTGGGCCCACTCCAGACCTATAAACTCAGAAACTCTGAAAACAATGCCCAGCATTATGTTTTTGATTCTCATGTACACTGAATTTTAGGAATCACTGAGCTAGAGGTCTATGAATTTCTTATCGGAAAAGGGTTAATCAGCTTTTAAACGAGAGGTAGGCCCATAGGAGGAACACCTGTTTGGAGAAGGGTAAAGGATGCAAGGCAAGGAGAAAAAAAAGTTAATTCTCCAGAGTCAGCTAAAATTATGGTAAGAATATTAGAAAAAGTTTTTCGGGACACCTAGGAGGTTCAATGGTTGAGCGTCTGCCTTCAGCCTGGGGCATGATCATGGAGTCCCAGGATCGAGTCCCACGTCAGGCTCCCTGCAAGGAGCCTGCTTTTCTCTCTGCCTATGTCTCTGCCTCTCTCTCTCTCTCTGTCTGTCTTTCATGAATAAATAAATAAAATCTTTAAAGAAAAAAAGAAAAAGGTTTCTCTTAGATGTTATATTGCCATGTGCTCTTTGAAGAGAGAAAGGTTTGATTTAAAAAATATATATATATTGCAAAATCCTTTGAACTTTCTGGTAAACATGCTTGTCAAAGAAAACTGGCACTCTGAAAATGGCTCTTTTCATTTCTATGAGAAAGTATGAGTATGATCATGGAAGACAGGACTCGGATCACTTTGGTCCCACCCAAGAAGAACAGCTTAGTAAATACCAGAGTTCAAGACTAAGTTCCCCGGCAGGCTGTTCCTAGAACAAACAGACAAACGCAAGACCTATCTTTCCCATCAGCTTTCTGGAGGAGACTACGGATTATACTCACTAATCATAAGCAAAAAAGACAGCTCAGTTTTCTCTAAACCAAGTATTTTCTTTTTCCCATTCAGCCTGGGGCCATTGAGACTGCCATGGAAGACTTGAAAGGCCACATAGCCAAGACTTCTGGAGAGACAATTCAAGGCTTCTGGCTCTTGACAGAGTGAGTAGTTATGGCTAAGTGAAGGACAATAGAAATCTAGCATTTTCCTTAACACCACTATAACAGAATAGGAGATAGATACGTGGAAGAATTGCTTCTGGATGCCACGTAAGAATTGACTGGCATATCCCCCAGTTACAAAATAAAGTTTTGTGGTGCCCTATGGCTGATGCATTACTAGGTTTGACTCCTACAACAATTTTCTGGGCTAGTCGCTTTACTCCGCTATCACCCTGACTCGCTTAGGTCAGACCCTCATCATGGCTCTCAAGGAACATGGCATTGGCCTCCTCACCAATCTCTTTGTTTCCAACCTCTGTCTCTTACAAGTACTCTCTTCCAGCCATATCAGGTTAGTAACCATCCCACTCTGGGTACAGTGGAAAAGAAGGTTAGAAAAGATGAATGACGTCAATGTATACAGTTCGAATTTTATCTTATGTATGGTAACATGGGCCCATGAAACCAAGGAAATCATGCAGGATAGAGAAGACAGGCCATCAGTCCAAAATTAGGATAAAAACCAAGTCTAACACTTGAGTCCTTATTCCTTTAATAAGTGCTCCATTTATCCCCAAGGCTTATCTTAGCTTTCATTGCAAATGACACCATGAAGATGGTTACCTTTGTGTCTTGCCCTGAAACTTTGGTGTCTATGACTTTTTCTTTGCTTACCAGGAGACTATTAGGAATACCATGGTCTTTACAATGATAAGTGATATATTCACATAATAAGAGAAAGAGACACCTCTTTTCTGCTATAGAATCTTTTTTTTTTTTCCTGCTATAGAATCTACAGTATTAAATGAAGAATGTAGTTAGAACTCTATTTTGGATACTCAGTTGGTTCAGTGAGTTTTCTGGCTCCAAAGGCTCCAGCAGAAAAGCTCAGTAATTCCTATACTTCTAGTAAAAAGAATCATTTAATCTTTCACCCCTGGGCAGGACATCTTCTTTGACTAAGTTTTTTTTTTTTTTTTTTCTGGTGGTGGGTGATGGGCAACACTTGAATGTTCAACCTTCCAGGCCAGCAGAACAACTCCCTCAGTCAATGGAATGTAGAACCAGATCATCTGTGGGTCCATCTGACTGACTGCCATATTACATTATTGTCTCAAAGGGGTTCTATGAACTGAATAAAAATGAGCTTGGAAAGCCAAATTGACCATTTCTAAGCATTTGTTTCTTCATGTTTAGACTAGAGATTATGATATGCGCCTGAGGAATTGTTACAAGGGCTAAGTGAGAAAGCATGGTGAAACTCTTAGGCCCCAGCCCATAGGGGATTTTCAACAGATGTCAGTGTTCCTCCTCTGTTCACAAGTTCTAACTATTGGTAAAGTCCTTTTGTGTTTGTTTGTTCGGTTACCTCTGCCCTTATTTCTGTCCTATCCTTCTCTATCTCTTTCATCTCTGGGTTATCTGTAATGAGAAGAAAAGTCTATAATTTAGGTTTTCTACTTATTCATTTTTACCAATGCATATTTTACACCCCACCTTCCATGTGCAAGGTAAAATTTGACTTGTGCAAATAAAATGTCTGCCTTGATTAGGACAGATGTCTACTTAAATTCTGAAGGTCTAATCAGAAAAAGACACCTATTTTGTTTCTACAATGAATTTCATTTATAAGAAAAAATACATGAATGGTGTCTTTCAAAATCCAGGTGTGGCATTTTGAATTCTCAAATAATAAAATCAACAATTTCTTTAATATTGCATGTTTTAATTGTTTGTCTTATTTGTATGGAAATTTGTCTTATTTTTGTTTGTTTGTTTGAGTGTTTTTGTTCAGTGATTATAAAGGCCAGTAGATTTAATTTGTCCAAAAACAAAGGAGACTATGATCTGCATTGAGACTTAGCACCATAATTCTGTCTGTTTGATTTAACATCAACTGGGATGATTAATAAGACCAGAAGTTTTCAGATATATTTGAACAGTTTACGCCTCAAAGACTCAAGTTTTGCACCTAGCTATGACCCTAATGGGAAGCTCAAAGAGTTAGTAAAGACTATCTGGCAACTAGTTTTCTATTTCTCTTTTGCTTTGTGGTATTCATTTATTTTATAGAGAATAATGAGGGATGTATCCTGTTTACTTGAAATTTTAAGCAATCATTGTCATATGCTGTCAGACTTTCTTCCTTTGCACTTTGGAACCATTTCTCCTCTTTATTTTATTCTTTTTAAAGATTTATTTTATTTTGAGAGAGAGGGAGCAGAAGGGAAGGACAGAGGGAAGGAAAGGGAGAGGGAGAGAGAATCCAAAGCCAACTCCATGCTGAGTGTGAAGCTCGACATGGGGCTCAATCCCGTGACCTCAAGATGATGACCTGAGCCAAAACCAAGAGTCAGACACTTAACCAATTAAGCCGCAGAGGCGCCCCCCCCCCACCATTTCTCCTCTTTAGATGGTAGTCTTTTGTGTTCTTTTTTTTTTTTTTTTTTTTTTTTTTTTTTTAGTCTTTTGTGTTCTTTTTGGTCTTCCTCTCTGTCAAAATCCTTCTACACCTCTTCCTGCCATCTATTAAGAAAGATTTGATTCCAGTCATTTCTACCATAGTAAGAATTTGACAGTTGCTTTTCTTTGCCTGTTAAGTCTTAAAGCTGATTTAGACTGCCTTCTTGTAGAGAAAGAGCTGCCAATTGTAACTAAGAGGTTCAGGCATATGGGCTAAATGAATAGGTTCCCAGTCACTGTGACTGTTCAAGCAGAAGATGGGAGGCATTTATCAAAGGAAGGGCATGCCTAGAGATTCTGAATGACCTTTCGCAATAAAGTCTTTGTTTATTTGTAACACACCAATGTAGGGAAGGTAAATACGACCATAAAAATAGTCAAACGATATTCAACCCAAATATTCTCCCAAAAAACAACAGCAAAACAAAACAAAAAACTAAAGCAAACTATAAATACACAGGCACACTAAAGTGAGAGCCTGGCGGCTACTCTTGTCTTCTTTTCTCTTTTTTCTACTGAGATGAGACCCATCCATTCAATTCTTATGATTTACAGAGGCAATACTATATAACAGCTTCCTCAACTGCATCAACCACACAAGACTCTTTCAAGTGTAACACTTTTTTGTGTGTGTGACGGATATGACTGGGCTTTATGCACATCAATGGTTAGTTCCTTTTATGGAAATGAGAAACTCCTAGCTACTATCCAACAGTTTAAAGAATATTCGCTTTCAAACAAGTATTTCAGTTTCAGAATGATAAGAGTGAACACCCTTCTCATGTATACAGCACATTACAAAAGAACTTCATGTCCATGAACTTGCTTTATGTTCACTACAGCCTTGCTGGTTTTGTGATTGCCTTTTAATGGATAGGAAATGGAGATGAAGGGTGAAGAAGTGGGCAGATAACAGAAAAAGTGAGGAAGGCAGACTGCAACCCCACACTAGCTGGGTTCTGATTCTTTCCCAAAGGGAGTAAGGTGTAGGTGTGGGGTGACTAATGAGCTCAGCTCAACCTTTAGTCATGGGTGATCAGAGAAGTGGTTTGATATAGAAAGGTGATGTGGGCACTATCATGAGTGCTTAAAGGCCTTAAGTATCAGGTTTAAGAACTTAGATTCTACCCCATAGGTGATGGGGAGACACTGATGGGTGACAAAAGTGTGACTGTATTTCTATTTTATAAAGATCACTGAAGGCCATAATCCCTTATCTAAAACCCTTGGAGCCATATGTGAATCAGATTGAGGATGTGTCAGATTTTAGAAAGGTAAAACAATGCATATGTGTTTTATTTTGTGCCCCCAGTAGAAGTCTAGGACAGCACCCCCCATTAATCAAACACATTAACATTTTTGCAGGGAAATATGTGATAGTAAAAATAGAAGAAATGGCTTCATGTTGGTTAAGATTGGGTTTTACCACAAGGTGCATTTACTATTCTCAGGACTTTATTGGATTTGGAATTGTGGATGAAGGTGTATGGCCTATAGATGTTGGAAATGTGAAGGATCAATGCATGGGTGGAAGGCTGGATGACAAATCAGATACTGTGCAGTACAATGGGGTCTGATGCAATGCTAGGCTGGGGCTGGTCTACACTGGTTTATGACAGGTGAATGTTATAATCTTAGGAATGATTGTTAATGATTAAAATGTAAAATTCCACACTAAATAAATTTAAAACAAAGGCAATATACTGAAAAACTCCTTACTTTCTGACTTTTTTACTTCATTTTGCTGTTCCATTTGATCTTCATGCCTACTGTATTTGTGTAGTGGAAATGCTACATGATGGCGCACCACTGTGCACCTCTTCTCAACTGTGCCTTCAGTGTTGTCACATTGGTAGCTTGGAATTGACCCTGGTGGCAGCAAGTAAACCATGGAAGTCAGCAAACATGAGAGATCAGAGCTCCTTTTATTGCTTTGTTGATTGTCTAAACTCAAGAAAGTGACAGAGAACATTTTGACAATGCAGATTAAACTTAAAAGTATGTCATGTCTGTGGCTGTGATGCTGCAATAAGACACATGAAAAATTGAGGGAATATTTTTCCAGCATTTAGAAAAACTATTATACAATTCCACAAAAGTCACCTTTTCCTTTGAAGAACCCTGAACAGACAGCTGAAGGAAGCTTATTGCCAAGTGGAGGCTGTAAGGTTGCTGAGGGTCCATGTTCTGGGCATGAGGCTTTGGCCAGAGTCCATAGCTGTTCTCATACCTACAGAGCTGATCCTCAGTCCAGGCTGGAAATTATAAAAAGCCTCTTCTTTTTGTTACATCCCTCTTGTGCTCTCTACTGCAAAAGTGTAACAAGGGGCACACTTTAAAGAAGAAATGCTTAATGGAATTCTGTTGTTTAGCATAGAGCATGTACTGAAGGGTGCATATGGGACTGAGAGGCAAACTAATAACCCACAGAGCTGGACTTTGTGGATCTCTGTGTTTAATCATCTGTGAGGAAGGAGTTCAGGGCAACTCTTGGGCTTTGGCCTGGGAAACTGATGGGTTCACTCTACCACCATTCCAGGTTTAGAAGGAAATGATAACTACGTTATTGAGAGCACGCCATATGCCAAACGTTGCAGAAAGAACTTTGTGCATGCAATCTCATTTAATTATGCCAACAATCTTGTCATTTGCTTTTTATAGAACTTGCTGAATACTGTTTTGGGGGAAAAATGTGTGTGAGATGTCCATAGAGGATGCACATGGAGATGTTGAATGGATGGCTTTACATATGGATCCAGATACTATCTCTTAAGTAGTTTTTTCAAAAGGGACAGTAATCCTGACATATTTTGTTTCTTATCGTCTTACCTTCTCTAGAATCTAAGTGCATTAAGTAATATTAAGTCAGTAAAGACATTTTCCAAGGGATATCAACCAAATTCAAGTGAGCTGCTTTGTGACGTCCTAAATATATACAGGTGTATTATTCAGTCAGATTAGAAAAATTAGTTTGAAGGCACTTGGGTGAAGATATGAGAATGATGGACAGAGAGGCCAAGCAGAGAACTGTAGAGACGCAACCATCAACTCCAGTTAGATCCCAGGTAGCTGAAACCATTAAGAATAGAACCCTAAGAAGACTCCAGTTAGGACCCAGGCCTCCAGTCCAGTCCATCCTGGAGTTATATATGCCTCTGTAGTTGTTAAGACAGGGTGGTGTTTATCTTAACTTTATTTCCTCCTCTCACTGTCCTTCTTGGCCCTTCTGGGAAAGAACTTTTTAAAGAAATTGTGTGAAGAAATTTAGAAGTGATCCATTAAGGCAACACCAAGGAGAACACCTTGACACTCCGTGAAGCCTCAAAAATTGTGTTATAATGGCAATGAAGTGGCTCTTCAGTAGAATGTACTCAAGATGTCTTTGTATACAGTGCTTAAGGAGGCAGGAGGAGATGGGATCTTCTCTCCAACACATTAGTCCAAAGTGGTGGGGCGGATGTTCTCATTCCTCTTATTTCTAAATGATAAGACTTGCCTCCAGTGGCTGGGGGTCAAGTAACTCTCACTCTTCATCTTTCTGGAAAATACTTATGGTGTTTCATCGCCTACCTTCCCCTGAACCCGCTGAGAAAGAAAGAGTCTTGAATTTGGAGTCAGATGGTTTTTGTTTTTTGTTTTTGTTGTTGTTGTTGTTGTTGTTTTTGTTTGTTGTTTTGTTGTTGTTGTTTTTGTTTGTTTTTTGTTTGTTTGTTTTGTTTTGTTTTGTTTTGAGTCGATGATTAGGTTCGAATCCTGGTTCTGCTACTCACTATCAGTGTAGCTCAGTAAACAAGAAGTAGGTTTTGCCATTTGGTTTTTTAATTAGGGTATTTGTTTTAATACAGTCTTTAGTCCATTAGAAATTCACCGTCTTTGAAAGAAGCAAAGCCAGTGTTAGTTTTTGGTGTATTTTTCCTTCTAGCCTTTCTTCACACATCTTTGCCAAAGATTGGTTATAATATTAATAAATAACCTTTATGAGACATTTAAATTGTACCACATGTCCTGATAAATGATTTCCCTGCATTTGCTGTGATACTGGTATAATACGTCTGACTTTGATGATCTCTAAATGGCACTTCCCTTAGGCTTTTCCTTGTATTTTTCCTTGTTATCGTGTAGTTTTTGTAAAGGTACTTGATCATTCATCTATTATTGGGTGATTATTTTCCAAACTGTCAGTGGTTACACAAATTTAAGGATTTATATTATTCTTTTAAAATTGAAGCACTCAGTGAAGGATATTTACCAGTAGGGCAGAGTAAGACTCCACAAGTAGAAAGAGAAATGAAAACATATAAGGCCTTCTCCATTTATATTTTGATCCTTTAAAAAAAGAATATTCTATAGCACTTTGTAGTTAAAAAGTGCTCTGCTACATTTAATCCAATCTTCATAGCAATTATTTGAAGTAGGAAACATTGCCTCCAGTTTGCAGGTGAGTAAATCAAGACTCAGAAGTGTAACAGAGATGAAAACAGAACTGGGGCTCTGATGCATTGTGCTGCCTTGACTTTTGCTAAAATGATCCTTTTGCTGTTGTGCCCAGATTCCACATGTGCCCCTTATTGGATTATATTTTGTCTTTCTTCCAGCAGAAACTGATGGGATAAAGTCACAAGTCTGTTTCTTGGGCTGGGTGGGCTACACGAAAGTGTGTAGGACATCTCTGCTTGATTTAGACAGATTTCACAGCAGAAAGAGTTATGTTGGTAGTTTAAATAAAAAGAGAGGCATCCTGAGAGAGAAAGGATTGCTGGGGAACAGACAACTGGGGAATATTTCTCAGGCACAGGGTGCCCTGGCATTAATGGATCCCCAAAGTGGCACTATGGGTGACCACTTTTCACACCAGCCCTTGCATTTGATCCTCAGACAGATCCATGGGAGGAGGCCAAGAGGAACTCTTGGCTTTATTTTATGAATGAAGAAACCCAGAGATTAAATGGCTTGCCTAAGGGCAACTACTTATTAAGGTTGTAGGAGGGCTTGCCTTCACAGTACCCCTCACCCAGCCTCGTTGTCTTCTCATCCTGTGTCTCTTGCTGCTTTTCATGAGTTTTCGTCTCCTAAGACAGTGATCACTGTAGTTTAAGTGGCCTAAATGTGCCTCATTGTGCCTATGTCTGGTTTCTTTGTGGATTGTCTGTTGTTTGCAGAGAGGAGGGCAGAGACTTACTGAGCAGGTTCAAAGAACTTTTCCTCTTTTCTTCTCCAGATCATACTCCCTGTGCCATTCATTTGACTTTATTTAGTGTTTTCCTAGAGTCAACTCAAAAGTCCAATACCTGCAGGAGCAGGTGGGTGTCACTGATGGGCTAAGGCCAATCATAACTTTATCTTGTTCCAGTCTAATTTTAAGGCATGATGAACTACTTTTGTAATGAACAATACTGCTACTGATCATTTTTAAAAAGTAGAAAGACCCCAAAGAACCCTGGAAATCAGGGATTTCTCATCTTTCTGGTCATGAGTAATAAGCATACTATGCAAATTGAATTAACATTCTGAAATGTATCTCATACCCAACCCCATCCATTTTTGCATACATCCTATTCTAGACCTTGTTACTCAGAGTGGTCTTAGAATGAGTACATCAGCATCATCTAGGGATTTGTTAGCAGTGCTAATCCTCAGGACCCATGCCAGACATACTAAACCTAAGTCTGTGTTTTCACAGGATCCCCAGTTGATTTCTATGTACGTTAAAATTTAAGAAACCCTTGTTCAGGTAGGTCACTCTTGTGCTTCTCATCAGAGGACTTTCATGGCTCCCCATTGCCTACATATTCTCCTGTTGCATCCTCAAAACCCTGCGTGTTATGGAATGAATTTTGCCTTCTAATCTTATTTACTGTTAAACCCCTTTACAAATCCTTGGTCAAAGTGAACAGCCTCCTGGTTTCTAAAAGTTCCTGACACAGTGCTTTGGCATGATCATCATGATTATACTCACTCACTTGCTTATTCTGTATGTCATTCTCTCCTATATGTTTGTTCAGAACTTTCCTGTCCTTCAGAGGTGCTATGTCTATAAAGCCTTTCCATATTAATTCAGTCAGAATAATCCTTTTCTTCTTTCTGGTCACGTTGTATTACATATAGCATAGTTTACTGTGAGCACTGTGAGGAAAGCATTCCTTAAGGCAGGGCCTGATTCTGATTCACTTCTGTCCAAGCCCATCTCTGCCCACCTCCCAGTAGTATCTGGCATGTAGAGGCTCAGAACGCATCATGAACTTGACTTGAATTTAATTCTGAGAGAGTTATCTACTGTTTGAAACCCTTCACTGAACTAGCAGGGTCCATCCATCGGGTCCTGCCTCCGTTTTTCTGGGCCTCCAAAAGACCTCTTGCATCCTTGGGTGAAAGCACTCAAGCTGGAAAGTGCCTCAAATCCATTAAGATGTTAATGACCTGTGGCAGGACTCTGGCAGCAACAAAAGCACCTCTGTTGCCAGAAACCATTTATACTGGGTGGGTGTTTTCGACAACCACTTAATTAAACACATTGCTTTTCTCTATAAATTCCCCATGGCAGGAGACACATCCAGATAGCTAATGGTCCCGGAGTGACCTGAATTATAGGACAGCGAGGGCATTTAGTTACTGCAGTCACAAATGTACTTGGAAATGTTTGTTTTCCCAAGACTGCTACCAATTAGGGAGGAGTCAGAAAGAGCCAAGAGGTGAAAAAAGTCTGATGCAGCTAAATACCCAGGTCCATCACTTGTGAGCCATGTGACCTTGATTATACAAATCTCTTATATCCTCTGGGCCTCAGTTTTATTAGTTATAAAATGGGGATGGAAAACAGGTTATTAATTTAAGGATTAAATTACTTAAGATACGTGGAACACTCACGATTTTTGCTACATGGTATGTGCCACATGAGAGTTGGCTTTTATTTTTATTATTATTTTTATTGTTATTATTTATTTATATTCACTCATTCATACATTCATTTGTGTATTTACTAAGCTTGTCTCATAAGACAAACTCCACCCCAAGTGATGAAAATACAGAAGCAACAAAACAAGACTTTTGTGTTCATGGAGTTCTCCGTCTAGAGGGAAAGAGGATATATAAATGAAGTCATGATATATGTTGATATACAGCCCTACAAATGACCTTTCAGGAGCATAGAACTTTGTATTTGCGTTGTTGACTTAGGTAAGGGGGATATCCAGGACTAAAGAAGGAAGAGACATTTCCAAAAATATATAATGAGGAAGAACATCCCAAGAAGAGGGAAGAATATAAGTAGAGTAACAGACATAGGCTCGGGAAACCACAGTGTGTCTGGATTATAATGATCAAAAGTAAGAGAGCTAGAAATAAGCTAGAAAGGTAGAAAGGAAGCAGAGAGTCAGGAATTTTGAATGGCTGGCTAAGGAGTTTGGATCGCATTTTTTCCTGCAATCATAAATTGGAGATCCATAGGTCACTCAAATGCCTTTAAATCAGCTATGTATTGGGATGATCACTCCCCATTATCTTACACTGGCCTCTCTTTATTCCCTTGATGCAGTGATGTGTTGTGGTCTCTGCCAGTCATGAAAGCCAACTGTATGCATCTCTTCCAACTACATGATCAGTGACCTTACCTTAGTATCTTGAAATCAGTTGTGTTAGGATAATTTATAACAAGGAAATGAAATGAGGGCATCATCATTATCATTATTATTATTTTAGAAAGTGTTTACTATTTACAGCACACCACTACCATTATGTTTCCTTCATGACTACTATAAGCATTTCTTTCTAGAGTTACTGAAAGATATTGAACAGGCAGTTGACATTTTTAGAAAGGTAATAGGTTTTGGAAATAATTTATCAATAACCTAAATTTAATCTTGATTATTTCAGGGTCTGCCAATGTGTGTTTCAGTAAAGAAAACAAATAAGACCTCGATCTTAAAACCGAGGCTATCAACACATTTGGGCCACTACAGCTGTTACACAAACAACTATTATAGACTCTTATGAATAAACATGCTGCCTGATTCACAAACAGTAAATTGTGTTTTCTCTATGAGGTACCTAGGTTGTCCCCAAATGCCCTGTTTTAGGGAGGGTAGGTTGGTCTAAGAAGAGTAATCCATGTGAAGAAGAGGGAGCCTCTGCTTCTACCGGCTTCTTTAGGAGAAAGAACTACAAAGTTTGAGATGTCAAATGCTGTGCTATGTGAATTAATAAAAATATAGACATCCGAGCAAAGAAAATTACCCAGGACAGAAAAATAATTGTATAATGATAAAAGGGTCGATCCACCAAGAAGATAGAACAATCCTAAATGTGTTATGCACCAAACAAGAGAGCTGCAAAATATGTGAAATAAAACTGATAGTCGGGGAAAGAGAAATAGACAAATCCATGATTATAGCTAGAGACTTCAACACCATTCCCTTAATAATTGATACGACAAATAGAACATCAGCAAGGGTTTAGAGTTACTCAACATACAAACAGAACCCAATCAGCATTTATAGAATGCTCCATCCAGAAAAAGCAGAATAAACACTCCTTTTAAGCACCTAGAGAACAATTACCAAGATCCGACATATCCTGAGCCACAAAACAAATCTCACCAAATTTAAAAGAATTGAAATAATTGAGATTATGTTCCTTCACTACAATGGACTCAAACAAGAAATTAATGACCGGAAGAGAACAGGAAAATCTCCGAACATTTGGGCACAACACAACCTATTTCTAAATGATCTAGGAATCAAAGAAGTTTCAAAGGAAGCCAAAGAGGAAGTTTCACCACTGAGGTGACTTCAAATAAAAATACAATGTATCAAAATGTGTGGAATTCAACTAAAGCAGTCCTGAGAAAGAAATTTATAGCGCTACTGGGAGAATGCTAAAGTCAATTGAGGAAAAGTCTCAAACCAATAACCCAAACTCCTGCTTCAAGAAATTAGAAAAGAACAATAGTAAAACAAACTTAATAGGAACAGAAGGAAGTAAATAATAAGGATAAGAGTAGAAGTCAATAATAATAAAAAAATAGAGAAAATTAATGAAGAAAACGTTGGTTCTCTGAAAAGTTTGATAAAAGTAAGAAGCTTTTAGTAAGGCTAACAAAGAAAAAAAGAGAGATCAGATTACCAATATCAGAAAGAAACTGGGATATTCCTACAGACCCTGTAAACAATAAAATAATAATAAATGCAAAAAAAATAATAAGCAATTACAACTAAAAACTCTACACACATAAATTTGCAAATTTAGATGAAATGGATCAATTCCTCAAACATTCAAATGACCACAACTCACTCAATATGAAATAGATAATTTGAATAGCCCTATAGCAATTAGGAAATTGAATTCATAATTAAAGCCTCCCCAGAAAAGAAATCTCCAGGCCCAGATGGTTTCACTGGAGAATTCTATGAAATGTTTAGAGATGAATAAGCACCAATTTACATAATCTTCTTTGGAAAATAGAAGAGGAAGAAACAATTCCCAGCTAATTCTATGAAGCCAGTATTAACCTGGTACTAAATCCAGACAAAGATAGTCAAAAATAAAACTATGAACCAATATCTGTCATGAATATAAATGCAAAAATTCTTATTGAAATGTTAGCAAATAGAAATTAAGCAATATATAAAATAATTATATATCATGACCAAGTAGATTTTATTCTAGGAATATAAGACTGGTTCAGTATTAGAAAATTAATCAGTGTAATCCACCATATCAACTGGCTAAAGACAAAAAATTACGTGATCAGATCAACTGATGATGGGAAAGCATTTGACAAAATTCAACACATGTGTTGTGATAAAAGCTCTCAGAAAAATAATAAAGGGGAACTTTTTCAATTTGATAAAGAACATTTACAAACACTTGTAATTAATGGCATGCTAGTGGGAAAAAAACAGTGTTTTCTCCTTAAGATTGGAAAGAAAGCAAAGGAGTCTACTGTCGCTACTACCACTATCCAAAATAGTACTGGGAGCTCTTGCCAGCACGGTAAGGCAAGAAAAGGAAATAAAAGACACAGAGATAAGAAAGGAAGAAATAAAAACTGACCCTAATTGTAAATGGCATGACAATCTTTGTAGAAAAATCCAAGAAATCTACAACAAAATTCCCAAAACTAATAAATTACTTTAACGAAGTTGCAGCGTACAAGATCAACATACAAAATCAGATCCATTTCTATAGGCTAGCATTAAAGAAGTGAAAACAAATTAAAAGTACAATGACATTTATAATCCCTCAAAGAAAAAAATATTTAAGTGTAAATCTAATAAAATATGTATAGGACTTGGCATGCTAAAAGCTAACAAATGCTGCTGAAAGAAATAAAAGAAGATCTAAATAAATGAGAGACATACCATATTCATAGATTGGAAGACACAGTACAGTCAAGGCATTAATCCTCCAATATGTGACCTGTAGGTTTAACATAATTCCTTTAAAATCTCAGCAAGACTTTTTGCAGCTATAAACAATTTTATTCTGAAATTTTTTATGGAAACAAAGGAATCAGAATAGCTGGAACAATTCTGAAAACGAAGAATAAAGTACATCTCACCAACAGCTCCTATTTTCTGCTCAGTAACTTTAGCCTCTGGCCATAGCTGATTGGACAAAGCTAATCCATTAGCTGGCCCATGACCCCAAAAGACAGTTCAAAGGAATGATTTGGACTAAACGAATTCCAGGTCTTGAGAATTTGAACTGGGAGAAACAGCTAGAGTGGCTATTAAAGTAGATCTGGAAGTTTGTGTACAGTCAGATTGAAAGAAACGAAGGTCATAGACAAGGTGGAATTAAAGAGGAACAAACACTGGTAGTAAGCAGAGGAGCATGGCAGTCAAGAGGAAATATGCAATGTGTGGAGAGATAGAGTAGTCATGACAGAGACAGCCCCTGAGGGAGTAGGGGCTTTTGTTTCTTGTGGATTTCCAGCTCTCATAAAACCCAACTGTGCAATGGTTCCTGCTCTTGGATTTCTGTGGGATTCCTCAGAGTATTTATACATCTCCTCTTTGTGGGCTTGACTGATCTGGGCTGTGTCTCCTGTACCCAAATTGCTGAACTCACATAGTACAGTAAATAGACATCTCTCCCATTTAAAAAGAATAATACAATGGAGGTGGCAAGAAGTGAGCATTTGTTGTGTCTTGTCCCAGTGTTCTTTCTTCTCTGCCGCCTTCTCAAAATTAGGCCTTGTTCTCCTGCCAGCTTCTTTGGCTTCTGATCAAGTGAATACCCCAAAGTCAATTTAGGGGAGGAGAGAACTCCTCAGGGGGTTGGCCTCCTGTTAGCCCCTGGTGTGCTGTGGGGGACATGAGCTATTCAACAGCTATTCAGTCGTTTTTGTGGAAAAGAGAGAAGAATGGGGTGTGCCCAGAGTCTTTTCTTCTGTGTAGCTTTTAAAATATCCTCTTACTGATGGTACCATGACAGGGAGAGCAAAGTTGCCTGGCTGTGTAGGAAAAATAAGTGGGGGAAGCATCTGGATGGGATGTATGTAGCCGGGGCTGATGGGGTCCAAATAGCTGGATTCTGGTCTTGCCTCTCACTTGGTACTAGATGCATGTCACTTTATTGGGGCTTGGTTTCTCCATCTCTAAAGTGGAGGATAACAACCATTTGATATGAAAAACATTCATAGATCGCAAAGAAATTTTGGTTGTTCCAGCATGTGATTTAGCTTCTGCTTACATCTCCTTCCCTTCTCCTTGTTTCCTTTGCCTTGGTTATGCCAGCTTCCTTGCTGTTTAATAAAATGTGATGGATCCTGTCTTTGGGCCTTTGC
This sequence comes from Canis lupus dingo, assembly GCF_003254725.2. Lineage (NCBI taxonomy): Eukaryota > Metazoa > Chordata > Mammalia > Carnivora > Canidae > Canis > Canis lupus. The sequence goes on from NC_064276.1 coordinate 21,463,070, forward strand.
AGTAGCTCTTCATTTTACCTAGATACTGTTTCCACAGATATTCTCATCTCCCTTTTATCTAGGTCTCTATGTTTATGTGTCCATTTCCTTTTGTCTGTGTGCTTTCCTAGAATGTAAGCATGAGAGCAACAAAGGCTTGTTTGGCTCACCAGTATACCAGTAGAGCCTGGAGCACAATAATGGCTCAATAAAATGTATGTTAAATCTTTAAGGGGGATTATTTCTGGACTGGGTACCTAGTATTAATTCTCTAAAGAAGTATATTCCTTGGGGCACCTGGGTAGCTCAGTCAGTTAAGCATCCAACTCTTAATTTCGTCTCAGGTCATGGTCGAAGGGTCATGGGATTGAGTCCCACATTGGGCTCTACACTCAGTGTGGTCTGCTTAAGATTCTTTCCTTCTCCTTCTGCCCCTCACCCCTGTTTGTGCTCTCTCTGTCTTGCCCTCAAAGAAATAAATAAAATCTTAACCAAACAAAACAAGAAATACCTTCTGTAAGGCACATAGAGAGAAGAAAATTGATTGCAAATCAATGACTTTACTGTGAGTAGTAATCCTTAGCACCTGCCCTTATGACTTATGAATTGGGCTCATATTTAAATTTGCTGTTGATTTCTCTGTCTGAGATATCTCAATGGGTATAACACGACTCTTGCAGTTGAAAATCTCATGGGTTTCTTGCTAGGTCTTTTTTCTACTACTCCTGGTCCTTATCTTCTAAGGTCTCCCATGGCAGCTGTCTATGGAGAGAACCTCACATATAATGTATCATCTGTATTTTAAGTAAGTCATATTAACTCAAATATAACTTCCAACATAAGGAAACACTCCCAGCTGTATCAGACAAACAGGCAGACAGAAACATGTAATATATATAGGGAATTAATGACTACTCTATTAATTTTAGGAAATTGAAATGGAAGTATTTTGTATATCTGAAAACTGTAATAGTTTTGAGGAGTTATCTTTAAGTGGATTTACTTCCAATCACCTACCCATTAATTTATTTGTTAAATCAATCAATGTTGCAAAAGTGTTGATTTTGTTTTTGTTTTTGTTTTCTGTGTGTGTGAGAGAGAGAGAAGGTTGAGGGGGTGGATGGACAGCAGGAGAGAGAGAATTCTAAGCAGACTTCATGCCCAGTGCATAGCCCCTACTTGTGGCTCAATCTCATGATCCTAGGATCATGACCCGAGCCAAAATCAAGAGTCAGATGCTTAACCAACTAAGCCACCCAGGCATCCCTGTTGCAAAAGTGTTTACAGGTAATTTAAAAGAATTATTCTTCATCGTTTTCTTCTCCTCCTCCTCCTTCGTCATCACTAACATCATCACTATCACATTAATAGCCAATAAAAATCAAATACTTTGTTGTGTGCTTTATATTTTACTAAGGGCTCTATTGTACTATTTTTAGAATTCATAACAGCTCTCTGAGGTATATATGCATTATTATCATTTTCATTTTAGAGATGTGGAAATTGGATTTTAGAAAAGATAAGTAACTCTGCAAGGTCTCATAGCTAGGAAGGGACAGAATTGCATCTCTAACTCTGGGCCTGAATGTTAGGAAGCCCACCACTGCTCAGGAATGTAGCACTTAAAATATACCATGAAACGAAGACCCATTTGTGGTCAAAATGAGTCTTAAGCTCACAGAAGTATTGACAAAACTACAGAGTCAAGTACGCTCTGCCTACAGGAAAGGGATATAAAAAAAAGAAATTAACATTCACAAAGCAATTTCTCTGTGTCAGGACTGGGTTGGGACCATGACATAATATACTGATGCTCTCTGGTTAGTTATCTTGGCTGGAAGACTAAGAAGCAGAAGAGGTTCATTCCTGGAGTTTAAAGAAGTTTTGATAAAGTGAAGGTGGCCATGATTAATTATTTGCATTGGACAAGTACTCCTTGGAAATACTCTGTAGCATTCCACTCTGAAATGTTGGATAAATCCACAAATCTTCCAGTGCCACCTACAAATTCTTCAGGTTTAGGCTCAGACTGGTTCCACATCAGTGCCTGAGGGTTCCTAGGTATGATTCAAATTCTTAGATCAGTTCCTGAAAATGTCTTGGTCTTTCAGAATCTTGGATCTGCATCTGGATAGCTTTTCGAAGGATAGATGCCTGGGATTCCATCTCAGTGATCCTGAGTCAGAATCTTTGTGAGTGCTACCCTCCCTTTTTATGGTAATTCTGTTTTCATGATTTTCATTTACATACTGTGCAAACACGTGTCTTCCAACAAGTCATTCTGTACATGTTGCTTTGCATGTTTGCACTGTTCCCTCTATCTAAAATTAATTAATCTGCTTTCTGCATCAAGCTATTTCAAAAGCTTCTTCAAGCATACTTTATCCAGAGCCTTGCCTCATTTCCTTGGTGTTTTTAAATGCCTTAAGGTAGAGCCGAGTGCTTAATCAAAAGCATGGGCTCTAGAGGCAGATACCCTCAGCTTGAATTTCAGTTCCAGAATTGGGCAAGTTATTTAATCTTTTTTATGTTTTAGTTCCTCATCTATAAAATGAGGATAATGTCTCTACCTTCCTCATGGGATTACTGTAACCATAAATGAAGTAATTTATATGAAGAACTGAGACCAAAAATTCATTTAAAGTAAGCATGAAATCGATGTTAGACATTAGCTGGGATTTCCATAGTATTGTACACAAATTTCCACATTATTATTTATCACTCGATACCATAATATCTGATTTATTCTCCCACATTAGATAAGCTTTTGAAGACAGGGGTAATTATAGTCTTTATAGTCTGAGCACCTCCATAATGTCTTTAATAAAGCACAAATGACCCTTGAACAACAAAGGAGTCATGGGTGCTGAGCTCCCACCCCTGTAGTCAAAAATTCATGTATAACTCTTGACTTCTCAAATTTTATGAAGAACCCACTGTTGACTAGAAACCTTACCCATAACACAAATAGTCAATGAACACCTATTTTTTATATGTATTATATGCTGTTTTCTTACAATAAAGTAAGCTAGAGGAAAGAAAATGTTATTAAGAAAATAAAAATATATTTACAGTACTATACTATATTTACTGGAAAAAATCTGCATGCAAGTAGACTCACACAGTTCAAATCTATGTTGTTCAAGCATCAAGCATCCAGGCACTCAGCAGAATTAATTGATTACATGAAGAGATTTCATTGCCTTTTTAATGAATGGTGGTTTGGTAAAGAGGAGAGCATAAGTGTCTAAAGTGAAACATACCTCGGATGAATCCTGGCTATGTTATGTGGAACAAGTTAGCTTCCTATATTAATCAGCTTAGGTCACTAAAACAAAATGCCCATAGACTTGGTGGATTAAGCAACAGACATTTATTTCTCACAGTTCTGGAGGCTGGGAAGTCTAAGATCAAGATGCCCACAGATTTAGTTCTCAGCGAGGTCTCTATTCCTGCCTTCTCATTGCATCCTCACATCCCAGGCGGAGGCGGTTCTCCTGTCTCTTCCTCTTATAAGGGCAGTCATCTCATTGTGGGAGCTCCATGCCCATGACATCATCTACACCTAATCACCTCCCAGTCACCTCACCACTTAGTACCATCATTTTGAAAGTTAGGGCTTCGACATAGGAATTTTGACGGGAAGAAACATTTAGTCTGTTATGCTTCCCCAAGTCTCTGTTTCTTCACCTGTGCTCATCAGGATTGTTTGATGAAGATTAAAAGAGATAATATTTGTATAATATCTGGCACAGTAGCTGATCCAGAGAAGACCCCCAATGAATGAAGGCTTTGGTTATAACTTAAGAAAAATACATGCCAGAATTATTCATTTGTGCATGTAGATCTCAGAAGCTTCAGAACTGGTGGGTATATACATATATATGTACACACATACATACACACATATAAATTACATATATGTATACTTATTTAAATAAAACTGTTTATAGTTTTATTATATTTTTTAGAACCCCAAAATTTCTTTGTTCTCTGAGGGAAAAATTGATCGTTGTCTTTTCTTTGATGAACTAGAACAATATGAAACTCCAAGAGAAGATTTCTCTTGCTCAGGAAAATAAATGGTCTTTGTGGATACGTGAATGAATGTTTCCAGGTCTATCCTGTCTGTGTTTTATGGGGACACTTTGTCTGTCCTACAATGGTATACAATAAGAAGGTATTAAAAAAATTAATACTGGGGCATCTGGGTGGCTCAGTGGTTGAGTGTGTGCCTTAGGCTCAGGTCATGGCTTTTGTAAGATAAAGGAGGAGCTGCATACAAAACATGATTAGAATAATGATGTGTTCTCTCTAAATTGAATAATTGATTAAAATATAACCTATGAATCATTTGATAAAAGATTATGATATAAATACTGGGTTTTAGGTGCTAATGTAAATCTTGTCAGAAGCTGCTGCACCATATTCAGATGTGGTCTGAATTTTATTTTCAGTGTAATGTACTGTTCCATTTGATAAATATACCAAAATATATTTATCCTTCCCTCTATGGGTTGATATTTAGACAGTTTCTAGTTGCTTACAAACACCACCAATGTGATGCATTATTGTACATGTCTCCTTGTACTCATATTTAAAAATAGAAAATTTTCTAGGCTAAGTATAATTCTCAGGAGGAAGAATTCCTGGGTTGTAGGATTACAAATCTTGAATTTTACTAGAATTTATTAAATTTCTCCTGAAAATAGTTATACCAGTTTTGAAAGCAGTCTATATGAGTCCAGAGTTACATGTGTTAACATGGATCAATCTCATAAAGTAATACTACATACTATTTAGGGAAACATTCATAGTAAAATTATTAAAAGGGATTAAGAATGATAAATAAAAGATCTTGACCTAAGTTACTCTTGTTCCTGAAACTAGCTAGTAATGGAAGCTGCTTGGATTTTAATGACTCAGGAAAATGAGATCTCCGAGGGGCAGCACAATGTATTTGCTTCTATGTTCTTTCCCATTTGAATGTGCTGAATTAGAAATCATGCCAAATAAGACAATACAAAAATTAAAGTGCTTATAGATGAGAAAAAAAATGGGATGCTGGGATCGAGTCCCGCATCAGGCTCCCTGCAGGGAGCCTGCTTCTCCCTCTGCCTATGTCTCTGTCTGTCTCTCATTAATAAAATCTTTTTAAACAATTAATACTTCTGAAAACTTTTAGTGTATATTCATTCCAAAGAATCGTTCACGCTTGGCAACTTGTGCTTTTTATAACACTGAGATCTTATACCTAACAGCAGGAAATGCAGTGTTGATAAAAGAACCTTCTTCAAGGGCATCAGATCGATGGATGCCTAGGGTTCCTTTTTCTCAGCCCTGTGGACAGTGGGCTGGGAATCTGGAGACCTGAGTCTGTGGACTTGTGTTAAAATTATAAAACCTCATCACATCTTCGGGTGTCATATTAGCTCTTCTTTACATGAGTTTGTGTCACATCTTAGAGGATTGTGTATTCCTTAAGAGCAGAATACTCTTCTCACTATTCCCAGTAGCTACCACAGAGCTTGGAACATGCCTGGCTCCATGAGGTACTGGGGAGAAAACTGAACCACAGGAAGTCAGGTCAGGGGATCTGAGAACAGAGAAGGTTTGTGGGCATTCGGTTTTTATTAGAATACTGTGTTTACTTGGAGGGTCCCCTATTTTAAACAAATTGGAGAGGCCCCAGGAAAGAATAACGAAATGATTGAAAGAATTTAATGTGGATTATTTAGCTAAAGGTTTTTTAAGACTTCACTTAACTCAGGGGGAGGGAAATTGCTTTGCTTCAATGCCATGCATTTTTCATCTGTTTATGTTTCAAGAGCAAACCCAAATTGGATTCTCTTCAGGGCCTGGAACCCAGTGGGTGCTCAGGGAATATGTGTGGAATGAATGATTCAGTGTTTTCCTCCTGGGTTGCCGATTTCTGGCCAGCCAAGAAACTGTCTTCCTCTTTTAAGGTCTGGGCTATGCTAAGAGGCTGGAGGGGCACACAAAGGAAGGTGGATTTGTAAACCAGGTATAGTCGCTCTCTTCAGTATTAGGGAAGATGTTTCTACTGAATGGTGTGTGTGTTTGTGTGTGCACATGCACACACACGTGCATGTGAGTGTGGTGGAATAATGTTAGAAAAAAACATATTTTTGGAGGAAAATCATCTCTAAACCACAAATTGATTTGACACCGCCTTAAAAGAGCAACTGAAAGTATTGTTAGGTGTAGGCCTAGGGCCACTGGAAAAGCATCTGGGATGGTTTGAGTAACTGGGTGGAGGCCTGGAAACTTGCTTTGACCGGTCGCCTGTCATTGCTGGTTCGCTGTTGCCCTCTGCTGGCAAAACTGTTGTCATCCCAGGAAACCACACATCTCCCGGAGTTCCTCGATTCCCTTTTATACTGGGGTGTCCAGGCCTTTCTTCATCAAATAGAGACATGGAAGCTAGTGCTGAGGAATGGTAGTGACAAGAGGACATGTGGCAGATCCTCTGCCAAGAGAGACTGGATCTCACAACTAAGATGATGAATCTTAGTTTTAGTTTTTCATGCTCTGCTCATTGGCTGAGACCATGATCTCTCTCGGCTCTGTGTTGGGCCTAGTAAGGGGACCCAGACAGGACTAAAACACCTCTCTACACTAGAAGGTCTCTCATCAAATATGGGGTAACAAGAGGACATTATGGAGATAGACATCACTGTAATATAGAGCAGACTGTGACAACCGAGGCACATCTGATAAAAATCTTGTAGATATTTAATGCAAAGAAAGATTACACCTACCTTGCAGGGGTGGGCTGGAGAATGGTGAGGGTGAGTCTCCACGAAATAGGTAGCATTTTAACTGGGGACTTGAAGGATAGATGAGATTTATTATCTAAGAAAAATCTCTTTATCATAAAAATAGTATATGTTCATTGCAAAAAGAAGTTAAGCTCTGGCTAATGAAAGCATAAGAAGAAATGAAAGTCATTTGAAATCCCAACACTCAGATATAATCAGGGTTACCATTTTGATCTATGGATTTGTTGTCACAAAGTTGGAAGTACACTGAAGGTACCATCTTGTATCCTGCTCTTTTCTGACTTTTATAGCATGAACATTTTCCCAATGTTACTGATTAGTTTTTGAAACTGTGCTATTTTATGGGGGAGTATTTCAACGTGTAAACGTGAGGATAGGATTCCCAAACAGTGTGAGCCAAGGCATATGGCTTGCATAGCACAAAGATTGTTCATTCTTTGCTAATTCATTTCAGAAATATTTTTTGGACACATGAGACTTTGGAGACACAATGTAAAGAACTGACTGTGGAGTTTACAGTAGAGGAGCGGAGGCAGACGTTAATTAGGTCATCATAGAAATAACTGTAAAATTGCATCTGGGGTAAGTACTGCGAAGGAGAAGTGTGTGGTGTTATGTAAGTGTACATTAGAAAGAACAGAAGTAGTCACAGAGGTCTGGACAAGCTTGCCTGAGTAAGGAGTAATTGAGCTCAGCACTATAGCTGTGAGATGAAGAACCTCAGGATGAAGCAGCATATGCAAAATCCCTTCAGTAGGAGTGGGCTTGGTGAATACAAGAAACCGAAAGATCAAGAAGAATGAGTGGAGAGACTGGGCCTGGGATGAAATTGAAGAAATAGGTAGGGCCTGACTACGGATGGTGTCTTAGACCGGGTGAAGAACTTCTTTCATTTCTTGTTAGACCTCTGGGGAACTGTTGAATGTTTGAAGCCAAAGTGAAGAGATGGGGTCAGATTTGTTTTTTTCAGTAGGTTCCCTTCATTGCAGTATGGTGGAGAGGTTATGAGGGAAAGAACAGATGTAGGTAACCTGGGTCTAGGTGACTAGTAGCTCAACCCTAGTAAGGAGGTGATTGAAATAGTCTAAGCAAGAGGTGAGGGAAGACTGGGTCAAGATGGTGAAGGTCAAGATGGAGAGAAGTGGGTGGTGTTGAGAAATAATGTGAGAGTCAAATGTTTAGGACCCGGCAGGTGAGGTGAGGAAAAGAGAGAGTCCAGAATGACTCCCTCCTAAGTCTCTGGCTTGCATAAGTGGGTGGAAGGAGAGTTCTTTTCCAGGATAGGGAACTCTGGAAGAGGACAAGTTTTGAAAGGTACAGTGATGTGTGTTTTCTCAGGGGAAAGGTTTTCCAGAGAGAACAGTCCCAGGAGTGGTATATATCATCACATCAACTCCTTCCAGAAGTGGGTTTTACCACATTCTCATACCACACTGAAGGACCCTCTATTTGGAGGTGGATGGTACTGGAAAGAAAGCCAATACCATGACTAGGTTTTGTGTCTCTACCTTGTCTTTAAAGGCAGAGACATAACATCTAGTCCAAAGGGTTGTTGTGAGGATTAATAGGGTCATCAACATCCAAGGACTTTGTAAATCTCCACAATATGTTACTGTTACTCCCACCCCTATATTTGTTGTGGATATTGTTGCCAACCCAACTTCAATTATGTTAATATTGGGAATATGAATTCAATGTTATTTCCATGAGTTATTTGGGGAAAAAAGGTGTGATTGAAGTCTAAATAAATACGTATACCACCCAGGAGCTAGAGATGTGGCCCCAAACTATTTATAAACCTGTGTGTTTACTTGAATTCAGACTTTCCCGACATGTGAATTATGCAGAATCTGTGTCACAGCAGAGCACTCTGTGTTCCTAAAAAGAATTCTCTTTTTTTCCCAAATCCTTTACCTTTTAAAATAAATCTCATTATGGAGTGCTGACATTTTCAGTAAAACCATTCAACCAAAAGCTGTGGTTTTTTTAGACTAAAACCAAGTCTGGTTTATTAGGCAGCAGCTTTTAACTTGCTGCTAAGTAGATGCAAGCTATTTAGAGAAATTTATGTAGATATCTGATAAGACATTTCAGAGTCCCCGGTCTCTTTCTGACTAAGACTGAGAGTGTTAAACAGATTATCTAGAATTCTTTCCTTTTCTCAGTGGATCAGGAGTTGAGTATGGCAGCGTTGGAGTGGATGAACACCGTAGAACCAGGATTTAAACATCTCTCAGACTCTACACCACTGACTCTACTATCTTATTCTAGTTGACTGACTTCGGGTGTGATTTTCTTCAAAGAGTTGTGGGGATGCAGAGCTAATACGTATACCAACCACATCATGACCACCATACAATAGGGCCTCCATCAAGGATCCCAACCTTCTTATTTTTCCATTTTCTGCTTCTCTCTTCTCTTTCATCCATTTTTTTTCTCTCTTTCATATGTCCTCCTATTCCTTGCACTGATTTAAGTCCTGGCTGTCTGATTTAAGTCTTGCCTGTCTGTGTTTAGATTATGCTATACTGAGGAATGGTATATATTTGGGTTGCCCAAAATTCCTTAGTGGATTAGGTCTCTGCCAGTGATAATAACAGCTGATTTGTAGAGCACTGATAGAGAATAATTTCCTTTAATCCTCTCCCCAAATTTAGGAGATGTGCTAGTATTGTCTCCATTTCACAAATAAGGAGCATGAGCCAAAGGCAGTTTACAGAGTTAGTAGGTTATAGAACTGGAAGTTTTCACTCCTGCCCTCATCCAGCCCAATAACCTCCAAAAATTTTGATTAGCAATCATTTATTCACTCAACAGATATTTATTTAGTGTAGGCTATTTGACAGGAGCTGTGTAGAATGAGTAACCCAACAGACACAGTTTCTGCCTTCATGGAATACACACACACATGCACACTCAAACACACACAATGCTGAGCTTGCAATGACTGCCATTGTCCTCCCCTCTATTTTTGGTGTCCATTCTGATCAGTCAGTGTCTACATGGTACTTACTTCTAAATATTTTACATATCATTCCTTCTTACAAAAAGCAATAGGTCCACAAAAAAAGAAGGATCAGGATGCTTTCAAAGAACATGATAGAGGGCCAAGTGTATATAGAAGCTGAAAAAATCCTCTTTAAATGAGGCATTTGAACTATGATTTGGACAATTAGGGTTCTTAGCCTGCTATGAGATAATGCTGTAGTCCATAGGTAACTTGGATTTTTTCCTAAGATTAGAGAGACGCTATTTAATAAAATAAACAGGGGAATGATGTCATTCTGTTTGTATTTTTAAAATAGAACTGTGGTTACTATGTGAGAATGAATGGGAATGGGATACCCATTCTATCTTTATATTAGACTGATTCTGTGTATTGAGGATTAAGGTATGGATCAGTCACAGATCATCCTCTTCAAGTCTCTTAGGGAAAACAAATCATGTACTGAAATAATTCTAATAAAAGTCATGAGTACTATATCCTAAAGGCTATAGGAGATAGACAGCAAAAGTGCCATGGGTGAGAGGATTTACAGACCACACTCACTTTTCTCTAATCAGACACCACTGTTTGGATTTCTTCTTGTTTTCTCTGGTGGAGATTCTGTTGGAGTCAGAATTTTCCATGCATACACTGAAAGGCTTTCAAGGCCAAATCAAATCAATTTAGCAAACACTTATCTAGTGTCTACTTTGTCTTTGTCTCATAAGAATACCACTTCACTTGTTTGACTGTGTTTCTACCAGAAGGAAATGATAGGATGGGCAGATATAGTGATGGCTTTGGGGTCAGTGCATCTGTGTTTGTCTCCATTCTACCCCCACTCAGCAACACAACTTTTGGGGATTAGAATTAACTAGTATGTAGTGAGTAAAGTTTATGGTAAGAATTGGGGTATAAAAAACAGATGTTTTGGTGTCCTTGGAACAAGATGAAGTTTTTCTAGTGAACAGGGAACATGTGATGGAACAGAAATCAGGTGACTGCCAACATGATAAAAACTTGTCATTCCCCTCATGGATCACTTCATGGGTACTCATCTCTGCAATAACTTTTTCTGTAATCTTCCATCTTCCCTCCTCCCTTGATCATAGGGCTGGACTGAGAGAAAGAGAGAGAGGATGGCATTAGATATTGGTCAACCCCTCTTCTGAGGTGATCAAACCTCCCTATTTTCTGTGTTAGTAGAGATGTTTTCATTGAGTGCCATAATCTTTAACTTGGAAAGACCATGCCATTAACCATTTTTCTCCATGATGATTCCTACAGAATAGACCACTGGAACAATGAGAAGGAGAGGATTTTGCTGGTCACAGACAAGACTCTCTGGATCTGTAAATATGACTTTATCATGCTCAGCTGTGTGCAGTTGCAACGGATTCCCCTGAGCTCTGTCTACCGAATCTGCCTGGGCAAGTTTGCCTTCCCCGGGATATCACTGGACAAGTGAGTGTGATGCCTTAGATTTGGAAAAGTGGTTCAATGGGAGCATGCCATGTAGGGAAGTCAATCACAAAGTTCAGTTTAGTATGGTAAGCTGGGTGGACTCAGGGGAGAAAAGTGAACTCCATGGTTGAATTAATCAATTCTTGAGTTTCTACTTTACATCAGACACCAGAGATACGACTTTAAGTAAATTTGTGCTTTAATATGAGAACATGAGAAAAAAGATGGTTGGGCGTAAGGTGGAAAGAGCTGGAGGAGTGTGGAGGAAAGATCCTCAATTTAATTGGTGTGGCAGAGAATCAGAGAGGCTTTCTGGGAGAAGGACTTGAATATATTTGACGTTGGATAGGAGTAGCCAAAGAAGAACAAAAGTTTAACATTCCAAGCTGAAGGAAGAGCACAGCCAAAGGAGTGGAGGTGAGAAAAAGTGTAATGCCCTTGGAAATTGAAATTATTCTGTAAAGATGAATGGACAAGAATCTATGATGGTTAATAGCTCTTATTAAAAGAAGTCTCTTTGAGGTCTTCCCTGGAAGCTTAGTGGAGATGACATCAGCTATCTCAGAGATGTTGACATTCACCAAGATACCTGGTGAGATCTACAGGGAAGGGTTGCTGAACTAAGCTCTTATTATTGTCTTGGAAGGAACTGTCTTTACTAAATATTTTAGATCTAAGCCAGAAGGAGAGCAGTCTTCCTCTGAGCCTTTGAATATGAGCTTCTCCCATTGAATGGTGAACTCCTTGAGGGCAAATACATTTTTTGTTTATTTAGTTTTATTTATTAAACACCTGGCCTTGGGCCTGGCACATAGTAAGTGCAGAAACATCTTTCCACAATGTTGAAAAAAGCAAAGTTCAAGCAAGTGGTTGGTTTCTTTACAGAAAAGCAAACCATATTAAAGATCTGTTTTTTAATTTACTTTCCATGGATGCAAGATGTGACAAATTGATTTTGTTTGCTGACTTTTTGAACTGGTGGATTTTCAATAATACAAGCAATTATAAACATATTTTTAAACATCATAAAATGTTTCTTTTCAGGAAATCTCTCTCCTACCCTAGACTCTCAGTTCTCAAGCAGTATCTCTTTAGGGTAATAGTCAATAATTACTTGTTGTTGTTTTAAAGTAATAGTTTACAAATATACAAGAATCTAAAGTCTTTATATGTGTTTATGTCTGTTTATACATATTTATAACTATGTATCTGCACATGCATATTTATCATAAAGTATTTTACCCAGTGAGAACATATGTCATAAACTGCTCTGCCTCAAGATATTTTACCCAATGATAAACCTCGGAGATTTTATTATATAATCGTCTATAGATCAACCTCAGTCTTTTTAATGATGCAGAATATTTTATTTGAAAGCTAATCTATTTATCCAGACTCTCATTAATGGATATTTATTTTTACTTTTGCTACTACAAACAATATTGCTATAAGTAAAAAAAAATTGCTATAAGTATTCTTGTATATGGTACTTGGCACAGATGTAAAAATGTATCTATAATGTAGATTTCTGTAATTGGAATTATTAGGTCAAAAGTCATATGAATTTCAACTCATAGATATTGCCAGATTGCCTTCAACAAAGGTGACTCCAATTAACTCTATATATAGTATTATAAACATATTATATTATAGAGTATATTATTTGGACTTTATACAAAGTATACGAATATCTTTTTCCATATACCTTCACCAACATGGCACATTATGAATCTTTTTTTTACTTTGCCAGTGAGATAAAGAAAACATCTCATTTTTGTTTTAATCTCCATTGCTAGAACTTGAAGGAAGCTGAAGATGTTTTTCTTATGTTAGAAAGCCATTTTATTTATTTTTCTGTGAACTGCCTATTTATGACCATGACCCATTTTTTTTCCTATTGGGATATTGATTTTTTTTCTTATTGATTTCTAAGAGCTTGTTCTATATAAGAGAATTTGTCCCCTTTCCTGCCTTATATTTTTACAAATATTTTTCTCAGTTTGTCATATCTCTAACTTTATAATGCTATTTCTTTTTTACTTTTTTTTTGAATTTTAGTTTGTCAAATTTATCAGTCTTTCAAATAAACTTTTTAAATTTATTTCTTTTTGAGGAAGGCTTTCTCCACATTGAAATTATAAAATATACTCCCAGTTTTCTAGTATTTTTATGATTTTATTTTTTAGATAGTTAAATTTGCATTTCATCTAGAATTTACCTTAAGTGAGGAAAAAGATATGCAATCAGCTTTATTTTTTACCAAAATGGCAGGTCAAATTTCTCAGAATCATTTATTCAATACTCCATCTTTTTCTCTTTATATATATCTTTTACCATGTGTATTTGTCTTTATTTCTGGAATCACCATTCCATTTATCTGTTCATTAAAGTACAAAGTGGATTCCATTATTATAATCTTTTATTTTGTTTTAATATCTGATAGAGTTAATCCTCCTTTTTTTAAAAGAATTTTTAAAGAATTTATGTTTATTTATGCATATTTATTTTTCTGTCCGTTTGCTTAATTAAAAAATCTTATTTTTTAAATCCTATTTTTTATTAGGATTCTCAAACATTACATCAACCTTGCATCCTTAAGATAAATGCATTTAGTCATAATGTTTTGTTCTTTTTACACATTGTTGGGTATGATGTGCTAATATTTTATTAAGGAGTTTTGTGTCTGTGTTCCTGAGAGATATTGGTCTATTATTTCACATTTGCAATGTCTTCACCGGGTTTTGGTATTTGGGTTATGCTGGCCTCATAAATTTAGTTGGAGAGTGTTCCCTCCTCTTTTATTTTCTGAAAGATTTTGTATATGAGTGATGTCATCTCTTCCTTGAATGTTTGATAGAATGAATTTACAGAAGAAATCTTCTGGGCTGGAGATTTCTTTGTGAGATAGTTTTTGATAACAAAGTTAATTTGTTTTATAAAATTACTTCAAAATTCTTTGATTTAGTGTTAATTTTGGTACATTGTATTTTTCAAGGCATTTGTTACATCTATTTATATTGTTGTATTTGAAAGTGTAAATTTGTTCATAATATTCCATTATTACCCCATTAATAGCTATAAGATAGTTAGTGATACCCCTTTTCTTTCCTGATTTTGTTTGGTTCTCTGTGTTTTCTCTGTCAATAGACCTTTCAAGTTTTTCATGTTTTTTTTTCTTTTTTTTTTTTTTTTTTTTACCAGAACATGGTTTTCACTTCGTTAATTTTCGCTATCTGATGTTTATGTTGTTGATTTCTGTTCTTTAATTTTTTTCCATTCTCCTACTTACTTTTGCTTTACTTTTTCTTTTTTTTTTAGCTTCTGAATTTGAAACCCAAGGGCATCAACTTTAGGCATTTCTTCTTTTCTGATACAAATATTTAAAGCTATAAATTTTCTTCTTAGGACTGTCTTTACTGCATCTCATAGATTTTGATATGTTGTGCTTCTATTATCATTCAGCAAGAGGTAGTCTTTAATTTTGCTTGTGATTTCATCTTTGAAACCTTTAGAATTTGTGTTGGCTAATTTCCTTGTGATATCATCTTGGAATCCTTTAGAATTTGTATTAGCTAATTTCCAAATGTTTGAAGGTTTCTTGAGATTTTAATATTATTTAATTTTAATTTAGAGAACATACAGGCTTAATTTTAATCTTTGTAAATATATTGAGAGTTGTTTTATTGACTGGATGATAGTACTCTTTGTGAATGTATCATGTTCATTGGAAAAAAATTGTATGTAGTTTTTTATATCAGTTCGTTATATTTGACAGTATTCTTTAGGTTATCTGTATTTTTACTGATTTTTTTAAACTATTTGGTTATTGAGAAGTGAATGTTAAAATCTACTATCATTGTGGGGTTTTCTTGTTGCATCTAATTTCATTATTCTTTGGTTCATGTATTTGAGGGTCTGTTATTATGTACATATACATTTGTGATTAATATGTCTTCCTGAAAAGCTGAGCTTTTTTCATTATGAGATGTTTGTTCTTCTTTATCTCTGGCAACATTCTATGTTTTGAAATTTATTTTTATATTTAGTATTATTATATCCACTCTATCATTTTTATACTTAATTTTTTGCACAGTAAATATTTTTTAATCCATTTACATGTCTTTGTATTCAAACTAAATTTCTTAAGGAGATCACATAATTGAGTCCTAGTTTTAATCCATTCTGATAATCTCTGCCTTTTAATTGGAGTGTTTAGTCCCTTTACATTTTATACAATTTTAATTTGATTGAAGTTGATTCCACCTATTCTTTGTTTTCTGTTTCCCCTTTCTAGTTTTTATTCTCTTTTCAACCTTCTTTTTAATTATTTAGATATTCTTCATAATCTAATTTTAATATTTCTGTTGGCTCTTGAGCTGTAACATTTTATGTAATTTTATAGTTGCTTCAGGCAGCGTTTCTCAACATCAGCACTATTTACATTTTGGGCAGGACAATTGTTTGGTGTGGGAAGCTGTTCTGTGCATTGTAGGATGTTTAGCAGCAACTCTGGCTTATACCCACTAGATGCCAGTAGCACCCTACTTCTGTTATGACAATCAAAAAATGTCCCCCAGACATTGCCAAATGTACCCTAAGGGCGAAATCACTCCGTACTGAGAACTATTGCTGAAGGATTTATAAGTATTTAACTTTTCACAGTCTACTCAGAGTTAACACTGTAATGCTACACTTCAAACAGAAACCTTGTAAACATATTGTTCTAGGAATGTAAATGTTAGATGTGGTATGATAAAGTCAGTGTGGCCACAGGAGAAAATGAGAAGGAGGCTTAAAAGAAAGAAGTTAAAAAAAAAAAAAAAAAAAAAAAAAAAGGAAAGAAGTTTATTATACTCACAGATCCAAGATAGGGGGTATATATTCTATATAGGGCCACAGGGGAAGTCACCAGTGTTGGTTAGGAGGGTGAAAAGGCAGGAGCTGCAAGAGAACTTAGACTATGGCCTTTACTGGAGTTTCCACAGGAAAAGCAAGGCATTACATTACATCAATGTGAGTTTAGCTAGTTTTAATAATTTGGGTGAACTTTAAGCCACAAGAGTAATCCATCGTTTCTCACTACCTGACCCTGGGTTCATGAAGGCAGAAAAATACTGCCTCATGGGGTGTATGGACCAGATAGAAGATGTATGGCCCTGAGTTGTTTTATGTTCATATCAATGGTATGTTGGAGTTGGACTCTTTGCCATCTCTAAGAATTGACTAATCCCAAGAAGGGCAGTCTCTCCCCAGACAGAAAAGCTTCCTTAATATGTCAAAACATCATAATATACATTAAATATATACCTACCTACCTACCTACATACATACATACATAATATACATGTGGCACACCTCCTCTTCACTGACCTTTTCTCTTGCAGTTGTCATGCATATTCCTTTTATGTGCATTTAAACCCCATACAATAACATTATAAACTTTGCTTCAAAAAGTTGTATGTGGGGCACATTTGTGGCTCAGTCAGTTACGCATCTGCCTTCGGCTCAGGTCGTGATCTCAGGATCCTGGGATCTAGCCCTGTGTCAGGCTCCCTACTCAGTGGGGAGTCTGCTTTTCCCTCTCCCTCTGCTCCTCCCCCCAACTTATACTCTCTCTTGCCTCTCAAAGAAATAAATAACATCTTTTAAAAAGAAGAATTATATGTATTTCAAAGAAGCTATGATATATAATTGTATTTTATATTTAAATAGATGTTTTCATTTCTGATACTCTTCATTTGTTCCAGAAGATTTAGAGGGAGGAGAAATAGGCTCCATGCAGGGAGAGGGAGGAGAAATAGGTTCCATGCAGGGAGCCCAATGTGGGACTTGATCCCAGGACGCTGGGATCACTCCCTGAGCCTAAAGCAAATGCTCATTACTGAACCACCCAGGCATCCCTGGTGATATATATTTTCAAAACATCTTTATTTGGCCCTCATTTTTTTAAAAGATTTTATTTATTTATTTGAGAGAGTGACAGAGCAAGCATGAACAAGGTGGGCAGGGGATGGGCAGAGGGAGAGGGAGAAGCAGACTCCCCTCTGAGCAGGGAGCTGATGCGGGGCTTGATCCCAGGACCCTGGGATCATGACTTGAGCCGAAGGCAGATGCTTAATCACCTGAGCCACCCAGGCGCCCCTAGCCCTCATTCTTGAAGAATATTTTTTCTAATCAGAGAATTCTGACTTGGCATTTTTTTTCTTTCAGTATTCACAAGATGTTGTTCCACTGCCTTCTAGCCTCCATAATTTCTGAAGAGAAGTTCACAGTTATATGAACTGTGTATTCTCTATCTGCTTTCACATGTTACCTTTATCTTTAGTTTTCAGAAGTTTGACTGTGATGTGCTTAGGTGTGTCTGTGCACACGTGTATGTTTGTTTAATCTTGTTTGGCATTCCCTGAGCTTCTTGCATTTAAAATTTATGTCTTTCAACAAATTTGGAAAATTTGGGGTAACTTTTTAAAACGTTTTTATCCTATTCTCTGTGTTTTTTTTCTTCTTCTGATATTTAAATTATATGTATAATTCCTCATCTCTCAAAAGGTGACATAATTCCATAATAGAAATTTTGGATTATCCACAGATATCTGAGTCTCTATTTTTTTCCAGTCTCTTCTCTATCACATCTTCAGACTGGTAATTTCTATTGATGCAACCTCACATTTACTGACATTTCCCTTTGTCATTCCATTCTGCTATTGTCTATCAAGTATTTTTTTTTATTTCAATTGTTCTTTCTGTTTTATTTATTTTTTTTTGTT
Organism: Canis lupus dingo; assembly: GCF_003254725.2. NCBI lineage: Eukaryota > Metazoa > Chordata > Mammalia > Carnivora > Canidae > Canis > Canis lupus. The sequence goes on from NC_064276.1 coordinate 21,481,069, forward strand.
TTTGTTCTTTCTGTTTTAAAACATCCATTTATTTCTCTTTTATATTTTCCATTTCTCTTAAAAGAGTTGATATATTTCATTTCTTTATGAATATATTTTTCTTTATCTGACTTAGCATAAGTACAGTAATTAAAGTTCTTCCTGATAATTCCAACTTTGGAATTTCAAAATTTCAACAACTTTCAAATTCATTCCTACTGGCATTGGGGAAACTCCCTTAATATACTCTCTAAAGCCATAAGTAGAATTTTTATGGGAAGAAGACGGGCTTTGGATTTTTTTTTTTTTTTTTTTTTTGGTATTTTGTGCAGAATTTCTAATTGTTATCTTCAGAAGGGCTAGTCTGCTAGGTATTTATGTCTAGATGCTGAATTTCTATAAATGCTTTTATAGAAAGCATCTTTGGAAATATGTATATTTTTCTCCTTAGAGATAATTAATATCATGAGTTAGGTCATACATTTCTTAATATTGAAACATTTTTGTATATACAAGGCATAAATCCACTTGTAATAATTATATTATAATTTAATATTCCATTGAATATTCATTGCAAGTCTTGGAAGTGTTTTTTGTGGGGGACCTGGGTGGCTCAGTGGTTGAGCATCTGCCTTTGGCTCAGGTCCTGATTCAAGGGTGCATTGAAATCTCTGCTTAGCAGGGAGCCTACTACTCCCCCTCCCTCTGCCTGCTGCAATGCCTACTTGTGCTCTTTCTCTCTGTCAAATAAATAAATAAATAAATAAATAAATAAATAAAATCTTTTTTAAAACCCAAAAATGTAAGTCTCTTTGTTTTTCATGTGTTTTTATATATAGCATGTAATTGAATTTTACTTTGTGATCTAACATGGAGATCTTTTCTTTAAACTGGTAAGATGAACCCATTTTCATAAAGTGATACGACAGTGATGATCTTTGTCTGCCTTCTTAATTTTTGTATTATTATATTATTCTAAATATATTACCATATTTTCTGAGTTTCCTTTGCTTTTCATTGAGTATATTTTTTCTTTTTTAAAAATATTTATTTTTTTGAGAAAGAGAGAAAGAGAGACAGAGAGCAGGCATGAGAAGGGGAAGGGACATAGGAGGAGGGAGAGGGAGAGAGAGAGAATCCCAAGCAGGCTCCATGCTGAGCACAGAGCCTGTCACAGGGCTCAATCTTTTGACCCTGAGATCATGACCTGAGCTGAAACCAAGAGTTGGATGCTTAACCATATGAGCCACCTAGTTGCCCCAAGTGTATTTTTAATAAGAAGGTTTATAGTCTGTCTTTTTCAACCAATGACTATAAGTGTAATTTATCACAATATTTTTATTCTAGCCTTTTTGACTATTATCTATTGACTTCCTAATACAACACATTCACATTAACAAAGAAGAACCCATTTCTTTCATCTTCTTTTTGTACTTCTCCATCATTTGTTTAAAAAGATGCTTATACCAAAAAAAAAAAATGCTTAAACCAATCATTTTTAGTTACTTACTTAATATATTTCCACTTGATGTGTTATCTTAAATAGTGTATATGGAACTTCCATTTTGAAAGATAAGAAATCTGCACGTTCATACTATTCCCACATTCTCTAATCTTTCATCTCCCTTCTTTCATTAGTTTTACCAGACAAATTTCATTTTTATGGCATATTTTATTTTATTTCCCACGAGGCACCCAATTATTACCACAGAGAGTTGATGTAATTCCAGCCCTCCTAATTAACTTGTGTGGCTTTCTCCAGATTTGCATTCTGGGGTTAGGGAGAGAAAGCCTGTGCCAGCAGCTGGAATGTTGGTAAATGTAAAGGTCGTTCCCAGGCTCCAGGAAATAGGAACACAGTGAGAGGAAGGGGTGGTGTTCTAAATTCTGTTCAGTTTTCTAACAAACCTCCATAGTAGATTTCTGGACTAGGAATGGAGGCCTTGGTTTCAGCCCCAATTTTGCAGCTGTTAACTTTGTTTCCTCATCTCTCAAAAGGTGACATTAATCATCATTCCGCTTCATTAATAGTCTTATTGTAAGCTTCTAATGAGATAGCTTGAAAGCATTTTGTAATATGCCTCATAGATATCAGCTGTTAACAAGTTCTGATTTTTCTCCCAGATAAAAGCTTTTGTTAACCTGGAACTAAAAAAGTTGATTTGATTGCTGTCTTTGTTTCCAAGTCAGTTGGCCCTCCTTGGTTGGGCATTAAGTCACCATTATAAGGTCAGAGGTCAGGCAGCAGCAAACAGAGAAGAAAGAAGAGGCAAGGGAAAATCAGCTGCTGAATAATCACAAGCCAATTCCAAAGGGAAGCTTAGACAGAGCAAATTCCCTTGTGATAAGAAAATGAAGTGATTTAACATTAGCATCCTCTGGCTGTAGGTGGTAATGTTGACCTTGTTTACCAAGAGCTTTTACCTCTACTATGCCATTTGACCTTCAACCCCCAAGAATAAATAGGGCTGAGTGCATACATTTTAGAGATGAGACAAAACAAAAGAGGTTCAGGGATTGGGGCACCATCAGCTATTTAATATCAGAGCTGGGTTCCAATACCAATTCTTCCAACTCCCTGCCCAGTGTTTTTTTGGATCAATAATATTTTATTGGCTTCTTTCTCTCTCTGCCCTCCTTCGCCCTTCCCTTCCCACCCATGCCCTTGCTTTACTTTCCTCTCTCTCTCTCTCTCTCTCTGTCTACTTCTGTGTTTTTTCATCCTGTCTCTTCTCTTTTGCTCCTCTCTACCCCTCTGGGTGAAGATAATCTCTCCTGTGAATGAAGCCCTGCTCCTCTTAAGAAGCCACAAAGAGGACTATTGGAACTTAGCAGAACATGTGCCAGCAAATCCCACATACTGGTGCTTACAAAACAAAGTTGTTTTGTTTTATTCACTGCTTGCTCTTTGGCTTCTTATGAAGGAGAGAGTAATGGCAAGAGACAACTAGAGGTTGTGGATCAGGTATTTGTGAGATGATAGCCAGTTCTCTTTGGATCAGAGCATTAGCCAGAGTCAAAAGCAGGAAAGGGTAAAAGGTCTGGTTTACCCTCTAGGGGCAACTAGTTGCTACTACATAGCATTTGTTATTATTTCTTATCTGAGACAGGAACCCTGCACCTATTCCTATCATAATTGGATTTATTTTCAGATTTTAATTAACAATCCATTTTCATAACCCTGTTGTGTCTGTAATCTTTAAGAAAAGTAGAGGAGAGAAGCACCTGGGTGGCTCAGTCAGTTAAGCATCCAACTCTTGATTTTGGCTCAGGTCATGATCTAAAGGTTGTGAGATCGAGCCCCATGTCAGGCTCCGCACACAGCCAGGAATCTGCTTGAAGATTTCTCTCTCCTTCTCCCTCTGCTCCTACCTCTTACCTCTCTTTCTCTCTCTCTTTCTCAAATAAACAAATAAATCTTTAAAAATGTGGAGGAGAGAGACTAGGCTTTTGTGAGATTAGCCATAGGTTAAAGCTATGACTAGTCTTAACCACATTGATTTTTTTTTTTACTGTTCAAATTTGGAAAATGCACTTGAATTCGATTAAAACTGGCTTTCTATTTCTAATCTATAAAATGTCAATAATAAAAATCCTTACCAGGCTTAACTCATAGGTCATTATCAATTTAAATGATGAATGTGAGAGTGTTTTGTAATTTGAAATCTGCTAAAATAAAATAAGTTGTCACAGAATTCCAGAAATCCATACTTGCTTGTTAACTCTCCCATTTTTTTTTTTTAATATGCCCACAAGAGCTAATGATGAAGAACCTGTGACTTTGAGTGGTCAAGTGACTTGTCTGTAATCATGTAAATAGTGGTGGGGCTGGATACTTGAGGTCCTCTGATTTCAAATCCTCCCTTTGTGAAGCACCTGTTTCCTACTAGTTTTCAAATGCATTGTCATTTTTGAGGATAAATGAGCCCCATTTCTTTGCCTCTGTTCTTGTCTGAACTCTGTCATGGGGAGGTAAAGTACAATCTAGAGCTTAGAGAGCAGATTCTGAAGCCAGGCTACCTGAGGAACTGATCCTAGATCTGCTTATGAGTGACATAGGGCAAGTCCCACAATAGCCTCTGTCCCCTCATTTGTTTCCCCTTAAACGGAAGAGAGTAATAGTATCTATCTCATTGGTATATGTTGAGAATTAAATGAGATACTACGTTTAAAATGCTCAGAAAAATATCTGATATGAGTGAGCACTTTGGCTTGTGGGTAGGGTAGAAGCAAACCTATTGCTTCTCTAGCAGGTTTGGTGGAAGGATACGAGTTTAGGATTCAGAGATCTGGGTCCTGATCTAATTTCCCGATATGTCTCCTCCCTTTACGGAGTCCCATTTTCCTCACTGATAAAATCTAGAAGGGTTTTTTGTTTTGTTTTGGTTTGGGGGTTTTGTTTTGTTTTTTATTTGTTTGTGTTTTTGATGTTGAAATTCTGTGCTTCTGAGTGCTCTGTCGGTATAGCGAGTTTTCAAAAGTCATTCATTTTCGAAGGCCGGATGACTTTACCTAATCAATTACTCCTGTGAAAAATGTCTCTAAAGAGGTTTTGTGCTGGAAAATATTGTTGCTGTCACACTGATATGCCAACAAAAGCTGAGCAGGAAGGTCATGCCAAGAAATATCTTCCTGCAAGAGTAGGCATCACACATTTATCTCTCAGGGCTGTTTAAAATTTGCATTCGGCATAATATAAGGGCTAGGCCGTGCTGCAGAAGGGAGGCTTGGGAAATTTCCTGCGGAGGTCACCGCCACTATCCTGTCTGTAGAGATTCTTGTGGAAGCAGGAGCTAGAAGCCCCCCCGTTGACGTAGCATCAGCACATGCAAGGCAGCAGGAGGGCATCCCAGACATGACTCCATCAGCTCAGCGGTGCTCCTTTGGATCCAAAGGCCAGTGAGCTGCTCTGTGCCCCCAGAGTTCTAATTGGGCATCTTTTTTCCCAGACAAGAGCTTCAAAGTGCCTCTGCTCTGCTCTGGGTGAGACCAGCTCGTGGCCCAGGCCAATTCTGCTGTCTCTGCGTCTGTCAGTGCGTTCTAATCACTGTTATAAGTGTGGTTCTGCGGAACACCTTGTAAAATATTTTCCTATTGCTCCAGCAACATCTCCTGTCTAGACAATCTAATTATGAGCACAGAGCAAACAGCTGAAGTCTATTCCGCCCCCAAGGGTTGCCTAACTCCAGGAGTGGGGGCGGAGGATGAGGGGTGAAAGGTATTGGTTACTTTTTGTTGACCTGACCAGAAAATTGAGTGCTCTAGAAGAATCGGGCTAACTTTTAATTAAAAAGAAATGATCTGGTGGAAGCTGGATTTTGTAGTTTTTCCAAACTCAGCGGAGGATTAAAGGTACCGATTTATTTCCCTCCAATCGCATCTTTTTCTTGGCTTCAGAGGTGGTTTGTGGTCTTTGCTTTAAAACAAAACAAAACAAAACAAAACAAACAAAACAAAACAAAACAAAACAAAACAAAAACACTGATTTAATAATCTGCCCTCGCAGCAGGATTTTGCAAATAGAAGGCAGCCCCCTAAAGGTATGTTCTTTCCAAGTAGTAAATCAATTACATTCAGTGAGTGTTTCCTGAGCCCTGGCCAGGTGGCAGGCATTGAGCATGACAAAGTGACGAGACATGGACTCTGTCCCCAGGATGTTCACAGGCTCACAAGAAGGAAGACACATATGCATTCATGCTTTAAGCAGGCTTTGTTTAATGCATCAGTGCAACAGCAACAGTGTTGTAAACATAGGAAAAGGAGAAAGACTTTCTACTATGAAATATGGGGGATTCTAATGGAAGAGCTAAAATCTGAGTAGGTCTTTGTAGGATGAGCAGAATTCAGGCAGAGAGGTAGGGAGGAGCAGGCCTAAGTAGGGGAATGCCCAACTGGTGAGATCATGCCACGTCTCCCATGGGGCTGGGTCCTGGCTGTTGGGAAAGTATGATGGGAGCTTCTGAATGGCTTTCAATAATAAATAAGGAATTTGGGGTTTTAGTCCTAGTAGCATGTAAAGCAATGGACTTTTGAGGGGAAGAGCCTGAAACAACTGACATTCTGCCCAGGAAGGTAAAGGTGGCAGCAATGATGGTTTGGGAGAAACAGAAACTGGAGAAAGGGGCTGGTTAAGGGAGAGATTCTCTACTGGAGAGTGGGAAATGACAAGGCCCTGACCTAGGCCAGTGAGTGGCAAAAGAAGGGCATGGGTGAGAAGGCTCAGTTGGGGTAGATTGTGACACATGGTGACTGGATTGGATTTTCCTGCTGTGGCAGAAGGAGAAGGTGACCATAAGCCCACAGGTGGAAGATGTTCCTCATGTTTATTCCCTGGGAGCCTGACCAGCTATGTGACGATGTTTGCATAAACTACTCACGTAACTGATATTTGTGGAGCACTTGCCATTGCCAGTTGCTCTGCTGGGCACTGTGATACCTTTGTGATAAATAGTTACTGCTCCATCAGACAGTAATCAAATAATCGTGGTGATAAGATGAAAATTACAGCAGTGATATGCTCTGAAGGAGAAATATATGGGGTGTGTGAATTATCTATTGCCATGTACGGATTTACCTCAAAACTTAGTAGTGTAAAATAACAAACATTTATTATTCCTGGGTCAGAAGTATGGGTGTGGCTTAGCTGGGTCCTCTGATTCAGGATCTCTCTAAAGTTTCAGTCAAGATCACTTGGGTCTTGGCATCTCAAGGCTCAGTGGGGGATAATGATTCTCAAGCTTATTCATGTCAGCAGGCTCAGTCCCCAGCTGGTGGTTGGCCAGAGGTTATCAGTTCCGGCCATGTGAGCCTTTCCATAAGGCCACTGACAACGTGGCTGGTGGCTTCTCTCAAAGGCAGCAAGGGAAAGAGAGAGAGCAAGAGAGGTTGAGCAAGATGGAAGCCACCATCTTTAAGTAACCTAATCTTAGAGAGGACATCTATTACCATTATGAGATTATCTCTGCCACACTCTTCTCATTGGAGGCCAGTTGGTTAATCCAGCTTATGTTCCACGGGAGGCTATCACACAGGGACATGTGTATCAGGAAGTAAACATTTTTGGAGGCCATCTGAGAGGTAGCCTATCACATGAAGGATATCACAGCATGTATTAGGTGATTTCAACCTAACATTAGAGAGTGAAAAGCAAGGAAGGCTGCTCTGAGGAAGGGGTTCTGGAACTGGGATTTGAAGGGTGAATAGGAATTGACGAAGTAAAGGAGGTTATGGAGAGAGTGTTGCGGGCAGATAGAAGAATCTGTGCAAAGGAGGGGAGAAACTGGTTACCTCTGAAGAATTGTAAGCAGCCCAGCATGGCCTGCTAGCTTTGAAGGGCCTGAAGGACACCAACAGGGAGACGAGTTTTGTGTGTAGATGTGGATGAGCTCTGTTATTTTAGAGGACTTAGAGTAATTCTGCTTTTATCTGTCATTTGCGTCGGCATTCACTAGAGAGTGAGGGGGTTCCCGGTTAAAACTAGTTTGGAAGTCCTCGCCCTGAACTGCAGGACTGTCTCTGGACTGCTGGGAAATGGGTCTGATTCAGTGTATAAAATGAATAAAATTGCCCACTTATCTCTTAGGATAATTACTTATTATGTAATGAGATAATGTTCATAAATCACCCTGGGCTTCTTGGGGGAAGATGTTATATAAACACAAGGCTTTATCAGTGATGATGGAAACAGATTTGGGGGATTAAAATCAGATGTGCATCTTGACACTATGGCATTTTACTCCAAACCAAGAGACCTGTAAAGTTCGCCTGAGTTCTTAGGTAGTGTTTGAGGTTCAGAAATGGAGGCAGCAGGGTACTGGGAGGTGATTGCCATGGGTGTAGCATGGCTGGGGGAGGGGTTGTGCTCTTTTTAGCTCATCCACCCTAATAAAGGAAGAGCATTGTTCTTATTAATTCTGGCTAAGAGTGTGACTCCTTAGAAATGCAACGTGAAGTCTCTGTTTCTGGGAAAAAGAAAAGTCTGAATTCTCCATCTCTATTCTGTCTTCAGTTTGCTGTATGTCCTTGAAAGATACTTGTTCCCCTTCTCAGAGCCTTAATTTACCCATGTGTAACATGAAAGGGGTTGAATTAGATGATCTTTAGGGTCTCTGCCATCTCTTGGGACAGTGACTAACCAAGATTTTGTAACATTTTTTCCGGTTTTGCTTCCATGAAATGAGAAAATAATAACTTCTTTACTGTCAGCAGTCAAAAAATGCTCTGGCCAATGACAGCGTTTTGCTCTGGGAAAGTTGAACCTTGGTGACAGAACATGAGCATCTGTGCATCTATTTTGCTGACCCATGGGAAGGATGGAACAGGTGAAGAGAAAATAGGTCACAGTTGGTATCTGATCCACTTTTTTCCAGCTTCAGCAGATGTATTCTTCTCTCTCTCCTCTCTTTCACCCTCTGCTCTTCTTCATTCAGTCCCCGGACCCACTTACATGGTTCCTATTTTCATATTGTCATCCTTCATTTCTCTTTTTATTAAAAACACCTAGTCAAGTATGAAACAGGTTAAATTAGTCTTCATTTAAATATGTGTGAATATTAGGTTATCCATATAACAGAGCGTTTACCTCACCAAAGAGGGTGTTAAAAAAGAAAAAGAAAAGAAAAGAAAACGAAAAGCCCTAGAAAGCAAAGTCTTCCCATTAGGTGTAGGTAAGGTGAGAAGTTATTGAACCAGAGGCTAGTCTGTTGTCTTTCCCGAGTAGCAACTGCCTGGCTTCTCATCTTTTTCTTCCCCAAATACCCTCTCAGTAAATAAGGTAAAGTGGAACTGTACTTTTCTCCTTAAATGCATCCTTATTTATAGACATAGTTCTTCACTCCATACAACCCAGGATAAGAAGGCCTGGGAACAACTGAAATCCAAGAAAAATTATCAACAGCGTTAGATTACCCAAAAGGCAGACAGGCACTGGATATATGGCAGCAACAAAGTACAGCCACCAAATGATGACAGGAGTTTAATCCTGGTGTACTTACTCAAAATTTTAAGTCTGCACGGCTTGAAAGAAACTACTTTAATTTCAGTATTCATGACCATATTCTACTTTTTGATTCTGTGTTGTTTGTATTGTGATTTATATATAAGTAGAGAAGGCCATAATCTTTGTAGTTCTTAGGGTCATAAAATCTTTAAGATGGCTGTCAGTGTGAGTAGAGACACTGGAAGCCAAATGAGTCCTCTCTTCTGAAGAGTGGCATCCCAGTATGAGGCTGACATGGTTGGCTCATCTGGTCTGTCCACTAAGGCAAAAAGCAACAATTTTTGCCTTATCTGTAGATTATCTCTAAGCATGAATAAAAATGACCCAATTTTCTTTTTTTACCTTTTCCCTTCCGCATTAGAATCCTGAACATTCAAAAAAAAAAAAAAAAAGAATCCTGAACATTCTGTCTTTAAACCCTTAAATTAGTCTTCAGAGTAGGAGAGATGTCTGCGAAATACAAATGTCATGATGTCAGTTCTCAGTAACATACTCCTTTCTCTCCATCTGATGGAATTCCTAAGTTATTGGCAGCAACCATGTCTCTAACTGAAGTGTTACATTTCATAGACTCTCTTGAAGCTAAGTATGTCTATTTGACCAAGTTCTGGTCAATGACATGTAAACAGAAGAAATGAGAGGGCCTTCTGGGAAGACTCCTCAAAAGGCAAGGAAACACTCTTCTCTCTTCCTTTCTCACCTTCCCCTCTTTCTACCTGTAATGTGGATGTAATGCTCCAGCCCTCATCCCAGACCATGGATCCAAGGATCAAACCTAAGGATGGCAGAGGAGGAAGCTGGAAGGAGCCTGACTTCCCAATGATTCAGTGGAACTTCCCTTCCATTCTTACACTACCCACCTCTGATCTTCTTTTACCAAGAAAGAATGTGCTTTTCATCATTAGTTGGGATTTTTCCTGTTATATACAACCAAACCTCCTCCTAATAGAGCCATAGAACAGGAGAAGGGAGCTTGCCAACTCCCGCAGGTTGGTGATGATGGGGATGGCTGTTTCATGTGGTAGAGTGTTCATATGGTTCAGGATTCCACAGACCGTGGTCCCAATCCTAGATCTGTCACTTACTGGCTTGGATACATAACTCTTCTCAGGCTAGTGTTCTTATCTCTAAAATGAGGTTACTAACACCCACCTCATGGAGTTGTGAGGATTAAGTGAGAATACTTGAGCAGTGCAAAGCTGCTCACTGTTATAGGGGCTCCAAATATATCAGTTCCCTTTCACTTTCCAATTAGCTGTGATTTTATTAGGGAGATGACACTCTATGTGTATCCTTCAAGGGATTGCAAAATGCTCATAGACAACCACTCCCTGAGAAGCTTCTGAGTCACCAAGTGGGGCAGTTAGGACTACAGGTCTGCATTGTAAGTTGAACAGGAAAGAAGTGTTAATCATTCACTTAGCTCTAGGCCTGTCATTCAGTGGAAAACTAACGGAGAGCTAGGGCCTATTTTCTGGTGGATATAGCAACTTGATGAGTTGGTTTGGGATAATCTAAGCTGTATTCATTGGATATAAGGAATCTGTTTCTGTGAGTAGGGAAAGCACATGTTAAAATGCTCCCAGGAACAAGATGGTAGCCCCCAGTTCAGACTAAGCAGGAAGTGTGTGTAAGAAGGGATGACTCTACAGGTATGCACAGAGAAGTGACCTAAAATCCAATGCATACTCATCTAAAATACCTAGTGTTACATCTTGTACCATTCCATGACAGGGCAGCAGACAGAAGAAGCTAGTTATGTTGAAAAATCTAACTTACAATTAAGAATTATAGGTAATATTACCTTGATTAATATTAATATTACTTTGATATTAATATTCCTTGATTTTTTTTAGTTAAATAATTGTGTCAGCTCTTTCATATAGTTACCATCATTATGCATTGTCCTTGTATGTTTTTGTTTATCTTCATGGAAAAATCAGATATTGGTGCACCCAAATTCTTAAAGTTTTATTTATTTAATTTTTAAAAAGATTTTATTTATTTATTCATGAGAGACACAGAACGAGAGGCAGAGACACAGGCAGAGGGAGAAACAGGCCCCCTGTGTAGAGCCTGATGTGGGACTCAATCCCAGAACCCTAGGATCATGCCCTGAGCCGAAGGCAGATACTCAACCACTGAGCCACCCAGGCATTCCTCTTAAAAGAAAATTTTAGTTGTGATAGTTTTAATGTGGTGATCCAACATTAAAACTGGGCGTTATGGGTGTAGTAGTTTCTAGAGGGGAAAGGAGATGAATTGTACATTGGCCTTACTCTCAAATAGCTTGAGATATAATTTGGGACTGGGAGAGCACATACATAGAAAACCAATCCTCATATAACACATATATGACAAACCCTAAATGAATGATAGAAGTAATGCATTATGGGAGCACAGAATAGGCAATTATTTTTTTCTAAGGATGGGAATTATTGTTAAAGATACAACAGACTAGTGAATTCTGGTAAAGAACAGTAACTGCGTTAGGGGAAGAGTATTATCACATGACACAAAATGTGGGAAGTTGTTTCAGAAACCATGACAAGTCTCCTAGGCCACTGGAGGACAAGATGGGTGGAGGGATGGAAAGAGGGGAGGGAGGAAAACCTGTTCATAGACACTGTTAAATGGCAGGATATGGAGGTTTTATATATTTTGATTGGCCAAAGGAGTCACAAAGGCTATAGAGCAGAGAGGCTTTAGGCATCTCGGTGTCTCCACAGCCAGGAACACAGCATTCATATGTGGCAGGCACAGTGCTATGTACTCAGTGGGTAGTGAATAAATGATTAGGACAGGTGGGGGTATGTAGCATGGGTTAGAGCACTGAGAAAAGTTTGATCAGATCTTTGAAGTCAGTCTTGATGAGGGGTGTTGGATACTTATCCTAGGTGTGTAAAGAAGTTATATATGAGATTCTGAGTATCATCCTCTCGTGGGCAATGCTGATTAATGGCCCCAGATTCCATTGGATCCAAGTTGCTTGAGATTTGCTTGGTTGGAAATAAGACCTGAAAACTTTGCATTGGGGTTTATGAAGCTACCACCCTCAGTAAGGATCACGTTACATGGCATAGTAGATGAACTGGACAGCAGGCAAAGATTTTGTCACGCATGCTCGCCACTTTGCCTTTGGGGGTCTGTGCCAAGAATGCCCTGGATTTGATCTTGGGTGCGGTGCTGTCCACTCACTCATAATGCCCAGGGAGGCGTGTTGACAAGGATGGGTGGATGGTGGGGGATGGCTGAGCTATTTCTTGGCAAAGCCCTGGGAGGAGGCGTTCCTCAAATGCCACAATCCTGTTATTTTTGAGTAATTGGCTGAACCCAGGTGCCTGATTGGACAGGGCCACTCCCAATTTCTTCTAGATAAATATTTGGTTGCCAGGAGGATATATTTAAATGAGAAATACCTCCTTGGGAAGTAGTTGCCTAGAAATTCCTGCAGAGGGCAGGATCCCATCCCTGCTGGGAAACGCTTGAAAGCCACCCCAAAACTTACTCTGCATGTACTTACTTACTATGTACTTAGCGTGAGGGCATCGGGTTTGAGGTTCTATGAAAGTCCGTTGCTCTGAACGACAAGAAAGCTCAGCAGTTTTAGAGGAACTGTATTTCTCGGGGACGTGCTTGGGGTCTCTGGTGGCATAATGGCAGAATTCTGAAACACAAATGGAATCCAAGTCAGGGATTTGGCTTTAAAGAGACAAATCGGTTCTCTGCAAAAGAGCCAGACCCTTGCTGGAATCCAAAGCCCAGAGTCTTGGGAAACTAGAGAATCTGGATCTTTCAAACACAGGGCACTCTTGACTTTGTTCTTCTTCCTTGTAATCCGTATTTAGATGTTAGCTTTTCAGGCCCCAGCAATTTAGCTTTTCTATTCTTTCAATGGGGAAAATTCTCTTATTTTATGTATTTTTCTTCCATTTTCACCACATGAGACTATGAAGAGTCAGCAATTAAATCTTAGAACTGATATTTGGATCATCTATCTTTAGAAATACCCCAGTTAACATCCTCAGTTGGTTTTTTGTTTGTTTTGTTTTTCTAAAGAAAAGAACCCAGAACAGAACACGAATGAAAACACACAGAAAAAAGCAAGGCATAAGGCAAAAATACAAATAAAAAGCCTATTAATCTAGCTTTCGGACTCAAAGTTCAGTGTTTTTGATCCTTCTGTCAAGAACCATCCTAAACATACATTTTCCATAAGAACGTGTGACCTCAGGGTCACATGCTGTGACTCTCCCCATGATGTTCTGAATCCTATCTTAATCACCAGCCATATATATTATTTTGTTTTTGTTTTTAGCCCCTTGGACTCCTTTTCATTAGGGGTGGCACTAATGTTCACTGACGAATAGATCACCTTAGAAAGGAAAGACCTTACCCACATGTACCAGCTTACATACAAATGAGAAGAAGCAGGCAGGTTCAGCAGATTGGGATGAGCCCCAGGGCTATGGAGGGTAGTACGTCTCAGCAGGAACCCATCTGGAGGAATGACATGGAAACTTGGGGACGCTTGGCAGAGAGTCAGAGATCAGAATTTGTTTCTTCTAATTTATTGCAGAAAAAAAAACTGTTAATTTTGATGTGTTTAAAATCTTCCAAGGTGCCATTATGATAATTCAGCAAATGAGAGTGAGTGATAAGAAACAGGCTTTTAGAGCTTGAAGGGATTTTTGTGTCTGGTTCAGTCTCCCTGGTTGTAGAGATAAAACCTGTGGTCTCAGGGGACTGTGCTACAGACCCCAGTGACAAGACTGAGAGGAGAACTTACAGATGGCTAATTGACTATGGAGGTTGTTCATTGACTAAATCTATGACTCTCTGCGTCTTTAGGTGTTGTTCTCTTTATGTCATCAGAAAATGGGGACTCTGCTCTTTAGAAGCATCTAGGGAGTACAGCCTCAGCGTCAGATAGTAGATGTGGAATTAGAGTTTTGGCTTTCCACAAATGAGCTCCTTTACACTGGCTATTAATGAACTTCTCACTTCTCTTCTCTGGATTTTTTTTTTTTTAAAGACATCTGTAGAGCAATGGAAACATAGGATATGATCTTCCAGTTGTCTTTCAAAACTAAAATTCTATAATTTGAAATTGTTATCTGGCCACCCTTAAATAATAATAGTAATAATAGGGGATCCCTGGGTGGCTCAGTGGTTTGGCACCTGCCTTTGGCCCAGGGCATGATCCTGGAGTCCCGGGATCAGGTCCCGCATCGAGCTCCTTGCATGGAGCCTGCTTCTCCCTCTACCTGTGTCTCTGCCTCTCTCTCTCTCTATGTCTATCATGAATAAATAAATAAAACCTTAAAAAAAATAATAGTAATAATATACTGAGCATATAAGAAGCTCCAAGTGGCTTTATAGAAATTATACCTGTCAAGAGTTTTAAATTTGACCCAGTCCTAGCATTTAACCTCTCACGCATTTATGGGTAGTTTTCAAGATAGGTTTCCCCTCATTGCTTCTTAGACTTTTTAAATAACTATCTCATTCAATTTCACTTGTATGAAATTCATGCAGTTCCCCCGGGTAGTTGCTGGGTGGCAGCAGAAGTGCTGAAGTGATGGCCCATGGAAGAAGCAGAATGGCAAAGTGGGAGGATTCCTATGTTCATTTAGCACTGAGTGTGTGTCCTGGTTCCCACAGCAAGTGAGTGACAAAGCTAGAATGGCTGTGAGTGTTGGGATGAATAGGTGAGAGCAGGAGTGGGAGGCCATCTTTCCTTTCCCATTGTTCATCACTGGCCATTTGGAAAGGGTGGTAAATAATTATGGCAGCTACTACAATTCATTGACCAGCCACTGTGGACCAGACACTGTATTAGGCTCTTTCAATATGTCATTGTGAATTCAAATATAACCTCTAGCAAGGTATTATTATCCCCATTTTACTGATTGGGAAACCAAAGAAGAGAAAGATTAACTAACATACTCAAGGCAATGAGAAGCTGGCCAGTGATTTATCTGGGATGAAACCAAAGACACTAAAGCCCATGCTTTCCCCACCATGGGACTGCTAAAATAATAATGATGATGATGATGATAAAGCCTACAACAAAAACTGCATCTCTGTTGTTGAGGTGAGGAAATCAAGGGGGGTGGAAGTGTCAGGCAAAATTTTGGCTAGGGAAAGAAAAATGTCAGTTCTCAGTGTTTTAGAGTCCTAGAACCTGCAGGCCCTGTACTTATTATCTCCTTATCTGGATACACACGCACACACAGACCATCCCATAATAAATGCAGGAGGGTGGTTAATTTTAAATTTTGTAAATGAAGAATCTGAGGCTCACTTGAAGGTGAAACCATCTTACCAAAGTCCCCCGTATATCCTACATAGTGCCAAGCAATGTTTCCCTGTCCCTAGGCTAGGACATTTTCACAACAGCACAGCACCTGGAAGAGATAGGCTGCTTTCTCTACATGCTAAGTCCTCTAAGATCCGAAGGCTTAAAAGCAGAAGGACAGTGTTAGGCCTTCATGCGCAGAGTTGACTGTCCCCACCGACTCGATGGTCTGACTGTCAGCCCAAGCTAATTGCTGCCTACATTTACGGTGGTGCCTGTTTCAGCTGCAGCTGCTTATAGATCTCTGCACACAGTAAATGCCTCACTTAAGCTTGCACATCATGAGCATAAAGAAACTGTGAATATATTGTGTCTTTACTGAAGGTCCTCATTTGGTGCCAACACTCAGACAAATCTAGCTAAATGTGCCAGAGCAGAAAATAGAAAAGAAAGCAATCTAGACATTGAGGATATTGTGCCTGCTTATGTTTTACGTTATTTATTTTTGGATGGAACATAATATAAGAACTTCACTTCAAATCTCGGATATTTGAGGTTGCGTCAGAGAACTTCTATAACTAGAATAGACCTTTGAGATTACCTAAGACCCAAAGAGGGGAAGTTTCTTATGTGAAGCCAAATTCATTTACAGAGGCACGGACAGCTCAGGTGTACCGATACCTTGGGGAGGAGCTTGGGCTTGGGAACCGAACAAATGTGGATTTGAATCCTGACTCTGTCATTTACTGGTAGTTTAACCACAGGTTAAACACTTGATGTCTCTGAGCTCCAGTCTCATCTTTAAAAATAGAGATAATTATAACTATTTTGCCCAGTAGTTGGATGGTCTAAATGAGGTCGTATATTCAAAAGTCTCATGTAGGGCTTATATACTTTGCCTTTCCTATCCACCCTGATGCCCCAATGACCCTCATTTGCTTTGTATTTTAATGAAATCATGTGTCTTAGAGTTTACAGCACAGATGACCTGCATGATAGAGGAGTACAGCTCAGCCTTTGATGGGAAAAATACAGTGCAATCAATCCCTTTATAATTTATTTACGTCATAGGTTAACCATGTTATAGCATGCTTTTCCCATATGTAGTTTTAGCATCTATTATTACATTTGGGATCTGCTTTGACTTGTATTCCTGAACCTGTATAATTAAGTGTTATATTATAGTGGGCTTCACAGCATTGGGTAATGAAAAGAATTCTGGCCTTGTAATCAGCGGGATTTTGTGCCAACTCTACCAGGCTCTAGCAATGTGGTTATAGATGTCTCCCTTTGAGGCCTAAATGAGAGCATTTTAGTTTAGGTGATCTATGTAGTTTTGATCAGTTTTCAGATTTGATTTGTCTATGTTTTTTTCTACTAGCGTGTATTGAGACCCCCTGTTTATTACAACTTTCATGCTTCTAGTGGGGTCGGAGCATGAGCCATTCTTCTAACTCAAATCAACTCTGTAGTGGAAGATTAAGTTGACTTCCCAGCCAGAGACCTCTGCTACTAAATTCAGCGTTTTTGCTTGAATTCGTTTGATTTTGCTCTTTAACTATAGAGGCTCAATACCAAGTAGAAACAGTGAGTCAGCTCTAGGGGATAGACCTTTATAAAGTACCCCAGGTTACAGGAAGGTGGCGCTAGAGACTCTTCTCTCAGGTAAGTCCTGAGACCTGGAGGCTGGAATGGAACAGTCCTAGAATCACTACATTGGAGACCACCCAAAGCAAGTTTCTTCTCTCCAATAACTCTGACAGATGGTTATCCAACCTCTGTTTGCAGGCTTCTGGTAAGAGAGAATTCACTACTTCCTTGCCTTGCCTGTACTACTTTTGGGAAGCTCTGGTAAGAAAGATGTTTCCTGTGTTGAGTTGAAATAAGCTCTTCTTGAAGCGGTTATCTATTGGTCCTACTATTTTTCACTGTAGCTGCACAGAATTAAGAGTCAGTTCATTAATTTAACTACTTTTTAGTTCCTGCTCTACATCAAACACGGTGCTGAGCTCTGGAGAGGTAAACTAAGCCATCTTTTGTTTCAAAGGCTTGTAGTGTGGTTGGAGAGATAGACAAGTAAAATATCAGTCATAGTATGTTGTGACAGGTGCTGTTATGCGTCAACATAGAGTACTGAGGGGCACAGAGGAGTTCTTCTTACATAAGGGAGCAAGAAAGGTCCCCTAAAGGGTTTGAAAATCAAGTTTTCATGTCTTCCTTCACCTCTATCCTCCTTAGGCTAACTGTACCTCTAAGGTGACAGGCAGTGTAATTTTGGAACCACAGAAAAACTCAAGAGACTTGAGTTCTAATCCCAGTTTTGCTGCCATCATCCCTATGAGACATTGAATAAATCAATTCATTCCCCATAGTAGATGGTGTAAATAGCATCCTTTCATGTTATTCGTCCTTGACATTTTAAAACAAACAGCTGATGCATTTATCTGATGAATCTGGCCTAGCCTTCAGATGACAGGTTATTTCCCCTTCTTTATTTCTATTCATCACTGGTCAGCCTAGCGTAGACAATTAGTACCTACTTTTCCCTGCACCTGGGCCTTATCAAATCACTCTGAGCTCTCTCTTCCATGCTATGGACTGTATTGGGGGTGACCCTTAGCTTGTGCTGAAGATGTTTTCGGCAATCATTAAATTAAAAGCACACTTAGAGAAACCCACAGAAATTCTAGACGTGCCCAGGCAAATTGGAAGTTGCCCCTGGGATCTTTCCATTGACCAGCACAAAAAAGATGACTAAGGCAGTGCCTGCCCACTCCTATGTGGAAATAATGTTGTGTTTGTCTGGCAGCCAGTGAAAAAAGTGTATGTTGAAAATGGCCTGATGACAGGTTATTTTGTACCCCAAGTGCCTTGATACCTTAAATCCTTTATTTTTTAAATTTATGCACTTCGATTTTTTTTCACTGATCCTTGGAGAGATTTTTAGAGAAAGAGTTAATGGCTCAGACTCAGAGGTCTGAGGAGTCTGTTAGAACTGAGATAGGCATTACTCCCACCTGCTTCAGCCAAGCTCTGATAACTTTCTTGGAGCTAAAGTGAAGTGAAAATATTGGGTGAATGGGGCATCTCACAGTCACTGGAGGGAAATCCCTTAATGATGGGATATAGAATCCAGTCTCCAAGTGCTGTTACACAAAATATTATTTTCCTTGGAATAGGAAAAAATGTAATTGCCCTTTGTTCAGCCTGTCTGGATAAATTTCAAGGTCAATACCAATATCTCTTGGGAGTTTCTATATTATACAGAACTTAAATCAGTACATGGACTTGATAGGACAGTGGACTTGCTGATTTTTGGATTTTGAATGACTCTCATGCGAGTGGTGAGGAGAGTTGTAATGGAGGCATGGGGCCCAGGTAGTAGCACTGAGAATTCTCTAAAACCATGATGTCAGGGTAGAGATTTTCTGAGTTAATTTCAGTAAGCTTTCATCATTGATTCAAATTTTTGCAAAGAAATCCCCAGGATTTGCCAGCTCCTCTCTTTTTCCTAGACTAAAGTAAATGAGGCTTGTCCCTCAACTTGGCAATAAAAATTCCTCACCAACTTAAAAAAAATGTGGAAAGTTGGTGATTTTGAGCATATTTGAAAGCATACGCATAGGTCTCAACTCTTACTTTAATTTTGATCGGTGCTTTTTCTAAAACAAATAGTAGTCACTGAGTTTTCCCAAAAGCATATCTTAGGAATTTAGTGAATTTTGATATATGTGTACAAATGAAGTCATAATTGACTGTAATAATTATAATCCACAAAACCACTAATTTATGAAATATTTATTAAGTTAGGGCACTACACATATTTGTGCCTTTTGATTGGTCTAGAAAGAAGAGAACAGAAAATGCATCACCTGTAGGGAGGTCTGAGGCATTTTCCTCTTTAACGGAGCTCTTGCAGATCAAGCTGCTACTTGACAGCTTGGCTCAGGCACCAAACAGCATGCATAAAGGCAATATTTCAAGCCAGGTTCAAACAATCTGTTCAAATGAAGGAAGCAGTCAGTGGGTGCAAAAATGCACACATCACTGTGTTAGGTGTTGTAGTCATATAGAGCTAAGTGACACAGTCCCTACTGTAAAGAGTGCACATTCTAACAGCAGAGATAGGTTAAGTATCTGGAGAGTTGTGCTTTAAGTTGCAATAAGGTTATGCCATCTCAGTGGAGGTGACATGAGAGAGGATATTCATAAATCTGTAGCTACATCTGAGAAACATAAAAATAGGAGTGTATTACATGGTCTTTGAAGGATGGAACCAAGGTATCAGTGGGAGTTAGGATGGAAAGAATAAGTTAGAGGTAAAGGGTGGTCCATATAGAAGGTAAAGCAAAATAAAGCCATATGGTCAGAAAAGAGCAGGGAAAACAGAGAATAGTGAGTAAGGTATAGTTTTGCTTGAGTATACAATGAAGGCAGAGTGGACAATAAGGCTAAAATGGGACCAGATGAAGAAGGGAGGCTTTGAATGCCATTGCAAAATGCTTGTACTTTCTTGGTCTCAATGAAGCTACTGTTGAATTTTAAATGAGAATGTGTATCTATTTAGAGATTTTTTTTTTACATGCTCTCTCCTGGTTGGACATGTAAACTGTTGAGAACTCAAAAAAAAAAAAAAGAGAGACAATCTCATATTTCAAAGTCTTCATTTCGGGGTGGGAGGAGAGGCAAATATAATTAATATAGTTACACATACTGCGGGGGCATCTTTCTCAGATAAGTAGGGGATCATGGAAAGTTGCTTCAGGGAAGTGGACCTCAAGCATGAGATAAGGGCTGTTGAGGGGGAAATAAATGTGAAGCACTGGCCCAGGAAGACCCTGCCACGGTTTGTGTGATTGCTAACACGGGTGCACTGGGAGGGGAGATTCTGGGGGGAAGATGGTAGAGAGTGGGAGACCTGTTAGGTGGCTGAAACAGCTGCATGGGAAAGAGAAAGGGAGGGTGAGCTGTTGAAATGACTGTGAAGATGAAGAGAGGGTGACCTATGGAAGAGACAGCATCTGCAGTTCTCCATTTGATGCTGGAAAGGGGGTTGAGGCAGGGAACTGCTGAAGTGGGAGAACTGGAGAACAGGAGCTGAATGGGTACTGCTGGAAGTCTGAGAGGCGAGGAGAGGGATGCTACCATTGGTAGGGATGCAGCAGTCAGGAGAAGCTGGTTTCATGGGAAATGTGTGGAATTTGATGTTAAGTCACTGCTAGAGAGCAGAATAAGCAAACCTCCATAAAACTGGGCAATGAGCAAAATTTCTTAGGCTATGATGCCATAATTTCTCTCTTTTCTCTCCTGAAAAAATCAAGGCCACAGGACTAGTGTCTAAATATTGCCTCAAGCACACTTTGAAGTATTGATGTCTAAGACAAAAAGGTCATGTGTATGAACTGTAAAGGGTAAAACCAGACATTGTTAAGAATTCTTAGACTCTTCCTTGGCTTGACTATGGACTCTTGACTCTACCTTGGAATTACTTAGGATGACTGCTTTGACACTCATCTTGGAACATACACATGTCCCTTTAGCAAGCTGGTTCCTTAGGAAGGGACCAACAGAGGTGTGGTTTTGTCAAAATACCTACTTTTCATTTCTCCTCCCTTTCTTTTAGTAGATAAATTTGGTGGTTATTGGACTATATATATATATATTTTTTTTTTAAATGACCCCAAATGCTATTGGGAAGAATCATGGTGGTCTCTTCTCTTTGCCTCCTTATTACTTCCCTTCCAGCTCCATTTCTGTCTCCATTGTAATTGCAGCACTGGGTGAGATGCTGCTTGGGGAGGAATTAGCTGAACTTGGTGGTTTGGCAACAGAAGGGTAGAGAGGAAATAACATGGAACAAGAGGTCTGTGTGAAACATGTAGCCTTGTGGCACTCTGCCCAACCAAGGCAGCTTCCTCTATAATCTCCAGCCCTCCGAGGACTTTTAAGGCATGGAGTATGAGATGGGGATAAGTCCCTATGCTGCATTTGCCCCAGATATAATTCTCCAGCTACAAAGGGGCACTGTAAACACATACAAATGCACACACAACACTCCATACCCCAAGATCCTGGGGGAATTTCAAGACCCCATACACGTATCAGAAAACAGTACACTCAAAGTAAAGAGAAATCTTGATTTGAGCAATCTGATAGTTCAGTGGGGAAAAGAATGAGGGTAGTAGGAGGAAGTTATGAATGGGAATATAACACAGCTCTACTCTACTGAAGCAGTTCTTTTGAAATGTGGTTTTTCATTTGTGACTCAAGCCTCCCAAACTCAAAATATACCACTCAGTAGGACTCTGCAGTCAGCACGTTTGGCCAGTGTATAGTATAGAGAAGACTAAATGAAAGTGTATGGTTTTGAAGTACTGAATGCCAATTAATAAAGTAGGGAGGTCAGTTATGGAAAGTGATGTACAGTATAGGTAACTTCAGAACAGCCCTATTGAGGGCCACCTGGATGACTCAATTGGTTAAGCATCTACCTTCAGCTCAGGTCATGATCTCAGGGTCCAGGGATTGAACCCTGCATCAGGCTCCATGCTCAGCAGGGAGTCTTCTTGTCCCTCTCCCTCTTGCTCCGTGCCCTCTCTTTCCCTCTCAAATAAATAAATAAAATCTTAAAAAAGAACAGCCCTATTGAGCAGCATAGGTAGCATCAGTGCATGAACTAGAACATATTTTTCAGTTCCACTTGTCTAATTCCACATTCTATGTTGGAATCACTATCACATTCCCTAGTGAAGGGGAAAGTGGTATCAGCTCCGACATTCTCAGAGATGGGGAACTCACTACCTCCTCAGGCAGCCTATTTTATTTTTTATTGAGCTACAACTCTCAGAAGCTTCTCCTATTTTGCCAAATCTGCTTCATCAATGCTTTCTCTGCATCTGCAGCCACAAAAAGCCTAAATCTTCATATCTATTCACATGCTTCAGGTCTGTGAGCATGTGCTTTCTCACACTGTGTATGTGTCCTGGCTAACTAACACTCTTCAGAGAGGACATCCACTTAAATCCTGCAGTTCAATGAGGGGTGCCTGCATGGCTGAGTCAGTTGAGCCTCTGACTCTTGGTTTCAGCTCTAGTTGTGATCTTGAGTTCATGAGATCAAGCCCCGAGTCAAGCCCCACATCAGGCTCTGCTCTCAGCATGGAGCTTGTTTGGGATTCTCTCCCTCTCCTTCTGCCCCTCCTCCTGCTCTCTCTCAAATAAAAACAAATACATAAAATCCTTTTTAAAAAAGGTACTATGACCCCAAGGCTCAGGAGCAGTGAAGGGCATGGTAATCTATTGCCTGGCTAACCTGTTTGAGTGTTCCCAAATGAGCATTTGGATAATGATGACCACTTCCCTGGATGGGGAAAGAACAGAACAGTAGGGGTCCAGAGGTCAGAAGAAGTCTGGACTATCATGGCACTGGGTCTTGTAGGCTAGTGTGGGGTGCTGGAAGCTGGTGCTCGGAAGCAGATTAATATATAAACGGAGTAGCCTGCTCATCTAGACCGATAATGTCTCCTCTCAGTACCGTGGTAAATGATGCCACGAACAGTGCCTGTTTCTCTCCATCTCACTAGACCCTGTGCTCATTAATTAAGGTTGGATATGGATCTATGGATCTTATGGAAGGAGAAAAGTGCCTAGCACTTATGTCCAGTGATCTTAGGAAATCTGTACAAAATATAAAGTAATAAAGTGCCACAAGTTAAAACTTTTTAGGCTGTATTTGAGGTCAGGTATATCCTAGACCAGAGAGCAGCAAACCTTTTCTGTAAAGGAATAAAGGATAAGTATTTATGGTCAAAGTATTTGACTCTATGGACCATACAGTATCTATCACAGCTGCTCAATTCTGCTGTTTCCGAGTAAAAGCAACCACAGAAAACACATAAGTGTGGGACACCTGGGTGGCTCAGCAGTTGAGCATGTGCCTTTGGCCAAGGGTGTGATCCTAGAGTCCCGGGATCGAGTCCCACATCGGGCTTCTTGCATGGAGCCTGCTTCTCCCTCTACCTATGTCTCTGCCTCTCTCTCTCTCTCTCTCTCTCTCTCTCTCTCTCTCTCTCTCTGTGTGTGTGTGTGTCTCTCATGAAAAAATTAATAAAATCTTAAAAAAAGAGAAAATATGTAAATGAATGGATGCAACTGTGTTCCAGTAAAGTAAGTTTGTTTGTTTGTTGTTTGTTTATTACTAACAGGCAGTGGGCCAGATTTGGCCACACACCCTCCTTTGCCAATCCCTGCCCCAGAGGGTGGACAGCTAACATACTGGAGGACAGAGCTTGGCAGCTTATAGCAAGGGCCCTGTTCTGTCCTGTTTAACATTCCTGTGTATGATTCAGTTGAAGGCAGAGGGCACACATGGTAAATGCATGGATTTCAGAAATTTAGAATGTTCTCTAATATATTTTGCAATATGATTAGGATGCAGAAAGGCATAGCCAGGTGGCTAAGAGCATTGCTTCTATAGTTAAATAGATTTACATTTCTGTTTGGAACAATTCTTGGTAACTTATGTAACTTGTATTTAGCCTCCCTGAGTTTTATTTTCCTCATCTGTAAAATGGGCACAATTTTTCTTGTCTCAGGGGTTACTGTGAAGATGAAACTAGATGCCACATGTGAAGTATTTAATACAAAGTCTGACACGTAGTAGGCCCTCAGTGAAAGGTAGTCTGAAAAGCCTCCCTAAACCAAAACCAAACTGAAGAAAGTCACCTGCTTTGCAGAAGAACCCACATAAGCTGATTCATCACACAGAAGCAGAATCCCTGATGACGGCTCCATGTTGTATCTAGAGTATCATTATCAACCTGTAGATTGTGACTTTGGATGAAACAGTACAGAGAGGTGATTCCCTCTCTACTGAGGTGTCTAAAGAAAGTTACAGAAGGAGACATATGAATGAAAGGTAAACTGGATCCAGTCCTTCAGATAAGCAAAGAAATTAGAGGAAAAGATAGAGGCTTCTAAACAAGGAGTTAGAATATTCTGGTAGACCATGGGTTGTTATCTGGAAGATTTCTGAGCTGGCTCTGTAACCACTTTCTGTTATCTCTGGTGTTAGGTAAGATTCCTATTGCAGAGGACAGGAGGGGTAGTGATGCTATTACACCTCTCTTCTGCTCTTCAGGGGTTTTGCTGTTAACAAGAATCCCATATCAGCATCAGCCCTTCACAGACTATCACCATGCTCCACTAAAAGATATTTCAGATCATGAACTGGGTCTTTCTTAGCTTTGTCCCTCCAGCCTCGCAGAGTGTAGGAGATTTTATTTTTTTTTAAGATTTTATTTATTTATTTGAGAAAAAGAGAGAGATCGTGTAAACATGAGCAAGGGTGGGCAAGGCAGAGGGACAAGCTGACTCCCGCTGAGCAGGGAACCCGACAGAGGACAGACGACATGGGGCTGGATCCCAGGACCCAGAGATCCTGATCTGAGCTGAAGGCAGAGGCTTAGCCGACTGAGCCACCCAGGTGTCCCAGAAGATTTTTTTTTTTAAGTATGAGTGTTGTGAATAAGAGGAGACACAGTTCATTTAAATGCATGTATTAATACTGAGAACTAGAGAACCTTTAGATCCTCTTAACCACTTCCTTTTATCTTTCCTTCCCCTAACCTGTAGCATAGAGACAAGCATAAATCTTTCTGCATATGCCTCCAGAGGGCTAAAGGAAAGCTATGCTAATAGAGATTCAGAAAAGCCTTGCATCTTCCACTAAGTGAAACTAGCATAGGACTGGCAAACATTCTGGTTTCTGGTTTAAAGGACTAACCTTAAAACAAAACAAAACAAAACAAAAAAGGACTAACCTTACCATTGCTATTTTTTTTTTTTTTTTTAGGATTTTATTTATTTATTCATGAGAGAGAGAGAGAGAGAGACAGGGAGAGAGGGAGAAGCAGGCTCCATGCAGGGAGCCTGACGTGGGACTTGATCCTGGGTCTCCAGGATCAGGCCCTGGGCTGAAGGTGACGCTAAACCACTGAGCCACCTGGGCTGCCCAATGCTATTTCTATTACCTTAGGCAAGTTCATCCCTTTGAGCCTTGGGTTTTTCTCTGTAATATGAGGATGATGCTCTCTGCATCTCAGGGCTATCATAAGGATTCATGGCTTTAATACATGTAGTAGCCAATGTTGTTGCCTGCCCAATAACCAAGTACCCCCTCCCTCTCTCCGTTCTAAACAGATCTAGCTTTATTTATGTATCAACTGTCCTCTGAGAAGTCACGTGATTCAGGGAAGGTGGATTTCCAGCCCCAAGAGATGAATGATTGGTTAAGCTCTCTTCCTTGTCAGTTAATGCTTCAGGCATAAGTGTAAGCTAGTTCAAGCTCATTAGCTAACATGTAATAGGATTTACTATGAGCCAGATGCTGTCATAAGCTCTTTATATACATTAATTCAGTTAACCTCCTACAAGGTAAATATCATTAACTTCATTTCACAAATGAGGAAACTGAAGACCAGAGAGGTTAAGTAACAGGTCCGTGGAAACACAGCTAATACGTGGGAGAGCTGTGTTCAAACCCAGGAGCCTGGCCCCAAAGCCCATGCTCCTAACCATTAAGCAAAACTGCTTTTCGCTTAAGTGAGAGTCTGTTAAGGAACTTCAGGGAAAAATTTTCTTCATCGATTAAAAAGAAAAAAAAAGGGGGGGAGGGGGGAAGAAAGGGCTCTGCATTGCTAGGTCTACATGTGAGACCTGGTGTAGCTCTAGCCACCTCACTACCATGAAAGAAAGTAACGTGAAATGCACAGGATTGCAAAGGAAAAAAAAAATTGTCAGAACCTGATTTTTAAAAATGGCATTTAGCTCTTGAGTCAAAACAACTCTGGAGCTTAATGTAGATTTGCATGTGTATGCATGTGTTTTTGTGTGATATTGGGATTATTTGTTATCTTAGTTATGTGACACCTACAATTTTATAAATATAAAATCAAAATATGATAGCTTTTTTTTTTTATCTTCCCTCATTTTTAAATACAAATTAAATCATCATTGTAATTCCTGGGGTTCACAAGGTTTGAATTCCAACTGTGTAGGTAAATTTTGTCCTCGATGACTTGAGCTTTCTGGTTTGGCTCTTTCTGGCTTAGGTACCTCTGAGTTTCATATTTTGTCCTCTTACCCAAGGTCCAAACCTTGATCCAAAGATCTTGAAAGGCATCCACAAAAAGATTAGAAATGGTTGCAGGAGGCTGAAAGAGTTTCCTAGCCCAGGGCAATGTCAGTGGGCATCAGTGCCTTTTCCAAAATAAATGAAGCAGGAAGTGAGGAATCTTTGGCGTCAGCCAGCGCACGAAGTGGTGTTATTTTGGGCAGCAGGTCATCTAGGTGCACCTGAAGTCATATCTTGTAGGCGTTCGCCTGTTATTTTCAGCATGCCAGGCCGGCTCTGGGGGCTGCTTCTGCACACCCTTCTGACATCTTTATCTGCCTGAACATGTAGTTCGGAAGGCAGAGAAACTTGGGGAGAGGGCATTCAACACGTGGTTTTGTGCCTCATTCTGTTTGGTCTCATTCCTCCCCTCATCTCCCTCCTCTCTGTCTTGTTCTTTCCCTGCAGTCCTCTCTGTTAGTCCCTGTCAGCTCCCAAGCTCAGGCTCTGTCCTCTCTCTTCTTGCTCTCTGCTATTCTTTTGTGGCTGATTTAATGGAATAATATTCTGGGGTGGGGGGGGTGGTTTCTATAAAAATGCCTTGGGGCGCCTCAAGGAATACCTTTCCCAACTCCTTGTTTTGATTATTCCGAGTAGGCACACACAGCTGGCCCTTTTCTGTTCAAGTAAAACCACAATCCACTCGGCAAATCACTGCTTTTTATTTTGCTGGCTGGAGGGAGAAAGGATCAGATAGGCAAGATGAGGATGTGGAGGGGGGATGGGAAGATAATGACAGATTTGATGATAATTAATATTTTCTGTGTCTGAATAGTGAAAGTCTCGTCCAAGCCCCCCAGCCAAGCTCAAGTTAAACTCTTGGTGTGTGGGTTTAAGTGCTCTGCAGCCTGGCATGCTGGGGCTGGTCGAGAGGGAGTGATGCTGTAGATGTGGAATTTTGTGGTTCTCTTTTATTATGATTACTGAGTAAACCATGCATATCTAAAAAGGAAACTTTAAGTCAACTTCTCTCAAGGTGAATTAATGTATTTGGTCTGAGTTACCTTGCCCATAATTTAAATTACCAGAAGGTTTATATATTAATTATTAAAGGCTTCGGAGTTCCTCGATCACTCATTTTCATTTTTATATCAAACCTCAATTATCTGTGCATCATGTTTGTACCTATTTTTTAAAGTAATGAGACATCAGCAGTTGGATGGGCTGGTAATGATTTTCAGATTCATTAAACTGGCATTCAGCTTCTTTCAGTGTTCAGGACTGGAAATGTCTCTTTTGTGACTCCTAGGCTTTGTTCCAATATATCTTTCAACAAACCAAATAATCATTTCTTTTAAATCAGTAATAGAAATTAATACACAAAATAAGGTTTTCTTGTAAGATGATTTGTTAGAAATTCTCAGTGCTTTGTTTTATATGACTATGTCTTAATAGAGTGTATCTGAACGCTGTTAGGTTCACTTTCTGTGAGATTTTAACAGTGTTCTTAAAAATAAGACTGGGTGGGCTCATGGAAGCCAAGAGAGGGTATTTTTATGATGGGGGAGTGGTGAGCATGGCCAGTCTCATTCTACAAATATTTGGTAAAACTGATGTTGGCAAGGAATTGTTATACTCACTGTTTCATTTAATGTTTACAATGACATTGAGGGGTAAAAATTGTTTTTTTCTTTTTAAAACAGAAAAAGTAAGGCATGCAGAGACTAAATTACTTGTTCTGATCACAGAGATAGTAATTAGCAGAGCCAGGACCCAAAACTGAATCTTGAATTAAATAAACCAAAGATCTGAATAGAGGGGTGAACACTTCAAATTTACTTTGCTGTTTTCGTGTTTGGCAACAGACAAGATGACTGGAGACTTCTCCTTCTTCTCCTCTGATCAGAAATGTATTAGAAATGGGGGCAGATCAAGGAAGTTTAATAAAAAAAAAAAAAATGGATGCACAGATGTAATAGAGACAGACTTCCAATATAGTCCTGCTCAGGTTCCCTGACTCTTGAGCAGTGTTTCTCCATTAACTTCCAGAAGAAAGCTTCCTGCTAGTTACCTGCCCCATTTTTCCTTTAGCTTTCAAATTCCTCACTTTTTCTTAAGAATGCACTTGGTTATTTTTCTACAAATATGGGATGTTGCATTGTTGGGAGAGGGAAAGTGTTACAAGCAGTTTGGAAAGTGTCAGTGGACTTGACCTGTGAGTCTTTCTTGCCAGGGCCTGCCAGGCCTCTGGAAGTTGAGCCCATGGTGCTCCAGGGCTCACCGAGAGACAGTACTGGGGCCTTTCTGTATCAGAGAGAACAGGGCCCTTTGAAGACATCGGGTCCAAAGTGCTCCATGGAATCACATGCTTCAAAAGGTGTTCAGTGCTCCAAGTAAATGAAGAAGTATCAGACCACATGAGGTCAAATAGGACTTCTACGAATGCCCTTCTGGAATGCTGGTAGACTAACGTGCATTGTAAATGTCCAAAAAAAGTGTTTTTTTCCCAAAGTTCTTTGATCGTAAGAACTCTTTTCTCACAGTGCCTTTCTGCATATAAATAACCCACTCACTGTGCATAACTTAGTTCTTTCTCAAACAATCTTTTTTTTTCTTCAAGGTTTTATTTATTTATTCATGAGAGACACAGAAAGAGAGGTGGAGACATAGGCAGAGGGAGTAGAGGACTTCCCGTGGGGAGCCTGATATGTGACTCAATCCCAGAACCCTGAGATCACAACCTGAGGTGAAGGCAGATGCTCAGCCACTAAGCCACCCAGGTGCCCTTCTCACAACAATCTTTGAAGGCACTCATTAACTATTTTTCACCTGGAACTCAAAGAGGTTGATCTCAAAAAAAAAAAAAAAAGAGAGAGGTTGATCTCTTGTCCAAGAACTTACAGTCCTAATGGTCCTGGTAGGATACTAACTCAAGTCTTTCTGACTCCAAAGCCCATGATCTTCCCTTATGCAATCCTTCCTTGTACTTTCTCCATAGAGACTTCTCTGGCATTCCACATACATCTAACTATGTACTCTAGTCCACTTATATCAATTTGTAGTACACATTTTTGAGAAAGTTTTCCAGCCCATCATAGTCTTGCTTGAGTAGGGGTCTGACTCTCAAAGGTGGACAGTCTAACCTCAAGAGACACGGTCTTACCCCCTAGCTCATGCTGCTAAAGATATGTTGGCTTCCATGGTGTTTCTTTAAAAATTGCCAAGCAAATAAATACTCTAGTTTCAGGATCTTTGCATTTGCTTTTCTCTTTGCCTAGAATGTTGTTCCCCATATATCATATGAAATACTCCCTCATTTTCTTCAGATCTCAGTTTAAATGTCACCTTCCTAGAACCTTGACCACCCTATGGAAAACTAATTTTCCCTGTCATATCAGTCTTTAGCTTTCCCCTGCTTTATTTTTCTCTATACCACATATTTCCACCACATATTATATATTCGCTTGTTTCTTGCTTGTGTCAATAAACCAAATGCTGAACTCCATAAGACCTGGGACTTGATTTGGTTCACTGCTATATCCCTGGTTTCTAGACCAGGAGCTTGAGTGGTTTAGTTGTATGGATTATAGTCAGCTATTAATACAAACAGTGGTTTAAACACTTGTCTATGAAAAAATTCAGGGCTGACATCCAGTGATGGCTCACCAAGGCCATCAGGAGTTCAGCCTCCTTTCCTCTTCCCACTCTGCTGTCCTTCCCTTGAAGACCACAGTATTCATGCTGTCACCTCATGGTTACAAGATGATGCCAAACCTCTTGGCATCATTTCTGCACATCAAATAAGAAGAAAAGGGAAGGAAAATGAGGCTAGGAGGTTTTTCCTGGTGAGGCTTTGCCTTTTGATTTCAGAGAGATAGTCTTCCTATATCTCACTGTCTACAGCAATGTCCCAACCCTAAGTAGAGAAATCAAGTAGTTTAGCTCTTTTGAGATTTCTGTATGAGGATGACAAAGGAAATGAAGGTTGTAAATGGCTCTTGGTTGGCTAGTTCAACAGAATTTATCACAATTGGCACAGAAAGAACCTGCTACATATCCTATAGTTTAACTCTACTTGTTCTCATTTGTTTTCTCTTTCCACTTTGAATGTAGTGCATTTGAGGAGGGGCCATGACTAATGCTGCTTCTATGGCCTTCAGAACATGCTGAACAATAGCCTCCATCTATATGTGGATGCCATTATGGATTTTAATTTGGTCTGAGAATCTAATTTTTCACAAAAGAAGCCTTAGCTCTAACCCATATTAATTGCCATCTTTTCTGACTCCAGAAGCATTCTTTGTACAACTACATGTCTTAATGGTTCCATAACTCCTCTATAAGCACTTGCTGATTGGGCTGGGCCTTAACTTTCTTGATAAACCCTTAACATAGGCTGTCTTCATAGTCAGGGCTCAGTGAACCCTTAAGTGAATCCACATGTCATTGAATGCCACATCTTGGAATTCTGTGTCAGAGGTCAGTTATTTACTAATTTATTGCTAATATTTCATTTGGCTGCATATTTTCTAGAACTCAAATAGAAGTAATGTGTATAGTTTCCCTATAAATACTACTGGATGCTTACAATTCTCTAAAAAGAACAAGATTATAAACTTTGCTGAGAGCTATTAAAATGCTTGTTTTAAGTTGTAATCTGCAAATGTTGTGATAGTACGTTTCAGATATGAGCACAAAGGAGAGGGGAAGTGGAAACGAATAGGTAAGTTGAGAAAAGACACAAGAAATACCTGAGCTCCTGCCAGGTCAAAGGGCATTGTGATTTTTTCTGGGAAATGCCTCTAATATCTGAACAATTTTGTCTGGGTGCTGATAATTTCAGAGAGGAACTGTTCAGAACTGTTGGTGTTGCTTTACTATTCTAAGTGCTATGGGCATGATAATATGTGTCAGTACAAATCTTATTTTGGTGGAGGATGCTAAGTTAATATTGGCCAGAAAAATCACTGGGCTTTCATAATGACTATTTAAAATATTTAATAGCTATGATATATGAAAATATTTAATGACTATTAAAAATTTTCAATGAAAAGTCAACTCTTAAAGCATAACTCAAATGCATTTTGTGTGTTGTCCCCCCATTAAAGGTATGATAAATTTTTAGAGGAAAAAACTTCTTAGGTGGCAGTGTGGGAATAGATTAAGAGAACCGAGTCCCTAGTGATAGGACTTTATCTTCTAATAGTATAATAATGGAAATTAGCATTTTGATTTTTAACAGAAAGTTTATAACAAAAACGGCAAAAGAAGAGAGAGAATGGATGTGTGAGTGAACACATCCAAAGTTCAGCCAAAAGTGATAAAACTGGTTTTTAAAAAATGTTTTATTCAGACTAGTGATGTAGCTCCTTCACTTTGTAAAGAAATTAATAATATATTATCTATAACCGCAGATACTGCTATCTATGAAAAACTGAGAGAGCAAAGTTTATATATTATGTTTAGTTCTCTCTGGAATCTGTAGTGAGATTGCAGTACAAAGTAGGAATGAGCTCCAGAGGTCAGCAAATATTGTAGGAGGAAAGGAATGGCTGGTATAGCAAATAGAAGAAGAACTATAAGAAGTTCTATACTACTCACTGTTTACTTTTGGGGTGATATGCTTATTTTTAGAAAGACCAAACCCAATCGGTCCTGTGATCCTAGTCCCTACTAACTGAAACACAGAATCAGCTTTTTTTTTTTTTTTTAAGTTTATTTATTTTTTTAGTAATCTCTACACCCAGTGTGGGCTCGAACTCCCGATCCCAAGATCAAGGGTTGCATCCTCTTCCAGCTGAACCAGCCAGGTGCCCCTGAAATCAGTCTTTTAAAGGATCCTGCGGGTCTGTATTCCATCTCTTTTTTCCTCTGCCAACCTTGGACTCTTCCCCAGTGTCCCCTTCTTTCTATATTTTCTCTTCCCACCTCAGTGTGATTGGGGGCCCTCTTAGGACTAACTCTAGGCAGAGGAAATCATTTTGAGCCAAATTGCACTTTTGAAACTCCCAAACAGACTTCATTATCATGCAGGAGTAAATTCACCTTTGTAAGGGCAGCTTGCTGCAGGAAAGGGAGGAATCATTTCACTGTTACCGCATCTATTCTCCAGCCACTGGTGTGTGTGCCTAATATTCTGAGTTTGGAAAATAAGCAGTGTAAGGTGATTTTGCAAAAATATCCAGTTTGTTATGAGGGGGCTACATTTATGGGTGCTTGTGTCTGTGTGTGAGTAGGTTTTGTTTTTTTTCTTTTCCAACTCCAAGCATTTATGGAAAATTCTATCCTGTGTCACTCACCCATGTTCAAGGTGAATCTAAGACTGAAAAGAAGCTGAAAATAGCTGATTGAAACTTTAGCAGGTCTGGGGGCCCAGTGATGGGAAGCACTCCACACCTGCATTTCTTCCCCTTGGCTGTCTCCACCTGTATGCCCCACAGGCATCTCAAACTCAACACATCATCTTCCCCCTACCTAACGCTTCCCCAACAAACCTGCTTCTCTTCTGTAGGCCTTTATTTATGAGGATGGCCTCATTATCGTCCCAATTATCCAGGTTTCACAAATCAGTCATCTCTGACTCCTTATTTTCCCCCAAATATAACCAGGTTGTCAAATTCTGTCAAGTCGATCTTTGCCACATTTCTCAAACCTAACCCCTTCCATTTCTGCTGTCATGATGTTACTGTGGGTCTTTATTATCTCTTACCTCAATGATTATGGTGGTTTCCAATGCATTTCAATGTAGTGTTTGGGATCCTGGATTCTCCAGACTTGCTTAAGTTCAGGTTCAGCTACTTACCAACTCTTCAGAATGTCTCTTATCTTCTCTTCCCTTTGGTTTCTTTATCTCTAAAATGGAGATGATGATAGTTTGCACTTCATAGGATTATGAGGATTAGTTGAGACTACTTATCTTAAGTGTCTGATACAGGCCTAAATAAATATTGAGTACTATGAGGTTATTAGATCTTCCTGCTTCCAGTGTCCACCAGTCCTCAAATTCATCCAATTTAACACTATAGGATTGTCTTCTTAAAATCTCACTGTGATCAATTCATCTCTCTCCTCAGAATTCCACTAGAGATGCCCCCTTATCTCCTTAGGCTTCACAAACTAGATCACAGAAAATCTCAAGTAACAGAGTTGTGCTAAGGTCTCTGAGAAGCCACAGGATAAACCTGCCCTATCTACCTGAAGTCTCAATTTTGACCCATGTTAAATTGTTTGGATTTTTAAATATTATTATTATTTTTTTTAAATATTATTTTTTTTATTAAAAATCAATCCATGTAAATGAAATATAGTAGGAAACATAATTACATAATTTTAAGGATAAAACAAGAGATTCCAAATAAAAGTAGTGTTTAAAGCAAGTGGCCTTACCCCGACAGTCTTAGGGATATTCCACTGGCAAAGTATGAGAAGCAGGAACATACAGCTTCATACTCTGGCTTACAGGACCTTTGCAATATGATCCCACCCTGTTTTTCTAACCTGTCCATTCTTAGGTTCTCTTCATATAATCCAAAATCTCATCAAATCAGACATATCACTGTTTGCCATACTTGTACCATCATTCTACTGCCAATGAATGTTCTCACATGGTTTCTTCCTCCTGAACTGCTCTAAACCATCTAATCACTGCCCCTTTCATGTATGCTGTATTTACTTTCTTTTGCTCTAAATTCATCTATATCTTAAAGCCCAAGACTTAGTGATGAATTGATTGAGCTGATGAAGTAAAGAGAAGTGTTAAAGATGACTTCAAATTCTCTTCCATGGAGTACTCTACACAGCTGTCTTAAGCCCTGTTAGGGATAAATGAAACAGATCTTGTTTGTCATCAATGATATCAGAAATTCAGGAGGAATAAGATTTTGCGAAGGAAAAGTCTCTGAATGGTTCCAGGGCTGAGAGGCTTGGCTGTGTTTGATTGTAAAACATTGCAGATCAGGAGGGGGTTTGGGGTGAGGCCATGCTGGAGCACCTCTGAAGATATCATTTGAGTTACATAGGCTAGACCTATATATAAGTCAGGGAAACTCACTCGCAAAATAGGGATCATAGGTACAGACCTTAGGTTATTTGAGAAGTTAACTGGGAGGAGAAGCTTTCTGTAATTGTTTGACTGAATACAGAGACAACAGCAGTTTAGTTGAAAAAACTCTAGGTTGACCAAGTTCTAGACCAAATCTGACCTCTGCAAATTTTGTGAACTTGGTAATTTGACTTTCTGTTATAATTCTATCATCCAACAAAATAGAAAAAATATTGGGGATATATGAATCAAATGAGGCAAAAATTTATATGTAAAAACACTTTGTAAATTTCAATGGAGTTTCCTTATCTGTGAAATGGAGATAATAATATGTCTCCACATTGGGTTAATGTGAGGATTAAAATGAGAAAGCAATACAAATCTCTTCCACGGTGTTGAAAATAGGATGCCAAAGGGAAGAAGTATTAGCCATCATCATCATCATCAACATCATCATCAATTATCATCTATGAAGATGGACAATATTTATTATGGTAGCATTTTGATTATGGTTTGGTGGCTATTTTATGGCTATTTTATGATTTAGGGTTTTAAAGGGATAGCATCATGATTCCCTTTACTTCTTGGCAAAATCTTTATTTCAGAAGTTGGGTCCTTAATTATTAGAGATTTGGGCAATTATCTTTCATTTGCATAGTGCTTTGTTTGTTTCCAAGTGCTTTCATAAATATTTATCTCATTATCTCCTGAAAACAAAACTTGGGAGTTGGACAGACTGAAGCTGGGGGCATGGGTTTTTGTCCATGGTCACGAAATAGATTTATGGTAAATACCCTGGACCCCTCTTGCTGCAATGTCAGAGACCTCCCACAGCTCTGGCTATGCCTCTGCTTATCCATGTTTACCACTTTAGGGAAGCTTCTGGAGGACAGGTACTAATAGAATGGAGATACCTTCTAATTCTCCAAAAACCAAGAAAGCATTCAGCACATAGTAAGATTTGATCACTACTTCTCACATTCACTTTTTTAAAAACATGAAAATATCTTTCCTGTTTTTTCTTGATGATCCTGAATATGACAAGAAGATGTAATTTGTTCAAAAGCTTTCTGCAGCATCAGTGTAGGAGCTCCAAAAAGGGAGTTAAAACTTTTGCAATTGCAGGATTTACAACAGAATATTAAGAGTGATTATCTCTGGGTGGTGGGATTAGATGTAATTTTCCTTTTTTTTTTTTTTTTTTTTTGCTTATCCTTACTTGCTACCTGTTTCTTCCTCCCCACTAAATTTTATGTAAAAAATAGCAATTATATTAGGTTGGCAACAGTGCCACACTTTGGGACTGATATATGTCTCCCCAACTTGCTACCTGGGTAACCTTGGAAAACCTCCTTCACCTCCCTGTTTCTTAATTTCCTTTGTATGAAATAAGATTAATAATAATAATACACAACTCACAGGGTTGTGGAGGGATTAAAAAATAGTATAATGTAAGGATCCTGGCATATGATTGATCAACTAATATATGTCTACTATCATCTGTACCTCTTTTTCTCTTCTTCGAACTTCTAATAGTTTCAGGCTAGGGACGCCTGAGTAGCTCAGTGGTTGAGAGTCTGCTTTCAGCTCAGGGTATGATCCTGGGGCCCTGGGATCGAGTCCTGCATCAAGCTCCCTGCCCTTTGCCTATGTCTCTGCCTCTCACCCTGTGTCTCTCATGGATAAATAAAATCTTTAAAAAAAATTGTTTCAGGCTAGAAAAAAAATTAAGTGGTAACTAAATTCTGTGTAGAATTAAATATATTCATTTGCCAAAACAACCAAGTGAAAACTGAGGGTGACAAGTTATCCCAAGTCTTAACTCTTTCCCACACACTGTTTGGTGATAGGCTCTTGCAAAATGTTGTGATTAAATGCCACATGACAATGAGCAAGGAAGCCTGGCCAGAGGATCATGTAAGGAAGGTTGGGAAGCACTGTTTGTAAAGACATCCTTAAATGCGAGGAGATGGATGAGCGCAGCCTCTGCAGTGTGGAGTATCAGCCACGGCCCGGATTTCAGGCATCCCAGGGTCCAATGTCTGCTTGGGTTGGCCCTCGTTCAGATCACTTCGCCTAATAAGAACCTGCAGCCTCTATTTCAGAGCTTGGGCTTGGTTTAGGCAGCTCTCTAATTGGTTTATGTCATTCATTAGGAATTTCTGTTCTTTAAAGTTGGCGACTTGAAGCCAGATTGTGAGGAGAGATTTCATACCACCCATATCTGTTTTGTTATTCCCCAGGTTATAAACGAGGTGATTGGGGGGCTCCTCTGGCAGCATCCTTAGCTCCCAGTCTCCAGAGTTGGAGGCCTGGTCTGTTTGGCTGGGAGGATCTCACCTTGTACCTCCACCTTCCCTAACTGGGTGGGGCACAGGTGGCAACATGCCTACCAGGTCCAGCCACTCTTTTCTCTCCCACTGCACTTAACACTGAAGGTCTCTTGATCCGGGGTGTGGATAATTAAAGAGTTCTTCCACTCCTGGAAAGGGTTTGGCCCAGAAGGTGGGGAAAGATGTGTCAGGAAAGGGAGCAAGGAAACATCAAGAATGACTTTGCTGCACCACAGACTCCTCAAACTCAGTAGGCCCAGGAATAGAACTCTCTCCCCACCAGACCCACTGGGACTGCTCTAGTCAAGGGCACCACTGGCTTCTCCCTTACTAGGGACAGAAACTTCAGGACCGTTGGATCATTTCAAGACGCATACAATGAACAATTTTTTCAGAGATATTTCTAACTGGAACTCAAGGTTCTGTTACCTTTAGCCCTGATGTCTCCCTCAGTCTCCTTTTTATTCTTCTTGGCACCACCCTGCTCTGGTTTGGGATTTCTCCACACTTGGCCTCCTAACTGGTCTCCCTGTCTTTACAACCTCCAAATTCATCCTTCCCCTCAAGTTCTGACCATTTAATCTATAAATCAAAGTCATGGTCAAGTCCCTATCTCTCCCCTTATTGAAAGCTTTCCTTAGCCCTCAGGTGTTCAGAGGTTAATGTCTTATAGGAGAAACTCCTTGGTTGAGTTTTCATCATCTTCTGTTATCTGACTCCAATCTATTTGTCAACCCCTTGACTTCTTCTCTTATGCATACTAAGTTTAAGTCTGGTACTGGTGCATTCAAAAGCTTCTGGACGCGCTTTATGATTTCTTCTGGGAATACTATATATGAAGTTTTAAAAATAAGAGATAGCTGGGTATATAAAACAATGTGAATGTCTCCTTTTCAGTTTACCTTTCCCATCAGTTGGTTCTGTCCATGGAGGACTGACTGGTGACTTTGAAGACTGAGGTTTAATTTTAGGGAGATTGATAAAAAGTAAAGATTTGGGATCTAATATTTAGATACTGTTTCCTCTACAGTGATATGTAAGATCCTACAGGTGGGAAGAAAAAGAAAAAGTTAACAAACAAACCAAAAACAAAAATGAAACGACAAAAACAAGCTTTTTCTTGGAGTCTATTCTTAATTATGTACTAACCAGGTTGGTAACATACTACCACCGTATAATACAATAAAATTTGTGTTTGGGCCCACTTTGATTTTTAGGTATAAGAGAATAAGAAAAGGCAGTAGTGAAATGGTAAACTAGCATGTTTGAAACACTGTATCCAGTAAGATTTTTGTAAGCAGTTTGGATGAGAACAACACACTACCAGCCCGCCTGCATCCTCTTTGGTGAGATGGAGAGTGGCCTATGTATCACAGGAGGGAAGGTCAAATGAAACCAAAGAGACTTCACTACTTTTAAGTAGGCTTTTTGAATAGTCTGAGTTTCAATTTCTTTGTAAGTATAGAAAATAATATCTGCCATAAGATTGCTGAAGATGCATAGATGAGGACTGTAAAGCACCTGATTTTTTAAAAAAAGATTTTTATTTATTTATTTGAGAGAGAGAGAGAGCAGGAATAGGGTGGGCTAGATGGAGCAGAGGGAGAGGGAGAAGCAGACTCCCTGCTGAGCAGGGAGCCTGACACAGGGCTTGATTCCATGGCCTGAGCTAAAGGCAGATGCTTAACCCACTGAGCCACCTAGGGATCCCTAAAGGGTCTGATTAATAAATAGCAGCTAGGTTTCTTAATATACCAGGTAATGACTTACCAGAGAGGATCTGCTACATGCAAACTATGTGCTTCCATGTGGAACATGAACACTCCCCTGTTCTGTGACATCCCCAATCACTCAACACACATACACACATACACACAGGGGTGGCGATGAGGGGAGAGAATTTTTCCCTCATTCTAGAGCAGGAAGGAGCTGGTTAAAGGTATAAAGCTCAAGGACAATACTCAGAATTTACTTGGCCTAGGGTGAGAAGTAGAAAAACTCCAATATTTCTCCACATTCATGCCTTTGTGTTATGTCCTTCTATTTGCAATATCCTTCCTCCTCATCTTTGAATACTCACTTATTATATTTCCATGTTCTAATTGCCACTTCTTTCAGGATTCACTGACCCTCAAGTCACAGGTATCTTCCTGTGTGTAATGATAGCTTCTCTTTTCATGGTTCTCTCCTTTTATCTTTCTTAGGACACTTGTGTCTTTCCTAGCAGACTGTGAGCAACCTGCATGAAGATGAATTTTCTTGTTTATCTCAGATGAATACTGCCTGGGGCAATATTTTGAGCTTAGTTCCACAGAGCACACATTTATTGAATGGATGTTGTTGCTAAGATAAATTTTAATACTTTATATTTTTAAAATAATATTCTTGAGGCACCTGGGTGGCTCAGTGGTTGAGCATCTGCCTTTGGCTCAGGTTGTGATCCTGGGGTCCTGGGATCGAGTTCCACTCAGGCTCCCTACAGAGAGCCTGCTTCTCCTTCTGCCTGTGTGTCTGCCTCTCTCTATGTGTCTCTCATGAATAAATAAATAAAATCTTTAAAAGTAATAAAAAATATTGTTTCGGTGGCTTTAAATGATAATTCATTTTTGTTTGTATTCAATACTTAGGTAACATACTCTATTGGGCATCACTCAAATTGCAAAAAAAAAAAAAAAGGTCTTAATCTCTTTGACGTTTAAATTATTATGAAGATGCTACTTTGATATTCTGAGGCTCATTTTTTTCTCAGCTCTTTGCAGAAATATGTGGGGATATGGTCGAAGAAGGCTGTAGTTGTACTCAAAGTATCTTTAGGGGATTGTTTATATGTGTGAATTTTAATTTCAATGATTGGAAGTTCCCAAGACTGCACACTTCTGTAGTAGGCATGATGCAAGACTAATTAAAGACGATGCTCAGATTTCTGTCTTTGTGGCTCTAACAACCTCTTAGATAATGCTTATAATGCAAAAAGAATTAATTTTGCCAGATACTGAAATGTCCTACAACCCCTTGATTATATTGTGGAAAGATGATTTATTTGGTTTCATTTTTAAATGATTTTTTTCTTCTTTTTTTTAAACACTTAAGCCATTTTTAAAGCTGTGACCAAGAGAGGAGGTTGGTCGATCTATCTATAGATCTATCAGCCTACCCTTCCTTCCATCTGTCCATTATCTGTTTGAGCTCTGCTTTCCTTAATTCAGAAACTAATTCTAAGACAGAGATACATTTTATAATGAGCTGGTAATTTAATGCCTGCCCTACCAGATATAACACATTAAATTCCTTTTGTCTTTGCCTTGAGCATGTAGCCTAAATAAGTCATCAGGAGGGTTTGTTTGTTCTGCCTTAGAGTCTCTGATCAAAAGCTTCCATATGAAAGATCAGGTGCCAAAGGTGGAATTTAACTATGAGCTGTATTTTCCATGTCTACTTTCTCGAAAGGCAATTTGAAAAATCAACTCTTCACAATGTATTTTAGCAGGAGCAGGTGTAAAAAAGACTTAGAAACTGTATTTGATGGTGAACTCTAGGTTGAATCAGCAGTGTGGTAAGTCACTCGCACAGTTAATGTTATTGTTGGCTAAATTCACTGATGTACAGCCTCAAAAAGGAAGGAGGGAGTTGTCATGATATATTCCACAGTGATTGGATCGCTATTGGGTATTGTTTTCCCTTCTTGGCTACATACCTTCATTAGGACATTGGAAAACTGGAACATATTTATCTATATCTATACTCATATTGTATCTATATCATATCTATAACTATATCTAACTATGATAGCTGTATCATATCTATAGTCATACCTATATCTATAGCTATACCTATGCCTATCTATAGAGAGATTGTATGATAAAAAAAACTTGTATCATTGAACTTTTGAATAATCTTTAAGCAAACCTAATACTAGTCTCTTGATGAAAAATGATTTTTTGAGGACTTCTGCTTGATAATTCCATTATATGATAGGAAAACTATCTTAATTGCAGGCTTTGGAATTTGCCTTTAACCACAGATCATGGATAGAACCCTCTTCTCTTAGATTCTTGCCTCGCAATCAGATACAAACCATTGGACCTTCCCTTGGTCAATCATGACTCCTGCCCTAGTCCCACAAGGTGGACAGCCTTCCTTTGATCCTTATCTAGCTGTGGCCATTCTCATAGACCAAGGAACCCTCAGGGCCATGGGGATATGCCTAACCCACAGCCTGTGCCCCTCCCCATTGAGCTACTTATTACAGGGACCAGTGACATCAGGATCATCTGGGAGCTTGTTAGAAGTACAGAGCCTAGAAACTCAGGACCCATTCCACCAGCTGAATCAGAATCTGTTTCAACAGAGTCCCCAAGTGATTCAAACACACATTAAAGTTTGTCAAGCATTGATCTAGACCATGCTCTGGGTACCTGAGACCTTAGAATTCCCTGCCTAAATGGTCCTGCATTTGCTTTCAGGGCCTGTCCTTCCTACAGCATACCATGCTACCAATGAACATATACTTAAGCCTGAGGGGTGATCAAGGGGTGATCATTTGGGTGGGGGAGGGGATCTGTGGGTAGAACTTGGAGATATGGGCTGATGGTTTCACTCATGTATGCAGTACTGTCACACTGAGGGAGTGGATAGAAGGACTAAAGAATAAGGGAGAGGACCCTAGGTCTTTACATATATTATTGCTATGGGCCTGGGTGGAGAAATAAAGCTCTGTGGTAGAAGTAAATCTTAAGTGAAAACAAAATCATAAATCCCCAAGCTTATATGTATGCAAAGCAATACAATTGCAACATGCAGATTAAAAAAAAAAACACAAAACAACAACCAAACACACAAACACATGCAAACCCACTAGCTCATATACCCCAAAACAAGTATACACTGTGGAATGTAGGTAAATCAGTTCCATTATACGAAACATCTAGATTTCTTTTTTTTTTTTTTTTTAATTTTTATTTATGATAGTCACACACACAGAGAGAGAGAGAGAGAGAGGCAGAGACATAGGCAGAGGGAGAAGCAGGCTCCATGCACCGGGAGCCCGACGTGGGATTCGATCCCGGGTCTCCAGGATCGCGCCCTGGGCCAAAGGCAGGCGCCAAACTGCTGCGCCACCCAGGGATCCCACATCTAGATTTCTTAACTTTGCACATAACTTGTTATTTCACCCCATTTTCTTTCTTTGTCCCTCTCTCCTTCCCCTCCCCCAAATTTATGATTTGACAGTTTTTGGCGGATGCAAAAGAAACTAGCAAGAGTACAAAAGAATTCAAGAGAAATGTCTTATCTTCTGATTGACTTTTCAGAGCTCTGCTAAAGGAGTGCTTGAAACCTCCGATGAGAGGTGCCAGGCACACTACATCCAGCCTGAGAACAGTTCTGCTCAGTAGGTATCTGTCTCTTCATTTGCAAAAGAGGAAACAGACTATGAAGGTTAAAGTGCCTTTTCCAAGGCCACATAGTAAATGAAGGCACTAGATTCAAACCCAAGTCTGCATCCTCTCCCTAAAATCTCTGATTTCTTTATTATATCAAAGTACCTCATAAATAATATGGGTGTTTTTGGTGACCAAATTTTACTCATGATAGAGTGTAATCACTCTGGGCAGGGATGGGGGGCAGTGGCACTGAGCACACAGTTCTTGCTGAACAGTTTGAATAGCTCATGTTGACCATGACCAAGAAAGAACATGATATTGCTGGTGGACAATGTCAGTGTGTGGAAGTTAGAGATGGCCATGGTTTTATGGGCCCACATAACATACCTTATGGAATACCATAAATAAGCTTCCCCACAAAATGTTTTCTTAAGCTTAAAAGGGAAAATTAATAAGTATATCACATGTAATCTCTTGAAATTTGTCCTATTTCAAATTCCTCCAAAGTATAGAAAGCAAAATGTTTGCAGCTTTAGGAACAGAATTCAAGGGGGAAGTTGTGGGAGGCAAAGCTGAGTTTCTTCTGTCATCCAGAGCCCATGTGCATCATTGCCTTCCTGGGGGGCCCACCACCCTGGCTACTTCCCAAAGGGCCAGGGAGGGTCTGGACCACAAGTTTGTGGTAACTGGTCTCTCTCATTGTCTGTATGTGTATTCCAGACAATCTACTCTCCATCTTGAAAGGAAGTAGAAACCAAGGAGATTTTTAAAAAAATCTGTTTTTCTCAGATGCTTTTCTTTTTTTAACTTAGCTACCCTGTGCCTGTTGAAACTGGCTATTTGGGGTGCTCAAAAGCAACTTCCTCTTCAGAGAGGAGACCAAACTTTACACAAACCTGAGGCTAATGTGATTTGCCAAATATCCCCATTTGTGACAGGGGGAGATACCTCAGAATCGTTTCCTTTATTGTGTGGCATTTTCCTGGATAGCTTTGCAAGAGTTGCACTCTCCTCTGTCCACACAGAAACATTTTGGCATGGAAGGGATTCAGTGTAGACCTGGCATGCCAGATTCTGCAGCCTAGTGCTTTTAGGGCAAGGTCATAGATGACCTACGGGCAAAGGTACAGCCCCTTCGGTCCTGGGTATTTCTCTAAATTTGTCATTTTAGGTGTAACCCCCTTAAATAAACAGAGAACAATTGAAGAGCTCAGTTTTAAACAACGCAATTCAGAAATGTAGATTAATGAAAAACAAAAGCAGCAGCCTGGCCCATTGGTCTGAGGGAGTGAGTATTTTTGTTCTTTCTTTCTTTCTTTCTTTCTTTCTTTCTTTCTTTCTTTCTTTCTTTCTTTCTTTCTTGTAAGGATTTGGTCTACTTATTTAAAAAAACAATGATTTAGTGTAAGTAGATCTTGTGGGGGGAACCTATATGATTTAGGCATGGACCCTATTCTTGGACAGCTCACAGTTCTTTTGATGATATAAGTCAAATATACACAATAATTTCATGTTAGTGAAATGATCACAAATGCTGTAAGACAGGCTCAGCAAGTTGCATTGTTTGGCGGGATGGTTGAGGAGTTGTGGCTTTGAGTTTGGGAAATGAATGCTGGAAAAAAAAAAAAAAGGCAAAAAGCCTTGACTGTCAGGCTGGGGAATTGTTTTCTGAATTTTAAAGGTGCCTGGAAGCTCCCTTAAGGT
This sequence comes from Canis lupus dingo, assembly GCF_003254725.2. Lineage (NCBI taxonomy): Eukaryota > Metazoa > Chordata > Mammalia > Carnivora > Canidae > Canis > Canis lupus. The sequence goes on from NC_064276.1 coordinate 21,524,918, forward strand.
TTGTGAACTGTTGAATCAGCACTGTGGAGAAAGGTCAAAGAAGGTGGATTTGTTTAGTTGAAGAAAAGCTACAAATGAAAATGTGAGCTCTGCAGTGCCCATCTTTGCCGAGGTTCGCGAGGGGAACACAGAGCTGGTTGGCATAAATGTTTGTTTTCATCTCTGTCCTGTACCTCTACAAGGTTCCATGGAGTTGTGGGGGTCTGTGGAACCAGAGAGATCCACATTCAAATCTTAGTTCTACCACTTACTGGTTGATGGCTTTGGACCTCTCTGTGAAACAGAGATTATAAACCAAACGTGTGACTTTGTGGTATGGACTAGAGGTAACAGATGTAGGGGTCTTAGCCCACTGCTGGTACAGATTAGTTGTGGCTGTGGTTGTGCTGGATGACAACATCTTAAATATGCAGTTGTTCACTTCTGTGTAAAAACAATACATGCTCATTACAGAAAGTAGGAAATTTTAACAGAACGACAAATGATCCTATTGTATCAATAATATTAATACTCTAGTGTGTTGGCTTCAATCCTTTTATTGGAAAGGAAACAGATTTACTGTTGTCCTTGAGACTTGCCTACTCCCTGATTTGCTTTGCTGTTCACAAGAAGAATAGGACCTGGACCAGATAGGCTCTCACTGCCATTCTTTTCAAAACATCACTGTAGACACCCACCTGCTCTAGACTGCTCTGAGCACTGCTAGAAGCAGGCTGACTCTGCCAGAAATGCCACAAAATGTCCCCTTTGTCCTAAACATGTATGAAATGAATGAAGCCTTCTTTGATACCTTCAGCTGTAAGGGACTGTTCCTGCCTCTGAACCCTCATTACAATTTCATCTAGAGCATTTTCTCTGGACTGTACAGAGGATACTAGCAGAGATTTGCTGATAATGTTGTGACTCAGATTGATTTTTAAGTATTTTGAGAATTATACTCTAAATAGTTTGAAGGAGGGGCCAGTAAGACTCCTTATGCAGAATATGACAGTGCCAGTCTACCAGAATATGACCTTAAGGATGACAAAATTTCATGTCATCCCCATTGGTGGAAAGGTGGTTGTCATTATTAATTCTGGGATCAGATTTTTTTTTTTTTCTAACAGGCACAGAACTCCAAATGGACTTTCTAAAACATGAGCCATTTAGATGCCCATCTTAAAGTTATTCACTATCAACGTTATTGGATTAGCTCTCCATTTAAATGTCATCTGTGAAACCAAAGGTTTTGTTATAAATTTCCCTTATAGGAGAGGGCATTGGAAAGAGTGTTGTTTTGTTTAATTATTTGCCATTACTACAAAAGTAATGCATTCCAAGATTCCCTGTCAGTAGAAGTTCAGAAAAAGCAAATTAGAAGAAGAGCTGCTGGAGTCAGGAACGTTGATAGCGGCAAGAAACGGCAGATGATGAGAGAAGAGATGGCCCATATAAGAATGAAAAATGTGGCAGTCAAGAATCCCTTACAGCTTGGGTAAATAGCCTTACTCTTCATGTACAACAGTTGGCTTTTATAAAGGGATACATTGAAGTATAGGAAAATATTAGGAGGGGATTGAGTATGAACCTAGGTAAATTTTTAGATTTCAAGTCCCCATTTTAGTGAAATTAAGGGATCAAGGACATAGGACACAAATGGTTAATAATAAATCCCTTTTAAGTCTTAAAATTTGGTTTGCGGTAACTATTATTAAGCAAGAAAGGAATTCATTATTTTTAATATAATTTTTTTGAGAAAATAAGGATGTAAGTTTTAGAACGATTTATTTCCTGATAACCCATTCATACCGGTTCTGGAAAATAAAATATATCTGTATGTTATTTAAGTGAAACTCAAATGTAGGTTATGCTTGTCTCTGATGAGTCAGAAATGTTCAATTTGTACACCCTCTATAGAATATCTGATTCAATGTCTCTACTATTTTATAAGAAGAATGTCTTGGTCTTTGGGGCTTCTTTAACAAAATACCAGAGACTGAGTAGCTTATGAACAGCAGTTTATTCATCATACTTTTGGAGGCTGGGAAGTCCATGGTCAAGGTGCTAGCAGGTTTGGTCTCTAGTGAGGGTCTACTTTCCGGTTTGTATTGTGTTGCCTTTTCCCTGTGTCCTCATATAATGGAAGGGATGAGGAAGCTCTCTGGGGTCTCCTTTATAAAGGCATTAATTCTATTCATGAAGACTCTGTCTTTGTGACCTAATCACCTCCCAAAGTCATCACCTCCTTATTTCATCATCTTGATCATTAGGATCTCAACATATAAATTATGGTGGGACACAAACATTCAGACCATAGCAAATGGAAATGGAGGCTCAGGGGTGCTATACCCAGCTCTAAGCCACAAAGAAAGTTAGCATCAGTGATAGGTTTAGACCTAGGTTTTATTGACTGCTAGTTCAGGGCACTTACTACCATAACATATAACATTCTCAGAATGAAATGATATGGCATTCACACTCACAGGCATCCTAACTCATCTGTGAATTTATTCCTTTGTTCTCTGGTCTTTATTAAACATGGATTTATTAAGTGATTGCTATGTACCTGGCACACTGTAAGTTTAGCCTAAGTATTTGCTGCATGCCTGCATACATATGCATGTGTGCATATGCACACACACACACACACACACATACACACACAGTCTAACACTGTGAGTCACAAAATCCTATGCTGGATGTTTGGTTTGGACCTTAGTCTTCTTCACCTCAGCTCTGAACAAGGCCACCTCTAGGGAAAGCACATTTAAGTTTTCCAAGCAAATAAACATTTCTTTTAAGGATTTTCATCCTGGGAGATTCCAGAGCCCTTTTTTGTAGCTTTCATCCTCCTTTCTCTGGGTTCTGCTTTTGGTTTAATCCTAGGTCTTTTATTCTGTAGTTTAAGATCCTTTATTCTTCTAGGAGAAAACAGTTAAGGTCTCAGCAGCCCTATGAGAATTTCTCAGTCACTAATTTATCCTTTGACTTTTTGTCTAAGCATTATAATGCATATTATTCTGTGGGTTTTTTTTTTTCCATAATAGATATTAACTTATTAGGGCAGAAAAGGAGATTAGAGATGATCTAGTTCAACTACTGGTTTTGTTAATGGTCCCCTGGAACACAGAGAGAAGAAATGGTTCAAATTTACACAGCAAGTTAGTCGCAGATTTAGTCTTTGAACCTAGGCCTCCTACCTGTCGTGCAAGTTTTTTACCATGGCATCACACTGCCCTTGAATTCTCTTTAGGGACACTGCTGGTCTGTTTTACTTTCTCACTTACCTCTCCCTCAAGTAAAATAACCCACAGAATTTCTTGGTTACCCATACCTGTAAATGGTTAATCTTACCAAGCCCAAGGCCCTGGAAACTTCTGGGAGGGAGCCAGGTGAGCAAAGAGAGCAGATAAAGGCACCACCTGCTGATGGGTTAGAACAGCCTGGGGACACAGAGAGAATGTAAACACATTCTGCAAATCTTATTGTCTGACACTGTGCCAGCGTCTTTGGGTTCTTGTCATGGAAAATATTTCGTCTGAGGTCATTCAATGAGCAAAAGGGAGCATTGAATACCCTCCAGGGTGCCAACTCAGTCCCCCACCTTTTGTCCAGATTAAATAAGCAAGGGACTAACATTTCATGGTTCTAGAAGGCCAACCTTTCAACAATACAGGCTGTAAGGTAGGGAAAAAGGAGACATTAAGAAAATATATTGTGTTGTTCTGAACAGCTCTCTCCCCTGGGCAGCCCGCCCTCCTCCCCCGCAGCCTCCCTCTGTTTGCTCACCCATACTTACAAGCACACGCCCTGCGTTTAGAGCAAGAGTTAATGTCTGTGCTTCCTCATAAATCTCAGTTTGGTGCCTCGAGCTATGTTTTTAATTCTGTGGTGGAGCTTTGAGATTTGAGATGAGTAGAAAGGAGGGGCAGCTGATGAAGGCAATAATGGAAGCTGCCATTTCTCCTGGGGACTTGCCTCCTCATTCATGTCTTCTATCAGGTGTTTTAAAGCCTTAGTTCAGCATCTGTGAAGGCCAGCATGGAAGGAGAGTGGGAAGTCAAGAGAAGGAATAGCTATGCTGTACTATGGCTATATTGTACTATGCCAAGGGATGCAATGCTTTGAAGGTTGTAGAATGTGTGGAATGAGTACATTAACCCAGACTAGTGACTGTCTGGCATATTTTTCTGGTTCAGCTAAAAATTACTTCAAGGAGAGGAGTCTTTCCCATCGAAAATAATTTATTGTCTTACAAAACTAGTTATCAAAGTAAGTTTTCTCTCCATTCAACTTGGAGTTCCTTTTTTGTGTGGTTCATTTATTTTTCATGATTGGTCCTTTGGCACTTGAATGATAGTTTCTTCTGTATAAACCTCATCTCTTCAACATGCCTTTGCTTTTTGTGGTGTAGAAGGCAAATCTATTCGGCTGCTATGATAGTTTAAAGTAGTAATTGCTTAGGTTTCCACCCTGGCAACAACTGTATTTGAGTAGAATTCTGAGTCTGAGTCACTGAGTAGAACGTGTAATTAGCAAGACTAAAGGAGGAACTCTGATCTTTGAAAATTCTGTTCCTCAGTTTATATATCTATAAAATCAAAGAATTGGAAACACATCTCTTAAAGGGCCTTCCAACTCAGACCGTGTCAGTGATCCTAAAAGTCTCCAACTGTTATAAAGTCTCTTTTTCCACCAAATTCTTATGAATCCTTATGAAGACTTTCCTCTACTTCTAGATCTTTCTGGGAGGTTACAAAATTTATCAGAAATGAAGGGTACATTGACCTTCTTGCTTCTACTACTGTCAGAATGGAGGCCACATCCAGCTGACTTCCTCAGGATGAAAATGGGAACAAAAAAAATTATAATAGATGAACTTCTACTTCTATAATGAGATGTATGGGTTTCTATTTGTACCTGTTTGAGGTATGGGAAAGAGATGATAGTAAGATAGGCCCAGAGATCATCAGACCCTGAGATTCCAGAGTTCAGAGATTGAGTCTTACTCATTTCTCTACCTGCAATTCATTTCTCTACTTTCTCCAGCATATTCTAGAGAATATGCTAATTAAATCATGGAATCAAAGATAGACAACTTACGGCTGTTTCAGGGAATTACCTCTGAGGCGATTTAAAAGATTATTTTTAACCTATTAGAAAAGTTTTATAGAACTATGCTGACTCAGTAAAGAAAAAAGAACTGTAGGGATGTTTAAAGCTGACTGGACATCTCTCTAATGGATTTAATTTTAAGCTGGAAATTATATACATTAAAACACTGATAAAGCAGAAGCTAAACATATAAGTATTCTGACACTCAGAATCAGGTGGAGGAAGAGGGATCAGAAGGTGAATAAAAATGTAGAAGATTCCAGAACCTTCTCTGTTCTAGAAATTTGCTTCTCTGGTTTTGTCTAAGTAGGGATCATGGTATTTCTCCTATTCTTTGTTATTCTGTTCCTCTAGTGGTTCTTGAGTTGGTGATCTAATTAAGCCTGGTTTTATTCTTTATCATATTTCCTGTTAACTTCATTTATTTCTACCAAAGAAGTTTTAAAAAATGCTGTAGCCGTTAAATAACATTTAAGTAATATTTTGGTTTTGGCATTTGTTACCTAGGAATGTACCCCTACTTTGATTATCTTGACCATAATAGCTCAGTGAAAAAGATCCATTCTTCTTACCCTGACAATGTAACTTTTTTGTAATTTCCCTCTTCACTCCCAGGGCTACCTTATTTAACTGTAATCTCATAATTGATAATATTAAATATATATAAAAATCTACAGTTCCTTTTGAGATTGAGATTCCCTTTCTGACCTTTAGCTAGGATCTCTGGGCAGGCTTTTTGCCCACAGATGATGACGGTCTCCTTAGGGCAAATCTTTTAACTCTGTGTTGATTGGAAGGAAGGCTATGTTGTGTAATAGCAGGACCTTCACTTGGAATGTATTTTGTAATGATAGCTCAGAATGGTGAAACGACCCCTAAGTGAAGTCTTGGGAGACCAGAGCTCTCACCAGCCCATTTCTGTGTGTGGTGATGCTTCAGGAAAGCCCTAATCCTTCTGTGTCAGTTTTCTCATCTCCAGAAAGAAGGCACTGGGCTTTAGCTTCTAAGAGCCCTTCTAGCTCTGACATTCTCTAGTTTATAAACATTTAAATGCTATTCCATCATATGGTGGCTGATTTGTGTCTGGTAGGTGCTAAAGTTCCCTAGGAATTGTGGGACAATGCTCGATATGCTCTTTGGTAAGGGTGTGTTCAGGGGGCTAATCTGATACCTATAAGCTGAAGCCATAACCCAGAGACTTCTCTTAGATCTTGTATGTCCTTAACTGAATGAATGTGAGAAGCATCATGACCATAGCTGTCTATACCATTTACACAGTTACTAAGGTCATGAGATGTCACATGCCATGATGGAAACATGCCAAAGAACATATAGTAAAACTGAGATTCAGAAAATGAAACTAGCTTATTCATAGGCACACAGCGTTGTGTCAGAACCAAGACTCTTCTAACACAAGACTACCTGACATACTGTTCTTTGCATTTTTCACTTCACTTTGTTACCTCATATGATATCTTTCATGGTGAGCACAAGTAACTAATAAAGCACTTCTGGTCATAAAGACATCTATATTCTCTACCCTTTGTCCTAATGGCATTTGACAGAAGAAAAGATGATAGATTTTCATAGAACTCCGGTACTTAAGTCTTTGCTCAGAAGCACTGCCTTAATTGTACCTTTGGAGAGACTTCTTAGTTGTAGATTTATCTTCTCAGCTATCACCAGTGGAGCTTAGGAAAGAGTTTGCTGAACTCGTATATTTAGAAGTATGCTACATCTCTGAGAAATGTCATTGCCATGCTTAAATTGATTGGTTATTTAGAAATAGGGTCCCTCTTGAACTTCATGCTTAAACTTCATTTGAGGTTTCCCTAAGGTAAAAGAATATAGAACATACTTATTAGAGAAACTATCTTGGCAGATTTTCATTGCCTTTGGATAAAAACAAAATCGCACCCAGCACATAAATTGACATATGAAGCCGTAAATAATTCCATTGTGCAAGTTGTTTTAATGGATTAAAGCCAGAATGCTCCATTAACAAGCATGCATAGAATATTCACTGAGTTTAGAGTTTATTACCAGATAGGGGGAAGAAAAGAAAGAAAGAAAAGAAAGAAAGAAGAAAGAAAGAAAGAAAGAGAAAGAAAGAAAGAAAGAAAGAAAGAAAGAAAGAAAGAAAGAAAGAAAGAAAGAAAGAAAGAAAGAAAGAAAACAGAATGAGGAACTTATGAAGAGGGTGATAAATATCAGCATAGCAGCTGGGAAAGTGAGAGGTTAGAAAGCGTACTTTAGAAGTATGTACAATATGTTTCTTTCCTCTTTTCTTCTTCTTTTTTGTTTTTTCTTTCTGGTGGAAGGATTAAGTATAAGAAAGGTTCGGTGTCAGCTTTCAAACATAATGATCAAAAATCCGAGAACTGGGCAGTAGAATGTGCCAGGCTCTTTTCTTACTTTCCTTTTGAAAGAAGAATCTCAGAGATCAGCCAATAGGGGAGAGGGGTGGCATATGTATATGTGTGAGATTGTGTTTATACACATATCTACTTGGATAAACATTCAGAAGCCACAATAGCATTCCCAAAGGAATTCTTCCTTAATACAGGAAGTGACAGCTTTGTGAAGGCACCACAATTAAGCTCTGGGTTTTTATTCTAGATCCCAGGATTTAATTTCTAGAAGAAATGAGAGCTCTATGATGTTCTATGGGGCTGTTTAGAATTACAGGCAACTTAATTTTAAAGCTTATTAAATGCAAAGCACCTGAGCTTGGTTTAACCTCCAGGGATCTCTTTGCATTCAGAGATGTCTAAAACCACAAACCATAAATTCTGATGGACACATGTAAAAGAAGAGACCACAGGAATTACAGTTTTGTTATTCAACATGGCCACACTCTCCTGCCACAACTTCCCTTCTATCACTCCCAAGCTTCTTGCTTTGTATTTAGGTTTACCAGATGACGAGGCCAGGGCTATTCCAGACAGTATGTAAAAAAAGGCAGGCACAATTCTTTTATGAACTTTGATATGTTTGTTGCTGCAGCTTTGCTGGATGGGATATGTGCAGAGAATAAAGAACCATGAGATACAGGGATCCCTGGGTGGCGCAGCGGTTTGGCGCCTGCCTTTGGCCCAGGGCGCGATCCTGGAGACCCGGGATCGAGTCCCACGTCGGGCTCCTGGTGCATGGAGCCTGCTTCTCCCTCTGCCTGTGTCTCTGCCTCTCTCTCTCTCTCTGTAACTATCATAAATAAATAAAAAAAAATTAAAAAAAAAGAACCATGAGATACAAAAGCTGAAGTGGCAGGCATGTTGAATTCATCATCATCATTCTAAAGTATCTTATATACACAACTATCCTTAATGTTCTGTGTCTCTTCTCAGTCATTTTCTGCTTGTGTTTATGACTGTCATTTCCCTTCTCCTTGAAACTGTCTGCCACCTCAGCACCTCCAGTTCCTGTCCCACCACCTTGAATTATCCTCTCCCTTTCTCTTTTAACCCTTACCATCAGAATATTGGCATGTGGTCAATATCGCTATTTCCAGCCCTGGCCTGTCCTCAGCACCAGAGTCACACTTCCAACTAGGCATTTCCACACAGGAATCTCAACAACACCTGGAACTCATGATGTTTGGAACTGAATTTATCCTTTTATTCTTACCTCCTAAATGTCTGAACAATCAATTAGTAGGCAGCTACTTAGCATTATTTAAAGGCTGACTGAGACATTACATTACTTTCCCATACTTTTTGTTTTAATCTAGTGGAAATGGCTAATCTAAAGGAAACTCCTTTTTATAGGAGACAAGGAGAAGGCCTTAGGATCTACTGGGGGAGTCTGGAACAGCAGTCCCTCTTTTCCCGCTGGAACCCGTGGTCCACTGAAGTGCCTTATGCGACCTTCACTGAGCACCCTATGAAATACACCAGTGAGAAGTTCCTCGAAATTTGTAAGGTAGGCATCACTCCTGGATTAACTTTGGTGTTGAAGCTGTATCTGTATGCTCCTAAGACATGTACTGTTCCAAAAAAAAAAAAAAAAAAAAAAAAAGGTAAGATACAACCTTGAATTATACAAACTTTGAAAGGTTTATAGATTTCTTTTTTTAGTAAACAATGGAGCAGTTTTAGATATTTAAAAAAACATATAATATTTATATTAACCATCTTATGATGTTTCTTCCTTGCTTATTTCTTATCAAAAATTGTGTAATACCATTTACAAATTGCAATACTTGTATTTATCTGTTTATTGCCGTCAGGTTACATATAATTTTTTGTATGTAATTAAATTCTAATTATTTTATTCAGAGAAGGAATGTAGGATAATGTGAAGTATAAACTCAGATATGGCTGTTTGGTAATTTTTGTCACTTTCCTTTCTGGACCTTGGTAGTCTCATCCCTAAAATGGACATAATGATCACTGTCCTTCCTTCTAACTTGATTGGAACACTGTAAGATTAAATGGGATAATGTGTTTATAAAAGCTTCATAAATTGTAAAGCAAATTAAGAGTACTAATTGAGAGTATTTTTATGTCTTTCAATCTCATCTCCCCAAATAGATTTTAAGTTTATCAGTGGCAGGGTAAGTCCTTCTACTCTTTTTTTATCCTCCCTAGGGAAACTTAGGCAGTACTTGCATACTAAATAGGCAGAAAGTAAAACAATTGGAGCTGTAAATGCAGAGAAAGATTAAACTTTTATATTTTAAACAAAATCCGTATACATATAAGACTGTGCTTATAGACCTAGAAATTCTTGCCATCTCTGACCTTCCTACATTTACTTTTATATGCTGTCATTCACTTCTAAATATCACAATTCTCTATTTGCTATAAATTCAAAAATGGCAATATACATCTAAAGTCCTGTGGATGGATGGCGTGCATGGCATTGCCTGCATTATTTTCAACAATTCATGCAAGTATGTAATGTTATAAAAATAGCTTTAATTGATAAATCCCCTATTTTAAAAGGGATTTGAGGCAAAATAGATGTGATTAAAGGGTAGACGGAGTCTTTATTCTCCCTAATATATAGGTGGAGTTGGCTTAAATCCCTTCTGTTCTCAGAAAGGTCAATGGTCTTTTCAAGATTCATGCAAATATCCTCAGGGGCTTATGGACTCTGGGTTTACCTCCGGCTTATTGCAGGCACTAAGATAGTTCATTGTGTGGATCCTGTGGTAGCCCAGTTTTACAATGTTGCAACCCAAGCTTCCACATCAGCCCCTAATCTGACTCTACCACCCAAAAGCAACAAAACAAAACAAAATGAGAGCAACAAAAGCACTTAAACAAGGCCCTGATGTGAAAGTAGACTTGCTGAGGTCTTCAAGGAGATGGAATGGGAATTTACACCATAATAATTGGTCCAGACTTCACAGGGAATATCAGTTCTCCCTATTTTTAAAAACCCTTATTAAAAGTAATACTCTGATAGATTGCTTCATAATCCTCTTTCCTCTCCTCTGAATCTTGTCTTGCTCCTCTGCAAACATATGCCCTTCCTCTTCCCCTTCTTCTTTTTCTTCTTTTTTTTCTCTTTCTCCTCCTCCTCTTCTTCCTTTGCCTTCTTCTCCTTCCCCTTCTCTTCCTTCTTTTCTTTCTATTAACAGTTCAGAGTATTTTATTGTTTCTTTTTTTCTTTTTAACACCTGCTAATTCAACCCAAAATGCTTAGTAATGTATTTTTCCAAAGCCATTTCCCACCTTTAAAGGAAGTCTAGTTCTGGTCATTAAAATAATATGTATTTTTGCATTAATAGTCATTGTATTTTATTGTAAGTTAAAACAAATACCAACTGCCTTGGTTATTACATCCATCACTTCATGAGCCAAATCTCTTTTTCATCATACCTGATGCATTAAGTCCTTACTCCCTGAATATCCTTTGCTGGAAAACGTTCAGGGTAAGGAATTAAATAATAAGTTCTAGTAATTGCAGAGAAATGGTGCTGCATTACTCTAATTCTTGATGGTACTTTGCTTTATTATGATACATATATGTACAATCAAATAATTTTAAAAGGAAGATCAGAAGTAAAATGTCAAAAGGGGAACAGAATAATTTTTTCCCAAATACTGTGAATGTGGTTAGTAGAATGGAGTATTAATTTTATACAAGCTTTCCTATAAGTCAAGGTGAAAAGGAAAACTCAGTGTTTATTTTACATAGCTCGTATTAAATGGGAGTAAGAATAACAGGTGTGCTTGTGTGCACACCAGCACACGTGTGCATGTGAGTATAATGCATGGCTGTTAGTTGGTTGGTTGATTTTCAGTCAATCAAATTATTTTGTGGGTCTGTTAAGTGTACTTCCTTTATGACTTTTCTCTTTAAACTATTCTTCCAAAGCTTTTTTTTTTTTTTTTTTTTTTTAATTTCCTGGCAACAGTCTGGCACTTTTCATTTGCCAAACTATTTCTTATTCAAAGGCCACCCCAAGTCCCAACTCTCTATGAAAACAAGTGATCTCCATCTGTGATGTGAGATGATGAGTACTCTGATCCAGTCTTAATTTCTCTTTTGTTGTTGGTTTTTATGTCACAATATTATTTGTGTTTAGGATATTTTCCAAGGTTGACTTTGATTAATACTCAGTTATATTAATGTAAAAGAGTAAATAAGAAGAAAGATAATTCTGAGGACATAGAATTCTGTTATGTATTTTGGCACAACATAAAAATTTAAAAGGATGATATAAACTAGTTTTTCCATTCCCCTATAAATGAAATGAGAAAAGTAGAAAAATAGGGGTAAAATGTATAACTAAATCAAATACGTGAAGCAATTTAATTCAATTTATCAAATCTATTACGGCACAGGAAAAGGAATTCTGTAGAGCTGGGTTATACATAGTCAAAATTTTTAAATGATTTACAATATAATGGGAAACTTATTTTAAAAAATACATTTAATAAAAAAATACATTTAAAAAATCCCAATTTATTCTTACTCAGAGTCTTTTCTTGTATAGCACATGCTATTTATTTATTGACAATTATTTTCTGACACCCACAAAGTACAGGTATTATTGTTCAGGATACAAACAAAAATGAGACAAGATTCATGTCTTTGTGGAAGGCATTGCTTAACAAAGGAAGTAGATAAAAATGCAAAGATTTTTAAATGAGTACTAAATTGACTAGAACAGAAGTTTAGATGAAATGAAGAGGGATAGAGTCACATGAAGGTACCAGGAATGTTCTTAAACACAGAATAATTTATTTTACCTGGAGTTCAATCTTACATATTCCCTATCATGATTGCAATGGCTCAAATAATAGGTATAAGTGCTTAAGTTAAGGGCAGTTGGAATGGAGAGAAGATAAAGAAATTTTGAGACATTTAAGACAAAGAATTAATGGAAGCAGATAACTTACAGGATATAGTAGTAGGTGGAGGAGAGAGCGAGGTGGAAGATAATGTGGTTTCTGGCTTCGGTAGATGGTGATTCCATTTTTTTTTTTTTTATTGGTGTTTAATTTACCAACATACAGAATAACCCCCAGTGCCCGTCACCCAATCACTCCCACCCCCCGCCCTCCTCCCCTTCCACCACCCCTAGTTCGTTTCCCAGAGTTAGCAGTCTTTACGTTCGGTCTCCCTTTCTGATATTTCCATTATTTGAATGGGGAAAAGTGAAAGGAGAGTAGGTTTGGAGGTCCATTTTAGAACATGTTGAGTTTGACACATCCATGAAACATGAGGTTCAGCTTGTTGTCAGGAAGTTAGAACGTTAGGCCTGAAGCTCAGGAGAAAAAAAACTAAACTGGTGATAGGGGTTTTAGATCATAGAACTCTGGGTCAAAGCTGAGTCATGGGCTTGGTTGGTCAGGCAGGTACCATAGGAAAGAGCATAATGGACACATTAATTGCATTCAAATTCAAATTTATATTACCTCTAGTTCTCTTAACATTGATCTAAAAAATGACTATAAAAATTATCAAAATAGCATTAAAACATATCATTTTTCTTGTATTCATCTCACTAACTCTGTAGCATTCTACATCTGGCGAATATGATGGTCGAATGGCCTCTTTCCAGACATTCTTGCTTATCTCTGAGCCTCACCAACTTGTTCTAATCTGTATATGCATATACTTTGCATTACTCATAGAAAAGAATTGTGAAAATAGGAAATAATTTTTTGGCATTATTTTCTTGTTACAAGACATAAAAATAATCTCATGTAGTATTATGTAATAGATTATATTTATTGATTACAGTTTGCATGTTTTCATATAATTCAACTAACAAAAACCCTGTGAGGTCAAGATAGCTATCTCTATTTTTAAAATGAAGGTACTTAGAGTGATTAAGTGAATTGACTAAGGAATTACGATAAAATAGCGTTATTTCTACACCTAAGCAATTTGTTAATAAGCAGGGAAATGGGTATAAACCTGAAGAAACTCTGTGTGATGTAATGTGATATATTATACTTATGATAGGACTCAATTATCCTGAATTGTTTAGTCCACTTTCTGTTTGTAATTTGGAGTCTCATCTCCCCTGTTTTAAACGTAGCCTTCCTGAGTTCTTAGGATGTGTGGACAGTCTTGGTGGGAGGAACTAATGGCTGAGCCCAGAGCTGGTGAATAATAGTGAATGGGAATTAATGCTCTATAGACAAATCAAGGGGATTTACAGGCCAATCCTTTTTATTCTTTTCTGGCATATTTACTCTTCTTTTCAAGGGAATTATGAAAGTGAAACGATCAATGTTTTAGCAATCACAATATAACTTTACATCCTTAACTCCTTAGCTCTGCTTCACATCAATTTGACAAATATCCATTGAATATCCACCTGGCATTGAATACTACATGCTGAGCAGTGTGCTAGTAAGCTGGGATATGGGGAAGAATACAACAGATTTTGCCCTCCAGACACTTACCGAGTAACGGGAGAAAACAAAAAAGTAATTAACAAATTATACTTTAATATGCTAAGACTGTTAATAGAGGGCTTCACAAGTTTCTATAGGAGCCCAGAAGAGGGAACAAGTAAGTCCAAAAGTTAATGGGTATGATGACATTTGAAGTGAAATTCAAAGTATGAGTGATTTAAGCATCAAAGGATTTGGGAAAAGACATTTTAAATAAAAGGAAGATGGTTGGTACCGGAAATTACCAAAGTATATGAAATGTTCTTGAATAAAGAATAGTTCATTTGAGCTAGACTTTAAATCATGTGCGTGTAAGGATGTGTGTTGACGGGGGGAATGGAATAGGACGAGGATGCAAATTAGAAGGTATAGAAACCTCTCTTGGTGGAAAGACGCTTCTGTCTCAGCCTCCTTTTCCTTTCTCCACACCTGAACATACCCACAATCAAGGCGTCTCCATGAAGATAATTCCAGGTAAAATGTGCCAGAATGATATATACATTCTATCCAGTTGTGTGACTTTTCAAGTGGTTTCCAGGATTGGGTATTGGATGGACTTACTCTTTATCCCAGCATGCTTCACTTTCTACAGAGGGAGGCTGAAACATGTAGCCTGAAGGTTTGGAAAATCTGTTCAGCTGAGGAATGCAGGCCTACAGGCATGAAACCTGGTCTCTTTACCCAGTGTAAACAGGAAGCAAGTTATGGTTGTAATAAGGAAAACTGAGACTCTAGGCAGTGAACTGCTGGCAGAAGGCACCTGAAGCAACCCAGGAGCCCAGTCACTCAGCTGGTAAATCATTGCTGTAAAGTCAAGAAGAAGGTTCAGCACTCCCCCCGACCTCCAACACACCCACCCACACACGCTGCTTGCTATACTTTACCCTAACCAGCACACAGCTCCTATGTAATCCGAGTTGTTAAAACTTGACCCTCTGTTTTTGAGACTGGAATAAAAGAAGGAGCCAGGGGTGGGTGTATAAAAGCTTTTAGAGAAAAGTATGTGGCTGGTGGCATTCATATCAGATGACACCGCGTTCCTGTCACACAGATTGAATTCAGGTGCTTGAAATGCTCAAGAGCCAGCTTGGGGACTTGGCCTTTTGTCTGCCTTTCCTTCAACGTACTGCTTGTCACTTTGTCTTCATGGTCCCTCCTCCTTTTAGAGGGCTCACCGAAATGACTAGAAATAAAATGCATCTGACTCTAATGAAATGCCAAGTTCATTGAGTATGAAATAGTGTCAACTTTTCTTTCCAGCACTATGCTGACAGTCCAGAGGGTGTTGGCAATGGGAATGTTGAGGTGAATTACATTTTGGTCTTCAAGAAGTCATAGTTTGATGATGACATTGTCAATGATTTAGTGACAATATTTGTTTATTACTAGTAATAGGCTTCCTTATTGGCCTTTGAAGTATGCTCCAAATTCAAACCTCATCTCATTCCACTTCCCCAACCCTTCCTGAAATACATGAATATGTGCACCTGTACATGTAGAGCTTATATACAAACCCTGTAAGATTAAGATTTAATCTTACAGCCACCCTCTGCATTTAATGCTATTAATTCTTTTTCTTTCCTTTCCCCTTTCCTTTCCTTTCCTTTCCTTTCCTTTCCTTTCCTTCCCTTCCCTTCCCTTCCCTTCCCTCTCCTCTCCTCTCCTCTCCTCTCCTCTCCTCTCCTCTCCTCTCCTCTCCTCTCCTCTCCTCTCCTCTCCTCTCCTCTCCTCTCCTTCCCTTTCCTTTTCTTTTCCATAAAGAAACTATAAAATTCAGAGAGTTTGAATAACTTGTCCACAATCACTAGTGAGTGCTATATTTGCAACCCAAGATTGGATCTGTTTGATCTCAGTATTCATGTTACATCATTCATACTTCCTTTAGTTCAGTGCTTTCCAACAGGGCACCCTTTTACCTCCTGGGGGACATTTGGCAATGTCTCAAGATATTTTCGATTCTCACACCCAGGGTAGGGATGCTATTGGTAACTGGTGGGTAGAGGCTAGTTAGGTTACTTAATATCCTAAAATGCAGAGGACATTGTTCCCCACAGCAAAGAATTATTTGGCACAAAATAACAATAGTCCCAAGCTTGGTTTACTTATATAGACAAACAGCTACACTTGTGACTCTAATTCTTAGAAAATTGAATGAAATATTCAGTGGAGATATAAATGAGATGCAATAGAATAAAATATTAATTTTTACCTTGAGTATATGGGAAGACATTGTGGGAGAGAGAGGATTTGAGCTTGATTTTGAAAAATGAATAGGAGCATAGACAATATAGATCTTTGTGGATTAAATAGATTGTCAGAGCTAGAGATTGCTAGTCAAGCTTAATATATAGTGTTTTTCAAATTTTTTTTAGAAGCAAAAGACTTTTAAAAATAAAATTTTACTTGAAACCCAAATATATAAAACTGTTAAAAATAGAGCAGCTCTAATTGATGTGATTACAGGGACTGGAGTATGTTACCTGCTTGGCTTCCACATCTCCTCAAACCCTCAGGAATATCTGTTGTCCCAACATTGTTATTAACAGTACTTCCTTTCTTTTCAAAAGAATCTTGGTCCAGATGATAAATTACATGGTCATTTAACCTAAGAGGAAATGTAGTGTTCTAAAGAATATCATTTGAAAATTACAGAGTATAGTTTTTTCCTACCCCTTCCACAAGATTCAGAACATAATTCCTTTTCTAAATATTAGAGTTTTACTGCTCATAATAGTAGTGTATTATAGAAGAGAAGATTTTAAGACTTGGGCCTAAGATTTTGCTCAGTTGCTTGCTAGTGATTTATCACTGGACAAATCTCTGAAACACTTGGACTCTCAGTTTACCCATTAGATCTCCTATGCATTGCCCCCAATACCTGGCATTTTGTCCAATAAAGCTGTCTGAATTTGTGGATTTCTAATCCCTGCCCTATATCCTATCTTGTGTAGACTACTAACTTCACTTTATGAGCATTGTTCTTGACTTCAGGATCTATAATTATTATTTTGGAATTGTTGAGTATAGACACAAACCTATCATCTATATTTCTGCATGCTCTGGGCCCATGTATCCACTGACCATTAGAAATTATTATGAGTCTTACTGGTTAGATACCTCAAACCACATATCTAGAACAGAATCCTTGATCCCTGTACCTCACTGCTTGCAAGCCCTTCTCCCACCAAGGTTTTCCCAATCCAGTCATGAAATCACTTTCTACCCAGTTTCTCAGATCAAAAATCTAGGTGTCATCTTTGATTCCTCTGTTCTTTTCATCCCCTATATTATGCCAGCAAATTCTACAACTCTGCCTCCAAGTAGTATCCCTAAGTCAACCAGTTCTCATGTTCTCCACTGCTCTCTTTGTCCAAGGCACCATCATCTCTTGCCTGGACTACTAAAGCAAATTTCAAACTACTCTTAATATTCCTGCTCCCTTTCTTGACCCTAACAGTAGATTCTCCATACAACAAAAAGATAATTTTTTTTTTTAATTTATGATAGTCACAGAGAGAGAGAGAGAGAGGCAGAGACACAGGCAGAGGGAGAAGCAGGCTCCATGCACCGGGAGCCCGATGTGGGATTTGATCCCAGGTCTCCAGGATCTGCCCTGGGCCAAAGGCAGGCGCCAAACCGCTGCGCCACCCAGGGATCCCCAAGATAATTTTTTTAAAACAAACAAGCAAACAAAAAAACACCAAAACCCCCAAACAAAACAAAAACATACATCACTAAACTTAACTTTAAAATCGCTTCAATTCAAAGTCCTTAATATGGCCCACAAGGTGCTCTGTGCCTAAGGTTTCATTTCCATCTCTTTCATTTGATCACTCTATTCTAGCCTAGTCGATCAGGCTTTTTCCCTATTTCATGAATTAACTAAGCTCATCCCTACCTCACAGCTGGTTCAAGTGCTTTTATTTTCTCTCTGGAATACCTTCTCTAGACAGCTGCCTCTTTTTCATCCTTTGGGCCTCAGATCAAGTTTTACGTCCACAGAATGACTGTCTTGAATATTATATGTGAAATAACCCTCAATCCTATTATTTTACCCTTTTCCACATTTTATCTTCTCCTAGAATCTATCACCATCAAAAGCATCTATATTTACTTTTACATTTTCTCATACCACAAGAATGTAAGCTCCATGGGAACAGGATGCCTGTATTGCATAGTACTTAGAAAATGCCTGGTGAATAGTGTAGGTGTTTCATTAATATTTTTTGAATGACTTTAGATGCTTTTTAATCTATTAGTGACACAGAGAGTTAGTTTACAGTATTAATACTGATAGAAGTAATTCATATATATACAGAAAATTAAAGCAGCTAAAATTAAAATGGCAGCTGGTAGCCTTACATAGCTAATAAACAAACTGAGGAATTGCCTGTTATTTTTGACATTAAGAAGCAAAATTTGGCTTGAGGAAAGTTAGTGTTAGTAGAGTTAAACACAAAATTAAATTAACAACTAAAAATCACAGTCAGGGGATTCCTGGGTGGCTCAGTGGTTGAGCATCTGCCTTTGGCTCAGGGGATGATTCCGGGCTTTGGGATCGAATCCCACATCAGGCTTCCTGCATGGAGTCTGCTTCTCCCTCACCTGTGTCTCTGTCTCTCTCTCTCTCTCTCTCTCTCTCTGTGTCTCTCATGAATAAATAAATAAAATCTTTTTAAAAAATGAAATAAGATAAATCACACTCAGGAAAATAACAATATTAAAGATAATATCCTCAGAAGGAAACTTAACTTACTAAATTTGAAATGGACAAAATTCACCTTTTTTATTTAATTTAATTTATAGACATAAATTTATTTAATGGAAATTTTTCAGGAAAAAATGGGAAAACTTATAAGTTATTTGTTTCAGATTGAAAATTATTCAGTGAACCCAATTGTCTTGGTGTAATTCATATCCAAAACCACATTCTTAATGAAGATTCAGTAATGCTTGTATAATTTTGATATAGGTTCATATTTAAAAATATAAAGATAAACAGAGAAAAAGTGTCATGTTGCATCTGGTTTTCTTTTGAACTTTTTCTCCTTGGTCAATTGAAAACTTCAATAATCTTGGGGAACTAATGTTTAGGATTTTTTTTTCAATCTAGAGTTTAAAGGCTTTTTATTTTGAAATAATTTTAGACTTCTAGGAAAATTGCAGAGATAGTAAAGTTGCCGGATACCTGTCATTCAAATTCTATAATATAATATAGTTATCAAAACCTGGGAATTAAACATTGGTACAATAATATAATGTAAACTACAGGTCTTATTCACATTTCACTGGATTTTTGTTTTGTTTTTCCTAATGTCCTCTGTCTGTCCCAGGATCCAGTCCAGGATAACATATTGAGTTGTTCTGTCTTTTTATTCTCCTCCAAACTGTGACAGTTTCTCATTCTTTCTTTGTTTTCACGATCTTGGCACTTCTGATGAATACTGGTCAGTTGTTTTGTAGAATGTCTCTCAATTTGGGTTGCCTAATGTTTTCTCATGATTAAATTGAGATTTGCTTTTTGGGTGCAGACTATAGGAATGATGCTGTGTCTTCACTGTAGGCTTATGATGCTTATATGTCTTATTACTAGTGGTGTTAAACTTGATCACTTACTTAAAATGGTGTATGCTGAATTTCTCCACTGCAAAGTCAATATTTTTCTCTTTATAACTGATAAATATCTTGGGGGAGATACTTTGATGTTCAAGCCATGTTTCTTGAAATCATAGTTTCTGAGTAGAATTTGATGTTTCTTTGGCATCCAGAGAAATCTGTTACTTTTAAAAACCTCATATCAGAGTTAAAAAATTGTTTTCTGGAGACTATGAATCACATTGAGATTGGCATTCTAAGTATGGAATTAAAGGGAATGGAACTAAGGAAGTTAAAGTCTTCTCTGCCTATAAATAATATAAATTTTTATATCTATAAACAATATGCTTTATAAAATAGTTTTGAAACATTCACTTAAATTCATATAACACTCTGATGAGAGGTTGGCATTTCGTATTATCATTATTATTATTTTCCAATTTTCAGATGTATAAACTGTGATGGAGTAGACATGGTCAGATATCAGTGAGTTCTATATCATTGGATATGTCTATCCAGAAGGATTTGGCTTCTTGATGAAGATGTGGCAAGGCAAAACAATAGATGAGTGGCTGGAATTGATAAGCTGAAGATCACTTCTGATCTTAAGACTCTATAATTTTAAAACTAGTGATTAGGGACGCCAGGGTGGCTCAACGGTTGAGCGTCTGCCTTCAGCTCAGGGTGTGATCCCAGGATCCAGAATCAAGTCCCGCATCGGGCTCCTTGAACGGAGCCTGCTTCTCCCTCTGCCTGTGTCTCTGCCTCTCTCTATGTGTATCTCTCATGAATAAATAAATTAAATATTAAAAAAAATAAAATATAGTGATTAAAAGTCTGTGTTATTAACTTATCCTCCTTTTGCTTTCCGCTTTTGGAAGTTGAAGAAAGAACTTCTTTCTGCTTTCTTATTCAATCAACTAAAGCACTGGTGGAGTTTGCTGAAAGGAAGGATGTTCTTCCTTTTAGAATCCTCAGGCTGTATGATTATAGTTTGTATCATTCAGTAACAGCAATGTGTAGATCCTCTTTAAGATCTCAAAGAGGATGCTGGAACTGCAAACTAGTAATAAGAAGTACCTTCTGTCTGTCTTTGCTGCTATAGACCGAAGCTCATGGAGAACAAGCAAAATCCTACTTCTGTCTTAGTTACATAGCCGCAGTGAAGTGAGTCTATTTTTTTTTTAAATTAATGTTTTGGTATTACTCAATTAGGTAAATATTACTTTAACGAAAAGTAGAGAGACAGGACTGCCTAGGTGGCTCAGCTGGTGAAGCGTCCAACTCTTGATTTCAGCTCAGGTCACAGTCTTTTGGGATTGAGCCACAAGTCAGCTCCATGCTCAGCAGAGAGTTGGCCTAAGCTTCTCTCTCTCCCTTTCCCTCTGTCCGCCCCTTCCCCCTCCCCACTCTATCTCTCTTCCTCTAAAATAAATAAATCTTTTTTTAAAAGAAGAGAGAAAAATACATCTGTTTATTTAGAAGAGAGACAAATACATCTAAAATAAATAAATAAAGCTTTTTTAAAAAAAGAAGAGAGACAAACACATCTGTTTATTTTGAAATCGAAATATTGAGGTACTCCAGAAAACTATATTGTTTTATCATCATAGTCACTATTTTTTTCTTTACTTCTGATTTCAATGCTTCTTTTCAAAAGAATAACTGAGGCTCAAAGAGGGGAAATGAATTTACAATGTTACATGGTTAGAAAATTATAGAAGTTTAATTTGCATGGCCTTTTTTTTTTTTTTTCTTATGGGTTAGGTCAACTAGCAATCATAGATACATTCTACATTTAAAATGTTTTTTTCTTACTAATAAGGGAACTAAGGCTAGAACAAGGAAGTGATTTGCCCAAGGGCAATGTAAAATTAAGAATCCAGGATAAGATCCATATGGAAAATTATATTATGGGGAAAGACTACAGGCTTCTCTTTCTTCATTGAATCATCATTCTTGTGGTAGTCCCTTAAAGCAAAGATTGGTCTCCTCCTGGACAAATGGGAAGAATAATGGTCACTTTATATAGTATGCTTAATAATTTGAACTGATATTGAAATAAACTCTAATAGGAGTATTAATTTAGATTAGTGGCCAGTTGTCTAGGAAATATTTGGATCTCACTGTGAATAAGATTTTATTCCCAATGTTCTTTTTAACCTTGATAGAGAAAGTGCAGTGATTGTGGGTAAGTCCTTATACCTTCTATGAGCCTTGGTTTTCTAACATGGAAATGGTGATACATTCTTTAACCTACCTAATACATGCATATTAGAAAGAAATCATGGAAATAAAAGAACTTGTTGGAAATACAAAGATATAAGCTTTCCTGCTTCATTTCCTTTCTTATCTCTCTATTTAGAATGCTTCCTAAATTACCTTCCTCTTAACCCAATTCAACTTGGCTTGACCAAAAGAGGGAGTTTTTCTTTTATTCACTTAAGGTAAAAGTTCAGGATCAGCTGATCTACTAATTTGAAGTACTGTGTCAAGAATTCATCTTTCTCTACATCTTAGTTCTTTTATTTTTATTGGCTTCAGTTTCAGGCAGATTCTCACTATATGTGGCAAAATGACCATGAATACCTCCAGGCTTGTTCTATAAGTTTTGCAACAGTGTTAGTTATGTGCCAACACCTGAACCAATCTCTGTGACCAGAGAAATGGACTCCTCTGATTGGTTAGGCCTGAGCCATATGCTAAAGTTAGTTCCACTTAAACTATTTGAGCTAAATAGTTCAAGAGGATGGTTATCTAAAGAACAAATGAGGTACTCTTAATGAAAGAAGAATCTCAAATGCTAGAAAGGATGCTGGGTTGGAAAAAACCAATAGCTGTTGACTATGCGCCCCCCCACCCCCCGCCCGTCCCATTTTACTTATTGACACCATATGAATCCTATGAGGATTGTCTCAAGAGTTTCCTTGTGAAGTCATTCTGATCCTCTAACTACACATGATTTCTCCCTCTTTTGTGTTCTCTTAGCATCTTGTGCCTCTTCTGCTGCGTATTTTCACAAACTTTGTATAATTATTACAAGTTCATTTTTTAGGGGCACCTGGATGGCTCAGTCAATTGAGCATGTGGCTCTTGATTTTAGTTCAGGTCATGATCTTGGAGTCCTGGGACTGAGCTCCACCTAGGGCTCCATGCTTAGCATTGGGTCTGCTTATCCCTCTTCATCTGCTCCTCTCCCTGTTCTGTTTCTCTTAAGTAAATAAATAAAAATGTTCATTTCTTAGATTAATATAGTATTAGTTCTTTAGAGACAGAGACTATATCTTACCTGTCTTTAATTCTTCAGCAGCACCCAACGGGTATCTGATTCATAATAGACTATCAGCAAATATTTATTAAACTGACTTCTTAATGTTGTACAAATTATGAAGGATGAAAAACAAATAGGATGAGGCAGACAGTTTTATTATGTACATAAATTTATTGACTGATTAATTTATTAGAAGACTAACAGAAGCAATGTTGACAATTCTGAGGAATGATTTCTGTATAGGTAAGGATAGCTGCAACCCCAGGAGAGTGGTCAGCTTTGGTGAGGACTGGTTGGGAAGGAAGTGTCTCTGGACCTACTCTGCATTTACTAACTCTGTGCCTTCTTTTCCTCTTCAGTTGTCTGGGTTCACGTCTAAGATTGTTCCAGCTATCCAGAATGCACACAAGAATTCCGCTGGATCTGGAAGAGGAAAGGGACTGATGGTGCTAACTGAACCCATTTTGATTGAGACCTACACCGGGCTGATGTCATTCATTGGAAATCGCAACAAACTTGGCTATTCCCTTGCCCGGGGGAGTATTGGTTTTTGAGACTCTTTTTGGTGTATTAGTATGTCATCCATCAATATATCTTTATTGAAGATTCTGTTTCAGACCACGGTATTTTTAGACTGAAACAATTAATTACTTTTAAATACTATTTCATGATTTTGAATACTTAGTATTTTTAGGAAATCTAAAAGCTTGATTAGACTGTCAGATGAACACTTCAGACCTCATATAAGAATAATCAAATTTGGGCAGCCTGGGTAGCTCAGTGGTTTAGCGCTGCCTTCAGCCCAGGGTGTGATCCTGGAGTCCCAGGATCGAGTCCCACATCAGGCTCCCTGCATGGAGCCTGCTTCTCCCTCTGCCTGCGTCCCTGCCTCTCTCTCTCTTTCTCTGTGTCTCATGAATAAATAAATAAAATCTTAAAAAAAATAATCAAATTTCCTAAAACCAAAAAATAAGTTCTCTTGAGCTCATCAAATAATGTTACCAATGAATACCTGATCATAAACTGAGGGCAGACTCTCTGGGTTCTCTTATTCCTCCATCCTCTAAATATAGGTAGGTATTTTCTGGGTCTGGATCTCAAGCCCTTTGGTTCTGATCTTCTCTTTCATTGGGGTCTGACTGTATTAGTTTAGCTGCTCTTTTTATGAGGATGACTTCCAAATTCATATTTCCATCCCTAATATTTCTTCAGGATTTGCTTTTGTATTTCTTTCTGCTGATCATATATATCAGTGTTCCAATGGCCACTCACATGCAGCATCTTCAAAATCCTGGAGTTCTCTGTGGCATTTTTATGGTTCCAGTAATTGTCCCTGAAATCCATCAATTTTGCTATATCTAAATTCATTGCCAAATGATTTTGTATGGTATCGTATCTTTCATAGTCTGTTTGGGTTGTTATTATAAAATACCACAGACTGCATGGCTTATAAAAAAACAGAAGTTTATTTTGCACAGTTCTGGAGGCTGGAATTCAGAGTTCAGGGTTCTAGCATAGTCAGGTAAGGGCCTTCTTCCTGGGTTGCAGACTTCTTGTTATATAGTCACATGGTAAAGAGGCAATAGGGTTCTCCTGTGCTTCTTTTTATAAGGGCATTAATTTTATTCATGAGGGCTCTGCTTTCATGACCTAATCACCTCCCAGAGGTCCCACCTCATAATACCATCACATTGGGCTTTAGGATTTTAACGTATGAATTTTGAGGGGACACCAACTATCAGACCATAGCAGTACCCAATTTATGTGTGGCTTGGCATTGTACCCCAATGCCCAGAGGTCAAGCTTAAAGTTCACTCTTCTTTGAAAATTGGTCATGAATTCCTTCTCCTTCACATTTTCATAGGTATATATTATTAGATCAAGTCTTTTATTCTGTTCACCTGGATAATTTTGCCATTAGACTCTATTCTAATCCATCCTGCATTGGTTGTCAGATATCTAAAGCACAATTTAATCCTATCACTCCTTGCTCAAGAATTTTTAATGGATTATTCCTTTTGCAGTTTTTTGTTTAAACATTTATTAAACAAAATTTATTTTTTTTCCAATAGCAGACACTTCCCTTCTTTTGAAATCTGTTTTGGATTCCTAATATGTAAAATAGGTAGAAGTGAGGCCACTAAGATAGAAGTGGACATGGGATTGCCTCTGGATTCCTCTTTTTTGGGTCTCAGAGGTGTCCCCTGTAGAATGTCGATGGCTCCCAGAGGTTTTGAGAAGCATGTTTTCAAAACTACTGTCCGAACCTATTTTGTTTCCTTTGCTCTTTTCTCTCATATTTTCTTTTTCTTTCCCTGATGAATGTCTCATTTCAAACAACTCAGAAGATTATTTCACCTGTTCTCATCTCTTCAAGTTTTTCTTTCTCAGTTTTTCAATTTAATTTTTAAATTTATTTTGAAAAGAAGCTCTGAATGCTGAACACCATAAATATTATTATAATCAGCTTTTCAAGTCTGTCTCAAGAATCAAAGTTAAGACACCTTGGTTGGTATTCAAGTTAAAAATTCCAGCTATTTTTTTTTTTTTTTTTTTTTGGTAGGGAGGTTGTGCAGAGTGTATTTTTAAAGTCTTTTCTTCTAAAAATTTATTTCCTCAATTTCAAAGATTTGTCCTCTGATTCATTAACAAACATTGATTTGACGCAGGCATTCAAAACCCACGCCTTGAATAACTCTCGTTTCATTTTGTCTTTGTTTACTTCCATTAGGATTTTTCTCTCTCTCTCCCCCTTTCCCCTTCTGAGCACTCACTTCCCCCCAAATCCCCCACCTCATGATGGCAAATATTGTTATAGTCCCCAAGGCAGGGAACTTCTATTCAGACTGTAAAAGGAAATGTTGAAATCTTTCTCTGTCCTGTCAACAGTAGTGGAATGAAAAGTCGTTGGATTGTTTTGGCAATGGTTCTGAAGCAGGCATAATTGGCAAATTATTATAAGACTGCTGCCCGAAAATCCCTATTTGCCTCAAGATAGTGGCATTTGTTGGCAGAAGCATCTGAAATGTCCAGCACATTCTTTTGAATTACCATTTAAGGATCAGCCTGACAATAGACTTCTTTCTGCACTTCTTTCTTCCCTCATAACCCAGAACAGACTGTTCCCAAGTGACTTTCTAAAGGACACGGTGCAGCACTACCAATGCAAAAGGTGAGAGGAGGGAGATGTCTCTTAGCCCTGAGGTCTAGCTTCTAACATATAGGGTAAGCATTGAATAACACCAGAACTGTTTAATACAGAGAAGAATGAACTCAGAGATGACACGAGAATGCTTTTCACATTTCACAAAGACTGTCTAGTGGGATATACCATAAACTGATACATGGGACCTAGAAAGTAGGTTATGATCAAACAATGTGAGGATTCAGGAATCTGCAAGTCAGTTTAAGATAAGAAAGAACTTCTTATGGGTAGGGATGTCAAAGATGGGATGGGTTGCTCCTTGAAAAAGAGAGCCTGCCATCACTTGGTATTGTTCAAGCAAGGGCTAAGTAAGTAGATATTGTGAAAAGGATTGAAAGATGGGTGATTGATATCATACTTAAAGACTAGAGACTTTATGATCTTCCAAATAATGTTGCTAATGATTAGTTAATTAAATCATTTTTTTTCTTTGGAAAGAATTGAATCAGTCAAATGAAACCCTAGAAAACTTTCCTAAGATTTACTGTCCTCATCTGTAAAATGGAGACAGTGGTGCCTTTTCTGCCCACTTCATAATGATCTTGTGAGGACTGAATGAAATGAGATTAAATTATGGTATTAAATAAAAAAACAAAACAAACAAACAAACAAACAAACAAAGAACATTGAATATTTGCCTGTAGAGTGGTAAGACTTAGAAGCAGAAAGTAGGATAACATCCAAGGGAACTATATTTAGTTCCCTCTGAGAATTTTTCCTTGATCACTATGGACCTATTGACCATCATTCTCCCATTTGACACTTAGTGTTCTCATTTGGGTTCCTTGTCCATAAGCTCAACAGGAAATACAAACCGCAAAACAGGGGACCTACTATATGTCTGGGCTTTTCATTCAGATTGTCATCTGAATTATACCAATAAAGTTTCTGAAAGGGACATCATAAATTTGATTAGGAATAGGAGTATTTACAAGAGGTATTAAATACTGGGCATATCATCATAAAAATGTCATGTTTGGCCATCTTCTTTATCTGATCTTTATCCCATTCAGGAAATCCCACTACAAAATCCCTGATATGTCTCCTTTCAAAACTGCTTGAACATCTTTATCGACAGATTGTTTAAGGTCTCCTGATACATCTTAGGCAGTTCTGATGGTTAGTAAATTCTCCTTCATTTGATTTAGACCTGCAACATCCATCTGCCATCTCTTTCAGAAAAAAAATTTATTTTGCTGGCAAAGGTTTGGGTTTTCACAGCAGGATGTGGGATATTTGGGTACAGAGGCAAGATTGGTGGATTCTCTAATGTTTTCAAGAAGGGGAGCTGTCAAGAATTGCTAAGCCTGACCTTCAAGTGGGCAATTGGGCCTCTTTGGAGGCCTGACCTTTGGCCATTCTCTAAGGCAGAAAAGAGAACCAGTTGATATGTTTTAGATCTTTTGCCTTGAGGCCTGTTCTCCTTGTCCCCTTGCTGAAGCAATACCAAGAAGGCCAATGCACAGACCCTGGGGCTAAGGAGGCATAGAAACCATTCAACCCAATGCTTTCATTTCCACAGAACAGAAAGCAAAGGCCTAGAAACTTGGGGGGGGGGGTGGGGGGGGGGGGGGAATCGCTCAAAAAGCAGATGGTGGATTTTGGTACTGGAATTAAACTCTAAAGCTTCCAATTTCTTATCCCTGGCCCACTGCTGTTTGCATATATTTCCATTTCCAGAGAAAGGCATATCATCTAAATCAGGGCATCATAGTTGCTGGGCTAAATCTGAAGTAAGAAAACAATAGGTCATCCTTGTTTAAGGGGAATTTCCAGAAATTGCCTGTCTTTTCTTAAAGCTAAGGTCACTCATAGAACTCTCTGATTTCCTATCTGATCGAAAAGCCCAAACAAAGCTGCGGAAGCGGGCAGAGCCAGCAGATATTTTGTAAGGCGGCTTTACCTCTGCCTGGCATTTTGTGGGGCAGGAGAGGGGAGGGCAAAAGTATTAAATTTAGGCTTAAAAGCTCCTCAGAAATTCTTTACACACAAGAGACCAAGTTGGAGAAAAGAAGATGACTCGTGCCAAGGGGAAGAAAGAGAGACTAATGCCTGTGGTTTTCAAAGGTTAACAACAAAAAAAGCCCAAGTATTTGCACAGGGATGAATGCTTGTTGGCTCTTGGCCAACAATTATACAAGGGCTTGTGCCCACATCCTGTAGCTGTGGTTTAGGGACGCTGCTCATGAGTGACTTCTTATGCTTAGTGGCAGGAAACCTTAGTCACTGATGTGTAAACTCACCTTTGGTCTGCACCTCCCACAATGTGCTTCTAAGGCAGCTAGGGGCCAGGCCTCCAGATTTCCTCACGGATACCAGTTCCTCAGAAGCTAGGGAAGAACTCCTTCTGAGGCCTTGGAAGTAACTGAGACTTGATTCATACTTTTCTTATTCTACTGATTGCAGCAAGCCCTTAGAAGAATTCTGTAGCCTCAAGGAGGAATCATGGTATCTTCTGCTAAATTCTCGCTTCAGCCTAAAACCCAAGACAAAAAATACGTGAGCTAGATTTCATTTCAGGGCTGTGACCAATGTGAAATATGAGAAGCAAAGTCATGAGGTTGCGCCTGAGTCTAGATCTTGTGTCTGATGGGCTATTTGCTCTCAGTCCTAAAAAGATCTTAGCAAGCATCTCACAAGTCTCCTCCTGGGTGAAGCCACATGGAATTTGCAAGGAATTGTTCAAAAAGCAGATGGTGAATTTTTACCAAAACTGGGAGTAGATCCTACAGCTTCCAATTTCCTATTCCTGGCCCACTGTTTCTTCCATGTATCTCCATTCCCAGGGAAAGGCATGACATCTAAATCAGTGCATCATCGTTGGTGGGCTTAATTGAGGGGAAAAAACAATGGGTCTGGTGTAATTAATTCTTTGTAGGTAGATAGGAAAGAAGGATCAGGATGCTACATTATGAAAGGAGAGTATGTCAGGTTCTAAAGTTCTCTGAAACGACCCCCTTGCGTCTCACATCCTGTCAAGGATGCCTATGTCATCCGTCTTAGAAATTCCTTCTCTTTCTTTTTACATTCTGCTTACTCTTTATGGACTCACTGAAGCTGAGACTGGAAGGGACCTTAAACACCATCTACTTTAGCCTTCTACCTATTGCAGGAATGCCCTCAACCAAAACATGTACAGCAACTGCCGACCAAGCTTCTGCTAAAACATTTCCAAGGCAGAGAATCCTTAGCTTTCTATAGCAGCTAATTCTACTGCTAGGCAGCTACAGCAGGGAGAAAGTTTTTCTGAATGTTGTAACCAAATCTTCTTCTCTAGAAATTTATCTACTTAATTCTAGATCTTCCTCCAAAGTTACTCAAAATAAATCAATTTTGTATTCCATGTGGTCACACTTCAAGTAAATAAAGGCAGCTGACTGGTATTCTCTCCCAAAGAAGTGGTTTTGTTTTTTTGACACAAAAACCCCGGTGCTTACAACCATTCTTCATCTGATGGGTTAGATAGAGCCCTTTTTTTTTTTTTTTTAAGATTTTTAAAATTTACTTATTCATGAGAGACACAGAGAGAGAAAGAGAGAAGCAGAGACACAGGCAGAAGGAGAAGCAGGCTCCATGCAGGGAGCCCGACTCAGGACTCAATCCCGGGTCTCCAGAATCACTCCCCACCCCCCGGCTGAAGGCGGTGCTAAACCACTGAGCCACACAGGCCTGGGAGTTCATATATAGGCTGACCAGTGCAGGTTACAGTGCATTTTTACTTCATTTGCCACCACACTACTAGTAATGAAATCCAGGTTTCTTTATCATACTAGTTGTTTACATGAAACTTAGGGTTAGTTTCATACTGTATATAATGTTTTTTCTGATTTGGTAATCTCATTTAAGAAACAAATGAGGAGCGCCTGGGTGGCTCAGTTAGTTAAGCATCTGACTCTTGATTTTGGCTCAGGTCATGATCTCAGGGTCCTGAGATGAAGTCTTGAGTTGGGCTCTGCTGTGGGCAGAGAGCCTGCTTAAGATTTCCTCTCTCACTCTGCTCCTCCCCAACTCCAGCTCCAGTGCATGCATGCCCATGCACTAGCTCTGTCTCTCAAAAAATAAAAAAGAGACCAATTTAGTATGGATTACTCATAGTAAACCCATAGTAGTTTCTAGTAATTACTGATTTTCTTTCCTGACTTTTAAATTTATTTGTTAATTTTGTGGCTAAAGTATCTGTTTAACATTTATTCATAAATCATTAACAAATTTCCTCTTCTATAGTTTCTGTCAAGGATGTGCTTCTAAGGCAGCTTAGACAACATTATTTTTAAGTGTCATTTTTTTTTTTTTCCTGTCTCTAATTTAGAGGACACAGTAGGATGGCTACTATGATGGGCCATTGAGCCAAAGCAGTAATCAAGTATGGTTTGATCCACAGAGATGTTTAGCATTGGTTAGTTGATTGTTTTGTCTCTGAAACAAAAAAAGTTGGGCAGCCCACTCAAGTCTTACCTGATCTGTATAAGCAGAAGTGAATAGAAATATGACTTGAATCTGCACCTACCACCCCAGGATACTGTTATATTCACTTCAATGGCAGCTCCTACTGCCATTTCTGGTCAACAGAGGATAGTGACAATAGAGCCACATCCTAAGCATGTTGAGATTCCCCTCACAAATATATTTCTCATAGCTTTGATGAAGGAAGCATCTCTGGAATTTCATAAGGGAAATGGGGTCCTTTCAAAGGAGATGGGGTCCTCTCCTGGGCATTTCAATTTCATTCAATATATACTTCCTTTAGCCCCATGTTTTAGGCAATTAGCCAAACAAACTATTTGAGCCATTTTTAGGGGCTCATACACATTGAATCTTATAATCAATAATATTTTGTCTACTCCAATATTATATATCTTCCACTCTGTTCTAATATCCTTAGGATTGGTTCCCATTCATGTTCTCTGATTTTTTGTTAGTATAAATTGATAAAACCTCATAATTATTTTGGGGTATATTATACATTCTCACAAATCACACCGTTTTACTTACTTGTAAGAAACCTAATTTGGTTATTAGTCTACAAACAATGAGAATGGATTATTATACACTTAATTAAGTGCTGGCTTCAACTATACTATGGATGCAGATGTATGGAAGTTTCTTTTTTCCTTTTTGCTTGAGAAAAAAAAAAGAAAAAAACAAAACATTCCCTGACAACTGGTATGCTGGTGCTTTTGTTGTTGTTGTTTTGTTTTTGTTTTTCTTTTTATCTGTTATTAAAGATCATCAGGGCAGTTTGCTTTCAACCGTTGGACCACTAGTACACTTAGGGTTATTTCAACCTTCCAACTTATGTTATATTCTAGTCAAAGGGAAATTGATTACCTCTCTGTTCTATAAGACATCCCACTGGGCTGTTTCACTGATGATATACTGACTTAGCTAAGTGCACAGAAAGTAGCAACTATTCTAACACTTGTGTGACTCATGCAAGGAAATATATCGCCCCCAAATTCTGAGGCTTTTGTCATGAAAAATCACCAGTGTGGGGATCATTTGGTCTGGGACATGTTAAGATGCATGTCCAAAAGCAAATGGCAATTTTTTGTATAGGAATACGAAGAAAGAGCTAAAGTGCCTAATGGGGTTCTTTAGACTTTGGAGGCAATTGTATACCTCACTTGTGTCTGCTGCTTGAACCCATTGTACATTTAATGCAAAAGGTTGCTAGTTTTCAGTGGTGCACAGAAAAGGGGAAAGATCTGGAACAAGTCCAAGCTGCAGTGCAGGCTGTTTTATCACTTGGGTTATATACTCAGCAGATCATTGCTGCTTGAAGTATCTGTGGCAGGCTGAAATCTTGCATGGAAACTTTGGCCAGCCCCTGTAGGTAAATCACTGGATAGACCTTAGGAATTTTTTTTTTTTTTTTTTAACCTTAGGATTTTGAACAAAAATATTCCATTCTCTTAGATAACAATTTCCTTTTGGATAGATACTGGGCCCTAGTAGAGACTGAGCACTTGACCATAGGCCACCAAGTTGTGGTATAGCCTACACTGCCTTGGTCAGATCCACCAAGTCAAAAATTTGGGCATGCACAGCAGCATTCTATCAATTGGAGGAAATATATACATGGACCTCAAGCAAGTCCTGAAGTCACATGTAAGTTGTATGTGTAAGTGTCCCAGAAAACCATGATACATATTCCCACAACATTTTCTTCTCTCTCCAACCCACATCTATGGCTTTGTGGAGAGTTCCCTACAACCAGTGTGTTGGGGGAAATTCTTTGGACCTGATTTACAAATGGTTTTATATAACACGCTGCACTGGCTGAAAGTATGCAGTTGTGGTGCCTACTCCATTGGTGATCCTGGGAGACAATAGTAAGGAAAATTCCTCATAATAAGCAGAATAAATAAAATGCCATTTACATGTACTGCTTTACTACTACTTTCCATTTTATAAATGAAGAAACCAAAACCTGGAATAGTGATATGACCCAGTTAACTGCCATGCAGATCTCACTTAGCCACTACAGCTTTGTAACGGCAGAAACAGATGACATTTCTTCCATCCTGCCTATATCAGGTTTGGATTCAGTTTTACATGATTTAAGCCATTTCACTATTTTAAATGCAAAGTGTTTTTAATACGTGGAATTAAGTACTCACAGCATTGTTAGAAAGTCTGGAAGCATAAGCTCTAGGCTGGAACTCCAGAAGTGATTCCCAGAACAACACTGCAAAATCAGACCACCTAAGGATTAGTTATCTCCGCAATTAGGAAGCAATTAGAGAGTTGCAATCCCAACAGCAGGTACCAGGATCACACCCCTTGGCTACAGTCTAATGATCAGGAGCTTCCATTAAACCTGCTGGCTCCAGAGCTACATTGCATCTGCTAGGTCTGCACCAGCAAAATAAATGAGATCCTTTCTGCCCCCTTCCTCCTAGCTTATCCTGAAGCAGGATATGGGAACAACATTACATTTTTTTCCTCTTAATAGCAATTGCAAGAATTTATTGCATGTTTATAGGTACCAGGCAGTGTGCTAAGGTCTTTGCATTCACTGTATCAGTGAATCTTATAACTCTGTCAAGAATATATTGTTACAGACTCCATCTTGAAATGAAGAAAGCAAAGTACAAAGAGG
Source organism: Canis lupus dingo (assembly GCF_003254725.2). Taxonomy (NCBI): domain Eukaryota; kingdom Metazoa; phylum Chordata; class Mammalia; order Carnivora; family Canidae; genus Canis; species Canis lupus. Next base: position 21,558,049 of record NC_064276.1, read on the forward strand.
CAAAGAAACTTGTCTAAGACTGTTTATTTGTAGAGAGAAGACCTGGATTAAATTAGAACGTAATCACACCCAAAATCTAGCTACAAAGGAAACTGAGGTTGTAATATTTAGCTTTCTAACTTCTGCAGAACAAAAGGCCCACTAGAATAAGGTTAATTGTTGAACTGGCCATCCTACTGGATCCTCACTTATGTTAAAGATAACCACTAAACTATTTTCTCCTCTGCTTGACTGTGAAGTCCTTGAAGGCACCCCAATTTCTCCTTTAATACAGTATCTTACATATTATGCAATCAGTAAATGTGTTTTTATGATATCAATGCCATAGGCATTTGGGGTTCAACCCATTTCAGTAGTCTATGTTTAAGCTTCTGTAAAACTACTACCTTTTTGTGATCTGGTTTTACAGAGCAGCAGCCCAGCTTAGGCTTGCTCCCTGACTTTAGAAAGAAATAGTATTTTGATTTTAGCAAAACCCTTCTTATGCTCCAGATTTTGTTGTGGTTACATCAAAAACACATAGCAATATTCAGACTGTATCATAGTTATAGAAAGTGAGGAATGGCATTTTACTGGGGTTAAAAAAAAGATCATAAGACTATCTGAGTGATGCCCAGAGGGTCAGTCAGGAGCATGCTGGTTTTAGAACAGAATTCAGTTAGTAGAAGTAAGGCCACATCTAGAATAAGCAGAACATGATGACCGGGTAGATACTATAGCCAGAAGAGGTGCATCGAGAAGAAATGATGAACTGAGGTTCTCCCAGACTGCCAATGGTTTCAGGAAAGTGACCTGCAAGCAGTGGAGACCAGCCAACTGATTCTAGTGACTTCTCACTAAAAGTGAGTGACTTCAATAGTATGGGTAGGGAATATACAAAGTAAAAGTGACTCATGGGAAATACAATGTGTGAAGATTTGGATAAGTTGAGTATGAGAGCTATGGGACATCAAGTGAAAATATTCCTATCTAACCAGCAGGTGTATGTGAAGGTGTGTTGTTCAGGAGAGAAGATCTTTGGCTAGAGATAAAGGTCAAGGAGTCATCCAAGAATGAGCTGTAGTTACCGCCTTACATGTAGATGAGATTGTAGAACTTTCTGTAATAATGGAAACCATAATTCTGTGCTGTTAGACACAGTAGCCACGAGTCATGAATTGTGGCAGATGAAACTTAGAAACTGAAATGTTTATTTTATTTTAATTAGCTAAATTCCATATAGCCATGTATGTCTAGTGGCTATCTTACTGAACAACACATATAGAATGAAGAAAAGAGATGGCTGAAAATGAAATTATTTTTTTTAAATTTTTTATTGGAGTTCAATTTGCCAACATTTAGCATAACACCCAGTGTTCATCCCGCCAAGTGCCCCTCTCAGTGCCCATCACCCAGTCACCCCAAACCCCCACCCACCTCCCTTTCCACTACCCCTTGTTCATTTCCCAGAGTTAGGTGTCACTCATGTTTTGTCACCCTTACTGATATTTTCACTCATCTTCTCTCTTTTCCCTTTATTCCCTTTCACTAATTTTTATATTCCCCAAGTGAATGAGACCATATGATGTTTGTCCTTTTCCAATTGACTTATTTCCTTCAGCATAATACCCTCCAGTTCCCTCCATGTCGAAGCAAATGGTGGGTATTTGTCATTTCTAATGGCTGAGTAATATTCCATTGTATACATAGACCACAGCTTCTTTATCCATTCTGAAAATGAAATTCTTAATAAAATGTTGAATATCTGAGGTTATCTTAATGTCACCAAAGACAAACAAGAACACATGACTTTCTGGATTATTTCTTTTTTCTATTTTATCAAATGTTAAAGAAAGTCAAACGATACAGAAGAGCTTCTATGGAAACCAACACCTTCCCAACTCATCTCCAACTTCTGACTTAGTGGCAACTTATTTTCAGAGCCTTCCTGGTTCTGCTGGTAGTTACCTTGATAACTCTGACAAATATGCTTTTATTCCTATGTACTGATTTATCAACATCAGGTATTATCTATTAACTTCCTATATGAAAGAACCAGAGTTAATTCACATATACTGTACGTTACACTTTCCTTGTCTCCTTAATTGTTCATTATTTTCACTTTTCTTTTGATTGTATTTCTAACTTAAATGATATGCTTTCACTTTGATTTCACTTTAGTTTCACTTGAGTTTTTATCTTATCTCCCCTCTGTGTCAATGAAGATGTTAGTGAGATAATTTAGCTTTTCCTGGCAACTCTTATTTTTTGTCTTTTGTCAAATATGTATTTGTTTTTACATATCCATTAACGTACTGTTCTGGAGTCATGTTAAGTATGTCACCTTCATCTGTGTACTTAGTAATTTTGTGGAAAGCAGTGATGGAAATCACTTCCTTGTGGAAGGAGGAATGTAAGACAGATGATCTGCTCTTTAGCTTTAGTCCTTCATCTTCGTTGGCAAAAATAACAACTCATTATCTATAAGTCTTCAAACTTGTATATTTTATTTTAGTGATTCTCTCACAAGCCCATCAATTATTTATATCCTGTTTTGCAGAGAAAGAAATCAAATAGAAATAAATAGAATGACTTGACCAAGGACATGTAACTGAGAAGTAGGTATATTGAGAGTCAGTTAAGGTTTTCTGATGAGATAGCACCTCATGAATCTGTTCTCAGTAAGGTTTTCTAACCAGCGAAGTTTAAAGAAAAATTTATGGGTTGGGTTTCTTGTTTCAGGTTTACAATCCATTGTTCATGTTGGAGTGAAGAAATTTGAAGCTTGTGTACTGTGACCACATTTTCTTTCAAGGAACTGTAGAAATGCCTCCAGGCATCTGGGTGCTTCATGAACTCAACTTGGCAAATGCTTACCTATGGGTAAAGAATCATCTAACATTAAAGTAACATTTAGCAAGCACTCCTATGCTAGTATTAGGGTTTGGATATTTCATATATGTTATCTTTTTTAACCCTCACAGCAACACTCTCAGTAGAGAATATTTCAGAGATATAATTGAGTAGTTGGGATTTTAATCATTCATCACTACAATTGAGTCCTCTCTTTCTGTGAAATGGGCTAGAATAACCTCTCTCCCAGATATATTTCACCAATGTGTATGTTTGGAAGATGAATTGGATTTGGTAAAATCAGATGAGATTAAGTAGTTTGGTTGCTTGGGAGATAAACAGTATACAAATATAACAGTGATGAGTAATAGTGAAGTGTTTTAAGGCTTTGCTCCTGTTACTAGCAAGGGGGTTGACATTGAGAAACTATTCCTGTGCACAAAGTAAAATACTCTGAACACTTTTCTGTAATGCCCAATTCTCATGAGGATGGTCCTAGAAAGGTTGTACAGTAAGGATGACTTTCTGACCCATAAACCCTATTCCAGATAGGTCTTGTCATTTTTAGTGATCCTATGGGGAATGCAGTCTTATTAAATAGGTATCATAGGCAGGGGACAGATCCAAATTTCATTCAGCTTATATATAAGACATAGGCACTCTCTTTAAGAAAAAATAACATAACATTATAAATACAAAATTAGGCACAAAATCAAGTTTTTGAATGACAAAATATATCCAAATCAATTACAAAAAATTATAGCTATTACAAACCTGACAATACTACAAAAACTAAAAAATCCAGAAAATAACATAATACCCTTATTAGTTAACATCCTTATCCATATGCTGTACACTTGAAACTAACGCAACATTTTATGTCAATTATGCTTCAATTAAAAAAACACACCTTTAATACTTTATTCAAATGCATTATTGACAGCACATTGGTTGAGTACCTCTTCTTATAACAATACATTTTAATAATTGTTCTCTTTAAAGAGTAGATAATTCCATTTTTCCTCAGTTGATTGAAATGTATTTTTACAAAATTGTTATTTCTAGTTAGACAAGTTTCATTTGGCTTCATGGTTTATCATTACTAATGAAAAATATCTATTACAGTTTCTTCCACCTGTGAGATATGAGTTTGGAAGAATTTTCAGAACACCTCCTAAATCCATGGGTTTTTAATCTTGTTCTTCATTATCCTCAAGTTTCCTGTGCCAGATGTCTTAGGGTCCATTTGTATGACCAGAAAACTGAATTTTGGCCATGTCCTCCTTTTGAATCTTTGTGCTAATTAGTTGTAGAAGTGTTGTTGGAGGCCAGGCCTATATCAAGATAAACAGCAACTTCGGTCTGCAGAAGAGTGACTGGGAACCACATAATTATATCTCACTAACCCCCCAACTAAATGTTAACCTACCTCAACTTCCCCTTAGCCAGATCCCACAAATGCCCATAGCTTCCATCTGGAGGGGAAATGAGGATGGAAGGCAGAATAGAAAAGAGCAGCATTCTTCACCAATTGTAGTTAAAATGTCTTACTTTTGAAAATGAAGGAAAGAAGAAAGAAAGAAAGAAGAAAAAGAAAGAAAGAAAGAAAGAAAGAAAGAAAGAAAGAAAGAAAGAAAAGAAAGAAAGAAGAAAGAAAGAAAGAAAGAAAGAAAGAAAGAAAGAGAAAGAAAGAAAAAGAAAGAGAAAGAAAGAAAGAAGAAAGGAAAGAAAGAAAAGAAAGAAAGAAGAAAGAAAGAAAGAAAGAAAGAAAAAGAAAGAAAGAAAGAAAGAAAGAAAGAAAGAAAGAAAAGAAAGAATTCAGAAAGAAAGAAAAAAGGAAAGATCAACAGAATACATTGCTAAGATTCCTGTCACAGCCTTGGAAGGGACTTATTAAAGGAAGTATTTTGAATTTAATCTTTATTAGCTTCACAGTAAAATCTACTCTCACCCTAGGATGGTGGAAGGAGTAACAGATTTGTAATACAAGACCTTGGTTGTAGTCCTGGCTTTCCTACTGATTCACTATAAGGTCCTTGGACAAGTTATTAACTCTCTGATCTCTCAGTTATTCCTTAAAAAAGAGAGAGAGAGAGAGAGAGAGAATTTTGACTAGATTACACCCAAAGTTTTCTTATCCCTCTGACATACAGTTATATCAAATAGAACTGGCTGCAATAGCAAGATCCACACAGATGGGGGCCTTCCTGTTTTCACAAGTTCAGGGCACATAGCATCTAGGCCTAAATTCAAGAGACAAGAAGCAACCATAGCCATTTCCACTTTGTTCTGCAAGTGGCTGGCTTGTTTTTCAAGAATGCAGTCTGACAGCCCTTTTTAAGGAAAAAGGTGTAGCCTTTCAGGGACATTAGTTCCCTTTGCATCCCAATGATCTCCTTGTGAGTCATTAAATGATTGATGAAGGGCTCGTTTCCATGGTGACCGCTTCAGCCCTTCCCAGCAGCTGGAGAGCTTAACCCAACCCTGACACAGCTTCCTCAGTAGGGCTGGGCATCCACTTAAGCAAAGCATTCAGGGCAGGACTTGACAGCTCTGCACTTTGGGCCTTGGAAGGGATTCCAGAAGGGAGAAGGGTGGGAGCATGGTGAAACCACTCATTTGTGCTCTCATTTTTTCCATGGGTTAAGGTCTCGAGGGGTATGTCCTAGCTAGATAGGAACGTTAATAGTAGAGAAGTCTTGAGAGGCCCTCCATTGCTGGATGAAACATTTCTTGGTGGGTGGGGCTGACCAGTGAGTCTTCCTATACCATTTGCTTTTGACTTTCATAGAGAAATCTCTTAACTTCCCTGGTCCACTGGGCTGAATTTGCTGCATTTCGATCTCAATAAAGTCTGCCTCTGTACCATAAGTTGACTCGCTGATCGTTTTTGGATTTGACCTCCTCTAGCTGCCTTTTCCCCAGGTCTGTCAAAATGAACCCAAAAGCCATCTGCTTGAATGGAGAACCATGCCTAAAAGTTAACAGGCGGTCACAGCTGTGTTAGAGGATTCAGGCGTGAGTACATTCTAAAATAGAACTCAGCCACAGAGGGCACGGAGACATGCTGTGCTCAACAGTGCCAGAGAATGTGGCCCTGAAGCTTGGGTTTTTCACGCCTCAAACTCATTAAACCCCCAGCCTACACATCATGTCCCTCCAGAATCTCTGGCTTCCTTCCTTTAAACAGAACACCGTTTTCTTCCTCAGGTAGCTTCAACTGGTCCTTTCCCAATTTGGTATTGATATTACTATTCATCCTGAATTTTCTGAATGCCAAGATTATAACAGTAGGGAACAGAATGTCCCTATGGAGGAAAGAATTGCTCTAACGATTAGAATTAATGGATTATAGGCATGTAGAGCTGGAGGGGATCCTAGAAATCATGTAATTCTACCACTATCCTCCTATCATTTGGGCAAAAGAAGAACCAAAGATCACACAGTGAGTTTGGGTTATTACCAAGAAAGTGGAAACTGATTCCTTGCCGTGTGTTTATTTCTATTAAACCATTTCAAAATCATTATTTTTAACACTGAGCAATTATGTAAAAGTACTTAAGTTTTATAGAAGTAGGTACCTAATATACAACTAGCCAGTTGTCTTAATCTTTTGCTTTGGTTTTAGAGTAGAGCCTGGTCTAGAAGTGTCAAAGAAATTACCCCCTGACATACACAAAAATCCGGGACATTTGTTTTCATTATCCAAATCTCTACATACATCCATCATAGTTCGTAACTAGATGCACTGATGCATTCACATATTCATTCAACAAGCCATCTGACTGTGGACTACTGACTGCTGACTGTGTGCATGTGCTATTTCTGGTACTGTGGGGGTACTGGGAAAGGAAATATGGGAAAGCCAGGGTTGGGTTCCCAGCACAAAAAGAGAACATGACTTTTATTTCCACACTCTGGGACTCTAGAATAAGATGGATTGGGATACCTATTTTAAAAAGGTAAAAGATTTTTAGGGAAGGAAACAGAATGATTAAATCAGGATATTACACAGAAGCCTTTTAGGAAGGGTCTTAAAGGATGGGTAGGAATTTTACATGTGCACAACAGTAGAAGAGCAAAATTCTAAGATGGGGAAATAGTGTGGACACAGCATGGAGAAGGGAGGGCATTGAGGGTTTGGGCTCCAGTTGTGGCCAGCTAAGTGAGGAGGAGGAAGAAGCACAAAGCTCTACTCAGAAAGAGGGGATTCTCAAAGAGTTATACCTAAGTTTCTAGGTGTGAATTCTCATATCTGGAAAAAAAAAACCCAAACAGGTAAGATTTTCATATTTTGAGACTTCCTCATTGTAGCCATTTCCCTATAAAGAAGTCTCAATGTCATGGGGCTTGCGTAGGTTCAAATCCTGGCACTACCACTTGCTAACTGAGACTTTATGCAGCTGACCCAATCCTCTGTGGTCCCTCCCTTCCTCCCTTCCTTCCTTCCTCCCTCCCTCCCTCCCTCCCTCCCTCCCTCCCTCCCTCCCTCCCTCCCTCTTCTTTCTTCCTTCCTTCCTTCCTTTCTTTCTTTCTTTCTTTCTTTCTTTCTTCTTTCTTTCTTTCTTTCTTTCTTTCTTTCTTTCTTTCTTTCTTTCTTTCTTTCTTTCTTTCTTCTTTCTTTCTTTCTTTCTTTCTTTCTTTCTTTCTTTCTTTCTTTCTTTCTTTCTTTCTTTCTTTCTTCTTTCTTCTTTCTTCTTTCTTTCTTTCTTTCTTTCTTTTCTTTCTTTTCAGTAGGGAATAGAATGTCCCTCTGGAGGGAAGAATTGCTTTAATTATTAAAATTAATAGATTATAAGCATGTAGAGCTGGAGAGGATCCTTATACAAGGTGCATGTAAAAATTCAGATGACATAAATCATGAAAATTTCTCAGTATATATAACATATTAATATTTAAGTTCTTTCCTCTGACCTCAGCCTGGGCATGAAGACAGGTATGGCAACCTGATTGATTGGATCACTTCTTGAGACTTGGGTTTAATTGTTGACACACAAAAGAATCAGTGCAGTTATTTGCAATGTGCTCAACTGTCTTGGTTTCTCCAGGGCCAAGGAATTTCCTGGGATAGTCCTAAGTAAATGGATGGTTGATTACCCCACCGTTCTATTTAAAAGTGGAGGCTTCGGGTCCAGACCATCTAGGGCAAAATTTTATTTTTGACATTGCCATATGCATAACCTTGAGCAAATTACCCAACATTCCATGCCTCAGTTTCTTCATCTGTAAAATAAAGACTAAGATAAAAATGCTGACTCATAAAGTTATAATGAAGATTGAATAAGTTAATGTTAGCTATTATTTGTAGTAGAAGATGACAAAGGCTATATGTCTCTAACTTCCTTAGATAATAATTTACAAAATAGCTTGTTGAAAAGAATTAAATTAATTTCTACTTGTGTCCTTACACACTATTTTCACAAGGGATTTGATGGCAGGAGACCCTCCTCTAGATGTCTCTGGCACCCTGGGCTTGCCCTGTCCTCACGCTTATTGCACGATGTTGCTTGGCCTTTTGCACCCTTAGGTGGAAATGGAAATCTGTAAAAGCATTTGGTGTGGGAGGAGAATGAATCTCATTTCTTAGATTCTTTCCACCCCTCACCCCTACCCTGCAGAGGGCAGTGTGGCGAGGTAGAAAAAAGCACAGGGTTGGGTAGTCAGGACACTAGGTTCTGTCACAGGTTTAACCTTGGCCTGGTGTTCCCGTCTCTGCATCTCAGTTTCCTAATCCTTTAAATGAGGGGGTTGGGCAGCATGATCCTGGGGGTCCTTTAAATCTGAGGGCAAACACTGTATGGAAGCATTCTCTTCTGTTCCTTTCTTTAGCTCAGGAAAGGGAGAAGAGAGAAGCAGACAACAGTCTCCTTGCATTTTCCAAAATGTCTCCTGATCTGAAAGAGCAGAATTCTGAAGGCTTACACAAAGGCTAGTAGGCTCTGCCCCTCTAATTATGGCCCATTAAGGCCCCAGATCCCTCCTGTCTGCAGAATGTGCTCTTTAACATTCTCCCTGGCAGTGCCTTCGCCCAGGACACAAGCCATTGCACTCACTTCTGTTGATGTTTATGTTGAGAAAGTAGATAATCCTCACTGCCGTGACAAGTTGATTGAAGCAAGTAAAAACCGAATAGGGTTTAGAATTCTAATTGCTGACAGATTCATAATGGTTTGTGAGCCTGGTGTCTGCCTGGCTGCCTCACTGTTGAGAACAAAGTGTGAAGTTAAAGAGTATATTGTTTCTGGTATGAGATTTCTCAACCCAGGATTGTTTCTTTTTTGAATGGAGGTGTGAAAAAGAAGTGTGGCTTTCTAAAAATCATGAAGAAAAACATCCACAGCACTTAAAATAGGGGGAAAAAGACAACCAGGTGGGGTTTTCCAGTGTAAAGGTAACTTAGGGGTGGGTGTAGGGGGAGGGCATCTGGGTTCTCACTGAAGGAGGATGCTGTATCATTTGGGGCAAGTCATGTGGCCTTTTTGACTTGTCTGTTAAATGAGTGTGTTTGATTTAAATTGTTTACAATTTTGTTATGTTACAGTAGTTTTCTGCCAACTATTTCTAAGAAAAATAATATACAAGTGGACAAAATCAGAATAGTTTTGACTGAAGTATCCTTAAACCTTTTGAGCTAGTAGAGAATTTGTATTATCTGTTGATATCTATATGTGCAGATGTAATTTTACACACAGACTACAGGGATTTAAAACCTTTTTCTAATACTCGCTCTCCCTGGGTTGACAAGGAGGACAGTGAGATTTGGGGGATAGGGAGAAGTATTTCAACTATATATGCAACGTTTTATTTCTTACAATAAAAATATTTGAAATAAATATGACAAAATATGAACAGTTCTCAGACAGATATGGTGGGAAGCACAGGTGTTATAATAGTTAAATACTTTTTGTGCATCTATTTCTCTGAATTAAGCATTGAGTTGACTAAATATTTATTATCCCTTCAAATTCTAATATTTTGTGATTTTATAAGATATTCTCTTTGTACTTCAGCCTTCTCATTCATAAGATCAGAAAGTAAGTCCAGGCTATCTCTAGGATCCTTTGAATCCCTAAATTCTATTTCTGGCAAGAAAATAATAACAGGATGGCTAATTGACAGGGTAGGTGGAACCTATTATTTTTAGCCAGTATGCTGGAAGACTGTATTGAGACCGGCTTGAAAAGAAACATGGTAATTTTGTCTTCTTTGCACTTTCCAGTAATTCTATATAGATATATAGATCCCAATTGCTCATTTTAAAATCTAACATTTGGCAATTACCTGCAGTATTTCTTTGCCTTTGCAGAAATCACCACTTTGATTACGAAGAAAGTGGTGGTTATTTGAGAGGAGTAATGGACCCTTGGAAGGATGTGTGGTTTGGGCATTAGAGGATCCAGGATTTTGGTCCTGTCTGTGGTACTCTCCACCTGGGAAACTTTGGACTATTCACTTTAACCTCTTGGGGCCCTGGGTTCCTCATTTGTAAAGTGAATGGCTTGTTTTGAAAAGTGAATGACTTGAATTATGTAATATTTAAGGTCTCTTCTGTAAGGAAATTTAAAAATGAACATTTTACTTGAGAATGAAACAACTCTGGGAAGAGATATGAGACAAATAGCAACAGATCAGAATCCCATAGGTAGAGCTCAGTGATTCTAGTGCTTAGACCAGCTGTGGCTAGTCTTTAGATCATCCAGGAGACAAGGACAGTACCATTCTTTAGTCCTTTCTCTCTGGACTCATTTATGTCATCTTCTCTTTAGTATTTATCCCATTACTGCTTTGGTCTTGTGCTATTTTGGTTCCTGTGTCTTAAATATTATTTTTCTTGATGCTCTGATAATTCTTATATTCATATATATATAATATAGTAAATATTATAATATATATTATATTTATAGATTTATATAAATAAGTATATATGTATATTTGTTTGTTTTGGCAGCTTCTAAACACTTATTTTTAGGAGCATCCCTGAAATATGCATATCTCAAAGTTTTGGTGCTGTAAATCCTTTAGGTATTGGCTAGAGCTAAAAAACGGTTTTATTCCACTTAAAACAGAATATAGAATGCTTCTTCCCCTAAATAAAATTTAGTTTTCTACTATAATTATTGTACTATTTTGTCTTTTTTATCTTTCTCTCACATCACTCTGACTTTTTTAGAATCAACTTTTGAATTTATACTAGTCTTTCTCCAGTAGGATGGTGAGAAGCTTCAGGCACATTACAAGCTAATAAATTGACAGTTTCTAGATTAAAGCAAATGCAGAGACAATGATTAAAGAGCTTCTACACTAGTAAAGTGAATAATAAGCACTCAAAGATTGTCCTTGGATAAAGGCTCCCTGTGGGCATATTTCAAAGTCCATTCAGTGGCCAGGGGTTGGAGAGCTCTTCTAGAAGAAGAACATACCATAAATCACTTGCTCTTCAGATTTTTTTCTAAGGAAACAGAGACCAAAGCCATGACTCAAGCTCGCCAAGACTTTAAACCTGTGGTTCCAGGAAGTCTAAGAATTTTGAAGCTGAGACCACTGAGTTATGTTTCCAATATCAAAAGCCAACTGAATGTTGATACTGCTCTGGCAACCCCAGGGCACTAAAATGGGTTGGTTCTTTACCATCCTCTAGGTCTTTTCTTTTCTTTTTCTTTCTTTTTTTTCCCCAATCATGACTTCCATTCTATATTATGGATAATGGTGTAAACTCAGAAAAGGGCACCTATTGGCCATTCAAAATTTAGCAAACATATTAGCCATTTTTAACATTGAATCCTTTTGTTAGCTTTTAACACCTGCCTTTTCAGAGCTGTTGATTTTTTCTTTTAAAGATTTTTTTTTTTAACTTATTCACGACAGATAGAGAGAGAGGCAGAGAGACAGGCAGAGGAAGAAGCAGGTTCCATGCAGGGAGCCCGACGTGGGACTCGATTCCCGGTCTCCAGAATCACACCCCAGGCTGAAGGCAGCGCTAAACTGCTGGGCTACTGGGGCTGCCAAGAGCTGTTGATTTTTTAATGAAAAGTCTCACCCTGATCAGCTTAAAGTGTAATTGACAGAGAGAAAACATAACCTGGATGATTGTCACTGCTGATAGACCATGAAGAAGACAAAACCTGATGACAGTGATGTGAGGGGAGAAGTTCCAAAGTTATTGTATTTTCTGATCCACTGACAGTCAACAAGTGTTTATGGAAATCACTCTGTCACTGGATTTTCAACCCAACCCCCAGGAAAGAAGACTGAGAAAGTGAGGGAGAGGAGGAGAGATTTGGAATTATCCCTGAGATAGATATCCCTGTTTTTCTGCAGGCCATCTCTGAGAAATAGAATGCCTTGATATTAGAAATGAGGAAGGGGATTATTAACCCATCCTTCTCATTTAAATGCAAGGAAAGCTTCAGGCAGCAAAAGCCCATGATCCCAGAGTCATTGAGAATCAGAGTTGGAATTTATGGTTTTTGTTGTTGTTGTTGTTGTTGTTGTTGTTTTATTCCTGGGCCTATGTTAAGCTTTAGCTTTGCAGACAGACTGCATTGATTTAAATTCCAACTCCTTGTCTTAAGAATTGTGCATTTTGGAGGGCACCTGGGTGGCTCCGTTGGTTAAGTGTCTGCCTTCAGCTCAGGTTACAATCTCAGAGTCCAGGGCTCAAGCCTTAAATCAGGCTCCCTACTCAGTGCTAAGTCTGCTTCTCTGTTCCCTGCCCTTCCCCCCCGCCCACTCATGCTCTCCCTGTCTCTCTCTTTCTCTCTCCCTCTCTCTCTCAAATGAATAAATAACATCTTAAAGAAAAAAAAAAAAAAAAGAAACTTGAGGCTCTACATTGCCCTCTGATTCTACAGATACATCCCTTATCCTCAGGATAAGGCTCAAAGGTGGGCATTGGTAGATGTTCGCAGACTCTTTACCCTTCTCACTTTCAATTTACCTGCCTCTTGTTCCCCTCCCCAAGGTTTGATCAATCGCACCCTACATATATAAACAATCCATGATCTCCCTCAACTGTAGGGCTTCACAAAGGCCTGACACCTGCCTTCTCTCTCTCTTCTCATGTGTCTTTTCCTTGTTAATTCCATTTACTCTTCAAGTTAGTTTAGCTCCACCTAGGCAGCCCCTGAATAATCTGTACTTACTTTTCTCATATTCTTCATGACACACATTTGAATTTCCAGCTTCACAGGAAGTTCTCAAGTTCTCTATCCAACTTGAGTAGATATAGGCCTTTAAGGTCACAGACTATAGTTTATTCAGGTTTATCCTCAGCTTCTAGAATAATGTCTGCCATGGGGTAGCTTCTCAATAAATATTTGTCAAATTAAGCAAATGACTCACAGGATTCCTTTTCCTACACAAGGAATTTTGCAGTCTGAACATAATGAAAGGTTTTCTTGTACTCTAGTTGCTGGTAAATGGGAGTTTACAGGTCAGTAACAAAATCACTGAGGCAGCACTTTCCCAAGAGGGACCCATCCAAACCCCTGACTTCACATGAACAGGGTTTAGGAGATAGCATTGCCCTTCCCTGAGAGAGACCTGGAATATCAACAATTAGGCCATGGGAAAGAGAGGAGAATAGTGATTAGGTCTCTCTGCTAAGCAAGCGACTTGAAGAAGTATGATTTCCATTGTCTCTCCGGGTAATCCTCCCTTACATTTTCTCATGATTGCCTGCAATAAGATTTCTTAATCGTTCGAGGGGTTTAGAGTGTGATCCCTTGAATGTATAATTATCTCCATTATTCAAAACAAAGAAGACGCGTGCCAGTCAGAAAAAAAAATAATAAAAATAAAAATGTAGCCTCCAGCAGAAAACCAAGTTCGACTCCTTCCCCCCAACTGCTCCCCCTCTTCACTCCCCCTCCTAGATTCTCTCGTTTTTGTCTTTTCCCAGTGCCCTCCCTCACATCTCACCTTGGCAGCTCTGGGTTGCAGCTGCAAGGTGGGTGTGAGTACAAGCAGCAGGTGGTACCCAGACTGATGGGGTGGCGGGGAGCAGCATCCGGTTCAGGTCAGAAGGTTACACAGGGCCAGGTCACATGACAGGGCACATGCGAGGGCAGCATGGATTCCCCACAGCATCTTCATAATTAGTTTCAGTGTTTTTGTTTTGTTTTGTCTATCTTTTTCCTCCTCTCCTTAGGAGACATTCGTTTATGCTGAACCCCTGCAACAGTGACTCTTCTTACCATGGCTTGCACAGTCGCTGGCTTGTACCCTATGATCCTGGGACTCTGGAGTACCGAGTATAATGAGAAAAGCCCCTACATGATGACATTCGGGTGATTCTCAGTCCATGGGCCATTTAAAATCAGGTGGCAGGCCATGTTTTGCCGGTTCCTTATCTACACCTTAGTTCTCAAAGGAGGATCTATATAAAAGGTCAAGGGGAGCATCTGGTATAAATACACAGCAACACACTTTGTTCCATTGATCTGAATTGCCTTTCTGTCACAATATTTAATTTACTTTGAATTTCAAATGCAATTAAGGCCGGGTGTGGGAATTTTTGTTTATCAAAGGGAGTTTGTAAAGACTGGAAGTCTTTTGATTTTGAGTTTGAGTTTGATTATCTCCAAGGCCTTCACATTCATACTCTGTAAGCCCTTGGAATAAGTTGCGGATGATCTTCAGCTTCTTGCGTGATTCTGGGCCACTGTGGACCAAACAACATTTGTTAAATTTCATTTATGCACGGCCATGACAGGGAGCTGAGGCATGAATAATACAGAAGAGTGGATAAAAACATCATTTACACTGCTTGCGACTTTAAAATACATCATTGGTGTTTTTCCTCTGAAGATTTACTTTCCTAATCCCTTTTGCTGATGTGAAAATGAGTTTGCATTACCTGAGCTCAGAGTGGGTTATGGTGGAACTGGGGTGCAGAGGAGAGATGTGCCAGATATGCAGTAAAAGCAACACCCTGGCTAACACTCTTCCTCCTTGATGCCTTTTGTCTTACCCACCTGCTGAGATTTTTATTTTTCACCAGCTCCTTCATTACACCCACTCATTGGAGCCATAATACTGTCTTTCCCTTTCTGATCATGTATCCTTTGCTTGCCCCATGTTCTGGGACTTCCCTGATGTCTCCCGAGTGGCCACATACCCTCTTATTCACCTGCCAGGACCTAGAAAACATAATTTGAATATCAATCAGTAAGGAAATTACTAATAATGATGTGTCAATTTCAACATTTTTATAGTTTTAAGGTCCTCTTACAGTGGAAATTTGCCTTGGCTTGCACACCAGTAGAGGTGGAACAGCTTGCTACTCTGGCATGCATTTTTTCATAGCATCTTATTTTTTTATCCAGGAGAATGCCAACACATTCCAGTTACTCAGACTGCTGCAACATGTGAATGCATTTTACACAGACCTACCCTTCCTCTTCTTCACCATGGTGGGCCTGCCAGGATAACCTCTGAACATGTATCCCTAGGAGATGCCCTGTCTATATGGTGATACAATTCTGTGCAGGACCAGTAATTACTATCGGAGATCTAAGGGGCCAACATGAGTTCTTATAACTTACACTCACCTGGACAGGAGGTAAGTCAGACAGGAGTAATGAGTCCTGTGATTTTACCTGGATGGAGATTAATGATATAGGAAGAAGGTATCCTACAGGGTCTTCTGAGCATGTCTCTTGGGATTCTGTAGCAGGAATACCTCGATTTAAAGGCTGGGGGTATGGGAATTCTAGATTATAAATTCTTACTAACCCCTCCTTCCTGGCAAGGAATTCAAACGCTCCTATTTTCTGGAACAGTGAATAATATCTTAAATATTAATCTACGAGCTCATCTCCTTCCAATTTCTTGGATCCTGGGGCTATTCTCTATAGTCTCAGGCCTTCAGGATGAATTGTTACTGCAGAAGCTCAGACACCAGAAAGGAAAAAAGCCTCTTCTTTTTAGTTTCAAAATAGGTTTTTTGAAGCCAATAGCTGAAATTTAAAAGAAAGAAAAAAATGTCAGAGAAAATCCTGTGGGACTTGTAAGAGACTGGGTGTTTTAGAAATCAGTAATGAAAATTTTGGCATGGATTGATTTTGGCATAGAGGTGTTAAGCATGGAACGGTCCTCCATATTAATCATGAGGAGTTAAAAATCTGGGGATGAGGAAGAGAGGTGGCCAAATTAGTGAGAAGCTCAGGAAGTTTTCTAAGGAAGTGACTCCCCCACTCAGCAGTTAACTTGAAAAAGTTGAAAGGTGAGTGGGTAAATATTTCCCTTCCCTCAGATGAGGTGATCTGAGATTACAACTGACCAAGAGCCTACTTCCTGAACGGATTCCGGGAGCTTACCTTGCCCAGCACTGATGAGGAATGGTGCTGTGTCATGTCTGGACAAAAAATACCAAAGACATGCCCCAGAAGTGTCTGCCACTCCAGAGTGGTGTGGAAAGAATCCAGAAATCACCCATGCATCTCTTTGGAGGGCCCAGAGACAGTAGCCTGTGGATCTGGAAAAGTCTCCGGGTCAGCAAAAAGGCAATGTCAAAGCAGTATGTGATGAGAAACACATGGCGAGAGACTTGTGGGATTTCAATTAGTGAATATTGAGGGCTAAGTGCCAGATACTGGTCTAGCCACTTGGGCCATACTAGTGGGAAGAAAGAAAGAGAGAGAGAAAGAGGGAGGGAGGAAGGAAGGGGACGAGAAAAGAAGAAAAGAAAAGAAAAGAAAAGAAAAGAAAAGAAAAGAAAAGAAAAGAAAAGAAAAGAAAGAAAAGAAAAGAAAAGAAAGGAAAAAAAAAGAAAAGAAAAGAAAGAAAAGAAAAGAAAAGAAAAAAAATTAAAATCCCTGCCTTCATGAAGCATTTTGATGATGGGACCAGAGGGAGGGGAAAGGAAAATGAATACAATGAAGGAATATTTAAGAAATTGAAGAGTGCAATGGAAAAAAAGAAAAGTAAAGTGGGATGAAGGGTCTTGGAACAAGATAATTTTAAATATGGTAATCAAGGGAGGCCTTATTAAGACAATGACCTGAATGAAGAGGGTAAGAAACAGAATCAGGGGTACACCTGGCAACACTCGGTAGAGAGGCCCAGAGGCAAGTGAATGTTTAAAGTGGTCAGGAGAGGGCAGCTGGGGTAGCTCAGAGGTTTACCACCACCTTCAGCCCAGGGCCTGATCCTGGAGTCCTGGGATTGAGCCCCACGTTGGGCTCCCTGCATGGAGCCTGCTTCTGTCTCTGCCCTTCTCTCTCTCAATCTCTGTCTCTCTGAGTCTCTCATAAATAAATAAAATCTTAAAAAAAAAAATGTGGCCAGGAGAGTTGAGTAAGGAGTGGGTAGGGAAAGTTGAAGTCAGACAAACCACAGTGTCCTGGTCATGTAGGGCCATGTGGATCACTGTGAGCTTTGGCTCTTACTCTCAGTGAAGTGAGAAGCCTTTTACTATTTTGCACAAAGGATGGCATGGTCTTCCCTAATTTTTGACAAGATCACGTTAGTTGCTCTGTGTAATATAGCTCATAGTGGTCAAGAGGGAGGCAGAGACAGCAGTAAGGAGGCTATTGCAATAATTCTGGTGAGACAGGATGGTGGTAGCTTAGATCAGGGTGCTACAGTGTAGACCAATGTAAGTAGTTGGACTCTGGATGCATTTGGAAGATAAAAGCAACAGCATTTTATGATAGAATACATGTTATGAGTGAAAGAGAAAAGTCAAAGAGAAGTTCACCATTTTTGGTCCGAGCAACTAGAAGGATAGGGATGCCATGTCCAGAATTTGGAAAAGACTGAAGATGGAGGTTTGAGGGCATGGGATGTCAGCAGGAATTGATGTGAGATACATTAAGGGTAGGATGTCTATTTTACTTTCAGGAAGAAGTGGGATCTTGTGTACAGGCAGGGGGCTAGAGAGGAGGAAAATCAGTGGAGCACATGGGCATTGATGTTGGTAGGTAGAACTAGAGACATCTTGGCTAATACTAGCTTGCTCTGATACAGTGGAGGCCCAGAGTGTTTCTGCATGCTGTAATAGAAATCTCAGAGCTTCAGTGCACTCTTACAAAGAAGACAGAAGGCAAATTATGAATTGACAGAATTAAAATTTAGTGTCTAAGGTTACCCAAAATGGCAAATATTAGTTGTTTGTTTTGGTTTGGTTTGGTTTTGCCACCAGTCAGAACAGGAGCTTCAGTAAAGATTATATATGACTGTATTGCAAATTTCTTACTAGTTTGTTTTCAGTATTGGAAATACCTCATACACTACACATTTTAATAGCACGGGTGAAAAAAAGGCAATAGAATGGATGTATGAACTTAAAGAACGAGCTGAAAGGCCAAGTTGAAAGCAGAATGGAAAATCTAAGGTCAAGGAAAAAGATGTGGGGCTCATGTTGAATGATAAGGGAAGTATAAAATGATCCTGCTCTTTTGCTGTATCAGAAAAGATGGGACGGCAGCTCTTGGATCTAGGGAGCAGTCTTTTGAGTGACATTGACAATCAGAGGATTCCTCAGAGGAACATGACTCAAACCACTTCCTGAGAGGGAGTCTCTTGTACAAGACTCAATGGAATTACCTTTTTGATCTTCAGGTATCTGAAGGGCTGGCATGGAGGACAGATTATATTTGTGCTCTGTAGCCCCAAGGGATAAATTAGGACTAATGTCATAGTAGCTCCAGAAAAAATAATTTCACAAGGTGAAATAGCCAGTATCGTTCAAGGATGGGTGAGCAGCTCCCAGGAGTAACTGCATGAGTGAGTGAGTGAGTTAACTAGTTAGTTCTTTGTCAAAGCTATTCTCAAACAGAAATTCCACAGCCATTTGGCATAGAACCATGTAGAAAGGATCCAGCATCAGGTTCCTGCCCAAACCTGAGATTCTATTAGCCAATAATGGCCCTGTGAAAACATTGCCCGAGACAAACACTATCTGTAAAGCCTCAGCAAGATAGGCGGAAGACCAAAAATAAGGACAAAACTCATGACATAATTTTCTGTTTATGTATATTTGGCAAAGAATAATAATGACTGTCTACATAATCTAGCATAGAATTCATTGGCTGATTCGATATTGAAAGATTTTAGGTTTATTTTAAACACAGAGACTTGAATATTGCCTAAATAAATACTGGATAATTTGGCAGGTAAAGGTAGTTTCAGAAGAGAATCTTATTCGTGCCTTTTTATAAACATGCATAAGAAAAGGGAAAAAGATATTTCTAAAGGAGGTTTTAAAGGATCAGAAGCTGGGATTGAAGAAGAGGCCACAAAGCTCCATTTTACTGTGGGGTGTCATTTTTCAAATGGCTCCTAATCACATTCTCCAGCCTGTCTGGAAAGGCCAAAATATTAGTGTTCTTACAAGCAAGGCAGTTAAGTGATTACTGTCTCATGCAAATGCACCTTAGTTTCAGCTAAGATCAACACAGCCAAATTATAGTCTCCTGTTGGCCTCAGACATTTTTTTGACAAACAAAAAGACTACAGTGAGGGCACTAAGGCATGCATACAACTTCATGTACAACTTAGAGTTGATCTTAGTTGCATGCCATCCTCCTTTGAGTTTGCAACCCAGAGTTTAGAAGTTGGGCAGCTATTATTATTATTACTGTTGTTATTCCAGAAATTCCACAAATGGTATTTTAGTACTTCCTGTGTATTGGCTTCTTTAATCACTGTGGGGTTAGAAGTTAATGTGGGCAATGTCCTGGCCTCAAGGAGCTTTTAATGAAAAGTGGAAGTCCAGGAAGCCAGAGAAGAATGTTGTGCCTTGTACTACACGAGAAATGGGAGATGAAGTGGTGGTAGTGGTAGACTTCAGAGATAACTTTTAGAGGTAATTAGGTTTTAGGCAAGAAGACATGATGGCAGATTGTATCTGGCAGAAAGAGGAACATGTTTTAAAGTCTAGGAGCATGGAAGAATAGGAATGGTTAGTATCTCAGGCTGGCTGGAGGGAAAGATGGGTGGATGTAGGGGGACAGGTGTTAGAGATGAGGCCAGACAGGTGGAATGGGGCCAGATCCCGGAGGATTTTGTGCAGTAACCCAGAGAGTTGGAATTTTATCCCAAAAGTGATGAGGGACATTCCTTTTTTTTTATGGTATGTTGAAGATCAAATGAGATAATACACATGGACATGTTTTATAGGAATATGTGTATTTAGAAATCTGTTTATATTTTCTGCCAGTTCTTTTTTGTGGGAAAGATCCTTGGAACCAAGGCAATACAATCAAAAGATTGCACAAAGAGACAGGTACTAAGATGTCTGTTCTGGGGAAAGGCTTGTTGAGAGACGAAGCCATAGTAAGCTCACATTAGTGGGGCAAGAAGACACCCTAAGGCCTTCCAGGAGCTGGAGTCTGCTGTAGACTCCTTATGGAAGTGAGCATTTGTATACGTATGCAATGTGACTCCTTTAAATTTTCCTTGGGTGGAACAGATTACAGACCAAGTGAATTTACTTCCTTGGCAATTCTGGAAGAGCCTAAATGTGGCCTGGTGATTGAGATTTCAGCTCTTAGAAAAGTGAGAAGGGATAATAAAATCATTCAAGAGAAGTTGTGATGGGAGAAAATACTAGACTCTAGGGTCAGATATAATGTGAACAACATTTGAATGTTGATGATCACCCCCCCCCCGATAGTCTCATTCTTTTTTATTTTCTTTGATTTTATTGAAATGTAATTAGAGTTTTGACAAATATATTTACACATGTAATCACCACTCAATCAAGACAAGGAAGATGTCCATCCCCCCAGAAAGTTTCTTCATGTCACTTTCTGGACAATCCTCTTGCTTCCATCCTCAGATTTCTGTCACTGTGAATAGTTTGTTTTTGTTTTTGTTTTTTAAGTAGGCTCCACACTCAGCATGGACCCCAATGTGTGGCTGGAACTCAGGACTCTGAGATAAAAACTTGAGGTGAGATCAAGAGTCAGCCAGTCAACTGGCTAAACCACCCAGGTACCCCTCACTGTGAATAGTTTTGTCTCTTGGATTTCCTATAAATGGAATCATACAATATGTATTCTTTTTTTGTCTGGCCTCTTTCACTCAGCATATTTTGAGGAATTTACCCATGATAGTGTGTACATCAGTAATTTTTTTTTTCTTTTTCTTGTGGAGGAGTAGTCCAATTAATGGTTAGACTAAAATTTGTTGAATCATTAACATTGTTGGAGAGATGAAATGTCTCCAATTTGTGGCTTATTTTTTTCCCAGAGAAATTACATCACAATCCAGTAGATTCCATGGACCCTGGTGTCAGAAACACATACACAAAGTGTTAGTATAACTGGTTACTTGATACAATAGTTTTAAAGTTCAATTTGGCAGCACATATTCATTTTCATTATTTTCCCATGCTTTTTATTTAGCATTCTACTCTTTATTTAGGATCTTTCATAGAGAAATATTCATACACATTTTCAAAGCCATTAGTAAAAAGATATTTGTCACTTTTTTTTTTTTAATTCTCTACATTTGCTCTAAAAATTTCCACCCAATCTGTGCAGGGTTTATCTTTTGCATCCTTAACTATTACTCTCTCCTGGCTGTTGAACTTTTCTTAGTTAGCCTGCATGGAAATTTAGAAAGGAGTGAATGTTTTCATGTAACCATTTCTTATCCAACACAACTAGTTATCTGTATACTCTCTGTATTCAAATGTATATTATAAGCATTTGGAAGTTTTGATTACCGCGTAGCTGCTAACACTGGCCTTTCTTTTTCATCTCTGATTCTGAGTCTGTACAGAATGCAAGAAATCACACGGGAATTTGTTAAAGTGGCTTATTTAATATGTTACTGTGTCTTGCAGTTCTCTGTGGACACTTCATTATCCAGCTGGGTTTTAGTCAAACACGTTTTGAAAGGGTTTTTTGGAGTCATTTAAAAATTTCACTCTATTAAGTGGTCACTGTAATTATTATTATTTTACAGTTAGAATTTAGTCACAGATATAGCATATATCCTCCAGAGAGAAAGGCCAGGCAATAGCAGAACACTTCATCTAAGGATGCTTTACCCATGCCTTGACATCTGTACTCTCCAGCTGTCTTCCCGAGCACACCTCATTACAACCAGAATGTCTACTAGCATTCATAAAATATAAAAGCTTTCAGATAGTTGTATAGCTCGACGATGTGGGTCAAAGTATCAAATTCTAGTAATAGGAAAAGCTCCATCTGAAATTTGCTCTTTCACTTATTAATTAATTAACTCATTCATTCATTTAAGTGTTTATGGAAATCCTATTTTTGTGCAAAGCATGATTCTAAATTCTGGGCCAATAGGGTAAAATAAGAGTAGATCATTCTTTGGTTTCTAGGAATATTTATCTAATAAGGAAAATAAAAGAGACAAATAACAAAAACAGTACCATGGGATCCTTACTATGTGCAGGCACTGTGCCAAGTATTTTACATTACATTTATTATTTAATCTCACAACAGATAGTTTTATTATCCCCATTTTATTGAAGAGGAACCTGAGGTTTAGAGATGTCAGCCAACTTGCTCAAAGTAAGACAACCACCAAGTGGCAGAGGTAGCACTTAAACCCAGGCAATTGGACCAAGGGCCTGTGTTTTTAACCTCTTCATGGAGCTGCTCTCAAAAAGAAGGTACTCTAAAGGGCAATTTGTCAGTGGGAGTCCTTCTGGAGGAATTGGAAAGGTGTGGTCAACAAACTGTATGACCTCAAGACTAATTTGTCACTGTTTTCCACGTGTTTTGTACATATTTTCACACTTTTTAACACTTCTGCTGCTTCTTTGACTTCAGCTTGAAATGAGCTCACCCCCATATTATCCCTATCGAAACCATCTGTCCCTTGAGTTTAGGTCCCTGCGGAACTGATTTCATGAGGGCCTTTTTGAATTTTACAATTGGAATGAACTCTTTGTGTTTTTTCTGCTTCTATCTTCATCCCCTGTTCCTTGTATTTTATTTTACCCGAGATGAGAGTGGATTTTTTTTTTTTTACCCTCCTTATTTTCTCTGTGCCTTTCCTGAGTACAAGATGTGAGTATTAATCATCTTATGCCTAAGACAGGGTAATGGTAGTTGCTTGCTGAACAAATGAATGAATTGATTCAGTTTGTCTGGAAATAAGCATACTGTGGCCTACTAGAGTGCTCAGGTGTCCCTAAGAAGGAGCTGGGCATGGAGTGGTTATGTTTTGCTGAAACAATTAGTATCTGTGTCATTTATCTTTTGGTCGAGTACTTCTCCATCCTGGCATGTCTGGAAGAAGAACAATTTCCTTGGGCCTAGCTTTCCTTCTCCCTTCTCAGGAAAGAGGAGCTGTGTTGGAGCGGGTTGTGTAAAGCCAGATGAGACCTGGTCATAAATACCATAGATCCATTGGTTCCTCCTTTAAGCCTGAAAGCTCAGAAATCTGCTCCAGGCCTGCTGTATAAAGGTGCCTTTCTCAATCAGCATGCTTCTATCACGTTAAAGCCACTGGGAATCTTCCTAGTTCTGTGCTCTCTGCCGGGGAGACTCGGAGATCCTGGGAGCTGCAACGTGCAAGATTCATGCAGCCTTCTCACTCCCCAAGCCTCGTCATTTCTCCTCCAAATGTTCACACAGGTTCTGAGATTGATTTGTCCAAGATCACAGAGCTACTTATTTGGACTTTTTAAAACTAATATCCCCAAAGCACATGGAGCTAAAGTGATGTTACCAGGCATCGACAATAATTTTATAAGTTGAATCATAACCAATTTCTTCTTTCTCTCATTCAAGAGATTTGAGAAAATATATCTAAACTTCTGAAAACACAGATGCTGTAAAAAAAAAAAAAAAAAAAAAAAGAGGGAGGGTAATTTTTATGAACCAAGGGGTTAAGACAATAAAAGAAGGCACAGTTTCTGGTTTCCCTATCACCTCAAGCCCCGTTGGATCAGGCTGTCTTCCATCCCAGCTAGAGTATCAGGTTAACTCCAAGCTGCTGGGAAAGCTGTATCTATTTCAAGGTCACAGCCCTGGCTGTGCCTTTTTTTTTCTTTTTTTTTCTTTCTTTCTTTCTTCTTCTTCTTTTTTCTTTTTTTTTAAATCTGGACTCTTGGGCCAGGGAGTGGGGGGTCCAGGAGGATAGGGAGACAGAAGTAGAAGAGAAGTGGGGGTTATTTCAGGCCTTGCTTCTCTAAGCCTTCAATGTCTGAGCTCCAGGACAGACCTTTCCTGTTGTGAAACACTGGGCCAGTTGTTGCGGTCTGAAGATAAACAACATTCCAGTAGTTCCCCTGGAGGCTACCCGAGGCCTTGTGCTTTTCAACATTTCCCTGGCCCTCTGATGATCCAGAAGCCAGGGATCACTGTAGTACCTGCTGCGGCACACACAGCAAAAGTTTTGTGGTCTCTGTGCTCTCAAACAGGGTTATGGCAAAAAGGTCTGCTTGGTGGTTAAATTGTGAAACAGCAGTACCTTTGGTGTTGCTTTGGACGCCCAAGCTATGATGAATGAAGGTTGATGAGAACAGGGGCTCTTTGCCCTGATGTGCAAGGTTTCTGTCTTTATTAAAGTTTGAGGCTGAACTAGGATTCACTGGGGTTATGCAAGGGCAGGTTTGGAAACCAGATGCAAGCTGTTAACAAAATCATCTTGGGCTTATCATGAAAGGGTTAGACCTGAGGTCACTATACCCAATAACACAAGCATTTCAAATGAATTTCTCATAAGTTTTTGGTTCTTATATAGGTAGGCGTGGCTTGAAAGGGCATAAAACCACAACAAATGAAAGAATAGCCTGGTCTTGCCTTACACACTGTGACTGAGGGCTTGAGTGATGATTCACAGACTGTGAATGCCAGCCCTGGTCCCTGGCTTAGGTCTACCTGCAAACACCATCAGTGCCAAAGAGTTCACGACAAGACACTCTTTCCCTTCTGGATCACTTTCTACCATTTATCAATTGCACTCCTACCCATTGTTATAATCATTCCCCATAGTCTCCTATAAGGCATAATAAAGGGTGTTATCAACCTCATTTTAGTGATAAGAAACTGAGACTCAGAGAGAAGAAATGCCTTTCCCAAAATGCCTTTCCCAAAATCTTATAGCTGTCACCCTTGTATAAGTAAAACAATTAAAATTTTTGTTGGTGTTAGGTATTGTTTTACCTTTCGTGTGTATCTATGTGTAATTGCTGATTGAGTAGATTTAAGATGTCTGTGGCAGGGAGAAATATCAAGTGGTCCCAGTGATTCCTGCATCCACTATTCTTTACAAAAAGAAAAAATATATATATATATATTTGCTGTGGCAACAAATTTACTATCTGCGTCTGGTCTGGGTGTTACAGTATAGGCTACTTGAATAAATATTTCCATGAAAACATTGAATATGATATTTTCAGTAAAAACATTTAAAAATCATAAGTTAATAGGTGAATGAAAGGAAAAATGACTCTCTTTAATCATTAACAGATAAATAAAATATTATAATCTGCACCTTCTTAATAAAACGTGGTACCTAGCACACCCAATTGTTGAAACAATAATACAGTAGAAACAATTTACAGGTAACTAAAAGAATAAGCAATAACAATAATAACAAAAAGATTTATGCAATGAAATTAAATAGTCATGTTATTCTTAAGACATAAAAACGATTAAGAGCAATATCAACAATAGGATGGAAGACTCACATTATGTGGAGCAAGGATCAGGAAGGAAGTTAAAAAGATAAATATAGTAAAGATGCCTCACATGTACATGAGCCATATTTTAAAAATTGCTTAATAAAAATGATTCATTTTAATCTTGTGATATAGTGGAGGAGGCAAGGTAAAGATTATTATTTCCATTTTATAGGCATGGAAACTAAGAGCTTGAAATGTTAAAAGTGGTGCCTGAGCTCTACCAACAAAAGAGAAGAGGTTGATAATCAGCTCTTGCATTTGGAGCTTTTTATTAGTGTTTATGCATTTACAGCTTAGCATTTTATGACAGTATTCGTGTCAAAATGTGTGTGTTTGCTTACAAATATGTATAATATAGAGTTTTGACAGCCAATAAGTATGGGTATATGCAAAAAAGAAAAAAACTGATGAACTCCAGGTACTTTAAAGTAGCAGTGAGTGATTGCAAAATAATTTTGCTTTCCATTAAAAAATCAATGAAAACTTTCCAAATAATCAGCATTTGAATAATTTAAGACCTGAGTTCATATAAACACTTTTTTCTCCTTTACTTAAAATATGTTGTGTTTGTTTTGTTTTTAGGAATAAGAAGTCCAGCATCTATAACATTTGCCTATAAAAAGGGGACATTTAAAAAATTCAATGTCAGTTAAGGATTAAATTTAATATAGTTATTTGCATCCTGTCTTTGAAACGTACTTTAACGTGTGATGCGGACTCATCAGACCACCAGGCGTCCTTTGCCAGAAAGTGTGATGACCACGCATTCAGCAGAGATGGATAGAAGGTTGGCACTGGGTGGTGGGGAGCCAACAAGGATGGCAGCGTCACTCTGTAACTGAAGAGGTTGTGATAAGGGAGAAGCAGAGGAGTCCTGAATGCCTCCTTGAAACTGACTGCCCGAGGCCAGTGGAACAGCAGACATCAGAGCTTAAAGATTCCCTGGTCATTTATGGATAGAAAAATGAGAAGCCAATGCAGGTTATCAGGAAGACCAGCCATCTTCTGTGATTTTCTTTCTTGTTTCCTCCTTATATTTAGAGGAGTGGGTAGGAGACTATGGTCTCACTGCCTGTGCGAATCCCCATGGGACTTAGTGGGGAGAGGAGAGAGCATTGAGTATTAAACTACCATGACTTCAGCAAAATACCACGTCCCTTTTCTATCTTCCCCAGGGACCAGGGTGGGGGGGTAGCTCCCTGTGCAGTGACTCCGACTGAGGCTTGACCATGACTCATCTCCATGATCCCTACTTGGTTAGCCTGGCCTGCCAGTGTGGTGTAAGGGAAAATGCAGTGTCCCAGGGCTTAAGATTTCTCTTTCTGCACTTTCCACCTAAAACCCAAGACCAGATCCTTAGCGTCCCATGGCCTCAGTGTTTTAATAAGTGCACAGGATTTAATGATTCCTCCCATGACATCTTCCCACATTTTTACTGGAATTAAATAAGATGGAGGTATTAAGATTTTATAAACCCCAAAGGACAGAATAAGTATTAACTATCACCATCTGTTCTCAAGGGAAGTACAAAATAGGGGTGAGAAGTTCAGGATCTACAATTAAACAGAGTTTGTTCAAATGCTGCTTTTGCCACTTATAAGCTGTTTGAATTTGGCTGTGTTGTGTAATTTTGCTAAATCTCAGGTTCCCCAATCTGAAATGGCAATGATTAACAGTCCCTACCTCCCTTTAATGGATGACTTTGAAGGTTAAGTTAAGCAAAGTCACAGTGGTTGACACATAGTAAGCAATTGACACATTTTTTCTATTGCCGTTATTCTGTGTCTCCAAACTGTGGCTTCTGTGACCCCTGATTTTGGGAGAGCAGAGCCTTTCTAGAGGTCCACACCCAGAATCCCTGCCACAGCAGTGATTGCTTGGGTGCTCCTTTTTATTATTATTATTCATAAGAGATACAGAGAGAGAGGCAGAGACATAGGCAGAGGGAGAAGCAGGCTCTCCATGGGGAGCCCAATGTGGGACTCGATCCCGGGACTCTAGGATCAGGACCTGAGTCAAAGGCAGTGCTCAACTGCTGACCCACGCAGGTGTCCTGCCTGGGTGCTCTTTTGAGCTGATCCTTAATTATTCTCAGAGACTTTGTTATTCCCAAGTTTTTGTTGTTGTTGTTGTTGTTGTTGTTGTTTTGTTATTCCCAAGTTTTAAAATGCAGTTATTTTTGTAGTGGGCCATAGCAGTGGGAAATTAAAACTTTTTTTTTTTCTTTTCAAAATTTTCTCACTTCTGTATTGCCTCTAATTTTTCTGGAAGGGTAATAGGCCTTTGGAAGTGAACAAGTTGAAGGGTGGGTCATATCAGGAAAGGGAACAAAACAGATTGGAAAGACCCCAGGACAGAGTCTAGTCCCCTGGGTCTGCTTCTAAGTCATTGTTTGACCTGTCACCCTGGTTTTCTCTTCTGAGAATTCTGGTTTCCCATCAGTCAACTGAGAAGGAGAAGCCTAGACTTTTTCAATGAAGTAAAATAGTCACGGTAAAGCATGTAACATAGTTTCTGGCACAAGGTTAGGACTAAGTAGTCTTTCTCTCCCACCTTCTTTTTAAAGGAATTTCTAGTTATACTATTCTATAATTTTAGAATTGCATCTTTTGGCACCCTGGTTATGCTGAGGTATTTAACACAAGGACAGAGTCTAGTGGAAAAGGTTAGGAAACCATTTTCTGGGCTTATAAACTCTTTTCTCATCTAAGATAGCTTCTTCGATAATAAGGTGAGGCCATAGCACTGTTGGGCACAAAGTAGTATGTACAGAAAATGAGTCATTTTTCCCCAAGGGGTGACTGATATCTTGGTGCCATGCCATACATTGAACCACCAGAGTCCAATGAAACCAATGTTTATTAAAGGAGGATGGACCATCCTGAGCCAAACCCTGAAGACCACACAGAGAACTGAACTTAGAACCTTCACCTAATTAATTGCTCTAATTGGCTCTACTAGCCAGCCAACTCTACTACAAAGATATTATCTGTTAGAGCTGAAAAAAGACCTTAAGTACCCTCTCTAATCAAGCTTCTCATTTTATAGAAGGAGAAAGTCAAGATGAATCAGGGGTCAGACTAGTAGAAAAAGTAGCCTAAAGAGCTAGAGCTCCTGATTCCTAGCCACTATATCAATAACACCTAAAAATAATGTCAAGGGATAGAGAATACATTTTTCTTCATGTTAAACTGAACTTCCTTCAGCCAAATTTTCTGACTCTAGACACTGATATGCTCAAGTTCAATAAATTAATGGGAAATGTTTTGTGTTTTGTAAATGAAAGAACTGCTGAAGGCTATTTAAAATGGCCTTGGAACTGAGGTTGTTGTGCATGTACGGGGCCAACCTCTGGTGGGAGGTGTGCATTGGACACCATTTACTAAGTGAAATCTCCATGCATGGATTTCAGGTTTTAGTCCTAAAGGTTTAGTTGGTCTGTTGCCCTAGGTTCTGGAGGTACAAGGTGTACAGTCTTATTCCTCTGTCGCTTCTATGGAGAGACTTGCGCTTGCTAATGTCAGAACATGGGTCCTGCAGACCCAGGTAGACCAAGGTGCAGAGTCCTATTGACTGGGGGTGATGGGTTTATGGAGGAGCCTGAGAAAGCTGAGCAGTATCATGCAAAGAGAATAAGCGTTCTCAATCTTGAGCATGCTTCAGAATCACCTGGACGGTTTGTTAAAACACAAATTGAGGCCCTATCCCCAGTGTTTCTGATTCAATAGGTTTCAGAGGGCCCAGGAAATTTACTTTTCTATCAATTTCTTTAGTGATGCTGATGCTACTGGTCTGGGGACCACACTCTGAGATCCTCTGGCATACAGTGTAATGTGTTGATGCATACAGCTGATATCCAGCAACACACAGCTGATATCCAGTATTTGAATGGAATATAAAGAATCCAGGAGGCTTTCTCTGTAATGGGCTCCCTGGGCAAGGACTTCAGCTTTTTCCCTTGGGTCAACTTGGGTCTTTAATGATCTGGCTAGCATTCAGGAAGGCATTTGATATTCTGGTTTTAATGTAAACACTTCCCACCTGTCCCAAGTATGTGCATCCCTTTCCAAGTGCTGCAACATTTCTGACATTGACGGAACCCTAATCTTCTCTCTCCTCCCTTCTCTCTCTCTCTCCCTCTCTCCTGGCCAGCATCTGTTCTTTTCACAGCTGTGCTGTTTCATTCTGTCTGCCCCCTTCTCTTCTTGTCCTCAAGCTCTCACTACCCCTCCCCCCCCATTAGGATCAAAATACTCTGTTTTTATTTATTTACTCCACAGCTGTCAGTGTTGTGTCTGGGTCACTGCAGTGCAACTTGCAGGGAAATGCGATCCACAGAGAGTTCTTAAAACTGCAGATACTTGTAGTAACCAATGTACACACACTGCATAACACAGGCCCCTTCCTTGTCCCTGGGTTGGTCTGCAAATGGCTGGCTTAGGGTTGTGTGTCAGGGTGACCCCAAGAGGAATGAGCCTAATGGTCCTTGGAATTTACACCAGGCCATTTAAAGGTATTGAACAATTCTGACTATTTCAAACTTTAGCACTAGAAAAGGAGACAGAATTGTTCAGTGGAAAGAACTCTAAATTAGGAGTCGAGAAACTAAAGTTCTAATTTCAGCTCTGCCTCTAATAAGCTGAGTGACCTTGAACAATGCCCTTTCTCTCTATCTTCTCTCTCATCCTTACATTGAAAAATAGTGGACTTAATCATTTCCAAAGTTCTGTCCTCAGTGGCTCTAAGTTATAAAAATGTGAAGACTCCATTGAGCATTTGATTCCAACATGGTGGTTCCACATACTGAACATTGTGATCCCAGGCTGGGTTCTAGGATCTTCCAGGCATTTGCCAGGATAACTGCAAAACTAGAAAGGGTAGGATTTTGAGGCAGAGATGAGGACAGTGAAAGCAATAGAAGTTAACAAATCAACCAATGAGGATTTATTCGGCAAGTAACATGTCTCAAGGAGATGAGAGAGAGGCAATCTAATAGAGAGGCGCTAGTTCCACTAGTGGTAGAAGAGGCACTAAATTGGAACAGATATGGGAAAGGAAATCAATGTGAGAGAAAGATCAGTGTGATGAAAATGAAAGTGACCAGACTCTGTGAGTCTTTGCTATCTTCTATCCTTCACATCCATGTTCTGGACTAAACCATCTTGAAGGATAAATAGTATAGTCATTCAGAAAGCACACTTAATAATTCACTTTATAGAGCCAATTACAATTACAGTACACAATCACACCCCCTCTTTCATTTAATTAATATGATAATCCTATGAGGTAGCCACATAATCACTGTTACTGTCATTCTTCGTATTCAAGATCTGGGCTCAGAGACGGTGGTGGACTTTGCTGAATTCACACAGACAGTAAGTGTAGTAATGTCACCAAAACACATAATTTAATTTTCATTCATTAATTTAAAAACATTTATTATGTCTTAGAATCAGGACTTCCTGGGTATGTGAAGATGGATAAGATGTTTTCTGTACTCAAAGGCAATCAAAGGCAAGTGTAGTGGATGAAGTCAAGTGTGTCAATGAGAGGGTGCAGTGATGAGTTACAGGTGCTGTGATAAAAGACTCAAAGTAGGTGCACAGGGTTGGAGCCTTCAGGAAAGGAAGTCAAACGTCTATTAATCTCTAGGTTACAAAAGTTTCCTGCCTGACAGATATTTTGACTGAATTTTATTGTAATTCTGTTTCTTAATATCAAACTCAGTATGTAGAGTGCATATTAATAAGAATTTATGTAGAACAAATACCGTCCAGAAATATTGACTGTGATGCTTATTTCTGTAAAACAAACATCGTTTATCATGTCTCACCATTTATAAATCAAACATATTTCCACGGTGATAAACAGCTCAAAATACGATTTTGAAAAGAATTTGCTGAGGGAAGAATCGGGAAGTAGATTGCTCAAGATATTCTGTGCAATATTAAGATACTCGTCTACAGCAAGCAGGTCCCCTTTCCTTCATGAGACTTTGACTACATTGCAGAAACTTTTCAATTTAAGGATTTCCCCAACATTTTCATCATCCTCCCACTTTTATTTCTTACCCTTCAATTTATGTTTTCCATGTTGGTAAAATTCCCAGCCTAAAATTTTTACTGTGAATAGAAGCCATTTCAATAGGGGGGTTACTTCTTTTTTATATTATTTTTCAAGTCTTTGACTTTTTCAGCACTAAATGCATATATCTATTATTCTAGAACATTAGGGCATAACCTCACAAAGGTTATATAGAGTATAGTTGTTTGTAAAATAAATCAATACGCCTGGTTAACATTTCCTTGTTAATTTCTTCCAATGAAAGACATGCTCTGAACTTTATATGATGAAAGAATCTTTCACTGACATATGTGCAAAATTCCTTTAATAAGTACTTATTGAGCAAGAACACCTATGCTGGGTAAACTAGTAGAGCTCAAAGAGGGGCCTTAGGAATGACTTAATTAAATCCTTTCATTTTGCAGAAGTCCGGTAATTACTGTAGCTCACCCAACAATTCAGAGGCAGAGATGGTACTAAAATATTATACTGTTGATTTCCATCCTCAGATGCTATTTTCCTGTAAGGTCAAGGCACTTTCCAGTAGGTTTTTTTCCCCAACCCCAACAAGTTCACCACACATTTAATTTAGTCATAGGTTCTTCAGAGGCTTCTCATTCACCAGATGCTGTACCAAATCTTGCTGAAGCTATCTGGTAGCAATGAGACTTGGAAACTTCAATCAGATATTTGCAGAGATTCTGAGCAATTAATCGACAGGAGTGTTCTATAGTGCAGAGACTCCTGGTGTGTGGGTCACTAAAGAATTCTAATAATTTGCTGGGAGCCCTTAAGCAAGTCCCTTAATTTCTGTAGGTCCTCATTTTATCTTTAAAATGATACTTGTTTGAAAATCTCATTTTTCTCCCCCTGACATTCTGAATCTATAACTAAGATGTGGCTTTTGTATAGATACTAGGGTGATAATGACAAGATCCCATTATCTTATCAAAATCCTATTTTGTGTCACATGTATTTTGACGGGTTTCTCACTTTGCAGTTATTTAAGTACTTTATACTGAATTTTTGTCTTATTTAATTTTTAACATGTATATATTTTCATCAATACGTGGTGGTTTGGGGTTTTGTTCACCAAATCATGACTGTCCTGTAGAGGAAAATGGCTGTAGAAATGTAATCTCTTTCATGGGAAGCCAATCTATTTAAATATAACTGTGAATAGACTATTGTTAACACCTCTCTGGTTTTGTTTATGAAATTGACAGAATTTTAGTCTTGGTTGGAAACAGCTCAGCGCACAGAGGCATGTGGCTGCTCCTCTACCATTGGAGAGCAGACTAAAAATTCTTAAGTGGCCTGAAGTTGGAATGGATTGCTTCGTGAATTCTTTCCATATCCAATTCTCATGATTCTGCAATAACTCTACTTCCTGAACACAAAAATAGGCCGTTAGCAGAGCAGTGGAATGGTGACTCCCTTCTACCAGAGGAAGGAAGGTTCTCTGTGAGGAGAGTAACCCTCAAAGTTGGACAGGTCCAGTTCCCAACCAGATTCACCTTCTTTCAACTTAAACACCACCTCTAATTTTTTTGTTTTTTGAAAACCACCTAAGTTTTGAGGGGCAGATATGATTGAACACACTGAGATATAGTGGACACATTCTTGGAAGTGAAAGATACTCTAAAAATACAAATAGCATTGACCTGGCATCAATAGGCTCTCACTCCATCTCTTCCTTCCCCTCCCCCACCTCTGTAGCCAACTTCAGTAAAAGTACCATCCAAATATAAAGTAGATGGGTCATGTCCCATTCCATGGGGTCTTGAAATGTCTGTACTTAAAACAGGATAAAGCTAAAGCTGCGTTTGAAGTGTCCTAAAGTAGGGCACCGAGAGCAGCTGCTCTTATTTCCAGCTGGATCCCTCAGGCTGGCAGTGGAGAAGGGCAAGACAAGAGTTACCTTGACAAATTCTCATTTCCAGGCATTTGGAGATTCAGCTGCATAGACTGCCAAAGGCCAATAACTGACAAGTTCAAAGCAAAACAAAACAATATAGAGAACAAGAATCAGAACAAGAGTAAAATTTATTCTAATGTGATCCCTTTTTTAAAGGAAATAATCCATTTATAAGTATGAATGATACACATAGTATAATCTGTAATATTCAAAATAACAAAACCTTATATCATTTTGTAGCTCATTTAACTGCTACTTCTGATTTTTGTAGTTGTTCTTACTCAGGATGAGAGACAGGTATTCAAAACTTTTCAGGTAGCTTTTGATGACTACATTCAGAAATTCAATGTCTATATAGAGGTTTAATCTATAGTACCAGGCTTAGAGTAAAGGGGAATGGCTTACCAGTTGGAGAAAATTTATTATTTGCTTTACTGTTACTACCTACCATTTATTGATATTTTACCTTATATCAGGTGATATATTAAATTCTTTTCTTATTTTATTTCCCTTTTATTTCAATCTTATGAAATAAAACATGATTAGTGTTATAAATGTGGGAAGCAAAGCTCAGAGAAATTAAAATACCCAAGTTCACCATCTAGATAATGGTAGATCAAGGATCCAAACTCAATCCAACTATACTGCAAGCCTGTCTTTAAAAAATGCTGCATTGCATGCAGGGAAAAAAAATTTGAAATTGTGACTGATGTTATTTTTCCTCAACCCTAGTACTTCCTGTAACACCATGATGCTGCTTGACCAAACTAGGTAAATCTAAAAATTGAAGTGTATTAACTGGGAAAGAGATAACAGAGCAGAATAAGAGAGGGGGAAAAAAGCTATCATTTTGGATTTTGAGCTTTAAAAGAATAGCCCTTGGAGAAAAGCAAAGACTACCTGATTTTAGACTAACCCCATTTCTTTTTCCTTCTGGCACACAACAAATTGTTAAATCCCACCCTTCTATCAGTTAAGAGTGGCTATAGGATTTGAGTGGATATGGTGTGCAGCATATCCAGGCTCTGTGCATTAAAAAAATTTAACCACCTCCACCAGGGATAAACCATGCTCTTTTCGCTCTCCACTGGCTGGCTGGCTGGCTGGAATGAGAGACCCGCTTGGCAAACTCAAAAGGCAAATGGTGTGGAGACCTGGTGGAGGCACAAGAGATCCTAGGTCCTTGTATCATTATATGTTCAGAAGTTCAACAACACCTGTTTAAGCTTTACTTGAAGCAATGAGTTTATCCTGTATTGAAACACACCAGTCTGGGCTTATGCGTCATACATAAATACAGGTGGCAATGGCAAGGAGGTTGAAGATTAAGGAGGATGTCTGATGAACGTGTGTATGTGGGAGGTGGGCGTGGGGATAATCTCCCAACTAGAGTACAGATGAGGATTTCTTGAAAATATACAAGATAGGGAGCCAAACCTCATAAGAGACGCTGAGCTCTAGGAAATAGACTGAGGATGGTTGGAGTGGAGGTGGTGGGGGACAGGATAACTGGGTAATGGGCATTCAGGAAGGCGTGCGATGTAATGAGCACAGGGTGTTATATGTAATTAATGAACTGAACTCTACCTCTGAAACTAATAAAAAAGAAAAGAAAAATACAGGATGAATGGCTCTCTTTAAGGAAAGACTTTCGGGTTTGTTTGTTGTTGTTTTGTTTTTGGTAGAGGGAGGTACAGAGATTTATGGAGCCGTTATCTGTAGATAAAAATGCATTTACAAGACATAGTAATCAATGGCAATGCAGTGTTCATGTTTAGATCCCAATTCAACTGTTTAAAAAACAAAATATTTCTTAGATTCCTAAGTGCAAAATATATGAATACTAAATAGATATTTGATATTAAAAATTATTATTGGTGTTCTGTAATAACAGTATTATGGTTTTCTTTTTGAAATAATCCTATCATCAAGAAATTACCTAAATGTTTACAAATGGATTGGTATGATGTCTGGGATTTTTTTCAGAATACTACTGGTGGGAATGAGTGGGAATATAAATGAAACAAGATCGGCTTTGAGTACTTGACTGTGGTAGTTGGCTGACAGGTACATGTGGTTCATTATATTTTCTTTGCTTTTGCAAATATTTGAAATTTTCTTTAACTAGAAAGTTGGAAAAAGAAAATATTTCTTTTCTTCTTGAGTCACAAAGCAATGATTATATAGATATTACGAGACCTGAAAGAGTTACTCTGTTGCTCTCGCTGCCCCAGACTGAAACTCTAAGGAGGACAGTTGAATCCTCACACGAATTCTTGGGATTGGAGAGTAGAGACACCTGTGCTTTGCTTTCCAGGAAATCCTGGGCAAGAAACAAAACCCAACGCCGCAAGAACTGCATGGTGTATTGTCATGAGCATGCTACGAAGGCGTGCACATGAACTGTGTCTTTCCACATGTCAGCTTTCTTCACTCATAAAGCAAGGCAAACATAATGATAGAGCAGGTTCAAAATTCCAAACTCAATGACATTTCACCCCGTGTTTAACTTGGCTTCTTACACGTCACAGAAAAGAAAGCACAAGACAGGTCACACAACAAACAAAACAGAACAGGAAGTAGGAAGATAACAAACCAAATGCAAAGTCAGTCTGTGGGCACGCAGTTGAGATGAGGCCTCAGTCAGGTCTGGGTCAGCTCCCTGTGCTTATTGCTTATGTGCAGGCAGTGGAGGATCTCTGTCCTCCGAGATCAATGGGTCAGAGCCTTTGGTGACAGCTGCTTTTTTGAAGTGGTCAGACACCATAGAGGGGTCAGTGTCTGAAGAGTCTGACAGTTTGCTGCAAAAATCCTCCCTTTTTAAGGGGATTTAGTCAGTCTTGGGCCTTTGTAGACCTCCTCTGCTTCTGCTGGTTATCAGTTTTGGATGTGTCATTAGTCAGTGCTCATCTCAGTGATATCTGGTCTTGGCTGCAATGTCCCTAGCTGTCTGTGTCACTGCTTGACACGGGCTATTGCTTAACAAGACTGACTCCATCTTCTTCTCCCCAGACATGCACATAGGGCCTTGGCCTCACTAAATTTTCTATGGCTCCATGTGCCCCATGAAGAGCTGGGGGCAATGTCACACACATAGAGAATCAGACCTCATACCTATGAGAATGAGGGATGAGAGATGTGACCGTGTGAACCTGGGACCATGAGTCAAACTTGTGTCAGTGGATGGTTAGATGGTGGTATAGGACCATATGCCTCCTGCTTTTGTAGCATCAACGGGCTCCTTTGGGGCTTACATGAAATCCTCAGAAGAGGAGAGGAACACTAAAGTGACCAAGATTATGTTTCCACCACCTGGTAGAATGGGAGTTCAACATATACAATAGGTTGAATTATATAAAAATAAAGAAAATTAAAAGTCTTTCCCGCCTGCATGTTTGAACTACAATTCATATATACTACAATTATAGTGCCTTTCAAAAACCCAGTGATTACTTCCACCACATTTAAGTATCCCAGATGAAGCTCTAAACACATCCTTGTTTCTTTGTTTTTCCTCTTCATTAACTTCATCTCAGCCGTTTAAGTCAGTTAAATATTTTAATTCTTAGTTCCTATGGAAAAAGCTCTTCCTGGTTGATGACAGCTCAGGGCTAGAGCCTGCCTGTGTTCTTCTAGTAACTCTTTGTGTGATGGGAGAAAATAATTTACCTCTTTGGACCTGAGTTTTTTCTTCGTGAAAGGAGACTTCAATTCTAAATCTGCATTCAAACCTCTTTAAAAATGGGATTCTGTTGTTGTTTTTGGTATTGTTGTTTGTCTTCAGGTTGCCAAAAATGCCAGGGAATGTCAGACTGTACTGTGGAGATCCATTAGTTGACCCTATATGACAAGATTTTGTGGATCACAGTCTAAGAATTTCTCAAGTTGGATTAGGGGGTTGGGATAGAAGGAATCACAATTGTATGTGCACAGTATCAGTGGAGAAATCACAAAATGATAAATTCTAAATATCATAAGGGATCTTAGAAATGTACTCTTCTGTGACTTTGAGGCAAAATAATAGCGGTAAAGCCAGGCTTTGAATCCAAGTGGTGTTGTTATTGTTGTTGTTGTGTGTGTGTTGTTTTGGTTATCTTCTCACTCTTCCTTCTGGCCTCAAATATAAAGCTGTACATTTCAACACATCTATTTTGTTTTTCAATTCCAGAGCACTGTGAAAGCTTTAAGTACAGATTATGTGCATCTCTGTCAGGGGGCTCCCCTGACATTTGGGAAAGCAAGAGGGCACCTCTGTTAAATTCTAATACCAGGGAATGCAGTTCCAGTGGGCTTTGATGGCCATTTTCTTAGAGATCTTAAAAGGTCATTTTGTATGTAAAACTGAAAAACAGCACAGTTCCAGGAAAAGAACGGTGTTTAAGCTGGGCCTTAAAATTTGGGTAGAATTTTGGAAAATTTGGGGTGGGAAGAATGGGCAAAGGTATTTCAGAGAGGAAAAAAAAATCATGAATAAAATCTGAAATGTAGAGTACCTGAGGAGAATCTCCAGCATACTGATATACCCAGAATCATGGAAAGGCTAGAAATGAGACTTGGGGTTTGGACTTTTCCATGGAGGAGGGAGACCTTGAGTTATCAGCAAAGTGGTCCAATGAAACAGGTAATGATGAGAGCTCTGGGACACAGAGTGTCTTAAAATCAACTTTGGAGTTTTAAAGAGTCTTCAGGTTGACAAGGTTAATTAGATTCCTATTGAGAAAGCTATGTTTGCATTTCTCAGTGTAACACACACAAGCATGGGGAGTTATAAGGAGGAGCTCTTTCTAAGTCTCTAAAGAGGTAAATGAAATTGGAATGAGCTTCACTGGGAACATAACATCTAAAATTTGAATTCAACTAGGGACCAAATTAGTACCAGGAAGAGGCTGGCCACAAGCCAGAACTCAGGAGTACAATGGTAAATTAAGTTAAAATGGTTTAAATAGTTTTAAATAAAACCATTTGCCCATAAGAGCTTCGGGGCTGTGTAAGGGCTGAAATAATTCACAAGCATGCATTTGCACAGTGACAGGAGCAGCTGACGTTGCCTACTCTGGATTTTCTCCCGAGGGCCTATTTTAACAGTCTCTTTCACAGCACGTAAGGGTTAGCTTTTCATAATGAAAACCAATAATCCACTCTAAAAAATGACAATAATTTTGCCAGGTTTTAGAGTTCTTGTCAGTTCCCATCTGCATTGCCTCTGCCTTTGTATCTGGATGGTTCTTACGAATAACTATTGTCCCAGGGAATCATTTATGCCAAAGAAATGGAAAAAGAAATGAAATTTGTATGCTTTCCTATGATAGCAGCTGATCTTGTAAAAATTCCTTCCATATGCAGTTACTTGAAATACTGTGGAGGTCTTCAAGAGCTCTGGCTCTGAAGCTTAATACCTAGATTTTAATTCCACTTCTACTACTTTCTAGCTCTAAGACCTTGGCAAATGTTCAGCTACTCTGTGCTTTCATCCCTTCATCTGTAATATGGAGATAGCAATAGCTATCTCATAGAGTTGTTTGGCAGCTTAAGCAAATTATCATATGTAGAGAATTTAGAAAAGTCCCTGGCAGACAGTAAGCATCATAAAAAGTGTTAGATAAAATATTAATAGTTATTCTTCATTAATGTATTTATTTTCATTAATCACTGTTCTTGCTCTGCCCCTCATACTCCACCTACCCTGGGCACAGGCATGTTCCCCTATCTTCGCTTCTGCTCAAATAGTTTATTCTAATGAAACAATCTTCCTTCACTTAACCTCTCTTTGAAATATTCTCATTCTTGAATGTTTGAATCCTGTGACATTTCATTGATGAAAACTTTCCTACCAAGCCTTTTTTCTAGCCACCCCTGGTGGGATGAACTCCAATCTCTTCTGTGCTTCTGTACCATTTTCCACATGGTATGATCCTTATTTGTCTTTACCACCAAAGTTTGAGCTTCTTACGGCCACAAAACATTGCTCTCCTCCTTCCAGAACCTTAGGGAGGGTCCTGTTTCAAATAAACACAATATGTATAGTCATTGAATAATTAATTAGGTGTCACTGTGCACAAAGATATCACTGAAGTTTGTAGAACTATCTAGAAGTAAGAATTTAAATAAATTAGTATCGCATTTGGGATTGTAATGGAAAGGTTTAACTTGGATAAGAAGAGGGCTTTTCGAGAATTTCATAACTATTAATGCCAATTAAACTTTCAGGTCTACTAAGTGTTACTTATCTAGCTCCAAATTCTGTAAGTTATATCACATTTATGCACACATGCATGTGTGTACACGCACCATTATTATCACTGTCACCAACCCACTAATCTGATGCACTCTCTTGGATTCCCCCAGTTAATTATTTTTGTGATTAGGGATTGCTGAGAAATATAAAATCCTTTCTTAGCACCATTGGGAAATACATGAAATAAGAGTACTTTTAATACAGATGAGTCTGCAAGCTACAATATGTCCAATAATTCAGCAGGTGTTTCCTAAAAACAAAATCCTGATCATTATCCTTGTTCAAAATAAAGGCACAACTACAACATAATAACAATGATAATAATAGCGATGAATGCAACAGCTGATCAAGAACAGAGTGCAATCACCAACTTGTAGTTACTAAGCAATATTGCCTCAAAATAGTTCATTCACAAGGGGAATTGGGCAAATTCAGAATCACTGTGGGTGATTTTTATCACACATCTATCAGCAGCAAATCTAGTAATCAGACAAAATGTAGCACTAAACTTAGAAGATTTGGAGACAAAATTAACTAGTGTATTTAGACTAGTTCTTCATTCCTATACAAGCAGTTATCACAAGGGAAGCTGCACGGGCTTTCACAGAATCAACATCATGTTTCTTGAACCAAAGAGGATTTAAATTAGAAATAATTTACATAAGAAAATGCCCATACCCATATGCAACAGTAACATGTTTACAAATAAGAAACATGGTCTGAGAGAAGTTATGAGTAATGAGCAAATCAGGTCCAATTCAAGAGACCACAAAAGAGAAGTCATGTAAAACTAAAAAAAAAAAAAAAATCTAAAAAAAAAAAAATTTTTTTTGAAGAAAAAAGCAAGTGGTAAAGGTAAAAAAATAATTTAAAAAAAGATTTTATTTATTTATTTATTTGACAGAGAGAGAGAGAGAGAGAGAGAGAGAGCACAAGCAGGTGGAGCAGCAGAGAGAGGGAGAAGGAGAAGCAGACTCTCTGCCAAGCAGGGAGCCCAATGTGGTGCTCAATTCCAGGACTCTGAGACCATGACCTGAAATGAAAGCAGACACTGAACCGACTGAACCACCCAAGCACCCTTATTTTTTTTTGAGAGAGAGAGTGCACAAGTGCACCCAAGTGCGCGTGTACACACACACACACACACACACACACACATGCATGCGTGCACAACGGGTGTGGGGAGGCACAGAGGAAGAAAGCAGAGACAGAATCTTAAGCAGGCTCCACCCCCAGCATAGAGCCAGAAGCAGGACTCCATTTTAAATGTAGAGATTATCACCTGAGCTGGCATCAAGAATCTGACATTCAACCAAGCCACTGATATACCCCAAAGTCAAAAATAATACAAAATACAAAAATACTAATAATACAAAAATACAAAAGTAAATAACAAAATCAAAGGCCAATTCTTTTAAAAAAACACAAAATGAATGAATAATAAATGATTGTAAAAGAATAAATGTACTAAATATTTAATAATAAATGTTAAATAAGTATTAAATATTAAATTGTCAAATGTCAAGATGATAAAGAAATGACTTTTCTAGAAAAAATGTTATTATAAATTTGAGAAAGAATAAACATGAAACAAGAAAAAAGAATAAACATTAATTGAATTAATAGCAATGATAATCATTTAATTGATAATCAAATGCTCCCTTCAGAATATACAGGGTCTGTGATTTTATGCTGATTTTTACCAAAACTTGAAGGAATATGTCATACGTATATTAACCAGAACATACAGAAAAAGTAACTCAACACATGCGATGAGGTAGCTATTACTTCAGTCTTAATAACAGTAAAGCCAATGTAGCACTTCATTGCATGTCACATACTATTTTAAAAGTAAGTGGTAAAATGGGAATTCTGTACTGCTGGTAGAAAAATAAGATTATACAACCTTTAGAGATACCTATTAAGGCTGAAGATAAACATTTTTTGGCTTGTCAGTTTCTCCCCAAGCAATGCTCCTATATTTGTGCCCTAAGAGACATGTACTAGAATGTTCATTGTAGCACTGCATCAGGGAAACAATGTAATATCTACCAAAAGAATGTAAAATTAATGCTTATAAACAAAAGCCACATATAGTAATATGGATACATCTCAAAATTTGGAATTTGGGCAGTAAAAGTAGAACATATAGAGAGTTGATAAACACAAAGTCAAAGTAGAAGTTCTGTGCAGGTAGAGGGTGAGAATAGAATCAGAAAGGAAATTATAAGCAGCTAAGTTTTTATTTGTAATATTTTATCTCTATGAAAAACAACAAAGACAGGATCTGAAGGATAATGATAAAGGAACTCTTTTAGCTTCCAGTTAGAGAAAGCAAATCTACAAGGGATGAAAATCAGTCATTGCTCCTATAACATTCAATTTTGGATTACAATGGTATGGTGCCCTCAGGTTTCTAAGAAAAGAAACTGTGATTAAAGAATAGTCTATTAGCCAGGGACACCTGGATAGTGGATTCAGTTAAGCTCTGACTTTTGGTTTTAGCTCATGTCACAAGAGATTGAGCTCCACTTCGAGTTCCACATTCAGTGCAGAGTCTGCTTGAGATTCTTTCTCTCCCTCTCCTTCACTCTCTGCCCCTCCCACTCCTGCTCTCTCTTTCTCTAAAATAAATAAATGTTTTTTTTTTTAAAGAATATTCTATTAAACAAGATACCATTCATGTACAAAGACACTTACAGGGTCTACATTCCCCCTCATGAAAAAACCCAGGGAGTATAGCACAGATGAACCCTTTTGGAAAATATTTCTTGACAATATCTAGCCAATTAAAGGATGAATCAAAGAGCTCAGAAATGAAACAGGCATGATTAAAGAAAACAAAACAAAACATGACTGCTGGTAAGCAGTGACTCCACTTAAAAACAGAACGAATGCCAAACAATTTTGCTAATTATGATAGCAGAACAGAACGTATATTTTATAAACATTAGCAGTGTAAAACTAATAGAAACCACAAGCTGGGAGGAAGAATGATGCAGTAATTGTCAGAGTTCTCATATGCTCATCTTTTTAGCTAAGAGATTCACAGTCCTGTCTACACTCAAAGTATGCAGCTAAAAGATAATGAGTTCATTTTTTTGTAATTAAGTTTTTAAATCTAGAATAATCTTTAACAAAATAATTCTTATAGCAAAGAAACATTTTTAAGAAACATTAACAACTTCAGATTCACTTCACTTTCTGTTGCTTCTGCTAAATTTAAATAAAAGCGCTCATTGGTATTGTTATCCCTTTGTATTATTATAAGTATGTATTATGTATTAATGATATATTAACTACTTAAATACCATATGTTTTCTAAAAAATATATTTCTCTATGTTGTGTTCATCCTTCTCTTTCCTTTGGTCAATATCTATGAATAAAAAGATGTCTAAAATGATTATCATCTAATATTATCTATAGTCATGGGATCTCAGGTAATTATGTTATTATTCTACTTTTCTGAATAATTAAGTAAAATAAAACTGCCCGAAGTTTCCGAAAAAATGACATTTTTAAAGGATTTTATTTATTTATTTATTTATTTATTTATTTATTTATTTATTTATTTATGTATGTATTTATTTATTTACTTACTTACTTACTTATTTGGAGAGTGCATGAGTAGGGAGGGGCAGAGGGAAAGAGAGAAGCTCAAGCAGACTGTATGCTGAGTGTGGAGCCTGACACAGGGCTCAATCTCATGACCCTGAGATCATGACCTGAGTCAAAATCAAGAGTTGGAGGCTTAACTGACTGAAGCACTCAAGTGCCCCAAAATAACATTATTTTTATTAAGAAGTAGACCTGATCAATATCTCTATCTTCCCCCTGAGCTACTCCAAAACCTTTGCTTCCTTCCATTTTTTTTCCCTTCCCCCAGCCCCAACATTCTGTTATATCCATCATCAAACATCTCAGGTTTTACTTTCAAATGTGGATTAATGTTTGTTATAATAAATGGTTGTTCAGATTCTAAGTTAATTGATTTCTGGGCTCATCTATATTCCTTGTACCTAGCATCTTCCTTTTGGTTTTATTTTTTGTTTGTGGACTACATTGACTAATTCTTTTTAGAAAGGTTTTATGATGCTACACTCCATGTTCTTGCACGCTGGAAGTGAATTTATTTTTAAGTCCTTACACTTAGATAACAGGTTAGTCAGTTATTGAATTAGAAGATCAAAATGCTTTTCCTCAGGTTGTGAAGACATCACTCAACTGTATTCTTGCATCCTGGACTGATAATTTGACTCTTGTTTCTAGGATGGCTGTTTCTTCTCTCTGAAAGATTTTAAGTTTTTTTTTCTCCACTCTTCCTTTTCTTATGTCTAGATTGGGGATGTCCTTCTCCATCCTATTTCATAATTGGTAGACTTTTCAGTATGAAGAATCATGTCTTCAGTTCTGGGAATTTTGTCATTAGTAGTAATACCAATAACAGTGCCTTATCAAACTATTACCTCACTTGTATTTTCTTCCTTTATTCTTTCTAAGTTTCTTTTTAAAAGTTTATTATTATTATTATTATTATTATTAGTAGTAGTAGTAGTAGTAGTAGTAATCTCTACACTCATTCCAGGGCTTGAACTCACAATCTCAAGATCAAGAGTTGCATGCTCTTCAGGTGCTCCTCCCTTTCTAAATTTCTTTTGAGATGATTAAAATTTTGGATCTATTCTCTTTATTTTTTAACCCTTCTTATATACCTTGTTGTTGGTCATTATCTGTATTTTGGAAGAATTTATCAGATTTATCTTCATCTGCAGCTATTTTACTATCCAATCCATTTATTGTGATTTTAATTTGGGCAATCATCTTTCACTTGTGAGATATTTAATTAGTAGTTTTTCACAAAAGAGTTGTTGACCCATCAACAAGGTAAACTCCAATTACTCTGAAAATACTAATTATAATTTTCAGAGCATGTTTTTACACTAAGAACTCTATTTCTTTGAGTGTTAGTTCTCATATTTTTTGAAGTTGGTGACTCTCATGTTACTGGTTTTTCTCAAACATTGATTCTAGCTTGTCTCCTCATTTTTGTATTTAAAAATGTTAGCCTTTTTGAGAATACAGTTTCTGTGTTTTCCAGCCT
The DNA here is from genome assembly GCF_003254725.2 of Canis lupus dingo. Classification (NCBI taxonomy): domain Eukaryota; kingdom Metazoa; phylum Chordata; class Mammalia; order Carnivora; family Canidae; genus Canis; species Canis lupus. The sequence continues at coordinate 21,602,823 of NC_064276.1, forward strand.
GTCTTCAAAATTTTAAAAGAGGGAGAAACATGCTATTTGTCAAATTATGCCAATATCTGGCATTGCAAATATGAGAATTTCCTCTTCTTTTTAAATGCAATCATCATCCAAGGTCCTACTCCCTGTGCCTCATGTTTAATCATTCATAGCTACTGCTTTTGCTTAGGGTAGAAGCCTATTTTACTGTATTATCTATTGTCTAGGCAGTGAGAGATGTAGAGAGATCTCTCTACATATTATCCTAAAGGTTGCCTCAGGATACTTCCTTTAAAAGTCTATTACCTTCAAACTTGACAAACACATATTCAGAGCCACTTTTACTTTTTATGGTAGTACTCCCTTTTATTGAGCTGAACTGTGATTTTCTCAGCAATCAAATCCTGTGAGTGCATGTATAATATACGTATGTGTGTGTGTTTGTGTATGTGTGTGTGTGTTTGTGTATGTGTGTGTATATGTATATATATATACATAAGGAAAATATGACAACTATTATAATTTCTGTTCAACAGAGGTGACTCTTCCTTATTTTTGGCACTGTAACTCATTTTTATTGATTTGAAGTCTGTATATGTAATAGATATTAGTATTTCATGCGTAATTCTATGTTTATAATTTTGCAGATTTAGACATAGGCATATATACATACAGCAGATTTCTAAGGGTGTAAAATGTGAGAAGGAGGTGAGTACATGCATGAAGTTCACTATTAGATTCACTCTTATTCAATATCGGTTAACTTGAGAAAATAATCACTTTTCTGGTTTAAAAAAAAGTTACATTTAACAGAAAAAAAAAGAAACACTTTGTGTATTTGCCATTTCAAGAATTCAAAATAGCACAAACCAAGCTTATGTGTGTATATGGATTAAAAGTTTAAAATAATCTTTACAGAATAAATATCACTAATTTTACTCTTTTTATTAAACAAGTAAAGTTCTGAAATGTACTGCTCATAACCTTTTTATCAATATTAGGATAATTGAAATTAGACTTGTTTAATTTATTAGAAATCCAACATTTAATTTTAGAAATCTATGAGTTTTGGCATTTCACAAAAATTTTATGACATGCGCATTAATAAAGACATAAATAACTAATATTTTATTATCATAGATACATCTTATAATTTAAAATATTAAATTACCTATTTAAAGCATATTACTGACCATTTCCCATTGACTTTACATCTCGCTTTTTTTAATGGCAGTGTTGTCAGGGGTTCCTATCACTGACATTAAATGGCTTTGCCCCATAGAAGTGCTAGATTTCCCTGCAACTGCTGACCTCAGGGAGATAGAAAATCCCTTATTTGAATTATAGATGGTCCCCCATTTACAGTGGTTCAATTTAGGATTTTTCAACTTTACAACAGTGAGAAAGTGATACATCATTGAATAGAGACCATACTTCAAATTTTGTGTTTTAATCTTTTCCCAGGCTAGTATATGTGGTATAATACTCTCTTATGATGCTGGTTGGGCACAGGAAACCTCATTTCCTAGTGGTTCAGGCAATCACAAGGGTAAATAAGCAAATACACAGACAACCATTCTGTGTCCATACCACCATTCTGGTTTTCACTGTCAGTACAGCATTCAATAAGCTACATTAGATATTTAACACTTTATTATAGATCATGCTTTGTGTTAGATGATTCTGCTCACTTGTGGGCTAATGTAAGTGTTCTGAGCACATTTCAGGTAGACTAGGCTAAGCTACAATATTCTGTAGTAAGGTGTTGTTAGTGTAATTTTGACCTAAGGTATTTTCAACTTTCTATAGGTTTGTCAAGACCTAACCCCGAGAGGAGTCAATGAAAATCTGTACTTTTAATGGGCTTCCTGTTACTTGCAAAGACAAACATCCTAACAAGAAAAAAAGAACTAATTTTTAAAAAGTTACTGATAAAGATACAATTTCCCTTTTCATTTAAAGAGAGAAATTTTTAAACCTATGTAGGTTGATTTTGTTTTATGAAAGTTAAGTTTCATTCATAAATATTATTTGTTTTATCTTTTACTGCTGTCTGATAGTTAAATATGAGTTCTGAGTGCAATTTTAGCTTTCATAATTCTGAGAGCACTTCCAGAATGAAGGTAATGTTAACCTTCATAAAACAACCTCGCCTGGCTCTCAGTCACAGAGGCTGAAATGAACTCCAGTATTCAACATTGGTAAGGTATTTGGGGGGGGGGGGGGGGCTACCTAACAATAAGTTACTATCAGATTCATCACGTGGACCCTGGAAAGTAAAACCGCTCTGGCTGTGACGTATAGGACATCTATGACATATAGGACTTGTCCAGAGATATATCTGCTCAGGCAACTGAGAGTAAGTCTACTTGCTTGGAACCAGGGGGAAAAATCATTTTCCGCACTAAATTAGGTTAAGCATGGACTTCTTAATATCACATTTAACAAAACTTTACATTGACTACGTGAAAGGGAATAAAGATAATAAAAGAAGTTTCAAAAGGGACAGTAAAGTATTCAGAGAGCTTTAAATGAAATTTTTTTCCATCATCTCTTCTTCCTTATCTTCATTGTCCAGAAGAACATATACCAATTGACACATTTTAAGTTTTTCATTATGATTCATATGTTTAATTCATATGTTAACAGATTGAAATTGAAAAAATATCTGGAAACTTGTATTTGGTAGATGAGGACTTATGCATACATTTTGAAAACCAATTTTCAGCTGTAGTATTCATGACAAAAGCCTTCATTATACAGCACATGATGATCCAATGGCCTCAAATCCATAAGGCCATTGTTGACCTAGAAGCAAATTGATATTTAAATATACAAGTGCTGTATGGGACTGTGCTTGCCAAAATGTATTTCCCTGTGAAACTAAAGGAAATACAACAAAAAATCATTTGCAGTGGTCCAGGAGTAATATTTAATCTATTGGATTTAGAATCAGAAAATCTAGATTTATCCTATCATTTCCTGCCTTTGAGATTTGGGGCTTCCATTTCTTATCTCCAATGAGGAGATGATAATAGCAATGAGAGCAATAGCAAGAACAATGGCAACCATTTGTTCCAAAGAAGAGTCAAATCAAATGAGTTAAGTATGTGAGAATTTTTTTTTAATGAGAAGAAACGCAAAAAGACTTCTGGTGGCCTGATGATCTAAAACAAACAACAACAAAATAGTGTAAACATTATGGAATCACAGTCTTACATAGGAGGCAAAGAAAGTAATTCTTGATTCTTGACTTACAGGCCCCGGGTCTTAATAAAGGAGGACTAAATGCTAAAGTTCTGAATTACTCTGTGATGGGCTATGCAAAATTCTGCCCGTTTAAAGAAACAAAAGTAGATGACTCATTTAATATTCATTCTGAGAAGAGTTATGTTTACACTTTTGATTTGGGGGCTTTTTTCTTTGCTATCTGGAACTACCCAAAGGAGAAGTTTTCTGCGGTGATCATCATTTTTAAGTTCTCAACCTATCCCACGACTTAAATGTTTTCTGGGGGATCTCACAAGTTTATATTTATAAGACTTTTCAGCAATCTGAGGTCTGTTAATTTAGCTATGTGGCTTTAGGCAAATCACTTTAACCAATCTAATGTGGGACAAATATAGAGTTTTGTGAATAACAAATCATGAAGATTATACATAAAAAAAAGTGCCCAGTTGACTGCAAAGTTTAGTGGGAGCATGAAGCTGCACAGGGGTTTTATCTGGGGACAAGCAGGCTAGGGGTTCTGGTGCTCATTACGCCTCTAGTTACCTTTGTGAACATGAACAAACTGAGTCATGTGCCTCAGTTTCCTCATCCGCAAGATAAATTTTACTGAATCATCTCTGAGATTTCTTCCAGTATCTATATTGAATTAATCCCTAATTCACACCTAAAGAACTGTATCTTAATTTTTAAGTATTCAAACATTGTTGGAAAATGCTAAAGCATAGGACAAATGTTTTTGTTTGTTACAGCAGGAAGATAAAACTGGTGAAAGGACAATAATATCATGGCCAACCATGTCTTTTGTGTCCCCCCCTCCCCCCGCTTTTTCTATGCCTGAACATCCAGGACTAGGGTAACAGCATTCCTCAAGAATACAGACCAGAGAAGCACCCACACACTGACTGTGTCTCACTCTCTTGCTTGTTTTTAGTAAGTTCAAAGTAAATGTGAGACAAAACCTACCCAGTACTTGCATACTGGGTGTTAAACTTAGGCTGAGCCAAAAAAGAATTCCTAAGTTCTCTACAAACAAAAGTGGATCTAATTACAAACTTTTGACTTTCTCCAAAGGATCTGCTTGAAAAAAAAAAAAAAAACCTAAGGGACAAAGGAGGTCGATGAAAATGTCAAATTTTGAGGTGCTTACTTTAGGAGGACAGGGAACTATGGGACGTTGAAGAGGAGGAAAGCATGGCCATTCTGGAAGGGTTTCCTGAAGAAACCAAGGGACAGGATTATTATAGAGATCACAGGGTTAAGTGGTATTCTTGGGGAATTTGTTCTGGAAAAGATACTCTGTCCTACACTTTCTGGGACCTCAGGGCCCTGCAGTCATATTCTTCCTTTGCATTCTCGTCCCCTGTCCTCCTGGACTCTGTCGGTATAATTTTGAGATCTCCATATCCCACTTCAGGAGGGTAAGGGTAAGATTTCCCAAGTGTTCCAAACTGAAGCACATTTTCCCACACAAACTTGGTAACAATTGGCAGTCAGTTACTGTTACTATTTTGGAACAGTGGTATAGGTGCATTATGGATGAGGTGGCATTTTGTGAGATAAACCTGGGTTTAACATATATGTCATGGTTTCCATAAGAAAATAAGATTCTAGTTCTAAAATACTGCTCCATTTCTAGGTTGAGGGAGACTTGAAGATAACTTCTTCAGCTATGCCCTTCAGAGGCTTCAGAGTCTAGGATAAGAGACACATAAGCAATGAATGTGCAGTCTAATCCTGTTTGGTGCTTGGTATCTTCTGAGTCTTGGGAGAATGGCTTAATCTCCACAAGCTTTGCTTAATAGCAAATTGAGATGGAACATTCCTACAATGAGTTGATAGTGATGTGCCAAGAGTCTTCTAATCTTTCATTCTGCACTCCACACTTACTGAATTACGATCTCCCCACAACAGCCATGCTGTCTCATAACTCTGATGTTATACTCCTCTGTATCTTTAAGGATTCAGCTCAAACATTATTTCCAGGAAGATCTTCCTAAACACTACATACCTGCCCAACACAAACATGCACAATGTAGCCCCCCTGGAGCTTCTGCAAACCTTGTGCTTACCACAGTTATAGCACATATCTCACTGTATAAAATTTGGCTCTTTACTTACCATCTCTTTTTTTAAAGATTTTATTTATTTATTCATGAGAGACACAGGGGGAGAGAGGTAGAGACATAGGCAGAGAGAGAAGCAGGCTCCATGCTGGGAGCCCGATGTGGGGCTTGATTCCAAGACCCCGAGGATCACACCCTGGGCCAAAGGCAGATGCTCTACCGCTGAGCCACCCAGGCGTCCCATCCATCTCTCATTTTTTGAGAAAAGGGCTCACATTATTTGCTTTTGTATTCCTGAACATTCGAACATCTCCTGACATGCGGCAGGTAATCAATAAATACTTTTTGCATAAATGAATGAATGCATAAATAATTACAAGGATTTTTCCCTGCAAGAGCAAAGCTCTCTTCCACTTCTTTCATACAGAGTAATGCTCCCCTAGTTTACCGCTCAGCTTACCTGGGCCAAACATATTCTCATTTGGGTGAGTAATCAAAGCTGCTCCATGTACCAGAACTCATTAGCAGGAGCCCTGCAGGGTGAGGCTATACTTCTTCCCTTTCACTCACTCAGCCACTCTGACAAAAAGAGGAGCTAATGGGGAAGTGCCCAGAGCCCACACCCTCCTTTCAGACTATACCTTGGCCCCTTAGGCTGAAAGTGTTCCAAAGCCTGAGTCAGCCACCCCTATCCATCCACATGTCTGGCTGCTGTCCAAGACTCAGATAAGAAACCACCCAGGTGCTCAACCTCAGAAAGCCAACAACAAGGTGGTCTGGGCCAACAGAGACCAAATTAACTGAGTGCAGGATAGAAAAGGAAGCAAGCACTAACTGAGAGTCAGGAGACTGGCCTGGTTTCTCCATTGATAAGCTGTCCAACTTTAGCAAGTCACTTCTCCTCTTTGGGTCGAATCTCACCATCTAGGCAGTAAATGGATAAAGCTGAATATCTAGGGGCATGTCCAATTCTCAGGTGCCAGGATCTGAACTCCAGGGCAAGCTAAGCAGCTCCTGTACCTGAAAAGGTAGTGAAACCTGCCTAGTCTAGCAACCCTATCCCCTGGATGGGGGTGCGGGGGCAGGAGGGACAGCTCCCACTCACTGAGAGTGCAGGTTCAAAATTCACACAAGATGCTATCTCAGCCTTCATTCCAAGAAAGCTGAGTCTAAAACAGCCAAGCCTCACTGTTTCACCAAACCCTAATATTGCAGTGGGTAGTGCTGTAGTAGTACCAAGCAAGAGCCATGGCCTGGGCTGTACCTACCATTTAAACAGGCAACAAGCTCCTCCATCCCACACATCAGGTAGGACTGTGCCATTTCTCTGCACGGTCTATGTCCGGAGCCTGTAGATAGGCTACGATCAAATACTGATTGTTCTGGACTGCATCCAGAGGAGCAATCCTAAGGAGAGCAGTATTTCTACCAAGAGTAGCACCTTTTATTCAGTGTTTAGTGCTTTTAAGACTTGTGCAGTATGCTCCATGTGCTTACTCATTTCGTCCTTAGGACCATTCCATTAAGGGAGTATTTTTATCCTCATAATGCAGAAGAGGAAACTGTAGTTTGTTATTAATGTGATTCACACAAAGTATAAACTACTTGAGAAAAGTTAAATGACAATTATAATCTCTCACATCTGTATTGGACTATAAGTTTCCAAAGACCGTTCTATAAGATCATTCTATTTGGTTTCAATTATGGTAATGTAGCTAGTGGCTGAGTCATGACTGTTACCTCTTTAAGGAAGAGGAACTTGAAGGGAGGTCAAATTAGGTGATAGTGGTTTGGGTCTCAAAATCCTCAGTCCTGGGAATTCCCAGTACACCACCAATCTGTGCTAGCATTCCTCAGAGGTAACCAGAGGTCCAGGAACAGGGAGTTTCCTAAAAAAAGCAGTGGCCCAATGTAGGGTGTGAAGCTGGATTTCCAGAGTTTAGCTGAGATTGTGAATGGGATCAGGGTATGAACAGATGTAGCGACAGAAGGAAGACACGCAAGGAAACATCACTTTGGGCATCGTATCCTGAACTATACGCAAGTAATGCCAACAATGTATAGTCGTCTATGTGCTTAGTTCTTTTTCAGCAGCACAGAGTAAGACCCCCAGGGTGTGGTAAGAAGAGAGAGCATTCTGGGTGGAGATGTTTCCGCAGGGGATTTTGTGCTCAGTCAACCTGAAACTTCTAAGATGACTTATTATGGGTGGAATAGCAGGTGTTCACATTCAAACACACTTGTTTGGCCTCACCTTCATCTGTTCTGTGGCAATTTCTCATCTTTTTCTTTCTTTCTTTCTTTCTTTTTTACCTACTATCAGGTCATTAGTCAGAGTGAATCACGAATAATGTTTAGAAAGGAATTACATGTCTGAGTCTTTATGACAAAGGATACTGACATCCCAGGTCCCAGGCAAAATTAAGAATGCTGAATGAAGAATGCTGTGGTCATTCTGTAATTTGGTGAAAGTCAAAGCTTAGAAAATTCAGGGTTGTTTTTATTTTATCAAAACTTAATTTACTAAAGAAATATGGGTGAAATCCCCATTTAGAAATGGGAGGTTCGACTTCACTTGGGCTCTGGCCTCTCTTAATTTAGTTCTATAAGTCTACAGTTGAGAGAAGATCAAATCAGTCATTCTTTAGCCAGGCTTATGTTATTCAACTGCTATGCCACCATCCCTAAGTCAACTCTGTCTCTCTCTTCTGCAGTTTCTGTCCACACATCCCATGGTTTCCTCATTTCTGTTCACTCTGGCTCCTAGATATCCTCAAATTCACTTTGTAATCTTATTTCTCTGTCTTTAGGTGTGGCCACATCATACTTCCTGTGAACTTCTGCAGTAGCCTTTTATTTTATTTTTTAAAAATTTATTTATTTATTCACAAGAGGCCCAGAGAGAAAGAGGCAGAGACACAGGCAGAGGGAGAAGCAGGCTCCAAGCAGGGAGCCTGACATGGGATTTGATTCTGGGTCTCCAGGATCACACCCTGGGCTGTAGGCCGTGCTAAACCAGTAAGCCACCCAGGCTGCCCTTAAGTAGCCTTTTAATTATCACCCAGACACCAACCTGGGAAGGATTATGATCTGCTACTAATAGATTACTCCAATGGTTCCATACCTTTGTGATCAAACTCCAGATCCTGCATGTTCTGCCTCCTAAACCTCATTACCTGTCCAGCTACCACATATATTTCTTTTTTTTTTTTTTTTTTTTTTTAATTTTTATTTATTTATGATAGTCACAGAGAGACAGAGAGAGAGAGGCAGAGACATAGGCAGAGGGAGAAGCAGGCTCCATGCACCGGGAGCCTGATGTGGGATTCGATCCCGGGTCTCCAGGATCGCGCCCTGGGCCAAAGGCAGGCGCCAAACCGCTGCGCCACCCAGGGATCCCCACATATATTTCTTTAACTATAAGGAATTTCTTGCAAATCCCCGAACATGCTGTACTCTTTTAAGCCACCATGTCTATGATTATGGTGATCCTTTCTCCAGAATACATTTATTCTCCTTGCCCTGCTTTGACTTATCATACTTTCTTCATACCTGTCTTCTCCTTGCATCCACCTCTTGACTGTGTTCTCCCAAGCCCTCCACAGTCCATTTATCCCTTGGCAATTTACAGTCTTCTCTTACTCCTTCTCCACTGCAATTTTGGTATTTGGCATATACATTTTTTCACTCTCTAAACTGTGACTTCCTTAAATGTGATAGCTGTGCTTTCATAGTTTTCTCTCCCTATAGGAAAACTCAATAAATATTATTAGAATGAATATTTAATAACATATTTAATTTGTTTCCCAGTGCAAACAAGGAAATTAATCTTTATTTTTAAGTTTTTTTTCCTAATCACTAATACAGGAAAAGCCTATTGTTGTTTTTTTAAATATATTCTGAGAATGATCCTTATACAGTAATAAAAGTTGATTCTTTCAAAATTCTTTAATGTAGGGACCCACATTGCTGAAATGAATGGAAGTCTGAGAATGTCTATCCTTTTTTACTGCATAACTGCTGGGAATAATCACTTGGGATTTAGTCTGGCCCGAGCAAACTATTTTATTTCTACTTTCAAATTGTTACTCAGTCTTCACATCAAAGTATTGTTCATTCAACCATTCTTAAAGATTTTGGAAATACTTTAGTCCATACTCTGAAGAGCAAAGTGTCACTTTATAATGAAACATCAGCTCTTATTTAGGGATCCTGATGATACATTGGAAAGGTGAACAAGTTTTGGCTTGTTTATGGGGTACGGGATATAAATGCCATTTTTATCTGTTCTTTTTCAATTGTGGACACTATCTGAAAACCCTTATTTTGTATTCTGGTTCTGTCCTCTAATAGGTTTATGACTTCAGACAAGTTACTTAACACAGGTTCTTTACCTGTAAAACAGAAATCCTAATTATCCCTACCTCATAGGGATATTTTGAGAACTAAAGGATATAATACACACCAAGTACCTAAATAATGCCTGGATCACAGTGAGCAGATACCTATTAGTCTTTATTTTCAAGTTTCTCTTTTTAGCCTTCCTTACTCTGGGTCATTCTGTCATTGTGGTAACTGTTATTTTCTGATTCAGGAATTTTACAAATCCAATAGGGTACAAATATAAAATTGCTTTGGTAATCTGGATCCTTTACATTGCTCTGCAAATTTTAGAATTATCATGTCAGTTTCCTCAAAGAACGAACCAAGATTCTGATTGGAATTGCAGTAAATTGAGAGATCAGTTTGGGGAGAGAGGGTGTGAACAATATTGTCTTCCAATCTATATATATTGTATATCTTTCCAGTATTTTTAGGTTTTATTTATTTTAGCAATATTTCATAGTTTTCAGCAATGATATCTTCTTCATCTTTTGTTAGCATTATTCTAAGCTATTTGATACGCTTGATGATATATCAAATCAAAGTTTCATTTTTTTGATTGTTCATTGCTTACATATAGAATGACAGTTGATTTTGATGAGTAACATTGTGCCCTATGAACTTGGTAAATATATTTATTTTAGGAGTACTTTTGTGAATTTTATTGGGTCTTAATGTTAATACTTACGTCATCTATGAATAGTAATAGTTCTACTTCCCATTTTTTAATCTTTATCTTTTTTTTTTCCCCTTATTTTACTACTAAGACTCCCACTGAAAAGTTAAAGACAAGTTTGAGGAAAGACACTGTTGCCTTGTTCCTACTCTTAGAAAGGAAGCATTCAGTCTTTCACAATTAAGAATAATGCTAACAGTAGATTATTTTGCAGATACTTATAGTCAGATTGAAGGAATTTTCCTTTGTTCCTGGTTTATTCAGAGTTTTATTCTGAATGATTTTTTTGCACCTATTGAGATAATTTTATGATTTTCTCCTTTGTCCTACTCGTATGGTAAGTTACATTGATTGACTTTTTATTACACTAGGCTGTAGTCCTAGGTCAAAAACCACTTGGTTGGGCACATGGGTGGCTCAGGTCAGTTAAGCATCTGCCTTTAGCTCAGGTCATGATCTTAGGGTCCTGGGATGGAACCCTACATAGAGCTCCCTGCTCAGTGGTGAGCCTGCTTCTCCCTCTCCCTCTACTGTCCTTCCCCCTGCTTGCGTTCTTTGGGTTTCTCTCTGTTTCTATATCAAATAAATAAATAAAATAATTTAAAAAAAACAAGCACTTAGTCATGATATATTGTCTTTTAAAATATTTCCAAACTTTATTTGCTAATATTTTGTTAGAGATCTTTGATTATGAGTTATATAAGTCTATAATATTATTTTATTATCATTTCTTTGTCAGATTTTAGTATCAAGATTATGCTGATTTCATAAAATAATTTGGGAGGTGTTTTCCTCTACTCTATATTCTGAAAAATTGATATTATTACTTCTTTTGTTGTTTGATAGAATTCAAACATAGAAGCCCTCTATGACCAGACCTCCCTTTGTGGGAAAATTTTTGATCAAGAACTCAATTTCTTAATAGATATATGGGCATTCAGGTTTCCTATTTCTTTTTATGTTCATATTATTAATTTGTGTTTACCAAGGAATTTGTCCTTTTCATCCAAGTTGTCAAATTTACTTGCATAATAATATTCATAATATCACATAATTATCCTTTTACTTTTTGGTGTCCCCTCTTTTATCATCAATATTGCTAATTAGTTTTCTCTCTCTCTCTCTGAGCAGTCTTGATAAATTGTTTATCAAAGAACCAATTTTTGCTCTTGTTAATTTTTTCCCCTATTTATCCAATTTCTATTTTATTGATTTTTGCACATTTTTTATTGTTTCCATTCTCCCAATTTGCTGTTCTTTTTAAGATTTTCCTTTATGATGGAATGTTAATTCTTTGGTTTTGTACCTGTATTTTTCTAAAACAGGCATTTAAAATAATAAATCAATGGTTCTGTTATTCCTCTTTCCCTTCCTTTGCTTCTTGAACAATTCAGCCTAAAGCAAGTTTAGTGTCCATGTCAGAAACAGGGAAATCTATGGTGATCCCGAGTGAGATTTCAGAACCCAACTGGTGTGAGACAGGTGTCTCAGTGCACAGTTGGGAGCCCAGCTAGGGTGTGGGAGGCCAACAATAGTGAGAAGAGTTTTTGTGCATCTGGAGAGACACAGCTCACCATAGAACATTGGAGCTCTGGTAGAGGAAGGTGAGTGTGTGTGGCAGCAGAGGAGGGAGATTTTCTAACATGGAAAATTAATCAAAAAAGCAAAACTGGTAAGTATGATGGGAGCAAAGTGTCTCACTGTTGGAGAAAGGACTTATAAATATGGAACGGGAAAAAGCAAGTTGAAAACTCATATGAGTGTAAACTCATGATTTTCAATATAGATAGGTATGTAGGTAATTTGACTAATAGATATATAAATAAACATAGTTATAAATGTGTATGTGTGTGTTTGTATATTCCTTGGCTCTGTACTAAGAGGGAAGCAGTGATATGCCAGATCAATGAGCATAATTATCACTTAGATTTTAGTCTTGAAATAGAATTCTCCACTAAAAGGAACCAGAGACTCAAAGTAATGGCTATTTCCAGAGGTTGGGCAGGGAAAGCTCAAGTAAAGCCTAAAACATTTTGTTCCAGGAAACAAGTAAAGTTTACTTACTTCTGGAAGGTCAGGAAGTACTCTTAGAATGATAGGGACATGTCAAAGGGACAGAGAAGCCAGCTTGAAAGTGTTCCTACTGACAAAATCTGGGACAACTTAACCTCCCAAATTAATATTGGTAAGAAGAGAATAAAATAAGAATCTGTGAATCCATGTAAATATTTAAAAAATGATTACATTGAGCATTTAATGAGTCACATAAAGTGTAAATTTTAAAACTAAGCAAAACATGTTGAAGGAATATGATGAAAGTGTAAATAAAACACTATGGAAGATGAGTTTGCATCTGGAGCTCGGCAGCACTGTTAGGACAACATGGGGAACAACCAGAAAGCATAATAGGAACCCATGGTAATTGTTCCAGAAGATGATCTCAACCTAGCAGAACTTTTATTTTCTTAGTGACCATTCCCTATGTTCTCATTTCACAGGTATTTTGGCTATCTTTTGGTGTCTGCACCCTAACTTAGCTTCTTTGATGTATGTTTTGGGACCCTCTCCTGATTATAGCACAGAATCTAACAGTGATTTCTTCCAGTAATTAATCTTAACTCCTATCCCCATTGTCAACTTTTCTGTCTTGGAACACAAGAGACATAGGTCAAGTAGGTAGATGGATCGATAGAGAGATAATAAAAATAAATAGATATATAGGTGGATAGAACAATAGAAGACATTTTAATAATATCACATTATAATTTTTTCTTAAGATTTTATTTATTTATTTATTTATTTATTTATTTATTTATTTATTTATTTATGAGAAACACACACACACACAGAGGCAGAGACACAGGCAGAGGGAGGAGCAGGCTCCATGCAGGGAGCTCAACATGGGACTCGATCACGGGTCTCCAGGACCACACCCTGGGCCAAAGGTTGCACTAAACCACTGAGCTACTCAGGCTGCCCTATATTTCAATTTCTTATAAAAAGTATCAAATATAATAAAATATAATACTACTTGGGCACAATGGAAATTAAGTCTTAAGATTTTTAAAGTGTAAGTGAAGTGAAATCAATGATTTGCATATTTCTTTGCTGCAATCTTTATTAGTATATTTCTTAAAAATAAAATTTGTAAAAAGAAGTATGTTTTTCTGTAGACATCTATGTGTTTTTCCAGGCTTTAATATGTTTAAGCATCCCATATTAAGCAGAATATCTGTGCTGAAATTCTCTGTGCTTCTACAAGTCCACACCCTACTGTTCTTTACCCTGCACTGTGGCCTGTGAGACTGAACTTGGATGTCACAGTCTAGACTCCCAAGCCCATGTTTCCCAAATAGGTTTGCCCAATGGGAGGCATTTATTCTGCTGGCAACCTTTCAATTGGTCTCTGGGTGGGGAAAGTGGAGCAACCACTTTCATCTCTGGCTGTATCTCCTTTCAGCCACAGCTTCTGCAAGTGACCCTCCCCTGCAGCTGTAGGTCACACCAGGTCCTGCTAATTCTTCCTCCTGCCCTTTGGTAGAATCTGAGCACTTTATCATCCCTCGTTGTTTTACCTAAACATGGTCCACAGCTTTGTAAACTGTTTTTCATTAAACTCTCTTCAACAACAGTGTGCCATCTGTTTTCTGCTCGTCTTCAACTAACATAGTATCTAATGACTCTTTCCTATGAAGATTGTATACTTCCTCTCAACACTGACTCAGACTTACAGATCTTCATTTTTTATTGCCCTGCTAGATACCTTTGTAATTCTAAATAATAGATTGCAATTTCTATTTCTTTATTTATACATTTTAGACATCCACTGACTTCCCAATAAGAAAGATGAATAATTTAACACCCCTACAGTTCCTAAGGGAGGGAAGTCAGCCAGAAAGGAGCCGTGCATTCTTACAATTATTAATAGAAAAATATCATGTTAAAACTGCTTTTGACCTTGGTCCTTCAATCACTATATCCTCCATTACAGCTGAAATTTTACCTTCTGATTATTTATAAAAGTCTGTGACATTTAAAAAAATAGTATTCTGGGTATAGTTTCTAATATATATCAAAGGTTTTTCCCATCAATAAAAATATATTAAACAATAAAATAATCAGGAAATCCAAGTGTCCTATGAATTAGAGTCTATCATTTAGATAACTATGAACCACCTTTCTGCAGGTAATCTTATTGTGAGATAAAGAACTTTCTTAGAAATAGGCTCCTTTCATATTGAAATATCTCAAGTGACCATATGGCCATACATAGATATGTTGTGCCAAAGAATCCAACAAAACATAGCCTACATGTCCTTGGCCTGGGCTAAATAATGAATGGGATGAAATTCTGAAACCTTCAAATTCTAATACGTGTGCTTAGTGAGCTGGGCACTATCTGCTGGAGGATAATCAATCTCAGACCCGTGTCCTCCATAGGCTTTTCCAATTCAGTTGATGGTAACTTCATCCTTCTTGACATTGAAGTTATTCTTGATACCTCTTTTTCTCTTACCTTTATGTCCTATCCTTTAAGAAATTCTGTTGCTTTAAAAAAAAAAAAGTTTACACTAAATGACAGGTGAAGTAGACACTATCGTTTTAATTTTGTTTTGAGACTGGGAGATGTAAGGGCCAAATTCATGCAGCAAAAATGCATTCTGAAAATATTAGAATATGGAAAATGGAAAATAATTGATCATATAGATTCCATCTTGCCCTGCGAACTTTCTTCTGTAGCATCATGTCAAAAGCATTTGTTATAATAATTTTTGACTGTGCTTCATGGTGATGGAAGGACTTTCATTTATATATATATATATATATCCTTTTCCTAACCATGGGGATACAACTCATGCTTTCTCAGGAGCTAAATTCATGGTGTTTGAACCTGTTTCTGAGTTTCACTGTTGGCATTTTCACTTATACTTTTACTGTACGTTTACCAGGTCCTGATGCTGAGAATGTTGTGTTTTGTCTTTACATCTGTTTACATAGATTATAAATGGGTGAGGTCTAATTAAAGAAAAATCTTTACAAAAACACTCAGCATCAGCATCTCATTATTAAGTCGAATATGACTGGGTTGAGAACATATTTCAGGTGTGTCTATGATAAACCCAGTTCTCACTGTTCTTCCTTTGTCCTGTGTATTTAGCTAGCATTTTTGTGTCTTTGTGATCAGGATTATTTAGGTAAAATTCCTTTGTTATTCCTGAATCACTCCTGCATTTGTTTATTTTTATCTTTTTTACCTGCTTAAGTGAAGGAGTGATGAGAAAATGAGTCTTTTTCCTTTATTCCTTTAAGAATAGGTTGAAACTCTGGCAAAGCAACCAGGTTTTTGTTTTGTTTTGTTTCCCCTTCTTGAGTGAAGATCTGGACAAATAAAAATGAACAAATGACAAGGAATTGTAAAAAAAAAAAAAAAAAAAAAAAAACAAAGAATGATTTAAAATATTTTAAAATAATATGTCAGTCAATAACTAGATAGTTTTAGAATGCATTGGAAATAAGAAAAAAATAGCTGATGGAAACAAGGAATCCACTGACAAGAAGTTTGGGGAAGTCAGATCTGTCTCATGTAATTTATGTTTCATTGGTGTAGAGTGAATCTAAAGAGTTATATAAGGTGATTTACAGTACATCTGACAGTTGATATCAGGTGTAAATATGAAGGCAGATGAAGAGTCTGGATTACTTCGTTTGAGGCTTCTGTCCCCCAGCTCTTAAGTTACAAATGGGACAGAGGATAAAGTAACTCAATTTAAATGACCATTTATTTTGAGATTCTAAGCGTTGCTCTACAAGCCTCAATCTGCCACCCTGGGAAAGTCATTTCCCCTCTGTAAGGCTTAGTTTTCTTGTGCGTGTGTGTGGGGGAAAGTTACTAAACATTTTATCTATCTTTCCTATTCTACTACTTTTCACTGACAAGTATTCTGATTGGTTGAATTATCCTAACTAAAATGTCAAAAAATTCTATTTGTAAGTGTTTTAAGGTTCCTAACTTAAGGCATGCTTTTTGAAAGTGAATAGCAGAGATTTAAGAATACTTTGAGTTAGCCTTGACTCTTAGGGGTTACTCTAGCCTTCACAATATCGTATTATTAAATGTTTATTTATTTAAACATAGAACTAGCATCTTCCATCTGAACATTCACATGATAAGATACAACTATAAATATATTTACAGTATAGCATCGTCCTACCAACCAAAGCTATAAATTATTGAGTATCTAGTATGTACCAAATATTTAGATACTTCACATGTAGTTTGATTAAGTCTACAAAGTGTAATATTATCCTAACTTGCAGGTAACCCTTGGAGATGTTTAACAGTTATCAAAGATTGTGTGATCTGATAAATGAATAATTTACTAATTTCATAATCTAATTTAAAAAATCCTTTCTAATATGAATTAAAACATGAATTCGACTAACATAAAAGTGTGTATTATTTTCTTTAAACTAAATTGATAAGAATATGTATTTTTCCCAATAACTTACACTGTCACATTGAGCAAGGCACTCCTTTCTTCTGGATCTTGGTTATCCTTACTATAAATGGAAGGATTAAACCAGTTGATCTCTATTTGTCTCTATAGTCTTAAAATAACAAACTATGAGTGCACTGCTCTGAGCTTATACACCTTTTTTTCTCTCTGCATGTATGTACAAGTTATAGTAAGATAATATTTTTAAAGCTTTATGATGTGACTTTTAGTTTTAATGCTTTCTTTGACTCCTCCATTCAGTGAGGGAAGCTTTCTTTGTGCGGTGTCAAAGAAGAGATGACATAGCAGGAATCTAAAGAAAAATAGAATTAGCCCTTAGTTTTTCAGTTTTGAAGCCTTAATTTCAGGGGTCTGAATAGCACTCACATGCTTCAAATCAGATTTGAGAGGATATAGTATGGGAGGAAGAAATGCTTCTCTTCTGGAGACCCGAACAGAAGCCTTGGGTTGTGAAGGAAAAGAGAGCCAGTGCTTATGGGCTGAGGGGGAGGTCAGGAAGACATGGGAAGAAAAGAGTTCACCTGGAGCTGCAGAGTAGCAGCATCAGCATCTGAAGACCTCCAATTCTCACTGCTGCACACACTCAACATAGAGCCTTTGCTGGCTGGGGCTTAGGAGCTACATGGGGGTAGAATCAGAGTCATAGCCTCTCCCTCAATTTTCACTGGAATGAGGAATGTACATTGCCTGGGCTGAGGGTTTTTTCCCCTTATCTTCCTTGTTGGCATCTAGCTAACAAGATCGTAACCAGCAAGTTTCCCCATTGGCTATCCAACAGAAGTGTTATTCATCACGTTCTGACACTTTGCCCAATCCTCATCTTACTTGTCCCATACGGGGCACTCATTTTAACATGTCAAACAGTTATAAGCAATCTAAATGGCAAGTTATGTCAGGACAACTAGAAGGACGGAACAGTGTAGAAAACACAGTTCCTTCCCCGCCTCTCCCCAACCAAACACCCATATTTGTATATGGATAGGACTTGAATGCAACCAGCTCTTGGTCTCTTCTGCAAACTAGATCAGTGATAAAACACACCTTGTAAAAAAAAAAATAAGTTCTGTGTGTTAAACTAGAATAAGTTAAACATCTCAAATAGGGGAAATCCCCTTTAAGGAATGAAATAAAATATTTCAAGCATATTTCTCATAAAATAATTTGGGGTGGTGATAAATTCTAAGGCACTGTTGACTATCCTGGTAGTTACTTCCAAGATTGGATTTATTGTTTATACATTTTTTAAGAGAGAAAGAGAGAGGTAGAGAGACAGAGAAAGAATGAATAAGCAGGGAGAGTAGAGGGAGACAGAATTTTAAGCAGACTCTACTCCCAGTATGGAGCCCTGACATGGAGCTGATCTCTAAACCCTGATACCGTGACCTGAACAGAAATCAAGGGTCAACATTTAACTGAACAACCCAGATTCCTCTACTCTTAATACCTTTAACTACACTACATGGAATCTCAAAACCCTGAAATGTATTTACCCCCAGGACTAATTCATTTCCACTCGTACCCAGCACAGTATGTGGCAAAGGTAAAATTCATTAACTCTTTCTCCAGTAGAATATGAGATCAGATGGAATATAAGTCCGAGTCTCATTATCTAATCATGGACTTAAAGAAGGACACTCCAGGTAGCTGAGTCTCACTGGTTTTGTCCAAGTGTATTTATCTAACAGCCTTTGACTGTGTGAGTTTTCAGAAAATATCCTATGGTGCATTATTCCCAGGTGGCATTTGCTAATAGCTTAATCTCCCAGGTAAGCATAAATATATGCAGTTCCAAATGCCAATCACTAAGTATTCAGAGAGCTTACTAGAGGCATAAATACTCCTTATTTGGTATATAAGACCTGCTGGTGATGAGTACATATGGCACCATGAAAGGAGCAAGATGAGATCTTTGTAAAAGAGGAAACTCTGGGGCAAGAGAAAAATCTCTTTAACAACATTCTGAGATCAGGATGTTGGCAGCTAAAGAAATTTGGATGTCAGCTTCCAGTACAATCTTATCCATTCAATGCCTTTCCATCCCAGGTCAGAGTTCACAGTAGCTATAACTTTGACAGGAGTCCAAGTTAATTTTTATCTTCTAGCCAAGAAATGTTATCATTACATTCTTGTTGCAGCAACCTATAAAATGTAGTCCCTGCTTTATCCAAATTCCTATGTATTACTCCATTATTTATCAGACATTTATTGAATATCTGTGAGAGCTGTCCTCCTATGCAAGAATTGGGAGTTGGAGCTATGATATTTCAAGATCAATAAGGCATAGTTTCTGCACTCAAATTACTCACTCTTTTGGGGGCCAGACTTCTCCAGACAGGGAATCTGAATCATATGCTACAGATTACCCAGATACAACATTGATTTTGTGAATGAGATCATTTTCCTTTTAATATTGGCTAATTTTATTCAAAAAATGTTTGTGATGACCTACTATACTATGTACAAATTTTCAGACAGAGGCAAAGTTAAACACAGGCTGGGACCTTTATTGAGTTAACAGTTTGGTGGCTAAGGAAATCACTAATAATGTGCCATAGACTGGGCATAATGCCCAAAGAGAAATGCTAAATATGTTTTGAATAACAGTACCATTATTGAAATATCTGCAAACTTTTAAGACAATTTTGACTGAACAAAAATAAATCTACCTATTTTTGGATATGTGACCTAAGGTCTGTTTTGGAAAAAAAAAAAAAGACAAAAACAGTATAACATTGCACAGAAGACCATTGGATCTTGAGATCTGCCTTCTAGTCCTACCCTTTCTGTGATTCTGGGAGCTCTTCCCACTGTGGGCCTTAGTTTTCCTTGCTGTTAAATTAAGAACTTTGACAGATTGGTCTGTAACATCTGGGCCAATCCAATGACAACTATATAGAAATCACAAACGACTTCTTCAAATGCTCATCTGCAAGGTCAATTGTGGAAAAAAAAAAAAAAAACTAGCCTCGTCAGTCTAAAATGACAGGGCCAGCTGTGTTAAGAGCTTGGTAAAATGAACTGAGAAATGGAACTTAGAAATCAGAGGGACTTCCCAGTGAGCTGGTGAAAATCCCTTCTTCTGCAGAGCCCAGTTCCTAACTTCCATTTCAGATATAGGAGTTTTAATGAAAAGAAGTTTCCTGAAATGAACCTGTTTGTGATGGCAAATACTTTCTTTAGGATCCAGGACATTCCAATCTCTTGACCTGAAGTTGTACTGAATGGAGGGATTAGAGTATTTGATGTGAAAGGTGAGATGTCCTGAGGTTCAAGTTGCAAAGTGATAGATAGCAATGGTTTGGCTCCTTACTTATATGACCGCTAGCAAGTGCTATGCCAACGAAGGAGAGATTTTCTGCTTATTTTGTCTGTGATAAGGACTGGACAATCACAACGGTACTTGCCACAAAGAGAATAGGGAGAAAACAAAGTAGTTATTTATCTACCAAATATTTTCCCTTGAACCACAATGGGCTATCACTGCAGGGATGGTGCAGTTGCATATGGTGCCATCTCTACCAGCTTTCCTGGAGGTAATCATCATCATAAAAGATGAAATGCCTTCTCTCTTGCCTGCTATACTTCTCCAACTATTTATTTTGAGTTAATTTTGCTAATTTCAACCCAATAATGATTGGGTTGAAAATTTTACTCCTGATATTTTTATTTCCTTAGTATATATATAAAAAAAAATTCATGCTTATTTCAACCAGAACCAGTTTTGTGGACAATTATACATGGAATGAGTAGAAGAGGGGTTATTTTCATGTATATTTGCACTGGGGATTATCCCATCGTATATTTATATGACACTTTGGTTGATGGTCAGTCTGGTACTTTATACTAATGGGGAAGACTTCTGACTATTTTGTTCTCAGACACATCAAGAAAATGCCTCCTGAGCATTTGTTCCCTCAGTACAAGTAGAATACATGATGAACTGTGCTCCTCCGACAGAACTGCAGTGAGACTATTCCTTGAATTATCAAAGGACTTGTATATTATTTCTTTTATTCATATTTTTTCTAGCCAAATACTTTTTCTCATATGCCACAGGAGACTTTTCTCTATGCCAAGGTTTTAGTCACTAGAGGGAGATGTAATCACAAACTCCCTTTATCAAGTCGGAGTCCAGGGGACAGATGGAAAGGCAAACTAGCCAGGAAATGACATAGTCCTGTGTCCTGCCAGAAATCTCAGTGGTAAGAGAGCTCCAATGGGTATCTTATGTTAAGCTCACTCTCTGGTATTCTGATGGCTACTTACCAGAAAACAGCTCATCCATCCAAACCTGCAAGGACATCTCTACTGAAAAATTGGCAGTCTTAAGGGACCACGATTTCCATCTGTGTTTAAGTAAACACCTGTTAGTGTTAGATGTCATAGGTTGTTGAAAGACTGTGCTACTTAATAGTATCATGAAATACAAATGTTTAAAAGAATATTTATGGGTCCCATAAATGTTTCCCTTTTGAAAGAATGGTAGAGTCAGAATGTCAAAAGAAGCAGGAAACTTATAGGCCATCTAGTTCCCTCTTGTCGATTTGTATGAGAGAAGACGGAGTCTTAGAAGAAATTTGTTCAAAGACATTACTTTGGTATTTATTTACTAAACTAGAACTTACATCTCCTCACTCCTGATTCAGTATTTATGTCATAACTTCCTTCCTTTCCACATTTCTTGAGCACTTATTACTTTCTGGGGCAATTAGTGATATGAAGATGAGTGAGATCTGTCCCTGTGTAAAGAAGCTAATGGTTCAGTGGAGAAGGCAGAAATATGAATGATAATTACTGGGAAGATAATGTAGGTTTCTACAGTGAAGTACAGGTAGAAGCTATATAAAAACAGGAGGGCTGGTTGGTATACTTGGTTTGGGTTGCAGATATCCCAAATACATACCATAAAGGAAAATTTTCATGCAAGTTCCCTCTCCAAATCTTACATCTCTAGATTCTCCAGCCTCAATCTTTCTATGAATTAGTAGGAAAAAATACATATATATGAAATAAGTGCTATTTAAAAAAAGTTCAAAACACTATAAAGACATATATAACATATCTTCCTTATACAACAAGAGTGCATGTATATAAAATAAAACTGGAAGTAACTAGAATAAATGTTAACAGCACTTGGTATTGGAGGTCTAAAATCATGAGTAATTTTTAATTTCTGTCCCATTTTTAAAATAATGGCACTAACTTTTAATTATCAATGTAGTGAATATATTTTTATTATATAAATTCAGATATGAAACTCAAAACTCTAAAACTTTAGAAGAAAATATAGAATATGTTAGTAATATTGGCATCAGGAAGAATGTGATAAACAAGTCTCCAGGAGCACAAACCACAAAAGAAAAATATCAATTTTGAGTATGTTAAAATTTAAAATTTCTTTATGACAGGACACTATGATTTTAAGTGCAAGTTAGACTGAAGGAAAAAAACAAAAAAAATAAAGACTGAAGGAAGATTCTGGTGACTCAAATCAATGATAATGAATGATAAAAATTGTGTCTAGAATTCATAAAGAATTCTGAAAACCATGAGAAAATGTCAAATAATTCACTAGAAATAAGGATAGATATTAAATAAAGGAATTTCAAGGAAAGGGAAATCTGAGAGGCCTGTAAATATAAGAAACTTCTCTACAAATCAGAGAAATATTCATCAAAATCACAATGAATTACCATTCACACTCAGACTAGCAAATTAAAAACTTGAAAAATACCTAGATGATACTGTGATGGAAAGAAGCCCCTGTACTGTTATCTATAGCGTAAATTGGGAAAATTACTAAGGAGCACAATTGAATAATTTAAGTAAGTTTGAAAATGAGATATTCTATGACTGGGAAATCCTTTTCTAAGTATATTCCTTAGAAAAACTCTCACATATCTACATGAAGATATCTGTTCAAGAATGATCGTTACAATAGAAAATGTAAAATTAAAGTTGGGATAATTTAAATGCCCATCAATAGGAAAATGAATATATAAACAGCAAAATTTGAAGCAGTAATTAAAATAAATGAACTTAATCTTCATCTGTTAATATGGATAAATTTTAGAAACATAATATTGAGGTAAAAAAAGATATAATCAGATACATGCAGCATGGTACCATTTAAAACTAAAAAAATAAATCATACAAGGTACTATTTGTAGTTGCTTATGTGTATAATAAGCTCATAAAACAGATGGGAAGGATACATATTAATGCCAGGACAGATATGATCTTTGGGGAGAAAAAAAGGGAATTAAATTGCAGGGAGATGTAGGAAAATCTGTAGCATGAATTTTCTATTTCTTAGTATTTTTATGTTTTTAAAAACATGTTGTATTTCTTAAAGAATGATTATACTTTTTCTTCCAAAAATATGTTTTTGTTTCTTTTAAATTTTGAGGACAATATGGTAATACCTTTAAAAACAATGTATAAATCTAGTTGATATTTAGATACATATCTGTTAATTATTTTCTGAATTTTTGTATACTTTAACTATCTCATGACACAAATTAGAACATTAGAAAATGATGATATATTGTATAATGACTTTAACAAGTTATAGAAAAAGTACATCCATGAATCTACTGGGATATTGAATACTGAGTGGATATTTTATAACATTAAATGATAATTTTTAAAATCTAGAAAACTATCTGTATATACTAAAATATTCACAGATACTATCATATCAGAGATTTCTTTCAAAACTGTAAAGGGTGGAAATGTGTAGGGGTATAGATATAGTAAATTGACTTTAAGTTGATGATTTTTGAACCTAGAAGATGCATACATAGGGGTTCATTACACTTGTCTTTCTACTTTCCCAAAATAAAAAAATGGAAAAAATATATTGAATTAAAAAAAAAAGTAAGTTGGAAAAAAAAGCAAGTAGTAGAATACAGTTTAAGTTACCCTTCACCATTCCAGTTTACACTGTTACTAGCATTTCCTAAAGTCTTGTATGCACTTGTACTGTGGAAATGGAAACATGTGTTTTTTATACATGTTATCACACTGAATATTTTCTGCAGCTTCCCTCCCCTTCACCAACAACATTTGTTAGAAATCCACCAATGTCAGAACAGTTCTCCTCACATCATTATTTAAAGGCTACATTAAATTCTATGCAAGAATATATAATATTCTCTTACTGATTGATGGATGTTTTCAATCCAATTTAAAACTTTATGCAAAAAAATAGAAAGAAGAAGAAGAAAACTGAGGGTGCCTGGATGGCTCAGAGGTTGAGCATCTGCTTCAGCTCAGGTCATGATCCCGGGGTCCTGGGATCGAGTTCCGCATCCGACTCCTTGTGAGGAACCTGCTTCTCCCTCTGCCTATGTCTCTGTCTCTCTCTTTCTGTCTTTCGTGAATAAATAAATAAAATATTTTTTAAAAAGAAAGAAAACTGAAATTTATGAACATACTGCAATTAGCATCCTTGTGTAAATGTTATGGATGTATTTCTACTGATTTTGAATTTTTTTAAATTTTCTGAAATTAATATTATTCCTATTTTTTAAAAGATTATATGCACAATAAGAAAATAAAATACAGAAAGGATTGGAATGAAAATCATAAGTCTTCTGGCATATCCTTTCACACTGTCCAGGACATTTATCTATTTATGGGTTTAGTTCATCTGCTGGTTACCTCAAAAACCCAAAATAATGTGTTTGTATATCTATTATTTTTATTTGTAAATGTTATATGACACCTTACTCTTTTTATAAGATAGGAATTTAACATGATTATACTATTTCCCATTTCTTCCTAATATTTAAACAGTTTTATTATTATTTTCAGTTCTATTGATAATACTTATCACTTTAAGTGTTATACTATTTAAAATCATATAATACTTATGCCTCTGATGCTTGTTTCGCCAACCTGAGACAGCACTGCGTGGCTCCTCACTATGTAAAGTGAGGGTATTAGCACCCCCTCTCCTTATTTTCATGCCACTTTTTCCTTCCAACTCCAATTTCTGTCAGCCATTACTCTTCACATGCATGTTCAAGGTTCAGGTTCATGTTATCTTCTGAATCTAATGACATTGAGTTTTGTACTTGGTGTGTAAGTTTTGATGCTGCAAGTTAAATACCAATAGGCACATAGCATTTATATGA
This sequence comes from Canis lupus dingo, assembly GCF_003254725.2. NCBI lineage: Eukaryota > Metazoa > Chordata > Mammalia > Carnivora > Canidae > Canis > Canis lupus. The sequence continues at coordinate 21,627,811 of NC_064276.1, forward strand.
TTCTATAAATCTCATTCGCTTCAGGACTAAATATGTTAGTGTTTTAGGATTAGTTTTCTAACAATCTAATAACATGATCTCTTTGTGCTACTCAGTGGATAATTTTCCTAGAATCTGTGTTAACTGGATTCGCTTTTCTTATATGCCATCAGTTGCTCAATATTATGCTCCATTTTTGTTTACTTATATTTATACCATGACTCTAAAATTTCTTTTTTTTTTTATTGACATCTTTTTAATCTTGAGAATCAAGTCACATAGCTTTACCATATCCCCACAGTTTTGGGTATCTTCATCATACAGGCAGTTATAGAAAATTTCCATTTTCTTTTTTTCCCTTGAAATTCTCTCTCCCAGGCTTTCTGACACCTCGATACAGTCAGGACTGTATGTTCTCTATGCAGTCCTGCAAGGGTATCATGCTGGGGCTTCTCTGTGCTCCTGGATTGGAACCTCTTTCTTGGATTCCAAATTTTCTTCTCTGCTATTTTGTTATCAATTGACTTGTCAGCTAAGGTATATGGGAGACAAATTTTGGGGTTGTTGCATATCTGAAAATTTCTTTATTTCGAAGCAACACTGGACTAATGAAGCATAATACTGAGTGTTTAAAAATGTCTTATGTATAGTAGGTCTTTAAAGATGTTGAATGAAAAAAAATGAGTTCTTTTATCCAATAAGGATATAATGTATGCCTACTATGTGCCAGGCATAGCTTTTACATTTGAATAAAATACCTGAGAGTTAGAGAGGGGAGGTGATCCATCCAAGGTAAATGGGTAACAAATGGGTGGAAAATGCCTAGGTCTAGACTCAGTAAATGTATGTTTTGAAACTGGCTCTGTCACTTAATGTCTATACCTCAGACCTGTTTTATATGAATGGGATTTATAATACTCACTTCACAGATGTTTAAATAAAACAATATGTCCTAAAGCATTCTGGAAATAAGAAAATGCTAATCGAAGTAGACTTTTTAATATATGTAGATTGAAAACAAAGTAGATCCAATTTCCCCCTGTTTATTCTCTCTTTAAACTTTTTTTTTTTCAGAAAAACGTTGGTAAACACCTTTAGAACATATTTTAAAATATTTTTAACAAACTGGAAGTCAATTTTCAAGTTTTTTTAACGCTGTCTAGAATAGTGAGTCTAAAAAATTCCAATTTTATATTTAAAGAAAAGTGTTGACAAATAATGACTTCATCTCATGGTAAAAGCAGGTTCTGTTATTTTAGTTGTTATCAGATCTGTCATGCATCTGCTTCCTAGCTGTTCCTCTTCATGTCTTAGAGCATACTTTACATTGCTCCATGACCCCAAAGTGTGCTGCCCTCTTACCGATGGATTGGGAAGCAAAGTGATCAATAGCCTCTTCTGGCTCAGAATGTGCAGCGTTGAGAAATTCTCATTCGTTCCTTTTAGAGAACTAGGTATTCCTAGGTGGGTCATTCCTGACCTACCTCAGTACTTCCTTCACTTAAGTAGCTTCACCTTTGTAAGGCATGTCTTGCGTATTGATCAGGGGCCTTTAACAAGATACAGTGATATTATATCAAAATTATTTGGATGTTTGATGGGCCCAAATAAACATTTATGCAATACTTCATAATGCAGTTTAGCAGATAGGATCTCAATGAGCTCTAAGAAAATTCCTGAATTTATGATTCTCAAAAAGTTCTGAATTTATGATTACTAGCATTTCATAGTAGAGGCTGATGCCAACATCTCATAAGTTTTAATCATAAAACCAGGATTTTAACTTGAGTTTTGAGGCCAATCCCAGTATCTGTGTTTGATGCCACAACTGATTGCCAAGATAGTTGCTGTGGGTGAAGCAGAGATAATGTGACACAGATCCTACACTCAAGATGTTTGCAGTCTGTAGGTGATAAGATCTTTTTTTTTTAAAGATTTTTTATTTATTTGAGAAACAGAGAGAGAGAGACAGAAAGAGCACAAGCATGGAGGAGGGACAGAAGGAGAAGCAGACTCCCCCTGAGCAGGGAGCCCAACACAGGGCTCAATCCCAGAACCCCAGGATCATGACCTGAGCCCAAAGCAGACCCTTGACTTGCTGAGCCACCTAGGCACCCCAGTGTTAAATCCTTACCCAAACTATGCTCACATAAAATAGAAATTAAAAGCTCTAGGGATACAAATGTAATAAAAATTATGAAAATCAGTAAAAGGAGAGGATATCAGGGAGCTCAGGAGAGACTCCGTGCAGCAGAAAATGCTTGATCTGGGCTTTAAAGGCAAGATTGATTTCTTTTCTGTGTGTGTGTGTGTATTTTGTCCCATTTTTTTCATATTTCATTTTATTTTTAATTGAAATGTTACACATACAAAGACTACATACATTATATTTCTATAGCTTAAAGGGTAATAATACAATTATTACTCATACATCCATTACATTCCTAATATCTTAGAAATTTTCCCAGTGCTCTGCATCTATTAAATAATCTTGTTCCTCCACTCACAGAGGTAACCACTCTCCTGACTGTTGTTCTTTGTTCTCTTGCTTCTTGTAGTTTCCACAGACATTATGTGTCCCTAATTACACATTGTTTAGCTTTGACTCTTTTGATCTTTTTCTAATTAAACCATACTATATATGGTCTTGTGTGACTTATTTTCTATTTGACATTATGTGTTTGAAATTCATTAATACTGATCTATGCAGCCAGTTCATGCACGTGTATGTTTGGGTTGTTTCTGGTTTATTCATGTCTATTACATACAATGCTGCTATGAATATGTTTATATGGAACTGCAAGTTACACACATGCAATACTTGCATATATTTAAGAACTTTGCCTAGGTGTGGAAATGCTAGACCCTAAAATAAGAAATCACATCTTCCATTGTAACAGTGGATCAAACTGCTTTTCCAAAATGGATGTGTGGGTATGTTCTCCTACCAGCAGTGTGTGACAATTTCCATCATTTCACATCCTTGAAAGCAGAAGTCAATTTATTCATTTATGTGTCCTGATCCCAAGGCACGATACTTGCCATATGGAGGGCACATGTTGGTCAGGTGGATGAATAAGGAGATTGGATGCTTAAGCAAAGCCAGAGAAAGAGGGTGCAGGTTCTTTTAGGAATGTTATAGAACACACACATTTTTTTTCTTCTAATGGGAGGAGACAAATGACCTTATTGATAAAGAATGCATTTGTAGGCAAAATTACTTTTTTTTTTTTTTTTTTTTTTGCACCTAACATAATAAGTACTGAGTCAATTTCCAGCTGACTCCTTCTTTCCTCCTAGCTTGGACAACTGTCTCTTTTATCATTTTTAGTACATAAGGAATGCATGTTTATGAGAGATGAAGAAATTACAGTCAAGGATAATTTTTAAAAATTATCATCTGAAATTGCACCATTATGAAATAACCATTATTACCATTGTACGGATGCACCATAATCTATTTTATGGCTACTGAGGTCATTTTGATGTTAGTGACTTCAAGGCTGGAGGAAGTAACTTCTGAAAGTATGCTTATTCATACAAAAATGCATTCAGAATGGTACAACTTTTTAGTTTTAAAAGTAATCAGGCATTCAAGGCAGCAGCATGGACTTTTCCAACATCAGAGCAAGGAGAGAATTTATGCTTAAATAATTCTGTCATTTTCCATAAGAGGAAACAGAGCCAGGAATATCAATCCCAAGTCTGAAGATTATACTCCCTTGCTCTGAAATTTTGGTTCACTTCTAAGTAGTTGCAAGGCCAAAGTCCTCGTTGGCCATGCAAGAACTTCTTAGTACCGTGCTTTCTCCAGTACACCAGATTGAGAGTCCATAAAAAATGTTTACCATCCTCAATGTGCCAAGCTTTGTCAAAGACTTTTTTATGTAAGACTAATGACAACACTGATGTAGCTGTTTATTGCTGCCACCAAACATCACCTGCTTTTGCAAATAAGGAAACTGAGGCTGAACATTCAGCGATTTTTGGCTGAGGTCTCAGAACAAATCACCACAGTGCCTAGATAAGCCAAGTGCCCTGCCCCCTGGGACCACATTGAGATAATTCTATTCTAGGGAGTATCCATCATGTAACACATTCTACTTTCATTGAACCAAGGACAAATGACACCTAGATTTTCCACCTGGCATTATTCTTACCCGTTAGGCTGGTCTCTTCCTTTCAGTTACTTATGGATGGCTTTGATTTCTTACCTTCAGCTTGTCTATTGCTTGACATGTGCCTGTGACACATGAGACGGAGAGGGATGGGGCAGGGGTGGGTAGGCAGTATGGGGAGGGGGTGCACGAATGAAAAATAGATGACTGGGTGCTGTTTTTGATCTGATATTATTGTCTAGTTAAGATCCAAGATGCTGTCCCTCTCTTGTTGCTGTGTACTCTTTGCTTTGTAACTCAGAAGTGTTTATCATGACAAGCTGTGAGCAGATGGACTGGAGAGAGAAGAGAAATTTGACCCAAGAAGATGTCACTTAAACAGCTGAGGCTAGTATTTCACCAGATGCCCGAGCATTTAACCCATTAAGGGCTTTATGAAGATCAGCAATGATGCTTTCACTTGCTCAAATATTAATTACCTTTTTCTTCCCTCTTTACTTAAGGGTAGTAAGTTTTTTTGCCTGTCATAAGGCACGTTTTGTATTTAAAGGCATTTGTATTTAGTGTCCTCTTTGATGCATTCATCAATCTAGAGAGATGATCATGATGAATATCATTACTCCTGGTTTATAGATAAGGCAAATGAGACCCAACATTTCCAAGGTCACGCAAAAAGCCAGAGGAAGAGCTCGGACCACCAGAGGAGTTGGGAAGTGGGAAGGGATTTCAGCAATGACCTAGTTCAAAACCCATATTCAACAGATGGGAGACTGAGTTCCGAAGGGTGAAGGATTTGCTGGGGCTCTGCCAGAGGGTTGTGAGTTTGTATGGAACTGGAACCCAGGTCCCCATCTTGGAGCTCCGGGGTTTTCTCTACCCATCTTTCAGTTCCTGCCTATGCACTGTCCCAACATGCCTGCCTCACTAGCTGGCAAAGGAGCAATCCAATGTGCTGGCTGAAGATGAAGGGAGAAAGGGACTGCCATGTCCTACCCAGTCATCCTGTACAATTGTGTCAAGCTTCAAAAGCCCTTCTGACGCTTAATAAGTAAATGGGTTACCTGAAAAGATTGAAATCAAACATTCTTAGTAATTTTAAGAATTGCTTAACTTTCTGGGATAAAGAAAAAATCATCTCTTTGATATAACCACTCTCCCAACCTTGAAGGGAATAGGAAGAAAAAAAGAAAGAAAGAAAGAAAGAAAGAAAGAAAGAAAGAAAGAAAGAAAGAAAGAAAGAAAGAAGGAAGGAAGGAAGGAAGGAAAGAAAGAAGAAAGAAAGAAAGAAAGAAGAAAGAAAGAAAGAAAGAAAGAAAGAAAGAAAGAAAGAAAGAAAGAAAGAAAGAAAAGAAAGAACCCTTATTTTCAATTCTCCCTAAGGGAAAATAGAGAATTGAGAAAACCGGTGTGAAGTGAAGAGAATAATTGATTAGTCAAATAAGCAGAATCTGAGTTTCAGATATGTGCTCCTCCGAACATGACTTTGATTCTCTGAGTCTAAATTTCTTCTTATGGAAAATGAGAATCACTAACAGTCTTATCTGCTTCTTGGGACTATGGTGAGAATCTGTGGCTAATCACTGTGACTGCTTTATGTAAATTTAAAATTATGCTGTACTAATATAAAGTAGTATTAAAAATAGCATTAATGGGCATCTCCTCTGGTATGGCGAGAGAGGTGAGAGAGCTTAGCAGCTCAGAGAACAGACTGGGGAGTCATATTGTCTGGGCTTGAATTGTGGTTTTATCACTTACTATCTGTGTGACCTTGGGCAACTTAAGCACATCAGTAAAATATGGGTAACAAATGAATATTCCTTGCTGGTTTGTTATGAGGATTAAATGAATAAATGGGTGTACTTCTTATATCACTGCCTTTTGCATACTAAGTGCTGTATAAGTGGTTGTCAAATAAATAAGATTTTAAATGATATTGGTTACTTCCAGACAACTATAGGCTCCGGGCAATAAAGGTGTTTTCTTGAGGCTCTATTTTAGCTGTGTTCCCTAGCCACAGACTTTTACTTATGTAAGTAATATCTCACCTTCAGGGACATTAAGTGGATTCATACCCAAACTCTCTGGAAATCTGCAACCACATAACTCTTCTTTTGGTTCTCTGGAGGGGTCAGGGTGATTGGTGTTCCCAGATCTGTGGTGGTGAGATGACCTTGCAAGGGTCTGCTGGATCATAGCACAAGTTCCATGCCGCTGTGAACGCTGCCTAATGATCTCAACACTGCTGTCCCCAATTTTTCAGGAGAAAAGAAGGCATGCCCTGGGAAGTCTGAGTCTCCTTCAGTTTGAGAACCCAGAACCCACCCAGTGGACCAGGGCAGACAACATCTGTTCTGGGGTGAAACCTAATGCTGCCATTCTTAACCCTTCTGGCCATGCTTATGCTTTCCTGAACTGCTGGTCTCCTGACATTGGTCTGATAATTAATTATGTATTAAATCATTTTTAACTGTTAACCTTATGAAGTAGAGACTTTTTATAAAACTCATTTTACAGATGAGGAAACTGAAGCACAAAGTGTTAGTTAGATAACTTGCTTAAGGCTTTGCACCGTAATAGAAATCTAAGCTTTGAACCTAGAGAGTCTGGCCAGTACTGGGAGCAGCTTAGATTAATTCTGCCCCCATTCCGTTCACTGGAACTTAGTCATGTGGCTCCATCTAACTGCAAAAAGGGCTGAGCAGTCACCTCCCAGTAATAACTGCACTTGATGGAAAGGGATCATGAATATTGGGTGCAAAGCTAGGTTTCTCTTTAAAAAGCCACATTTATTACAAAATTATTTAGGATAATTTTCCCAAAATGTTTAGAACTATGAATAAATATTTTTATACATACTTGCAGTTTACTTTTCAAAGAGTTTAAACAATAATTGATTAGAGTGCCTATTGCCCTGCACACTGGTTGGCATAAGCATTATCATTCAAATGTTTTTTTAATTTGGTAAATGAAAATTTTATCTCATGATTTTAATTTGCCTTTTTTGATTACTAGGGAGGTGAACACATTTCCATATTTGTGAGCTAACTTTATTTCCTCTTTTATTATAAGTTTATTTTCTTCTGTATTTATTTTAGAACTCCATTATTTTTCACATTAATTTTCATAGGTACTTATTAACAAGTGTTTATTTTTATCAAGTTTTCAGAATCTGCTCTTGCAAGATTATTTATTCTTTTTGGCTGCTGTCAGTTTCTTATTTTAACCATATAAAATGGTCTATCAAAAAAGATCTGTAATGGTCTATCATCTATTATCTATCTCTATGTATATTCATGAAAACACATCTTTTATCACTCATAATTTTGGAACATGCTCTCCCATCCATATACTTGACCATGATTACATTTTGTATAATTTTTTTAATTGTTTGAGTCTAGAAGTAAAGAATGTACAGGATAAGGATCTTTATTACTTTTTATCCAAATTGTGACCATTAATCCACATTCTATGTATTGACTGATACCTTATCTACTTTTGATTTTCAGTGCTTCTCATTCTGTCTGCAACTAGGTCTACAACTGGGTAACCGATTATATTTTACTGAAATATGTATTCTTATGTTAACATCACATTGTGGCTTTATAATATATTCTAATAGTTGATAGGGATTTTTCCTCTCTCATTGATCTACTTACTCATAAATTTTAAAACTATTTCTGTTTTTTTTTTTCTTCTAAACAAGCTTTAGGAAAAAGTTTGCCCAAATTAGATATGGGCTTTGGTTTACCATAAGCAACAAACAAATGTATGCAATATAAATGTATGTGATGCAGAATAAGTTAGTTCTAAAGAAGTAAGCTCTAGTTAGAGAGATTCAAAGAGTAAATGTATCACTTGCAGCTTTAAAAATTGCCAGTGATTTCTCAGGCAGAACAGGACACAGTTTTAATGAAAGACTTCAACATAACATGTAAGTCTCCAGTATAGTAGGGTATCAAAAATAATGACACAATGCAATTAATTAGGCAGCATTCTTAGATATACACCCAACTTTGAATGCAAGGAGTAAAATGCCTTATGAAGTCTCTAATAATAATTTATGATACCAAGGACAATAATAATAAAATTTTAAAAAGACTTTATGTATTTATTTATGAGAGACACAGAGGCAGAGACACAGGCAGGGAGAAGCAGCCTCCTTGATGGGAACCTGATGTGAGATTCAGTCCCAGGACCCCAGGATTACGACCTGAGCCAAAGGCAGACTCTCAACCACTGAGCCACCCAGGTGTCCCAATAATAATAAATTTTTAAAAGAGAAACTGTATTATAGTAAACAAATATAAAATAATAGTATGTAGAAGGTCGCCTGGGTGGCTTAGTCAGTTAAGTGTCTTCCTTTGGCTCAGTCATGATCTTGGGGTCCTGGGAAGGAGCCCTGCATGGGGCTCCTTGCTCAGTGGGGAGTCAGCCCCTTCCTGCCCACACAGACTCATGCACACTCATGTTCTCTTTCTCTCTCTTCCTTTCTCTCTCTCAAATAAATAAATAAAATATTTAAAAAATAATACCATATAGAAATATTAAAAACTCTGACTTCATTAAATATTAGGCAAAGGAGAAAGAAGTGATTGATGAAAAATGAAATCCTACCTAACAATATCTGTGATGTAGCCCGAAGTACAGAGTCACGTCACATGCTCTGTATGTTGGGGTGTGTATGGTGTGTGTGTGTGGGGTCTATGTGTGAAAGTCTTTCCATCCAAGGCCTTAGAACATGGCTCCTTTATCACTTTTGTGACAAGATACTTCCGTAACTCTTAAGTGATTTTATTTTTCTTCTTGCAAGTTCTTAAAGTGAAGAGAAATCTCTGTCATTAATATGTGGGGGAAAAATTAGTATGATTTGACTTTAGTAGTTACAAGTATCAATAATTGGTCACTTAATTCATAAATGCAATATATATAAGAATGAAGAAAATAAATGAGTGGAAGAGAAAAATAAAAATATATACATTCTTGGGGAAGGTTTTTCAGGATTTTTTTTAAATTTAAAGTGTGTGTTTATACATATTGAATTGATATTTTGATGTAGTGCCAGGCCCTTTCCAGTTTCGATATCTTTAAAGTAGAGCAAAGAATTTTTTTTAAAAAATCCCATGTCACACCCTGAATGCAGGAGTGAACGAGCTTAATCATTCTGTCTCCCCGCCTCCCACCTCCAACACTCAGCATTATCACTCGACAGGCCACTAACTTGTTGGTATTTTTTAAAGCAACATTCCTATAGGATATTACCAAAGTATTCTATTTAACTTTCAGAGAAAAACAGAACTCTCTTATTTACATTTATAGTTCATTAGTTACCTATTACTTAATTAAATTATGTTGAAAAGAAGAGAATCACTAGCAGATTGAGGAGCAAACGTAGCTGATCCTTACTAACCCAGATGGAGGAGCTGCGTACCATGATGGTGCCCTAGAAGAGGGTCTCTAAGTGCGGCCTCCAGCCAGCAGCAGCCTCCCCTGGGAAGTAGTTAGAGACGCAGATCTGCTGAATCAGGGATTCTGAGGTAAGACTGTGAGTGCTTAATTTGCATTTGTATATTTCTACATGCTTATATTTTATATTTTATTCTTTAGCATTGTCTTTTTGATGTCCGCCTTTTAAAACTTATTAAGCTCATCTTTGCAGCTTTGCATATGTAAGTCCCTACATAACTCTGATGCATGCTGACGATTGAGAACCACCTGGCCCAGAGGAGTCCAGCAGCTGAGAGATCTCAGTGTGTGGCAGACAGGCTGTCTATTCTGTGGCCCTTAGGCGAGGTCCTGCTTAACCTTTCAGACGTCTCAGGTCCCACTAGGCGCTGATAGAGCCCTTTTTATAGACTAACACTGAAGGCCTAAATACGGAGCATGTGCTAAGCAGAATTGTCAATTCTTGACAAACAACCACAAAATGTTCATTCCTGTGCTTACTAGAAGATATTTCTCCAGGCCTCCAGGCAAGAGAAAAAGCTTCCTGCCAGGGGTTGCTGTTTGCAGAAAGTCTGGGGCTGTGTGCAAGGCAGTGGTTCTAGGCCTTTCATCTGTTCTTCACAAGGTTCTACAAACACAGAAGTAAAGGCATCAGGCTCCTTCCTGACTCTTGTACTCAGTTTTTTCTTATCAGGTGAAGACAGTTTTGCCAGTCTGAAGTTCAGATTTCGCCTTCCTCCCTGCTGCTGGGGCATTCGAAAGAGACCAACATGCAGAGGAAAGGGAGGCTTTGATCTGTTCACGAGGTTGGTGGGAAGAGCAGTGCACGAGGCCTGATGCCCATCTTTGTACCTGTTTCCTGGCTGGGATTGACTTGGTTTGAGGTGGTCCGCTACTATGGCTGTGCATTAGAATCACCCAAGGAGCTTTTAACAAATACTAATACCCTGATCCACTAAATCAGAATCTCCAAGTAGGAGACCCTGTCAAGGGCCTTTTTGCAAGCTTCCCCAAGTGATTATAATATGTGGCTTGGGCTGAGAACCACCCATTAAAGAAATACAGTAATAAGATTTCATGAGAGGTCTTATGTCTCCAATTCATGGATTAGCAAACTGAGACCCGGTGACGTTCCATTGCCTCAGGTCACTAGCCAAGTAGTGAGGTTGGAATTCAGAGTCCCTCTAACGAAAATTCCATGTTTCTTTCAATTTACAGAAGAGGCTTACTGATGAGTGCATTCACAGTCCTGTGAGTTAAGACAGGTATAGGGATTGGTGGTCAAAAAGTGCTAGATGAGCACTGAGAAGGGAGCAATTAGTGGTAAATATCAAAAGTCCAAGGGGAAGCTGGCATATGCGGAGAAGAATATATTCAATGGAACAAGGTTTCTAATGCATCATGGGCTTTATCCAAAGTCTCAAAGGAAATGGGAAAGTATTGCCCATGGGCTAATGTTTCTTAACTAGAGGGTCAATTAGCAGGTGCATGTTTGTGATCTGATTTATTTATTTGTTTCCTGAGAGGAATCTCTTAGCAAAGTATTGCCCTGGATTTCACTAATTTGTGATTCTTTACAGAACTAAAACCTAGTGTTCCACCTGAGGAGGATTTTCATGTAGCTTTCCTTTTCCTCTTTTTTTCATGGAAATTCTGGTTCCTGAGACAACTCATTATTGAAATAATTATACCCCCTGCCTCTGTAATCAGGGCCTGGTTTTCCAAAAAATCTTTCCTCCTCCAAAAAAGTAAAAACCACATTTCATGCTCTCAAAAGTAACGATTCTCTCTGTCTCTCTTTCATTCTCAAGAACAGTTGGTCCTGAACTTGGAGTATTACCACTGTAATTTCTCCAGAAGTCTATAAATCTTTTGAAGATATGGGTTTGTTGTCAAAAGGAGGGTGTTTCTTCTCTGAATGGGGTGAGGACAAAGTATGCAAGAGTGAGCATTCTTAGTTCAGTTTGCTGAGTGAACAAGGAATCACCTCATTCTCCTGATTAGCACCCTTTGCTGACTTCCTATTGCCCCCAGGCATCCTTAGCATTAAATTTTCTGCTTTGTCCTCTGTCTGCCTCTGCAGCCTCGCCTTCTGGCACATTCCTTTCCCTGTCAAACACCATTTCATCTGTATTATTTCCTTGTCTTCCTGAAAGTTTCTCTGCCTTTTGCCTGAACGATTTCCACCTTCACATCTGCATTAATTAACTGCCCTCTTCCCCCCAAAATCTAATTCAGTCATTATCTCTTCCTGGAAGTCTTTCCTGCCTTTTCTAATTTTCTTTTAATCCCTACCTTCCTCCTTGCCCACCAAAAAACGACATCCATTTGGCTTAGAATCCTCTTCTCTGTGCTTTCATAAGAACTTGTACTTCTGTTATTATTAATATTTAATTTTCCTTTTTCTCTCAATCATTGTAAAAGGCGAGAGATGTCACCTTCTTTGTTTACCATTTATTTCAAGGAGCATTTTGTCTGACACTAGCTTTGGACTTACAAAGACTAATGTGGAAGCATGAAGCCCCTATTCCCAAAGTGTTTCACTGGCAATGATCATAAGTCAGGCCACTCTTATTTCCACTCCTTGGTTTCTATACCCTCGTATTTTACTCACTGGTGACAGTTCTATATAATGGTCATTCATTTAGATATGCACTTCTTCCTCAAGGATACCCTTCCAACCTCACAGATATCATTTCTAACCTGCTACATTAGCTCTGACTTCAAAAAACCACTTCGTTAATCTTACACCAGCAGTGTTTGGGTCATACAGATGTCAGAAGACCACAGATTGTGTGCCTACTACTGCTTTTCATTAGCTGCAGATTTGGATTTTTTGTTCTTTAATGGCTCGATGCTGGTGGGATCTTGTATCTGTGCATCAAATGCTCTATTACTCCTTGGTTAGTGATTTTGGTGAGAACCCTGCCTGCAGAAAAGAAAAATATACCTGGAAAATATGTCAATTCAAGCCAATACCGATTTCTGCCTTTTCTAAGATGGGTTCAATGGAATCAAGGTACCACCAAGTGATGACTTGGTCTCGTTAAAGGATGCAGTTATATTTGGGCTTAGTTTTGGTCTTCTTTTCTAGAATATTAGGTATGAGACAGTGACAATAGTTAAATCAATCTTGGTGAGGGAGAGCCCATGATGTTGGGTCCATCCATTGCCTCCACGCCTGCTTCTATGGTTTTTTTCCCCTGTGATCTTATTACACCACTGAATGGGACTGGGAGGATACAATGAGTGACACTGGCCTACATCAACTGGCCAGGAAATTTTGTCTGCTTGATATTTACTGACTCGTTTGTGATAGGTCCTCCCTGGTGGGTATTAACATACAATACAGAGTTCTTTGCTCTTCTTTTCCTTCCTGTATGTCCACCCATAAGCAACTTCTCCCAACCTTCTTGATCTTCCAATCTGTCTCCTTCTAGGCTTCTGACCAACCAGCCAAAATTCTGCCACTGATCATGAATCTTTATATGTTGTTAATTCAGAACACTTTCTTTCCTCACAAAGTTGTTGATTAGGTATACTAGCCCCAAGCTATGTGCTTTAGAAAGATTTCTACTTACAACTATCTTTCATGGCTAGTCCTGTTTGGAGCTTTAATGCAGTTGCTTTCTATTTTCAACTTGTATCCACATATGGAACCAACCTATCTATAACCTAAGCTCAGCTTTTTCTCCTCTCTATCAGATGATCATAAAGGACTCCTGTGCAACCAGAGATACGAGAAAGAAGTATTGGTGCAATAGTGGTGAATAGCATGGAACTCTAAAATACTTGCTCTTGTACCTTACTCATGTCCTCTAGCATTGCTTATGTCTAATAACAGGTGTAAAATCTCTATGTGATAATGGGCCATTATTGAGTCTAGCACACCATATGATTTGGTGAGTCTAATGGAACCCAGTTTATGATGAGTAGCTCTGGCTGCAAAATCCCATGATATCCTATGGTCAGGCATCTCATCTTTGCTAGAGCCTAGAAGTATTAAAGAGTGAGGTCTAAGAAGATAAAATGTGAAGTTTTTAAAAGACAATAAAAATCTACTAAACAATAACATACATCGAGGGTATGGTGAAGGAAAAATGTTAAGGTCCTAGACTATTCAGGAAGAGGGTAAGGTAAGGGTATTAATTAAAAGTAGACTTTGATATGTTAATCATGTTATATTATTTTCAATAACCACTAAATGAACAGAAAAAGAATATATTACTCCCAAACAAGTAAATAGCAAAAGATAAATTTTTAAAAAAACTCCATACAAAAGTAAAAAAAGAAAAGACAAAGTATTTAGAAGAGTATACAGAATGTATACAGAAGTGTACAAATAGAAAGGCTGAAGGAAGGTATTAAAGTGGATTAGTAAAAATATTAAAATGTAAATGGACTAAATTATACAATTAAAAACACTGGTTATCATATTAAATTAGACAACTAACTAATATTATTTAAAGAGTATACATAAATAATGTAAAGATATAGATAGGCTAAAACTAAAAGAATGAAGAAAGATATACTGTGAAATTACTGACTGAAAGACAATGATATTAATATCAGACAAAGTGTAAGGCAAAAACCATTACTAGAGCAAATAGCAGTCACTTTATAATGATAAGCCTTTTAATTTACAAGGAGGTTCTAATTTTTTATTCATATGTAGCTAATAACAGTTTCAAAATATGGTAAAGCAAAAATTCAACAGAATTGCAAGAGAAATAAGAAATTACAATCACAGTGGGAGATTTTAACATATTTCTTTGAGTAATTGGTAGATCAAGCGGAGGATAGATTATAATTAATCAATATTACTACAAACTAGACCTAAGGTGCATAAAGAAGATTGTGTCCAATAACTGTTCAATTGAGTGTTCAACACACTCTTTTTGAGTATATATCAATATAGGTGTTTCTAAAAGTTGACCTGAATTTTGGTAGCAGGTTTTAACAATTGTTCAGGGATTAAATACATACAGAACATATTCTCTGAACACAGTATAATTAAGCTAGGAATAAATTCTTTAATGATAACTAGAAAATATCCATTGACCATACTATAAAATAATATGTAGACCAAAGAATAAAGCTAGCAAAAGACATATAAAATCTCTATGGAGAAAATTCCAAAAATTTTTGAGAGACATGAAGGAAGACCTCAACAAAAGTCTCAAAATACATCATATCCCTGGATTAAAACACTCAATATTATAGAGAATCAATCCTTTAAAATTGATTTGGAGCTTCAATAGAATACAGACAAAATTACAAGTTTGCACATATATAGCTTAAAAAGCAATTTTAAAAATTTATGTGGAGGTAGAATAGACAAGAATACCTAAGATGCTCTTGAAAAGCAAAGAATAAAGTGGGAGAACATATTGTACCAGATATTAAGACTCATCAGAAAGTTATAGTAATTAACACAGTGTGATATTGGTGCCTGGTTAGACAAGTAGACCCATAGAACTGATGTGTTAGGAATTCCCACAAAGGAAGTAGGAAAAGATTGATTATTCTACAGCCATGCTAACAAATAGTCCATAACAAATAGAACCAGTTTTAAGCTTCTTCAAATAATCAACAATAACTTGCCATAGGGAGCATAATTTTGCAAGCCAACCAATCAGTATCACCCCTCTTTTCTGAAAGTCAGCCGATCAGTGATAGACTCATTTCAATAAAGCCACCTGAGTGGCAGTCAATGAATATCAGTCTTATCTGAAATAACCACATTTCCAGATAATATCATTTACATTTCTGAAAATGTGTGCTTCCTAAAGAAGATCAGCTATTCTCAGAGACTCGTCTTGAGCAGGCTTCTCCCTTAAGTAAACAATAAATAACAGCTTTGTCTATTTGTTTTATGTTGAGTGGTGATTTCATCATCCTTTGAATGAACAGTGTGAGGAGTTTAGAAATAGATCCCCACCTAAATGGACACTTGATTTGTAGCAGAAATGGTATCAGAGGTAAGGGAAGAATGAATGGTGCTGAGGTAGTTGGCTAACTTTTATCACCTAACATGTTACAAAATGAAGTTCATGTGCATTAAAACCTTAAATGTAGAAGTCAAAACTTTATAGCTTTTCTAACATAATGTAGAATATCTTCATGATGTCAGTTTAAGAAGGGATTTCTTTAACACAGAAGAAGCTGATAATCCAGTTTGGATGGAACCTGGCTGAGGGATTTAATAATTACAGACACGACTAGGCCTATGCACATCCAGAGTCACTGCATTCCCTGCTCAGGAAAAATATTCTGAGACTGGTTTTCTCTAGATGTGTTAGGAATTCCAGATGTGTACCATAAAGGAACTCTTAGCAGTGTATCCAGAAAGTCAATCCATTTGAGCAGGGGTCCTAATCATCTGTGTAACCCTGGGCTAGCTGACAGAAATAGAAGTAATGAAGGCTTAATGGAACCAAGGAAGTTTAAAAGATGACAGTTACCTCAGCCAGATCCCCAAGGGCATAAAGAAATTGGGGACTGGATCCCAGCCTCTGCTTGTGCTCAGCCTTCTGACTTCCACGAATGTATTAGGGCTTTTAAATTCTCCTCAAGGAATCCATCTACCCTCAGGCCTGGCTCTAACACCTGCCCTTTGTTAGGGAGGTAATGTAGCTGGCACTGTAACTCAGAGGATATTGGGAGTCAGGAATCAGACAAGGAACTATATGACCAGAATCTCATTCAAGACACATCCTAACCATGACTTTGGTAAGTCAGAGAACCACTCTGCTTTGCTTATGAAGTGGAAGAAAAGACTGAAATACAGGTCTCTTGTGGGCTACTCTAAGGCTGGTACTCACAGACCCCAGCAATGCTTTCTAAACTGAAGCAATTTATACCAAACTGAAGATTATATTGAGCAATAGAATAAATATTTGCATTCCCCATGTAACATGAAAATTAGCTCTGACTACTTAAAAGAAATTGTCCTCCAAAGTAGTAGTAACCATAAAAGGTAAGGATTTGAGTGTATTTGACTATATTAAAATTTGAACCAAATTCCATAACAAAAATAAGAGGAAACTACATATTATGTAAGAGGACATTTGGACCATAGATTCTAGAGCCAGTACCCAGAATATATAAGGAGTTCCTACAAACACATTTTTAAAAGCAGACAACTCAATAAAGAAATGGGCAAAATATTTGAATAGGCAAATCATAACAAAATGGCCACATGGCTCATAAACGTATGAAAAATCTTCAGCTTAATTGGTAAGGAGAAAAATGTAAATTAAAAACACAATGAGATTACGTTCTCAATTGTTTAGCAACAATTAAAAAGTCTGACAATATCAAGCGCTTCAGAGAATGTACTACAATGGGTAATCTCATATGCTTTTAATGGGAATATTAATTGACATGCCATTTTTTGGGAAAAAAAAAGTTGACATTTGTAGTAAAATTGAAAATATGCATATCCTTAAAAAAAAAAAAAAGAAAATATGCATATCCTGTGATCCAGAAACTCCACTCCTAGCTATATAACTTAAATAGATCTGGGAAATAAGTATCCAGTTATCTTTACAAGAATGTGGATGACAGGGTGCTTGGGTCGCTCAGTTGGTTAAGTGTCTGCCTTCAGCTCAGGTTATGATCCTGGGTGCCTGGGATCAAGCCCCCCATCAGGCTCCCTGCTCAGCAGGGAGCCTGCTTCTCTCTCTCCCTCTGCTGCTCCCCCCTGCTTGTGCTCTCTCTTTCTCAAATAAATAAATGAAATCTTAAAAGAAAGAAAGAAGAAAGAAAGAAAGAAAGAAAGAAAGAAAGAAAGAAAGAAAGAAAGAAAGAAAGAAAGAGAAGGTCAGGATTTTATTCTTTGTCCCAAATGAAAAACAATCCAAATGCCTACCAAAGTGGTATGGATAAATAAATGGTGAGATATTAATGCAATTGAATAGTAGGCAGCAATGCAAATGAAGCAATGAAAGCTTTGCACAAAAATATGATTGGGTATCACGTAGAAATTGAAAAAAGAAGCTAGATTAAAAATCATAAAATATGATTCCGTTTATGGAAAGTTCAGAAGTAAACAAAGCTAACCTATATTGATTAGCGAGACATGCTTAGTAAGTAAAGCTATAAAAAAAAAAGGCAGGAAAGTGTTTACAACAAAATTCTGAAGAGTGGTTATTTCTAGGACAGAAAGGGATTGTGGTTTTGGAGGGGCCCTCTATGTGGGATGCTGTGAATATTTTATTGACTTCACATGGGTAGTGATTCGGGCTTGCTTTATTTCTAATTTTTAAATTTTACTTACACATTTTATATTATTTTCTGTGTGTGCATCATAACAAGAATTAAAACAAAGTGATTGGTGATCTGTGTCAGTGTAGTGGTGGAGGAGTCTCATTGTAGTGGGTCAAAGAAGGAATATGTGGTGAGTCAGTAAGAGACATTGCTCAGAGGCTACTGTATCAGCAGGGTGCATTTGGATAAAAGTAAACAGAAGAACCTGAAGCAAATTCCCACAAACAATAAAGAAATACATTCTCCAATGCAGTAACAGTTGGGTGGCTGCAGCTCCTTGAATCTGGGCCTGTTCCATTTCTCTGTAGTTTTGTTCCTATGTTTTTACAGCTGTGGTTTTTGTCACCCCCAGGGTTGAAGCAAGGTAGCTAAAATAGTTACAAGCATTGCATCTGGCCTTCCCTTCCCTTCCCTTCCCTTCCCTTCCCTTCCCTTCCCTTCCCTTCCCTTCCATCCCTTCCCTTCCTTATAAATATCTAGGGAGCCTTTGGCCATACTTCCTCTCTCATTGCTTCAGCTAGTTTGGCATCACCACGTGCATATTGTAAGCCAATCTTCATCAAATAGGAATGGAATTGAACTGATTCTGTGTGATGGAAGGCATGTTGGTGAGTAAGTCACCGCACCCACTACTGAGAACCGCAAAGGGTCTGAGATTTACTTGCAAGCTAGCAAATTAGCCTGCCACAGTAATGGATGTTGATATAAGACATGAGATTGATTATTCATCAGAGAGGAAGGACAATTTCTTACTCACAGGGAGAGACTAGCCCGTGTCAGCATTTTGCACTGCTTCCCTGAGGCTCAGCTTCTAGAGTGCAGTAGAAATAGGGCCAGGTGACCCCTGCCCACATGGTGAGTACATTACAGGAGTTTAGGGGATCTGAATATTTCATAGTGGCCTGTAGCATGTCGTCCCTTTGTTGAAAGAGAAAGAATGCAAGCATTTTGAATTTCCCAATCCTCCTAGGAGGTAGACTAGAGTGCCATTTTGCAATTGAAAAACAAAAGCAAAAGCCTTGCTGCCCAGAGGGATCAGGTGACTTGCTTAGGGTCAGTTTCTTTTAGACCAGACATGTGTTTAGTAAGTAGAAGAGGCGGTATTCAGTTTAGAGATTCTGAGTCTGAATCCTGGGACTTGATAGTCTCCAATGTGATTGTTCTTAGAGAATCCTCAAAATTTCTTCCTGCATACAAGGTATAGTCATCAAGGAAAGTCACTCCCTGGGTTGCTGTGATGACAGAAGACATCCCCAAGCAGACCTCTGTCTGAGAATTCAGCTGGCTTCAGAAATGACCCAGGAATTATGAAACTAGGTGGAAACATTTTTTCACTAAGGTTTGCTCAAGTTCACCAAACCTTTTACAAACCTCTCATAATATGGACAAAGTAATTATAAATGAAATCCAATGAGTAAATAGCATTCTTATATCTTCCATGATAGCCTTCTTTAATTAACAGTTAGCCCTGTGGAGTTGGTCTCTGCTTGAACTTTTCTGCAATTAAGTTGGTCCTGTATGAGGATGTGTGTATGTATCTCTCTGTGTGTATGTGTGTGTGTGTGCATCAGTGTATGTGCTCACACACATACATTATGAGAAAAAGGAGGACATAGTCATTTGACTCATAACTGGAAGAACCATTAGAGATGACACATTAAGCCATTAGATGTATCTTCCCCCCACCAGATGTTGCAACCCTTGAAGCAGGGATCCTAGTCTTCTCTGTCTCTAAGCACAGGACCTGGCATTTGGTAAGTTCCAACAAGTGATAGCTAAATAACAAAGTGCATCAATTATCCAGTCCAATCTGCTCACTTTATAGACGGAAAAAATTAAAATAAAATAAAATGAGGCCCAGGAAGGCAAGAAGCCTGAGTACATACAATTAATTCATAGCAAAGCCATGTATAAAACCTAGGCTTTGACTCTTATAGTACAGTTTCCAATAGTCTAAGCACCTTACCATTTTCAAATTATACACTAAGTGTTTCTTTAAAATGCCATCTCCTATGAGAGGGATGTTAAGTGTACATAGTTAAATTAAGGTGTGGTAGACACTGGTGCCTTTAGTCTGGGATAATATAATCGCCTCATCCAAGATTAGCCACTGTGAGCGGGGTGGGATAGGTTTGTGAGAACACACCAAAAACTAATTATGTATTGCTGTTTACCCTTACATTGAGCTTGAAACTAAACCATAGTCCCCATGGTGCTTTGAAAGGTTGGTGGCTACATCAAAGAAAAACAAAACCCCTAGTCAATTATGAGAGAGATGCATTAGACAGACTGATAAAAACTTGCGTTTCTATGGTGCTTCATGCTTTTAGCAAAATATTCTCACTTGCATCCATTAGTTCCTTTGATCTTCTCAAACAGCCTGTGGAAAAAGCAGGACAGCTCTTAACAGCCCTCATTTATAGATGAGGAACTTGGAGTTGGGAAAAATTAAGCAATAGTCTTAAGTTCTTATAAATAGCAAGTGGTTCTTTAACTTTAGGATCAGATATTGCATCTGGCTCTACCACTAGCTAGTTGTGTGACTTTGGGTGAGTTCCTTCTCCGCTTAGACTCAGTGTCCTTTCCCTGTCTGTGTGCTTATACTCAACTGTGAAGTTTAAAAGAGAATTGCCTGAAATGCAGAGAGTGTGCTCAGTAAATATCATGTCCAATAAATATCAGTAGATATCATGTCCTCTGATCTATGTCCTAAGTGTTGAGTGAGATTGTATTATTATTAATAATGTTTACAAGAATCTTTTATGTTCATCGGAAGAAAGATGCCATTTTATCAACCGATGGTATTATTTGAGATGGAATTCTCACAAGCACCTTCTGTTAGGACAATTATTTTATTGAAACAAGTACATTGTGGGGGTGGAAATGGTGAGAGTGAGAGCAGAGGATTCCTGGTGGCTCAGATGATGAGACTACACATTTGCATAAGAACAGTTGAAATCAGTTGCTGAGTTCAAGCAAATCCATAAGAAAGAAAAATGAAGCTTGTTACACTAGCAATGGACTTAAAACTCTTTTTCCATAATGTAGCTCCAAAACTGAGCTCTATCAGCAAATAAGCAGAGGACAGCAGGATTTGCTAACACTGCATTCATAGCAATAGATTGGTCATGGTGACCAATTCAAGAAACATAAGAAAATAATGTGGGACGCCTGGGTTGCTCAGTGGTTGAGCATCTGCCTTTGGCTTGGGGCGTGGTCCCAGTTAGGATAGAGTCCTGCATCAGGCTCCCTGTGAGGAGTCTGCTTCTCCCTCTGCCTATGTCTCTGCCTCTCTCTGTAATAAATAAATAAAATATTTAAAAAGAAAAGAAAGACAGAAAGAAGAAAGAAAGAAAGAAAGAAAGAAAGAAAGAAAGAAAGAAAGAGAAAGAGAGAAAGAAAAAGAAAGGAAGAAAGAAAGGAAGAAAGAAAAAGAAAGAAAGAAGAAAGAAAGAAAGAAAGAAAGAAAGAAAGAGAAAGAAAAAGAAAGGAAGAAAGAAAAAGAAAGAAGAAAGAAAGAAAGAGAAAGAAAGAAAGAAAGAAAGAAAGAAAGAAAGAAAGAAAGAAAGAAAGAAAGAAAGAAAGAAAGAAAGAAAGAAAAAATAATGTCATAGATGTCTCCTTTACTTTCCTGTCCTGGGATAAAATTAATTCATTCTGGTTCTCCGACATGCCAGATATACAATCTTAGCTGACCTTATAAGTATTTCTGAGAGCATTTCCACTTTTGTAAAATAGGGATTAGGACTTCAAACTTAGAGTCTTGTTTTGAGAATTAAATGCAACAAGGTATCCAAAAGTGCCTGCAATACCTGGTAGACAATGGTTTCTCTAAAAACATTTCCTAAAACTGTGGTTGTCTGTCCTTAAATTTTATACCAGTTGCAAAATCTTTGGATATTAAAGATCTTTCTTTTTCACTTAGTATAAATATGAAAAGTATATTTATAGCCATTTAATTTCTATCACATGTTAATAAATTTTCTTTAATTATTCATACATTGTAACAAATAAGAAATCACATCAATTGTGATCAAACAAGAATCACATCAATTACATATTATTAATACTTATTAACATTGATATACAGTATATAATAATGTAACAATATAATCTTAATATATTAAAATATATTACAGAAATTTATGTTTTATAATACTTTAGTAATATAATTTTATTTTATATATTTTAATAATGTACATTTTTATATATTATCTTAATATGTATTTTAATAATATTTTGTTATAGAAGATTAAAACTTATTTAAAGTTATAAAATCGGGATCCCATCCCTGGGTGGCGCAGCGGTTTAGCGCCTGCCTTTGGCCCAGGACGCGATCCTGGAGACCCGGGATCGAATCCCACGTCGGGCTCCCTGCATGGAACCTGCTTCTCCCTCTGCCTGTGTCTCTGCCTCTCTCTCTCTCTCTGTGACTATCAGAAATAAAATAATAATAATAATAATAATAATAAAATACAAAAAATAAAGTTATAAAATCAAGAACGAATAAGTTAAAATGAATGTTCTAGGGCAGCCCCGGTGGCACAGTGGTTTGGCGCCGCCTGCAGCCCAGGGTGTGATCCTGGAGACTTGGAATCGAGTCCTGCATTGGGCTCCCTGCATGGAGGCTGCTTCTCCCTCTGCCTGTGTCTCTGCCTCTCTGTCTCTCTCTCTGTGTCGCTCATGAATAAATAAATAAAATCTTTTTAAAAAAATGAATGTTCTAGTACAAAATCTAATGAAATACATGGAAAATTATGCAGAGCTGACTAATGAGCTAAGCCAACTCCTTGGCTCTTAGTAAATGTCATAGAAAGCAGACAATTTATTCCCAGATGCTGTGATCTCTCTTACTTAATTGTTAGAATAATGAATTTCTAAAATAAGGAAAAGACAAATATCTAAGAAATAAAATATGAAAATGATCAGTGCAATTACTAAGCTGAATAACTAATCATGAATGATCCAGGACCTAAAGTTTATTTCATTTGTATGAAACACTCTCTAGCAAATAATGGTAGTACAGGATAAATAAAATGGTTTGGAGATTTGTGTAAAAAACCCTGACTCAGTGTCTTTTTTTTTTTTTGGTGTGGTTTGGTTTGTTTTTATGGGTAAGATAGAGAGAGTAATATCAAACCTACCAACTTTTTGTTGAGCTTAAAGTATTATGCATGAATAAGGTGGTAAACTCTAAGTAGAATACAATAACTATTGTCTTCCTCCGCAGTTGCTTGAACTTCCATGTCTCATGAATCTCATCTCACTAGAACTTGATATATTTTTCTCACTCATTGTAGATACTTGCCAAACATTTGTGAAATAGTACAGTCCAAGTTCATTTTTATGAATGGTGTTAGCTCAAGATTACTATTGCAGCTCTAATTCTATATCCTTTAGCAACTTTACTTGACTTGAAAGGAAAAACCTTTGAAGTCCAGTTCCCTCCCATTTTCCTTCCTGAAACCCCAAAACATTATCTAATTTAAAATATATTGACACTTGTTACTTACATAATTCCTTAAAGAACTGCTTATTCACCATTTCATGCATCACTCTATCATTTAATCTAACTAGATTGTAAATTCCTGGAGTTCAGGCTTATGTGTTGAATGACTTTGCACCCTCCATAGGATTTTCATTGCCCATATTTATTAAATAAATTGGCTGTTTATGACATTGAAAATCTGGGTCTGGTCCCTTTCCCAATTTCAATCAACTGAGACAAGTCATCAGGAACCAATAAACTCTGTCTTTCTGTAATAGAAGACCAATGTTTTAGTCAGGTAGTTTACTATTTGTTCGCCTCCTCAACTAGTTCTACTTCTTAATAATAGAGATTCTCTTCTTCGGTGTTTGTCTTCCCTCGAGGAACTAGCACAGTTTTTGGCTTGTCCAGCTTCTGTAGACATTTGAGGAACGTTATGCGACAGAACAAACATTACTAACATTGAATTCTTCAACCCTGCTCCACCAAATAGAATCCTGTATTTCCCTTCCTACTTTTTCTCTCTTCCAAGGAGGAAAGATTCTTCCAGGGAGGAAGGGGACTAAGTTGATCTACATACTGAAGAGCCTAAAAGAATGGTATTAGAGTCCTTGCAAGATTAAGGAAAGTGGCTAAAGTTTTGTGGAGTGTTGCTGTGGATTGGTTATTCAAGCCCCCTTTAAATCCACCCATGGATAAAAGTAAAGGATGAAATTCCTTTAATTACTTTCACCTGTTGAATGAGGCTGGTTGACCTTGACATGGCTCAGGTGCTGATCGACATAGGTCTCTGTGTGCTTTAGGACTGTAATTAAAGGGAGGAGTGAAACTATGAATCAATTAGTCTGAGAGAGTCTTGGGGTCGGTTGTTTTAATAAGCCGGTATTTTGGCATCAGTAACCTGTGGATTATAATGAGCCTAGAGGTTGGGCTGTTGCAGTTCCAGGTCTTTACTTCTTTACTCTCCCCAACCCGTCCCAACCTCCCATAGTCCAATCTTAGTCTTTTGGCTAAATTTGAGAATCCAAAGTTGGTGTCATATCTCACAAAGTGGAAAGAGAATGCAGTCTAAGCAAATCAATATGAATACATACCACAGGAAAGAGATATCATACAAGATGTTTATCACTGTGTTGTATATAGTAACCAAGATATAGATCCTAATGTCCAACAACGTAGAACTAAATACATTTTGTTATAGCTCTATGATGTGGCATTATGTGACCAAGTCTTTTCTTTCCATGCTGTGAAAGAAAATTTACTAACATGAACAAATATTTGTAATATTATGTTTAGGTAAAAAGTTATAAATCGCTTATATCAAATGATCCACTGAATATATAGGCATGTGTATATATACATATATATATAAATAAAATATAATTTCCCAAATTTCTGCAATGAGCATATCACTTTTTTCCAAACACACACACACACACACACACGCACACACTTTTTTTTAAAGGCATACTTATTTCTAAAGATCTAATATTGAGAACCTGGTGTTGAAGAAAAGTCCATGTTATTGAAATTAAATCCAGAGGCTCTGTTAACATTCAATTTACCCTCAAGAAAGAAAACATCCTTGCCTGGGGCCAGGAGAAAGAGAGGTGAAAAGAGGAAAGGAGGCCACTGCTCGTATGTCCTGTTACATGGAATCTGCCCCAGCACGCTGTGTGTAAGCTGCCAAACATCTTTTCTCAGAGAAATATTGATGCCGGCTGCTAGCTGATGAAATCTGCCTGACCCATTCTTTTTGTCTGCCTTCCTCCCCCGCCTCCAGTGCATTGTGCAAGAGAAAGCTTAAACCATCTTCCTGTCAGGTGGAACCAGAGGGTAAGGACCAGGTGGCCATGCTCCTGCTCCCCTGGCTCAGGTGCAGCTGCTGAGGTAGCAGGCCAGGCCCTGGCCCAGGGCACACGCTGTCCCTGCAGTAAGGGCTGGCTAGGTAGGCACAGTGTACTCATGTCGTGTCCCAAAGCCAGAGTTTTAGGGCTGAGGAGCCAGATTCTTGTGCTAGGAGGTTGAATGACTATTGGGAATGCATGGAGCAAATTAATTATTTTGCAAGGGGAATTTTACCTGGCAAGTTCAGGCACCCTTTAGTGACTGTAATAATAGCTGGGGCACAGAAAAGGACTGTGAATAGCAGAAGATTGTAGCAACTCAATTGATAACTGATTGGCTGTTTAATAAGGCCAAGGATTTTCTAGGTGCAATGAGATAAGCAGGGGAGTCAGAGGGGCTCTGTCCACCAGAATCTTGCAGTTCCTAGCCCAAGCACATATAGTTGAGGGTCATATGATTTGCCTATGTTAAAGGGGAGAGCTTGGGGTAAGCTTTGGAGATCCAATAGGTCACACATTGCTCCGGGATCAATATTACTTAAATATAGACACTCTGGCCTTCTGCATTCTTGTGTAGTTAAGTTGATAAAAGATAGCTAGAAGAATAATAGTAGATACAGTGTAGCCTGGGTATCAGGATAAATGGTTCCAATTCTAGTTCAGTCACCAACTGAAATTTGTGATTTGGCGTAAGCTACTCCCTCACACCAAACTTCATCTTTTCCTAAGTGCCATCCACTGCTAGCATCTTGTGATCATCATAAAAACGCATTTCTGTGAAAGTCGGTGAAGGGTACCCGTGTTTATAACTGTATCCTCTGAGCTGAAATCATGGTTTAAATGATAGATTAAAAGGCCGTGACAGTTCTTG
This sequence comes from Canis lupus dingo, assembly GCF_003254725.2. Taxonomy (NCBI): domain Eukaryota; kingdom Metazoa; phylum Chordata; class Mammalia; order Carnivora; family Canidae; genus Canis; species Canis lupus. The sequence goes on from NC_064276.1 coordinate 21,653,827, forward strand.
ATGTCTTTCTTCTCCTTCTTGTTCCTTATCTTTTTGATTCCTCACTGTAACCCCATTCAATCTAAATTGTATCGAGCTCTTTGCTGCGTCAAATTCTGCAGCGATGCATTCTGACGTGCACCTAGAGTAACAAAAACAAAAACAAAAACCAATTTCGGAAGTGTGCTTCTACACAAATGACCAAATAAGGAGGCAAAATAAGATGAATGCCTTTTCTTAGAGACAAAAAGACAAAAAGACAGGGTGAGAGGATGGAGAGCATACGTCTAGCTTGAGAAAGGCGTAACGGGAGAGGGGCCATTCGAGCAGCACCCTGCAGATATGGAATTGGGCTTTAATGAGAATGGTGGGAAAAAAAGAGCATTATGGACAACTTGACAGGGTTGCCATGAAAGTATGGGCATGGGAGGGCGGGTGTGGATAACAGAGCACAATTCACTGAGTGGCAGCAGGTACATCTGCAGTAGCTGATTGCACCAGATGGTGGAAGGCTTTGAACACTAGTGTCAAAAAAATGGACTTTGTGGTGATGTGGTGTGATTAGAGGTGGGATGCGTGCTGGTTTCAAGCCCAAACATAAGTTTTCTAAGTTAGAATATGTCAAAAAATAACGAAATAAGGTAAAAGTTAAGGACTTGTCTAAGGAAGCAATGGTGAGGCCTCAACACGACAGGGGTAGGTACTGTAAGGGGAAAATCTGCCAGACTCTGCCACAAGTAGCAATAGAAGAACAGGAAGAAAAATCAGAGCTGAACTAGAAATTTTGAGCCATGTTACCAAGGCAGGTGCTGGAGGAACCATGAAGGTCAGGAGCAGGTGCCGATATGATGGAGCTTCATGAAGGCAGAGTGGATCACCTCGAGCTTCAAGGACACAATGCTGATGTTGATTAGTTAGAAAAGTGGGTTGGGGGAGCCTGGGTGGCTTGATTGGTTAAGGGTCTGCCTTTGGCTCAGGTCATGATGTTGGGGGTCCTGGGATCGAGCCCTTGAATCGGTCTCTCTGCTCAGCGGGAAGTCTGTTTCTCCCTCTCCCTCTGCTTGCTGCATCCCCTGCTGGTGCATGCTTTCTCTCTCTGTCAAATACAAAAATAAAATCTTTGAAAAGAAAAGAAAAAAAAAGAAATGAAATGAAAAAAAAAAAAAAAAAAGAAAAGCGGGTTGGGAGTGAAACCCCGGGTCAGGTTAGACTTTCCGAGTTGGTAATTACCAGGGGTAGGTGGTGATTGAAGACTCAAGTGTGCATGAGAAGAAGGCAGGGAAGACTGAGTAAAGGAGAAAGAAGAGAGGGGGTCATCCGCCCAGAGCCTTCCTGGAGCTCCGGTTGGTGGGTCTGGCCGGCACATGTAGAAGCACAACTTTGTGGGTTTCTTGAATGCATTCGCAGCAGCGCCTAGTCCATTCCAAAGCCCTTCCAATTGGTTTGGATCAGAGTGTGACCACAGAAACCTGATCTAGGCCAGACTAAGCTCTAGAGGTCAAGTCTGCTTCAGAGAGGGCATGGAGCGGAGGGCTGCGTGTGCAGCTCACCTTGCTCCCTCTTCAGCACATATTAGAGAATAATGAATCTGCAAGTGCTTCGTAAATCTTATCTTTTGCTATTGCTGTTGTTCCAAACAGTATAGATGATAATCATAACTGGAATGATAGGTCACTCAAAATGAATGAAGTCTTGGCAATAAACCTACTCAGCCCTGTTGTCTGTCAGCTGAGGAGGCTGAGGCTCCGGGAGGGGAACCGCATGCCTACGGGCGAGCGGAAGGAGTCAGGGTAGAGCTCAGACCTCTGGGCTTGCACACAAGTTCTCTTTCCCTTTTTTTATCCAAGTTAATTCTTCTCCTCACCCCCCCCCTTTTCTGCAATCTATTTAACATAATGCAATATTCAGTCCAGAAAGCTCTCATTTCTTCCCTTTCACTTTTAACTCTGCTTTTGAAGGCATTTGGGATAAGTTGCCAACAAGTTGGGAAAAGGGGAAGAGTTAAAGGAATAGCAGTAAGTTCAGTTCGAGTCATCTGAACCTGACTATTTAATGCAATAAAGATTTCCCTGGGCTCCATGGGAGCTGAGGTGAGTCAGAGGGGCTCTGTCCTCCGGAACCAAAACAGACCTGCAGATAGCTCAGGTAAAGCTGAATGAGCTAAGAATTACCCTAGAAAAGCAAACAAATTTAATACTTCTGGTTTTATTCACTTCCTGAATGGATAGAAAACTGGGGGGGGGGGGGCAGACATTTGCTACCTCTCCACATGCTAGGCTGAGAGAAGAGAGATAACCTTGAAGAATGCCAGGCATTCCAGGATCATTTATTTTTAAAAGTGGAACAAAGAGGATGCCTGGGTGGCTCAGTGGTTGAGCATCTGCCTTTGGCTCAGGTTGTGTTCCCCGGGTCCTAGGATTGAGTCCTGCATCGGGCTCCCTGCAGGGAGCCTGCTTCTTCCTCTGCCTACGTCTCTGCCTTTCTCTGTGTCTCTCATGAATAAATAAATAAAATATTTACCAAAAATTTTCTAAAAAGTGGAACAAACTTCTCTTTCTACCTATCTTTATACACTCTCAGCTCCAAGGGCCTTCGCAGTAGACTCCAGGAGAGGCAGTGGGACATTCTATGACCCAGCACACCCAGGACAAGAAGCTACAGGGTTTTGGGACCATTGCCAAGCTGGGAGATGAACCTGATAGGGTTCCTAAATAACAGCATGGCCTCAGCCTCAGGCCTGACTTCATGCTATTCCAGTCGTGTGACCTGTCTCCTCCACTGATCTAAGATAACACTTATCACATTCTGCTTTTGGAATCAGGTTACTTGTATGTGTGCCTGCTTCCGCCACTAGACGGGAGAGCAATGACCATGCCTTACTCAACCCTGTCCCCCAGAGCACTTGGCACAGGCTCCGGCGCTCAGTGGATACCCACTAAGCGTGCAGGGTTGGCTGGAATTTTGGCAGGCCTTGCATTTTTCGTTGGTTAAAACCTATGGCTCTTCTTGCCTGGTTTGAGAAGGAGAAAACGCACATTGTGTCGAAAGCCTGGATCTGATTTCAGAGACCAGAGCTCTCTGAAAGAAATACTGACTGCAGTTTACTCCCTGTGGAACTCTGCAGGCTGGCCCTTTCCCTTCCACACCGTGTTTCTGTTGCTAGTGAGAAGGATTCACACGTACTGTTCTTATCATACTCACTTTTTAGGATTCTATTATTTTGTAAGGTAAATTCAAATGGAAAATCCCTTTCAGTTTGTCTGCTCTTTCTTTACCTCTCCTGATCCTTACCCTTAGAAGATGTATCACAGTCATCGTTCTGGATTGAAAAAGGTTTATTTAAAGGGAAGAGCAAAGGCAATGGACTCTAAGAGATTGAGCAACTGCACTGTCCCTCAATGAGAATAATAATTCATTAACAGGCCGCTCCCTTTCAAGCTTGGTCCAAGAACTCCTTCGTATGCATCGATTTATTTATTGCTTATTACAACCCTGAGGTGAACTTTGCTGATTTTGATTGGTGGATGAGGAAGCAGCTTGGGATATTAGGAGATTCCCTGACATAACAGAGCCAGCCAGTGGTAGAGTCAGGATTCCAAGGCAGAGTGACCCTCTCTACTGCTCCACTCTTTCCATCCATGTTGAGCACATCACTTAAGGTCTTTGGATCTCGGATCAGCTATCACCTGGAATTAATAATCCTTCATGGCATTCACAGAAAAGTAAAATATGTGTCAAATGGCAATGACTTTGGAGACCTGAGGGACCTAAACAAATCTAAGAGATTATTGCATTGCTAAGTAGTCTTGATAGCCCAGCTAATCAAGGCTGATTTTAAATCACAGTGAAATCCAGAAGTTGTTGATCTCAGTAACAAAAATCTCTTCATCCCGGTTTTGTTCAGTGCCTTATCATTTTGTATCCCCAGATCAAGTTCTTAAATTGGGTCTCTCATGAGTTCCAGTGTTCTTGCCTGCAGAGTTAGAGGTTAGACCAAAACTAGGGAAATCTAAAGATTATTCCTTGATTATTCTTTGATTTTAAGTTAACAAAATTTTTCAAAATGATAATGCTTACAAGGATACAGTGAAACCAGTGCTTTCATTTATAGGAAATTATTTTGTAATTCAACTTGTCAATATTATCCAATGATGCTGTTCATACATACATATGTTCCACCCACCAATTATTTTTTCAGTGACATATTGCAAGAGGGGGTGATAATTTGGAACATATATGGATATACACTTGTCTTGCATTTTCATATGCCTGACTTCCGTCCAAGTCAGCCCTAGGCATTCATTTACTGTTTATGGGGATTCAGAGTGGGGAAGCAGAAAGAGTAACTCGGATGGGTACAGCAGCAGAGAGAGTAAAAGTTAATATTCAGTCTGGCAACCAAAACAGGAATGTATGTCTATGTTATAATCAGATGTGAAGCCAGGCTTGCTAAGTGAGAGAAGGGTTTCTGAATTCCCTATCCCTTACTCTAGCATTAAGGTCTTAGAAGACTTGGTGACTGATTTTTGTTTAAGGAAGATACTAGACATCTAGGAAGAAAAAGAGGAGAAACCCATCCCTGCCAGCCCTACCGGTTGTGAGAAGAAGAAGAGAAACTAAGAGCAGATACCAGTCTTCTCTTCCCCATCCTGGAGCTGACTGTAGTGTTCTGGAGGATTACTTTAGGAAGGCCCAGCTAAGCATGGGGAGACCCAAAGACAGCTGGAATCATGGCCTGCATTCATATCCATGGCATGCAGGAGACTAAAGCACTAAAGACTCCTGCCATCAGCTTGGTGTTCCTTCCACCACACGGTGAGCATGACATGGCCCAGGAAGTCAGATGTGCCGGGGGAACACCAGCATGTCCTTTACACTACAGCTTATGTGCTAGAAAAATATCTGCATAGCTTATATGTCTTAGGATGAAGAAAGGTTTGAATCGAAGTGCTTCCTTTAGACAGAGAATTTTGTGAGAAAAGAGACATTGAATCTAAAAAAAAAAAAAAAAAATACTGTAGCATGAAAATCTGAGCTTTTTCTCTTGTACTGATTACTACCCATTTATTTTTGGAATGATTGAATTTTTAATAACTATTTTGCAAATAAACTTAAGCACCCTGCAATGGCATTGAACTTTCTGTAAATGAGGCCTATACATTTTCTTTGCATTTCATTCAAAATCAGTTTGGAAATTCCTCATCTAAGTATGCAATGAGTGAAGCATTAAAAAACTTCAGCTTTGAAACTTTTGGAGTAATATAAACTGAAAATAAAGTTTACAAAGGAGAAGATGTTGAAATTTATTCCTATAAAAGCAAGACAGGAAGGAAACAAACCAAGAAAGTACAAACTGTGTAAAAACAATCAATGCTGGAATTGTTTGTATTTTAGAATATGTGAACTTAAAGATTTTTTGTTGTTGTTTTTCATGAGGCTCTTATTTACATTGAATACATTTATTTTCTGTTTTAGAATAAAATAAAATTGAGAAGAACCTTTATTTTGTTGTGTTTAAGTTTGGTGAAACTTTCAACCAAGTGAAAAAAAGAGACAACTTATTCAGTGAGTTTTGGCTTGTAAAAATATTTGTTGATGAAAGGTATTCTAAAAAAAAAAGAGAAAAGACAGTATTTTTTAAGATACATAGCTGAAATATTAACACATTTTTATATGAAATAGAATAGAATATGTTCCCCATTTTTCAAATTTTGCACTGAGCTTATAGAATATTTCAAGTGCTATGAAGAGTGTTTTGTCAGTAAAAAAACAAACAAAAAAAACTGTCTCTAGAGAAGATTCAACTAAAAATGTCAACAATTTCAAATATATGAAAGTAAAATGTAACTTTGAAGAAACAGTTTAGCCAATTGTCTGAAAAAAGTAAAATAATATCATACTGAAAAAAAGTTCTTTAAGAAACACCAATATCATAGTATTAGAAACAGATACATCCAAAAACATTAGTATTCTGTGAACTTATGCAAACAATAATTATTCAGTTACGTTGTTGAGTTCAGATAATTAATATAAAGAAGTTTTTTAAAATTTTTATTTATTTATGATAGTCACACACAGAGAGAGAGAGAGGCAGAGACACACAGGCAGAGGGAGAAGCAGGCTCCATGCACCGGGAGCCAACATGGGATTCGATCCCGCGTCTCCAGGATCGCGCCCTGGGCCAAAGGCAGGCGCCAAACCGCTGCGCCACCCAGGGATCCCTAAAGAAGTTTTTAAAAAATATTTCAATGTAACTTTAAATGCTTTAATGTACTTGGATACATGTTACTTAAATTTTTTAGGCTGAATTTTATGTTTGAAAATAGGTTTTGAGTAGTACTATTTAAGGTACATCATGTCTTGGAACTAATTTATCAGTCAATTAATGGAAATTTCAAAAATTTGTATAATTAATTTTAGCTCCCTTGTTCTCTCAAAATTGTCCTGAATCAAATATATTATATGATCCTCCTAGATATCGCATAGACGTTTTCCTGTATTGCTGTTTTAGGTCCAGAACAAAAACTAGAGACAAAATACAATTCAATTTTTAAAAACATAGGGAAAAGACTGTAAGGGATCTTTTGGTTTTTTTGAAGTGCTAAAATGATTGTGCTAGATGAGAAAGAAAGATGATGAATTTCTCTTCTTCCCTTTGCATTTTACAAATTGAGATTATGTTATTTTTAGAGGAAAAAGACTACACAAGAGGAAAAAACAACAGAAAGTGTTGGGACCTTCCTGGGGCAAGAGGCATCTGCCAGCAGGACTCTGAGGGCAGCGAAGGTGAAGATGCAGGGACAGCACACATGCCTCCCCTGCATCTGTTGGAGCATCAGCTGGTCAAGATGTTCTTTCCTTGCCCTCCAGACCCAGCCAAGGTGGCACTGACAAATAAGGTCAGATTTTGAGGCGGAGGTGAGTGAAGCATTTTATATTTATATCCATAGACACACACTCTTGTGTATGTTCCAGTGACTTTAGGGGACTTCCCACAGGCGTGGGTGTCCTGTATCTAGTGTGAGCTAAGTGCCTGGCCCACTGAGTTCTCTGGACACAAATCACTGGGGGAAGGGGAAAGTTCCAGTGCTTACAGATTGAGGCGAGAGGGTATCTACCTTTCTCAGCGTTATTTGGCTCTCTTCTGTGCTATCTGTTCACGATGATAGTAACATATAGGTAGGATCTTTTTTGGCAGAGTGTTTGTTTTGTTTCCCTCTCTCTGTGATCCCAAGCTCCAAGTTTCAGGATGCACAGAACGTAGTGACTTCATAACTTCCAGGCTAGGGCTTTTCTGAGTACTCTGATTAATTTAACTGGGGGAGGGAGGGGCAGAGGCTGGGTGGGGTGTGGATATACAAAGAGGATAAATAAAATGCTTAGAAGAGTGCTTGGTACCAAATCAGTACTAGATCAGTATCGGTTATTACTTTAATGCTTTATGAAGGAACAACGCTTTCTATCTAGAAGGGAGAGTTTTAGTGGCAACAAAAAGGAGGTAATGGGAAATGGTATGAAATAACAAGATTTAAGAGTTTAGAAGACATGCTGAACACAGATTATGTGCAAGGCACTGTCAGAGGGTCCAGAAATAAAATAGTAAACGAAAGAGCTTAAACTCTTGCTCTCAAAAAATTCACCACCAGTGGATGAAAGTTAATGGAGTTAAGTGGGTGTGAATGTCTCCCATTTTTATGCAAAATTGTAGCCTTTCTAGTATGTATATAATACCAACTGGTTTGTGTGTCAAAGAGCTAAAGAAAGTAGAACAAAACTCAAGGAGCTTGAGGGAATGGTGCATAGCCGCTCCTTATTAACACATTTAGAGGGCAGCATTTGCATCATGGACTTTTTTTCTACCTTATGGGTCACCTAGCACACAAGAAGAATTCATATAAAATAAAAGTACATTAGGATTGTTGTGGAAGACACTGTGAGGTATTCCCTGAGAGGCCATTTCTATTTCTTTTTTGTTAAGAGAATTTGTTTCTGTTTTGGTTTGAAGTAATAGTGTGCTCAGGAAAGGTGGCTCCCAATCTCTAACAATCCCAGAAAATGAACTGCAGTTAATTGAGACCTAACACTTTTGCTAGTATCTCTCCCTTTTGCCAGTGATTGGTTTGGAGTGGCATGCAGTCCTGCTCTGGTTACTGGAAAGTGAGGGAACATGTGTTGGGAAATTTTACATGAAGGTGTTGGAGAATGAAGGTCAATACAAAAAATGTATTTGATCTCTACATGGAAAAAATAACTTGCTCTGTGGCCTTGGCATTTATCACTTTACCCCCAGGACACAGTTTCCCCATCATATCATATCATATTAATAACCCTTGTCCTATCCAATTAACAAGGTTATTGTTATTGCTAATAGAAAACCATGGATTTGGGGGCACCTGGTGGTTCAGTAGGTTAAGCATCTGCCTTTGGCTCAGGTCATGATCCCAAGGTCCTGGGATCAAGCCCCTCATCAGGCTCCCTGCTCAGTGGGGAACCCCACTCAGTGGGGAGCCTGTTTCTTCCTCTGCCCCCCATCCCATTCATGGTCTCTGTCTCTTTTGCTCTCTCTCTCAAATAAATAAAATCCTAAAAAAAAAAAAAGTGGATTTTAACACAATTTCCAAATTTTAAATGCCCATAATACGTAAATGATTACTATTAATTGAAATCTTTAGATTAATACTGATATACAAATATATTAGTAATACATGAAAATATAGGGGGATCCCTGGGTGGCTCAGAGGTTTAATGCCTGCCTTTGGCCCAGGGTGTGATCCTGGAGTCCCGGGATCAAGTCCCACATCAGGCTTCCTGCATGGAGCCTGCTTCTCCCTCTGCTTCTGTTTCTGCCTCTCTTTCTCTGTGTCTCTCATGAATAAATAAATAAAATCTTAAAAAAAAAAAGACAGTATTCACTAATATGCCAACCCTGGGAAAATGTGCTTCTTACTTCAAGAAAATTCAAGTAAATATAATAGTGTTTAAAAGACTTTCAATGAATTCATTTATGTATACATATTTCATTTTCATTGTCTTTATTTCTCTCAAAATCTATGTGTAATTTCAGAATTATTTAATCAGGTTCAGTGAACTTAGGTTTATAAAGGTTGAGACCTTCACCTCCCTTTTTTGAGAGCATAATGGCAAGTGCAGTAAGTAAAGATTCAGGTGTCTTATACTGTGATCCCCAACAAACATTCATTTTTTTCATAAAAATATTCAAATACATGGAAAATAACATAGTAATCATCAAGGGCCCACTATCTGTATTTAACGAAGGTTAACTTGCCATATTTTCCTCAGATATATTTTTAGAATGAAGAAAATGTTACAGATACACTTAAGGACCTTGTGTACCCTTTCCTAATTATGGTTTGTGGTGAGTATTTCCAGATCACATTTTTACTTTGCTTATATATCTATTACATAAGGTATTAACTAAGCCTCTCTATCCCAAAGTCACCAAAACACAGTGATTCAAAGGAGATTGGAGTTTATTTCCCCCTCAAAGCCAGATGGTGGAAGATCCAGGGTAGGTGGTCTGCCTTGAACCATGAGATTTAGTTGTTCCACCATCTCTAAGGTAGCAGTTTTGAAAGTGTGATCTGAGGGCTCCTGTGATCACTGGAATTTTTTCAAGGTGTTTTTCAAGATTACCTCCTCTTTTCAACTATAACGACTATATATCTGTGTGAGGCCAAATTTTCTTCATGTACAGCAACAAAAACAATATTAGACTGAATGCAGAAGCAGGTGAGTCTCTACTTGTCTTGAATAAAGTCATACATTAAAAAGATTTTCAAAAGTGTGATACTTTTTCACTAAATTTATTTTTTAAGTTATTTTTCATCAAGAATGTATTGACATAAACATATACTATGTTTTACAATGAAATTGTATTTTTAACGCCTTAATTTTAAATTTGAATTTGATACGTATCAACGGATATTCCAACATAAATAAAAGCTCTTTATTTGTGTCCTAAATAGGAAAAGTAGTAAAATGTAGTGTCTAGTTGGCAGCTGTATTCGGCCAAAATTTTTTCCACTATGAAGAAGGGAGGATGGATTTAAAGGAATGACTAGCAATTCAGTGCAATCTGTGTGTTCATAAGCAATATATAATGATTGTGTAATTTAAGAATTTACATGAATGGGTATCTTTCTGTATGAATCCTCCTGCATGTTACTTTTCTGTAACTCAAAATTATGTTTTCAAGATTTATGTATCCTAATACATACAAATCTAGTTCATTCATTCTAACTGTTGAATACTCTCATACTGCAGGATTACACCACAATTTATTTAAATATTTCTTTGATTGGTGGGTATATTGAAGAGTTCCAATGATTTACAATACACATTTTTCTGCATATCTCTTCGCATCAATATGAGAGCATTTCTCTAGAGATTTCAGGATTAACTTCTGTGTTGTAGGATATACATGACTCCAAACTTCTTTATTAAATTGGTGTTAAATTTTTCTCCAAAATGGTTGCACCAATTTGCAAACTGCTTGCACAGAGTGAGAATCCCTTTGCTTCTTTCTCTGCCAAACTTGTGAATATTGTCAATATGGAGCCATGGAAATGAAAGTTACTGTTGTTTAATTTGCACCTCTGCTTTTAGATATTAGGATGGTTAGAAATAGGTATGATGGCAATCAAAAGAATTCTTGATAACCGTGATTACATAATTGAGGTTTTTTTTTTCACATTAGAAATGTGGAGTTAAGCAGTTGCTAGAATGGTTTTGCAGATCATTAATGTAATCAAGAAAATTAAGCCCAGGCATCTTTCTGCTGCATTATCCTAAGTATATTGACTTTTCCTCCTCATGCTTATCATCTGATGGTTGCAAGATGATTGCCACTATATCTCTTAAATGTTTGATAGAAAAGGGGGGAAGGGGAGGGATGACTCTTATGACTCTCCTCTTAAATCTGGTTCCTTTTATCACCAAAGATAAGGTGCCTGGTCCCCACTCTAACAGACTTCTTCTTATGTAGTTTTTGCTCAGAGTTGGCTTAATTAACCAACGCTAACACATTGTTCTTGTAGCTTTAAATAAGCTAGAAAAAAGATAGGATATGTCCCTCACATTTCTTATTTCAAATTGTCTTAGTTTTTCAAGGAGATATATATATATATATATATATATGTATACACACACACACACATATATATATACATATATATATTTACACATATTTACATTTGGGATAAAATTAAACCTTTATAATGTTGTAAACAGAAAACAAGGTATCTTACCTTTTAAACTCAATGTGACAATCTCTGCCTTTTAATTGCAGTGTTTTCCCCTTAAAGCTAATGTAATTATTGATATAGTTGTGTTAAGTCTGCCTTCTTTGGGAAGAATAAAAGTATGTGCTATAAAACCTACATACATTATCATTATTTTGACTATATAAGAAATTATAAAAAAATAAGTTCTTCAGGAGAAAAGAATCTTATGTTAGATGGAAGCTCAGATCTTCAGGAGGGAATAAAAAATATTAGAAGTAAATATCTAGGAAAATATTTCACAAAACCTCTATTATTTTTATTATATAAACATTTATCTTTAAATTTATTTTTTTAATATTTTATTTATCCATGAGAGACACAGAGAGAGAGGCAGAGACACAGGCAGAGAGAGAAGCAGGCTCCATGTAGGGAGCCCGATGAGGGACTTGATCCCGGGACTCCAGGATCACACCCTGGGCCGAAGGCAGATGCCCAACTGCTGAGCCACCCAGGAGTCCCTATCTTTAAATTTATTAGAGGACTATTAACTGTTTAATGCAAAAATTATATTATATTTTTTACAGTATATATATATATATATATATATATATATATATATATATATATATATCCTTTTGGTTCTGGTTCTCTGGAGAACTTTCCTAAAGCTGTTTTATAGAGTTGAATATTATGTGCTTTTCTGTCTACTTTCATTACCCCAAATTTTTTGTTCTAAGTAAAATCTTACTTAAAATGTCTCTCGTGGTGACACCTTTCATTCTTGGACCCAATTCCAACACGTGCTGGGGAAGATGATCTTCCCCAATGCACAAACAATTCTTGGACACCAGAAGGGTATCCAAGAATTCAGCTCAATCCTGATGCTTATCTACTAGAGATCCCACAGGTTAAGGTTTACAGTCCTACCCGCCCCCCCACCCCCCACCCCCCCAACCGTCATCACTCCCTCCTTGTGCTTCAGATACCAATCTCAACCTTCAGATACCAGGTTATTACCTGAGCTTCTGACCACCTGGCTATAAATCAGAGGTTCCCATGACCCTCTTCTTGGGTTTGATTAATTTGCTAGAACAGCTAACAGAACTCAGAGAAATGTTTCACTTATTAGATTATTGGGTTTATAACAGGATATAACCCAGGAACAGCCAGATGGAAGAGATGCTTAGGGCAAGGTATGTGGGAAGGGGGATGGAGCTTCCATGATCTCTCCAAGCTTGCCACTCTCCCACCATCTGTGTGTTCTAACCCACCAGGAAGCTCTCTGAACCATCCTTCTGGGGTTTTATGGAGGTTTCATTACTTAAGTATGACAATTAAATCATTGGCCACTGGTGATTGAACTCAATCTTCAGCCTCTCCCCTACATATTTACCCCTCCTTGGAGGTCAGAGGGTGAGACTGGAAGTCCTAACCCTCTAATCACCTGTTTGGCTACCTGCAACCAGCCCCCAATCTTAGGTGTTTTGTAAAATCACCTCGTTAACATGATAAAAGACATCTTCATTGCTCTCAACACTTAAATATTAAGGGTTTTAGAAACTCAGTGCCAGAAACAGAATAAAGGACAAATGTATATCTCTTATTATAAATCACAATATTACAGCCACCATTCACTTTCTGAGGGCCATGATACTTTGCAGGTTGTTGTCACCGAAGACAAGAGACAGTATACCCTAGATTTGGTGACTGTGACTATTATTAATTTCCCTAACCATTGCCAATATTTAGCAAATGGAATTGGCTTTGCCATAGTTACCTTGGAGTCAGTACCTGTGCATATCCATTTTAGGCTGTGGTGTCTATCCAAAAGAGCGCATATGCCAAAAGATGCCTTGGCGCCTGCAACCTGCAGCATTTCCTGAATAGCCACCTCATGTAACATCATTTTTAAGTATTCTCTAACTGGTTTTCAAGAGAAAGCCAGAGAAATAAAGGCTTTCTGGCAGAACACTTATTTTTTTTCCAAAAAGAATTTAAGGAGAATGAACCCACAAATAAGTCACCTCAGGGTGGTTTCAATAGGCCATAGTGACCTCCTATGATGGAGGTCTCTGTGGGGATTTTTCTGTGCACCAGGCCTTTATTGTTACTTGTGAAGCTGGACTATACTCCGACCCTCATTTCTTCTAAATTATACTGCTAGTAGCTAATCTTTCTAGAATGCTTAAGGTTTGAATATAAATCATATCAATTAATCTTTTCAATAACCCTCTGGTGTAAGTGACATTTCTTCCATTTTACCAGTGATAAAACTAAACAAAAGATATGAGAGATTACCTTACATTATATTGTTAATAGGTTTCAGAGCTCAGACTTCCCATTACAGCACTGGAGATGCTTATGGTTATAGGATATTTTGACTCTGACACTGGTGTCTGAATTCAACTGGACTAATCATTATAGGCAAATTACTATAATAACAGTCACAAATCTCAAAGGATTAGAAGAACAGAAGCTTATTTCTCCTTATATAAAAATTCAAGTCTGGTGGTCTTCTATACAGTGTTTCAGGAACCTAAGCGTCTTCCATTTTGCACTCTACCAGTCTCTGTGTCCTCAAAGTCCTCTCCTTTCAGTGAAATAAGGAAAAGAAGGAGCATGGAATAAGGAATATAATAAACTTTTATAGGCCAGCCTGGAAGGGGTACACATCACTTTTCATTAGTCGGAACTCAGTCATATGGACATACTAACTGCAAAGGAAGCTCAGAATATGGTTTAACTATGTGACTAGGAAAGAGATGTTTCAAATACCTACATTGGCTATGACCACTTAGATTTACATAGTTCAATACAGAAATACTTGGCTTAAAAATATTTAACATTTTAAAAATTAGCAAGTGTATTTTTTAATAGATACCCTTAGCCTATACATGATTCTCAGTCCATCTCTGAGTCTTATCTTAACCTGTCTAGAAAAAGATTCAACTACAAATAACAACAACCACAAAGTAATATTGGCTTAAAAAGGTAGACATTTATTTCATTCTCTCTCTCTCTCTCTCTGTAAAAGAAGTTCAGATTGAGCTTGAAATTACATTGAGAGCTGGTATGGTATATCCACCATCATTAGGAATCCAGACTCTATCGGCATGACTTGTACCTGTGACCTTCTATCATCAAGGCAACTTCATGGCGATGAGTGTTCCCATCTTCCAACCATATTGCAGGCTGGAAAAAGATATGAAGAAATATGGGCTTTTCACAAATTTTTGTCCTTTAGTAGTTCAAACTAGGATTTCAGAGTTTGGTGAACTCTGCTTCCTAGCATTGATCAAAAGAGCTATATCAACATGTCCTACTAAACAACTCATACTGCTACATATAACCCCTACTTTGTCTTCTTTTTTTAAATATTTTTCCCTTCTTTCCTAACTTCTTTTAATGTATATTTGTTGAAAACTGTTATACAGCACACACATTGTACCTAGGAATCAGTGAAGAGCAAAACTTTCATGGTTTTTGTCGTTGTGGAGTTTATAATCTTTGTCTTCATATATCCAATGCTTGTTTAACACCTTTCCAGGATTAATTATCCTAAAGAGCAAGCTGCATAGTTCTCTCTCACTAAAAAAAAGATAATATTTAGCAATGAAATGGTTGAGAACAGAAAGCTTGGATGGATTTGACTTCAAACTCTACTTTTTACTAACTGAATAACCTTGAAAAACATCTTCATTTCTTTGTATTTTAAATTCCTCGGTGTTAAAATAAAGATAATAATATCTAATTGATGGAGGTATTATGATCAGAGTTATAAGTAGAACAAAATACCTAAACTTTATCTCAGTGTATCATATTATAGAATAGTTAGACAACACATACATATCTTCACTGGCATTGAAATAACTGAACTTGGCATCAAATTAATTAAATTGTCAAGAATGCTAAGTTTCCATACAAAGTTATAGTATGTCTTACATGATTTATAATACCTATGCATGAGACATATCATAAATATGTTCAATTCCAGTTATATATTTTAGACAGACTTAATAATTTAAGCATTCTCTCTAGATAACTCAGTCTTTGCTTGAAGGAGTTAGGAATATGCTTAGTTCTTCAAATTTCTAGTCTGCTACTTCCATCCTGTCTTCTCTCCAAAATGATATGGATGTATGGTGGGGAAAAAAAAAAAGTCATGTAAGTAGCCTCAGTGCTGTAAGGGTGATGCAACTTGATGTAGCATCTCCTATATTTTTTACTGTTATGGTCAGTGAAGTCAGGTGGTTTCTGCTAATTTGGACTGGTATTAACTTGTTCTGTCTTATTTTTTTTTCACAATTGGGAAACAAGCTAGTGTCTGAGGATCAGGACTCCATCCACTTAATTTTCTTTTGATATCTTTCAGTCCCATTCCCAAAGTAGGCAGATTTTTCCCACAGAGACTAAAGAAGCAAGATCATTGCTCAGGACATTTTTCCTTCACACTAGCAGACACCATTTCCTTATCATTGGTCTTACACCTATACTGCAGTTCTGAAAGTGGTGCTTAACTGCAGGCTAGGGTTCTTCTAGGAAGGTCTTTAAAGTCATATCCTAGAGTTTCCATGTTCTTAGGCTCCTCTATCCTAGTGGAAAGTTTCTAAAACCTCTAAAAATTACCACTAAGTTGCCAGTTCTGATAGTAAAGCAAAAACAGAAACAAAACAAAGAAACAAGAATACTGACACCAGAACTCATACATATTCTGTTCTTTCCCCTCTTCTCAAAATTCCTTTTATTGAAATATTTCTCCTTCCTCTACCATCTTTCTTCTAAGTAGGGTATTAAGTCTCATGAAATAAATGAAAAGTTACTTTCTCAGTACTATAGAAAATGAAATTGCCTAAGCCTAGTCCTGATATTTGTTAGATATAATGAATGAATCTTGAAAATATAAATGTTTTCTTTTAAATAAGTATGAATTTATGACTATTATCTTGCCTCAAAATTCCATTTTGGGGTCTTCCTTTTCCAACTCCAAAGAAGTAACTAGTGTATTTTCCCTTCTTTCATAAGCAAATCTAAACCCAGACAAAATACATGAAGCAACTCATTTTAGTTGTTAGACTCCAGGCAACACAGGAGTATGAACCTGACAGAAAAGGGAAAAAATATAATAAGCCGTATAATATGTCCCAGATTTCTACCTGATAGCACTTTTTAGATAGTGGTACAGGTAGGGAATACCCAAGCAAAAAACAGTTTTGCTGAGTTTATGAAAAAAAAAATGTAGTTCTGGGAAATTGAGGGGTTTAGAATTAGTGGAGATTACTAGGCAAAGCTACTCTAGAAATATTCATAAGGATCCCTTTATGTCTGTTGCTTTATGTGTGTAGGGTGAAACTCCCTGGGACTTAGAAAATAATGACTCCAAAACTTAGAGAGGGTGTTGTTCAACTTCAAGCTGGCCAAAGTAGAGAGGCCTTATTGAATACTTTGGCCATTCAGCAGAGATCACAGAAAGGTCATGCCTTACTGAGTGATAAAACAGAAAAAATAAATAAATAAATAAATAAATAAATAAATAAATAAATAAGATCAACCTAGAATTCTATATACATTGAAAATATGTTTTGAAATGAAGTTGAAATAAAGACTTTGTTTTTTTAGACAAACTAAAGTTAAGAGAATTCATTGACATCAGACCTGTGCTACAAGAAATATTAATGGGAGTTCTTCAGGCAAAAGAATATAATCAGGTAGACACTTGGATCTACACAATGGAAGAAAAGACCCAGAAATGATTAATGATAGGACAAATATATTTTTTCATTTTAAAATTTATTTTAAAGAAAGTGATTGTTTAATGAGAAAATACTAGCAATATATGGAAAAGTTTATAAGATATGTAGATATAAACTATCTAAAAAATGTAGGTTAAAAATAAAAATATTATAAATGAATAGCATGAACATACCTAAAATTCAGATCTTAATTTCTAAATAACTTTTTCAACTTCCTGTTTCAGTTCATTTTATCACTACCACGAGAAAAAGATACAAGCTAGACATTCAATGGCTTTTCTTGGACCTATCAGAGAACTGAGGAAACAGGACAATCTACCACTCTGATATTTGGAGAGACACATGCATCCAGAGAGATGTAGCTAAGATCTATCTACCTAAAGGGAGGCCCCTGGAGCCATAAACCTATAGGAACACTGAACTAGTAATTCTGATGACCTGCTAGAGATTGTGGATTGGCACAAGACTAAAAAACTGCTAGGCCATGTAGTCTTAAGGAGACCCCTCCAAAATTTATGAGCTTTACATCCAGAAACCCAACCAGCTCACCATGGTGAAGTTTCAAGAAAGGTTCTTCTGTGGGTATATCAAGGGAGGGGAAGAGTAATCGTAGTAATTTTCTAGGGCTGCCCTAACAAGGTACCACAAATGGGTGTGGCTTGAAACAATAGAAATTGATTGTTTCACAGTTCTGAAGGCTAGAAGTCTGAAACTAAGGGGTTAGCAGGACCATGCTCCCTCTGAAATATATAGAGGAGAATCCTTCCTTGCTTCTTTTTAGCTTCTGATGGTGGCCATCGGTCCTTGGTATTTCTTGACTTGTGACTGCATCACTCCAATCTCTGTCTCTGCCATTACGTGGCATTGTCTCTGTATATCTGTGTTCACATTTCCTTCTTCTTATGAGAATATTAGTGTTAGAAGATTAAGACTTACGCTAATGATCTGATCTTAACTTGACTGCATGTGTGAAGACCCTTTTTCCAAATACGGTCTGTGCTTTCAGGTGTTGAAAGTTAGGAATTCAATGTATATTTGGGATGGGGGAAAATTCAGTTCATACCAGTAATCATTGTGGAGTATACTCAGAACTTTCATGACAAAAGCCTATTGTTCAGGAGAAAGGACTTTTCCAGAGCCATATCCCAACTCAGGTAAGAGAATTCCTTCCACTCCTTTTCCTTTCAGCCTTCTGTCTCAGCTAAGAGAAAAAGATAATAAAACAGACACAACAGGGGTTGGAAAAACAAACAAGATCTGCCACTGGAGAAACAACTGTGGAGGTCACAGTCCTGACACACAGATCCACTAAAAGACTAAAAGTTTAATCAGAGTATTATAAAACAGTTCCTTTACCACACACCTTACCATCACACCAACAGGGACCCAGCACAATAATAGTGGATTACAGCTAAAATGGCTGCAAGACACAGACTCTCTCTGAAGAGGAATATTTAAGGAAGCCTACAGGACACTAAAGGCATTTGAATCTACTGGCACTTACAGATACAGCAAACATTAAAAGAGCCCAACTTCTAGCCAGATTAACACAAATCCTCACACTAAAGACCTATTTATCTCAGTCTCTATTACTCAATAAAACATATCCAGCCTTCAGAGCATGCCAAAAGGCAAGAAAAAACATAGCCTGAAGAGAAAAACCATCCTCAAAGCCATCTCAAATATGACACAGATACTAAAATCATCACATAGGGAATTAAAATGATTATAATTAATATGTTAAAGGCTTTAAAGAAAAAGTAGACAACTTGCAAGGATAGTTGGGAAATGTAAGCAGAGAGATGAAATACTAAGAATCAAAAGGAATTTCTAGAAATTTTTTTTTTTTTAAAATCACTGTACCAGAAATGAAGACTGCCTTTGATGGGTCATCACTAAATTTGACATTGTTCAAGAATCAGTGAGCTTTAAGGTAGGCAAATATACACTTTTCAAACTGAAATTCAAAAGGAAAGAATATAGACAATAGAGAAAAAAAAAAAAGAAAAAAGTAAACAATCAAGAACTATGGGACTACTTCTGGAATACCAGAAGAGAAAAAGTGAGAGTAGAAAAGAAAAAAAGTGAGGTAATAATGACTAAGAAATGAGCAAAATTAATGTCGCACACACCAAACCACAGATGCCTGAATGTCAGAGGATGATAAACAGGATAAATGATAAACAAACATACACACATACATTTATATAGACCACTAAGCATATTATACATATTATATTCAAACCCAGAAAACCAAAGAAAAAGTGAACATCTTGAAAGAAGACAGAAAAAAATAATATTTTATCTATTGAGGGAAAAAAGATAAGAATTACAGCAGACTTGTCATCAGAAATCATATAAGCTAGAAGAGAGTGGGATGATATTTTTGTGTTGAAAGGAAAAACAAAGCAAAAAAAAAAATCACCAATTTATAATTTTGTATCTAGAGAAATGAAGCTTCAAATGTGAGGGAGAAATTAAGATTTTCCCAGAGAAACAAAAACTGAAGGCAATCCATTGCCAGCAGATCTTCCCTGAAAAAAATATTAAAAGAAATTCTTTAGGCAGAGGGAAAATGATATAGGTAAGAAACTCAGATCTACATATAAAAGGAGTCACATTTCCTAAGCAGATTGCTAATTCTAGACCTAATTCAGGGAAAACAAAATAAACCCAGAACACTTTGCGGTGCCAGGAAGTAAGGAAATGTTTAAAAGGGGGGCGGGGGGGGGGGATGTCAAAGTGACACAGGAGCCAGTGTGAAAGACCTCCCAATGGTCAAAATTAGAAATATACAAGAAAAAAAAATCAAATAATGCCATGTTGGATTATAATTGAAAGCAGAAAATAAATATGCTGCATGGATATTGCCATGTATAAATGATTAAACCAATAAATAAATGGGAAAGGTGGAACAAACCTTTACAAAAGAATTTCAAGTAATATATGTAGATGCACCTCCTTCTAGAAATTGGAGGTTAATTTCCGTCTTCTTGAGTATGGATTGGGCTTAGGAATTTGCTTCCAAATAATAAAGTATGAAAGGCAAAACATAGTAACTTAACAGGGGAGTATCTAAAGACTCCAACTTAATCAAGTGACCAAAGTTAAGAACACCAGTGATAAGTCATTGCTATTATTAACCTTCTGTTATAATGTGATGAGAATACACTACACCTCTGTGGTATTCCTCTCAAAAAAACAATAAACCCTATAATCATGAAAAATGTATCGTAATTGTAAAAAAGCCATATAACAAACACCTACTGAGAGATAGTCTGTAAAATACCCAACTAGTACTTTTCGAAACTGCCATGGTCATGAAAAACAAAGAAAAGTGAGAAATTTTGAAACACCAGAAGAAACAAAAGAGTAATGATCAATAAATGCCATATAATGGATCAGATCCTGGAATTTAGTTAATAGTAATGTACCAATGCTAGTTTTTAAAATTTTGATAAATGTACCATGGTTATATAAGATGTTAATTTTAGGGGGAACTAGGTGAAGGATATATAGAAATATTTTGTATTATTTTTACAACTTTTCTCTGTATCTAAAATAAATTCCAGAATTTAGAAAAAAACATTTACAAAAATAAAGGGATGAAAAAGAGATATATCATATAAACACATGTCTTAAATTTTTTGAGGTGGCTATATTAATTTCAGACAGACTGCAGGAAAAAGAAATATTACCTGGGGCAAAGTGGAATGTTTCATAAATATAAACAGGCAAATGCATCTAGAAGACATAACAACCTATATGTATATTTACCTAATAACAGAGCTTAAAATATAAGCAGGAAAAAAAAATAGAACTAATGCAAGAAAACAAAACTACTAGTAGTAAATAGTATGCATGCTGATAAGCCACTAATACCCATTCATTAAATTTCTGTAGATAATTTAATTGGAAAGTATTTAGAATTCTAGGTTCAATAAGTAGCCCAAGTTCTGTACCGGTCCTGCAACTGGAATTGGCAAGCCACTTCATCATCACAATTCCTCATCTATACAACGGGAGGACTTTATAACATCTAGGGCTCCTTCTAGATTCGATTTTCTGCAATTTTACATCAATGTCCATATCAAAAACATGAGAGAAGGAAACTACTTTCAACAAAGTTGCCAAATATACTTCCCCAAATTTAAGAGATGACTAAAGGCAATTGAAATGAACAAGAGCTGAAACAAACTATCAAAACTTACCTGTCATCAATTTTTTAAAGAAAATTTTTGCTTTATTTTATTTAAGTTTTTGCTTTTTTGATTGATTGAAAGGATTCACACCATTTCAAAATCAATCTTGGTATACCCACCCTCCAAGTTTTTTCTGAAATCATGGACTACAACAAAGGCATTAGGGAAGAAGACTATTTTCAAAGGAAGTCATTATGCATATTATTCTTGGAGTTTGTGATTTTGTAATTCTTTGTACTAAATGTTTCAATTCTTTCTTTAATATCAGGGATGAGAGTTTCAAGGTACTTTCTGTGACCCTACTGGAGATTTCATTTACATAATATAAAATTATATCAAATATGAGCGAATCTCAAAGTTGTTGAATCAAAGAAGCCAGACATAAGAAGGCATATGGATTATCCCATTAAGTATCACACATTTCTAATAGCTGAGTAATATTCCATTGTATACATAAACCACATCTTCTTTATCCATTCATCTTTCGTTGGACACCGAGGCTCCTTCCACAGTTTGGCTATCGTGGCCATTGCTGCTATAAACATCGGGGTGCAGGTGTCCCGGCGTTTCATTGCATTTGTATCTTTGGGGTAAATCCCCAACAGTGCAATTGCTGGGTCGTAGGGCAGGTATATTTTTAACTGTTTGAGGAACCTCCACACAGTTTTCCAGAGTGGCTGCACCAGTTCACATTCCCACCAAAAGGGGCAGCCTGGGTGGCTCAGTGGTTTAGCACCGCCTTTAGTACAGGCCATGATCCCGGAGACCCGGGATGGAGACCCACATCAGGCTCCCTTCATGGAGCCCGCTTCTCCCTCTGCCTGTGACTCTGTCTCTCTCTCTCTCTCTCTCTGTGTGTGTCTCTCATGAATAAATAAATAAATAATATTTTTAAAAAAGTATCGCACAAAAGCAGAGAATATTTACTTCTAATGTCAGGGAAGTGGTTGTATTTAAGGTAAAGTGCTAGTGACCAGAAGAGAGCTCAATGAGACTTCCAGAATTCTGGCAATATTTCTTTCTCTTTCTGGATGCTAAGTATTTTTTTTTATTATTATAGTCCTTGAGTACAGTTATGACACATATACTTACCTGTATGCATGCACATTACATATAATAGTATAATAATATATTCATATAGTATCACAATTATATATTTTAAAAACATGCTTCTAAACACAGGACTTCATTTGAGCCTCATAATAACTTCCTTGGACTGGTGATGTAGGGATCATTGTCATTATTTTAGACACAAAGGAAATGAGTCTTCAAAAATTCATGTCAATTCAATTCAGCTAACATTTTTTGTGTACCTAGTATATTCCAGGAAGAAAAAAAATATACTGGATAGTAAGATACAAATAGTCCTTACAGTTTAAAAAAATGAAGTAAAGTACCCCCAGAGCACATAGCTGAAAAAGGTCATGGCATTTTGGACATAGAAGGGACCCCAGACAACATCAGTGCTCTCCTCTTTTAGAAGAGGGCATGGCCAAGGGCATGGACTTTTTAGTGGCCCTGGTTTGGGTTGGATTTCTAGTTTCAATACTTAATCCCTGGGTGACCCTGGGCAAGTTACCTACACTCTCTCCACCTCGGTTTGCTGATCTGAAACGTAGTATTAAAAATATCCATCTTAAAAATAGCTCTGAGGTAAATTTCAAAAATCTGGGAGCAATCCTAGCACACCACCCAGCAGCTAGTCATCATAAGTTACTCTGTCCCCTTCAGGTGACTTGAGGTAAGGGGCTCACAATCCAGCCCCCTTTCTAGCAGGTTTTTCTGCTTCTCCAAATACGTACAAATGAGATATGAAGTGTTAGATACACTGGGATGTGAGGCACATGCTATACAAGCCCTGTCCACTTTCCAGGGAATCTGCGTGTGGAGCTTCTGTGTTTCATAACCCGTGGTCCAGAGGGGAGGCAGAAGCAATCCTGGTGTTGATGGCAGGGCTGCGGGGGTGCAGATGAGTAATCCTTTCTGGGAGGAAAGCAGATACGGCAGCCTGGAAAGCACACGTTCGGGGAGGCTGAGTAGGAGGATGAGCTTAGATGAGCAAAGACCACCATCCTGGGCATGTGATGCAAAGCCTCGGGAATGTGTCCGAATCCAATCCAGTGGCCATCCTCATCATGCTCTGTAGCCCTCTGAGCCTCGGCAGCTGTCACGGTGACTGATGTGCGACACCCTGACCTTTGCTGACACTGTCCTTCCTTCTTGTCTTTCACCCACGGCTGTCCCTGTTTTCCACATCACGCTGGCTGATGGCTTATGGGTCTGTAGAGCTACTTGGGGGAAAATCCCATTCTCTGTCATCCTGTTCCTGGGACTGTGATCTCCTACTGGTTTAGGTGATTGATGGGAACTCTCATTCTAGTAAAATACACTCTGCTCCTTTGCAAGGGTCCCTCCCCACATCAGCCATTGTCTTCGTGCCATTAAAGGAGGACCAGACTCTTCAGAATATATACCTCACCAATGAGGAGCTCCCATGTATCTTGTGAGGCACCTCCGTATCCAATACCTCATCTGGTTTTCATGACGGCCCTCTGGGGGAGCCACACAAGGGTATTATTTCCTTTTCACTGATGAAGAAAACAAGGTTCCAAATGGTCTCTGGAATTCTCCCAAGTTCCATGACAAAGTAAGTGGCTATCAGAATCAGAACTCAAGTCAACTGAAAACCAGCTCATTGGCTGTCACCATGCTGGTTCTGGATTCCACTGATGTACTTCAATGGCTCCTACTGCTTAGCAACCTGGTCTTCCCTAATTTGTATTTGTTCTAGAAAGGCTATCAGCAAGAAGAGTTCTCTCTCCTGTACTTACCATGTTTCGTGAAATTGAGGAAAGGGAGTGCATGATTCGAATGGACAATTGGAGGTAGCTTCAAGAATCAGTTTGTACGTTAAGTTTAGGGAGCTATCCCCAGCAGCCTCAGTCTTGGATTGCCTCCATCTCCCCTTTATGCTCGACAGCACCCTGCATGCACATTTAAAATGCATGGAAATCATCTACTTATGCATTTCTCTCACTCCCGTAGACCCTCGAGTTCAGGGACCATGTTCAGGGACCATGTTATTCATCTTTGTATGTTGTGGTACCCGAACACGGCAAACTTGAAAATCATTGAATGATTGATTGAATATAAGATAACATAGTCAACGGTATTGAGAGTCAAAAGATATCTAAAGGTGATGCACCCTGACCCTTGTTTGACAGAGGAGGATGCTGAAGCTTAGAGAGTGAAGAAGGCACATTCAAGGTCAGAGAGAGTAAGATGAGGGAACAAGAGGCTGGTCACACTCCTCCAAAGACTGGTCTATACTGCTCAGTTCTGGCTGTCTAGCGTATTGTGCAAGTTCTCTATCCTTTCAAATTACCCTGTTGAGTTACAGCTAAAGAGAATGAAGGATGCCCCAATCTATGTTGCTGGACAAATCTCCCCCTCCAGAAGTAACTGGAGTAATATTCTTCAGAAAAGCTTCTATATTCTATTACCCAGACTTCAGCAGTCACTAGCTCTTTGGTTCACCCTCTGTGGTCTCATAGCCACTTTGGTGGGTTATTTGTCCTTGCACCTTACTGATTCCCCTAAGAATGGATGTGATGCACCTCCTCTGCCATTCCCTAAGCATTGAGCACGAGGCTTTAAAATGCCTATCAAAAACATGAAGACAACAAAAGGGAATTGCCAAGCCAGAAGGGGAAAACTAAATATTGGCTATTACACAGCAATGCTTCCTGGTGCCTACTCACTAAATCCCATCACAAAGAGGCAGTGGCTGCCTCTGTGCCTCTTCCACTTCTGGCCTCCCAACACTCTGCCAGGGTCTACTTTTCAGAGCTGCCTCTACTAGATCCTTTCCTTGAGTATTAGTCTCTTACTCCCAACTCTGATCTTTAGTCCTGCAAGAAAAAAATCTAAGAGGATCTTTTAATATAAAAAGGAAAATTCTTTGAGAAGATCTAGCTCACTCCCTACTTGGATGATTCATTAGGCAGAATTTGTCAAGGCAGGTCTGAGGAATTTGCATTTGCATCCCTTCAACAGTACTGGCTACCCAAAGGCCAAAGTATAGGTAGTTATGTGCATAACCAGAACATTCCACAGAGGGAATGAAAGAAGATCAAGTGGCATTCCTCAAAGGAAATTCTTCCTCCTTTATTAATCCATAGGAGGAAAATTCATGGTAAGCTAAGATAACCTATTTTGTTCAGGTGTTCAGCCCTAAAGCACTTTGCCCAAAACTTGGGAGCTGGTACGATAATCAGGTACGAATAGCTGATGGATTTAGGATTTGTGTGTATTATTAACAATAATTAACATTTATTGAGTGGGTACTATATGCCAGGGACTGTGTTTAGCATTTTACATGCATTCTCTTACTTAATCCTTCCAAAATCCTATAAAAAGGCACAATGATGCATTCTGGGTGTGGTTTAGGGTGCGGCTGCTTCATTGCCCAAATCCTACCATTCATCCCTCCTCTTCTCCAGAGTTCCTAGCCAAAGAGCATATTCACCAAAGGATCGGCAGCCAAATGGGAAAGTGCTGATATTATTAATGTCTGGGAAAGCCCATAAAGGAGAGCACAGTTCAGGCCTGAGGCTTAGGAGAAGCAGACCTAGCATCTACTCTAACCCAGCCTTCAGCGTGCATAGAGGCTAGGACAAAGCACAGAACATGGTCAGCTTCCTAAAGGGATACCCAGAGTGAAAAACAATGGGTCATGGAATCTAACTTTAAAAGACTGTTGCTTCTCACAGTGACCCTCTTGGGTTCTGGCCAGTTAGATGAAGAATTCCTGCTCCTTAGGAGGGATCCAGTGAGGTTAGAGAGAGGAGTGTGATATAAGGGGAGAAGCTGACCTCACTATAGGTTAAGGCAGATTAGTGAATACAGTGAATACAGAGCCATACCTGTGTCTCCCATCCCTATGTCACAGAGGAAGAAATCACAGCTCAGTGAGGTTAAATCTCTTGCCCATTACCACATGGCTAGAAAGTGGTCTTCAAAGGCAGGCTCTCTGGTTCCAAATCCTTAACTTATAACAGCTGCCTAATGATAGCACTTCTTAATCATTGATTTTTGCTATCCCTATTAGAAAACCTCAATCCTTCCTAAGTAATTCCCCATTGTGTCCAGGAACCTCCAAAGAATATCTCTCATTTTTGTTTCTTTTTTTTTTTAAGATTTTATTTATTTATTTATGTGCATGAGAGAGAGAGAGAGAGAGAGAGAAAGAAGAGAGAGGGGGGCAGAGACACAGGCAGAAGGAGAAGCAGGCTCCATGCAGGGAGACTGACATGGGTCTCAATTCTTGGTTTCCAGGATCAGGCCCTGAGCTGAAGGCGGCGCTAAACTGCTGAGCCACCCTGGTTGCCCTCATTTCTGTTTCTGAACTTGGTTCACCTTCATCACATCTTACCTATCACTACTTGCTTTCCTGCTCTAGCATCTTTGGGGTGTTACCATGAAGCTGCTAACATTCCCCTTCCTTGGTTCTGGAGACCAACTGGGTTTCCCTGGGATCCATCTTTACCTATACCACCACCTTGACTTCAGAGGTCTCCAAGGGTCTAGAATCTTCTTGTACCAAATTTGTGCTGACTTCTATTCAGAAGGAGAATATCTTACTATTTCTTTGAGATGGGCTCTAAGGAAGTTCTGCAGCATCTATAAGAGCTTTAGAAAAATCGATTCCTTCAGTTTCTGTTTGCAGATTCAGACACTGTCTGTGGGACAGGTGAGGAGGATCATTCCTGAGGAAGTGAGCTACTCATTCACCCCCTTCTATTTTGGTGTCTGATATTTTGAACCAAATGCCCTTGCCCTTTATTTCTTGTGCCCAATCCCAGGATTTCAAGGTTTTATATTTCTGAATCCCAAGAACAGACCAGCTTTAATTCAACTGGAAAGGCTCATTAAGTCCTGAAAATGGTTTCATTGATTTTTAGAGAGAGCTACATGTGTCTTATTATTAATATGCAAGGAAGTGAAAAATAAATGCAAAGGGACCTCACTATTACTGGTCCTACAAGTGCTACTAAGTCCTCTATACATCATGCCATGGAAGCATGTGAATGAAGGGCAGCCATAGGCAAAAGCGCTTCTCTCATATGTTTGCTGAGGATTGGACTTTTTGACTTACCAGAGTCTTCTACCAGTCATTGCTCTCTAGTCTCTATCACCTGGCTCTGTCCTCTGTCCTTATAATGCTGATTTGCTCATTGGACATCCTCCTGGTGCATCTTTCCCCCAAACACACAATCAACTCTCACCCCTCACGTCACCCATACTTCTAACTTAGAGACATTTTCTATCAGTTTTGGCTTCATGGAATGGACTCAGTTCCTCACAGTCCTCTCCAGTAGGGAAAGGAGTCTTACACAATTCTGGTTAGAAAGTTCAGATTTATAACTGTTTGATGATTCAAAAGCAAAAACAGAAAACAAAATTAACAACCCAGATTTAAGATCGGCATGACTTAGAAAATGGTTCTTTACTAATGCCTTCCAATCTTTTCTTGCTAAGTACCTACTGTATGTAAGCTTTTACCATATAATGGTGATAGTGACCCCATACAGCTGGATAAGACAGAGAACTTCAAAAAGTACTAATAAGGAAATATACATGTACTGAATTATATTCAAGATAATTTATTTGGATACATAACATGTACATTAACACAAATGACTTAATTGAAGGCAGTATGATGTAAGGGCCATAAAAAGATATAAGCAAGTTGCTTATTCCAGCAAAAGCAATCAGAAAGGGTCTAGAAAATTCTTATTACATTTTGATATGAGTGGGGAATGGTGTTATTTTAAAAATGGGATTATTTTTGCAAGGACTCAAGTCCTTGCAAGCAGAAAGTTGAATTTGGCGTTATTTTGACCTGAATATAGAGTTTGTTTAGAAAAAAGTGAGTATAAGCATAAACACATATTCTGTGTCTAAAAATGAAGAGCTTGGTTGCTGATGTCAAAAATTTCAAATTCCATTTCAGAGGTGGTGAAAAATCTTTGAAGTGTTCCCATCAGGGGAGCCCTGTGATTAGAAAATGATACAGAGTGATTCTCAAGAACCTATCAGGAGTGTGGAGAATAGAATGAGAGACAGACAAAGAAAGAAGCAGGAATAGCAGCTGGAATCCTCTTTGAACAGCCTGGAGGTCATGTGGGCATGTACCAAAAAACAAAAACAAAAATTAAAAAATCCCAAAACAAAAACCAACAACTTTCTGGGGCAAAGTTTTATAGTGAATAACATCTATTTCTCGTTTTCTTCTTGTAATATTCATTTTATTTCATTGCAGAAGGTTAGAAAAATACTGAAGAAAGTAAAATGAATTCATGATTTCCCAATTAAGAACACAGTAGTTTATATTTGTATCTCTTTACTTCTAATTTTTTATCTGTGTAATTAAATTTTTCAGGGTTAGATTATATACATATTTAAGTGTTTTTTAAAAATTTAATGTCATAAGCGTTTCCTATGTATGTTCATTATTACCCTTATGTCTTTTTAAGAGTTTATTTATTTATTTGTTTATTTGTTTAGAGCATTGGGAGGGACAAAGGGAGAGGAAGAGACAAAAATCTCAAGCAAGCTGTCTGCTGAGCATGGAGGCTGTTGTGGAACTCAATCCCATGACCCTGAGATCATGAACTAAGCCGAAACCAAGAGTGGGACACTTAATCAATTGAGCCACCCAGGCACCCCTTTGTTCATTATTATCTTAATCATCTTTTAGAAACATGTCAGAAAATTGAATAGAAAAAATTTAAGTAATTATAACTATCAATCATGTTAAAAATGAAAACATAAAGTCACAAAGAAGAAAACAAATGCAGCTTAATACCACCATTTAGAGATAAACACCAGTGAATATCCTTGAAGTGTATTTTAAGCATAAAAGTGAATTAAAAATTGGTACAGTACTGTATAACATGCTTTATAACTTTTTGTTGCTTGTGATAAAAATCATCTAGAAGTGTTTTAAGTGTTGCATAATATCATGTAGATATACCATCACTTATTCATACCTGACAGTAACCATAATAATTTATTTATGATTCAGAGACAAAACTATACTCAAAGGCAGACTATTTCTTAACGCTCTCATTACCAATCAAGAAAGAAAGTCACCAAGCATAAAAGACAAAAAGTTAGAAAGACACCAACAAAATGAACTTGAAAAAAGTAGTAGAAAGGATTAAATGAAGATAAAATCAATTACCATTGGACTAGGAAACAGAAAAACAATAGACAATAAATAGAGTTGGTAAGACTGTTCTTTCAGACAAACAACGTTTGGGCTTCAGTCTTGGACTGTGTGAATCCTTCTTCCAGCTCCACTGACAGCTGTCAAGGGGAAACATTCTCACTCAGCCTTAATTCCTGACTTCCCTTACTTTACTCCATATCAGTGATATGATTTTTAAATAATTCATAAATATGCAATGCCTCTTGGTGATTAAATAAATATAAAGAGATTTTGCAAAATTAGGAAGTTGCTATTTCAACTTGGAAAATATTTTAGACTAAAATACATCTTAGATAAGACAGATCGCACAAATATGAAAGATATATCATAAAATCCTAAGAATACATTCCAGGATTATAGGCTCTCAAACAGACTTTAAGTTTGGGAAACTGCTGGGGCACCTGGGTGGCTCACTGGCTGAGCCTCTGCCTTTGGCTTGGGTCGTGATCCCAGGGTCCTGGGATCAAGTCCCGCATCCGGGTCCCCGCAGGGAGCCTGCTTCTCCCTCTGCCTCTCTCTGTGTGTCTCTCATGAATAAATGATTAAATCTCTAATAAAAATAAAAAAAAAGTTTGGGAACTGTCTTAAGCTTTCTTAGATTACTTCCATGAGGAACAAAGAAAACAGATGAATAGTCTCTTTAAAGAGGGAGGCAGTGGAAAGAGTAGCTTAGACAAGGGATGGTAACACGAGTCCAGTGTCAAACTCCAACATCAAACTCCTACTTTCATATTGTTTCTCTACCACTTACTGCCCCCATGGACTTGGGTGAACTAATCTCTCTGCACCTGTTTCTTCAACTGTAACTTGAAACACTGAGGATGCTGTGCTTCCAAAAGACCTCTGAGAGATAGGAAGAGAAAGGATCATTTTGAAAAACAACAGCAACCACTTTTAATAATTTTACAATCCAAGAAGTTCATCTTTTTTTCATGTCCTTAAAAAAATCTTTACAAGGCTAGCTTGCTAAATTTATAAAATTAGTTTTGGATAGATCACCAAGAACCAGCAGAATTCTGAAAACACATTTAGAATCATGAAAGTGGTCCATTGTTATGACGTGATTTCTTGTCTCTTAATGTTTATAGCTTCATGATATTTCCCCACAACCTGACTCGAATCTTCCTATTGAGATTATACTTTGAGATCAGAGGCTTTTCTATGAGGAAAAGGCAGCCATACCTAAATTTTTCTTTAGGTATGTTTAACTACAAAAAAACCATTTGTTCATTCATTAGGATGGGGTTTTGACCTTGGGGCTTTTGCAATTTATAAGCAAGAACTCAATACAAAGCACACAAACGAACAAACAAACAAACAAACAAATAGGGTTATTCAGAAAAAAGGCTTCATCTGCATTGAAGCTAGAATGCTTCTTTGGGAAAGTGATAATTGAGCTGTGTCTCTAAGAATGTAGTATTGTAGGAGTTTATTGGGAGGGAGGAGGGTCAGTTTGAAGTGAAATAGTCCTTAAAAGCCTTATTTCATTATTCTAGGCAGTGAGGGTAAATTATTTTATATTCATATGAAAACTTGTAACATGATACAACTCATGTTTTGGAATATTATTTTAGCCCCCAAATCATAGATAAGAGTTAGGAACATGGTGGTTGCTGTTGTGCCCTCCTTGCTCAGACTGAGATGGGAAGGCCTAGACAGGAGTGACATTGGAGGGGAACTGAGAGGCCTGCAGGCCTCTGTGTGTGTAACAAATGCTACCAAAAGAGAGCTTTCTCTTTCATTAACGCCATCTCAAAAATGTGAAACACAATTGGCTGGCATTGATTTACCTTTATTTACCTTCTCTAAAATAGCTGGCAGTTTCCATACGAATGATATCTACTTGGCATGTTAAATTGCTGAGAGTTTTCTTCCTTCAGTGGGTAAATAGGCATGCCTGAATAAATCTGGAAAAGTCTTACTGTGTGACTGCATGAATGCTTTCCACAAAAGCCTTAAACTGGGCCATGTGCTTGTGTCTTTGTAATTGTTATTGATGTTGTAATAAACTAAAAATGTGGTGCTCACCATGGAACACACCCAACCCTCTGCCTAAATATGAATTCATGCAAGAAAACACCACTACCTATCCTCACAGAAAGACTGGAAGTCAATTTAGCTCAAAGATTGAAAGACAACTAATGCTTGAGCCAGTTAGACAAAAATGGCTATTTTTAACCATGGTATCAGTAGAAATGTCTTTTTTTTTTTTAAGTCTTTTACAAAAAAAAATGGTTGCCGTTTATTTTAGGAGTAATCAGTTTATCATGGGTAGGATAACGTTTCTGAGTACAAATTAGTTCTTTTTGAAGTTTAAGCTATGCTCTTTTGTAAGTTTTATTTCTGTGCCAACCCCTAGTACTGGGCAGTATTTGGAGATTGATTTTGCTACATCTCTCTCAGATCTAAATTTGGATATGAGAATAATAAAGATAAAATAGAAATATGTATTTATTCATTCATTCATTCATCCATTCATTTAATGAATATTTCCTATGTTCTAGACATTGTACTAAGTGCCAGGTGTAGAGTTAACATGGCCCTTGCCCTCCAGGAGCTTACATTTTCAGAGTAGTCTAAGCTATGCACATAAATATTCCTATTATAATTTATAATACTATGTGTGTCTGTAAGAAAAATCCTGGAGTACAGAGAATGTTTATTCCATTAGAAGAATATGAAAAACATTCACAGAGAATATGACATTTTAGATGAGTCTAAGGAATAAGTAGAGAAATGGGAAGAACATTCCAGAAGGAAGAGAGAGCATGTGCAAAGAAGTGGAAGTGCAAAATGTCTCAGGAAGAAAGCACAGGCAAGTAGAAAAAGCACAGAGAGACAGAGCTATGTCAGAGGCGTGCTCACTCCTCTGAAAACTGAGGAACCTTGGGCAAGTTAGTCAATCTCCTTGAAAACAGATAATAACATTTATCTTGAAGTATATTCTTTGATTAAATGAGATAATGATTAAATGATGCCTTGAGCATGGTTAATAAATATAGTGTAATGTATTCAAGAGGAATATATGTTTCCTGGAGGTAGAACATAGGGAGTCTGGGTAAAAATGGAGAGGAAACTGAGATTACAAAGATAGGTTGGGTGAAAGTAAAGCTAAGTAGTTTAGATTTTATTCTGAGGGCAATCAGGACCCACCAACTTTTTAAGCAGGTCTTGGTTGTGGCCAGATTTTTGTTCTAGAGAGGTCAACCTGGGACAGGGATGAGAATAGACAGAGGAAGAGTGAAGCTAAGCGTAGACAGGAAAACTCTTGTAGTGACTCAGGTCAGAGAGGCTGAGGATTTTCACTCTCATTGGCTGTGTGTTATAGGGAGGAAGTGGGTCCCCACAAGAAATGTAATGCACAAACACACACCAAATTGGAAGGGTTTGGGACTACTAGTATGTAGAAGTGAAAAGTCCTAAATTATCTCTCAGCACGACACTGAGGAGTACAGGCGGCTTGGTATTTTCTTCTGCAGTAGCACAAATACATCTGCTTATTTGTCGTCCAGCTGCTTGGAGTTGGAAGAAACTAAACCCACATTGAGAGGGAACATGGCTATTTTCTGCTGCTAAGTCATTCCTCAGCACATGGGATTGTAGAAGGAATTTAATTGTGCCATTTCCTAAACTTTTTAGTGTTTATCGACAGATGCTTATCAGGAGAGGGAGTTGAATTATCTAGTAGATTCCACCCTCATTTTACACATGAAGACACTGAACTCAGAAGCAGGAAGTAACCTATCTCAGAATCAGAGAATGTGCAAAGCACAAGAGCCAGGACTCAAATCCAGGATTTTCATTCACCTATTGCACTCTTTTTATACCCTTGATCTGATACATTGCTGAGAATGCAGGCAAATATCACTAAAAG
Source organism: Canis lupus dingo (assembly GCF_003254725.2). NCBI lineage: Eukaryota > Metazoa > Chordata > Mammalia > Carnivora > Canidae > Canis > Canis lupus. The sequence goes on from NC_064276.1 coordinate 21,687,150, forward strand.
CTACAAGGTGAGCATTAACTTTGTCCATCTCCATCAGAACAGAAATGAATTGTTTAACTTTCCTTTTAAAGCTTAAATGCTAACTGAAAGTCAGTCAAATGGAGCTAAAACACCTTGTGGTTTCTATGTAAATTAGTAGTAAAAATTAGTTAATTTATATAAAAATATTTTAAAAAACTATTAGGGCATATTGCTGGAGTAAAGTCAAGCAAAATGATTTTTAGTTTTCTTAGCACTGATTACAAATCCATGGGAGTTTGTTTATAAAACAATGAACCACAGGCTACCAATTAGAATTAAGCTAAGAATCATTCTTAATGAATGAAAAATGTTAGCTCCACCAAATTTGGGGTATTTTAGCAAGAGAACTATTATTAGAACACATGTAAGGTTAAAATTCTCTGTCCTTTCCAGACACTCATCATTTACCCTTTTTTCTTGGGAACAAAATATTGTATAGAATTCTAAATCACTGATACTTATCTTTTTAAGGGCCATTTAAATAATCAGTTTAGATATAACCATTTTACCTATTTCCCTTCCATCTTAAACAGTATATTTGGAAACCATTCAAGAATCAACTGGGTTGGAATCATCATAAGGAATACAGAATCACAGAATTTTATGTCTGAAAGTATCTTTGGATATGATCTGTGGTTTTGATCTCCCATGTGATGAAATGTCTAGAGTGTGGTCATGAGATCTGCCAGTAGGACAGGTAGAATGAATGCAAACCTACTGGGGGCCTCTGGCTTAAAGGCAGAGCTATATATCTCATCCTCAGGGACTTCAAAGTATTTAATGTAGAAGGGAGTTTTAAAACTGGGCCAGGGGCTCCTGGATGGCTGAGCTGGTTAAGCCCTGGACTCTGGATTTCTTCTCAGGTCATGTTCTCAGAGAATGGAATGAGAGCCCCACATGCTTGAACTACTCGCTCAGCTGGGAGTTTGTTTGTCTCCCTTTCCCTCTGCCCCTCCCCCTACTCATGCTTGCTCTCTCTCTCTCTCTCTTTCTCTGAAATAAATAAATAAATCTTTTAAAAAAATTTAAAAGGGCCAGATGAAAAGTGCAATAAACGTTGCTGTCTGGGGCACAGAAGAAAGCAATAGATTGGGGAAAAAAATGATCTGGGTTTGAATTGCAGTCTTTTACTACCCTGGATTAAGTCTCTCTGTCACTGGTGGTGGTGGTGGTATTTTGCTTCAGTTACCTGATTTGTAACCAGGTGATCACTATGAATGTCCCTTTAAGTTCTGACCTATGATTGTGTGGTTCTTCCATTGAGGATGAGTTGCTTAAAGCAAAAGCAGAATTCAAAATAGCCTAAATTATGAGTGACCCAATGTCACTCAGAAAATCAAACATTCAAATTCGCTCTCATTTCAATCTGTTTTTTTTTTTATTTCAAAAAGTGACATTCAATGAGTACTTACTAAGTGCCAGAGTATGTGCAAAGCACATTATTAAATGTGTTCACTCATTAAATCTTTCAACTCCATGAAGTGGGTACTATTTGGTCTTAACAACTTCTTCACATCATAGGATATTTTTGTCTTGTATCTAATAGGAAACTTAAGCAACCTTGCTAGTGTTACTGTAAGCAGGATGTGAATCCAAGACAGCCATCTGAAAGCATTACCAGAGCATCTCTCTTGATGGGAGAGAGCTCATTGGCCATGCATGTTTTTGCCCTGACCAATGATACAACCTCCTGCCCAAAGTTACCAGTATCACTAGGTTGGCAACAAGTCTTAGGAAGTTTACATCATCCCTATATTTTTGAAGTTACTAAATGTGAAAAATATCATGACCTCAGTGTTCCCTTGCTAAGCCAGATTCATAACATTACCACCACCTGCTCTTCCAAAGGTTTCCATTTAATGCAGGTTTAAAAATAAGGACTCTGAACTCTCTCTTGCTTTCTTTAGAGAAAAGGTGTAAGTCTGGTTGGAGTGTTTAAGAAATTCCAGGGTGATGCAGTGGAAAGAACTTGTCTCAGTACTGCCACATGACCTTGGGCAAGTCAACCTCACGGGCTTTCACTTTTCTCCATCTCTATAACAGAGTGATTGAATAAAACAATTTGGTTGGAGGAGAAGGGATCTGAATTGGATTATGTATAAGTTTATTGGTCTTTAAAATCCACAAAAAAACCCTTTAAAACGAAAACGTACAGTAGTTGGTAAACATGTAGTGGCTACTGAAATGCTTAAGGCAGGTAATTAAAAATCTTTTAACTCCTCTTTGTCTCTACTTCCCTCCCTCCCTTTCTTCTTTCTGTCCACCCCTCTCCTCCTTTTTTTCCCCATCTGGACAGTACTTTAGGTGCAAGGGATGCTGTTGTGAATAAAATAGGCAAGGATTCTCCTGTCATGGACCACACATTCCCATGGGGGAAAATAAAAAGGTAGTAACAAGTAACCCAATAAATAAAGTGATAATAGGGGCCATGGACAAAATACAGTGGGAAAATGGGTTTAAAACTGGCGGTTGCAAATAGAGACATTTAGATTTTAGAGACAGTGGTTGAGATGAATTTCTCTGAAGAGAAAACATTTTGCTGGAGATTGGAATGATGAAATGGAACTGACATTGTTCTGGGGAAGAACATCACTGAGAAGACTTGGCACATGCAAAGGGGCTGAGAAAGGCATGAGTATGGCCTGGTCAGAAATCAAAAAGAAGGCCTAACATCAACAGCATAATGAACGTGGAAGAGAGTAGAAGAAAGAGAGCAGAGAGGTGGAATCAGCCAGGCCATTTAGAGCATCTTAAGGAGTTTAGTTTTTATTCCAAGTATATTTGAATGTCATTGAAGTGTTTTAAGCAGAGGTATGGTATTGTTCATATTTTTATTTTTTTTTAAATAAGCTTCAAGCACAGTGTGGGGCTTGAACTCATAACCCTGAGATCAAGGGTCACACACTCTACTGAACAATCCAGCCAGGTACATCTTAGTCACATTTTTAAATGGCTGTCCTAACTGCAATGGATTATAAGGGCTAGAGAGTAGAAGCAGGAAGATGAGTTAGGAAATATAACATAATTAAATCAGGATCACTCAAAACCAAGATCTAGAGAATGAGAGTAGCCTGAAGGATGATTGGAAGTAGAACTTGAACATGAATCTGGTTTGAATGCCTCCAGTAATGTGTAACCCAATGTCTTTTAAAGTAGCCTACTTTATTTTTGACAACTTTATCTCTCAGAAACTATATGCTATGATCACAAAATACAATAAGTGCCTAGTAAGTATTATTTCTTCCATCTTTTCCCAGTAGTGTTTATGCATGGGCCCTAGATTCATCCTTTTGGGTCATACCCAAAAGACCTAATTATAACCCCCTGCAAGTATGGAAACTGATTGACAATCCCCTTTTCCTTTAGTCAGTCTAATTGTGCACAGCTTCATACTCACTTAGTGACAGGACAACAGTTATTCTGCTGTCCCACAGCCTAATTACTATAGGTATACAATTCTTGTTACACATATGCTAGAATAGCGCTGTGACTAAAGTATTATTGGGCTTTGCCTAACTAGATAGATATAGTGAAAAGGGCCTAGGTATTGGTGAGTTAGGCTGAGTCAGCTTGTTATCAACTACCAAATCCCACTAGTTGCTAGAGACACAGGTCTTTACCTCAAGCTAAGCCAAGTAGGCTACCCTTAAGTAGCTTTAGTCACATAGTGACCAGAAGATAGCATATGCTAGGTGAACAGGGACATGGTTCCAGCCACACGGAGGGATGGGGCTCTGTCTGGAAAGGAAGGAACCAGGCAAAAGGCCTAGGAAGTTGCCGAAGACCCACAGCTGTGATACAGCCATTTTGGGAGACTGGTGTGCAATAGCTCAGGGCTTCAATTTTTTGAAGCCCATTTACTAATAAAATTGTCAGATATTTGTACTATATAAGCTAGACTTTTTTTCCCTGTTTTTTTTTTCCCCCTCCCAATTGGCCTTTGGTATTGGTAATTTTGAACAATTATTTTGTTTTTTTTTTAAAGGTCTTATTTATTTATTTATTTATTTATTTATTTATTTATTTATTAGCTAGTTAGTTAGTTAGTTAGTTGAAAGAGTATGAGTGGGGGGAGGGAAGAGGGAAAGAATCTCAAGTAGACTTTGCACTGAGTGCAGAGCCCAACGTGAGGCTTGATCTCAGGACCCTGAGATCATGACCTGACTGAAACCAAGAGTCAGATGCTTAACCAACTAAGAACTAAGCCATCCAGGCACCCCAATTTTGAACAATTTTATCTTATTTCAGCTATTTTCTGGGGAACCAAGAGATGGGATACAGAATCACATCTGGCCTAAAATTAAAGGGAAGCACCTCATCTCTGAGATGCAGCATTATTGCTAAGAAATCATCAGGAGTTGGGCTAAAGGGAGAGAATGTAGTGATCCTTTTCTTTGTGCTTTTCCAGATAAAGGTCTTGCTTTGATTCTTACATCTTACATTTTATTTTAAATAATTGAAGCAATTTCCTTTGCATCCTTGGCATCCTAGTTGCTCTTCCAAACAGGTGCCCTAGTTCAGTTGTTTTCAAAAGTGTGGTCCTGGGATGCCTGGGTGGCTCAGTGGCTGAGCATCTGCCTTTGGCTCAGGGCATGATCCCGGACCAGTGATCCCAGTCCAGGGATCAAGTACCACAGCAGGCTCTCTGCAGGGAGCCTGCTTCTTCCTCTGCCTGTGTCTCTGCCTCTGTCTCTCATGATTAAATAAATAAAATCTTAAACACACATACACACACGTGTAGTCCTCAGACCAGAAGCATCACGGCAACATCTGGGAATTGTTAGAAATGCAAATACTTAGACTCCAACCACTCCTCAATGTGGCACTCTTGGGGTAGGGCCCAATAATTTCTGTTTAACAAGTCCCCAGATAATGCTGATACACACTTAAGTTCAGAAATTCCCGGGATCCCTGGGTGGCGCAGCGGTTTGGCGCCTGCCTTTGGCCCAGGGCGCGATCCTGGAGACCCGGGATTGAATCCCACGTCGGGCTCCCGGTGCATGGAGCCTGCTTCTCCCTCTGCCTATGTCTCTGCCTCTCTCTCTTTCTCTCTCTCTGTGTGTGACTATCATAAATAAATAAAAATAAAAAAAAAAAGTTCAGAAATTCCCTGCTCAAATTGGTCCTAAAATGAGGACCTCAGAAGAGTCCCACACTTCACCTGGGTGAGGCAGATCAAGAATTCCTGCTCCTTCTGTGGGCTCGAGGTCAATCTAGGGTTAGAAACCAGTTCTCTTAGGTTGTGCACCGCGATTCTTTTCATCATATGCTCTGAACCTCAATCCTGGTAAAGAATCACAATGCTAAAGATAACTGCTAACATCATCTTTCCTTTAGTTTTGTGGGTTTACCAAATTGAAAAGGAAATAGCGGTTGGTAATTTCACATCCAGAAGTAGAACTTAAAGAAAGTAATCAGAGAAGTACACACAAATCTGATAGATATTCATTTAGACATGATTTATGACAGAAACTTAAAACTATACAGTGGAGAAACTGAATAAGTAATTTTATAATATATCCAAACATTCTAAAACAGCACAGTCATTAAAACACATTTTTTCCAATGATACATACTGATATAGAAAAATACATGCTATCAAAGTACAAAAGTAGAATATAAAACTGGATGTTTACAATAAACCTGATGCTTTAAACAAATATGACTGCAGATTCTATTAATAGAAGAAAAATAGAAAAAATAAAAGGAAAAATAGAAGAAAATGTATCCACATTTAAAAAGTATTATTCACTGAGTAACAGTATAGTGATGTCTTTTTATTCTTGCTTTTGTTTCTGCTTAACATTTCTTCAATGATTTAATTTTTTCAACTTCATTATGGAAAAAAAAAGCTGACGAGTGGTTATCCCATCAGGCATACTAATGCTGGTTTCTTATTACAATATTAGGATGACATTTCTGGATAAATTCAGGCAACAGGACCTGTATATGCTCTTCTGTCCTCCATTCTAATCCAGGATATTAATCCATGAATGAAAGGTGATTTTTTTGAAAGGTGTTTAATTAGTGTAAAGAACTCAGACATATTTGAGAACCATTATTAAATATAATTATCAACCATGAAATTTCTAGTTTCTAGTCATATGTCTGAGCAGTATTAAATACCAAAAGAGACGACAGTTGGAACTTCATTTTCCACCCAGTTGCTGTATTTTTGCATATTTATTCTTCATCTATACAGCAATGTGACAGACAACTATTTTAGGGATTATCAAGAGCTTTCGTCTCATGATCCTCTGATCAAGTTCTTCTATTTTTTTTTCAACATGGCTTAGCCAAAGTTAAGAGGAATGTGTTGTTTTCATAAATTTCAAGAAATGCTATGTTCGATATCATATAATAAGAATTAGAATAATATGCATTATTACCAGGAGAAATGCTAATATCTATAGCTACACTTTACTCATACTTATAAACCCCATTAAAGGGAAAGAGAAAAAGATGACAACTATGGGCTACTGGCAATAAATCCATTCATTAATTAAAAACTATTTATCCAGAGACAAGGTTAACTGAGAACTTGCAAGGCAACATGAATGTGGATGCAGCTCTACCCCAATGCCTGCCTGGCCCTGAACACCCAATTCTAGGGACTCTTCTCCAATGCCTGAAATTTATGGGCCTGAAGAAAATTATGCATCCTTGCAAATGTCATCTGCTGAGACAACCCACAGAGGGACCATCTCTCCTCTTTCTTCTTCCATGGATCTGCTCATTTAAGACAGCTCTGATTCTTCCACCAGTCCCGGAGTACTGTCTACTTTGGTAGAGGAGAGCGTGGTGAAGAAGGAAGATATGGCCCAGGGCAAGAAACAGATCAGAACTGTGTTCTCTCGGGGCGCCTGGGTGCCTCAGTTAGGTAAGCATATGCCTTTGGTTCAGGTCATGATCCTGGGGCCCTGAGATTGAGCTCGGCCTTTCTCTCCCCTACTGAGCCTCCCCTCACCTGTGTTATCTCTCTCTCAAATAAATGAATAAAATATTCTAAAAAAATGTTCTCTCAGACCCAGCTATATGTCCTCGATGGTAGATTTCAGAGATAAAATACTTTAGTCTCCAGCAGATTCAAGAACTTTCCAACATTCTGAGTCTTAGCCATAAGCAATTTAAGACCTGTTTCTCAGACCAGAGAATGAAAGGTAAGATGTGGCAGAAAAACAACTGGTCAAAGAATAGAAGAGTATGACTTGGAAGAGCTCAGCAACTACAGAATACCCAGGCTTCTATTCCTAGCACCAGGATACCTGAGGAACACTCCTGGAAACCTTCCAATATGGACAACCCAGACCTGGAATAACCCAGATTGGAGTAACAAGACCGGGAAGAGCCAGTCTTGGGGCAACCTTTCCTGAAACAGTCAGACCTGGTACCCCCAAGCCTGGAGCAGTCAGCTCCACAACCGGGAAGAGGGATCCTTGCAGCCCAACATCCTGAATTTCCAGCAAAATTGTGTCAGCAATTTGGAGTTCATCTGAGAAACTACTGGGGAAAGCCATAGTATAATACAATAATTCATTAAGTATTTTAGTACCCAGCAAATAATGGATTTATTCTCAAATTATTCTGAACCTATAACCTGAAAATGTGTGACGATGAGTTTACTATTAAATCTCAATTTGGGCCGTGGCCGAATTACTTCTAGGATCTGTATTTTAGGATCCAGTATCTCTGCCTTGATACTTTGTTTCTCATTATGCTTATCATGTCCATTGAGGAGGTAAGATTGGAGTCTAATCAAGGAGTTTTCAGTAGCAATGGCTGCTACAGACAGCATGATAAAAGATGTTTCTGACTGTAGATAACTAGATATAATACTAATTTGGATATCTTTAGGCTTTAGAATCTAACTTCAAGAATAGTAAGTAAAAATACACAGACATGTGATGAAGGATTATTTATATTTTCTGAGATTGTGAGATTTTACTTGTTGATAACATCAATTGTCATAGTGAATATTTAAGCTAAATGTGCTTCATCGATTTCCTCTGCCCCTTTGTGTTGTTTTACTGCAGCTGCTAATTTGTTCATTATTCTAATAGTTGTAGAAAGATGTTGTATATTTTAATGTATCATGATAATAGTACCAGTTTGTCTGGTTGGTTTATAGGTTTAAGTACAAATAAATAAAATACCCACTGAAAAACTATTTATTGAGTGCTTGCTATGTGCCAGGCACTGTGGTAACCATGGCTATAAAAGCACATCATGAAGATTATACTATAGTCTAACAGAACTTATAAAACATTATTAGACATTGGAACTCAAATGAAAGTAAAAAAAAAAGAGATTAGATCAGAAGAGAACTATGGGTCAATGTTATGAGCATTTAGAAAAGGAATGTATTCCCATTCAGACTTGAAGTTCTTTTTAGAATTCAGTGTTAAGGAGATTATGAAGAGGAAATCTTTCCAAAAGAAGCATAAGCAAGGATTTGGGGTGGAAAAAGACATCACATACATGGAAAACACAAGTAATTTTCTTTTGCTAGAGAATACATCCTCCCTTAAGAGTGCCATTTTAAGCTTTACCTACCTAGAACAGCATATAGTAAGCCCTAAGTAACCTCTTTTGATTGTTATACTTGGAATAAGTCTCTTTTTTAGAGACAAGAGGAATATAGTTTGGCTGCCCTGAGAATGGCCTCTGCCCATCTACACATTTTCTCAAACTCCAAATCAACTAACCAACCAAACCAAAAAATCCAACTGTGAAGAAATCTTTAAAAATAATTCAGTTAGGGATCCCTGGGTGGCGCAGTGGTTTAGCGCCTGCCTTTGGCCCAGGGCGCGATCCTGGAGACCCAGGATCGAATCCCACATCGGGCTCCCAGTGCATGGAGCCTGCTTCTCCCTCTGCCTGTGTCTCTGCCTCTCTCTCTCCCTCTCTGTGTGACTATCATAAATAAAATTAAAAAAAAATTCAGTTAGACTACCTTCTCTTGAAGAGGACATAGAGGAATTACCATAGTCCATCACACACTGAAATTTTTTTTTTACTCTCTTTTTTCCCTTGCCTGCCTTCCTTTTGTGATGTGGCTCATTCTTAGAAAAGAGTGAACAAGGAGTGCAGTCAGCTTTTCTTCCTGTGGTGTAAGAATTTCTCTCTAGGAAACATTCTCACTCTACTCTGGTGAATAAAAGTAGCCAACTTCTCTAGGATAGGATCAGAAAGAGAGGTAGAAGAGGGAAATGGAGGAGTGAACAAAAAAGTTCCTCCTAGAATGTACTATATAGGCTCCCACGGGCTTACAGTGTGTTACTCATTCAGTCCTTCCATCATGTGGTGGCTGATAGGGCTGAGACTCAAACACCACTGGCTTCTTCCAGAACACTTGTTTTTTTTTTCCTTCATGAAATCAGTCTGCCTAGTAAATCAGGAGAGGGCAGTGATAAAGAAACTAAATTGGGGGTGGTGAACCTGACAGGAAAATGCTGTGAAGGAAGAAAGAATTTGAAAACTGATTTTTTTAAAAAATCATAGAATATCCTGATAGGTGATAATCTGCGACCTTTCAAAGAATACTGATAAAGAAGACAGGGTATAGAGAAGCCCAGCAAAGGAGCCAAGGATTATAGTGCTGATGACTTTTGCAGAAGTTTTGACCCTAAGGAGAGATTGGTTTGGCCATGCAGCAGCTCTGGAAGGAAGGTTTGGCACCACTGATTTCAGATAGGAAAGATGGGTTCCCTTTGTGAAGGATTCATTCCTTCTGAAGCAGGGCTTCCCTAACGAAGTCGTAAATTAGCCTGACCTGAAGATATTTTAAAAATGCAAGTGCCCACCCTTATGCCAACTACTCTTGTAATTAGTCAGGGATGAAGTCTGGCGTTCTAGTCAGTCTATTGCTAGAGCTCCCCAGGCAAATCTAATGTGGAGTCAGGGGTGAGAATCCTGCTCTGAAGAGATTGAAGAATCAAAAGAAAATAGAAATGATAATAAAAAAGGGCCAAATATTTATAATTAAAATAACCAGTAATTTTCTTGTATTTATCAGAAATTTTATATATATCCAAAACACTTGTTTTTATTTTTATTTCAGTAGTATTCCTGATGGTAAAAATTGTTTAAAAGAGAAAGTGACAAAATAACAGATGTCTGGGTAATTGTATATAGGTGGAGTTGTTGGGTTTTTTTTTTTCTGTTCCTTTATATTTTTTGGTTCTCCCCAAACAGATTTAGAATGTGCTAATTTTATAATCAGAAGATATAAATAAGGACCAAAGCAAAAATCTGCATATTGAATCATTTTATCTATGTTATATAGAAATATATACTTATACTTGCATGATAATTTGAGAAAGAGATTCATATAAGAAAAGTCCCTTAAACATAATAGCAATTCAAACTTTAAGAAATTTTTACCATTGGCTTTAAATATCATCTGCTTTTGTTAATAAAAAAAATTCATTCACAGGGTCACCAAATGCTAGTGACCCATGAATATTTTGTATTCATCCTTTTCACTCAGCACAGTTCCTGGTATTTTCGTTAGCCCCATCTTATAAAGGGCCAATTAACTTGGCCAAGATCTAAGAGAATACAAAATGGCAGAGGTAAGATTTGATCTGTCTTGCCCTGTGACCTAGACAGCGTGCCTGGTGTTCATGGGCCCACTTGATTTTTGGACCTCACATACATCTGGGAGATTGGTTATTGTTTCATCAGGAAGTCTTGATCACTTATTTTAAGGGCCAAGCAAGCTATGCTAAGCTATGCTTGTTTCCAGGTACACAGGTACACAGATAAACATGATTCTTTCCTTATTTGAAAGAATGGTGAAAAAAAAACCTCAAACCTAAAATAGTTAATGGATCTTAAGCCAATCATACATGAGAGAGTCAATGTAGAGTTAAGGGTTATTCTCTACTAAAAACGACAATCCTGGGAGGTGGTGGTTATCAGTGCCCATTAGCCCCTACTTTAGTTTAATAGTCATTAGTGACAACAGAGATAAATTTTATAGGTGCTAATTGACCCTGTAGGAAGACTTTGAAGTTCTCCCACTAGCTTATGACCTCTTTGAAGTTTTGTTTTAGTTAAAGTGCCAGGGTCAAAGACCTGAGAAAGACACAGTAGAGAAAGAAATGCAGGTACCAACCCTTAGTCAAAATGTGGTTTAGAGACTATGACCAAAACAAACCCAAGCAGGACTGGACAGGAAAGAACCCCCACACCACCAACTTGCTCCAAATTTTTTCTGAGGAAATATTTAAGAAGATTTTATATGCATTACCACTCTGTTCTCATAACATTAAGGGGAAAGGAAAAAACAGCCCATATATTTATAGTATTTATTGCTTTCACAACTCATTTGATCCAAGTAAAAAAATGCCAAGAGTAAATGGGAAGCTCAGAGAGGTTAAGTAACTTGCCTGAATGCTCTCTGCCAATGAATAGAGAAATTAGAACTCATTCAGACAAGTAGTGTAGGGTACCTTCTTGACAGCATAGATGCCTCTATTTTTGAGTTGGAGAAATTGAGATAGAATAAGGAGGGAAAGGAGACACAAGTTTAATCATGGATAATATAAGGAAGGAATAGAGGTTTTTTTTGTTTTTGTTTTTGTTTTTGTTTTTAAAAGCACACTGGTCCTAAGAGTTTACATTGTGATTAAGCTTTATGTTGACTGATAGACAGTCAAGAGCCAGGCATAATGAGAACAGAATAAAGGCATATGCAAGAGTCTACAGTAAGACTCAGGAATTATTCCAAGTTTGCTTCCCATCCATCCACTTCTTCCATGATCACTAGCCCTATATGGTCCTCACATCATTTAGAAGGCATTGAATTTAGGAGATGGCAAAAAACATACAATCTTAGGGAGGTTGATATGCTAAGAGATTTGCAAAGAGGGATCCCTGGGTGGCGCAGCGGTTTGGAGCCTGCCTTTGGCCCAGGGCGTGATCCCGGAGACCCGGGATCGAATCCCACATCAGGCTCCCGGTGCATGGAGCCTGCTTCTCCCTCTGCCTGTGTCTCTGCCTCCCTCTCTCCCTCTCTGTAACTATCATAAATTAAAAAAAAAAAAAAAAAAAGATTTGCAAAGAATGTAGATCAAGCATGAGGCCTGACAGGGTCTCAGGTTATGGTGCTGACTGGGTGTCAGGAATGAGACAAAAGGCAAGTTGTTAACACAAGGGCACGATGTCAGGGTTAGGCTGGCAATGAATTTCCTTTGAGGTAATACTCCAGGGTATTTAACTACATCTAAATCAACCACATGGCTAGAGTCAGGCCCAATCCCAGAGCTCTGAGGAGGACTGAATCTGTACTTTTTAGGTGGGGGTGGCTTTTGCAGCACCTGGGGGCAAGTGGGACAAATGTGTGAGTACAAGACCATCTAAGCAGACTCTTCAATGTGGGGAGATCTCCTTCCTGCAAAAGTCCTCATCTTTTATTTTTTTGAGAGATTTTATTTATTCATGAGAGACAGAGACAGAGAGAGAGAGAGAGAGAGAGAGGCAGAGACACAGGCAGAGGGAGAAGCAGGCTCCATGCAGGGAGCCCCACGTGGGATTCGATCCCGAGGCTCCAGGATCACGCCCTGGGTCAAAGGCAGACGCTAAACCGCTGAGCCACCGAGGGATCCCAAGTACTCATCTTTTAAACAGCAACATAATCCCTCGTTAAATGGAAAAGTGGGATTCTTTTTGAAAACTTTCCTTGTAAGGACTCCAAATTTAATCTTGCATTTCAATTTAGCATTATTTAAATAAAAAAGTGAACTGCCTGAGGGGAAGAAGTGGGAGGAACCAATATCTACCAAGCTCCTTCTAGCTGGGGATAGGGACCAGCTATCCCACATTTCTATATATGGTAGATCAGAATCATGTGGGCGGGCTTAAGCACTAGTGTCAGAACTATGGTGAAGGTATAGAAATATTTTCTAGAAATATCAAGGTTATGTGCATATTACCAGTTTTCTAAGGAGAAAAAGGTACTCTTCCCCAGAGTCAAAGGCGTTCACTCTTTAGTGGGATAATGAGCCTTCATGATAAAGAAAGGAAACCATGTAAGTGGGAAGAATGGAGAAAAGAGGTGGCCAGCTTGCTAGTAGTTACCTTGCTTAAAGTGCACCCTGGGACACGAGTGTTGTGTTAGGAGAGATTACTTTAAAATTTCATCCCGGCAGCCTGATTACTAGTAGGAAGTCCCCTGGAGAAAAATAGAGTGGATGGAAGATGACACTCTGGAATGGTGTAGAACGGACTTTGCCAATGGGAAGGAGAGAAATGACTTGGTTTCGTTGTAACTGTGCCTTACGCCAGAAGAATGGAGTAGATGACCCCTCACAGGCACTTCTACCTGCCTGATTTTATATGCAGAATCCTTCCTCTTTTATCCCTCAGAACGTTGGAAAACTTTCAAAAGACAAGTGATATTAGCACATTCTGTGTCTTTTGAGAACTGTGGATGAAAGGGACACATAAATTTCGGTTATTATTACTTACGTGCAGTAATTTTAGTTGGATTTCCCTGACACACCTTCTCCTTTGTAATATTTTTCTGGGAGTATGTGCGTGTGTGTGTGTGTGTGTGTGTGTGTCTAAGTGGCTTTGACTCTAGGGCTTTCTTTGATTTATAGGCAGCTCTATACGTTGTGCTAGGGTGGTTTCAGAGTCTGTTTGTTCTGGCATCCCAATAAAGCCTTGCTTCCCATGGCAACTCCAGCCTACGAAGCAAGGCCTAAGGGAAAATACAGTTTTCCTTGCCAGAATGAGGCAATAGCACTTTTGGGGTGCTATTTTGCTGGGTGGTGTATTCTTTCTCAAGCAACTTCACTCAAGAAAAACTAAAAGAACTTTAGGATCTGAATACTACCATGGGAAGCAGCAATTTCGGTTTTCCTCAAATACATTAAGTGATCTTGTGAGACTTTAGTTTTTGAGTTTTCAAAGATTTATTTATTTATTATTTTTGAGAGAGAGAGAGAGAGAGAGAGAGAGAGAGATTGACAGCAGGAGGGAGAAGCAGAAGGAGAAAATCTCCAGCAGACTCCACTCTGAGCATAGAGCCGGACACAGAGCTTCATCTTACAATCCTGGGATCGTGACCTGAGCTGAAATCAAGAGTTGGGTGCTTAACTGACTGAGACACCCAGGCACTCCAGTTTTTTAGGTTTTCAACTCACCATCTGACCAGTTGCAAGTTTGTGGGACATGCTCCCCATTAGTAGGCCCAACAAATATATGTCCACTTCCAAATACCTTTCTCTTTTACATGCGAGAGTTCAAACTTTAACTCTCCAAGTCGATTCTCACCTGTCATTGATGCCTTCCGCTGCTTGCATTGCAAAGAAAGTTTGTACCTCTCAGCTTTGGCTACACATTGGAATCCCTGGGGAGTTTCAAAAAACACCAATGGCCAGACCCCACCATCACAGATTCTGATTTGCTGGGGGTGTGGTGGCAGGACTGGGGCATCATTAGTTTCCAGAGGTCCCCAGGGGATTTAAATGTTCAGTACTCCTACTAGGGGTGGTGGAAGGGGAGGAGGGCGGGGGATGGGGGTAACTGGGTGGCGGGCACTGAGGTGGGCACTTGACGGGATGAGCACTGGGTGTTATTCTGTATGTTGGCAAATTGAACACCAATAAAAAAAAAAATGTTCAGTCCTCCTGATCCAGTTCAATCCCTGTGAGACCCTAAAGAAGGAAGAAACCTCCTCAAGGTCATTAAGCAAATAGATTGTCTTTCGACCACACATGCTGACTCCTGGTTGATTAAAATACTTCTGTGTAATTAATTGTGCTCTGTTATTATCTAAATAATTTTCAGGCTAGTCACATAGTAAATACGTAATCTATGGTAACTGGGTCCCAAAATACAGGATGCTGACTTCCATTGCCCCCTACACCAAACCAGAATGTGCCTGTTTGCATAAGGGATTATGGCTGGGGAAGAGAAAAAGTAGTGCAGAAGTAGACTATGACGCCACACCCTTCTGCATAAAGGACACTTCCCAACAACATGTATCTCTTATACTGGAAAGGTGACTTATGCCGGAGGTGAAGAGCACTCCTGGGTAATTTAGTGTATTTATCCTTACTGTGGCCTGGTGATAAAAATTCTCTTAGTATGCCCTGTACTTTTGCCCCCATGTCTCGATGGTTTGAGGTGTGTGTGTGTCACCAAGTGTGAAACTGTGGCAACTTCTAAGCAAACTTATTTATGCCACTGTCAAACTTGTTCCCAAGAGCTCTCAGCTTATTGGTGCATGCTTGTATCTGAAGCCAGAAACAAAGACAAATTTTATTTGTTGCGTTTATGTGATGTTCATTAAGAAATAATCATTTTTGGTAATAGCTTCTACCTTTTCAATGTAGTGTAATGGTTTTCTATTAAAAATATTTTGCATTACTGCAAAACTACAAGTCAGTGTGCAGATATAAGTCTTTACTAGGCTTTCTCTTCTATGTTTTTTCCTTTACTAAAAACGTCAATAAGTCATTTATCTAAAATCACTATTAAAATAAATGAATTAATTTGGTTTAAATTAAGAGTCTATAAGGTTTAAATTCAGAGTTTATAAAGTTATTGCTAGACCTTATAAGAATAAGGCTTTCTAGGACTGTAACTGTGTTTTGATGAGGAACACAAAGGGGCTCTTTGCCTCTAAAGCAAACCAGATTCAGAGTATAGGAAGGGTGAAGCAGAAGTCCTAAGAAGAGAAGATTCACATTAACATTGGCTTCTTTCTGCTTCCATCATCCTATCTATGTTCTCAACAAATACACATCTCTGTCAAACAAGGAAGGAACTCCCTGGAACTTCTACTGTTCTTTCTGTATGCCTACCTTTTGCCTTTATGCTAAATAATCTAGGTATTTCATATATAAAGATATGCATATTTAGAGACTTAGATCAGATTTTACTGAGTGGTAGAACCTGAAGGACTCTTGGAGAAATGTGGTATAAAATTTCTCTTCTTTCTCTATATAGATATATCCCTAGGTTGGTACATCTGCTATCATTTCACAGATGCAGACATTGAAGCTCATTGAAGTTCAGTGACTTGCCTACAGTCATACAGTAAAATTAAATAGGAATGCTGGAGCAAAACCCTGGACTCAAGATTCCAAGTCTAGGATTTCTATTTATTTTGCCCTCCAGAATGAAATAAGTCATAATATAAAATTAATTAAATGTTAGGGCAACATGTTTTTGAGGATCATCTTGTGTGCATCACACATGTATACGAATCGTGTGTGCAAAAATGTACTTGTTTAATTCTTGTTTATCCATGCTACTAAAGACAACAATCACCTTGATAATCATCAGTCATTGAGAGTGTAACCCAGACATGACACAAACGAGAAAACTAACAAAAGCAACGTAATGGGACTTGAGCTTTTTTAATGATATCAGACAAATCTCTTCTCTCTGCTTGTTGACTCTGCCAACTGTCAAATGGGGCATTATAGTGAGGGTCTTTAAACTCTTTTTCTGAAGGACCTTCTTTTCTATGAAGCTAGCAGCTTGAAGACCAAGCAGTTGACCATGATTACTGAACGAACAGAAGGGAAAATCCTTACCAAGCCAGGCTCCACCTCAGCGGCATTTTGTGCCAGGTGGAGAAGGGCCATGAAAGAAACCAGTTGGAAACAGAGATCGACTCTCCCAGAGGTCCCTGGAAATGTGTGGGCTTCTCCCCGTGCTTCTCTAGATGGAAGATATGTGGGTCTCCTGGATCTTGAAAGCATAGGAAAGCAAAATAAAGAGCAAGAGAAGCTCCTGAGGGAAAGCAAGCCATACACATTTTACACATGTTAATTTTCTGGTGGATATGTTGTTTGCTTAAAGGAAAAGAATCTTAGGAAAGAGCTTTGAGAAGTAAATAACTTCTTTGGAGGAAAAAGGTTATGCGGATGTATGAGGTTTCCAAATGAAAAATAACTGGAATCTGTGTTCTCACAGGATCATCTTACCAAAGGTAATGAGGAAATACTTCCTAATTTTCATCCTAGGGGTGATTTGGACCCAGAGCTCTTGAGACAGGAAGGTAGGTGTAACCTAGTCTGCGTGACTGGTTCTTTGTAGGATTTAAATGGCTCCAGGGGAGAAAGTGGAGATAGTAGCAGCCCCACCCAGGGTGCCTAAGCCTGCACAGAGTTTACACTTCCCAGTGAATTTCCTAGAGGAGGGCCCCCCAGGGGAATCTGTGGAGCAGCTCTGAGGGTCCAAATGTCCCTACTATGTTGTTGGCTGCTTTTACTGGCACAGATGAAATGCATTTATAACAGTGAATACAAATCAAATACCTCTGCATCAGGCCCTCATCTTTTAGTACCAGTCATCCTATCATTGAAGGAATTGCATGTTGGTGTCTTGAATACTGAGGATAAGAAAAATAGTTGTTGTTGTTTTTCTTCCAGGGGCTGAAAGAGTTTTTGACTCAGGAAGTCAAATTTATTTCCCGATTATAGACAGAAGGGTGCGTGTAGGTGTTTGCTTTACATTAGGATGACGGGTGGTGCATACCTCTCTGAGGCGAGGTCTGGGTGTACTGGGGTGTGCCCCAGAGGAAGTCAATGTTCAGAGCTTTGGGGTGTGTGTGTGTGTGTGTGTGTGAGAGAGAGAGAGAGAGAGAGAGAGAGAGCTCTTCAGTTTAATTATATCCATGCTGCTGGCTCCCTTTTTATCATTACTCTTATTCATTTTAATATCCACTTCCCTTGGCTAAGCACAGAGAAAAGATGCATTTATTATTTGAACAGCTTTACATTTATGATGCCCTATTCATTGCAGAGCTGGAGACTCCACTGTAATAATACCCAGAGAAGATGAGCTCTAATCCAGTCTCTAGCTTGAGGCGGAGGAGCTTCAGATTTGCTCCGAGTGTAAAGGCACTTCACCGACATAAGGGGAAGAAAGAATACCAAAGGGCAGGAGTGGGGGAGCCGGGCACCCCGAGTGAGATCAGAGGAGTGAAACTGACAGTGCATATGTCTCTGTTCAGTTTTTAGTTGGCGAGGAGAATAACAGATTCCCCACTGACATCCCGAGAACAGCAGCTGTCAAAACTGTCAGTCAGGGGGAGATTGATTCCTTTCAATTACTTGTTGAACCAAGAAGTTAAGAGACAGAAAAGATCTATGAGGCCATCCAACTCCTTCAAGTCCCTCTGCACTAGCGAAGTTACTTGCTAAAATCAGCCTCTGAGGGCAAAATAAAGGTTTCTCATTATGTTGTGTTGGTGTAATAGGAAAAACAAGATCTATTCATTCATTCCATTGTTTCCTTCATTTATTCAGCAATCTTCCCTCCCTCCCCCACCCCTAGCACTTACTCTGGGCCAGGCCAGCTCTTCTGATGATACAAAGATGTGCTAAGGGCTAAGTGTTGACCATTCAAACCTGGTAAGATCCAACCCCTGTCTTCCAGGAGCTCACCATCTTCCCTGGGAGACAGCTCTTAGAGTCAACAGGGCAAATGCAGTGTGATGGGTGCACTCATTCGAAAGTCATGTGCCAGGTACTGATGTGAAACAAAGGAGAATGATGTGATCACGCCTCCTGAAGGTATTCAGAGAAGCCACTGCTCTCCAAAGTTGAAGCTGCTGACCTAGATCTTGGAGGAAGAGGAGGAACAAGTTTCCTGTTCATTTCTCAGGTAGGGTCAGAGCCTTCTCATGAGTAAGCACTTTCTCATTATCTCAGAGTTTGAAAGCATCTTGGAGAGATAATCCAACTTCATCATGTTCATCTGAGAAAACTTAGGAAATACACATTCCAGGACTCTAAACTTCCAGGTTCTGTTTCAGGAGATCCAGAGGGGATTTCCAGAATCTACATTTTTATATAGTTCAAGAAGTAATTCTTATTTGTGGCCAGATTTGGGAATGACTATCAGGCAGTTTTCCCCAAAACATAGTTCCCAGACCAGCAACACCATTGTCTGGGAACTTATGAGGGATGAACATTTTCAGGCCCCATCCCAGAGCCACTGAGTTAGAAATTTTAGCAGTGAGGTCCAGTAATCTGCTGTTTAACAAGCCCTCTACATGATTCTGATACAGGTTAAAGGTTTAGAACCCTTGCTCCGAGGCAACCAACCAGCTCATGAGATGGCATCCCACATGATAACTGAATAGAGTAGACTGAATGGACTGTTTGTATAGATGTGGACAATTTTGGAAGGACCAGCAAGGGATCAAGCAGCTCAGGATTAGCAATGTTTGAAGGAGTTACCACCCATACCAAAAGGAGCACAGGGAATGAATGATGTTCTAAGGATCTGACCAGATTTGGAGTCGAAGAGTAAGACCTGCCCATGTCCGACGCTTATGCATGTAGGTGGGGCGGTGGTAGGGTTGGAATAAATACACGATGTACTGTCTTTTCTCACTCTTCAAATTTTTACCTGTATTTTCCACTTTGCAGCCCAATCTGAAGTCAAAAGGCAACTACGCCCATATCATAAAGTCTGGGATATCAATTTTCCAGGGCTCAGAATAGGGCAGAGAATGAAGAGAATGAGTTGGGCATAGTAACAGAAGGCCAAGTATAACCAGCATATAACCCCAAGCTCTCAGATTCTCCTCTCCTCCAACTCAACTGCCAGCACTACCTTTCTAACATTTTTTTTTACCTTTCTAACATTTTAAATCACTTCTCCTGTATCAATCTCTAGTCTGCTCAGTCTGCACAAATGTCAGTGACTATGAACTCATAATTGCTGAAAATAGTCAAACCTCTTCCCTCCTGGTATTTGTATCCATTGTTTCATGTTCTAGATGGAAGATTGTCTACTCTTCTGCTGTTTGAATATGCCCATTCTTTTTCCACCAGTATCATTTGTTCTCTGGATTAAATGTCTGCTACTTCTTTTATTGTTCCTTCTTTGACGAGGTTTAGAGTATCCTCAGATCTGGTTAACCTGTTCACAGTTCAACTTGCCATGTTCCATTAGTTACATATAGAATGGACCATTGTTCTTTTTATATATCACAGAAATCTGCATAGGCCAATGTAATTCAATAAGCATCTGCTTCTCACCTACCACATGTCAGGATATATTCTCAAAGAAAAGAAGAAATTTCAAAGGCCATGATAAGGCATCTCATTGCAAAACCTGTGCATGTGAGATGTTTCTAAATTATAGCTTGCTTCTGAGGAACCATAAAAACTTTGACTTATATTATTTCATGTATATTCCTATTATTCTAGAGAGGTAGAAATCAGCAACTAATATGTTGCTAGGTTTGCCTGGGGATGGCAAGGTACAATAGGACCATCTTGCTAAGGTCATTAAGTAAATGGGAGAATAACCCTGGGTTCTACGTCTGCTCATTCTCTATTTTTGTTGACTGTGGTTCCAAAACTTGAGTTGCAAAAAGAAACGATAAGTGCATTTTGTTTGGGTGGGAAGAGAGATATTACACTATACTCATTCACATCTTCATTCCTATAGATTCAGGAAGCTTGTACCTCGATTTCTGTGCCATTAAAGTAGAGAATATTAACACTTACTTTCTTCACAGAACTTGAAAATTAACTAATATGTGTTTTGAAAAGCCCAAAATAACTTTTTCTTTTTAAAAAGATTTTATTTATTTATTTAAGAGAGACTGAGAGGGAGACAGCACAATCAGGGGGGGGGAGGGAGAGGGAGAGAGATAAGCAGACTCCCTACTGAGCAGGGAGCCTGACATGGGGCTCCATCCTGGGACCCTGAGATCATGACCTGAGTTGAAGGCAGACGCTTAACTGACTGAGTTACCCAGATGCCCCGAGCCCAAAATAGTCTTAAAATTATCTGAAAAATGCAATTCATCATTTCAATAACCTGATAGATTCAGGATCTTAGCGATGGAAGGCCTTTAGAGAAGTTTTGATCCAGTAGTCCTCCAATTTTAGCATGCACCAGAATCTCCTTCAAAAACTAGATTTCAGGCTCCATCCCTAACATTTCTGATTTAGTTGGTAAAGAGCGAGGCCTGAGAATCCGCATTTCTAACAAGTTCCTAGGTGATGCTGAGTCTGCTGCCTTTAAGAATCATGCTTTGAGAACCACTGATCCTGTTCATCCCTTGATTTTAAAGATGAGGTCACTAAAGCACAGAGAAATAATCAAGAAACTTGTCTTAGGGGACAGAATTGTGACCAAAAGCTGAGTCTTGCATTTTTCATTTCAGGGCTCCCTCCATGATAAAACTGCTGTCCTGCCTTCCACCAAACCTACCCAAAAGAAACATGCAATCTACTTTAGACTAAGGTTTGCCTCACAAAAAAAAAAATGGCTTCAAGATATGTCCCATTTGAACCAGTTCTCAGCCAACAAGTCCCTCCTAAGAAAGGAAGCCTGGAACCAACACCATTCCCTTTTCTCAGCTTTAGTGAAGGGTGACTGTGACTTAGTTTACTCCTGTCCAATGCCAGATGTCTGAGAACTGCTTGAAACTTTGAGAAATTCATCTAGCCTCTCCATGTTTCTATTCTCTCCATCTGTAAAACGGGGTCAGCTGTATTGTGCCTCATGTGCAGATCTGTGTGCCGTGAGGTTTAGCGGGTAAGTGGCTGCAAAACATGCTGCAGATGGATGTGTTATGGAGGAATGCTTAATATCAAAGCGAGATGTCATTTTCTTTCACTCTGCATCTGTAGTTTGTAAAACAAATGCTTCTAAATTCACAGTATTTTTCTCACATGTACTATTTTTTCCAGAGTGATATTTTCCCAAAGACTCATGCTGACTTAAGCTTCTGGAACCTTGTGGGTGGATCTGCTAAATTAAAGACTTGTATTTAAATTTTCTGCATAACACTGGTGGGCCGAATGCATCACGGTGGCTGAGGAAAGTAGAAAAGATTTCTAGTCCTGAGGGGCATCAGTAGAACTCTGTGGGTCAAGGGTCTGGGAATCTAACCAAGTGTGAGGTGATTTCTTTACCAAAATGGATAAACAGGAGCATCGCTGGCATCCTGGGAAAACCTGAAACATGACAAAACAGAAAGCTAGCATCTAGATTATAGAGGGATTAAATAAATGATTGATAGACAGATAAACAGGATAGATAGATGATAGATAGATAGATAGATAGATAGATAGATAGATAGATAGATAGATAAAGATATAGGAATCAGGACCACAGTAACTTTTTAGAAAGGATTATGATAACAAGTATATACTGAATGTATGTTGTGATGATCTGGATTTCAGGCCAGTTGTTTTATCTTGTATATAATATTGAAGATGGATCTGAGCTTCCGTTAATTTATTATTTTTTAATACTTAATTTATTTATTCAGGAAAGACAGAGAGAGACAGAGAAAGAGAGAGAGTCAGAGACACAGGCAGAGGAAGAAGAAGGCTCCATGCAGGGAGCCCGATGCAGGACTCGATCCCAGGACTCCAGGATCACGTCCTGGGCCCAAGGCAGGGGCTAAACCGCTGAGCCCCCAGGGACCCCATCTATTTATGTTTAAAATGTTTTAGCAACATCTCTCTTACCTAGTAGTAAGCCTGTTAGAAGAATCCAATGAGGGATGCCTGAGTGGCTCAGCTGTTGAGCATCTGCCTTCAGCTTGGGGCATGTTCCCAGTCTGGGGCTCCAGTCGCACATCGGGCTCCCTGTGAGGAGCCTGCTTCTCTCTCAGCCTGTATCTCTGCCTCTCTCCCTCTGTGTCTCATGAACAAATAAATAAAGTCTTAAAAAAAAAGAATCCAATGAAATCATGCAAATAAAAGCTCTTTGTAAAGTATGATCCATATGTAAGCTCTTCTTACCGAAATTCTATGTTCTTTACCCTACATCAATTTTCTACATAGAAAACTTGATAGTTGTAGCAAAGATGATTGAAACTAAGGGATGAACTATATTCTAATATGGATATATATGGACATGTATGTATATGGTACGTACATGTGTATATGTGTTTGTGTGTGTATATGTATATGTATAGTTGTAGTTCAAAGTCTCTAGTCATAGAAACATTTGTGGATATCCTATCTAAGGAAATTGAAAGAGGAAAAAAATAGTCTGTTAAGGTAAGAAGTGGACCTGGTAAGTACATCTCCCTGGAGCACAAAACTGAGCTACTTAGGCCCTTTGTTGGTTTTATATAATTCAGGATTACAAGTTTAAAGAAGTTAACATTTTAAGTAATAAGGCATCTTTTGTGAAGGGTCTTAGAATATGTGGTTTTGATTCTCATGAACAAACATGGGCTCTCAAGTCATTGTCTCAAGGCAGCCTCAGTCATTTGTATAACCCAGTTATGACTATGGCTTTAGTTACCATTGACTTACATATGGTACATTCCAGGAATTTCACCAGAAACATATTTTCACACAGAAATATACAGCTCTATACAAGATCTGAATTACATGAAGACAACCAAAAAGACTTGGTAGTATAGCTCTCTGGTAGTTGAGAAATTGCTGGTGATCTTGTCTGCATTTATATTTATTTACAACTGACTGTAACCCCTTCCTTCACATTTTAGGCAACAGTGGATAAAGACCTGAACAAATGGCAGTGGTCAATAGACAACCCTTGGCCTGGTAAATGACCTTAGATTCAAATTCCTCATCTACAGTCTGAGGATAATAATGTCCATTGCAAGTGTTATCAAGAGTTAAATGACCACAGCATCCGTAAGTCAACTGGCAAAAAATACATGCTGAGTGATAACATTTCTTCTGGCTTTGATGAATTTCATTAGAGACATTTCATTTCAAGCTGGCAGCTTCTTGTCACCAGAACAGTGAGATAGAAGGGGTAGTTAGATGGAAAACACATAATTTATCACATGCAGATGAATTCAAGTGGTCTGGGTGGTGAAAATGAAGCTGCAGATGAAGAAAGTCTCTGTTTTCTGTTAAGAGGATAGTAATGATATTGAATTTTGGCTCTCTTTTTTGTTTTTCTTCCCAGGAAGTTCTGGGTAACAAGATGGGAGAGCACATGCTTTTTAACAATGACCCCAGTATTCAAAACTACCAGACCTTTCACTTTGGTGTTGGAAGCTTTTCTGAGTTGAGTCAGGCATTAGTATAAGAATCTTCAAACACACTTGCATTAAGTAACTCTTCTGTATTCAGTATTCCCATCTTCATGGATAAATAATTATATCTCCCAGGGGACTGAGAATTTTGTAATGCATCTTAAGAAATCAAATTCTTTTTACAGACTGGGACCCATAAAATGATGTGACCGAGCCCTGCATTATCTCTGGCCCCCCCAAAGTGACAACTGTGTGACACACCTTTAATGTAGTGGTAGTAGTAGTAGTAGTAGTAGTAGTAGTAGTAGTAGTAGTAATCAGAGTAGCCACAGTATTTGTCATAGGTCATGAAATCACAAGCTTGAAGTTGTATGGCATTCAGAATGCCTACAGCTCCACCTTAGTGCTATCATTGGTCTAAAAAGGCCATCTGTGGAACTCGGTCTAGCAGAAGAGAAGAAAGTAGAGCCAGGTTCCTGGTCTAAATTCTCCAGCCTACTTTCTTTGCATTTTCTTTCTGCATCTTCTTTGTGATCTTTGTGAGTCAAGAAATTAATTCACACTAAGTAACATTTTAGAACTGTAGTACTTACATTTTTTGAACTGTAGAATTCTTTTTATCAAATAAACCTTTGGAAAAATCAGAATATATCAAAAAGTTGCAATGGGGATGATGAATTCTAAAGTGGAACCAGGTTCTACAGAGCAGACCTACAATAGCCGCTGAGGCTTCTTGATGGAGATACATATATGAAGACACAGGTTTAATGGGTGTAGCTAAAGATATTATAATCAAACAAAGTGACTCTGGGAACATCTCTATTTCTTCTTGAATTAGTTGAATCTATGGGTGGATTGAGGGAAATTTTGTTTTTAGGGACTTGGAGAAGGTTTTTGGGTTATGCTTTGGGTCCATTCCTTGATAGTGCTTTGACCTAGAAATCTCACATAAGACTTAATAAACCAATATGATACAAAGCATTTTGATCAAGACTGTATTTCTTCCCTTCACACCTGTTAACTGATTTTTTGGTCCAATTTACCTCTCCTTAAGGATCAACTTATTTCCCAGACTCTGTGTATAAGAACTTTCCTCTGCTCCAAGAGTCGGTAACAGTGAAAGAATAATCTGAAATTCCAAACGAAGTGCCTTTGTCAGTCTAGTGCCTTGCTCCTAGCTCTTTTTCTCCTTTCTCCTCTCTTCTCATCCTCCAATTTCGTTTTCTCAACCCTGGGTCTAGAAATGCATGTCTATCTATGTGGATTTTTCTTTCGGATAAAACTGTAGAACAACAGATAACCTTAGAAACCTTTCCATTCTTTTGGGTGCTTGTTTGGAAGTAGTTCAAAAATTTACCTTTAGGGTCAATAACAAAATGGTATCTTTTATTATGGGCTCTCCATTTGACAGACCTTTCCTCTTTGTCAAAGGTTAAATCATTCAGCCTTACGATTAACCCATTAGTCTTTTCCTCCACTTTTGCCTTTCCTGAATGTTATTAGTAATAATAATATCCAATAAATAATATTTAATTAACTTTTCAAAAATTAAATATAGTGCTTTCTTATGGTTTTAGATGTTTCACTCTCTAAGAACAGTGTATCTATTAACAGTGGTAGCATACTACTTATATATATACAATAAACTTAATGGATTCTTAAATCCGTTTTGTTGTAAAAAATCTTTATACCTATGCATGTATCTCTACCTATTTATCTACCTATCTATGTAGCTATCTATAATATTAAAAAAGTGAGTAAGATGGAATCTTATGATTTTTGTTTCAAGAGTCTAGGTCAATTATTTTAGAGTTTGTTTTCAGTAGTCTGGTGGGAGCTGTCATTTCTCCATAATTATTGAATAAGAAACTCAAGCTTGAAGACTAAAAGTTAATTTCTTGTAAGCCTTTTTGTAATCATTAGAGCTATTTTATGAATTTCTAGGCCCACAGCACAATTGTATTTCTTTATCCTCTTGAAATAAGATATACTTTTTTGACTAGCCTTGGCCAATGGAATATGATTATATTGATGTGTGACATATGTCACCTCCAGGCAAAAGCCTTTACAAATTGGCACCTGACTCATTGTGTTCCTTTCTGTTTGCTATGGTAACTGTGGATGTTCTGGGCAACAAAGGCTCTGTCAGCTTGCATAGAGTCAGAATGATGTAAAAAGCCTTCGATAAATTCACAGTAGACTTACATTATAAATGAGAGAGAACTTTTTGCTGTTTTCAGTCACTGATATTTGGAATTATTGGTACAGAAGCACAAACTAGTGGGGCACCTGGGTGGCTCAATGGTTGAGTGTCTACCCTTGGCTGAGGCGTGATATCTGGGTCCTGGGATCAAGTCCTGCATCAGGCTCATCACAGAGAGCCTGCTTCTCCCTCTGCCTATGTTTCTGCCTCTCTGCCTCTTTCTGGGTGTCTCTCATGAATGAATAAATCTTTTTTTTTTAAAAAAAAGCGCAAAGTAGCTTATTTTGGTTACATAATCAGCAGAGTTATTTACTTGTTACCAAATTTGCTGAACTTCCCTGCAGTCCTTTTTAGTCTTCATTTGTGTTGGATGGTTAAAAATGAGTAGGACAAGAGGGAACAGAGAGAAAGGCAAACTGTAAGAGACTCTTAACCCTAAGAAATAAACTCAGGATAGGGAGATGGGTTAGTTGTGTGATGGGCATTAAGGTAATGTAATGAACACTGGGTGTTATACGTAACTGATGAATCACTGAATTCTACCCCTGAAAGTAATAATGTTAATGAAATTTAAGTTAAATAAAAAAATTTAAAAATGAATAAACAAATCCTATCCCCTAAGCCTTATAGAGAAAGTAAGACATGTACCAGAAGCTATGAAACAAGGCAGCATATATTAAGAGACCTAAGGCAGAAACAAGGAGCTAGGAAATTTTAGGTAATGATTACTTTTGTTGGAATGATATAGAAGCTTCCAAGAGGATTTGACCATGAAGCAAGCCATAATGTATGAATGGGATTCTACTGTACAGAGACGATAGTGATGGAATCCCAAAGTACGATGGAGGATGAACAGTCCTAAAGCAGGCAGGGCATGCTCCAGATGGGTGAATGGCATTATGTAACCTGGTGAAATAATCTATCGATCTATTGATATCTGGGGCCTGGATTTCCTGGAGGATAGGAGCCAACCTCACATTTTGGATAAGGAAGGCTGCTTTTTGAAACAAATCAAGTTCTGCTGGATTCTGAGTGACAGAGTCACCCACATATGCAGGTCTGTCTTCCTCTTGTGAGTGGGCGAGACATTTCACCTAGTGTGACACAGAGCCAAGACAGTTTATTTCAAACCATATGGCTGCATACATCTATATTTTTTAAAGAACTGCAGTCAAGTGAGTTTCCTCTTCATCAGTTTAGGGTCTAAATAGTACTCTTATCACTCAGTATAAGTTCCCCATCATTTCTGTTTCCAAAGCCAGAACTGAGCACTTTTATTTGCCTTTCTTTCCTTCTTTCCATTTGTCATACATTTACTAATAGTCCACAAATGCCAGGTATCATTATTTATAAGATTTTCTCTATTTCTTGTTGCACTTATCAGTTTGTTGGATGCCTAGCCTAGAGGATAATATTCATGTCTTATTCATCTTTCTATTTCCTTTCCATTTACTACATCCACCCAATTTAGAAATTTTCTGAGTAAACTCAATATTTGCTGAATGACTGGGTTTTCCTCTTCTTTTCTTTGGCTATTCCTTTTTACTTAGGCACAGGCTGTCCTCACCCCTCGTTCCCATTCTATCTGTCTGAAGTTGGCTTTGGCCACTTTTGACCATAGTGGGAACCCATTCATTATAGATCTTTCCTTTTCCATGCTAACCAGGGGCCCCAGACATTGTATTTCAGCTGTGTAAACCAAGAGTCCGATCACAAGGCTGCCAGGATATTTGTGGTTAAACCACTCGACCACCTTGGGATTGTAACTCTGTGTTATGGTTTGAGGGAGTGTGTGTGGGTTGGGATTGATTTGATTTAGACCGCTTTTTTCTTTTCTTTTCCTTTTTTATTTTTTTAAGAGCTGTAATAGGATAGCATGCTTTGGGTTCACGTTGGTAAAATGAAGCCAGCAGCTCTGAGGAGTGGTTTTGTTTGCTTTCCACTACTGCTTGATATAAAACTGGTACCCAAGCAAGGTGAGAGGCCATGGAAGCATTCGACTTGAAGAGGAGGTAACTTCCTTTCTGGCATCCAGGTTGAATGTAATATGAAGAGTCCTCTAAATAATGGTGAGAAGAAGGGGGAGTTGTCTTCTTTTAGATTCTGTGTTTGCCCCAGGATATGAAGATTTCCTGTTAGAAGCAGTTCTGGTATAAAGAGTATAGTGGCTCTGTAAAAGGTGTAGCTGGAGTCCAGCTGCAGTCAATAGGTTCTGATTTCTTAATAATGCTTTTCGTCTCTTGGGCTTAAATTTATTGACTCAGTCTTGTGAAACTGAACCCTGTCTCTTTCTGCCTTTGACGTTGTCTTCTTTTAATTGAGAAGTGGTTAAAGATATGTGTCTGCCATCCTTTAGATGGAAATCTGCTGATTTACCATTGATGGTAACTTCTGGTAGTATGAATAGATGTACATTTAAGTATTCATAAACTTATTTTGTAGGATGAATAACTGAATGTAGGCCATGAAATCATTCTAGTGGAACAGAATAAGCTTATGACAAATCCTTGAAATTCTAAGGCTGGGAAGGGCTTTAGAGGTCACCATGTTCAACTCTTTTACAAATGAAGAAAATATCATTCCAGGATAAATTACTCTTCTAAGACAACATAACTATTCAACAACAAAGCCAGAAAAGCCATGGATTGAAATGTGCTCTATTTTCAAAAGTGTCAAGATTAGGAGAGTTAAAGACAGAGGAACTGTTCTAAATTGAAAGAAACTAAAAAAAGAAGAAAGAGAAGGAGAAGAAAACTAAAAGTAACATGTAATCCTAGATTGGATCTTTTTGCAATAAAGGACATTGCTGGAGTAGTTGGGTGGGAGGTGAATGGGGCTTGACGATTACATGTCACAATGAATAAATATTCATCTCCCAATTTTAATGATTGTGCCACGGTTATATGCTAAAGTATTCAGGGAGTAGTATGACCTTATATGAGCAACAACCTTAATTTTTTAAAGATTTTATTTATTAATTTGAGGGAGAGAGAGAGAGAGTACAAGCAGGAGGAGGGGCAGAGGAAGAGGGAGTAGCAGACTGCACAGAACAGGGAGTCTGACCTGGGGCTCAATCCCAGGACCCTGAGATCATGACCTGAGCTAAAACCAAGAGTCAGATGCTCAACTGTCTAAGCTACCAGGTGCCTCTATTTTTTTTTAAAATTATTTTATTTTTAAGGAATCTCTGCACTCAATATGGGGAGTGAACTCCTGACCCTGAGATCAAGAGTCTCATGCTCCACTGACTAAGCCAGCTAGGTGTCCCATAAAGTGCTTTTTAAAGATGATTTCCTCTTTATTTGAACAATAGAGAGAGACGTGTCAGAAGACACTTTGGGGTTACCCATTCTATCTGGGCCCTTTGAATTCCCCTACTTGCAACATTCCATCTACAGCAGTTAGAGAATCAGTGTGTTTCTTCAAGGTAATAATCTCACACGGGCATTTCCCCTTCTCGCTTTGGCATGTCTCATTCACAACGGAGTAACAATTGAAATATACCTTTACACAGATTGAAAACTATTTTATAAAGTTTAGTTTTATATAAAAACTATTAGTGTTATATAAAAGTATTTTATACCAATGCTATTGGTTTTATGGGTCTTATGTATCCTTCAATCTAGTGTAGTGTCTCCTTCACATATGCTATCTTTTTTAAGTTTTATGTAATTAAGTAATCCCTACACCCCACATGGGGCTCAAAGTCATGACCCTGAGATTAAGAGTCACATGGTCTTCCAAACAAACCAGCTAGGCACATCTCCCATATTCTGTTTTTATGCCATTTCTTTGGAATAAATCCAGGTCCATTCTTCTGCAGAACATCCCTCATTCTGGATTTGTTTGCCTTGTTTCAAGTGGGATCACTTAACATTTTCCTCTGTCTTGTTGCTTATGAAAATATGAGTGATGTGATACCCATCTCTTATGGTACAAAGCTTATTCAGTACCCCCAGCTTGGTTTGGTAATTCAGTGGCCAAGCATTTTCAAGTTCTATCCCGGTTCTAGCTCAGAACACCTGCCTTCCACAATATAATTTGATGTAACAGATAAGAATATTTCTTCAGAATTCTTTAAATTTCATAAACCACTTAAAATTAGTGCCTTAGTGGGATGATAGTAGCAAGTTTTTCAATCTTGTTACTCCTCTACACAAAAACATAGCACCCAGAGAGCAAAAACAAAGCAAACATTTAAAACACAAAACACACACACACACACAAACACGAACAACATATAATTAAATCAGGTGACAAAGAAACCCTACAGATGCCAAAATTCACCAACAGCCAACCAACATATAAACCTCTGAGTGGGTGAAAATAGAGGGAATTGGACATATGTAAAAAGAAAAAAATCCCCCCAAAAGACTGAGTATTTACTATAAATCACTGCAGGCCATTGAAAACAGCACTGAAACTGGAAGGGGTTTGCCTAATTTAAAGTGGAATGAAGGCAAGGAGACCATACTAAGGAAGATGAAAAGGGGTTGGAGCAGTCTAGCCTCCTGTGAATTTGTGAACCAGCCAGGCATCCTTTCCAGGATGCCTTATTCTATCCTCCATAAGAGATGGGGAAAATGACAAAGAACAAATGACAGTCAAAACTGAGAAACACAGGGACAGGAGAGACATGGAATGGAAAGAAGTAGAAAAATGTGGGGAAGGAATCTGAATGTGGAAGTCCCAGGAGCATGCCAATAAGTTTTCAAACACTGCAAGAAAACAATAGAAAGTCTGACCAGCATCAAACTTTTTGACAGCAATGCTTTATGTCAAAAAGAAAATGGGATAGCATATTTATGATTCTCAAGAAAATGTAAACCAGTGATTTTGTCTAGTACAACTGACTTTAACTTAGAAAAGGCAAACAAAAAGTTACCAATACTTAAATACTCAGGAAGTATTTTTCCCATGGGCACCTTCTTGCTACAGAACAAGCTTCAGAAAGTCAAAATGATTAGAAACATTGTCATAAGGTCTGGGGTTGACTATTAAATAGTTACTAAGAGAACTAAGAATAAATGAGTTGAAGAGAGAGAATTTGGTAGGCAATGGCCATGTGTTCAGACAAAGTAGATACAGAAAAATCTTTAAAAATGGGAAGAGAATGGGGAAAAGCATAAGCAAAACATGTTTACCTGTACTCAGTAATTACATTGGTGGCACAGCATTAGTATTGTTATTCTGAAACTGTTATGTGTGTAATGAAGGAAGAAAAGATAAATAACTGTGGGATAAACTATTTCTATTAGCTCCTATATCACTGAGAACCAGGATTCTCCTTTTGGAAGAAAGGAGGTATAGACATAATACAAAAGAGAATAAGTAAAAACTTTATAATCCTGAATTTGAATTGCAAGTATCAGTATGATTTCATGAGGTCGTGTATTTTATTTTATTTTATTTTATTTTATTTTATTTTATTTTATTTATTTATTTTATTTAAGATTTGTTTATTTATTCACGAGAAACACA
The DNA here is from genome assembly GCF_003254725.2 of Canis lupus dingo. Lineage (NCBI taxonomy): Eukaryota > Metazoa > Chordata > Mammalia > Carnivora > Canidae > Canis > Canis lupus. The sequence goes on from NC_064276.1 coordinate 21,718,823, forward strand.
GAGAGACAGGCAGAGACATAGGCAGAGGGAGAAGCAGACTCCTTACAGGGAGCCCAACGTGGGATTCAATCCCAGATCCCGGGATCACGTCCTGAGCTGAAGGCAGATGCTCAACCACTGAGCCACCCAGGCGTCCCAGGTCATTTATTTTAAATACATATATGTTTCCTACTTCTTTCCATTGAAAAGGCCTAGAAACAATGCCCAGATGAAGTAGTATTGAACATAATTTTTACCCAGATTATGATGCTGAAATACAATTTCCCACTAAAAGAAACGGGAAATTTTTAGAGAAATTAGTAATTCCAAATCTGGGGCAAGAAATGAAGATGAGCTTAGGACATTCTGTCATAGTAAAAAAAGCCAGATCATGTCAAAATCAGGGTTAGAATTTGGGTCTAATAACTCCAGTCCTTTAAGCATCTTCTATGTACTGTATTTAGCTACTACATTGGGACCATGAATTTCCTTTCTAGGACTTGCCTCGATTACATACAAATCTTTGTTTAGAGGATCTTTCGGTTTCTAACCTATCTGGTTCGTAGTTATAGCTAATTTTATGGCAAGGACACCTGTTCCTTGGGATCTAGACTCTAATCCATTACAAGCTCCCTTCATATTAGCAGCAGTAATGTCAAGGCCCTATTTGCTTGGGATGGATCCAAACAGGTGTCTTAGAAGCAAAAGTCCCCTAATCACATTACAAAATGCTTTGCCATCTGGTAATGTCCATTAATGAAATCCTTCTTGACTTGGTGCATGATAGATGCCAAGGGAAGATCTCTTTCAATAGGAGATTTGAAAAGCTATTCTTGTTTCTTGTTTTGTTTTGTTTTCTTTATGCATTAATCAATAAACTAACTTAATAAACTTGATTTTCAACACCTACCATGAGCCAGAGCCTACCCTATGGGGCTCTGAACAGACAGTAAAAATCAAAACATATGTGACCTTACTCTGAAAAGTTGACGATCTCTTCATCTCAACCATCCAAGGGAACCTCGTAAGATGAGAAGAGTTCATTCAAGGCTGATGATATGCAGTGCAGGACAGATCTATTGTGAGTCTCTTAGGAATATAGCTCCAAAGTTGGAACTGCAGATTAGCAGCTTTCTCCTTGAAAAAGGCACGGAGATCTTATTTTCTAAAGGATCGTGACCCTCTCACTCATGTGAAGGCATGGAGTAAACAACATGGATGGAAAAGAACCAGTTGCTCATTGTGTGCATTTTTAATCCTTTCATTATATTTAAAGATACACTAGACAAAATCAGTATATTTAGCACATTGTAAGAGTGTCAAATTCCTGTAAATTGAGTCATATTTTAATAGACTTTTGAACAACTGCCGTGCTCATTCCACATTGATGCTTTTGTTCCTGTTGGATCCCTAGTGTATAGTCATTTGACCTTCTCTATCTGGCCCAATCTGAGTCCTCATAGAGTAAGCTCTGGCAGTTTCATGCTCCACTCAAATAGGTATTTTCTATATTTTAATTTTTTCTCTTCACTTAAAAGTAAGAACATGAAGTATGTATGTATCTATGGAGTTGGGCAGGTAATGACAAAAAATTGTTTAAATAATGGTCAGTGTGTTTAAGGAAGTCTTTTTAGAAATAATCTGACTTTAAGTCTTTCCATAAAATAAAAAAGTATAAGTATCTGCTTCAGCTAATATTTAATTTTATGTCATGTTTGCTTAAAATAAGGAGTACCAATTCCTTCATGCAAATTGTAAGCACAAAACTTATCACCTTTCTATATTTTGTTAAATCATGTAAAAATGCTTTAGTATCACTCACATAAAAACCTCTTTCCTATTTCCCTCTGTTTTTTTTCATGATAAAGGAAGGATATTCTTTGCTCTCTCTCTTTTGGCAGACAGCAATAAATTTTAAAAAATAATCATCTGAGGGCTGTATCTTTTCTTATATTTACTGGCTCTAGATCTTTTCACAAAGAAAGATTGTCTATATCTTTTAGAAATGGTTGACCAAATGTCTTATTTTTGGTTGTCTCAAGAGATTACCAATTATTTTAACATTTTTTGAATAAGTCAGCCTATATTTCAATACCTAGTAGCATATTTTCGATGATGATGATGATGATGATGATGATGATGAAATTTCTTTATTGAATAAGAACAACAATTGTATCAGTGAGGGTTTATAATAGCTTAAAGCCAGTAAGATGATGTTATCCTGTCCCATACCTGTGCTGAATTTAAGAAACCATATCAGTTTATAGAAATAAACAAGAACCTAAATACAATGGACATCTAGTGTTTGACCAACATTCCACCCACCACTTCTGAAAATGCTTCTGGGAATGGTTTCTATTAAGAGATATGATTACATTTCCTTTTTTCACCCCTCAGTGTAAATTTGAGGCTGGCTCAATTAAAAACCACTGTTATGGTTTCTTCAGATGTAATAGGATCTGTAATATAATATTCCTTAAGTACTAGGAAAGTATTACATTGTGTGATTAAAAGTTTACATACTTGGTGTCACATTTTCTGTGTCCGTTTGTAGCTTGTTCTTTTGCCCAGCATTATGATTGGTTATATTTTCAAAGTGAGTGCTTCCATATTGACTTAAGTCCCTTTCTCAACATTTGGAAGGAGGAGCACAGTATCAAAAGTTAGAGCACTAATGGAGTCCTGCTTCCCTTCCCCAGTTGATTAGTCCATGAGTTGAGTGACCAGTTGGAACCAGATGTTTTAATATGAGACCAGGGAAGGAGGCTCCATGCCTCTGTGGTGTTAGAGCAAGGAAATGTGACCTGGAATTTGCAGCACATTCTAACAAAGTAGAAGGGTGTTGTAATCTGAGCCAACAGAGCAGTGATTGAAAAGATGGAGAGAGTACTGGCAATGCTCAAGTCCTTAGTCCCAAGACCTCATGTTTGAGACTGTCTGCTTCTCCCACAGTTTGATGATGTGAACAATATATGCTCTTTTTTATTCTCTTTGGTTTGTGTTGAGTTTCTGTCACTAGCAATCAAGTTTCTGGTTTTTGTTTTTTTTTAAAGATTTTATTTATTTATTCATGAGAGACACAGAGAGAGAGGCAGAGACATAGGCAGAGGGAGAAGCAGGTTCCCTGCCTCCCTGCATGGAGCTTGAAGTGGGACTCTATTCCAGGACCCCGGGATCACAACCTGAGCCAAAGGCAGACACTCAACCATTGAGCCATCCAGGTGCCCTGCAATCAAGTTTTTGACTCATGAATAAGATATTTTTTTCTTTCACTAGAGAGAGAGAAAGAACTAGTATTTGTTGAGAGCCTACTATGTACTGGTCTCAGTACAAAGCACTCTGTGCATTATTTTAAGTTATCCTTCAGCAGTGCTATGAGGTAAATATTTTTATTTAAAATTAAGGAATTTGTAGCTGAAAAGCTGAGACATAGAGAATGGAAAGAATTTTCTTAAGCCAAATAGTTAATACATGTCAGAGTGAGGATTCACATACAGGCTTTTCTGATTTTGGAATCTATGCTATTTTGCTATTATATCATGACAATTGGAAGGTAAGCCAATATCAAATGCCAGTTGCTGAGGAAAGTAGTGTGATTTAGTGAAACTATGTCACTTGGCAAGGGAATTGCCTCCCCACTCTCTCCCTTACTGGCTATGCGACACTGGACAAGCAAAGCTCTTCTTAGATTGTCTTCCTTGACTGATAAAAGTTTATCTTCTGTGGGTAATGTACTATATGTTCACCATTTGATTCATATAAACTGATTTCCAGAGAGTTTTCCATAATCCCCGGCTCTGCATTCAGGGCCAAGTATTTATCACACAATGGGGAAGCGTTAATATTTTTATTTGTTTGTAGTCAAAGACCTACTAAATGACCTATTCAGGGATTCAGCCCCCAAATTAAACTCACAATTAATAGAGGATACAATTCTTAATCAATAAACATTTATCTAAAAAGCAGCTAGTGGTTAGCAGTGGGTTTAAAAAGTTAATGTTTTCAAAAGTTCTTCTGGTGTCAATAGGTTAAATCCCAATAATCCTTTATTTAGTGTATGTTAAAAGTAACATGGTAGTGCTCCATTATGAAATTATATATTGTTTGGTTATGTTATGGGTTAAAATAGACTTTACCAAACATCATAACTTCCTACAGTAAATTCTGAGGCAAAATTTAACTTTCAACTAGGTTCGGTACCATGCAACAATGCAAGAAATATCTCAATTTCAAGAGTATTTTTAACTCTTAAAAAGAAAATGAACTTACATGAACTGAAAAGAAGATTTTTTTTCAAAGAGTTGCCGCTTGAGTACTTTGTAGGTGTAGTCAGGTTTTCACACATCCCACATTCACCTAGAATTTAGGAGTGAATATTAATATTTATTCTTTTTTTCTACTATAAATACTGTGTTTTGAGAGTTTGGATTGGTTGAGCTTTTATATGTTCTCTTTTTAATACATTTGAATATTTTGATCATGTCAGATTTTCTCCTGCTGACATGATTGTGTTGACATGTATAAGCCTCTGTGAAGGAGAAAAGCCTGAAGGTGGTTAAACTCAAGCAACTGGCTAGTTACTTATTATGAAAACTGGTGCATTGATTGAACTTTAAAGTTTAACTTCTGTCTCTTCCCAGATTTGTGACAAAAAGCAAGAAATGCTTTTAGATGCCTATCACTTTCTATAGGAAAACAATTTCTTAGGTCAAAATTGCTACTGCCGTCCCTTATGTGTAAAAAATCAACAAAATCTTACACACTAGGAAACATCACTCTCTCCTGTAGGGCCACACAGAAAAATAAATCCATACTATTTTTAATTTACAAGGTTTTTTTTTTTTCCATATCTACTTGAATTCTCAAAGGTTTTCACTAGTGGGTATTATGCTTTACCAGATTGTTACTACCTGGCTAGAAATTCTTACCAGTGCTATAGATAAAACCTTTCAACTCTGTTCTCTCCTATCAGCACCTTTTTATTTATTCTGATTTTCCACTATAAATATTTGTCAAAAGAAAAATTGGGGCAGCTGGGTGAGTCAGTGGTTAAGTGTTTGCCTTCAGCTCAGGTCATGATCCCAGGGTCCTGGGATTGAGTCCCGCATCAGGCTCCCTGTATGAAGCCTGTGTCTCCCTCTGCTTATGTCTCTGCCTTTCTCTGTGTGTCTTTCAAGAATAAATAAAAAGAAATCTATAAAGGGGGTGGGGGGGAGAGATCCAGAAGGGATGATAAGAGAATGGCCATGGCTGATTAGAATCTGAGGAAACAGAACAAAATTAAAACCTGGGTTTCCCATCATTTTATTCTGTACCCCCAAGGATGACACTTCAAAGATTGCTCTCTGGATAATATTTCTGGAAAACAAACAGTGAGTTTTTTCACCTGTAGTATTTCTTATAAGACTTCAAAGGAAGGAGGCTTTTCTGTAATGGAGGAATTTCTAGGCCATTGTTGCACGTCTATAAACCCTTCAGCCCTCACATGTTCTTTGTTCTTTAGCTTTTAGACTGTTCTCAGTTTCGCTGGACGTCTTTTGCCTCTTTCTCTACTTCTTAAAATATTCTAAAGGGTTCTGTCTATAGCGCTTTTCTCAGTCTGTACACAAATTCGAAATTCCTTATGATTTCAATATGCTGTTGGCTCCTATATCTTTATTTTTGGCACTGATTTTTCCTTTGCTCCCAACCCATGTAACCAAATGCCTCCTGAAAGTCTTCCCCGGAGGGACCTCAAACTTAACGTGTCTGAAAACTGAAAACTGAATTATCCTTTCTTGAAGCAGATGTAAATTAAAGTGACTGCCTGGCTCATGGCATGTCTTTTCACCTGAATGAACAAAGTTGATAGGTTGTGTTGGGCCAATCACATTCTGTTCTCCAGAGACTTGAAACCTGAATGGAGAAACTAGAATATATAAATGGTTGGAGCTTACTCATTTTGAGGCAGTTCCAAGAAAACAAACTCCTATTGCCAGGCAGAGAACCCAGAGCTATCCAAGTTCCTGCCAGAGTCTGTTTTTGTTTCTTATTAATATATTAGTAAAGCCTTCTCCTCTTCATGCATTCCTTACATTTAATAACTGCACCCAGCTGTCCAAGCTAGAACCTAGAAATCTCATGACTCACTTTTCTCTCCCCATTGTTATTTACTCAGGACAGAGATAGGGCATTTTAGGCAGAGGTTAAATTCTAACATCTGAAATCATCCATAGTCAAAACTATACTGAGAAGTCCTGAAAGATTGAAGGCTACCTTTCTGTCTTTCAGTAGATCCGGTGCACTCACTTTTTCATCTGGGGCTGGAAAAGATTGCTGTTTCTTTAATTAAATAGCAGATGAGTAGTTATTTTGCATTCAGGGACTAAATGTCTATAAACTTTAAAACTTAAGCCTCCTGTGCCGCCTGGTAAGATGATCAGAGAATCCAGGGCACTCAGGAACTGAAGCTGACCAAAGAAATAGCAGGAGCATGTCTCTTACCTCATGTCCATCATACAAACTCTCTCGTTCTTTCTATATGTCTCCTCGAATTCAACGAGCATGTTATGGGACCCTGCTAGGCCTCCTGCCTGTCTCAATCTCTCCATCCCCATATTAGTTATTTTGATCCAGCCTAACACTTTGTTATATAGGAATTATTTTCCCCAATTATATGTGAGATATTGGAGTCTCAAAGTTATCAAAGTTAACTCTTTGAAATTACACAGATAGGAAGAGGCAGAGCTGAGTTTCAAATCCAGAAATGGTGTACAGTTTACATAGTATGATACAGAAGTACCTGGAATACAGAGGGGAGTTTTTATGGCATGGATGATCGAAAGAGATTTGATAAAGAAAATGACATTTGAGCTTGCCCTTAAAGAATGAACACAATGTCTGACATGGATAAAGAGAATTTTAAGTTAAGGGAAGATCATGAGCAAAACCTGGATATGCGAGTTCAGAGCATATTTGGGGAAAGGCAAGATGAGTCCAGGACTTTGTAAGAAGCACACATGAAAAGAAGTAGGAAATAAAATAAGTCTGGAACATAAATTGAGAATGAGAATTGGATGTCATCAAAGAATAAATGAAAAAAAAATGGGTGGAGAGATGGAAGGAATGGAAGAAGGAGGGGAGGGAAGGAGGAAGGAAAGAAGAGAGAGATGAGATAAATGTACCTGTTCCGTAATGGGCAAAAGGATTGTCTATTGTATCTTGGGGATCTTGCAATGACATGGAACTATCAAGATCTGTTTTTGACTAGTGTCAATTTGTTCACATTCGAGCACATAAAACAATGCTGTGGATATGCACATTTAGTAAAAGGATACAGACTGAAAGGATATATACTAACTTCAGTACAGTAGTTTCTTCTGCAAGGAAAGAATAGAAGACTGATTTTAAGTGGACCCATATGATTTCATTTTTAAATAAAAATGAAAGAGAAAGAAGAGAGAGAGATTTGAAACAAATATGAGAAAATCTTAACATTTGAGAATTCTGGGTAGAAGGTACATGGATATATCATATATTACACCCCTGCTTTCATCATCACATATTTACCAATCACAATAGAAATAAAAATAGACCAACTACATTATCTCACTGTGAACAGAAGGAAGAATAGAAGAGAAAATTGCAGGAGAAAATCGGAGTGGGCAATGTTGAGTGGAACAAGATGAACAACTCCTTATTTGGAGATGAATGGTTGGTAATTCAGAAAAATACTGGGCCTCTTGGACTTTATTGTTAATAAGTGAAATCCTATGTGATGGGATAAGTTTCAAGAAATTAACTTAGGAAGAGATCAACATATACTTTCGCTGAAGGATTTTTCTAGGAGAGGAAATGAATAAAGACTTTCAGGCATACATTTACAAGGAGAGTGAAGACCACAGGGACAGATGGTGTAAATAATTCTAGAAATTTTTGATAATATACAGCCTATGACAAAATGGCTGAAAAGATGTGATTTATCAATTATATTATCCTCTAATATTCTCAGCTTAAATATTTAATACAAACCAAGGAATATAAATAATAGAAAAATAAATCAATGAGGCAACAAAAATTCCAAAACCAGATATTTCCATATGTCAGATCTTGGCATATGACTTTGTATAACAGGAAGGAAATTAGACTCCCTTCAATAGATGATAATGAACAAATGAGTTTATTTTGAGAGAAATATTAGTGTCAGCACTTAAAATTGGTAGAAAAAAAGAGGAAGAAATATTAAATAAGACAAACATACAAACTATGAAGAAAAATATTGATACATTTCATGACATTAAAATTAATATTTCACAGCTCTTGCCTTTTCCCAGAGTCTGAATTTCCTGTCTCATCTAAAACATCAGTAACCGACAATATTTATAAGATGGTGGCAATCAAGGCATTGGACACTAGGGAATGAAAGGCAGTGACCCCAGAAAGAGAAGAAATACATGAGGTGAGTCTTGTAAGTATCCCAGTTGACTGCCTTGAGAGTTTTCAAGCTAGTTGCAGTAAAGGGTATCCACACAGAGCTCAGAGATCTCCCGGAGTTGAGCAGATGGAGCTGGGAGTGTGAGGAAGCCAAGGAAGCTAGAGTTCACAGGGCAGAATGCCAGACAGGGGAGAGCTGCATGGAAAGAGGACTTTGGAGACATGCAGATGGCTCCCCTCAAGCTCTGATTAGCATATGCATGTAAAGAAACTTTTTGAAGCCATAGGGAAAAACTTCTGAAAGCATTACAGGGAAAAGTAATTAGAGTTTACAAGAGGGGTAGTGTCTGTTCCCAAAAGGCAGAATGCAAATCCTCATAATTCCAAGGGATATAAGACTACAAAGAAGGGTCTTGCCTAAGTAGTTGGGAAAAATTAACCCTAGACTAAATGCTGCCTTTGTCTCACCTGACACAGTTGAATAGATCCAAGAAGATGAAATTGTTTCTCAATAGCTTAACTGTGTACCAGAACAAAGCCAAAGTATATATTTTTTAGAATACAAAACTATCTAATACCCAAACAAGGTAACATTAGTAATAAATGACCAAAGAAGCAATAAAATACAACCCATAGAGAAGAGAAAATGAATCAAAATTCACCAAAAAGTAGCACACATGGTAGCATTATCACAGAAAAAAAGATTAAAATAGTTATCAATAGTTACTGCATTTCTCAGTAATTGATAAAAAGACAATAAGAATATGGGATATTTGAATAACACTGTCAGCCAACCTGACATAAATAACCTTTTTAGAACACTCCATGAAAGAACAGCAGAACACACTTTTTTCAAGTGTGATGGAGCATTTACCAAGATAGACTATTCTAAGCCATAAAATAAGGATCAATAAAGTTAAAGGATTCAAGTTGTATAAAGTATGTTCTCTGATCACACTAAATTAAATTATAGAACAATAACAGAAAGAACTCTGAAAAATCCCAAAATATGTAGAAACTAAATTACACACTTCTAAATAACCCATGAGTCAAAGAAGAAAACAAAAGGAAAACTGAAAAGTATTTTGAACTGAGTAAAATGAAATCACAACATATCAAAATTTGTGAGATATCACTATATTGTACTTGGCACACAAATGCCTATATATATATTACAAAGAAAAGGTCTCAAATTAGTGACCTCAGCATTAACCTTAAGAAACTAGAAAAAGAAGAGCAAATTATGGTTGAAGTAAGAAGGAGATAAAGATTATACAGAAATCAATGAATCAAATATCAGAATATGATAGAAAAATTAATGAAACTGAGAGAAATATATAACCTCTAGGCAGACTGATCAGGAAAAAAGGAAAGAAAATAAAAATTACCAACATCAGAAATGAGAGAGATAACATCACCACAGATCTGGAAGATATTAAAAGAGTGACAAGGATATATTGTAAACGACTTAGGCCAACAAATTCAACAACTTAGATGAAATGGACAGATTTCTTAAAAAATACAAACTATTGAAGCCTACTCAAGGAGAAATGCAAAACCTGAATACATGACATAACCTGAAAAAAAATCCAATATATAAATATATATATGTAATATATTCAATGAAAGAAATTCAATTTCTAGTGAAAAACATGACAACAAGAAAAAAATAGAAAATGCACTCTAGGCCCAGATGCCTTTACTGATGAATTTTTTTCAAACATGTAAGAAACATGAAATAATATGAATAGAAACAGAAATAATATGAATTTTATACAAACTAAAAATATTTTAAAAAAGGGATTGCTTCCTAACCTATTCAATGACAGGCATTATTCTGATAAAAAAAACAAACAAACAAACAAGACTAAGAAGTTGTAAGAAAGAAAACTATAGACCAATATTCTCCTATGAAAATAAATGCAAAAATTCTAAGCTATATATATATATATATATATATATATATATATATATATATATGTGTGTGTGTGTGTGTGTTTGTGTTTGTGTGTGTGTGTGTGTATTGTTGTTGTTGTTGTTTACAAATCAATCCAATGCAACATAAAAAGGAAGATGCATGGGGGATCCCTGGATGGCTAGGTGATTTAGTGACTGCCTTTAGCCCAGGGCTTGGTCCTGGAGTCCCAGGATCAAGTCCCACATCAGGCTTCCTGCATGGAGCCTGCTTCTCCCTCTGCCTGTGTCTCTGCCTCTCTCTCTCTCTCTGTCTCTCGAGTAAAAAAATAAAATCTTTTTTTAAAAAAAGGAAGATGCATGGTGACAGGGGGATTCATATTTGAGAAATGCAAGGCTGGTTTATCAGTCACATATCAATCAACATGACTCATCATTATTAACTAACCAAAAAGAGAAAAGCCAAGTGATCATCTTAATACATTAAGAGAAAGAAAGTAATGACAAAAGTCCGTGTCAACTTCTGATTACAAACTTGCAGCATTGGAGGAATTAAAAAATAACTTACTAAAGGGCATGTAGGGAAAACTTACAAGTAATATACTTAATGGTGAACAGTTGAATAGTTTCCCTCTAAGAGTAGGAATAGGGCAGCCCAGGGGGCTCAGTGGTTTAGCGCCGCCTTCAGCCCAGGGCGTGATCCAGGAGACCTGGGATCGAGTCCCATGTCGGGCTCCCTCACTGCATGCAGCCTGCTTCTCCTTCTGCCTGTGTCTCTGTCTCTCTCTGTCTCTGTCTCTCTCATGAATAAGTAAATTAAAAACCTTAAAAAAAAAAAGAGTAGGAATAAAACAAGAACATCTGTTCTCACCATTTCTATTCAACATTGTTCTGGAAGTTTTGGTCAGTGCTATTGAGCAAGACAAAGCAGTAAGTCATCCAGATTAGAAAAAAAAAGTAAAACTGTCTTTAACCACAAAAAACACTTGATAATTTACTTAGAATATTTTATGGAATCTACAAAAAGCTGCTACATGAGTTTAGCAACGTTGCAGGATACATGATAACATATAAAAATAATTTAGTGAATATATTCACTAATAATGGACAAACAAATTGAAATTAAGAAAATTATGATACCTTCAAAAATATTAAGTGCTTAAAGATAAGTCTGACAAAGAATATATATAACCCATACACTGAAAACCATAAAACCTTGCTGAAATAAATTTAAAAAGACTGAAATATGTGGAAAGGAATACTATGTTCATAGGTGATAAGCCTCTATATTGTTAAGATATCAATCTTGCCTAACATTATAGATTACAATCAGAATCCTAAAAGAGTTGTGTTTTTTTTAAGAAAATGGAAAATAGAATATAAAATTCATATGGAAATGCATAGGACATATAATATCCAAAAATATGTCCTATGGGTGACTATGAAAAAAGAAGAACATAAGTTGGAGGACTAACACTACCTGATATCCAGGGGTATTATAATGGTACAGCAAAGAAAAAGCTTGTGGTATTGCCATAAACATAGATAAATAGATTGTCAAGCTGCCAAATATCAAGGTGGTCAATTAGGACAGTGAGCCAAACTTAAAGAAACCATCAAGTTTGTATCCACTCTGTGCGACTGTGCATTGAGAGGGCAAAAGAGAAAAGAGCTGGCTCTTCTTCCCCACAGATGGCACTGGGCATGGGTCAGACAATAAGCAACACAAATGAGAAAAATCGGAATCACTGCCAAGGAGTTCTAAACAAGAAGTCCCTGCCTTCTGTATGGACCTGAAGTGCCTAGGGTTGGAAGGTGAGAAGGGCTGGAAAAGGAAACACTGAGTCAGGGTGAGGAAAAGTCCCTCAGCCAAAACTCCCCACACCTCCACACACTCCTCCACAAATAGGTCTCCAGGGAAGTGGAGTGGAGTGGAGAGAGTGCCTCAGTCTGGGCTCTGATAAGGAGGCCTTGGAATGGAAGTGCCTGAGCTATCATGCAGATATGCATATGAGTGTGAGAGGGGAGGGAGATGGGACAGCTGAGTCCTTAACTGCAGTTCTTTCCAGAGACTATAATGAAGTGGCTGTACACCTAGCCTGAGGTGGGGAAGACAGTTTCCCCCATAAGGTCTGCTACATAGAGCCGTGTCATTGCCTGTGGTTGGGCCTGAAGGATCATGCTGGGAGCTAAACTCCTCCTACACCAATGGAATAAAATACAGTTTCCAGAAACAGACCCATAGGCATCCAGGCAATAGATTTTTGCCAAAAGTATAAAGGCAATTTAGTAGCAAAAGTATCATATTTTCAAGAGAATGTGTTGGAATAACTAGATACCATATGCAAAAAATAAACTTGGAGCCATAGCTCATACAAAACACAAAAATTAAGTGGATCTTAGATCTAAATGTAAAACGTAAACAATGTCTACAAATCAAAATGTATCTATATACAATCAATACACTAAAAATGACCAAATGAATTTTTACATAAAACCTAACCTTATAAAATTTATGAAAGAACTCATAGGAGAAAATATTTGTTATCTTGGATCAAGCAAAGATTTCTTAGTTCCCACCAAAGCACAATCCATTAAAAAAAAAAAAACTGTAAAAATGAGGATCTTAGACTTAATTAGAATGAAAAGATTCTAGCCTCTGAAAAATACAGATAAGAGTAGAAAGACAAGAAATGGATTGTGAGAAAATAGTTCCGAGTCCCACCTATCTTTGGCAAAACATCTCTGGAAAATAGGTTAGCAATTTCTTAAAAGTTTAATGATTTAAATGTCCCCTGTAAAACAACCCAGCCATTCCACTACTAGGCATTTACTCACCTATGAGACGTGTAAGCATATGTTCGTACAAACACTTAGCACGAAACTTCAGGTCGACTTTATTTGTAATATTCAAAATTGGAAACAATGCAAATTGTTCTTCAGTATGTCAATGAAGAAAAGGTAAATTGTAATATAGCCATACAATGGATTACCGTTCAGAAAAAAAAAAACTATTGATATATTTGTATAACAATATTGATGAATCTCAAAAGAATTATGCTAAATGACAGAAATCAGATGAAAAGGAGTACTATTGTATGATTGAATCTAAGTAAGGGTCTAGAAAGTACAAACTCCACTATCAGAAAACAGATCAATAGTCGCCTAGGAATGGGGTTTGAAGGATGTGTAAAGTGGGCCATGAGGGAGGGATGACAAAGGAGAATGAGGAACTTTTGGGTCTGATAGAGATATTTGTTATATTGATTGTGGTGATAGTTTAACAGATGTGTATTTATGTCAAAACTTAAAAACTGTACACTTTAAACATAGTTTATTGTATGTCAATTATACCACAATAAAGATGTCTAAAAATTATTGATTTCTGGTCATGAAAATATGTCCTTCTTTATTGCAGATAATTATGGAAATGAGTCCTAAGCTTCACATGCTGTTGGATGGCAGAGAAATCAAGCTAATAATAGGTTATTCAGAGACTTACCTGGGAATGATGACCTGAACCATAAGTCTGGTCTTTACCCCTTCAGAGGGTCTTGCTCTAGAGTACTGCTTTCTTCTTCAGATCACCTCTCCATGTCTCAAAAGCAGCAACATTAGGCAATTATTGTTCACAATGTACCACTTACCTCCAAACGTGGTCATAGAAACTTCCCTCAATTTCCTTTGGTAAGAATATGACTTTTCTGAAGGTTTTGGTAAAATTGACATAAACTGTGAAAAAACTCAAAATCAACGATGCGATTGCTATCGGTGGAGTGCCAGAGATGGCTTCCACTGCCCCATGGAAAACAATTATTAAATGCTCAGCTATCTTACAAGCTAGTGGGTAAACACAGCTATCACTAAGATTAAATTATATACTTTTACAATGAAACTATATTAAAAACAAAGATAACAAATACTCAAAACTCATCACTTCCTACTTTACTACATCCACTATTATCTGTGCGTCTTGAGATTTACACATCTTCCTGACTCCACATTCAGTGACATCATGCTTATCCCTTGAAATCAGCCATGGTGGGAGTATTTGCAAATACTACAAATCAGGGCTTGATTTAGTGTTTAGCTGACAGTTGCAGAGATGACACAGAAAATGTTAATGAGGATTAAAATAAAATTGTAGCATGTTTATAGTTGTTATATCGTGAATAGTACAAAAACTTGAGGAAATATTATTCCATTATTTGAAACTATTCTCTGATTCAGCAAATAAATTGCTTTGGTTCACTGACAAACCAAAGTTGTGAGAAATGTTTTTGTTGTTTCACTTGTGTTTTACACATTAACATAAACAAAAATATCAACCTATATTCATACTGAAACTATATTCATTCATCAATTGCAAACATGAATTGACTTTATAGGAATTTAGCAAAAACCAATGAAAATATTCTGTTTTCTGTTCTATTATTATTTGTAAAGTTTGTGTTATGTAAACATATCAATAAAATGTATAAAACTTAAGTATGTGGAAATGTGCATTCATTTTTTTCCCTAGAGAGACAAATGCCAAACATTTAGCAGTATATCACTGGGCTACTTTCACAGTTCATAAACCCAGACCCAGCTCAGGGGTTTTTCTCATGAGTATCTTGGCATTGGCCCCTTGCAGTCATTTACTTGGAGATCCTAGTTCACTTCTCTCTAATGGGACTTGTTTATCGATGAAATATGAACCATGGATAAAGGTATTTTAATCACATTTCAATAAGTAACTCCCCTGGAGTAATTTTCTCAAAACAAGGCAATATTTAACTCACAAATGGCAGTATTTTTTCCACGTTAATTTTTCAGCTTCAACAGGTATTCTGTTGTAAGTTAAACACCAAAGGCAGAAACTACATGAATAAGATGGATAGATTTGCTGCATTAAAATCAATGGGTTTTTTAGTATAAGAAATATCACTCACAAAAATAAAAATCTAAAGATAACTTAGGAAAAATAAATGCAATGAATATTTCAGAGAGTTGTTTGCTTTAATCTATAAATAATTTTTACACATATATAAGAAAAAGACGATGCTTCAGTGAGGGAAAAATAAACAGGTAAAAGTCATGAACAGAAATTTCACAATGTAATCCAAGTGGCCATAAAATACAATAATCATCTCGCCAATAAGAACAACAATTACACTTAAAATAAGATATCATATTCACTTTTAAATTTGAAAAAAAAATAAGGTTTTATTTACTTATTCATGAGACACAGGGAGAGACAGAGAGAGGCAGAGACACAGGCAGGGGGAGAAGCAGGCTCCATGCAGGGAGCCTGATGTGGGACTCGATCCCAGGACCCCAGGATCACGACCTGAGCTGGAGGCAGACGCTCTACCGCTGAGCCACCCAGCATCCCTAAATTTGAAAATTTTTAAATGATACTCTTGGAGAAGATGTAAATGGGGAAATAAAGGGACTCTCAAGTACTCTTGATGGGAGTGAATTGGCACTCACTTTCTGGAGGGCTCCTTGGCCATGTTCTCCATGTCTCTTGACCTCAGGGTTGCACTTCTAGTAATTCATATTAAGAAGCAGTTAAGGACATGTGGAAAGATGTAGCTAAGAGAATGTTTGTCACAACTTTGTTTATAATAATGATATATATGTAAATATTTAATAATTAAATATAAACATTTTTATGATAACAAATTACATGTCTAACAAGAATGAATTGGTTAAACTCTTCATATATATATACACATTCAGAATATTAAACAACCATAAAATTATATAACGAAATTTATTAATAATCATCATGGAATGATTTTTAATAATTTTGGTGTGAAAAAGTAGCATCTTAAAATTATATGCAATATTATCTCATTTTGGTGGGAATATGTATGAGTATATATAAACAGACACACAGTTGGTAAGATTGAAGAGTATACTCAAAAATGTTAGCTGAGCTTTTATTTCAGGTGTTACTTATTTTCTTCCTTTTTTTTCTTTTTTTGCTTATTTGTATTTGATTGTTCTGCATTGAGAATGTGCTACTTAGGGCAGCCTGGGTGGCTCAGTGGTTTAATGCTGCCTTCAACCCAGGGCATGATCCTGGAGACCCGAGATCGAGTCCCATGTGGGGCTTCCCTGCATGGAGCCTGCTTCTCCCTCTGCCTGTGTCTCTGCCTCTCTCTCTCTCTCTCTCTCTCTCATAAAAAAAAAAAGAGAGAGAGAGAGAATGCACTACTTATATAATAGAATTACATCTTCACACTATTTCAGCACTTTAAGAATTTCATAATCAGGTGATTCAAGGACTTGTTAGTGCTCAGATTCTTGGGGATTGCAGCTGTTTTGCTTAGAGATGCATTTGGAAGCAGCTTAGTAGGGTGAGTATGACCTAAGAGGGCACTCCTGGAAGGAGGAGAATTCCTTGTGTTTGCACTTTTCCTGGCGATGCAGATGCTGTGCTGACTGGAGCAGCCCGCAGGTGGCTGCTCTCTTTGTGCTTCAGTGTGGAAATGCGGAGAGAGTGACTCATTTTACTGGTGATGTGACTCTGGGTTTGGTTACCCACAGGCATTTCTGTGCTGACTGGGTCCCCTGGGGGAAGTTTTATTTGAACATGTTAGCAGAGGCTTTTCCAGCCCAAGTGAAAGGTTGTGAATGACAGGGAGGGACCACACCCTTTCATTTATATCCATTTACAAGGATTGGGGCAGCCTGACCTCCTAGTTTGTGTGCTTCTTTGGCATCTCTGGGCAAAAAGCCTCAGGTTTCTGACTTCAGGGGCTTTTGACTACAGGATGGTGTCTCATATTTGACCCATTTCTATTCTTCTATCCTTTAAAATTATCCTAGAGAACTCCCTATACATCTACCATGCAAGACTCAGCAGAAAGGTTACTTTTGGAAAAATAAGGGCCTGTAGAGTTTGCTGTGTAAGACATTGAAAAGGCTTCTTCTGCACTTACAAGGGAAGTGACATTTAATAGGTTCTGTGTTCTCTACTAGGAACGATCTTCCTATCATTTCTCCTCTTTGATCTATTGACAAAGGCATCATTAAGAGCAATCAATTTACAATTCAACCTGACAACATATACTGAACTTTAAAACCAGACCAGGAGATGTGCTAGATACTGAGAATAGAGAATAGAAAAATGAATTAGACAAAGCTTAGAAGCCAGCTTTGAAAATATAGAATCCACAAGGGACTTTGTCTGAATGAATTTGGGATGTCCATAAAGTTTGGAGACATAGGTATATATGTATAATACTCTATGAATAACACCAAGAACTTCTCCAATATATAAAATAAGTAATGTAATACCACTTAGGTTTTCTTACCTGATACCTTGTTGAATATACTATGATAAGTATTGGGTGACAATATAGAGTTAGACCCTAGATGCCAGCAAATGAACAATTTCTTCTGATGGATATAAGTCAGAGAAAGAGACAGAAAGAAAGTTACATTAAATAAGACTTTGGAGGATGAGTCGATATTCATAAGGTGAAGGAGTTGAGGAGTAGTATTCCACGTAGAGGAAATAGCATGGACCAAGGTCCTGTTTGAGGATAGAGCTCACAAGAACTTTCCAAGAAGTGGAAATGCAGAGTATTGTTTATTTGATTGGGAGGCTGAGATATTGACAACTAACTGGAGAGATTATGAAGCCAGTTTCCCTTCATTCTCGATGCTTTTTCTGGCAGCCAGAGGTTTGACAATCGTTCAGATTGAAACTGGTAGGAAAAATAGCCAACAAACGTTTAGGGAGTAGGTTGGGCAGTTAATATTTAGAAATATTGGTGACAGCTTATATTTAGAAAGTGTTAAGTGTAGATCAGAGATGTGCATTTTTGAAAACCTGTAGTGGCCTCTGGTGCTACCATATTAATCATAAACCTCTCTGCTGGTGGAGTCTCACATACTGCCTGGAAGTCTTCTGTGGGGCTGGTGTCAGAAGGGAGAAATTCCATAGCCGATGTTCTTGCTCAGACTTGGAAAGTTGGTCTAGTCAAAGTGCATGTGAACCATTGAGGGTGAATAGGATCAAAGCCCAAGAACAGGGTCTACGGATAGAACCTTAGTGAGGAATCTCAGAGACTCACCTGCTGTCTTGTGGAAGCCTGTAAGAAATGCAGACTCTGCCCTGCCCCAGGCCTAATGAATCCAAGCTGCATTTTAACAAATCTTCAGATGATTTATATACTATTGGTCTGAAAATCACATTTTGAGTAGCCAGTGTCTGAGCTGCTGTTTCTCTCACTTGGATGCACATTGATGTTAACTGATGAGTTTTAAGGAATATTGATGTCCGATCTCTGGGACTTACCTAAGGATGTTCTGATTTAATTGATGGAGTCGGAACATCAAAAGACAGAAAATGGGAGAGGTAATCAGGAAAAATTGTTCCCAAGAAACAGTTTCTCAGGGTCAAAATCAAATGGAAATGTGAATTGGATGGATGAATGGATGGATGGATTGGATGGATTGGATAAGAAGAAGTTAGAGGACTGTAAGATAAAAATACCTACTTTAAGAGAACTTTATATCTATTAAAGTTTAGTAAGTGCTTGTCTAGATAGAGTTTTGGCTAACTGTAGAGAAGCAATCTAAATTGAAGTATTTCTCATTGGTATTTATTTAGACAGGACAATCTTTATTGTGCAATACTGACCCACTCATTGGCAAACATTTATAATCCCGGGCTCGGCTGAACACTAAGTGCTGGTAATATGCCCTAGTCATTGTGACAACCAAAATACCTTCTCTCACATTTCCAAATGGTTCCTCCAAGCTGCAAATTACCAGCTCAAACTCTCAAGTTCTCTGCCAGGATCATGTGAGGGATTGATAAAATGTACAGAGCATTGTCTGTGTTTAACACTTGACTATGTCAGATTGAGTTTGCACACATCAAATCACACCTCTTGAAGCTGTGAATACGTGCAAGTGAGGAAATGTAGAGTAGAGCGCAAAGAACACCAAACTTGTAATCAGAAGCTGGGGTCTGAGGCCACCCTCTAGCTATGTACCACCAGGTTACCACTTCTTTTGCCTGGGATTTTCCAATCTATAAAATAGGAATAAAAATACTTGGGTCATTTGTCTCACAGGACTTTTAAGAGATAATGAATACAGAGACCCTTTAGAGATCATACGATTTTATTTAAATTAAACTTAATATGATTCTAAATAATTACTATTTTTTCAATGATATGAGAAGTCTCTAAGGCAGGTGTCAACCTATATGCTAACAGCACTGCAATATTGATGTTTTAGAAGTTCTTCTGTAGCCCTGTCTGTGCCAGCCAGCAAGCCCTCCCATGGGTTGAAATATGTATATCAAGTTACTCAAATAAAAATAAACTGCAGCTGCAATTTTAAAGTTGTTTTTGACTCTAGCCCCTGAATCCTGAAGCCTCTTAGAATTTCCCCCATACACATTCAAGAGCAGGTGGTCAATGGGAAATTCCCATAAATCCCCTCCACAGCCTTTTTTAGCTTGCCTTCGATAGTTATGTTCTGCTCTATCAATTTCATTTTCCTCTTCCTGTATGTCTTTTTTCTTGTTCTTATATATGTTGCAAAATGATAACATGTGCCTTTGGGCCACATATCATTCATTTTCCTTTCCACATCTGCTCTCCACCTGCCCTTGGCTCCAGGAGCATGACCCCATGAACTACATCAACATGCTTCTACTTTTCTGTTGGCTGCAGAAGTGGATAGCCTCAGAAAGCAGAGGCGGGAGGAGAGTGAAGTGAGGCCCTTTATTTCTTCCTGTTCCTGCCACTTGTAAAATCTACTTGGGCTGGGGCTGGTTGTGCTCCTTCATAAAAGGTCACCTGCTCTTTTAAAGTCAGCTGCTCTGCAAGCCTTTTGTTTTCCAGGTGATTTCTCCCAATCCTTGGGTGTTGGGATGGGACACCACCCTTGCTACCAACTCTCAGTTTGGGTGCTATCCCTGTGTCTCCCCAAAACTCTACTTACCTGTTTGTATTTATTCTCATGGAAGATAAGCCAACTTTGAATTATCCTATTTTGAGTTGGACATCTGTGTCCTCTTCAGACCTTTACTGATGTAGATGCTCAATAAAAAGAGAATTGGACTTAGGATTGGGACCAAAACTAGCCATGTCTCTTTCTGTAATTATTAAGGAACTTTCCCTGTTAAGGCCTTGGTCTTTTCCATGTATAATGAAATGAAAGTTTAGGGCTGTGTTGATCGTAGAACGTACCTTTCCTAGGCACTGATCATAGAGTTTACAACAAGATAAAGCAAGAGGTAGGAAATTTTGCTATGATTATCATTCACTGGAATTTGCATACCTGTGTTCTCTTTAGTGTCATTTTGTCAACTAGGACTTGTGGCAACTGTGCAGGTGGAAAAGGAGCGTTCTGATGTTTGAGTTACTTTGACACTTATTAATGTATGTGATTCCTGGTAGGCGGTGGTTTTGATCGTTGTTTGCATATTTGGAAATGGTATGCATATTAAATTTAGAAATGTCTGCTTGTTGGCCTACGTTGTCCAAATTTGAATGGTTTCAAAAAGGAAACACAGCTTTCTGTTTTTTTAGACAACATTCATCATCGTCCATCAATCAATCAACTGTCTGGGAATACTTACTGTCACTCATGCTGATGCCAGCTTCCTAGTTACCATTGTTTTGACTCTTGCAAAGCAAAGAAAGGCATACTGAGAAAAAGAAATGACAAGGAGTGTTTGGCCATGGCAGCCTTTCATTTGGAGCTAGCAGTGACGCTGTTGGCTTCCTTCAAAGCAGTGGTGCTATTTTGTCATGTTATAATTCTTAGTAAGCCCCCCTTGAAGAAACCAAATGCAGAAAGCTTATAGTTTATTGCTCTTGGCTCTAAAGGGTCTATTGAGCTGACAGGGTGACCTGTCAAGACTCATTCAAAAATAAAGCCCACTTTCATTTCCGTCATTTCTAGTGAATCCTAGGGTTTTGTTGCTCATTTCTTTCTATTCTATCAAAGTCTATTGCCTTCTAGACTAAATACATACATACATGCACACATACACAAGAGTTCTAAAGATGAGTACTGCTTGTACAATACATGGCATCTTGCCCAGAGTTTTATTCTTCATTATCTTATTTCACACTCACCATCAGCTTGTGAAGTTCGGTTGAGTTGACATTTGATAAATCGTGACATTAAGACAAAAAGCTGAGTTTTCTGATACAGGACCAAAGCTGTATGGCACTGTGCTGCAGACGATGTTTCTATCCTCTGGGATGTGTTCCAATCTTAGAACATAAGCTCTAACTATTCCTCCCAGCATTGCAGGACAGGAGAAATGTACAAAGCTGCCTGAGTGATACAGAGGACAGAAATGACCAGTGGAAATCGCAAATATATGACCAACTCCTCAGTCCTCTGGCAAGAAGTAAAGCTCAGGCCAAGAAGCCAATTTTAAATCTTCTTCAGATTCAATGCAGTTGTCTCTACATATTCACATGGGACTATCCCACCTCCTCTCAATAACCAAGTCTGTGAATCCACCGATCCTCTTGGTGACATCCTATAATGTCATCTATAATCAGTTTCTTCTTCCCACAGATGCAGCATCTTCCACTACCTAGGCCTTTATCACCTTTCTCCTTGACCTTGCAATAATCTCTATCTTAAATGGTACCCATGTCTGTCCTCACACTGCCATTAGATGAGTCTTCTTGTAATCACAGTAGATGCTTCCCAAAAGTTTGCTTGAAGAATCTGATCTGTTTGTTTGGAGAAGCTGATTACAGAACGTGATAAAGGCAACAAAGAAATATTACAGAAGTACTACAAGTTATCCCAATAATAAATCTTTCTGGATAAGATCTAAGGAAGCTCTTCAAAGCAATCTCACATTGTAATAGATTGTGTTAATGCAATACTGCTACTCCATACTCTATTTAAGTTAAGATGCTGTCTTAGTTTGCTTGGGCTGCCACAACAACATGCCACAGAATGAATGGTTTAAACAATAGAAATTTAAAAATAATAATAAAAAATAAAATAAAAAATAAACAACAGAAATTTATTTTCTTATAGTTCTAGAGGCTGAAAGTCTGAGATCAGGGTGCCACCATGGTTGAGTTCTTTCCTTTTTTTTAAGATTTATTTGTTTATTTAACAGAGAGAGCATGAATGGGGACAGAGGAAGAGGGAGAAGCAGATTTCTCAATCAGGGAGACTAATGTGGGGCTTGATCTCAGGACACTGATATTATGACCTGAGCCGAAGGCAGACACTCAACTGACTGAGCCACCCAAGCACCCCATGATAAGAGGGGGGTTAGGTTCTGATAAGAGCTCTCCCTGGCTTATAGACAGCTGCCTTCTCACTGTGCAAATCCCTGTCTAAATCTGAAAGCCTAAGTTTCAGGAACCATAATGTCCAAGACAGGAGAAAATGAATATCCTGGCTCAAGTGAAGAGGAAAAAATCCCCTTTCCTCTGCTGTTTTTGTTTTATTCAGGCCCTCAGTGGATGGGGTGATACCCACAGGCCTTAGTGAGAGAGATCTCTCTCCATCTACCAATGCACATGCTAACCTTCCAGAAACATCCTCACAGATGCACTCAGAAATACATTATCTGGGTGTCCCTTAACCCAGTCAAATTGACACAGAAAATTAACTATCACAATGACTAAACCTTAAATTGGGGAAGGAGGAGATATTTGCACATGGAATATTCAAAGGATCAGATCAACACAAAGTCCATCAAAAGATGTATTTATAATTTCTAGTATTGACTATGAGGAGTGAATTAGCAATGACTTGTATACTACAGTCCCTATGCTGATTTCGGCACAGCACCTGTCTAATTAACTTAATCCTTATAGGAGTCTTGTGAGATAGATATTATTATTCCAGTATTCAGATAGTATCACTCTTCTGCTCAAAGCCTGTGTATGGATCCCACTTGAATTCAGAATGAGAGGAGAAATCTTTCCAATGATTGATAAAGCCTGATGTAATCTCATTCTCTCCTCCCCATTCCCAAGAGCATTTCTGCTCTTGGGTCCTTCCACACACTCTCTTGCCTCCTTGGGTTCCATCTAGCCACACATTCTTGTTCTTACAATGCTTCAGGAAGATTCCTGGCATAGATCCCTCGTACTACCATGCTTTGTGCCTGGAGTACTCAACCCAGATATCTACATGGCTTATTCCAACATCCTTTTCAGTCTTGGCCTAAATGTCACTTTCTCAATTAAGCCCAATTTAAGTGATTTAAAACTGTTACCTGCCCTATACCACAGCAATTTTTATCTTTTTTCCCCCTTCTATATTTTTCCATACCCCTTTTACCTTATAATATAGGATAAAACTTACTTATATATTTTGTTTACTAAACTAGTGTTTGTCTTTGGGCTCATTGCCCTATCCCTGCCCTTATTCCCTTAAATGGCAGAAGTCTAGAAACCTACAATCTGTATTTACCATATTTCGTTATCACCCAATTTCTGGATACATTTTGTCATTGAGAGAATGCATAAGGAAATTGGAGACAGAAGGATAAGAGAAGCCATTTTATTTTGTGTCTAGCCACACGTTGTGTAGGAACAGCAGCCATAGCAATTGTTGTAGTTCCAGTGTACCTGCACAGTTAGCGTGACTCCAACAGAGGCACAACAGTGGCAAGAGCAGCGTTGGTGGAGTAGCACTCTTGGAATTTATGTTAGGGGCAACAATGCTGGTGGATTTTGTGCTTGAGCACCTGCTGTGTTAGTAAGTGTAGAGGCCCTTAGCTTCTTGCAAAGCAGTAGTGGCAGAAGTTCCAACAAAAGTGGCAGCAACAGGGGGCTCGAGCAACCTTAATGTACAGCTACATGGTACATTTGCTGTGGGCAACAACAGCTTTCTTTTTGCTCTTGTATTTCCTGGGATGGTTGTTCCTCATCTCTGAGTAAATTCCCTCTTTCTCTTTTAATCACTGAAGTAATTCTCCAAACTTTTTACAACCAAATCCTTTTAATAATTTTTTTCTGTTGGAAATATATATATTAGTGGCTCCTATTTTCCTGAATGGGCCCTTGCTGACATGGGACATTCAAGACTGCTGCCTGAGCATGAGTCCAGAGATACTTGTTGCCATTGTTGTTGCTGCCACATGAGGCACTTCCATAGACAAGGTAAAGGGGCTTTTCTGCCCTCTGCCTTCCAATCCTCCACCAATGTCCCCCATTCATAGTACCTAGCCAGATGTCAGCTGACAACACACTAAAGGAAATGCTGGATTCTAGTTAACTGTGTTTTTGAAAGGACAGAGATGGAGCAAAGACAATAACTTGCACATATATTCTTCCCAAAAGAAAAAGAAAATTCAATGATTAAAGTGATTTTGGCAGTTTTTCCCTATTGTTATTTTTAGCATTAGAACCGAATCTGACAATATTCATTCAGGACATTTTTGTCTAATCGATTATCATGAAGAAATTTTATATGAAGAAATTGATTCATCAAGGGCTTTAAAAATTACTGGAATAAGAAGACAAGAAGACAGAATTCAAATTTAGGTCCAGTTGACCTAAAATTGCACAAATTTTTATTTGTATAGAACTACTATCCTAAAGTTCTACTGCTGATAAGTCAGAGTGGTGGATTAGTAGATTTGAAAAAAGAGCCCTTGAACGAGAGTTAATAAATCTAGATTCTAGATTGTGCTCTTTTCTCCCTTGTTCACGTGACCTCACTTTACCTTTCTGGATCTTGATTGTTGAGTCAACAGATTTTTATTAAGTGCCTTGCTTGTGTCGTATTACAGAGGTTTGGTAATATATGGCATAAGTTCATCTTTTCTGATGGCACATTAAGCCCTGTTGATTCAAAATTTATTCCAGATTTCCCAGTAACTCCCTGCCATGATCCCATCCAAGCTACCAGTATCTTCCCTTGGGTTACCACAATAGCTTCCTAACTCATTACTCTGCTGCTAATCTCATTTCTTCCTAATAGGCTTCCACAAAGTAGCCAGAGTAGGAGATAATTTTTAATGCAAATGTGATAATAGTACTCTCATGCAAAAAAAATACTTTTTTTCTCCTCCTAGCACACCATACATAGTTACTAGAAGGCAATCAATTTCTTTTTTTTTCTTCCCAAGACTTTTCAAGTACTATTTTTCCCTTCCACTTCACGTACTCTTACTCCCTGCCTTTGCCCAGGATAGCCATACTTGTAGTTTAAATATCTGAATAAGATCCACCCAGTTACACAGTCCTCTTCATTTATAGCACTTCTCTGCATATTTACAGGTGTGTTTTATAATGCTCTGTTTAATCTCTTTATTTCCTAACAGAATGGAAGTTTCATAAGAGAAGGAAAAGTATGTTTTGTGCATAACTAGATCTCCTATATATAGCCCAGATAGTAGATAAACATGTGAGTGAGTGAATGATTAGGAAGTCATCGAAGGATTTTAGGTAGATAAAGTGGCATGATCTGATGTTCAGTCTTTTTAGAATTTATCTCTGAATTTTAGTTTCTCCAATGTAAAATGAGGATTAGATTATATATCCCTGCCATTTCCACATTCTTTGATTTTGTTCCAAATCTGAAGCAGAATTCTTAAAATTCACTTACTATGCCTTGCCTATGGGTTAAAGATTGATATTAAAGCTATCTTATTACAAAAAACAAAAATGGACATGGACTTGCTTAGTACTTCATGGCAAATAAGCTAACATCTGTATCACTGAACATTGGATTATGGATGCAAAGTCACAGGCTAAATAAATATAATTTTGTTGATTTCCAAAATGGACTTTTTACCCCTTTGGGATTCCTTTGAGTCAGAATGATTGGCAAGCTTAGAGAGATATCCCAAACTCTTTAAAAATGCCCTTGAGTGTGGGCCCACACATACTTGATTTACATGACTAGAACCCTTTGCATTTTTGTTTAATCTCATTAGCATGAGGACATAAAAAATCCATGATTTGTACGTGTCTGGAGATAAATTTAACTACCTAGATTAGATAACATTTTCAAAGGATGTTAGATTTGGAAGAAAAGTGGAAGCCATCCAGCCAAAGTCTATGCATTTGTTGACTAAGCAAACTATTGTCTATCATACATCAAACATTGTGGTAGGGCCTATGCACACAGGGGTATGCTACATAGGGAAACTGAGGGAAAAAATAACCTTTATAGGATGACATTTGGCTGATGAGGAGAGTTAAGAACACAAATTGTGAGAGTCAAATTTTAATCCTTTTCCCATCCTTGATAGCAAGGATGGGTGACCCATGGCCTATCACAAAAATCTGGCCAGCTTCCTCTTTGTAAAAAAAGGTTTTATTGGAATATGGCATGACTATTTGTGTATATATTGCCTGTAGGTGCATTCATGCTACAATGAAAGAGTTGTAACAGAGACATGGCCTGTGAAACCAAAAATATTCACTATCTTACCCTCTCTAGAAAGCTTGCTAACTCTTCTACTACAGCACTACTATACATGGACTATTTCTAGAAATGATTTTCAGGGGAGCTTGGGTGGCTCAGTTGGTTAAGTGTCTGAATCTTGACGTCAGCTCAGGTCATGATCTCAGGGTTTTGGGATTGGATCCTGTGTTGGGCTCCACACTCAGCGGGGAGTCTGCTAGAGATTCTCTTTCTCTCTCCCTCTGCCCTTCTCCTCAGTCATGTGCTCTCTCACACACACACACTCTCTCTCTCTCTTTCAAATAAATAAATAAATAAATAAATAAATAAATAAATAAATAAATAAATAAATCTTTAAAAACATTTTAAAAAATAAAAATGATTTTCAGGTGGTAAGCTTGGGAGTAGTGAGAAGTGTTACTTTTTCTTTTCAAACTGAAATTTCCATAAGTCATTTTCTTTATTGTCTACCAAAAGTGATTTTTTTAAAAACACTGTTGGAATTGAGATGGGTAAAGGGGTTGGTCAGAACAAGCTTAGGTAATTTAAGAGATTCCTTCCACAAATATAGGAACTATGCCTGTTGGAAGGATTACTCGACCTCATATTATGCTAATGTGACTTGGCATCTGCTTTTGATTTCAATTCCATTTGAATCATGTAATAATGAGGCAGGCTTTTTTTTTAAAAGATTTTATTTATTTATTTGAGAGAAAGAGAGAACAAGTGATGGGGATGTGGAGAGAGAGAAAGAGGGAGAGAGAGAGAGAGAGAGAGAGAGAGAGAGGAGAAGCAGACTACCTGCTGAACAGGAAGCCCCATGTGGGACTCAATCCTAGGATCTGGAGATCATGAGCTGAACCAAAGGCAGATGCTTAACTGACTGAGCCACCCAGATGCCCCTGAAGGAGTTTTATTTCTAATTTCTGACTATAGAGCATAGATGACCTAAGCTTCACCTGTTGCATTCTGACATCATCACCACATTTCACTGAAACCACACTTCGCACAGCTGTTCTCCCAGCCTAGGACTGAACTCCATGGGGACACTGAGGCAGGGCTGGTCCTGGATGATGAGGGGTCTTTAATGGGCAATTTTTGCTCAAGGATTCCTGACAGCCTTGTTGAATTTTCCTTATAATTCATACTTCTACTTTTTTTTTCTGGCAGATTTATTGAAGTATAATTGACAAAAGTATAAGATATATAAAGTATATTGTGATGGTTTGATATAATATATGCATTATAAAAGAATTTCTCCCACTTAGTTAATCAACACATCCATCACTATGTATATTCAATGAGGACAATCAAGTTCTACTCTCAGCAAATCTTAATTATACAATATAATGCTATCAACTGTAGTCACCATGTTATACATTAGATCCTCAGACCCACCTAACCTTCCTTCCTTCCCTCTCCCTTTCATTTGGGGTGGTAAGAATTGTGCAGGATATCTCTTTCAAAATAAGAAAAAAAGTTACTGCATCTTATGTGCCATATGACAAAGAAGGAAGCACAACACATGGTAGGTCCCCTTGGATTCCAGGGACAAAATATAATGTTTGGAAATATGACTCTGGTCCATATACTAAATAATATATAATTTGCCCGCCTTGAGCCAGGCCTGGAGCAGGAAAAGGTTCTGCAGCAGATCTAGTCCACAGTACAGTCAGCCCTGCTACTTGTGCCAAATGACTCAGTAGACTCTCTGGTATTTGAAGTGTTAGTGGCAGAAAAACAAGGAGTGTGGAGCTTAGAGCCAATTCCAGTTAGAGAATTGCAGCACAGGCCCCTTGGATTCTGAAGCAAGACTACCCTAACAGCAGCAGAGAATTATAAACCCATTGAAAGAAAATAGTACTTAGTACGTTACTGGTTCCTGGTAGGGAAAGGATGTCTGTGTTACCAAGTTACCATGAATATGGACTAGGCATTATGAGCTGGGTTCTCAGGCATCCACCAAATAGAAGTCAGATGGTCCCAGCAGTAGTCATTATAAATTAGATATGGTATATCTGGAATTGAACCTGAGCAGGAACAGGGACATGATAAACTGCATACATATGTAGTCCAAACTTCTATGTCAGGCAACTCAGCTTTACCAGTGAGCCTTCTCTCACTTGCTTGTATGGATATATGGGGAATTCTGAATGGGAGGAAAACACTCAAGCTTGGATTACAGGTGAATTCTTTGTTTTGAGGTGCACAGCAAAAATAGAGGTGCCATATTATAGTCATATTCAGGGTACCCCTGAAAGATAATTGAGAAGAAAAATATTCCCAAAGCATGTTGCTGAGCAAAGAACCTGTTATACCTTTTATGTGGAAGTATGATCCAATGAATGACTGTATGTAGATCCCTGGGCCAATGACCTAGCTGTCTTGTCAAGAATACTGAAAAACAGAGATCTAGGGTATAGGAATGCATATAAAGGGGTGGACACAAAATGTAAATATTTTTTGCATGACTTGTTAACATCCAACAGCCAGCACTAAAGAAGCACTGAACAACCAAGTAGACAAAGTTACCTTGCCAACTGAATTAGTCCGCCTTTGTCATTGATCACCCCAGAGCTGGCACAGAGCGCACATGAACAAAGCGGCCTTGGTGGCAGAGATGAAGTCTACACATGGGCTTAATGGCATCAACCCCCAACTTATACTTACCAAGGCCAACCCAGCTATAACTGCCTCTGAAAATCCAATGTGTCAGCAAGAGACCAACGCCCATCCCTTCATATGGCACTCTTCCTAGGAAACCAAGTGGCCACCGATAGCAGGTTGACTTTATCGGACACCTTCCACATTAGAAGAAACAGCAGTTTGCCCTACAAGGAAAGATATCTATTTCAGGCATGGATGTATATTTTCTCTGTGTCACACCTCAGCTCACTCCGATGTCCCTGACAGCGTTATGTGGCCACATGCCCTCAGGGCAGTGGGTCTTCCTTATTGCTCCCACTGCTCCTTCCACATAGGCCAACTACACATAAGGTATTTTGAGATTATTTCCCCCAAACAATAATCATGTATCATTAATAATTGTGATATGCCTTGTTTCATTGAATCCACTAAGTAAATCTTTAAGCCAGGTCCTGATGGTATTCCTATTTCAGAGTGGAGGAAACCAAGGCTGTGAGAGTCTAACCATTTGCCCAAGATCATTGGCTGGAGAGTGCTATATAGCGATACTTTCCATCCCCATAGTCTGGCTCCAAAGTCCATGTGCTCAACCAATGTGACAATGGTCTCTATTATAAGTGTTAATGTATACATTTCTGTCCTATGTGAAGCTTTTAGCTCATTGTCGCTAGCTAGGACAGCATTCAGCACATGGTACTCCCAGCAGGGTTATTAAATTTATAGAGAGAGAGGGGAAAGTGAATTTGGGCAGTGGCAGGAGACGTCTGGACTTTTGGAGAAACTGAAAAAGTTATGATACCATGACATAAATTTTAGCTTTTAATTCACTGAAGAAACACACAACATATTACCTAGTATTATAATTCCCTTCTTTCCTACTTCTTTATAAGTTGGTGTTCCAGTTATCTATTGCTGACTAACAAATTACCCCCAACTAAGTGATTTTAAATACTTTATTAAATCTTCTATTTTGTGGCCCAGGAATTCTGGGGGCTTAGCTGAGCAGTATTTCTGTTCCACATGGCATTAACTGAGGTCATTTGATAGTATGTAACTGGCAAATGACTGGATTTGAGTTCCTTAGACAGCTTCATTCACATGCCTTGTACCTTGGTGGCAATGTCTGACAGGCTAGGAATTGTTGGGACAATTAATAAACGCAGCACATGTGGCCTTACCACCATGGTGATGTCTGGATGACTGATCTTCATGGTAACTCAGGGATCCCAGAGAAACATTCTAGGAAGCCGACTTGTAAGACTTCTTATAACCTAGACTTGCAAGTCCCAGAGTGACTCCCCCCTCCCACCAAATTTATTGGCCAGACAAGTCACTAAGGTCAATCTAGGTTCAAGGGGAAAGGTGGGGGAAGGAGATGTTGAGGGGTGGTCTAGATCTGTAAAGTCAGGCAAACCACTTAAACCCCTTGAGTTTTAATCTTCTTATCTGTAAATAAGGGACAATATACTTGCCCAAAGTTCAAAAATTCTTATAAGGCTCCAAAATTATTATTAATGCATGGGAAAATCTTATAAATTATAAACTAGCTTTTATAAAAGTAACCTTTATTGGCGTAGCTATTGAGTCAAGAAATTGCACAAAGTGGGATATAACATAATTATGCCAAATAATCTAATACATGATATTGTGACTGCCTTAAACTAGCATAAATCAAAGTCATGTTGTTTCAGAGGAGAGAAAGATTATATCTAGTTGCAATAGCAGGAAATACTTTTTATTATTCTTCAATTATTCCACTATCTCAACTATGCAGGGACTTAACAGGTGGTATTATACTAAAGTTCAGTGAAGTCAGAAAAATCTCTTTACCCCAGCCATAACTGGAATTTTCTGGAATGATGCTGCACTGGGCAATAATGATTTGGCTTCTGGAAATGCATCTGGGCAGTTCAGCACTGTTATTAGATTTTCTCTGTGTCTTTAATGCTAATAATAGGACCTGCAAAAAAATCTGATGAAGAAAGCTAAGGCATGCAAGATTTCATCATAGCGGGCTGCACCCATGGCCTCTGGAAATTTTCATCCTGTGGTTGGAGCCCTGGGTGCCTATCTAGAAATCAAGAGCCCCAGAGCCTCAGTCATCAACCCAGCTCCACATGGCAAAAGAGCATGTCTCCTGCATTAAATACACCTTGCTGCAGTGAATTGACTCAGATGTGGTATTTTAATTGGCATTAAACAGAATTATTATTTAATTAAAGCAGAGACTAATTAATTTTCTGAGTCATTGCTTGTGCAAAAGATGCTATATTCCAGTCAAAACCAATTTAATTGAACAACATCAAATACTCAATTTGGTGCCTTCGGGAGGTCTATTTTGTTCCTTTTATTTTTTTTATTTAAATGGATACTTTTATCAGGAGTAATTTAAGATACGATATTTAGATTCATTAAATGCCATACAGGAAAGGGAATTTACAGAACTTCTATAGCTTGGAAGATTTTTAGGTGATAAAACTGAAACCCAAAGAGTAAAAAGCAGTTATCCAAAATCACACGTCTAGTTAGGGCCAGGCCAGTGCTGGGATCAATGGCTCCTGACTCTCATTCTAGTACTCATTCTACTATATTTGGAACCATGAGCTTTCTGTGAGGGGACCTATGGCATGCTGGCACTAGAATCAACCTTACAGATTACCCTTCTACTACCCCATTTTATCCTGGGGGAAACTGAGGACCAGAGAAGGAAAAGACTTGCAAAGATGGTCTCCTTCCTTTGTTGAGCATCCTCTTGGCACTTAGGTGCATGCAACTTGTATCTTGCCACATAATCGGAACCTACCTATAAAATTGGCTTTTTGCATGCAGTTTTCCGTAATTAGTTTTGAAACCTCTCAAGAGGAAGGTCTTTGTTGTCTTCTACTCATATTGAATCAGTTTAAGCACTGAGTATGTGCCCACCTCTCAATACAGGCTGATTATAGGCTCAGTATGATGACTCCTGAAAGCCCCGAATACAACGGAATAGCAAGGAGTAGAGACCTAGAACATGATAGCTACTTATTCCGTCTGGAATAGTCAAAGAATCTCTTTAGTAAGAAGGAGAATTTGAATCCAGACTCTTGCAATCACTGACTTTCTGGCATTCTGAGCCTCAGTTTGCTCATCTGGAAATGGTCTTTTTAGTATCTCCTTCACACGTTGTTGCAAGAACAAAATGAGGCCGATAAATGAGCCACTTGCATTATGCCTCACAAATAGAAGGGGCCCAAACAATAAATCCTACTTTTCATATTTGCCCCCAGTGCGCCCACATCAAAATGCAACCTCTCTTATTATTACAGGGCAAGGACCCTGACACTCCCAATGAAGATGTCATTCTTTGCAACTTTGCTGAATATGCTGGACAAGTAGTAAGAGCCATGCTCAGTGCTTCTGTTCTGTCACCCTTGTTGCCTGAAATTTTCTCATCATTATGCAGTTTTCTGAGCTTTTTAAAGAGAGAATGGTTCCTGCAAAACTCCTGCTTGTCTCAATCCTAGTTCAGATTGCCATTTTCCCAACTAAACTAAGACAGGCAAGAAGCTAAGGGTGATCTGCTGCCGAAAGCTTGTGGGCATACTTCTACCTTTGGCACAGAGGAAGGAAGGGCAGTGTGCTCCTGGGAAGGCCAGGGTGGAGCTGGAAGTCTGATCTTATGTCATGAATTCAGCTGGAGTGAAGAAACCCATCCGCGCCTAAAATGGTTGCTGTCATGAGGTACACCCTCAGCGGTGAGTTATCTGTGCTGCACAATCCGCAGCCATGCCCTGGGGAAGGAAGGGTTGTTGCCAAGTTCCCCCTCCAGGAGCACGTGCTTGCTCTTCTGGACCATGTATCAGGGCCCGTGTGGGCGGCCGGGTGCATGATGAAGGAAGGTAGGTGAAATCTGTCAGCAGCTGTTGCATAAAGAGTTTTATGGGTTTTCCTATACCCAGACCTCCCAAATTTGGGGTTACTGAATTGCCTGGGCTTATTTCAGTGATCATTCTGGATCCTTTGGTGTAGGCCAAGGGCTTAGGGGACATCACAAGCCCCCCCAAGGGACAGAGCCCTTCATGGACTGTAGGGACAACTCCATAAGGAAACATGACTCTTCCTCAAAAGGCCTGAGGGTAATTGCACAATCCAGGGTATTGGGGGGTGGAGAGAGAGCTGTGGATCAATCTGGAAACAAGCAAGGGCAAAACTAGAACAAAGAAAGAACTCCCCTGGAGAAGAGTTTAACTCCTCAGACACCAGCTTTGAGAACAAGGGAGAAACCCAACTTATTCTTACAGGAGGGAACCATAAATCTTGATGTCTTGGAGCATCTGTACCAGGAAGGATTCCTACACATAAGGATTCCTGTTTCCTGTGAGGGTGAGGCAGCCCTGGCTGTTCTTTGGCCTCTCTGATCTAGAGTGAGACCTCATTCTTCTCCAACACCCACACTAAAGGGAAGCATTAAGACTTTCCCAAGAGCAGAAACCAAGAAAGGCCCACTTGTGCAGCAAAACAAAGTAGAAAACCTGGGGGTTTGGAAATAAGGAAGAATGACTTTTGCAAATCACTTCCTCTCTAACTAGCAAATGACTGAGGGAAGCAACAGTCTTTAGCCTCCATTTTCTCAGCTGTAAGTGGTAGAGACTAATGTCCACCACAGTGTGTTGTGAGGAGCAAAATAGACCAGACATATAAACATGCACTCTATAAAACATTGCTAATAAAAGAGGTCACTCTCTCCTCCTTAGTCAATATCTTTTTTACTTTACACAGTGTTTCTAAATATTGAATGATGATTGAGTCAAAGGAATGCAGAAGGAAGAGATATCTAACTCATGAAAAACAAACACAAAAACATCTTCCCCCAAGGAATGCTTAAATTCCCTTTCCTCTGGGGCAAAAGAAATGTTGAGTGGAAATAACAACATCAGGTTTTCCCTTTCGAGATACATACGTTCTGCATACATTATCTCATTTGATTCTCACAAAAAAACCCTTTTGAATGGGCGCACCCATTCCCATTTGACAGATGAAGAAACTGAACCTCAAAGAGGTTCAATGACGTCCCCAAGTTTGTAGTCAGCAAGTGATTCAGAAGCTCTGATGCCTAACCCCAAGCACTTGCCCTGTGCTGCCTTCAGCAGTCCATGGATCCTTTGAAATGACAAAGCAAACATATACAATGCAGTGTTCCAAGAAATTACAAAGGAGCAGAGAGAAGAGGATGGGTTTGAGCAGTCTTTCTTCAAGAAGTTTGAGGTGAGTTTTGAAGAGTATGTAAGATTGGGGCCAATGCAAAAAACTGGGACTATATTCCAGACCTGGAAAAAAAGAATAAACAAGGTCTCCAAAGCACTAAGATGCAGAGTACCTTCAATGGACTCTGTCTGAATGTGTGCTTACTATCTCAATTCCTGAAGGAACTTTCCTGATGGCTTTCGAAGCCTTCAGTCCTTTCCCTAGTTCTGTGAGGTAGGAAATGGTGCATCACACTGAGAACGGCAAACTATAGGTTCTCAGAGACCAGTGAGGAGATGGCTTATGATCAATCCATGCTACTTAGATGATCTAAGGACTTGTGAAGAGCCCCTGCAGAGGTCGCCTTGAGAAGCCTTGGGGAGAAGAGAGGCCCCATCCCTACTGCAGCTCAAATGCATTTAAAAATTTTAAACTTAATGATATATGTTTTAAATTTGAAAACCACTGAGCTAAGTATAAATCCATGTCTTTCGCTGAAGGAAAAACAAGCCCAGAGAAGGAAAGTCATTCGCCTCAAGTCACAAAACTCTTCGATGGAAAACGTAAATGAGGACTCTAGTCAAGGACACTTTCTCCTCCTCAGGTGAGCCATAAGACGACAGCACATCCAAAACTTAAGGTACCATCTTATTCTGAGGTCAAGTTTTATATTTTAAGGACCTACTGAATTGAATTGTTTGCCAGATGCCTGAACTGACCCAAAAGCCTCCCCAACAATAGACTCTAAGTTTCAAATTTTCCACTGTCTGAGATATCTTATTATATTGGTAGATAGCTCCTACCAATCATTAGGTGGTTTCTTATACTGAACTTTCCTTTTGGCTTCCTGAGACTTTCTCCTCTCTGTACTTGCTCTAATTCCTCTTTGCCAGAAGAGCCATTCACATTTCTTCATGCACTCTTTCGGATCCAACTTGAATATCTTCAAAAGCCTTCATTTCGTTTTCTTAAGGCATAACTTTGTTCTCTTACCAACTAATCAAATTTGTCCTGAGATTTTCCAGGATATTTACTTTCCTTGGAAGTCATGGTAGCCCGAACTGTATGTACCCTTTGTAGGATCTGACCACAGCACACTCTACTCTATTTGGACACATCCTGCCACAGATGGGGCCAGCATTTATACTATTTCTCATATAATCACATCATTCTGGTAAGGAAAAAAAGAAAAGCCCTAAACCTTTCACCTATGTCTGTGCTAATCACATTACTCTCCCTTTGTGCTTTTCCATTTCTACGTGTGACCTAAAGGCAGAAAGCAGTTCATTTGTCCCTTTTAATTTTCGAACTTTTCAAAAAAGATTTTATATATTTATTCATGAGAGGCAGAGATATAGGCAGAGGGGAAAGCAGGCTCTGCATGGGGAGCCCAATGTGAGAGACTCGATCCCAGGACCCTAGGATCACGCCGTGAGCCAAAGGCAGATGCTCAACTGCTGAGCCACCCCAGCGTCCCAGTTTTGAACTATTAGATGTGGCTTGTTTTCCTACCTAGAAGATGCTTTTTGTGCCCTGAATGTGTCATTCTGGATACCATCCTTTGTTTATCACTGAGTTTATCCTTAGTCACTTTGTGACTTTGCCAGTTTATCTCTTCTCTTTCGACTCATCAGTGAGCTTGCAGCAGGACTTTTATTTTGTGCTTTTTTTTTTTTTTTTTAGACAATTGGCAACAAAAGGAATTTATGGAGATTGGAATAAAAAAGGGAAATGTGAAATCAAGATATCCCCCTGCCAAAATAGGGCACCTGCCAACTGCTGCTTGCTTTTTGATGTTTTTGCTGCATCAAACTAACTTACCAACTCATTTAAGATAGGAGGGCCTAAAGGTTTCTCTTCTTTCCTGTTACATTTAGTCCACCTGCAATAATAATAATAATAATAATGTTGTGACCCCTTTCTCATCCCTGTCAGTAACATTTCCTCTCTTAAACAGTTTTGTAGCTCAAGTTCCTTTCTTGGGAGAAAATTTCAAGGACCATCATTTTAGGAAATTCGTTTGCTGTCTTAAAATATTTTAAGGGATAGCAAGGGAAAGGATTAAAATATGGCCCTAAGAGGTAGGATCAAGGTTATTTCTGGGTAGAAATTGGAGTGATGCATATTTTTTTTTCTCTAACACAGAGAAAAGAACTCTGTTAGAGTCTAGAGTCAATGATACTACGTCTAAATAGAGCTGGTTGCCTGGGAAGAGGTGAGTTCCATATGAAACAGCAAACTCATGCAAGAGCTGGGTTTTACTTCAAAAGGGGTGTGGAGGATTCGGCATCAAAAAGAACACTTATAACATTTCTTATCAAGTCCTTGTCAATCTGGGATTCCAGAACTCTGTAAGGGCAGAACAGCTGAGAAGAAGAGAGAATACCTTTATGTATATTAGCATCAGTGAAAACATGCTTGCTAACCTTAAAGCCCCTACCTTGACAGTAGGAAAATTCGAAACTCCAGAACAGTGCCTGGTGTATTCTCTCTGAAGAGTTGCAGGCAAAATACCCAGTGTTGCAGTACCAGCAGGACTATTCCAGTAATAGCAAATAATGTACTTAGATTTCCTCTTTCCACCATTCCCAATGCCTGGGGCTGGTTGGAGGGCAGAGAAGCCAGAGCGGGAGAAAACTAGGCTTTACAGTTCACAACGCTTCATGTTGGCTTGCTCATTTTCCAATAGTTTAGGGCTACAGAATTTTTCTCTTACACATTATGTGAAATGAGTGGACAAGACAAGGTTATCACCAAAACTCAGGGACAAGGGCTGATGGAAGCTACATTTTGATACACGTTTCCATGATCACAGAGGCAAGGAAAAAAAGAGCATGGTGAATCATGTCCTGACTCTTGAAACCTCTATCCAGATTCTGGGAAGATAGCAGTAGTATCATGCTGCTTAGTTTTGTAATTCTCTCCTTTTCTTCCTGAAGGGATTACTAAACATCGCAGAGAGAACATCTTTTATATTTCAAGAGAAATATTATCAACAAAATCTGTTTTCTTTTGTGACTCAGAACCATAAGACAGCAACAGCCAGAATTTACGTTTTTAATGCTCACAACTCTTGGAGAGAGGCAGTTCATTTTCTCTGTACATTTTCAGTGATGGATTTTGACTACTAGAAAGTTTTATCTGGAAGGATTCTTAGAGATCATCAGTCTTATTTGCAAGTGTGGGATTTGAGGCTCAGCATAGGAAGAGCCTGGGAGTTAACACTGGAGCCTTTGTGACGTAGAACATGTGATGATGCCCTTTCTGGTGCTCTTTGTAAAACATTCATCATCCATGCCCAGCACTATTGGCAGGTGTAGTTATAGAAAGCATCCTACCTAATGTGAGATGGAACTGAGATCCATCAGGCAAGCCACAGGTATGAGTAGGTACTCACAGGACCTCCTTTTATCATTTGATATTATCGGTTGGGATAATCAGCTAAAGAACAGAAGGAGATATGAGTATTAAATGTGAAACAGAGATTGGAAAGAAAATAAAAAGCCAAAGAGGGAGGACGGGCTAAACAATACCACAGGACTACTGAGATCAATTCTATTGGCTGTGTGTGCCAGTGGTAGCTATGCACAACAATATTTTGCCATGTGCATACATGCAGCTTAATTGGAACATTGTCACTGAGCTGAATGACACATGGTAGCATGCTTTGCATGTTTATGAGCTTTTGCCAGTGCTGCCAACTTGATTATAAAGGAGCTTTGTTCCAAAGGCTTTGTTAATTGAGGTATCACTGTAATGTTACAGATGGCTTATAAAAGAATGTGATGAAATTGGAAAGCAGAATACTGAGATGCCTGGTTCATCACCCACGAAGCTCTCCAAATCCCACAGCTGGGGTCATTTAACTCCCATCTGTGAGGTGAGCACTGTCCTCAAGTGTGGGGCCAAAATCACTTTTTCATCTATTTATTTATTCATTCATGCATCCATTCATTCAACAAGGACAAATATACTTAAGTTAGAAACTCAGCTGCAGGGACGCCTGGGTGGCTCAGTGGTTGAGCCTCTGCCTTCGGCTCAGGGCATGGTCCCGGAGTTCCGGGATCGAGTCTACATTGGGCTCCCTGCATGGAGCCTGCTTCTCTTCCCACTACTTATGTCTCTGCCTCTGTGTCTCTCATGAATAAATAAATAAAATCTTAAAAAAAAAACTCAGCTGCATCCACTAGTAGGACCATCTTACAATGCATTAGAATAAGTTTGACCAGCTCCCTTCTATATAATCTGTTAGCAATATGTTGATATCTTGATGTTAGTCTGGCTACATATTCATTTCTGAGTTTATCAGACTAGTGTGAGATGTCTATCTATCTCTATATCTATCTATCTGTCTGGTGAAATTTCCTCAATGCCTCAATACCCCAATGCCTTTAGATACTATTCTTAAAAATCAAATGCATAATGAAGTAAATATGGATTTCCATTCATTATTTATATTTTATTGGAATTTCTATAATTATAAGAAGGTAAATATACAAAAACAAGATAGCAGGAGCTTATATTATTCTTTAGGTTTTGGTAAACATTTGGCCATTGTCATCTGTTGTCGATGCAAATATATATTTATTCTGTTATTATGTAATGGCATCATGTTGGCTTTTAATGTAGAAACTATTTCAGCATTTTAGATAAAACATATGTAGAAAGTCTCACATAAAATATTTTATTTAAAATTTTCCATACTATGAAAAGATATATTTTCTGTGTAAGTAGCAGATGTAGCAAAGTAGCATACTTTTTCTGGTAATGAGATTTATATATTTCATAATGTTTTCTTTTTTGCTTAGGCTACCTAGAAACTCAGATCCAGATATGATAATCACAGAACTGTATCAACCCTTCTGTTTTATGTATATTTACTTCATTTTTGCTCAATACTGAATTTTTCATTTATATCTAGTACACAAGTTTCACAAGGAGAGGGAGAAGTAGGCTCCTCACTGAGCAAGGAGCCTTATACAGGACTGTATCCCAGGACTCTGGGATCATGACCTCAGCTGGAGGCAGACACTTAAACTGAACCACTCAGGCTCCCCTCAAAATCTAATTAAAACTGAAAACAAATTAAATTATATATGGATTATGAAATAAACATCTGTTTACATTTTTAAGTTGCCTAGTAACTTTGGATTTCAGCCATGATAGAACAGTTTGTATTGTATTGAAAAATATACCTATCAAAAATATGTATATTTGATATTTATATATAAAAAAATATTAGAAGGAATTTAAGAGCAAATAATGCAGGTGTAACTTCACGGCTATGAATCCTGGAAGAAAAAGTGCAAAACTATTGATATAACATTTTCCCTGGGAGA
This sequence comes from Canis lupus dingo, assembly GCF_003254725.2. Taxonomy (NCBI): domain Eukaryota; kingdom Metazoa; phylum Chordata; class Mammalia; order Carnivora; family Canidae; genus Canis; species Canis lupus. The sequence goes on from NC_064276.1 coordinate 21,758,710, forward strand.
AGTTTCCAGTTTACACTGCAGGACATCTGGGGATGGGTGGTAGAGAGCTCCAGTGGAAAGCACTAGTCTTAACCTGTAGAGAAGTCACAGGCTGGTGTTTGTCATTACTAAATGACTAAGATTTAAGGTAAAACAAAACAAAACCAAACACACACACACACACAGAAGTGAAAGCCCTACAAGCAAACTCCAACATATAATATAAATATTTCATTGGAGTTATTAGCTAACTCTAAAACTGGGCATGAAATGCAAGACTAGAAATTCGGAAGAAAGAGTAGTGTGGAGATTGAAGATATGATCAGAGGTCTAAATAGCCATGAAGTGTTGGGAACACAGATATTGGTGCTCTAACCCTACCAAGATGGAGGAGCCTGGGTACTCAGGCTTTCAGTTGACTTGTCAGAGAGTACCACAGCTGAGAGAGATAATTAGGGACTAAGAGTAAGAGCTATCCCTTCAAAGTACGAGCAATCCTGAAACAGACCTGACCTAACAAAGTTCAAAACCAGTCATTGACAGGATGGAGATAATCTGCAGATATTATTGTCTACCTGCCTGAGGAATCTTAATCCTATATGGAGAAAGATAACTTTATTCAGGATCTCCAAAAGGTTTCCCTCAAAGCATCTAAAATTAAGTTAAAAATTATAAAACATGGTAAAAAGAGTATGAAATGACTAAAACCTTTGAGGAAAAGGTAGATAATTATATATGTTGTATACAAGCCATACTTTAGTTAACAGACAGTGACTTATAAATAACTAGGATTAATATAGAAGAAAATAGAAAAAATGATAAATAATTTCACCATAAATTTAAAATTCATAAGAAGTTAAATGGAATTTTAGAACTATAAAATTCTAGACTGAACTTATGAATTGAGTAGATGGAATTGGTAGCAGATTAGAAACAAATCGATAAAATACAATGAGCTGAATGACAGGTCAGCAGAGAATAACCAGATCTTAACACCAAAGGGAAAAAAAAGAATGAAACATAAAGGCATCTAAGAAACAAATAAGACACAAGTTTTAAAAACTTAACATATAATTGGAATATAGAAGGAGGAGAGAGAGACTAGAGAGAGAGAGGAAATCATAAGCAATGATGGAAGAAATTCTGGCTATTTTTCAAAGCAAATGAAAGATATAAAATTACAGATCAATAAACTCCATGTACTTCACACCAGATAGGGTCAAAGAAGACTATCTAATTTATACAGAATGAAAAGCAATGGTCATGGTACATAAGCAACACTATGAAGCATTGCATAACATCTTGACACCAGGATATGAGACTGACTAATAAACAGCCGTGGCAATACCACCGGTAACCATGTCCAGGTAAATCTTGTCTGGTGAGGACCAGAGGGCTGGACCTAAACTAGAATTCCAGGGGCTGTGGTGGGTGTTGGTCCAGCCTGGCCTGTGGTGTGAGATGTATAAAGTCAAAAAAATCTGAAAGACCATATGTAGGCATAAGGCATCCATCTGAATAGTCTGGAAGAGGCAGAAACCAGACTCATAGAGCTTCTTGCATCTGTGGCAAGGAACCTGGAAGTCTCAAGCTGAGTTAACTCTTGGGAGACAACAAGTAGAAAGTAGATGTGGAAGAGAGTTCCCTATGTTTTGAGCCATAACTGCTAAGGTTTTGCATGAATTACCACAACCTGGACCGTATCAAAGCAGAAATGTAGAGCTCAAACAGGTTTGGATAATTCCCAAGCATACCTCTGAGTCCTTCTAGCTTTCTGACCTTCTTTTAGCTTTCTCATCTCCAAACTCTGAAATTATTTCAACATTATATTCACCTCCCCAGGTGACTTTTGACAATTTTGGGAGGGCCAATTTCCTGCTGCTACTAACCACATCACTGCCTCACCCTCACAACCTGTATCCATCTGGGCATGGAAAGGTAATCTATAACATTGGATTTCAGACTCTATGAACTCTCTGGACCCATCAGTTCCCATTATTTACCAGGGCATTGGACTTACAACCACAGCCTGATTCCTGTTCTGCTCCACCTCTATCCTGCTTTTGAAATTAGAGTACTCTGAGAAAATAATGAATTAATAATCTTTCTTTCAGAAGTTGAAGATCGCCCAAAGTGAATAATGATAGGAAATGAACATGTTTGATAGCAACAGCAGCAGGAGCAGTAGTAGTGACAGTAATGTTCAATGAAGTCAGGCAACTTCTTCTTTATGAGCTGTTTTTGGGGCTGCAGATTAAGGAGTTTACCAAAACCAACCTATAAAGGTTCTGTGCTGTTAATCCATATTTTTATAGTTCCTTCAGGAGAATTTCCTTTCTCTTGAGGCACAGAGCAAGTCCCCATGTCAAACTCTTTGGTAGATGGCTTGGTCATTGTCTGTATTGAATCTGAAAATTGTTTATTCAATTTTGTACTTCATTTGTTCTTTCCTCTGTTTTTTGAATGCAACTCATTATTAAATCACTTTTACATCATTCCTATACATAAGCATTCTGATACCTTTTATGTTACTGTCATTGAATTTTTCCTACTTCACAAACAAATGAATGAGATATCATTTCATAACTGAGAAGTAGTAGCATGTTGAAGAGTTGAAAACAATTCACCTGGAATTGTAAGATCCTGTTTGAGAATTACATTTGTTATTTACTTTTGCATTGGAGGAAGTGCTCAGAGAATCCCAACTCCTGGAAGAGTTTGACAATATTTGTTTAATTAAATAAATGTAAATAATCTATTTAGCACTACTGGAGAAGGTGGTAGAACAATGGTCCTGGGTTCTAATCCTAATTCTACCTCTAAATTGCCATGTGATTTCAAATAATGCATCTAACCTCTCTACACTTCAGTAATTTCATCTTGTAAAATGAGGAGGTTAAGTGGGTTAAAAGTCACTACATGTCAGATACTATTCTAAACACTTTATATGTATAATTCTTTAATTATTGCCATGATCCCAGGATGCAGGCAGTTCTGGGAAATATAGTACTGAGAACACCAAAGGACATAAAGTTTAACTAATTTGCTGAAAGTCTGACAGCTAGTAAGTAGCACAGATAGGGGGTAAATCAAGCAGTCCCTCTCCTAAATCCATTCTCTTAGTAATCACACTCTACTGCCTCTTTATACTGCTCCCCACTGCTCTGGATGTTCTCTAAAGCCTTTATTCTAATTAATATCAGATCTAGGACTAATAAAACTCCTGACTATCAGCATTGTACTAACTGAATAAACTTGCCTTTTAGGGACTCTCCGAAGGTAAATCCAATAATTGCTGAAAAAAACACATCTGCAGAATCTGGCAATTTCATATTAGTACTAAATCTTCCTATTGGCTTTGACTAAGTACTTTTGAGGTCACCACAAATAAATTTTGGAGATCAGCACATATATAAATTCAAATGTCCATTAGGAAGCATGCATACCATCTGATGCAGCTGTCTTTGCTATATAGAGAACCTAACTGAATCTCTAATCAGTATAACATGTGCTGAATTTTAGTGTTCTGCTTCTATTACTTTGTGAGTTGAGATTTGCACTAGATGTTTGGTAAAAAGCTTACACTTCATTTTCTGTCTAGAAAGTCGGTGCTTATTTTTGGTTTCATGGTTGATGTTTTAAACTCTTCTTCAGTTCAGGTTTGGGATGTGTGTGTGTGTGTTTTAATGACTTTGCTCTTGGATTTGAACTGCAGTCTTGTGAATATCTGCAATTTGTGCTTGGTGAGAGGGAAACAGGGAGTTTCTAAGTTGTTTCTTTTTAGCACCCTTGAAAAAGCCATTGTGCTCATTTCCTTTTCTTGAGAAATGCTCAAATCTAGCTTTCAGAAAGCATCTTCTCATATGCTTCACATATCCAGTTGGAGTGAACTTGGATGCCAAGGACCTATTACTTTCCTGGAACCCAGCTTTGGGACTATTGTGTATCATGTTGAGCCTTGCTGGATACCCAAGCTCCTAACCTGATGATTGCTTTTAAAACCATGAAAACTCTTCAAAAATTCTGAGTTTACCACCTTGACCATACTGTTTTTAGAATATTGAAAGAGTCATAAGAGAAAGTTTAGTTGAACTTAGCTTTTCCTCATTCATGAGTAGTGTTCATATACACATTATTCAAATCCAATGATAAAGAGGTCATTGAGCTCCAAATTGTGTTATTTTTCTGAGACTGCATAGATCTATTTCCCATTTTCAGAGATTCTAGTGAGTGGTTAATACCTGACCTGAGAGAAGCAGGGGAAGCTCTGATTTGTAGTGTTTGCTGATTTTGTACTCCCACCATGGCCAATTTCAAGCTATGGTCGTGAGTGATTGGTCAGAAAGAGTCCTATACAATCTGCTCTTGTGATTCCCAGTGAGCTGGCTTCAGCACAATTCAGTCATCCCAGTGGGAATTTAAGTACCATTTTCAAATGATACATGATAGTGATGAGTGGGAAAGAGTGGTAAATGATACAGACAGATGTGATTTCAAGCCTTATTCAGCCACTGATAAACTGTGTTGCCTCAAAGAAAATCTTTAGGAGCATTTGGGTGGCATAGTTGGTTAAGGCTCTGACTCTTGATTTCAGCTCAGGTCATGATCTCAGGGTCATGAGATGGAGCCCCTCATCAGGCTCTGAGCTCTGCTCGGAGTCTGCTCATCCCTCCCCTCTGCTACTCCCCACCCCCTCTCTAATTAATTAATTAATTATTTTTTAAAAAACTCCCTCTTCCACTTCCCCCTTCCACTGCCCCTCCCCCTCAAATAAATAAATCTTTAAAAACAACAACAACAACAACAACAACAAAACAGATAAACTCTTGAAATCTCTCCTCTCCATTGGAAAAAAAAAATGAGGACAACAGCTTTCTGGTAGGATTCTCCAAAGGAGTTTGAGATATTTGAAATGGTAGCATTGGAGATAAATAAAGTAAAAATAATAAAATAAGAAGACAAAGTTTTAAATTTTTTTTAGGGATGAGAGTGGATACCAAAAAGATATGTCAGATGTTAACTAGACTTATTGTGGTGATCATTTTGAAATATAAATAAATATCAAATTATTAGGTTGTACACCTGAAACTAATATAATGCTGTATGTCAGTTATACCCCAATAAAGAAAATGGTTAAAATAAAAAAAAAAAGAAAGAAATGTGGGTAGGAAGTCACATATGACCATGGCATAAGAAGCTGGCCACAGTGTGTATAATAACAGTAGAAGAGAATAATTAATGAATGGAACACTCCAGACCTTCTGACATGATCAGCACATCAGAAACATTTTCCTGGTCTATTCAAGTGTACCGTTGAAGGGAGAGTCCACAGGCCAAGAAAGGAGGGAGGAGCTCAGAGCAAGTCTGCCATGAAATCCCTCAGATCTTTTTTTATGGGTGGGAGTTGTGAAATGCTTTTTGCATCTATAATTAGGGAATGAAGTAGAGCAGATGGCTAGAGCGCAGTTATAATTAAAGTATAATGCACAGTAAAATCACCTTGTGCAGCCAGTGAGGCATCCGCGCCAGAAAATATTAATTCTCTTTGACTGTGCTTTTGAGTCTCCTCTTTGAGCTGCAGGGAATGGCTGTTGCATCACAACACTGACTTCACACACTCTCTTTTTGTACTAGAATTTCTGTTCGCAAATTCTGGATTGCCCTATGTTCAATTATATAGCTCGTAGAGTCTGCTATTTAATAATGAACACTATGTTGTTAAAATAGAGGCGCAGGCTTCTCTTTAATAGCACAGAGCCAGTGTGCTGCAATAGATACCCTCCTGGGCTAAGAATTCATTTATGTACCTTTCAGCTGCATGAGTAAATAAGCTCTGAAGGATAAACATTTCATGCAAAAGGATAGAGTCTCTTTTACCAGGGCTCAGTTGCTAGGAATATAAGAAGGTTGAAAACCAGTTATATAGAGGGACAGGCACATGTGCTGATTCCTGAAATGCTGAATGTGTATTACTCTTCCCTTCTACATAAACGATAATGCAGCACTGGAACCAACATTGGACTAGAAGCAGATGGCTGCAGTGCTAATTCCAATTTGGCTTCTAAACCCCTGTGTGTTCCCAGGCCAGTCACTGCCCCTCTCTGGGCTTGTCTTTTCCCATCTAGAAGGTGAAGAAGTTGGGCTATATGTTCAGTGTGGGTCATTGAAGTTTTGTTATCTTCTTTTTAATCCAAGTTTAAGGTAAGACCTATCTCCTCTTTGATAAATATACTAATTCTAATTCTTCTTGAGTAAAGCATGGGAACGCAGAAGAGTTTATTCCCTTCAGAGTTTATTTTGTCTTGTTTTGTTTGCCAAAGGAGGTGAGAGATTAATGCTTCAAACTGATTTCTGCTGGGACACCTGGGTAGCTCAGCGGTTGAGCATCTGCCTTCGACTCAGGGCGTGATCCCAGGATCCGGCATCGAGTCCCACATCAGGGTCCCTGTGAGGAGTCTGCTTCTCCCTCTGCCTGTGTCTCTGCCTCTCTGTTGGTGTCTCTCATCATATATAAATAAATCTTTAAAAAAAATACCTGATTTCTGCTTTTCCTTTGCTGGAAACTGTTGGACTCCTATGTAAATAAGAGGTAGTCACTTTTAAGAGATATATTCCTACCTAGTTGTGATTGCCTTCAACAGCAAAAGCAGCACAGTCCTGAAGTCCCAGTCTTCCTTCCCCTCCCTACTATTTTGCAACTTAGTCATTTCACTTACATAGCTTTTTCTTTATTTATTTTTAAAAATTCAATTTATTTATTCATGACAGACACAGAGAGAGAGGTAGACACAAAGACAGAGGGAGAAACAGGCTCCCAGGACCCCAGGATCACGCCCTGATCCAAAGGCAGATGCTCAACCACTGAAACACCCAGGTGTCCCCATAGCTCTTCCTTTAAACTACAGTGAAACAACATGAGGGTTAGAGGCACCAGTTCCCCACACAGTTGAAAATGCATGTATAACTTTTGACTCCTCAAAAAACTTAACTACCGGTAGCCTATTGTTGACCAGAAGAGTATCAACAACAACAACAATTGATTAACATATATTTGATGTGTTACATGCATTATATACTGTATTCCTACAATAAAGTAAGCTAGAGAAAAGAAAATGTTATTAAGAAAATCATAAGGAAGAGAAAATACATTATGGTACTGTATTTAACAACAACATCAAACCTGCACAAAGGTTTATCTGCACAGTTCAAACCCATATTGTTCAAGAAAATTTCTGTTAGGAAAAATATTCCAAAAGTGTGTGTATCACTCAATGACTCAGAATTTCAGCCTTCATCTGGAAAACAGCTTTTCCTTTCCGTTCTAATCAAAAAGAAGCCAGAGACAAAGCCAACAAAAATCCCTCTTTCTCTTTCTATGATCAACTCCAATGGTTAACTTTCTAACCAAGTCCCTACTGAGAATTTATCTTAAACTATACAATCAGCTACTGAGTAGATAGGTTAACAGAGCACTTGAAAAAATAATCCATAAGTAAAATTGATTAAAATGAACAGTCATAGTCAAAAATAACAAAACATGGGGCACCTGGGTGGCTCAGGCAGTGGAGCATCCAACTCTTGATCTCAAGGTTGTGAGTTCAAGCCCCACACTGGGTGTGCGACCTACATAAAATATGTATAATAATAATAATGACAAAACATACAAGGAAACAAGTCACCATGAGTGAGAAGAAGTAAAACCAACAGAGCAGAACTGGGCCTGAAAATGCTTCAGATACTGGAATTACTAGGTAAGGCCTATAAAATAGCTAATTAATTGTGACAGATTTCTAAAATGGCCCTTGATTCTTACATTTTAGTGTTCACACATTCACATAATTCTCTCCCCTTGAGTGGGAGAGCCGGTGCAAGGATGTGCTCCGACAAATAGAAAACATCAGAAGTGATGGAATGTCACTTCCATGGTTATGTGTGATTGTGACTTCTGCTTGGCCGGCTCCCTCTTATGCCTCCTTGACTTGCTTATTTTAAAGAAGCAAGTTCTGATGTGGCAAGGAGTTGAGTGTGACCTTCAGTCAACTGTCATTGACAAACCAAGACCCTTGATCCAACAGCCTGAAAGGAACTGAATCCAGCAAACAACCACATGAGTCAAGCCTTGAGATACAGATAAAGCCCTGACTGATATAGCTTGACTGAGATCCTGTGAGGATCCCTGAAGCAGGGGACCCAGTTAGGTTGTGTCCGGATTCTTAACCCATAGATACTGGGAATTGATAAATATGGGTTGTTTTAAGTTGCTAAGCTTAATTAGTTTTGCTACTTTGTCATGCAATAGATAACTAATACATTATATATTTAAATAAATGAAAGGCAACCATAAAAAATACATGTGGGAGTAAAAAAACTATAAAGAATCACCACATTTTTTGTTTGTTTCTAAAAGTTGATTCTCAAGTTTATTGCTTTTTAAAAAGATTTTAATTATTTATTTGAAAGAGAGAGAGAGCAAGAACAGGCGTGGAGGGACAGAGGAGGAAGAAATAGACTCCCTGAAGAGCTGGGAGCTTGATGTGGGGCTAGATTCCAGGACCCTGAGATCATGATCTGAGCTAAAGTCAGGTGCTTAACTGGCTGAACCACCCAAGTACCCCCATTTTTTACAAAAGTATCAAAAAAGTTTTTGTAGAAGAAAAAAATACACTAATTTTTAAAAAAAGAAAAAGAGAAGAAAAACTTGGTATGAGCTTTGCAGCAGACTGAGACAGAATATAAGATAACTAAAAATTAAAATTAAATAATTAAATGGCAAACATGAAGATCTGGGCTAAAATGCAACGTAGAAGGATAGATTTTTTTTTTTTTAATGTGAACAAGAAGTTAGAAGGAAGGGGCGATAGAGTAAAGGCTATATTTTAAAATACATTGACTGACAATCTTCTGGAATTGATGAATTGATATCAACCAAAAGTTTTAAGAGGGCATTAGTGGAAAAACTGGTGTAGCTCTCCAGAGTCTGTTGTTTAGTTAGTTTAGTTAATGTTGATTTTTTAAATCTTGACAAATGTACCACAGTTATGTAAGACATAACATTTGGGGAAGTTATGTGAAGGGTAAATGGGAACTTCTCTGCTATCTCTGCAACTTTTATGTAAATCAAAATTATTTCAAAATTGAAAGTTTATTTTAAAATGTTAACTCAATAGAAGAAAGGTTATTTGTGGAAAGGTATTTGTTGCAATTTTTTCCCAACTGTGAAAAATTGAAAAAAAAAGAATTTTTATTCTAGTACAATGGCTAAGTGGCAACATTTCATGTCAATAGACATAAAGCAATTTAAAATGATAATTATGACTATTATGAGTATATAAAAATTTATCCTATATAAAGTTAAGTGAAAAAGCAGAATATATATAATACATCATATATATATATGTATATATATATACACACACATATTTTCAAAAGTACATACATAAATTTGTGTGCCTTAAACAAGGTCTGGAGGAAAATGCCAAAACATAAAATAGTAGGTAGTAGGATTGTGTTTTTCACATCTATGTATTTATATAGTTTTTAAGATGAGCATAAAATGTTTTTGAATATCACCTACACTCTATCAAAACTCATCACTTTAATATTCTATTATTTTGTGGTAAAATTTAATGAAAGGCGAGAAAACATAAAATTTCAATGGACTACTCTTGAAAACCGCTGGAGAGTCTTGGGGAGAGACCATTACCAAGTACAACATCAGACCAAGAAAGAGGGTTTTATGCGGAATTAGAGCAGCAATAGAGCTCACCATATGAACCTTACTTCGTTAACTGTCATCCTCCCAGCTCATCTGTCATCAGAATTCTAGAAATGAGTTTTCTTGTGATTGGTCCGACAGCTCAGGGGCCTGAATTCTGGGACATGTGATAAACCGTGGTGGCTGAGGCCAGGATGTCTTTCACAGGAGAAACACAAGCAGACAAGGCAATGATTAAGGCGTTGGACTGTGACAGATCAAAATCCCAGAGTGCTGGTGATGTAAACACATTTTATATATTTCACTTTCTTGGGCTGTTTATTTAACTTGAGTTGGTTCATTTTGTACCTCATTTCCAAACAAATTTTAGGCAGTATGTGGTTTAAATATTTTATCAGCCATTTGCATAAATTTTCCCTGAAAGTATTTTATCCTACATTTTTTTTTCAACTTGAAGCTAGAGCTCCAATCAGCAATGGCATAATTTGTTACCTTAACACTGACCCGGGATTATTCTGTCAAGATTATAATTAAGAATATTTTAATATCTTTCCAAAGAACACACATTGATAGCATTTCAATATTAAAATCAAAAGAATACATTTTATTTAATTATTGATTTTTAAAAATTTATTTGAGAGAGAATGTGAGAAAAAAAACTTGCATGAGTGGGAGCAGGGGCAGAGGGTAGGGGAGAAGCAGACCCCTTACTGAGCAGGGAGCCCCATGTCAGGCTTGATCCCAGGACCCTGAGATCCTGACCTGAGCTGACGGCAGATGCTTAAATGACTGAGCCACCCCGGCACTTCAAAAGAGTACATTTTAAAAACTTCACAACTCCTTGCTTCCCAGTAACACACAATAGTCTTCCCCAAAAAACTTGGAATGCCAAGTATGGATTTAATGAATGGGGCAGCTTGTTTTAATCTTAGGATTCAGGGAAAAGATACCATGGTTTCATATAATGATTTTCGTTTCTTTGCCCTTCTCTTACTATTTAGTTGAGATACCACCAGCTTGATTGTGTCAATGTATTCTTGTATTTTCTAAATTCCAACCATTAAGTGCAGATGCATGAAAAATGTCCAAACGATAAACAAGAAATTATCTTAATATAAATCTTGATTACGTCTTTAAAACTCACTTTAGAGTTCTTTCTATACATGGATAACAGGTATGTTTTATGTAACACAGAACAAATTCTGAACCAGTTTATTCAAATGAATGCTTTTCCTTTTCCCCCTTGGAAAACAGTCATATTCAAACTATTAACATAATAGTAAACAAGAACTGAAGTAAAATGCTTTCACTGAAATGCATATGTTATTCTCGCCCATTGATGTTTTTTCAAAAGAGTGATCCAATGGACTAGATGCAAGGTTAGGGAATGTTCTTGAGACAATGGACTAAATGCAAGGTTAGGGTATATTCTTGAGACTTTTTTTTATTCTTTGGGGAAGTTTCATCCTGTATAGCTAGCAACCCAGGCAACCTTATTGGCTCAACAAGTTTAACTGGGAACTTTTTATTTTCCTTTATTTATTGCATTCAGCTCTTTGTAAGAAATTCCATATATACTGCTATATATACAGATATTTAATTCTCTTCATCACTTTGGTTCTCTTATTTTAACCTAGGGGCAGATATTCATATGGAATGCATTTAATTTGTAATTCAGTATAGGAGTTGACTTTCAAAAGGCAAGATATTGGGAGTGATATTTAAAAAGATATGGCACAGAGGGTAAGCTCTTAGTATTACATGTGGACATGTGTACTGATCCTGCCAAACTATATGGATACCATACCATGTATATTTTGGAAACTGAGTTGGTCAGAATGTCAGACACTGGAATGTGAGCTGTAGGAGAGAGGCTGTGTCATCCCCCTCCACAGCTACTTCCCACTCAAGGATGGACAATGTAACTCATTCACAGGGTAGGCCAAGGGCCTGTCTTGATTTGGGTTGCTATTAATCCACATGATTCCTAACTAATCTTCCTGGTCCATTCTTGCCCTATCTACAGAATATTCTCCACAAGCAGGACAAACCAATCTTTTAAAAACACTATTTGGATCATGTCACATCTCTGGGTAAAACCTTTCAAAATTTTTCCATTCCTCTTAGAATAAGACCCAATTCCTTTTCTGGCTTGGTATAACCTGGCTCCTGAATATGTGACTCTCCTCTTGTGCCATTTTTCCCCTCTCTCACTCTGGCCCAAATGCACTGTCTTCTTTCCATCTCTTGGATACTCCCTTCTCTTCCTTATTCAAAGTCATAGGTGGTTGTCTGTGGCTGAAGGCCATAGGCAGGCTTTTCCACCTCCTTCAGTTGGTCTTGGGTGCAAAGTATAGGAAGGCTTCTGGTACAACTATTGTAGGTGATGGCGGGAGGAAAAGAGAGGTTGCATGGATCTGAGTTACCTGTCATGCAGCTAATGGAGCTGTGCCTTGCTTGGGTGCAATCTGCATGTACCATTTTCATCTTCTGCTTGACAAATGCTAGACTGACTTTATGATACAGAAGAACTGAAATAATCCAGCTAATGATGTGTAGTTATAGACACATGGCCATTTAGTGCCCCATGACCAAGTATGCTGTTGCTACCAAGACCCAGTAACATAGAAGGAGCTGTTTTACCAAAAGACCTTTTTTGTCAGCTGTGAATGGTATGGACATATTCCAGAATATCAGGGTCTTTGTCTTGATTCTCCTCCTGGAAGAGCTTACCATAAATTCCATGCTACATATTTTCCCACCAGATCCCTGAAGTCTTCTCTGTCATCCAGCATATGGGCGAGAGCACCCAGTATGTGGGCCGGAGTGCTATTCTTAGGTGTGGGATGTGTTTTCTCCAGAACCCAAGAAGAATTATCAGAATCTCTGCTTCCTTTTTATGGTAGGATATGCAAGCACAGCAATTTTTCTTTTACTCTGGAAGACATATTCTGGCAAACTCCTAACAAGTCGATCCCTAAAGACTTTACTGAAGTATAGGACTCTGAATCTTTGTAGAGTTTATCTCGTATAGCTCTGGAGAACATGTATCTTATCAGGGCTTCCAACAAGGCCATCTGTTGTTTGTCCTGCCTCATCGACATGATGTTATTGATACCATACCATCAGTATGATGTTCTGTGGGTTGACCAGACAGCTCAGATACCTTCATTCTACACTATGACAAGAAGTGTGAGAGTTAACATAGCCCTGAGACAAAACTATAAATGAGTATTGTTGCATGTCCTTTGTGAATATGATCTGTTTATGATCCTTCTTTAATAATCAGAATTGACAAGAATGCATTTACCAAATTGATGATTGCATATCATGTACCTGAGACCTTGTTCATCTGCTCTGGCAAAGATTTGCTCTCTGGCATAGAAGTTGCAATCAGGGCTACTACTTAATTGAGCTTTCAAGAGTTTACACTTAGTCTCCAGCATAGATCTGAGTTCTGCAGGAGCCATATTGAGAAATTAAACAGAGATATGATTGGAATATTCTCTTCATTTCTGTTCTATATCCTTTAGCTCTTTAAAGATGGCACTAATCACCATCCTTCCTAGAATGTGACATTCCTTTTTATTTACTCCCCTGGCTGAATGAGCAGTTTCAGAGGTTTTCACTTAAACTGTCCCACTCTGATCACTCTTTCTCCAAAGGCCAAGAACCCAATGTGGGCATCAGTCTAATTCCAATTATTAATAATTCCAAATATTAATTTCAATTAAATACTTGATGGCTGGGAAAATAACCACTGGGTGGGTTTCCAAACATGGTGAATCCACTATGAGATGGATTTGAACCAAGACTCCACTTATTACCTACTCATGTGAGCTCCCACCCCAACAGGGGACCATGATTATACTTAAAGTTTCAGGGCATTGATGTCAACTCAGACCTTCTGTACCCAATGTATAGTCACCCAGACAATAGCTGTGGGTAAGAATGGCTAGATATGTGTGGGGTCCAATACAAATGAAAATGTGGGGCCACTTGTTTAAAATTAAGAATTTCAAGATGGCAGAACTCAGTGGTTGAGTGTCTGTCTTTGGCTCAGGTCATGATCCCAGATCCCCAAATCACGTTCTGAGAGAGCTTGCTGCTCCTTCTTCCTATGTCTCCGCCTCTCTCAGTGTTTCTCTCATGAATAAATAAGTAAAATCTTTAAAAAAAAAAAAAAGAATTTCAAGATGGTGACAGTACAACATGAAGCTGAATAAGGAGCCCTTCTAAGTACAGGGTTCAGTTCACACTCCTGAAGCTGGCTACAGCTGTAGGTCTCAGAGGGAAACAGAAGGAATTGCCATGGCATATACTTACCATAGTGTCAGATTTCTTTTTTCTAGGGATCCAGCTACCTTTTCAGTCAATGGATTTTAGATTTAATAATTGACTTAGATCAAGAAATCAAGCAAGGGATTGTCACTTTGTGTTGTGTGACTACCTTCAGCTCCCACTCTCACCTTCTTGCTTTTTTCCATCTGTATTTTTAAGAATAACTCTTGTTGGTTTCCCATTACTTTGCCTCTAGATATGCCATAATCTAGTAAACATCTCTACAGCTTTTTATGGGTCTTCCTTTGGCTGCACCTCTGGCCTTGTTGATCATTATGATAATTATGACCTCCTAATATCTGACAGAAAAATGGCACCATCTGGCCTCTATTACCAGGGAGTAGATGGGCATCATTGCCATGGATATTAATGAGTCCAGCTATGTGGCAATCTTTCTTATCACCATCTCTGGCCTGCGGAGGAGAGCCTGAACTTCTTAGTGATGCTACTACTCTTTACTCCAGCACATTTTTGATGGCTTTGGAAAATCATGTGTTGTCTTGGCCTTCCTATCTAACATATTCTCCTGGAAGGTCTTCTGGCTTTACATTATTTATCCATTCTACCACGTCCAGTTCCCTTAGCTCTTTATTCTTTCTCTACCACCTGCCAGAGAAACGCAAGCAATTCCTCTTCACTCATCACTGTTCATCACTTTTTCTAGACTTTTAAGAGCCACTTCAGCAGTAAGCTTGCCCCATCCAAGCTGGTCCTTACCAGGGTGTCAAATTCTGTGTCAGGAAAAAGTACATAATGATATATTTCTTGTGTTGTGTCTTATATTCCAGTCTTCTCAATCAAGTACCTTCAAAATCCAATCCCAGGGATATTTCTCTGCGTTTTGCTGGTACATGCTAGATAATGGCAACTTTGTGGGTGAATAATTAATTTTTTTCCTTTATCATTGACAGATAGGTTACCTTATCATGAACAAATGATAAGCCTTATTTTAGAGACTTGTAGCCAAGAGGGGAGGTAAGGGCATGCCTGAGGTGAAATACTTGTTGCTTTTCCAGGAAAGGCCTTGGTAGCATCTTCCAGCATAAAGAAAGTTCTGGTTCTTACTAGGACAGAGTGATCCATTTTTATAAGTTCTGAGGGCTTATGGGAGTGCTATGATCTACATATTTTTGCTCTCCCCCTAGATTCCTATTTGAAATCCTAATGTCCAATGTGCGGGCCTTAGGAGATGGGGCCATTGGGAGGTGATTAAGTCATGAGGCTGGAGTCCTTAAGAATGGGATTATGCTCATATAAAAGATGTCACCAAGCTGCCTAGCCCATCCCACTATGTGAGAACACAACAAGTCTACAACTGAGAAGAGGAACCTTTCTTGACCATGTTGAGACCCTGATCTCAGACTTCCAGTCTCCAGACTGTGAAAAATAAATTTCTGTTGCTTATAAATCATCCAGTCTGTGATACTTTGCTGTAATAGCCTCAACTGACTAAGATAGAGACTCTGCAAACAAGCTTATCAGAAGCAACCACTTAATGTTCCCATCCCACATTTCTGGGTCTCAGGTTTTTGCCTTGAATAATCATCCAAATGTCTCTGGAGCTCTGTGACTTCATCAGGTTGTATGCTGCTTAGCTTTGTTTGTTTTTGCAAAGAGGTCCTCATCTCTTCGTAAGCTACTAAAGAGGCCACCTGGCTCTCACACTTAGCCTTTAACTGCTTGTTAAGTGCCCTCAATTTCTTAATATCCTTCTGCAGAGAGTCAGTGCAACCCAGCAGTAACCACACACTTTGACTTACTTGCAGGCATTATTACCCCCATAACTTCCTAAAAGCTTAAATCTTAGAACCTACAGGTCTACCGCTACAGTGGATGTTTTCCCAAGTCAACATTACCAAAATCTGTGTTAATTACACCCCAGCTTGCTCCAAAAACTACCCATGCTCCACATGGCTGTGGATGCCACCTTATTTACTTGTCAGGTGGCATGTGAGTCAGCCCCTAAATATCCAGTTTCTACGTGCATTCTTAGACAACTCTCAGGCTCACTTGTATCATTTTGCATCCTCTGAGGAGCAGACTTCAAGATAGAATTAGATGTGCAAAAGATGTACTAGGGGCTTTTGGAGGATAAGGGAGGAAGCAAAAGAATGCCAGGAAGGAGGGGTATTACTTCAAAGGGTAATAATTACTATCTCTGAAAACCAAGAGGAAGAGGGGACAAGAAGGAGGATTCAGGAGAAAGAGTTTCAGACTGGAGTATAGTTTCAAGAAAAGCTGGCCCAGCCAATAAGGCATTCTTGAATCAAAATTACCCATTAGAGATGTCTCATTTGTTGCCCAAATGGGCCTGGTTTAGTAGCCCCGCCAGGATCAGTCCTTGGCTGGAAGGAGCCTGGAGGTAGTGTGGCCTCTGTGATATAGCAATGTGGCTAGAAGGAAGAGTGCTGTGGCTGTCAGTTGGTTATGTGCCCCCATCCGGAGAGTTGAGCTGCGTATTTCCATGATTGCCACATCGCATCACAAATCTCTTGTAAAAGCGATTTTTTTCTTCCTAATCCAATGGTTGTCAATGGAGAAAACTCTGTGTAAAACACTGCATCCTGTCCTAGTGACCATGGTTCACACAACTCCGTCCTCATCCAACCAGCCCATGCAAACTCTCTGAATTCAATTCAACTTCTAGAACTGCATTTCTGGGTGTATTTCAAGTGAGGGTGACTCTCAGTTTTTCCATTCCTTAGTAAAAATTCCCTGTGTAGTCCACACCCATCAGAGAATTGAGACACATTCTTTTAGATCCATGTATTCTGGCATAATTTGTGTCATCGCTCTATTAGACACACCTTCCAGGGACAAATACTGCGGGGAAGTATTTTTTGATAGTTGTTTCATATGTTATTTCAGAATATAAAAATTATGCATATTCACTGTATAAAATTTGAAAACTATAGAAAAGTATTAGCAAGAAAATGTTTTCTTCACTGACAAACCATCTACCCAGAAATAATTACTATTAACAGTTTATGAACTTTCTTCCCTTTATTTTACTTTTGTGATCATATCCATATAAGTTTTTTCACACCATGAGAATAAACTGCCTAGATTGTTTTATTTCTTCCATTAAAGGATTTTTAAATAACTTCGCCTTGCTTTTTAGGCTTTGATTACTGGGAGAAAATGAAGTAAATTAGAATGGAAGATTATCTAGTAAATATATAGATACTGTGTATGTATATTAATACATTCATTATAAACATGCATATACATGCACATATATACACATAGTATACATGATACATACATACACACGTACACACACATATATATACATCTCTATATAAATATCATTATACCTACTATCTTTCTCTCTTTCCCTCTCTTTCTTCTACCTCTTCAAACTCTTGTCCTTATATATTATGCTGAGGGTCTCATGATCTGAAAAGAAGATGATTTTTACTTTGAAAATACATTGATGCAGTCATTATCATAGCATAAATAGTTATTTAGGTCCATGGGGGAAATTATTTATTCTGTTCAGAAGTATAATATGGGAGATACAGATAGGAATCCAGATGGTTTAAATGGCTGAGTGGCAGAGTAGTGTGTTACCTACCTAAAAGCAGCCAAGATGGGATGATCACTGGGTGTTATGCTATATGTTGGCAAATTGATCTCCAATTAAAAAAATAATGAATAAATAAATAAATAGAAAAAAAAAGCAGCCAAGAGTAGTTGTGTTTTCAGATTGGTGTTATTCCTCCAAGGTTGTACTTTAAATTTACCCCTTAGAAACTTGGGTGAGAGATGTTGCTGTAAACAAGACATATTCAAGGGTCATCCCATGTGGATTCCCCTGTGAGGGTGCCCTGAGAATCACTTCCAACCCACAGAAGCATTTTATCAGTACATCCACTCCCACATGCTTGAACAGTGTGCACAACCCAGATTTCAAAATAAGCAGAGTTAACATTCTTGACTCCTCGCCTAAATGTGGGTGCTTGTCATGAGCTCATGCCTTTCTTTAAGGGTTGGCATTTGTGGTGCTTATGTTATCATAGGCTAACTGGACCAGGAAAAATAACATTGAGAGACATGTACTAGGGACCATACCTGGGACTCCAAAACATAAAAATGCACCCAGTGTATTCTGAGTCTTTTAGGGGGTCAGAAGTGTGGCAATAATTTTAGGGAAACTAATTTGTTCAGATCATGGCTCTAACACTGTCTGACCAACTGTCTCTTCCTCTGAAAAATGGAGATAATAAAATCTAACTCCTAGGGCTTCTAGGTTTTTATCTAAATAGATATTGGACATAAAACATTTAGTAAATGCAAACACTATAAAAATTCTGGATTTGCACAGGTACTATGGAGGAAAGAGACTGTATTTTATTTACTTTTATTTTTTCAGAGCCCTGCACAATACCAGGTATACCACAGGAGTTAATTAATGCTATCCTATTGAGCAAATGAGTTCAGAGCTGGAAGTAAGAGTTGGGTCTACTATAGGCTACTGCCACTGATAGTTATGTAATTGTGAGTTTATCCAAGTTGTCTGTGTCTTAGTTTCCTCATGCATGTGATACCACTTATTCTGGTCTTCACATGGCTTCTGAGAGTATCTGATGAGAGAATGTATGTGAAAGTGCTCAGTAAAATTTAAAGCACTATATGAAGGCTTGTTATTTTTAAACCATTCTGTTTGCTGGGACATGTTCTGAGTAAATTTTCTCTAAATTCCCTTTTAACTTTGAGTATAGGTGATTTTCAAAAATAAAAATTAACAAGCCTTTGCAAATGTCCTTAACCCCTCTTTTGGGGTCTGTGCTCCATAGACAAAGAGTGTATTTCAGGAATCTACACAGCAGAAAGCACTCACTGATTTAAGAAATAGGGGCACCTGGGTGGCTCAGTTGGTTAAATGTCAGACTCTTGATTTCGGCTCAGGTCATGATCTTTTTTTTTTTTAATATTTATTTATTTATGATAGTCACACACAGAGAGAGAGAGAGGCAGAGACAGAAGCAGGCTCCATGCACCGGGAGCCCGACATGGGATTCGATCCTGGGTCTCCAGGATATCGCCCTGGGCCAAAGGCAGGCGCCAAACCGCTGCGCCACCCAGGGATCCCTCAGGTCATGATCTTAGAGTCCTGAGATCCAGCTCCACATCACTCCGTGCTGATTGTGATGCCTGTTTAAGATGCTCTCTCCCTCTCCCTTTGCCCTTCGCCACCCTGGTCCCCACACCCCACCCTTACACACACTCTCTAAGGAAGAGAGAGAGAGAGAGAGAGAGAAGGAAGGAAGAAAGGAGGAAAGAAAGAAAGAAAGAAAGAAAGAAAGAAAGAAAGAAAGAAAGAAAGAAAGAAAGAAAGAAAGAAAGAAAGAAAGAAGAAAGAAAGAAAAAAGAAGGAAGGAAGGAAAGAAAGGAGGAAAGAAAGAGAAAGAAAGAAAGGAAAGAAAGAAAGAAAGAAAGAAAGAAAGAAAGAAAGAAAGAAAGAAAGAAGAAAGAAAGAAAGAAAGAAAGAAAGAAAGAAAGAAAGAAAGAAAGAAAGAAAGAAGAAAGAGAGAGAAATCATCATGTCTTTGGGATATACAGATCAGACCTTGTTTTGTTTTCTTGGCTTACACCCACAGCCCTTTCTTCCACAAATGATAGCTTTTCTGACTTTCTGATGATCAGAACTCAAACAATAAGACACAAATTTGTGAATGAATGTGTGTCTGAGGGAGAGGTTCAGCTATAGCTGACTCTCTTGGGCTCAAACTACAAAAAAAAGGAATAAGAATGCTGCATTATATTTCCCTACCTACATACATGTTTCATGAATTCTAGTAAATATATTCTTAACTCATCTGCATTAATCAGGCACCAAATACCCCAAACCAAAAGCTCAAGGGACAAATCGGTCATCAGTAACTCAAAGACACAACTATGTTATCATTATCCTTTTGTCTAGGAAGCTTAAAATACAAAAACAACAACAACAAAAAAGAAAGAAGAAGAAGGAGGAGGAGAAGGAGGAGGAGGAGGAGGAGGAGGAGGAGGAGGAGGAGGGAAGAAAAGAAAAAAAATCATTTTCAACTTTACTGAGGGTTATTTGAATGCAAGGATTGAATCAAAGTGACTCACTTGCTACCCAGAGCCCCCGGTTCCCTGATGGGCACATGGAGGAAGCCTTCAAGGAATATACATATTGAATCTCTGAATTAATTGTCAAATCAGTAAGTGCCGTAGAGTCCTGTAAGAGAATTATACTGGAAGCCACTAGAAAGTCAGGTCTCATTACAAAATCATCCACTATTATAATAAGCAATCAAATAAATGCATTAGATTGACAGTCTAGAAGCCAAAGGTTAGTTTTTTGAAGACTCATATATGCCATAATTTCTCCCTTATTTTTTAACAGATATATTTTATACCTAGAATGTGCTATATATAACAAGTCTAAGCTATTATTGTGGATCAAAAACATGACATGTAAGTCTTCCTTCCATTAACTTCTTAGAAGTTTACAGATAAGTTCACTGCCCTTAAGCACAAGTATAGAACTTGATGTACTATTTTGTGAACAAATACTGTTCTTGATTTTCTATTTTTCCTACCTTTGATGTTTTTACTGGTTATTGGTTTCCTCATTTACTGACATGCTGTTAAATTAAAATATTTTTAAGTTGTAGTAAAAAAAAATGCCTAACGCTGAATTTACTGTCAATTTAAGTGTATTATTAGGTAGTGTTAGATATAATCACATTGCTGTGCAATAAACCTCCTGAACTTACTCATCTTGCAAAACTGAAACTCTATACCCATTCAACAACAACTCCCCATTTTATCCTATTTTTGGCCACTGATAATGCTGCATATGTATTCCTTAGTCTTCTTACAAACATATGTATTTTATAAATTACCTCAAATCATTTTGGAACAAAGTGATTTAATGTAGATAGATAAATAGATGGATCATATATAAATACAGCCTGCAAGTTTAGAGTCATAGAATCTTGGTCTCTTACATATATCACATATAAAGTCTTAACATCACATATATGACCTCATTCTAAGGCTGAACAAACACACTTGCTGCCACACATTTGTGTTCCTACAAATACAAACATAAGGATAAATTCTATTTAATGCATCACTCGTAATAAATTACCAGATAATACATGGTTCACTTATAATTGTATATGCTACATAATAGATAGGAGAGAACCTGGGTCTTGCTAAATACTGATAAGTACTGATTCCACTGCTTATAATTCTAAACGTCTGATAAAAAAGAAGGAATAGTTTCCACAGTTTAGTTTCTGGCTCTGTATATTCTAGCCTATGTTTCTCCTCCACTATTCACACAGTTATTATAGGGGATATCTATATGACCTCCAGCCGCAGGCTCAGGTGACACTGTGCCTAGTGAGTCAATATACATGGGCAAAAGGAGTATTCTTGGAAGCCATTCCCACTACAGGATGAGTGGCAATAACTGAACCCTGCACAAAGATAACTACAAACCACATAAATGTATCCCTCTGAAACACAAACTAGAAGAATCTCCTGTCTAACTTGCTCTTGGTTGGATCCTAAAACTCCCACTGCCCCTCTACAGCCACTCTGTGTGAAGCAAAAGGCAATGAAGGGGAAATTGGAGTAGAATGGTACAGTAACATTAGAAGATTATAGTTCAAATATTTTACATTCATCTATTTTACAGAAACACAATGGCAATGTAGAAATATTGCTAAGTAGTTCCCAGGACTGTGCAGACAAGAGGTCTTGGCATTTATCTCTATTAAATTTATGCTAAATCTAGTTCTGAGATGAACCCTGGGGAAAACTTTTTGGTGGGCTTCAAAAACTGAGCAATTCTTGAAATGATGCAATCTTATGGTCACAGTATCACTTTTGTGATGTATCTGCCAAAAGTGCATTGCTGCCTCTAATCATGAGGAAACATTAGTCAAACCGAAAATAGGGGATGTTCTACAAAATAATTAGCCTACACCTTTCAAAAATATCTATGCCATGAGACATAAGGACATGAGTGAGTCAGGGTTTTCTCTTGCTATAAAGGACATTATTGGGATAATTGGAGAAATCTGAATAAGGTGTATACAGAAGATTAAATTTTATAAAGTTTATTGATCTGAAATTTCCTCATTTTCGAAAACGCACACCAAGACATTCAGAATAAGATGCATCATATCTGCACCTCAATGAATAGTTCAGGGGAAAAAAAATCTGGCGAGTGCCAAATAAGGACTTCCTGTGTCTTCTTATTTATCTCTCACTCACGTGGGCATTAAGCAAAGAAGGGGTGGGAGTGAGGAGCAGCCCTCACACAGCTGTTCAGGGATGTCTGGAAAAGAAGCCCACCCACATTGCTTTGGGACACTGGGTGTGACTTAGAGAGTATCAGGTTTGTCTGTTAGGGAAACTGCCAACCTCCTCCCTCCCCAGTGGGCCTCTGTGTTTCCTCCCATGTCCTCTGAATAGAGAAGTGTCCCTTTTCTCAGAGCCCCCCACCCCCAAAGCATCTTCTTTCTTCTCAGTAGACTCTGAGACATTAGCTTACCTATGTGTTTTTTTCTATTTGATGAATTCCAGTGACCTATGAAAGGTAAAGGTCAAATCTGAGGAAGCATGTTCCTAAGGCTGCAATGCATCTACTTTCTCATTGATATAAAAAAGCATTTGACCTTAATCCAGCACACTGAAGTTCTAGGTCCAGCCTTACTCCTATGAGATGCCCAACTTCAGCAAATATCATATTCATAGAGCACAAAGTTGGAAGGGTTAGTAGGATCCTCACCAAAGCAGAACTTGGTTTCCACTAAGATAGAAATTTTGGGGTTGATCTGAAGGAATGGTCTATAGAGTATTGTAGGACTCAAAAATCACCAAACTCCTCCGTCCCTCAGTCCCTCATCAACACTTGATGAGTTTACTCTATCACCTTGTGTGCTAAAAGGTTCTCTCCTAATTCCCGCATTATAAAAGAGGCACAGCCAGGATGACTTGGAGAGGATGGGACCTGAAGTTTAGTTACCCGAAATAAAGACATTCAGCTTCTCCAATCCCACAGCCACAGACAGCCAGAGCTCTAAGGAATGTGCGAGATCATCCACTTTAAGCCCCTCATAAGGCATCTGTTGTTTTCAATTGTCCTGTACTGACCCTTTCCTTGGGTAATAGAAACTCTATTTTCTCTTTGCTCCAGTCTTGGTGGGGCTATTGATCAGTGTGTTCAGACTTCTCCTGGCCAAACATGGCATCTTCCTTCGAAGAATTTGAACCTTAAGCTAAATGACTCAAGTTCAGAAAAACCTGTTGGGTCTGCTGTATTCTTGCTGTGGCATTATGAAGTGACTCTATTCATTCCTATTACTTACACCCCTGAAGCTATCCTGATTCTAGCCCTTTCCTGAATCTCATTTTTCAACTTTCTCTTCCACTCTGAATCTTCATGTTTTTTTAAACATATTTTCACATTTTTGGTTTCATTCAGCCAGAGTAACTTTTTATTGCTTATAATAAAAGAATCCTCTTAAAGATCAAAAATCTAAGGTTTAAACAAAGTAGGCTGCTTGCCTAAGGTCAGGGAGTAAGTTGGCACAAAAGAGCAGACAAAATCCAGGTTAGCCAGTTTCTTTACATATCTGCTGTCTCCTCTAGAGCTTTAGCAACCTTGGAAGAAAACAAGCTATTTCACATGGCTAAGGTATCCACTAGGATATATTATTATTGAACTCTTTAAAAGTCTAATGGACTTTTGCTTCTAGCCATAATTGAGTATCCAAGACCAGATTTGTTCTTCACAACAAGAAGGAAAAAAAAGGGAAGAATTCACACATTCAACAGCCATAAAAAAGAACCAGTTATTCATATATGGAGAACATCTTGAAGACAAGGAAAGAACCGAGACACAAAAGAATACATAAATACTACGTGCTCTCATTTATGTGATATTCTATATTTGCACTATCCGACATAGTAGCCACTAGCCATATGTGACTACGTTTAAGTTGATTAAAATTCAATAAAAATAAAATAAAAATGTATTCCCCCAATCACAATAGTCACATGTGCCTAGTGGCTGCCTTGTTGGGCAGGGGAAATATAGAACATTCCCTTCATCAGAGAAAATTCTCTAGGATAATGCTGTTCTGGAAAATATACATCTAAAATATAATGACAAAAAGTAAAACAGTGATTGTCTAAGGTCCATGGTGAGAGAATTAACTATGAAGGGGATGTGAGGGGACCTTTGGCGTAAAGGAATAGTCTGTATTTTGGATGTGGTGGAGGCTACATGGTATATAATGTGTCCAAACTCCTCAAATTGAACACTTAGGACTAATGAATTTCATTGTACGTAAATTACACATCAATAAAGTTGATTCTAAAAAGCCAAGTGTTTTATGGAAGATCTCTTTAAATCACTTGTATTACTTATGATTAGATAATTTTTGCAGAGATATAAATATGTTATTCATCCACTGAACTGTATTTTGCTAGTCTCTGGAGATGCAGCGACAAATCAGCTAGCAGGCTCACCCTCAACCTGTTCATAGTCCAGTGCATAAGTCCAGGGCTTATGCAAAACTTTCTCAGATCCACAAAGGACGTAGCAGGTGCCCTTACACAAGTGCCGATATGATTCAGGACATTAGAGGTAGAGGAGTTTCCTTTCACTTGGAGGGATGAGAAAGGCTTCCTGTTCTCTAAAGGATTTGTGAGATGTGGATATATACAGATAGGGTTTAAAAACATTCGGAGGGCAGGGGACACAAAATATGATCCGAGGCAGGAAAGCAACCGTGAAAATATGTAATCAGTGGATGGATGCACAAAGAAGAGCTGTAGTGAAATAATGCTCATGGATGTAAGTGAGAAAACTTTGTGCTTTGAATACCTGAGTTTGGCAGAGTGCATACTCTCAGCTGCTAGGAGCTGGGAAAGAGAAAAGTGTCCCTTTCACTTATGTCCAGAATTTCAGGTCATAAATCCTGCTGTTTCCCTAAGCCCTTAGCTTTCTCTTCCTCTACATGCACATTAAAAGTCGTCACATGCAACGTCATTCAGACTTGAAAGTCTTGATCAAAGAGGCAATTTTCTTCTCCTAGGCTTCTGTGTACCTCATTCTATGATAGTCTTTTGCCTAAGAGACTTAAGTTGCTGGAAAAGCATGTAACTTGCGCACCACAGAAATAATTTATGCATTTGTAACCTGAGATTCCAGGGGGAAGACAGATGTAATATTAATATAAGTGGCAATTATGGTAATTATAGTATAATTGCTACTTATTTTCCCAGGTTATAGATGGTTGTGTGCTACGGGTTGGTGTGCTGTTGAATCTTAGAGAGTTTGCCTTTCTTCCCTTGGGCAAGGTAGCTCTCTGCATTTATTTCTGCAATGCAACAGGACCCAATATATTTCATAATTATTTATGTAAATTTTTTTGTCATTTAATATCTATCCTTCTTAGCTAAGTAAGTTTAGGATTTTTTATAACAGCTATTGATGTCAAGATATGCATTTAAATGGTCTTTTTTATAAATTAGGCCATAAACCTTTTGAAATTAAAAACACGCTAGAAATGTTTGCAAATTGATAACTTATTTGGGGGTCTGGAGCCTCTCCTGGTAATTTAAAATATTTAGATGAGTTCTGCTTATTTCCTAGAAGTAAACAAATATCACTAGGTCTTGCTATTTCAAATGTGATGCAAGCACCGGCAGCATCAGCATCACGTGGGAGCTTTTTAGAAATACAGAGTCTCAGGCCTTGCCACAGACCTACTGAACCAGCAGATGTGTTAACAAGATTTCTAGGTGACTCATAGATGCACTAACATTTGAGAAGCACTGCACTAGAGATCATTATTTCACCTCTCATTTCATAAATGGGAAAAAGAAGGCCCTGTGTGATGGTGCGGCTTGGGCATAGTCAAAGGAAATTGAGCGTTTCAATTTAAGAACTTTGTGTGGTCAGTCACCTGTATTCCAATAGCAGGAGTAAAGCCAAACACTCTGGCTCCAATTAACAAATCTATAATTAATTAGTAAAATGATCTTCCCTTCAAGTTTCACATTTTGTAGAACAAGCTGTTTGATTTGGCTGGGGCTCAGGCCCACATGTTTGTGAATTTCACAATTCACAGATGTTAGACACTCTGGTTAAGTAAGGGAAGAGAATGACAAGTTTTAAATAGCTTCTCCCTTCTATCCTGGCTGAAGCGACAAATGAAATATTTTTATGAAACACATTTTGAAAGAGGATTTCTTTTAAGGAAATGTCAAATTTCTCCGAAAGGAACCTTAGATTGTCTCACAACTTTGACTACGAATGTTACCCGTTTGCAGGTGACCTGTGATTAGCGGGGTGACTGGAGGATGTGAACTTGCCATATTAGTGACGCTTGAGCACACAAGCGTCACTTTTTTTTTTTTTTCCTGCAGGAGTCTATTTTAATTTAGCTTCTGAATCATATTTCATTCAATTTCCAAATCCACAAAACCAGGATAGGTTTACAGCCTGTCTTCAGAAAGGAAGCAACTTAGGCTGTATGTAGACTTTTCTGATATTTTACCATTTTTTGGATATATGAAGAATTTAGTGATGTGACTCTAAAGTAAGTCAAGCCAAAGCAAAACCAAAACCAGCAAAAAGGATAAGACACAATAAGAAAGCAAGACAGACTGATAGAGATGGAATAAACCAGAATGTTTTCAATAAGAGGCAATTTAAAATAATTTTGTAAGCTTCAAAATAGTCTGAAATAATATACTATTATTACTTTAAGAAAATGGTGTGTGTGTGTGTGTGTGTGTGTGTGTGTGTGTTGAGGTAAACTATTTTAAAAAAGAAACACAACTCGATGAAAGTTATTTTCTTTTATTTGGGGCAGGAAAAACTTCTCCGGGATGTGAATGGATATCTCTTTCTCTCAGTGGAGACGAAGAGTGAGTTCTAGGTTAAATATAATCAAGGAATTTCCCTGTCTTTGCTATTTGAGATTGTGACCACAACAGGCGGTTGGCTGAAAGGGAGAATGGGGGGGGCAGGGGGGAAGGAGATGAAAAAAAAAAAAAAAAGCTCCAGAAGCAGTTGCAGAAGTCCTCAAATCAAATCAGTATGCAGATACAAGGAAACATTAATTAGCTGGAGCAGGATGGACACTCATCAGCTCAGTCCTGTTATAAAAGTCCAGGCTGCTGAAATTAAACTCTGATGCCATTCATGCCAGCCTCCAATCACCAGAGACCAGAAGTTCAGAGATGCCTCCAAGTTGCCAACAAGTGTGGCCACTCTACCTCCAGGACTCTAAAGCCTTGGTAGAGGGGAAAGGACAACTTTGGAGAGGATGCCGGGCTGGTAAGAATCAACTGTTTCTGATGTTTTCGTCACTTGCTGAATCTCATTGGCTAAAATCAAGAAACGCTCCGCCTCTTTGCAAATGTGTGTGAAGGGGGAAGTGTCTAAACTTCTATGTCTGATAGCATTTGACCCTATTGCTTCTAGCCTCCTGGCTTTATATCTGGATATACACAGGTATATGTGTATGTGTTCTAGAAGTGTTCTCCATCTGTTGATTGTCAAAGAGAGTTGAAGGAAATGAATTGTGGAACTTCCCGGTGTGCCACCCTTCAGTACTGTCCTGACCCATACATCCAGCGGTGAGTTGAAACGTGACGTAACTTCTATCAAAACTTAATTGGAGTGCCTGGTGTATTATGAGTGTTTCTGCTGTCTACAAAGAGCAACCCCTCCTTGTTTATGAGCACAGTGATATTATTGCGGACTTTTTGTGAACTTAAAGTGGTCTGTGGGCATCTTTCTAATTTCCTTTTTGATTTCATGTCTGGATCTACAAAGTGACAAAGTTGGAAGACAATCTTCCTATGATTTCTTTAAAAAAAAAATCACACCATTTGAAGATATTTAAAATCTGTTATTTGCCTTGCTCAGCGGTCACCCACCCAAGAAGAAGAAATTTCATTGGACAGGGATGTAATAATCTATGGACTGTCTTCAAGTCAAAATAAACACAGAATTATGTTGATTTATACATTAAAAATAGATGAATAGCCATTGTTATCCTAACAGATGGTGGCTTGTCATTTTGGCTCTAAGAAATATTTTCTTCTTGATTTGTTTCATAACAAACATCATCTTTTGACAAGTCTGAATTTTGAAATTTGTGATTATACTGAATTTTATGTTGATAGAAGGGAACATTTGCCTAGCCCTAAGAGGGAATATTAGTGAGTGTGCACGATATGTGTGTATGTGTTTCAAATTAGAGTTTGCTATTTTTAAACTGGTAAATGAAATCTGAACAGTGTTTTTCCAGTCATAAAGTTATGGGAGATATTTAAGTCATATGTAGCAGTGTGATGTTGTTAATTTAACAGCATGTGATTTGATGTTGGAATTTCATACTTTATTTTATAAGACTAATGAGAGAGGTCCTCTGAGTGTTGAAAATGGTGGGGTTCCAAAGGGGTTAACTTGTCATTCACCACCGATGCTTATTGGAACCTCACACCAGAAGTAGAGTGGGCTCTCTAAGCAGGGCTCAGTTACTGTCACATTGCCTAGGCAATTATGGAAGATGTGTGATCTTTCTTCATTAATATGACTTGTCACCATGTAGGCCACTAATGTGCACTATGTCGACTTTGTTCCTCTTCCTGTGAGGTCTCTGGTAGGCTGAGAAAGCAGAAGCAGAAAAGTGAGGCAGAAAGGTATATGGTGGAGAAAGATAAGAGAGGGACAAAAAGGAAAAAAAGAGAGAGAGAGGGAGCAAGAGAGCTAGAGGGAGCAAGTTTGTGTTCTTCCAGGTTGAAATGAGAAATGTGAATGGTGATCTGATTCCTGCCTTGCTGTCTGCCACAAATCACAATGTTAGCAAAAAATAAAGGGCTCTGGAGTTTATGTTCTCAGGTAACTTGCAAATTAGATTTCGTTGGAGTTGGGGATTGGGTCAATAAAGAGCAAAACACCGAACATTTTCTAGTTCTCAAAATTATTTCTCCAGACTCAAAATTTTCTATTCTACTAAAAATCTTTTGGAGTGGTATTCTAAGAGCATGGTTCTGATGAAATATTAGCTATATAATGCTTCCCTTACAGACATCTTTTTTAAAGTAGGTACTTGGATCTACCTCAGATCTAGTAGAAACTTTCTTCTATTGACTAGCAACCCACACGTCAACCCTGTACACCCCTGTCTACAGGCATTTCAAGTGATTGATGAGAGAAGCGTGTAAATATAAATAAATAAGAAAACTGCTTCTCATATTGTCCCAACAACCTGTTAATTCCTGGAACAAAAATCATCTGCTTTTGACATACTGTAAAATTCAAAATATTAATTGTACTTTAAAATAGTTTAATAAACTTTGTTAGCCAAGATTGTGTACTCTCCATTTATAATGAAAACTTGCAAATAAACTAAGGAGCCAAAAAATGCTTGTTGATGAGCATCTATTCTGTGCAAGGCACTGGAAATAGCAAAATGAGTAAGATCTGGCTGTAATATTCATTATTTAACTCTATGGTGCTTAATATATTTAATAACAGATATATTCTCCTCAAATATTTTAACTGTTTTACCACATATTTAAAGACTAATTATTACTATTTTCCTGTCTATACTATTTAATGAATAAATGAGTAAGTGGATTATCACTGTAAGAAACCAACAATTCTGTGTATTGTCAAAGTAAGAATAAGTAATAGTCTCTTTAATGCCTAGTGAGTGAATGGGTTTTGAGCTGCTTTTTCTTAGCAGACAAACCTTGTAGTTCTCAGTTTACAAAATCTATTTTAAGAAAGACCAAATTTAATCATTCCATAATCATAGTCATCTACATAGTTAAATTTGTCTTTTTTCCTGACCTTGTCTTTAGAAAGAAGTCATGAAAGGGAATTTTCAAAAAGGGAAAGAACAGAATATCTTGTTATTTTTAACCCCAAGCTACCTTAATGCAGAGCTTCCTTTTATCACAGAATAGACTAAATGAGAGATGCTATTATCATTTATTACTG
This sequence comes from Canis lupus dingo, assembly GCF_003254725.2. Lineage (NCBI taxonomy): Eukaryota > Metazoa > Chordata > Mammalia > Carnivora > Canidae > Canis > Canis lupus. The sequence continues at coordinate 21,788,769 of NC_064276.1, forward strand.
AATGTCAATGCCATTCCCCAAAAGCCAATGTTCTATGATAATCATTCTCTCAGCTAAAATTGAGATTTCACCCTCTGTTTTTATTTTTCCATTGCACCTAAACATATGGAAATAGTATACATTTAGTTGTGCTTTAGTGTTGATGCTAATTTACCTTAGTCTTTGCAAAAAGATTTTCTGATGATCAAAAGAGCATGAAAACTACAGAGCTAAGATTTCCCCTTTGATGATATTGACCATTACAAGGAAGAAGAAAAGGTGGGGAAAATCACAAGTTGAACCTTTTTATTGCTAACCAAATTTTAACAAAAATATCAAAGCATAGGTGAAATTACGCCAGATCAATAAATAAGAGCCAATGAGTAAGTTATCATTTCCTTAAAAATGAAAATTGTAAACAATGAATCCTGTTTATTTTTGTATTAGGTGAAAATTCAAAATGAACCTAAAATCTAGCATTTTAGAATCTAAATCTCCATTAGTTTATTGTTGGGTAATGATTCGGGCCTTCTTTCATCCCCCAGTTTTTAGAATTGTGATCTAATTTTTTAAATAGATTTTTAAACTAACTCTAAAATATTAAATCTTTTCAAAATAGAATTTTGAAAATAAACCAAAGTGATAAAAATGAATCAAGATTAAATTTTGAAATATGATAGCTGAGAGCTACAGATAAAACAAGACCTTTTACAATTTGAACCACTTGCAAGATGATTTTGTATTATTTTTGCCAGTCACCCTCTATTCAAAAAAGCTCAGAATGCTAACATGTCATATGGCTGAGTAAGAAGCATTTCCTGTGTAAATTACTGATCGATTGTGAATTTTATGCTTTGCTAGGTAAAAGGTCAACTTTATTAAGTATGTTTTCTAAATATATCTGAAAAGGAAATGTGGTGACAGAACTTATAGTGGAACATCACTTCATTTATCAGAGAAAATCACATAAGGGCAGAGGTAGCTCTGTGTTGGGTATCCTCCGCTGGCCTCTCCACATGCTTCCTCCGTTCTTCTTCTTGTTCTGCACCTCTGAAAGCTGATTTTTATTTTTATTTTTTAAAAGATTTTATTTATTTATTAAAGAGAGAGAGAGAGAGCAAGGCGGAGACACAGGCAGAGGGAGAAGCGGGCTCCATGCAGGAGTCTGATCTGGGACTCGATCCCGGGACTCCAGGATCACACCCTGGGCCAAAGGCAGGCGCTAAACCACTGAGCCACCCAGGAATCCCCCTGGAAGCTGATTTTTAAAGACTGCACTGACAGTTCCTTTCTCCTCTGGTTTCCTCTTGGGTTAGAAGTACATAGAATTAGGGTATATGTTTCCCTGGCCACTTCCCTCTTGAGTTTTCTACTAAAGGTTGCAGGTCCTATCAGATGCCCTTGCTGTAGGTCCAGATGTTCTGAGTTCAAGTAACTGGTCCCTACCCTCCCTTTCCTTCAAGCTTAGAGATGGTAACTATTCCTGGCCACTACTAACTCTAACAAGCCATGTACTGTCCCTTACGCCTTGGAAAATAGTCCCTTCATTAAGCTCTCCACAATCACTCTTTTTTTCAAGTGCTCTTACTCCTGTCAGGATCATGGCAAGTACAGAAAGTCAATATGTGCCCATAGTGTTGTTTATGCACACACAAAGCCTTCCAAAATTGATATAACATATAATGATACAACTTCTGTTGTGACATAAAGGATGTATCCATTCACTGCAGTGAGCAAACCACTTTTTAGTAAGGCTAATCCATCCATTTCAGCCATCTCCATAATCACTGTTTCTCTAGAACAAGCCAATATGCAGCAGTCTGTATATGCCATTTCTATCAGTACTTGAAGCAAGGCAGAAGGCAGGAAGAATTGGCTCATAAAGAAATATGAAGGGACAATTTATCAACAGGGACTAATGTATCCATCAGCTGTAATCAAGAGAAAATAAAAAACTACTTTAAACCCTTAAAATTTCACGAGAATAAGTTCTAAAAGACTTTTATGATCATTTGTGGTTAGTCCAAAGTATGATGTATCATAATTCTATATGCTACTCCTGGGCTGTAAGTGCATTTAAATGGCAGAGAGGTAGGGAAGTGTGTTAGCTGAATGCGCATGGAACTTGTCAAAAGATCTGAATAATAGTCTTAACTCCACCACTAACTGATTATATGACCTTCGTGAAACCATTTAAGCTATTTAAATAAAAGCTTCCTCATAAAGTAATTAGGGATTACAACCTCTGATCTACTCTGCACAGTTGGGACTTGGAGAATTATATATGAACCCAACAGAACTCTGAAAAGCATTCCCTTAGTGTACTCCTCAGACTTACTACTAAATCTGTAGCACACCAGGAAATGGGAGATTCCTTTCCAGTAATAATTGTGTCCTCACGTGGACATACCTTAAGTTCTATTTTGCTTGATATCATCTTTAAGAACAACAATTATGGGTCATAGTATGATGTTGGCTTATCTCTCTCAATGTCTATACTTCACAATTCAAATTGGGAAGTCTGAATCCCAGAGGGGTTGAGTGATTTTTTTCCCCAAATCACAAAACAAAATAGTAGCAGAACCAGATCTAGAATTTAAGTTTTATGATCCAGTTCAATGTTATTTCTACCACAGCTCATAATATCCTTTTATTAGGACTGTATAGAATTTTAACAAAGTGTTTTCCAGTACCTTATGTATCTGATCCACCCGGGAGGTGGGCAGGTGTGGTAGGCAGAATAATGGACTCTAAAGATGACCAGATCCTAATCTCCAAAATCTGTGAGTATGTTCTATTACACTGCAAAGGGGGATTAAGGTTTCAGATGGAATTAAGACTACTAATCTGCTGACTTTAAAATAGATGATTTTGGATTACCCATGTGGGTTCAGTGTAATCATGAGAGTCCTTAAAAGTGGAAGTTGGAGGGAGAAAAAAGAGTCAACGATGTGGTGTGAGAACTCAACAGATTTTGAAGTTGAAAGGGGATCATGAGCCAAGGAAGGCTGGCACCTCCAGACACTGAAAAAGGCGAGATAACAGATTTTCCTCTACAGCCTCCAGAAGGAACGTAGCCCAGCCAACACCTTGATTTCAGTCCAGTGAGACTTGTGCCAGGCTTCTGACCTAAAGAACTGTAAGACAATGCATTTGTATTGGCTTAAACCACAAATTTGTGGTAACTTGTTATATCAACAATAAGAAACAAATCCACTGGGTAAATGATTTTTATCCCAAATTGTAGATATGATAATGGAAACTATTTTTTTGTTGTTGTTATTTGTTTGGATTTGTTTGTTTAACTAAAGGATGCCAGGAACTTATTGATTTTTTTTTCAATTTTTCAATTTCTTGGTGCTGGGTAGGGATAGTAGATTATATGTTAGTATAATCCTAGACTCAAGGAATCTAAAGTAGAATTACACACATGGAAGTAATACAATGAGGTTTGAGGAAGGGTAGCAAGCATGTGCCGAGAACTGCAAATGCAAAGCGCCCACCCCAGAGGCAGCAAGTTCAAAGGATGATTTTTATTTATAGCATCTGTTAAAAATCCTCAACATGCTTTCCACAGAGGTATATTTTTATTCAAATTGTCGATGATAACTGATGCCCAAGGTTGTAATGCCCAACTTCAGATTTAGGAAAACATAGTAATAGGCATTTTCACTTCCAGTGTTGTCAGGAATCCAAAGAGATGTTACATCAGTAGCCTCAGACTATGATTTGATAAGTCTAGGTGGAGCCTTGGGATTGCACTGCAAATAAAAACAAACCATTTCATTTCATGTAATTCTCAGACCACTATTGAGAAAAACTGCTCTAGACCTTCTGATGCTGTAAGTTTCCCAGTTAATTTGAGGTTTACAATTACTTTGATACCTCTCTCTGGGAAATTGAGGGTGAGGAGAAAGAATGCACAACTAAAGCTTTTTTTGTTTTATCAAGCACCACAGATGATTCATTTGTTTGCACACTCCATTTTGAGACCACTATAGTGAGGCAAACTTGCACCTAGGGTCCCAACAGAAGCTTATAGAAAGGTACCCAATGATATGGACAACAGACATATGCCTTCCTAAAGGAGACTTCATGTTCTCACTTTTCTTTAGAGCCAAATGGATTGTGAGATTAAAGTGGCAATTTTCAATCTGTTTCAAGTCAAGAAAGCCAAGTTTCTGATTAGCTGTTTTGCAGCTCAAATTTGTCCTGACAGAGTTCCTATCTCCTCTAAATAACTCACCAAGGAACAGTCCTCAAGCAACAAGTGATGGATGGATAAAGCACTATAATTATGATCAAAGTCCAAAGACTTCAGTCTATATAATTATGCACTTGCCAACCTCTGAAAGTCACTTTGTTCCATTTAAAATAGGATGAGAAATGGACATGAGGTGATGTGAACTTATTGGTTAGTCAAGGTTTTGGAAATGACAGTTATTACCATGTCGGTTTTACCTTAAGCCACAATATTTGGGGGATAATTTAAATGGAGAGAATTGTCACTCTGTTCTTATTGTTTGCCTTCTAGTCTCCCTTTATATATAAGTCTTTATTATGAATTAGCCTCTAAGTTCAGAAAGAGTTAAGGTAAAAGAAAAAAAATGGAAGGCTCAAAATCCCCTTGCCAATTTCAAATTTCTGGTACCTTTTTCTCTTTTTCAAATGAACAAGCTTATTTTGTCAAGTTGAACAGAAAACACCCTTTCTCACTTTCCATGAATTTTGTTAACTCTCTCATAATTGAGGGGAAAACCAGCATTACTATGTTGCTAAAACTGATAAAGCATTTTGACTCAAGAAGTACAAAATTGGATACTGGTTTGATTAATTTAATTAACCACATGGTTACCTAAGGTGGATTTTTTTCTTAAAGACTTTATTTATTCATTCATGAGACAGAGAGAGAGGCAGAGACACAGGCAGAGGGAGAAGCAGGCTTCACGCAGGGAGCCTGAAGTGGGACTTGATCCTGGGTCTCCAGGATCACACCCCCAGGCCGAAGGCAGTGCTAAACTGCTGAGCCACCTGGGCTGCCCCCTAAGGTGGATTTTTAATGTCAGCTTTGTTACAAATGGTAGTGTAGTTTGAAATAAATAATAGAAAATACACAAATTCACAAGGGTGATAACACTGAAATAGACTTGTTGACAGCATTTAACCTGCTTGCCCCATCATATCCTGACATTTTATCAAGGTGGGCAATTTTTAGACCTTTAAAAATACCAAGCTCTATGGGAGTGTCTGGATGGCTCAGTTGATTAAGCACCTGGCTCTTGATTTTGGCCCAGGTCGTGATCTCAGGACATCAGGCTCTGTACTGGGCATGAAGCCTGCTCAAGATTCTCCCTGTAACCCTCTCATTCTCTCTCTTAAAATAAAAAAAATAATATGCGCTGAGTGAAATAAGTCAATCGGAGAAGGACAAACATTATATGTTCTCATTCATTTGGGGAATATAAATAATAGTGAAGGGGAATATAAGGGAAGGGAGAAGAAATGTGTGGGAGGTGTCAGAGGGGAGACAGGACATGAAGATTCCTAACTCTGGGAAATGAACTAGGGGTGGTGGAAGGGGAGGAGGGCGGGGGGTGGGGGTGAGTGGTTGACGGGCACTGAGGGGGGCACTTGACGGGATGAGCACTGGGTGTTGTTCTGTATGTTGGCAAATTGAACACCAATAAAAAATAAATTTATTATAAAAAATAATAATAAAAATAAAACAAAACAAAAACAAGCTTTATGTATTTTATCTGAAATTCATCATAGGCTTTTCTTCTTTATTTTTTTCTGTTTCAGCCAAACTTCTATTTTTATACTTGAATTTGATAAAGTCATTTATTTCTTAACTATGCAAATACAATAAACATAGTATATTTATCAAAGCTTTCACTGAGAAAAATCTCCTCCAGCTTTTCCATAATATTGATAACTTTGTCCAAAGAGAAAGTGCTAATAAGATGTGTTTCCATTTTCTTTTTCTTTTTCACACTTTTGTTATCTCAGAGAATGAATTAAAACCTTCTGCTAGACTCAGTTTTCAAACTAAATTTTGAGCAATCTAAACACTTCTAGTCAAAATGAATTTTTTTCAGCATCTTAATTGATACTATCTGATGGGATAAAGATTTGCACCTGTGTCAATGATTTTTTACTATTCTGTAGAGGCTGATGTGGATCTAATTGAGATTTCTTCACTAAAAGTTGGCATATTCATGAATCCCTTATCTTAAAGTTAGTACTGGCAAGTATAGGTCATCCTAGACGTTGCATGTGTACTGATGGGCTTTCTAACAGAATCTCATGTAGAATCAAGTCTCACGGAGCACAAGCCTTCAGGGTTGTCCTCTCTATTAATGCAATATCGGCCCTTCTATCTGCCATTCAAGGTACCACTTTATCTTCCTACATACAATCTATATTCAATTTTATCTCTAATTCTTGAATCCTTCAAAGCAATAAAGTAGAAAGCTTCTTATTTTGTTTTTTTTTTCTCTCTCTCTCTCTACTTCTCTTTCTTTCACAGAAGCTCTGGTTTTCTTTGCTTCTTGGGAAGACAGAATGTATATGAAAAAGCTAAAAATATCACAAAGCACTTTTCTTTTTAACCAGTCCAAGCTTCACTCTGCAAAAGTGAAATTGGGGCATTTTGTAAACAAAAAGTAAGAAATTGTGATTGTAACATATCCAAAATAAAAACACATAAAGCTGATGTACAATTTTGTTTTTGTTTTTTTAAAGAAACTGATTTTTTTAATATATAGTTTATCTGAATTGGTAAGCACTTTTTTTTTGGTAAGCACATTTTTAAAGAACATTTGTATTTACATTTTGTACATTAGCTCAGTAATGTATAAAAATAAATTGATAAATACTGCTGGTTTGGATAATCAGGAATAGAACGAGAAAGAATAATGTTTTAAGTCATTTAACATTGTAAACTACAAAACTATCCAATTATGTTCAGCAAATATTTAATAAATCCTGGATTTTGGATATATGATAGGAAATTTAAAAATTCAGAGATTTTTAGTACCATTTTTACTGTAACAAAACTAGTTCTAGAATCATTCCTCTGGAATCAAGGAAGATCATTGAAGCTCAGGAGGAAGCATAAATGCTAGAACACTTTCGGTATTCTCAGATGAAACATTCAGATAAAGGTACTCGTGACTTGATATTAATGATATCAAAAATGATTTACAAGACACATAACACATTCTCAATAATAATGGAAGCCAACAAGGAAAAATGTAGCAAAACCGTTGTTTTGTAGCTCCGTAATTTTTTATACGTGGAAGTCAAAATAATTAATGTTTTATTCATTATATAAATTATATAGTAATTTTTAATTTATCATATATTTTTGCATTTAACATAAACTACATAAGGATCTCATTATTAATGCAATTTAAAATATTTATTTCCTTTTTGAGCATTTAGGTTGATTATAGTTTTTATTAAAATTTTTTTTAAGATTTATTTACTTGAGATAAAGCTTAGAGAAGAAGAGGGAGAGAGAATCCAAAGCAGACTTTATGCTGACTGTGGAGCCCTACTCGGGGCTTGATCTCACAATTTCAAGATCATTACCTGAGCCAAAACCAAGAGTCAGCCAAGTTACCCTATAATTTAAATTTAAAAATTTTAAATATTATATAATCATCTTTCTTTTGAGTTATTTCCTTGGGATCATTCCATAAAACAAATATTTAAGGAAACCAAACTAATAATACATGTTCAATCCATACAAAGTGCCATGTAATTTACCTGAATCACTTTACATAATATATTTTTTAAGTAAGTAATAACCCAATTTGCCAACAAGGAAAAATTGCTCAGGGAGATAACCAATTTGACCAATGTGACTAACTAGTAACTGCCATCTAAGAAGTGAGAGGGTTGACAAATAAAAGGCAGTGTACTTTTTCAAGTTCCTGGAAAAAATTACTATTTTAAAGGACATGACAATGTATTTTGCCAGAGTCCTAGCTTTGGTTATTACTATTTTTAAATTTTGCTAATTCGATGGCTGTAAAATGATGTGGTTTTAATGAGCATTTATTTATTAACTAGGGCAGTGACAGGAACTACAATTACTAATTTTTAAAACCTCAACTTTTGATACTGTATTTTTAGAAAATGATGGTGAGACATAAGGCAGTTGAGTAGCTAATATGTATTGAATTATTACTGTGTGCCAGAAACTACTCAGCATTTTGTATATTTAATTTTACATATTTACTCCTCAAACCACCTTAAGATTTACTGGTATAATCAACTGCTAACCAATTAGGTAGTATAACATTTAAGAGACTGGATTTTGGGGCCAGTGTGCCTTGGTTCGGATTCTCTTTCTGCCAGTTGTTAGATCTCCTAACTTAATCTCTTTGTTTCCTCATGTATAGTAGCATCTACTTGACTGGAGTTGTTTGAGAATTAAGTGAATTAATTGTGTAAATGGCTTAAGATAGCATCTGGCCCATGGTAAACACTCTTTAGGTTGTAGCTCTTATTATTCAGATTCCATAGATGAAGAAATTGAGTCACAGAGTGACTTGTCCAGGTTAAAAATAGCTAGACACTGGTGGAGATGAGTAGGGTCCTGATTTCTACAACATTATCCTTTTATGATCAGTACTAAGTTAACACTCAATTTTATGGAGGAATGGTTTTGTCATGTCTTGTCTTTTTTATGCTTAGAGACCATAAAACTAAACATTTAACATTTTACAAAAACAGTCTAAAGAAAGGATATGTTACCAAGTATCTTTTGTACCATAAATACAACCCCAGAGAGCCACATTTGAGGACAAACTTTTCTACAAATGCATGGTGTGTGAGTGAATGAATGAGTGAGTGAATGAATGAAACCCTTGCTTATCACAAATAATGTGTTATGTTCCTCTGTGATATAACATAGAACTTTGTTTTTATCTGATGGCATTTATATTTGCTTAAGTAAGCTCCTAATTACTTCAACTACATTTAGTCCCATACATAGCGGGTATCAATAATTATTAAACTCCACTGAAATGTTTTTGCTGTATATTTGTATATTTGTATTCCCTCTCCTTCTGTCCTCCTTGGCCTTTCTCTATCTTGATACATGATTTTAGACCAAGTAAAAGACCATATAGAAGATATAGGTGGGTAGGAACCCAACCTATCGCAATTTTCCTCCTTGAAACAGAAGTAAATGTTGGCCAAAAAGCTGAAAAAATTAAGAAAGGCAAATGAATCTGGTTTGAGACTGGAGATGGTTCCTGGCCACACCTATCATTTACTCCCTGATAAAATGGTTTTGGTCATCATGTCAAACCACATGAGAATGTGTGTTGGGCAGATGCTGCTAGAAAGCAGAGGCAGCTTGAGTCTGAAACAGGCTTCACTAGTCACAAGGGAGGGGAGTGCCATAATTTTCATTGCTCAAGAATTCTGTTCAGTCTCCACCAATGGGAACCCCGAAATGAAACTGTCAGACTGGGTAACTAATGCTACTCTTGGTGGCAGCAGCCTATGGATCCTTTTCATTGGATGGAGACAGACTATAAATTTGTCTAGCACTTTGTCACTTCTAAGAACTCCAGAGGTCATAACAGACCCTAATGTTCCACCTCAGCCTGCAGGTGGTAGTTTTTCATGCACAAAGAGGAAGGTATTATAAACAGATACCAATCTAAATGCTAATGTGATTCTTCAGTTTCAGATTTTATTCTGGACTTTTTCTTAATTAGTAATGCCTTAAAATTAGGTCATTGCTGGGGCATAAAAATTTTCTAAAAATGGGAGTATCGGTGCTAAGACAGTGACTTGTTTTGTATGTCCATGTTCTGTGATGCGTAGTTAACCAAAGGTACTAAATATAACCTATAATTTCAACAACCTCTCTCTTAGAGGGCGCAATTCAATAGGTCCTCCTCTGGTGGCCTCTTTAGGAACACAATGCAAACCAGAGGGCTGATGGAAAGAAATGATTCATTGTGTTTACCAAGAAAGCCATACTTGGCTTGCTCTCAGGAAACTGGCCTCCCTTTAACCATCATCCTCTTATAAGGTACAGTGACCTGGGCAGCAGTGTGCATACAGCCCCCCTAGGAAGGTAGAAATCAAATTGTCTTAAAAAAAAAAAAAAAAAAAAGGTCTCTATCCTTCCTCTATTCTTTTGCTATATAAGTTTATAAGAATAAAAAAGTTAACACTAAAAATAATGAATTCCCAAATAAGTGGACTAAAGGATATGTAGAGTTTTGAAGATAATACTATTTATTTCATTTGCAATAAATATATTGCTTTTTTATTTTATAAATAGAAATAGCATATAGCATAATGTTTCAAGTGTATAGTGATCAACACTTCCATACATCACCAGATGCTCATCACACCAAGTGAGCTCCTTAATCCCCACACGTATTTCACTCATCCCCTTACCCACCATCCCTCTGGTAACCATCAGTTTGTTCTCTATAGTTAAGAGTCTGTTTCTTGGTTTGCCTCCCTCTCTTTTTTCCCTTTGCTCATTTGCTTTGCTTTTTACATTCTGCTTATGAGAGAAATTATGAGTTATTTGTTTTTCTCTGACTGACTTATTTCACTTAGCATGATACACCAGCTCCATTCTTGTCATTTCAAATGGCAAGATTTCATTCTTGTTTGTGGCTGAGTAATATTCCACATCTTCATGGCTAAAAACAACAACACAAGAAACAACAGGTATTGGTGAGGATGCAGAGAATGGGGAACCCTCTCGCACTATGGGTGGGAATGCAACTAGGGTGGCCACTCTGGAAAACAGTATGGAGGTGCGCCATGTTAAAAATAAAACTATCTAATGACCCAGTAATTGTACTACTATTTACCCAAGGAATACAAAAATATAAAAAAAAATTTTTAAAAATACGAAAATATTAATTCAAAGGAATACGTGCACACTAATGCTTCTAGCAGCATTATCTGCAATAACCAGATTATGGAAACAGCCCAAGTGTCCATTCGCAGATGAATGGATACAAAATATTACTTCTTTTTTCAAGAAATTGATAGTAAGAGACCCAATGACATCATCTGCATGTCATAATTAAGATGCTAACAGATTTCTGCATGCAAAGATTAAATAATTTCAAAGTTCTTTTATAATAGTACTTCTTCAAAGGCATATTATTATGATATGCTACTCTGAGAATAATATTCTCTGAGCAGTGAGAATACGTAATTCTATAATTTTAAGTAAAATATATTTATAGTAAAGTTTCAATTTTTTATGCACCTCTATGTTCATTGCAGCATCATTCACAATACCTACAGTTTCAAATTTTTAAGGGGAAGAAAAAGGTGAGGATGGAGAGGAGAGTATGAAGAAGAAAAGACTTTCAAAAAGAAGTGTCATGGCCTCTTATTTAATTGTAACTTGACCCCCTTCCCTACATACATCCCTTTGACAGAGTGAGTCCTTCAGTTCCTTACTATGCTGTTTGGCCCATGTAACATCTTTCAAAATACTACTTTGTTTACTTGTTATATTTACAGTTTATCTGTCCATAGTGGAAGTTAAACTCTATAAAGGTGGAATATTTGTCTTGTTTCTGCCCTGATTTATCCCAGACACCTAGAATAGGGCTAGGCACATGTGGGTGTTCAGTAGATTACTGTTGGCTAATGAGTTACAGAGAAAGAGCTAATAAAAATTCCCTAGTCACTATTACTTATATTGTTTTTTCTGATACGATATAATTTCTTTAAAATGAGTGGACACAATTGTACTGGAAAAAAAGAGTTTCTCTTTCATTAGGAAAATAAGGCTTGAAAGAGTTGGATGAGTGAGCCAATGTCACAGAACAGGTCAGTGGAGAAATCAGGACTCAGTCACCATTGCTCACAGTACAGTGTTCTTCCCGCTAAACTTGGCCACCTCTCCTGTTTATAAACTTGGACATCTTGTTTGTCCAAATCCCTTATAGTTGTTCAGGGTTTTATCATGTTAAACCCTTTCACCTATAGGATTTGAGCCATAGAGCTATTATTTCCACTTTATAGGTAAAGAACCTGAAGGAGGAGAGCTAGTGACTTGACAAACATCACACAGATGCCTACTTGAGGGCAAAGGTAGGATTAGACTCCTGGAATCTAATCAATTGCCTTTTGTTATTAGATATTTTTCTCTTGCAACTGTTAATTTTGAAAAAATGTACTAAATACCATCCATGTGCCAAGCCCTATTCCACACTCTGGTGAGCAAAAAATTGTCACTGTTATCATGGAACTTATACCTTCAGCCCACAAATAAACACATCATATGTTGAGTGGTAGAAACTTTCCGTATAAAAATGAGACAAGGTAAGGGGTATATAGAGGGAATGACAGGTTTGGAAGAAGTACTATATTAAATACATGGCCATCTTTAAATTTTCCTAGATGAAGTGACTTTGAGTGGAGATCTGAAAGGAATAAGGAGGGAATCTGGGAGAGAAAGAGAATCCCAGGCAGGGAGTGAGTGCAGAGAGATCAGAGTGACTAGAACAGTTAAGAGGTGAGACCAATTGTGAGACAGCAGGGCCACAGAAGGTGGATGTAAAGATTTTATTTTTCCTTATATGTTAAAGAATCACTCTGGCTGTGCTTGGTGGAGAAAAGACTATAGTCTTTAGAGTCTCTACAGTCTATAGAGCTCTATGGTTTCTTAGCATCTATGGAGAGTCTCTGGGCTTTTGTTCCAGATAAGGGCCGGTGGTGCTTTGTACCTAGGTGATAGTGGTGATATCAAGGACATATTTCAAAAGATGACCAATACAGTTGCTGAAGTTTATAGATGGACCCTATTTGGGACTTGGCTGTCATCTGTAAAAGGGCATCACATTTCCACAGGATGGCAATACCTGAGTGAGTGTATGTCCATTCAAAGATAGTTCTCAATCTTGAAAGCTTAGAAACCTGATGTTTCAGCATAAGATGAGTTTCTTGGTTAACCAAATACTCTGAGGTTGATAGTGAAAATGAGAAAGTCAGCGTGTTAATTCTTTTAATGAGAAATATGACCGTCTTGAATAAGCTTCTGTTGACTGATAAGCATATTCTTTTCCTATAGACATATTATAGGGGACAGTGGATTAGATTCGGAATGTTGCTAGATGAATATGGCATAGCAGAAAAAAATGGAGGAAAATGGATAATTTGTTAACTCGATCTATCCATCTCCATATAACTAACTCCATAAAAATAGACTACTTAAAGGAACATATAAACACTCATATTCTTGGGCCAGAATATACAGGTGTCAGGACGGACCTGGAGACCCAACAGAATGTACCTCTCTTCTTATTTTTCAGCCCTGAGCAAGGACTAAGAAATTCTCTACTCTACTCTGACCAGCACATTCTGCATTTAAATATGTTAATATGTCTGAACAGAGTTAACTCTAGTTTTGGCCTAAGATCATTTCTCTTTGGTGACTTTGCCAATGAAACCCACTATCTTTTTGCTTTACTAGGAAAAGACAATGAATCTTATATCTCAGTTCCTGAGTTGTCCCTAGGGTATGTAACTATTATGAACTATCTTACGTAATCATCCGGAAATTCTGCTCAATAGTGTTCTCCTAAATTTAGACTGATTGAATCAAAACAAGTACAGTTTTCTTTTTAAATCATGATATCTGCTGGTCATGCTGTTGCTGCAGTTACTTTTATAATAATAATACTCAAGTAACCTAATTTCCCAGATGTCTCAGTTGAGTCTACCTAAAACTAGACCTTTTTGGATATATGGTAGGCAAGCTTTCACGAGCTGTAATTACTAAGCAAAAATTCCTTTGGGTGTTTAATTTTCTTAAATCTTTTCCCCTAAACCATGTTTCATTTATAGCAAGATGCCTATCTAGTTGTCTATAACATTTATATTTTTTAAGGGATTAAATCTAAACGGATTCCTAGTCTTTGTTGTTTTAGCTCTGAAAGAGTGTGTTAGGGAGAAACATCTCAAGTCTTTCATGTGGTCCTTTGTGCTTAGGGGAGAAATGGTTGAATTTCAGCCCACCCTCCAGTAGGGCTGAAGAGATTAAAGAATCAAATGATGATTAGATCCTCTCTTTATGTGTGTTTATGTTATTCATAGTAAATGCTATATACCTAATCCCCCATTTATTTGTGAGACAACTCTGTGCTTATTAGCTAAAGCTGGGAAAGTATGAGACCCATTTGCCAGCAAATGTATTAAAGTATAAAACCAGTGGAAGTGGAACCTCACTAAACATATAAAATAAGTAAATATTTAAATAAAATAATGTTTTTTTATTTTAAAAATGTAATCATGCCAAAGAGACAGATGACAGGTTATCTCTTTGTGACAAAATGAAATACAGATTATTAAAACAGAAATGTATGTGAAAGGAAGATAAGTTGGATTTTCTTCTACGTGTTATATGGCAAGAAATCAGTTTGATCTTAGAATCAATTTGTGATTATTTGTTTACTGGCTTTTATACTTTTATATTAGAATCTAAAAGTATCTGAAGTTACTATTTAGGGAATTTACTAAGAAGTAAAAAGTATACAAATTTTTTATACATATATATATATATTTTTTAATTTAAGAAGTATTTTTCAGCTGATTTTTTTGGTGGGACATATATGATATTACTAATGTTTACCTTGTAAGTGACTAAAGTTCTAAGTTATTTTTTTGCTTATATTATGTTATTTCTTTTTTTAATAATAAATTTATTTTTTATTGGTGTGCAATTTGCCAACATACAGAATAACACCCAGTGCTCATCCCGTCAAGTGCCCCCCTCAGTGCCTGTCACCCATTCACCCCCACCCCCCGCCCAAAGTTCTAAGTTATGCCAATGTTATAACACCTTCTTATAATAAATACCTAAATATCAAACAAAAAAAAAAGAAAAGAAAAGAAAGAAAAGCCTAAAGGAATAACCAATAGAACAAATTGAAAGACCCAGAAATTATGAAGCCCTTCCATATTTGTGTTAATGACCTAGTTATTTAGAAATCTCTCTTGTACTGGGATACCTCACACTCAGATTTCAACATAAAATTTCTTGGCCCGACTCTTTCATGCCGTGTCCTCTTATTTTCCATTGTCACATGCCCTTAATGTAATTTTTGTTCAGCTTGATGAGCTGGAAGGGATCTTAATTGGGTTGGTGGAGAAAAGCCAAATTCTAGCTTTTGCATTCCACTGAGAACACCTGAGTGGGAAGATCATGGGACAGCTCTTGAACTGTAACTCCCTGAAATGAATTTCATAGTGATTATAACCCTTGATCATCAGTTAGGAAAGAAATACCATAGCTTATCTACCCAGGGACTCACAGAATTTGCAGAAGTGAAAGGAACACTGGTAATATTTTTAAGAGCTACCTTTAGTCTATTGGAATGTAATTAAATGGAAATTGAGACATCTGCTTATGTGAAATCTTTAAAAATTAGTGACTCTTTGTTTAACTCCAACATGTAAGAAGCTTAGAGGTTGCCATCCTTTCTCTTACAACAAAGAAAAGCTGGATGCAACAAAAGTCTATTACTTTTCTTGGACCCATCAGTGAAGTGAAATTGCAGGACAAATGGCTACCATAAAACCTAAAACGATAGGTTCATCCAGAGAGACATACTAGAGATCTGCTTCATTGCTGCTGAAGCCATAAGATGGCAGGAACCCTTTAGTTGGTAATATTGTTTAATTGCTGGAGGTTGTGTCAACTAGCTCAGCAGTGAGAGACCCCTTGGAACTGCAGACTTAGGGGAGATCCACACTTTCCCAGGCTTCTCCCAGGAACCCCACCAGGTTCTCCATATGGAGATTGAATAAAATCCTCCATTGAAGGGAAGAGAAAGAGAAACCATTGTGAAATAAATGGTTTTCTCCATAACACCACAAAAGGACTATTATTTAAAGAAAAGACTTTGTTAGAAGCTCATCATTTGGGAATCTTCTGACTCAGGCCCCAGTTGGGCTTAATGTCTTAGTAAGGAGCAAAAGTAACAAACATTGTTGATGATGTCAGCGTCTGCCTTTTCAAGGAAACAGACCAGGAATGATGCAATCTGAAAGGGAGTAGTAGTCAGGTGGAATAAAGCCACTTCAGGGAAGAAACACTTCTGAAGATTACATCCCCGTGATATAAACACAGTGAAAGACTGAGATTTAATTGTCTCTATAATGGAGCCTTTTCCTTTACAGCATCACACCACTGTATCAGCGGGACTTAAGTGTAAGAGGAGCGGATTGCAATGGAAAGACCTACAAGGCAGACTCTCGTAGAGGGAACCAGCCCTCCAAATCCCTCCCCCCGACACACAAAAGCACCAGAGGAATTTAAACCTGTGACACCTATACCTGTAGCAAACTTTAATTTAGCCTGGCTTCTAGCAGGATTGGCGTAAATTATTCCACTAAAAGCAAATTTATTTGTTTCTATCGTTGTATTACATACCAGTTTTCAAAAAAAATCCCAAGTGTGTAAAAGGTACAGTCACAGTATTAAAAACAAAACAATCATCGTAACCAGTCTCAGATATGATATAACCGTTGGAATTATCCAAAAGAAGATCAGTATGTTAAGGGCTCTCATAGAAAAAGTCAAAACATGCAAGAACTGATGAATCATATTAGAAGAGAAATAGTATATTTAAGAATCAAAAAGAAATGATAAAATCAAAAACACTGTAACAGTACAGTTTGTCCCGGGTATGCATTCAAAAATCAACTAATGTAATCTATCATATTAATAGGCTAAACAACAACAACAACAAAAATCACATGATCATATCAACAGATGTAGAGAAAGTATTTGATAGAACCTAACACCCATTCATGACACAAACTCTCAGCAAACTAGGAATGAATGGTATCTTCTCAAATTGATTTTTTTAAAAAAAATCTACAAAAACACCTAACAGTATCAAAAAGTTTAACATCCTTGTAATTAGAATACCAGGAAAAGAGAGAAGATAGAAGAAATATTTAGAGTAATAATGGTTGAGGACCTTCTCAAACTAGTGGAACAAGAACTACAGATCTCAGAACCTCAGAAAACAAGAAGCAGAATAACCACAAACACCAAACATACACATACACCCCGCCTTGTAGGAATATCATATTTGAACCATATAAAACCGAAGACAGAGGAAATCTTGAGAGCAGCTAAGGGGGAAGGGATCATCTTACCCAAAGGGAAACAAGGATAAGAATTACAGCAGGCTTCTAAAAATTATTCAGACAAACAAGAAAAAAAAATTAGAGTGAAATAATAAAAGTATTGCAGAGGGAAACCCCCCACAAATGTACAAGTCTACATCCAGTGAGATTATGCTTCAAAAGTGAAAGAGAAAAGACTTTTCAGACAAACAAAAACCAAAGGAATTTATTGTCATCAGACCTGACTTCAATAAATCTTACAAGAAGTCCTTATGGCAGAAGGAAAATAATATAGGTAAGATGCTTGAATCAAAAGATCTTTCCTATATGAGAGAAGGAAGAGGATTGAAGAAAGAATGAAATGAAAGTAAAATAAAATTTTTCTTATTTTTTTTTCCTTAGAGATGGAGAGTGGGGAAAGGGAGAGAGAGAGAGAAAGAGAATCTTAAGCCGGCTCCATGCCTATTGCAGAGCCCCCACTGGGGAGCCCAACACAGGGCTCGATCCCCTGACCCCAAGATCATGATCTGAGCTGAAATCAAAAGTCAGATGCTTAACTGACTGAACCACCCAGGTGCCTAAGATTTTTCTTATTCTTAATTGATCTAAAAGAAAACCATTTAAAGAACAATAGTAACAATGTATTAAGTGATTAAAACATATAGCTAAGTGAAATAAATGACAGCAGTGTCCCAAGAGATGAGAAAGAGGAATCAGAAGGCTTTTTGTTATAAGGTGCCTAATGTATGAAGTCGTATAGTGTTATTTGAAGGCAGACTTAGGTTACTAAAAACCATAGGGCAGATGTTTAATTGTAAATTGATACACAGAGAGGATATAAAATTATATCATATAATATGCTCAATTAAAAACAAAGCATGCGTAAAAAGGCTTGATGGTGGTGCAATCAAATAACAAACACAGCGAATAAAAAACCGTTCCAAACATGATCAATATAAATCCATCTAAACCAATAATCACCTTAATGCAAACAGTCCAAATAAAACAACTAAAAGACAGAGATAGCCTAAATATATATTGTCTGCAAAAAACTCACTTTAAGTATAAACGCTAAGTATACTCAAAGTCATAGATTTTTTTAAAAACTCATAATGACAAAATTTCAAACTAGAGGAGACCTTCAAGACGATCTTGTATTGCCTCCCAATTTTCTAACAGAAAAATCACACCCCATGATGCACTCTGCCCTGACCAAGAACACACTGGAACCAGAGCCAGGCTGAGGAAACACTGACTCAGAATTTGAGACTTCTGGCCCTGTCATTTATTCAAGATGCCATTTTTCAGTTTTCTTTCCTTTTGATCAAATATTAGTAAAATGGGATGACTTTATTATTTAGGCCTTTCCACTTACTTTATAAAACATTTTAATGTTCTCAACCTGTGCCCAATTTTCTGCCTTGGATATTAACTATAACAAAGTTCATCTACTTTTATAAAGAATAAAATAAAAATTTTTGTGTAGAGTGTTTAAGAAACACCTTAACTGGGCAGCACCGGTGGCTCAGTGGTTTAGCGCCGCCTTCAGTCCAGAGCGTGATCCTGGAGACTTGGGATCGAGTCCCACGTCGGGCTCCCTGCATGGAGCCTGCTTCTCCCTCTGCCTGTGTCTCTGCCTCTCTCTGTGTCTCTTGTGAATAAATAAATAAAGTCTTAAAAAAAAAGAAAGAAAGAAACACCTTAACCTTTTATGTGTGTGCATGGTATAAGGCTATAATTTTCATAAAGACAGAAGGGAGATGACTGGCGGGGGACAGTGGTGTGCTGAAGCTAGCTCATACCCAGCTCAGAACAGCTGGTCATCATATTTCTAGGAATTCTGCAAGCCAGTTAAATATGGCCATTATTAAAATATAAAGTATATAAGCTTATAACTAAGTAAATCATATTAAAGGTAAATGCCATAAATAACCAAAAAATCATCACTTATTAATTATATACCACATTTTACAATTGTCCATGCTCCTCAGTGTTTATACTAATTGCATTTGTGTGACAAAACTACTCATCTTTAAGAGTGTGCTGCTACCCATGTCTTCTCAACTCTCCATTCGAAGATATCATTCTCATAGCTTAATATTGGCCACAATAGGAGTAGTTTCACTATGGAAATTAACATATGCTACAACTTAGGGATATTTTTTCTCCAGAAATCCAATTGTTAAGCATGTCCCAGATACCACTGTGAATAGGGGAATATCACAAATATTGATTGACTCCTGCTAGTCACATAGTCAAGCCTAGTTTGATATTACAATCTTGCACTTATTCCTGTTAAACTGCTTTTGCACAGGATCAGGTCCCAGTTTGGTGTGTTCTGTGTAAAAATTCCAAATAGTTTGGTGCCTATGCAGCTTAACAAATTTTACTTGAACAAGTAAATGATACTTGTAGCCCTTGAACTTGCTTGAAACTGTGAGGGTGCATGTCTGAGGGCATAGCCAATCAGCTGAGGATGGCAGAGTAGGGATAAGAGGATTCAGGTCCTTGATGATGCTATTGAACCACTGAATTAATTCTGGAATCATACTTCAGGCATCTTGTTATATGAAAAAATATATTATTTTAAAGTCACTTTTAATTGGGGTGTCTATTACTTGCAGCAGAAAGTAACCTACCTAATATACCAATTACCCTTTTTATAGATAAAAGTCAGCTAATTTATACAGCCAAGGCATGAAAGTTCACTTAAGGTCTTATTAGCACTTCTATTTTAAAAGCTTGTCTTTTTTATTTTTAATTTTAAGTTCAACTTTGACTTAATAATAGCCTCCAGTATATGAAAGTGTTATTTGAACCTAGGTTCTTTATGTGAAACATCACCAGAAAGAAACTTGAAGTGTGAACACTCCAAATATATATTCATATAATTATGAGTACTAATGACTATGATGAATAACTGATATCTAACTTGAAATAAGTATAGTTTTCCTTAGCAAAGGAAATAAAAACAGAGGCCCATTATTCAAATATTTAGTAGGGCTTTCTTATTTTTGGAAGTTGTTGATAGCCATGATATACTTATCAAATATATTTTCAGTAAGTCTGCATCCAGTTATAAACTGATAAGTATTATCTAATTAAACATCGTTTGTCCAATTCCTTGAGAATTCTAATAGTTATAAAAATAACACCTAGTTGGGGGCACCTGGGTGGCTCAGCAGTTAGTTGAGCATCTGTCTTCAGCTTATGATGTGATCCTGGAGTCCTGGGACTGAGTCCCACCTTGGGCTCCCTGCATGGAGCCTGCTTCTCTCTCTCCCTGTGTCTCTTCCTCTCTGTGTGTGTCTCTCATGAATAAATAAATAAAATCTTTAAAAAAAAGACATAGTGATCTGACTTTATGCTATTAAAATTGCAACCCTTTAACAGAGAAACTCCATTTTGGTTAAATTAGAAATAAGTATACACTCTATCATAACTCAAAACCCCTAAAGAGTGTTATACAGAAGTAGCACAGGATGTAATTCCTCTATGTAGTGTAGGGACAGAGAGTAATGAAATACATTTCTATGGTAAGCATGATGTTGCACACTCTAGCAAAAACAGTATAATTGGAAGTGTTCAAAGTCAACCTACAGCCTGAATTTCAACATTCTAGAGAAATAAGAATATTAATAAATGATTCAGAATAGGTAAACAAAGTAAAATAGTAATAGATTCTACAATATTGGTTAATCTGCTAGATTTGCCTTGTAGGATTTTAGGGGTCTTGAGGGCAGCTGAAGAAATTATTTGCAGCTTTTAAGGAGAATAGAATGATGCATTTTCCTAAATTCAAGCTTATTCCATATAGTTAGTACATATTTTACTATAATCCTATAACTGGCTCAGTGTATATTAACAGGAAAATGCTTTCATATATTTTCTCAGTCACATGCATTTGTAAAAAAAAAAAAAAGCCAATTTAGTATTTTAAAGTGACAATAAAATAACTTATACTTGTGATCATATATAAACACTATAACATTAAACAAGCATATAGGAAAGCTGTTTTAAAGCATTGAACAACAAATAGTGCAAGCTTGAAATCCTTGAAAGGAAAACTCACGAAGTGTGTTCCATGATTGTCCTGGCTCTCTGCCTGGGAACAATTTTCTAAACTATGATAGCAAACTATAGCCTGGGCAAAACACAGAGGTGCTATTGAAGCCAGAGCAAAGAGCAGAATTAAAATTTGCTGAAACAGTTGGAATCTGTAGAAGAACTCGCCAGGAGGGTTGAGCTGGGTAGGGATCCTAGAAATGGCTTCTATCAAGTCTCTAGCTGAGAACTGAACTTCCCAAGTGCAGGAAGAAGACTAGGGGAAGCTCACCAGCAAACAAATGCTACAGAGATGAGAGCAGAACAGAAAGACTGAAAGGTGTGCCCTTTTGGGAGACATGGATGTTCCATACCCAGCCAGCTTGAAGAAGTCGTGTTGATATCCTGAGCTGTCAGCTGAGACATCAGAATGATCATGCATTAAGAATATGGATCACGAGGGTGCCTGGCTGGTTCAGTTGGTAGAGCACGTGACTCTTGATCTCAGGGTTGTAAATTCAAGCTCACATTGGGTGTAGAGATTACTTAAAAATAAAATATTTTTAGAAAGAATATGGATCATGTCCTACCTAGAACAAGCATCAGGACACTTTCTGTAAAGGGCCACAGAGTAAATATTTTAGGGTCCATAGGTTCTCTGTTGCTTTCATTGTACAAAGCATCTCTACACAATGCATAAATGAATGAATGTGTCTGTGGGCCAGTAAAGCTTTATTTACAAAAGATCCAAGTACTGGGCCATGCTTGACTCAGATAGTAGTTTCCTGACTCCTATCAGTCTTATATAAATTCTTTCAAAATATAGAGGAGAGAATTCTTCTCAGTTCATTTAAGAAATCACTGTATTCCTGATACTAACATGTGGTAAAGACATTACAAAAAAGAGAAAATTGCACATCAATATTTCTCATGAACACAGATGCAAACATCCTAACAAAAATATTAGCATATTGAATCTAGTGGTAGATAAACTAATAGCATATAATGACTAAGTTTTACCCTAGAAATGCAAGGTTTGTTTAATTATTTTTTTATCATTAGTTTCAGATGCACAGCTTAGAGATTTATCAGTTGCCTATAAAATCCAGTGCTCATTACATCAAGTACCCTCCTTAATGCCCATCATTTGGTTACTCCATCCTCCCACCCACCTACCCTCCCGCCAACCCTCAGTCTGTTTCCTAGAGTTAAGTCTCTTATGGTTTGTCTCCCTCTCTGATTTTGTCTTATTTGCCCCTGCCTTACCCTATATTCATCTGTTTTGTTTCTTAAATTCCACATATGAGTGAAATCATATAATTGTCTTTCTCTGACTGACTTATTTCGCTTAGCATAATA
Organism: Canis lupus dingo; assembly: GCF_003254725.2. NCBI lineage: Eukaryota > Metazoa > Chordata > Mammalia > Carnivora > Canidae > Canis > Canis lupus. The sequence goes on from NC_064276.1 coordinate 21,811,302, forward strand.
CTCTACAGTTCCATCCACCCCGGGTTTGCTCAAAATTTGAAAGTAAATTTAATCCATCACATTATCAGAACAAAAGAAAAAACACATTATCTAAATAGATATAGAAAAAGTGTTTGGCAGAATTTAACATCCCTTTATAACTCTAGGAGCTAAGAAGGAAGGCATCTTCCTCAACCTGATAAAAAGCATCTACAAAAAACCATAACAAAACAAAACCCCAAAACCTACAGCTAACATTCTGCTGAATGATAAAACATTGAATCATTTCCTCCTTAAGTGAAGAATAAGGAAGGTTTGCTCTTGCCAATGAATATAATTAGTAATTTTTAAATATTACTCTGAAGGCTCTAGTCAAAGCAATAAATCTAAACAAACAAATAAGTAAAATAAATTATAAAGATTGGAAACCGGGACACCTGGGTGGCACAGCGGTTGAGCGTCTGCCGTTGGCTCAGGGCGTGATCCTGTAGTCCTGGGATTGGGTCCCACATCGGGCTTCCAGCATGGAGCCTGCTTCTCCCTCTGTGTATATCTCTGTTTCTTTCTGTGTCTCTCAGGAATAAATAAAATCTTTTAAAAAATAAATAAATAAATAAATAAAAAATAAAGATTAGAAACATATAAAGTACATCAAAGAAATCCCTAAGGGATTTACTAAAACAACTTATTAGACTTGATAATTTACCAAGGTCACATAGTGTAATTACAAAAAAATACTTATTTTATTTCTGTGCATCAATAATAAAAAGTTGGAAGACAAACAATATATTATTTATAATAGTGTAAAAATAAAACCACAAAATACTTAGTAATAAATTTGCAAAAGATGGACAAGACATCTATATTGAAACACTGATGAGAGAAATTTAATCATATGTTTTAGCATCTGACATTCCTGGGGTAAAAAGAACAGCAACAACACAATTCCATCACCCACAGTTGTTCCACTCCCACAGTTCTCTTAACTTAGCTTAAACTCAGCTTCATTACGAAGATCTACTTTGCAGGTGGGTTGTTAATGGAGTTAGAAATATAATATGTAAAATAACTGGTATAGACTCTGTATCCGATGTAAGTTCAGCAAATGGAAATAATTTTGTTATTGTGGCTATTATAAATAATAAATAAGATAGAAACTGAGATCCTTAGTGCTTGTGTTTCTTATATTAGTAGTAAAGAAGTCATAGGCAAGCCTTTGAATAAGCCAAAAAATATAATTGATGTCATGAGTGAAGATTAATTTTGCTAATGGTGAGAAAACGGTCTCTTTAGCCTTGTGTTTATTAATAAATTCTAAAGATGAGAAGCTAGAGAACAATATATGAATGGTGCATACACTAGGGTACCTATTTTATCCCAGATCTCTGCAGAAGTGCTTAGTGACCCAAGACTATGTCAATATGAGGGATTCTTTTCCTAGGAAAATGTTTCAGGACTTCTAAGCCAGACCCATTGGAACCTAGAACATGCCACTGAAAATCTGCATATATCTAAAAATCACAACTGCAATTATTGTTTGGAATGATGATCTGAAGTATCTTACGTAATTCACGCTCCTTGAAATGCAGAGACTGAGACAAGGACTTGACTGCTCATGGTTTATTTGGGTGACAATCCCATGGAACAAGAATGACTGTGCAGAGGAGAGAGGATAGGGAAAAAGTCCATATAAAGTGACTTATCAAGGTTACTACTGTGAGAACTGATGAACATCCAGAATGACTCCCAGAACTTTCTACTAAGAGAATAGAAATCAAGAATATTTATCCACAGCCTCCTTTAATTGAAGATAATTTTAGGGGCACTAAGTCCCTGACACTCTCCCGTGCCCTAACTAGGCTGAGCAGATTTTTGCAGCATCAGAGGACAATTTGAAGCAGAATAGAGACATGAAATGGGTTTGAGATGACACTCCATTAATATAATATGGATTAATATGTAATCCATTAATATGGATGACACTCCATAATATGGTAGTTCTAACTAGCATGGAAATGCTCTTTGTCACTAGGGCTGAAATCAGAAATAAGCTGAAGTGTTAATGACCTCCAAGTTGAAGCCCAATCTATGACACTGAGTTTGAAAACATAGGTTAGGTGTTGTTCACTCAACTAGGGCTGGAAAGTGGATCATATATTTTAGAAGTTTTTTCATCAAAGAAAAGTTACTCAATCAGAATATCTAATTGTTATGCTATATAGAAAAGATTGTCATGTCTATAGATTATTTTCAAAAGTTTGTCAACAATTCTTCCATTTAACCCATTTGCCAGTAAAATTTGATTCTAACATCCAGGGCAACAAGGCTGTGTCCTCCCTGGATCCCTCCCAGACCTGAGTTAGGTAGGCTGCATCAAAGGAAATGAAGCCAAATGCAGCCGTGAGATACAATGCTGCCTAAATCTGTCTTCTAATCTAAGTGTGACCTCATTTAAAAGCCTCAAGACAGAGGTTTAGTTCTTAAGTGAAAAGTTACTCTGGTTTGGTACTAGTTCTATGGTGTGGGAAGACATAGCTCTTTCTTCAATGGAGCTAGAACCCTTCCCCTGGCCATTGATACACTTACAGAGAAAAACTTCTGCACCCCTTGAAAATCATTAGTATACATTTTAAAGTTTGAAATTAGGTAAGTTAGGTTATAATACTGAAATATTAACTTATTAACATCTTCCTCATATACTAACAAAATCATGTTTAAATTTTAATGGAAAAATATTTTATTCAGAAGAATAAAGGCAAAGGCATCAATTATTTGGATTTGACTTAACAAGAAAAATGCCAGATGTATAGGAGGAAGAACACAAAATAAACTTCAATGAGATATAGAGAAGACCTGAATAAGTATAGAAAATGCATAATCTTGATGGAAATACTCCATAATGTAAAGATGTCAGTTCTCCCCCAAATAAGGTACACGTGAGATGGAATTCCAATCACAATTCTTTTTTTTTTTTTTAAAGATTTTATTTATTTATTCATGATAGTCACACAGAGAGAGACAGAGAGGCAGAGACACAGGCAGAGGGAGAAGCAGGCTCCATGCACCGGGAGCCCGACGTGGGATTCGATCCCGGGTCTCCAGGATCGCGCCCTGGGCCAAAGGCAGGCGCCAAACCGCTGCGCCACCCAGGGATCCCCTCCAGGGATCCCCTCCAATCACAATTCTAAGTGACTTTTGTTGTGTTGTTAGAAACTGACAAAACTATCTGGAGAAGTAAAGGGCAAGGGAACAGTGAAAAAAAAGTTAGATTTTTATTACAAGTTATTAAAACACGTTACAATTTCATAGTAACAAATTTGTAAGGTGAATAAAGGTGCAAGAGTAAACAAACAAGTCAATCAAACACAACAGAGATCTAAGGAGTGGATCCTGCTACTTACAGTTAAAAATCATTATTTGTGCTTATGCCAGTGAAAGAAATAGGAAAGTTTAACAGTTAAGTACCAAAACAACAAAAATGAGTCCCCAAAATTGTATATTTGTTAGAATTTGAAGAAGGCCTAAGTATAAAAGCAAAGGTAGAAACCATAAAGGAAAAGAAACAAAGGAAAACTGCCTTTGTTATAAAAATTCTAATTGTTTACATTGAAATAATACTACAACATATAAAATGAAAAGGCAAACAAGGAAAAATATTTCGATACATGGCACAGTGTTAATAGACTTAAGGTGTAGTATATTCACATATTGGGCAAAATAAAAGATCCATAGAAAATTTAAAGAGAAAGAATGCAAACGTCCAATGCATATATGAAAAATGCTCAACTTTGCCAGAAACTAAAGAAAGGCAAATTCAGGATGAGCTACCACTTTTATGCTGAATGATAAGTAGGCACATTCCTTTTCCTTTTAAAATTTAATACCCAGTGTTGTATGGGTTTCTGGGGAGTTGTACTTTCCTACATTGCTTAAAATTGTTACACCATTCTGGAAGAAAAGAAGACAATATTTTGCAAAAGCCTTAAGAATGTTTACCATTTGACCTGGCAATTTCATTTCTTGGAATTGACCATAGGGAAAAATTAGATATAGACTGTGTACAAAGTTTTTCATTGAATATTATTTATAATATATTATAATATATATTCAAAACAAATATTCAAAAACAAACTGAAGAAAATCAATATCGAAATGTCTTCTATGGCTTTACATTTTATTGATTTTGCCTAGAAAGCCTTTCACCCTTGTTCTGCATTGAAAATTTCTACTCAGAAGTAAGATGAGCATCACTTCTGCCTCTGTGACCTTATGGTCTTCTCTACATACTGCCAGGGTTCTTCTTCCCCCACTGCACCAAACCATCCATCCACTTCTTACACTAGCCTGAAATTTCTTTTTTTTTTTTTTTTTAAGATTTTATTTATTTATTCATGAGAGACATACAGAGAGAGGCAGAGACACAGGCAGAGGGATAAGCAGGCTCCCTGCAAGGAGCCCAATGCGGGACTCAATCCCGGGACCCCAGGATCACGCCCTGCGCCAAAGGCAAACGTTCAACCACTGAGCCACCCATGGCCTGGAATTCTTAAAGACAATGAATCTTTGACTCCCGGGAGCCTCAGTTACCAAATGGCACATAGAAGGTATTACAAATGATACTAATGAGCACTCAAATATGCTAGGAATCATGCTATGTGTATTGCACATGCTATTTCTTTTAATCTTCACACACATCTTATATAAATCTTAGATGATTTTATCATTTCCATCACACAGATGAGAAAACTCAGGATTAGCAGTTAATGAACTTGCATATCCATGCAGCTATTAAGTGATAAAGCTGAGATATAAGCCCAGGGTTATCTTATTCTATGGCTCAAATCCCCAGTGATTATGAAGACATTACCTAAAAATATAATAATATCTAACTGGTAGATAGCCATGTGCCAAGCATTGAATTAACTCCTTTATATCTATATATTCACTTAAGCTTAATGAAGATCGGTACTATTATTATCTCCATCTTACAGATGAGAAAATAGGCACAGAGCAATCAGATAAGTCACCCAAGGCCTTATGGCTAGTGAGTAGCAGTGCTAGAATGAAGCCACATCCATTACGCTTTGTTGCCTTGTGAAGCCCCTGCCATCTATGCTCTCATAACAATTTAGAACTCACGCTCAACCCCTTTACCTCCTCTAGGGACAAATCTTTCTGCAAAAATTCAATTGCTGACATACAAGATGCCAGAGCAACGGGAGGAATGCCATCTCTAAAATACAAAGGGCTACATTTCTTTGTCAGTATCCGGTGAATCAGTTCCATCCCCTATCACATTTAGCATATTGAATGTCCCACCATATAGTTGGACGACTTCAGTTCCTGAACACGGCCAAGATGATGACTTCATCCTCTGATCCTTCATTGGGAACGCGGGCTCCTCTTTATACTTGCACATGAAGTCATCGCAGTAGCCTGCCAGTCATACCCCCGGCTCACTACTTCTGAATTTACAGAATTTCTGTCTTGCATGACCTAGAATAACAACAGCTCAGCACCTGCTCGCAAAGTGTTAAAGCGCCCAATGTTCTCACCAGAAGGAAATCTGCAGAATTTAGACATGTCGCCTAAGATGACATGTAGGTTCAGTAAGGTTTTGTATTCAAAGTTTTGGGGACTAATGATATTTGATTACATCCTAGACATCTGCAGTTTCAACAACTGCAGAAGAGCAGTTGGTGGAATACTATTGTGACTAAATTGGGGTGTGAGTGGGTGAAAGACAACACACAGCATGATGTGGTCTTCTTGTAGAATTGTGACAATCTATCCTGAATACAGGGTCATATCACCCCAAATAAATGCTTTTCTTTCATTCTTTATTCTTCCAGCCAGTAATTCAACATTGATTCGGTACCTATCGTGTGCCAGGTACTTTGTTAGGTGCCAGTAATGTAAAGGGGAGCATGATCCATTCTTTGTCTTCAAAAACCTAACATTTTGTAAGAAAGAGAGATAGTTAATCAAACAATTGCCATATGCATTACAAATGCTGTGGTGGATAGCTGGATGGAGAGTTTGGAGAGCAATATAAACAGAGTAACATATTCCACTTTAGGAAGTGGAAAAAAAAAAGGAGTAAAGGGAATTTCGGAAAGTGGGAACTGCATATGTATGTTCCATGGAAAAAAGAGGGAAGGATAGGAAAGAGAAAAAGAAGAAAGATCTTTTTATCTTAATTGGTTTTTCCATGGAATTGGTAATTTGATAATAATAGTTATTTATCGCCCTTGTCTCTTCCCATTGATCTTAACTTTAAAGGGTTAAAGGCTGAAACAGAAGTCATATATTACTCCTTCAAAAATAACCCTGAGGCAATATGAACTAAAAACAAAAAATGAGAGTGGCTAAAAAGCAAATTAACAGAAAGATCATGGAGCCGTAAGATGAGCCCTGCTTTGGGAATTGGAAACCCCATATTCTAGAGACCTCGCACCAAATGGCCCAAAAACCTTGAATACTGTGCTTCACATTTCTGAGTCACAATGTTTCCCCTATAAAATGAGGACTTTGGCTAGAGGGTCTTTAAATTATTTAATTTTAAAGTAAAAGGACAGGAAGAAAGGGTGCAAATCTGTGGGTAGTCATTCCAGGAGAGATAAGAAAGCAGGTGGGAATGCTCTGAATGTCCAGGTCTAGGTCCATCCTAGGCACTGACTTCTGCCTTTGTCTTCTGATATATTTTAGAATCAGTCATTTCAGCTTCTTCTCCTTAATACCGAACATGAGAATGAGTAGGAAGAGATGTAAACAGAACTCTCTCCAAGGCAGAGGGTAATGCCATACAGAGAACCTGAGATACAGCACAGTAGAATGTCCTCAGTTCTCTGGGACCATAGATCCTACATCTTAAGTTTCAGAGAATGAATGGCAGGTGGCCTTGCCTGTGGCTCTCTTGGATATATGGATTCATGGACAATTCCCAAGAATTATGAAGTTCACTAACTTGTCAGGTGAGGGAAGACAGTGAAACATTTCAGTGGGAAGTTTATTTAAGGGAAAGTCGGGGGTTTTTAATGTACTAGACAGAGGAGGTCCATGGGTATTGGACTAACAAAGGACTAAAAATTTGCACTCTGGATAAGAGAGATGGAGATTATAAGGCAAAATAAGTCCCATTGTTGCCTGGTCAGAAAAGAGTCTTCAGTTAGAGACTAGGGAACTAGGATCACTGAAATCCATGGTCCTTTTTTTTTTTAATTCACTCAGTTGTGATGAAACAACTGTTCTGATATTTCCTAGGCTAGTGTTCATGCAAATGCAAAGCTTTTCTTTTACACAATCCAACCCCATCATTCCAGAGATGGGAAAACCAGCACAAGAAATGGGAAAGCTGGTTTGAATGAGCCCCTCTCTGTGTTGGAATCAGTTTGCCTGTATTTACCCCTGATGGCAGACTCATACATGACTTTGATGCCCTCTCCCAGCAATCCCTTATATTTTTATGTCCTTTGTGTAATGGGAACCTGTTTTGTGCTCTTCTTACATAATTTCAAAGGAATATGAATTAGAAATGAAAAATGAAATGGGCTGACCCATGAAAGAATGGGACGCCTGATTATCTGAGTTGGCCAAAGACTAGCAAGACAACCATGGTAGGGCCACTGTAAAGAAATGCCAAGCTTCAAATGGGTGGTTGTATTAGGAGTCCTTCAAGGAACCTTTAAATTCTAAAGCTATGGTAGAGGGACTGTGAGCATTGTGTTATTTTCCCAGTAATGTTTCCTCTACCATGAGCCTGTTCAAAGTGGAAGTGGTGTCTTATTCGTAGCATATTGGAATGTAGCAGGTGTCCAGAAAGTGCTTGCTAAAAAACCGAGTGGACACAAAATAACCGAGAGAAAGCAAAACAACTGGAGATCCCTTCCGGAAGGATGTCTATCAAGATTAGAGTGTGTTGTTGCCCTTTCTTTCCTTTTCATTTCAAAGAAACCCTCAACGCAGAGTGGTCTGAAAGGTTGCAACTTGCTTTATCTGTTATAGCTCTGCAATTGTATTAGAGGCAAAGTGAAGCAATGGTTGTATCAAGAAGTCCAGAAATAAGATTCAATGTCTGCTTCCTGAAAAAGAATTGGTGGTTGGGGGGATAGAGCGTAAAGAAAGATTTTGGTTTTGAGAAAAATATGCTAAAAATCTTCAGATGGTAAAACGCCTTCCAGTTGATCTTGTCTAACTCTCTCTTCACTCCTCACCCCAGCCCCCCAACAATTGCAAAGATGAGTAACTGGAGACCTACAAGGCGGTATGATTTAACTCAAGTCTCCAAATCTCAAAATTTTATAAATGCTGTCAGTGAATGCTAGTATAGGGTGTGATCTTCCCTAAGATAAGAAAGATTTATTCTGATCCTTTTGTGTTTGAGGAAAGCTCTTTGATTTCAAACTGATACTTGATTGCTTAAGAGGGTGCAGTTTACACACTTCTGACCCTGAGAGTATTGGCTACAACGCCCCTCTGTCCAAAAAACAGCTGTTTAGTTTCCTCTAATTCTGAAGTTACTTCCTGGCCCATTCTCTCCCCAAAACCAAATGAGTCCTTATCAACTGTGCACTTTAGCAAGTGAAGATGTGGCTGCTGATAGGGTTCAGTCCTCCAGGGGTTTATGGTCACAAAGCTTGGCAAGGGAACTGATCAGAAAACTGATAGCCACTGCTCCAGCATCCCTACTCACCTGTCACCCCAGGACCTAGCCAGGAGCAAGCATGATGTCTTTATAAATGGTAGCTTGAGAGGTCCAGTCGTGTTCTGTTATAAGCAGGTGACTCGGGCTTTAAATGCTTCTTAAGCACATAAAACTGTTTCCTGCCGCCACATTATTCTTCCTTGAATTAGGAATCTCAGACCATTAGAGCTGAAAGGTACTTGACAGGTGATCTTTTATGAACTCCTCACTTCACAACTACAGAAAATAAGCCCCAGAAAGGAGAAATAAACCTCCTTGGACCACACATCTGTGATAGCAAATGGAGTTTTCTGACTTCTGGAATACCTTCCACCATACTCTGTTGCTTTCATCAGCTACATAGAATGACAAATCTAGAGCCCAAATCTGCCTTCTTAAATTGGAAAACAGACCCTGAGTTTCATTTATTTGTTCAAAGTCATACATCTACTTGGTGGCAGAGCTTATTCTAAAACAAAAATTCAGGCAGCTTGGGTGACTCAGAGGTTTAGCACCACCTTCGGCCCAGGGTGTGACCCTGGAGACCTGGGGTGGAGTCCCATGGTAGGCTCCCTGCATGGAGCCTGCTTGTCTCTCTCTCTCTCTCTCTCTCTCTCTCTCTCTCATGAATAAATAAATAAAAATCTTTTTAAAAAAATAATAATAAAAAAAATTCTTCCCCTAAAGAATTTGAGGTCCACTGATGGGCTTCTGGTATTTCCACGAATTGTTTATATGTGAACATGCGTCTGAACTGTGTGCATTTTTTCTGAGAGAATTGGTAACTTTCATTAGATTGTCAAAAGGGTCATGACCCCCAAAAGAATAAGTATATCCTAGATTACCTGCTCCTTGAAGCAGTTGTGATTTTTTTTATGTCTTCTGGTCATACACAGAAAAATTTTCTGTCTCGAATTATTGAAAATCTCTTTCTGGTAGTTCATTGCCTTGTTACAGTAATATTTATCTGTTATGGGACAGAGAATTGATCTTATACATATTGTATCCTCATGTTGTTATCCGAAATCCTTGTGCTTTTCATCTCCAATATGATGGTAACCCTTGCCTCTTTTCCTCTACCTTGTTATTTTCCCTGGCACAGGGAGTAACCCAAACACTTCCCATATTTTGAATTTGGAATGAGATGACATTGGTTTAAATCCAGGTTCTGCCCCTTGCTAGCTTTGTGACCTTGGAAAAGTTGCTTTTTTTTCTTTTCAGACTTCCAATCTTCTGGAAAGTCTTTTCAGTAGAATGAAATATAGTGCTTCCCACTCTGTGGGCAGAAACAACCACATAAAGTTAGGACAACAAAGTTAGGACAGTTTAGGTAGAGTACATGTTTACTTAATTTGCTCTTCTATCACCCAATGAATGGGAGCCAGGCGTGGCTCTTCCGGAGAACAGGATTCTGGCTCTGACATTAAATTGTTATTTGACATGGGAGCAGTCATTCTCCTCCACCTCCCATCTCAGGACCTCTGTTTCCTGAGGTTAGGGTGATTACAGTAACCCCTCCCTTACTTCTCACTAACATTCTGTGGTCTCTTTCGCTGTCACTGCAGTGTCATGTGGATCTTGGACATTGTCATCATTCTTTGGGTTCCCCAGAGCTACACCTTGTAGAACTTCTTACGGACACATTCCTTCAAACTAATGCTGGGTGATACCTTCAGAGTCCAATAATTGAATTCCTCAGGAAGGAATCCAATCCAGGCTGAAATGAAGGGGGAGTGAGGAATAACGGCTGAGGCTTATTATTGACATGCGTAGCTGTTGTGTTATATTCTTTTTCTTTTGTCTAGGCCAACCCAATGTAGGTATTATTTACTTTTGTCAAATCCCTCTATTCATGCAGTTGCTGATAATTAACAGAACTATTTTTAGAGGCATACTTAATTCTTCTGTTTTATACCTTATGTTTTCAAAAGAGTTGGAATATGTTTCCACATCTTTGAAGTTTGTCCTGAGGATGTTTATTTGACCAGACTCTTTTTTTTAAAAGTTTTATTCATTTGAGAGAAAGAGAGAGAGATAGAGAATGCAAAAGTAGGGAGAAGGAGAAGCAGGCTCCCCACTGAGCAGGGAGCCTGACACGGGAGTCTATCCCAGGACCCTGTGATCATGACCTGAGAGCTGAAAGCAAATGCTTGCTGACTGAGCCACCCAGGTGTCCCTTGACCAGACTCTTGAATCCAGTGTATTATGTAATAGAAAGTTAACAAGAGTTGGCACTCAAGAATTTTCAGTCTCTGCTCCATCATGATGAGCAAAATGCAATGATTTCAATGATCCACAGTATATTTAGTAATATAACCTTCTCCCTTACTCCTGGACACATAGAAAGGTAACTAGCTTACTTCATTGTGTGGCAACTCAGGGCTTCTTCACCTCCATACTGTAGACATTTGGGGCTGGATCATTCTTTGTTGGAGGAAGGGAAGGCTTGTCTGTGTAGGATGTCTCACAGCATCCCTGGCCCCTTTTCACTGGATGCCAAGAGGATGCCTATTCCTCAAGTTCTCTAACAAACAAAACTGTCTCCAAGCATTTCCAAATATTCCCCGAGGGTCAAAATCACCTTTAATTGAGAAGTTCTTCTTTATATGATTCATTTGCCTGTTTAAACTTCACAGTTCTCATCTGTAAAAGGAAAGCAACTTTCCCATTCAAGGAGTCATGAGTCTATATCGCTGTCCTCTGTTGCCTACAGCACCAGATGTTCCTTTGTTTTTCTGCTCCTGTACTTTTGGAGTCTATTACGATTTACTCTATGAACAGGCCAGTTTTTTTTTTTTTAACTGAGTGACCAACAGAAATGTAGAACACAGAGCTAAAAGAATTCAAGTAGATCCTCTTGCCCAAGACAAATTCTTTACCAGTATGAAAATTCTCTTACCTTTAGATTAGCACAAATTCAAAATAATTGTCCCTACTCAAATTTCATTCAGTGACTCCTTTTTTGGCTTACGTAGTATTCCATGCTTTATAAAATAATTTGTTGGTTACTAATGCAAAGCCATATTTAGATGTAGGTATTATCATTCCCCAAATAAGCACTCATGTTTCGGGTATTTTACCAAGTTTAGTTCATACAGAAAAACTGTTATGCCTTATTGTCTACAACTACTGGTTTTAATTAATGTATATTTCCAAGAAAAGCATTTCCTTGGATAGCCACTCCTCAAAATCCAAAGTTTTTCTGAAGAAGGTAAATATATGAAAGAGTAACAAATCTATAATGGATTAGTTCAAGTAATTTGAAGAGTTAGTTGAGTACTAGAATATATATGCTTTATATAGCCCTTTGTTTCCATTTATAGCCTTTATTAAAAATAGGCCAATAATAGGATCTTTCTTATGAAGTTTAAATACACTGACACATGTAAAGTTCTTAGAACAATAGAATCTTTATATAGTAGATTACAGTATCTACACATAGTAGATGATATAAATATTTTTTATTAATTTGCTTAACACTCACATGTTCAGCAGATTACTTTGTGCATTGTAAGTAAAGGTCTATTGATTTTACTTGAACCAAATTACATTTAAATTGCTGCCAAGATAATTTTTTAAACAATATTTGAATACTTGGTATCATGTTTTATTGTAGATAGAGGATTATAGTATTCTGGATGTGATGATGATAATAAGAAAAATAGTATCTACTATACTTGTCTCACACAAATGGAAAAGAGTTAAAATGAATAACAGACATCAATACAAGCAGTTTCAATTTAATCGTTATTGAATTATTCAACTTAACTGTTATTGAACCAACTGTGGACTATGGTTAAGTCCTAGGCACAAAATAACAAAATGGCCAACAAGATTCCTACTTTTACAGAGCTTATAGTATGATAGGAAAGAAAGACCATTTTTTCTGTTGTTGTTGTGTGTTTTTCTTAACTCATAAATTCTTCCCTTCAGAAAAAAATAGTAAGCCCCTCCTTTGTCCCAGGAGTTCCACCCTCACTGCCTCATTTTAATACTCAAAGCAACTCAGGTTGCTCTTAATACCCTGGTCTTCATCATGAAGAAACTAAGGCACAGAGAGGTGAAGATCAGCCTTGGGGCCCAAAACCAATACGTGGTTTTAGCTCACTCATTTCTCTTGACTTAAAGTCATTGCTCTTTTTGTGCAAGTCTCCACATACTACATGCTACCTTGGTGTTTGGAAAATATTTTATTTTTATTAACTTCATGCATGTGGCATTTGAACAATAAAAAAATCTAAATTCAAAGTTGTGACATATTCTTCTTATTTTGTTTTAGAGTAGGAAAGGACTCTGGAGACTACATTTCAATGATTCTAAAACACCGAGTTTGGATTCAAGTACCATCAATTAATCATCCAGTTTTCCATTGTTTTCTCCGCAGAATTGATGTAAAAAAAAAAAAAATCCAGAATGACTAAATGATTGGAAAATAGGACTTAGTTACACTTCATCAACATAAATGTGATATCTTTGAGTAAAAAAAAAATGATTATATATATTAAACATTTCTAGAGTTTGTAAAACTATAAATCTGTATTCTGACATAGTTTTGGGCATACCAGCATTAGTTTGTTGAAAGCCACCTCTGTTATTATATAGAGAAGTTGAATCTTTTTTCAACCTGAAATAAAATGGGGGAAAAAAATGAATCCTCATATTTAAGATTTTAAAGTTAAGTAGTTATTACGCTTGAGTTGTGATACTTTATACCAATTTTTACCAACTAGCTACTAAAGGAATTTAAGTCATCCCAGTTTGGCAGGGCTTTTTCTAGAAAGAGAAGAGTTTTGTGTGCTGATGCTGTTTTGTGACTAGGAACCACTTGTCTGATTGCAGTACTGAGTGGATAAATCCCCTTGTACCTTTTAGAAGTCTTAGTAGCTTAATCTGCATGGACATGTGAAGTGTCTGGAGTGAGCCTTGATAAAAGGTGGATCAACAGGTTGTGCAATAACTTGAGGTTAAATGCTTGCCCAGAGGCTCCTCTTGGTTGACAATTCTTTTGGTTTTTCTAATTGAGGTTGTTAAACAACAGCAGTAGAAGCAACATTGTGGTGATCAGAAACACAAGCAGCAATAATTTTTGACAGGTCTCCATCTTAGTTAATATGGCCTTTATAAGAAAGTGGTGCCATCATTTACAGACTATTTTAACAAGCATTTATTGAACACCTCACTTTGGGTCAGGCACAGTGTATGGTGCTCCCCGTACTGTCTCTTTTGGTTATCACTAAATCACTGCTGCTTAAGCATTGTTATTATCCCAAAATTACAGATGAGAAAGGGAAGCCACATTTGGTTAAGACCAATAAATCTTCTAGTTGCAAATACAGGAACTCCAGTATAGGGCAGGTAGATAGGTATAGCAGCTTGGGTGCGGTATCACCATTGAGAATCAGATATTCATGAGAACTATTGACCAGGCAGCCAATATAATAGCTGTGACAACAACATGTCTTATGCCCCTAGATGTGATCAAAGTAAATCTTCCGTTTTCACCTCAATACTGACACATTGTAAGGAAAAGAGTTGACACACAAATAGCTAGAAACAGGGCCATCTAGTAGCACTGACTTCTCTACTTCTTGAAGTTAAGATAGTGAGCTCTCTTACGCCCTTTAAATATTCCATGGATAATTTTATGAATGAGTATGGTATGTTAATAATCACAGTATACCATTCTAGGAACGTAAAAAGCCTTGGGTCATATTAATATATTCCAAATTTTCTTGACAGTCAATATAACACACAAATGATGTTGATGAACCATGGTTAGGCAGATTATCAAAGTCTACCCAAAACAAAGGATCTATGATTTGTGATTTCTTAAAGGGTAGTTAAGATGGGTTTCCAAGCTTTCTCAAGAGAGAGAGAGGCTTTGATGAGCGCCTGGATGGCTCAGTTGGTTAAACATCTGCCTTCAGCTCAGGTCATGATCCCAGGGTCCTGGGATGGAGTTCTGCACCAGGTACCCTGCTCCACAGGGAGCCTGCTTCTCCTTCTCCCTCTGCCTGCTACTCCCCCTACTTACGCTCTCTCTGTCAGATAAGTAAAAAAAAAAAAAAAAAAAATCTTTAAAAAAAAAGAGAGACTTTGAAACTAGAGATGGACCTGTGCTTACATATAATATCAAGATAAAGCTATTATCTTTCCATAGTTTATGATAAAAGAGATTGAATAAGAAAGGCTCTAGAGATTAGTTTAAAGCTACTGTGCTCTCTCCTGCTGCCAGTTTATCAGCTCCTTGGAGTCAGTTATTACACCTCTCTAGGACTCAGTTTCCTCAATTGTAAAAAGGAGAAAATAAATTTTACCTGTCTCATGTGATTAGTATGAAGATTAAATGAGCAAATGTATATAAAAGTCTTTAAAGTCTAACACAGAGTAAGTCTCAGTAAATAATTGATTATTACCATTGCTGTGAATATTATTGTATTGGTCCTCAAGAAAGCTTTTGTTTTGTTTTGTTTTTAAGATTTTAATTATTTATTTGAGAGAGAGAGAGAGCATGAGCAGGGGAGGGGCAGAGGGAGAAGCAGAACCCCCACTGAGCAGGGAGCCCCAACTTGGCACTTGATTCCAGGACTCCAGGATTATGACCTGAGTTGAAGGCAGATGTTTAACTGACTGAGCTACCCAGACTCCCCTCAAGAAAGCCTTTGTATAGCAGATGACAACTCCAATAATTGATCCTAAAGAGTTATGTATGACAAAAAGGAATTAAGAATGTGTCTGTTTTTGTGAGGATATAAAGACTATGAAAATTCCTCTCTGAATATTTCTAAAACTCCCAGTTAAAGAAAGAGATAAAACAGAAATTTAGGGACACCTGGGTGGCTCAGCGGTTGAGCATCTGCCTTTAGCTCAGGGCATGATCCCAGAGTCCCAGGATCAAGTTCCACATCGGGCTTTGTGCATGGAGCCTGCTTCTCCCTCTGCCTATGTCTCTGCCTCTCTCTGTCTCTCTGTCTCTGTCTCTGTCTCTCTCTCTCTCTCTGTGTCTCTCATGAATAAATAAATAAATAAAATCTTAAAAAACAAACAAACAGAAATTTAAGTGAGGAATACCTGACTGAGAGATCATGGGAAAGTCCAACTGATTATGGGAAACTACTTCTCAGGACACCAGATAAAGGTGTATGAGAACTGATGTATAGTAACATGAGGATTTATGTAATGTTTAAATTGAGCAGGAAATGTGAGAAGAATACAAAACAGTATTTTTTTGGATAATATTTACTTCTAAGGAGAGTAAAAATGGGGAAAAAAAAATCACAAGTTCACAAGGCCCAGTGGAAAGAATCTTAAACTTCCCAATATGAAGCCAATCCACTTTCTGTCATTTTTTCAGGATAAGTGACCTTAGATAGTTTGCTCATTGTCTCTATACTCGTTTTTCACTTTTGCAAAGTGAGGATGATAATGCCTGACACACAGTCATGATTAATAATGTTAGTTGAATGAATTTTTTGAAACTGACCTCTCTTTTGATTTGACATGAGGCTTTTTTTTCCCCTCTGTTTTTCTTTTCCCATACAGATCAACATAAATGCACAATTTACTCTTAATAAGTTGGATGGGTGGGTAATTCTTCTACAGATTTGAAATTCCTGAGTGTGAGCATGTTTTTTTTTTTTTTTTTTTTTTTTTTTTTTTTTTTTTTTTTTTTATGGGGCCTTAGAAATCCCTAATAGTGTATGGTTGTCCCAAGAACTTTCCTCATATGAGCACTGACAGACCTGTGCTTGTAGGTTAGTCCTGCTTAATTGGCCCTGGGGGCTCCTTGGTTCTGGAGCTGCCTAAGTGGGTTGATTACTAAGCTTCCAAAGGGCCTCTTGTTGTTTTAGTAGTTTCCCTGGGGGAATTAAAGGTTTTAACTGAATGTGAAACATCAGACAGAAACTGTAGGGAAGATTTATTGACAATGAATCTCAACTTTCCAAAAGTTCATTTTGAAACCAACTTCCTTCTCAGCCAAAATGATTCAGATTTGAAACCCTCCGGGGGCCTCTTTGGGACTTTAGAGCATTAGGGAGCTTTTTCCTTGCTGTCATAGATTATCTTTCCATTGTTTCTTGACTTGTTGAAGGGGAGATGTGATTGGTAAATCGTCTCTTCCCTTAGGGCCTCAAATTCTTTACTCATTCAGAAGATAAGTAGGACTCTACAATGCATTCCTCAAAGCTTTCTCCCCTGCATGGTCCTAGGCAACCAGCATGAGCCATGCCAAGGGTATACTGAACAGGGTAGACGCCACAGGGAAAGAGCCAAAAGAGAAGGATGAGGTTGAGCCTTGCTGAGAGTTTCCATGACTGCTATTCTGTTTTTAACGAAGTAAAGAGTCAGGATTAAGTAGAGCAAAAAGCACAGACCTGAATTTGAGTTTTAACTCTGTTCTTTGAAATGTGTCTTGGGAAACTTAACAAACTTCTCTCATGTTCCTTTTCCTCTTTTGTAAAGTGTGCATTGAATAATTTTTGTCTCGGAGTGTTATTGATTGTATTGGAAATTACGTGTGTATAAAGAAGAGTAGGAAATTAATAAATCACACCATTAACAACAGGTGTTGAGACTGACTCGGGCAGTATGTGCCAAGCATTGTACTATGTACCCCATATGTATTTTCACATTAATCCTCTTGAAACCTGCACATGGGGTGCCTTGTCACTTTTATTTTGCAGATGAGAAACACCACATGGTGAGGCTAAATAACTTTCTGCCAGCCCATTGGTGAGTGGTACAGCCAGAACTGGAACCAAGGCTGACTCCAAATCCTGCCTTAGGTCCATAAACAACTTTCACTGTTCCTGCTTCCAGGGCTCCCAACTGAAGGTCTGCCTCTATGAAAAGGAAAAAATAAGGCCGGTGGCCACTGGTCTGAGTAGTTTATATATGACGGGATTGAAAGGAGAAGTAGAAGGGATGTGTACAGCTTTCATAAAAGTAAGTAGTTTTCAGAATCCAGCTCCTCAAATCCTAATGCAGAGAAGAGCCAGGAAGTATAACAAGGCTCCATATTTTGGTCACACAGTCGTCACTGATCCACAGGAGAATTTAGAGCTCTGTCACTTATATTTCTTTCTCAGAATAGAAGGAAACAGATGCTCAGAAAGTGGTTATGATTTATCTAGAGTTTCACAAGTCAGTTGTTAAGAGAGCTAAGGCCAGAACACAAGTCCCCAGCACGCTTTATGCAACCTCACCTCATCCTCTAACGGAAGGACCACAATTAATGACACAGCCTCAAGATATCTAACAAAAATTTTCTCACTGGAAAGAACCTGATAGCAACCACTCACACTTCAGTGTGAATTAAAGGTACTTTGTCGTTACCTATCTTGGAGACCATTTTTCTGGGTTCCTATTTGAACAGCCAAGCCACATGTATCTTCTGTCTTCTTACCAACCAGATTTTCCTTACACATTAGACTAGTCCTTTGCGATAGACTGGAGGAAGAAGAGCCTTTGTAGTGGCAAAATGGTCAGTATGCTGGAGTGCGTATATGTGTGGGTATGTGTTAGCCTGCACGTGTGAGGGGTTCTGTCCTGCTCTGACTTAAAAGGTTAAGTAGCGAGGTCATGTCGGCTCATGTTATTTTTCTTTCCATGGGGCTCTTTTTTTGGTTCCCTACTTGGCAATGTTGAATTAACTTTTCAAGCCTCAGTTCCCATCATTTCGCTTGTGAAGCCATCCACAGCTTATAAAGTAGTTTCTTCAGCCTTCTAGACAGCCTAATACTTAGATAACATCTACCCACTGTTCAAATCTCAGTGTAATTGTCACTCTTAGGGAAATACCTTGACATCAGGCGTGGGCCCCTCTAATGCATGCTTTCATTGTGCCCTGTCTTCTCTTCTTCATGCACTTGTCAGAGGTCTATGAGGGCAATTACTGTGTCTCACTGTTGGCTCTCTCCCTCACCATGCTCTAAGTTTAAGGAGGGACAGGTCTCTTTTGTCCCGATCTCCATTTCCTCAAGACATAGTAGAGTGCTTAGCATAGAAGAATCATTCAATCAATATGTCTAGATTGAATGAGTAGCATGTGTCACTTTGTACTATACATAAATTTTTGCACTTCTGGCACTATTATTGTGTTTTGTTTCCTTAGAATTTAGTATAATGTTGGCAATTAACAAATGCTTTTAAAAATTAGAAAAAAATAGTTTTTTAAATTCAAATTCCATTTAGTTAGCATATAGTGTAATAATAGTTTTGGGTGTACAATATAGTGATTCAACGTTTCCACACAACACCCAGTGCTCATTATTACAAGTGCACCCCTTAATCCCCATCACCTATGTCACCCATCCCCTGACCCACCTCCCCCTACCACCAGTTTGTTCTCTATAGTTAAGAGTCTGTTTCTTGGGTTGCCTGTCTCTTTCTTCCTATGCTTTTTGTTTTTGCCTTGTTTCTTAAATCCTACATATGAGTGGAATCATATGGTATTTATCTTTCTCCTACTGACTTATTTCACTTAGCATAATACTCTCTAGCTCCATTCATGTCATTGCAGACGACAAGAGTTCATTCTCTTTTATGGCTGAATAGTATTCCATCACACACACACACACACATCTTCCAGATAGATAGATAGATAGATAGATGATAGATAGATAGATATAGATATATATACACACACATATATATGGATAAACAGATATTCATACATGTATATACATATATACATACATTTATATGTATATTTTAATGGTTTCATGTCTCAAATGTAGGTCTTTCATCCATTTTGGATTTATCTTTGTGCATACCTTAAGAAAGTGGTCCTATTTCATTCTTCTGCATGTTGCTGTCCAGTTTTCCCAATACCATTTGTTAAGGAGACTGTCCTTTTCCCATTGGATATTCTTCTCTTTGTCAAAGATTAATTGACTATATAGTTGCAGGTTCATTTCTGGATTTTTCTATTCTGTTCCATCTATTTGTCTATATTTGCACCAGTATCATACTATTTTGATCACTTTAGCTTTGTAATGTAACTTGAATCCAGAATTGGGATGGCTCTAGATTTACTTTTCTTTTTCAAGTTTGCTTTGGCTATTTGGGGTCTTTTGTGGAAATTTTAGGATCCTTTGTAGAAAAAAATAATTTTGAATGAGTAAAATGAATACAAGGCAAAAACTCGTTTCTGATGGAAGTTTTATAAATTTTGATAAATCCACACAGGTTAAAAAAACATTCGTAGAAGTGACATTTTTTTTTCCTTTTAGAGGAAAAATACAAAAATTACAGAAATCTAGTGTTAAAAGTATTGTAATGTGCTATGATGTTTAGGTTTACATTTATTCAGTTGTATAACTGGGGAACTTCCCTCAAATGTTGTCCACATTGGTTTTTATATATAATATGTGGTCATTAAACATCTTCCTTAGTGATTGGCAGCCCAGGTTTTCCATGCCAAAGCTGCCTGGGAAGGAGTACATTGTAGGCTAATGAGCTTGAGCTTTGGTATCAAAGCTTTGGTTATGGTCTCAGCTCTGTCACTTTCTGGGAGTGTCCTTAGGACAAATTGCCTAACCACTCTGCATCTCAGTTTCCTCATATATAAAATAGGGATAATAATGAAACCTACTTCATAGGATTGGTATCTGGGTTCATTGGATAATAAAGATTAATTTGTAATAAGGGTTGATAAAGCACCATGTCTGGTATGTAGTAAGTGATAAAGGGGTTTGAGCTTAAAAAATAACAATATAGTTATCTCAGCTTTTCAAAAAAAAAGTTCTCATAACAGAATTTTTGCTATATAAAAGAATTTAAGTAACTAATTTTTAGGACTTTGAGACAGGAGAGAGAGGGCCAGAAAATCAAACAGATGTAAGTCACCTATCTCAGCAAGTGTTTGTTAAAGGCATTAGTTTTCATTAGTAAGTGATATATATATCTTCAAATAAGCAATATTACATCAAATAATAAGTCATTCACAAAATGATTCCATATGGTAACATTCTAATTTATAATAGGAATATTAATACCTAAGAGTGGTACTGGGATTGCTAAGTATTTGGGGGTATGAATTTCTGCTTATTTCTACTGAAGCAGAGGAGTAACATCAAGGCACTGCTGGGGAGTAGAAAAAAACCTATGCTCTGGAAATTTAAAAAGTAAAGGCTTAGCTCTTATCTAGAACATGGTATCCTTGAGAAAGGTAGAGTCCCTTATCTGGGGTCTCATGTCCTTATTGATATGAGGAGAAAGTTGTTGATTGGCCTAGGGTTTTCATCTTACTTCTGAAGTTTGTTTGTTTGTTTGTTTGTTTTTTCAAATAAAACTTTACTAAGAAACAGAGACAACTCAATGAATACAATTTGAACTGCTTTTCTCAATAAAAATGAAGAAATAAACACAGAGGGACAAGCATTGGACAAGATCATCTTCAGGACTCTTTCCCTCTAACATTCTGCAATCTGTTTACTTGAAAGGTTCCAACCCTGGCTATACCTTAGAATTGCCTGGGGAGTTTGTGAAAAAAACTAATATCCTTACCCAATCCCTCCAGATTCTGATTTAATGAATCTGGAACCTGTGCACCAGATATATATTTATCTATCTATTATATAGATAAATATTTTATAGCTTTCCAGATCATTCTAATAGGCATCCAGGGAGTTTAAAAAAAAAGTATTAATTCTCAGACACACTCCTTCTGCACAACCTCTCCATATACATTTAAAGATCAAATGTTTAAGTGCCTGGCATAATTCAGTGAAATGATTAGACACATTTCAATGTTTGTATACTTTTGAAAGACATTCCTATAGAACAAGTGATTGTCTTGATCTCATAGAAACTTCTGCCATATATACACACACACACACACACACACACACACACAGATACACACACACACACACAGATTTCAGTATTCTTTATTTTTAGCCTATGGTTGTTGCTACCTAAGAGATGTCATCACTATACTTAAGTTGCACCTTAGCACAGAGCTGCTGCCTTTCTCACCTGAAGAGGTCCCGCCTCCCAAAACCTCTAGTGGGCTGGAGAGCATGTAGAGTTTGTTTAAAAAAAAAAAATTAATTTACAACATAATTTTATATTTGGAAAACTGAAAAGGAACCTATTATTTTCAAGACTCTCACTGAGGGAAAATCCTTTTAAGGGTACAATGGATTCTCCAGGTGTGCGAAAGATTTTTTAGATGTCAAAAAGTAGAGAGAAACACTGGTATAGACCTGAAAGGAGATCATCTGCCACTTTAAATTGCTCACACAAGGGGGGGAAATATCAGTTTGCTGTGGTTTAACAACGCCATCAATCCTTTAACAGTAGACGTGGCACTTCAGAGCCTAGAACGTCTGAAAAAAAAGGCCAACATTGACCTGACTTGCGAAACTAAAGAATTTATTGAGGAACCTGGGTGGCTCAAACAGTTAAGCACTGGACTCTTGATTTTGGCTCAGGTGATGATCTCAGGGTTCTGAGATCGAGCCCTGAGTCAGACTTCACACTGGGCATGGAGCCTGCTTAAGATTTTCTCTCTCCCTCTGCCCCTCCCAAAAAGAAATCAAAACTAAAGAATTTATTAATTCCATATTACACAAACATGTCTACCAAGCCAAGGACTTCTCTCACCTTGCTCTTAAATGTGCTTTTTAAATATGGAGAAAATCTCTACAGAACATTGTAATATTTTCCAATCACTCTCTAATCTCAGCATTACCATCACCCAATCCAAACAATTTAGCACGCAGGATGACAATTATAGTAAGCTTATTTTGGCAGGAAAATAGATCAGCTTGCCGCTGTGACCTTAGTCCTTAATTCAGGTTTTTGCCCTAGAGACTCTTCCTATCTTCTGCCTGTGGGCTCTCAGCATCTTGTGACACATCAAGCTATACATCTGATGATGGTGTACTTCTTCTCCATCTAACACCGATAAATCAGACCCAGAATTACCTAGATCCTCCTATCAGCCAGGCAAAAGGTAAATTTCTCAAAGACCAAGGAACACAGGTTATCAGCAGCTGTGTTTAATAGATAAGGTAGGGCCACAAAGAAGACTTGAAATGTTGCCTAACGTACGAGCAGTTCTGACTCCAGAACCAGGCTGTTTCATGGAAAACCCAAACACGGCCCCCAAACAATGCTCTACATCTTGCATAATTTCACGCATACTTTCACACACAAGAGAAGATCCCGAAGTGTATATAACAAGTCTTGCTTCATATTACTTCATTATGTTTCCTTGAAAGCACTCTTGCTAGCCCACTTTCCTGAGATTTTAGCAATATGTAGACAGGGAATTTTAACTTTGCTGATAATTGTTGTCAATATTGATTATATTTTAGAACCATACTAAGCTATGATAATTGTTTTCAAAGATTTATTTCTTTATTTGAGAGAGAGTGCATAAGCAGGAGGGTTTGGGGAGACGGAGAGAGAATCCCAAGCTGACTTCTTGCTGGACGTGAGCCCAACATGGGCTCAAGTCCCCGACCCTGCGATCATGACCCTAGTCAAAACCAAGAATCGGATGCTCAATGAACTGTGCTACCCAAGTGCCTTATGATATGATAATCTTTAATAGCACAGGTTTATGATAACATTGGCTAAAACCAGAATTTAAAAAACTACTTTTATGGCTCCAACAGTTTAAACATTTCTTCCTTCCAATATCTAGCTTAGATTCTTGCATAATATTTGAATAGCTATAATCACAGCGCAGATAAAGTTGGATTAATTAAATATATCATATACACACTTTTCTGAATTTAACAGAGTGATCTTTTAATGACTGTACATAATATTGTACTATGTATATTTGCTGGTAGATAATAAAAAACAGTTCTTTCATGTTGACTTTTAGGTGAGTTACATATTTTTTGTTATTATTAACAATTGTCATAATCTGTACATTCATATATTTTATTTGTCTAAACATTTTCCTTCGGAAATAACCCCAGGCATAGGTTTGCTGTCTCAGAAGGTAGGATATGTTTATGATTACAGCATATTAAAATGTTTGCTCTTTTAGGTATTTCATAGTAAAACTTTATTAAGCAGAATGCCCCAAATGTAAAATTTAGATTTTCCTGAAAATTATTATTTTAAAAATAATATAAATATCAATACATTATAAGCATTATAAATTAAAAATCAGAAGTGCAAATCAAAACCACTAGGTGATATCACTCCATACCTGTTTAGAATGGCTGTTATGAAAAAGACAAGAAATAACAAGTATTGTTGAAGATGTGGAGAAAAGGGAAAACTTGTCCACTGTTGGTGAGATGTAATTGGTGCAGCCATTATGGAAAACAGTATGGCTGTCTCTCAAAAAATTAAAAATAGAAGGACCATATAATCCAGCAATTCACTTTGGAGTATTTACCTTCATTTTCATACATATTAACTCAAGAAAATTTACATCTGTATGTTTATTGCAGCCTTATTTACAATAGCCAAGATACAGAGACTACCTGTATGTGTCGTTGGATAAATGGATAAAGAAGATGTGGAATAAATATATACAATTAAGATTATTCAGCCATTAAAAAAGAGTGAAATTGACATTTGTGACAACATGGCTGGGCTTTGAGGGCATTTTGCTAAGTGAAATAAGTCAGACAAAGAAAGAAATACTGTATGATTTCATTAAAGAGTAAATCTTTAAACTTCTTATTAAGGGAA
Organism: Canis lupus dingo; assembly: GCF_003254725.2. Classification (NCBI taxonomy): domain Eukaryota; kingdom Metazoa; phylum Chordata; class Mammalia; order Carnivora; family Canidae; genus Canis; species Canis lupus. The sequence goes on from NC_064276.1 coordinate 21,835,633, forward strand.
AAAATTCTAAAGCTATATATGATGATGAATGTAAAGTGGACCTATTGTGGTGATCATTTTACAATCTCTACAAGTATCAAACATTATGTTGTACACCTGAATTTAATAATATATAATATATATAATATATATATATATATATAATATATATAGTCCTATGTAAAATATACCTCAATAAAAAAAATTAAAAGTCAGTGAGACAGGGTGCTTGGATGACTCAGTTGGTTAACCTGAGCCTTTGGCTCAGGTCATGATCCCAGGGTCCTGGGATGGAGCCCAGCTTCTCCTTCTCCCTCAGCTGCTCCCCCTGCTTGTGCTCTCTCTCTCTCTCTCTCTGAAATAAATAAAATAAATAAATAAATAAAATAAAATCTTTTGTAAAAAAGTCAGTAAGACAAATTTAAAGCCCACAAATATACTTTTTTTTATAAATTTATTTTTTATTGGTGTTCAGTTTGCCAACATATAGAATAACATCCAGTGCTCATCCCATCAAGTACCCCCCTCAGTGCCCGTCACCCAGTCACCCCCACCCCCCGCCCACCTCCCTTTCTACCACCCCTAGTTCGTTTCCCAGAGTTAGGTGTCTCTCGTGTTCTGTCTCCCTTTCTGATATTTTTTCTCCTTTCCCCATTATTCCCTTTCATTATTTTTTATATTCCCCAAATGAATGAGACCATATAATGTTTGTCCTTCTCCGACTGACTTACTTCACTCAGCATAATACCCTCCAGGTCCATCCACGTTGAAGCAAATGGTGGGTATTTGTCATTTCTAATGGCTGAGGAATATTCCACTGTATACATAGACCACAGCTTCTTTACCCATTCGTCTTTCGATGGACACCAAGGCTCCTTCCACAGTTTGGCTATTGTGGACATTGCTGCTAGAAACATCGGGGTGCAGGTGTCTCGGCGTTTCACTGCATCTGTATCTTTGGGGTAAATCCCCAGCAGTGCAATTGCTGGGTCATAGGGCAGGTCTATTTTTAACTCTTTGAGGAACCTCCACACAGTTTTCCAGAGTGGCTGCACCAGTTCACATTCCCACCAACAGTGCAAGAGCGTTTCCCTTTCTCCACATCCTCCCCAACATTTGTTGTTTTCTGCCTTGTTAATTTTCCCCATTCTCACTGGTGTGAGGTGGTATCTCATTGTGGTTTTGATTTGTATTTCCCTGATGGCAAGTGATGCAGAGCATTTTCTCATGTGCTTGTTGGCCATGTCTATGTCTTCCTCTGTGAGATTTCTGTTCATGTCTTTTGCCCATTTCATGATTGGATCCACAAATATACTTTAAAAAAATTTTGCTACACTTAATTTAATTATAAACTTAATACTAATTCAAGACAGATCTTAGGGGTACCTGGCTGGCTCAGTTGGTAAAGCATGTGACTCTTCATCTTGGGGTTGTAAGTTCAAGTCCCACATAGGATGTAGAGATTACTTAAAAATAAAACCAAGAGAGAAAGAAAGAAAGAAAGAAAGAAAGAAAGAAAGAAAGAAAGAAAGAAAGAAAAGAAAGAAAGAAAGAAAGAAAGAAAGGCCATTCTATAGAATAGTCCTTCAATATTTTTGGTCACTAGTCATAATAAAAGTATGCTGTTTGTGTAGCATATGTGTACTGTGCACACACACATATATATACATAGACATGTAACTATCTATAAATTGAATCACAAAATTTCATGAAACAATACTGTATGCAATGGGATCTGATGTATTCCAATTATTCCCTTGTGATTTATCCTATTCCAGTGTCATCCCTCACATTTACATGATTGATCATTTTCTCTTTTTCTTTTCTTAAGCTAGCTATAGCTCACTAAATTGATTTTATGATCTTGACCAGTAGATTAATAAACAGTCTTTAAAAGCAGCCTTGACAATATGTACAACTTAAGAAAATGATTTACTAACATTGCACTTCAATAACTATAGGCCCTATTTTTAACTATTTTAGCCAGTTTCAGCAAATAATTTTTCTGTCAGTGTCAGTAGTTATGATAGTTTCATTTAAAGAAACCAACTTGTTTTGTGAATGAAAGTCTAAAAGAAACCACAGTCTTTCAGCTTCCTCTTTTGCTCATTAGCCAGAATCTGATTTTTGGGTCTGTCATTTGTAAATTCTGTGTCAAAATCCACACTCTAACCAATGGCATATAAAAGCATTCAGTTTGGCTGTTCAATTTCTTCTCTGGCCTGAATACATCTAACCTTTGAGGAAAAATTCAAATGGATATACTTGCTGAGATACGGTATGTACAAGTGGCTGGGAGTGCCTGACACGGAGCAGACTTCTAGAGCATGTTTGCTGATCACAAACGAACAGATTACAAAAGGGAGCACATGCAGGAGTGTGGAGAATCAACAGGCCAGGGGCTTTTTTTTTTGCGTGTAATGTTTTCCAACTTTTAATCTAAATAGCCTTTTTTTCCCCACAAAAGAGTTGATCTATGAGTTAGTTATCGCTTTATTTCACAAGCCTCTGGCTAACAGAAAGATTATATTTCTGTCTAACCTTTTCTTTGTTCCCTTGTATTTTTTTTCTTTTTTCTATTATGGGTATGAAAATCTAAAGCTGAAGTACAATGTTAAAAGATTAATTTGTCTTTGTTTTAATTCATCCACTGCATGTAGTGGAACATGTAGTAAATAGAACACTGGTTTGTTTTGGGTTTTGTTTTGTTTTGTTTTTTGTTTTTTGTTTTTTGTTTTTGTTTTGTTTTGTTTTGCTTTATTTAAGAATTACAGTTGCTTTTTTATTTATGATGTCTTTATAAACATTTCCTGGATAATTAGTCTTGTCTTTGATTTATCACTCCAAGGAGGATACTTTGAGATCATACAGGGAAAGCTATAATAAGAGATGATAGAACTCAAGGATTATAGTCCTGCTTTAAGGATTTGGTCATACAACTTAAACTTTGTCCCCATTTTCTCTATCCATAGGATGGATACTTATGACCTTATATTTTGTAAGAATACTTTGGAATTGAATAAATATATGTATTGATAAATGCTCTGAGTTATTAAAATAAAGACATCATTATCATATTATTTACTTAGCAATAGCAAGAAAAATGTGTGACACCTCAGATACCAAGTACTTCCTTGGGTCTATTATGTTTCTTTTAAAGTTTTTATTTATTTATTTGAGAAAGAGAGAGAGAGCAAAGAGCACAAGGGGTGGGGAGAGGAGCAGAGGGAGAGGGAGAACCAGACTCCCCACTGAGCAGGGAGCCATACTCAGGGTTTGATCCCAGGACCCCTAGATCACGTCCTGAGCTGAAGGCAAACACTTAACCAACTGAGCCACCCAGGTGCCCGGAATCTATTATTTTAAAAAGAAGTCTATTTTATACTGGACTTACATGACACTATTGAGTCATGGAGGTTTATGGATGTGTTGGGGGAGTAGGATAAGGGAGGAAAGGAAAAGAGAAAACACACTGAGTGTCCCTAGGTGTCAGACCTTGTAAATATACTTTCTCAGGTTAACTCTCCTAACATCCCCAGTGGATATAACCTATTATCCTAGAGGAGGAAAACATAGCTCAAAGAGGTCACGTGAACTTGTCCTTACCTCACGATATGTAAGTTACTGAGCTAGAATTTGAACCCCACTACAAAATTCAGCTTCATAGGAAACCACGAGGTTTCTCAACTTCCAAATTGCTGCTTTGGAAACGTCTGTTTGCAGCTAAAATAGGAAAGGGCAGGGCTAATTTAATTAAAAGAAATAATTTATAATATTATCCAAAGAGATTTCATTTTTAGCTTCCCTCAATGTTTCCATTACAATTTTAGCTGAAGATTTGGATCATTTCTTATTTTATCTTGCAGGTTTGGCCACTCTAGTTCCTGGACTTATAAAAATACACTTGCTAAAGATGAGTTAAAGGGCAAGACTTATACTGAAATTTCTCTGCTTGGTTATTTGTGTAAATAAAATGGTCCTTTGGGAGAGTGACTGGAGGTTGAGTTGGAAGGGGGAAAGCTTGACTGAGTTAGGGAAATTCCAGATGACAGGATTGCCAGATCTCCTGCTGACCCTGTATTGCCAAACTCCACCTCCTGCTCTTGTGCAGGTGTGTGTTCCTTAAATAGTGATGTCTACAAATCAAGCAGTGTTAAAATGCAAAGCAGGGGGAATTCCTGTGCACTGGTTGCTGCCAAGTTCCTAGAGTTTTAACAGCACACTCACCAAACTGCCTCCTTCCCCTCCAAAAAATATAAATAAGTTCAATATCAAGAATGTATTCATCAATTAGAGTGCCTCTCTGTTCTCTTGGAGGGTGTGAAATTTCTGTAAACGCATCAGTAATGGTAGCCAAGTCTAAGGCAACTAACTCTGTGTGGGTCTTGTGTTGTCAGAGATAAGGCTTTTGACCTTGATGTTGCCACCAGTCTTCTAGTTGAGACAAGGACTATTACCTCATCATCTGAAACAGATTTTCCCGTCTATGATTTGGGTGTAGTGCTTTTCAGAAACCTGCCTTGTAGAATTTAGGGCCAAGAACCCGGTTGCTACTGCTCAGGAGAAGGATGAAAGATCTGGGTTTTAATTCAAGGGTATATACAGAGTCTATATGTGTGTCCAGCACTATGCTGAAGGAGATGGAGGATGACAACATAAGAAAGAGCTATTGTATCCTAATAGGACTAGTGTGAGGTATGCTCTAACCAGGGGTAGACAAGAGCTGTTACCATGTGAACAAGGGTAAAAAGTTAAAAAAAAAAAAAAAATGCAAATTCTACCCGGAGGGCTTGGAGAAGATTCAAAGAGGGAAGTAACATTAGCTCCATGTCTTGAAGGATAGAGAAGATGGAGGCACTTCAGGTGGAGGGAAAAAAAAGCAAACAAAAGTACAGAGAATAGAGTTTAATTGGGGAGGGTGTGTTGCCTTGTGTTAAGGTGGTAGCATTATAACTGCATTATAATATACACGATATTGTCTGGCAACTAGAAAAATAATATGTGGACATACTGTCTCCATTTGGGTCCATCTCCTTATTTCATATCAGTTGGATTCTTGCACTGATGTTCTATGTCTTATGCTTATGGCCATTTGAATTTGTGACCCTGGGCTTGAATAAAGAATATGAGGGCAGGAGGTGGGTTGATGGAACTTCTATAAGAGGAGGCTCTTGATCTGGGTGTTGGTGGATGGACAGGGAAAAAATAAAATATCCTTTATTTGAAGGATAAAGTGGAGAAGGTCTGGAGGCCCCGGGATAAAAGCAGTAGCTAGCTGGTAGGCAGAACTTGAGTTTCTTTTGGAGAGTTATAGGACCCAAGCTGGACAAGGAAAATACAGGGCAATTCAAATTACTGTACATTTATTGAGGTCATACCTTGCACCAACACTGCTAATAGGCACAGTGGTGGATATTGAGATACAGTAATACATTGCCCTTGTTCTCAATCATAAGGAATGGAGACAGACACATAAGCAAACTATTGCACAAGGCAGAGGGTAGTAATAGCTAGCAGTTTGCCGTGGAAGAATGGAAGACAGATTTATTGTGACTGGAGAGGGATAAGAAACATTTCTGAAGAATTATATTTGAGGTGCCATGTAAAGATTAGCTAGGTCACTAATTTGTAAACAAATATGACTGAAAGAAAGGAAAGGATGCAAAGAAAGAGGCCATCAAATGCAAGAACTATTTCAGAAGTTAAGACTAAGTTATGAATTATATTTTATTATAAGATGATATTAGATCATCAAGCATCTTCAAAGCTGTGCCATTGAATCTGGACTTCAAACTTGATAGGGAGCCATTGAAGATATCTGCCATAATCAAGTCAATTTATGAACTCCGGGGTGCTGGTGGACTCCATTACTGCCATATCTTATAGCTCTAAGAAAGAGCTAGATTCGTGTGGAATTTCCCCAGACCACCATACCATCAAAAGATAGGTCAGGATCAGAATTCCTTCTTATTTGGCTTAAAGATTAGATATGTATTGAGATGCACAAACCTAGCTCCTTAATATGGGCTGATGGCCCCTCCATCTCCACCTCCACCCTTGGGCTCTGAGAGCATTTGATTTATTCTCTGTATTTCTGGCACTTAACACACTGCCTGGCAAGTAATAGGTACTCAGTAAATGTTTGCTGAATGAATGGACAAACTACTAACTTGTTTTAACAAGTGGGGAAGAGCCTGGTTATCAGTGCTTGAGTAAACAATCTACACATGAGCATCTGGTTTTGAGCGGGCCTGAAAGCTAGCCTTTGATATTTCCTCTTTGGTCTTTGAGTTCTTGGACAAATAGCTGGTTTTCCTGAGGTGAGTCTCCTTCATTTGAAACAAATTTATCTTATCCCAAACCACCAGAAAGCAGTCTTAAACATGCTACACCAGCCTCAGGGGACTGATCCAGTTGCAATTTCACAAAGTCAAGCTTCCCATCTCTCTGACTTACTTCCTTTTTGAATTTTGAAAGGAGCGGAGATTAAAGGCTGCCATAAGATAACAAAATATATTTCAAATCTTTCTCTTACAAATACTACAGATGAACAATTAAATTACATATGAATTGCAGTTTCATATGCAGGGTTAATTGAGCAAGTTATTAAATTTCTAATATTATATTAAATAATCTATTTCCTGGAAAAATTTTATATCCCTTTTTATAATTGCAACTGATGCTCTCTTTACAATTGCATATTATATTAATAAACATGCCAATGGTAATGAGTGCACATCAGTTTTTAAGTCTTTTAAGAGATTGTACAAATCACTAATTAGGAAATATTTGATCAAGTGAAAAGATTGCGTTCACCAGAGAAAGAGTGGTTAAGGCCTTGTCTTTCATTCTCTCTGAAGCGTATTTTTTAAAGTTTCCATTTTTTTTAAAACACATTTGAAATCTAAAAGCAATTTGGGGGAGAGTTGGTTTCCAACTCTCCAGTTTATGTGAGATACACATGGATACTCAGTGGTATGTTGTTGGTACCTGGAATTAAATTAAAGACACCACGTGGGCACCCTGGGTGGCTCAGCGGTTTAATGCTGCCTTCAGCCCAGGGCCTGATCCTGGAGACCCAGGATCGAGTCCCATGTCGGGCTCACTGCATGGAGCCTGCTTCTCTCTCTGCCTGTGTCTCTACCTCTCTCTCTCTCTCATGAATAAATAAATAAAATCTTAAAAAAAAAAAAGACACCACGTGAATGGAATTGTGTATGTGTGATCTATGGTAACACGGTATTCTTACAAGTTGGAATGCGGAAAAAGAACTATTTCTAAGTGTTTTCTCTTCAAGTTCTGGGCTCATTTCTTCCTTGTCATGACATTTTAAAAGGTGCTTCTGTTCCCAGTCTTCTCTCCTAACCCTGGTGTTCTGCTTGTCCTGAAAACCTGCTGAGACATATGCCAAGAGATTAGGTCTCAGCTTACGTCCCTGGGGTCATCCTTTCACATAGTGCAGGCCCGTTGCAGAGATATCAACATTCAAAGGACACATACAGAAAAACAAGAAAACAGAAATCTTGCTTTGGCAGTTTCATTAAGGTGTAGGCTTGTAAGTTAGGTGCTTGGAAATCTTGAGAAGTTTCCTTTATGTAAACTTTGGCACTGTGTGAGTGACTCCTTCTGTGTCTTCAAAATCTCTTTCAAGATTTCCTTATTGGTGTACATGACTGTCTTTGATAGATTTCCCTTGATTAGCAATCATCTTTGCATCTTTCCAAAGTTCTCTCAAAAATGAGAGGCCACTAGGTTCTTAAGAGGGAGTATGAAAAAAAAAAAGTGGTAAATAGATGTCAAAGCTTTCATTCAGCATGCACCTTAGAACTGAGTCAATTTTACACACACACACACACACACACACACACACACACGAAAGTCACCTTTTTGAAAAAGCGTGACCCGAAAACCAAAACCAAAGTCCAAAGAAAGATTTGTTGGTGTGTATTTAGCAAACTGTTTTTATTTCCATGATTGACTATATTTTCCATCTTCCATTAAAGTTAGATGTGGCTATGTGATTTGGTTCCTATCAACGCAATATGGACAGGAGTGCTGCTTCCTATGTCCCCACTTCCTAAGATTACCATAAGATCCTTCTCACACCTTCAACCTTCCTCTATTCTCTCCTCCCCTTCCCTCCCTTTCCCTCCCCTTCTCTCCTCTCTCTACTTATAGGCTGGATAGGGAGGACCCAGAGTAAGTTTTGGAGGCCCTAGAGGATAGTCTGGCATGGACAGAGGATTCTGGATCTTTGAGTCACTGCTAATAGGAAAGCTGCCTGAAAGGAAATGTCCTCCTAAGATTTGTGTGAATGTGAAATAAAGTCTGGCTGTGGCATTTGTTTTGAGATTATGGCATTTATTTTCCACTGTAGTTAGCTTTTACTGTAAAACAAGGATCATATAGGATATTTTCTGATCATTGAGAAGATGAAGTTTTCAGGGAGGATACATTTGGTGTCTCTACGAATGTGCCTTGATCAGCATGAATACCTAATAGGTGTATGTCTGTCAGCCAAAGATTATTTCAATTACATACTGACGCTGATGGAAAATAACTGTACCTGTAATAAGGTCACAAGTGGATTCCTGGGTGGCTCAGTTGGTTAAGTATCTGCCTTCGGCTAAGTGTCATGGGATCAAGTCCCACATTGGGAGTCTGCTTCTCCCTCTACCTCTCCACCATATCTGTGCACTCACTCACTGTCTCTCAAATAAAGAAATAAAATCTTAAAAAAAAAAAAAAAAAAGGTCACAAGTGCTGAGTCTGAGACCAGCCCTATGGTGGTTTTGGGTCCAGCCATCCTGGTATTATAAATCTGATGCTAAAAATCAAAGCAGCGAGCCGTGTATAGAATTTGGGCACTGTACATACACCACAATGAATCTTAATGTGGAATTGTGAAGATTGATCACTGTATAAATTTCTGTGCAGTGGTTTGGGTTGTTTTTCTTTTGTTTAAAAAAAATCAAGAGACCATAAAGCTGTCTGAGAAATAACTGTAAGTCTCTATGGAACCAAACTATGCTTCTCATTATAATTGCTGTGACTCATCATTCTTAGGGAATGGGAATTTCAGACCACAATTTAGGACAGTGATAGCCATTACCTACCTTTTATTGAGTAGCTACCAGGATCTGGACCAGATACTTTATTCTTACTGAAATGTACTGCATTAGATATTTGTATCTCTGTTTTCCAAATGAGGAAACTGAGGTTTAGAAAGCTTATATATAACTTGCTCAAGGTCAGGCATTTGTAGTGTGGCAAAATCAGGATTCCAAAGTTCATGTTCCCAATCAGTATGAAGGGTCACCCATCATAGACCCTTAGAATCTTTATCTTTAATTATATTAGATACTCCCCTTTCATGTATTACGCTCCCTTTGTGAAATCTATTTTTATTCTCTCTTCTTGAGTGAGGCCATACCCCAAGTGATAGCATATTTGTTCAAGACAATTTTGTTGTAATAAATTTACATCATAAGATTTTCTTAGATTCTCAGAAACTAGGCTTTAAATACATTGTGTAAATAATATGACGATTTACATATTTTTGTCAGCCTTTACTTACTTTGAATTCCAAAATATAATGGAACTCTTCCATGATCACCTCTCTATTAAAGAGATAGAACTTACCACACTTCCCCCCTCCCCAACTCTGTACCAATAGTGGATTGGTTTCATTAGAAGAAGAACTTTTCAGCTTTCATTTCACTCAACACGGTGGAGAAGCAAGAAACCTATAGCTTTTATTGCAATGGATCTTAAGGATTTTATGGTAGCCTGAATTTTATAGCCGAATATTTGAAAGTTAGCCAAAATAAAAAGTTATCTTATTGGGGTACCTGGGTGGCTCAGTCAGTTAAGCATCTGACTCTTGGATTCAGCTCAGGTCATGATCTCAGGTTGTGGGATCAAGCCCCAAGAGAGGCTCTGTGCTCAGAGTTGGCTTGTGATTCTCTCCACCACCCTCTGCCCTCTCCTCACTCCCTCTCTCAAATAAATCAATTCAATCTTAAAAAAAAAAAAAAAAAACAAACAACTTACCTTACCCACATTCCTTCCCCATAATGGCATTCATCTATTCTGAAATTTCTCTTTAGTCCATCTACAAATCATAGACCTCATCTCCTTTAAGAGTGAGTTACCAGAATCTCCAAGAATCTTTGCACCTAATTCATAATCATTTATTGCAATAACTTGCTAAAACATAGATGTACACATGTACAAAGTAAACACATGGATACACAGACACACAGTGTGTTCTGGCCTTAAACTGCTCCCATGTTCCGGCATCCCTAAAACTAAGTAGTTGTTGCTACTCCATTTAATAATCTGACGGACCCACAAACACATGCCCTTGTCTGGACCAATCACAGATCATCTCATAATAGATAATATCCTAAATATCATCTTTCCCATGGATCAAAGCACTTATTCGCTTGAGAGAGGTGTCAAGCCATACTTGCAACTTAATAACTTTGAAAAACAAACAAATGAATGAAGTTGTTTTGATAACTAAGATGCAGGAGACTTAGCTCCAGATGGCAGCCAACTGGTCCTAAGGCAAGGTGGGTAGAATGGCAAGTGAGAAGTTATACTGTTTTAAACAGCTGCACTATAGCTTTTTTTTCACACAACTAGGCTACATTTGATTTTTTCCTATGCTCAATGTAGTCTTGTGACCTCACAAGCCTGCAGGTCACAGAGAATATCTGAAATTGGGATTATAAATATCCTTTGTAAATGAGGTTAGTCTCATTAATCAAAAGTAATCATGTTTGTCCAATCCCTATGTTGTTTATTGCTTCTGTAAAACCTGGGAATGAGGCCCGAGAAGATCTGTTCTGCACTGGATAAGCCCCGTCCTCTAGTGCAGTTTACTTTGCTTCCTCTTTCCTTTTAGCCTGAAATTGGATCCACTCTCCAAAAGTTGGTCTTCACACTGAACTTAGAAAGGGAAGACAAAATTCATAGTAATGAGGAACATATATATAAGGGATAGAACAGAGAAGTACATTTCTGTGGGAAAAGGAGAAAGCTTGCACTGTGATCCATTTTCCTCAGGCTCCGAGAACTAAAATTAAAAATTGATAAAGACAGATAACAGCACGATGGGCTGCCAATTGGAAAAACAGGAAGTGCTCATCTGTAACAGAATCAGCTATGAGGATGTGTCACAAGCATCAACTAGGGGTGGACTTAACACCATTGATTACCAAGGGTCTGGAGGGAAATCCCAGAGACGACATTGCAGTGATCAGAGAACCATAAGACCATTCTGCTCCTGGTATCCATAGTTTCCTTTCCTCCCTGCTCCTAGGGCACCTGGTTTAGCAGCAGTCTGTAGTGTTACGTGGCACAGCTCAGCAACTTCTTAGCCCTAAGCTTCTGAATGTGCTTCTGCAGCAGCCACCATGTCCCATTTGTCTCCCTGTTGCAGTGCCCAGACGTCACACTTCCATAGGTGCTCTTTTGGCATCTCATTTGTTAGAAATCTTTTTATACCCCAAACCATTTTTATAAACACTCCACTTGACCAACCCTGTGCCTCCTTTGTAATGTGAAATCTTCATGATTATGCAGTTACACTTTTATTTTTAAAGTCATGGTCAGCAAACTTTTCATATAAAGGGTCGAACAGTAAGAATTCCTAGCCTGACAGGCCACACAGTCTTTGTTGGAACTACTGGACTCTGCCCCTGTGATGTGAGAGCTGCCTTGGACCGTCCTGAGATGATGCACAAAGCTGTACTCCAAAGAGCTGTCCAGAAACAGACAACAGTCATTTAGTGGGTGGTAGTTTGTAGACCTCTGTTTTACCAGAAAGTGTTACACTTTTTTTTCAGTCAGGTTTCCTTTGAGAGTCTTTCTCTATGGAATTATACCTCTCCTTTTCTCTTTGAATTCTTTGGAAATCTTCTCTGAAATGCAGATAAATGTCTTAAAGATCATGCTTCATTTATCTTTGGTCCTCTGACCAGTCTGGGTTGGCTAAGTGGTGTGGCATTTAAAAAGCATGGAGCAATCAACTACACCTTAAAAGAATTTTCATTTTTCACATGTGTTTAATTCCATCTATTTTATTTTTTTATTATTTATTTATTTTTTGCTCTTTAGATGGATGTTAAAGAAGAGTCAGTTCACAGCCTTGAGGAACACATTTGTACCTTTCTTCTTTTCTCTTCAGGTTTCACAGGTTGCTCTATTAATCTTTTTCCACCCAACCTTGCCCCAAACCCACCTTCTCTAGCAAGCTCAATCTACAGATATCTCATCCCCTCCCCCAACCTCTGATTCAAAGCACTTTATTTTGCAGATTGACAAAAATACCCTTGCTAATTTTTTTTCTTCTTTCCTTTTCTCGTTTCTCCACTCCCAGATTCAAAAGCCAAAGAGCTAGGGCAAAGAGGGAGGATCGAGGCCACTGGAGGGAGTTCAGATCAAAATCCATGAACATTCCTCATTTTAATTTTTCATCTTGTCTAAATTTTCACATTTTTATTATCATTATTAGCTTAAGGATGTTCCAACTACGTGTGAAAAAAAAAACCCCTTGTACACAGTACCTAGAAAGAATATCAGTGAAAGTGGCCTCAGAGGCCATCCTCCCCAGCACACTTAGATGGTGTGTCTCCCAACATAAAGGGGATTGCAAGCCAGAGGGAGGGGACGAGAGAGACTGGCTACTGCTTCTCTGCCACACATTTATCAGTCAGCACCTCCTCACAGACTTAGCCATTTCCCACGAAGACAAAGTAAGCAAACAGAAGAAGGCTTCCAGGGCCAAGGGCCACAGTGCAGTCACCATATAACCAGCTCCTGCACGTCGCTGGACAACTTAGAGTGCTCATCACACTGCCTTCGTACAGGAGGTGGGAAGTCCAGAAATGTGGAGTGTCACTGCTACCAGATGGGGTTGCTATCAGAGGACACTGACAGGGAGGACCTTCATGAAGACCTAGAGGCCTGAATCGAAACTTGGGCAACAGTAGCTCTTGGTATGCTGAGAAAGTTTCCAAGAGCCTTGATAGTCCTGGTCTCGGCTTGCAGCGGGCAGTCTTTACCAGGGGTTATTTATAGGTTTGCCTAGGTGTGTTGTCTGGCACCAGCTGAATGTAGAAAGAACCAGGGCTGGTTGTGTAATAGTGAAGAACAGTAGGCTTGGGATCCTAAAACAGTAGAATAATAAAATAGGAAGGAAACTTAATGGTTATCTAATAATCCAATTACCTTCTTTGACACAGAGGGGGAAAATGAAGCTTTGACAGGAAAAGGGAATCACAGAAGTTACCTCGCCAGTTAGTCCAGACAGAGAAAAAGAATATGGATTTTACTGTCAAGTGCTTTTTCCTCTGCATTACTCTTCTTGATGAGAAATAATAACTTGGTGCAGGATGCAGGGAGAAGCCTTGGGATATCCCACTGAGGTGAGCCAGAGGAAGGTGTAGTGATCCATCTTGCTTTTAGAGGATCAGCTAGGACTTTGTTTCATAAAGGGCCTTCTCCAAACCACCTGGAAGGTGGCTCCTTGTTTGCCTCACATGCCCAGGCTTCTCTCCATGGATGTAAGGAAGAGCCGGCTGCTCAGGTGATTCCGATTTGCTTACCCCCCACTGGAGAATCACCAGCATGAGATGCCAATGGCGCTTAACAATGCCACAAATTAGAATCCCCTGTGGAACTTCTCAATTTTTTAAATAATCCTCCTTCCCAATTCCATTCTTTAATGTTCTGATTTAATTGGTTTGGGGTAGCACCCAGGCAATCTGGATTTTAACCCCCCCCTCCACCGACCCCCCCCCCCCCCCAGGGATCCCAGGGATTCTAATGTGTAGTCAGACTGGAGAAAAGGGAGGCTGCAGGAAGCCTGGGAGTTGAAGCATGGAATGGGATGATAGCACAGAAGTACAGGCGTAAGGGGGACAGTCTGGAGAGAGGTGACTGAGGAGGAAATAGGTCTGAAGGCTGTGGCTCAAGAGAACAGGAAAGCAGAGACAAGGTGTCTCTTTCGGAGAGTAATGAGGTTCGAACAGGCTCAGGCGGAAGCACTTCGGAAGCCAGATTAAACAAAACAGCAAGACTGAGGAGGAAGTCTGTGGAGACCAGATCTACCTACCGGCTCTAGAGGGAAGGGCCTTTGGTTTTCTCACCGAGAAGAAAAGACTAAGGACAGGTGACTCAGAGGAAACTTCTGAACTGGCAGGTAAAGAAGAAATAATGGGACAGTTCTAGAAGAGGGATGCAGCTTGCTGTCAGCAATTCTAGAATCTTCGACCTTCAAATAACAGGGTTAAAAGTCTCTTGTAAAATGAATGATAAGATCTTTGGACCAGAAGGCCTGAGAGGTCGCTAGGGGCAGCCCCCTCACTTCCTAGCAGAGGAACTTGAATCCCAGGGAGGAGCTGGGGCTTGACTAAGAGCACCTGTTACCTGGGGTTCTGACCTCTGCCTGTCTCTGGGAGAGTCAGCACAGTGTGAGAGTCGGGATTACAGACTCTGGAGCCAGCCTATTGAGTTTACTGCCCTCATGTACTGAGTGTGTACTTTGGGGAACTTACTGATATTCTCTGTGCCTCAGTTTCCTGGTCTATAAAATGAGGATTAATATAGTCAAAGGCTATCCTGGATCGTTGGATGGATGAAGTACGTTAATATCCATAACGCATTTAGAACAATGCCTAGCATGTAGGATGTGTTATACAATATTAACTGTAATCATTACACCATACTGTTTTATTCAGGTGATAAAGAGATACTTTAGTGAGTAGGATTGTGGTAATCCCTTGCCCATGTGAGGATGGATATTTGGAGAAAATGCAGATTGGTCATAGTGCCCCATTTTTGATAAAAACTTCAAAGGGATTAGAATGTAGGTGAATCCCCAAGGCATATCTTTGCACACCCAATTTCTTTAAAGTGCAGATTTTGGAGCCTCATTCTAGATCATCACAAACAGAATCTTTGGGAGGTAGGGATAGGGAATTTGTGTTTTCCAAATGTGAGCCAGGTAGTTCTGTTGAACTTTAAAGTGTGACACTTACTGTCCCTAGCTGAGGAAGTGCAGCAGCCTTCCATGGTAAGATTCCAGGGCCTTCCCTCTTGTATGAGATAGGCACTATCCCCTTTTTCCACCATTACAGATCTGGAAATTGAGATTTACGGTGGCAGAATAACTTCCCCAGAGTCATTAGCTTTGTAATGAACAGACTAGAGACTGAAACCAAATCCTTTAGACTCCAGACTCACCATCCTCTCAGTTATCATGTGCTCTGGAGGAAGTAAATTGCCACTTGGCTTCGGTTTTCTTATCTGTAAAATGGGATAATTTTGGTATCTACATAGTAAGATGTTGTGAAAATTAATGCATATGAGGCATATTGCAGAGGACCTTGCCCATAGGAGCAATCAAATATTAACTGTTGTTTCTGCTCTAGATATTGGCATTGTTATGTGTACTCTACTTTCCAAATATTTCCTTCTACAGGCATCTGCTTGACACCCCCTTGGTGCCTGATACTGTGTCAGACTATTGAAATAAATAAATAAATGGTAATGTGAACTTTATCTCCAAGAACCAACTATTCCATGGGAAACTATAAATAAGAAACTGTACTATAAGATAAGATGCAATCCTGACCAGAAAGGAACAAAGAGTCATACTGTCTTAGTAAGAATAAAACTTATTTACCAGGAGCCCTTAGGAAATATGTCAGTCTGGGCAGTTCCATTTTCTAGATAAACATATACTCTTTAAATGGCATTTTTAAAAAAATATATTGGAAGGTAGATATTTCTGAAAATAAAGCATGCTTCTCTGTCTTTTAAACCAAGAATAGTATATACCATGTGAACTCCTCTTAATGATTCAGGATCACCATTGGGAGCCTTTTTTATTGGATTATCATCACATCAAAGTCCTCAGAAGCATCTGAGATGTATCTCTCTCATTAACCTTGTGCTTTTAAAAAAATTTTTCTTTCATTGTTGCAAAATATCCACTTCCCCACAGAAGTCATTGTGATCTGTCAGAAAGAATAGACTTGGAAAACAATTTGATCTTTATTTGTACACTAACTCTGCTAGTCTGTGTGAACAAAGGCCATTCGTCCTTCTGTTCATTCAACAAATATTTATGAATGTCCCATTATTATGTAAGGAATTCTGTTATTTACTGAGATGCAAAAATATATTCATGTAAGTTTTTGTCCTCAGGAGGCTGTAATGTGGACTTTCTTTATTCGTAGCTATAATTTCCTCACATCTTTAAGTGGAACTGAGGCAATAGCTAACATTGCAATGTTAGGAACTTGGGGTGGAGGGCAGTTGGAGAGGGAAATAGTAAATACAGATAGGATTCCAATTCATGAAATCTCCTATGCTATATCATTCTTTATTAACAAGCATTATGGAGCATTTCCAAGCACTGTCCTGGACCTCAGCGATGCAGCAGTGAACAAGGCAATCTGTTCGCATTGAGTTTACATTCCTGTGATGGGAAACTGACAATGTACAAGTAAATATATAATACAGTTTTAGATAAGTAATCTGAAAATATATATAGAAGAAGGCCATAGAGGATGAACCAGAGGTGGAAGGGTCTCTCTCTTTTTCTCCTGGTTCTTTGCACAATGATGTCCATAAGTGTATTGCTTAAGAAATAAATCCTTATGATCTGTTAATTCAATATCAGACATTATTGCTAGGTACTATCCTTTAACATGTATCATATCACATTCAAGAAAAAGATCTCTAAAATTCATTGTTTCTTATTATATACAATTTATTTCCTCCCCTTAGCCAATTTCTATGTTTAATTTTCTTAGAATAAAATTTACCAGGACAAATTATTGAAGTAGTCATGGCATAAAAATTGTTATATCATATGTGAAGGAATTAGATAAACATGGTAATGTGAACTTTATACAGAAGATAGACCCTGTAAAACCCTTTCTCCTGTTATGATAAAATAAAATACATATTAAAAATTTTAGGTTAAGCTGTTTCAGTACCAAGACTTAGAATGAATGGAGCCTGGGTGGGTGAAAATATATGGTGCTCTTACTTTGAAGGGAGCCAATAAGCTAATTTAGCAAATTGATGGGGGTGAGTACTCCAAAGAATTTGTTCTTGAGTTCTCAGCTTCCTGCCATAATTCATTTTATTTTATCTTATCTTATTTTATTTTATTTTTTTTTATTTTACTTATTCTTAATTCTTCAGCCCATCACATACAGCCAATAAAACATGTAAAAGTATTTTGCTATAATTTACAGATAATATTGAGACTAAAATATACAGATTAGGTAAATTTATCTTTTAAAAAACAGAATATCTCTTATTACTCAATACAAACATCGCTTACTATTACTCTATTGGTGAGCTGTTCATCTTATCACTCCTAAGAATGAGGCTCATGACTTGGAAGTACCACTGGCTCTTGGAATATATGACCTGAATAAGTCTTTTAATCAGTTATTCAGCTGTAGAATATTGACAGTAATATCCATTCTATGAATTTGAGCCATAAATCCCTGCTATGTCTCACCATTTTTACCTCCAAAATAATGATTTCATAGGGTTCATATGATACACATTTTAGAATATGGCTATCAAGTGAGATGTATGTGGGTATAATTTCATACTAAAGTATAATAAATGTGAATCATTATTTATGTAGTGATAAAATATTGACCACTATGTGTGTGAGCTATGCTCTATGAATTGAGTTACCATCCCATATTTAAAATACTGATATATTAATAGAGATGATTAGACAACTACATAATTATAATACAAAGTAAAGTATGCACTGGGGCAAGAAGAGAAAAGCTTTGACGGGATCTGATGATAATTTATCATCTTCCAGATGACAAATTCTAGATCTGATAGTAGTCTTTAAGCATCCAGGGTGAGGAGCATATCCTTTGGTCTTCTAGTTTTTTTTTTGTTTTGTTTTTTGTTTTTCCCTCATTGGTCCAAGATCACTTCTTATTTTTAGGTCCACCTCTGATATTCAAGTTGCTTGTCACTTCTTGAATTCTATGCTGAGCAAGTTGTTGTTTCTTCCCTTTTTATACTCCCTAATATAATTGTCCATGAGGAAATTTTTCCAATTTCACACAGTATTAATCAATTTAAACTATAATTTGTCTTAAACTCTCAGAAGATCTTTCATACAGATCAGAGCTTGGCAAACATTTTTGTAAAGGGCCAGACAATAAACATATTAGGCTTTGTGGGCCACATGGTTGCTATTCCAGTTCTGTCAATTCTGCTGCTGTTGCTCAAAAGCAGCCATATATAGCACACAAATAAATTTAGCTCTGTCCAAAAAAAATTTTTCCCCCAAAACAGCCAGTGGGGCCTGATTTGGTTCATGGGTAGGAGTTTGTCCACAGCTGGTCTAGATGAAAGATTACACTGAAAGTTCTTGGCTTCTAGATGGGGATTTTGGTTGGAAATGTGGAGGAAATTTATGGAATCTTTGAAAACCAAATACAATCATTTATGTATATGTCAGTATGTGCATTTCTTTCTTTTGTCTTTTTCTATGCATTTATTGTGTGAAGCTATTGCTATGATCAGATTCCCAAAATAGGTCTATAACTAAGAAAAGATTGAAGACCAATGTGAGTAAAGTATTTTCTGAATGAAATCAGATGAATTTCTGGAGGTTTTAGGGAAGTGAACTTTTCTTCAATTTCTAAAACAACTCACTTTGAGTTGTCTGACAACAAATGAAGAACCATCTGTGGTGGTGACATTTTCTTCAGCTGACATTGTAAAATCACTCTCACTGATAGATCTCTGTTGTTATCCACGGCTTCTATTCTCCAGAGACTAGGTAACCAGTAAGGTCCTCCAATCCTGAGATCTTCTGGTCTTCTATGTGTCTCAAAAAAAAGTTTACTTCTATTTTTCCCCATTTTCTTACAATTATTTTTTGTCTAAATTCAATTTGGCATATTCCTCAATTCTAAGAAAATCCTCTATGGATTTGTGTTTCCCCATAGTCCTTCCAGAGCTCTGTTTTCACATATCTGAGTCATGGATGCTACAGGAACTTCCTATCGGGTCTTCACATTGGTGGAAACCCTAACATATCCAAACCCTGATGCCATGGTGATTACAGCTATTCAAATGTCTCTATATTGTAACTTGGGAGCAGTTCATGGATAAGTTCCTTGTGTGTAAGCTCGTATGTATCTATATTTGCATGGTGTAATGGTAAAAATGGCATAAAAGTAAGATGGACTCAAGTCTCCCCTGTCATTATCTTCTACCAAATGCCAAATTCTAAACTGAAATGGATCAGACTGTATTAACTGATCAATCGATTTATAGAAAGTGATGTTGGATGTTAACTTTTTTTGTATGTTCATGGATTTAGAAAGACTGCTCAGTTTACAAAACAAAATTTTTTTTAATTTTGTTTATTTGGAGAGAGAGAGCATGGGGAAGGGCAGAGAGAGAGAATGAGAGAGAATCCCAAGCAGCTCTGTGCATGGGCTTGATCTCATGATCCTGAGATCATGACCCAAACCAAAATCAAGAGTCAGACGCTTAACTGAATGAGCCACCCAGGTGTCCCACAAAAAGTTTTAATTGTCTACTTTCTTCAGAGCATTTGCAGAGGAATCCAGGATGCCCTGGGTTTAGTATTAGAACCCTGCGGGCTTTCCGTGGGACTGTGAATAAAATCTCTGGGAGTACTTATATGTAGAAAGAAAGTATAGAGGATGAGAAATAAAGCCCTTTTCAGGTTTTGTTGTTGTTGTTGTTCTGTAACTCTGTGCTATAAAAAAAACTAGGAAAATGGTAATATGACTTTTGACTCCCAATTCTTCATTTGTTAGAGGGCCTGTGTAAACAAAATGGAAACATCATTTCAATATATATATATAGATTACAATAGAACTAACGAAGAACAAGAATGCTTAAAACATGCTGAGCTGAGGGAGTAAACTCAAACAATAAAAATAATAATAATAATAATAATAATAATAATAATAATAATATAGATGTCTTAGTCTATTCAGGCTGCTACAATGAAATACCATAGATTGGTGGCTTATAGACAACAGAAATTTATTTTTCATAATTCTGAAGGCTAGGAAATCCAAGATCAAGTTGCTGGCAGAGTTGTTTCTTGTGAGGTTCTGCTTCCTAGTTCATAGATGGCAGTCTTCATTCTCTGTAACCTCACTTGGTAGAAGGGGGAGAGAGCTCTTTGGGTTCCCTTTTATAGGGGCATGAATCATTTATGGGGGCTTTACCATGATGACCTAATCATCTCCCAAAGACCCCATCTCCAAATACTATCAGGTTGGGGATTAAATTTCAAACTATGAAGTCTGGAGAGGACAGAAACATCTAGTACATTGCAGTACCCTTTCTAGGGGAGCTGAGCTTTGTATTGAATGATAGCAAAAGTAAAGATTATGACGTAGGAGAAGATGGTGGAGTACAAGAGGTCATAATTTGAAAAGACTCCTGGCTGAAAAGAAACAACCTGTAGGATATATCTGGCTGAATAATTTGGAAAAGAGCATCTGCCCAAAGGAATAAAAAGGATGAGGGATGAAGTCTGATTACATTTTGTCCAGGGCACAAAGATGAGTGATTGTGAATTCTGAGTCAGAAAGGAGTAGCCGGATAAAAATGCTGTTTGGGGAAGATTGATGATCACACATCAGTTAGGAGAGACTGCTGACAAATGAAATGAGGGGCGTGGGGAGCTTCAGTGGGCTGGAGGTGTGAGAGATGGGGGCTATAATCAGAGAAATCGTTACCTTTAAGGCAGTAATTGGTTAGGATGGAGAGTGAAACAAAAAATATGGGATTTAGAGGATTTGGTACTTGAGAGAAGAAAAGATCACTCCCTCAGCGTTAACATGGGAGAATTGGGATTTTGTTATATACAATAAAGTATTATGGCAGAAGCAAGCTGTGGGCAATCTGATCTTCAGACAGGTGATAGTGGGAAGAGAAAAGTCTTCTGAATATGAAAGAGAAGTGAACTAATCATGGCAGAAAGGAAAATACAAGAGATTTTTCTTAAGAATTTAGTTTATTAGTTCAGTAATAAAATATTTTATTGGTTATGACACTTTGTTGTTCAAGTTGATTATGACACTAAATGCATTTTATCCATGTAAGTTTTTCTTTGCCAGGACTGAAGGTGTCATATGGGTGTGATGATGGGGTGAATATGGAGATAAGGAACAGAGTGGTCATTTTTCAACATGAAGTTAAAAAGGAAAGAATTCTATTTAATGAAGACAAGATGTTAATAGACTTGATTTAGATTGTGTAAGAAGCTTTCCGGAGGTGGACATATCTCAAGCATATGAATAAATTTACTCCTCCAAGGCTCTTGGGCATTGTTGCATGAGATGATGAGACAATTTATTAAAGGGAATCAAGGTGCTCTTTGGCATGCCTAGAACTAAGTATAACAATTAATAATCATAACGGTTGTCATAATAGCAGAGTAAACTGAAAAGATAGGAGCGTTTCCAAACTAAAAATAAAAATGGAATTATGTGATTTGAATGCTCCTGAAGCTAACTAGAAGACTCGTTCTGGGGAAGATTTAGAGAGGTTGGTAGTAAAAGCTTAAGTAAAAATTTGATGGATTGATAGATTAGACAGATGGATAGATGGATATACAGAAGAAGCCAGGTTCAGAGTTTTAAACCACTTTTATCTGAGAAGTGGGGACACTCCCATAGTATTTGAGTGCTCAAGTCTCCTTGGAAAACAATAGGGACCTCAGCCGCCTTTACTTACACTACATTTGAGAGTCAGCTCCCATGAATATTGAGAATTTGCAGAAAGGACAGATATTCTGTTAATACCATGCATTGATCAGTACTTCATTTCCTGCTCATCTGAAGGAAAAAGGATAATTCTTGTGATGAGATAGAATTAGTAGGAAATTTTGTTCTTTCACAAATATCCTCCTATGAAAAAAACCTTCATATTGGTCAAATTCTATAGCGAATGAAAATAAGAACCACATATGTATAATATATATAGTTTAATAAATCATGAGCTCATACAATCTTAAATTTAAAGCCTTGCTCTATCATAAATAAATAAATAATAAATAAATAAATAACAAGCCCAGCTCTCTTATTAACTAGCTGAGTGACCTTGAACAATTTCCTTATCCTCTCTGAGCCTAAAATTGTCATGTGGAAAACTGGAAAAGCAGGTCCAGTGAAGTAAAATCCTATCATAATCAATGGCAATCCTTTCCTGCCAATCACCAGGCAAATAGAACACAAACCCAAATGAATGGCCCATGCTGGCTTTTCTGCCCTTTAGAAGGTCACAGTCCAGTGGGAAATTAGGAGCACAGAAGGTTATGGCAGAAGGTAAAAATTAGACATTGAAGGTGTTCTATTTCTGGGATGGAAGTACAAAAACTTTCAAAGGAGCAACATGCATGTCTCACTTAATACTAAATCCCTCACATCGTCTTTCACATAATACTCAATATATTTATTGTCGAGCCCTTTGCACATAAACCTTTGACTAAAATACATTATTAGATGAGGGTAGCAATAAATTCACAGAGGGTTTTTTTTTTTTTTTTAAATCTGAGCAATTTCACTGCGTTTTTTTCAATGGCTTTCAAGAACACAGATAATAGTACAACAATTAGAAAGTAATCAGTTTTGGGTATTTGCTTTTAACATAATTTAATTTTAAGTTTAATATTTTTAAATTTATAATAATGGCTGTGTTTAACAACTGGCTTGGAAAATTCTAGAATATTGAACATTCTGCTTTCATTAGCCAATATCCTAGCACATCAATGGATCTAGGCTAAATTCTTCAGGTCTAGGCTAAATTCTTCAGGTAGCAAGACTAGATGGTCTTTTATTTTTAAGATTTTATTTATTTATTCTTGAGAGACACAGAGAGGGAGGCAGAGACACAGGCAGAGAGAAAAGCAGGCTTTCCCCCAGGAAGCCTGATGTGGGACTCAATCCCAGGATCCTGGGATCATGACTGGGATCACGACCTGAGCCAAAGGCAGATGCCGAACCACTGAACCACCCAGGTGCCCCAGCTAGGCAGTCTTTAAGGGCACAACCAACCTTGACATTCTATGTGGTTCACAAAGGTTTAGATTCGTGTGTGATGCCATCTTTCCAAGTGTGGGCACAATTAGAAGGGAGAACTCCAGGTATGTTTTCCTGGAATTCCTTGTGCCACATTCTCTCTCTACCAGAGGAATGATATCCTGTCAAAGGAGCCTTTGAGTCAGGAAGCCTAGGAGCAGCCAGTGAGCTTCTGGTCTGCATCACTACTAAATCTTGTTTTATTTTGTTAAGTGGATTAGAAGATGTTTAATCAAATATACTTCTATTCTCATAGTATTAAGTTTGGTTCTAAAGGGGAGTAAGGAGGCTTTAAATACCCAGAAAATGATAAGGATGGGAACTGTTATAAGAGGTCAAGGGTTGGGTAATTCATGATGGTGGTTAGTGTCTCATGCATCAATTTATTTTTCCTGGGCTGTGGTTAAAGACCGATGCTGGGGAAAAAAAAAAAAAAAAGACCGATGCTGAATACAATATAGCTAGGGTGAACTCGTTCTTTTTTAATTTTTAGCTTTTCCATCTATTAAATAAGAAAAAAGTAGGCTGAATGATCTCAGAGGTCTATTAATTCTAAAATCCATCTATAAAACTAAAGTTGTTTGGACTCTGAAATACTAGATTTGGAGATTTTTCAGGAGTGCTGAAAGAAAATGTGTGAGATTTGAGTGGTGACTTCTTGGGCAGAACAGGAATAGCAAGAGGAAATGAGACTGTTAGCAGATACCTCTTGGGGTTTTTAGGTCATTTCTACAGAGTAGGGTTTTGGGGGCGGGGTACATTTTGCTGAGTTAATGCAGAGAGTATAGGAGAGTTAATCCACAAAAAACAAGCTGAAAAGAAAAAAAATATGACTTGAGACTTCCTACTTTTGGGTGTGACTGGTTTGACAAAACCATTTGAACAGAGTGATTGTTCCATGAGTAAATTGATACTCAGATTCACCCAAAGGCAAAGCCTCTGAAGATAGGTAGGATTTACTTCACTCTTCCTGCCCTATGGCACTAGCTGATCTCCTTCCTTCCTTTCTCTCAATAATGTTTTACAACTTTATTCAGAGACTAAGAATCAATTCTGGGTTTGCTCAGGAAAGACCTTGAGGATTCTCTCACCTAGACTCCTGATTTTTAACTTTTTAACAGAACCTGTTTTTCAAATGAAATCTTGCTCAGAACACTAATATACTTAAGACAGGCAGAAGCCAAACTTCGTGGTGTTAAGGAGTGTCTGGAGTCCTACCAGTAGGGCCATTTCTTTATATCTGGTAAATACACTGAGGTACCAGAAACCCTAAAGTACCATGAAACCAATTTGAAAATCACTGATCTATTCCAAACCCCACTCCCATCTTTTGGAATAAAGTCCCCTTAAAGCTTGAGATCCTGGACTGAGGTACAGTAGGGGTAAGGGTGGGGAGGAGCTGTCGCCTAGTTCAGTGTAGCAAGCCTGAGATAAAAGTCAGCTAGGGGAAGATGAAAGGTAATGGGAGCATTGTTTTGGCCCAAGGACACAGAAAGAGAAAGAAAAATTTGAAATGGAGAGAAAGGAGGGTTAATTCAGGTTTAATAGAATTACTTTTGTGTGATACTTTTACAGCTTTAACAGGCCTTTCAAATATACTATTTAATTAATTCAATTCAGCAAGTATGTCCTGGATACAAATTATGTATTTGATCTAATCCAACCAATGTATTAACTACCAGGCACTGTATAGAAAGCGTGTAGCACATTATTTCGAGAGGGCCTTTCAACCACCCTGTGAAGCAAGCATAGTTGAAGAAAATACGGTGCAGAGGTGAAGTAACTTTACGATGTGTGAGTAGTAGACCTAAAATGTGAACCCAAGTCTGTCACACTTCAAAACCCATGTTCCTTCCACTCTACCGTCAAGGAAGTATAAAACTAAGAAATGCCAGGAGATATGGGCTTTGCCTTCAAGTTACTTAAAATCCTCTACACTTGGTTAATTGTCGAACAAACGAAATAGGATGAGTTAGCATTGATGAGATGTAACAAAAGGCCAACAAAGTTTGGAGAAAGACAACTACATTTCAAGTAAGGGACAAGGAAACGCTTTGTGGGGAGGAAATCACTGAGGACTGCGTAGGCATCTGTGAGGCAACAGAGCAGAGATGACTGTCCCTATGTCACAATCAAGGAAGCTGAAGTTCATGGAGCTGGGAGGCTTGTCCTTTGCAGCTGGTTAGTGGTGACATCAGAAATACAGGGAAGGTCTTTTAGGAGTCGGAGAGAAACTAGAGAGAAAATGTGAACATAACATAAAGTGTCTGACTTAACCTTTTTGCTGATAATTGACTTTGTCCCGGTTTTCTCTGTCCCTAATTCTGCTAGCATTTGATTGTCTTCCCTGGACTGGTATGACCACTTTGCCTATAAACTGATATACTTATAAATCTTTCCTCCACACAGCTTCCAGATTTATTAATATAAAATGTATTCTGTAAGTCTCATGCTTCAAATCCTTTAACACTGCAGAGGTGGATATGCCAACCTCCACGTGTGATCAAAAATTTGTGTAGAACTAAATACACAATATATGCATGTGTGCAAATAAGTACAAGTAAAACTGAGAATTTCTGAATAAGATAAATGGA
Organism: Canis lupus dingo; assembly: GCF_003254725.2. NCBI lineage: Eukaryota > Metazoa > Chordata > Mammalia > Carnivora > Canidae > Canis > Canis lupus. The sequence continues at coordinate 21,861,350 of NC_064276.1, forward strand.
TTGTAGTGGTATCAATATCCTAGTTCTAATATTTTAAGGGTTTTGTAAGTTGTTCCTTACCATTGGGGAAGTTGCATAAAGGGTGTATGAACTCTGTGTATAATTCATTACAACTGCATGCAAATCTATACTGATCTCAAAAAGTTCATTTAAAAATCTTTTGCAAAAACTAGAAGTATCGAAATATTTAAGCTTCTTTGAACATAGCATACAATTTTCTTCTTCTCTCTCTGGCTCTATTTTCTAGCATTCTCTGCCCCAGATCTTACACTATGCTAACATAGAATTGTTTGCAATTTTCTCACATACAACCGAAGTATTTTCCATTTTAGTATTTTGTTTATGTTGTTGCCATAGACTACTCACTCATATCATTATCCTTACCTGGCATAGCTAATTTCTTTGCACTGTTTAAGGCTCTTTCTTTGATCCCTCAGATGAGATGATATACTTTATCTTTGTAGTTTCATAGTGTTATACATACTCTTACTGTATTTATTAGAGGTTTGGTTTCTTGTCTTACCTTCAATACAGTGACCTTCTAGAGAGTGAGATAGTTTTACTTGCTTTTTATTTTCAGTGGCCTTTATTTTTGCTAGTAAATAATAGATACTGTCAATGTGTTAAACTTGAGTAAATGAATGTACTTCTTCATATAGTTTGGAAATTACCAACAATAAATCCAATGCTATTATCTTCTATTATGTAACCAGACCAGAGTATTCATTTGCAAATTTAAGATGATTGACTATCTTAGTACACTATTTATTAACACTTTATGATATTAACAGTAATGATTAAGAGCTTAGTTAATTTCATCCTGGGGTAAAATTAGTCTACTGACAATCACAATGAATCATAGACTGAGATGATCTGTGTAGATAATATGCAGACTTGGAGACAGCTTCACCTGAGAAAGGTATTTTCCTTCATGTATACAGGGATCAAGGTTATTTTTTTTAAGTAAAGGCAAACTTGGGGACCCAGCAACAAAATGGGGCAAACAGAAATAGTATTCATTTGCATCTTATTGAGATGTTTACTTATCCTTTAGTTGAACACAGAATTTTACACTCCAATTAAAAACCACCCACACACACATCAAAGTAAGCTAACCGGTGATTCAAAAAAAAAAAAAAAATCTAGGTTCAGAGGTTTGAGTTTATTGTCCCTGGGCACAATGCTAAGATGGTAGTTATGAAAGGTAAACTTCTTACTGTTTTCTGACTCTCCTTTTAACCTGCTAGAGGCAGAATGGACAGATAATCAGTAGAGACATTTATACAACGGGTTTAATAATAGGTCACCCTGGCTGTCAGACTTAATGAAAGGAATGTTTGTTTTCTTTTTGAAATCTTCAGAACATAGATGCTGGGTAGTGGAAGCGTGGAGTTTAACAACATTATTAGATACAAAAGAATTTGTTCGAGGGTGTGATTATCTGACTTTATGGCAAAATGGGATCCATGACACTACCCAAAGGAACACCAATCACGCAACTTACAAACTTTGCTATGTATGCCTGGATGGTTCTGAAAATTCACATGAGTTTTTCTTGATTGAATATGCTTTGGTTTAAATATTCAATATTGTAAATATGGGAACTATAATTCTAGTTTCATTTTTATTCTCTTAAGGTTCGTAGAAACCCCAGCTCATTTCTCTTGGAAAGAAAGTTATTACCGATCCACTATGTCCCAGAGCACACAGACAAATGAATTCCTTAGTCCAGAGGTCTTCCAGCATATCTGGGATTTTCTGGAACAGTAAGTATCAAATAAGCAAAAAATGTTGTACTTGATTTATTACAAATAGGAAAATGGGGTTTGTAAAAATATTGCTTACTAGGGCATGTTTCTAGAATCAATAAAAATCAGTCAATATTGTTGGAAAAATTTATTTCCTCTAATAGTATTTCTGTGTTCAAAATTCAGCAGAGATTTACTAAGTTTATATCACCAAAAAACCAGTATTCCAAGGTGGTATAATTTTGGAGCATCAGAAGGGCTCTCCTTAAACCATAAGAGACCATAATCATAGGAAACAAACTGAGGGTTGCTGGAGGGGAGCTGGGTGGGAGGATGGGGTAACTGGGTGATGGGCATTAAGGAGGGCATGTGATATAATGAACACTGGGGTGTTGTTTGCAACTGATGAATCATTGAACAATACCTCTGAAACTAATAATACAATATATGTTAATTAATTGAATTGAAATTTTAAAAAGGAAGTAGATGGGGATCCCTGGGGCTCAGTGGTTTAGTGCCTTCCTTTAGTTCAGGGAGTGATCCTGGAGTCCCGGGACTGAGTCCCACATCGGGCTCCCTGCATGGAGCCTGCTTCTCCCTCTGCCTGTGTCTCTGCCTCTCTCTCTTTCTCTCAATCTGTCTCTCATGAATAAATAGATAAATTTTTTTTTTTAAAAAAAAGGGAGGTAGCTTTCCTTCCTAACTCCAAATAACTTCCCTAATGACTCCCTTGATACCCAAAATCTCTTCCTTTGGCTTAAAGACTCTCATCTGCTATTACAATACAAATACCCCCGAGAAGGTAAAATACTAAATTTGGTTGGTCATTTACGCCTTACTCGGAAAATGATTATTGTCTCTATTATTAATATTGAACTTGGGTAAGTGAATAAATTCAGGGAAAGATAAAAGAAGAGTACTTGGCACACTAAAGGATAGGTTATAAAATAATACTTATAAATTGAGTATAAAAATACTCAATTCCTGATATGTCCTTTCTCTCCCATGTTCCACCCAGCAATTTTCTGACAAGGGCAGGGATCACCGATTCCCATGGTACCAATAGGACATAGATTTGAACTGTCTGAGAGGATACATTTGGCATGTGGTTGAGCTACAGTCCAAACCTAGAGTTTCTGAGTCCAATCAATGAGCTTTGGCAACTTTGAAACATATAGCTCATTGTTATCAACTGGGTACTTGTGTTTTAGTCCCATTCCCTGCCTAACATACCTTTGTTTGTCCTTGATGGTAGGCCCATATGTTCAGTTCAGCCTATTGACTTGAACTTTGCGGATGAGCCATCAGAAAATGGTGCAAGAAACAAGATTGAGATTAGCATGGACTGTATCCGGATGCAAGACTCGGACCTCAGTGACCCCATGTGGGTGAGTGGCAGGAGCTTTTCCTTTCATCTGTGGGCCATGTCCATCTTGAATGGATAAGACCATTGGGCAGAGAGTCAATGTGGTCAGCAGAGAGAAAATTAGGTGTTTGTGGATTTTGTGTCTTCTTCAACTCTTCTTTACTATATATGTTTCCACTGGTGTGAGGAAGGTGGGTTGGGAATAATCCCTTACATTCTTTATCTAAATCGTTCCTTGTTTCTATTCCAACTTGGAGTGGATGATACCAGTCCACGGTTTTACAGGAGGTAGAGAGAGTCAGAACCAGAGTCTAGGTCTGAATTTTATCCAAATTCTATACTACGGCAGACCCTTCTCCCATGGAACTATCCTTCTTAAATAAAGGAGGAAGAAGTAAATTCAATGTGAACACACAGATTTAAGTACCTGGTAACAGAGTTAGAGGAAAGAAGGTAAGTAATGCATAAAATAGTATTTTTGGGGGGTGGAGCTTTGCCACTGAGTCACTCATGACTTCAGGCTTCAGTTTCTCATTATAAAGGAGACCAGGAGTGTAATGGGCTAGTAATAATAAAACACTTTTCTGAAATGTCTAGATGAAATTTTCTGTATTTATAGAATACGTAGTACTGGTGGGCTTTTTTTTTGTCTTGTCTTTTATTATTCTTTAGAAATTATTATTCATTCACCATACAAATCCTGCTGCTTTTTCTGTAAAAAAAAAATATATACACACACATACGCACACACACAATTCAAACAAATCCTTCTAGAAAAATAGAGGGAAGAAAGAGCTAGGAAAAAAAGGTGATTTCATAGATCACATGTGGACATGATTTTGAACATCGCTTTAAAAAGACCTTGCCTTTCTTGTCTGATAGAAGATTTTACTGGAATTTTCACCATCTATATATTTTTCTAATCTGGATTGTACTATTTTTTTTTAATATTGAGATAAAGTGTGTCAGGACAGGGAAGAGGAAATATCCAAAAATATAAAGTTGCAACTTTGCAAATGTACTTATGTTTTGTCACTAAATTGTTAAAAAAATATTCTTCAGTGGCCCCTTCCATTCTAATACCAATACAGTTCTCAATGATCTTTGAGCTAGTGAAAGGAAATGGATGGATAAATCCAAGGAGCAGGGCAGGTCACTTAAGGCCTTATAATGTATTACAATTAAACATAAGTAGTGGTAAATTCTGATTCGACAGTGACTTTGAAATTAGGATATTTCCAACTCACTTAATAATATCACCTTTGGATAGGTAGCACAAGCCTAGGCAAACCTATCTTTTTATATTCTCTCCAGGGATTTTCTGTTCTAATTCCTGACTTCATAAAAGCAAATTAATTTATATAAAGCTTACAATGGAGAATCAAGCCTTTTTATTTACAGTTTCTACTATAATTTCACATACTTTCACACACTGAAGCATATGGTTTCTTAATGTGCCATGCCCTGTTTTACCTTTTATATTATTAGAAATTTTCTCCTTAGGAACATCTTAGTTTTTTGTTTGTTTTTGGTTTTGTTCTCCCCCTCTAGCCAATTCCTATCTATCTCTCAACAACCAGTTTACCCTGTCTTCTCTGGGAAAATTTCCATATCACTATTCACCACCAGTTTGAGTTAGGTACCATCCTCTGAAGCAATCTAGGGTATCTTTTTAGTCCTATTACTTATTATGTTATCATAATATTATCATTGTTTATTTCTCTGTCTCTTGAGGGGACGGGGTCGTATCTTATTGTGCTTAGTATTTGTTACCACAGTGTCATACAATAGACCCTCAGGAAATTGTGCAGTCATATGAAATGAGACTTGGAAGTTATCTAAAAAAGTCAAAAAGCTCTCTTTAAAGCAGTCCTGTCCAAAAGAACTTTCTTTCAATGATGGAAATGTTCTAAATTCTGTACTGTTTAATGCAGTAGCAACTAGCCACATTTTTCCTATGGGCATTTGAAGTGTGGCAAGAGCAACTGAGAAACTTAATTTTAACTTTAGTCAATTCAAAGTTAAATGACCACATGTGGCTAGTTGGTAGAATATTGGGTAGCATGGTTCTAGAATATCTCCAGTCAGAGCACTCTTCTCTCCTTGAACATTCACAACAGCAAAGCTTCCTGTCCCATCCACCTCTTGGATTCCTTCCCTTGTGACTATGGTCTGTCAATGTAGAAAATGTTATGATTTTAGGTAATTTATTCTTTACTTTCACTGTTTTCTCAATTCTGTTAGAAAATACCCAGATTTGCTATCTGAGCAAAAGTTCAGTTATTTATTTATTTATTTATTTATTTATTTATTTATTTATTTTATTTTATTTTATTTTTAAACTTCAGTTATTTAAAGTCCATTTGGGTGTTTTTAGTCCATTTTTTAGCTTTGGAGAAATCCTAGTGGAGTATCTGAGTAAGAGTCATGGAAGCTATACAATGATGTTAGGGAAAAAGGAAGAATAAGAAGGGGAGAAAGCCAAGACAATACATTGATGAGATTGTCCTCATGGATAAGAGTCTAGCTGAGAATGCACTGCTGTATGGGTTAGAGGCTATTGTTATTTAAGAAATACTGATATTTAAGAGAATTATCCATTTGTACTCAACAATTTTTTCCTGTCAATTATTTATATATATGTACTTGATATTGGTTCTTTGAAATAGATGTTTAATAATGTTGCTAGGATGACTGACCTGATTGAAACTTAGAGTGTTCAATTTGAAATTGATCCAGATTTTCCTGTTATAATTATAAATTTTTGAAACTGCATTTTCTTAAGCATCAATGTTTGATAATTAACATATTTGATATTTCATTTAATATTTCCAATCACTTTGTGAATTTTATAAATTAATAAATCAAAGAAAAAAATAGTTCAATAACTTTCCTAGGATGACGTGTACATTCCACAGCAGTGTCAGTGTCCTATCCATGCTATCGGACTTAATCTTTTCTTTTCTCATTTTTACTACACAGTACTATATTTAAGAGGAATTTGAACTCTATTTCTATTTATGTATCTGTCTCTTCCATGAGCATTAGGATGACTGTGTGGAGAAACCACTTCTCCCCATGAGATGGTCCTATGGTAGAGTCTCCACACTTTTCCTTCTCTGAAGAGGCACAGGTCGCCATCAGTAATGATGGATAATAAAACAGTTGTCCCATTACTTGTTGGCACCTTCAAGCTTGAAATTGTTTACCAGATTAAACTGAGGGTAACACAAAATCAGGAAATAAGACCTAGGAACATTGCAAGGAATAAGGGATTGAAATAATTCAGGAAAAGCTGGAAAACAAAATGAAAATATGATTTTTCCAGTGATAGTTCATTTAGGAACTTAGGAAAGAAATATACAAGTTAAGGGAGAAGAAACTTGATTACATAAGCTTGCTTCTCAATTGCTGTTCTGTTTTTAATCTCCAAAGAAGTGAAATATTGCTAATAAGTTATAGTTTTGTATGAATCCTTTGTTTTCCCTTGTCTTAAGACCATTCCAACACCCTTATCTATGTCCACACGTGGAGGATACATAGATGGGAATATGTAACAATGACAGTGCTCAGCAACGGGAATGGCAAAATGGTAGATGTGGTCAAGATCCTGTAACTAGTGTTCTGGTTTGTAAAGTATTCTAAAAGAATCCTGGTTCTTCAAACAGACAACTGCTGCTACTTGGTAGCATATTTTCACTTTCCTTATGTATATAGGTTAATAGCTAAATAGTTCTAAAACTCTGCACATAAATTACTTTCTCTTTGCATATGGTATTTTTAAAATACGGGATTTTCGCTAAGTGTATCCTCACCTTACTATGCAAGAAATATGAATCTGTGGACACAACATGAAACAGCATGTCAGATTATTAAGGACAGAAATCTTGAAATTGAGAATGGCATCCCATTTTCATTGAGATTTAATACAACTTTCACCTTAATAATTAGTCATGAAATGGAATCATGATGTTTTGCTCTGATTATTAAAAAAAAAGGAATTTGAATTAGAATGATTTTAATATCCCTACACAATGAACTACATTGAATAGCAAATGAAGGTTGAATGAGATTTCTCAAAAATTTTTCATAATTTAGCCTATGTTTCCAAGATCCTGTTGGCTTTAGATTCTAATATATTCCTTTGTATCTCACCCTTGCCTTATTTACAAACTGTCTAAACATGCCTGCCATGTCTTCAAGAGGGAGATAGTGACATCAACATTTACATGTTTTCCTGGAATGACTGATGGAAACTATGTAACTTTTATTTTTGCATTTATTGGTCCTTTGTGCTTGAAAGGAAGCCCTATTTAGTTGAATTGGGTTTTTCCCTAGTGATTTGAGTGGCAATTACCTAAAACCATCCATTTTTGTAAATTCTTATTGTAGCATCCCATATATACATGAAGAGTCATCAGTTCTTCAGCTCTGTATCTCAAAAGAGCGGAAATTGTGTTTGTGTTTTGGAAAGGCTTAGGCCACAGCACCAAGCATTTTGCCCTACATTTTAACTGATCCGAGATTTCTATAAGATTTCAAGTATATATACTAGATCTAGCCACAAGCATTTCCTTAGTACTTTTCTGTAAGCTATGTTCTTTGTGATACAGATGAAAAAATCATGGTCTCTAGCTTTGAGAATACCATAATATATCAAATGAGCAAATGTGTACAAAATTACACATATGTATGCATTTTTTTAAAGACACACGCAAAAGGAATGATTTATTGTGCCTGAGAAAGACTAGCAATATGTACAGAGAAGGTTATTTTTATATAGGCCTTGAAATATGAGTCAAATTGATCAAAACAGAATGGAAAAGAGGTCCAAGTTTCAGTAACTTTTATGAAAATAATGTATTAAAAACTATAATATAATGCTCAGACATTTTAAAATACAAGACATAAGCGTTTGGCTAAGGAGAAATTTCTAAAGAAAAAAAGAACAAAATAAAAATTTGAAAAATCGATAGCACATGTCAAAGGTTTAATGGCCCTAATAAACTAAATGTTTAAAAATTAATAAGAGAAAGATGAAGTCCCTGCTTTCTGGCAAAGAGTCTAAGTAATTCACAAATATTTAGCAGATAAAATAGTTCAACCTCTCTAATAAAAAAAAATTGTGAATTCCAACAAGTCATAGATGGTATCATAGATTATCATCTACCTGGTCAGCAAAGATTTAAATGATTGACGATATCCAGTGCTGATGATATTGTTGAGAAACAATCTTTTCACTTTGAGCAGGAATATAAATTGATATATTTGGAGGACAATTTTGCCCATTCTAATTTATTTAATTTTAAAGGTAATTACCCTTCATCCATAAGTGCCACTTGTAGGAATTTTTTTTTGCACAACAATTTAAAATATGTAAATAAGTCTACACACAAACATACATGGGTACATATGGACATATGTACAAACACACACATATACGCAGAAATGAAGGCTTCATTGCAGCATTGTTTAAAATATCTATGAAATGGTAAGACCAGATAGAATTTTTTAGGCTTGAAAGTTTTAGATGCAGATAGGAAAGAAACTAGAGTTTAAAGCAAATGAGGGTTAAGCTCACCATTGAGAGATGGTATTAGCAATTATGATGCATGGTCATTTTCATCTTGCCAGTTTTATTGTTCATGAACCCCAGTGTGATTTCTGTGTTTGTGCTTTGTGTGGGGTATCTTTATGTTCTGGGAAAGATTATGTAGAATTGATATTATTTCTTATGAAATGTTTAGAAGAATTTGCTAATGAAATCATCTGGGCCTGAATATTTCTTTTTGGAAAGCTCTTTAATTATAAGTTCAGTTCTGGTAATTGTTACAGAACTATTGAGATGATTTATTTTGTCTTGGGTAAGTTTTCATAAATAGTGGTTTGTAGGGGCACCTGGGTGGTGCAGTTGGTGAAGCAGGAGACTCTTGATTTCAGCTTGGGTTGTAATCTCATGGCCATGATCTTATGGTTGAGAGATCGAACTCCATGTAGGTCTCTGCGCTCAGCATGGACTTTCCTTGAATTTCTCTCTCCTCCCTCTGCCTCTCCCACCCATGTGTGCTCTCTCTTTCTCTGTCTCTCTAAAGTAAAAAAAAATAAATCTTTAAAAAACAGTGGTTTATAAGGAATTGGTTGATTGCATCAACATTTTGAAATTTTGTATGAAGAATTGTTGGGAGTATTCCCTTACTACTTTTAATGTTTGTGGGAACTGTAATATCTTCCTGTTTCATTTCTGATATTGGTAACGTGTGTCCCCTCTCTTTTTCTCTAACAGTCTCACTGAGGGTTATTAATTGTATTGATCTTCCAAAAAGCCAGCTCAGTTTCTTTGGTTTCACTGTTTTTCTCTACTATCTTTCCATTTTCAGCTTTATTATTTCTAGTCTTATTTTCTTCTGCTTCTTTGGGTTTATTTTGCTCTTCTTTTTCAGGTTTCTTAAACTGAAAGTTCTCATTATTGAGTTGAGATATTTCCTGTCTTCTAATGTTAGTATTTATGTTTATAAATTTCCCATGAAACACTATATTAGTGGCATCTCCTAAATGTTGATATGTTGTATTTTTATATTGTTCAGTTTAAAATATTTTCTGATATCCCTTGAGACTTTCCCTTTGACCTGTGTGTATTTATAAGCATGTTTAATTTCCAAGAATTTGGGTATTTTCTGTTATGTATCCATTTCAGACTTCTAGTTTAATTCCATGATGATCAGAAAACCTACTTTATATGATTTCAAAATTTTGAAATTTGTTAAGTTCATTCCATATATCAGTTTATGGTTTATCTTGGCAAATGTTCTGCGGGCACTTGAAAAGACTGAATTCTTCTTTTCTTGGGCAGAGTGCTCTGGAAATGTCAATTAGGGCCTGTTGGTTTATGGTATTATGAAGTTTTTCTCCATCCTTGCTTATTTTCAGGCTACTGGTTCTATTGATTACTGAGAGAAGGATATTGAATTCTTCAACTCCAATTATGGATTTATCTCTTTCTTCTTTCACATCTGTCTGGTTTTGCTTCATGTATATTGAAGCTCTATTTTTAGGTGCATTATTTTTGAGTTTGTTACATCTTCCCGGTGAATTGATCTTTTTGTCATTATATATTTCTCTTTATTCCTGGTAACATACTTTTTTCTAAAATCTCCTTTGTTTTTATATTAATGTAGCCAATTTAACTTTTGAGTAATGTTTGCATGGTAAATGTTTTCTTCATCCTTTTACTTTTGACCCATATTTATCATTATATTTGAAGTGAGTTGCTTCTTGACAACATATAGTTGGTCACTTTTTACCCATTCTGGCCATCTCTATTAATTGGTGTACTTACATCATATATATATATATATACATACACACACATACAGTGTGTGTGTGTGTTTCTCTCCATTGCTCTTTTGTTTCCTTTTCTCTGACACTATTTAGATCAGTTGGCCTATTTTTAGTATTTCCTTTTAATTATTCTATCTTGGTTTTGGCTATATTTCTTTGCATAATTTTAATTGATTCTTTAGGGGTTGTCACACCCATAATTTCTCATAGTCTATTAAGAATCAATATTTTACCACTTCAAATGGAATGTAGAAAATTTGCCACAATATTGGTTTCATAACCCTCCCGCATGATGTTGTATTTGTCATATATCTATGTACATTGAACACTTCATCAGACAATGCTATAATTTTTTATTTTAACTATCAAGTGTATTTTTTAAAGATTTTATTTATTTATTCATGAGAGGCACAGAGAGAGAGGCAGAGACACAGGCAGAGGGAGCAGCAGGCTACCCGCAAGGAGCCTGATGTGGGACTCGATCATGGATCCCGGGATCACACCCTGAGTCAAAGGCAGAGACTCAACAACTGAGCCACCCAGGCATCCCTGTCAAATGTATTTTTAATGAACTCAAGAGAGTAAGTCTATTTTATTGAACAGGAGGCTATTTATCATTGATGTTGTTCTTTGTTCATACTAAAGTTACAATTCTCACTAAATATAAATCAGAAAGAATAGGAAATTCCATGAACAGTTTTATCAGAATGATTTTTTTCAGAGAACAATAGGTACTTATATGTTCTAAGCAGGACCATAAATCATGTCAGAACTCTAATTTGCTGAATTTTTATTGAATGTTTATAGTTTATAAACATTCCCTCCATACCTCCCTCAACCTTTTCTCTATCCCTGACTATACACACATATGCGTGTACACAGACATACACACACTGACTCACTGTAACTCAATTTGAACCTCATCTCTAGATGATTTTTAAATTGCAGAATTGTGTCAAAGTTGTTTTTGATATGCCAATTGTTTGTCCTCATTTGACAGATTTCTTTCTTTCTATCATCTATCTATCTATCTATCTATCTATCTATCATCATCATCTATCTATCTGAAGAACATACACTGTGAACAAAGTATTCTTCAGTAAGTCTCTCTAGTGAGGCTACAAGGGACTAGTTAACAACATTGCTGAATGGGTCACTCAAAAATCCTAAATTTCCCTCCCTATGTGCCTCCTCCTGACTCAAAAGGTAGAAGAATCCTTGATATGTCATATAAACAGCAATTGCTTTCTGTATGTCTTGGTATCCCAGGCATCTGAGATGCATAATGTACAGCCAACTGTAAATCTGACACCAATATCAAGAGGTCACTTGAAGGAAAGTATCTCTGTTTTCCTTCTTCTCTCTTCCTACTTGATCTCCTTCAGGCTTCCAGGGCGACCCTCACATTGCTACTACCACTCTCTTTTTGCTTCTCCTACACATTCCCTTGTTCCTTTCTGAATGTCCTACTTCTTTCCCATCTCTACTTTCTCCTTGCCGGGTCTTCTAGAAAAATACTATGGTTTAGTGTAGGGAGACTCGATTAGAGGTTGTTTTTTGTTTTTGTTTTTACTTTGATGACTGCATTCTAATAGGATTTTACAGTTTATTACTTTAGAATTATGACATAAGATTTTTAGTCAGATACACTGTGGTTGGAATTCTGTCTATACCAGTTTTAGCTGTGTGAACCTCATAATCTCTATGAGCCTCTCTTTCCTCATTTTTATGGATAGACAATAACACCTATCATTGGCCTAAGAGAATTGCAATGATTTGTTTCATTATCTGATTTGTTTTCATTCAGAGTTCCTGGCATCTAAAAATATAGTCATTTAAAAATTATTATTTTTGTTATCACTTGTCTGTCTATCATAAGAACTCTGAAATAGGTGAATATATATTACCTTTCATAATAAAATACAGATTAGTAATTGCTCTGGTTATAAAAGCAATGCATACTAATGCAAAAGAACTTTAGAAGGAAGTATCAAAAGCATATGTAATATCTATTTGGTGATAAAAGTTATAAAACTTTTAGGTTTTTTTTCCAGTTTTTTCCTTGAAGAAACAGATTCTATAAGAAGTATTTGGATCATGTCATATATAAATTTATAATCTACTTTTTTTCATTCAGTGGTGAACATATTTCTCTTATTCACTAATCTTTAAAACAACTTTAATTGCTATATTATGTCATTACATAGATGTACAATGATTTATTTAACTGTTCTCTTACTCATAGATTTTTAAGAGGAATATTTATATAGAAAATATTTTCTTGTGCTGGATCTTAGAAGTGTAATTATTAAGTAAGATTGTATGAACACCAGTGTTACTTACTTATTATCAAATTTCTTTTCATGAGTTTGTTTTCTTTTCAATTTATACTCCTACAACTGTGCAAAAGTGTCTATAAACTTTAAATTTTGGTTAAATAATCTCTTCTTTAAACAATGCAAATACTTCTAGGTAACTAAAGGAGACTCTAGGCATTTGCACATAGAAGGGAAAGAGTCCCTCTCAATATACCTTTGATTGCAATCTGTGGAAGGGATGGAGTTTTGACTGGAGATGAGTGAGACATTTTGGAGAATGGAGCATCTGTGAGTGGGGTGAGCAGGCCTCATTGGAATGGAAACAATATGAAGAAAGAGGTGGAGAAAGAAGAGTGCACAATGTATTTCCAAGCTCTCCCCTAGGATTAGCCCTGAACATGAGAATGCACATAACCTTTTCTCCTATCTGTGTAGCACTTCTTAACTCTTGCTCTTGGGATCTTTGCTACTCTTACTTCTTGGTTACCCATTAAAATAATCATTCAACCATAATTTGTACCAAATAAGCTTTTGTTTGTTAGTTCTATGAAAACAAATGAAACAAACAAAATATATTCCACATAGAAAAAGCCCTCCAATTTTTAAAAGGTGGGTTTGTAGTTACTTATTTGTTTATGAGATGGCCCAATATCCACTCAGATCAGACTGAGTTCAGGTGTCCCCAGAAGAGCAGACTGTTTTCCTGTTCTGTTCTTTGTGCAGTGTAGCCAATCAGATGGCACCACTTTGTTCAAGATTGCCAAGCCAGGGACTTTTACCTTAAACACAAGTATGCATTTCAAACCTTGAACAAACAGTCTGCTTAATAAAATAAGGGAAAGGGTTTTCTTTCTTTCTTTCTTTTTCTTCTCTAGAAATTCACAAACATCACTTGACAGGTGACAGCTCCTCCCTTACAAAAGGGGCTGTTTGCTTTTTGCTTTGGTGTTTGGGTAAACTGCAGCACGCACTGGCAGAGAATTTATTGCCTAAGGGAAGGTGTTTGCAGTCGCTGTGTTTAATCTGAAAAGAAACCCTTTTCCTTCAGTCCCCTCCCTCTTTTTTGGGGAGGGAGAGTTAGAAATGATAGCCCCAGGGAAATAGTTCCCCAACACCTGTCTTTGGTGTAACCTCAGCAATGTTACTTAAGACACTATGCTTAGTGTGTATGCATTCAAAATGACAAAGTTGAAGAGGGCAGATAAACAGAAAGGGATTTCAGCAGAAACACAGGAGCTAATTCTGACCTTGCATCCTCTTAAAAACTGATGAGTTTGAAATCTTAGCATGCTGGTTTAGAGAGAATCTGATTTATTTGAAGCAATATGCCGTGAGTCACCTGTTCTTTCTGTTAGCTACCAGTTTACTTAATATAGTTTAATCTGCAAAACTTGGAAAATTCTAGAATATTAGACATAGGAACTGTAAACATGATGTAATTCTACTCTAGCCTTCTTTAAGAGATGGGAAAAATAAGATCCAAGTTGATTAGGGTGAATTTCTCCAATGTTTCCACTAGGGTTTGTGGTTGACTCTGGATTAAACCTAACTTTCTGGATTTGTAGTTCTGCCTTTACATCTACTATTAGAGAGGGTTGCTGATGAGCTCAAGCTCTGGAGGTACCTTGCTGCCTGCATTTGAATCCAGATCTCTCATCTACTGCTTGAATGACCTTGGCTAAATTCTGGTATGTTTCTGAGCTTCCATTTATGCATTTGCAAAATGAAGATGATGGTATAGGTGACATACCAGAGAAAAGTTATTTAGAGTATTGAGATGAGACATGTAAAGCAGTTTACATAACATCTTGCATGAGGTCAGCTCTTAGTGGTGATGGTCATCACTGTTACTTCTTAGGATATGATAAATCTGGAAACAGGAAATTAGTAATCCCAAATAGAGCAATAACAGAATGCAGAAAAAAAAAGGTTATTTGCATGGATTTGTATTTTTGTATTGAAAAAGAAGAGGTAATATTTGGAGATAAACTAGTATGCTCTACAATGTGTTAAGCCCATTTTTTTTTCCCACTTGAAACTAGTTTCCTTCAAATTAAATCAAATTTTGAAGTAGATTTTTCTTAAAAGCTCATATACTGTGGTGTCCATTCAAGTCTCACTTTAATTACTAAATAGTATTTTGTTAAAAAAAATAGTATTTTATTTTAGTTAGTTGGGTATCATTCAATGTTAATATAATAACATTTTCTCTACTCCAGAGCACAAGCTTTGGGATTGGATATTGGATATCCCTGTGTTTGAATCTTATGTGATAAAGTCAGAGCTGCAAGGACTCCAAACAGTTTAGTCCAGTGGTTCTCAAAATGTGGTGCTGATGGCCAGCACCATCAGGAACTTTAAAAAATGTGAATATTTTGGGTTCCACTCCAGATCTGCTGAATCAGAAACAAGGAGAGGGAGGGCAACAATCTTTCAATAAGCCCTCTAGGTGATTCTGAGGGTGGAGAAACATTGGTGTAATCCAGTGTTTTAACCTATGTCTTTTTATAGGCCAAGAAACTCAGGCTCTGAGTGGAAAGTGACTTGTCCAAGGGTACAAAGCCATAATGACAGAGAAGAAACTTCAAGGCCAGTCTCTACTTTAAGATAGACATTTTTAGCTGTGGCTCATCTTAAAACATGTGGGAAGTTCTTCTGGGTAATGCCATTGAGAAAATAAAAAGGTAGAATGTCATAGTTTAGAAAAAGTAATAAGCATTATTTATTAAGTGGTTTGCTTTATGTCTTTATCAGTAAGATGTTGTTAAACAAATTCTCATACCTGGTTTTCTTAAATTTTAAGTTCATAAGAATCTTTTCCCTGGTAAAAAGACTAAAATTTCAAGCTTGTATTCTTGTCTATTCAACAAGAATTTGCTGATTATTTACTAAGTTCAAGGCACTCTGCTAAGGTTATAAAGTTTAAATAAAAGAGCTAAGTCTTTCACTGCCTATAACTTAAAATCAGTGGGGGAGACAGCTGTGAAGTTAATGAACTAGGTTATAACTGATCTAAGTGATCATATCAAAGAAAATATTATTGCTTACCTATTGAGAGATAAACAATAAATGGGTACCCATATTGGGTAACGGACCAGTTTAGTCATCAGCAATGACTGCTAGGCTTTGTAACTTTGGAGACAGTATTCACATCATACTCTATCAGAATCATAACTTTTAGGCATTAAGCAACTCAGTTGTCTGGCATCTAGCTAACATTTACTTCTTTCTATACATGAGACTATTTTTTAATAAATTTATTTTTTATTGGTGTTCAATTTGCCAACATATAGAATAACACCCAGTACATGAGACGTTTTCGGGAATGAATGAATAAATAGCATGTTCTACTCCCTAGGACCTCACAATTTATTATCAGACAGGAAACACATACAAACAATTCTTATCAAGATAGAAAGTGATAAGCACCAGAAGAGAATATAGACAAACTTCAACAGGAATTCTGATAATCATGTCTATATAAAAGCTCAGGAAACATACTGGCTATGTGAAAGAGGAGAAAGAGAAGTTATTTTAGACTATGAGAACTATCTAAGTTAGTTAGGGACCAGGCTTAAATGTGTGAAGCATTCTATGCAAGAGAATAAAAAATTTAGGTAAGAACTGGAGAATATTTGCCTCACTTTAGAATAACGCAAATTATTACTATTTTTTTAAGTTCTCTGGATCCACAAAACATGTATGTGGGCTACTAGGTTGAGACCCCTTGAGTTAAATGTATAAATTAATTTGGTAAATTATGTATTAGAAGGAAGGTCAGTTTGGTTTGGCTGGAACCCAACAGGCAAGAGAAGGAATAAGGAAATAGACAAAGAGTTGGGTTGGGATCAATTTAAGGAAAATAGGAATACATTCTAACCTGGTGGTCTTGCAGAATTGATTATTGGATACAGAGTATGAATAACTAAAGGATTGTGGCTGGAGATGTGGAGGTGCCTGCACATGCATATGACTCCAAACTCTACAATGTCATGGGCTTACTGTTAAGTAGAAGTAGGTGTATTGGGATTAAGATTGCATTTCTCTCTAGGACTATTCTTTTCAGAGAAGAACCTGTTCACTTTCTACTTTTTCTTCCCTAGCTCTTAAAGTAGAACAAAGATGAAAATGAGAATTCCTTTACTTTAGGGAATAGGTGAATAGGCTACTAACTAAAAAATAAGAACCATGTTGACAAAAAACTGGAATAGAAATGGAAAAAAAAAAGACACCCCCCCCCAAAACAAAACAAAACAAAACAAAAAAAAGAACCCAAGGTTGATAAAACCAATAGCCAGATTGACTATTTCTGAGTAGAAGGGTTATGGGGATTTTCATCTAGTAAAAGGTAGCATCTAAATGTAGGTGGGGGGGGGAGAGGAGAGAGGGAGAAAGCGAGACAGAGAAACAGAAAGACAGACTTCATTTGTGCAGTAAAAGCCTCTTACTTCATTTGTGGGCTATAGGTTACCTGAGTAAGGTGTCCGTCAGAACTATATTGTCTGCAGTGATTTGAACTTCATTTTTATCTCTTTTGTCTATCAAAGTTATTTTTTTAAAGATTTTATGTATTTATTTTGAGAGAGAGAGGGCACACATGAATGCATGAGTGGGAGGGGGTGGAGAAGGAGGAGCAGAGGGAGAGGGAGAGAGAAAATCTCAAGCAGACTCCCTGTTGAGCATAGAGCTCAAAGCTGGGCTCAATCTCACCACCCTGAGATCCTGACCCGAGAAGAAACCAAGAGTTGGCCACTTAACCAATTGAGACACCTAGGCGCTCCAAAGTTATTCTTTGTGTTTAGCAAAGACATACATATAATTCATCTATAGATTAATAAAAAAAAGTTCTTACTTCATTGTATTTATCATCCTCCCAAGAAGCTGAAGAGCTCTTAATGTACATTATTCAAAGCGTTTCTCACCACACCCTCTTAAAGAGATAGAAAGCAGGTGTTTTAATGTCTCAGCTGTGTACCTCCATGGCACAGAATAGTGAATCAGAAATTAGATATAAAATCCGCATGATTTGTCTTGGAATTGAGTGTGCTTTATTCCAGTGGATGTTACTACCTAATTAGAACTTAGATGGCCTTATAAAATATGGCTTTTAAAAATAGCCCTCTCCTTTAGACATCTGGGTTGGGTATCAAGATGACTTTTCTAAACCTGAACATTAGTGGAGTGTTAAGGATATAATGATGTTGGCTGCTGTGGACAAAGGGAGGCAGCACAAACTCTCTAGTGAATTCAATAGATACAGCCCATTCCCCATTTAACCAAGGTATTTATGTGCCTTCCAGCAATAGTTTATTTTGAAAAAGTAGCAACTCAGCTGCTTGGAATGGATCAGATAGAAAATGAAGAAGGATATGGAGGAGGAAAAAAATCTATTTTGTGATCATCGATAATAGGAAACTGATGTGTTCTAGTATGTCATCTCTTTTTCTTGAGATTCAAGAATTAACACATCACATATAAAATTAAGATCTTGGGAGGTCTTTTGGCATAGGAAGATAACTTTACTATCTCTTCCATTTTGATAAACACTCAAACGTTAGCAGTCGTGAGGTTTAGTGAAAAGCCACCTAGGAGTCAGAGGTCCAGGCTACCAGTCCTCGTGCTGCTGTCACTAACTGGCTTTCTTCTGATGAACAAATAACCTCCCCGTCTGAGTCCTATTTTCCTAACTTGTAAAAGCATGGAATTGGACTGGTTAATATCTCAATCCCTTCATCCATATAATGGATAAATCACCAATCTTTGTTTCTGAGTTCAGTCTTCGGCTAAAACTCCTTTTGTGTCTTAATGTGACTTTGATGGGAACATAGTGCAGGCACACATATTTTCCTAAACCATTAGTGAAAAACATATAAACTAATGTGCCCTGTTTGGAACATAAAAACCTGTTCTAAATAATAGCAATGTGGCATGGAATCTAAAGGGTTAGTGACTGTCTTTCTTTTCCTTTAATTCTCTAGGTCAAGGGGAAGGGGGACTTGCAAAAATCAGTACACGAAAGCAACATTTTCATGTTTGAGAAAATGAGTACTTCCTAATCAGTGCTGCTGGTGGAGGCGAGGTGGGCGGTGAGGGATTGTACTCCTGAAGATTAGTCATGAATATGAATACTGTCTGGAGCTGGAGAAAGGAGAATGGCCTGAGTCCTGCTACTCCCCCACTCCTCCTCCACTGTGCTACCTCCATCTGCCTCATAAGCCCGGAGGCAGTGTTCCTTCCAAACAACTACTTGCCTAACCAGTTCATTGGAATGTCTTTCTACAGACTGTGTCCTCATTCAGATTTCTTCTGAAAATGAACCTCTCTAAAAGCATAAATCACATTTAAAAAACAAAACACAGTGGTAAATGTTACACACAAAAATCTCTTCTTTGGTTTAAAAAAAATGCACAAACAAGCCTGCCCACCCTACCTTGACACTACAACAAAAATAAGAGCAATTAGGAAAACAGTTGCCTTGCACCTTTAAAGAGAAGGCTTTTTCTCTTGGTTGCATCTGTTCTTTGGGGTGACAGGTATTAAACTCACTTGATGTAATCTTTCCTGCTTACCACACAAACACACACCATGTCGATCCCTCGACTTGCAGTCTAGGAGTGATTTTATAAAAATATTAAATATATGTTCTCCTTGCTGGCATTTTAAAATAACAAATAATAAAGTGTGAAGGAAAAGATAAGAACTGTAGATGGACACAAATTTTACCCTGTAACAATCATGCCTTCAAACAAACATATGAAAGGTCTTTATCTATGAAAGAAGTTTAATAACTTGGAGTATGCACTGAGAAACCTTTCTTCATTGTATAATAGCATCTTAGACAAAAACTGAGGTGTCCATGGATTTTTTTTTTACTTTCTTTTCTTCTTTTCTGACCCCATTGCTCATCTGCATCATACTAAAAAACCTTGAGTGGCAATGACTCACATGATATTTTCTTATTCTGGCTGCATACAGTTCCTAAATAAATAGGAATCATTTGTGATTTAAATTCATTGAAAAAAAAATAAAAGTGTGCTGATCTTTTATGTAGTGGTAGTGGGATGGTGTTCACAGTGTTATAGACCTTGAATTTCTTGCTTTTTCTGGTGAAATTCTGAATGGTGAAGGATAAAAATAAGCATTTGCTTTGCTGGTTTTATTTTTGAAGGAATTCCCATAATCGTTTGAGGTTTGGCAAATTTGAAGTTTGGTTTTAATTTCAATTATCCTTCTGTAAAGACAGAATGAAACTTGCCTTATTAATCTCTCAAGAGGTTCAGCTAAAGAATAGCTCATGGTTGGAAACCCATGAATCTCAACCTTACCATGCAGAGTCTAGGACACTAAATCGTCTGATGGGTGATAGAATCAAGCCATTATCTTATGACTGAATTACCAAGAGGAAAGAAACGCTTCGTTCACACATTTCAATAGACTGTACAGTCTATACAAAAATAGGCCATTGTACAGCAAGGAGGGTGTTGCCATAGAAGTTTGGGAACCTAAATTCTGGTCATGAATTCTACACCCTTTACCTGAGTGACCTGACACATGTAACTACCACTCGCTAGTTTCAGTTTCTTTACTTACAAAATAGGTAACTGATATTCAAATCTAGACATCTTGATATCTAGATTTTGATATCCAAGTTTTCCTAGAATAACCCATAAAAATGAAAACTCATGAATATGTCAACACACAAAACAAATGAAGTAGCATTTTATTATTAGAGATTTATTCCAAGAGCTAAGTACTGTGAACTCTGTGTTTAAATATCCTGGGTGTATGAATAACTAACTCATCCTAAGCATTAGGGTTGTTGTATTTTTTCTTTTATAAAATGGGATTAATATGATTATTGTGAAAGCTAAATGAGATAGTAAATAGAAAGAAATCACAATAGCATTGCTCAATATTTTTTTAATATTAACTTTTTATTAGGCCAATCATGGAACACAATGAGTTGTTTTAAATAAACACAACTTAAGGGGTGGTTTTAATAAAAATTATGATTTAGGGCAGCCTGGGTGGCTCAGCGGCTTAGTGCCATCTTCAGCCCAGAGCACGATCCTGGAGACCCAGGATCAAGTCCCATGTCGGGCTCCCTGCATGGAGCCTGCTTCTCCCTCTGCCTGTGTCTCTGCCTCTCTCTCTCTCTCTCTCTCTCTCTCTCTCCCTCTCCCTCTCCCTCTCCTTCTCTGTTTGGATCTCATGAATAAATAAATAAAATCTTTAAAAAAAAGAAATTATGATTTATCACCTTTAAGATCCAGCCTTTTTTTGTTTGTTTTGTTAGCGGTGTTATTTTTATAATGTAATTCTTTTTCTTTTTAAAAAAAATCTTGAGTCACAAAGATTATAAGTGGTTGCAGATTATTTTTTAAACTTTCTTTACAATTTCTAGATAATTGTTCATCAAATTGTTCCAAATCTGGAAAGACCAATAGCAAATATATATATATGTATATATATTAAATTCAAAGCACTACAATCAAGCAATTATTTTCATTTTTATCATAAACAAAAAATTCTGACCCCAAATCTTGAATTTAGCATATGCATCAAAACTTGCTATGATACAATAGTACCAACTGCATAATGAGGGTTGACTTGCCATACAGTTGACTCAACTTTAGACTGTCACAAGACCATGTACTGAAAATGTATTTGGCAGTGGTGTATGGATGTCATAGTGAGAGTTCTTATAGATTCAAGTGCAGGTAATGGATAAAATACAGGCCTAAAAAACAAGCATGCACACAAACACGTACACACACACACACACCCCTTCCTAATCAGTGACATTGATGAAAAGTACAAGCAAGTGTGCAGAGATGGCCAGAGAAGCATCATGCCATGTTCAACACAAAAGCAAGTTAATGTAGCTGCAGAAAACTTGTTTAAAGCCCATAGCCCATATCTACTACTTAACCAGTTATGTGACTTACAACAAGTTATCTCACCACCCTGTGCATCTTCCCTCATTTGTAAAATGTGAATTATAATAACACCTCCCTAATAGGCCAATATGAATATAAAATCATAAATAAAAATCATGTAAATTAAAACACTAAGAATCATACCCTAGTCTTAAGAAGTGCTGAACCAATGCTTGCTCCCTACTATTGTTGTTTTCTGACAACAGATGATTTATGTATAATCATGATATAGATGATTTATATTCCATGTTAGGGATGTATCAAAAGAGAAAGTTTTTAAAATGACTGTACCCGTTTAGACATCCAAACATGCTATGCTTCACAGTGGCCATCTTGGGCAGCATGGGCAGTTCCATGCTTGACCTTCTCCTTGTCACTCACCTTCAATGACAGCTTATCAGGTATATAAGAAAATATATGTCCTTGTTTCAAAACTACTCTTTTTTTCTCAGTTAGAACTGTCTTATCCAATTGGATCCCTCACTTTATACACTAAATTTGGCAGTGCTAAATACAGTTTTGGTTTTTGTTTTTTTTAAAGGCTGAAAATTTGTCACCATTAATTTTATTCCAATAATGAGTCACAAACTGATTTATAAATTATGACAGATTGTTCTTGAAGCTTGAAGCGCCATGAAAACAGGAATCATTACTTTCTTTTCTGTAAAACATATTAGAAAGCCTGGCCTAATCAAGTGCTCAGCAAATGTTTGTTGAATGGTTTGAAGGTCCAGTTGGCTCATCTCTTTAACCAATTTCTTAGCTCCCTAAGGAAGTAACACAATGTGAGTCTTCTGAGTGCCGCACAGAACCTAATGGACACCACATAATCATTCTACTCTGCTATTGTCTTGATCTAAGTTTTGAAAAGTAGACACAATCCCTCCAAAAATTTCTTGTCCGTCCTCATTGGATTTTTTTTTATCATTTCTATATGCCATCTATTGCTTCTTTTGTTCATCTAGAATGTGTAAATATTAATTTAAAATGCTTCTTTGACATCTATTAAACAATTTGCAATAGAATCAAGGAACAGAAGTTTGGGCATTTGGGGAATTATCAAAAAGTATCGTGCCTAGAAGGCTGTTCTTTTTTCTTTGAAGAACATTTTTCTCTGAGTTTATGCAAATTTGAGGAGGCTAAACCAAATCTCTAAAGATTGTTAGGCAGGACAAAATGTTTAATGTTGCAAGTTTTCTCTTGAAATTAATCAGTCACTTCTGTATAAATCATGTTCTATGTCAGAGGTTTTCGTTTGAATGAATCAAAGCTAATTGCAGTAAGGATTTAGAAAATGATACCTATTCATCAAAAGCAAACAAATAAATAAAATAGCTTATGTTTGAATAACCTTCTGCAGTTTAAAAAAGTTATTTCATGTCCATTATCACTCTTGATCTTCACAACTACATGTAATATATATCTCATGCCATTAGAAGTACATTAACTCTTTGGATTTTTGCTGTAATTAAATGTTATTAAAAGCAATTTGACTTCATTAGTGAACAGGTTAGTATGTATGTCCAAATAAAAGGCACCCATAACATTCTATATGTTAAACAATTGAAAATATGACTCTTGTTCTGGAGTTCCAAGTTAAAGAATAGGATCTCAAAGATGCATATTCTTCTTTTTTTTTTTTTTAATTTATTCATGATAGGCACACAGGGAGAGAGAGAGAGAGAGAGGCAGAGACACAGGCAGAGGGAGAAGCAGGCTCCATGCAACAGGAGCCCGACGTGGGATTCTAACCCGGGTATCCAGGATCGCGCCCTGGCCCAAAGGCAGGCGCCAAACCGCTGCGCCACCCAGGGATCCCAAAGATGCATATTCTTTAACATTGCTTCACACCCTACTTGCAGGTCATATTTATAAAAAGCTAACCGTGAAAGATATTTTCAGCATTGATCACCTGATTGACCTTGAAGAAACCCTTACTTTCTTGAATTACTCAAGATTGCCTTCTTTTTACTACAGATTCTTTTTTTAGACTTCCTGAGTTGAGTATTTGGGCATACTCAATGGTATCAGCACCACTTGGGACTGAATAAAGGATTGTTTGGTTGATTGCTTGGTTATCGGAGAGTGAGATCTTGGCTCTCATTCAACTAAAACAGAAAATGTCTGGGCAATGTCTGCTAATGTTGATCAGTAGGGTCAGTTCTCACCAACATTCAGCAAAATCATCAATTGATTCACTTATTAGAGTGTATTTGAAACTTTTTGCCGTATAAGACCCTGTTTAATATTTGTATGCCCAACCTAACAGTGTTAGTGGGGATATTATCCTCAGTAGGATGTGATAGTGTATCAGAAACTTTGTTTGCTGAGCACTGTGAAGTGATAAATTGTCCTTTGTTTACATGGCTAATTGTAAGTATTTGGAAACACTCCTTTTATGTATTAAGAGCAGCTAATGAAGACAGTTAAATGAACCTTTATAATGAATCTAGGAGTTCAAGTCAGCTAGGAGCTCTGCACAGTCTGCTAATTTGCTTCTTATCCCTGGCCAAATTTTTATGTATCACTTCCCAAGCAGGACGCCTATTCTGAATAGAATGGCAAGCCAACTTGTTTTTCTTTATAACTTAACACAGTATGCACTCTTTTAGAACGTTGGTGCTGGAACAAATTTTAGAGATCATCTATTCAGTAAAGGAAATGAAGCTCAGAGAAGTAAAATGGCAAACCCTAGATTACATAGCCAGTTGATGAAGAAACCAGCCTAGCATCTACACGTCCTGATTGTTTGCATTATACTGTGATGCACTCTTTAGAAAAATAAGTGCTGGGGTTGCCCAGGTGGCTTGGTGGTTGAACGTCTGCCTTTGGTTCAGGGTCATGATCCTGGGGTCCTGGAATCGAGTCCCGCATCGGGCTCCCCATGGGGAGTCTGCTTCTCCTTAAAAAGGAAGGAAAGAGAAAGAAAAGAAAAGAAAAGAAAAGAAAAGAAAAGAAAAGAAAAGAAAAGAAAAGAAAAGAAAGAAAAGAAAAGAAAAGAAAAGAAAGAAAAGAAAAGAAAAGAAAAGAAAAGAAAAGAAAAGAAAAGAAAAGAAAAGAAAAGAAAAGAAAAGAAAAGAAAAGAAAAAGAAAAGGAAGGGAAAGGGAGGGAAGGAAGGGAGGGAGGGAGGGAGGGAGGGAGGGAGGGAGGGAGGGAGGGAAAGAAAAGTAAAGTGCCTGTATACTATCTCTTGGGGAAACTCTATTTCCCCAATCTATATATACCAACTTGAGACCGTCAATTTGTCTTGGATAATGTGAAATAGTTGCTCTCACATTATCATTTTGCCTAACCACAGCATATTCTTATTCGGAGAAATTATCAAGATTCTTCTAATGTGTTTTGGTGTTTACTCAATGCCAAGTTAGGTGCCTAGACTACCATGTTTGATGGAAAGGTAGATTGAATTTCTGCAGCATTTCCAAGACTTGTGCTCTAAGAACATAGCACGCCCACCCCCCACATAATCTTGTCCTGCAGCCTTGGTGGTGTAATGAATTAGTCTTGCACGAGTCTGCTGCTTCTGGAGAGCTAAGCAGGGGATCAAATCCTCCCTTTGTAGTGAGACAAGCTGCCGGAGAAGTGATTGATATTGCAGACAGAAGTAGGACTTCAAGGAAGAAATAAGCAGATAAGTGGGGTAATAAGTAGATAATACTACTACTTTGCACTTAGTGTCTTTTATCTGAGCATCTGAAGGCAGCTGTATCCTCAAACATCAAGGACTCTCAATGTAAAGAGAGAATGGGGTCTCTCCTTTTACTTGGTGGCCTACTCTACAATCCATAAATCAATGAAAAGATTTCCTAAGGAAGACCAGTGGTGAAGATTTTTTTTTCCTTCTTTTCTCTGGGAAGTTAAGCCACCAGGATATGAAGCAATCTCTCTAAAAGTTATCTTGATCTTGATGCAATGTTCTGTGTGCACTTTCCCCTACAATGTTTGAATCTGAAAAAAGAAACTTCTACTGTACCAACTAAGGCATTTACTGTGTTTTTTTAAATCCCTTCTGATCATGTCAGACTCACTCCCTTTGAGTAATTCTCATGCTTGCATTTATATTACTCCTCAAAAATTTCCCTTGTAAATCTTATTTTAGGTCAAAGTCCTTAGACAGTAAATCTTTCAGACAGCTTCAGGCCATTATGGCTCCAAGAAACCATTGTGAAGCGAAGCTGTGTTTAATAAGGTTGATGGGCTCAGTTAGAGATCTGAGTATGCCTTCATTAATTTTGTACACATCTTGTTAATTCAGACAAAGAGTGTGAGTTGCCAAGCCAAAATTGTTTCCTTTAGCAGACCATGACTCAAAATTCAGAAGCCAGTTCCTAGCAGAGTTAGAGAACAATACTGGCTGCTGTGAGTTTTTGTATGTAAATTTGTTCCCTACTTAACAGAGACTAGAATCATTTTCTAGACATTGAACAACCAAAGATAAATACTAAGTGGCATTAAAAGTACTGTTGAACACCCTCTCCATTTTTCTTGCTGGATCAACTCTGTTGTGGGCTCCCCACATTTTTATTTGTTTGTTACTCATAGAAATCTTATGGTTAGGAGAGATCTTCAGGGTCATCAGATCTCACCACACGCAAGCAGTCTGGCATTTTGCTCCCTAATTGTAATATGTAAGTAAGTGGCATAACCTTGGGAGGGAAAGAAGACACAGATTCATCCAGTCTGCGTTCCCTAAACATCAAAAAAAATTTCACTGGATATGCAAAAAAAAAAAAAAAAAACCCTCAATTCATGGCTGTTTCACATTTTATGGTTTGTCTAAAGACAAATTTGCTTTCTTTTAACAAAAACTATTTCCTTTAAAACAAATTTCATACTTGGCAGAGGATAAAAAAGAACTATGTATATTTAATAGTGCTCCACAGCCATCTTTCACTGTGACTGAATTCTTTCATGAGCTGATGGTTCTCAAGTCGAGATAGTTAAAGATAAAATGTAAAAGAGATTGTGAGTTTGTATCTGTGTGTGTTTGGGGAAGTAATATGATTAGAACACACAGATATTACATGTATCACTGTTTTGAGAATCTTAATACCTCTATTGGTAATTCTAATATCCTCTATTTTTCCCTTCCACTTTATAGATTGTAAAACACTTTCTTTTTCTTTCTTTTCTTTTTTTTTTAAATTTTTTTTAAGTAGTCTGTATACACGGTTTGGGGCTCAAACTCACAACCCCGAGGTCAAGAATTGCGTGCTCACTGACTGGGCCAACTGGGCCAACTGTCCCAACACTTTTTCTTATTTGACAATCCTCACAGGTACCTTGTAAGTAAGGTAACGTACTAGTGATGTCCTCGTGTAATAAGTATGGAAACAGAGTTTTCAGTTTTCACCGAGCCCACAGACTTGGCAAGTACCAGAACCAGGACTCTACCCTGGTTCTCTACCCTGCGCACCTTTTGACTTGGAGCCATTGCTCTCTAATCCAAGTTCAAAGTGCTTTTAGGTATAGCATCAGATCCAGAGCATTAGTCTGCTATGATGAAGTGCTGTACAAAATCAGTAAATACCGTCATCAAATATAACCTCAAAACATCATTTCCTTAATTGATCGTTTTGAGTATAAATCTTTCTACAGAGAGGGAAGAGTTAACAACTACGTATAAATAAGTCATTAGCCATGAACTGAATCCACTTGATTTAGCTTAATATGTAGGTAAAGTTTTTATGACTCCAAATTCACTCTCCCCCAAATCAGTCTTATTTCTTTTTCCTTCTTTTTTTTTTTCATCCCAAACCCAGAGGATGCTGCTCTTCCTGCTAGATTCTACTTTCCTTTCAGAGAAGAGTAGAGACTACCTTCTGCACAATTACCTAGATCCTAATGTCACTTTTGTTTGTCTCCTTCTCTCCGTTTAGTTTTGTCTACTTGAGTACGCACTTTGCTTCCAAGCTTTTGTGAGGTGACAACCAATATACTCGGGCACCTCTTCCACTTCTCTACTTGTCTGACACATTTTGTCCTCAGTTTCTACTGTTATGTGACTTTTCCTTTCTCATTTAATTCACATATTTCTTTTACCTTTTAAATGGCCTAAACTTAAATCTGAAAAAAAATGTGTTACCAGAGGGAAACAGAGATTAATATTTACTAATAGCTTAATGTATTTATTAGAAAAACTGTCCTAGTGACCAAAACTTAACTGATTTCAAAGCAGAACTTGAGGGATGCCTGGGTGGCTCAGTGGTCAAGCATTTGCCTTCGGCTCAGTTCCTGATCCCAGGGTCCTGGGATCGAGTCCCACATTGGGCTCCCCACAGGGAACCTGCTTCTCCCTCTGCCTAGGTCTCTGCCTCTTTCTCTGGGTCTCTCAGGAATAAATATATAAAATCTTAAAAAATAAAAATAAAAAAAAAACAAAGCAGAACTTGAGGCAGCCAAATGGGTACATAAGATGCAATTCTAGTACCCTTAGAATATAAACCCTGGTGGCATACATAAACATGCATTTCTCTTTGTGTGTGTGTGTGTGTGTGTGTGTGTATTTCTCTTAGTTAAAAACAGTGTGTAATGTAATTCTTTCAAATAGAAATGTAAAACTGAGAATGATGAGACAATTTCATGTTCACAAACTTGTTGCCAAGTATTGGGACACTTAAGTTCCATTTGGGGGTTTTATATCGTCAGCCTCTAAAATGAAAAAGGTTTGGTTATATGATTTCTAGAGTCTTAATCAAGTCAGGGTTTTTAGTTCTGTTTTTATCAGTGCTTAGTACTGCTCATATCATCATCACTGTAAGCCAAGCATTCTCTTTCATCCCTTATCTTTGGAATACTGCATTTCCCTCCCAGATAAAATGGCAGAGAGCTTTCTCCCTTCCCTGCTCTTCTTGCTGAGGCATGAGAGAAAGTGGCACTCATTATGGGTATGCCCACTTATAGTTCTAGGAAATAATGTGAAAAGAATTTATGAGCAAATGCCTAATTGATTGCTAACTATGGAGACTCATAGACTTATATAGAAGAGTGTGATGGAAAAAAAAATGGGTCCTTGTGGTTGAATCCCTAAATAATCATGAAAACCGAGGCTAGTCCCTGCTAGGTTAGAGTCCTCCAAGGCTAGGGATCTATTAGGAGCACTGGTTTTGCTTTACAGTTCTGAGTGTAAATGTTAGCCCCAGATGGACGGAACATTGAACTCTCTAATTAGCCTCGCAGGTCTGTCTTTAAAGAAACAAGTGTGTAGCATCTAGCAGTTTAAAAAGCCATTCTCTGCATTGTTTGCTGAAGGTCAGAGGGCAAACGCTGTTGTGACAGTTGGGTGGACTTGGCAGGCACACTTCTCTGGAGAGGGTGAGAAAGAGGAGACCAGTTGATGTTAATCTTTGGTGATGGCAATGGCAGAAGACAGTTCCCTCTAATTCTAGAATCTTTTTGATATTTTTTCAATTCACGTGAAAATTTCTGATTTTTAACCCAAGGAGTTAGAAAAATAGAGTCATACGGAATAAGAGATGATCTAGCCCATACCTTTATTTCCAGGGAAGCTAACTCTTAAACCACAAGCCAGATGGTTTAGTTACCTTAAGCATAAGAAAGACAGAAATAATTCAAGCCCACCACAGTCTTATCCCAACAAATATTTCCTACTCCACCTTCCATCTTCCAAGTCCCCCCCATGCTCACCTAACTCCATTTCATTATTCCGAATACAGAATTCCATGTCTTTGTCTTTTGTCCCATGCTGTGGTTTTAGGAATATTTGATTTCTCTTGTCTTCCTTCCAAATCCTGCCCAACTGTAAGACTAAACTCCCTATTTCTTCACAGGGAACTAATCGTTCCTTCTCTCTTGTTTCCATATAATTGTTATTGGAACTTAACACTTAGCATTTGTTTTATTTAGCATCTATTTTATATATATTTAATCCTGACTTTATTGTTTTTTGTGGTTGTTTGGTTGTGTGTTTGTGTGTATTTTCAGAGATGTCTCTTCTATCTGAGGACAGATACTGACTCATATTCTTCTCTTTGAATCTTATTTTAAGACCATGGAGGGTCTCTAATATCCCTTCTAGCACTAACATTTATGACTTAATCAGGATAAAATGAAATCAACTAATGTTTATTAAAATTAACCCTGACTTTTATTATTCTGTTTATATTGCCCAGTTAGGAAGGAGGAGGAGGTAAAACTCAAATTTGACAATTTTCCCAGTAAGTGAACCAACAAGCATTTTTGACCCATTTCCTTCTAGAGTAACAGTGGAAACAAAGGAGAGGTGGTCTGATGATTGAGGACCACGCATGAGTTTTAGTCTATCTACACAGACTTCAAGCTGTTGACCATGACTAAAGAATTCACTATGGTTGCTAAATAAAAACTGAAAGAATGTGGACCATTTGGGGAATTAATTGGGAGAAATGATGCTGAATGTATCTTTTAAAGCGATGCTCAGACTGAAGCATCAGAGTCCGGGTTTGGTCATAATCTTACAGGTTTAGGACACAACACATACTGTCATCAACTCAGCCTTTCAGTACTGTAGCTCAAACATTTTACCCTGAAGAGAATCTATCCAAATTACAAAACCCAGTGAATAAAAAAGAATACTTAAAAGAAGAGAGCATAAGGAGTTCATTAAAATGGGGGTAGTATACCTATTTCATTCATTTGGCACCTGAATTACAAATAATTCCTCACCTTTATTTTTATTTTGTTGTGACTGCTCTGTAGCTTGTGTGTGTATGTGTGTGTGTGTTCAGATTATTTATAATGGAACCTGACATTGCCACATGTCTCTCCCTTTTTTTTTTTTTAAGATTTTATTTATTTGAGAGAGTGAGACAGAGCATGAGCAGGGGGTAGAGCAGAGGGAGAGGGAGAAGCAGGTGCCCCACTGAGCAGGGAGTCCGGGGCTGGTCTCCACCCCAGAACCCGGAGAGCATGACCTGAGCCAGAGGCAGATGCTCAACCAACTGAGCCAACCAGGCACCCCACCACATGTTTTTCTGTGATTTGAACACAATAATTTGAACTGTACTGGTTTCCATCTGAAGAAAGGATTTCTGCATTGTTATTAAGAGCTGTTAATCCTTAGTTTCTCTTTACTTTCAAGCAACATCTATTTTAATCCTAAAATAAATTCCTGTCTTTGCTGGAAATTACCTATATTTTTTTAGATGCAGCACTCTTCCTGAGTCTTTTTTTTTTTTTTTTCAATCTTTCTGTAACAAGTGTTGCAGAGTTGTCTAGGTAATGATCAATGCAAGTAATGTTTTCTCACAAAATCAAACCAGTGGCCTAGGGAGGCCAGAAGATCTGGCTCAACCACCTGGGTCACAAGGGGCACACCTACTTGGTTGCACCACTTTTTAATCGACTTGTGAATCAGGCTTGGGAAGCTGCAACTCAGTTTATTGTGTCTGTGACAGTAGGAAGCTCAGGAGATAAACAATAAGGGGGAAAAGCTGTTAAGTAGGAAAGCATCTTTGGGAGTCATTTGTGACAACAGGACCTCTCCTCTTTCCTGTGGAGCATGCAAACAAATTGATTTGCTCAGAGACCAGATTCCTCCCCCTTGTTGGGGCATGCATTGTGAGAGGGCAGGCTCTTTTCTGACTGGGCAACCTGTGTGGTGCGGGAGCACATGCAGCCTTAAGCAAAGCATATGTGTGAACTTGAATATAACATTTAACCCCTCTGCTACCTGGTTTCCTTATCTGAGATTTGGAGGTAATAAGGACTGCTTCACAGGTATATCTTAGGTATCACCAGAATGGTCATCCAAGAAATAGAATTTGAATGCCTATTATGTACACTCTCCAAGCTACAGGGATTACAGAACTAAACTGGGCATCATACTTGTCCCCAAGCTCATTTTTTAGTGTGAGATTCATGAAAATAGAACCAAAAAGTAATGAGATGAGATCTACAATCACGCAATATTGCTAGGACTGGGTAATTTAGAGCTGAAAGTAACTGGCTGCCTAGACAACGTGATTCATAGATGCAAACACAATGCTGTGTACACAGCAGACACTCAAGTGTTGAATAAAACAGAGGAAACAAGGTATATGGGTGTTGAAGAACACATTTGAGTTTGCCCGTTGGAGAGAATAAAAGAACCAAGGGGCACAGAGCTGCAAAATTATGAAATATAAAATCTATATGCTCTTAAACTTCAAAGAATGCTAATACCCAATACTCTTACAGTATAGCTTCAAACTATTCCATCCTTCTTAGCCCATGAATAAGACTATTCAATAAAAGTACTCGACACTATGATAGGTAGAAATATAGACAATTTGAAAGCCAGAATTTATCATGCGGTTCTTACCACAACATTTTCAGGTACTCTTCAAGTTGGATTTGGTTTTCCAATTTGGTCATAAATCCCCAGAGTTCACCTCCAGGCCTTCTTGGCTAGGTACTGCCTTCTGATATTGTGAGTGCTTTACCTTCTTCTGTACTCAGTGTGCCTGGGACAATAATAATATCAGGAACAATTTTCAACTTTATCATTTTTACTTTTATTATTTTCATTTATTTAAATTTTTTAGAGGGGGGTGGAGAGAGAGAATCTTAAGCAGGCTCCATGCCCAGCATGGAGCCCCACACAAGGCTCAATCTCACAATCCTGAGATTATGACCAAGCTGAAATCAAGAGTCCAACACTCAACCAACCAAGCCAATCACGCACCCCTATTATTTTTATTTTTATGTCTTCCCTACTATTATTTTTGGATCAAGGCCTCCAATATCCTATACTTAGAATGAATGAAAATGGTTTTCAGAGACAGGTACTTTTGCCTGTTGTCATAGAGTGAAGATTACAGCAGCCTGGTAGCATTGCTGCCTAGGAGAGTGGCCAGGACATACTGCTTTGCCAGTTCAGAGAAACATGATGGCTTGTCAGACTTTAATAGCCTCCACCTCTCTGCTGGAAGTGACAGGCAGGGATAGTGATCTTGGGTCCAGCTAGGGCTTCAGTCTTTTTTTTTTTTCCTTCTTTTGATCATTCTGACTTCTTTTTTTAAAGTGGTGTTCTTGTTTTATTTTGTGGTAAAGAGTTGTTTTCTGCCCAAGCAGACATTATCCAAATAGTTGCACAGTAAGAGAGTAATTAGTGTCCCTTAGACACCTATGGAGAATCTGAGAATGTCAGGCCAAGAAAGGACTTTAGAAATCCCATGGGAATTGACAAACACTTTATTGTAGTTCTGAGGGACTGAGAAACAGAGAGGCTTTAAGGTCATGCAGCAATTTGTAAGGTTAATATAGTAGAACTTTAAAAATGTATTTAAGTCACCTATACATACACTATTTTTTTATACTTAGGATGTGGACACAGTGCTCATGTGAATAGTGTAACAGAGAGGATGAGTGGAAAACAGGGCTTCAGGAATGGCTTGATCCATTCATCACAGGCCCTAAAGCAAAGATGGTGTACATACTGCAGAAGGATATTCACAGATGGGATCACTGATGTTTTCCCAAAGCAACAAACCAGTGACTTCTCCATCCTCTGAACACATATCCTGTAACTAATAATGAGTGCAGACCACTGAGTTGAAGCCCTAAAAGGACATTGGAATTCTCTGAAAGTCTGAATTAAAATAGGCAAAATGTGATTTTTCCCTGGAGTTCATCCAGAATGCCAAAGTTAATGCACCTTCTTTTTATTTTGCCTAGGGTTTTTTTTTTTTTTTTTTTTTCCTGGAAAGGGTGGAGATAATTTACATAAGAAAGAAAGCTGAGTTGCCTCAAGTATGGCCTCCAAGGAGACTGAGACAGCCCCACCCCCTTCCCCTGCCACCCAACCTAATATTCTTGCTGAGGAGCAAAAAATAGAGGAACTAAAAGAAGCATAAAATCTCTAGGGATGAAAACGTCATAGAAATTAACTGGTCTATAATATTAACTGCCTCACAAGCTTTTTAGGAAGGAAATACCACAAGGAAAAGATGTGAGATATAAAGTTGATAGGGAAGGTGTCTGTCTTCAGCAGTAGTAAAATCCAGATTATGGTTACATAGGCAAACACAAACTTCAAGGTGACTAGAGTTGTAATAATATAGGCTGCCAAATATATAGGAAAATTAAATCCAATGAACAGATTGGAAAACTGCAAAATGGACAGGGAACTGTCTTGTTTTGTATAATATATAAATTTACCCTCAGAGCCAGAGCTTAAGCCAAAATCCGTGACTCTTGGGAGAATACTCTTCATGCACGATTCTTAAAGACAAGATGGATCGCCTTTCTGTGGTTTTAGGTAGGGAAAATTATTTAAAAGCTAGTATTGTATTGAAATATATCTCAGCGTGGAACCAGAATGAAAGGGGATGTGTTGTGCAATTAGCTTGAATTAATATTTGTTCATGATCTATCCATTCAAAAAAAAAAAAAAAAAGGAGACTCAGAGGTGAGACCTAAATCACAGTTTTCTGCTGGTGATACCAGAACTCTTTCCACTATTCCAAACTGACAGTTGGCGCAGACCACTTACTCTGGCAGCAGCCATTTGGAGGCTATGGCAGGAGAAGGATGAAAGTTAGTGAAACACTAAAAAATCCAGTATTTATGGAAATAAGAATTTATAAAAGGTATCTAGTAGCCATGTCCAGAACTACAGATATGAATAAGTAAGAGGATGAAAAAGTAGTAAAATCTATTCAGAACTTACTATAAGCTAATTACTGCCATGGGATTGGTTAGGAAGTTAAATGTTATAATTTGGCATGGTATTTTGATTTTATCGATGAAGGTTCAAAAAATCTAAGTAAACACATCAGTATTCAAATACAACTTAGTTTGATTTGAAGACTTGCATTTCCCAAAGCAGAGCGATCAATGGGGATGGAAATGAATATGTTCATTTTAATGAATAATGTATAATAGCAATGGAAGGACGTTAATTTTGTTTGTGCATTTTTACTCTAAACTATGAAAAATATTTTAAGTAATAGTAGCTGCTAAAGATATCGTGGTAAGGTAAGCTCTGTTTTACATTGTTAGTCTAATGATAAACAGGTATAATATCCAGAAATCATTATAGTAGTATCTTTTGGCCCTTAAAACATTGAATGTCTTTTAATTGAATAATTCAACTCCTAATAATGTGCTTTTTGCTTTAAATTTATAGTGTTAAAGAGAAATAGAAGCAAATGAATGCCCAATTAGTATGAAGTGGCTAAATTAATTCAATAACAATATGTAGCAATTTAAAAACAGTGTTTAAAAAAATACATGTAAAGAGTTGAGTATACAGTCATATTAAAAGGTTAATTTTTGAAAAGAGGCATATGCAGATATTTACACAGACCCATATACATACGTAACAAATATATCTTTAATGTATACTATCACAGTATAGAGTAGTATATATCTCTGGAAGAGAATCTACCAAAATTTTAAGTGTTTACCTCTAGATTCTGGGATAAATGACATAGAAGTAATTTTTATGTAATAAAGTGATAAGAATTCTTATTTCAATATATATAATACTAAAAAAGCAAAGAAACTTGGAAAAGGTGACAAAAATGGGTGATATCTTATTAATATGGAAAACACTACTCCAGTGGGGTAGTGATTGGAAGGGAAAACAAAGGACATTAACACATCATTTAAAGAAGAAATGCAAAGAGCTAATTAAACATATTAAAATATATTTAATCTTGTTCATAATCTGGGGGATTCATGTTAAAATAAGGAAATAGTTCTTTTTATTTGTAAAATTGGGAAAGATAATCTTCAATATTGTGGTTCTTATCCTCCTATAAATGCAACCCTTTTGGAAAACAACTTGATTCTATGCCTGTCCAGAGACTTAAGTTCATAACCTCTGACCCAGTACTTTTAGTGGTAGAAATACTTAACATGGGAAAACGCTCATAATAGTATGAAAACTAAACATATCTATATATATATAATTTTAAAACTATACCTATATCTATATCTATACCTGTATCTATATCTATATCTATATATTTGATCCTACCTTTGGCTACAGAATACATACATAAACAGAGGAGGAAGATCGTGGAAACTTAACAGTAATTCTCTTTGAGAAGTTTGCTTATAGATGGTATGCAATTTTTTTTTCACCTTTTGCCTCTAAGTATCACAATTTTTGTAATCTAAAAATTTAAATGCATATTAAAGGCAGTGCTAGGAGAGGATCTTATCTGCATGCATTTGTGTATCTCTTTACCTGGACTGCTTTGGAGTCCTTCCAAAGGAAGGCACTATCTAAATTTGGAGAAGTGGTTAACAATACCGTTATTATTATAATCATGGAGTGAGGTGTCTGGTGAAGGAGCTATGAACATGGCATTGAAGGAGGGATAAATATTGGGGTGGGAGGAGGTATGAAGACATAATCTTCTTGAGCAGACACAATCTTCTTGTGTGGATTAGAGGGCCAAAATACAGAGGTTCTACTCTTGATTTCATCATTTAGTATTTGTCTGCATTTAGGTGTCTTCATCTTCATCTGCAAGATAGCTACAGTAACAGTACCTAAATGATAATTTTGTATGAGAATTAAACAAATTTGATACATATATATAATACTTTGAAACATATATATAATACTTTGAAGAGTGCCTGCTCCATTAAAAGTACAAAGAGAGAGAGAATCTAAATCCTGTCCCCATTTTACCTTCTACTTGACAGTTTACAAAGATAAAAAATGATAGCCTGAGTACATCTGTAAGATTTAGGAGGAATTCGGCTCCTTTTGTATGCCTTATAAGACTCATTTTTCAGTCTAGCTAGTGACCCTAAGATGGATATCATCTTGTATCTTGCTTTGGAACTTAGCCTTAGAATAAAGAGAACATTGCTTTGGTGAATTAATTAAGTGGCTTTCAATAGCTTCTATGAATGCTAATTCTCACCTATCCAGAGCAGGAGGGGAGAGAAATCACTTGGGAAGGATTCGAGCTCTGAAAGTTAACTACTGAGTGTGTTCTGTGTTGGCCATCTTTTATGGTAGCTGGCATTGAAATGATATAATTGATTTTGTTCTGCAGCAGCTTGGAAAGTCCCCACATTTGTCAGCTTTTACACATGCTCTATAAAACCCCAATCCCTTTTAACTATCACGTTTTGTTATTCTGACAATTTTCCTTTTGATGGATAATTATTAAGAACTTGAGGTAACTGTACTGAGATTGAAATCATCATTTTTTCCTCTTTTCTATTTTCATTACATACTGTGCATTGATGCCCAAGAAAAGGCATCTGTGTCATGATAGATTCCTGAGGGAAAAAAAATCTTCTAATTCTTTCTTACAGAATGAACTGCTCAATAGAACTTATATTCATCACATTTTTAGACATTTACTGTGATATGACGATCAAAAATGTACTCCAACCTCAAAGTGCATAGCCCACTGGGGAGACAGACAAGTATACAAAATTTGGCATTGTAAGGTAACATTTTATTACTGTTTTTTATATACATTCATATAAAATAAAAGAAGATTTAACTTCAACTAGGGATTTGGAGAATTCCTCATGAAGATGGCATGTAAGGAATATGAAAATGTTTTGATTAATCAGGTAAAGAGAAAGAACTGAGGAACTAGACTGAACAGAAGGGCAGAAATGGTCAGCTGGGGCCAGCATGTGGCAAGCAGAGTGGAATATGGAAAGTGTAGTTGAGAGCATAGCATGAGGCCAGACTGCTTGTTTACTTTAATAAATGTCTACCTAATCCTGGGCAAATTTACCCAAGCCCTCTTTAACTTCTCTTTTCTCTCATTCAGTAGAACTGAGGTCTTCATGAGGGAACCCACTAAAACACAGATCTCCAATCTGTGGCTTCATGAAACCTAAGCATTTCCCTACCCTCTACACCTACCTCCAACCATCGGAGGCAGACATAGATCTAGGAACACAAAATTGCTTCCATTTTTTGGGGTTTTTGTTTTTTACTTTTTAAAATGCTGTAGGTACAATGGTGTTCCCTACCCACTTCACACAGCATGGATTAAGAAGTTCAAGCAAATGTTTTATGTGTACCAAGGACTTCTACACTTGCTTAGCTTTCTTACATAGAGATATAAAATGGAACTATTGATGTTTGGTATATTAAAGATAATATGGCAAGTCAGAGAGAAAAAAATGATAAAATGATAAAGGTAAATTATCTGTTTTGAGTGGAAGTGGATCTTCATTTGTTTCTCATACCAATATAAGTTCCAAAGAGTTAAAAGATTCACATGTGAAAAAAATGTTAAAAACTATAATAATATAAGGTGATATTATGGTTAAAGAATTTCATAATGGTGGGCTGGGAGAAGCCTTTCAAGCTATGTTTGAAAAATAATACATCATAAGGGGAAAAATGATAAATTTGACTATAGAAAAATTAGGATTGTTCTACACCAGAAAAGCAACCTGTAAAACCATATATAAGTTTGAAGGACCAGACACACACATGCACACAGCAGAAAAATATTTCCAGTGCTTATAATAAAGGGTTAATATCTGCAAAACATAAAGAGCTCCTGCAGGATTAACTGTTAAAGGGGATAGGCAACAAAATGTTAATAGTATTATGTCTGGAAGTCAGAGATGTTGAACCCACATTTTAGATGACTACTCTTTCCGGTGCACTAGATTTACAACAGTGGCATTTTCACCCCTGCTTCTGAGGCCATGAAGCTTTGAGGAATCTAGAAGAAAGGGCTGAGAACAGAAAGTTGTGAGCTCTTGATAGAGTTGTTCTGACTCCTATTTGGGAAACTCACTTAAAATTTTTGAGTTTATTTATTTGCAAAATGGGGATAACAATACTGACATACATCACTAAGTCATTAGGGAAATTAATGCACATTGCTAAACTTTTCATATCCCAGGATAGGCATTATTAGTACAGAGTGTGTGTGGGAAGTGGCTTCTCTAGAACTTCCTGCTTAAGTAAATGTCTGTTATTTATATAGTATTTGTGCTAAATTCAAATTTAAATGAATTGGTAACTAGTAGCTTATTTTTTTTATCATGAGAATACTAAAAGCATAAAACACAGTTTTCCCCCACAATACTGTACCTGCTTCTTTAAGTCGTTTAAGCATCTTGATATCTGTACACCTTAATGGCTTAAATTGCGCAGTTTGGAGATGAGCAGATTGTTATATAAATATCCAAGTAAAATAGGAAGGATCCTCTAAATTGCTTCCATGGATTCTAGACAGAGAGTCTTACCTTTGTAATGCTCTTTAGAATAATTTAGCTCTGCCCCTCACTTCACAAAGAAGGAACTTGAATTCAGAGTGATTCAGTGACCTGCCCCAGAGGGGCAGAGCTAAATAAAGGCAGAGCTGGGATTAGAGCCTGCATTTCCTAGTTACTGCTGTAACCCCCAGTCCTGTGCTGTATCCCCTCAGCTATCCAAAGTACCTGAATAGCAGTGGCAGGCAGGCAGGCAGGTAGATAGGTAGATAGATAGATAGATAGATAGATAGATAGATAGATAGATAGATAGATAAAGATTCATATGTCTTAGATTTTGTTCAGCATCTTAGTAGCTATGTTAGACACAGACCATCATCCTCAGACCTGACTGTGCTGAAGGCTGAGTTGCTCAATAGAATTTGGCATTTTAGTCTATTGAATCCTGCTGGGAATCTTCGACTTTGTAAAAGATGAAATTTGTTTACATTTGGATAGAACATCAACAACATTTGAGTCTGTGAACCCTAGATTTAGGATTCAAAAAGTTATGCTACCCCACTATTGTACAAAATCATCCAATATTGGCTTTCTGGGCAGTTGTCCTAATGGCATTTACTTTGCAGCATTGATTCCCATGCATTCAGATTCTGATACATTCAGAACTGCCTCATGGGCTGCACAAAAAACAACTGAGACCAGGTCTACACATCTGTTTTTAAAAAGCACCTTGGTTGATTCTCAGGGTCATACAAGTTTTTGAACCACTGGAATAGAACACAGATTAAGGAAGCAATAATCTTCACTGTTGACCTGAAAGTTGTCAGTGGGTATAGAATTTAAATACATGATACAAATGGTTATACTGCATTTTGTAAGTAATTTCTTTTCCTTTTTTATTTTTTTGCCTTGTACCCAGAGCTCATTTGGTTAATCACGTGTAGTAAGAAGTCATCCTCCTAATATTTCAGAGAAAAAAATGCACATTACGTCTGATATAAATTTGTAATGTTACAAGATATTGTCATATTCTTGGACACTTGATCAAATGATGTTATTGAAATTTTTGCAAAAACAAAAAACAAAAAACAAAAAAACATTCCTACCAGTGACTCAGGCTTTAAAATAAATATGCCAATAATCACATCGTCCTTTATGTACATGCCTTTAATGGATGCAAAAATAGAAGTAAAAAGGAGGCAAATCTAAGGTCATGAATACATTTATAAACTCTGTTTCTAAAGTTTATATACTAACCTAGCCTGGCTTCTGATTCTCTTATCTTCTTACCTTTTAAATTTTAGAAAAAAATATCTAAGGATTTATTTCTAGCTGTCTTGGCTAGTGGTACCTTGAGGCAGGACAGAGGGACTTAGCTTTCTAAGCGGGGGTGGAGGTGAGGAGTCATGTTTTGACATAGTTCTGACTGAATTACATGGAATACTCAGCAGTAACAAGAATATTTTAGTGAATCTAACAATAACCATCAGGGTACCTCTCATCTTCACTAAATTATGGTAACCAGGACCAGGTTCTATAATAATGTTCTTCTGTATCTATGTATATATATATTTAAGGCAAAGGCTAACTGATTTCTCATACTTTAAGATTTATTCTATTTATACTTTATTAACTGTTTATAGTAAAAGATATTACCTTTGAGCATTAATTAAGAAACAATAAGTAAAGAAAATATTTAAATAGATAAACTTGTATCGATTCCTAGTCCTAAGAACTAATGATAGAAAGAAGTGGTGCTTTTTTTTTTTTTAATGGGCTTAAAAAAATGGGCGCTTTTCCCAGGATTTCTATTTCCTGTACATAATGTGGATGTTTGTTTGTTTTTACAAGTTAACGGGACCAATGGTTTAAATTGTACTTTGATTATGTTCTGAAAAAAACTAAATGGCTTGTGTTGGCATAACTTTGTGTTAAACCACTGGCATTTCTCTGTGGAGAATAAATTGAAAACTTTTTAGCTATCATGCAGTGGATTTTAATTTTTATATTGAGAAAACATAACCATGGATTTGAGTATTTAGTAATGGATTTGAGTTTTTAGTAATTAGTTAGAAATTACTAACTTTATGTAGTCATTCTTAAAACTTGACATCTAGTTTAAAAAAAATAAAATAAAAGCCTTCCAAAAGCTTTCCCTGAAGTTTTACTTTTCAATTGCAAAGGGTAAAATAACCTTCTGAAATGCCTTCTCTAAGTCCTGGTGGTGGTACGGTCTGTGGTTTGTTTGGGGAGATTTTGTTTTGTTTTTAAGAGAGAGCACTTTCTTATGAAAGACAAGGGAAAGTTTTACCTGTCTCTCTCCTGCTTTTTTTTTTTTTTCTTTCTTTCTTTTTCTTTTAAAGATTGGTGATAAGGAATTCTAACTACTTAATGAGATGGGAGAGGCCTCACTCCATTGGAGTGGAGGACTCCAGGTGGAAGTTGATGGATTGGACAGGTAAAGAGAAGAGTCCCGCCCCCTCATGCCTATAGTTGGGTATATATTAGGGAACCTAAAATTATGTACAGAGAGAGAAAGAGAGAGAGGGACTTGAGTTCTGTTATCTTCTTAGTAGATTCCTATTGTCAGGGTCTCAGAGGGGGTGGGGGGGTTGGAAAATCCTGGAGCCAGAAGAGAGGACAGCGGCATTGATCAATCTTACTGCTAACATGTTGTACCTGGAAAACAATGCCCAGACTCAATTTAGTGAGGTAAGGATTTTAGATTTTAGCCCTCCATTTAGAGATGCTTATTCAGTTTTATTTTTTAAATAAAAGCTTACATATTTGTGGTTCTTGGTCACCCAATGTAATGTTTTTGCAAATTGTGTATAGGAATCTCCTTTTCTTGGTTAATGTTTTCTGTGGTGACTGTAAGATTTTTTTTCCTTTAAGTAGGAGATGAAATTAATAGGAGAAGAGGGAGAAGAAAAATTTCTGGGTGACATTATGTATTTGAAGAAACCCAATATTCAGGAGTTTGTAAAATCATTTTTTGTAAGAACAGACTGGGAGATCAGCTCACATTCTGCTAGATACATGGAAATAACTTCTCTGTTGGGTATTCACAAACCAGTAAGACAAATTAGTTGACTGTCTTAACTCAGTTAAGTTCTCAGTTCTATCTCCAGACTTCATCCTAAAAGCAAATGAAGCTTTTTCAAAATAATCCAGGTGAGATTTTTTTTTTTTTAAAGCCATCTTCATTTTGAATTCTATCAATCCAGAGACCCACCTAAATCCTCAGGGGACTTCATTCATGTCCCTATTGTCTGGTGATTGACTTAAGACTTTCACTGTGTAATGACAAAATTATTTGGGGGTGATGGATTATTAAATATTTATACATGTGTGCATGGCAATGTGTATCATAGCGTGTAAGATTTTATGTAAGGAACTGATGGTTTGCCTCTCAGATCGCTCCTCAAATTTGTCTCAGGGATTTAAATCACTGGGCAGAGGGATACGGAAACAAAACTCCTGAAGAGACTGCAAGGCTTTGAGGAAGTTTCCTAAGGTTGAGGGAGGTCTAACAACAATATTAGTTTACATTCCTCAGAATAGGGCAGCTGTGTTGACACTAATCAGATTGGGGGGGGGGGTGCGCACGGGTGGTGAACGTGAGTTCAGTGTTTCGGATGAAAATGCTTGCAGGCGAATGCTTGGAAAAGTAGACTGGAGTGCTCAACCTGAGCTCCTTAAAAATCAAAACAAAGTGCATAGGACTCGGGTGCACACGGCAAAAGGAAGAGTCGCGCGAAGGGCACCAGAGTGGGGCCTGCCCTGTCATATTGACCATGCTATTGTCTAGACACCTGAACTGTGTAAATATAGCAGGGGAAATATCGAGTTATCTGCAGAAGGAAAAGGAAGTGCCTATTTTCCTTTAAAACATTCAAGCAGGCTTGCTTGTCCTCAGTGGAGAAACTTGAGTTTCTTGTTTTGCTTTACCATGGAAAGGTAGCTTAAAATGTTACCAAACGGTTAAAAAAAAAAAAAAAAATGGAG
Source organism: Canis lupus dingo (assembly GCF_003254725.2). Taxonomy (NCBI): domain Eukaryota; kingdom Metazoa; phylum Chordata; class Mammalia; order Carnivora; family Canidae; genus Canis; species Canis lupus. The sequence goes on from NC_064276.1 coordinate 21,904,213, forward strand.
GTGACTTTAAAGATGATCTTGTGTCTATGTGATCCCGTGTTGGCCAGTCTGAATCACTAGAGACGTGGTCTGGCAGTCCTATCATATCTGACTTTGTGTTTGTTCACGAGCTTTTTCACACCTATATTTATAAGCAGGCTGGGATCTGCTTTTGTGTCTAAGTTGGAGGGGGTACATAGGGAAGGTGGTCTAGAGATGTCTGTAAGAAAAGTATGAAGTTGCTGCAACATGGAAAGTAATGACTATTTCTCAGGAAGGGAAAAACTATGTAAATGATTTGCTTTAGGAGATACCAGTAAGAATTCTTGCCTTTTATGGGGGCAAAAGAATCATGTCGTATGTGAGCGTATAGCAGACTTATGGTGAGAGAAAACACCTTTCCGTGGGTTTGCAGTTTCAAAACTTTGGGTAAATGTGTATAGTTGGGTGTCCAAGTTGTCTCTTTTCTCTTGGAATGCTGCTAACATGTATAAGAGCGTATCTCTAAAAAATATGGCTGAATTTCTCCAACTTCCTGCATCTTTTCGTATATTGCTGTGGTGAATTTTATATCTTTCTACTAATGTGTATATTATGAGTAATTTTATAGCTTGATTTTCATCCTGTTGCTTAAAAATGGCTTTCTTTGCTATGTAGTGTTACGTTTTAATATCTTGTCCTCCGTAAAAATGCAGCTCTCTATCTGACTAGACAAAATGTCTGGGACCGCATGGCCCTGAGAATCCGGAAATTTAATACAAAAGTTGTAGTGTTTTAGGATTCATCTTGAGATAACATTCGTTAGAAACCATTAATACAGAAACAGTGATCTATTATCGCACAAAAATATTTAAAAAATGGACAGATGAAGAATAAAGAAGCATGTAACTCCCATGAGAGTGAAAATCACTTTGAAACTAGAACCCAATTCTCTAACTTCAGTAATTTTTAAGTTTAATTTGTTAGTAACGTCTTTGGGCCGATAACTCCAAAACAATCTAAGAAGACCGTTCTTTCTCTACTCCCTGTTCCACAGATTTCCAATTCTTTCCCTCTGAGCAGAGGTAGATTTTGGGAAGCTGTTCGTGAACAGGCAGGGGCCCGGAAGGGAGGAGAACATGGGCAGGATGTAACAGGCTCGGCTGAAGGAGCCACCCTTGGGTTACAATGGAGAGAGTCTTCCAGTAAGCACCTCTCCACTGTGCCATGCTTGGAATGGTGCAGCCTCTGGGACTGTCTTAGCCTGAGAGGGAGACTCAAAAGAAGGGAAATTCTTCATAGATTAAGTTTTAGTTCAATTTTCTTGCTAAACAACAACAACAACAACCACAACCACAACCCTGGTCTCTGTGTGCGTCTACATGTGTGCGTGTGCACGTGTGTGTGTGTGTGTGTGTGTGTGAGAGAGAGAGAGACAGAGAGACAGAGAGACAGAGAAACAGATTCTCATATCTTTCTTAGAAGGACATTTGGGACATTTCTTATTAAAAGTCTATCTGGGTTTCTGTGTGAAGATGGAAAGGTACTCAGGTTAATGGGCTCCTGCATTCTAAAACTAAACAGGACATCAAGGCTCATATACTGAGACACGTCATTTTACAAATCAAGGTCAAGAATCCCTCTTTCTGTAGTTCAGAGAGCTATAGGTGTCTAAATCAGCCCCATTTACTTAATTTAACCTTTTTCATGTCAAGAGAGAGAGAATTCATTCTGAAAAGGGCTATTGTAATTCCTAGTAAATGCTCCAAAAATTAAAAAAAAAAATTGTGTAAAGAACTGATGTGCAAATCTACTTGAGAGCGAGAAGAGTAATTGGAAGGCAGCAGTATAAGATCTCAGAGTTCAGGACCATGCCATTTCACTGACCTCTGGGCCTGCGTGGTCAAGGGAACCAGTCTTTTCTATCTTAATGCTGTCTCCAAGAGACATTTTTCCCATGGGAGTGATTTTTCTCTTAATAGTTAATAAATGTATTATCTCAAGCTTTCCCATCTCATCCATGTTTGAAATGTTTAGCGCCATAGGTAAAAGCATAGTAGGGAAGAAGCAGAAGCTGCAGATTTAATTTAGCTGTCAGCCAGCCTGTGTTCCTCACTCCATGCCATGGTCTTAGATTGCATTGCTTGTTTTACAATTGGTTGCTCTCAAGCCCAGAGGGGACTGGGAGAAAGAGATCTTAGATCACAGATCATAGATCATACTTTCTTTTGCTACTATTGGAAAAATGAGTGGTGATAATAAATCACTTATCCTTTACCTAGATAAGGAAAAAGCATGTTTGGTTTGTTTTGTTTTTTAGAAGAGCAGTGATCCTCGACTGGTATGGAGAGTACACTAAGAAACATGAATGAATGTCTGGTTAGCTATGGCAACCAAAAAAGAATTGGTTGGGTTTTCATCATACCTCATGCATCTCCTGAGTGCAAAGTTACTAAAAATTTTTTAGACAATGAGTATGTATGGAATTTGGATTCTATATTCTTCTTATTAAGGGAGCTAAGTCTGAGGTTAAGAGATTTTATATTTATCAAGGAAGGAGATGGGTCAAATGGATGAGAAGTATGTTGTCACAGATGTTCCTGAGCTTTCTTTGAGGTGCATAGGATTGCTTTGGGTGAGACCTGAGCTTGTAAGATAGAGGAATATAAGTAAAAGTCCTCCCTTCATAATAATATTTTGAAAGTAAACTCCCCCTCCGTTGAATACCCTAATTTATTCTTTTAAGTGGTTTATGTCAATAAACAAGGAAGAGTGAAGACAGATACCAAAAGATACCTTTGTGAAAAATAACTTGTTTATTCCATAAAAGCCTTACTATTCTGAAGATGAAGAGTTTTCCAAGTCCAGTGGACTCAGAATTTTCTTTTGAATGTATGATGAAAAAAAAAAGATGAGATGACTGATAGACCATTATTGTTCAGTGCCAATTTAGTGGACGGAGTCACCTATGCAGGATATCCAGTACAGTAATAGATTTGGGTTCTGGAAGAAAATGGATTGAAGTGTGAAGGTCAAACAGTGAATCCAAGAATGAAGCTATGGCCGTAATTCCTAATCTCTTAAGAACACAATTTGGAGGCATAAGAAAATAGTAAAATGTAGGTTATTGATGTGCTACCTCTCTATACATTTTTTAATTTTCACTGGTGCCTTTTCATTAAGTTGAATTTTGTCAATAGTCATGAATACCAAGTATTGAATGAGGAGATACTTAGAAGTCCAGAGGACCGACTTACTCTTTTTAAATAAGTGTGTACTGAGCATCCGTTATGTATAAGATGGTGTGTAGGATATGAAAATACACCAAGAAGATTAAAGTTCGCAGAGGAAATGACCATATACAGTTATAATACAGGGCAGATCTTCATTGTCATATGAGGAGTGTGAGCTAGATAATATAAAGAATCAAAGAGAAAGAGAGTACCTCGAAACAGGAGGGTCAAGAAAGTCTATATGTGTAAGTAGAATGCAGCTGCACTTGGAAGGTCAGTTAGAACTTTCTATGTCCTTGAAATATGAGAGGGAAGGAGGATTTTGGGTGAAGAAACAAGCATCAGCAGAGGCATGGAGTTGGGGTGAATGCTGGTGTACTCAGCAATGTCAAAGAGTTCAGATGGAATCGAAAGCATGAAAAAATTAGGAAATAAAATTAGAAATGTCAGATAGAGTGACTCATGGAGGGCCATGTCGCATGTAATAATGTGGCGGTGATAAATCATGGAAGGGTTTTGAACAGAGGCTTGGTATAATTGGAGCTGTGGCAGGGCACACTTGGGGAGGATACATGACTCTGCTCAAGACCACCTAGGGGTATAAAAATGGGTTTCTCCACATTGCACATTGGCTATCTGTCTTTGCAAGAATATTCACTGCTTCTCTGGAACCTTTGGAAGGGTAGAAATGGATTGCGTCTGAAGTCTTATACAAATTAGGTATTCTCCGTGTGTTGCTCTCTTTAATAGCTATGGTCTCTGCCATGGATAAGTTGGTTTTGGTCTGTCCTAATTTATGCTTGCTATTCAAATGTAATCACAAATAGAGCCACTTTCGCTTTCGAAAAGTGTTCCATTTAGAAGACAAAGCATATGATCACCCTACAAATAAAGACCTGCTCTTTCATTTCATATTTTCCCCAACCCCCACCCCAAAATGGAAAAGTTAAATAAATTTGTTTGTAAACAAACACAGTAGTGCTCCACAAACTTAGATTTATTTCGTCCACTTAGATTATTTCCCCCACAAAAGCAGCATTTCCCTACAACCCAATATTTACTGAGAGTTAATTAAGGATGGTCACAGTGCTAGGCACTGTAGGGAAAGCAGAAGTGAATAGGTTGCAGCCACTGGTATCTGAGAACTCCCAATTCTCTAGTGCACATAAGGTATTAAAAATGACTTCAGTATGAAATAGAATGTGGTAGGAGACACTAAAGGCTTTCAAAGATAGTGAAATAGGTTCAAACTATTCATGATGAAGGTAACATTTCACTTCATTTAGGGACCAGATTTTTGCCAGGGTGGGGAAGGCAGGTCATTCTGGGTAGAGTAGAAAATTATTACAAATACAAGGAAAAACTTCACAGGACCAGATGAAAGAGCATGATATATTGACTGGGAAAGAGAATGTTGATTTAAATACAGATCTGTATTTAGTATGAATGTCAAAATGAAAAGCTGTTGTAGAAACAGCAACAAAATATGGTAGGGACTTCTATCTTACTAAGAACTAGAACCTATGAATATTTTGAGAGCATGGACAATGTTCAGATTTAGAGATTCAAAACACTGTCTACATGCTGCAGGCATGACAAGTATCATTCTGCAGGGAAGGAGAAAAATTAGCCCAAATGTTGGGGCTGGGTGAAGTCGAGGGTTTCCTGATCTCCCTCCTTAGACCTATGTAGGGATAGATATGATATCTTATCCCTAAAAGGACCCAGTAATTACATTCTTAAATTATCAACACCAAGAACAAAATCCAGACTGCTTCTTTATGTTAATTAGAATTAACTTTATTAAATAGTCATCTTAGAATCAGGATGAGAAGACCATTTCTCTGGTCACTGCTCTAAATGCAAATAGTAATGCTGCAGCTAAATGTGAGAGAATACACCAAGTATGATATTTGTTGAAGATGAGAATCACAATTGGGAAATAATAGAACAGAAGCAAATATGAATGTCCCATTTAAGAAACAAACACCCCTCCCCCAAATTAAACAAAAAAACAATAAAAAAATCAAGATTTTGGTATCTCAAGTGAAAAAATCTTTACCATATTTTTTTTCAAATTTCATTTTGGATGAGGATACACATTTGCGTTTAAGATTTGAACAGAAATATGAGGGGAGGACTTGTCTTCACCCATATTAATATCCTTTCCTTCTCCACTCTCCTTCATCACTTCCATCTCACCCAGGAAGAAAATGTAGACAATTAAGGAGATAATAGAGGGGTAGGTTGTTGGGGGAGGTAACTCAGTGACTTGATTTAAATGCAAAGAGGCGGGCAGGAGGGAGAATTGGCCCTTCAGATAAGTGGGGGGAAGTCCAAGCTTGTGTCTCATTCCTGTGTCTCCTTACACACCTAATCCTCCATTAACATAAAGTGGATTTTGAAAATATCCAATATTGAAAAATGATTGTCCTGCTTTCAACTCTGTACAGACATTCAGGGAAACAGTGCAGTTCCAGAAATTACCAAATTGCTTATAACCTCCTTTGCAGAACTAAATAGTTAAATAAAGTGCCTGTAAAGTCTTTTCAGAAACAGTATTTTATAGTTCCCCATATTGGGTTTTCTTACTGGTCTCATAATCTAGCACACACCTATCCTATTCAAAAGGTATTCCTTTTTATATTCTGAAAAAAAAATTCTTGGGAAGTTCTCATTGCTAAATTTATTTCTTATTTGATAATGACTAAGTTTCTACACCCTGCTTAAGGTTGTTTTTCAAAGACAAAGTAAAATCAGGCTGTTGTGTAGATGGCAAGATGGCTTTACCAGGTGATATTTACCTGTCAATTTGAAATTCAGTAACTGGTGTTAAGGGAAAGCAGATATTGGTTCTAGGTAAGGGAATAACTGGCAACAATAAAACATTTTTGGAATATTAGTGGATGAGGGTAGAGTGTAAATTGATATCTCATGCTAACCCTGTGATCTGAATTGCATCTTGTCTGTGTTTCTTCAATGTTAAAAAAAAAAAAAAAAAAAAAAGATTTCCTTATAAAAGCCGAAAGAGGGAATTTTGAGTCAAGCCGTGGTGTGTTGCCAGAGGCGGAAATTTATGAAACACTCTCGTCAGCTCTTCTGGAAACACTACAAAAGAAATAGTTCTACTTTCTTATTGGTGCTAAAGCCACTAATAGGTGCAGTTTAGTATAATACCCCGATGAGAATTACCACCCCCAAAGTCAGCTTGCCTTGGAAAGAACTCCATACAGGCATTTTCTTTTTCCTTTCAAGCTTGCGCAAAAACACCCAAAGGGGCCATTTCCAATCCAGGCAGTGAGCTTTCTCAAGTTTATTCTTTCTCAGATCACAGAGACAATGGAGAATATGCCCTGTTTACTCAAATCAGTCTGGATTAGTGTCACTCTATTGATGGAATCAGAATTAAAAGGAAAACCATTACCCTCTCAACGGGCAACATCAGATGTTTTGGGAATGGCTTGATTACTTTTAAATAGACCATGGGAGACTGTCACCAGACTAAGGCTGAGGACTCCACAGTTAGACACAGTGAGAAAGAGAGACCCTGGGTGAAGTCCAAAGCCCTTAATAAGCCTGAGGCTGGGAAATGATTTCCATAGCCAGTCCCAAAGTGCTTGAAAGGCTGAAAATCAGAATAGTAAATTTCCAGAGAAGGTACTTTTCCTGGCTTTTTTCTATAACTCCAACACCACCCCACAGATATTTCTCTTCAGGTCAAATGGTTTCTACTTTTTAAGGCCCTGCTGGGAGGCTATTTCACCTTTAAACATTTCTCACCCTCCCTGACCACACACACACACACACACACACACACACACACACACACACACACTTCAGAATAACCCCCCTTCCCCTTGAACTCTCCTGCACATCTCTGTTCATCCCTCATTGGTCTCCCTATGGACCAGGGGCCTTCTCCCCAATTCTAGACTGAAGACTCTTGGTGCGTAGGGATGCATGCTATGTATCTCCATATCCTCTCCAAGACCACCAAAGGAGGTCCCTGAATGTGACGGAGGCATGCATCTGCTGCTATTGCATGAAGGGGTATCTTCAGATAAAAATATGGCATGTTGTATGTACTTTTACAGAAATGGCTCTTTGTAACTGACCTGTGCAAAAAGCAAACTGATTGCATACATTGTACAAAGCCTTGTCTCCACCTGTATATTCTGAATGGTGTGGTTTTCTTTGACATCTTACAAGTCTCTCTCAAGCTCTCTCTCTCTCTCTCTCTGTCTCTCTCCCTCTCTGTCTTTTTAAATGAGCCCTGGTATTTATTTCCATTATACTTCAAGTAGCAAGAAAGTTTTTAAAAGACAGGGAAGTTTCCTGAGTAAGAAATGGCTTGTATTCTAACAGAGGTAAACAGTGTAAAGTGTGTGCTGCTTTCATTTAATTGATTACCCATGAGAACAGAGAATGTGTTTGATTTAAAAAAAAAATAAAAAACGAAATAGATTTAGATTGTTATCTTGCTTTGCAGTCACTTTTTAAAAGTGTTTACTTGCTTCCACACTGATTCATTTTGTCCCCTGATTCATTTTGTCCCCTGTTTGTCTCTTGATCATCACCAGAGATCTGGGGTGGTTTGCTGTGGGTGAATAAGCTTGATGATTTGCAAACACTTTCCCGTTTCATTTTCTGTGGTGTTATTATTACTAAAGGATGTCTGAGAAATCTTTAAGTCATTTTGTTCTTAAACATGGTGTCCTAGTTTTTTGTTTGTTTGTTTTCTCGTGTTCAAATAAGACACCAAGGAGCTGTTGTAATTATTAAACTGATTGATTATTACTTTCAAAATGGGATAAAGAGGATGAAATGAATAGATGGCTGTCTTTTCAAAGTAAGGCATGTCTTCTGCATAGCTGGAAACTTTGGTTTTATTTTGTAGTTAAAAGTGACAGCTTAAAGGAATACTGCAATGTTACATAAGTCACCATGTCTAATTATAAAGCGTAGTAAATCACTGAAAATTTTAATCTCAAATACAATGGAAAATGGAGCAATCAGCAAAGAACCTGACAAGCAAAAGCAAATTAGAATGCATGAAAGTGTCTCTCATTTGAATATGTATAGAATAGTAAAACTGAGTAGTATACTCCTTGTTTCATGTTTTACTTTTCTATCTGCAAATCAAGGCTAATGTTTTAACCTCTGTGTGTGTATTATAAAGTCTGGGAAATGAAGTCATGAATTTAGACCATTTGCAGGAAAGGTTTGTAAGTCTGATAAAGTACAGTCTCAGTTCCACAAAACATACATTGTAAATCCTTAATTAGGGCATTATTCTAAACTGACTTCTAGCTAACTGGGCAGAAAATCATGGAAATTAGGGAGGGAGGGACAAATTTTGTGGCCTATCCACCAGAAACTAATGTCTTACTCCAAGCTTGTTTCTGGGTGGTTTCTTTCCCAAGAAATCTGCATTTGGCCACAAACACCATCCCTAGGAAGTGAATAATTATATAACCACAAAAATTTGGATTCTTACTGCTGACCTAGATGCATTAGAAACAAACTCTAGGCCATTAGGTAAAAAATATTGCCTTGGCACAAAAATGTGTATGTGTTTGTTTTAAGGAAGTAGAAGCTCATTAATAAACTTCCCAGCTAGGCGTGAGCTACCAAGTATTACTCATTGCCGTGTGAGTGACAGGACTGGCTATTCTGCTACTAGTTCCCATAAAAGCTGAAGCTAAAAGCCCAATTCTCACCTACCAAAACAAAGCAAAACACAGAGTAAAGGTCATAGAGATTATTTGGAGATGCACCATAACATTCATTTGACAGTAGTATGTGCAGACATGAATCGGATTTGAAGGCAGACTTCTCTCAGCATAAAAATCAACACTTAGTTGTTTTAGAATTAAAAAAGACATCTTCTGGAAGTGATTTTTATTTTGAAATGATTTGCACTTATTCCTTCAATAAATATTTCTGGAACAGCTACCGTGCCTCAGACCCTGTTCCAGGTACGAGACTCCATTATAACAAGAAATAATCTCTCAGAGGGCTGTGGTCTAGCAGAAAAGACAAATATTTAAAAAATATATATTTGTACGGATAATCCACATCAATTACGTGATGCCAGGGGAAATTTCAAGCAGGATCCCCATCGTGGGGGAAGACATGGAACTAAAACGTACAAGATGAGCTAGGATGCATATTGCCAGCATGAAGGCTGACAACTGAAAGAGTTTGCCTTTGAAAACCTGGAGGAGTGCCTATTTGCTGGTTCTTTAGTCAGCAAAGGAAAGAGTTTCAAATAGCGTGGCGTAGACCACTTTAAAGATCTGGGGCCTTTATTCTATGACAGTTGGGACCTACTCAAAATCTTCAAGCTCAAGAGGGACGATGTGATGTCACCCGCACTGAGTTTCTGGTGGCCAAGCTCTAACGGTCTCTCACTCTTTGCAATTACACGTATTCTAAGAATGGTTAGTTTTATCTCCTGTCTTTAATATGAAAAACTTTTTTTTAAAAGAAATATGTCATTTGTAGCGAAAGATTCCAGGCAGATATTTGAGCGACTCAGATTTACATGCAATCAGAATGAGAGATCCGTAACAATACGGGTTCTCAAGCCAGATTTACTGGTTTCTCACTTGGACTCTGTCACTTGCTACCTTAAGGGAGTTACTTAATCTTGTGGAGCTTCAGTTTCCTCATCTATAAAATATGCATAAAACATAGGACAATAATGCCATTTAGCTCATGAGGATTAAGTGAATAAATAGAACTTAAAGACTATAAACATAAAACACATAGTTATGGACTCAGAAAGATGATCCGTAGTGGTAGTGGTGGTAGTAGTAGTAGTAATAGCTAATACTCTTTTTTTTTTTCGTAGAGAGGATTGGATATTGATACTACTTGTGTTTCTGATTTTTTTTTTAAAATCCTGATGGTCACTATTTATTGAAATTGTTATCTTTCAATTTCGCAACGTGGTAAACAAAACTATCTTCTGTGATTCAGTGTTAATCACATTCAATCACCCCATTGATTTAGGTCATAATTTCTGATACGGCCTAGACAGATATATCCTATATATAATATAAGACAGATATATACATTATGTGGTCTGACAGATATATCTTTAAGTATTTTAAATTCACTTTGAAAACCAATGAGACATTATTGATGGGCCATGGTATGCTTTCCATACAGGTGGCCTCATCGTCACTGAAAATTTTCATTGCTATGTACTCTCTTCTTTTCACATTACCAGTTCTGCTCAAGAAAGCTATAGAAATAGTGGCTGTTACAGATTGAAAATGTCCTCCCACATATTTTTGTTTCAACTTTGAAGAAATTGAAACTCTGTGTATTTTTCCTTCATATCTGCATCTAGAGTTACTGAATATTAGAATTATACCTTCCTGCTTTCTGCTCAGCCCCATGTTTCTTTGGTATATGATGATGACAGAAATTTCTTGCAGACTTCAGATGCTCGTGATTCTAATTTTGTTCACTTGGTCATTACTTCAAGGGAATACTGGCTTAAGGCAGAATGTGAAGTTTATTTTTTCTTAATTGAGCTCTCCACAGTGTAAAGTGGGAATATTTGGGTTGAGTTTCAACTTCAACACAATTCATTTCCTGGATTTGCAAATGCTATTGTCTAGTATTTGCCAACATTGCTGACCACCTGATCGCCCAACTTGTATTTTATTTGTCTCACCTGCGGTTGTCTGGCGTTGGTTGGGGCTTTTCGGGAGCTCTTTCCTGAGTTATGGAATCTCAGACCTCAAAGGAATCTCAGCACTTTGCGTCAGAACATAAAACCGTCTAGTAAACCCTCTGCCTGCTGTCAGAAGTCCCTGTGTGCTTAGGTGCTTTATTCTCACATGTTGTTTATTGGAAGGGATGAGTGTATTTTACCTCCAAATGTTCACTTTGGGGGATCATTTGGAAGATAAAAGAAGGGAAATATTTTACAACGAAAAAAAATCTGGTCTTGAGAATAACGTGATGCTAAATAAATTCTTAAGGTTGAAGGATTGTACTTAAACTTGACATTATAACACAAATATCTTCTTGGCTGCGGATGGAGCACTTTAAATTCTAGCATAAAAGAAGCCATCATTCCTTTAGGTGAGGCAGGTGATAGAAAACTAAAACACGACAAGTATTTCTCCCTAAGGCAGTGCTTGTTGAAAAGTCACTATCCTGCTGATATTTGGGGATGAAAATGTAGTACCGCCTGCTAGCACATATTTGAAATGAATGTTTTGTCAAGCCAGGGTCAGGAGGAAAACCGTTTTCTTTTCCCAAGAGGTAGCTTTAGAATCTTCACGAAAGTCCTGAGGTGAAAGGTCCCCTCAGCTGAGGAAAGCATGTGCATGCTGCCTGGAACATTGTTGATTTTTAAGCTTGGCCTGACCAATCTGTCTTAAAAAGTAATAATAATAATAATAAAACAGGTTATCTCATTTTTTGAAAGTAGCCTCGTGGCACCCTAAAATAGCTTTGTGGATGAGTGTGGTCATTCACCGGAATGTTAGAATTGATGTGCCTTTTATGTTTGATCCTCAGAATCAATCTCCTTATAGGAAGCTAAGGACCAGGTGGTGCATGTGCCTTACACAGAGATTTTTCAGCACGTTAGTGGCACAGGGCTGGGGGTTAGACTCCACATCACCCAGTCTAAGTTTGGAGTTCTTTTGTGTTACTCAGATCTATTCAGGAATGTAAGTGCCAAAGAACATTTAATTCCTTAGCTTGGTCTTATAGTAAGTCAAAGATTATAGATATAATTTCTTGAAATAAAATTTGGGCAAGTGATTGTTTCCTGTGACAAGGGGACATTTAAATGGAAGTAAACAAGTGATTTTACCTCTCAGCAGTAACATGTCCTATTCCTGATTTGGCTCTCATTTTTTTTTATTAACTTCTTGCTATAGACTGTGGCTCTTATTGCCATGTGGTCATAAACTATCTATTACAGATAGTAGTATCTGATGAATAGAACTTACACAATTTCTCTTATACAGATAAATTGGAGGAGAAAGAGTTGCAGGAGCACAAATTACATCTAAGTCTCTCTTTGCATTTCACTGGTCAAATGACTTAATGGGGATCCTTTTTTGATGTTAAATTCTTTTATAGGAAAGTGATGACAATGCCAACTTTAAGCATAACCCAAGTATTCAATACTGAGTTTTGTTTACAGTGCTACATACTGGCACATTATTTCTGAGCAGATGAGAAGAAAATTTAGGCTCACATTACTTTCAGATTTAATGATAACTTATTAATGTAATCCAGGAAAGAAAAAGAGATGAAACTACAGGGATTGCATTTATAGGATACTCCTAAAGCAGTGCCCACTCAGGAAAAATCTAGTCTTCTATATTTTAATTCTAATCATCCAAATTGAAGTTCAGTGAAGAAATAAATCAGACCCTAGAGATGGCTATGAGAATGAAAAAGGTGGAAAAGAGGAGAAAAGCAGGAAAATACTCTTTTCTGTATTTGGAATAGTTCTTACCTATACTTACTCTTTCCTGATGGTAAAAGCAAACAGTTTGAGATTCAGCCCCTGAGTATCTCTTCACTTCATGACAGTTCCGTGTTTCAGAACACCCCCAAGGTATCCTGGGATTACCTGAAATATAAGTCTCAGGGAACAAGGTGCGTTTCATCCTTTCTGTGGTCAGATTGGCTAGTCTGTGATGAACCTGAATATATTCCAGTTATAGATGTTGCTAAAAAAAAGAACAACAACAAAAAAAAAACAAAAAAAAAACAACAAACTAGGGTCCAGGGGGTGAGTCTTCTACTTCAAAGTTATTTTATAGGAAATGAGGCATCTGTCTGAAGCCAGAGGAAATCAATTGTTATACTTTATTCGGCATATTGTGTTCATTTTGCCTTTCAGGATTTGTGGAAAGATGACTGCCTCCTCTTCCAAATGTGTTAGGGTAGATAGATAACATTTCCATTCATTCATTCATTCACTCATTGCGTATCTTGAGAGTATGTGAAGTTTATTTCAAGATCAAGATACCTTGTGGCTAGAAAGGAACAATTCTTATTTCATTTCAAAAATTCTAATATTTTTTGTTGAATAAGAAATACATGGGACATAGGAGACCCCATAGAGTTCTACTGAGGGCAGTTTTTTTTTTTTTTTGACTAGCATGAAAATGTACAGTTCTAACTTCTGAAGCTCTTCTCCTGGTCATCATAAATAGGCATTACATTAGCATCCTAGCATAACACCCCTCCATGTTCATGGAATTATAGTAAAGAAGGGGCACAGGCATTACTTCCTTTACCCCACCAGCTTCACTTTGGTGGAAAATGAATTAATCCTCATTAACCTGGTACAGAGCTAACTCCATACATACATACAAAAGTGTGTAGTTGCAATGGGTTCTGGTTCTTTTTTTTTTTTTTTTAATGTTTTGCTATCACCATTTTAAAACAATAATCTATGACCCAGAGGCCCTGCATTTTCATTTTGTAATGGGTCACACAAATTATTTTGCTGGTCCTGCCTACATAGCGCTTATCTTCTTGGCTACGTCAATCTGCCCTCAGCCTCCAATCCCACTTTGTGGACATGTCCACTCTCTTGTCAAATCAAAGAGGCAAATAAGAAACTGTTGCTGTTGTTAAGTGAATGCTCCTTAAATTAACCGCAAAAGTACTCTTTCTTATGGCAAATTTATGACACTGATTTTTAATAAAGCTCTGCAAAGTATCCAAGTAGATTCCCAATCATGCAATTCCTACTTTGTGTTCTAGGCAAATTAAAAGCAAGTAGTGTTGGTTTTATGCTTTTAAATGGTTTTGAAAGACAATTGAGGACACTACTTGACATATGTTTCCTTAAAGTAAAATTCGAGAAAAGTTTGAATTGAAATGCGTTTTCCCACTTTTGTCTTGGATAGTAAGCAGCCCTGTGTCTAAAGCTGAGAATTCCAATGCGTAAGTGGAGGCATTAGCATTGGAAGCACACTCTGTTGTTATTAAGTAAAATATTTCTCCTAAACTGTATAGAATTAAAAATGCTGGCATTTAAAAGCTTTGCCATCAGCACCTACGGTGCTATGAAATGACTGGGAATATGGTTTCTGCTTTTTTAGTACCACCTGATATGTTCAGTTCTACAGCTACACCAGGGGTCTCCTTTGTGCTTCCCAAGTAAATGCATTCTCTATTTCTCTTAAGACCTTCGAGAAGCACTGAGTGTTTGCTCACTGGCTTTTAAAACTGGACCCCAAACTTTTCTCTTTACATATATTGAAAAAAAAAAAATTCAAAGGGCTATGTTTCTTTGTTCTCATCCAAGCCCACAATTAGCCAAAGTTCCATTCTGTGTAGCTGGAAGGAGGAGGAAAGGGGTGGCTCAACAGGCATTTTACTGCCTGTGAGAAAGTGCTCGGCGGGTTTCTTTGTCCTTTCTGTCAGGGCCGACTGCTTCCCTAATTGTAGTGCTGTAGGGAAGCACGTGCCTCTATGAGCATTATCTGATTCCTACAGGACGTACAGGAGTGCTTTGCATGCTGACCCTTAACTTGAACACAAATAATATCTTTGCAATCCCATTCCTAGGCCCCTGCTGCTGGCCTGCATGCCTCCAGACTTGAGTTCAGCTGGGGTTGGGAGTGTGGCACTGGGGCAAGGGGTGGGGGCTCCTATGTTGTTCGCTTCTCCCCTAGTTGTATCACCTGCAGTTTTGGCCTCACCTGTTAGAAGAGTACAAATTGAAGCTGGACCAGAGGACAGGAGTAGGAGCTGCAGAAGTCAGAGGAGAGAGAAGGCAAGACAAACAGCTGCTCTTGTCAGCAGGGGGAGAAGTGTAAAGAGATTAATAGTTATTTGAAGAGCAAATGGGGACGTGGCATTCGGGCAGTGGAATGCGAATGTATAAATGTCCTGGGATGGGCATGCGGCCTGTAACATTTAGCCAGATGCTCTCTGGACTGAATGGAATGGCCGAGTTCGTCCTTTCGCCTCCCTGTGGGAAATACCTAAAGTTTAGTCGAATAATTCAATGTCGTTAAGATTTTTGTCCACCTTCTATTTCTTTGTGAGCTTGCTTGTTCTCCATCACTTGACTTGGTCGGGACTCTGCAAGTGCTACCTCAACCGAAGCACCTGACTCCTCATTTCCTTTATAAAATCTGTATCAACAAGACTGCTTTTTCTCTTCTTGCTTTTGCTTTGTTCCCCCTTCCTGGGCTTGAAGAGACAATGAGATTGACGTGGGTCAGAAGTGTTTACACGGGGAAAACTGGACCATACAGTGGGTGCCACTTCTGGAAACTGTCCCATTTGCGTCCACTTTAGGAATGCTTCGAATTATCTCATCGGGCTGACAGGTGTGCTGGTGTTGGGCAGGGCCCTGGACTCCATCAGAGTCAGAAGATTTGGTTTCAGAATTCCCACTCTTTGCTTATTAGCTGGTACTTGAGTAAATCACTCCTGCTCTCTGATAGTAATACATTTGTGTGTGTGTGTGTGTGTGTGTGTGTGTGTGGATTAAATGACAAGTTAACTCATTCTTTCCATACACATCGTATCTAGTGCCTACTCTGTGCTTGTTGGCACAAAAGACATAAGAGCATCTGGCAGAGGAGCTACATGAGCTAATATACTTCTGAATTGTATCAAATATAGAATGTTAATCATAACGAGATGGGATTCCTCTTCCACATGTTCTATGCTGGCAAAGAATAAACTGCTACAAAGAAAATGAAAGAATGGATAAAAAATTAGGCTGTGTTTGGATGACATACTAGCATGCTACATTTAAAGATATCTAGATGGCTTTCCCTAACCTTGCTACCTGTGTGCTTCTCCAGTCTCGAAGAAGTGGGTCCTTGTGGGGTGGGGGTGGAAGCATTCTTGTTACCCTGGGGCAGAATTTAGAGTGTAAGACTACAAGGACATTTGGAGGACATCTGATTTTGCTTCATATACAACTATTTGATGCTTCAAATCCCCTTTAGAACATACCATCCAGTGGTCTTTCTCATTCTGAATACTATGGCAGGAGGTGGAAAATACAAAGAAATAGGAGGTGGTATTTATTTATTTTAAATACCTTTTTTAAAAGATTTTATTTATTCATGAGAGACACACAGAGAGAGGCAGAGACACAGGCAGAGGGAGAAGCAGACTCCCTGCGGGGAGCCGGGTGTGGGACTCCATCCCAGGACCCTGGGATCACGATTTGAGCCAAAGGCAGATGCCCAACCGCTCAGCCACCCAGGTGCCCCTTAAAGACCTTCTATAGAGCTACTGAGCCCTGAACATTGTTGCCCAGTTTACTAATAAATGCATATTTTACTTTATCTTTAAATTTAAGTATAGTGGACATTCAATGTTACATCAGTTTCATGAGTAGTGATCCCAAGGCTCTGCCCTATGCTTTGCTCCCGTGCATGTGGCCACTGTCTGATACCATGCAACGCTTCCACAGCATCACTGTGTGCGTTCTCCTCTCAGTCGCTCCTCAGGGGACCACAGTCTCCAAAGGCCGCACAAAACCCGTGTGACCTGTGCCAGGTCCTGACGAAACACACACAGGCCTCAGACGTCCCTTGGTCCTCCTATGACGAAGCGGTCGTTTGGCTTGGGCTGTGAGGTCTCAGAGGCCCACGGTGCATTTCTGTAGAATGCACGCACCAAGCGACGCCTTTTTCGGAGCAATGGCCTGCCGCGTGCAAGAGCTAACACTGGGCTTTCTGGGCGTCCCGCAGCCACAGTACACGAACCTGGGGCTCCTGAACAGCATGGACCAGCAGATTCAGAACGGCTCCTCGTCCACCAGCCCCTACAACACAGACCACGCGCAGAACAGCGTCACGGCACCGTCGCCCTACGCGCAGCCCAGCTCCACCTTCGACGCGCTGTCCCCGTCCCCCGCCATCCCCTCCAACACCGACTACCCGGGCCCGCACAGCTTCGACGTGTCCTTCCAGCAGTCCAGCACCGCCAAGTCGGCCACCTGGACGGTAAGCGCCCCCCCCCCCAGCCCACCCCCGAGGGCTAGGGCCGGCTTGGCCGCCCTGCGCAGGGACCACCTGCCACAGCTTAGAGACCCGCGCCGCGGCCGCCAGCGACCTTTCGTGGCTGGGTCTTTAACACCGAGCAGAGCGAGGAGAAGTGCCCCTGGGTGGTTAGAGCCCCGATGCGGGAGCCGAAGCCCAGGTTCTGGCGGGTTCCTAACAATGTCAGCAGATCTGTGCCTGCCTGCTTCACCCCGGGGGGTGGGGGGGTGGGGTTGGGGTGGGAGGAGGTCCGTCCTGCATGAGGGTGGGGGGATGAGGTAGGGGTGGGAGGGGGTCCGTCCTGCAAAAGTTTTTGGGAGACTCTAAAGCATTGTGCCAACAAAAAGTATCATGAGCATGGGATGCGTAATTGCATGTCCAAGAATGCAGGATAGTGATCAGTCTCATTACGCGGAAGAAGTAAAAGTCCTTTTTTTTTTTTTTTTTAAGATTTTATTTATTTATTCATGAAGATTTTATTTATTTATTCATGAGAGACACACACACAGAGAGAGAGAGAGAGAGAGAGAAAGAGAGGCAGAGACACAGGCAGTGGAAGAAGCAGGCCCGGTGCAGGGAACCCGACGTGGGACTCCATCCGGGCCTCCAGGATCACGCCCTGGGCCTAAGGCAGGTGCTAAACCACTGAGCCACCCAGGCTGCCCATAAACGTCCTGTTAATATGCGATTAAAAAAATGAAATCACCAAAACGGAGTAATAAGAAATTAAAATCTCACTTATTACCAAAGGGCTAAGTTTGCTTATACATGTAGACTCTGTAGCACGAGTCATGACTTAACTGATACTTAGGAATTTAATACATTTAGAATTTTTTTTTCCTCAAAGAAGCCTCCAAAACTGTACATCAGAGTCATCAATTAGTCCAAAGAGACTCCGATTAAATAGTTGAAAAAAAAAAGGACTTTACGTATATAATGTTTCCAAGAAAACATAGAGATATATTCAAAAATTAGAAAGGTGTAAGAATGTTTATTCTCTTTCAGAGTTTGTTTTGTAATGTATTATAAATAAAATTCATATATAAGGGAGGAGACTTACAAGACCGGTTTTAATTACTTGATCAAAGAATGCCCAACACCAAAGTGGCATGCATGTTTTTCAAGCAACTTAAAATTTGCATGGATTATAAGTGCTTCCCAATATTATCACCTTATTGAGAAGTAGCTTTACAGTTGTTTTAACAGTTTTTTTCCCCCATCTTTGGCAAATAGGTTTCTTTGGAAAGTATTTTACTTTTTTATGTTACAGCGTCTAGCTCGCTATAGCATTAATCCAACTGTATATCCTTTATAAAACAATCTACATTTGTGACACTATGTCCCATGTAGTTTCACATGTGTTCCCTCATTTTGTCTTCACTTCTTAGTGAACTAGGTAGGACACAATTTATGATTCCCATTTTCCTAGCAAGAGAAGCTTAAGAATGTGGAGGTTAAGTGACACCCCTCAAGGGACAGAGGCTTTTGTGTAGCTGGACCTATTTCTGATTGTCCCCTCCCCAACTAGATTGTGTTCTTTTTCTCCCATTCCACATCACGATGTTCAAAATGGTCTAAAATTTTATTTTTGTGCTTTTCTTTCATGGTTTGAGAAGCGGTTCTGTCACGGCTCATATTTCAAACATAAAGTCTAAGTATGAGCCTAAAATCTGATCTTCCTCCCATGTGTTATTTATCAATTGTGTCACAGTCTTGAGTGTCTTTTATATTAATAATCCTGGAGAATGGATCCTAAAGGTGAGTAAACTTAGAGTCCATTGGCCTTAAATAAATATTGGTTGATCCATCTAAGTAATATCTTGCTGAAAACCTGCTGGAATAGCCATTTTATAAATGGAGCATGATGTGCGTTAGAATAGAGGTCGCTGCTTGGGTGTTCACAATCCCTGATCTTCCTGGCTAACAGGTTCTTGTTTGCATACTCAGGCCAACCTCCACTATGTTAGGAATAAGCACGTCGGAAGGGCTAATGGGCCTACTGAGGCCACTAATGATTGAGCATTTCCCTTCTAAAATGCTTTAAGAACCATGGTTGTGGAACTTGCTACAAGTGGAACATTAAATCCCATCTCCCCTCACCTCCCTCATCACCTCCTCATACAGAAATCTTAAGGTTTTTCTCAGATTGAACATCATTCTGAACCATCAAAGAAAGCCCCATTCTCAGAGAAGTAAATTGTGTCACAGAAAAAAAAAAAAAAAAAAAAAAAGGCTGGGGAGACATACCTAAGTGGTAGGTTAAAAAAGAAAAAAAATATCTTACGGAGCATACTGGTAAAATTTCCTTATGAGGGACAGCAGTGAGATCAGTACCCTGCGTGAAGGGGTAGGCACTGCTGCAATGGGGAGGGCCCCTGTTTGGGGGCCAGAAAACCTGGATTCTAGACATGATCATCTTTGTGACTTTAGCCAAGTCACTTCGTCTTTCTCGAGATCAGTCGGTACCTTTGTGAGGATAGGGAAGAGTCCGGTGAAACCTACTTTCTTTTATTTTATGGTGGAGTCCTATTAAATCATCATCATAGGACATTTGTAGAAGGACTTAAGTTCTTATTATGTATTTTGCCTGCCATGAATGAACAGCCTTGATTAAGCTGTGTTGCCTTTCTTGGCTTTCCTCCAGTCCACCCTACAAATTTCATGAGACAAGGTGATTGAGTTAGTTGTCCATTCTCTCCTACTAGAGTATCACATGGTGTTTAGAGTTTTAGTTTTAGTAAGTACGTTAGAAAACCATCAGTTTTCTTTTAGGCCCAAGTGCATTTCTCCTAAATTTAGGGCATCTGAGTAGCTGTTGAAATCACCTAAAAAAACCCCTAAGATCTTAGCCAAGGACACCAGAATCTTGTACACAACAGCATCTAACTCTCTGAACCAAATTATATATCTTCCCACATAGGCACAGAACCTCACTGTTTTTAAAAGTACACTCTCACCTGTTTATTTTGTTGGGCCTCACGACTATGGCTGTTAGCCCCACTTTTCTAAATGAGGAAAGTTAGAGAAGTAAAGGTGACAAGTCTGATCACCAGTCAAGGTGGGTGAGGAACCCAGGGCCCCTCACTCTCAGCTCAAGTCTCTCTGCCATCCTGTCTAGACGGCCTTTCCTCCTGATTGATAGAAGGAGACGTACAGGGACATCCAGGCCCTGTGTGGTATGGTGCTGAAGCCCAGCTGATGGAGAACTTTTTAAATATCAGATCATATAACACCTATTTATTTGACATCTGTGCATTTGAAAGCAACTTTCCAAAATAAAATACTATCATTTAAAACTGCCCACAAACAGAAAGCAGCAGAAGCAGCTGTCATTAGGAGGAGCCACACTTACTGCATCGTCTTCTGGTAATTTTTTAATAAAAATCTTTTTAGTACCATTTTATCACTTGTCATCATCCTCTCGTGTTTTCTCTTTTAATTCTCATTTTACTCAGACTTTTTGCCAAAATGTAATTAATATCTTTACAGCATGTATGCTTATTTGCTTTCTCTATTTTTTAAATAACAAATGTGTTTCCAGTTTCTTAAACACGTGATATTTATTTTAAACTTCTTCCACCGAGATAAAATGAAGTGCGGTAACCTTTTTCCATATTCTCTATCTCACAGACATGCACACACATACGTTCAAACCCAAACCCAAACCCACCCGAATTTAGGACTTAGTTTTAGATTCCTTTCTTATTTCTATAATCTGATGGCTGCTATAATCAGAGAGGCCTCCCATGTAACATCACGAGGTGCCGGTCTACTATGGTAGCAAGGAATCATTAGCCAGGAGATAGTTGACAGAATGGTGGTTTAAAGATGGCAAGAAACTTAGGTGCAGATTTTGATTCTGCAAGTTGCTAGCAGCACATGGGAGCTGGCCAAATGGGGATGTTAATACATTTTTATTATGGGGATTGTATGACCAGTGTCATGCTCTCATGGGCACCTGGCTTGTCATAGGGATGGATATAAATGTTCACTGAATCTGAATTTTGATCCCTTCGTTTCATGAGTTTCCTAGTTTTGTGAGAGTTCAGTTGTGCAAGTAATAATTTGAAAGCAAAGCAAAATGTTTCTACTTTTTTTTCATGCTTTTGGGCTATTCACATGCATGCTCTAGCCCCAAGAGACTGTGATACTATCCACTATCTAAATATATGAGTAAGATAATATGGAATGATAACAGGTTGTCCTATAGGCAGACGTCTGCAGGATGGCTGTTCTGTTTTCCTATGCCTGCCCAAGTGTTTTCCTCTTTGCCAGCACAAGGAAGGGCCCTCTCCAGATTTGAATTAAAAAACAGTTGACTTCAGCATGTATTTCTCATTTTCAGTCCACCACTTCATTTATGGGGATGCCTTTTTTTTTTTTTTTTTTTTTTTTTTTAGTCACCATGTTAAATAAAGGATAACAGTGGATTTCACTTATGGAAGAGTCGATATATTGATTTGTGGTGGCGGAGTACTGGAAAGAGCCTACGTACTCATCAGTGGGAACCATTTCAATATTTGGTGACATATCCAAATAATGCATTACTCTGTGGTCATTGAAAAGATTCATACGTACTGACCTGGAATGCTTTTGGACTGGTGGTTGAGTAAAAGATAAGCTTTCTACGGCACCTACTTGAGAATCGAGAGGTCTGGTGAGAACACCACTTTGGGCGGCAGAGTGTTCCCTCTCACTGGACTCTAGTGACCAGGCCTCTTTGTGAATATAAGTCAATCTGTCTTGATTACCAGCCTCACACACATTTGTCAGTTTGCGAACTCTTTTTCTCATAACCCATGACCCACAGTATTATCTGTGTGCAAACACTGAAAAGCCTCAAGTTAGTGTTTTTTGCTGTGCTTTGAGAAAAAGACCTGGCCTTTGGACATACAATCACTTTTTTTGGTATTATGATTTTTCCCTTCATAGATTTCAAGGTCTTGGAGGACAGGCCTCCTGACCCACTGCCCAGCACATTTTCCAGCATACAGTAGGCCCTTAATAAATATTAAGAAACTTTGTTTTCTCTTCATGGCTAAAGGAAGCAATTCTAGTTCCAAGCAGTGTTCCTCAATTCTGACTCTGATTGTTAACCATCCGTAAATTTGATGCTTTTCCCTCCACCCATGATTTATAGACAGCATTCTTCCTTTGCCTCTCCTGCTCATGCCAGCCTCGTGTCCTGCTCAGAGCTTTGAAGAATCTGACTTGAGCAAGTGGAGAGATTAGGGAGGTGGCATTTGAAAGGGGAACAGCCAGTTCCCCGGAGAGTTTCATTGATCCCAGCGTATCAGTCCTGCAAGCTCTCTTGCGTTGGCTTCACAGGCGAGCTGAGATGCATGCCTGTGGCCCACCCTCCCTGTCATCAGGTTACCTGTAATGTAAGACTTCCAGAATAAGGCTGCCAGCTTTGCAGAAATCTAATGCAAGCCAGCCCGTTGCGTGGCCCTCTGGAATCTTGGGACTCTTAAGAATAGCCCATCAAAGGACATGATGTACAGACAAACTTTTTCACGGCGAATATGATTTATCAGCTTCTTTTCACAAAGGAAACACTTTTGTCCTCAAACTTTGAGCTGTAATTGGGGCTTGAGCTGATCTCATAATCGAGTGGCTGTTAGATTTTATTGCTGAGGGACAGGAGAGAAGTCGGCAGACTTGGCTCCTGCTGGTGATACATTTGTTATCCATAATGAGGTTATTTTCACTTCCTGACATAGCTGTCCTGTAAATCTCCTGAGATACATATAGGAGTCCCTTTTTTGTGCCCCTCTCATGATAAAGAAAATAATGATACTGAATGTCATTCAGTGAATGAGCACATTCACCTGTTATCTGAGCTATTTCTTAGTTCCACAGTATTGAGGAAGAATCTCCTAAAGAAAGGACTTGAAGATTCTTGGTGATGGTTCATGTTTAAATCCAACACTTGATTGGATTTATTTACTCATTTTTTTTTTTAGTATTTTATTTATTTATTTATTTATTTATTTATTTATTTATTTATTTATTTATGAGAGACACAGAAAGAGAGGCAGAGACACAAGCAGAGGGAGAAGCAGGCTCCATTCAGGGAGCCCGATGTGGGACTCAATCTTGGGACCCCAGGATCATGCCCTGAGTCAAAGGCAGGTGCTCAACTGTTGAGCTACTCAGGCGTCCCCCTTGATTGGATTTAAAAGTGAATTTCCATTACAAGACATGCTGCAGAGGTATTGTCCCCAGGGCAGAGCAGAATAACTTCATCAGTATATTTGCCCTAATTTGTTTGGATTGACTCTAGGTCAATGTATTTGTGATAAGCCAGTTTCACCTAATGTTTATGACCCTCCCATACTGTCCTGAGTGATTCGTTGAATGCACTTTAGAGTTTTTATTTAAAGATAACTTTTTAAATATTTTATTTATTTATTCATGAGAAACCACAGAGAGAGAGAGAGAGAGAGAGAAAGAGAGAAAGGCAGAGACACAGGCAGAGGGAGAAGCAGGCTCCATGCAGGGAGCCCTAGGTGGGACTCGATCCCAGTTATCCAGGATCAGGCCCTGGGCTGAAGGCGGCACTAAACCGCTGAGCCACCCGGGCTGCCCTAAAGATAAAAATTTTGACACTGATCTCTTATATCTAATATAATGAGAACTGACCACTTATTTTTTTTTATATTTTATTTATTCATGAGAAACACACAGAGAGAGAGAGACAGAGACAGAGACAGAGACGGAGGCAGAAGGAAAAGCAGGCTCCATGCGGGGAGCCCAATGTGGGACTCCATCCTGTGACCGCGGGATCACAACCTGAGCCAAAGGCAGACACTCAACCACTGAGCCACCCAGGCATCCCAAGAACTGACCACTTATTAAAAAGAAATAAATAGCAAATTTAAATAAAGCTGGCATTTCTTTTTTCCCACTACAAAGTTTCCTTTTTTCCTCCTTGTTCTCTCTCCTGATCCTTTTTTTCCTTCCTCCTTCCCTCCCTTTTTCCCCTTCCTCCTCCTTTTATCTCCTTCACTCTGTTATTATTAGTAGTGGTCACTTTTTTTTGTTTTGATTTTAGTTTTATAAGTATTACCAGCCACTCAGTATCTTGTTTTTTTTTCACTGAAGCTTTGAGTTCTTGGAATGGTGGATTAATATTAGGAAGATCATGTTATAAATCAGTCACCATGGGCATTTTCATAAAAATAGGAATTGGATCATCAGGCCCTTTTGGTTTAACAAGGCATTTTGACTAGAAAAGGGCTACCTGAGAGGTGGCAAATCCAAATGTCAGTGGGAATCAAAGATGATAATGGGGATGGCGGCAAGATGAGATCATATACGCTGTCTGCAGGGGTATGTCTTTTGCACCCCAGCCTGTTGTCATGGGGGAAAGTAGACCTGGCATTAAAATAATATTTTTTCAGAAACAGCTAGAAATCTGGATTTGCATGTAATAGCTCTAGATCTTTAAATGACAGTAGTAATATTGCTTTTAAAAAATAAGTTATAGGGGCACGTGGGTGGTTCAGTGGTTGATCATCTGCCTTGGGCTCAGGGCATGATCTCAGGGTCCTGAGATTGAGTCCCACATCGGGCCCCCTGCAGGGAGCCTGCTTCTCCCTCTGCCTGTGTCTCTGCTTCTCTCTCTGTGTCTCTCATGAATAAATGAATAAAATCTTTTTTTTAAAGTTATAAAACTCTATAGACCAAACAAAACAATAGGCATGCTGAAAGAACAGTGACAAGGGAAGATTATGTGAAGTTTAAATACTGTAACTGGAAACTAGAACAAGCATCTAAGGGAAAGATTATCAGTAAATATATTTCATTCAGAAACAATAATTCTCCATCTCTTTAAAAACTTGTATAGATTAATCCCTTTCTTCAATAAATTGAGCTGGCATTTATTTTTTTCCCACTACGAAGTTTTCTTTTTTCTCCTTGTTCTCTTTCCTAATCCTTCTTTTCCTCCATTCTTCCCTCCTTTTTTCCCTTCCTCCTTTTCTCTCCTTCACTCTTTTGCAACACAGTTTCATTGAAGATTTTTTTTCTTGCAATAAATGACTTTCACCTTCTCATTCCTCATAAAAATTTTACTGTATAAAAAATATAATAGTGTGCATTGTTGGATCCATTGTCTAAGGAAAAGATCTCATTTATTTGTTTTTGTTTTTATCATTAGAGAATTTATAGGACTCTATAACTCACATCTCTAAAATTGGCCAAAACTGTAACCAGAAAAGGGCGGTGAGATTTAAAGAGCTTCCAAATCAGTTTTCTCCCCTCACTGATGGCTTATTTTTAATTGGCATGTACAAAGTGTGCTGGAACAAAAATCACCTGAAAATTGAGGTATAAACAGAGAATAGTGTCATAAGAAATTTTAATGACTCAAAAGAAATATAGTGTATCATTAAGCTTGACAAAGATCCCCTAAAATCAGCCCAGAATGATGTGAGCCATTTATGAGGAAATATTGCTATGAGTGCATATCTTTACCTGAGTTCTACACTTCTTCCACTTGCACTCCTGATATTAGCCATTTTCTTAGTACGACCAAGTCTTGCAGTGGTTCCTATCCCCTCTGATGGTGAAGGGCAGATGTATTTTTTTCATGAAAGGGGTTAGCAATCAGCTGTCATGTCATGAGTAAAGCAACTGTGTGTAAAATAAATCCTCATAATTTTATATCAGTAGCAATTACTATGTCTATTAGGTCACCATGACTGGAAGACGACTTGAGATAACATAGCTTTCTCCACAACCACTTCCAATTCTCTGAGATGAAAGGAGAGTTTATTGTAAGGGAAAATCTTAGACTCTTTGAAGCCCTGCAGATGTTCCATAGACGTGGAATGGCTTTTAGAACAAGGGGTCCTGTAATTAGACACATGGAGGTCTAAAGGTAATGATCTTAGCAGCAGCCTCTCCTGTGGTTTTTAATAATGATTATGGCCCCATCATCAGGTTACCCTCAGGTGAAATTTAAAAGAAAATTTGATAGTAGCCAGAGATCTCATTCATTGTAGGGTAAATTAGGGAAGGATTCTCACTTTACAAATAGACTGAAATTCTCATTTTAGTTTGAATCTAATGATGAAGCCTCATGATGTCTTAGTAGAAAAGAAAACAATATAATTTGCCACTTTGCTATTGTATTACTAAGGTCTGAAGACTCGGAATGTGACTTTTGAGTGTGTTATATGTGGAATAGAGAATTTTCAAGTTTGTCAGCCATACAGGTGTTTCTTCGTGGGTTATTAATTCAGTTTTTATTTTTTGCTTTTTATGCTGTTTAACCAGCACCATCTACTAAGTCTTGTGCAAGAGTAATGAAGATGAATACTCCATTTCAAAATATTTTTTTTTTTTTTGGCTGGAGAGGGAATCTTAAGCAGGCTCCCGGCTCAGCCAGTGAGCCTGATGGGGGGCTTGATCTCCCAAGACAATGACCTGACCCAACATCAAGAGTCTGATAATCAACTGAGCCACCAAGGTGCCCCCAAATTACTTTTCTTTCTACTGGTTGGTTCCCATATTGTATTAGACAGGAAGAACACTATCACTAACACTTAAGCTAAGAACACTTAGCTGAAGGGTCCTCATTTGAATCTGAGAAGTCACCTGACAGGCTCATGAAGGGCGTGGCCCATAAAATAGAGCAAGGACTCAGAGGGCAACTTTTGGGTGCTATCAAGCTTTTGAGCTGGGGCAGGTTGTTCTGTTTCTGCCCACCATCTGTTCAATAGGTCTTACAGTATTTACTTGGCAGGATTGTTGTGAGGCCTAATTAAAGTTTATGAAGCTCTTTGGGAGCCTGAGAGCTCAAATTCTAAAAACATGATATGTTATTATCTCATCCTGGATTTTTGCTTTTAGATTTACCTGCTTGAATGCTACATCAACCCACGCTTACAATTTAGTCAGTTTCCCGAGGTTTTCCATTTATAAGCAGAGATGAATAAAACAGTATCAATATATAAATCCCTAGAAATAAAAGTGGGATGAAAATATATGTTATGTGTGTGTATGTGTGTGTTTTTCTAATGTAAAATAATTTCTTTTTAAAGCATGTTTAATTGGATCCTGCAATTGTTAATCAGTTAACTTTTTTTCTTAGTGTATTATTGATAACATTTCAGCAGAACCAATGATAAAGTTTTAAATTGTGATCATTTTTATGAGATCAGTAAAAGAAAAATACTTTTTCTTAAAAATACAAAAATAAATATTTATACTTATTTATTTATAAAGATACACATATGTTACTCTAGTTGAGTAACAAAGGCATTAATTTACAATAATTATGATTTGGGCTTGAAAGATATTTCTTTCTTCTCTCTCTCCTGCTTACTTACTTTTCCTTCTACCCTGTGTGTTAAGATTTTCACATTTGTGAATATAGAGCCCTGATGCTAAAGAATATCCATTGCTTCTACCTTTTCTTTTTTCTTTTCTTTTCTTTCTTTTTTTTTTTTTTTTACTATTTTGTATTTTTGGAAAAGCAAATCTCGTTTTCCCATAGGAACAACATACTTATTATGGATTATATTTCTGACCAAGGACTTGTCATCAAGGAAGTCATAGATATGATTAACTTTATGTCAAAAAACAAAAATCTGCTACTGTGAGCCACTATAATAGTTTAACATAGCAAAATAATTCTCATAATCCTATAAAACTTGCTTCAATATCTTGAATGTCTCAACATTATTAAGTTTACTTATAACTTAGAATTTTAAGTTATTTTTATGAAGTTGACTTATCTAAAACTGATATGCTGTAATAATAAACATTTTAATTAATATTTTGATATGCCAGAATTTTGATGCATTTGATGTGTAATGATCTGAGATGCCTATGTTTCTCTAAATTTTCCCTAGAAAATTAGAATGAATACTTATAAAACATCTTCCTGTTGCTAAGAATTCTTTTTTTTTTTAAAGATTTTATTTATTTATGCATGAGGGACACACACACACAGAGAGAGAGAGAGAGAGAGAGAGAGAGAGGCAGAGACACAGGCAGAGGGAGAAGCAGGCTCCATGCAGGGAGCCCGATGTGGGACTTGATCCTGGGAATCCAGGATCACACCCTGAGCTAAAGGCAGACGCTCAACCACTGAGCCACCCAGGCGTCCCCTGTTGCTAAGAATTCTATTCAAAAAAGAATTCTATAGTGTTGCCCAGGCTTTATTTTAAAAATTTGAATAATTTTTAAGGTATTATTAAAGATTTTGCTT
The DNA here is from genome assembly GCF_003254725.2 of Canis lupus dingo. Lineage (NCBI taxonomy): Eukaryota > Metazoa > Chordata > Mammalia > Carnivora > Canidae > Canis > Canis lupus. Next base: position 21,932,643 of record NC_064276.1, read on the forward strand.
ATAAGGAGAAAAAAGAAAAATCTCGATCCTATTGAATTTGAAATTCTAGTTTTTGTGTATGTCTACTACTCCTGACCGTCACTACTATTTCCAAAGCAGAACAGTCTTGAAAAGATAAAATGTTTCCAAAAGCAAGTATTTACAAGAAAGGCTGTTAGTACTCATGAAGTGAACTCTGTTCCTTTGCTTTAGTAATGGATCTTTGAGGATTCAAGTTGTATATTCGACCCAGGATTTGGTGCTTACCTTGAAATATTATCTATTCGAATTTATCACCTACCCTCACTCTTTTGACCTTCTGTACGAAAACATGGAATTTGTACATAAGGCTTTTGGGAAATGGTGTTGGATAGTTAGATGAAGTAGATTTATCAGTAAGTACATTACAAAGTATTTTCGTAATACAAATTTGGAGTAACTTTTTTTATACTTCCACAGTTAGAATAGATGTGCAGAGAATGTATCCTATTATGATCATTAATAATTTCTTCTTAAACTAACCCACATAGATAACTAACCTCTTTCTCCTTTGCTATACTTATGTAAGTATGAGTCAATGCACACTTGTTTAAAATGGCTTACCTTTATTCCCTTTGAGTTTAGAAAGGTACCTGACAAATAACCATTTTAATCAGCCTCTGAAAAATCTTATCCTCCACCTCTAAGAGTTACCATAGATAACTCATTCTTTAGGCTTATATTGTTCTTTCATAGAATGAAATACACTGAAATACCAGTGAATACACTGGTAATGGACCATATTGACGTTTATCTTCGAAGACTATAGCTTACATTTTTATATTTAGGTGTAACAAAAGCATTTTTTTTTGCAGGTATGTTTATTTTATGCCTGAAGGTCATCACGTAATTTAATAAACAGTAACTCATCTATGCATTTTTTTGGTATAAAAGCTAGAATGGGAACTATTCTAGTGAGGGGGAACTGAGAACTGAGGGGTCTAGAGAAAAGAAGATGTCTCAGCTGCAGGACCTAAAGGAAATATAGACTCCTTCCAGGCTAGTTTCCTACTCAAGAAGCATTAAAAGGATAGCTATTTGTTTAAGTTCCCATAATGTATTCATATCTCAGCAGTGATTTCTTGCCTAGTGCCCCATGGTTTCAGCTATAATGCTTCTCTTTGCACAAATGTTGGAGGTGTAGGTAGAAGAATTGTCCTGAGAAGAGTCCCTTTGTTAAGTTTTTATAGAATCTTCTTTCAGCCTCTACCCAAGTATAATCATCATCTTGGATACTTGGGGATTAGGAACAGGGAGGGGGAAGGCCAATCAAAAGGAAGAGCAGAGAGTGAAGGAGAACATGGTTTTTTGAAAACATCAAGTGGATTCTTCTGGGAAAGTATCATGTGCACTCTTGGTTAGCTGGGTGTTACCTAAGATGTCTTAATAGAATATTTTCATAATATGGACTTTTTATTATTATTTTTTTAATATGGACTTAAAAAAAGATTTTATTTATTTATTTATTTATTTATTCATTCATTCATTCATTCATTCATTCATTCATGAGAGACACAGAGAGAGAGGCAGAGACACAAGCAGAGGGAGAAGCAGGTTCCCTGTAGGGAGCCTGATTCAGGACTCTATCCCAGGACCCCAGGATCACTGCCCCAGTGAGCTGAAGGCAGACACTCAACCACTGAGCCACTGAGGCGTCCCTATAATATGGACTTCTAAAATGAGAAGAAGAGTCAAGCCAGTTGAAACTGAATGCTAAATTCCATCTCAAATCTTGACTTCCTTGATTAATGCATTCTGTAATCTACTAGATATTTTTGCTTCCAAGAGTGAGAACATGTATCTCTTATTTCCTTCAGTTTTCTTCTTAGGAGGGTTGACTAAGTTATTTCAGGAAAGGAGAAGAAAGGGGACTTCTTATTTTCTTTTACCTAGCTGGTCTTATTCTTTTTTGAGGAATCTGCATTTTATACCCAAAACTAGGTGATCTTAGTCAATACAGTATGTCATTCTATATACTTTTCTTTTAAATGCTTTGAAATTTCCAGGAAAGAGGGTCTCCATAATTGTCTGCTGGTATTGTAGTGAAATAAAGACAAGTAATACAATTTCCAGGTCTGTTTTCTGTGTGAAGTACTGATGGTTTGACTTTGGTAGGTGTGAGGCTTAGCTCTTCAGTTAGTGCCACAATGTAATTGAAGCAGTATTTTAAGATAGATGCATTTTTAAAATGTTTTATGTTCTTTTTACCCATTAGCAATATTCTCTTATTATAATTACTTGTAAATCTAAGCTTTCCTTCCCGCTGTCTCAGAATACAACCTAGCTTTACAGAATTTCATAGAGTCTGCCTTTGAGGGTCATGTTGAGTATCTTACAAGGAAATGACCAGAGCTGCTTGGACATCTTTTGTCATTGATCTCAGTAGAGGGTCAGTTGTGCTCAGAATGTGGAGATTGTCAGGACAAAAAAAATTAAAAGTGTAAGGGGATAAAAAAAAAGTGTAAGGGGATTAGAATGGATATATTTTGCCTGGGTACTGCCCACACTGTTGTATGAGCAGTGTGAGAGGTTACATCCTTCTAAACTTGCTTACAAGCATTCCCAAACTAGCAGATTTTCTTTTTAAAAATGACTTGACAATTTGTTTTGAAGTTGTCACTTGGGCATATGGTTGTGGGGCACAGATTAGCTCCTAATTTATTGCTCTCTAAATGTGTTTGACATCGGAATTTAGACTTTGGAAGCAAAAAAAAAAAAAAAAAAAAAGGAATACTTTGAAACATTTAAGCTATTAGAATAGGAGATTTATCTCTTTTCCATCAATTCCTGGTTTAAGATGGAAATGTTTTCTCGACTGCTAACTTTCAGTGAAATGTGATATTGGTACTTACAGTGTATCATTTTTAGTTATCTTACAGGGCTGACGGTTACATATACTGTGACCATCCTAATAGGTATCCAGCACATCTTTGCCTTTTCCTGAAAACAGGGACCATGGCTCTTTTCCTAAGATGAGGACAAGTAAAAGTGCCTAAGGAGGCAGGGTGATGAGTGGAAAGAATTCAGTCTTTGTGGATAGAATAGACCGGGGGTTGAATTCCTCCTCTCTCTATCTATGTGGCCTTGGGCAAAATACTCCCTAGGGCAGCTTCTTCATCCCTAAAATGGGAATAATACATCTTTAGGTAACACTTTATTGATAGGATTAAATATAATGGCTGTAAAGTGCCTAACACTGTACCTGGTCAATGGTGATTTTTAATTGGATGGGTCATAGATTTAGGATTAGAATTTAAACTAAAGCCACCACACTCATGGATTCCTTGGGAACTGTAGTAGGGAATCCTCTTTATGGGGTAACTCTAGTTTCTGGTGCCACCACTTTATGGTGGAGGTGAATACATTAGAAGAGTATTTTAAAACTTTTATCATGATTAGGAGCAGAGGAAAATGAATCTCTACCTTGGCATCCTGAGGGTATAATCTGAGTTGGTCCTGATCCTTAGAAGATATACACTTTCTAGGCTTTTGTTTTGTTCCTGTAAAACATTTCTTTTTTTTTTTTCATTTTAATATCTTTAAATGTTAACTCCTGAAAGTTAAATAGCATTTATCTTGTGGCTTTGAGCTACATACTGCCATGTATATTTCTGATGTATAAGTACCTTAAACAATTGTTGAAGAAGAACAATTTTTGAGGTAAATTAATGTACTCTGGAAGACAGCACTGAGAAGTAATTATTTTTACAGCCTCAACCCTAACATGGCTAGGACCCATGCTATGAAAAGATAATATTGTTATTCCTTTATTGTCAGCTTTTCTGAAACTAGCCACATTCTAGACTCGTTTGGATGGCCTGAGAAGGCCCAGTCTCCACAAAAGAGAGGAAGTCACAGGGCAGCAGATTTAGCTCAATGTGAAGAACGGACTGGGTTCTACAGGGACGGAATGCACTGCCTCCAGTGGTCGTGAGCTCAGCCACCACGGTGTGTGAAAGCAGGTGGGACCCTTGACTCAAATTTTAGATGAGAGAATGAATCCAGTAGCCTCTGGAAGTTCCTTTGAATTAAAAAATCTGTGCATCCAGACGGGAAGTCCTTTGTGGCTGGAAAGAAAGAGAAGGCCAGCAATGGATGACCTGCTCCGTGCCAAGCAGTTGGTGAAATGGGGAAGAGAGCAGACTTTCCAGACAGGCCATGGGGTAGGAACACGAGGGCAAGCAAGCCTGCTTCTGCCCTCCCAGGACAGCAATCCCACTCTCTGCCTGAAGCTGTGGTGGTGTATGGGAGACTGCACAAGTTAAAACTCAGAAGGTAGGATGAGGCCAGCCTATGCAGATCAAGGCACTTGGACTGTGTCCCACGCGCAGTGTGCTGACATGGAAGACTTCTCGAGCACAGGGATTATCGTGCTCAGATCCGTACACAAAGCCCACTAATCCAGCAGTGTGTGGAGGACGGGTGAAGAGAGATGGGAATAAAGGAAGCAGCTTGGAAAATGCTAGATTGTGCAGGCACTCAGTGGTGGGCCTGAGTGCTCCCCCGTGATATGGGGCATGTGAGGTGGGAAGGGCAGACGTGAGGGAGCACCGGAGTCAGCTGTGGAAGTCCCTGCTCCCGGGGGCCGCGCAGGGAGGACGGAGGAGGAACAGAGAGCCGAGGAAGGCGCTGAAATGAGGAGCTCTCTCACTGGAGGGTATCTGTTAGTAAGGGGCTGGCAGCCATTTTTCGGCTGGAGCTTTTGCAGATCACGTAGCCTCCCTGCTGCCTCCATTTCCTCATCTTTCAAAGAAGGATCATGACACCGACCCCCAGGCTTGCTGTGAGGGTCAAGTGAGATGACAAGGTGCAAACCCTCGAGTTTGTAAACCCTGAAGTCCCTCCCCGTGCAAACCATGGCTGCTGTCCTGGGGTAGAAGCAGCAGGTAGGCCTGGTAGCTTCCTGTCTTGCAAAATTAACGTTCACGTCCTTTTACTGAAGTTCAAGCTGAAGGTGCTGCTTGAATGAGATGATTATTATCCAGCCTATTTCAAAACTTCCTGCCGTGTTCTCTCTCACCCCTGGTAACAAAAGCCAGAGGCCTACTAGCCTCCAGACACTTGACCCTCCTGCTTTTCCTCTCTCCCTGAGGAGAAAGCCAAGTAGCCTTTAGAATAGAATTCACACTCCTCTCCGGGCCGATGGAGACGGCTGGCTGTGGGAGATAAGGACCTTTTCGTAACTGGGGTGTGCTGGTTGCTTATGTCGCGTTTTCTCATTAGGATGACTGCTGTCACACAGGTCGCATTGCCCCTTCTCGCGGTGCTTGAGCACAGACACATTAACATGTGTGCCTAGGTCAGAAGCCATCCCTTCCAGGGACTGATTTCCCCTTGAAGCACTGGTGAGGGGAGAGGCCCTTGTCAGAATTCTCATGACTGAATCATTGCCATGAGCTAATGTCTCCAGCTTTATGAGTCACTGCTGGCCCAGGCATCAGTTTTGTAGGTCAGAGAAATGAAGACGCAAGTGAGACTCCCCTGTTGTCCTTAGCACGCATGGGGGAAGGCAGGCAATTGTCAGGTTGGAGGCCTTTTGGAAATCAGATGTTTGGTCTTCTCCGTAAGGACATAAATTAGTGGAAGCGTTTAAGAGTTAATAATAATATTTCAAAAATCCTCTAATTTTTGTGTGTGTTTTGTTTTGCTTTAGGCAAAGTAGGTGAAATGATGTGTTTGGGAGATGAATGTTCTTGTAATAGGCAAGATATAGCTTGCAGGAGAACATCTGTAACCAACCCATTCTGCATGAGACAGGGCCAAGGCTTGTTTGTGTTTTAGTGCCTGTTCGAACATGTCTAATTTTAAAAAGATTTATAAAGTTTTAGAGGATTCTCCTTAAAATATCATTTCTTCACATAGCAGGTATATGCATTAATAGCCTACTGGCTAAAATATATACCCTCATGGAGTGTACGCAGTGCCAACATTGAGCCATATGGTATAAAAATAGCTGCTGATCTGAAGTGGATGTAGAAAATATTAGGAATATCAGGAACGGTTCATGAATCTACCTGTTAATTTAGCAATAGGCACAAAGAAATTATGCTTTCCAGATTTTTTATGTTTCTGATACAGATTTTATAGAAAACATGAGAGAAATACTTGGATATTTGCTCCCAAATATTCAGGGTTATTGCTCAAATATTGATCAAAAAGACGGTAACAGAAGGGGGTACAGAAGTTAGTAAGGGGGAATAAGCTTAAGTGCCGTCAATATCAGTTAAACAACAGGATTTTTAATTGTCTTTGCCTGTCTCTGTGCTTTGTTTTTATTGTGTGTGTGTGTGTGTGTGTATATATATATATATATATATGCAGACACATCATATACATATGATGTACATAATCATATATATACATCTATATATAATTTATGTACATATTCTTATATATGTGTATAATATATGTAGTATATATATACGTATACACATGCATATTATATATACATTATATATGTACATATGCATTCTGTATTGTATATGCATATATATGTGTATACACACACACACACACACACACACACACACACACACATATAGGTAATACCCTGTGGTGGGGAGAGAAACTGGGAAACCTACTTGCTTTTTTGTTTTTCTGTTTTTTTGTTTTAAGATTTTATTTATTTATTCATGAGGGATACACACACACAGAGAGAGAGAGAGAGAGAGGCAGAGACACAGGCAGAGGGAGAGGCAGGCTCCATGCAGGGAGCCTGACGTGGAACTCGATCCCGGGTCTCCAGGATCACACCCCGGGTTGAAGGCAGCACTAAACCACTGAGCCACCCAGGCTGCCCTGTTTTTTGTTTTTTAATAGACATTATTACATACCTTCTTAAGTCTTTGTGCTTTAAAAAGTAATAACATTTTATGGCAGTGATCTGCTTCTTGACAAACCTTTTGAGAAGAAGGTTGGGTGTCTGTGCAGTAATTTATAACAAATACTCAGGGTTTACAAGAAAGACGGTTCTTCCCCCACGACTCCTGCAGCCCATCCTATTTTCCCTCACCTTCCTCCTTCTGGTTCCTTTTTTGTTCTGTCAAGGAAATAGGCTGCATGGATAAAAGGGCAGAGAAAGCAAGGAAAGGATAGGGAGTTGTAAGAAAAATAGTCAGGAAACTTCCCAAGCTTCACATGTAGTAGTTTGTTTCAGCAAAATGAATCTTTTCAGATTCTAAAAGGGAAATTGGTATCATGAAAGTTTCCCGACCCACAAAACTGAACTTTTTCATACTTTCTGAGGCATCAGTAAGCATTTCATGCATGAAGGACAGGTGTTGCCCTCTGTATTAGAAAATTCAGAAGCGTTTTGTCACTTAAATTTTGATTATATTTGATCAGTTTCTTGGAAAAGGCATTAGTTTGCATGTGGAAGCTTTTGTTAATAGATATTTTAAAGATTTTTTTGGACACCAAAATGTTAACAATGGATCTCTCTAAGAAACAAAACTATACATGTTGTTCGTTTTAACTATTTTTCCATTTTCAATTTTTAACTTTTTTGGTATATCAAGACACAATTTTTAAATTTTTTTTTCTTTTATTTATTATTTATGATAGTCACAGAGAGAGAGAGAGAGAGGCAGAGACACAGGCAGAGGGAGAAGCAGGCTCCAAGCACCGGGAGCCCGATGTGGGATTCGATCCCGGGTCTCCAGGATCGCGCCCTGGGCCAAAGGCAGGCGCCAAACCGCTGCGCCACCCAGGGATCCCAAGACACAATTTTTTTAGGGGAATTATTCTTTTAAAAGATTTTACTTATTTATTTGAGAGAGAGAGAAAGAGAGAGAGAGAGAGCATGAGCCGGGGGCAGAGGCAAAGGGAGAGGGAGAAGCAAGGAGCTGGATGCGGGGCTGAGCAAGGAGCTGGATGCGGGGCTCATCCCAGGACCTTGGAATCCTGACCTGAACCAAAGGCAGACACTTAACTGACTGAATCACCTAGGTACCCCTTTTTGAGGGGAAATATTAATAAAATGCAGTATCAAGGAACTATATAGAGATAAGGATCTGAGTGAAATATCCCAATAAAAAGATAGAATATTTTATTTATTTTACCAGTAAGTTTTAAGAAATTTCAGCTATGTGGAGATCTCAGTAATTATGTGAAAAACAGCATTTTTTTCTTGCAATATTCCAAATTTTATCTTTGCAGAAACTTTAGAATAATTACCCACCCAAAGTGGGATGACCAAGCATACACTTATCATTGTTGTCATAGTATTTCCCATCTGATGCTTCATGTGTTTTATATGCTGTGTCTATGCACTCATATCTCCAAGTACCTTTGTTGAAGCTAAGTCGGAGGCCCCAAATCAGTAGGGTCCTGATTGTTGTTGCAGTTTGCTAAACAACACCTTAGTGTCAAAACTCATTTCTTAACATCACAAGGTACAATTTGAAGAAAAACGTGCATAATCCATAGTTTACAAGTTGGGGTGATGAAACTAGTTACCAGAGCCCTATGGGACTCAATTTCCTCCTCTTTCAGATGTAAATGACCTTGCTTGCAGGATATTCAGAGTACAGTATGTGATGCCCATAGTCCAGTGCCTGCCACCGAGCAGGCCCTTGATCAATCAGCCTTGTGATTATTAGACCTAGTTGCTGTGGGGTAATCATATTAATAGACAGGTAAGCTTGCCTTCTTCAAAGAGCTCACAGTCTATCAGGCAAACTGATAAAGCTAGCTGTAATTCAGTGTGACAGGTGCTATAATCTGTCTGGAATGTCCCCCTACCCACCACCCTCCTCGTCAGCCAGACAGACTCCTACTCATCCTCTAAAACTCACTGAAAGCTGTAATTGTAGATGAAGCTTTTCCTTGGCATATCCCTCCCCCTGACATGCGTGTGCACACGTGCACATACACACACTCAGGAGTTCCTTCTCTATGTTCACTACGCTTGGTATACGTAATCGGAATCCCAGTGTATGGCATGTATGTCTCACGATTACCATGTGAACTCACAGGCTATAGCTTTTTCATCTTTATATCTGAGTGCTGGAACATATAATGGGTCTCAACAGATATTCGTTGGAGAATATTCCTTGTCTGAACAAGGTGTGATACAGCACAGAAAGCAGACCAATTTGCCCAGCCTCCCAGAGGAGTTAACATTTAAAGCTGGCTCTCCAGAGACGAGCAAGGTCTTGCAGCGTGGGAGAAGGAGAAAGGACATTCCAGATAGAGGATCCAGGTGAGTAACAGCATGGACATGGAAACATGCTGTGTTAAGTGTCAGAGGAGGAAATAGGTATACCTGGACCAGGCAATTTGGAGAGAACCAGAAAGGAGCAGGAAATGGGGCTGGGGAGAAGTTCACAGAGCCAGCCTGAGAGCGGCTCTGAATCATCTCTTGGAGTTTGCCTTCAGTCTTGCAAGCACTGAGGAGGCATGGAAGGACCGTGAATGGGGCAGCAGCGGTGTGGAGGCAGGAAGACTGAAGGCAGAGACGATGATTGGGTGGCTGTTGTAATAATCAGATCAGAGATAAGTGCTTGGGAAATGCAGGTCAGTGTGGGGTTTGGAGCGGATTCGGAGTATACGGTGCAGAGACAGAACTCACTCTCCCTGGTTGGGGTTGTTTTGACTACTAACATAGCATTTTCTGCAGAGTTGATTTAGAGCTGCTTTTAATCACGACTACGGTAACAAAGGCGTCGATGATATATTCCTGAAACATTAGGGGAGGTTTGGGTGCAAGGCTTTACTTTTTTTTCTCTTGAATTAGTCTTTGCTATTTATCCTATTGTTTTTTTGTGTGTGAGAAAGTACCCACATGTCTGTAGTGGCCAGATTTAAAAAAACAAAACAAAACAAAACACTTCCTGTTCTCTCTGCTTCTGCCTTTCATTGGAAATGTCTGGGAGGAAGTTTTATTGATTGAGGAAGGAAGAGCTCTTGCCAGGGAGCTGGTGATTGCCTTGATGGTTTTGACCAGGCCATTCTGCTGCTTTGGGCCATGATTTTCTTATCTATGAAACAAACATTTTGAACTAAATATTTAAGCGTTATTCCTGTTTCTTATCCTAGATGTGAGAATTAACACTTCGGGCCTTTTACTGAGCAAAATAATATATTTAACAGTAGCTCAAAGAAAACAGAGGCATCTTTTACTACAGTTTGGGGCGTAATGAAAAAAATCAATGCTATTTTATAGTCAACCATTAGAAAAATGTATTTGTGCTTTAACCCATGGTTGGCCCTCAACATTCAGTGAATTGAGTTATAAAGTCTCTTCATTCCCCTTGCTGACCATTAGGGTTCATGAATTTATTACAAGGGATATTTATTGTTAACAGACTACTTTTATTTTTACTGATACACAATAAAGGATTCAAAATTCTTTACAGGTACCATATTTCTAGGCCTTGCTGTAGGAATTGGACCAAAAGAGGATATTTTGTAAATCACCTGCCTAGAAACCCAAGCATCTGAAAAGAGGGATCAGGAAATCAATTTCATGCTTCTTCCTGCTTTAGTGCCTGAAACGTGCTGTTTCTGAGAAGCATGCTACCCAGATTGCTTTAATTGATACTAAATATAATACGATTAAGAGCTTTAAGCATTTATTTAGAAAGCTAGATCCATGTAAAGAAGTTAGAATCTACTGTCAATCTTTACAGAACCTGCTTCTCTTTCTTGTCTCCCTGATTATTTGACCCACATATGAAGGGAGGGAAAGGAACAGATAGAGAAAAGTGCGTGTATTATTTTAAAGGTATAACGAGACAGTCTTCGGAGCAACTTCTTTGAAAATTAGTTCATTTCATTTCTTAACTAAATTGCGTGTCAACGATTTCTACAACCTCTGACAGTTTTCTTCAAATATTTGCCCTTTTTTCCCCTTTAATTAACAAACCAAAATGTAACCTTCACTTTTTTTCAACCAAGTAAACTCTTTCTCCGGGGTAGATTTGTATTCATTGCACAGGCATACCTCACCTGACATACAGTCTCTCTTTGTACCATTCAGGAGTTGTTAGTACTGTGTTAAGTATGAGCTAAATGGTCAACCTTCATTTTCTTGGACTCTGGAAGGAAAGGCAAGTGGCTATTTAGTGGGATTAGAATAGGATGTGGGGATAGGGGGTTGATGAGAGAGTATCAAACTATTATTGAGGCAAAGACAGTCTGGCATATCTGAAGTTCAGATTTTAGATCTGACAAAGGGAATCTGGGTGGTGAAGAAAGCTAGACCTTTATAAATTATAGTTAAGAGCTACCCTTTTAACAGTCTGCCACAGTTCTTGATACAAAGGATTGATAACTTGTGGGTTTGCAAAACAAAACAAAAAGCTATCTACTTTTCAATTTGATTTATAGTCTCTCCCATTTTCATGGCAAGGGTTAGGGACAAAGTTCATTTTATCACACTAAAGAAATATTCTGAAGCCATCTGGAAATTGGATATCAGCATTTATTATTATTATTATTATTATTTTGGAGTAAAACCTTGCAGTTTAGAAATAGAGTTGAAAAATCATTAGCGTATTTCCTTTTCATAAGAGTGAGTTTGTGTCATGGACCTCAGTGATATATTTATTCATTTCAAATATATTTTTATTTGTTTTACATGTGTCATTTCCCTTTACATAGCATGCAATTTTGTTCTTGTTTTGTTGTGCTTACCACTTGAGTGAAGGATGGACAAGGTAAGGTCTCTGTCTAGAAGTTCATAGCCTTCTGGCTGGGAAGACAAATGAACACCTATAATTATAATAAAGAAATTAATACGTTTCACAAGAAAAATAGAGATAAATACATTTTCTCTGGGCTTTGAAGGAATCAGAGAGTGTATAGACAATCGGTAAATACTGTTGGGATAAAAGAATGAGTGTGTAAAAGTAGAATGGACACCACTTACAAGGTCTGGTACAATTAAGACACAAAATGATCATATAGAACTCTGTAAGGGTAAAAATACTATATATGATTATTCTACTACACTACTAGGGAAACAGAAAAAACCCAAAAGTTTCTATACCTGCTTTTTCTGGAAGAGATGGGCCAGAAGTGCTCACTCAGAGGAGCAGGCTGTCCTTATGTTGTCTGTGTGGTTTCCTTTCTCAGTGCCAAAGCTGCCAACTCACCCTGAAATGAAAATGGATAGGGACTTCAGAGCTGAGATAGGTGAGAAGAGTCTTGTACCCTCTGTCACAACAACAACAAAAACCCTTGTGATTTCAAAGGGGGGAGGGATAGTTATTTAACTCTTCCATTTTGGGTTCCTTAGCTCCTGAATTCTTCTATGTCCATTAAATATTTCAATTTGACTTGATTAGTCACCTTTATTATTAATTTTCCACCTAGTCATTGATTTCAATATAAATCTACCGCAGAGGATAGTTTACATAGGCAGAAAGTTCCACACTTTCTAGAAAGTTCTTTTTGAGGATATTTCTTAGTTTATTTTTTTAAGTAATGGTTTTACTGATACCTTTATTATATATGGAACATTATCATTTCCATGATATCACTTGAGCCTCACAACAGCATCAAAGTTCAGTGTTGTTATCCTCATCTTAATGTTAAGGATGAGGACACAGAAGTTCACAGGTGGAATGAGGAGCCTGTGTCTCCAGACCACCAGACTTTGGTTTTGGTCATACGTTCACTGTATAGTAGCAACTTTAGGACATTCTGCCCTAATCTGTCCTGTTTAAGCCCCCTCCCCATTCCTAATCTTATTTCTGTATTACAGGAGCACTGTCATTAAAGAAGTGGGCACTTGGCCTATAAGTGATAGGTTTTAATTTATAACATACAGGGTTGGCATTTTAATTTGGGGTCTAGAACTTGCTGTGTCATGAAAGTTATCATGCTCTCATTAGGGGAAATGAATCTTTAGACAATGTGAGCATTCATATTTCTTCTTGTTGCTGGGTTTTACTAAGTGACTAGCCAATTAAATAGTTATCTTTGACTTCTCTGAAAAGGACTTGACGGGCTAAACTATTCTTCTTAGAGTCAACCCCAAGGACTGGCAGATGGACAGCCAGTAGAGCCAAAGTCCTAAATCAAAGGAGATTGCTCAGGCCCAACTTTCCTGAGTGTAGAGCTCAGGTACTGAAGCTCTGGTCCAACTCAGGTACAATAACTAGAGCTAGAGAAAGCTTAACAGCTAAAGCCAAGAGTAATGACTTAGCAAGGAAGGGTAAAATAAAAAGCTCTTTGCTCCTTTCTTCATTTCCTCATAAAACAATGTTTGACTTACATTTTTACCTCTGGCAGTAGAGTTAATTATGCTCTTCTCCTGTATATAGTATTATGGTGTCAGAATTTGGCAACTGATGAGCAAATTCAAAATTTAGATGATGGGGTAAAATTAATAGTTACCATCTATTGAGCACCAGGCCAAGAATCCATAAGGCACCTCATATTATGGTAACTGATTCATACAACAATTCTTCAAGGTAAGTAATTAATACTCACATTTTACACATGCAGACTTACTTTCCTCTCGAGGCTTAAAGTCATCTAGCAAATCAATAGCAATGCTATCCTCATAAATTCAGGAATTAATGACCCTTGAGTGAAAGGCCCTTTCTACAGGTATCTTGACTTTCACACTTTTGTGGCTGTTACATTTTTGCCTGCTCAAATTTAGGTTCTTCTAAGGAGATCAAAAAAGCAAGGACAAAGGTGATTTTCCCTTTTTACCTTAAGGACCTTCCCTTATTCACTATTGACAAATGATAAATAGGATTAGATTTGCTGGGGCCCTCCCTCATTCCTGGTACATTTAGTCCCTGCCCCTAGGGTGGGGAAATAATATGAGCTTCCACTCAGTATAAGTTCTCTATCACTCATTATTTAATTTCCTTTTCATTTTCCTGTTCTACCTAAAGCAAAGTATGGTGGGGGAAGCAGAAGTGATGATAGTGATGGCCTCAGGAAGAAAACAGGGTAAATGAGCAGGAGCAAATAGGTACTTGAGATCAGTATGTAAATAAGTTCATCTCTATTGTAAAACAAACCATCATGATGCCTTTGGCTTGAAAACTGCCTTCCCAATTTGTGAGCATGTTTAGGATTATGTAAGTGCAGTGTCTTAATAACAAGCACAACACCTCTCACCCAAAGAATGCAAAGTGCTTTGCAAACAGTAGTACTCACAATACTCCTGTGATCTAGGGAACTTTTTTTTTTTTTTTTTTTTTTTTTTATGCTCTGTTTTATAGACTGGGAAGTCAGCTCGGGAGGTGTACTGATCTGTTCATGTAAACAAAATAGATCTACGACTAAACGCAAAGTCCAGCTTCCTGTCTCCTTAGACCACGCTGAAAGGTTAATCTGATGTCAAAGATGGCAGTTTTCTCTGATTTCCTTTTTTGTGTCTTTTAAGAAGGGGAACATGAATTACACTGTTACTATAAAGTACTTATATTTGCATAGAGGGTAGATCTTAAAAACATTGTGTAATTAAGGCAGTAGTACTTGTTTCCCTGAGACAGCGAGAGAGAGAAACCAGATCTCTGCTCCAGTGCATTTTAAAACTCCAGCAATTTTATTTTAGCAATTAGAAAAGATTATTCTTTTGCATTTGACCATTGTCTGCACTTGAAGAGAATGCATGGATTCAAAGTAGAAGATATTTTATTTTGAAAGGTACACAGGAAAGAACAACTTGTTATAAGATTTGTTCCAAATGTATGTCTGTATATATTTAATTACAGGTAAAAGGAAGAAAACAAGTGGATGTGTGTGCACGTGTGTGTGTGTGTGTGTGTATGTGTGTGTGTGTGTGTATGTGTTGCAGATAAAACAGAATTTGAGGGCTAGGAGACATGACGATACTTGTAAGGTATGAGGAGACAAGACCAGAGGCGCCGGGAAGCTGGACTACTGTGGAGTGCTGGTTGAGGCTTGTCTTTGCCCCATGGCCTGCAGCGTTTATGTAGAAATTGGGGACGCTTTGACTCGTTCCAAAGCCTTACCTGATCAGACCTGCCCAGGTTCGAGTTTGGGAAAAAAAGTGTTTGAAGTAAACAGGAAAATTACTCACCTTAATGATGTGTTTTACTGGCACTGACAGTGCTTTGATAGTCTGACAGATTTTTTTTTTTTTTTTTAAGTTTTGGAGAGGAGAGACTTGGGGGAATTTATTAATATTCTATTTGGAAAACATAGATTTTTAAGCTTTGGGGTAAAGGTGTGGGAGAGGTAAGCTTTCTGCCATTCAGATTTCATGAGCTTGCTCCTCCTCCTATGTTTAAATCAGGGATATTTCCATTAGGTATTTCTACTGAAAATCAACAAGAATCTGTGACCATTTATTCCACGTACTTTCTGTACATGTGTCTCCCCAGTCATTCTGCTGTTGTTCCCACAGAATAAATTCTGTCTAACACTTGGGCTGTGGGTTCCCAAACTTGCAGTTCACTTTCATCTATGGTGGTGATTAAGACCATAATCCAACTGGTTTGATGAGAGAGTTTGGTGCACCCAACAGTAGCACACCCTCCCTTTTCTTTTTTCATTGGGAATGCAGTTCCAAAATCTCTGCACCTAAATCTCTGCCCAGGATGGGCTGTTTTTGTTTTGGGTGGTTTTTTGAAGGAAAGTGTGTATTTTGCTATTTTGTTCAGAAATAATAGTTAGATGTTGATTTCATAAATTTATTTTTCATTCCTTGGGGTTCCCCCCCCCCAAACTATTAAAGGATACACGTTTCTCAACTTTGGGGACTGAGAACTGGATCATTCATTGCCAAATATTTTTATCTTGATTGAGATAGAGTTGGGTGGTCTGGTCCCATGAAAGGAGTCTTAATATATGTCCCTGATTCCCTGTGACGTTGGTGGAATCCAGACTTGCGCCCAGGTTGGGATCCCACACATATAGGGTTCGAGAATTAAATCCCTTTGAGCTTTCCTTTTAAGATTCTCTATAGCTTGTGAAGCTATCTACAGGGCAACTTGTATAGTCAAAAAGAATACAGATGGATGGTTAAAGTTCATTAAACTTCAACTCCTAAAGCTAACAGACTAAAAGTGGGAAGAATAAATTATAGGTTATGAAAGCCTTAAAATAGGAGACCTTTGCCAGCTCTCTCCCCTTAGTTCTCTGACTGGGAATACTTTAATATCTTTTTTTCGTCTAAGTCCTAATTGGAAATGAATCAGTGGCCAGTCAGATAAATGAACGGAAATCTTGACTATGGTGTGTGTATACCACCCTGTGTCTCACCTATAATAAGCATAATGAAAGCATTGCAGTACATTCATACTGCATGCTTAATCCCTGTTCTGTTAGCAGCCATTTGTCTGTAACCAGAGCAAATCCAGGTTCAGACTATGAGGAGATGTTCTCTAGAAGTGGGTTAAGGAAGATTGGGCTTACTAGTCAGATGTTCCCATCAGCATGTCAGAATGCACATTCCTTTGGTTAAGTGGATAGTGGTTTATTTCCATGGGTATTTGCTGTTTTCAAGAGATTTTGCTCTTGCTTCTATCCATATTCTACATTTGAGAAAATGGCAATTTTGGAAGAAAAATTTTGTTTCTTTTTTTGGTTTATTTGTTTTACTTAGTTCTTCTAAGGAGTTAAATCAAATGCACATGTGCAACTTAGAATATCAAAGAATCCAGGGTGCCTGGGTGGCTCTGTCAGTTGAGTGCCCGACTCTGGATTTTGGCTCAGGTCATGATCTCAGGGTCATGGGATTGAGCCTCAAGTTGTGCTCTGCGCTCAGCTCAGAGTCTGCTTGAGATTCTCTCCCTCCCTCCCCTCTGCTCATCCCACTGCTTGCGCACTCTCCCTCTCTAAATAAGTACGTAAAATCTTAAAGAAAAAGAATGTCAAAGAATCCCTCTTTAAAGAGTAGATTTTGTTATTTCAGTTCGCAGATAATATGAAACTGAATGGTCCCAGAGTGGTGGAGATTTACAAGATCATCAACCTTTATTAGTGGCAACCTAACATAAGGACAATGAAATTCTTTAATAAAACACTTTCTAGCATTAGAACTAGTAGACAGTTGAAAAGCATACCTCTTCTAGGGCTAGATGAACCAAAAAGTTCTTGCTCTGTGACCTGCAGAAATAGACATTGATTAGTCAAATGATCTCTCATCTCATGCCCCCGAAAAACTAGAGTTGATGGCATCAAGATTATTCGGTTCTGGTAGTACCTCTCATCCCTATTTTCATTGTTCCTGTTCTAGAGTGAGCCCATATGCCTCTGGATCAACTGGTATACTTGTTTCCAACCCGGCCCCTCTCTCCCTTCCCTCTTCAGTGTCAGGCAGAGGCATCTCTCTAACACACCTCGCAGATCTAGGATCATTGATGCCCTTTGTTGATGACTGCACACTGACCTCTAAGCACATCATGCTCTGATCAAAGTATTCCTTTTTGGCCCAAACTCCCACTAATAACAATGATCTCTTTCTGTTTGTAAAATGTCTTATATTTTTCAACACACACACGTACATATTATCACATTTAATCCTTATAACCTGTCAAGTTGGCAGTTATTACCCTTACTTCTCAAATGAAGAGTTATGTAACTTTTCTGGAGATCTGACACCAATTTGATGCTAGGGAAATGAGCCTTCCGCCTCTGTGAGTATTGTGTTCCTCACAGCATGCTGTGATTCCAAAAATATACTCTGCCCCACTGCCAGCAGCGATATTTCACGGTCCTCAGAAGACGATATTTGTTTTGTTTTCCCACTCCCATGCCTCTGCTCCTGCTATCCCTTCTGTCTAAGATATTCCCCCTCTCTCCCCTCATTCCTATTTACCAGAATCTCCTCTATCCTGAAATAAGATTAGCAAAATGTTTAAAACTGTTAAAGATAGGTGATGGTTTTGGTAACTTTGAAAATGCCAAGAACAAAAATCTAAGATGTCTCTATGTCCTTCCCAGTGAGGGTTATCAGATTTAAGGGGTGGGGGGGGGGGGGATGTCCAAACATCCAGTTAAATATAAATTTCAGATAGACAACACAAATTTTAGCATAAGTACATCCCATGTGTTTATGGGATGTACTTATGCTAACAAAGGAATCATTGGTTTTAACTGGTGGATCTGGAAATGCTATTCCCTGCTCAAACAACAACTCTTTAAGCAGAAGTGAATTTTTTTATCCCTCCCACCACACTGAATTCAGCATTAGTGAGGTGACAAAAAGTCTGCACATGCATTTAAATACAAGCTGAACTAGCACACTTATCTTCCATAGTCTTTGGGACCTCCTTACCTCTCTTCCAGCCTTCTTTTTCCTTTGTGTCATATCTGTTTCCTTCCTCTTTCCCTTTCTGATACTGTTTCAGATTTGTTCACAAGGACGACTGCTCTTAACAGGTTTGTTTATTTTTCTTGTTAGTGCTAAAACATTTTAATAGATATACTCTATCTCCACAGCATAACTAAGACAGTTCTATTGCATTCTTTTCCCCGTTGGGGCTACTTAGAATATTAAGTTTATGAGGAATGCAAAAAAAAAAAAAAAAAAAAAAAAAAAGGAGCCTGCAAGATGAAGCATGTTTTCATCTTAAACAAGTGAACTATAGGGAAATAGGAAGTAACATTATGATAAGCTTTTAAGCGGTATTACAAGTAAGGAAAGGGTTTGTTTACATCTCTCCCTAACCTCCACCTCCTTCCCCCATCCCCAGTAAACACAGACACCTACATATTAGTTGGCCACACAGTCCCTAATTATCAACCATGGAAATAGACATCTTAAAATTATTTTAGTTCTTATGGATTTATTTAAAAAGAGGCAGGAGAACAAAAGTGTAAGACTTGGCTTAAAGGTATTAAGTAGCAAATCTGATCTAATTTTTGAGTTACACCATTCCTTGGCAGTATCCCATAGTTCCCCTAGGATCTCAGCGTTCCAGCACGGGGACTTCCTGTGCTTATCTGGAATTAAGAAACTCCACAATTTGCTTATATGATGATGTAGCCTTGAGAGAAATTCATCTTGTCATTGTTCCCTTGCAACCTTAGGGGCAGCTGTAGTTAAGGCATCCCGAAAGTCCCTTAAACTTTTCACACATTCATTGTAGCCCACTTACAAGCCCCTGGTACTTTAAGTGCAATTTAAAAATCCAGTAAATCAAAGGAGATCAGAGATCAGCAAGCATGGCCTCTGTTTATGTTTTGAAATCCGTTTGCTACTCATTTGCCTTCTTTTCCTTTTAAAGATTTATTTGTCATTTTAAAGGTAGAGGAAGGGGAAGAGAGAGAGGAAGAAACTGTCTTAAGCAGACTTCAAGCTGAGCGCAAAGCCTGATGCAGGGCTCGATCTCATGACTCCGAGATCAGGGCCTGAACCGAAACTCAACTGACCCTGAGTCAGATGCTTCACCAACTGTACCACCCAGGCACCCCTATTAATGAATATTTTTAAATTCCATTATATTTATACCTGGGCATCTATTCTCTGAGGTAAAAGGAAGGAAGGATATAAACTATCAGAATAATGATTATCAAAATTGTTGTTACTCTTTCGTGGACAGATTTAACCTCTTTGCTCATCTGACTTAGTTTCTGTCAGGAGGACGTGCATTAGGCTTACGGTTTAAATATCGTAGGTAGATAACACAAAGCAGAACAAGTACTGTGGCCTCCCCCCAACACACAGACGATCACAAAACATGATGTGTTATTAAGAAAGAGAATTAAGAATCCACTCGCCTAGATTTCAGTTACAGTGAGAAAACTAGATTTCCAATATATTTTTTCTTTTTTTCTGTCTCTACTCTTTCTTCTTTGTTTCCTGATTCACCCCAGAACATACCTTCCTATTCATGAGCTAGGTCTTGAGTCAAAGAGTCATCTTTAAAAGTTTGTCTTGAAACTACTTTGTGGCTCTGAA